>NC_060139.1:1106588711-1109088711 GCF_021461385.2 Schistocerca piceifrons
GATTAGTTGATTACATCTAACTACAGAACCATCTCGCTACAGGCTTTTTGCCTATAATGGAAACATCTATAATGGAAGACTTCCAACATCTGTGAAGGTTTCCTTCCAGTGAAAACCAAATAAGACACCTAGAAATGTTTTGTCAGCAGAATTAAGTAACAAAACTTATCCTTTTGGTACTCTCAGGGACTTTTACATGAACTTTGATAATGTGAATCATAAAATTTTAAAAGGAAAACCGCAATTTCGACACGTAAATGGTACCCTTGTGTAATGTTATCACCCTAATAGAGAGCACATGGATCAAACATGAGCAGAATCGTAGCAGTAAAGCTAAGCACAGAATATGGAGGCAAAAAAGATAACAGTTTCTCAAGGTACAAGTTCTTAGTTAGCTGCTTTTCATGACCTACATACATTGTGACATTCACCTGCTTTATTTCTTCATTGATTGTCCGCAGTGGCGATGCACTGCATTGCTATAGTGGCTGAAAAGGGGGGGGGGGGGGGGGGAGTGTAAGTTCAACGCTGACTACTTCAAATGATGTAACCAACAGGTGCACATTCGCGTTTCACAGTTCTTTACTTTCACTGTTCACACACCCCTCCCCCCAATAATACAGTTACATGGCCAGTTAACTATTGGCAACTTTTAATAAGCCTCATTAATAGTTTGCAGGCATACATCAGCATACTGCTACAATATTTTACTGTTGAATATCTATGAGCAATAATAAACCTAATCACATAGTTCACAGTTCTTGCAGAATAAAACGGTACATATTGAACAGACACTGTCATTGTTTCAATACACAGCCTAATTGTGTTACACTTATTTCACAGTTAAGTTGATGCATTGTTATTGTTCTAACAAAGACAGGTTTCTTGTCTAAAACTCGGCTGTGGACTGACTGTCTCAGGACCAAAAATCAGGCCTCTATATATCTGCACAATAATGGGTACTAAAAGGGTTAGACCGAATTGTTTGTTTAAGTTATGCAAACAATACTTTTGACAAAACTGGTAGTTACTTTGGAATTAATTAAGAGCTAGCTTTGCTAACATGTTTTCAAAGAGAGCCAAATAACTACTTATAGAATGCTATTAGTAGTTTCTCCAAATTTTTATAATTAGTACAGAATTTACACTCCTGGAAATGGAAAAAAGAACACATTGACACCGGTGTGTCAGACCCACCATACTTGCTCCGGACACTGCGAGAGGGCTGTACAAGCAATGATCACACGCACGGCACAGCGGACACACCAGGAACCCCAGTGTTGGCCGTCGAATGGCGCTAGCTGCGCAGCATTTGTGCACCGCCGCCGACAGTGTTAGCCAGTTTGCCGTGGCATGGGGAGCTCCATCGCAGTCTTTAACACTGGTAGCATGCCGCGACAGCGTGGACGTGAACCGTATGTGCAGTTGACGGACTTTGAGCGAGGGCGTATAGTGGGCATGCGGGAGGCCGGGTGGACGTACCGCCGAATTGCTCAACACGTGGGGCGTGAGGTCTCCACAGTACATCGATGTTGTCGCCAGTGGTCGGCGGAAGGTGCACGTGCCCGTCGACCTGGGACCGGACCGCAGCGACGCACGGATGCACGCCAAGACCGTAGGACCCTACGCAGTGCCGTAGGGGACCGCACCGCCACTTCCCAGCAAATTAGGGACACTGTTGCTCCTGGGGTATCGGCGAGGACCATTCGCAACCGTCTCCATGAAGCTGGGCTACGGTCCCGCACACCGTTAGGCCGTCTTCCACTCACGCCCCAACATCGTGCAGCCCGCCTCCAGTGGTGTCGCGACAGGCGTGAATGGAGGGACGAATGGAGACGTGTCGTCTTCAGCGATGAGAGTCGCTTCTGCCTTGGCGCCAATGATGGTCGTATGCGTGTTTGGCGCCGTGCAGGTGAGCGCCACAATCAGGACTGCATACGACCGAGGCACACAGGGCCGACACCCGGCATCATGGTGTGGGGAGCGATCTCCTACACTGGCCGTACACCACTGGTGATCGTCGAGGGGACACTGAATAGTGCACGGTACATCCAAACCGTCATCGAACCCATCGTTCTACCATTCCTAGACCGGCAAGAGAACTTGCTGTTCCAACAGGACAATGCATGTCCGCATGTATCCCGTGCCACCCAACGTGCTCTAGAAGGTGTACGTCAACTACCCTGGCCAGCAAGATCTCCGGATCTGTCCCCCATTGAGCATGTTTGGGACTGGATGAGGCGTCGTCTCACGCGGTCTGCACGTCCAGCACGAACGCTGGTCCAACTGAGGTGCCAGGTGGAAATGGCATGGCAAGCCGTTCCACAGGACTACATCCAGCATCTCTACGATCGTCTCCATGGGAAAATAGCAGCCTGTATTGCTGCGAAAGGTGGATATACACTGTACTAGTGCCGACATTGTGCATGCTCTGTTGCCTGTGTCTATGTGCCTGTGGTTCTGTCAGTGTGATCATGTGATGTATCTGACCCCAGGAATGTGTCAATAAAGTTTCCCCTTCCTCGGACAATGAATTCACGGTGTTCTTATTTCAATTTCCAGGAGTGTATATTTGTTTATAATTTAGAAATAGAATTTAAGTTACAAAACAATTACTGATCCCACCCTATAACAAAAGATACTAACTAGGAACAGTCAAAACTAAGCACTAAATTAGATCTGGTGTTACATTCTTTAAAACTGAGGGCCATTTTATGAAAATGCAGATTATACTCACTTATGTTAATGGTAATTAGTTAAAATTGAAAAAAAAAAATGAATTTTAAGGAGGCAGATGGCAAAACAAGGGGGGAAGTAGAAATATCTCTGCTTGCTTTGTCACAATGTGATCTGCATTTGCTGATCTCACATAGCCTATTAAAATGTTCAGTGCAGCCTCCATATTTCAGTTAATTCCTTCTAGTTGGGCATCACAGCCTCAATAAATTCCATGAAAGACAAAATCATTTCTGCTCTTGCTGTTCAGTTGGAATAAATCCATTACTCTGCACTGCTGATATGTTTTGATCCATGGCCATTCACAGGGCCAACACAGCCTCAACAACTGAGATTGGTCTGACACCACGGCAAAACCACAATTGACCTTCGTGAGTTATTGTTGGTGCATTTGTTGATGACCAAGGGTCTAAGCTTGCCAGTAGTGCAGAATAAAAATTTTATGGCAAATGAACAGCCAGACTGTATTCTGTACTTACTTTTTGATTTTTGGGTACTTATACAGAATTATATTCTTCATTACACTGTTGCAGTCAAGTACTCTGTTATGTGGATATTGATTTATTTTTCTGCCTGTATAGTGGCACCACCAGATGTCACTATTGAAACCAAATAGCTGGTGCAACATTACTGTTGGTCCCTGTAGCACCACTGCCCAGAAGGCACTGCTCATGAGGAGTGCTCTTTGTTGAGATTGTACCAGAATCTGGCATATAAGGCACGCAGTAAATATGTATCAGTTGTGATGTGATCTGTGGAGTGTGCAATGAGTGTGCTACTGGTTTGGCTTAGGTGCTTCTAGCATTGACTCTGTTTGTCATAGACATGAGTTTGATATAGCAGGGACTGAACTTGACTTTGGAATATGGATTCAAGTTACTTTGTGCTGTTTCTGAAGAAAATCATTTATGTATTTCTCACTGCAAATAAATCAGGACGAGTCCCATTAGCTCTTGTGAAACACACTTTTTACTAAAGCCTGGAACATCCTTCAAACAAGGAATTCAAATTATCCTAGTTAACAAATCTTCAACAAAAGAAAACTTTTATGATGTATATGACCATAAGATTGAAGAATGAAAAATTCATATGCAAAGATATAGCAACCAAATATTTAATCTGAACTTTTGACAACGAGTTCTGTCTTTGATGACTAACAGTGCATCTGGCGTACTTTCTTGTAAATGTATACAGGTGAAGCAAAATATTGACTGCACATTTTGCTCTCAGTAATGTCCTTCAGCCACAAAGAATTTTCAAACCTGATGAAGAAATATGAATTCCACAAACTAAGAAGACTGAGACTGCATTTGTATAGAGACACAAAAGTATCTTTCATAATATACGTTTAAGAAATTTAAGTGCAGCTAAAACACGTTTAAGTTTTTTAAGATTTATCTAAAAATGTAACAATTTCAAGGATGTAATTACAAACAGTAAAGATGGACGGCAGACAGTTACCTGCATATGATTTATGGCTGCGTGTAAACACCTGTAACACCTCTGAAAATTGCACCAGCTTTCATTCTTTTTCTTGTTTTCTCGTCTTAAGTGGGCCTATTCATATATGCCTACACAAAAAAACACATGCGACAAATAATTGTGCGTACACATGCAGAGGGAAAGAGGGTATAAATTTTTGAGGTATTATTTGTGTGCACCCCCCCCCCCCCCCAAATCCCCCAATCAGTCATCTGCATTTGTTCATTTTTGTTTGTTGTTTGAATCCTGGAATTTCCATTATCAAAAAATGTTATTAGAATTCCAAAAGCACAACTCTGTACAGAGTTCCATTGAAATATTAAGTCCATATATTTAGTGAATTACTAACCATTTCTGTTCCAGCACCTTCGAGACATAGTATTCCAGTTAAGTTGTTTAGAAGTGGCAGTCATTTGACTGTTGATTTTACACCAACTGAAATAGGGGAACATGTTATTGATATACGAGTAAAAGATTCGAGAGTTGTTGGATCACCATTCAGGTAAGAATGTAGACCAGTTTCTATTCCATCAGTCCCAATGCATTTACTGATTTATTTTCATATGTCTGTTAAAAAACTGTATAAAGACTTTTTTTATTTTAGGACACATGCCTACAATGCACGAGCTATTCAGGTTGGCAGAATACCAAATGGAGTCGTTGGACAGCCTGTGGAATTTGAAAGTAAGTGTGAAAGGAACTGCATGAATGCACGCAGATTTATTTTTAGGTATGCTATAAAGCATCATGCACTAGAGCTGATCAGTTCAGCTGTTGTAAAACATGATCTGGGTCCCAGTCTTAGAAAATCACAAGCCTTTAAACGGTTCAGAAATTCACTGTAGTGCATTCTACACTGCAAAGTGAAACAAATGATCTAGTATGCATTAAACTGCTTGCAAAGGCATAGAGTGTTAATTCTATGAACTCTTTCCAGTATAGCCTTATCATCGGTACAGAAATCACATTACCATGCACACTAAAGAAAAGACAGTAACTCAGTGACCTTAGAAAATCACAAAGAAAAACTGAATCACTGCTAGGAAAATGCTTACTTTCCTTCATTCTGTAGCTCTGTTTTATAACACTTGCTGCCAGTAATTTTAATAAATCTGTTTACTACTTCCTTGTTAACTAAGAATTAAACAAGGTAAAACTATAGATTTTATTGTGTGGTCCTTTGTTCCTGTAGGGAATGATATAAATGAGTAGCAGATGCAAGATTTCCACTTCAAAATATGTAAAAAAGAGCCAATATATAACAGATGTGATTGATATCTTGAGTAAAGACATTTATAAAGATCACACAGTTCAATTACCGCATGGAGATGAAGATTTGAAAGATACTGCTTGCATTCCGTCAAGAAGAAGATCAAGATGTTAGTACCCTGGTGTCGGGACTACACAAACCTTAAGAATGTAGTCTCTTTAGTGCATGATTAATATTCTAGTAATTAAAATTTTTTTAAAAAAGACAGATGAAGCAACATCAGTGTACTGTGAGTGAATGAGGAGTAACAGAAAAGCTGTCTCCTGTTACCATTGAGAAATCTTAAAAAGTCCAATGAGATAAGATATCACGATATTGTAGAACAGGATAAAATATTGTTTGTTTTGGCACAATGACTCATTTTATGAGACAGTCATAAACTGTTTTAGCCTATAGTTACAGACTTCAGATGCCGTGATGCAGCTGTGGAATCATTCAGCAGTCAGCTTCAACTGCTGGGACTCTAAATTTTCTCAAAAGTGTTCCATGAAAAGAACATCACCTTCCCTCTGGGGATTCCCAAAGGATCTGCATAACACTTACACCTTCTCCGAACCTACTGATAACAAATCTAGTGGCCCGCCTCTGAATTGCTTCAATGTCCTCCATCAATCTGACCTGGTAGGGATCTGAAACATTCAAGCAGTATTCAAGAATAGGTCATACCAGCATTCTGTAAACAGCCTCCTTTGCAGCTGGACCAGACTTTCCTAAAATTCTCCCGATAAACCAAAGCTGATCATTCACCTTCCCTGCCATAGTCCTCACGTCCCCATTCCGTTTCATATCGATTTGCATTGTTATGTAACAATATTATGAGTAGGAAATAATACCAGAGAATGAAGGTTGCTACTCACTATATAGTGGAGATTCTGAGTCACGATAGGGACAATAAAGACACACACACTCACATAAACGCAACTTGCACACACATCTGCAGTCTGAGAGAGCTGAGACCACACTGCGAACAGCAGCACAAGTGCATGATGGGACTGGCGACTGGGTGACGGTAAGGAGGAGGCTGGGGCAGGGAGGGAGAGGGATAGTATGGTGGGAGTGGCGTTAGTCAAGTGTAGCAGTTTAGACAGAGGTCAGGAGAGAAGGTGCAGAGGAAGGAGGGGGTAAGTAGCAGAAAGGAGAGAAATAAATATAAAAATAAATATAAATTAAAAGACTGGGTGTGGCAGTGAAATGATGACTGTGTAGTACTGGAATGGGAACAGGGATGGGGCTGGATGGGTGAGGACAATGACTAATGAAGGTTGAGGCCAGGGGGGTTACAGGAATGTAGGATGTATTGCAGGGAAAGTTCACACCTATGCAATTCAGAAATGCTGGTGTTGATGGGAAGGATCCATAAGGCACAGGCTGTGAAGCAGTCATTGAGATGAGGGGTATCGTGTTTGGCAGCGTGTTCAGCTACAGGGTGGTCCACTTGTTTCTTGGCCACAGTTTGTCGGTGGCCATTCGTGCAGACAGACAGCTTGTTGATTGTCATGCCTACATAGAATACAGCACAGAGATTGCAGCTCAGCTTGTAAATCACATGACTGGTTTCACAGGTAGCCCTGCTTTTGATGGGATAGGTGATGTTAGTGACCAGACTGGAGTAGTGAAACCAGTCATGTGATTTACAAGCTGAGCTGCAACCTCTGTGCTGCATTCTATGTAGGCATGACAACCAACAAGCTGTCTGTCTGTCTGCATGAATGGCCACCGACAAACTGTGGCCAAAAAACAAGTGGACCACCCTGTTTCTGAACACGCTGCCAAACATGAAATCCCTGACTTCACCAGAAGATGACGGGTACGAAACTCATTGAAACGTTGCAACAAGACGACGCCACCACTCGGCTGATAACCTGAGAAGTTGCGTCTATGTGATTTTGTGTGTGTGTGTGTGTGTGTGTGTGTGTGTGTGTGTGTGTGTGTGTGTGTTTGTTTGTTTGTGTGTTGTGTCTACTGCTGAGAAAGGCCTTAATGGCCAAAAGCTTTAATTGTGTGAATCTTTTTGTTGTGCCTATCGCCACTCAGCATCTCTGCTATATGGTGAGTACCAACTTTCCTTCTCTGGTATTGTTACATTCCATCCTGGATTTTTCATTGTTTGATTTATGTTTGTTTTCGTTTAGTTGATGGCTCTGGAGCTGGGTCTGGCAACTTGGAGATTCTAGTCAATGGTGGCCACGTTACCAGCTTTGTCCGGAACTTGGGTAACCAACGTTTTCTGGCATCATTTGTGCCACATGAAGCACTAAGTCATATGGTTGAGATGAAATTCAATGGAGAAGTGGTCCCAGGTAAGTGTTGTCAGTCTTTTTTTATTCCCTCTCTCAGAAACAAATGATTATGGTATATGCAAGTTTCATTCTGTTATCTTTTCTCAACCACATCTGTTGTGATAGAAGTAGTTCATTGCAATGTTATCCAACAGTTTTATAACTTTGCGATTACTGAATGCATCCATTAATTGGTGTGTAAAACATTTTGAAATGCTCTTTGAGTGCATGTTTGCAGAGCTTCTTGCACATGTTTATGAGCTAGTAAGAAAACTACCGACTTTGTGAGGCAGCCTTACCTTTTAACCACTAACTGTGTCTATGTACAGTAAGTCTTACCTACACAGGAGACCAACACCTGGGCTGAATTGAAAGAAATAACAGGAATTTTTATTTTTTGGAAATGATTTATTTATTCTTTTACATCAATGCCATCAATTTCAAGTTAGTCCCCCATTAAATATTGTAAGCTTATGCCAGCTATTTTTCCAATAACCAAAACGCTTTTAGAACTCAATATTTGTGATAGCCATATCTCTGTTAGTGATGTGTTCTTCATCTCAAGTATGCTAGTAAAATGATGTCCCTGTAAGGTTTTCTTTATTTTTGTAAACAGAAAAAACTGACCTGGGATCATGTCTAGTGAATATGGAGACTGGGCTAGCATTACAGTATTGTTTTTGGCTACAAATTCAAGATAACCAAGAAAATGTGAGCAGGTGCCTTACTGCCATCAACTGTTTTGCCAAAAATCTAATCTTTTCCCCCTGATTGCTTCATGCAAATGGCATTAACTTATATGTAGTACTCCTTAATGACCATTTTACATTGTGGCAACAACACATGGTACACTACTGAAAGATACAAGTACTTCACATTTGTCCACATTTGCCTATCTTTTTCAATTTCTTTGATTCAGAATGCTTTCAATGGGATGACTGAGCCTTAGTTTGAATTTCACATCCACAAATCATTTTTTCATCACCAGGCAATTACTTCCATGTTATTGTTGAATTCACATAGTAACTCGTGAGCAAATTGCATTCGCCACCATTTTTGTGTGAAATTCAACAATTTTGGACACGTTTTGCTCACACACATTATGTACCAAAACATGAGGGAAAGAAGTTCATGGTCATGAGACAGTTTATATGTCAATATAATCAGCAACATCTTTCATTGTGGTTTGCTGATAATTCGTAATCATATATTTCAATTTTCCCATGATTTCATCAGCTGGTAATGTGCTGGGGCGCTTTTGGTCCTCATCATGTTCATTCTTCCTTGAAATCTATACACCTCTCATAAGACCTTGTTTTACTCATAGGAGACACAAAGAAACAAACAAACACTGTCCAAACAGGCCTTGAAGGTTCAATGGTACTGACTGGCTGCCATGTCACCCTCAGCTCTTAGGCATCACCAGAAGCAGATATGGAGGGCATGTGGTCAGCACACCGCTCTCCCAGCCAGTGTCAGTTTTTGTGACCAGTGTCAAGGGCTGAGTGCAACTCATTTGCCAACAGCTCTCAGCAGACCTGGATGGTGATCCATCAAAGTACAAGCCAAGCCTGACAGTGCTTAACTTCGGTGATATGATGGGAACCGCTGTTACCACAGCGGCAAGCCCATTGGCTCATATGAGGCACACCAAAAGTAATATTCAGTATTTGTAAAACTTTTCTGTGTTATTCCATTCTTACAGCAAAATTTAATACAAATCATACAAAGTAAATAATTGCCATTACTAGCAAACCATGTAACATTTCCGACATCTGACAACAGGCTAAATATGCACTATCACT
Organism: Schistocerca piceifrons; assembly: GCF_021461385.2. Lineage (NCBI taxonomy): Eukaryota > Metazoa > Arthropoda > Insecta > Orthoptera > Acrididae > Schistocerca > Schistocerca piceifrons. Next base: position 1,106,598,284 of record NC_060139.1, read on the forward strand.
AGTGATGTACAAATACTTTTCAGACAAGTTTACACACACAACAATGAAGAAAATGCAAATCAAGCTAATACAATATGTGAAAATACAAAACATACTTCATATCTACAAACAATAGGCAAGCAGTGTGGTCTGATAATTTAACTGACACAGTGGGGCAGTAAATCAAGGGAATACAGCTTCAAATCTGTGAAGGTGAGAGATGAATTGAAATGAAATGAAATTAATGGTTATAGCTCTGAAATGATGATTGAATAGACACCCTAGCTGCAAACAGGTGTTGATATACACTCCTGGAAATGGAAAAAAGAACACATTGACACCGGTGTGTCAGACCCACCATACTTGCTCCGGACACTGCAAGAGGGCTGTACAAGCAATGATCACACGCTCGGCACAGCGGACACACCAGGAACCGCGGTGTTGGCCGTCGAATGGCGCTAGCTGCGCAGCATTTGTGCACCACCGCCGTCAGTGTCAGCCAGTTTGCCGTGGCATACGGAGCTCCATCGCAGTCTTTAACACTGGTAGCATGCCGCGACAGCGTGGACGTGAACCGTATGTGCAGTTGACGGACTTTGAGCGAGGGCGTATAGTGGGCATGCGGGAGGCCGGGTGGACGTACCGCCGAATTGCTCAACACGTGGGGCGTGAGGTCTCCACAGTACATCGATGTTGTCGCCAGTGGTCGGCGGAAGGTGCACGTGCCCGTCGACCTGGGACCGGACCGCAGCGACGCACGGATGCACGCCAAGACCGTAGGATCCTATGCAGTGCCGTAGGGGACCGCACCGCCACTTCCCAGCAAATTAGGGACACTGTTGCTCCTGGGGTATCGGCGAGGACCATTCGCAACCGTCTCCATGAAGCTGGGCTACGGTCCCGCACACCGTTAGGCCGTCTTCCGCTCACGCCCCAACATCGTGCAGCCCGCCTCCAGTGGTGTCGCGACAGGCGTGAATGGAGGGACGAATGGAGACGTGTCGTCTTCAGCGATGAGAGTCGCTTCTGCCTTGGTGCCAATGATGGTCGTATGCGTGTTTGGCGCCGTGCAGGTGAGCGCCACAATCAGGACTGCATACGACCGAGGCGCACAGGGCCAACACCCGGCATCATGGTGTGGGGAGCGATCTCCTACACTGGCCGTACACCACTGGTGATCGTCGAGGGGACACTGAATAGTGCACGGTACATCCAAACCGTCATCGAACCCATCGTTCTACCATTCCTAGACCGGCAAGGGAACTTGCTGTTCCAACAGGACAATGCACGTCCGCATGTATCCCGTGCCACCCAACGTGCTCTAGAAGGTGTAAGTCAACTACCCTGGCCAGCAAGATCTCCGGATCTGTCCCCCATTGAGCATGTTTGGGACTGGATGAAGCGTCGTCTCACGCAGTCTGCACGTCCAGCACGAACGCTGGTCCAACTGAGGCGCCAGGTGGAAATGGCATGGCAAGCCGTTCCACAGGACTACATCCAGCATCTCTACGATCGTCTCCATGGGAGAATAGCTGCCTGCATTGCTGCGAAAGGTGGATATACACTGTACTAGTGCCGACATTGTGCATGCTCTGTTGCCTGTGTCTATGTGCCTGTGGTTCTGTCAGTGTGATCATGTGATGTATCTGACCCCAGGAATGTGTCAATAAAGTTTCCCCTTCCTGGGACAATGAATTCACGGTGTTCTTATTTCAATTTCCAGGAGTGTATATCATTGGGGACATGTTGAAAATGTGTGCCCCAACCAGGACTCGAACCCGGGATCTCCTGCCTACATGGCAGACACTCTATCCATCTGAGCCACTGAGGGCACAGAGGATAGTGCGTCTGCAGGGACTTATCCCCTGCACAGTCCCCGTGAGACCCACATACTCAACATGTCCACACCACTACAGTCGTAGTGCGCCTAATAGATGTTTGTCCATCACACTTATTACTCATGGCAGATTAATCTACCAGGCCCCTTATGAGTTGGGGCATAGCATGTGCATTCACGCAAGAAGGTCAATGGCTTGGTAGCCACATTTTAACTATACATGAAAGTAGTACCTGTTCCCGAAAGAACAGATACCATTGATGACTGTGCAATTTCTCTAGAATAAAATGATAATTAAATCGCCACCTTAGCTGCAAACAGGCATTGATATACATCATTAGGGACATGTTGAAAATGTGTGCCCCGACAGGGACTCGAGCCCGGGATCTGCTGCTTACATGTCAGATGCTCTATCCATCTGAGCCACCGAGGGCACAGAGGATAGTGCATCTGCAGAGGGACTTATCCCTTGCACGCTCCCCGTCAGATGCACATTCCCAACATTTCCACACCACTACATTCATAGTGTGCCTAATAGATGTTTGCCCATCGCACTCATTACTCATATGGGACTTGGTAGATTAATCTGCCATGAGTAATAAGTGTGATGGGCAAACATCTATTGGGCACACTATGAATGTAGTGATGTGGACGTGGGAATGTGCATCTCACGGGGAGCGTGCAAGTCCCTGCAGACGCACTATCCTCTGTGCCCTCAGTGGCTCAGATGGATAGAGTGTCTGCCATGTAGGCAGGAGATCCTGGGTTCGAGTCCTGGTTGGGGCACACATTTTCAACATGACCCCAATGATGTATATCAACACCTGTTTGCAGCTAGGGTGTCGATTTAATTATCATTTCACTCTAGAGCAGCTGCACGGCCATCAGTGATATCTGTTCTTTTGGGAACAGGTACTATTTTCATATATGATTATAGCTCTATCATAATTTGCATTGGGAAGTATCTTTTTTTTCATTTCTCAATGGTGACTACTTTCCATTATCAAACTGTCTGTATGTATTGTAAGTGTGACCAATACTGACGATAGCCTACGTACAAAAACTGCCCCTCCAGGATGATCACAGTGGCATATGATGATCAAATTGGTACTATGGCCAACTGAGCAACAGCAACTGACATTATAGAGTTCTCAGAACCTGCGATCTAGAGGCAGGGACACTAACCACTAGTCCATAAGCTGTGGACAAGGTGTGGGAAAGGTGGAACATTTCTGGTCTGGAAATTGGGGTGGCATTGATATATCAGTGAAATTTTGTTTGTTATTATATTGATAATTATGGCACTATAACAATAGTTGAATGTCAAATTGACGTGCTGAATACTTTTATTCTTTGTAAAGAAGTCACGTTGTGTGTTTTGGAATATTCTGAAAACAAATTATATGGTTTGAACAGTTCACCAGCAATGGAAACCAAATTGCTGAAGACTGTGTGGAGTTCACTCCTTAATTTTTATCAGTTATTAAATGCACAGCTAAGTTCAATTGCTGACTTATTCTCAACATGGAAGACATCTCAAAATGCAGTAAAATGTGGTAGCAGTGAGAAAAAGCAGAATTTATGGTGTACGAACAGAAATAAAAAAAAAGTGGCACCACAGGCATATTAGAAGAAAGACTATGATACGTTTTACATGAAGAATTAACTATTACAAAGCTTTGTGCAAAAATTGGTGCTGCTATTGTAGAACATTGATCTAAAGCAAATGCACAAATGAAACTTCAAATTGTTCTGAAAATCACCAACTCAATTTTGTGCATCTATGAACACTTCAGATTAGATATGGTTCCACTGTCTACCAGAAATGAAACATCAGTCAGAGCATTTAGTGGATGTTGATGGTACCACACAAAAAGGGATTAAGTCAGTTTTGTCTGCTGGGAAAATTCCAGTTAATATTCTATTAAGAGACAATCATCCACCGTAATGATAAGGAAAGATTCTTTGCTATTGGAAAACTAAGGAAATTAAAGTAGAAATTAGCATCCAGATTTGGCCCCCTTGTGTCCATCTATACCGGCATCTAAAGAAATTTGTGTTTAGGGATTATCTGGGTTCACGAAGAGGCTACAATTGCAGAAGAATAAGTGTTTTCGAAACTGACTTCCCACATACACACAGCCACACATAAATTCAGTGGTGAAATCCTCTCACTGGAAAACTTTTGGATCAGATGCACTGACTTAAAAAAGGGACTGTGTCAATAAATAAGGCCACTTTTCAAACAAAAACCACACCCTTTCACTATCAGTTGGGGAACCTTTCTTTTTGCCTCATAAAAAGTAAAACTGCATACATGCAATGCAACAACAATTTCTTACTGATTTCATGAATCCAAGACCGGAACAACAACAACAACAACTACTACTACTACTACAACTACAACTACAACTATTACTACTACCACCACCATCACCACTACATTAGTAGTAGTACTGCCACCACAACCACCACTCACTCACCTCTGCCCCTATCCTGCTTCCCTTTGGTGCCACATGGTGAGTGAATAATATAAAGTGCTCACAAACACCACTCACCACTGTCCCTACCCTGCTACCCTTTGGTGCCTCACAGTGAGTGAATAAGATGAAGTGCTCACATCCACCATTCACTCACAAGTGTTCCTATTCTGCCTATCTTTTGTGCCTCACAATGAGTGAATAACTTGATGTGTTCTCAACCACTACTCACTCGTCACCAACCCTAACTTATTTTCTCTTGTTGCCTAACAATGAGGAATAAGGAGATGCAGTCACAACCACCACTCACTCAACATTTTCCATGTCTATATCTGCATACATATGTAACAAGCCACTGTACAGAGCATGGCAGATGGTTCCTCATACAACTACTGTGCATTTCCCACCCTGTTCTCTCTGGCAGATAGAGAGCATGAGAAATGATTATCTGTAAGTCTCCATGCAAATATTAATTTCTCTTACACCTTATATTTGTGGTTCTCATGGAAAAACTACGTTAGTGGTAGTACAAATGCTCTGCAGTCAACTTCAGGTGGCACTTGTCTAGTTTTTCTCAATAGTGTTTTGCAAAGAGAACACCAGCTTCCCTCCGAGGATTCCCATTTGAGTTCACAAAGCATCTCCATTAATACTTGTGTGTTGGTGAAGCTATCAGTAACAATTCTAGCAGCCCGTCTCTGATTTGATTCGCTGCCTTCCTTTAATCCAGCACTTGAGCAGTATACAAAAATAGGTTGTACTATGCTCTTTATGTGTTATCCTTAACAGACTGTGATGGCATGACTAATAACGAAATATTTTTTTCCCTTTCTTTTACTACCTTGTACTCCATAGATATATTTCTGATGATGTAGAATATTTTTCATTTGGTTATATAGTGTAGAACTTCAAGTGTGACTATGTGTACTTTACTGTTTTCTATACGAGTTCCTTATGTAAGGACGTAGATTTTTTTTATGATATTTCAAATAGTTTTATTAAATGTATTGTGTGAAATGGAATGCAATAGGCAGAAGTGTTGTAAGAACTGTGGAGCGAGAGAGATATCAATAGTTGTCGGGGCGAACAATGTGGCAGTCAATCATGGAAGGTGTGTGAACGTGGCAGTACTGGGTGTATTGGTGTGTGCTTAATGCAATATCAATATTGGACTTTCATGTGTTGGACATGGTTTGAAATTTGACTTCATGACGGACATTCTAAACAGATGTTTTATTACGTGAACGCTGTTGGTTTTTGTAGAACGATGCTTGTGTCAGTGACAATGCACTTGTGAACAGACAGTATTGTTGTCCATTTAGAATTGAGCTGCATTACATAAAGCGTGAATTTAATATTGCTCATTTTCTTGACAACAAAATATGATGTATGCTAAAACAACAACCGCCAATGTGGAAACTGTGAAATGTGTTGCTACATAAGTGATCGTTTTTGCGGGAACATTGCTATTGTGAGCCATCAATATTAACAGCAGATTGTTCAACTTTACAAACTGGCAAATTATAGCAAATGGACTGTTAATTTAAACATGATGTGTGCACTGTGCCAATCTATTGTGTGTGAAACTTGCAGTTGAACTTATTGTGCTGCATAAACAGTTACTTTGTTCCGGCCTACGACAAATGGATGCTACGCAACTTATTACCACCTCCAGCTGAAATAGGATGTAAGGAAAGAAGATATATTAATGTCAAGGACACAACTGGATGAACTTACAGGATTCATATCAGCAACTTCAAACCGCTTCTACTGCCTTCACCACATCGCACCGACCCAGCATATATAAGTTTCAATACAACCTTTTGAGAATCTCACTGTTGTAACCAATTTAACTTCTCTCTGCTTCATAACAAACTATCTCTTTATGTTTTTCTCTGTAAATAAAAGTAAGACATTCAGCAAATAAAAGTAAGACTGTTCACTTTCAGTGATTGTTGACCCCACCATTAACAGTAGTTATTGTCATCATTTTATTTGTTTATACTTTTCAGTGTATTTGTAATAGCCATTGCATGTGTTTGTGTCTTTTGAAAGGGTGTGCTTCAATGTGTATATACAGTAGTTTAGGCAGGAGAATTTATGTGTTGTACTGTGAAATGTGACCAGACGTGTAAGTTGAGGCATCCGCCATTAAAGTTATTTACACTGACCAATTACAAAGAAATAGTTTACTCACCATTGGTTGAAGTTGAGACATTAGAGTACACGATTTTTGTTTACATGCCACTTAACGTCATATTTCCATTCATTCATGTTTAGATGCAAGTTTATCTGAGTTTAACTGTTACTGGCAAGCAAAATTACAGTATACTGTCCTTATTTATCAAATTAACTTCAGAGTATTTTACTGTTTTCACTGTTGTTGTTGTTGTTTTCAGTCCTGAGATTGGTTTGATGCAGCTCACCATGCTACTCTATCCTGTGCAAGCTTCTTCATCTCCCAGTACTTACTGCAACCTACATCCTTCTGAATTTGCTTAGTGTATTCATCTCTTGGTCTCCCTCTACGATTTTTACCCTCCACGCAGCCCTCCAATGCTAAATTTGTGATCCCTTCATGCCTCAGAACATGTCCTACCAACCGGTCCATTCTTCTTGTCAAGTTGTGCCACAAACTCCTCTTCTCCCCAATTCTAGTCAAAACCACCTCATTAGTTATGTGATCCACCCATCTAATCTCCAGCATTCTTCTGTAGCACCATATTTCAAAAGCTTCTATTCTCTTCTTGTCCAAACTATTTATCGTCCATGATTCACTTCCATACATGGCTGCACTCCATACAAATACTTTCAGAAATGACTTCCTGACACTTAAATCTATACTCGATGTTAACAAATTTCTCCTCTTCAGAAACGCTTTCCTTGCCATTGCCAGTCTACATTTTATACCCTCTCTACTTCGACCATCATCAGTTATTTTGCTACCCAAATAGCAAAACTCCTTTACTACTTAAGTGTCTCATTTCCTAATCTAATTCCCTCAGCATCACCCGACTTAGACTACATTCCATTATCCTCGTTTTGCTTTTGTTGATGTTCATCTTATATCCTCCTTTCAAGACACTGTCCATTCCGTTCAACTGCTCTTCCAAGTCCTTCGCTGTCTCTGACAGAATTACAATGTCATCGGCGAACCTCAAAGTTTTATTTCCTCTCCATGGATTTTAATACCTACTCCGAATTTTTCTTTTGTTTCCTTTACTGCTTGCTCAATATACAGATTGAATAACATCGGGGATAGGCTACAACCCTGTCTCACTCCCTTCCCAACCGCTGTTTCCCTTTCATGCCCCTCGACTCTTATAACTACCATCTGGTTTCTGTACAAATTGGAAATAGCGTTTCGCTCCCTGTATTTTACCTCTGCCATCTTTAGAATTTGAAAGAGAGTATTCCAGTCAACATTGTCGAAAGCTTTCTCTAAATCTACAAATGCTAGAAACGTAGGTTTGCCTTTCCTTAACCTATTTTCTAAGATAAGTCATAGGGTCAGTATTGCCTCACGTGTTCCAATATTTCTATGGAATCCAAACTGATCTTCCCCAAGGTCGGCTTCTACTAGTTTTTCCATTCGTCTGTAAAGAATACGCATTAGTATTTTGCAGCTGTGACTTATTAAACTGATAGTTTGGTAATTTTCACATCTGTCAACACCTGCTTTCTTTGGGATTGGAATTATTATATTCTTCCTGAAGTCTGAGGGTATTTCGCCTGTCTCAAATATCTTGCTCACCAGATGGTAGAGTTTTGTAAGGACTGGCTCTCCCAAGGCCGTCAGTAGTTCTAATGGAATGTTGTCTACTCCCGGTGTCTTTCAGTGCTCTGTCAAACTCTTCACGCGGTATCATATCCCCCATTTCATCTTCATCTACATCGTCTTCCATTTCCATTATATTGTCCTCAAGTACATTGCCCTTGTATAGACCCTCTATATACTCCTTTCACCTTTCTGCTTTCCCTTCTTTGCTTAGAACTGGGTTTCCATCTGAGCTCTTGATATTCATACAAGTGGTTCTCTTCTCTCCAAAGGTCTCTCTAATTTTCCTGTAGGCAGTATCTATCTTACCCCTAGAGAGATAAGCCTCTACATCCTTACATTTGTCCTCTAGCCATCCCTGCTTAGCCATTTTGCACTTCCTATCGATCTCATTTTTGAGACGTTTGTATTCCTTTTTGCCTGTTTCATTTACTGCATTTTTATATTTTCTCCTTTCATCAATTAAATTCAATATTTCTTCTGTTACCCAAGAATTTCTACTAGCCCTCGTCTTTTTACCTACTTGATCTTCTGCTGCCTTCACTACTTCATCCCTCAGAGCTACCCATTCTTCTTCTACTGTATTTCTTTCTCCCATTCCTTTCAATTGTTCTCTTATGCCCTCCCTGAAACTCTGTACAACCTCTGGTTCTTTCAGTTTATCCAGGTCCCATCTCCTTAAATTCCCACTTTTTTGCAGTTTCTTCAGTTTTAATATACAGGTCACTTACCAATAGATTGTGGTCAGAGTCCACATCTGCCCCTGGAAATGTCTTACAATTTAAAACCTGGTTCCTAAATCTCTGTCTTACCATTATATAATCTATCTGATACCTTTTAGTATCTCCAGGCTTCTTCCATGTATACAACCTTCTTTTATGCTTCTTGAACCAAGTGTTAGCTATGATTAAGTTATGCTCTGTGCAAAATTCTACCAGTCGGTTTCCTCTTTCATTACTCTCCCGCAATTCATATTCACCCACTATGTTTCTTTCTCTCCCTTTACCTACTCTTGAATTCCAGTGACCCATGGTTATTAAATTTTCGTCTCCCTTCACTACCTGAATAATTTCTTTTATCTCATCATACATTTCATCAATTTCTTCATCATCTTCAGTGCCAGTAGGCATATAAACTTGAACTACCGTAGTAGGCATGGACTTCATGTCTATCTTGGCCACAATAATGCATTCACTATGCTGTTTGTAGTAGCTTACCTGCACTCTTATTTTTTTACTCATTATTAAACCTACTCCTGCATTACCCCTATTTGATTTTGTATTTATAACCCTGTATTCACCTGACCAAAAGTCTTGTTGCACCTGCCACCGAACTTCACTAATTCCCACTATATCTAACTTTAACCTATCCATTTCCCTTTTTAAATTTTCTAACCTACCTGCCCGATTAAGGGATCTGACATTCCACACTCCGATCCGTAGAACACCAGTTTTCTTTCTCCTGATAATGACGTCCTCTTGAGTAGTCCGCGCCTGGAGATCCAAATGGGGGACTATTTTACCTCCAGAATATTTTACCCAAGAGGAAGCCATCATTATTTAACCATACAGTAAAGCTGCATGCCCTCGGGAAAAATTACGGCTGTAGTTTCCCCTTGCTTTCAGCCATTCGCCGTACCAGCACAGCAAGGCCGTTTTGGTTAGTGTTACAAGGCCAGATCAGTCAATCATCCAGACTGTTGCCCTGCAACTACTGAAAAGGCTGCTGCTTCTCTTCAGGAACCACACATTTGTCTGGCCTCTCAACAGATACCCCTCCGTTGTGGTTGCACCTACGGTACGCCCATCTGTATCATTGAGGCACGCAAGCCTACCCACCAACGGCAAGGTCTATGGTTCATGGGGGTCTAGACAAGAGATTTGAACAAAGGTTGAAGGATTTTAAGAAGGAGCTTGAGCAGGGACTGGAAAGGAGAATTTCTGAGGTCAGATTCGTCATGGGAAAAGATTTTGAAAAGTTTAAGGATGATGTGAAAGAGACATTTAAGGAAACAGAATTCAGTTTAAAAGAAAAACAAACAAAATTCGAGGAAAGGGTGGAGAAAAAATTAAGCCCAATCTAAAGAGTGTGAACAAAGAAAGACTGAGGTAAAGGAGTATTGTAATCAAACTGTTGAGAAACACAGGGAAAAAACCTAAGTATAAGTGAAAGAGATTAAAGAGGCCACTTCTGTGATTGAGATTGGGGTAGGGACGATAGAAAAACAGTACAGGACAGCTTTTGCTGTGGTGGTGCATGTGAGAGATAATAGTAGTTTTAATAATATAGTGTTCGATCCCAAGGGGAATGTACATCTGGTGTCCTTTGTAATTAGTTCAAAAGGTCAGTTCACAGCAGACTGGCCAGAGAAAGACAAGCTAAGAAGGGCCAGTGCTTGTTTACAAGGTGAGAGTTTAGATTGGGGGGCAGATGCACCCAATAAATACGAAACTTTTGAGGAATTTGATGTAGCTTTTACTGGTGAGTACTGGTCCAAAGCAAAACAAAATGATGTTACTGGGGCCTTTAAGACCACTCCATGGTATCATAGAAGAAACAGAGAGAGTATGTGAGAATATTGTGGAAGGTGGATTAATAGGCTGAAACCTTTGGATGGTACGTGGAGCGACAGGGATGCTATAGAGGTGCTAATGGGGAAGTTACCTCCCAATAAGAGGTGTGGACTAATAGGGCATAACAACAATGTAAAAGATTCTCTGAATAGAGTGAGGGATGTGGATAGATGGCAAACAAATTGTTCATTTAATGAAAACAGTGATTCTGAGAGGTATCAGGAGGACAGAGAGCAGATTAACAGTATGAATCAAGTAAATGTGAGAGGTATAGGAGAAAGAGGTTGATCGGATTTTAGAGGTAGTAACAGAGGTCATGGTAGATGGGGAAATTCTCATGCAGAAAATGATACCCCACAACAGTAAAGGCCCATGCTGGGGTGAGTCAAGTGTCTGGGTCCACTGGTGTTGCAAGTTGCCATAATGAGGCAAGATGTTTAGTGATGTATAATATGGATAATTCTGATCATGGTGATAACAAGTGTGAAAGTCAGAACTTGGTGATTGGAAGGAAAGTACCTGAAGTTAATGGTAGAAATGATGTAGAATCAGAAGGTTCATGTATTGAAATGTTTTCTCATATGTATGTAGGAACTAAAGAATATGAAGGGGTATAGGGATATGGAGAAAAGGAAAGTAATATAATTCAAATTGAAAGTGTTGAAAGTGAGGAGAGTAGCTATAGTGAAGAGGAAGAAGAAGGAGTGCAAGGAGATGAATTTCTCGTACATAGTAGTTTGCAGGGAGATAATATAGAAGGAAAAGGGCAAATTTCTGAAATTATTGAGGCAGAGACTTCTGCAAATTTTATGAACCATGGTATAAGCAAAAAGAAGAGGAGAGAGTAAATGTATTTATCATTGGTAAGAATGAGGGGGTGACTACTTGTAACGAAATGAAGAGGAGCTTGTGAGCAATTTGGAAGGAATCGGGAGAGGATGTAAATGAGAGATTATGTTGTAGAGATTGAGAACATGGCAATATTGAAGGAGATTTATTACGTGAGGAAGAGGATGTTGATGATATTGAAGCTGGGCAATCTTTTGTAGAATTGGGAGCCTATGGTAGTGAAATTAGTGCAGTAGCTGAAGAATTCTATAATTGTATAAAAGATGGTAATGAGGCAATGGATGTACCAGTGATAGGCTTAAAAATAATATGTTTCACAGGTAAACTGAGGAAAGTTGTTAAGTGTCAGATTATTTTAGAATTTGAACTAGGGGGTGTACACAACTTTTTGTGGTGCCTGGTCTGAGTGTGCATATTGTCTTGGGTATGGATTGGTTAATAGAGTGCAAAGCACAAATTAATTGTGGGGATGGTTTTATCATTTTTGATAATTGTGGGATGGAAATGAGGGTGAATTTTGAGGGTATGGTGATAGATAACAATAATTTAGTAGGACACTTGAAGATAAGAGTGATGCCAATAGGAATGGATGTTGGAGATTTATAATTGAACATAGACTGTGGTGGTAGTGAAGATGAGAGAGGAGCAATAGAAGGGTTGAAGATCCAAATGGACTAGGTAGAAGAGTTAAGTGAGCAACAGAAGGATGAGCTAAGAGAAGTGTTTTCAGATAAGCCAGGTAAAGTTAAGATCTGAAACCTTTGAAAAAAGACCTTTTCCTATACAATTCACTTTGAGAGAAGCTGTACATAAAGAAATTGAGAGGATGATAGAGTGTGGTGTTATAGAGAGAAGTAAAAGAGAATACAATAGTCCATTAATAGTTGTTGGCAAGAAAGATGGTAGTGTAAGAGTGGTCATAGATGCTAGGATGTTGAATACCATAGTGAGTAGAAAGTCTGATCACCCTGACAATATGGATGGAATATTGCAAAAATATTATTATATGAATTATATGAGCTGTCTCGATCAGACAGCTGGGTACTGACAAGACCCACTCGCAAAGGAATATAGAAAATATACTGCTTTTTTGGTAAATGGGAAATGTTACCAATACACTGTGGTTCCATTTGTTGTAAATATTAGTGTGTCAGTGTTCACTTAGGCCCTCAGCCAAGTATTAGGATGAGAGTTGAGTTCCAAAATAATGGTGTATTAGCGTCATCTGTTGGTTGCCACTGAGCCTTGGGAATAGCATTGTAGATTGTTGGATGAGGTGTGTCAAGCTTTGAGGAAAGGGGCATGACCTCAGGCTTAAAAAATATGGGTTAAAAGAAATAATATTCTTGGATAGAATCTTGTCTACTGCCGGTATTAAATTTAACCCTGAAAGGATGAAAGCAATTAAAGAGTGTTCACCTTCAGAGACTCGGAAGCAGTTGAAGTCATTCCTAGGTTTGTGTAATTTTTATAGAAATTTTGTATCTGGACAAGTGTTCAACAACCCATGCTTAAACAAATTTTAAGTCCTAATATGAAGAAGCGTTTAACCATCTTAAAGAGGCCTTTAAAGAGGATAGGATTTTGCACCATCAGACCCAGAACCACTGATTCTAGTGGTTATGGTATTGGAGTTGAATTATTTCAAAATTTTGGGGATGGTAAAAAGGAAGATCATAGTTGCAAGCAGATCATTAATGAGGTATGAAAGAAATTACAGTGTGACTGAAAGAGAAGCTCTGGCAATAATTTGGGGATTCAAAAAATGCAGAGACTGCCTTGGGGGCAACAAAACTGTCATTTACTCTGATCAAAGAGCTCTTATATTAATAAGAAATTTAGGTTGATGCATACACGATTCATGAGGTGGACAGTGTTTAAGCAACAATTTGAGTTTGAAGTAAAATACTTTAAGGGCACACAACACAAAGTAGCAAACACTCTGCAAGGTTACCATTCGGAGAAGGTGGAGAAGCAAGACAGGAAGTAGGTGAGGAACATGTTAACTTGTTCTATATAAAGGGAGTTTTGGGAGAAAAGAAAATAGAAGGCATCTGTAAGTACACGAGGAGGTATCAGAATCATGATGAAATATGGAAAATGATAAAGAGGGACTTAGATATGGCAGGTACTAATAATAAATTGCCAAATATTACAAGGTGCATGGTGGGGTTTTATGTAGGCAAACTAATGAAAATTCAGGGGATTGGTAGGTGTTTTGACCCAGTGAGTACATAGATGATATATATAAAAATTGAAAGCGAGCGAATTTTTGACAACATGGTGAGGAGAGTAAACAACTGTATTAAGACATGTGACAAATGCCAAAGAGCAAAGGTCACTAATCAGAAGTGCAGACTTCCCACGCACAGCGTCAAACCACATGACTTAATGGAATTGTCACCAGTGGATTTTTATAGCCCTTTGCCGAAAACAAAAGGAGGTTTTGCTTATATCTGTGTAATGTTGGTTGTATTCTCTAAGTTTATAACACTCTATCCTTTGTGTAAAGCAACTGGCAAAGTGATTTTGACTAAATTAGAAAAGGACTGTTTTGTTTGATAAACTGAAGGCTATACTTCCTGATAACAGCTCACAGTTTACGAGTAAGAATTGGGAGGAAGGCCCCAACCATGGAATAACAGTAATATATATGTCAGCTTACAATCCAGCAGAAAACCCTGCAGGGCACTATATGAGGGAAAATGGGCGACTGTGCTGTACATAATGTAGCAACAACCATAGTTCATGAGGAGATATTGTGGAAAATATTGAGGATGTAATGAATAGCGTAAGTCATGATGTAACGGGATTTACTCCTTATGAGATTATGAAGGGAAAGAGATCTTTGGGTTTTGTTGAGGAGAAATTGTCTTTTCCACACAGAGAGGAATTAAGTTGGGATGAGAAAAAGAAAACAAGGAAAGAATTGGTAGAAAAAAAGTTGGAGGAAAGGAGGAGGGGACATGATGAGAAAATAAATAAGGTTGATATTAAAGTAGGTGATCTAGTCTTAAGGAAGACATGTGAAAAATCTAAAGAGATAAATAATGTGATTTAAAATTTTTGCATGTGTATAAGGGTCCATTTGAGGTAATAAGTATACCATACCCAAATGCATTCTATTTGGTTTACCCAAAGTCAAAGAAGAAATTTGGTCTTAAGAATACAGTAGATCTGAAACCATGTAATAATACAGTGACAAGAAAATGAGCATGAATAAAATGAGAATTGTTGTTGAGAGTAACATTTGGGATCCAGGAGGAATGAGTTGTGATAGAATGTATAATTTTGCTTTGAAAGACTAGAAGGTAAATTTGATGAATGGGTAGTTGAAAGTAGTACTCAGCATCAAGATGGAGAACGTACTTACAATATTGATGGCTTAATCAAAAGAAATGGTTCAAGAGGAGTTCCTGCATGTGAGATTTTGTAGTATTGTGATTTCAAATAATGAAAAAGTAAGCTGACAGATGGGATGAGAGGTTTGGAAATATGACGAGATATTTAATTAGTAATTTGATAATTGAGTTTGAGTTGTTACAGCATAGGATGAAAAGCAATAACTTCGAAGAAATATAACTTCGAAGAAATATGACATATTATAAGAAAAACACATGCAATGACTATCTGTAAAGGAATTTAATGATTGAGAACAATCATTGCTATAAATGGGACGTGCTGATATAGAGCCATTAGTGTGAAGCAGTAGTAAAGATGTTCAAAGCTGTGATGAAAAGTGTTGTGTAATATGATTTTGTAGGTAAAGAACTGATCGAATATGTCTTCAGTTTTAGGAGGTAAATTTATGGTAATTAATTATTACTACTGTATACATAGACGTCGAAATAGATGACAGAGGGATAGGGAAACAATTAAAATCGCTCAAAAGAGGAAAGTCTGCTGGACCTGATGGGATACCAGTTCGATTTTACACAAAGGAACTTGCCCTCCTTCTTGCAGCGATGTACCGTAGGTCTCTAGAAGAGTGTAGCATTCCAAAGGATTGGAAAAGGGCACAGGTCATCCCCATTTTCAAGAAGGGACGTCGAACAGATCTACATCTACATCTACATTCATACTCCGCAAGCCACCTGACAGTGTGTGGCGGAGGGCACTTTACGTGCCACTGCTATTACATCCCTTTCCTGTTCCAGTCGCATGTGGTTCGCGGGAAGAACGACTGCCGGAAAGCCTCCGTGTGCACTCGAATCTCTCTAATTCTACATTCATGATCTCCTCGGGAGGTATAAGTAGGGGAAGCAATATATTCGATACCTCATCCAGAAACGCACCCTCTGAAAACCTGGTCAGCAAGCTACACAGCAATGCAGAGTGCCTACCTTGCAGAGTCTGCCACTTGAGTTTGCTAAACATCTCTGTAACACTATCACGCTTACCAAATAACCCTGTGACAAAACACGCCACTCTTCTTTGGATCTTCTCTATCTCCTCCGTCAACCCGACCTGGTACGGATCCCACACTGATGAGGAATACTCAAGTGTATAGGTTGAATGAGTGTTTTGTAAGCCACCTCCTTTGTTGATGGACTACATTTTCTAAGGACTCCCCCAATGAATCTCAACCTGGTACCCGCCTTACCAACAATTAATTTTATATGATCATTCCACTTCAAATCGTTCCACACACATACTCCCAGATATTTTACAGAAGTAACTGCTACCAGTGTTTATTTTGCTATCATATAATCATACAATAAAGGATCCTTCTTTCTATGTATTCGCAATACATTACATTTGTCTATGTTAAGGGTCAGCTGCCACTCCCTGCACCAAGTGCCTATCCACTGCAGATCTTCCTGCATTTTGCTGCAATTTTCTAATGCTGCAACTTCTTTGTATACTTCATCATCTGCAAAAAGCCGCATGTAACTTCCGACACTATCTACTAGGTCATTTATATATATATTGTGAAAAGCAATGGTCCCATAACACTCCCGTGTGGCACGCCAGAGGTTATTTTAACGTCTGTAGACATCTCTCCATTGAGAACAACATGCTGTGTTCTGATTGCTAAAACTCTTCAATCCAGCCATGCAGCTGGTCTGATATTCTGTAGGATCTTACTTTGTTTATCAGGCGACAGTGCGGAACTGTATCGAATGCCTTCCGGAAGTCAAGGAAAGTGGCATCTACCTGGGAGCCTGTATCTAATATTTTCTGGGTCTCATGAACAAATAAAGTGAGTTGGCTCTCACACGATTGCTGTTTCCGGAATCCATGATGATTCCTACAGAGTAGATTCTGGGTTTCCAGAAAAGACATGATATGCGAGCAAAGAACATGTTCTAAAATTCTACAACAGATCGACGTCAGAGATATAGGTCTATAGTTTTGCGCATCTGCTTCACGACCCTTCTTGAAGACTGGGACTACCTGTGCTCTTTTCCAATCACTTGGAACCTTCCGTTCCTCTAGACATTTGCAGTATACAGCTGTTAGAAGGGGAGCAAGTTCTTTCGCGTACTCTGTGTAGAATCGAATTGGTATCCTGTCAGGTCCAGTGGACTTTCCTCTGTTGAGCGATACCAGTTGCTTTTCTATTCCTTGGACACTTATTTTGATGTCAGCCATTTTTTCGTTCGTGTGAGGATTTAGAGAAGGAAGTGCAGTGTGGTCTTCCTCTGTGTAACAGCTTTGGAAAAAGGTGTTTAGTATTTCAGCTTTACGCGTGTCATCCTCTGTTTCAATGCCATCATCATCCCAGAGTGTCTGGATATGCTGTTTCGAGCCACTTACTGATTTAACGTAAGACCAGAACTTCCTAGGATTTTGTCTCAAGTCAGTACATAGGATTGTACTTTCGAATTCACTGAATGCTTCACGCATAGCCCTCCTTTCGCTAACTTTGACATCGTTTAGCTTCTGTTTGTCTGAGAGGTTTTGGCTGTGTTTAAACTTGCAGTGAAGCTCTCTTTGCTTCCGCAGTAGTTTCCTGACTTTGTTGTTGAACCATGGTGGGTTTTTCCCATCCCTCACTGTTTTACTTGGCACGTACCTGTCTAAAACGTATTTTACGATTGCCTTGAACTTTTTCCATAAACACTCAACATTATCAGTGTTGGAACAGAAATTTTCATTTTGATCTGTTAGGTAGTCTGAAATCTGCCTTCTATTACTCTTGCTAAACAGATAAACCTTCCTCCCTTTTTTTATATTCCTATTTACTTCCACATTCAGGGATGCTGCAACGTCCTTATGATCACTGATTCCCTGTTCTGTACATACAGAGTCGAAAAGTTCGGGTCTGTTTGTTATCAGTAGGTCCAAGATGTTATCTCTACGAGTCGGTTCTCTGTTTAATTGCTCGAGGTAATTTTCGGATAGTGCACTCAGTATAATGTCACTCGATGCTCTGTCCCTACCACCCATCCTAAACATCTATATCTGGTAAATTGAAATCTCCACCTAAGACTATAACATGCTGAGAAAAGTTATGTGAAATGTATTCCAGATTTTCTCTCAGTTGTTCTGCCACTAATGCTGGTGAGTCGGGAGGTCGGTAAAAGGAGCCAATTATTAACCTAGCTTGGTTGATGAGTGTAGCCTCCACCTATAATAATTCACAGGAACTATCCACTTCTACTTCACTACAGGATAAACTACTACTAACAGTGACAAACACTCCACCACCGGTTGCATGCAATCTGTCCTTTGTAAACACCGTCTGTGCCTTTGTAAAAATTTCGGCAGAATTTATCTCTGGCTTCAGCCAGCTTTACGTACCTATAATGATTTCAGCTTTGGTGCTTTCTATCAGCGCTTGTTAGGTTAGGTTAGGTTAGGTTAGGTTAGGTTAGGTTGAAGTTCTGGTACTTTACCAATGCAGCTTCGACAGTTTACAATTACAATACCGATTGCTGCTTGGTCCCCGCATGTCCTAACTTTTCCCCACACACTTTGAGGCTGTTGCCCTTTCTGTACTTGCCCGAGGCCATCTAACCTAAAAAACTGCCCAGTCCATGCCACACCCCTGCTACCTGTGTAGCCACCTGCTGTGTGTAGTGGACTCCTGACCTACCCAGCGGAACCCGAAACCCCACCACCCTATGGCGCAAGTCGAGGAATCTGCAGCCCACATGTGTAGGACTATAGACCTATATCACTAACGTCGATCAGTTGTAGAATTTTGGAACACATATTATGTTCGAGTATAATGACTTTTCTGGAGACTAGAAGTCTACTCTGTAGGAATCAGCATGGGTTTCGAAAAAACGATCATGTGAAACCCAGCTCGCAATATTCGTCCACGAGACCCATAGGGCCATAGACACGGGTTCCCAGGTAGATGCCGTGTTTCTTGACTTCCGCAAGGTGTCCGATACAGTTCCCCACAGTCATTTAATGAACAAAGTAAGAGCATATGGACCATCAGACCAATTGTGTGATTGGATTGAAGGGTTCCTAGATAACAGAATGCAGCATGTCATTCTCAATGGAGAGAAGTCTTCCAAAGTAAGAGTGATTTCAGGTGTGCCGCAGGGGAGTGTCGTAGGACCATTGCTATTCAAAATATACATAAATGACCTTGTGGATAACATTGGAAGTTCAGTGAGGCTTTTTATGGATGATGCTGTGGTATATCAAGAGGTTGTAACAATGGAAAACTGTACTGAAATGCAGGAGGATCTGCAGCAATTTGACGCATGGTGCAGGGAATGGCAATTGAATCTCAATGTAGACAAGTGTAATGTGCTGCGAATACATAGAAAGAAAGATCCCTTATCATTTAGCTAAAATGTAGCAGGTCAGCAACTGGAAGCAGTTAATCCATAAATTACCTGGGAGTACGCATTAGGAGTGATTTAAAAAGGAATGATCATATAAAGTTGATCGTCGGTAATGCAGATGCCAGACTGACATTCATTGAAAGAATCCTAAGGAAATGCAATCCGAAAACAAAGGAAGTAGGTTACAGTGCACTTGTTCGTCCACTGCTTGAATACTGCTCACCAGTGTGGGACCCGTACCAGATAGGGTTAATAGAAGAGAAAGAGAAGATCCAATGGAGAGCAGCGCACTTCGTTACAGGATCATTTAGTAATCACAAAAGTATTACGGAGATGATAGATAAAATCCAGTGGAAGGCTGCAGGAGAGACGCTCAGTAGCTCGGTACGGGCTTTTGTTGAAGTTATGAGAGCATACCTTCACCGAGGAGTCAAGCAGTATATTGCTCCCTCCTACGTATATCTCACGGTGAAGAGACCTTGTGGATAAACTCAGAGAGATTAGAGCCCACACAGAGGCACACCGCCAATACTTCTTTCCACAAACTATACAAGACTGGAATAGAAGGGAGAACCGATATAGGTACTCACTGTCAGGTGGCTTGCGGAGTGTGGATGTAGATGTAGACGTAGATGTAGATTTCTTGTTACTCTCTTTGGGGTCATAAACCCAATGGCATGTTTAATTGTGGAACTTTTGATATTCTTTGATAAGAAGTTTGTAATATACTCTTTCATTATTACTGGATAAGTTTCATACTTTGTCATGATATATTGGATTATTGAGGCTACATGTTGTGAAAGGTAATTTTAAAATTTAAATTGATGTAGTCAAAGAACATATCAAGGACATTTTACCTTGAGACGTTCTTTGGAAAATCTCATGATAAAATGGGGGGCACATGTGATGCCATGACTAAAATGATATATATATTTTTTCCCCCTTTCTTTTACTACCTTGTACCTGATAGATATATTTCTGATGACATAGAATATTTTTCATTTGGTTATATATTGTAGAACATCAAGTGTGACTACGTTTACTTTGCTGTTTTCTATACGAGTTCCTTATGTAAGGACTTAAATTTTTTTTATGATCTTTCAGATAGTTTCATTATTGTGTGAAATGGAATGCAATAGGCAGAAGTGTGGAACGAGAGAGGTCGGGTCGAACAGTGTGACAGTCAGTCATGATATTAATACTGGACTTTCATGTGTTAGACACGGTTTGAAAGTTGACTTCATGATGGACATTCTAAACGGTCATTGTATTATGTGAACGCTGTTGGTTTTTGTTGAACGATGCTTGTGGCAGTGCGAATGCACTCATGAACAGGCAGTACTGTTGCCGGTTTAGAATTCAGCTGCTGTGAATTTAATATTGCTAATTTTCTTGACAACAAAATATGACGTAAGCTAAAACACAAGTCATCAATGTGGAAACTGTGTACTGTGTTGCTACATTAGTGACTGTTTTTGTGGGGACCTTGTTATCGTGAACCATAAACAGCAGATGGACTGTCTACCTTCACAATTGGCAAATTATGGCAAATGGAATGTTAATTTGAACATGACATGTGGACTGTGCCAATCTATTGTGTGTGAAAGTTGTAGCTGATGTAATACGACCTTCAAGTGGTGCATAAACAGTGACTTTTTCCTGGCCTACAATGAATTATTACCACCACCAGCCAAAACAGGATGTAAGGAAAGAGGATATATTAATGCAAAGGCCACAACTGAATGAACTTATAGGATTAATATCACCAACTTCAAACTGCTTCTACCGCCATCGCCACATCATGCCGACCCAGAACAGATAAGGTTCGAAACAACTTTTTGAGAATCTCACAATTGTAAATAATTAAACTTCTTTGTGATTTGTAACCAACTGTCTCTGTGTAAATAAAAGTAGTGCATTGTAAAGACTGTTCACCTTCAGTGATCGTTGACCCCACCACTAACAGTAGTTATTGTCATCATTTTATTTGTTTTTGCTTTTCAGTGTATTTGTAGTAGTTGTTGCATGCATTGTGTGTGTCTTTTGGAAGGGTGTGCTTTGATGTGTATATACAGTAATTTAGGCACTGTATCTATCTTGCTTCCCTATGTTCCTTTACAATGAGTGAATAATGTGGAACATTGACAACCACCTCTCACTCACCAATGTCATTATCTTGCTTCTCTTTGGTGCCTCACAATGACTAATGTGGTGGAATCACAACCACAGTTCTGTCAGCACTGCCCGTATCTAAATCAACATCTACAAACATACTAGCTACCATATGGTGTGTGGCAGAGGGTACCTTCTACCAGTACCAGTCATTTCCCTTCACCTTCCGTTACCAAATACAGTGAGCAAAGGGTGACTGTCTGTATACCTCCATACAAAGCATCAGTTTCCTTAACTTATTTTTGTGGTTCTCATGTGAAATAGAACTAGGCGACTGTAGGATAGTTGTGAGTTAACTTGCTTGTCAGTTAGAGCTCTATGCAACAAATCCAGCAGCCTGCTTCTGACCTGTGTCGATATCTTCCTTTAATCTGTCCTAATGGTTATATTATACGAAGATGGTATCTGTTCTTTTAGACTTGTCCAAAAGAGCAGATACCATTGGTGACCTTGCAGCTCTTGAAGAATGAAAGTACAATAAAATACAGACCTTTAGTTGCTTGCAGGTATTGATATTTATCAACGGGAACAGTGAAAATGTGTGCCGCGACCGGGATTTGTACCTGGGATCTCCTGCTTACATGGCAGATGCTCAGGCCGACTGAGCCACCAAGGACACAGAGGATAGTGTGAATGCAGGGACTTAACTCTGGCATGTTCCCCGTAAGACCCACACTTCCAACTTACTGTCCACACACTACATTTGTTGTGCTCCCGCCCACTATACTCATTACTCACAGCATTCAATCTACCGATTTCCGTAAGAGTTTGAGCAATGTGAGTGCATCTGCACTGAAGAAGATCATTGGCCGGTAAGCCTTATCTATATGAAGATGGTATCTGTTATTTCGGACTTATTCTCAAGAACCGATACCATCGGTGAACTTGCAGCTCTCGAAGAATGAAATTACACTGAAATACAGACCTTTAGCTGCTTACAGGCATTGATAAATATCAACAGGGACAATTGAAAATGTGTGCCCCGACCAGGACTCAAACCCAGGATCTCCTGCCTACATGGCAGATGCTCTATCTGACTGAGCCAATGTGAACACATGTCCGGACACGTCCAAAAGAAAAGATACCATCTTCCTATAGATAAGGCTTACCAGGCAATGATCTTCGGTGCAGATACACTCACATTGCCCGAACTCTTACAGGAATCTGTAGATTGACTGCTGCGAGTAATGAGTATAGTTGGCAGGGGCACTACAAATGTAGTGTGTGTGGACAGTGAGCTGGAAGTGTGACTCTCACAGGGAGTGTGCCTTGCAGTCACACTATCCTCTGTGTCCTCGGTGGCTCAGTCAAATAGAGCATCTGCCATGTAATCAGGAGACCCCGGGTTCGAGTTGCAGTCGGGGCACACATTTTCAACTGTCCCCATTGACGTTTATCAACATTTGTAAGCAGCTAAAGGTCTGGATTTCATTGTAATGGGTATATTGTTGGTTAGAAAGAGATATGCAATTATTGAGAAGCCTCACTAAAAATTGTCTGCTGAGAAAAGTGCACAGGCATATGTCCATTCTAAAACATTAGATACATGTTAATTTCGTGGTTTTGGTGTGCAGCTTGATAGTTTGTCCTTCCTCCCTAATAATAATGTACAAAAGTGCTGGTGTGGCTGCAACGGCTGTTCTCTCTTTGTAAATAACTTTGTCTCCGAATGTTTGCATTTAAAAATGCAAGTTCTCATTGCATCGGGAGAAGGAAATTAGGACATAAGACAGTAATAGAATGAAAACTTGCTACTTCCTCATATTAGAACTTTTACTTAGTAAAAAATGCTGGGACTCAATTACATGAATTTCTCTCACACCAATTGAGAAGACCAATAGCCACTGAATTTGGTGAAAAAAGGCTATTGAGCTACATAAAATAATTGCTATTTTCTTTCTTGAATTTTCTGTCAATATAGATATAAACATACATCCCTATGATAACTTTGCCATACAGAGATATGTGTAGGCCATTTAGAGACCCTACACAACTGCATCCCCCTCCTCCTCCACTGTATGCTGGCATGATCCATATCACTGGACATCAGTATACAGCGGTGGTGCATTGCACTGTTTGGATCTTTAAAACTCTTGGCCTGTCACGGTACTGAGACCTTTATTTGTGGCCAAGTTTACCTCTTTTACTTCCAGAACATGTTATTACATAATACATATATCTAATTTTGTTTAATTTACACTTTACAAATTATTACTACCACTATTCACAAAATTTTTTAAAGGTTGCGTCAACATGCGCATTAGAATTCAGAGTCTGTAGTTTGATTATTGGAATTAAACCACTGCTATTGCAGGATTGCCCAGCTTATACCTCATATGATGCATGCTGCATGTACACTTGTTTTTTTTTATGCGGCAGTTACTGTCTGTCCACAATAAATTTACAACTGGCACAGCGGCCGTCGGGAATGGTCGTGCCACCGCATTACGCATGCCTGGAAGAACTGTCAGAATGATGTTCACTAAAGAGCTTTGTCATTTGTGTTTGATTCAAGATCACCATCATAATCATCCTCACTTGAGGATGTGGTATTGATGATAACTTCATCAGTGGTCACTTCCATTATTCCGTCTCGTATCTAATGCTCTTGCTTGAGCTGTTGCAGATTCCTGCACTGAGGTCCTGTGCTGTAACTGAAAGAAAAGCAACATTAACCAAATTCTGCAGTCTTTCCTTTGACATGTCACCAGTGACACTGTTATCCCTGAAATTATGTTTTATTTTGGCCTATGCCAGTTATATCGGATTTAGAGGGTTGGGTTGTTTGGGGGAGGAGACCAGACAGCGAGGTCATCGGTCTCATCGGATTAGGGAAGGATGGGGAAGGATGTCGGCCATACCCTTTCAAAGGAACCATCCCGACATTTGCCTGGAGTGATCTAGGGAAATCACGGAAAACCTAAATCAGGATGGCCGGACACAGGATTGAACCGTCATCCTCCCGAATGTGAGTCCAGTGTGCTTGGATTTAGATCATAGTTGTAGGGCAGTAAGCGCAGTACTTTGTGACCTCTGCTGTCACCTGTTTTATCAATGAGATACACTTTCATGGCTGG
Organism: Schistocerca piceifrons; assembly: GCF_021461385.2. NCBI lineage: Eukaryota > Metazoa > Arthropoda > Insecta > Orthoptera > Acrididae > Schistocerca > Schistocerca piceifrons. The sequence goes on from NC_060139.1 coordinate 1,106,622,780, forward strand.
TTTGTCTTCCTCTATTGTAGATAACAGTTCAGCCTTCGTCACTGAACATTGCAGTTTATTTGCCTCTCTAGCAAACACTGTAACATCGTAATCCTGAAATCATATTTATTAGACACTGTGTCAGACTTCCTGCTGTGGGATGGCACATTATCCATACAATCACAGAGTTCGTGGAATATTGTGAAGCTTTTAATCCAAATTAAGGCCTCTAACTTTAGCTAACTGAATAGTGTTTCCTGGTTTCGTCAATATGTACTATTTATATTTTTGGGTTTCATGTTTCGTTGTGATTTTTATTCATTAATAATGATACAAGAACAGTGGTGACTTCTCAGCATCTCAAGTACAACTTAGCACCTAGTGGCAGCTGAATGTTGGCAATGCTCGGAGACAAATGAATATCTTCCTAGTAGTGGCAATTTTCTCCGCTTCTGGCACTAGCGAAATCGTCACATTATTGTGGCCAAACAGTAAGTTGAGCTGTCCGTGAGCATGCTACATTTTTGCTTATTTATCCAGTCAATAAAAGTGTTCATTCCATTGCTGCAGTTTGGTGTGCTGAGGCTTGTGCATAGTGGAATCATTGATGTTGTGGTGAGGAGGTTCATCACTTACAGCCCAGGCCTTAGTTTTGTCATAATCAACATGTTTCAGTAGTTGAACCAGGCTCACAGTATCAGCAACCCAGAGACACCCGAATGGGTTCAACGTAAGTCTCCAATGCCTTTATTCGTTTCCATACTGTCTCTATGGTAGAATGTCTTGTCAATATCTGAGTCCACCAAGGATATAAATGTTCCCTACTGCCCAGCACTGGCACATGATTTTTATGGGAGTACACAGAATTACAGATTTCAAGCCTTCACAAAATTTTTGTAGCGTATTTACACTTATTAACTCACACGTACAGTCCTGGAAAACATATTCAGCTTTACATTGTGTAATATACATAGTTTTTACATTTCTTCATTTTTATGACAACCTAAGTATTTACATTTTAAAATATATTGACATGTTGAGTTTGCATATTTCTTAGTCTGTACATACACATTTTCATATGGCATTTACATTTCTTAACATAAATATTGTATAAAAATTTACATAAACACTGTACAGAAATTATACACACAAAACAGTTAATATTATGTTCATTTATGGTGATTTTCTGTCACTTGAAATTATTCAATTTTTACATAATCATTTTTATCACATTTTGCTTCAGGCATTACCCTTTTGAATGTTCATTTGTTAACAATCTGTGTTCATAGTCTCATCTTACTTTAACATTATGCAGACTATCATTTTTTCAATCTCATTTTCCAGTACTGGCAGAATATTCACATACAACATTATCACATGATGTGCATAAGTTTTGTATTCATACACTGCATCTGACACAAGTATCCATCGTTACACATGCTGAGGAAGGAAAGGTTCATAACAAGAAATCACAATAAGCCTACATAACTATGCTCAGCTATGTCACTGACAATTTACTACAGTGTGTCTACTGGTCTACAGGAAATGTTATGAACATGATGAAGCATTCATTTTTACTTTAATATTGCTACCCTTTGTTCATCACGAGAGAGCTCTTGAGTGTGTCATTTCATGACCATCTACTCGTGTCTTCATGTTTACTATCTCCTGATACATTCAGCAGTATAGCATTGTGTTATACGAGTGTCACCATCGATTGTAAACTATGTACTTCAGTAATGGTTACTTATACTTCCTATTGCTCCATGGTATTGCTCTATTGAAAATATTGAGACAACTTGTATTCGTGTGCAAATGTACTGTAATAACTCTTGCTTGGTGCTCTTCTCAGTCACAGGGGGTTATGATGTGTGGCCTGACCTCTTTGAATTTGGTAGCACAAGACCTAAGTTCAACCTTTTTATACACGTGGCATACTGTAGCTTTTTTTCGTACACACATTCACACTATCACACTCACACATATACATATAATTATTTATTTTCAGTGCAGCCATTATGCTTTAGTACCAAACAGCTTACTTTTGTGTTCCCTGTTTTACCCAGGACATGACTATGCATCACTCACTGGAAGGACAGTAACTTAAAACTAAATGCATAGTTGCTGACTGGCTACTAATGCATCCCACTTCCAATATTCATATTTTCAATTTACGGCAGTATGCAGTTCATTCTTTATCATTTTTTGGGTTGTACGAGCACACATCTTTGTACTGTGGTTGTCATTTTGGCTTACCTTTCTGCACCTGGAAAGAAAAGTGTTGTCATAGGCAGGGCAGAATCCTGTTATTGTAGTATATTCGAGACTTAATTTATATTCCTTTATTCCTCATGTAGATATCCCCTTCTGGAGTAGTGTCTAAATAGCCACTTTTATAAATGTAAAATATCTTGTACATAGTATCATGATGTGTAGCTAATTTTCTGTAGATAGTGTTTACTTTGTCCTCTGTATGTGTGTCTATATATTCCTCAGCTTAATTGTGTTTAGTTCTGTAGTCCTTACCACTGTTTATCAGCTTATAGGCTTCAGGGTGAGTGACTTTTGATATAACAAATGGCCCTGTGTTCAACAGTTGCCACTTGCAATTCAACTTACTATACTTTTTTGATTTTCTGAGGAGTACCTATTGTTCCATATGATACTCTACAGTGCCTCCTAGCTTCTTATCATGCAATTGTTTTCTATAGTCTGCCTTTTCTTCAGTGCTGACCAGTGTCCAATGTATTTTCTCCTCATGGAATATAGTCTGCCTTTTCTTCAGTGCTGACCAGTGTCCAATATATTTTCTCCTCATGCAATATTTCTGTCCAAGAGACCTTGGGTATAGGTTTTTCTCAATCATCTACTTGTCTTTTGTCAAACAGCAATTCCATAGGTGTAAAGCCAGTTTAACTATGTGGGAAATTGTTAACAGCTTCTCGAATGGAGTGGCATATTCGATCCACCTTGTGTGTTTGTGAAGGGTGTAAGTCTGGTTAAATCTGTTAAATTCCTGAAATATCCCCTCTGTGGGCCTTGGCTTTTGGGTGAAACCTGGACACACAACGCATTTCTGTATTATGTGCAGAGGTTTTCATCTTAAATTTGGGTAGTAACAATAAGTGCATATCATACTAAGGCATTTGGAGATGCCATAGTGTCCCCAAATATTGTGTGTGTATAATATAAAGTCATTAATATGATCCTCTGGTAAACAAACACACTACTGGCTCTGCTCTGGGTGGTGTTGGTGAAACAATACAACTTGGTAAATCATAGAAAATTTTTTTTAACCTGTCATCAGTTGTTCTTCAGCAGTTTTAGCCTTACCTTTTCTCACCTGAGTAAGCTCCCCATTCATGTCAGTGATTTGGAAGAAACAAGCTCCCAGCCCTTGCGAGGTCATGTCTGTACACAGACAAAAATCCTGGGTCATGTGAGGATGATGTAAGATGGAATTCAAAAGAGCTTCTTTAATGTTGTCAAAATCAGTTTAGCATTGCTTGCTCCAAAACCAGGGATGGTTCTTCTGCAGAAGGTTCAATAGAGCACTGCTGCTTAAGAGCTGCTGTGGTATACATTTTCTGAAGAAGTATACTAATCCAACATATGCCTTCAACTGTTTTTTATTTTGAGGTACAGGTCAGTGTCTGATAGCATCGAGCTTCTTAGGGTCTGGAAATATGCCTTGAGATGATATTATGTGTCCAAGAAAGTTAACTCTTTCCTTACTGAAATGTGACTTCATTAGATTGGCTGTGACTCCATATTCATATTGGGGGTAGCAGTCAGTAAATCATCCACATACACAGTGACTCTACTTAACAATTCAGGCCCTAATATTCAATCTACAGTGGAAATAAATATGCCTGCACTGATACGTAAACCAAACGGGAGAGCACAGAACTCATAGCTTCTGCCCCCATGTACATAAGCAGTGCACTTATGGTTATCTTCATGTAGTGCAATTTGCCAATGTATATCTTTCAAACCTGTTACAGCGAGGTCCTTAACGTTACGGAATTTTGGAAGTTGTTCTTCCAGGTAATGCAGAAGACATAGAAAATTACCAGCCCCTTTCCCTGCTGCCACCATTCTCAAAAATAATAGAAGCAATTATGAAAGACAGATTAATGAATTACCTGAATAAATACAATCTTTGAAGTGAATCAAAGTAGTTTGGTTTCTGAAGTGGCAAAAATACGGAGTCAGCAATAGTAGAATTCACAAAAGTTGTACTTGATGCTCTTGATAAAGATGAGTGTGTCACAGGCATATTTTTGGATCTTTGTAAGGCCTTTGATGCATTTGACCACAAGATTCTATTAAATAAATTAGAAGCATTAGAAATAAGAGGGGTAGCTAATGGCTGGTTTTAATCATACCTAACAGATAGGGTACAAAGAGTAGAGATTACACATACTTCAAATGAAATTGATGAGAAATACATAAAATTGAGGGAAACACGATGAAATATGTAAAATCGAGAAAAAAACTTGCCAAATTACGTAAATTAACTGAGAATACATAAAATTAGAGAAAAAGTAGCACAAAATGTGGGGAATTGAGATGGGTTAGGGGTACACGGGCACTCAACATTGAGAAAAGCTTAAAAATTATGCTCTGGTTACATTCAGTTTTAACCTGAAAAATACATGGGTTTTCGTAACACATCCTCCAACAAAGGTGATGTAAGTCTTACACAGAGGCACTATATTAAAGCATTCAAAACATACTTATCCCAATTCATAACTGTGTTCTCACATGTGCAGTCGAGTAGGCTATAGATATTGCCAAATTACTCCTGGTTCCCACAAACAATGTTATTCCTTAAGTATTAAGGAGAAGAACCCGTGCGTTTATCACACTTAAGCCATTGTGTAGTGTGTTCTGCAGGAGAGTGGACTGATGTCACGTGTATCATCTTCAATAGTGTGTGTGTGTGTGTGTGTGTGTGTGTGAGTGTGGGGGGGGGGGGGGGGGCTGTACTCGAGATATGTGGCATTAGGATGAAATTGGTATATTATCCTACACTTAAGCAACACTACCTAACAGCAGTCCACCCCCAGTAGCTGAGTGGTCAGCAAGACGGAATGTCAATCCCGGCTGGGTCGGAGATTTTCTCCGCTCAGGAACTGGGTGTTCTGTTGTCCTAATCATCATCATTTCATCCCCATTGATGCGCAGGTCGCCGAAGTGGCGTCAACTCGAAAGACCTGCACCAGGCGAACGGTCTACCCGACGGGTGGCCCTAGCCACATGACATTTCATTTTCACCTAACAGCAGACCAGGACTTCTTTGTACAAGGGGAATGCCGCCAGAGCTGTGGTGATGCTACTGTAAACAGCAATAAGACTGTTACATCTCCTTTTGCTACTGATCATGCTGCTTCTTCGTGTGCATTTTCGTGCAGCAGGGTGGTACTTCAATCTATCAGCTGTCGAAAATATTCATGTCTGGTATTTCTCCCTCTATTTCCTAATGAGATATAGCCGCATCCATCAAAACCGATACTATTACTAATTATGAGCACGACTGATGCAAGAAGTGTGATTGAGGATTCGTATGTTTTTGACTTACGAAGATGTACAAAACCCTTTAATTTATCTAATAAAGAGAACAGCAGTCTCCAGTCTTCATTCTAGTTGGTTTAAAAGCAGCTCGAGCAATGGATATACACTAACAATGTGGTCTTATGGCACCATAATAGTGTAGAAGGAAGTAGTTTTATCATTTTAAAGTTTTCCGCCGTAGTGATAGGGGAAGGAATCTTGCGGGGTGGTTGTATGTCTAATGTTGGACAAATATATCCTGCATTAGAGTATTGAGAGTGTTGCACTCTGCGCGACTTATACTTCGGAAACCGTATGTCATTAACAATATAGCAATTTTTAGGTGCAGAATCGTGTAACCATAGGAACCTGTGTTTATGTTTTACACTCATTTCTCTCAACTCATTTCTCTTCCTGGTACTGACTCGAGACAGTGGAATAATGCTTCAGATTCGATAACAGCATTGATTTACATGGAATGTCTCAGACGCCATCCATCTCATCTAGAAACCACACGTTTCTGTTATATCACTGCAACACTTTCAAGTCTACTATACACCAATAAGAAGCGCTACCCTCCTCTGGAGAGATACTGTGCTTTTGGATGGATTTTGTGGGTAAGATTGGTGTTCCAGGGAGGATTGGTCAAGGACAATGTGGGAGGGGTGTGCAAATCTCCGACTTTATCTAAGAAATGCATGTGTACTCTGTGGCGCCCATCCACACAGAGGAAGATGGACAGTCATCACCGTACATTCAGCACTATGATCGATGCGCTGGAAATATGTAGATAACCTAATTACATTGGTAGAGGACACTGTCTGGTATACTTTGGTGTATATAGTTGAATGGACGTATTGCACAGTCATGTAGCTGCATATGAAATCTAGTACATGGTACTTGCAAAGTAGTGTAGGGGTGATTTAGCGATGATGCAGAAATTGGGAAGCATTCTGCTGTGTCATCGGCTGGCGTTGAAATTACGGAACAACTCGTCAAATTGCTAAAATTGCTCACACCTTCAACTGCAGTGTGTACTACAGTACATCGTCCCATATCAACAGTGTCTTTCCCAACCCACCCATCCACTGGTATGCCGTTGATTACCGCATAATGACTGACTGACACCACTTGGTTGGGATGGAGGGAGCCTTGGTGGAACACTGGATATCTGCTACTTGTCACTTTGGATCATGGGTTTAAATGTAGAGGTCATTACCTTCATACTGTTGTTTAGAAATGTTCCTCAATGCTGCACACTCATCCCTTCACATGGTTTTTTTTTTCTTCACCAGTAAGTTAAAAATACCTCTTTTTATTTCTACTACCTGGCATGTGTTGTGAACGGCACCTTCCGGCGATGGTCAACAACGGAACAGTAATCATGTACATGACTGAAAAATGAGGAAACAATGCTTGCTAAAACGGAACACCAAGACATCTGCTAACCCGTCACTGTGCAAGATGAGATTAGCTGTATAGGTCATCACCATCAGATAGCTCTTGGAAATGCTCTATAGTGCCACAAACTCTTCTAGTTCCCATACGTTATGATGTCTTCCACATCTTTGTCAATGAGAAACATCGGCTCTGTGTTTTATTTCTACCGACCTGTGTGTTGTGGGAGCTGCATAATTCGCACCATGCAATGTTCAACTTTCTGTGAGAGACAGGATCAAAACGTGTTAACATCATTTTAGCACTTGACACACATCTCAAAATCATAGCATAAAAACAAAGTGTATGGCAGAGTACAAAACTGTAGTCGTACCCTGCTTCGATGTGTTACAGCTGAAGAAACAATGTATAAAACTGCTTATGAAGGTCCAATACAGGAACGCTCTCTTGTGATTGAAAGTCTGTTGGATATGGTCTTCCTCCAGGTCGACAAGACTTAAGATCTGTGGAAGCCTTCAAGCACTGACCACGTGCTCCAATTGAGGGATATGTGTACATGTAATATGCTCGATGTCAACGTGCGGATGGTATTTGTTTTTTCGATGTATCGGAAGAGAGTTGCAGCAAAGTCTTGTAAGAGGTTCTATTACAAGGAGTGGTATAACTGGTTAAAGTTGGGATGCAGGTAGTTATCTCAAAACTACACCCATTTTGCTCATAAAACTAGTAGAAATCGGATGTATCTATTCTTGTGGGATCACAAATGTTTGTCTTATTGTTGTCACGATGGCATGTTTAAAAAATAGGTGTTACCGCAAGTCCTGTGTCATTTCATACTTCATATCTTCTAATTATAAAACAGACACCACTTGAATTATAGCTCATTGTGGAATCCAAAAATATAGTGTTCATTTTTTCCCCCAATTGCATGAAACAGGCTGTGATGATCAAATAGCTTACAAAATTAGAACACAAGAATCTACTGCATGATAGAAAGTTTACAGACATGTCAGTAGAGGGGAGCTATGGAGCAAAAATATCAAATGGCTGGTTCAAATGGCTCTGAGCACTATGGGACTTAACTTCTGAGGTCATCAGTCCCCTAGAACTTAGAACTACTTAAACCTAACTAACCTAAGGACATCACACACATCCATGCCCGAGGCAGGATTCGAACCTTCGACCGTAGGGTTCGCGCGGTTCCAGACTGTAGCGCCTAGAACCGCTCGGTCACCTTGGCGGGCAAAAGTAACAAAAAGCATGCAGGTGGTAATTGGTTTTGATGTAACGGAAGTGAGAGAGAGAGACGTGGTAAAATTATTATAGGAGGTTCCATTACAAGACAGGTTCTCAAGGTTTGTTTCGTAAGCGCCAGTGGAACACGACTTGCCATAGCGCAAAAAATAGCAACGTCCTCTTGAATTGTAGCATTTTGTTGTTGAACATAAAACATAAACATTTCCCGAACAAGTCAGCTAATGGCGTTAAAAATGTAAATGTATTCCTTAGTGTTATTTCATATGTATGAAATGTTTGTAATACACACGTGCATGAGAGTTTATTTACAGACATTTATTTGAATGTGAGAGACGCTGTGAGGTCGTGTGATTTGGCCATCAAGCTGAAAGAATTTTTTTTGTCTTTGGAATTTAAATTCTCGTTTTTTCTTTACTCCAATGATGCTTTCGAAATAACTAGGACATTCTGTGGTGATAGCTATAATCGGCAGTGGTGCACATTGGTGGATTTCAAAAATAATGAGATGCGTATTGTACCCTGTAAGAACTAAAAGAAAGTGGACTGCACCTATTTTTGTGGAAAGAGTACACTTATTATCGCCACGATTGTGTTTTCCTTTGGTAATAGATGCTTGATTATAAGAGATGTGTTGACATTAAATAAAAGTGTTCTCCATCACAGAACGAGAGGCATGCCTAGTCTGAGGTGTGAGGTCGGCAATGCAGCCGGGCCACAGACTAGCGGGGGGAGGGGGGTGGGGACGTGTCACTATCTTTTACGTGAAAAAGTTTCTCTTGGGGCGGCTGTCCATTTACTTCCTATTGTTTAGTTGTCAATGCATGCTTTTGTGTTTGCGATGGACGTCGCCTCAAGGCGAGGCGGTGAGTGACTGTGGCGAGCTTGAGCTGCCATACGGTGGGGTCTGCGGTCACTTTAGATGGAGGGATTCCTGTTTGTCAAGTCGTCGTCGTTCTGACACATACATTTAACATAGTGGAAGAAGCGTCTTATTCTTGTGTTTTTCTGTCTGTGAATGATTTTAGCAGAGTGGTGACAGTATATTAATGCCACTTGAAGGATCTCTTTGTGGACCACCAGCAGCAAGATAGGACAGGACTTTGTGAGTAGAGGGGAGGGGGATAAGAGTCCCTCAAATTGGTTAGTTCGAGACTGCCACTACCTGTGCAGTCTTTACGAGTGCTGATTTTTTCACAACAATTTCAAAGTGTAATTAGAACAGCTTGCACTTTTTCTGTCGGTTGTGGTAACGTGTTTTGGCTGCAGTACGATTGTCGAACAGGAACATGTAGCGAACTGTGGCGTCAAACAGCGATAGATACAGTCCTCAGCTGCATGCTTACAGCTAATACAGTTATTAAATTCCCCTTTATCTGGCCCTAGCATCTCGTCAATTGAATATATTTCCCACAAAAAAAGATAATACCTTACACCCCAGCCTTTTGCCCGCCAGCGTGTAGGTAAAGGGAAGAGTTTGAGTGCGTCTGCCACTAGTTTCGAGTGGTATTGTGAAATTTTTTTCCATCAGGATAACACCAGTTGTATAGCATCGTCAAATTTTGAGCTGTATTGCGATTTTAGGTAGTCCTTGTGTAGCGCTGTGCATGTAGTTGTGTAATTAGAACTGATCTGCACGATTAATTACATGATTAGGACCAATGTTTACTCCAGTTTCCAAACAAAAATAAATGAGGTACTAACCTAACCTTCCTCTACTGCATCTGGACAGTTTCCATGTGTTGGGGAGTGCACTTGGGGTTTCCGTCCAGAAGGACCAGGGTTCGAGTTCCAGAAAAGGCATTACCATTTTTAATTTCCCGCTAATCCCCAGTTGGAGGACGGGGAGGGGGGCGTCAGCAGAGCCCTGGAACAAAGAAATACCCACAAAAATTCGAAATTCCTCCCAAAATTCGAAATTCCCGATAATATTCGTAATTCTCTCCAATAGCGTATGGAGTGGAGGGGGATGGGTTGGGGAGGGGGAGAGAGCTGGGGCCCACATGCAGGATGAGAAAAACGCGGGGCTTTATGTGGTGGGGGGTTGGTGGGTGTCGTTGTTGTTGTGGTGTTCAGTCCTGAGACTGGTTTGATGCAGCTCTCCATGCTACTCTATCCTGTGCAAGCTTTTTCATCTCCCAGTACGTACTCCAGCCTACGTCCTTCAGAATCTGTTTAGTGTATTCATCTCTTGGTCTCCCTCTACGATTTTTACCCTCCACACTGCCCTCCAATACTAAATTGGTGATCCCTTGATGCCTCAGAACATGTCCTACCAACCGATCCCTTCTTTTTGTCAAGTTGTGCCACAAACTCCTCTTCTCCCCAATCCTATTCAATATGGGTATGGGGGAAGTAATTAATGGATCCACTTAGCTAATTTGCATATCAATTTGATATCAAAATTGCACCAGAAAGGCCAATATCCTATTTCTTTAGTCACATTGAAATTAGACAACTCACACAAATACCTGGGTATTACACTTCGTAGGGATACGAAATGGAATTATCACATAGGTTCCATTGTCGGTAAAGCAGGTGGTAGACTTCGTTTTATTGGTAGAATATTGGGGAACTGGAGTAAGTCCACAAAAGAGATTGCTTACAAATCACTCGTGCGAAGATGTAAATGATTAGTCTAGGAATATACGTCAACCTCCTACTTGTCGCTCATAGGGGTCGTGAAGATAAGATTAGAATAATTGCTGCATGCACAGAGGCATTCAATCAATCAGTCTTCCCGCGCTCCACACGTAAATACATCAGGAAGAAACCCTGATAAGTGGTACAATGGGACGTACCCTCTGCCACGCACTTCATGGTTTGCAGCGTATAGACGTAGACGTAGAACATGTCTCTAGTAGACGTGAGGCAAGAAAACAGAAACCGCAAATATTGAAAACAAAAGTGAAAGAATATATTAATAGCCTCTCCTGTAATTTATCAGAATATTTGGACTGTAAATTGGTTATACTAATATTCGTACAGGTATCACTTTTACCAGTACGCCCTATATAGACCTCCGATGGTGATCTGTGAAAAGTTACGTACAGTAATTATTTGCAGTGTTAGATAGAATCGGTAGTTAAATAGTTAGAAGAAGAATAGTGGCCATTTTCAAACTAACTTTTTTTCTTCTTATATACATTGAAACCCAGGTGACGCCTTCTTAATTTATGTTTGCCATTGTATGCCAGATGTTGAATTTCAGACCTGCTCCATATTTGGAAAACTAGGCTACTGCGTTCTGTTCAGTGACGTTGTAGACAGAAAGTTAAATGCTGATTTATTTTCGAGGGTTGTGAAAAACTCGGTGCATGGTGTCATCAGTAAGAGAAAATGGAAGATAAAAAAAATCATTATTCTTTGCCTTCAGACTATTGTCCATTGCAGTATTTTTTTTACGTTTGTATCATACAACCGTTTCATTCAAGTTGGGAAGTGCACAAAGTGAAGAATCAGTGAATTCTGAAAAAGATTCACAGAAAACATGACACACTGTAAATACTTGGTACCGTGACATACGTTGGAAGTCTCACAAGAGTTGCAGAATAAAACTATAAAAAGTCCAGTGTCACGTGTGAAGCCCAGTGTCAAACATACTACCTCACATCTTTAGTAAAGCAACAACAAAAACTGTATAAATAATTTTTTGCACTGCAATGCTCGAAGGCACGTTTGTCATAAAAATATGCAAGTGTATTATTTCTAAATAGCTCGAGCGGCGGGTAAAAGAAAAACGTAAATGCAAAACATCTGAATGCACACAATGAAATCATTAACTGAAGGGCAATAATTGAAAATGCCATAAGCAAATAGTCGGCGCAAAGAGACGTGGATATAAACACCAGCCACGAATGACACATCCAAACAAAAGATCTAATGTTCATTTAACCGTAACGAGAACATCTCGAGAGAAATATTATTCCCGCTGTCCACGACGTGAAGAAAAAGTATCCGGACAACGCTGTGTGTTGCAGATTTGACCAACCAAATGTGACGACAGAGTAAAAGGAGGCGGGCAGTAATTGTTTTGGCAACAGAGAAGCAGTGACAGCAGAGTAGGTGGATCGGGGGTCGCCAGTGACCTGGAGACGTCAACTGATCCTTGTCGGATTTCAACTTCGTAACAAATCCATCAGGTATACTCGGACCTTTTTAAAGCTGCGCATGTGCACCATTGGAGATGTGATTGTGAAGTGCAAATGCGAGGGAACGGCTTCGGCTAAACTGAGCATTGTAGGGTGGCTGCGCAGAATCGCGCCGTATCGGCAGTTCCAAAATGCTACGGGCAGTCCAATTAGCACAGTGACTGTGCACGTACAGTTAAAGAGGATGGGGCAGGACGGTCGAGCGCTTCCTCGTAAGGCACACATTTGTGTCGTCAGTGCTAAGTGAGAGGCTAGGTGTTGTAAAGAGCAATGGTAGTGGACAGTGGACGGTCGGAAACGAGTGATTTGGAGCGACGAATCACGCCAAACGCAGTGGCAGTTAGATGGAAGAATTTGCATTTGGCGAATGTCCAGAGGAAGGTGTTTGTCGACAGTGAAGTGCGGGAGAGGTGAAGTTGCGGAACGGGAATGCCTTTCGCGGTTAGGGTACGGTCCCCTTATTCCGCTTACGAAAACGCCGAATGCAGAAGGATAGTCGTTAGGAGTATCCTGTAAATATTTTACGACTGACAGCTGCCACGCGGTTTACGGGCTGTCGTTAACGAGTAGTGACTAAACGAGTTATGTAAGCACCGGCTGAAATTAAGTGCAGAGTTAAAAGTAGTGTGCTCGTTGCTGATCTCTGCTAATAATGTGTCGCGTGCGAGTACATATTCCTGGCTTACAGTACTGACGAAAAGCTCTTCTCGAAAACGTGACGTCACAGTGTCTCAGTGCTACCATTCGGCTGGAAACCCGAAAGCTTTCCACGAACAGAAAACCCATTACCGTACCAACTTTTGGAAAATTTAACAACTATTATGTCACAGAACAGCCCTCGAAGGCTAGAAAAGAAATTACGAGAAAAAGTGTGACTCGTGTGGGATTTGATTTGAAAAGAGCCCGGAATAAACGACCCACGGTAGGGGAACGAGAGGATGCAGTCGTAGAAACGGCGTTCGAATTGTCGTGTTGGTAGACATCACACCGTGGATAAGTGTAGTCAGTGAGGGGGTGCAAGAAGTGGGCGCTGGCGAGTGTCGCTGCGGAGGGCCGACGCCGCCCCCCGTCCGCAGCAGCCGCAGCCGCCGAGTGCCGACCGAGGCTTCTTTCGCAACCGTGTGACGCCTGTCGCTACCTACCGTGGCCTACTGTGCTTCCACGAGCCGCTCCTTTGCCTGGTGATTGCAGCAAAAGTTGGACCTGTGACACGGGGTGGATCGAGTCTGCGAGCAGTTTGTGTACACGTGCTGCCTTCTGGCAGCCACTCGGGGCGCGCTGCGACGCCGACGACAGCCTCGGCCCGCGCGTCGCCGGCCGTCGTGACGGCGCGCGCCGCTCCGGCTCGCTGCCGTGCCTCTGGTCAGCCACCGACCCGCGTGGCGCTCCGTTCGGGGTATCCTTCCCGTGTCGGAAGCGTTTACCACAGTCTCAGCTCGAGGCCCTGCACTTGCACCGGCGTCGCACTCTCCTCATTTTTCGCCACCCGTAAAGAAGCTCGACGTACGTGTGGTCCTCGACTACAGCGCGATATCGGCCTTCGCCGTGAGTACTTTGGTGTGGTGGTGGCGCCCGGGAGCGCGACTCTGCGAGAACCCTATCTCCCTCGACACGTCTCTCTACGTGTGTACACACATTTTTGAGTCAGGTTGCCATTTAAATATCTTCCAGTTCGCCCAGCTCTTTTAACTTACACTCGTGTAGGTGTCGTGCGACGAACACAGACAGAATTACAGACACTGCAGTGGAAGGCGTTTTCCTCTGCAGCTGGTAGAGGCGCGCCGGGGCCGGCGGGCGGCGGGCGGCGGGCGGCGGCGCTCGCTCGCTCGGCCGTGGCTGGCTGCGGCCGCGACGGGCTGGCTCCACCCCACTGTGTCTCACGCCGTAATCGCACTCGACGAAGACTGGGCCGTCAAACGATCACGATACTTTACCGTGAAACCGCCTCCATTAAGAACACGGCGTACAGCCGTAACAGAACTGACCTCCCGGACAGAGCGTCGAGCTGTTTATACAAATATGGAAAATTACAGAATATACAAAAAAAAATGGCTCTGAGCACTATGAGACTTAACATCTGAGGTCATCAGTCCCCTAGAACTTAGAACTACTTAAACCTAACTAACCGAAGGACAACACACACATTCATGCCCGAGGCAGGATTCGAGTTCGAGACTGACGCGCCTAGAACCGAATGGCCACACCGACCGGCACAGAATAAACTAACATTACGAACACGAGATATTTGGAGAACCTTCCAGAAATGATAAACATTAAATAACAAATAACTGACGGCGGTCGGGTTTGAAGCGGCGACCCGCAAGACGCCGACAGCACACATCGCTGAGCGTGGCGATGCAGCTCGAGGCCGCTTGTGTGCCAAGATATGTGGTGTGTGATGTGCGCAGCATCGTACCTGTTACTGTGGAGTGTAGGCTGCGCAGCACAATTAAAGCCTGACTGTTTGGAAACCTCGTAATTGTCTCCCGTTGCAACGCCGATTGGAAGGAGGTTAAAATCTGCGTGTGTGTGGACCCGAAAGTGTGGCGGCGGCCCGGCGGCCCGCAACGTCTCAGGCTGGCGCTCGGCTGCGCTGCACAGTGCGACGTGAGGCGAGGCGAGGCGAGGCGAGGCGAGGCGAGGTGTAGCGCGGGCCACAGCTCCACCCTGTGCACAGTTGCACCATTCTTTTGACGCCTCTGCGATAGGCGTTAGAACCGCGACACGCTGCGTCGAAATCACGCGATTTCGTTAAGGGTGTCCGACGAAAAATATTTCAGACGCACTGCCGCTGATGATAGGCTGCAGCTGCCATAAAGGCGACCAGTGTAACCACCACTTTCTTTAGGCCGCCGATTCTGACTCATTCTGCGGTCGAAAATGACAGTTGGAAGTGCATTGAGCGTCAGGACGAACTTGTCGAGAACCTGTGACACTAATGACGCCCCAGAGACGATTCAACTTATAAGGACGTCACGGGCCTTCGAAGGCAGTGAATGTGACCTCACCCTTTTCGAGTGTAGCTCGCCCGCAATTTTTGTTACGATGTACAGGGTGTAACCCATATGGGCCGTCGAAAACGATTCTACGAAATTTGAACGTGATCCGAAGCAACGAAAGGTATTCGTGCTTTTTCTGCCCCCTCTTTCGTGACCGGTGTGTGCGTGGGGAAGGGGAGCAGGAGGCGGGGAGGGCCGTGCGACATTGACACACGCTTCACTGTAGCGCAGAGGTCCGCTACGAGACACGCCAACCCGGCAGCACACGCGCGCCTTCCTCACTCGTTTTGGAATGTCGCTGTACGGTCACAGCCGGTCACAGCTCCCAGGCTTCGGCACGACGCGCATCCCTTCCGACACACCGTGACGATTCTGAGCGGCAGTAGTGGCTGAAACGTCTTCCTCAGCCACCCGTTAGGAAACCGCGCGATTTCGACGCTGCACGTAGCGATTCTAATCTCCATCGCAGAGGCGTAAAAACGATGCCCGAAACGTGGGTAAAAGGCAATGTGACGGCCTTCCGGAGGGCGACGTCCCGAGACAAAGATTTTAGGCTCTTATGAGCCAAATTTCGAGCTTCTGCGACGCATCTGGTGCTTTGAAGCGCAGCTTTGAGTGCCTGGCGAGCACAGATGGAGCTCTCCGCTGTGTAGCCACTTAACGATGTTGGGATAGTGAGCGGAGGGATCTCGACAGTAACCCCCTTCCCTGTACTTCTGCACTGTGATGTTGCGAAGGTGCTATTTAGAGCTCTCTCTCTCTCTCTCTCTTCATTGTCACACCTTCGGCCTCTCGTAAAAAGCCGCGGGCGTGACGTACGTTCCATTGTGTCAGTACAAACGTGACAGTCTCGATGCTACTGCACTCATCACAAAGCAGTTATACAGGATGTCCAGCGAACGAGTCTTCCATTTCAAAATTAAAGATCTCGAAAACTAAGATCGATAGGCTAACGCAACAAAAAGAACGTTTCTTGCGAAAGCTGTAAGAATATCATTCGCAAGTTACACACAATTATCGAAATGGTTCGAAACAGATGGCGTCGTGCAGCTCATACGGTATCAGTGTGCATAATTAAACTCGTTCCCTGCGGCCGACGTTTAAAACTGCATCACAATGTTTCGAAACGTCCACCACTAGCAGGAATTTGTCATCGTATCCTGGCGACGGAAATGGACTCGGATGCCGCGCAGGCGCCGATTCGAGCTGCTCCGGCGTAGTGGGACGGAGTCTCTCGATGCGGCCCACAAAAAGCAGTCGACAGGAGCCGCGTCGGCACTATGTGGAGGCGAATTCATTCGTGCACGAGTAAGTTGCCACTAAACCGACACACTGGCTGTATTCCGGAAGTATACGTCGAGGAAGCGAAACACCTGTTCGGTGACGGCCGGTGTGGCCGAGCGGTTCTAGGCGCTTCAGTCTGGAACCGCGCGACCGCTACGGTCGCAGGTTCGATTACTGCCTCGGGTGATGTCCTTAGGTTAGTTAGGTTTAAGTAGTTCTAAGTTCTAGGGGACTGATGACCTCTGATGTTATTTAAACCTAACTAACCTAAAGACATCACACACATCCGTGCCCGAGGGAGAATTCGAATCTGCGGCCGTTGCGGTCGCGCGGTTCCAGACTGTAGCGCCTAGAATCGCTCGTCCACACCGGCCGGCGAACCAGATACAGCCGAGACCAGATCCATCATATCAGTCATTTTGAGAATCTGGTTTGCAAAATCAGCCCTCTGTCGCACAACTTGCATAGGTATCAACATGTAACTATGGATTTCGTTTGGAAACATGTTTAAGCTGTGTCAGTATTTTCTGCATGCCGGAAAGCTTCGAAGTAGTCTCTGCTGATTTTCTTGGGACGAATTTCCTCGGATTTTCCTGAATAATTAAAACAAAAGCATTTTCAGGAGTGACTACAGTTCGTCTGGGGCTAACATTCCCCACTATATCATCAGCCACGCGGCCTGTCCTTTGAAATTTGACGAAGAGCTGGCCAAGTGTTTTTGCTTTGGGACCTTTTGGAATTTTAAATCGTGTTTGAAAAGTGCGCCTCGTTGCCGTACGACTGTGCTCTAACCAGTGGTATTCCAGTGCCAGAAAAACGCGTTGTTCAATGGAATACACAAACTTTCGGTACGCTAACCTGCTTTCACGTTTCCAGAAAAACACGTTGTTTAATGTGGTACACAATACCGACTTCTTCCTCGGTACGCTAACCTGCTTTCACGTTTTAACGTCTGAACGGGTCGCTCTCGAGCTGCAGCGCACTCGTCATAGGCATTACATTTTGCTATTACAGTGCCATCTATTGGCAGTTTTTCGAACTATTTCCAAACCTATATGTAAAATTCTTACAGTTTTACACTGTACATATCATTTGTTACACTCATCCATCGATCTTAGTTTTCGAGATGTTGTTGTTGTTGTTGTTGTGGTCTTCAGTCCTGAGACTGGTTTGATGCAGCTTTCCATGCTGCTCTATCCTGTGCAAGCTTCTTCATCTCCCAGTACCTACTGCAACCTACATCCTTCTGAATCTGCTTACTATATTCATCTCTTGGTCTCCCTCTACGATTTTTACCCTCCACGCTGCCCTCCGATGCTAAATTTGTGATCCGTTGATGCCTCAGAACATGCCCTACCAACTGGTCCCTTCTTCTTGTCAAGTTGTGCCACAAACTCCTCTTCTATCTTATTCAATAGCTCCTCATTAGTTACGTGATCTACCCATCTAATCTTCAGCATTCTTCTGTAGCACCTTCCATACATGGCTACACTCCATACAAATACTTTGAGAAACGACTTCCTGACACTTAAATCTATACTCGCTGTTAACAAATTTCTCTTCTTCAGAAACGCTTTCCTTGCCATTGCCAGTCTACATTTTATATCCTCTCTACTTCGACCATCATCAGTTATTTTGCTACCCAAATAGCAAAACTCCTTTACTACTTTAAGTGTCTCCTTTCCTAATCTAATTCCCTCAGCATCACCCGACTTAATTCGACCTACTCCGAATTTTTCTTTTGTTTCCTTTACTGCTTGATCAATATACAGATTGAATAACATCGGGGATAAGCTACAACCCTGTCTTACTCCCTTCCCAACCTCTGCTTCCCTTTCATACCCCTCGACTCTTATAACTGCCATCTGGTTTCTGTACAAATTGTAAATAGCCTTTCGCTCCCTGTATTTTGCCCCTGCCACTTTCAGAATTTGAAAGAGAGTATTCCAGTAAACATTGTCAAAAGCTTTCTCTAATTCTACAAATGCTAGAAACGTAGGTTTGCCTTTCCTTAATCTTTCTTCTAAGATTAGGCGTAAGGTCAGTATTGCCTCACGTGTTTTCGAGATACTTGACTTCAAAGTCAGCGACACCCCTATGTATTGTGTTCCGAAGGCGTCGGTAGTTAACCTCGACATAGACGCACGTAGAAGATAGTTGAGCGATTGAGCTAGGAGCGGCACGGGGAGCGCCGCGCGCAGTCCCCTTCCGGCGTGTCTTCTGTGGCGGCCCCTCCGCGCCAGGGGCAGTGTGTCACTGGGCAGCGGCGCGCCTCCGCCTGCACTTACAGGTATCTGCCCCAACCCGGAAAGCTCTCCCAGTCAGGCTGTCGTTTCCGTTACTTATCGCGCAAAACTGGTTCCGGACGATGAGAGAAAGTCTTTATCCCCAGCGGCTCACACGAAATGGAAATAAACGGCAACCGGAAGCGTGTGGCGCCCGTCTTACTCTACCCTTACAATTAAGCACATAATTCCGTCCTGTATTGCAGAGAACTTGGAAATGTTCCTTCGTGAGCCTGAAATTTTAATGTGTCACCGTGTTCTGTGAAACGTACGCTCTGTGCACGTCGAAGTGTTTCCATCCATTTTATAGCAGGCAGAAAGTAGTCTAGTCGCGTCATTATTTGTTATACGACGCTCGCAAGCGGATGGCAGTTTTCGGATGTGACAGTTTTTCATAATTCATAATTTGTAAGTATTAAAACACAGAGAATGCGCGAACAGCTTATGTAGCCTGTTTACAGCGAACGACTAGACGAACTATTGTCAAAATAAGGGAATTACACCCGAATATTTTATTGTATTTTATTTTTTAGGATTGTCTCCAGCAATTCCTAGAATCCCATCATTCATTTTCTGGTACTTCCTCACATTCGGAAGAGACTGTTTCGTCGTGGTTGTGCTTACGTCAATGGTCAGTTTAGCTAATGTCACGCATAAATCAGATCCTGCGCCGGCCGGTGCGCGGTTCAGCGCCGTTGCTGGGCGCTTACCCGTCCCAGCCGAGAGCTGGAAAGTCGCACCGCTCTCTCTCTTATAACAGCACCGGCCTCTCCGATATCACCGCTCCCCCTCCCGCCTCCACTCCCCCCCCCCCCCCCTCTCCGCCCAATTCAGTCGCACCAACATCCATCGGTATAACAGTGCAAATCTGCTACCATAATTTTGATTATTAGATTAAGATGACCAGTCGTCCTGAATTTCTAGAGACAGAACTCAGTATTCACACTTTGTTCTCAGTTAATTTGAAACTCATTCGAGAAAACGAATGTCCAAAGTTTCTGTTTTTTTGCCATCAGTTTTTGAAATTTCCCAAAATAATTGAAATAAGGAAGAATGAGCTGATCATTTTAAACTAGATCTTAACTGCATATACTAATGCAACCAAATTTGGCTTCAGTAACTCATTTTAAAAATATCTTTCACTCTATTAGGCCGCCTGGTACAGCAACCATATGTAGAATATTTGAATTAAAATAGCCTCGGTTGTAACTTCTTCTTTTATTAACAACGTGTCTAGCCGTTCCGGGGCATCTTCAGATTTCCTGTAGGGATGATGAAATTAGTTGTTACTGTCCATAAAATTTTCTTTTCACAACGTATTAAAAATTATAAAACGGCTCTGTGCTAGACTGAAGCACGTGACGAATAAGATGAACCAGCAGTAACAATATCTGTAAACCGCGGTTGCAAGATGGTATATTAGTCTTTTTTTTTAAACTAGATCTCTGCGGTTTCAACCGATTCGCCCTATACTTCAGTGTAGCAGAGATTCGTCATATTATTTTTAATATGTTGTAAAAGGAAAATCTTAGGGCCAGTGCCAGTCCCTTACTCACATTCAGAATTGTGCATGCTGGAACCGTACCCTGATTGTTCCTTATTTTGTCACACCTATAGATATCTAAAGATACACCGAGAAGGTGAAAAGCATTGTTAATAAAAGAATAAGATTCCATTATAATTGTTTTGATTGAAGTTAGTTATTTTATTTAAGGGCAAGGAAATGGACAAATAAAGGTGGAGAACTACATTCTGGTGCACACGAATTTTTCTTCGAATTTGGAAATTACACTATGCTGATGCGAGGCATGTAGTAACATCAAAACTAGGTCATCTGCATAACCGTGTTGTTATTTCCTTTCTGTTTTAATTGAAATATTTTTAGAACGAGGAATAAAAGTCGTCTTTTTCAGCAGCCACTTTCTTGCGATTAGATAAATAAATGACGCCTCGTTTGCATTTTCAATTGAGAGTTGTTCGGCGTGTACCAGCCGGCCCAGCGTCGCGGTGCTGTGCAGGCCCGGCCACACCGCACGCCGCCGCCCGCCGCCCGCCTCCAGCCGCACTCTCACCTCACGTCACGCCGGCGGCGGCGGCGGCGGCGGCCACAACTGTCGCATCGGCGAGCGCGTTTCGTACTCACTGCAAATCGCGCAAACAGAAAAAACTTATAGAATTCGTGAGCAAGTACAAGTTCTTGTACTATACGGGTGATGCAGATTATACACACATCAAACAAAGTTTTGCATCACCCCGGTTCCCAGAACACCGATAGATAGACTTTGACTGTGGATATTGTACCACAGATACAATCCCTTTGACTGTTCAGAGATGTCACTAAACCCGCCCGAAGATGTAAACACCCGTGCAGGAGCAGCGCATATTAGACAGAGATGGTCCGACAGCCGATCAGTTCCAGTCATTCCACCAAGAAGGAGGTACACGGCTCGTGTTGTTTGTAGTTCAACCGTGCACGGACGGTCAATACCGCGGTTCGATCGCGTCCGCATTGTTAATTTGTGCCAGGAAGGGCTTCGACAAGAGAAGTGTCCAGGCGTCTGGAGTGAACCAAAGCGATGTTGTTCGAACACGGAGGAGATACAGAGAGACGGGAACTACCACTGCAGTGGATGACCGCTACCTACGGATTATGGATCGGAGGAACCCTGACAGGAAGGCCACCGTGTTGAATAACGCTTTTCGTGCAGCCACAGGGCGTCGTGTTACGACTCGAACTGTGCGCAATAGGCTGCACGGTGTGCAGCTTCACTCCCGGCTTCCGTGACGAGCTCCATCTTTGCAACCACGACACCGTGTAGCGCGGTACAGATGCGCCCAACAACATGCCGAATGGACCGCTTAGGATTGGCATCTCTTTCTCTTCACCGATGAGTGTCGCACACGCCTTCAACCAGACAATCGTCGGAGACGTGTTTGGAGGCAACCCGGTCAGGCTGAACGCGTTAGACACACTGTCCAGAGAGAGGAGCAAAGTGGAGGTTCCCTGCTGTTTTGGGGTGGCATTGTGTGGAGCCGGCGTACGCCGCTGGTGGTCACAGTAGGCGCCGTAACGGCTGTACGATACGTGAGTGCCATCCTCCGACCGATAGTGCAACCCTATCGGCGGCGCATTGGCGAGGCATTCGTTTTCGTGGACGACAATTCGCGCCCCAGTCGTGCACGTCTTGTGAATGACTTCCTTCAGGACAACGACATCGCTCGACTATAGACGCCAGCATGTTGTCCATACATGAACCCTATCGAACATGCCTGAGATAGATGGAAAAGGGCTGTCTATGGACGACATGAGCCACCAACCATTCTGAGGCACCTACGCCGAATCAGCGTTGAGGAGTAGAACAATCTGGACCAACGACGAATACATGCATGCATCAATGCAAGAGGACGTGATACTTGGTATTAGAGCTACCAGTGTGTACAGCAATGTGGACCACCACCTCTGGAGGTCTCGCTGTATGGTGGTACAAAATGCAATGTGAGGTTTTCGTGAGCAGTAAAAAGGGCGCAAAAGATTTTTATGTTGATCTCTATTCAAATTTTTGT
The DNA here is from genome assembly GCF_021461385.2 of Schistocerca piceifrons. Taxonomy (NCBI): domain Eukaryota; kingdom Metazoa; phylum Arthropoda; class Insecta; order Orthoptera; family Acrididae; genus Schistocerca; species Schistocerca piceifrons. The sequence goes on from NC_060139.1 coordinate 1,106,645,250, forward strand.
ACAGGTTCCGGAACTGTCTGAACCGAGGTGAAATTTTTCTCTTGCCTCGTCTTAAAGATTTTTCAATTATTGCGTTACGCAACTCTTGGTGTGGAATGTATTCTTCTTCTTCATCATTTCATTCCAGAAGTAAGTGCAATAATAATTCGCGTTCATCAAACTGAAACAGGTGCGCGTACTTCCACGAAACGCCCGCTACCGGGCTGCAGGTTACGCGCAGTATTCGCGAGTGTCGCCCCCCGGCGTCAGCGCGCACAAATAAAATACTTAAAATTCTGTTCTCTCCATATTGTACTCAGATATGGCTTTCGTTCCAAATTAGATATATATCAGCTATATTTAGTTCGCAGCAACATCTCACCTAAAACGAACGAAACGTAAAGTAGCCAGCGACCACATCGCCGATACAACCAGGTATCAAATTAATTGACTAATTAATTAACTCGGTAAGTTAATTGACCCCTCCCATCTGGAAAATTCCCCCAACCCTCCACCCTTTCTGGAAATTTCTGGGAAATGGACGCAGTCTCTGACAGACGAGGCAGGATCGCATGGCAGAAAATTCAATTACACAGCAAAGGGTATACGGTTTATTTAGAAAATTCAATTTGCAGGCGTTGGATCTCTCTTTTATTTGTGTGGAAAAGCTCATCATTATCTCCTGTTTCGGAAGATTCAGGTCTTGTAAAATACGTCGAAAGGAAGTAATGAAATGGATCACTCTTTTTCCCGATCGCACAAGTTATACTGTCTCGAAATCGACGTGAACATCATTCGCTGTACGTATTTAGACCGTAATAATCTTCCAATCTCGTCTTCACACCCGTGCTGGTTGGAACTTTGTGTGGCCGCACATCGACCACATCTCCAGGCTGCCCCGTGCCCTTGCCACGTCTGCTCCGGCCCTGGCGCCAGCACACCACAAGTCGCTGCTTCATATCGTGGGCCACTGCTTGTAAGAATTCCGACCAACTCGTCCAAACCAGCTCACCACAGTCTCTCAGAATACTGCACTAATTTTTTTGGGACCGACCGGCAGCCAGCTCATCCCTACAACTGCAGTCCTCTTTGTTCACGGCACTGTTCTTTGCCACATCGAGTGGCCACTTCTGGTTGCAGCGCCTGCACAGTCGGTCCCCAAACACACTTCTCCCACACCAGGTCAGTGGAAACAGCTGCTCTATATGCTGTACAGTCACTGACTTAGTTCACAATATCATCGGCAGAGGACACTGGGAGAAGCAACCCTGCATGTTTCCTCCTCCAATTCCCCCCACTCCTCCCCCTCGCCCCTCCGGTTACTTCCAGTTGGACAAAGCATCAGGTGTCACCAACTCTTTGACACAGGTGACGACAACTCTTTGAAATTGATACCTGGGAAATTCCTCTAAAAATATATGCTCTCTCCCTCCCTCCCTCCCTCCCTCTCTCTCTCTCTCTCTCTCTCTCTCTCTCTCTCTCTCTCTCTCTCTCTCTATCCATCCATCTATCTATCTATCTACACTAATCCCACCTTTCTTCTGAACAAAGTAGTGAATACCTGGTAAGTCACCAACTGTAGATGTTTTGGAAATATTCCGTCACTCTATCAGATTGATTGACTAATCAATTAATTAAATCGATACCCTTTGTGTGTGAGCAGTTTTTTCTTGCATCCTATTAGTGGGTACTAGGACTGTTATATGTGGTAGGATTCGATCCTGCAACTACCCGGTTTCCAAACCGTGCACTGCCCCCTTCCGGATTTTTTTCCACTTGCTTCCCATTGGTGGTTACTGGTACAGTTAGGTCGTTTGGTAACAAATCGATTACGTAGAAGGTAGCTGAAAATTTCATTTTTCAGCTCAATTGCACGTTATGTCCTTAAACGATTTGCAGGAGGGGCTGGACAGATGCATGCTTGCGATACCACTATCAGCAACAGTAAATTGGTCAATCGGAAATTGGAAGCTGTGCTTGCATTTTTAAAGCACTGTAGATTTCCTGAGTTCGTTCTGTTCACTACATTTGAGGGAGGAGGAAGGACCACTGCATGATCATACAGAGATGTCAACAAATACCATTGCAAGGCAGAGTCCATCACAACCGTAAAACGAAAAAAACTACTTCCATGAAACATTTGCTCTGCGTGATACGAGCACAATATAGCTTTCCAGAGACATATAGTGTCCATTGTTCACATCCGATCACAGTTCAGAAATTATACAATGCGTGCATCAGGCCTGTATAAAATGATCGTCAGTAGTGGGGGATACCTCCTACAAGGAAAAAGATAAACGCATAGCAGCAGCGTCAGACATGTGAAAATTACAGGTCATTCTGCCACTAACTCTGTAAACAGCACACTTGTCAGCCAAATGTGTGCACAGGGATTGCAGTGCATCACAAGCACCTCTCGCTAATTTAGTTATGACGCTGAAGTCTCGATTTTAGATCGACATGCGACATGGGGAATGGAGTACATCGCATAAATCGAAGTTCGTTTAGAGTAATGTGTCACGTCTCATCATACATGAGATGGAAGTCCGCTGATGACCGACAGGTTTACCGTTAACAATCGCAAGTAGACAGTGCTTTAAACCACATGTAGAACACGTAGCTCTGTATTAGTAGAACACAGGCTATGCCTCGCGACTGATGCATCCTGACTGAAGAGTGGAAAAATTGACCTGCAGCAACTTCTCCCTCTCTAGAATGCATCATCAGTCAACCATTATATCGTACCTCGTTACAGCTCCATCTCAATCGATCACCCCGTCCAATGTCTGTTATCTTTTAATGCAGATGCAAGTAAGTTTAGAGGTGAATGTCTTCCTGAAAAGCACCAAATACAGTAGTCAACTTGCTTCTATCACTATTACCTCAATTGATATACAGTATAATGATGCCTCGACGGAAAAAAATTGACTGCTTCCCTGTTTCCCTTCGTTTGGATGTCGACGTTTTCCCGGATTCCTCTTGTTGCCCCATACTTGTTCCCGTGTACAAATTGTTTGGCGTGAACCAGAATATATGCTAGTACTTCCTCAATTTCCCTACATTTCAGTGTATATTCGGTCAATTTATACCTATTCCCTTGTCATATTTCGAAAGTCTATCGATTTTATGTCAGATCTATCCATGCGATCATGACATAACATCTCGTTCTGTGTTCTAAAATTGCTTGTAAATGTAGAACAGCTATCAACACCTAGCCCAAATGCACTGATCGGGAGCCGTAATATAGCACTGTACTCGACTGTATCCAGTCACCTCCAGACTCAGAGAGCGTTTGCTGTGTTTTCTGTATGTCTGTGCATATGTATGCCTCACGGACAGCTCCGTGAGGCATACACGAGAATTAACACTGAATGGATGTACTGCACAGTCATCTATCCACGTTCGCAGTTATACTCGCAAAGTGGAGAACGGATGATTTAGCTATAATAGCGAAATTGAGGAAACATGCTGCCACATCATTGGCCGCTGTTGAAGTTACTGTAAAATTGCTAAAATTGTTCGCGCTATCAACTGTGATGCTTATCACTATGGTACATTGGCGGCGTCTTTTCCATCCCATCCACGCATTGGCGCGGCGCGCTGTTGGTTACCACATAAAGATTGACTGACAATGCTTGTTTGTGTTGGGGAAAGAGTTTTGTCGATGGGTGACACCTTCTGTATCAGTTGCAAGATGTGTAGCCGGCTGTTGTGGCTGAGTGGTTCTAGGCGCTTCAGTCTGGAACCGCGCTGCTGCTGTGGTCACAGTTTTGAATCCTGCCTTGGGCATGGATGTGTGTGATATCCTTAGGTTAGTTAGGTTTAAGTAGTTCTAAGTCTAGGGGACTGATGACCTCAGATGTTAAGTCTCATAGAGCTCAAAGCCATTTGAACCAAGATGTATAGGGACTGACTAAAACCAGGTTGTAATTTTACTGTAGCAGACAGGTTTGAGGAAGGTGACTCGTCGTGAGATATGAGACTGCCAGAAATATGATTGAGTGGTGGTCGTAATCATTAAAGGAATTGTCAATAGGTATGTGCTTGAATGGAAAGACGTGATTCCAAATCGTGGACGTCATTTCTAGCGGATAGCATAACACTAGAGATCTGAGAAGGTAGTGTACATTTTCTTGCGACCTCAATCAGCACATCAATCTACTACTACTGTTTGTGTTCCTTCTCAATCAGCCATTGCCTATAACTCGGTGGATATATCGCGGAACCTCTGATATGGTATCGAGACAGAATTCACTACAAATACTACCGAATTATCTATCTGGGGCGGTGTAGGTGAGTCGCAAATACCGCTTACATATCTCGTTCCTTAGCCAAATAAATTTCAAAATATGGTAGTTTTATCATGAGGTTGCGTGGTGGGCTACATGTTCGTCAGATAATACACATTCCTACGATCACCATCACACTATTTGTCCGGAAAAAATCACCGCATTTAGAGGTAATGTCATACCTCTATTTGTAAAGCGGGTATAGCTTTTAATATGGATACTTGCGTGCAGTTGTAGAACCAAGACTGCCTGTGACAGTAACGTGCAGTAGTTGTTGCGGTCAGGTTTTTTTTTTAACATCTGGCCTCTTTCTAAGACACAATGGTAGCACTCGCAAGAAAAACCTAAAAGACATGCCCACCCATTGTTGATTTTTGGTCAGTATTATTTTGCATTGTGTGGCATCATTTATTGGTCAAGTATTATACTTAGTAGTAGCGGGGGAGGGGGGGGGGGTTGCGTGAAATGTTCGCATTTGAGCATCGGGCTTATAATGTATGTGTTTGTGTTCCGACATGTGTAAAGGAGATGACTGTGTCCAGTCGTAAGGAAGGTACAGATATTTCCTTTTCCAGAGCCACAGTCTTCAGAAGGGTGTATTTCCGATACTTCGCTCATTGTCGAATGCCATTCAATTGAGAGTGCGAGTGTAACATTTAATTGTAAGTATAATGATAAAACATATATGAGACTGGTTTTCTAGAATAATTCCGTGTATGCATGGCCTGTGGTGGGAATGATTCATGTTTCCTGTCAACGGCAGCAGCCGTCCGAATGCAGAGGCCTGTTGGAGTGTAGGAACGTATCTGAGTTAACTTTGCCATGCTCCAGACGCCGAATAGCGAACTAATACTTAGCATGTGTTGGGTGGCTTTCGAGATCAAGTGGAAATGTGAGAAGATTGTATATGGAGATGCATTTGCACTGGACCATTATTCCTTCCCATGTAAATTGTTTGGTTGACTGTTTCTGCACATTTCGCACCTTTATCTAGTTGAGAGAAGATCGATTGTGGTGTGTGCATCTAGCATGTGGAAGACATGCTTGCCTGTTCTCTAGACATGGGAAAGACCTTAGTTGGCTTGTAAATTATAGGGGTGATTTGGACTCTGTTACATCACCGACATCGGTATTCGACAGTGAAAATATCAGTTCCCTCTATTTGTTTCTAGTTACTTACAAGGGAATCTCTCCATCGCACCCCCCTCAGATTTAGTTATAAGTTGGCACAGTGGATAGGCCTTGAAAAACTGAACAGTCATCAATCGAGAAAACAGGAAGAAGTTGTGTGGAACTATGTAAAAATTAGCAAAATATATATCAGTTTATATATAGACCGTGCGGAAGATAGGCAGCATCAAGGACAATACTAGCACCAGAACGTCGTGGTCCCGTGGTTAGCGTGAGCAGCTGCGGAACGAGAGGTCATTGGTTCAAGTCTTCCCTCGAGTGAAAAGTTTAATTCTTTATTTTCAGTTTATGTGACAAACTATTATGTTTTCATCAGTTTTTTGGGAGTCACTATCACATTCACAAGAAAACCTAAATCGGGCAAGGTAGAAGAATCTTTTTACCCATTCGCCAAGTGTACAAGTTAGGTGGGTCGACAACAAATTCCTGTCATGTGACGCACATGCCGTCGTGTCGTATAGAATATATCAGACGTGTTTTTCTGTGGAGGAATCGGTTGACCTATGACATTGCGATCAAATATTTTCGGTTCCCATTGGAGAGGCACGTCCTTTCGTCTACTAATCGCACGATTTTGCGGTGCGGTCGCAAAATACAGACACTAAACTTATTACAGTGAACAGTGACGTCAATGAACGAACGGACAGATCATAACTTCGCGAAAATAAAGAAATTAAATTTTCACTCGAGGGAAGACTTGAACCAAGGACCTCTCGCTCCGTAGCTGCTCACGCTAACCACGGGACCACGGCGATACTCAGCTTACGCTCTCCTTGATGTTACCTATGTTTCACATGGACTACTCAGTTTCTATATTTTGCTTATTTTTTTCACAGTTCCACACAACTTCTTCCTGTTTTCTCGATTGATCTTTGTTCAGTTTTTCAAGGCCTATCCATTGTGCCAACTTATAACTAAATCTGAGGGGGGTGCGATGGGGAGGTGTCCTTGTTAGTGGTTTACAGCACGCTGCACCTCACTAAAGTTTGGGTTTTGTAGAGAAATAATTTCCAGTCTATATCTTGGGAATTATGTTGCGCTAGCAATCGGTAGGATACTTCCAAGTGCTTGGTATCAAGAGGTACCGCAAAAATGGTACAATATTATGGTGCATCATGCGAAAATAGTGCATTCTTGTAATCACCAAGTCTGGAGATGTGCATAAAAAAGCGAGCAAGCAAGGAAGCAGGTTCGGAGCACAAACAGTAACGCGTTTGTGCCGAGGGGAAACGATCCTGAATTTGTAGAACAGTTCTGAGAGCGACATCGAACTGCTGAGGGTGCTCTGATGTAAACAGGATCATTTTGTATGGCTGAGGATATGAACTGTATGTTTACTACATCGACATGGTACGCAGTGATATATTGCAGGGTTGGAAATTGGTTTCACGCTCTAATATTCAATCTCCTGTCCTCAGTGGAAGAGCAGTGTAATTGAGTAAGAGTCTTTCCATATTTGACGATATGTATGACTCTTTGCAAGGTCAGTGCAATATGGTGATCAGCGTAAAATAGTTTATTGCCACTTAATGTCACGTCTGGCTTCCCTAGGACTGAAGAGCATCGTGGCATATAGCCAGTGTGCATGTAGGCATACCATAATTTTTCGGGTGCTGTACAGATATAAAAGATAACTGCACTATTTGTATAAAATGTTTATATATTGTACTGTAAATTTACTGTGGCTTATGTTGTGTAAAATGTGTATATATTGCATTGTAAAGCTACTATGGTTTATGTTGTGGCATGTCTAGAGAGCATGACTGGGTGTCCTATCGTGAGGGACGTATAGCTTCAGCACATCAATAACCGTGAGGGTATGAGAGAGATGTTTTACATGGCAAATAATGTGCACTATAGATACTGAGATTCGTTCCAGAACCACAGTCGTCAAGAAGAGACATTACCTGTACATCAATCGGTGTCAGACTGTAGCAGCAATCGTAATATTTAACAGTAGTTATACTGGTAAATATCTTCCTGGCTCCAATATTCTTGTGAGTCTCGTATGTATTTGATGATGTGTAGATGACTTTGCGAGTTTAACTGTCAGGGCAATTTAGCGATCTGTACAAAATAATTTTGCCACTAAAAGTCCCGTATGCAGAAAGAAAGAAAGGTGGATAGTGCTTCGATACCAACAGCATCAGTAATTCGGCGAGTAAAATCTATAAGAGGCAATCATAATGCTTGATTCATTCGCAAGACATCCTTTGTGCTGGGATATAGGTGTCTCTACAAAGCGGTGAGAACGTTTGCGTATATTGAGGGCAGGAAGAGTATCATGTTAGTACTGCTGGGAAGAGTGCATTCAATGTTATTCTGCGCTATTTTCGTAAACAGGTTCTGTTAGGGAAAGAATTTCCGTCCATACAAGGTGCGACATCATAGGGAAAGAATTTCCGTCCATACAAGGTGCGACATCATGAAAACTCCTACAAAACCGCACGTTAAGTATTTCTGTGCTGAAATTATTTTGGAAAATTAGGAGTTGTTTGTGTGTCTGGAGAGCGCATATTTAGAAGTAGTTTACAGGTCTGCAGACTGTGTATTGTGACCCTAAGCACATCAGGGCGAGTGTTTTTGCGTCATTGTGATAAATATACTCCATCCCTAAATAAAATGTTCCAAAATAAATAGATTACACTCCTTTCTTACTCTATCCAGTAGCCCAGCCCAGGCTGAGTCATTTTCACGCCATTTTCCCCCTCCAAACCACCAGCTCAGATTAGGTCACAGGAGGGATGAGAGCACCCACTGGTGGCAGTACTATGTACTAGGTCAGTTGGACTCTAGATCTCGTGGTGGAGAGACTGCCAGCAAAATAAAGACTCATGTCCAACGCAGGCAGAATCCTTTTCCCGCCATTTTCCCCCACCCCAGACTATCATTTTGGATTATGTCACAGGATGGATGACAGCACCCTCTGGTGGCAGTATTGTGTACTAGGTCAGTTGGACTCTAGATCTTGTCATGGGGAGACTGCCTGCAAAATAAAAACTTATGTCCAGCACAGGTAGGGTCGTTTTCCCGCCATTTCCCCCCGCCATCTTGGATTATGTGACGAAACGGACGACAGTGCCCTCTGGTGGTGGTGCTGTGTACTAGGTCCAGACCACCTGGTGAATACACTGTTTACCGCCATCTTTGATCATGGTACTTGCGTGATCAGCTGATGTTATGGCTGCCATTTTGGATTACATCACAGAACAGCAACAGCTCTCTCTGGTGGTGGTACTGTGTACTAGGTCAGTTCGAGTGCGTACCTCATGGCGAACACACTGGATGGTGGTGCTGCCTCTAATTGTTTAAATAAAGACTAAAGTGTGCGTCATTTATGTTGGCGGCCGAGTTTAGGTTCGTTCTGCGCATCTGACGTCACAAAACACAGTCAGCCAATGAACAGAGAACGACGTTGCCAGATCTCGACTGCAGTGCAGAGCACGGACGAGTGTCTCCAGTTTTAGAAACGTTCAGCCATAAATAAAGTAATAGAACAAAAGCAATGTCTTGATAGCAGACTTTCTTTTATAGAAAGTTTGGAAAAAGTGTTCTTTATACCAATTGCTTCATATTATATTAATTAATTAAATCAAACAAGCAATAAGACTCCTAATTTAGGTGATAACAAGGAAAGGTGTTTGTATCAATCTCACGAACCGCTTTTTCACAATAAAGAACAGCTGTACTTGTTTATTTTCTATTGTACTTCGACGAAGCATGAGTAGTTCATAGTCATACCAATAGTGTTTGTCAGTATTTTGCTTGACATATTAGAATCCTTATGGAGTAAAATTTCCAGACGAGTTGCGTTAGCGTAACGGTTAAAGTGTTGAGCTAATAAGCGAAAGATTATGAGTTCAAACCTTGTGTGGTGTGTAAATTTTTCTTTATTTAAAAACAATATCGAAATATCTTACTTCACGAATTTTATTCGTTTGAATGGAGTTTTTTGAAATTTCTAGTGCTTTGTCTCTTCATTAATCCTTTCGCTGGTGCAGACACGTGTTCCCTGCATTTTGTCATCACTGCACTGCTCGCCTGTGCAGACACATGGTGTTCCCACTGCTTTGACACACTTATCTATCGATTTCACAAAAACTATTTGGCCCAAAAATTTGATTTTTACACATCTTCCTGACTGATACCTTCTCCCCATAAATGACTTAATTTTGTTTCGATGTTCAATGCAGTTATTATGCAGCATTAAATATAGTAAACAATTGCACGAAATTTTGAAGAGTTTGCAGATGTAAAAGTCCATAGTGTGTACTTTCCATATGGTCGATTTTAGTTGCCACAATGTTGAGAATGAAATGTGGACAAGATACCTAAATTTCATATAAAATATGCTGTATAACAGTATCTCATTTAATTTAAGTACCACATAGGTGTCGTATGTAATATTGAGAAATATTCCATCTTTCGCGACTGTAATAAAAGTTTTATTTACACCAGGCGGTTTTGACTTTATTTTAAAGCACTTCAATCAATGAAAGTTATGGTACACACACAATGGTACTCATGTTCTCTTTCTTGTTTTTGTTCCACAGTCGCAGTTTTACCTATGGTATTGAGATATATTCCTCTTCTGCAACTGTAATAAGCGACTTATTTAGACCAGACGCGTTTCTCTCTTTTGAAGCATCTTCAGTGGACAGTATTTTGTCTCCTCCATTGCCAAGTCACCTTTCGTAGTTTTGTGCTTTGCTAACACAATATTCAACGTTTGTGTCGGCTGATCAGTGTTTTAGCAAATAAATGCTGTTTGTGTGTGCCACACACAAAAATTATATTTGACATAGCTCAGAGCACTTCACTGATAGACGGTATATTCAAGTCCTAATGTTTTTGGAAGTCCCCAGTTATATTTAATGTATTTTGTCTACTTCCTTTTGATTGATTGAAGTGCTTTAAAATAAAGCCAAACGTGTCCGGTGTAAATAAAACTTTTGTTACAGTCGTGAAAGATGGAATATTTCTCAATATTACATACGACACCTATGTGGTACTTAAATTAAATGAGATATTGTTATACAGTAAATTTTATATGAAATTTATGTATCCTGTCTACATTTCATTCTCAACATTGTGGCAACTAAAATCGACCATACGGAAAGTATACTCTATGGACTTTTACATCTGCAAACTCTTCAAAATTTCGTGCAATTGTTTACTATATTTAATGCTGCATAATAACTGCATTGAACATCGAAACAAAATTAAGTCATTTATGGGGAGAAGGTATCAGTCAGGAAGATGTGTAAAAATCAAATTTTTGGGCCAAATAGTTTTTGTGGAATCGAATGATAAGAGTGTCAAAGCAGTCAGAACACCATGGGTCTGCACAGGCGAGCAGTGCAGTGACAAAATCGCGCACAGTGCGGAATGCAGGGAGCACGTCTTTGTAGCAGCGAAAGGGTTAATGCGGCCGTGATGGCTTTACTTCATGAACTGCGCGCTCCCCCCTACACGTAAGCTTGCGAACTATGCTATACTATGGCGCTGCTTCTCTTGACGCGTGCATCGTGTGCAACTGGCAACGCAGCAATCTCCCGCGTCTGGGCGGGCATGCGCGAGCCGCCAAGATAAAAGAATTCAACTATAGTGCATGATTTCGACAGTTGATGATTAGCAAACATGTTTGCAAAGTCTTTTAGATGGATTATTATTTTGACAATTTACGAGTTATTTGGCTCTCTGGACATAAATGTATTGCATTATTTACGAGTGATTTGCATGTGTGTAGGCTGTGCAATGCGTTTTTTGACTGTTTATGATTACGAAGGGCATGTGTAGAGCATTATACTGGAGTTATGTAGGAGGTGTTTGCAGGTCTGTATGCTGTGTGGCATGCCAGAGCGTGTGTCCTCTATCACTGTGATAAATATACTCCATCCCTAAATAAATTGTTCCAAAATGAGTAAAGTACACTCCTTCCTCTCCCCAGCAGCCCAGCACTGGTCAAGTCCTTTTCCCACCAAACCCTAGGAAGAAGTGGCAGCCAGGTGACTTAGGTTAGTGGAAGTAGGGCTTTGTTTGCCACAATTTTCTTAGGTAGGTAGAGAAACTCCAAGTGACCGTTCTTCACCGCCAAAGTTCAAACTTGTCGCCAGTTCGCAGCAGGTGGTGGTGGTCGGGTGGCTTAGATTAGTGGTGGTAGCCCAAGTGACCTATGTTCCCGCCAAAATTCAAACTTCCCTCTAGGGGGGCGTGACAGTTGCGTCATCAACTAACGTCACGGCCGCCATCTTGGATGACGTCATATGCTGTTGCCAAGTCTACATGTCGCCATCTTGGATGATGTCATCACCGCCATCTTGGATAACAGTACTTTGGGGTAGAACATACATAGCCCCAATACTGTTGTCATGACTAGATGTCAGAAATTACTGAAACACTTGCACATCCCACATGCTCACCCACCAGGTGTGCATACACAGTGCACCCTTCCACTCATACACCGCCAACGCTCAGAGGTCGGGAATCTCTGCCACCGTGGCTGCGACAGCAGTTGTGGACGGAAGTGTATGCCAGAGTGCACCACCCCAGCTGTGGAGGGCATCAGGGGATGATTGGAGTGGTAGTAATTTGGATGTTATAAGTATGTCCATGGCCAAAACTCACTATATTGAATTTACTCAAATTTCCACGGAGAATACCTGCAACACACATGATTGTGAAGACAACCGAATGCATACTAAGTATTAGTTTGCTACTATTTATCTGACTAGAGGGCGCTGTGAAGGCAACTACCACGACTTCTCCCCACAGGTGTGGGCAAGAACTGACTAGCCAGCCAGCTGCAACTTTTCTTTGTACTTGCTGCTCGTGACAGCCTCTAGCCAGAAATATCAGTTTCTTCTGACCATTGTCTACCTCTGCCATGTACCCCGCGTACCAACCGGTGTCGTCCTAGGAAAACAGTCACATATTTATCACTGTAATTATTACAATTAAATGTTACGTTTGTAGCCCCAATCCGGTGACATTCAACAGTGAAGGAAATATCTCCTGCTGATATCTGTGGCTCAGGGAAAAATCTCACATTGAAAGATCAATATCTATATCCTCCTTATGAGTGGACATAATTGTATGCATAAACTCATCAATCCTCCTTATTGCCATTGATTCACTGAAATCACCATTTTTCACATCAAATACATACCTCCCTTATGACTAAACATACTCACTTTCTTTGCACATGTTGGAACACTGATCAAAACTTCACATCCCAACACATACTTTATAAGCCATCTGGTCATGGTGAATCTATCACACACCTGCAACTAAGTTCAATACTTCGCCAATTAATAAATGATGCTGTTTTCCGACTAAAGTTCATTTACATACGTACTGCTGCTTTTTTGAAGTTCCTGCACACCCGATTGTTATTCCTGGCCGCTAATGCACCAATTGCGGCGGGGCAGGGCAAAATATTTGTCTCGAACATTCGTCGTACTGTTCGTATTAAATGTCCACCTACCTCAGTACAGCTTCCGTTCGACGTCCCTTCACTCGGCAATCGTGGGTGCCTGCTAGGCGGCGAACAAGCAGCGTTGAAAAAAAACGTCGCCTAATACCTACCCACAAGAGTCCACGTAACTCTAGCGGTGGAAACAGTTCCCGAAAGATCCTATTTATCAAGATTTCGGGTGGTAATATGGCGTATTTTTCACTGAAATAAGCGTCCTAAAATTTCAAGACCAGTAACGTTTATTGCTTAATAACACACGTTTATGGCTATCAAGTCCACATTTAGTGAGGTACTATTCTATCATTCTCAGTTCCCAGTCAAATAACAAATTTCACACGCAAAGCTGCCAGAAGTCTACACAAGTCCGACCTGTTCATGTTTGCGATCTCACAGTCTCTGATTCATCACTATTTGTGAGTTCTACATTCAATCTCATTCAGTGGTCTTACATAAAAGACGTGCTCGCCAAATACCCCTTAAATGAATATAGAATACGCCACGCCGAGTTTACACTAAGGCCGTAACTTCATACGCTAGTAGCTTTCCAACAAAACAATCCAGAAGCTTCAAACTTTCATCAAAATGCTCGTAACTGCGACAGCTTTAGTCATGACTCGTACTAAATGCGAGGACTCAATATTTCTTCATTTTACAAGTAATGAGCACCGCGACATTTACCATGACCTTTCGTGTCCAGTAGCTGGCAGACGACTCTCTACATGCCTCCCCACTCTTTTCATACCTAAGTTTCTGCATGCGGGAACAGCTTATTGGCTGATGAGTCTGACTGACCAATCCGAATGATCCTTCGAGATCATTCTCCAGCTGAAACTTGGCTAAGCCAATCTCTCTTCAGAAAGTAATTTGCGTCATTCTAAAATGCAAATATTAATATAATGCTTAATAAAAATACCGAAAAGAAAAATAATCTTGAAATTAATTTAGAAACGGATTACACTTCAAATTGATATTCTGGCTGTCTTCTTACAAAAGCAATCACACCTTGGAATACGTCATCAGCAGTGTGGGTACAACACAGCTTTCCCACAATCCGATTGCGTAATTGTTTTACAGAAAGTAATATCAAATTGCATGTATGTCCCGCATGCACACTCTCATTCATTCCCATTTATTCTCACAACAACATAATAAACAATTATAAATTTTTCATGAATTTCATACTACGAAATGCGAAGTAATTGAAGTTTTTGAAAATAAATATCCCTATCAAATGATTCTACACACTGAGAACTTTGGTTATGTTTTCAATTGATAACAAAAGACAAACGCTTATTGTTCCTAACTGAATTTTACACACTAATTATCGGTTTTATGGATTGAAGGTAATTTTCTCAATCTCCGAAACTATTATAGAAAGCTGTAACTTTTATGAGATCTTCTACTGAATAACAAAAAGTAGTATACCAAGATTGAAAACAATTGGTTATTATTTACTATGATTTATTTAGATTAGTAGGGGTATGAATATACGGTTGTACTAGGTGACACGGCAGCCCGTGCGCACGGCCTCATAGCGTCAGCTGCGCGGTGATTCGTAGCTGAGGCGCCTTCCTGCAGTTTCCTCACAGCCACCGGCTCCACATCTACGTATCTTACTGCAATAAATGTTGTCACGTAATAACTTGCGACGTCACAACACCAAACATAACTCAGCAGAAATTCTCGTTCGATGGACATGCTAAAAATTTTGCAAGTGGTACCAGTGTGTCTTAGGAAGGGAGACGTACGTAATCGTCTTACAAGCGACCATCTCTTAAAAACACCATAGCAACGACCTTGTTACTGTCACCCTGCATAACGTGTGGTCTTGGTTCTACAGGCACACACAAGTATCACTAATGAGCCGCGCAGGATTAGCCAAGCGGTCTGGGCGCTGCAGTCGCGGACCGTTCGGCTGGTCCCGGCGGAGGTTCGGGTCCTCCCTCGGGCATGGGTGTGTGTGTGTTTGCCCAGAGGATAATTTAGGTTAAGTAGTGTGTGCCCTTAATCGGGCAGGTAGGTTAGAAAATTTAAAAAGGGAAATGGATAGGTTAAAGTTAGATATAGTGGGAATTAGTGAAGTTTGGTGGCAGGAGGAACAAGACTTCTGGTCAGGTGCCTACAGGGTTATAAACACAAAATCAAATAGGGGTAATGCAGGAGTAGCTTTAATAATGAATAGTAAAATAGGTTTGCGGGTAAGCTACTACAAACAGCATAGTGAACGCATTATTGTGTCTAAGATAGATACGAAGCCCACACCTAATACAGTAGTACAAGTTTATATGCCAACTAGCTCTGCAGATGACGAAGAAATTGAAGAAATGTATGATGAAATAAAAGAAATTATTCAGATAGTGAAGGGAGACGAAAATTTAATAGTCATGGGTGACTGGAATTCGAGAGTAGGTAAAGGGAGAGAACGAAACATAGTGGGTGAATATGGATTGGGGGAGAGAAATGAAAGAGGAAACCGACTGGTAGAATTTTGCACAGAGCATAACTTAATCATAGGTAACACTTGGTTCAAAAATCATAAAAGAAGGTTGTATACATGGAAGAAACCTGGAGATACTGACAGATTTCAGATAGATTATATAATGGTAAGACAGAGATTTAGGAACCAGGTTTTAAATTGTAAGACATTTCCAGGGGCAGATGTGGACTCTGACCACAATCTATTGGTTATGAACTATAGATTAAAACTGAAGAAACTGCAAAAAGGTGGGAATTTAAGGAGATGGGACCTGGATAAACTGAAAGAACCAGAGGTTGTACAGAGTTTCAGGGAGAGCGTAAGGGAACAATTGACAGGAATGGGGGAAAGAAATAACAGTAGAAGAAGAATGGGTAGCTTTGAGGGATGTAGTAGTGAAGGCAGCAGAGGATCAAGTAGGTAAAAAGACGAGGGCTAGTAGAAATCCTAAGGTAACAGAAGAAATATTGAATTTAATTGATGAAAGGAGAAAATATAAAAACGCAGTAAATGAAGCAGGCAAAAAGGAATACAAACGTCTCAAAAATGAGATCGACAGGAAGTGCAAAATGGCTAAGCGGGGGTGGCTACAGGACAAATGTAAGGATGTAGAGGCTTATCTCACTAGGGGTAAGATAGATACTGTCTAAAGGAAAATTAAAGAGACCTTTGGAGAAAAGAGAACCACTTGTATGAATATCAAGAGCTGAGATGGAAACCCAGTTCTAAGCAAAGAAGGGAAAGCAGAAAGGTGGAAGGAGTATATAGAGGGTCTATACAAGGGCGATGTACTTGAGAACAATATTATGGAAATGGAAGAGGATGTAGATGAGGATGAAATGGGAGATACGATACTGCGTGAAGAGTTTGACAGAGCACTGAAAGACCTGAGTCCAAACAAGACCCCAGGAGTAGACAACATTCCATTGGAACTACTGACGGCCTTGGGAGAGCCAGTCCTGACAAAACTCTACCATCTGGTGAGCAAGATGTATGAAACAGGCGAAATACCCTCAGACTTCAAGAAGAATATAATAATTCCAATCCCAAAGAAAGCAGGTGTTGACAGATGTGAAAATTACCGAACAATCAGTTTAATAAGCCACAGCTGCAAAATATTAACACGAATTCTTTACAGACGAATGGAAAAACTGGTAGAAGCCAACCTCGGGGAAGATCAGTTTGGATTCCATAGAAATACTGGAACACGTGAGGCAATATTGACCTCCCCAGGGGTTCAGCATTCATTTGCTGACTACGGGCTTGGCGACCCCGGGGTCCTGAGCTGGGGACTGGTCTGCGCCGCCAGTCTCCTGTCACCGTAACCCCCGGACATGCTTCAGCGACCACCGTATGGCGCAGCGGTGGAATGTTGTGTGCTGCGGGGAATGGTAATCTTGGCTTGACCGCCTGGATTGTGAGGAAGGCCAACCTCTATGAAAAACCCTCAATCTTACGGTGTGCTCCGCGCGTATGAGATGCATGGCTGTTGGGGTGGAACAGTCGCAAGCGGGCAACCTCTGGGGCACCTGCCGCACCCCAGTTGTATAAGGCTTACTCAGGCACGCAGGGCTCTGTCTGAGCGGACCTTTAGTTCCCTAGCTGCTCGTGGGACCGCAATGGACCCTTCGACCTCTAAATTTCCCCCTACCAGTGGATTGGGTGGGCCACTGGTAGGAAAATACACCCCTTCGAAAAAGCGACTTCGTGCTGCGAGTCCTCCAGCTCCTGGTGTTGCTAGAGATTTATCAGACTGTCGTAACAGAGCACATGCTGCTAATCAGAATGTGTTTTTGATTATTAAACGGAAGGAGGGTAGCTTTGAGAGGGTTTCTCCCTTTTACATCCACAAGGGTCTTGAGGGTATTGCAGGAATACTGAAATCTGTGAAGCGACTGTGCAATGGGACTCTGTTAGTTGAGACTTCTAGTTCCCGTCAAGTCGCTTCTGTTCAGAAACCAACCTGTCTCGGAGAGTACGTTATCGAGACCGAGCTCCACTCCATTTTGAATTATAGTAAGGGTGTTGTGACATGTAGGGACTTGGTGGATATCTCCACAGAAGAGTTAAAATCTGAGTGGGCTGACGAAGGTATTGTTGACGTGCAGAATATTATGAAACGAGTCGATGGGACCTCGTCGATCCAACTCGTTTATTCTCACGTTCAGTTGCCCGAGACTCCCAGAGCATGTTAAAGCGGGGTTCTTATGTTTGCCGGTACGACCATATTTCCCCAACCCAATGCGCTGTTTTAAATGTCAGCGCTTTGGGCATACTACGTTGGGGTGCAATGGGATAGCCACTTGTGGTAAATGTGGTCAGCCTGCCCATGAAGTAGCCGATTGTTCATCGCCTGTGAAGTGCGTGAATTGCTCTGGGAGTCATCCTGTCTGGAGCCGGGTCTGCCCCATCTATCTCGAAGAACGGAAGATACAGGAGATCAAAACATCAAAGCGTATCCCCTATGGTGAGGCCAAGAAGCTCTTTTTAAGGCCATGCAACCTCCTGTGTTTACGACATCTTTCGCTTCCGCTCTGAAAAAACCGGTACAAATGGCCACTGTTGCTACGCAAATGGAGGTTGCTAGTGTTAGCACTAATACCTGCGTTTGCCAGTGCACTTGTGCTGCTGCGGTTGTTTTGAAACCTGCGGCTCTCTCCACAACGTCGGACAAGGCCGTGGTTGCTGACATTGGGGTACTTCCTGCCTCTTCCCATATGGCGCCTTCTGCCCAGGCGAGTAAATCTCCAACTGCTGACAAGGCTGTACATTCTAAGCCCCCCAGGACAAAGACGCCGAAGGTGAAGGTTTTGCCACCTGAGGAGACTGGTCAGGGTCGGTCCGATGACGAGGCCATCGTACTGTCTGACATCTCCCGTGGGTCGTCATCGGAGCTGATGGACATTGATGTCGACCGGGGGCGATCTTCTCGCCCCAGGAATAAATCTCCGGCCAGTACGGGCTCTCCTCCAAAACACAGAGGCAGGGTGAAAGTACAGCCACCCAGATCACTGGCTCCCATATTACAGTGGAACCTGAATGTGTTCAGGACGCATGTGGCTGAATTACAACTCCTTGTACGAGAGTGCCCTTTGTGCTTATGTCTCCAGGAGACACATTTTCGGGCCACTGATGCTCCTTCTTTATGGGGCTATACCGTATATCGGAAAGATGATCTGATGGGGGAAAGGGCAAAGGGTGGTGTTGCGGTTTTTGTCCGTGACATGCACCCCTCATCTGAGCTCCCTCTCGTTACAGACTTGCAAGCAGTTGCAGTTGACCTTCCTGTGGGTCGGAGGCTCACAGTCTGTTCACTTTACTTACCACCACAGGATGCGATAGACTCTGAGGCTCTCACAGACCTTATTAGCCAACTCCCCTGCCCATTTCTTCTTCTGAGGGACTTCAATGCTCATAATGTCTTATGGGGCTCTTCGACCACTTGCCCCAAGGGTCGCATTCTGGAAAACCTTATGATGTCTGAAGAACTGTGCATCCTCAACTCTGGTGCTCCCACTCATTTCTGTATTGCTTCTGGGTCGTCATCGGCTATTGACCTTTCCTTTTGCTCTCCAGCACTCGCGGATTCTGCTCTGTGGGAGGTTGCTGCTGACCTCCATTCTAGTGACCACTTCCCCCTTTGGATTCGCCTCCTGGATGAGGCTATGGCATTACCAGTGCCGCCTCGGTGGCACCTCTGCAGAGCTGACTGGACACTTTTCAGCCAACTGGGTGTTTTGGAACACCGAGCCAACGTCCACGAATGGGTAGACCATGTTACAGCCGTGAACTCCCATGCTGCTGAATTGTCAATCCCACGGTCATCCGGTCTTCCCAAGAGGCGTCCTGTCCCTTGGTGGACGACTGAGTGCCGCTCAGCCATCCGAGCCCGCCGTGCAGCTCTGCGCCGCTTCAAGTGCCGTCACTCAGCTGACAATCTTGCGGCCTTTCGGGTAGCAAGGGCCAAAGCGCGGCGAGTGATTAAAGAGAGCAAACGACGGTCATGGCAATCGTTCTTGAACTCCATCTCCCGCTCCACTAGTTCTACGAAAGTATGGGAAGCCATCAGGAGGATTTCCGGGAAACTCGGCCAGCTACCTGTCATGCCATGGCTGCATCAGGGAAGTCTTCTCACGGCGCCGAGAGACATTGTCCAGACACTGGCCATGCATTTTGCGGCATCTACCGCCACTATTAACTGTGATCCTGATTTCTGCCGCTACCGCACTGCCATCGAGAGGGGTCACTTGGACTTCCGGTCTCCAAATTCTGAACCCTACAACTGCCCCTTCACAATGTGGGAACTGGATTCGGCGCTGTCTGTGGCTCATGATACTGCGCCTGGTGATGATCAAATCTGGTACAGCATGCTGCAGTACTTGTTACTGCCTTCCAAGGAAGTTCTCCTGAATTGTTTTAATATGATATGGTTATCCGGCACGTACCCTGACTCGTGGAGGGAGGCGATTTTGGTTCCCCTCCTCAAACCAGGGAAGGACCGAACGCATCCCAGTAGTTATCGGAGTATTGCTTTGACGAGCTGTGTCGGGAAGACGTTGGAACGCATGGTCAATCGTCGCCTGGTTTGGCTGCTAGAGACCAGGCAGCTCCTTAGCCCCTCTCAGTGTGGCTTTCGGAGATGTCGTTCCACTGTAGACAACTTGACCCTGCCTGAGGCGGCCACCCAGCAGGCCTTCCTATCTAACGAGCATTGTTTAGGTGTATTCTTTGGTATTAATAAGGCGTATGACACTACTTGGCGCCGCCTTATCCTCTATCAACTCCATCAGTGGGGCTTTCGTGGCCGTCTCCCCATCTTCATTCGGTCCTTTCGTTCCCACCGCCTCTTTCGATATCGGGTTGGTACTGTGTTTTCTGATTTGTACGTGCAGGAGAATGGTGTTCCTCAGGGAAGCGTTTTAAATGTCACCCTCTTTGCCATCGCCATTAACAGTACCACGTCCACTATCCGGAGTCCTGCCCAATGCTCCTTGTTTGTGGACGATTTTGCTGTTTTCTGTTCTTCCTCCAGTCTTGTCACTGCTAGTTGGCAGTTGCAGCTTACGATAAAGCGATTAGAGGCATGGACTGCGCAGACGGGTTTTACCTTTTCTGCAGACAAATGTGTGTGTGTTCATTTTAATCGTTCTCGACGTCTTTTTACCTCCCCTGAATTGCGTCTGAGGGACACCATTCTTCCTTTTAGAGACACTGTGAGGTTCCTGGGCCTCACTTTTGATTCGAAGTTGTCGCGGGTGCCTCACCTTAAAGACCTCAAGGTGCGGGCCCTGAAGGCACTGAATGTTTTGAAGTCGGAGCCATCGATCCTGGGGAGCAGATCGGGCGCGTCTGCTGCAGTTTTATAGGGCTTTCGTCCGATCGCGTCTTGACTATGGTTGCACCGTGTATGGGTCAGCGAGGCCTTCGTATCTGAAGATTCTTAATGCAGTACACCATGAGGGTATCAGGCTGGCCCCTGGTGCCTTCCGTACCAGTCCCATCCCCAGCCTGTGTGCTGAGGCATGGGAACCGCCGCTCGCTATCCGGCGGAAAATACTCATGGTGCGACGGGTGTGTCAATTCCTTGCCTGTCCTACCTCCCCTGCGCACCCTACCGTTGCCCGACCGCCTATGGAACGTCTCTTTTCCAGTCGTCCCAGGGCAACGAGACCATTTGGGATTCGTGCCAAGCATTTGCTTGAGTCCCTTGGTGTGGAGCGTGTGGCCCCCCAACGACAAGGTTTTACCCGCCTGCCTCCCTGGTTGCTCCAGAGGCCCAGCGTCCTTTTAGACTCGTCGGAGTACCGGAGGAGCTGCACTCCTGCGTTTGTTTTTACCTCCTTATTTTCCGATATTTTACACCAGCATCCCGACCATGTACCAGTATTTACGGATGGCTCTAAACAGGGGGACTCTGTTGGTTGTGTTGTTGTTTTCCCTGTTCGAGTCGTCAAGTTAAGACTTCCTGCGGCGTTTACCATCTTTGATGCCGAATTGTTTTCGATCTTGCGGGCTTTGGAGCATATGATATGTGTTCCCAGTCTTAAGTTCCTCATCTGTTCTGACTCCCTGAGTGCCCTTCAGACCATGCAACACTTGTACCCAGCGGATACGGTCGTCCAGAACATCCATGATGCCCTACTCCACCTGCAACGGCAGGGGAAGGAGGTTTCTTTCTGCTGGGTGCCGGGGCACGTGGGTATTAGGGGAAACGAACTGGCGGATGTGGCTGCCAAAGATGCATGTTCCCTCCCTCACGTTGTTGAATGTGCCGCCCCCATCCATGCTGTTACCTCCCTTTTGCGTTTTCGTGTTATGCGTCAATGGGAAGAGGAGTCGCTGGCAGTCGGGGACAATAAGCTGCGTCTGGTCAAGGCCACCACGCGGCCATGGCGTACGTCCTGCCAGTCATGCAGGCGGGATGAGGTTCTTCTCACTCGCCTCCGCATCGGGCACAGTCCCTTAACGCATGGTTTTTTACTCCGGCGGGAGGACCCCCCAATCTGCAGTGCTTGTGGCGTCCAGATTACTGTCCGTCACATTTTACTTGACTGTCTTTTATTCTCTGACCAGAGGGCGGTGGTTTCCTTGCCACCGGATTTGCCCTCTATTTTGCAAGACGACGCAACGACTGTGGTTAAGGTCTTACGGTTTTGTGTCCTGTCCAATTTGTTGCCTCGGATTTTAGGGAGAGGGTTTTAATGTGCTGCTGGGTGACTGGCTCACCCAGATTTAGGTAAGAGGTCCGCCAGTCACTATTACCTCCTTCTTTCCCTTCGGTTTCTGTTCTCTTTTCCTTGTGTTTCCTTTCCTTTTTTCGTGCGTTTCTTCTCCTCTTGTTTTGCTTCTGTCTGTGAGGATGTGGAACTGCGTCAGGTCTGTGTCTTTTAGCCGTTCTCCTTGTTTCTGTCCATCTTAGTCCCTTCACTGCCTCTGTTCCTGTTTTTATGCGTTTGGGCGCTGATGACCACGCTGTTTAGCGCCCGTAAACCTCAAACACACACACACACACACACACACACACACACACACACACACACACACACACACGCAATACTGACCTTACGAGTTATCTTAGAAGAAAGATTAAGGAAAGGCAAACCTACGTTTCTAGCATTTGTAGATTTAGAGAAAGCTTTTGACAATGTTGACTGGAATACTCTCCTTCAAATTCTAAACGTGGCAGGGGTAAAATACAGGGAGCGAAAGGCTATTTACAATTTGTACAGAAACCAGATGACAGTTATAAGAATCGAGGGACATGAAAGGGAAGCAGAGGTTGGGAAGGGAGTAAGACAGGGTTGTAGCCTCTCCCCGATGTTATTCAATCTGTATATTGAGCAAGCAGTAAAGGAAACAAAAGAAAAATTCGGAGTAGGTATTAAAATCCATGGAGAAGAAATAAAAACTTTGAGGTTCGCCGATGACATTGTAATTCTGTCAGAGACAGCAAAGGACTTGGAAGAGCAGTTGAACGGAATGGACAGTGTCTTGAAAGGAGGGTATAAGATGAACATCAACAAAAGCAAAACGTGGATAATGGAATGTAGTCAAATTAAGTCGGGTGATGCTGAGGGAATTAGAGTAGGAAATGAGACACTTAAAGTAGTAAAGGAGTTTTGCTATTTGGGGAGCAAAATAACTGATGATGGTCGAAGTAGAGAGGATATAAAATGTAGACTGGCAATGGCAAGGAAAGCGTTTCTGTAGAAGAGTAATTTGTTAACATCGAGTATAGATTTAAGTGTCAGGAAGTCGTTTCTGAAAGTATTTGTATGGAGTGTAGCCATGTATGGAAGTGAAACATGGACGATAAATACTTTGGACAAGAAGAGAATAGAAGCTTTCGAAATGTGGAGCTACAGAAGAATGCTGAAGATTAGATGGGTAGATCACATAACTAATGAGGAAGTATTGAATAGGATTGGGAAGAAGAGAAGTTTGTGGCACAACTTGACCAGAAGAAGGGATCGGTTGGTAGGACATGTTCTGAGGCATCAAGGGATCATCAATTTAGTATTGGAGGGCAGCGTGGAGGGTAAAAATCGTAGAGGGAGACCAAGAGATGAATACACTAAGCAGATTCAGAAAGATGTAGGTTGCAGTAGGTACTGGGAGATGAAGAAGCTTGCACAGGATAGAGTATCATGGAGAGCTGCATCAAACCAGTCTCAGGACTGAAGACCACAACAACAACAACAGTGTGTAAGCTTAGGGACTGATGACCTTAGCAGTTAAGTCCCATAAGATTTCACACACATTTGAACATCCCTAATGATATCGATGTTAAAAACTACACATACTTTATAAATCAGGGTATAATATCGCTTCCGAATGATGTAGTCTTCCAACAAATACCGAAATATTGAATATACGTGGTGATCACGGGGTGTGTATTAACAGACGAAAGTGCGGGTGCACGTCGCCAGAGTCTATACTCGTAATAAAACCGCCTTTCTCACCGAATTCGGAAAGTGATCAGCTATGAAACGTGCTATTAAACGAATATTTGCAATTCCCTATTGCTGCTGCTAGATATTTCCCACGGCAACACACATTATTTCTAATGCATTCTCTCTCATTGTGATGTACCCATTGCAACAGGGGTTCTGCTATATATCGACGGGGCTATAGGCAAGGCTGGATGATAGTTGGTTGAGAATGATCACATACAGTAGATGGCGTGCAATGTGAGGAAACACTTTAAAAATGCCACACGAGATTGAAGCCGTAAGAAATCTACAAAATCCTATGACACATACACTGGCTTTTCAGATCTATAGCGTTATGCTTTCTGGTAGAAATTCTGTCTGCATTTTGGAATTAAGTTTCCCATGTTGAGCCACACACAGTGGAGATGTCTTTAAATTATTACAGCCACCGGTGAGTCATTTTTGTTGTGCTCTCATGCCTCAAAACGAGTCACCTTGTTCGAATCTATCTGCTAAGGACCACGTACAGCGAAACTCCAGCGTGGTTTTATGCATTCCCTCTGCATCTTGTATCTGTTCCTCAGTATGTACCCCGCCCTCCCAGCCACTTTCTCCATGTGATCGTTGCAATTAAAGCCGAAACTGAGAGGAATTCGGAGAACGCTGTACCACCTTCTGCATGCCACGGACAGACAGTGGGAGCAGGGCTGATGCAAGAGGACCAGGTTTTGACCACTTGGTGGCAACTGGAACATGTTCTCAAAGCTCCGCAAGCTGTGTACAGTGAGTAAGGCGAGTGCCGAGTGAAGCTTTCTCCTGAAAGCCGACGTAGCAGAAAAACGGTACAAGCAGTTACAGTGGTGCTTCTTATTGAGAAAATTACGAAGATTTCGCATCTTATGGGAACTGGAAGAACGATGATGAGAATTCTGCTACTGCATTGCGATGTGTTTCCAAACTGTATACAGGCACTGGAGTCTGAAGCAGATGTGCATATCTCAGGATGCTCTCATGTCTGTCAGCCAAACGTTCTCTCTCTCCTTGTTGTTTTTTACCATCCAATAGACAAAAACAATGAACTGTAAAATTTTCCTACTGTAGCCTGGTAGAGAACTCAGTAAGTTATTACCATGCCCTTTCTTCTGACATATTGAAAACAAATACCATCTGCTAGCTGGCATCCTATTAGATATACAACTATTGGTCCATTGGAGCAAGTGGCCAGTGATCGATGTCGCTTGCACAGACCAGTGTAATGTTTCGTTGCCTGTAGTGTAGGCCATACCCACTGTGTCCTGCCCACTCATCTAATATAGGGTACCTAGGAAACCTGCTTTCTCAGACCGCTAGACAACAATTCAAGCAAATCTTAGTAATGAAGTTTACTACAGTAAGATAAATGACAATATTTAACTTTTCGTATTCACCAAGGTGTGTCGCAAGCAAATGGCGACTTGCAAATAATCAATGTCCTTCAGTACATGCAATTCCAATATAAGCAAAACGATACAGTTCATAAGTGACTGCAGTAGCATTCGTAGGAAAGCTCGTCTTCCACTCGGGCTGTGACTAGGCAGCGGGGCGCTTACATTCTCTTTGTTCAGAGGCTGTTCCTGCCTCGGTGTCGACCTAGAGAGAGGTCTGTCAGCATACTTATGGCTGACATCGTCTCTCAGCCCTCTCTGCTCTTCCATTCTGTACCGTCACACCGGCACTTGACTTTACCCTGAAACAATGCCAACAGATTATCAATCGCATGAGAGGGTCCCTGTGTTGTTCTTTCAATAGCTGTTTGATTCATTGCCTTTCTGCTGTAACACACCCAAGCAATGTGTGATTACAGCTTTGTACACTGCCATACCTTTTCTTTTTTTCCACGATGGAGGTTTGTGTCAAGTACTAAACTTGGCATTAACACGTTTCAATCCATTGGCTCTCACAAAAACGTGGACATCACGTGGTGTAACTATGCTCCTCGTACAACACACAGGATGTCTGAAATAATAGTCAGAGAACTGTTTCTTATTGACAAAAATGTGGAGCACATCGCAACATATGGAAACTGTGCAGCATTGTGGAGCATTTCCAAACAGCTATCCAAAGGTGGTGGCCCCAAAAATTAATCTCATGTTCCGCAGTGGTGGAGTAGCAGATGTGTAGGTATTCCATTTCGAGGAGACCATGAGCACCGACTCCTCAGATTGTAGCCATACAAGCAATCACTCTTTTAGTACTCGCCAAATCCTAAAGGCGTTCCTCCCACCAAGACTCTGTCTAAAGCAAGTGGTGTCAGTCCGTCATTATGTGGTATTCAGCAGACATAGATGGGATGAAAAAAGCACTGTCGATATAGGACGAGGTGAAAGAAGAGGTTCATAACTTTCTGAACAGCATAGCGGCGAGCTGGTATGACATGGACATACAAAAATTGCTACAGCGTCTACAAAAATGCAATGACAGAAATGGTGATAATGTCGAAAAATAGCTAAATGTTCAAGCTGTAAACTGATGTACACCATTGTAGAAATAAACAAGTCTATGTACTTATAAAGAAACAGGAGACCTTACTTTTAGGATTACCTTCGTAGATTGCGAATGTAGACAGATGACTATGCATTACAACCATCCTTGATTAATGTACTGTAACAGGCACCGCAGTTGATAGTGTGATTAATTTTAGCATTTTACCAGTTTCTCCGTAACTTCAACACCAACGTACAGCATGGTTCCCAATTTCTCTATCATCGCTAAACCACCCGCCAATTACTCTGCATGTACCATATACTAGATTGTGAATGTACTAATATGACCGTACAGTACATCCACTCACTCATGGTTAATTCTTGTACATATACCTGAAAGCATACCAGAGAGCAACCTACACTGATGCAGTTACATTATCCTACATATTTCTAGCACTTTGCTCATAGTGCAGACTTAATGATTACAACAAGCCATCTTTCCACATGAGGATGGGAGTCAAACATTATTCTCGCATTCATAGTATAAAGTTGGAGATTGAAACACCTACCCACATTGTTTTTGAACATCCCTTCCTGCAACACTGTCCCCAACTTAAATTGCAACTAACCACACGTAGGAGGGGTTCTAAATCTGCTACATTCTACTTCCTGTGAAGGAACAGAGTGAGCTGACTCCATAACTGCTGTTCAATGAAGACTGTTCCACATCAATCATACTCATGGTAGGCATCCTAGTGCACAAGATGGGTGTCGAGGAGTTTATCACCCCTTTCGGTGTACAGTAGATATGAGAGTGTTGTGTTGATATAACAGATGGTTAAGGAAAAACCTGTGGTTTATGCATGACAGCCAGATGGATTTTAAAGCATTTTACATAAATCACCTGTGCTTTTAGTGCTAAAGTGTTGTTCTAGTGTCTGGGGTCAGTACCAAGAAGGGATTGGCAAGAGAGCGATGATGGGATAACATAGACACATGCAACCCAAAGGCTACCAGGTTCTGCACTTAAACATACTACAATGTTAAAGCCATGTGGTTTGTGAAATATTAGTCATGTGCAGTTCAACACTCTTAATTCTGTAATGCAGGACAAATATATCCAACACCTGACATGCACACCTGACATGTATACACAGGGTTTGCAGTACCTCACAAACCCCTGTCACTAACTTAGAATCACCACAGTTATGGGACTGAAGACTCGATTTATGTACAAGATATGGTGGAGAAATGGACTACTCGCACACATCTTCTTTCCTCTAGAGGAAGGTGCTGAAATAGGTTTTTCATTGATGGATTCATCACACATGCATTGGAAGTCCTCTGTTGACTGTGTCATGGAGAGGTTTGCTGTTAACGATTGCAGACAGGTAGCACTCTAAGTCTAAATACTCTAAGTATTTAATTATATACAAATCGAGCGCAAGTTATATTACACAACTGATGTACCCCAAGAGGACAGCGGAAGAAAAGAATGACTAAAAGCATGATAAATGACCTGATGCAACATCTCCCTCTCTCTAAAATGTGTCATCTGCCTACCATTAAATCATTACAACCACATTCAACTGATCACTCCATCCATTTTCTGTCATCTTTCAATGCAGATCCATGTCAAATTAGAGGCAGATGGTTCTGTTTTCCAGGAAAGCATCACAGACAACAGTCAACTTGTATGTATCTGTATTACCTCAATAGACATAGAGCTGAAAGTTTTTAACCCTTAACTCACGAGGTGATTTTTCTGTAATGCATACCACAAAAGGTGGGCTCTGTGGGACGCCTATGTTTAAACCGGGATTTAAGACAAAAATCATTTTAAATTTATGCTATATGACATTTATTTTTACTATTATTTAGGTGTTGTTTAAATGCTACTAGTTTATTTCATTGCATTAAACAAAGCCTCTCCTGCTCTATTTTTCTATTCATCACACAAAAGCACATAATTTTGTGTGGTTCTTTTAAATAATACACATACATTGACTGTTATAATACTGAATTTTTCATTTTGGAAGATTGTACAATCTCTGTAGCAAACGAATTTCCAAATAAAACTAAATTCCAAGTTTTAAATTTGTGCATAAATTTCCACCCGATAGGTACAAAATGTCAAATTGACATTCATTGCTGGAAACTACATTTTTCTTTATCTCAGAACACATTCGATTTTAACAGACACTTTAAGTATTTCATTGAAGAAACATGCAGATCCCCATTACAACTTTCCTGAAGTTCTTCCTCTGAACGATACTCTTGTTCGATAGCGCAACTGAAATCACAAGCTAATGTAAAATCGTCGTCTTTTTCGTTTATTTCTCGATCTATATCACTGACACCTCCATAGACAGACTAACAATTTCATCAAACTCGGGAAAGTTAAAGCTAACACATTCGTGCGAACACATTTTGAGCTATACATTGCCTTACTGAAGAAAACTGGCACACAGTTCACGAGGCTCGGTCTCGGAGACTCCTGCACTGTAACAAGTGTCAACAATAAACACAGAAGGCAATAATGCAACCGATAACAGAACGTCGTAGGCTCGGCAGTTTAAGGAGGGTAAGGGGATTATAGAAGCATTCCGCCACAACTGCCCGTGGAAAGCGAGTTCGAAAATTTTCGCGCTGTCTGAGAGGCCACACCTCGTGAGGTAAGGGTTAAAAACCATGCGGCAACTGTTCTGTAAGGTATCTGTTGCTGATACAGCGTGGTTGTGGTTGGTGGAGAGTACAAAGAAGCACATTGTAAGTATTGTTTGTTTCGGCTTATAAAGCCTAAATAATATTGGACAGTGTCAAACACGATTCATTCTGTAGTTCCATATTGCTATCTCCCTGCTGTTAATACAACGCTCCTTAGCTAAGGACACTTTATAACTGTATAATGTGGTTATAGATAATTCTGGGGTCACACCAGGGCTTGTGATCCGACATATTATATAAATGTATTACTCTACATTTGGTGGTCATCTATGTTAATCTTCTCCATCCGTCTTATCGCCGCCCACGAAAAATGACTGTTTTCCTGTTCTCGGTGCTTCCACGTAAACTTTTTCTCGTATTCCTGTCTCTATCACATTCTCGTTTACACGTATAAGAACTTCCCTGCACCAAGCGAAGACATGCTTGTAATCCCTCATCCCCCTCAATTTTCCTGTATTTTTGCGCATTTTCCCTCAGTTTATACTTATTTTCCGTTAGTTTTCTTAATTTTATCGATTTATGCCCCTTTTACCCATGGGATCTTGACATAACTTGTCGCCACGTATTCAGAAATTTCTTGTAAATGTGCTACAGTTGTCAACAACTAGCGGAAATGCATTATATTTCTGCATGTGTGTGTACCTTTATTAGTTTCACTTGGCCTCCACCCCCTCCCCAACCATACTCGGAACCTATCATCGGTGAATCCATCTTCGGACACCACCATGGACGTGTAGGAAGTGTATCCATCTTTGAACCCTCTCCTGGCAGTAACGTGTGGTGGATCCACCTCCGAACCCTATCCGTGGCATTAATGCATGATGGACCCACCATCACATCCTATTGCGACCATAATGCGCTGCATACACACTTACGGAAAAATAGTGCATTTGCGCTAGGTTTTGACGACTATTCTACATTTAAAAGCAATTGTAGAATACGTGGCGAGAGGTTATATCATGTTCACATGGATATAAGTGACATAAAATCCATATTACAAATATAGACGGAAAGTATGTGTAAATTAAGGGAAAATACGCCAAAATGTGGGAAAATTGAGGGGGAATGAGGGAGTACTTGCATGTCTTCTGCTTGTTGCAGAAAAGATCTTGTATGTGGGAACGAATATGTGACAGAAAGAGGAATACGAGAAAACGTTTACATGGAAACACCAAGAACAGGGAAACAGTCATTTTTTTTATAAGATGGATGGTGGAGATTGTTTAACATGGATGACCACCAAGTCTTGGGTAATAAATGTACATATGTCGGATCACAAGCCCAGATGTGACCACAAAGTTGTGGACTTTTATAGTGTCCTTGGCTGAACAGCGTTGTACTGCCTCCTCGTGGACTACAAGAAACAAGTACAGAATGGATCGCGTGTTTGACCCTGTGGAAGACAGTTTGTGTTTTAAGCCCTAACAAAAAATATTTACAACGTGCTTCTCTGTTCCCGCTACCAATCGTAACCAAGCAGGGTCAGCTAACAAATACCTTATAAAACAGTTGTTGCATGGTTTTTAACAACATTCAGCTATATGTCTGTTGAGGTAATTGGGATATATGCAAGTTGACTGCTGTCTGTGATGCTTACCTGGAAAACAGAACCATCTGCCTCTAAATTGACATGGATCCATGCATGTTAAAGGATGATATGAAGTAGATGAAGGGATTTTAACGAGGTATGATTTAATGATAGACTTATGATGGATTCTAGAGAAAGAGGGAGATGTTGCAGCAGTTAATTTTTCACGCATTTGACAATTTTTTTCCCCCACTGTCCTCTCGGGTTACATCAGTTGTGTGGTATAACTGTTGTTCGATTCATATACAATTAAGTATTCTGTGTGTGACTTAGGGCGCTACCTACCTTCAGTCATTAACAGCTAACCTCTCCATACCACAGTCAGCAGATGACTTCCAATGCATGTGGAATGAATCAAGTCCATTGATGGAAAATCTATTTCAACACCCTCCTCTAGACGAATGAAGATGTACGTGAAGTATTCCATTTCTCTCCCACATCTTGTACAGAAATAGCCTTCAGTTTCATATCTGCTTGGGCTTATGAGGTGCTGCAAACCCTGTGTATACACAGCGCACAGCGGCGGGTGCATATTTGGGTGGGGGTGGGGGGGGGGGGGGGGGGGCACGGGCCGCCCTCATTGCCACTCATCCAGCACGCTATTCGTTCGTCTCTTTCGTCAGTCGATTCGACTGAATCGAGTTATCGAGTAGATGTACTTTCGTATATAGCACGCGCGTCCGCGTCATCGTATTTTATACATTTCTGTCTGGTACATAGATAACTAAGAGATACCTACGACAAAAGTCGGCCATTCTAGTGATCTCGCCGGCCGCTGGTGGCCGAGCGGTTCTAGGCGCTACAGTCTGGAACCGCGCGACCGATACGGTCGCAGGTTCGAATCCTGCCTCGGGCATGGATGTGTGTAATGTCTTTAGCTTACTTAGGTTTAATTAGTTCTAAGTTTTAGGGGACTGATGACCTGAGATGTTACGTCCCATGGTGCTCAGAGCCATTTGAATCTTTCTTTTTTTTTCTTTCTTCTCCTAGTGATCTCGATACGTTATTCTGTCTGGCATTTGTTCGAGAAAAGTCGCGAATATTCTACTGTTTTCTTGTACAGAGACCCTTCGAATCGGAGCGTTATAAATACGGACTGTTCGTCGAATAGGAAGCTAGTTACATTCAGAAGCAGAAATATTAAGACTGAAGAATGAATAAGTAAAACGTCGTAGTTGTAGCAAGTGCAAGTGTGAAGATTAGTCAAGAGTGAGAGTGATCAGTTGATCGTGAAGTATTAATAATAGTAATTCATAGAAATTTCTCAGTAAAAATATTGTTACTAGACTCCTAACAATATTTTTACTAATAACGCAACAATAGTTTCCCATCCCCAACTCACAATACTCACCCTGATATTGAATGTCCTTTTGACGATATAATTAACCAATTTTCCAGGAAGAATAGGCACGCAGAATTCATCATTTAAGGAAGAGAATCACAATTGTAACTTTTTTATATCATAAGACCCAGTTGTCTTGTATGTGTGTATAATCAGTGTAAATAAAACTTTCTTAAACTTTGCAAGTGACTTGATTTTTTTTTTTTCACGGTTAAAGTAAAGGTAGCTCAAGATATCTTTAGCGTCCCCTCCTTGAGGTTTTTCTGTGTTCACGTAATGCAGCGTGGCTCGTTATTTCACATGCCAAACTCCGCAGCCGTGTATTTGTCCGTTTCCTTCTAAGATTCATTTTCCATTGCTGATGATCATTTCATAGGACTAACGTGCGCATGGCATAATTTCTGAACCATATTCAGATGTGAACAATGGGCGCTATACACCTCCGGAAAGCTGTATTGTGCATGTGTGACAAAAAAATTGATGTTTTTCTTTGTTGTAGAAGGAATTAGTTTCATCTACTTAAAGTTTGTCTCAGTAATGGGTGGGATACAAACCTTGCAGGATGGATATGTGTCAGATGCTGGAGATATACACTCCTGGAAATGGAAAAAAGAACACATTGACACCGGTGTGTCAGACCCACCATACTTGCTCCGGACACTGCGAGAGGGCTGTACAAGCAATGATCACACGCACGGCACAGCGGACACACCAGGAACCGCGATGTTGGCCGTCGAATGGCGCTAGCTGCGCAGCATTTGTGCACCGCCGCCGTCAGTGTCAGCCAGTTTGCCGTGGACGTGAACCGTATGTGCAGTTGACGGACTTTGAGCGAGGGCGTATAGTGGGCATGCGGGAGGCCGGGTGGACGTACCGCCGAATTGCTCAACACGTGGGGCGTGAGGTCTCCACAGTACATCGATGTTGTCGCCAGTGGTTGGCGGAAGGTGCACGTGCCCGTCGACCTGGGACCGGACCGCAGCGACGCACGGATGCACGCCAAGACCGTAGGATCCTACGCAGTGCCGTAGGGGACCGCACCGCCACTTCGCAGCAAATTAGGGACACTGTTGCTCCTGGGGTATCGGCGAGGACCATTCGCAACCGTCTCCATGAAGCTGGGCTACGGTCCCGCACACCGTTAGGCCGTCTTCCGCTCACGCCCCAACATCGTGCAGCCCGCCTCCAGTGGTTTCGCGACAGGCGTGAATGGAGGGACGAATGGAGACGTGTCGTCTTCAGCGATGAGAGTCGCTTCTGCCTTGGTGCCAATGATGGTCGTATGCGTGCTTGGCGCCGTGCAGGTGAGCGCCACAATCAGGACTGCATACGACCGAGGCACACAGGGCCAACACCCGGCATCATGGTGTGGGGAGCGATCTCCTACACTGGCCGTACACCACTGGTGATCGTCGAGGGGACACTGAATAGTGCACGGTACATCCAAACCGTCATCGAACCCATCGTTCTACCATTCCTAGACCGGCAAGGGAACTTGCTGTTCCAACAGGACAATGCACGTCCGCATGTATCCCGTGCCACCCAACGTGCTGTAGAAGGTGTAAGTCAACTACCCTGGCCAGCAAGATCTCCGGATCTGTCCCCCATTGAGCATGTTTGGGACTGGATGAAGCGTCGTCTCACGCAGTCTGCACGTCCAGCACGAACGCTGGTCCAACTGAGGCGCCAGGTGGAAATGGCATGGCAAGCCGTTCCACAGGACTACATCCAGCATCTCTACGATCGTCTCCATGGGAGAATAGCAGCCTGCATTGCTGCGAAAGGTGGATATACACTGTACTAGTGCCGACATTGTGCATGCTCTGTTGCCTGTGTCTATGTGCCTGTGGTTCTATCAGTGTGATCATGTGATGTATCTGACCCCAGGAATGTGTCAATAAAGTTTCCCCTTCCTGGGACAATGAATTCACGGTGTTCTTATTTCAATTTCCAGGAGTGTAGAATGCATTAGAAATACAATTTTTTTATCGTGGGAAATATCTAGAGCAGCAGCAACAGGGTATTGCCAATATTGGTTTAATAGCACGTTTCTTAACCAGTCACTTTCCAAATTCGGTGAGAAAAGCGATTTTATTACGAACTTACACCGCTGGCGACGTGCACCCGCACTTTCGGTCTGTTATACACTCCCGTCATCATTGTCTATATTCAATCTTGTGGTATTTGTGTGGAAGACTATATCATTTGGGAGCAATACCATACCCCAATTTATAAATAATGTGTAGTTTTTAACATGGATATCATTAGCAATACTTGTGTATGGCTGTAGAACCAGGACCACTTTTTATGCAGGGTGACAGTAACATTATAGTTGAAATATTGTATTCAATAGATGGTCACTTATAAGACGATTACGTCTCTCTTCCTAAGACAAGCTGGTTGGTACCACTTGCAAGGAAAACAAATCGAGCATGTCTGTCTATCTTGTGATATTGTTTGGTGTCACCAGCATTCAGTTATTGAGGAAGTATTATATTCAATTGAGAGTATGTTGTAGATTCGCTTTGATCAGCGGGCTTATAAAGTAAGTGTTTGGATGTAAAGTTAGTGCGGACAGTGTTCTGACATGTCTAAAGAAAATGACTACATGTGATCATGAGGGGGGGGGGGGGGAGTTATGGATATGACAAGACTCTGTCTTGCAGTAGTATTTGTTGTTGCCTCTATCCTATCGTGCAGTTGGCCCTTCCTCTTCCTTCCAAATGCTGTGGAGAGAACCAACTTAGGAAGTCTATAGTGCTTTAAAATGCAGTCACAACGTCATATTTCCGATTGTTCAGTAGATTGTTTCCGCTAGTCGTACTGTGGGCATGCATCTGTCCATCGCTGCCACAAAATGTTTCATGACATAGCATGCAATTGAGCTGAAATATGAAATTTTCAGCTACATCAAACGTAATGGGTTTCCTACCAAATGACATGATTGTACCAATAGGAGACAAGGAGAACAAAATCTGGAATAGGGGAAGAATAGGATTTGGAAACCGGGCAGTTGCAGGATCAAATGACAGTACATGTATCGGTTGTAGTATCCATGGATAGGATGCAATGAGAAACTGTCTACACACAAAGGATATCGATTTAATTAATTAGTCAATGAATATGATAGGGTGCGAGAATATTTTGAAAACATCCTGGTCGTTTATCAGGTATTCATTAGTTAGTTCAGGACAACGGTGGGATTATGGTATCACACTGGGCAGGAAGTAGCCACTTGAGAGAGAGAGAGAGAGAGAGAGAGAGAGAGAGAATGTTTCGAGAGGAATTTTCCAGGTATCAATTTCAAAGAGTTGCCGCCACCTGTGTCAAAGAGTTGCTGCCACCTGATGCTTTGTCCGACTGGAAGGTGAGGGGTAGGAGAGGGGGGAACTGGAGAAGGAGACATGCAGGGTTGCTTCTCTCAGTGGCCAGTTGCCCTCTGCCGATAGCATTGCTCGGAATTCTTCGAGGCTGTGGCACATGACAGGAGGTAGCCATTTGGGGCGTGCTAATGCCACGAGATGGTCGTCGGTTCGGTGGCCGACAGCAGTCGTGGTGCTCGAGCAGACGTACTGCGGCAACTCGGACACCGGCGCCGGCGCGTAATGCAGCTCTGCAGAGTGTTCGGCACGTGGGAATGCTGCGTCCCGGCTGGCACGCCTGTGAACATAGGCTCAAAAGGTTTTTAAGTGTATAATTATGTGTGACGAGTTTTGTTTACATCTGTATTCCTCGAGCGATCCGGAAAAAAGTGATCTATGTAATTGTTACAGCTGTGTTACTGAGATGTTATTTTATTTTGAAGGGTGTTCCAGCATTCCACCTAAAGATCGCATAGTGTAATGCTGAAACTGGTAGCCTTCAAAAACATATAAAATAAGATCTCAATGTATTTCAGAAGACCTGCATCTTCCGAAGCAGTAGAAAATGATGAGCTTTTCCCACCAAATCAAAGAGAGATCCAACTTCTGCAAATTCAATTTTATAAATAAACAATATATCCTTAGGTATGTAATTAAATTTCCTGTCGTGAGATCCTGCTGCTCTATCAGAGACTGAATCGTTTTCCCAGCAATTTTCAGTAGGGGGTGGGGTGATGAGGGGTTGGAGGTATTTCCCAAAGGGGAGCAGTTAATTAATTTATCTATTTAATTAATTAATTAGTTCATCTGATATCAGAAGTGTGCTTATATGGGCGAGGGGTGTTCCCAGAGGGGTGGTGGGGATGGTAGGAGAGGGGTAGGGGTGCGGGGTTTCTCAAAAATACAGATCCTCCGCAGGGGGGCACAAATCGACCTCGGGAGTCGTAAATCAATCAACAGTACAATAGGTGAAGTTTGGCCCTGAATGTATGCAACCTGCAGAGACGAAGTGGCACAGAAAACAGTTTGCGCTACCACGTACACTTTACACTGTGTACGAAGTTTCAGCTGCTGGCTGCTGCCTGCTGCTGCCAGTGGGTTGAAAAAGGTCAGAAACATGCTCGCCTCAATGGGTGGAAGGAAATACTAAAAAAGATTCGACCGACGGAGTGCAAAATATTTATGCAGCATCGATCGTAACACGAGACGAAACTTAACGGCAAGTGTGCAGCGACCGTCTGTACGCGTGTGACCGTAGGCAGCGAGACGACGAAACGCGTTCCTCGGAGAAGCTTTCGCGGCAAAAGTGTGTCTCGACTTGTGCAGCTACACGGGACACGTCGCGATCGTTGCTCACCACCCACAACAGGAAATCTCTGCCGATCCATCGTGGACAGCGAACAGTGGCTGGTTAAGTAATTAGCAATATCAATGAAATTTTCCAACAGCTGTGTTACTGAGATGTTATTTTATTTTGAAGGGTGTTCCAGCATTCCACCTAAAGATCGCATAGTGTAATGCTGAAACTGGTAGCCTTCAAAAATATATAAAATAAGATCTCAGTAACACGGCTGTTGTAGAATTTCACTGATGTTGACAATTATGCAACAGGAAACGTCGTAATGGCCAGTGTCACGGAGCGCGTCAGACGATCCTTATTGGGAGAGAAATGCGTACAGTTGAAGGACTAGTGCGCGTATTGTTCCTGTCGTTCAGCTCTCACTTGACCACACCTGTTCCTTTACTCAAGTCGGCTGAAAAAAAAAAAAAAATGCGACTTTCTTCATCTCGTGAGTCTGTGAGTCCTTGAAAAAGCATACTTCTGAGGTGAAATACAACTGAGTGGAAGGAGAAGTTCCTGGAGTATGTTCGAAGGCATGAAAAAGTAAATTTAAAGGCGAATAGTTCCAGAAACCGTATCACAATTTTTAACAATTACTTTACTTTCACTTTTTTTGTGACAACTTTAAAGATGGTCGCGGTATCACATTCCGAGCTGGCATCGCGCGCCGCGTGCATCCGCAACCCTAGACTTTATTAAGTATAGGCCTATAGAGCTGCCTGCTACCGAGAAAGTCGGACGGCGGAGGCATTGCTAGCGAGGGAAACCAGCGAGCCGAGCCGAGCCGAGCCGAGGTGTTAGTCGCGGCGGCCAGGCCAGATCGTGCTGCCTCCAACTGCTTCCAGTCACGAAGGGCGCACACAGAGACAGACTGTAATTCAGCTCAGTATTAGCTGTAGTTTGCTCGTTTTCTCGTCGTGCTGATGTTCTGTGGCGGGTACGACAGCGACTGATACTTTTCAGAAATTTCAATAGTAAATCTTTGTGCGAGGCACAGCGACTCCCTTGTAGCGCCTCCGCCTACCACTCAGGTTTGTCGACCATCTGCGAGAGATTCTCGTGCCTACCAAACGACCCCGTCACCACACGCACCGTCTTCCGTACATCTTCTTCATCTGCGAATTCGACCTAACAAGGATCCCAGACTGATCAGCAATACTCGAGACAGTCGAGCAACTGTTTGTAAAACATGTCTTTCACGGATGAACTAAATTTGGTGAAGAATACATCTACGAATCTCAGCTTGGCATCTGTCTTCTCAGCTTGGCATCTGCCTTTTCTACGATTAGTTTCGTGGCAGTGGCGGCGTTAGGCGTCGGCGACCGCCGACGGCCTCGCACCTGTGAGGGTCTCGCAAAAAAGTTGTTG
Organism: Schistocerca piceifrons; assembly: GCF_021461385.2. Classification (NCBI taxonomy): domain Eukaryota; kingdom Metazoa; phylum Arthropoda; class Insecta; order Orthoptera; family Acrididae; genus Schistocerca; species Schistocerca piceifrons. Next base: position 1,106,683,285 of record NC_060139.1, read on the forward strand.
AAGCTGTTAAAATTTTAGCTACTTAGTTGTCCGTCTCTATTTACGTGCGAATGTAGTAGTATTTATCTAGGCTCGCCTGGCAACATTATCACAGTTAAGCCCCATTACGAGATGCATCACCGATGCGGCAGCGCGCCAAGCGTACAAGTTTCGGACTGCAGACTGGTTCTGGTAGGCCTATTACAATACGCGATTTGCGTGGGATATACCTGTCACGAATCAGAGCATGCACACTTGAAGGGGATAAATCACGGAACTCGAAAGACTGTTAATTCTAAAGTCGTTCACACAGACCGAAAACTTTTGTTAAATAAATTATTACATTATATACTTAGAGAGGAAGCTGCCCACCATATTAAAGAAAGACGTATGTTAAACGGGAAATACCCTTACTTACACTACTGGCCATTAAAATGGCTACACCACGAAGATGACGTGCTACAGACGCGAAATTTAACCGACAGGAAGCAGATGCTGTGATATGCAAATGATTAGCTTTTCAGAGCATTCACACAAGGTTGGCGCCGGTGGCGACACCTACGAGGAAAGTTTCCACCCGATTTCTCATACACAAACAGCAGTTGACCGGCGTTGCCTGGTGAAACGTTGTTGTGATGCCTCGTGTAAGGAGGAGAAACGCGTACCATCACGTTTCCGACTTTGATAAAGGTCGGATTGTAGCCTATCCCGATTGCGGTTTATCGTATCGCGACATTGCTGCTCGTGTTGGTCGAGGTACAATGACTGTTAGCAGAAAATGGAATCGATGGGTTCAGGAGGGTCATACGGAACGCCGTGATGGATCCCAACGACCTCGTATCACTAGCAGTCGAGATGACAGGCGTTTTATCCGCATGGCTGTAACGGATCGTGCAGCCACGTCTCGATCAACAGATGGGGACGTTTGCAAGACAATAACCATCTGCACCAGCAGTTTGACGACGTTAGCAGCAGCATGGACTATCAGTTCGGAGACCGTGGCTGCGGTTACCCTTGACGCTGCATCACAGACGGGAGCGCCTTCGATGGTGTATTCAACGACGAACCTGGGTGCACGAATGGCAAAACGTCATTTTTTCGGATGAATCCAGGTTTTGTTTACAGCATCATCATGGTCGCATCCGTGTTTGCGACATCGGGGTGAACCCACATTGGAAGCGTGTATTCGTCATCGCCATACTGGCATATCACCCGGCGTGATGGTATGGGATGCCATTGGTTACACATCTCGGTCACCTGTTGTTCGCATTGACGGCACTTTGAACAGTGGACGTAACATTTCAGATGTGTTACGACCCGTGGCTCTACCCTTCATTCGATCCCTGCGATACCCTACATTTCAGCAGGATAATGCACGACCGCATGTTGCAGGTCCTGTACGGGCCTTTCTGGATACAGAAAATGTTCAACTGTTGCCGTGGCCAGCGAAGATCTAACGAAGTCGAAAGATAACTTTAGTATTGATATAGTAATGAAGTTTACTATTTCGAGACATTTAAAGGCATTTAAATGAGCAGCAAATAAGATGAAAAGAGTAGTAACTTATATACTGGAAATCTTGAATGAATAATAAATTCAGTAATCTTTTTTTTGTTTTTTTTTTTTTTTGTTTTTGTTTAAATACAGCGATCATAACAGTTTCAGCCCCCCCCCCCTTTCATTCATTTGAATTCTGAAGTTTTCTAAATTGATTAGACTAGCAAATGTTATTTATCTTTATCAAAATTGACATTTTGTGTGTGGCATGAAAGTACAATTTCCTACCTACGCCCGATTTTAATCAGATTAACAGACAGTACAAAGTTTTGTAGTAAACATTATAGTGTAGTTTTATGTACTCATGATTTTCCATATCAATACAGAACGTGAAACTATCAGTTCAATAGAATTTCTGGTTCTAAAATTCTACTATATTATGCACTGTTACAACTTGTTGTTTTACATGAATATATACCAACTTGTAAAGGGAAGAAACTCAGTTAATGCCCAATTAGGCTGGCGACCGTATTATTGTCACATTGGTAGCATCTTCTGGTTTGCTTTTGATCCATCCTGACGTGTGATTGCATTTCGAACTTACTTGACGTATCATTGTTATTACAGAGTGGATGTAAGTCTGATTTGCCACCATTAAGGTACACGCGTCGATATCTATGCGAAAATCCTTTCTCATAAGGTGAATCCCGCTCACTTACCATAGCACAAGCTTTAACGAGTACTGTGTCAGGGATTACAGGTCATAATGTGTAATAGGCAGACAGCTATCCAGACCATCACACGGGAATTCCAAACAGCATCAGGATCCACTGCAGGTACTGTGACAGTTAGACGGGAGGCAAGAAAACTTGGATTTCATGGTCGAGCGGCTGCTCATAGCCACCCATCACGCCGGTAAATGCCAAGCGACGCCTCGCTTAGTGTAAGGAGCGTAAATATTGGACGCTTGAAGAGTGGGAAAACGTTGTGTGGAATGACGAATCACGGTACACAATATGGTGATCCGATGGTAGGGTGTGGATATGGCGAATGCCCAGTGAACGTCATCTGCCAGCGTGTGTAGTGTCAACAGTAAAATTAGAAGGCGGTGGTGTTATGATGTGGTCGTGTTTTTCAAGAAAGGGGCTTGCATCCCTTATTTTGCATGATACTATCACTAAACAGGCCTACATTGATGTTTTAAGGACGTTATTGCTTTCCACTGTTGAAGAGCAGTTCGGAGATGGCGACTGTGTCTTTTAACACGATCGAGCACCTGTTCATAATGCACGGCCTGTGGAGGAGTGGTTACACGACAATAACATCCCTGTAATGGACTGGCCTGCACACAGTCCCGACCTGAATCCTGTGTAACACCTTTGGGATGTTTTGGAACGCCGAACTTCATGCCAGGCCTCACCGACCGTCATCGATACCTCTCCTCAGGGCAGCACTCCGTGAAGAATGGGCTACCATTACCCAAGAAACCTTCCAGAACCTGACTGAACGTGTGCCTGCGAGAGTGGAAGCTGTCATCAAGGATAAGGGTAGGCCAACACCATACTGAATTCCAGCATTACCGATGGAGGGCGCCACGAACTTTGTAAGTCATTTTAGACCGGTGTCCGGATACTTTGACCACATATTGTATCTCTTTCAAATTCTGAAGGTGGCAGGAGTAAAATACATGGAGCGAAAGGCTATTTACAGTTTGTACAGCCGGCCGTGGTGGCCGAGGGGTTCTAGGCGCTTCAGTCCGGAACCGCACAACTCCTACGGCCGCACGTTCAAAACCTGCCTCGGGCATGGATGTGTGTGATGTCCTTAGGTTTGATAGGTTTAAGTAGTTCTAGGTTCTAAGGGACTGATAGCAGGTGTTAAGTCCCATAGTGCTCAGAGCCATTTTTGAATTTGTACAGAAACGAGATGGCAGTTATAAGAGTCGAGGGGCGTGAAAGGGATGCAGTGGTTGGGAAGGGAGTGAGACAGGGTTGTAGCCTCTCCCCGATGTTATTCAATCTGTATATTGAGCAAGCAGTGAAGGAAACAAAAGAAAAATTCGGAGTAGGTATTAAAATCCATGGAGAAGAAATAAAAACTTTGAGGTTCGCCGATGACATTGTAATTCTGTCAGAGACAGCAAAGGACCTGGAAGAGCAGTTGAACGGAATGGACAGTGTCTTGAAAGGAGGATATAAGATGAACATCAACAAAAGCCAAACCAGAAATATGGAATGTAGTCTATTTAAGTCGGGTGATGCTGAGGGAATTAGAGTAGGGAATGGGACACTTAAAGTAGTAAAGGAGTTTTGCTATTTGGGGAGCAAAATAACTGATGATGGTCGAAGTAGAGGGGATATAAAATGTAGACTGGCAATGGGAAGGAAAGCGTTTCTGAAGAAGAGAAATTTGTTAACATCGAGTATTGATTTAAGTGTTAGGAAGTCGTTTCTGAACGTATTTGCATGGAGTGTAGCCATGAGAAAGAGAGTATTCCAGTTAACATTGTCAAAAGCTTTCTCTAAGTCTACAAATGCTAGAAACGTAGGTTTGCCTTTCCTTAATCTAGCTTCTAAGATAAGCCGTAGGGTCAGTATTGCCTCACGTGTTCCAATATATCTGTGGAATCCAAACTGATCTTCCCCAAGGTCGGCTTCTACTAGTTTTTCCATTCGTCTGTAAAAAATCCGCGTTAGTATTTTGCAGCCGCGACTTATTAAACTGATATATCTCTACCTATATCTATATCTTTTAATATATCAAGAAATGTTTGCCTATCATTTACTTAAGAGCCTTTGGCACAGCCCAACCTGCTATCACAATATGTTTTAATTAGCAAATTACTTATTATCATTAAATTTCTCAGGGAAATAAAGTCAGAATTTGGAACCGTAACTCTTAACTACAAAGCATATACAAATACCTATATACACTATAAAACAATTTGTTGCTGCTTGCATTGAATGTCAGTCCATTTCACTTTTTACTAATAAACACAATACTATTTATAAAAATCACTACATATATTTGCTGCCTATTATTCAGATTTGGACAGTCCATTTCGCATCATTTTATCACATTACCTGTACCACACTTACAATTCTCCTTTGACTATTTATCTGCCCTCTTTGGTGTTTGGCAGTCCTTTATATCACGACTCACGTACTGCCCCCTTTGATTTTTGGCAGTCCCATCTTTTATTTGGCTTGCAGCCTTTGCTTTTTCTTTTCAGCCCTTTTTTCCATACATGTTTACATTTATAGTACATTTGGTAAACTGAAACTTACATAAGTACATTAGCACACTGGCATTGGTATACATACATTTACAAAGATTTGTTACATTTAGAATAAAATAGTTTCATCATAAGATACAGCACATTAACTGCAGATTGCTTTCTGAGAGAACTTAGGTCACTCACTCCTAGGAACATACAGTTTCAGGTCCACAACGTTTCTTACACCTATAGGTCTCTTGGCTTTTGGGTAAATCAGGTAGTAAGCATTATCGTGTGGAATGTTCTGTATTATATACGGTCCATTATAAATATATTTAAATTTGGAAATTTCATGGTTCAATTGACTAGATTTTTCGTGGGTTTTTAAAAGAACATAATCCCCAATTTTAAATTTTGAAACTTCCAGGTTTTTATCATGTCTTTTAGATCTAGATTCAGATTTTTGCTTTGCCCTTTTTCTCACTAATTTTTTCTTTTGACTCAACCACAAACTTGTACAAGGCGGAAACTCTAGCTTTTCCTCAATTAAACTTTTACTTCTGCTGGCTAACAAAATTTCTTCCGGTGGGAACCCAGTAGACTCATGATGTAAGATGTTCATGACATTCTCAAAGTCCGATATAAACCTGCCCCATTCTATCATTTTATCTATTTCCACTTGAACGGCCTGCCTCTTTGATATGGGTATCGAAAACGGTCTTACAAAGAAAGGTTTATGCCTTAATGTCTCAATCTGGTATTCGAAGTTCTTAACTAGGTCAGGTTTGTCCGAAAACACGGTGCTATTACTTTCTAAAAGATCAAGGAATTCTATTTTCTGATCAGTAGATATCTCCTTCAAATTTTCCATAATTTCTTCGAAACCAGTCCCTTGCCTGTCACTCTCATCTATTAACCTCTTAACATGGTACATTTCATACATGTTTGTAAAACCATCATACCCTTGGTCAATCTCCAACAATAAAGAACCAATTTCTGAATCGAACACCTTCCCATTTTCCTCAAATTTTATTTCCAAATTCGTAGATGCATTGTTAATTTTGACCCCTTCCTGGCTACAATCAATAATAACTTTTTCTTTATCTAGCCAATCTATACCGAGAATCATTTCAGTCCTCAGAAGAATGCTGAATATTAGATGGGTCGATCATATAGCTAATGAGGAAATACTAATTAGAATTGGCGAGAGAAAGAAATTTGTGGCACAACTTCACCAAAAGAATTGATCGCTTGATAGGACACATTCTGAGACGTCGAAGTATCTTCAGTTTAGTGTTGGAGGGCCGTGTGGGGGGCAAAGATCGTAGAGAAAGATCAAGAAATGAATACACTAAGCAAATTCAGAAAGATGTAGGTTGCAGGAGATATTCGAAGATGAAGAGGCTAGCACTAGATAGTGTAGCATGGAGATCTGCATCAAACCAGTCTTCCGACTGAAGACCACAACAGCAACAACGGAAAAACTGTTGTAGTCTGCTTTGTCATACATTGATCGTAATGTACTACTACATACATACATACATACATACATAGTGAGAACGCATTTTTTGATGGCTCACATAACGACTGTAAATACAAGTTACTGTGGAACATTCGTAGTGCAATTGACTTAATAAATTCTCCCAGTGCAGATGAAGTCTGCTACGATTAGTAGCCGGCCGCTGTGGCCGAGCCGTTCTAGGCGCTTCAGTCCGGAACCGCGCTGTTGCTACGGTGGCAGGTTCGAATCCTGCCTCGGGCATGGATGTGTGTGATGTCCGGGGACCGATGACCTCAGATGTTAAGTCCCAAAGTGCTTAGAGCCATTTGAACCATTTCTGAACGATTAGTAGCATCTCATTATTGGTATTTTCAGTATTTAGAAAGAGAGAGAGATGTGTAACAAGAACACTTCCGGCTGTTTTATTCGTTGAGTGTCCTGTGGTTGCATTAGTTGATGACACACTGGTATGCCTATCAAAGAGCTTCCAGTGATTAGAGACTCACTCACAGTGTGTAGGCACTGCTCGGCTTCTGTTTCGCTTATAATTGTGGATTGGTGTCAGTGTTCTGGACGCCATGATCACAGGCGGTAAGTAAGAATTTCTTTTCCATTACTGCTCACAACGCGCAGGTCAGATATTCTCCCATTTATCAGTTTGCGCAGGATGTGTTCCCGTGATTGCTGTCGGCCAATGCCCATACTTTGAGTATGTGGATCCCTGGGACTAAATGTTTTATTTACTCAGAGATTAGCGTTGCTACGACACCTCTCAGCTGCCGATGAGTGATTGGCATTGAAGGTTAATTGGAGTATGGATGGTTGGAGGAGGAGCGGGATACTGTTTCTCATTGGTTCGGAGAATGGGGAGGAGCAGAGGAGACTGCTTGGCACTTAAACTGTTTAACAACGTTTAATTGCAAAGGTGTCAGCGAGGTACACTGGTCGAAGCTATCCACCATCCACAATATGGAACAGCCACTTATGTGAAGTCAAGCCTAAATGGAGTGCAAGTAATTGATTCTACAGACGTTAACCACATCTACACAATAGTAATCCAGGTAAACGACTTAAAAATTGTCAACCTGTACAAGCCCTCAAGTGTGAATTGGACCTCCACAGTTCTGCCGGCTTTCGATCACCCTTATATATACACTGGAGACCTTAACAGCCATCACACGGACTGGCGGTACGACACCGTCGATGTCAATGGGGAGTTACTAGCTCATTGGGCAAAAACTACCAGCATGCACTTGGTCTCTGATGTGAAAGACAAGGGAACCTTCTACTCTACACGCTGGAATAAGGATTGCAACCCAGACTTGGTATTTGTGCCCAAAGATCAGCTAGATCAACCACTTAACGCCACTCGCACTGTTCTGTCTAACTTCCCAAACTGCCAACACCGTCCTGTTATGACAGAAATTGGTTTAAAATTTCCCCTTGTGAACTCAATGCCCCTACCCAGACGAAATTTTCAACGAGCTAACTGGGATGGATTCTCAAAAGACCTTGACTCCAACTTAGCTGCGTAGAACTTTCAGACAACAGCAAACCACTACGATGAATTCGTTGGACTAGCTATCAAAGCTGCTAAGTCAAACATTCCTAGGTATTACAGAAAGGAATATGTGCCTGGCCGGAACCAAGAATGTGAGGCTTTATATCAAGAATACCAAAGTTCTGGAAACCAAACGGTGGGCTCACAGCTACTCCTCTCTTTAAACAAAAACAGACGAGAGAAATGGGAAGCAGTACTCAAAGAAATGAACCTTGCCAAGTCAAGTAGGAAAGCATGGAGAGTCTTGAATGGGCTAACTGGCAAGCAACACCTTAAAAATCCGTATCCTAAATTGAGTCCCAACCTCATTGTCAACCGGATCACAAGGACAAACAGAGACAAGAATCATACCAGAGCAGTAAACTGTAAACTCTCTAACCTCAAGCGCAGAGCCCCAAGAAACTAGCCGCTTTCCAGGCCCTTCTCCATAGCGGAAGTAGAAAGTGCTGTCAAGAAACTGAAAGTCGGTAAGGCTGCTGGCCCCGACAACATCTCTAATGAATTTTTTAAGAACATGGGCCCACACTGCATACGCTGGCTCACTTCGCTCTTCACTTACATTCTCAAAGAGAACAAACTTCCCAGACAATTCAAACTGTCGAAAGTTATAGCCACTCTCAAACCTGGCAAGCCTGAAGACAGCCCTGAAAGCTACCGCCCTATAGCACTGCTCAGTTGTACATTCAAACTTTTAGAACGAATCGTCCTAACCAGAATAGCACCGTTCATCGAGGCTGCTACCGCTCCTGAACAAGCTGGCTTCAGACAAGGACGCAGCTGCACCGATCAAGTTCTTGCCATAACTACCCATATTGAAGCAGGTTTTCAAGGCCATCTGAAATCAACAGCTGTCTTCATCGACCTGACAGCCGTGTATGACACTGTCCGGCGACAGGGACTGGTCTAAAAGCTACTGCAAGTTGTACCAAGTTGAAAAGCTGTGGATCTAATCTCCAGCATGCTTAGTGAAAGGCAGTTTGAAGTGTTTCTAGGCAGCTCTAAAAGCCACAAACGGAAACTAAATAATGGACTACCACAAGGATCTGTTTTAGCCCCATCACTATTCAATTTATACATTAATGATTTACCAACCACAATATCAACTAAATTCATCTATGCTGATGACATCGCACAGGTAGAACAGAGCAGTAATTTCGAAGATGGTGAACGAATTCTTACGGAAGATATTAACTTTAAGACCTGGAGACTAATCCCAAGCACATCAAAAACTGAAGTCTCTTGTTTCCATCTAGCGAATCGTGCTGCGAACTACAAACCAAGAGTTCTGCTCAATGGACAAACATTGAGGTACAATCCTGTCCCAAAATATCTCGGAATCACTCTAGATAGAACCCTGAGCTACAAATAGCACATCACCAAGCTTTCTCATAAAGTTGCTGCAAGGAACAACATACTACATAAGCTCAGTGGCACAACCTGGGGACCTCTGCTGACCGTCTGCGTCTAACTGTACTCTGCTGCCGAGTACTGTGCACCTGTCTGGTTGGAAAGTGTACATGTGAAGAACGTAGACACAAAACTTAACGACACAATGCGCTGCATTACTGGTTGCATCAAATCAACCCCGTGCCACTGGTTACCTGTACTGAGTCACATCCCTCCACCTCACTTAAGGTGGAAACAAGCTCTACTGAGGGAGGCCAAGAAAATCTCTGTATCACCTTCTCTACCACTGCACCAGGAATTCTGTCATCTGCCACATCAACGATTGCGATCAAGAAGACCAGCAAGTGTTACTGCAGGACAACTCATCGTGGATGGTTTTGATCTAAATGAAAGTTGGAAGCATGAATGGACAACAAAACATTGGGAACAAGAGCCCATCACCTTGATCCCACAAAGAAGCCAAAAGGTTTTGATCTACCAAGGAAACTTTGGTGCCTCCTCAACAGGTTAAGGACTGGACATGGTTGTTGTAGCTACTTCATCTACATCTACATCTACATGACTACTCTGCGATTCACATTTAAGTGCTTGGCAGAGGGTTCATCGAACCACAATCATACTCTCTCTCTACCGTTCCATTCCCGAACAGCGCGCGGGAAAAACGAACACCTAAACCTTCAGGTATAAATGGGGCTGGATCAGTTCACCAATGTGTGAATGTAATCAAGAAGAGCAGACAATTGAACATTTAGTCCATCGCTGTCCACTTCATTCATACCCTGGAATTCCCGATGACGTGTTCACTCTCACACCCAGCTTAATTAACTGGTTGAAAAACACGAACTTTAAGGTTTAATCTTGTCTTATATCATATGTATATTGTATAAAATCATTTGCCTTATATCAACTGTATATTGTATAAAATCACCATACGATTAATTAAATAAACCTGTAATTTTACAACTTTATCGATCATTGCTGGAGTTGAGCAGTGTTTGTAGCCAAACACCATGCGTCGGAATTTGAAGGGTGTTGCCTCTGCAATAGTTTATGAACTGAGCTGCAGTATTTCTGCTAGGTGTTACCACCAAGCTAACCTCACGGAGGCGATGAATGAACACAATTCACCTAGAAGTGTGGACGAACTAACAGACTGCAAGCATATACTATGTCAGAAGAATCAGATACAGAAATACTATTCAGCTGTCTCTCTTGATACGTATCTCTTTTGTAGCGCTGTGCTGCATACATACACAGCGTCTTTGAATGGAAATTTCTGAATTTTACTGTGATGTGGTGGTGGCTTAGCAGGTCGTGATGTGGTATTTCGTATACCTGTAACATCTTTGGTTAGCAGTTGCTAATTCTCAGAATTTACGTGATGTCATGCAATCTAGTAATGCAGTGGTAACAACTGTAGCATGGGGTTTACCGCTGTGTGGAATTTCTTATTCATTATCTTTGGTGTAAAATCGATAGTGCTTATAGAATTTGCTGTGACATCATTTATTTCTACGTATGGGTTCGTTCGTAACACTATAACGTTGCACAAACCCTAGTAAAGAAATGGTGGTTTAGCAATGATAAATAAATTGGGCCCAAGCTGCATTGTGATTGGCTGAGAGCATCATAACATCGACGCGACGGTGAGAACAGTGCGGTGGATACTGCGTAATTGCATAAAATGTGGAAATTGTGGGAAAAAATACGGAAGTAGGTGAATAATTCCTAAAGTTGGGGTAGACTTTGCGTAGGTTTTGCTTCGGCTAGTACCTTACATGACTAAATATTGAATTGTTATTAACATGAATGACATGACTTAACAAAATTTGTCATTAACAATAAACACAGTGTACAACCTTTCCCTACGCTGTCCAGCTGCAGAGTGCCGCAGGAATAAACCAAGAAAATTATGGAAAGAAAGGGGAAAGTACGCAAATGGGTTGAAACACACAAAATTGGGGAACAATGGGAGTATTTACTTGTCTTGCTTGGTGTGGCCACCTGTGGTGCCTCGAATCACATAATATTAAAGACCTCGTTTGATGTTACTTAATGTAATTTGTTATTAACAAATAAACACTGCCTGATCCTCTCCGTGTTCCGGAAAGCTCCACAGTGAACCGTACTCATTCAAGTGCACCAATTATGAAACAAAAAATTGTGGAAAATATGGGTAAAATATGAAAATGGGGAAAATGCAATAAATATGGATAAAAAAGTAAAATTGTGGAATAGTGAGAAAGAGTACAGACCTATATTACTGCCAGGGTGCTGTCTCTGGCGGCGCCTCGAATGACTGAGTATTAAATTGTTAGTAACAAATAAATCTCGAGGTAGAGGACTTGGGCTTCGCCCATGGTGGCGGTGACAGGGGTCGGCGGACGGCTCGCCAGAGCTCGCAGACAGCTCGGCCGCTGCGCGTCTCATATTGTTCGTCAGTTTTTGGTGGGGCTGAAGAGGTTAGGTGAGATTTTAACCTCCAAGGATGGGATAGATACTACAACTCGTCCGTGTTTGGAGACGGGTGCTGCATAGCGGCGTCTGCTATTAAAAAGATGCCGATCCGTGTAAATGAGCTATATCTGTTCCAAAAAGATCGTTGCGAGTAATGTACACTCTTGTCTTCAGTTACTGGATTTACCAGACAAGTTTTACGAATATATGAGAGAAGAAAAAAACATACCACAGTAGTTAAAAATGCTGTAACTTTGTGATGTCACTTTCTTTCACTCACTACCGACTAGCATCACGAGGGATCGCTACCTCTGAAGAAGATAACATGTGTATTACAAAGACATGTAGTTTCAATGATAACCCCACACCAAGAGTGTGGTTTGCTAGGCTACAGTGGCAGGACTTAGGTGTATAATGGTTTTGCCAATGACATAATGAGCACATGATGTCTAATTTACATGGTGGAAGTAGATGTTTCTATTGTACGATACACGGGTAAAATTGTGTGTTAGTAAGCGAGCATTTAATTAATGAAAGGTAGAACTGTGGTTTCACAGCAGCTCACTCTGTTCTAAAAATTGTGAAAATTAATGCAATACTGGAATTATACTGAGATAACCGGATTCTAGCACTGAAAACTTCACTGATATTTAAGCACTTGCCCAGTGTATTTGAGAAAGGAAGTGACAAAATTTCTTGTGGCAGTATTATTTCAGATTGAGTGCAGCTTTTAATAAATATTACAGTGTCTTTTAGTGCTCTGTCAGGAAGCATAGTTCCAAAATTCGGCATAGAATAAAGTAAAAAATTCTGTTTGGCGTGCAAGAGTGAAAATATTAGCTTTTAAATAAGTATTTAGGGCATTGTATACACCATCCTACACATCACACAAAAACATTGAAACTAATTTTCAGAACATAGTATAGGCCTAATTACTGTAAAGATTAAATGTCAAATATCAGTGTCAGTTCTAGTTTTAGTTGAGCCAGAACTGGATCTTTAACGTCAGTATCGAATTTTTTAATAGAGCTCGAAATTCATTTGTCGAATTATTTGAAGGTGTGCAGACATACTCCAATTAACCTTCAATGCCAATCATTCAGCCTAAGTGGGATGGACAAACATGAAGTTTGGAATAAGATACTCAGAACACTAACGCAATGAAAAGTGGAAAAACGTACACACACCATATTTCCAAACCACTTCATGCAACTGAATCACCAGCCTACTGGCATAAAAGCCAGTAAGCACTAATAATAATTTGCAGACATCTAATGCCCACCTACCAAAACGCAAAAGGATCCACTACAATAACTTTAATCAAGACACGCCGTACTTGTCACTCGAACAAATTATTTTTCGAGACTGTACTCTACACCTAAAATTTTTTATAAAGATTTTGCCTATTTGTGGTTTGCAGTAAACCTGCGATTTGAGGCCACAGATTCCGAACTATGTCCCAATTATCAGCGGTACCAGTGCCAGTGTGACGGCAGCCTTAGTACAATTTGTTACTAACAAATATACACAGCCTGAGCTATAAAAGTTGGAATTGGGCAGCAGTGCTTGATTTGTCATTGGTTAGTTGGGTTTCCCGCCAGTTTATTGTGTTGCCATTGGCTCAGAGAAATAGGGAGGTATTTCCCTCCAATTTTATGTCACGTGACCATTATTGCACAATTGCTTAAGACTGGGTGTCATTGATCAGTTCCTGGTGGTTTCCCAAGGGGCAGGGAGCCAAGTACCTGACCTGACACTGGATGTGAAACCTGACACGTATGTGAGACAATCGTTATCTCGACCAAAACCCGCCAAGCTATACTATTCACATATATCGTCTGTACAGGTAGCGAAATCACCCTGCAGTTTTATTTTCACGCCTATCAGTGTTTATAAGATCGTATCTCCTGACCTGATATATAGAATGTTATGATTTTGCAGGTGCATCCTGTGATATATAGCCAAAGGCCTTGCCGCAGTGGCAACACCGGCTCCCGTCACATAACCGAAGTTAAGCGCTGTCGGGCTGGGCCAGCACTCGGATGGGTAACCATCCGCTCTGCCGAGCGCTGTTGGCAAGCGGGGGGTGCACTCAGCCCTTGTGAGGCAAACTGAGGAGCTACTGGATTGAGCAGTAGCGGCTCCGGTCTCGGGAGAGCGGTGTGCCGACCACGTGCCCCTCCAGTGATGATGCCTATGAGCTGAGGATGACGCTGCGGCCGGTCGGTACCGTTGGGCCTTCGTGGCCTTTTTAGGAGGAGTTTAGTTTAGTTTTATCCAGTGATATATGTGCATCCTGTCTGCGAAATGTGTTGCGAATAGAGTTAGAGGTCACGTAGTAATTTAAACATCGTGCGTAATGCGGCAGTTTTCCGTGCCTCTCAGTATTTGACGTCTTATCGCCTGAACTACGTGATATTTTTTGTAGGTACATTCACCGGCATATGTGGATACTGCCGTGAATGGAGTTAGGTAGCAAAGAAATAATAAATTTAAACGCCACGCACGATGCGGCAAATTACCACACGTCCCACTGTTGTCTTCTCAACTACGTGTCGTACACTTACATAATTTTGCTGTTACGTCCTGTGGTATAGGTGAAAACTGTCTGAGAAATGTGTCGCGAATTCATTCAGAGTTAATAAGTAATAAATTAAAGTATCATGCCTCGAGCGGCAGTTTCATTGCATGAATAGCGAAAACGTAGTGAGAGACTTTTTTTTTTCTTTTTATGATTTTGTAGAGGTTGTCAGCGAGAACAAGTTTCATACATGTTTGAAGTGTAGTATGAGGTTTGCTGCAAGTCACAAAGTGCACTCATTCTCAAAAACTGATCGAATAAAGACTGGGCGTTGGTGCATCGTGGGCTGCACCTCTTTTTCACCCACCCCCACCCCACCCCGTTGATAGGTAGGTGGTTCTTATCCCCACAGAGATTCTTTCCGGAGAGGAAGTAATACGTGTACCAAGTTTAGTAAAATTGGTCCAGTGGTTTAGTAGGAGACGAAGAACTTACATGCATATACACACACATATATTTGTTCATTTTTATAACGTGTATGGATTCCGTCCGTTTCAGTTCTGATTAGTTAACGAGGGTACAAATCGGGTACGAGTATTGGTAATGTTTTCGCCCTATTTACTATCCGTTTGCAGCTCACAATGCACAAAATTATAAGTAACTGTGTTTCCGCGTAACTCTTTACTTACAACTCATTATTGGCCGTGGACAAATCGAGATTCATCCACACTCGCGCCGTAGCGGTCACCTGTGTTTCCTGACAACGCACTGCAGAGGCTTTCGTTCTCAGCTCAGCTGTGATACTTATTTACAGTAGTGGTTGTGAAATTGACGAACTGAAGGGTACTGTACAATAATTACTCAAGTAGTTCCCTACTTTTACCAACAAGTACCGATCTGCGGCCACACAGTATATGCGTAGACCCCTTCAGCAAACGAAAGGAAATATAACACAGCCTACTACTTTAAATCAGTGCCGACGTTTTTTACCCATTCTGAAAGAGAAGGCTTTTGCCGAGCAACTTTTTGCTACATCAATAACTACTTGAGGTTTGTAAGCTATAATGACGTGGGATACTGTGAGAGTAACTTTTTCCTTACTTAATGGGACGATGTGCACACGTAGTAGTTTCCTCACTCAATCGATTGACAGTTTCAATTTATTACACCCTATTAGTAATTCCCAGAGTCTGTTGACTTGAAATCTTTCATTTCTTATGAGCTACGCATTGTCCACAAGTACTGCAATCCCTAATGTTGTGGCTACGAAAGTCTAAGTTCCGCGGTGCCTACCCCTGTCGAACAGCTTACAGTCCCACCCCGATGAACGGATCGTCATCGACAACTCCTCCGTGAGGCACTGCAGCGATACTTGGAATTTACTTTCGGATTTAGACGAGAATACTGGTGGTCAGAAAATTTAAGAGCCATGTCTCTTACTGTTGTCAGCCAAACACTGGCATTGAAAACTTTACACCTCCGGGATTCGAATCGGCTTACCGCCGACTTGACCACCATTGCACAGGCGTCGGCTAGGGACTTGGACTGCGGAGGTGGATTATTCTGGCTGTAGAAATGTAAATTTAATTTTGTGTTTTTCGTCATTAGGTGCCCTACAGTACTTATTTTCCGAGGATGATGTCACTCTCTGTCCACCTCCGTAGCCGACTGTTGAGCGCATCGGGTCCAGGTTCAGTTCTCGGTAGCGCCACAGGTCCTTCAGCGTGGGAGCACGGCGACGGGATGCAGTCACGTCCGTGACACCGACTGAGAGCTGCTGACGGTCGCCAGCCGGTGTGGAAGTCGCCAGCGGACGCGGCAGCAGCGTGATGGCCCCGTGACCCTCTATGCCGCATCCGCCTAGGGTGACACGGCGTGATTTTCTGGAGTTTAGCTTTCAGCTTTTAGGTGGCATTACTTCCTTCTTTTAAATGTTTGTGTTTAACATCACTTTGTAACACAACTCTTATTCTTGTAATGTTGGCAGGAACGAACAGTGCGAGGAAAAACGCAACTATGTCGGTCAAGAATCTATTTCCACATGTTGAAAATAAATTCGTGTTTCGTCTGCTTACTGTTATTATCGCGCCATTCACTTCTGTTAATTTGTACCAGTATGGGTATTTAAATAAAATTGTAAATATCGAGCCAAACGTAAATTCCATTATTTTGTGAAATATCGATATTCGTGTTCCAATTTTTGAAATTCGTTTTTGAAGCTAAAGGAAAATGTCATGGTGTATGCGCCAGTTGTTTCAGCAAATGCTGAAAAAGATTTTCTAACACACAAGCGTATGTTGTTCGACAACAGATGGTCCCTGACTTTCGAGACAATCTGCATGCTGAGTTATACACTTGAAAATCTCAAAGATGGCTATACAACAATTATTGTACATCTTCAAACAATTAGATTACTTGAACAAATTCGTGGCGATTTTAAATTGTCCAGTTCCAACTTCCTACGAAGTTTGGCATTTCTCGGGCCCCTTTTATAACTTACTTTATATATGTTATACATTATTTGACGTCAATATGATCGATTTCTTCAGGTCATGTTAGAGGTAATTTTCCAGGTATTTTAGGTCATAGGTACTGGGCCCATTCTCATGTTCGTAAAATGAATGAATTCTCATTGGGAGCAGCTGGCCCTATCTGTGGGCGCCCCTGGCCGGACCTCTACCTCTACTAGTTAGGATAGATAGACTACTGATCGTGTACAGAGAATGGAAGCAGGAATAATCAAAGTTTATTAGGCGCACAGCAGGCCACACACAAATGTCGAAAACTTGAATTAGTAAACCCCTGAAGATAGACATGACTTATTAACCAAGATTGAAGAAGCGTTCTGGAGTGGAGAACCTGTATCGCTCCTCTAGACAAATCACAGAACTCACAGAGGCATTTAAGCAGTTATTGTTCAATCGCTCTCTACGCGATTGGGACGGGAAGCAGCCCAGACCAGGTACCGGTACCGTGCTAACGTTAACTGGGCTCCGACATGTACTTCACAGTGGTTTGCGGATATGTATACAGGTGTAGATATGGACTATAGAGTAAAATTAAGGAAATACCGGACGGTAATGGAATTCAACGCCATCAGAGCAAAATGAAGAATTTGACTGCCGAGTGGGAAGTTCGTCAAGTATAAAATTTGGTGTAATATGTGAAGGACATGAGGTATATAAACTTTAGCAAAGAGAACAAAATCGCGTACCCCTCCAAAAGTCGAATATTACGACGTCTCGAAATTGTTTTATCTAATATCGGACTGAATATGTCAAACATAAGCATACCTTTAGGAAGAGAGATTACTGAATATATACCAGAGACTTCAATAGGTGGACAGAGAGATAGCACAGAGTTTAGCGTAATAAAATGAAACGCATTTCCCAGTCATTGCGCGTAGATTAGTTTTTTAATTCCGTTCATCACGAGTGTTACTCGCTATGTCTGCAGATAGGATTACGATGTTCGGTATATTCCGTGTACGAATTGTGTAGCAGCATGTCTATCTTTGCGTACTGCGCGGGATAAGATGAAGCGCATTTC
Organism: Schistocerca piceifrons; assembly: GCF_021461385.2. Lineage (NCBI taxonomy): Eukaryota > Metazoa > Arthropoda > Insecta > Orthoptera > Acrididae > Schistocerca > Schistocerca piceifrons. The sequence goes on from NC_060139.1 coordinate 1,106,700,974, forward strand.
CCAGTCATTGCACGTAGATTTGTTTTTTAATTCCGTTCATCACGAGTGTTACTCGCTATGTCTGCAGATAGGATTACGTTGTTCGATATATTCCGTGTACGAACTGTGTAGCTGCATGTTTATCTTTGCGTACTGCGCGGGAGCTGTGCGGCCTTCGGACATGCCCTCCTGAGTCCGGACACTGTGTGCCCGGAATGGCAAGACAGTGCCGGTGTGATTTGTTTTCGGATGCCGCCCTCGACCACCGCCTCCGCCCAGCCCCCCCCCCCCCCCCCCCACCACCCCACCACCCGGTAGCTGTGCCAGCCTACCTACCTGTGGCCTCGATCGCACCTGCGCAGTGTTGCCAACTGGCCACCGTTCGTGCTGGAATGCGCTTGTTGCGGCACCAACGCCGTGACGTCAAGCCGAGCGATGTGTCGGCTGTTGCCCACTCCTTTCTACAGCGGGTTTGTCTGTCACGACAGTCACTACCTGGTATGGTGACGTAGAGGTGTTGTTACTGTTGTTACAATTTCGCGGCAACACTGGACGTTAACAACGAACTGGTGGGTTTTATTTAGTTTTAAAAAAAAAAAAAAAAAAAAAAACAAAAAAGCAGCATGGTGAAGCTTTCCAAGTTCCAGATTCGAAGCGCTATGTGTTGTTCTTGCAGCTGGTTGAGGGAAATAGCTGTCGCGTGAACTATGTTTAATGCTCAAAGGAAAATAGTGTTTGTAGTGTAAGGTATTGTGTGCAGTTTATGGTTAAGGAAAATCATGAGTTTTTATCCCACTGGGACACGAGAAAGGGAGGAGGTGGGGCGTATCACTTGAACGTGGCAGCTTTAATTAAACTTGACCTTCATTGCATATTGTTCGCAGAGAGTTTTATTCATAAGCGCAGATGGGCAGTGATTTTCTCATGTTTCTTATTGATATTGTGTAAGAAAGATGCTTGTAGTTGAAAACCTGCAACTCACGTTTCGCATTTGTGTTGCCTATAGACCTAAAAGCAATTATATTTGTACAACTAATACCAGAAACAATGCAGTGACTAAATATTTCGCTCATTGGGTTGTTTTGAATCCCACACAACGAGCCCAATGTTCTTTACTTCCACCATGAACTTAACGTCCCTGACAAATTCGTGATCAGTAGCCCAAAAATGTGATTGGCATCGCCCACCCCGCCACGCATTGCCTTCAAGACTTTTAAAATAACAGTCAGTTATTTAATAGCCCTCTCCCTCTTTTAAGGTCAAAGTAAGACATCAAACCACAGATTTGAACCTTACTGTATTTTTTCAGCAACCTTTATAGGACTGTGTATCTGTGATACTTGGTTTGTACATGAGCCCGAGAGTGAACTTTCTTTCACCTTTGGCATGCACTTGTCTTCAGTGCAGATGATCTGGACCTAAGACTGAACGGGACTAGTGCAGCAGGGGATACAACCCGTCGGCTTTGGACATTGACGTCACAAGTCGCCAATCGCGAAGCGATTCTTCTTAGTGTTGTAGCTCCCTTCAGTGGCTGATAAGTGTTTTTTGGCTTTTTAAAAAAAAAATCTCACGAGATAGAATAAACAGATCCACTTTATTAAGCAATCAGTAAAAAAAACGAAACTGAAACATAACAGCAAAAGCGAAAATGGTAAACTACTATCTGGCGACTTGTGACGTCATTGTCCAAAGCCGACGGGTTGTATCCCCTGCTGCACTAGACCCGACTGAACATAAAACCCTCAAAGAGATAAGTGACCCACGATTCTTAACTTTGGTTGTTTTCTGAATTGTTTATCTGTAGTGCACTCCGTCATTGCTGGTCATCAATTTAGGTAAATAGTGTGTAGCAGTTGCAGTAAGTAATAGTTGATACTGCTTATCTCCTTTTTATGAGCAAATATAAAGTAATACCATCTTGTTAATTTTCTTTTCAGGGAGTCCCTGGCAGGTAGCAGTAATGACGGGCCCCAAGATGGCTGTGCTGGGAGAGGCTGTGCGGCTTGTTGCTGCCGGAACAACTGCAACATTTGAACTCAGTGCTCCAGGCTTTTCAAGGGACGACATAGACATTCAGATAATAAGCAAGTATCGGTATACTAGTCACCTTGTACACATCGATTTCGTAAATACAGTGCTACACATCAACCTTACTGTTTCTCTTACATTATATGGGAAGTTTTTCCACAGGCCCATCAAAGCGACCAGTTGCAGCTCGGCTTGTAGAGGAAAAGGGTGGCGAATTCAGGGTGGAATTTGTGCCTACAGAAGTTGGAAGTCATTTGGTGGAAGTGTCTATTGCTGGCCAGAAGTTGCCAGCTGGTCCACTGGTTGCAAAAGTCTACAATAGCGCACTCATTCGTGTCACTGATGTGTCCAGTGGTGTTGTCGGGCAACCGTGCCAGTTCAGAGGTATTGGCATTGTAATTCAGTATTACATTACTTCATTTTGTAATTTCCAAAAATTCTTGTTATTTGCATATTTACCACAGAGTGTTCATTGCTTTTAAATGTGCTGTTTATCCCTTAGACTATATTCTTTTGACAAGCACTCCACTGTTAGCACATTCAATAAATTTATCTACTGTCTCTGTGAATGTTTTTAATCTTCTCCCCTTCCCTAGTTGACGCAAGCCAAGCGGGAGAGGGTCAGCTAGAAATCTCAATAAATGAGGGTGAAGTCCCTAATCACGTTCAGGTTGTCGGAGGTGGTCGCTGCCTTGTGAGCTTTACACCTGAGCAGACAAAGTCACACTTGATTGACATAAAATTTAATGGTGAAACTGTTACAGGTATAGTGCTCTTGTATTCTTTCTTAACTGTTGTACTTATCGACAGGTATCGTGTGACTTGTGTGCAAACTATTATTGTGAAGTGCTGTAACATCTGTCATTTTCTCCAGGTTGCCCATTTGTTTGCTCAGTGTCTGATACTAGCCGGGTATCTCTGACTTTGCGCAATCTCGAGCTCGTACCGGTGAACGAAGTGGCGAGGTTCCACATGGCAGTGGATGGCAGTGGAAGCGCGGAGCTGGCTGTTTCCGTTCGTGGTACAGTTCTCAGTTTTATATCTACGTGGTTTACTGTATTACTTGGTTAACAATTGAGTACTGCTATTGTATAGCTGTTCAACTAGTATTTAATTTACTGTGGCTTAAAATTTGGGTACTGTGGTATTACATAGTTTGTGTTAGCCTATTAACATTTCTTGCTGTATCCATCCATTTTTTGCTATGTTACTTTTAGTTGAGTGTTACGAATTGCCAAGGATGTGCTATGGCAATTTATGAAAATATTGTATAGAGAAGGCTGTCACTCATATTAATGTTTCCTTACTTAAGAAAAAGAAACATGAGGGTTACAGACACGTGTATCCCCCAGTACCAGCAATGTTGTTCTGTTGATAAGGTGCTGCGAATGCCAGTGGTGTCATTTCCCTCTTCTGTAGTGGTGACTGTCAGTTTAAAAAGGCCCCAAATTGCCCTGTATTTCAGATTTAAAGAATGCACTGTTTTTTATTCCATTAGTCAGCATCCATTTACATGCCTATAATTTTCATTTATTTATCTGTTTATTTATTATAAATTCACTGTTGTTATGAGTTTTTTTTTTTTCCACTGCCATTTTACTAGGACCATCTTCTGAGCTGCCTGTTAAAGTTACTGGGAACATACACAGTGGCTTCACAGCAGAGTTTACCCCCCGTGAAGTTGGTGCACATTCCATAACAGTCGAATACAATGGCCACGCTGTGAGTGGAACACCGTTTATTGCTAAGGCCTATGATGCCAAACGTGTGTTTGTTGGTCCTTTGCCTAAGGGCTCTGTTGGAAAGACCCTGCAATTCATGGGTGAGTCTGATTTTTTAATACTTTCTGTCATTGGGTACTCTTCAGTAGCTGTAGTGATGATGTCTTAACCTCTTAAAAAAAATTTAAGTTACTCATTTTACTAAGATTTGAAGCTCCTCTTTTCGTTCTTCCGTCTTTGTGATCTAAAAACTGGGTTGTTTTGGATATCAGCCTTGTGCAAACACAATTATTATGTTTGCACGAGGCTGATTTCCAAAACAACCCAGTTTTTAAACTTTTAAGCTTTTCAGGCACACCCACAGGCTTTCAATTATCAATTTTTTATAACTTTCTCTATGATGTCACCTGCTATTAGCAGTGAAGAACTCTATCTTTCGTTTACAGTTTAATTTAACTTTACTATCATTATTCTAAATAATGTTTTACTTGGCCACACATTTTACTTGAATGTCATTTAACCTACAATATACTGCATTAAACTGTGTGTTCTATTTATTTATTTACAGTTGACGCAAGCCAGGCTGGAGAAGGCAACCTGGAAATAACAATCAGTGCTCGTGGTCACAATATACCGACCCAAGTGCATCCTCAGGGAAACGCTCGTTTTGCTGTGAGCTTTGTTCCAATTGACCCGACTGATCATGTTATTAGCATTAATTTCAACAAGGAAGGTGTTCCAGGTAAGACTGATGTACCAAGAGCATTTTGAAATATATGCATTTTTTAGTCATTAACCATATTACAAAATAGTTTGTAAATTAATGCACTTTGCAAAACAGACTCCACAGTTGAAAACACTAAATCAACATCAAGGTTGTCATCAATATTGCAGGCTCCCCTTTCCTGGCACGTGTGCAAGGAGACTCGCCACACCAAATAACAGTTAGTGGACCATCACTTTCCTCTGCAGCCGTCGGGAAGACATCATTCTTTACAATGAGCAACGTGTCTGGAAGTGTTGAAGATATAGAAGTCAATGTGGAAGGTAAGAGTTGAAATTTCATGGTACTCTCACAGTAACTCTTAGTGTAGGTTTTTAAGTAGTGTCTGCAAACTCTGGAATGCTTCATTGTATATCACTCTGAAGTAAAACAGCATACCTCATAGCCTGTCCTACTACCCTTCAGTAGCATATTTTCAACTATTTATTGTTTGCATACCTTCTTTGGATGTTTTCTATCTTCTTGATGCTAGTACTTGCTGGATACTGTTTGAGTTTTGATGCTGGTTAAGTGTGTAAAGTTAGGTCTCAGAGCAACAGACACTTCTTAAGGTCAATTTGCAATGCTGTGCTGGTTGACCATTGTACGAGGGCTATCCACAAAGTACATTACATTTTGGAATTAAAAATAAATAAAGTATTGGAAAATTATTTTATTATATACAGATGAAAGCCACACTTAACTACTACTTTTCTACATAGTTGCCATTTAAATTAAGACACTTATCGAAGCAATGGACGAGCTTGGAAATTCCTTCGTCGTAAAATTCGGCCGCCTGCGCCTTCAACCACGTAATGACTGTCTTTTGGGACAGAAAAGGTGTGATTTTTGTGGATTTCCTGGAAAGAGGCACTACAATAAACTCTCAAAGGTATTGCCAAACTCTGCACAACCTCAGAAGAGCAATACAAAACAAGCGCAGGGGAAAGTTGGGCTCAAAGATCTTGCTGATTCACGACAACGCCCGGGCCCACACGGCAAATGCCACTCGTGAAGTTCTCTAATCTTTTAAGTGGGAGTTGTTTCCTCATCCGCCGTACCTTCCTGACCTGGCACCGAGCGACTTCCACTTATTCCCAGCAATGAAGAAGTGGTTGGCTATGCAGCGTTTTGATGACGACGCACAGCTTCATGAAGAGGTAACCACGTGGTTGAAGGTGCAGGCGGCCGAATTTTACGACAAAGGAATTTCCAAGCTCGTCCATCGCTACGATAAGTGCCTTAATTTAAATGGCAACTATGTAGAAAAGTGGTATTTAAGTGTGGCTTTCATCTGTATATAATAAAAAAAATTCCAATACTTTATTTATTTTTAATTCCAAAACGTAATGTACTTTGTGGATAGCCCTCGTACTTCAGTAGTATTAATGTTTTTGTGAACACTGGTTGTATAGTACAATGTTGATGACTAAAAAGCAAAACTCAGATGACATATTTTAATTATTGCCAACTATAATTGTGGCACATTGTGGTACTTTATTTTCTACTATAGCTTTCTGTTGAAAGGGAAAAGAAGGCAGGAAGTGACTTCAGTTTCTACAGCTGAAGTATTTGTAATGTTCTCATTCAGTAAAAGTGAGTTCCTGTAGTAGGTAATTTGTGCTCAAGTATATCATATTTTGTCTGTTTTAAATTGGGTTTTAAACTGCTGTGGTTATGTTCTGTTAAGTTCAGACATTTCCAATAGACAATTAATTCATTTGTAATTATAGTTGATATGACTAAAGCATGTACTTAAGTTCTATTTGAGTATTTATGGTGCAAAGTGTGTTTACCTGATGGAAGATGAATGTTTTCATTCACTCTTAGGTCAGAAACTGCCAGTAGTAATTTTTGATCATAACATAAAAGTACTACATTTTGTATAAATATTCAGTCAGTGAAATGGGTAACACTTGTCTTGTAATTGGCAATTTGCTTTCATAGATAAACAATCAGTTGCACTTTGTGTTGTGGATGAACTTCAGGGAAACACTTTTCTTTCTTTTTTTTTCTTTTAATTGCAGGTTCATCCCCTTACCGACTCAGACGTTACTAGACAAATTCGACTGTACATATCAGTTAGAAAGTTACTCTTGACTAAAAATCTTATTACTTTGTAAATACTACAAAAATATTCATAAAATTACTGAAAATTAGCTTTTTTAGATATAAATGCAGTAACACTTCAAGCTACAAACAAAACTTATCCAGTTGTACAGAAACAATACAGTTGCATCCACACTGACTAATAAAATGATGCTGGCTGATTTATAATTTCATAACATTTTTTTGTTAGTGTACTCACAGCTTCAGTAATGGCCAGACATCCTCTGCCATTGTTGTTATTATTATTATTATTGTTTTAGAATATGAAGACACATTACTGGACATATCAGACTTTCGACATACAGCTCGTATTCCCTCGTTTATCCTTCTATTCCCACACCCATGTAGTTTAATAAAAGAAGTGGTAAAGGTTCTGGGAAATGAGTGCATATGAATGTTTGTTAAGGCAGTAAAGGTAGTGGTGACGGTCTTCCTGGAGTCCCTTTTTTTCTATTGCATGTTTTAATTCATATTATGGACATACTTGTGAGAACTAGTCAAGTGCTTTCATTTTCTTTAAACAATGCTATTTTTTTTGTTGCCACTTGTTTTGTGGAACGTTGCTAGCGTGATTGCTGTACTCTCAAAAGCCTTGTCAGATATCACAGATAGCACTTTTAGTAAGCCACTGCGGAATGAAATAAATTACACTTTCATGAATGATATTTTTATTTCAATTATTTATTTATAAATCCTGGCAAAACTGATGCCTTTTTATTGCAGCATTCATGTAGAGGATTTGTGTGAGGAGTCAGAATATTAGTCCTTGCCAAGAATGCTTCAGAAACTGTAGTGTCTGCCAAATGGTTTGCAGTTGTGGTTTTCGTATGGGTTTGTCTAGAACTATAAAGTAATTTTTATGCTTTTGTTGTGAGAACAGTCATTATGCTGTAAGGTGGTGTTGCTTAAAAAGTATATTTTTTAACATTAATTTCAATGTCTCAATCAACAGACAACTTTCAGCATCATTCATTACTTTTACTAAATATAGGTTAAAAAGATTAACTTGTTCATCATAAAAACAGGATACTTATTTGCTTATGTGTGTTGATTGAGGGACTGAGAAAATCATATGATAATGGTGCTTGAACTAACTGCAGGATTGAATGTCTTTAAATAATGCAGTAAATGCTTTATCATGATTTGTGACACTTACTGGTTATTTCACAAAACCATTGACAGCTTGTTAAGTCAATAACCAGTTACAAACTTACCTTCACATGATGAGAAATCTTATTGTTGTGTGTTTTAGTTGTTTAAATGGATACCTCCTGCCCACCTGACAGTGTATAGCTGAATTTAGTTGTTGTCCTACTTACAATGCATGCTCTTCATCTTACCTGCTCCTGTTTTCTCAAAAAGTGAGAAGAACACAACCTAGACCTTGACCACCCTGTCTCAACAAGTGACTCTGATATGAACAATTGACACTGCAGGACCAAACGGACAGTCAGTACCTGCCCAAGTTAAAGACACTGGATCGCAGACTTTCCACGTTGAGTTCACGCCGCGGCTGACGGGTGAGCACCGCATTGCGGTAGCATACCGCAAAGTGGCTGTTGCTGGCTCACCATTCAGCTGCAAGGTGTATGATGTGAAGGCCATCAAGGTGAAGGCTGTGCCCAAGGGTGTAGTCTCCAAGCCTATCACTTTCCTTGGTAAGTACAGAGAGAAGTACATTGTACAATAGTCTTTGTTATTTCCAAATCATGAGAGCTGTGTAACTCAAGTATGAATACAGTAAAAGTTTTGTCTCAATTTAATAAGAGTTAAGGTACATACTTTTGAAGCTGATAGAATGGGGTTATTGACCTTTGAGCTGTACAAACAAGTGTTAGAATAGGACTCTCACTATTATGGAGGAAGCCTTAGGCTTGACACGAGCTCTAAAATAAGCCATAAAATAGTAATTTCTATATCATTTAAGGTTTTCAATATGTTGTAATGTTTTCCAGTGGAAATGTCTTGAAAATTCTGCACAGTGTACCTGGATATGGCCTGAAGTGTTATTGAGGCGTAATTATGTGTTTGAAGTCTCGTGGAGTTTTCTTCTTTGAGTGTAGTCCTCTGATTGTTGAATTTGAATAACATACAGTGCACTGCGGAAGTTAATTTGCAACCTCTGCATATTTGTTGTTGTTTAGTGACATTTATGATCAGCTTTTATTCACCAGTTTAGATGTTTGTTACAGGCCAGCACTTCACATAATCTAAGAGTGTTTTGAAAGAATTTTTAAATTGACAACAGTTTACCTTTACATGTTAACTAACCAACTCTGGTGAATAACACTATGTTTGTGTTTGGACTACATAACATAGATTGACTATTACATGGTTTGGAAGTATCATACATTACAAATGTTTAATGACGGTGTTCCTAGTGAACTATCCGTACTGTTGACATCAGTAATGGGGAAATTCTACAGTGAGTAGTAAAGTTTTATGAAACATGTCATTAATAGGAATTTAGCTCCATATGTAGGCAATTTTACTTCCATGGGTCCAATAATTTTTGGTCAGTTCCGGAGAACATTTAGCAGCAAAATTGTGAACAGTTTATTTGAACAGATATCTATTATTTAAAGAAGAAATCTTTGAAAAAGAAAATATTGTTCAGAATTAGGTTAACTAATTCTGAGTTCAAAGTAGAAAGATTGGGTGCAGCATGTCCAAAATTCCAGCTGGAGACACCAAACATATTCTACCAAAGTTCAGGATGGAGATGCCAGACATGTACTATTATTAACCACCCACACACATATACACAAAGGGTAACTCAGTGAAAACAAAAAACAAAGAATGTCAGCAATTTAGTGGCTTTTTTCTTGCCTTGTTATCAGCAAACACTTTTATCACATTTTCAACGTCCAGTTTCACAGTCAAATCGTTTCCTATTGCTAATACAGCCAGGTGATTCATACACTCCTGTGTCTGAGAAGCACGCAGGTAGTTCTTAACCCTTAAAATATATGAAAAGGATCGCAGCAGAACAGTTCATTGGTAATATGCTCAAATAAATTTAAAGAGTGATTCTAATGTTTGGATAAATATCAGAGAGATATTTCTCTCTTAGCATTTTATTTAAGACAGGCACAGGACTATTCTCATATCTAGAACTCATAAGGAAGGTTTTGAGATGGACACATCCTGTTCCAAAAGACTCCTTTATATAATGTGAGTAAACATTCAGCAACTGTTCTACAGCATTATAGATTTACGTCTGAAGATGATCCACAGTGATGGAAACATGTAATCTAATTGAAAACATGCAACTGAGATGGAACAACAGATGAGAATTATCTCAATTAACTAAACAGTTGCTGAATCTGTCAAGATGATTATGTCAACTATATTAAAAATTATTTTTAGGTTTCAACTTCTCAGGATTGACATTTACTGTGTATCAGAAATTGGCTACATTTTTTTAAAATATGGGAAAATACACATAAACAAAATGAAAGCACCAAGATGATACCTCACTACATCAGTGGTACATCTTGACACTTCCTCGCCTAACCACCACACAAAAACATATTGGAGGCAGTGTTACCAGTTGCAAGATGCACACATCTCCGTCCTTCTACCTGTGGTTCTCCTCTCGCCAATAAGAATTCATGCAACCACCACTGCTGTTTTTCTTTTGTGTACATCCTTTTGCTAAAAATTTGTTGCACTGGGCTTTGACCCATGCATAAATATGGGTCTGAATGAGTATATGCATATGGGGTCTGTTCAAAAAATTCTGGAACTTCATCTGCAACGTTTTTATATGCTTACCTTTTATTTATTGTGTGTGGTTTCCTTCAAAATAATTCTCCACCACAATTGATACACCATTCCCAACACCATTCCACTTCCGGAAGAAGTCTTGGTATGCCTCTTGTTGGATTGCTCAAATTGCTGTCTGTATATTTTCTTTTATTTCATCTGTCATTGCAAATCTTCTTCCATTCAACGGGGTTTTCAATGTTGGAAATAACAAAATGTCCGCAGGGCCCAGATCTGGAGAATATGGAGGTTGAGGCAGCACAGTGATTTCATTTTTGTGTGCAATAGTTCTGCGTCAACAGGGCCGGATGCATGGGTGCATTATCGTGATGCAAGAGCCATGAATTGTCTCCTGGAGACACTGGATTACTTCAGATTACATAATCAGTTTGTAGATTTCAATACCAGATTTTAAACTGCAATAACCTAACCTAACTGAACAAAAGTTGGAAATGAAAAAAATGGGAACTGGATAAGTTGAAAGAACAATAGATTTTTAAGAATTTCAAATGAAGTATTAATCATAAAATGACTGAAACAGGTGAAAGAATACAGTAGAAGTTGCATGGATAGACTTGAGAAATGAAAGGTGAAGGCAGCAAAGAAACAAATAACAAAAAGACAAGGTCCAGTAGAAATCATTGGATAGCAATGAGGTATTAAATCCAACTGATGTAAAGCATTGCAACTTGTCTCAATAGTAGCATCGATTAACAGTTTGTCCCTGTGATACAAATTCATGATGAACTAAATTGAAGAATACTATCAGCATGGTTTTGACATTTGACCTGACCTGACGAACTCTTTTTGGTCTCAGAGAACCTTTCCCAAACTATTGTGAAGATTGAACCTCGGTCCCAACATCATGTGTCGTCACCAGTTACGATTCTCTTAAGGAATGTCTCGTTCTCATTTGTACAATCCAGAAGCTCTTCACAGATTGCGTGGCGAAGGTCTTTCTCGTCTCGACTAGTGTGCCTCGGGACGAACTTGGTGGCAACATTTGGTACGTGTCTGTAAAGATTTTCTCAAGTTTAACGCAAAATTTGACACAGACTGCCAGACTCTTGCCATCTTGAAATTCGCAAACTGTGCGCCACAATATTCTACTCAATACAGCACTGAACAATAACAGACCTACAATAATGAAACTTCTGGCAGTTACACATTAAACACAGGCATGTGCAGCGGTAACAATTCAGCTCCAGTACGCCATTAGTGCAAAATTACGAATGTTCCAAAATTTTGTGAACAGATCTTGTATAAAGGACTACTCACATCGAATTATAGAAGTGTTATCATCAATAGGTACACACAGAAAAGAATGAAAACTTGTTAGATGTCAGACTAAATCCCGTAATGATCTAGGAAAAAACGACACACACACACACACACACACACACACACACACACACACAGAGAGAGAGAGAGAGAGAGAGAGAGAGAGAGAGAGAGAGAAATGTGACACGCAGGCACCAGAACCAACAAGTTGTGCAGCGCGTGGTGATGTGGTAGAGGTTGTGGGTGCTGTAGGTTATGGAGAGATTAGGATAAGGAGGATTATGGGAGTGCAGGACATATTGCAAGAATAACTCCGTGTGTGTAGTTCAGAAAAGCTGGTGCTGGGTGGGGGGAGTCTAAATGACTCAGATTTTGAAGTAGACACTCAATTTAAGCATGTTCTGCTCCATGGCATGTTCTGCCATGGGTTATTAGATTCTGTTGTCATCCTCAGTTTGGCAGTGGCCATTCAATCTGGTTGACAGTTGTTGGTAGTCATGCCCACATAAAATGCTGTGTAGAAATTGCCGCAGAGCTGGTGTATGACTCGGATACTTTCGCAGGTGGCCTTCCTTCTGATGATGGGATAGGATAAGCCTATGATAAGACTTGATTAGGATGTGCTGGGTGTGTGAATGGGTACATCTTGTGTCTGTGTCTTCCTCAGGGGTATGACCCCTGTGGCAAGGGTTTGAGAGTGGTATAAAAATGGAGCAGGATGTTTTGTAGGTTATGTGGCAGAGGAATACCACTATACTATATAAGGGGAGGGATGGACTGTGGCAAGGTGTCCCTCATATCCATGCAGGTTACTACATAGTGGAAGTCCTGATGAGGGACACAGTTCAATTGCTGTAGTCTGGGGCGATATTGGGGTGCTCCTTTGAGGCTGCCTCTTGAGTTTGGTGGGACGATTACTGTATTTACTTGAATCTAAGCCGCACTCGAACCTAAGCCGCACCTGAAAAATGAGACTCAAAATCGAGGAAAAATAATTTTCCCTGAAATTTGAGACTCGAAATTTGAGGGGACAGAAAAGTTTTAGGCCGCACCTCCAAATCGAAACAAAGTTGGTCCATTGTAATATGAGACACAATTTAGGTCGAATGAATGGCGATACAGCTACAGTAGTTTGGTTCAAGTCATAAGCTTAGCAGTTAAGCTTTACCAGGTAACCATTGCTATGCGTCAGACGCTCTGTCCGTATTTATACGGGTACCCTTCCTTTTTCACGTGCTTAGTCTGGTTTGAATTGTTTGCTTATTTTCCTTTGATCAGATAAGTGTCGTTCTCTTTGTTATAGGTGTTTACGTCACACTAAGCTGAAAATGCATTACTGTACTGTGTTGTGCATTGTTTCTCAAATGATGATAATGAGTGTTTACGGTCTGTCACTGTCCGCGGCACGGCTTGCTTTTGTACGCGCTACTGCTGCTTACAATTAAAAAAATAAGAGGAATCGTCTCATTAGCGGAACAATGGCAAGAGATTGCCGTTTGTTGTTACTTACACTGCTGCTTTCTTTGATAATGATCAACAAGAACCAAATAATAGATAGCGTATGATAGAAGATGTTCTGAACCAGAGTTTAGCGAAAATTTTTCTCCATTTTAAAATCTTTGCAGGCGCCTCTTTAGTACATTACATTCTTCACAGAAATTAGTCAGCTTAGATTTAAAAATCTAGTCAATTGCCGTGCTTCATTTCTGACTGTTTCTCTATTAGGCATAAGAATAATATGAATATAAACATGACATGATATGTATATTCTTCCGCATTTGCTGTTATCTCACTCTAGTTTCGTAGTTTATTAGGCAGACGGGATTTAAATGAGATAGCAACAAACACAAAACAATACATGGCAAAATGTTTATATTTGTATTATTCTTGTGGTGAAGAGAATACTGCATATGATTCACAATTCATAAAAGTTCCTATTAGCAACCATCTCTTCTCACAGGTAGGAAAAAATTCAGAACGTAGAGTTAGCCGTATTGACAAACATCCCTAACAGTCTCACCAGTCGGATTTTCATAGTACATTGAAATGCTGCTACATTTGAAGATGAACAATACGGAATTTGTATTTACTTCATTGGATAATGTATGAAAATGCAGTGGTCAAAACTCAGGGCGGAGAAAAAAACTCGTCTTCCACCTTTTTTTAAAATTTATTTACTGACGCAGAGGTTTTGGCGCCAGTATTTACCTTTGTGCCTACAAAGCATGCCTGTGTAGCACTACATGTATTCGATGGCAGAAGTTAGTTGTGGAAGCACCTACCAACATTTTTCAGAACTTCTGCGTGCTTTGCACTTGATTCTAAGCCGCAGGCGGTTTTTTGGGTTACAAAAACCTGAGAAAAAGTGCGGCTTATATTCGAGTAAATACGGTAGTGATATGTGAGGATATGACATCATATACATAAGTAAAACAAGGGTAGTGTAGACAAATTATAACAAGCCGTGCCGAGGGATTTAGATTAGGAAACAAGACACTAAAAGTAGTAGATGAGTTTTGCTATTTGGGCAGCAAAATAACTGACGACAGCAAAAGTAGAGAGGCTAGCAATGGCAAGAAAAGCATTTCTGAAGAAGAGAAATTTTTTAATCAGTTTGTAGATTTCAAAACCAGATTTTAAATTGCAAAATATTTCCAGGGGCATGTCCGTTATGAACTGCAGATTAAAACTGAAGTAACTGTGTAAAGGCAGGAAATGAAGGAGGTGGAAACTGGATAAGTTGAAAGAACTAGAGGTTTTTGAGAATTTCAAGTGAATTATTAAGAAACAAATGATTGTAACAGATGAAAAAATAAAGTAGAAGATGCATGGGTGGACTTGAGAGATGAAATAATGAAGGCAGCAAAAGAACAAATAGACAAAAAGACAAGGTCCAGTAGAAATCTTTGGATAATAATGAGGTACTGAATCCAGCTGATGTAAGAAGAAAGTATAGTAATTGAGAAAATGAAGCAGACAAAAAAACATGGATGTCTAAAAAACGAGATGGGCAGGAAGTGTGAAATGGCAATGCAAGAATGATCAGAAGAGAAATGCAAGGCTGTAGAAGCATGCATGGTTATGGGAAAGAGGTAGATACCAGCTATAGAAAAATGGGATAAACTTTTGGAAGAGAAGAGAACTGTGTGGATACTAAGCACTCAGATAGCAAGCCAGTATTAAGCAAAGAAGGGGATGCTGAAAGGCTGAAGGAATATATAGAAGGCCTGTACAAGGAAATGAACTTAAAGGCAATATTCTACAAAGGGAAGAGGATGCAAATGTAGATGAGATGGGAAATCATGATACTGTGGGATGAATTTGCAGGAGGACCGAAAGATCTTAGTCAAAACAAAGCTCCTGGATTGGTTGGTATTCCATGAGAATTAGTTAGCTACTTCAGAGAGTTAACCATGCGATACTATTCTACCTGATGTGCAAAATAAGATACAGGCATAAATAATGTCAGATTTCAAGAAGAATGTATTATTTCCTTCTCCAAAGATGGTATGTGCTGGCAGGTGTGGATATTACTGAACTGTCAGGTTAATAAGTCCTGCTTGCAAAATAATCATATCAGTTATTTTCAGTAGAATGAAAACACTGATAGTCTCTGATTTAGAGGAAATTGAATTGGGTTCCTGAGAAAAGTGGCACCATGTAAAGCAGTGCTAACCCTATACCTTATAAGGCAAACCTACATAGCTTTTGTAGCTATAGAGAAAGCTTTTGACTATGTTGACTAGGCTACACTCTTTGAATTTCTGAAGGTAGTGGGGCAGTGACCCAAGGGGTTAAACTTGTACAGAAACGAGACTGCAGTTACACAAGTTGGAGACAAAAGTGAGGCAGTGGTTGAGGAGCCAATAAAACAGGGATGTGGCATATCACATTGTTATTCATTCACTTCAACGAGCTAGCAGTTAAACAAACCTGTGAAAAATGTCAAATGTGAATTTACCTTCAAGAACTTTGAGTTTTGTTGATGACCTAATTGTATCAGCCATGGCTGGTAATGAAATGTAATTACATTAAATAAGGCAATGCTGTGGGAATTACATTAGGAAATGACACAATAAAAGTTGTGGATGAGTTTTGTTATTTGGGATGCAGAAAACTGGCAATGGCCAGATTTGAAAGGATATACCATGGAGGTTGGCAATAATTAGAAATGCTTTTGTAAAAAAGACATATTTTTGCATTTAATATAAATTACAGTATTAGAAAGTATTTTCTGAAAGTATTTGGGTGGAGTGTAGACTTGTGGGGAAGTGAGTTGTGGAAGATAAACAAACTAGATGTGAATAAAAGATTTGTAAATGTGGTGGTGTAGAAGAGTGCTAGAAAATTAGTTGGATAGATTGGATAGCTACTGAGGAGGTACTGAATCGAATTCTGGAGAGAAGTAGTTTATAGCAGAACTTGACCCGAAGAAGGTGATGGGACACACTCTGAGGCATCAAGGAATTGCGAATTTGTAATGCAGGTAAGTGTGAGAGAATTGTACAGGGAGATCAAAGATTGGCTAGACCGAGCAGGTTCAAGTGCATGAAGGTTGTTATACTGTAGCAAAGATAATGAGCCTTGCCCAGCATGGAGAACTGCAGCAAATAAGTTTTCATACAGAAGATGACAGTGGTAATAACTGGCAGCAAATGTAAGAATTCAATAGTACTTATATTTATGTACTCATCCAGTTTATCATCAAATTTATATTTAAAAGTAATGCAGTTTTTAAACGTAAGCTTTTACTACCGTGCATAACAAACCTTTCTATTTATGCTATGCTGGGGAGATTACTGGTAGCTGCCTGGTGTAGTCGACTTCAATGAGTACTATTGTGATTCACTGTTTTACTGTGTTGCTGCTGTTGTGGTTGATGTGGATGGCGATGGGATTATAAGTTGTGCCTTTAAAGGCAGCTGAATAGCCAAAAGATTCCTAACTCATTGCCATCCATATCACTACTCCTTTAACAGCACTGTCACTCAAGGGTGCCCATGTGATAGTCTATTGTTGGGGGTGAAAGGGGGGGGGGGGGCAGGGCTAGATGTTGGTGAATGATGCATCACTAATATTTTGGAAAGTGAATGGAGACTTATAAGTAGCATAAAGTAGCATATAAAGTTCAGGCCCTGCCAAAAACCTGTTTAATACTAATTTTTAACTGATTTTCTTGAAAGAATAACACCTAAAACACCTGCCTACAGTATATTTTATTCCTTTCCTTGAGAGCTGGAGGGTGGGGCAGGGGGGGGGGGGGGGTTGTCCACATACATGAATTGAATGTTCAAATAGAAAAGTCAGTGAAGAGTTGTTAAATTATTTGATCTATATGACAGTTTGGGCCCAGTCAACCCACAGTATTCTTGCTGTTGGCTCTTATGTAATAATGTGATCTGGCATCATGACTGAGATTACTAATGATTGGAAATGAATAAAAGTGCTAACGCTTTAAACACACAGGTATGCTTGTCAAATCGTGACACTGAAACAAAATTTTTGTTTCCCGTATTTGGTCTTTGGAGCCAAGAGAGAAAGGAGAAATAGTTCACCAGAGTTTGTGCCTTTGTCACAGTCAGAATCTGTTTCCCATCAGTTTGCGCCCATTACATGTGGTAACAAACTGTTTTGCTGCTCTCATTCACTCTCGTCCTCTCATTCCATTTCAATTGATTACATAAACACAACACAATGGTACACTGCAGAACCAAGCATCACAATCATCTGCACAATAGACACAGGCTTGACTCCTGGGAAAAGTTGTAGGGTTGCAGTGACCACCCATCTTCTTGAGAACATTGCCTAAGACTGCAATTTAGGATTGCTATGTTCCCCCAGATACCCATTGCCTGAACTTGATTTTCAGTTTTTAGGCTTGTGAAATGGTGTGTGTGTGTGTGTGTGTGTGTGTGTGTGTAAAGATTTAAATTAAGAACAATAACACAGATCTGGTTGGTGAACCAGCTGTTTTCCAAGTCATCACCTTTCTCATGCTCAAAGAGATTGTTCTGCTATCAGTTTTTTTGCCCTGACTCGATCATAATAATCATCATCATCATCATTTAAGACTGATTATGCCTGTCAGTGTTCAGTCTGGAGCATAGTCCCCCTTATAAAATTCCTCCATGATCCCCTATTAAGTGCTAACATTGGTGCCTCTTCTGATGTTAAGCCTATTACTTCAAAATCATTCTTAACTGAATCCAGGTATCTTCTCCTTGGTCTACCTCGACTCCTCCTACCCTCTACTGCTGAACCCATGAGTCTCTTGGGTAACCTTGCTTCTCCCATGCGTGTAACATGACCCCACCATCTAAGCCTGACTACACAGAAAAAATTCTTTACCAGAAAATAAAACAGTGGTAAATCTGGAATATATAAGTGTAACCGGAAAAGTATTGTATTGTAAAAAATGAGCTGGTTGTGTTGATTGTTACTGTTGTTTACAACCTTGTTTTTTAATATTTGCTCATAATCTGAGCACAACAGCAGCCACTTACATATGTTCATCCTGAGAGATTTAAAAAAACATGTCATCATTACTATGCAATGTTTGATTTCTAATAGATCAATGGTGTTATTTAGCCTAGAGCTCATTTCACTCTGATATTCTCTGCTATACAAAATTTCAGGCATCAGGTTACGAGCCCAGGCTATCATGTATGTATATATTTTGTGGCTCACTGTGTTTAATCGGAGTTTTATTCAAATTAGCTGTGATGCTCAAGTTTTGATGTTAAAATTCTGGAACTATTATATTTCACTCCTGTGTTGTCAAAACCTTTCATTACTCTTCTGGATGAAGTAATGTAAGTCTGTCTCATTTATCTTCAGACTTATATAAATATGGATAAACTGAAAAGTCACAGTATTCAGAACTTTGGTGTAGATTCAGAAGTTCTGATTACAGAATGTCGCTAACAGATACAGTTTCATAACACATCAATTGAGTTGAGTATAAGTTTTAGGTGATGTTGGAAACCTGTTTCAGAAGTTAATAAAAGGCCTAAAATTTTGCAAAGTCTGCTAGGAAAACTAATGTATTCGGCGTGGGACACAGATCGCCAAATGGTCAATAATTTGTCGTTGAGGATATTGAAAGAGGAACAAAACTGTTTATAATGTGATGAGAAGGGTGATGTGATGACAGCTTTTGCAACAGTTAATGTTAACAAAACAAGAATAACTTATAAAATGATAAAAGATTTATTTCATATAAGACATGTTAGATCTGAGTAATAATAATAATAATAATAATAATAACAAACCACTAATAGGGCTAACCCCCCTTTTAGTGTGATTAGTTGGTTCAGGACAGAACTAATGAAGCCTCGGACAAGCGCTGTCATGGTCGGGGACGATGCTTGAACCCTATGCCCGTCCACAATGGTAACGACACTGCTAGCCACACTGAAAATGATTTGAAACCAAATAGATGTGTCCTGCAACCACTCCAGAAGGCAAACAAAGACAGAGGATGAGATGGTCAGATGAAGTTAAGCGACACCTCATGTTGTGTTATTACCAAGCAAAAACTTAGGAACCAACACAACTGGATATAGATCACAAGTATACACAACATTTATTACCAGATACCCAGAATTAAAATTTTTAACAGAACAACGACTAGCTGATCAGATCCGTGTAATAATCAAAAATAACAGGATACCCCAGTCAGAATTAGAAAACATCTAACAACAAGTACATCAAATACTGGAACAAAATAATGTGCAATCAGAAGAAGAAGAAGAAAATACAGTAATGGACTCAAACATCCCAGAGCAAACAAACAAAGAACAGCACACATCAATTAAACAATCAGAGGAAAACAAAATCTTAAGACAGCCACCAGAACAAGCACAAATAGAACACGAAGTGACACATGTTAGATATAGAAGAAAAATTTCAGCTCACATATATAGAATACAGACATGAGACCATTCTTGCATAGACCCCCAAATAACTCACAAGTTGAAACAACAACAACAACAACTATCAACACAATAATACACAACAAAATAAATGAAAATACAACAATGGAAGAGTTACAACTACTGGTTTATATAGAAGCACTCACTATACTAAATATACACACTAGGCAGAGATCAGAACCAACCAACACACAGAAGAAACCCACAAAACCAGCATGGCAACACAGGCTACAGATCAGAATAGAAAAACTGAGAAAAGACATCGGACAGCTAACACAATTTATAAGAAATGAAATATCAGACAAAAAACGAAAAAGGTTAGGTGAAATCTCACAACAAGAAGCGATAGAGCAATTAGATGAAAAGAAGCAGAAATTACAAGCATTGGCCAAATGACTTAGAAGATACAAAAAAAGTTAAAATAGAAGGAAACAAAACCAAACATTCAACACAAACCAAAAGAAATTTTACCAGACAATAGATAACACACACATTAAAATAGACAATCCATCAAACATAACAGACATGGAACACTTCTGGAGCAACATATGGTCAAACCCGGTACAGCATAACAGGCATGCACGGTGGATACAAGCAGAAACAGACACATACAAGATGATACCACAAATGCCTGAAGTGATAATTTTGCAACATGAAGCCACCCGAACAATTAATTCTACGCACAATTGGAAAGCCCCTGGAAAAGATAAAATAGCAAATTTCTGGCTAAAGAAGTTCACCTCAGCACATTCACATCTAACTAAATTATTTAACAGCTACATTGCAGACCCATACACAGTCCCTGATACACTTACACAAGGAATAACTTATCTGAAACCTAAAATCAAGCAGATACAGCAAACCCAGCAAAATATCGCCCTATAACATGCCTACCAACAATATACAAAATATTAACTTCAGTCATTACACAGAAATTAATGACACATACAACACAGAACAAAATTATAAATGAAGAACAAAAAGGCTGCAGCAAAGGAGCACAAGGATGTAAAGAGCAACTGATAATAGATGCTGAGGTGACATATCAAACTAAAACTAAACAAAGGTCGCTACACTACCCATACATTGATTACCAAAAAGCTTTTGATAGTGTACCCCACTCATGGTTACTACAGATATTGGAAATATACAAAGTAGATCCTAAATTGATACAGTTCCTAAACATAGTAATGAAAAATTAGAAAACAACACTTAATATCCAAAAAAATTCAAATAATATCACATCACAGCCAATACAGATTAAGCGTGGAATATACCAAGGAGACTCATTAAGTCCTTTCTGGTTCTGCCTTGCTCTGAACCCACTATCCAACATGCTAAATAATACAAATTATGGATATAATATTACTAGAACATACCAACACAAAATCACACATTTGCTATACATAGATGATCTAAAACTACTGGCAGCAACAAATCAACAACTCAACCAATTACTAAAGATAACAGAAGTATTCAGCAATGATATAAATATGGCTTTTGAAACACACAAATGTTAGAAAAATAACATAGTCAAGGGAAAACACACTAAACAAGAAGATTACTTATTGGATAACCACAGTGACTGCACAGAAGCAATGGAAAAACAGATGCCTATAAACATCTAGGATACAGGCAAAAAATAGGAGTAGATAATACAAATATTAAACAAGAACTAAAAGAAAAGTATAGACAAAGACTAACAAAAATACTGAAAACAGAATTGACAGCAAGAAACAAGACAAAAGCTATAAATACCTATGCTATACCAATATTGACCTACTCATTTGGAGTAGTGAAATTGAGTAACACAGAACTAGAAGCATTCAATACACTTACATGATCACAATGCCACAAATATAGAGTACATCACATACATTAAGCAACAGAAAGATTCACATTAAGCAGAAAGGAAGGAGGAAGGGGATTTATCGACATAAAAAACCTACATTATGGACAGGTAGACAATTTAAGAAAATTCTTTATAGAACGAGCAGAAACTAACAAAACAAACAAAGCAATCACTCATATAAATACATCAGATACACCATTGCAATTTCATAACCACTTCTACAACCCTTTTGATCACATTACATCAACAGATACAAATAAAGTAAATTGGAAAAAGAAAACACCACATGGCAAGCACCCGTATCAAGACACATCGATCAAGACACATCCAACACATGGCTAAGAAAAGCCAATATGTACAGTGAGACAGAAGGATTCATGATTGCAATACAGGATCAAACAATAAACACCAGATATTACAGCAAGATCCCAATACCACAACAGATAAATGCAGACTTTGCAAACAACAAATAGAAACAGTAGATCACATCACAAGTGGATGTAAAATACTAGCAAATACATAATACATCAGAAGACATGACAATGTAGCAAAAATAATACATCAACAACTTGCCATACAACATAAACTGATGAAACAACACATTCCCACATACAAGTATGCACCACAAAATGTACTGGAGAATGATGAATACAAATTATACTGGGACAGAACCATTATAACAGATAAAACAACACCACATAATAAACCTGTCATCATACTCACAAATAAAAAGAAGAAATTAATACAACTAATCGAAATATCCATACCCAACACAACAAATATACAGAAGAAAACAAGAGAAAAAATTGAAAAATACATCCAACTGGCTGAGGAAGTCAAGGACATGTGGCATCAGGATAAAGTTGACATTATACCGATTATACTATCAACTACAGGAGTCATACCACACAATATCCACCAGTACATCAATGCAATACAGCTACATCCAAACTTATATATACAACTACAGAAATCTGTAATTATTGATACTTGATCAATTACCCAAAAGTTCCTAAATGCAATGTAACATATACCGTACAGTTAAAAGGAAGTCACGCTTGATCAAGATCCGCGTCACTTTCCATTTTTAACCAGAGATAACGTCTGAAAAAGGAAAGAAATAATGTTGTTGTGGTCTTCAGTCCTGAGACTGGTTTGATGCAGCTCTCCATGCTACTCTATCCTGTGCAAGCTTTTTCATCTCCCAGTACCTACTGCAACCTACATCCTTCTGAATCTGCTTAGTGTATTCATCTCTTGGTCTCCCCCTATGATTTTTACCCTCCATGCTGCCCTCCAATACTAAATTGGTGATCCCTTGATGCCTCAGAACATGTCCTACCAACCGATCCCTTCTTCTGGTCAAGTTGTGCCACAAACTTCTCTTCTCCCCAATCCTATTCAATACTTCCTCATTAGTTATGTAATCTACCCATCTAATCTTCAGCATTCTTCTGTAGCACCACATTTCGAAAGCTTCTATTCTCTTCTTGTCCAAACTATTTATCGTCCATGTTTCACTTCCATACATGGCTACACTCCATACGAATACTTTCAGAAATGACTTCCTGACACTTAAATCAATACTGGATGTTAACAAATTTCTCTTCTTCAGAAACGCTTTCCTCACCATTGCCAGCCTACATTTTATATCCTCTCTACTTCGACCATCATCAGTTATTTTGCTCCCCAAATAGCAAAACTCCTTTACTACTTTAAGTGCCTCATTTCCTAATCTAATTCCCTCAGCATCACCTGACTTAATTAGACTACATTCCATTATCCTTGTTTTGCTTTTGTTGATGTTAATCTTATATCCTCCTTTCAAGACACTGTCCATTCCATTCAACTGCTCTTCCAAGTCCTTTGCCGTCTCTGACAGAATTACAATGTCATCGGCGAACCTCGAAGTTTTTATTTCTTCTCCATGAATTTTAATACCTACTCCAAATTTTTCTTTTGTTTCCTTTACTGCTTGCTCAATATACAGATTGAACAACATCGGGGACAGGCTACAACCCTGTCTTACTCCCTTCCCAACCACTGCTTCCCTTTCATGTCCCTCGACTCTTATAACTGCCATCTGGTTTCTATACAAATTGTAAATAGCCTTTCGCTCCCTGTATTTTACCCCTGCCACCTTTAGAATTTGAAAGAGAGTATTCCAGTCAACAGTGTCAAATGCTTTCTCTAAGTCTACAAATGCTAGAAACGTAGGTTTGCCTTTCCTTAATCTTTCTTCTAAGATAAGTCGTAAGGTCAGTATTGCCTCACGTGTTCCAGTGTTTCTACGGAATCCAAACTGATCTTCCCCGAGGTTGGCTTCTACTAGTTGTTCCATTCGTCTGTAAAGAATTCGTGTTAGTATTTTGCAGCTGTGACTTATTAAGCAGATAGTTCGGTAATTTTCACATCTGTCAACACCTGCTTTCTTTGGGATTGGAATTATTATATTCTTCTTGAAGTCTGAGGGTATTTCGCCTGTTTCATACATCTTGCTCACCAGATGGTAGAGTTTTGTCAGGACTGGCTCTCCCACGGCCGTCAGTAGTTCCAATGGAATATTGTCTACTCCGGGAGCCTTGTTTCGACTCAGGTCTTTCAGTGCTCTGTCAAACTCTTCACGCAGTATCGTGTCTCCCATTTCATCTTCATCTACATCCTCTTCCATTTCCATAATATTGTCCTCAAGTACATCGCCCTTGTATAGACCCTCCATATACTCCTTCCACCTTTCTGCTTTCCCTTCTTTGCTTAGAACTGGGTTTCCATCTGAGCTCTTGATATTCATACAAGTCGTTCTGTTATCTCCAAAGGCCTCTCTAATTTTCCTGTAGGCAGTATCTATCTTACCCCTAGTGAGATAGGCCTCTACATCCTTTCATTTGTCCTCTAGCCATCCCTGCTTAGCCATTTTGCACTTCCTGTCGATATCATTTTTGAGACGTTTGTATTCCTTTTTGCCTGTTTCACTTACCGCATTTTTATATTTTCTCCTTTCATCAATTAAATTCAATATTTCTTCTGTTACCCAAGGATTTCTACTAGCCCTCGTCTTTTTACCTACTTGATCCTCTGCTGCCTTCACTACTTCATCCCTCAAAGCTACCCATTCTTCTTCTACTGTATTTATTTCCCCCATTCCTGTCAATTGCTCCCTTACGCTCTCCCTGAATCTCTGTACAACCTCTGGTTCTTTTAGTTTATCCAGGTCCCATCTCCTTAAATTCCCACCTTTCTGCAGTTTCTTCAGTTTTAATCTACAGGTCATAAACAATAGATTGTGGTCAGAGTCCACATCTGCCCCTGGAAATGTCTTACAATTTAAAACCTGGTTCCTAAATCTCTGTCTTACCATTATATAATCTATCTGATACCTTTTAGTATCTCCAGGGTTCTTCCATGTATACAACCTTCTTTCATGATTCTTAAACCAAGTGTTAGTTATGATTATGTTGTGCTCTGTGCAAAATTCTACCAGGCGGCTTCCTCTTTCAGTTCTGTCCCCCCAATCCATATTCACCTACTATATTTCCTTCTCTCCCTTTTCCTACACTCGAATTCCAGTCACCCATGACAATTAAATTTTCGTCTCCCTTTACAATCTGAATAATTTCTTTTATTTCATCATACATTTCTTCAATTTCTTCGTCATCTGCAGAGGTAGTTGGCATATAAACTTGTACTACTGTAGTAGGTGTGGGCTTCGTATCTATCTTGGCCACAATAATGCGTTCACTATGCTGTTTGTAGTAGCTTACCCGCATTCCTATTTTCCTATTCATTATTAAACCTACTCCTGCATTACCCCTATTTGATTTTGTGTTTATAACCCTGTAGTCACCTGACCAGAAGTCTTGTTCCTCCTGCCACCAAACTTCACTAATTCCCAGTATATCTAACTTCAACCTATCCATTTCCCTTTTTAAATTTTCTAACCTACCTGCCCGATTAAGGGATCTGACATTCCACGCTCCGATCCGTAGAACGCCAGTTTTCTTTCTCCTGATAACGACATCCTCTTGAGTAGTCCCCGCCCGGAGATCCGAATGGGGGACTATTTTACCTCCGGAATATTTTACCCAAGAGGACGCCATCATCATGTAATCATACAGTAAAGCTGCATGCCCTCGGGAAAAATTACGGCTGTAGTTTCCCCTTGCTTTCAGCCGTTCGCAGTACCAGCACAGCAAGGCCGTTTTGGTTATTGTTACAAGGCCAGATCAGTCAATCATCCAGACTGTTGCCCTTGCAACTACTGAAAAGGCTGCTGCCCCTGTTCAGGAACCACACGTTTGTCTGGCCTCTCAACAGATACCCCTTCGTTGTGGTTGCACCTATGGTACGGCTATCTGTATCGCTGAGGCACGCAAGCCTCTCCACCAACGGCAAGGTCCATGGTTCATGGGGGGGGGGAAGAAATAATAATAATATGCTATTATTATTATTATTATTATAAGAAATAATAATAATAATAATAATAATAGCATACCAGAACTGAACACAAGGACTCACAATTCTCAGCACTGGGCATTGGGTGCAGTACAGGTGAATGTATCTGCTCCAAGGTGTGGAATATTTGGTTAGTTGATAGTACTGTGTCAGAACATATGACACCAGGCAGAGATTGTTTTAACACTTGTAACCCAATTCGAACTAACAACTCCAGTGTCTGAATGGGGGACAACTAAACTGTTATAGCAGAAGGCATTGGAATTATTAAAGTATTGTTATTAATTGAGGGAAAATGGTAAGCTCATACTTTGAATAGCACTTTATACATCCCTAAGCTGGAAAAAAAAAAATTATATATATATATATATATGTCTGCTTGTGTCTGTATGTGTGGATGGATATGTGCGTGTGTGCGAGTGTATACCTGTCCTTTTTTCCCCCTAAGGTAAGTCTTTCCGCTCCCGGGATTGGAATGACTCCTTACCCTCTCCCTTAAAACCCACTTCCTTTCGTCTTCCCCTCTTCTTCCCTCTTTCCTGATGAGGCAACAGTTTGTTGCGAAAGCTTGAATTTTGTGTGTATGTTTGTGTTTGTTTGTGTGTCTATCGACCTGCCAGCGCTTTTGTTCGGTAAGTCACCTCATCTTTGTTTGTTATATATATATATATATATATATATATATATATATATATATATATATATATATATAGTGCGAGTAGTCACAAAACAAGAATTGAAAGTTATTTTTGTCAACAAGAGAATGAAAGTTCACAATTTAGGTCTAGTTGAAGCAGGAATTAAGTTGTAGAGTCAGTATTATCAAATGTTTTTTAAACATCCAGACCTAATACAGGCAAATGCTGATTCTTTGAATTCCACAGTGACCTGGCACAAGAGCCTTGGACATATCTACTTCAAAGGTCTGAAGAATATGGCTGATATGAATTTAGCTTTCAGGGGCTCAGAGTTCATTTGCTGATTACGGGCTTGTGACCTAGAGTTCCTGAACTGTGGACTGGTAAGTGCTGCCAGTCTTCGGTCACTGTAAGCTCTGGGCTGGCCACACAGATTGCAAGGATGGTAAAAACCTCAACACTCCTTGAGATTTGCTGCGTGCCGATGCAGCCGATGAAGTGGCACAGTTGTTAGCAGGAAACTTCTGGGGAAACTCACGAATCTTAGTTTTATAAGGCTTACCTAAGCATGTGGGGTGCTGTTTTAAGTCGGCTTTCATTTCCATAGCTTTATGTGGGACCGAGATGGAGCTCTAAATTCACTACTCCTCCTCCACCTTCCAACGGAAACGGTGGCCACTGTTAGATGCGGACACCCAATCAAACAAGCTTGCTAATGTAGCCAGTCCTCCAGACTTTGGGAACTCCACAGAGACTTCCAGTCTCTAGTAACAGAACACATGTTGGTGACCAGAACATGTTTCTTATGGTTAAATGGAAGTAGGGCAGCTTTAAGAAAGTTTCACCGTCCTGTATCCAAAATGATTTTGAAGACATTGCTGGAACTTTAAAATCTGTCAAGTGCTTGCAGAACGCAACCCTAGTGGTAGAAATGTCTAATTGCCAATAAGTGAAGAACATACAAAAGGCCATTGCCTTGGGGAGTATGCAATAGAAAGTGAACTGCACAACATCGTGAACTAAAGAAAGGTGTTGTGACTTGCAACGATCTGGTGGGATCTGGTGGACATTCCCCAAGAAGAACTGAAAACTGAGTGGTCCAAGGAAGGCAATTCAACGATCAATTCCTAGTAAATTAAGAGGTGTTATCGCACTATTCTTATCAATTGCTGTTGATGTGAAAAATGTAATAAAAAGGGCAGACAGTGATCTAGTGAAGTTAGACTCGTTTATACTGACGTTCAGCAGCACAGAACATCCAGAGCACGTGAAGGCAGGCTTCCATCGCCTCAGCGTATGGCCTTATGCCCACAACCCGATGCACTGTTTCACAAGCCAGCGCTTTGGTCACACAACATTAGGTTGTAAGAGAGAAGCTACTTGTAGCAAACGTCGTAAGGCAGCCCTTGATAGTCGGTTGTTCACCTCCTGCAAAATTTGTAAACCGCTCTGGAGCTGACCTGTCTGGAGTAGAAATTGCAGTGTGTTGCTTGAAGAATGGAAGACACAGGAGATTAAGAGAACTAATTGCAGTTTGTATGGTGAGGCCCAGAAGATTTGTAAGACCATGCAGCCCCAGATGTTTGAGACTTCCTTTGCATCTGCTCTCAAACAGCCATTTCAAAAGACTGATGCCGCTACACAATCAGAGGTTGCAAGTATTAGCACTAGTACCTGCGTTTGTCAATGCACTTGTGCTGCTGCAGTTACTTTGAAGTCTGTACCTCTTCCCTGGACATCAGACAAGGCTGTGGTTGCCAATGTTCCCTTATAAAGTTTTCATTCAGTGTGGCTGATAGACAGCAGTCTCAACTCATTGAGGGAGGCAATTTTGGTTCCTCTTCTCAAATTGAGGAAAGGACTGAATGTGTCTCATTAGTTACCAGACTGTTGCCTTTATGAACAATGTAGGAAAGACCTTGGAGCATATAGTTAACTGTTGTCTGGTTTGGATGTTACAGATCAGTAAGTTCCAAAGTCTTGCTCTCACTGTGATTTCAGGAGATTTTGAACCACTGCAACACACCTTTCTAGAGGTGGCTATTCAGCAGGCTTTCATAAATAAACAGTATTGCATAAATATATGCTTTGATGTCAGTAAGTTGTACAACACTACTTGGAGACACTGTTTTCCAGCCTAGCTTCTGTGGCTATCTCCCAATCTTGATTTGGTCTTTCTTATCAAAGTGTTTTTTTTGATACAAAGTTGATGTGCTGTCAGATAGTTTGGAGCAGGAGAATGGTATCCCTCAGGGCAGCATTTTTAAGTGTTACCCTATTTGCCATGATAAAAAATATCATGTCTACGGCAAGGAGTCTCGCACAATGCTCCTTATTTGTGGATGGTTTTACAGTTTTCTGTTCATCCTCCAGTATTGCAACAACTTGTCAGTTGCAACTTACAGTAAAGAGGCTGGAGAAATGGACTGCAAAGACTCGATTGGGGTTTTCTACAGAGAAGAGTCTGTGTGTTCATTTTAATTGTTCTTGTTATATTTTTAATTTAACTGAATCACACATGTGGAATACCATTCTCACTTTGAATGACTCTGTGCAGTTTTTGGGCCTCATTTTTTACTCCAAGCTTTTGTAGTTACCATGCGTGGAGGATCTGAAACAAGGTCCCAGAAGGCACTGAACATTCTGAAGTGTCTGAGCCAGTGCACAGTGTGCAGGAAGAGGCCTTCATACAGCCTTCATACCAGAAGATCATGGATGCCGTATGCCATGATGGGATCAGGCTGGCCAAGGTGCTTACAAGATCACCCCATACCCAGTCTCTGTGCAGAGGCTGAGGAACTATCACTTGGAAGATTCTAATGGAGCATCAGGCAAGGCAGTTCGTCCCTACTCCCACTTCCTCAGCAAACCACACAATTGCTCATCCAGATATGGAACGCCGCTTACCCACGGTCTGCAGGCAAAAAGGCCATTTGGGATTCGTGGGAAGTGTGTGTTGGAGTCCCTCTGTGTGGGGGATGTATGGGCTCAAATCCAGTTTTTTAACCAACTGCCACCCTAATTACTGCAGAGGCCCTGAGTAATTTTAGATTTAGTGTAGTACAGGAAAGATTGAACTCCAGCTTCTGTCCTTAATATGTTATTTTCCGACTTTTCAGATGAGCATCCCGGCAATGTAGCTGTATTCACAGTTGGATCTAAACAGGGGAATTTCAGTGATTGCTCTGTTGCTTTCCTGGTCATCTCCTTAAGATTCAGTTGCCTCCAGAGTTCACAGTATTTTATGCTGAACTATCCATGACCTTGAGGGCACTGGAGCAGATGAGATGTGCTGTACCTGCTAAATTCCTTGTCTGTTCAGACTTCCTGAGTTCCCTTCAGACTCTGCAACATTTGTATCCAGCTGATAAAGTAGTTCTGGGTAGCCAGGAGTCCATCCTCCAGCTACAAAGGCTGAGAAAGGAAGCTCCTTATGCAGGGTGCCAGGGCACATGGGTATTGTGGGGAATGAAAGGGCAGATGTAGCAGCCAAGGAGGTGTGTTATATTCCTTGGTTAGTTCTATGCACCATCACCCTGTATGCTATTACCTCACTGTTTATACTTACAGTCACCCATTGTTGGGATGTTGACTGGCTGGAAGTGACAGCCATCAAGCTCTCTATAGTGAAGCTCACAACACAGCTACGATGTACCTCCTTCCAGCCACACAGACGGGGTGAAGCTCTCTTTACTCATCTTCAGATAGGCCACAGCCCTGTGACGCATGGCTTCTTGCTCCACTGAGAGGACCCTCCAGTGTGTGGTGCTTTGGTGTACAGGTTGCTGTGTGATCTATTTTATTGTGTTGTTTTTTTGACCAGCGTGTAGTAGCAGATTTTCCGACAGATCTGCCCTCTATTTTAAGCAACATTCAAATGAATGTGGCGAGAGTTGTAAGGTTTAGTGATATGTCCTTGTGTTGACAAGGTGACTGGCTCACCCATATTTTTTGTAAGCAGTCAGCAAGTCACAATTTTCTGTGCCTTTCCTTTTGCACCTCTGTCATTTTACTTCTGTTTTAACCCCAGGTATAACACCTTTCACTGTTTCTGTGTCGTTTTAAGGCATGTGAGATAGAGTGATTGTGAGGGTCAACGCAAATGAGGTGGGAGCAAGTGCATGGGTGTCATTTTATAGGTTTCCTCCTCGCTATGTGAAAATGAGTTCAGTAAGTTTATCCACATTCATTTCTTTTAATGTGTGTAGTGCACTGATAACCTTACTGTTGAGTGCCCATAAGCTACACACACACACACACACACACACACACACACACACACACACACACACAAAATATGAATTTGGTTCCTGGTTTAAAAGTGAAGAAAGATTATCTTCTTTGTGAATCATCTCAGTAGGAAAATTGAAGAGATTCAAATTTGGTGTATGAATGGATGAGAAAATCTCTTAGAGTAGCACATATGTACATAGGTGTGAAGAATGCTTGGACTTCGTATAGAGGAGTGTATTTCCTTAAAAGTTAATGTGATGTGTTTTTGAAATTTCAAAGACGGATTGAAATACCAGCTGGAAGCATGAGAGAATATGTTGTTATACAAGAAAGAAAAATAGGAAAGTTGAGTGAGAAAACAGGTCCATTGTTGAGTGTGCATGTGCTATGTCACTGAGCACAGACTTGTTTCACAAACTTTGGGCAGAGGTAGTATATCATGCTGCATATGTCATAATTCAATGACCATGTAAAGCAAACAATAACGTTACACAATAAGGAAAAATGGTTTGGAAAAATCTCCAATTTTAAAACACATGATGAAGTTTGGATCAGCAGCTAATGTACACCTTCCTGATATATTTGTATCAAAATGGAATTGAAAATTGAAGAAATTGGTCATGGTTGCCTGTAATGGATATAGCATCAGGTAATGCTTCTACAATCTGGAGTCAAAGAAAATTCTTATCTCCTGGAATGTCTCTTTCAACAAAGAAGAAACCCCCAGCTTAAACATGTGACAGAGATTTGCTGAATTGTACCTGGATGACTATACTGCAGATGATGTTCAAGAGGAATCTAAAGAGGATGATAATGTTAAAGAAGTCAGAGAAAATTAAAGGATAAATCTGAGATATCGATCTAATCTGTGAATGTTTGTTCATTTTTGTGAGCAAGATATTGGCTGTTGCCATTATGCTATGACGAGTTTTTGATGGGCCGTGTGGCTCAGTTGGTAGTTCTGGAGACTTATTTTGTTCATTATTGTTATTATTATTATTATTATTATCATTATTAGATAAAAAATCTACTCACCAAGTGGCAGCAGAACACACACATAAAAGACAGTTATAATTGGCAAGCTTTTTTAGCCAGTGGCTCATTTTTCAGGCAAAAGGGTAGAAGGGGAAGGAAGAGGGGTGAAGGAAAAGGGCTGGAGAGATCTAGGAAAAGGGGTATATTTCGGGAAAGTAGCCCAGAACTGTGGGTCAGGCGAGGCTTTCCATACGGGATGAGAAGACTGATTGTTGGGGACTGCATCAGACGAGATGTGAAAACCTGAGAGCTTAAAGGTGGAAGACAGGGTAATATGCAAGTAGTATCTGGGTAGGTTGGGTGCACTTGTAGATCATTTTCCATGGATAATTCTGCAAGCAAGTCCAACACGCCCACAAAATTAAAAAGACTCTCGACGAGCCCCAAAAGCCCCGCCGAAAAGCTCTTCCAAACACAACGAACTCCAGATCATGAAATTCGTTCGTAAGAAAAATGTGCAAAACATTCCATACCGTACACCTTCCACTCAGCCCCCCACTGAACTTCACGCCTCTGCCTTCTGTACATCAAGTGCATCACAGAGACCTGCCTCTGAGTTAACAGAGTGCTCCATTATTTCGGGGTGAAACACACCATCTACCCATTAGGACAGATCTTAAACCCACCCATGGAATTGGTGATAAATCATACAGAAGCGAGGATAGAAAACATTCTGTCAAATGGCTAGCTCTCCTCAAACGATGGACACTTGATGATTACATGAGATAATGGCCAAAATCCTTCAGTCTACATACTCTGTTAAGAGGTTTGACAGAGTAAAGAGACTCGAAGATTCTATATAGGCCTATAGCTGGTATTTGGGTGACAAAGTTGGTATGAGAGCAAAAAGTTTTGAACTATACAATGATCATGAAAATTGATTTTAATCACTTAGAAACTATAGGAAACTGTTTAATTATCTTCGTGTCAAAGTTTAAATCATCAAAATCGGTTCAGAAATAGCGAAATTATTGTAATATTAATTTTCTGCAGTCTGAGGCATCTATTGAGTGTTTCCTCAACTGTTGCAAGACAAGTGTAGCCGAGAGTGAGAGAGGCGTGGCTAGTTATCTGAAGGCCGCACCAACTGCTCTATAACAGCCTGCTGTTTACTCTAGCGGCTATTGGAGTTAGTGATCTCATATTGGCAAGAGCTACGCAATTACTCACGCATGCAGCGGCCAGTGGCTGCGATACTTCCATTTTTCGCTAATAACTCAGCCAAATATTCATGAAGAAGTAAAAATTAAAAATTTTCAGTCAGAATTCTGTGTTTTCTTAGCGTACATGACTAAATATGCATTTGTGTGTTTTGGAATTTTGTCGTCAAAAGTGGCAACTAATTTCATTGTAGTTTTCTGTGTAGCTAACACATTCATTCTCCTAGACATATTTATGACATAAATAGGATAATTTTCAATGAAGTTTAATGGACCCACATTAACATCATGATTTAATTGTATAGTTCTCTTAAAATCTAGGAAAGCATCGTATGCTCTTAGATAGTTATTTGGTGGATCTAGATTCCACATGTTTTTATGAAGAACTTCGTTTCTTCCATTTTTAATATAGATATTCTGTAATTTAACATGACCGAATAAGGAGGAGTCAACTAACTGATTATTTTTCCTTTTTGTCTGGAAAACTATGAAGATATCAAATTATGCAGAGTTATAGAAATCTTATAATATGCAATTCAGAATTTCTCTTTTCATCAAATCCAACAATCTCTACAGTTTGTGGTTCAAAGAAAATTATGAGAATTTTCGGATTTTTAAGTCTATTTTGTTCTAATTCAAGCGAATATTCTGGTTCAAATTTAACCACAGGAACACAAATTTCCATCGATTCTATGAGAATTGTACCCTCTTTTGGAAATGTTGTCACATCACAATCTGCCCAACGAAGAATAGAATGTCCAGCACTCGATGACCATTTAAATCTCCTTCCAACATTTTTTTTTTTATAATAATCTTTAAAAAACTTGCCAAATAATTCTAATGGATAAAGCACTTCATTTCTCTTACTTTTTATCTTTCCATTATTAAGAATATGTCCTTCCCTGGTTAGCTCATTGGCTAGAGTCGAGATCAGTCAAATAAGAGCTGATGAAGAAATAAACGGAAATTCCACTCAATACAAAATATTGTTTCATTTCTTTGTGGTGATATCTTTGAACAGTTTTGCTACATAACCATCAATTAATTTTTTATTGGATTTTCCATCATAATTTGGATAATCTGTACCAGCTGTTCCACTAATACTGAAGTTTATGTATAACAGGGCATGATTAGGATGAACCCAAGCATCTCCAATGTTTATATTAATCTCTGTGTTCTTGTTTGGGAGATTTGAATTATTTTTTTATCTTCTCTTTCACAGGGAATGAGTAAAACTGATAACTCTCAACGTTGTTCATGATTTATTTAAGAACAAAAAATATTATGAAATTTCGAAAATAACCATTAAAGACAATCAAATTATAATTTTCGTCAGTTACAGTAATTTACAAATCCTGAATTTGGATCAAAAATTGTAATATTTATGGGATAGTGTGGTTTGTGAATTACTGGTCCACCAAATTGTGCATTAGGCTTGAATGAAGCAATAATATAAGTTTCTCTGTGAAAATGCTCATTATGCTTTACAAACATCCCATCAGCCAAATTGAAATTTATATTTATTAATTCGAGTGGAATAATTTTAGGAACATCTTTAGCAACAGCCTTTTCATTAGCATCAGCAATTTGGCCACTAAATCCTAGCACACTGTCAGTACTATCTTTTATATCCGTATATAACTTAACTTCACTCTCAATAGTAATTCTGTTTAAAATTTCACCTGCTTTAATGTGAATATTAGACTTTTTTAAATGAATAAATTTTTCTAAAATTTCTTAAGCTATACTGACCAACAGGAAGTTCCATCGGTTGTCCATTACAGTAAAGTGTATTATTTCTCGATGTAATAATCAGAGTTAGAAAAGTTGAATAAAAACCAACTAATGTAACATTACTAAAGCTGTCTCGTATAGGTACAGTCAATGATTTTTTTGAGAAGAGATGACTTACCACTCAATTGAAATAATCTACTCATTTATTATCAAAAATTATTTAATTAAATGAAAGCTGATTGGGAGCCAAAAGTAAGATTTCCTGAAAAGAATGGGAGCCAAAAGTAAGATTTCCCGAAAAGAAATAAAAAAAAATAAACACTGTAAACTTTTACCAAATTCAATCCGATGTGCAATAATTGGCCCTGGTGGATGTGGAAAAACAACATTAATGATTGACAGTGGGTTGAATTCGAATAGAATCAATCACTTGTATATTTATTCTAAAAGTGTAGATCAACAAAAATACTCAGAATTTATGAAAGGAGGAACACATAAAGGAATAGATTGCTTTTATTTGGCTCAAACTTACTCAAAAAACCTAAACAGTTAGTAAGAGATAATCTAAATTTTTTAAATACCTTAAGACAAGATGACACTAATTTATATCACATTTACCATTAGTTTGTTGGAGATGATTTGAAGTTTGATAAATTTAAAGAAATATGTAGTAAATGTTGGTAAGAGCAGTTTGGTTTTATTATGATTGATATGACAAGAAAACTGAATGATGGGAAGTTCAGAAATAAAATACAGCATTTATTAAATTTTATATTCTACATTAATGGATAGCTTAAAAATGAAATTGCGTGTCTATTAGACCACAACACTAATTGCCCTTGGTCTGATGAAGAAACTGGAGATTGTCTGGATACGTGTTGTTGCTACTATTTTGAAAAGCGTATAATAAGACTGCATTATCTTACTAATTTTTATAAACATTAGTTAATGTTTTTCTTCTTTATTAAATGTTTGCAAAATATGACCTGGAGGTTGTTAAAAAAATCCAGACAAAATAGAAGAGTAAAGGAACAATTAAAAGATGATTTCAAAAAATGGAAAAACAACCAAGAATAGAGTACGAGAAATTTGAGAAAGAAGATCAACCAGATATTGATGCTTTTGAACAAGTTAAACAAGGAATCGAGGGATTAGCAGATAATATTTTGAAAGCAATTGAGGAAAATAGAGAGGTTGAAAAACAAATGGTTCTGTATCATCATCATGAAGATTTTGGAGATATGCAATTACACGATGGTAGTCCTGGTAAATATGACTATACATTAAGTGAATCAGAAATTAAAGTGGAATTGAAAAAAATGTGAAGAAGAGAGACAATCTAAAAAAAAAAAAAAAAATAAAAAAAATAAAGGATAGTGATGCTTAGAAAATAAATATAAGTGAATGAATGCTAGAATATGTAAACCATAGTGAAGATACTACTTTTGGTTTAAGACCTGTTGGTGCCTTCAAATATATAGGAAGAGTACCAGTCACATTTGAAGGAGATAAAGTAACAGTTGGTGAAAAGACATACGAAGGAACCAATGATTCAATGAATCTTTTAACTAAAGGGAATATTACTATGGATGATGTTGTTGTTGTTGTGGTCTTCAGTCCTGAGACTGGTTTGATGCAGCTCTCCATGCTACTCTATCCTGTGCAAGCTTTTTCATCTCCCAGTACCTACTGCAACCTACATCTTCCTGAATCTGCTTAGTGTATTCATCTCTTGGTCTCCCTCTACAATTTTTACCCTCCACGCTGCCCTCCAATACTAAATTGGTGATCCCTTGATGCCTCAGAACATGTCCTACCAACCGATCCCTTCTTCTGGTCAAGTTGTGCCACAAACTTCTCTTCTCCCCAATCCTATTCAATACTTCCTCATTAGTTATGTGATCTACCCATCTAATCTTCAGCATTCTTCTGTAGCACCACATTTCGAAAGCTTCTATTCTCTTCTTGTCCAAACTATTCATCGTCCATGTTTCACTTCCATACATGGCTACACTCCATACGAATACTTTCAGAAATGACTTCCTGACACTTAAATCAATACTGGATGTTAACAAATTTCTCTTCTTCAGAAACTCTTTCCTTGCCATTGCCAGCCTACATTTTATATCCTCTCTACTTCGACCATCATCAGCTATTTTGCTCCCCAAATAGCAAAACTCCTTTACTACTTTAAGTGCCTCATTTCCTAATCTAATTCCCTCAGCATCACCCAACTTAATTCGACTACATTCCATTATCCTTGTTTTGCTTTTGTTGATGTTCATCTTATATCCGCCGTTCAAGACACTGTCCATTCCATTCAACTGCTCTTCCAAGTCCTTTGCTGTCTCTGACAGAATTACAATGTCATCGGCGAACCTCAAAGTTTTTATTTCTTCTCCATGGATTTTAATACCTACTCCAAATTTTTCTTTTGTTTCCTTTACTGCTTGCTCAATATACAGATTGAGTAACATCGGGGAGAGGCTACAACCCTGTCTTACTCCCTTCCCAACCACTGCTTCCCTTTCATGTCCCTCGACTCTTATAACTGCCATCTGGTTTCTGTACAAATTGTAAATAGCCTTTCGCTCCCTGTATTTTACCCCTGCCACCTTTAGAATTTGAAAGAGAGTATTCCAGTCAACATTGTCAAAAGCTTTCTCTATGGATGATAAGGATGTGGATATGGATGTGAAATTCAGTTCAGTTGATTTATTAAATTATATTGATGTATTGCATAATACAGGAGCAATATATTCTGAAAATAACCCAAGTAGAGTTAAAGCAAGCAGAGGAATCAAATGTAAAGGTTTGATAAAAGAAATTGGTAATGACTGTTTTCCAAAATTACGAAGACCAATAGCTTCTTCAGAAATAAGTTCACCTGAGAAAAAAGGTGAAGGCTTAATTAAAAAGTATACAGATAAACCAATCGAATGTTTCAGTGGACGATGACTGTCAGTTAATTGACAGATTATCAGTTATTCATGGTGAAGAACCAGCAGGAAATAAAAATTATCGTAATGAAAAAGTTGGAATAATGTAAATGTTAACAAATAAATTTAGTGAGTTTGTTGTCAGCAATCCAAAAGGGAATTCCATATTTGATTAAAATTTTTGAATAATCTTCCTCATACATTTTGGAAGAGCAAAAAACACGGTAAAAGGTTGGTTAATAGGGTTTCAAATAGTGCACCAATGCCTGAGATGCATCTACTGGGAGTTAGTTACTGCAGACTGTTCACTAAGCTCAATGAAAGATTAGCTAGAGGTGATCCAGGAATTAATCTACTTGATAAAGCTTGCAAAAAATATGACATTGCTTATTGTGATCATAAAGATTTAGAAAAAAAGACACAAAGAAGATAAAGAACTTCTGTTAGCTGTTAAAGAAAGAATGCATGCAAGTGATGCTTCTTTAGGTGAAAAAATTGCAGCAACAGCAGTTCAAGGCATAAAGTATGGAAAACGAAAATTAGGACTGGGATGTAGTCTTTAGCCTGCTTCAGCTGATGCTGGCTTAGGTGTGGATGACAATGGTTGGGAGTGTAAAAATGTCAATAGCGGTAAAACTGCGCTGTCTAAAAAGTATTTATCTTCAAAAAATTTTTGTCTATATAAATGTATAGCTTTCTAATCGATTATACTTTGCTACCTAGTTGCAAGAGTAAACCAAAATCAATTAAATTTAAACTGAATAATGATCAATTAAATGTGGTTGAACCATTTTTAACTGATGCACAAAAAAGAAACAGAGAGAAAGCGGCAGCTAAAGCTGTCTGTCCAAAAACTGGTGGTAATGTACTCATTACACTAGGTATTCCTGTTGTGAAAAATGTTATTGAATATCCAACAAAAAAGAAGGAAAGAAAAGATTTAACACAACTCAAAGGTGGATTTCTTCCGTTACATTTGGCTGCATTGCCATAGCTAGCAACTATTGGTGCACTTGCTGGCAGATCTGCAGCAATCGCAAATGCAGTCATAAACAAGAAGAAAGCCGATAAAGAGCTAGGAGAACAAAAAAGACTTAATTTGGAAATGGAAAAGAAAGCTGGTGCAGCACCAGTTGGAGCCGGCTTAGACTGGCCTCTGGACTAAAAAAGTTCAAAGAAATGATTAAAAAATTTAACAATCCTTTATCTAATTTTGACATAGAAGAATTAGTTAAACAATTAAAAATCAAACACTTTTGTGTTGTTTTTGATTGATGTTGCCAAACAAAGTGAAAAATTTAGAATGTGGAAGAGTTAATTTAGATACTTCTGGCCATGTTGGCCCCCATTGGATTTGCTCTTATAATAATAAAGATAAAAAATTCATTTTTGATTAATATCGGGGAAATAGTCCCAAACGGATTGTTAACTATTTGGGAAAAAATGATCTGTACTATAGTAGTGAGAGAATTCAAGATTTTGATGAATTTATTTGTGGCCATTTGTGTTTGTTTATTTTAGAATTGTTATGTAAAAATTGTAAGTTTAGTGATATTTTAGATTTACTAAATGGACATTTTTGAAACAAACTCGTTAAGGATTTTCAGTCATCAGAAGCTTTTCAACCAAAAATTAATAATTTAATCACACAATTTTGGAAAGAATTAAAAAGCATTTTTAAAGCTACTAAAGGTAATATCGATTTTAAAGGTAGGAGACTAGTAGATATAAATGATTAGGTAAATGGTTATGATGCTGTTTCTAAACAATATTTAGAAAAAGAATTGGTTACAAAACTTGAATACACAATTCAGTAAATATGTCAATAAAGAAGAACTCAACAAGATTCTCTCAGATTTAAAGCAAAGAAATGGTATTTTTGATGGTATTGTGGAACATCAAAATAAAGAAATAAACAATTCAAAATCGAGTCTCCTTCATGCATTAGATAAAATAGATTTACTAGAAAGTAAACAAAGTCATTAGATTCACAAATTAATAAAAGTTTAGACAAGAAAGTTGACAATGATCTAGAAGTATTGAGGTTGTTAGACTAATTTAAACTTTAATTATTTATTTCAGGTTTCTGCTACCAGTCACTTTTTATTTTATTTTATGCTTAATCTAAATAAAATAAAATAAAAAGTGACTAGTAGCAGAAACTTGAAATAAATAATTATCCCACACAGTCATGGTCCACAAACATAGCCATTATGGCTGAAAATAATTTAAACTTGATTAAATTTTTTTATCTATATAAATGGACGAACACATCTACTGTTTGAAGTGTAAAAACTTTACTGATACTCATGAACCTCAGAGTTGTCACAAAAAATGGTAGACAAAGAATTGAAGGTTTTTGTTCAATTTGTAAAAAAAAAGAAAAATAAATTCGATAAAAAACATTTGTAAGAGAATTGCCAAAGCAGTCTTCAGATTGCGTCTAGTTCAGCAGTCAGTGAAGGGGTGAGCAAATCTCTCACCCCTAATATTCATGAAGAAATCATTAATGAATTACATAAACCAATGAGAAAAAATTTTAAATGAAGAAATGTTATTTCTCTCAGTATTGATGATCTATGGCAAGCCGATTTAGTAGAGATGAGTTCAGGTAAATTGAAAGGAATTTCGAAGATAAATTGAGGATATAAATATTTGTTAACTGTTATTGATGTCTTTTCTAAATTTGCTTGGACTATCCCAGTTAAAGATAAAACAGGTAAGAATGTAGTTGATGCATTTAATAAAATATTTAGAGATGGACGTAAGCCAAAAAATTTCCAAACAGATAATGGAAAAGAATTCTATAATAAAGATTTAAAGAATTGATGAAAAATAAAACATTAATCACTATCAACTTTTACAGAATTAAAAGCATCTGTTGTTGAAAGATCTAACAAAAAACTGAAAGAAAAGATGTGGAAGAAATTTGCTCTTCAAGGAAGTTACAAATGGGTTGATTTAGTCTCGAAATTAGTTGATGTATACGATAAGACAAAACATTCAACTATAAAAATGGAACAAATAGAAGTTAATGAGAAAACTTGGACACGTCTGGGAGTTGGATCTAGCATCTCCAAAATTTAAAAGAGATAAAGTTAAAATCAGAAAGCTTAAAGGACTTTTTGAGAAAGGATATACTGCCAACTGGTAAACAGAAATTATCAAAATTGAAGAAGTTATACATTCATAAATTGAAAGATATCAAAGGAAATTTTTATGAACAAGAACTAATGAAAACAAACTTTCCAAATTTTTATCTTTTGAGAAAGTTTTGAGAAAGAAGGGAGATAAAGTTTATTTTAAACGGTTGGGCTTTGATAATTTACACAACAGTTGGGTAAATAAAGAAAAAATAATTCTATGAAAATCTTTACAGAAATAATTTCAGGGTTGATGCTCGTCTACCCAGCAATTCCATAATGAATAAAAATCAACCATCAAAAAAGTTGAATTTTGTATATTTAAAGGAGTTCTATACAATAGCACCCCTTGTTTTAATAAATTTTTATAATTATTAAATAAAATTTTTCTATATAAATGTACCAAACAGTATGAATGAGGAAAAGTGACTCTTTCTTTCTATGTGTACATTATCCTGATGATGAAGATATAATATCTACTTTCATAAATCAATTAACCGATGGAAGCCTGAATTATTTACACGGTCTCAATGGAGATGAAATTTGTATTGTTTATGAATACTTTAAAAAACAGATTTAAAAATTCAATCACTGACTTTTGTTAAATTTCTTGGAATCCATCGTGGGTTCCAAATAAATTTTTATGCGCATGCATCTCTAGGCCTTGGGTTTTGATGGTCGTAAAAGATGGACATAGACTTTCGTCAAGATTTAGCTATATCTGCAGAGGGTATGCTCAGATCCTCTGGAATTCCTATATCTGTAGGTGTCAAATCTTTGATGCCTGGAATTCCGTAATAAATAAAACACGAAGCGTGGGACTGTATTTTCAGCCGGGGTGGTTATCCTGTGTAAAACTCTATAGTGAATAAATTATAAAATATCTTACATAAATTATTTTCTTTTATGACATAATTCCAGGTGTGGGAATTTTCCATGCCGGATTTCCATACAAAAATGCTAGAATATCGTTAGTGATAAAGACATTTTTTATCCTTATTTCAGCATAAAAACTCTGTTTGGTTGCATGTTTCAAGGGGTGAACAAATCGTTCGCCCATATTTTTCCATAAATATTGCAATGTTTTTCTCTAAAATGATCACAAATTGCTTTTTGAGGATTGGTAAATTCCAAAATTAACAAATAAAGACCCGATTCATTAATGAAATATGTGTTATGTTTTACAGTTTCTTGACTGGGTGAGTCATCCAGTCTAAAATGTCTATAAAATCACCCATTTTTTTCTCTGACATGTTCTTTAATCACTTTTTGTGTATCTTTGTATTCTAGAATTTCTGCGACATCCTTGGCTTTGAACCATGGATTATCACAAGAACTTGCTTAATGTTGTACGCAAATTTGTTATTGTTAAGGTCTGTGATTGAGTCCAGTTATATAGAATGAAAAAGACATTAGTAAATTAAAATTCTACAACAGGCACAGTCAAAGTTTTGTCATAAATATTTTTTCTCTCCTCGTTTACTTCATCAACAATACCATTGGATTGGTCACATAATTTCGCAACGAAGTAAGATAGACTGTTGAAGTGCATATTTTATATTTCTTTTCTTTTATCTACGCTGTGTACAACAAAATAAATATTAAGCATTTGCTCTATTAATTTATAGTCAGTGCATTTATATTTTCTGACATAAAATATTTTATCGTCTTCAGGTCTTCTGCTATTATAGCTTGATAATCCTCTTGAAAGATAATTTTCAGATAACACGCCACCAACTTCAAAATAATTTTTCTTGGCATACTGTTCCAATGTGGCAATGTATATAATTTGTTCTTTCTTCATCTCCACTGCATCAGACTTTACAGTTTTTAATTGTAGACATTCTTTTCCCCTTTCTTTTAATTCTTGATCTTTTGTTTGTATTTCTATCGCTTGTTGTTCAGTAATTTTTTGAGATTTCTCTTTTTCAACAGAGGTTTTGTATTTTAGATAATCCGCAAAGATTTTCTCAGTTGTTAAGTAATACTGTCTCAGTTGTTTACATTGTTTTTTGTTGAAGGACATAACAGATTTTTTAAAATTATTGACAGTTAAAATAATCCATTTCTTTCAGATGAAGTTACTTGGTCTTAAGATTTGTTTCTCATTTTGAATGTATTCGTACTCCCAACGCGATAGGGTCGTCGTGCTTGATCCCCGTGAAAGGGATGTTGTTGGTTTTGAGAAAATCAACATAAATCTGATTCTTTCACTTCAGATTTCCCGAGGGGGGAATGTTCTCTCTCGGGAATTCCATACAAGAATATCGTTAGTAATCAACACATTTTTGTCCTCGAATAAACCAACTTCCTAAATTTAAGTCATAGTTCCTCTCTCGAATGAGTTCAAAGATATTCAGCATAGATCATTCAACAACTGCATTAGATACCTTCATTTATATAGAATGAAAATACATTAGTAAATTAAAATTTTCCATGGTCCAGGAGTGCGAACTCTGAAATTCTGTTAATTATTCAGGCACCCGGGATTCCATCTGTAATTTCCTTGAGAGTGTGTTATTATATCTCAATTTGCTTTTCACAAAACGTGTTTGTGAAGCAAAAAATACATAGTAGGATTGATAGTGACAATGAAAAAATTAAGAGTGTAAATATTTTATTAATAAATGGAAGAGTTGACAAGTGTAAAAAATGTTAATTGGAGAAGTCAATTGATAATTTTCATTCACACAAATACTCAAAGGATAAGCTTTCACATATTTGTAAAGAATGTACTATGCAGAAATATATGTAATAGTAAAAAAGAATTTTTAAACAGTATGTATCTAATCATAAGAATTTTTTAAAACAGATTTCAAGTGAAGAGTGTACTAAAATGTTGGAAAAAGTAACTGATGCAATGGCAGCTGAAAGAGATGAAAAACAAGAAACTGATGCTAATTCTAAAAAATGTATCGGTTGTCAAGAAATTAAAGATTTTGATTGTTTTTACTCGAATCCTACGTCTAAAAGCAAACTATCTAGTAGATGTAAGATTTGTATTCTGGATTATTATAAACAACGAAATAAAATTAATAGAACTTGGAGTGATGATGTGCCAGCTGGAGCAGGACACAATCCCGAGACAGGAGACTACCAAAACAGTCTTCAGACTGTCTGCTTCAGCAGTTGCTGACTTATGGCCATTTTTACTTTAATCATTCAACTAGGGACAAACTCTAAAGTAAATGTAGGGTTTGCCAACTAGAAGGTAAGCGAACAAGAAAAATACAGTAGAGCGTCGATTATACGAACGTTGGTCAACCGAACACCGCTTAACCGAACTGTGTACTCGCTTGCACCTGTTACTCTCCCACCCTACCGTCCATCATCCCCCTCACTCCCAAATCAAGTTTCCCACAGTAGTCGCCACACTGGGCCACCGCTGGCGCAACATTGCTTCTATCTTGTATGCTGTGTGTATTGTTCATGCAAAATGCGTATGTAATATGTATATATTTTTGTTTAATAAACTGTGCCACATACTATATATTCCTACTGAAGTTGCCTTTGTATGTTACTTTGTAATACTAAAAGACATGCCTGTTTTCATGAATAAATTTACTGTACAGTACTTCTTTTTGGCAAATAAACATGTACAGTTCGATTATCGGAACAAACCAGT
The DNA here is from genome assembly GCF_021461385.2 of Schistocerca piceifrons. NCBI lineage: Eukaryota > Metazoa > Arthropoda > Insecta > Orthoptera > Acrididae > Schistocerca > Schistocerca piceifrons. Next base: position 1,106,745,371 of record NC_060139.1, read on the forward strand.
TTTCCGAACACCCGTGTCCCCCAATTGCTTCGGATAATCGACGCTCTACTGTAGTGTGTTGTGGAAAAGATATAGTTAAAAGTGGTCTCAAAAGACATTTACAGTCAGACAAGCACATGAAATTAACTGAAGCTTAATTTTGCTTTTTGTTTTTTGAGGGGTTATTGTTTTTTATCCGTATTAAATATAAGGACTAAAAAGATGGACACTCTGTTGACAAAGTTTACAGTTGCCCAACTTTGTGATTATTGCAGAAGGAATAATTTATGAGTTTATAGTGGAATTAGAAAAGCTGATTTAATTAATGTAATCATTTCAAATAACCTGCCTCCTCCTACAAGAACTCTTGATGATTTGAGAGTAAAGGAACTCACAGCTCTAGCTAAAAACCTTGGCATTAGAGGATGCAGCACATTGAGGAAATCAGAGTTAATTAATATCATTCGATTACAAGAGTTTACATTTCATCCAGAAGTATTCCCAGCAGCAAGATCGAGACTGCAACGTGTATCTTATATAAATTATTTCTACAGATTTGATGATGACAGTATTGAAAAGCCTTGCACCCCAAGAGAAATAGTGAGACTAGATCAAATTTACCCTTTCAGTAGCAAACTATTTAAGCAAGAAAAAGAGACTGATCCATCTAGAAAGCTTTTATTTGAGATTAAAAAAATTAGATTGAAATTTAATGAAAAATTTAAAGCATGGTCTGTTGACTACAAAATTCTGTTTAACAGTGCTAATATTGCCAAACTTGATACCATTAGTGAGAAAAAAGATTATATAACCGGGGTGTATATGACCCGGGACAACTGGGAGACCCAGGGAAAACCCCCAGAATTTCTTCATCCGGGTGAAAACTGGGAAAAATCTGGGAATTCTTTAGATTTCCAGGAATTTTTCATTGTTATACTTTTGTATTAAATTTTTGTAATTTTGGCTGGTAAGAACCGATACTCTAACAAACAATGTTACTGTATCCCGCTACTGCAGAATAATACTTCAACAATAAAACATAAATGAGAGAAAAAAAATAAAGAAAAAAACTTAAATTGCAAAGGAAATATGCCATACACAACAATGGCACATAATGCTCGTGCAAGTGTCTGCCAACAGCAAAACGTGTCAAAGGCTTTTATATTAGATTTGTTTTAGCAGTTACAAGTGGGCTCATGTGCATGCGCAGTTGAGTCGCGTTTGAGTAGTAGATTCTCCCACTTCTGGCTACAGGAATGTGGCTGTTGGCTGTGCAAGCAGTCGCAGCAAGCAGCCAGATGCTACCGGGAAAAGGGGGTGCCAAATTCATATTCTTCAGGAAGAAAAACTTTTTTCACAAATTGCCTAGCATCCAGCGCACGTTGGTCTATTGATTATTCATATGAATTTGAAACGCATTCCTGTTGGTTTTTGAACATTTTGAACACGTTTTTAGTTGATTTCTGACTGAATTATAATTTGATTTTTGAATGCGTGCATACTGTACACGTGATGTTTCTGTCAGGAGAATCCTCGTTGCATCTGGAAATAAACTTTACGCAGACCAAAAGGGGATGGGGCTATACGAGCTGAGTGGAGTAAAGCCAAACGGATGAATGCCAGTTGCTGTCCGATTATGTGGTTGATTGGGTTTGCGAATCATCAGCGTTGTTATAATTACTAGTGAAATCCATAGATTCAGACTACCAGAATGGAAATAAACGACTAACCGGAATAACAGGTGAGAAAGATTGTGTGTTATCTTCTCAGTGTATCCAAAAAAATGAAATTTTGACAAAAAATTTTTGGTCAGATCGCTATACTAGTACGGCCCAGTTGTACAGTCCCTGGCTAACAGCCGCTGAAGTTCTATTCTGGAAGTAATGTGGAAAACGTGTTGTACGAACATGTAACAACGCCTAACCGGAGAATAATCGTGGGATAACTAAACTTGTGTTCCTGGCAGGGTTAGTGAAGTTAATCGGCGAACAAATTTTGAGAATGGCGGGAATAGCTACAGAATTGGTGATGACAAGATTGTTTGTTAGAACGAGGAAGGATAAGAAACTGGGACATCATACAAATTATGGAAAAATAAGACGATTCCAAATTTATATAAAAATTTTGTAATACTACTTTTCGATCTCATGCATGAGAAACTGGTGCGTATGAATGAAATGTGAAACTATTTCCTAACATAAAGCTTTTTGGCAATAATCGCTTTGTGGACAATGTGACCTATTCTACACCATATTTTAAATCTATGTGACGATTCTATGCTGATTATATTTCTGCTTTTTGACGATGCCATTATGGCCGTATCACTTTAGGACGTAGTGTAAAAAAGATCTGAAGATGGTAATTACAGACTGAAACCAGTCATTGTCTAAATAATTCATTTGTGATCAGAGACTGGAATAAACAAGCATTAAACAATATATAACAAATTTACAGAATTTTTGAGATACTCTTGCATGACGAATTAGATAATTTAGATATAAATTTTATTACAGAGCATATGGTTCAGATGGGATATAATTTCAAGGATTATTATATGGAAAACAATACAGCTACGAATATTTTCATAGCTGCATTCACTACATCGAATGCAAGACTCAGATTATATGATATGTTTGGTAAACTTGAAGAATCTGTTATATATTTTGATACCGATTCTCTAGTATATATTGATAATGGTGAAAATAATGTGGAAACTGGCTGTATGTTAGGCAAATGGACTGATGAATTGGGAAATAACTGGATTGTGTATTGGGCTTCAACCGGCCTGAAAAGTTACTTATTGTTGTTGTGGTCTTAAGTCCTGAGACTGGTTTGATACAGCTCTCCATGCTGCTATATCCTGTGCAAGCTTCATCATCTCCCAGTACCTACTGCAATCTACATCCTTCTGAATCTGCTTAGTGTATTCATCTCTTGGTCTGCCTCTACAATTTTTACCCTCCACTCTGCCCTCCAGTACTGAATTGGTGATCCCTTGATGCCTCAGAACATGTTCTACCAACCGATCCCTTCTTCTAGTCAAGTTGTGCCACAATCTCCTCTTCTCCCCAATTCTATTCAATACCTCCTCATTAGTTATGTGATCTACCCATCTAATCTTCAGCATTCATCTGTAGCACCACATTTCAAAAGCTTCTATTCTCTTCTTGTCCAAACTATTTATCCTCCATGTTTCACTTCCATACATGGCTACACTCCATGTAAATACTTTCAGAAACGACTTCCTGACACTTAAATCTATACTCATTGTTAACAAATTTCTCTTCTTCAGAAACACTTTCCTTGCCATTGCCAGTCTACATTTTATACCCTCTCTATTTCGACCATCATCAGTTATTTTGCTCCCCAAATAGCAAAACTTCTTTACTACTTTAAGTGTCTCATTTCCTAATCTAATTCCCTCAGCGTCACCCGACTTAATTCGACTACATTCCATTATCCTTGTTTTGCTTTTGTTGATGTTCATCTTATACCCTCCTTTCAAGACACTGTCCAATCCGTTCAACTGCTCTTCCAAGTCCTTTGCTGTGTCTGACAGAATTACAATGTCATTGACGAACCTCAAAGTTTTTATTTCTTCTCCATGGATTTTAATACCTACTCCGAACTTTTCTTTTGGTTCCTTTACTGCTTCCTCAATATACAGATTGAATAGCATCGGGGAGAGGCTACTACCCTGTCTCACTCCCTTCCCAACCACTGCTTCCTTTTCGTGCCCCTTGACTCTTACAGTTGCCATCTGATTTCTGTACAAATTGTAAATAGCCTTTCGCTCCCAGTATTTTACCCCTGCCACCTTCAGAATTTGAAAGAGAGTATTCCAGTCAACACTGTCAAAAGCTTTCTCTAAGTCTACAAATGCTAGAAACGTAGGTTTGCCTTTCCTTAATCTTTCTTCTAAGATAAGTCGTAGGGTCAGTATTGCCTCACGTGTTCCAACATTTCTACGCAATCCAAACAGATCTTCCCCGAGGTCGGCTTCTACCAGTTTTTCCATTCGTCTGTAAAGAATTCGCGTTAGTATTTTACAGCTGTGATTTATTAAACTGATAGTTTGGTAATTTTCACATCTGATTTCTTTGGGATTGGATATTATGAGAACAATGTTAAACAGAGATGATAGTAAAGGGATTCACTCTAAATTACAAGAATATTCAAAAGTTGAATTCCGAATCGACGACAAGGCTAATGGAGAGTGAAGTGAAAGAAAAGATGCAGCTAGAGTACAATCAGATAACCAGAGATGTTGATACTAAAAATCTGATCAACAAACAGGTTAAGAAAGACTTCTCATTTTGGTGTGATAAGAGTGGTTCTAAAAAATTGTGATACTGTGCCATGTGGATATCAAATATCTTCTAATGTAAAGAAAAAATTCATACCACATTCCTTATACAAGTAAAATAACTTAGTTAGTTATCTTTTGTTGTATTAATTGTTACCTAATTTTTTGGTTATAGAATGAGAAACTTTTAAGAATGACGAGTAGGCTTTAATGTAATTTTGTAATTTTTTTGGTAAATTATCTGTGAATTATGCTTTGCTATTGTTTTTACAGTCATGAAAAAGAGAGCTTCTGAGTTGTCTATTGCATCCCATAATTCTATATCATATTCCTCTAAATTATGATTTTGACTTCTCAAATGTTCTATAATTAAAGATGGTTTAAAATATTCATTGCATGTATTACATTCAACTTGTCTCTCTCATGGTTTATTATTTCTGTCGACAAAAATGTCTAATTTAAGTTCATCCCGCACATTAGTCATATTTATAATATTATTTTAATCTTATTAAATTTTTAATCTATATAAATGGAGGTTCTACTGAAGAAGCTAAATAATGCGAGCAGTTCTGATTTGTTTAAAAAAGATTAGTGAGTAAATGAATGGTATTACATTACTGTTTGTGAACGTTTGAAAACTAGATATGGGGAGAAAATTTCTATCGAGCTCAATAATAAATTTAAAATTATTTTGCCAGAAAGGTTTAAAAAATAGTAACTAACTGGGACTTTCAATTTTTTAAAGATGGTGACTTGAAACTAAAATTTAAAGTAATGTAGAAAACTAAAAATAATGATTACAAAATTCATGATCTGGAGTTCGTTGTGTGATTTTGAAGTAGCTTTTCGGTGGGTCTTTCGGGGCTCGTCAAGAGTCTCTTTCATTTCCTGGGTGCATTGGGCTTGCTTGCAGAATTATCCATGGAAATGATCTACGAGGGCACCCAACCTACAGAGATACTACTTATGCAGAGAGAGATTACTGCTTAAACATCATGCATGAATTAGACTGAAAAGCTAAGTGCATTGTAAGTAACAGAGGTGGGAGGGGGCGGTGAAAAATAGATGGGAAAGACAATGAAAGAGGTAGAAAACTAAAACAGAGTGAAACAATGAGTAGTTACAGTGAAGAAATGCTGAGACAGAAGGAATCAATATAAATTAAGGCCAGGTTGGTGGCAAGAAGTAAGGACATGTTGTAGTGCTAATTCCCAGCTGCAGAGTTCTGAGAAACTCGTGTCTGGGGGAAGAATCCAAATGGTGTGTGTGGTGAAACAGGTGCTGAGGTCACTAATGTTGTGTTGTAGAGCATGCTCTGCAACAGGATATTGTGAGTTGCCAGTATACCATCCTCTGCCTATGCCCATTTGTCCCAGTTGATAATTTGGTTGTAGTCATGCCGAAGTAGAAGGCCGAACAGTGTTTACATAACAGCTGGTATATGACTTGTTGTTTCGCATATGTTTTGCCAGTTAGAGGGCTATTATACCTGGTGGTAGGTGGGTGCATAGGGCAAGTCTTGCAGTGGGGATGGTCACAGGGTAGGGAGATGGCAGCAGAAGGAACATAGGGGCTGACAAGAATATTGCAGAGATTGGAAGGGCAACATAAAGTTAATCTAGGTGTGGTGAGCAAAATTTCAGACAGAATGGATCTCATTTCAGGGCATGATTTTAGAAAGTCATAGCCCTGTTGGAGTAGCTGTTTAACACGTTCCAGACCAGGATAATGCTGAAACTGTTTTTGGAGGGATCAGCAGTACTAGGGTTGGATGTGATGGCCCAAGAAATCTGCTTTCTAACTAGGTTGGTGGGGTAATTGCGTGCAGTGAAGGCTGAGGTGAGAATGTTGCTGTATTGCTGTAAAGAGTCTGCATCCGAACAAATATGTTTGCCTCAGATGCCAAGGAATTGAAGTGTTCCTCAGCCAAAGTGTGTCCCATTGATGAAAACAAATGGTAGTCGGAAGGGGCCAAGTCTGTTGAATACGGCAGGTGGGGTAGCAACTCCCAGCCAAGTGTTTTGATTGTGTCCTGAACCAGTTTTGCTTTGTGTGCAGGTGCATTGTCATGTAAAAAAATTAGTTTGCCATGTCTTTTGGCTCATTCTGGTCTGTTTTTGATCAAAGCGTAGTTCAAATTGATCATTTGTTGTCTGTAGCGATTAGTACTCACAGTTTCACCGGGTTTTAGAAGCTCATGATACGCCACACCGTTCTGAGCCCACCAAACACAGAGCACTGTCTTCTTGCCGAATTGATCTGGTTTTGCAGTCGATGTTGATGGTTGTCCCGGATTAACCCACGATTATTCCCATTTAGGATTCTTAAAATAAATCCATTTTTCATTGCCAGTAACAATTAGATGCAAAATTGATTTTCTTTCATGTCTTTGAAGCAAAATTTGCCAAATGGTTTTTCGGTTTTCCATCTGTCTTTCATTCAATTCATGTGGCACCCATTTTCCACTCTTTTGAATCTTTCCCATAGCTTTCAAATGGTCAGAAATTATTTGTTGGGCAACATTTAGCATTGCGGCCATTTGCTTCTGACTCAGTCTCATTTTCATCCAATATTGCTTGCAATTCGGCGTCTTCGAACTTTTTTGGTGGTCTTCCACGTTCTTCATTTCTTACATCAAAATCATTATTTCTGAACCGTTGAAACCATCTTTTACATGTTGCTTTTGATAGAGCGTGATCACCATATGCCTCAACAAGCATTCGATGCGACTCTGCAGCACTTTTTTTCAAATGAAAACAAAAAATTAATGCTTTCCGCAAATCATCACTTTCTGGTACAAAATTCAACATTTTTAACACGATGAAAACATATGATGTTGTTTGTTCCGTGACTTGATGTATACTAAATATCTTAGCCAGATGTCATGCCAACCAAACAAAAAGAAAAAAATTAAGGCTCATTCACAACAAATGTTCTCTATCGACACATTTGTATCTTAACGCTCATTTCATACCGGTACACCTGGTAAATACTGATCTATCAACAATGTAAGGAAAAGATACATTACTATTCGCTGTACGGTTGACATATTCATTTGCAGACAGGCACAACAAAAAGACAGTTACACCTTTAGTCTTTGGACAAAGCCTTCTTCACAATGTGAAACACACACACTCATTCATTCATTCATTCATTCATTCAAGCAGGCATACCTCATGCACACATGACCACCATCTCTAGTGTTGTGTGCTTGAAGTGTGCTTGCTTGTGTGAATGTGTGTGTGTGTGTGTGTGTGTGTGTGTGTGTGTGTGTGTGTGTGTGTGTGGTTTTTTTTTCCCTTTACTGAAGGAAGCTTTGGCCAAAAGCTAAATGTGTAGCCTTTTCATTGTGTCTGTCTGCAACTCAGTGTGTGACCTGTACGGCGAGTAGCAATCTATCTTTTGCTTATATTGTTGATATTCCAACCTGGAGTTCCATTGTTCGATTTTACTGAACTCTCGGTTTAATAAGTCATGGCTGCAAAATACTTCCACAAATTATTTACAGAAGAATGGAAAAATTACTAGAAGCCGACCTTGTGGAATATCTTTTTGGGTTCTGGGAAGGTGTAGGAAAATAGCCGATGGGCATGAAAAGGAAGCAGTGGTTGAGAAGGGAAAGGGATATGGTTGTAGCCTGTTCCTGATGATGATCAATTTATACATTGAGCATGCCGGGAAGGAAACCAAAGAAAAATTTGGAGAAGGAATGGAAGTTCAGGGAGAACAGGTAAAAACTTTAACGGTTTGCCAGTGACAGTGTAAGGGTGCAGTAGTTGTTCGGAGGTCAAGAGGCTTGCACAGGAAGGAATAGAGTGGAGAGCTGCATCAGACTAGTCTTTGGAGTAAAGACCACACAACAACAACAATGGTTAAGGAGGTATGTTTGTAATTGCCCCCTGAACTGGTGTCAATCTGATGGAATTGTTGTAAAGTATAGGATGCCACAGGGTTTATGCTCTTTACAGCTTTTACTAAAGTTATAAATGAGCTGCCTCGGAATATGATCAGTGTTTTTTTTTATTTTTATTTTTTTTTAAATGTTGCAAGTATCAGTGTTAAAGATTTGGAATGCAATGCAAATTAATTAGCAAGTAGAGTAGTTGGGAATATAAGCACTTGACTTATGAGAGACAGGGAGAGTTATTAGTTATTCTGAGAGTAGTTTCTGATAGTAGTTGACAGCCGCTCATTTTTGTACTCATTTTGTTAAATATATATCTAGTTTCTCATTCCATTAATGAATAAATATGTCCCAAAGGGCTCCACAGAACCTGCCATTTATAATCTACATAATTTTCTGTTTCATTTATATGCCACATGTGCTATACATACAGAATTTAAAGTCCAGTTTTTCGGTGTTTGTGTATGTCCATTTCTTGAGGAGCGAACATAGTAGTCAGTACTGGTTAAGACTGTTTTGATTCTCCACATGCACTGAAAGTCATGCAATGAGGCAAGAGCTGATGTGTGGCTAAAGAAAATAATGATCACGATGAAAGAGTAAATAAAAAATGATGGTGTGAACACATTTGAAGGTGGTGCCCTTTAAAACTGGAAAAATTGTGTAGAGAAGCCTGTGTAGAAGAAATACTATTTAGTGTCAAATAGCAAGCTCAAAATCATGATTGTAACAAAATAGAACATATGATGCAACTAAATATAGCATTGGAAAGTCCTTTGTAGAATAGAAACACTCAAAACCGCAAGCTTATATATTGTATGACAGTGCAGATTTATGAGGAGCTTTGCATATCAGTCTTCTTGTCCACTAATTTTGAAGATATGGAGATGATATCTCACAATTTGCAGCTCTGTTCATAGAACTGATCTCAGTGTCCTTGTTCAGAGTATGGTTCCCATACTTTAAGATAACATCTATTGTCAGCTCAAATTATATTTGTAACTAAAAATTACAGAAGTTCCATCAGAACAACATTTGAATATTATCGGGTAACAATTTAAAAATCAGTAACGTGTAAATACATTCAGTGATAATTGCAATAAAGAATTTTGAAACAAAACGGCAATTATATCCCAGGAAACTAAGAAATTGAGATTTTTAGGAATATAATGTGTGAATGGACTTTTGCTGTGTAGTGCAGGAACATTCTTTTTCCTTGAAATTTACTTAATTTTGCATCAAGTTTAAAGTAATGTGTACTGTAGCACATTACAAACCGTGTTATCTTTTACTTGCACACCCATGCTGCCTGCCCCACCTGAGCTACCTGTTTTCTAATTCCCCGTTTGTCTCTATCTAGTCAGTTATTATTTCCTACTTTTTCATCCTCATTTTGTTTTATAACTATTAGTCCACTTTCATTTTCATGTGACTCTAAGAATGCTCACAAAATGTATTGTTTTTGCAGTTGAAACAAGTCAAGCAGGCCCAGGAAACTTGGAGGTCACTGTGAATGGTGGTAGGGTACCAACATCTGCTCAGGCCCAAGGTCCACACACATATGCAATTTCTTTTACTCCTAGAGAAGCAATTGTCCACACTGTTGACCTACGCTTCAATGGTGAAGATGTTCCAGGTAACTTATATATATTTAATAGCAAGAAAACAGCAGTTATGTCTCACCATTTTTATGTTTTCTCAAATTAATTACCCTTTTGATGACAATATGGAATATACCAGAACTAAGTATTTCATCAGGCAAGCAGGGGATGGTTATGTGAGAAAAATCAGTCAATGACTTCAGAACTATGCCAAAAATAAATGAAAAGACCTACTACCTATTATATTTAATCTTTTAAAGTGGAGGAGAACAAGCAGCTTCAAAAGTGTTTAGGACGTTAAAACGGCAAATTTTTAGCAGTATGAGCATGCACACACACGCGCGAAAAACACCCACACCCACGCACACACGAACAAACACACGCATGCACACACCCATGCATGCGCGCGCACACACACACACACACACACACACACACACACACACACACACACACACGCGCGCACGCAAGGCATTACCTTACATTAGTTCTCCCTGTCGATCTCGTCATCCTCTCTCCCTCTGCGCGTCGCCTCTCCCCCATCTCCCCTCTCCCCAATTCCCAATCTCGCCTCTCCCCAATTCCCAATCTCGCCTCTCCCCGATTCCCAATCTCGCCTCTCCCCATCCCCTCTCCCGCCTCTCCCCATCCCCTCTCCCGCCTCTCCCCATCCCCTCTCCCGCCTCTCCCCATCCCCTCTCCCGCCCTCCCCATCCCCTCTCCCGCCTCTCCCCATCCCCTCTCCCGCCTCTCCCCATCCCCTCTCCCGCCTCTCCCCATCCCCTCTCCCGGCTCTCCCCATCCCCTCTCCCGCCTCCCCCCCCTCTCATCCCGCCTCCCCCCTCTCTCATCCCGTCTCCCCCCCTCTCTCATCCCGTCTCCCCCCCTCTCTCATCCCGTCTCCCCCCCTCTCTCATCCCGTCTCCCCCCCTCTCTCATCCTGTCTCCCCCCCTCTCTCATCCCGTCTCCCCCCCTCTCTCATCCCGTCTCCCCCCCTCTCTCATCCCGTCTCCCCCCCTCTCTCATCCCGTCTCCCCCCCTCTCTCATCCCGTCTCCCCCCCTCTCTCATCCCGTCTCCCCCCTCTCTCATCCCGTCTCCCCCCCTCTCTCATCCCGTCTCCCCCCCTCTCTCATCCCGTCTCCCCCCCTCTCTCATCCCGTCTCCCCCCCTCTCTCATCCCGTCTCCCCCCCTCTCTCATCCCGTCTCCCCCCCTCTCTCATCCCGCCTCCCCCCTCTGTCTCATCCCGCCTCCCCCCCTCTCTCATCCCGTCTCCCCCCTCTCTCATCCCGTCCCCCCCTCTCTCATCCCGTCTCCCCCTCTCTCATCCCGTCTCCCCCTCTCTCATCCCGTCCCCCCCCCTCTCTCATCCCGCCTCCCCCCCTCTCTCATCCCTCCTCCCCCCTCTCTCATCCCTCCTCCCCCCTCTCTCATCCCTCCTCCCCCCTCTCTCATCCCGTCTCCCCCCCTCTCCCACCCCGTCTCCCCCCCTCTCCCACCCCCTCTCCCCACCCGTCTCCCCCCTCTCTCCTACCGCCTCCCCCATCTCTCCCTCCTCCCCTCTTCTCCTCCCTCCTCCCCTCCCTCCTCCCCTCTTCTCCTCCCTCCTCCCTCCTCCCCCCTCCACCCCTCTCCTCCCCTCTCCCCCCCTCTCCCCCCCTCTCCCCCCTCTCCCCCCCTCTCCCCCCTCTCCCCCCCTCTTCCCCCTCTCTCCCCTCTCCCCCCTCTCCCCTCTCTCCTCCCCTCTCCCCCAATACCCCTTCACATGCTTGGCTCTTCGTCCTCCCTTCGCGCTCTCTCTCTCTCTCTCTCTCTCTCTCTCTCTCTCTCTCTGTCTCTCTCTGTCTCGCTCTCTCTCTCTCTCTGTCTCTCTCTGTCTCGCTCTTTCTCTCTCTCGCTCTCGCTCTCTCTCTCTCGCTCTCTCTCTCTCTCTGTCTCTGTCTCTCTCTCTCTCTGTCTCTGTCTCTCTGTCTCTGTCTCTGTCTGTCTATTTACGTAGTCACAGCTCCTCCACGCCTACTAGCTCTCTCTCCATCTGCTGCTACCTACTCTGTCTCTGTCCCTCTGTTTCCTTTCTCTGTTTATCTGACATTCTCTCCCCTGTCTCATCCTCCTCGCCCTGACTGTCTCTTCCTCTTTCCTTTCTCTCTCCACTTCCTGTTCCCCCTATCTGTCTGCCTCCCTCCTCCCACCTATGTGTGTCCATCTCCTACTTCTTTTTCAATGTTTGCCCATCTTCTCTCCCCCTCTGTCCACATTATTACCACCATCCCAATATACGGTGCGTGTCCTTACACCCACAGTATTTCAAGGTTGTAACTAATACTTTTACCAAGTTTGGTTAAAATTGATCCATGGGCTTTAGAATAGCATTTTACATGGTATTTTGACCACATATGGACATTACAGATCAGGTTGTGACTTTCTCGATGCGCAAGACAATTATTGCTTGAACTCTGGACTTGATTCATATGAGAACAATGTACGTATGTCTCATGACCTGCCCCTCGATTGATGCTGCCTTCTTTTATCAATTTCTGGAAATATCTTGAAAAAAAAAATTACAGCTGTGCCGGTAATGCTTTAAATAATGGCATAAATGATTTGATTTCCTAGGCTTGATATTCTTCTAAATGGCTGGTCTTTAAAAAGTGTGAACACATTTAGCGCATACTCACACACATTTCATCTGTATCTCTAGCAAAGTTTGCTCCGTGGTTTAGTTTTATTCAGTTCAATGTTTATGATGTCATATCTCTCAAACTGTGTCATACAGTAATATAATATTGCAGGTACATCCAGTGGTGTACATACATACTGTCCACGAAAGTGTTTCGAATAGAATTAGTAGTAAAGAAGTAATAAATTAAAACATCATGCATGAAGTGGCAGTTTTTCACTCACCTCGGAGTTTATGACATTATGTCTCTTGAAATATGTGTTGTACAATGATATATTTTTGCAGAAGTACATTCAGTATTCTGCTCCTTTCTTATATGTTGAAGGTATACGCTGTAGAACAACTTTTAATTACAAAACTGCAGAGCACTCACAAGAGGTACAGAACATGGGAAAACCTGCACAAAGTCTATGCGTCAAAGAACATGGACTAAGGAGTCTGCAAGTGAAACCTGGAATTGTTGTTTTTGTGGATGATAGTCACCACATGTGAATACTGCCTGAATGTGTCAGAAATAGTTAACAAAAAAGCAGTGATAATGTAGAAAGCGATAAACTGTTGACATTTCTCTTTTTGTGGGGGGGGGGAGTGAGGAAAAGTCTTAACAAATGTTTGAATTTATGTGTAAAGTTTGTTGAAAGTCACTAAGTACTCTCATTCTCGAATACTTGATGATTATAGTCTTTCTATTTGTAGGTCATAGGCTATGCTGCTTTTTCAGCTCTACACCTAGTCCTTTGAGAGGTCGGTGGTGATGTCTGTACCAGTTTTGGTTGAAACTGATAGAGTTGTTTAGGAGGACATAGGGAACACTCACACATACAACCACTTCTATAATATGTGTAGTTTCATGGTTCTACTTATCAGGATTTTTATATAACACCTCCTGCTACATCACTTGCATAGGCATTATAGCCTATATTGTTCGCAAATTGCAACGCTTTCTAAGTTTTAATGATAATCGGGGCCGTAAAAGTATGCTCTTTTCTGACCATATTGACAAAAAAGTGATTCTGGTAGCTGGAGATGGAGGTTTCTCACTCCTGCCTTTTCCGTTCTTGTTGTGATATTTCCATATAAATTTGTAGCGCGAAGAAAAATTTTCAGTTTTGTCAAGATCCGGAAGTCTGATGGAGCCATATCAGGTGAATGAGCTGGGTGTGGCAAAATTCATACCTCAGTTTGTGTAATTTTGCCATGGCGACAGCACATGTGTGTGGGTATGCATTGTCTTGGTGGAAGATGGGTTCCTTCCTTGCTAAACCTGGCCTTTTTTCGCATATCTTTTGTTGCAATTTGTCCAGGAGGTTAGCATAGTATTCTTCAGTGATTGTTTGCCCAGTGGGGAGATAATATACAAACAGAATCCCTTTTGCATCCCAGAACACTGAGACCTTGACCTTTCCTGTCAAAGGAATTGCCTTTGCTTTCTTTGGTGGATGTGAATCAGCATGTTTCCACTGCTTCGACTGTTGTTTTGTCTATGAGGTATAGTACTGCACCCAAATTTCATCTGTGTTCACAAAACGATGCAAAAAATCTTACCTATTTCTTCAAAAACGGGCCAAACATTGTTTCAATATATCCATTCTCATGCATTTTTGATCTAACATCAAGAGTCTTGGCACCCATCTTGCAGATCATTTTTTCAGTTAAAATACCCTTCCAGACAATATCTTGCAAGTGTGAGCAATTTCACGCACTATTAATTGGCGATCCTCCATGAACGTTTTGTTCACTTTTGCAATGATTTCAGGAGAAGTGACACATCTTGGCCAACCACTGCATGGATCATCATATAAGCTCTCCAAACCAAATTTAAATTCATTTGTCCACTTGGTAACAGTTGAATATGAAGCAGCAGAGTCGCCCTGTGTATTCTGGAAATGGTCATGAATGAATGCCCTTTGGTTTCATACGTTTCATTATGAAGCATGTAATCACTGCCCGAATCTCGACTTTTTACATCTTTGCAAATCACTATGCGAGAACAACAGAGGCACGTCACCACCACAGCTCTCTTCCAAGAGCACTGGCGTGGCACGTGTTTACAAGCAACAGTCCAATCAATATCACGTGAACAATTCGTTGCTCAAGCGCTGACCTCTTAAGCACTGACCTCTTAAGCACTGACCTCTTGTGGTGATTTTGAGAAATTTTCAAACCACCCTCGTAAGTTGTAGACGGGCACAATTGAAAGATATTGACACATAAGATTTCAGCCCCAGCTTACAAAAGTTCGGAGGAGGCAAGATTCAACACTATCACAGTAGGTATCTAGTGTCTTATCATAATGTCGATTGCATGTTTAGTGTCTTGTGTATGTGATTTGGTGTTACAAAACTGGTTGTGTTTGTAATCTTACCCTCGCACACGTCACTATTAAATTTCTCTGTCTCTGAAAGTTTCGGAAGCTTTGAGAGGCGTAAGATATACAAAAGAAAAACTTTTTATTTATCTTCATTATCTCGTTGTTGGCTGCAGTTCTCGCATCTAGGGGTACATGCTTGAGGCTGTAATTTTTATTTTGCTGTGGGTTCCTGTTGCGCTGAATAATTGGTGAAATTCTTTCTGTTGCTATGACTTTCTTTTATTTTATCCCATTCTTCTATATCACACTGACTTCACAATCTTCATTTTCATAAAACGATCAATTACATTGTTACTGACAAAATTGAAGAATACGTGCGTTTCCATCAGAGGCATGCCCACTACTACTTGCATTCTGCAGTAGTCAGCAATATTCCAAAGAAGTTACAAAGCAAGAGAGTTTACAAACTTTCTTGACAAAAGTAGAATATTTACCCCATTATTTTGTAAATGAATCCAGAAATAAATTTAATAATTCACATTAGATTGTGCAATTAGTAATATGAATTTTAAATATGCCAGAAATTTCGTAATTTCAGATATTTCTAAAAGAAGAATAATTTTAACCATACTTACAGAGTGTAACAAATTAATTTCTTTTTATACATTTTAGCTTGAAATATAATACATCGTATACAGAATCAAATGAAATTCTTTCAGTGAAACAGCCAAGAATGTTCTCCTATACCAGATTCAAGATTAATCCTGGTATCAGCTACCTCTGTTTAAAAAAAAAAAAGAGGGGGTTTATGATAGAAAAGGGTGTCCCATTACATGCTCCTGTTCATTTCTGAAACATGTGGCAAGATACCGTATTTACTCGAATCTAAGCCGCACTCGAATCTAAGCCGCACCTGAAAAATGAGACTCGAAATCAAGGAAAAAAAATTTTCCCGAATCTAAGCCATACCTGAAATTTGAGACTCGAAATTCAAGGGGAGAGAAAAGTTTTAGGCCGCACCTCCAAATCGAAACAAAGTTGGCCCATTGCAACATGAGACACAATTTAGGTCCAATGAATGACGATACAGCTGCAGTAGTTTGCTCCGAGTCGTAAGCTTAGCAGTTAAGCTTTACCAGGTAGCCATTGCTATGCGTCAGGCGCTCCGTCCGTATTTATACAGGTACTCTTCCTTTTTCACGTGCTTCGTCTGGTTTGAATTGATTGCTTATTTTTCTTTGTTTGAAAATCTTTGCAGGCGCCTCTTTAGTACATTACATTCTGCACAGAAATTAGTCATCTTAGATTTAAAAATCTAGTCAATTGCCGTGCTTCGTTTCTGACTGTATCACTATTAGGCATAAGAATAATACGAATATAAACATGACATGATATGTATATTCCTCCGCATTTGCTGTTGTCTCACTCTAGTTTTGTAGTTTATTAGGCAGACAGGATTTAAATGAGATAGCAGCAAACATGAAAGAATACATGGCAAAATGTTTATATTCGTATTATTCTTATGGTAAAGAGAATACTGCATGTGATTCACAATTCATAAAAGTTCCTATTAGCAACCATCTCTTCTCATAGGTAGGAAAAAATTCAGAACGTAGAGTTGGCCGTATTGACAAACATCCCAAACAGTCTTGCCAGTCGGATTTTCGTAGCGCACTGAAATGCTGCTACATTCGAAGATGAACAATACGAAATTTGTATTTACTTCGTTGGATAATGTACCAAAATGCAATGCTCGAAACTCGGGGCGGAGGAAAAAAGCTCGTCTTCCACCTTTTTTTAAATTTATTTACTAACGCAGAGGTTTTGGTGCCTGTATTTATCTTTGTGCCTACAAAGCATGCCTGTGTAGCGCTACATATATTCGATGGCAGAAGTTAGTTGTGGCGGCATCCACCAACATTTTTCAGAACTTGCGCTTGCTTTGCACTCGATTCTAAGCCGCAGGCGGTTTTTTGGATTACAAAAACCGGAAAAAAAGTGCGGCTTAGGTTCAAGTAAATACGGTAGGTATGGCCTTGACTTTCACCTCTGGTGGCCATATTCTGTGGGTGATGCTGGTGTAACCCAGGAATTTAACCTCAGTTGCTCCAAATAGACACTTTGACAGTATAATAAGTAATCCAAGTGAATGAGCGGTGAGTAAAAACTTTGTGTAAGTGTTACATCTCTGAGTTTGGTGTCACTAAGACTCCTTGGTGTAAACAAAGCAAAAATTGAGGTGGCACATGACTTTATTGATGAACCGTTTGAAAGGTCTGTGCAGCATTGTAGAGTCCGAGAGGCATTCTGGTAAATTCAGAGAGTCTGGAGTGCAGATGACAGTTCTAGCTATATCGTCTGGGGCAACAGTTACCTTGTAGAATGCACATACCACGTCTGATGTGGAAAAAATACATTTGATGTGGATTTTGATTGCAAAGTCTCCAATGTGCTGTACCAGAAAAGGATCATAGATAGTCATGACATTGAAACATGGGCACCATCCATTATTCTTCAAGACTGTGAAGTGGAGATGCCCTCCTAGTGCTTGACAGGCAACAGATTCCGTGTATGAGCATGAAGGACAACTTCTCTTTGCTACTTTCACTTTCAGCGGTGTTAAATGATGTCAAGCATGAACCAGCGGTTCTCATTTTGTCAGTGTATAGTGCATAATCGAATGCTAAATTAGTGCTGGTGTAGGTAGTTGCCGACTGATTTCGGGAACTCCTTAAATAGATCTACAAATGGAGAATCATCTGTGGTTGTCTGAAATGTCGAAATGTGGTCATCTACACAGTGTACATGTCCACGACTAACTAAGTCGGTGGTAGTATCGAGGAGATGATGATGACAGAGGTCAAGTAGGAGTCCACAGAATGGGAAAAGTCTACCCAGAGAATTGGGTGTTCTACATCTGCCACAATAAACTGCCACTCAAACTTGAAACAGAGTTGTAGATTCAGTACCAGTGTGACATAATCATATGTCAGAATGGTGGAATTGTCTGTGGCAGAAAGATGACAGTCATCGCTGTTGCGGTGAGATGGGTGGGCAGATGGATATACGGACACATCAGCACCTGTGTCTACTAAGGATTTAAGCTTTGTATAATGTTCCGTGACAAACAGTTGATGACTGCTCTGTGGGAAGCCCGTTGCCATCATTACTAACTTCTGAATGTGTTTCCCATCTCAAGCGGAGGGCTGCATTTCCACATCTTTGACCTGGACCATCTGTGGTACCAACAGATTTCTTCATTGGTACACGAGCAGTTCCACTTCCTCGGAGAGCAGTGACGACATGAGTGGCAACTCAAATGCTGTGTCTGCAAAGCGACGACTTGTGCAGTAAGTTTGGTGATATGTGCTTGGAATACACCAAGGGTATTATCTGCTTGAGGCAGTGGACAAACAGCTACAACACATGTTGACAGATGCATTTCTGTGGTGTGATCTCCAGTGTGTGTGAGCGTACTGAGATCACCTGCGCATACTGCCACTATCTTCTGCGCATCGGGTGGAAGGCGCAACAGCCAGATATTCCACAAGATGTCCTTGTTAATGGTGTTACTTACTAGGCTCCGCAGGTGGTGTACTGACAGCGAATGAGTGTGATCCTCTAGCTCTTCAGTATAGAGTAACGTCTATAGCAATTTTGTCTCAGAGTGCGAAAAGTGGGTGATTGAGGCATTCTTGATGGTTGTGTAATGATCGGTGCTCGGTGACGAAGCTAGAATGTCCTGCACCTCTGTGGCCATGTGATCATTTAATGCAGTGACAGATTAATTGTGCTTTGTGTCATCAGCAGTTACGTGAGCAAGCACA
The DNA here is from genome assembly GCF_021461385.2 of Schistocerca piceifrons. Classification (NCBI taxonomy): domain Eukaryota; kingdom Metazoa; phylum Arthropoda; class Insecta; order Orthoptera; family Acrididae; genus Schistocerca; species Schistocerca piceifrons. Next base: position 1,106,763,981 of record NC_060139.1, read on the forward strand.
AACTGGATCTCTAGTTTTACAAACCATAAAACTGAGTTTTTTTGTCAGAATGACAATGGCTTAACCGTTACGTGGTTGACAATTTATGCATATAGGCAGGGTAGCAGTCGATGGCAGGTCTCACATTGCTAAGTTACGTTGGTGGAATATGTGGTAGGTGATAGATGCAGATGTTCTGTATTCAGCACATGATGTGGTACAGTATGAGGAGGCATGAGCTAACATCAGATGGAACGTCAGATATCAAGTCGGGATCACCAACATCTTGTGAACAAAGTAAATCTGTTTAAACCTGCAACATGTTCATGCTCAGAAGCACATTAAACTCGTAGTTTGTTGCTGGACACTTTTAGGGGTTTTAGCTAAGTTGAACAGTAACAGACACAGCACCATTTATTTAAGGTTGACTTATTTGCACGTTTATTCCAATTAAACAAACATTTTTACGATGAATGATTTTCTGTAAATTTCTGTTCATATTTCATAAATAGCAGGCAAACATTGCCACATGTTTTATAAACAATTCCATGTTGCTGTAGTTGTTGCAGTCTTCTGTCCAAAGACTGGTTTGATGCAGCTCTCCATTTGCTTTGTGTGTTCATCTCTTGGTCTACCTCTGCTATTTTTACCTTCCACACTTCCGTCCAATACTAAATTTGTGATCTCTTGATGCCTCAAGACATGTCCTACTGAACGATCCTGTCTTCTAGTCAAGTTGTGCCACAATTTTCTCTTCTCTCCGGTTCTATTCAATACCACCTCATTAGTTACGTGATCTATCCATCTAATCTTCAGCATTACTCTGTAGCAACACATTTAAAAAGCTCCTAGTCTCATCTGGTCTAAACTGTTTATTGTTCATGTTTCACTTCTATATATGGCAACACTCCATACTTTAAAAGGAGTTGTCCTGACACTTAAATCTCAACGCGATGTTAACAGATTTCTTTTCCTCATAAACACTTTCCTTGCCATTGCCAGTCTGCATTTTATATCCTCTTTACTTCAACCATCATCAGTTACATTGCTGTCCAAATTGCACAACTCATCTACTACTTCATGTGTCTCATTTCCTAATCTAATTCCCTCACCATCACCTGATTTAATTCGACTACATTTCATTATACACATTTTGCTTTTGTTGATTTTTGTCATATATCCTCCTTTCAAGACACTTTGCATTCTGTTCAACAAGTCCTTTGCTCTCTGACAGAAGTACAGTGTCTTCGGCAAACCTGGAAGTCTTTATTTCTTCTCCGTGGATTTTAATTCCTACTCCAAATTTTTCTTTTATTTCCTTTACTGCTTGCTCAATATACAGTTTGAATAACATCCGGGATAAGAGTGAATCACGAACACATTTAAAAAGATACTGACTTTCACCCACACTTTGACAAAGAGCTGTTTATAGAATCACGAACACATTTAAAAAGATATTGACTTTCACCCACACTTTGACAAAGAGCTGTTTATAGAGTGGATTGTAGCTGCAAACTTTTTACTCGTATAAGTTATCATGACGATTTGCAAGTGTGGACTTTCACAAATGTTATTACATGTTGTGCTTGTATTGACTGCTGCCCACTGACTCAAAGAACTTTTACAAAGATAGATGTCAATCTTTCACGTAATTGACAGGGTGATGTTGACTAGGTGCTAACTTAGTGTGGACTGAGGATTCATTGTCTGGAAGGGGTGTAAGGGGTCAGATTTAGCAATAGTGTCAAAAGTAGTCTTGTGTAATTATATCTTAGATGATTAGAAAAATACTAAAGTTCAAGGTACTACTCAATTTATACCCTGTATATCTACATGGTGCATTACTTATTTCCATTTAAAAGGTTCGTAATGTCTCTAATTTTGGTAAATTTTTAATTAGAGGTACTATAAGATACAGAAAAATTAGGATAACAAAAATAAATCAGGGAAATAAACAAACTTAAAGCCTCAAATAATGGAAGTACTTTGATCAAACAATGGAAAATCCAGGATGGAATATAACAATATTATGAGAAGGGAAGTTGCTACTCATCATATAGTGGAGATGCTGAGTCGCAATAGGCACAATAAAAAGGTTTTTTTAAATTACCACTACCAGTCACAAATTTCATCAACTATTGTATTACTTATTTATTTAGCGACATGTTCATCTTCAATCTAAATGACATTACAAAAACAACTTTACAATAAGATCATACTGACACACACACACACACACACACACACACACACACACACACACACACACACACGCTAACACAAACACAACTCTCACACACGACTGCAGTCCCAGGCAGCTAAAATCACACTGCAAGCAGCAGCACCAGTGCATGATGGGAGTAGCAAGTGGGTGGTGGTAAGGAGGAGGCTGGGGTGGGTAGGGGGACACTGAAGTGCTGCAGGGTAGACGGAGGTCATGGGAGAGGTGGTGGAGGGGGAAGTAGGTACTTCCCCCTCCCCCCTCCCCACCTCTCCCCTGCCATCTGTCTAACTGGATGTACTTTTTGGTTTGGTGTGGCTAGACTTTAAATGTGGCTAATTACTTTGTTAATGTGTTTTTGGGAAAAGTGTACTATTTACAGGGAAGCATGAACTTCAGGCTTTCTAATTAGTTGAGTCATCTTGTAAATAGTTATTAGCTCATACTATTGTTACTATTACCTCCTAATGGACCAACTTGAGCTACTGATTTATCCTAAAGCAAAAGCTTTTATTGAAAACTAACAATTCCATTGGAATTGGCAGATTTTAAATCATAATGGGACTCATAAAATTACTTAAAATACAGCATGAATAATAATCTCGCAAATATATGTACACATAGTTTATGCATTTTGTGTGTAAGTAGAATCAGTTGAGAGTAAGGAAAAAAATGAGATATTTAAGGAGTAATAGTGTAGTAAAGGGAGGAAATCCACTTCACTATGTTTCATTGTCTCCATTGGAACATTTGATTATCTACTACAATGTGGAACAAACCACATTCAAACATTTACCTTTTTTTAATTGAACATTTTACACCAACAATGTGATGTGAATAATAAATTGGAAAAAGTCTTTGAATTTTCTGTAAGAGACAAGTTTCAGAACATCACTGTTGTTTTCCCGATACATAACTTATCTCTTGGTTTTTCATTCTTTTTATTAGTACAGCCTTTTCCCTTTTATTCCAGTAACAATACCTAATGCTCCTCTTACTTTACAACTAATTTTTGGTCTACTGTCAAAATAAAATTGTATACCTTTTGAGTAAGAACAACCATAACTTTTCTTTCACATGACAGTTCAAAATTATGAAATTCTCTGCAAGAACATGAAATTGATAGCAGCGAGATTCTTGGGGAAAATTTAAGTGCATATCGAAAGAATAGGCAAATGGGAAATGGAAGTGGAGTATTTGTCACAGTAGACAAAAAACTCAAATCACAGAGACAGAAATTGAAGCTTAATGTGGAATTTTTTGGGCAAGACTCAGCGTCAGGGGTGAACACAAAATGATAATTGGATCCTTCTATCACCCACCAGACTCGTCTCCTGATGTAACCGAAAACTTTAGAGAAAACCTTAGTTTACTTTTATGTAAGTTCCCCACTCATACTGTAATCATTAGTAGAGACTTTAATCATCCAAGTCAATTGGGAAAATTGCAGTTCTGTTAGTGGTGGGCATAATAAGATGACATGTGAAACATACTAAGTGCCTTCTCCGAAAACTACTAGAACAGATAGTATGGGAACCATGGAAATGTGTTTAATCCTATGATAACAAATAGACCTGCCCTCTTTGATGATGTCCACATCGAAACTGGTAACAGTGACCACGATGTGATTGTGGTGGCAATAATTACCAAAGTACAAAGAACAACTACAACCATCAGAGTGATTATATGTTCAGTAAACTAGATAAAAAATCAATAACGTCACACCTCAGTGAGGAACTTGAAACTTTCAGCACAGGCTGTAGGTCTGTAGAACCAAATATTTCACATGATTTGGCAACATTCGCTTTATTAACACAAAATTCTTTTGGATCGTTTTTAAAGTGTTCACAAAATTCTTCCTGATTTCTCATCTGCTACTGACAATTGAGATACCTCATTTTCACTTTCTTTCACTGCACAGTTGTTTAAAAACAAGAAAAAATGTTAGTCTACTTATTAACATCGATTACTTCACCCACGTCATTATTGGAGGGATTGATTACATTTTCTCTGTACAAATTAGTCTTTAAAATTAATGACAGTGTTTCAGCTTCTAAAACAATTCCTTGTTCAGTTACATTTTTATTTTCAGAATGAACATTCTCAGTGTTAATTTTGTCATCATTTCTGTCTTCTCTGAATTTTCTATTACAAATCTAATTTCATTGCTCAGTTTACATTTTACTTCATCCATGTTTTCTAATAATTCTGCTCTGACCTCTAAGAATACGAATTTCATTTGATGGTGTTTCTTTCTTTCCACTCACAGACTGTTTAAGATTGTAATTTTCCTGTCCATATTTTGCATTGAGTTTTGAGGTTTCAAACCTTCTTGTCTATAGACTGTTCAAGGCTTTCTGTAGTTGGCTGATTGTTCAATGTCTTTTTGAATGCTCATCATATTTTAACATTGATTGTTGAAATGACTGATCATTACAAATATGTTTTTCATATCTGAATTAGTCAATTCTGCTGGCTCAATTAGTTCTGCTTCTTGTTTAATTGTGTTGTCTAGTGCTCCCATGTGCAATACATACTAATCCTCTGGTTTTTTTTTTTTTTTTTTTTTTTTATTCTAAGCTTGGTTCTTTTGTGGCCATGGTTACTTTTTTATTCTTTGCATGTAAAATAATGAACAAAAAGTAAATTTAAAATCGTGGTACTGTTTAAAAATTGTGTAACTGTACTTAACTGCAGGGATTTGAGCCTATTTGTTGTTGCTCCTGTCATGTCACAAATTGTACGAGGGCCATTTTTTGACCTCCAATAGGCTATAAATAAAAGAAAAATTTTATTACCAAAAGTTTTGTACACATATAATTACTTTTCTACATAATCATCGAAAACATTGAGACATTTATCATATTTGTGGGCAAGCTTAGCAATACACTCTTCAGAAAATGTTGCCGCCAATGATATCAAACGAACATTGACATTGTTTTGAAGATCTTCGTTGGTTTGAAAGTGCTACCCTCCTTGCCATGTCTTCATTTCAGGGAAAAGGTGTAAGTCGCTGTGTTGGGATTCTATGGCAGATGATCAAAAATGTCCTATTGAAATTGTTCAAGGAGCCGTTGGGTTGTGCAGCAGTGTGTGGACGAATGTTGTCACGGATCAACATAATTCCTGAAGTCAACATTCCTCTTCGTTTGATTTGAATGGCTCTCCGCAAGCGTTGTAAAGTTTCACAGTAAGCAGCTGCATTGATACTGGTTCCGGGCTGCTTAAACTCTACAAGCAACACACCTTTTTGGTCGCAAAACATGGTAGCCATAACCTTTCTGTTGTTGAATGTTTGTTTGAATTTTCTTGGTTTGTTTGGTGAATTTGGATGCATCCATTGTTGTGATTGTCGTGTTAATTCCAGTGTGTCATATTGGATCCAAGTTCATCTCCATTAACAATTTATTTCAAAAAGTTCTCTCCTTCATCATGATAACGGTCAAGGAAAATGTAAAGCTGACACCATTCGGCGACTTTTGTGGGTGTCCATCAACATTTTTGGAACCAAATGAGCACAAAGGTTTTTGTATCCTAAATGTTCAATAATGATAGTGTGTATGACAGATCTTTAAACTTCCGGAATTTCCATAGACAAAGCAGCTATGGTGAAACTACGATTTTCTCTAACCATTCTGTCAACTCGTTCAACAAGGTTGGCTGTAACGACAGACTTGCGTCCTTGGCCACCTTCATCATGCATGTCATTTCGGCCTTCTTTAAACTTTTGGCACCATTCATGCACAACACCATGAAGTTATCACCGTACAATCGGCTCATTCTCCAATGAATATCTGCTGCACTATTCCCTGCTGCCTGCAGAAACCAAATTACACTTCGTTATTCACACTCGATGGGTGTAACAATGACAGCAGCCATGTTTTTGTGGCTTTAGTGCAACACAGACTGATGCCTTGAGGTCGGCAATGGCGGAGTGTGTTGCTGCAACATTGACAGCATGTTAATGTGTGTTTGCTTTTGAATTCTGGCTGATTTCACCATATTCTGACCTACTCTTTTACAAAGGAACATAAAATTATTTTACAAAATGTTGAGCAAACCTCAGTGGTGAACAGTGGTTTTGTCTGTATGAGTAATTCTTTATACTCTGAGAACACACAATAATAGTGATTTAATGTTGTGTGGCATAATAATTCACAAAAGTTGTAAAAAATGTTTACTACTTATCTTTATCTCTTCTTTCTAATTTTGCAGTGTTTCTCAATGGCATAATATGTCTAGAAGTATGTTCCCTGTTTAAAGAGGAGGCACCAGAATCATGATTGAGGGTACGCGTTGATGCATTGACTTTAGAAATGATATGTTCCAAAACATTTTCTCATAATTATTTGCCTCTTTTGAGCTAATGTTTCGACACGTCATAACACAGAAAATCTTGAATTACAAATACTTTTCAATAAATATATCTTCCTTAACATCATGTTGGCTCTACCACATTCTACAAAACTTTTCTCACAACTATTGAAAATGTGGTAAGTTGGTAGAGAGATCAGTGATGTATTTAGCTGCACAGAGATGTTCTTTGTAATCAATTTGTACAAACAAAGGCAATTTTATGTGTGATTTATAATTTTGATAATTGACATTATAAATTATATAAGTGATTGTAGAAAATTGATGTTTAGTATTGTTACTATTATTACACTTTTTCAGAATATTAAAATATGTTTGACACATTTTTAGTGTTATAACCCTCTTTATGAAACAACTATCCATTACATATTTTTACATCTGAATATGAACGAGTTATACTGTACCATCTGTTTAAACTAAATGAAAATGAAAAATTAGTTTTGTGTGAAAAATTTCATTGATTTGGGTGGCAACTTCATTTTATATATCATGTTCTGTTCTAAAAAATTAGTGTGTCACTGACCAGCTACAGTATCATGTTTTATGTATATCTAACACAAGTTTTCATATATAAAAACAAAGATGAGGTGACTTACCGAACAAAAGCGCTGGCAGGTCGATAGACACACAAACAAACACAAACATACACACAAAATTCAAGCTTTCGCAAGAAACTGTTGCCTCATCAGGAAAGAGGGAAGGAGAGGGGAAGACGAAAGGAAGTGGGTTTTAAGGGAGAGGGTAAGGAGTCATTCCAATCCCGGGAGCGGAAAGACTTACCTTAGGGGGAAAAAAGGACAGGTATACACTCGCACACACGCACATATCCATCCACACATACAGACACAAGCAGACATCTTGTGTCTGTATGTGTGGATGGATATGTGCGTGTGTGCGAGTGTATACCTGTCCTTTTTTCCCCCTAAGGTAAGTCTTTCCGCTCCCGGGATTGGAATGACTCCTTACCCTCTCCCTTAAAACCCACTTCCTTTCGTCTTTCCCTCTCCTTCCCTCTTTCCTGATGAGGCAACAGTTTGTTGCGAAAGCTTGAATTTTGTGTGTATGTTTGTGTTTGTTTGTGTGTCTATCGACCTGCCAGCGCTTTTGTTCGGTAAGTCACCTCATCTTTGTTTTTATATATAATTTTTCCCACGTGGAATGTTTCCTTCCATTATATTAACGCAAGTTTTCATTAGTTAGTGCATTCCCATTGTAACAGTAACATGGATATTTAGTCTAATAATCAAATAAGTATCCAAACTTTTTGATCCAATATAATGTTAACAGCTAAATCTCATTAGAGATGGGTGAATGTATTTCAGTTTGCTAGTAAAAGGTCTGTAAATAATTTTCTCACATAACATTTTACTTAATTTTTTAAAATTTGTTTTAGGTAGCCCTTTTTCTTGCCATGTACTTGAGGCAGCTCGGGTGGTGCTGTCAGGAGAAGGTTTAGAGAAGGTTCCAGTGGCTCGAGATGCAAATTTCAGTGTGGAAGCAGATGCAAGTTTGGGTCAGCCAGAAGTGCAAGTGCTTGGTCCTTCAAGGAGAATATTGCCAGTTAATGTAAATGCCCAGGGTGGTGGTCACTATTCGGTCCAGTTCACTCCAGTAGATGTAGGTATGTATTGTTCACATACTTGCCTCCGAGAACATAACTGTGCTCAACTTCCCTTCATGGATGTTTCACAAAGGGTATCATCTAAACCATGAACTAAGCCTCATACAATCGTACAACTCGCAGGACCATTATCTTTTAAGATTACAAGGAATGCCTTCAGATATTTTGAGTTAATTATTTTTAAAGCTCTTATGACTCAGCCATATAGATCTCAACTGCTGAGTAGCTGTATACATGTGCAGAAAATGTACATTATACTTATTGTCAGTCATTATTAATACCTCTAAGCTGCAATTGTGCTTTGTCATACCATAGACCTGTGGGTATTTCAGACCATCTTACCGGCAGGTTCGCTGTTGCATTGTACACAAACCGTAATCACTGTACTTAGATTCACATTGATTCTGTTCTGCAATATTCATTAACCTCTAACTGGTTATCCAACTCCAAAAATGTGTGTCATTTTAATGTATGTACTCTGTTGTATCACCTTCAGCCAATATTTACCACATATTTCTTTGGCTTAAATATCTTTCATTTGCTTATTTAATGTACATTTTAACAAAAATTTTAAGCTATGAGAAGATTTACATTAATGTATTATGTTAGTAGGTACTGGCTATAAGTTAATTTTGTATGTGCATACAGAATTTTGACTATAGTTCTGTGTTGTGTACAGGCAGCCACTGTCGGTACATATCCTAAAGAAATTTGTTTGTTAACTGGAAAAACACCCTATCTGAAGGTGTATGTACAAGCTCATAATAGGACCTGAATTTGGCATGAAATGCACACTAGGAATACTGCTGTCCATCTTCTGTCCAACTGTGAAGATTATATTCCACCTTTAGAACAGAGTGGAATTTAGAGAATTTTCTGCAATGTGTGTGGCAAATTGTATGTAGGTCAATCAGGTAGGGCTTTAACTACAAGACTGACTGCTTGTGAAATGAGTCTGAGACTGACAAAGAATGATTCCACCTTTTCTGAATGTGTTCTGCATGAATGCCATTGATATGATGTGTTTTATATCAATACAGATACGAAAGTCTCACATCTTTTAAAACAATATTTGTACAGCTAAGAATTGTCACTGAAGTTGTGTGACCTACCTCTTAGTGTTAAGTTATCTGATGATGGCCTAAGAACCTGAAAGCTAGTTCATAAAGAACTATAAAATAAATATTATTGTGGAACTTAAAACTGTGTATTCAAGTTATTACTTTTTGCTTAATCAGTTGAGGTTTTTAGCTCTTCTGGATGTATATGAAGTTTTATCACTGACATAAGCAGAATGTTTTACTGTCCAGGGTGAATACACGTTTTTTGAGTGAGTGTTAACTGTCTTATTATTTGTATGTGTGACATGTAACTTGTAATACAATTCACCCTTGATTATGCCACACATTGGGAAGTAATAATTTAATTTCATTTACAAAACTTATGTATCTAATACCATACACTGAATTACAACCCTTCATAAACTCAGGGAGACTGTATTGAAAACAAATCAACACTCTTGACTAGGAATGATGTTTTTGCATAACTTTGCAACCATTTTCCTTGAGGAATAAGTAATAGATAACAAGGGATATGTTGATTATGTGCATTTCAGAATAACTCCTCAAAATTATGGAAAACTGTACTGTAATATGTACTGATATTTCAGACCCATGTGATGAAGTTTGCATGTATTTTAGGTGACCACAGTGTTGAAGTAAAGCTGGGCAATGTACATGTGGAGGGAAGTCCCTTTCTTGTGAAGGCATATGATGCTGCAAAAGTCAGAGTGACGGACATAAATTCTGGAATAGTAGGGAAACCTGTGTTTTTTAGCAGTAAGTACCTTGCATAAAATAAACATAAAGAAAATAATAATGATATTTTCATAAATTACACTTCAGACAGGCTCAAAGAGCTTTAAATGTTTGTTTGTATACATGTTCATGGAAGGAAATTAATATGTTACAGTCAATGCTAGCCAAGCTGGAGCAGGAAATTTGGAAATAATTGTTTCTGTGAATGGCAGGAATGTACCAAACTATGTTCAGTCTGAGGGAAATGCCAAATTCAGGGTGAACTTTAAACCCCAGGAAGCTGCTCCACATAGTCTGAGTGTGCGATTCAATGGTGAGCCTGTTCCAGGTAAGTTATTCTGTAAGTTATTTTGCAGTTTACATTTGTTATTGTGTCCGTCCCCGGTGGCTGAGTGGTCAGTGCGACTGAAAGTCAGTCCTAAGGGCCCGGGTTCAATTCCCAGCTGGGTCGGAGATTTTCTCTACTCAGGGACTGGATGTTGTGTTGTCCTAATCATCATCATTTCACCCCCATCGACGCGCAAGTCGCCGAAATGGCATCAAATCGAAAGACATTCTTGCACCTGGCAAACGGTCTAGCCAACGGGAGGCCCTAGTCATACAACATTACATATTACTTATTACAATACCAGAAATCAGTAATACCAGCTGCAAAAATATATTTTGTTTTATAGCCCTTATAAATAATCGAAGCACTTCTTATATGTTATGCTGTGTCATAGATTAGCTCATGACACCATGTTTACTGCAGTCTAATATAAATGCTCACTACAAATATATTCAGTTGTGGAATACCACTACGTGACTCAAAAAATGCAAATCCTCCAATAGGGAGAAAGACTGGGTGGGAGAAAGAAACAATTTACTTCAGTCTACTGGCGAGTGGCAGCATTTGGGTTTTTTAGTATGCATATCCTCAATGCAGCGGTCATCCCCCCCTCCCCCCCACTTCCATCTCACCTTCTCCCAGTCCCCCCCTCCCTTGCTCCCTTTCCTTCCACCCCTCAGATTCTTGGTGTGGCAAAGATAAGTTCATAATTATTTATTTCCAAAGTCAGAAGCCCATTGAACAGACAATATAACATTGTATTTACATAAAACCATAATTTTCCACAATAAGATACAAAATTGATAAAGGGGTGCTGTTTAAAATTAATAATCTTCTGACAAATATTTTGCTACAGTAGGTACAGTAAATGGCCAGGTCTTTTACAGTGCATGTAGCTGGGCACAAACTAGCATCTGTGAGGTGATCAGTAGTCTATTCAACACCCAGGCTTGTATTATCATTTGGTCCAGCTCCTTTCCAGTCCGTCCGTACAGAATCTAACCAGAACTGCTATAGATTAAAGTTTCCTTAGACCAGCAATATTGTGGGATCGAAGGATATGCTGTGGACTTTTACCGTATAAGTTATTCAGAGAAGCTGGGAGAGGGAATCCATATGGTGCAGATTGTGAAGCAACCATTGAAGTAGAGTGGTCAGCTCTACTCTTGGCCACAGTTTGTTGGTTGCTGTTCATTATTGTGAGCAGCTGGTTGGTGATAGTGCCCATATAAAAAGCAGTTCAAAAGTTCCATCAGACCTAGTCTATGATACGACTACAGTTTTCACTCACAGCTCCGCCTCTGATAGAATATGGTATGCCACCAACAGTAGGGGTACACCACTGACAATACTGGAATAGAATATGCTGGGTGGGTGCATGAGGAAGGTCTTCCACCTGAGTATCACTCATGTGGCAACCAATTGGGAGTAGTTGTGACATAAGAGGTTTTCCACCTCTCAAAAAGTGGTTTTCCATTGCCCACCCAATCTATTGAATAGAATTGGGGAGAAGAGGAGTTTGTGGCACAACTTGACTAGAAGAAGGGATCGGTTGGTAGGACATGTTCTGAGGCATCAAGGGATCATCAATTTAGTACTGGAGGGCAGCGTGGAGGATAAAAATCGTAGAGGGAGACCAAGAGATGAATACACTAAGCAGATTCAGAAGGATGTAGGCTGCAGTAGGTACTGGGAGATGAAGAAGCTTGCACAGGATAGAATAGCATTGAGAGCTGCATCAAACCAGTCTCAGGACTGAAGACCACAACAACAAACAACAACCCAATTTATGAATTGTCCTGGTTCATCCTTGTGCCACACCTACTCCCAACCCCTTGACATATGGGTCACTAGTCCTGTGCACCAGTTCACCATATACTATTCTAGCCCTGTCCCGGGCATATCCTGTGAAAGCAGTAATATCACAAGGCAACTTTGCTGTAACTTTTGAACAAACTTCTTCTCTGGATATTACCATTATTCAACTGTCTGCATGGTCGAAGGGCAACTGTGTAATTGTAGCGTAGAGCAGAGATGGCCACCTGTGTGTGGAACACACTGCTGAGCACAATGTGTTCAACTTCAATGGCTGTGCACAATGTTTGCCGTCTGGATCGTACCCCGAATATCAACTTCCTTGAACTACATAATGAGGAGCCACTCTTGCGACACATTCTTCAATCTTTCTGAAAATCTCTGCTAGTCCTTTCACTGCTTCACTCCTCTCACCACTTACATTCTACCAAGGACTTTCCATTACCATCTACACTTTGTTTCAGAAATAGAGAATGTAAATTCCGGTATGTGTTCCAATATGTATACAGTACAAAAAGTTCATTACAACATTTATCTGGAAAAGCTGTTTCTGAAGTATGGCCTTTAGATCAGTGATATTCTGTGGAACATTTTTCTTTCCACTGGTTATTGCTGGGCATCTTTGCAGTGGGTAGCTCTGCCAATATGCAAGATGAGCCAGCACAGCATTGATGTCCGGGTCACGGTATGTAAAGTGCAATTCTTCCACCACTTGATTCGAATATACAGTATAAAACCATTTTTACCTTCCTGTAAGTAAAGTTTTCCTACCATTTATGACATTTGCTCCCATCAAATTTCATATGTCCACAATTTTAATTCACACATGATTTTGTGTTAACATATTTATAATTTTCCCACGATTTACACTTTATGAAAAATGGTCGTGGAGAAAAACTCACATAATTGACATAAAAAGATGCTGGCATGGTTTTGGCCACCAAGGTGGTGTTTACAGATTTACAGGTTAAATTTCTTGACACCAGGATGCTCTACTCAGTGGATCTGAAATGAGAAATGGGTAAAAGATGGAACGATTCGTACCACATCTTGTGCCACTGCCAAGGTCGACTCGACTCAGTGGCTGATGGGAGTAACTAGGTTAGTTCGAATAAAGATATCTTGACAGTCACAACTATTTCCATTTACTACACATGCATAGCTTCACAATTGTTGTGATCATCACGACACCTTTGTCGAACCATATTTAGTACGTTTTGTCATTTGGCCACTTCTAGTGCTAATTGACACCTTCACTGACAAGGTGTTACTCAGATGTTTTTTGTTTAAACACAGCACCTGTTAAGTATTTTTTCATGCTTAGCAATACATGTTTCAAGAATTTATTCTCATTGCCAAGTCCAGTATTTATGTATGTATTTTTTGTGATGTTTCGCAGACAGACAGTGTGAGTGATAGTTTGCATATGTGTGGTTTTCTGTACAACTGAGGAGCCACATTACCTTATAACCTCAAAAAGATGACTACAATGCAAGAGATACAGAACGACACTTAGGCAGACACCACACACAAAATACATCTTTGCACTTGACAATGAGAAAAAATTCACAAAATGCGTCATACTAAGCATGAAAAAATACGTAACTGGTGCAGTGTTTTATTATTTAAATAGTGAATGACAGCTGCAGACTTTCCAAAAACATCGATTATGTTGTATAAATTTAAGTCAGACGTTTCTACTTGCCAGACAATTACCAGTTCCAGTTAATCAGCAGTTTTTAGTAGATAATAAATATTTAGAAGGTAATAAACCTTTATTAGCTAATAAAAAAAGTACCTGACAATGATTTGGTGCTTATTATGTGCATATACCATACATAAACTGTGAAAATACAAAGGTGGATCCTATGTGTAACTTTTATTGCTTAAAACATTATTTCCCACATTTTACATTTTCCTGCAGTATTCATCATATTTTTTAAAGTCCCTTGAAAAGTTTAAAAGTGGAGTTCCACTGTATGTGTAATATCAGACACAGCATTCTGTGTAGCCTTCACCTCAGAAACCAGCTGTCCTATTAATATTGTCTGCAACAGCAAGCACCTGTTAGAAGAAAAACATCTCTGGTTTTGAAGCCCGCGGCGCGGAAACTAAGTGTTTCGACGAGTGTTGTGACGAACTTCGTTTACACATGGTAGTACGTACCTCAAATTATGCTCTCAATTTTTGAACCACCCTGTATGCCAGGTAGTTTCACTGACTTGAGTGAGCAGAAGACTATGGACCTGAATACAGTTATGGTTCCACAGGCAACTGCAACGTTTTTCCATGAAGGCATTGACTACTGTGGCTCACAGTAGGACAAATGTCGTAACATTTATGTTAATTACTTTTTGAAATAATAAAGTGTATTTACTTTTCCATCTGCCTCCTTTTCATTTGGCTGCCCATTACATATTTGAAAGAGAGCAATTTCAGGGAAGTGATAAGAGTGGACACTGAGAAAGAAAAAACTTTAGATGGTGGAAGTGACATGAAGATTGTCATTTCCTCCCATTTCGTGCCTGAATCCTGAGCACAGGAGTATTGTCCCTCACACTGCTTCTAATGTTGACACAGTGCTGAAAATGTAGATTCAGTTGGATGCTGCTGCTTTTTACCTCAGAAAGGTACATAACCCAGTGTTTTTCAGAGCTTTCTGTTACTCTCACATATAATTGAATAAACTGTAAATAACCACAAAAATCTTCCAGCCAAAATGGTGTTTTGTTGTCTTTCCCTGTCTTCCAGCTACCTTAGTGTGATTTTTAGGCTCCGTCAAATTGTGATGCATTTTCATTTGATCATCTTCTGTTCAACTCTGTCGTGCCAAATTAGCTAGCATGTGATTTGTGCATGAGTACTATTTACATACTGTAAATCAGTTGGTCTCCTGGTATGCCAGTCAGCTTGAGCTGCTTCACAACAGGAATTTTTTGTTTTAGTGAAAAATCTGAAATATGCCTCATTATTTGCTTCTCTGTGGCAGGTTCTCCGTTTACCTGCAAGATTCTTGACTCCAGCCAAATTCTGGTGTCAGGTTCTGCATTAAAAATGTCTCCCCTCGGCCGCTCGGCAGTTCTCATTGTCGATCCTCAGTTACCGGCTGCTGACTTGGGCACTTGTGACGTCACAATTGCTTCCCCTTCAGGACAGACTACTACTGCCAGAGTGACCAAGACAGATAAATTTATTGCAGAATTCACCCCACTTGAAGTAGGTAAGTAAAGAATGTCGGGTAACTGTCAGACACTTGTAAATCACTCTGTACTTTGGCATTGACAATTCTGATACATGTCTGCACATTTACAGGACGGCACAGTGTGTCTGTAATGCTGGATGGGGAACCAGTGAGAGGTAGCCCTTTTGCCTGCAACATTTATGATGTTAGCAAGGTCAAAATCTCAGGACTTGGACCATCTAAGGTAATCAGACCACCAATCAATTAATGACAGTGATTTGATAATTGTTTTTAAGTAATGGAATCCTCCTTCACACAAAGGTTGAATTGGATAAAAACATTGAAACAAATAATTAAGAGAATATGTTTAGATGATTTATTATATATAACCATAAACATGGCAATAACCATAAAGATAGCAAATGAGTTCATGATGCTGTATTTCATATTTTATCACTAGTCGTACAGTTCCCAAGTGTCTAGGGCTGTGTGTGTAATTTTTGCAGTAAAGTCGCCTTTTGTAGTTGGCAGATGTATATTTTACCAATGCCAGTGGTTTCCAAGTGCCGCACTGCTCCCAGTGTGTCGAGAACCACTGCAACCATTCTTACTGGTTTACATTGGAGTAGTTGTAGTTTGTCCTCATATCAGGTAAGTTTTTCAAGTTCGTTTCTTGTCGATTCTGCTATTACCAGAGGTATCAATGTCAGTGATGTGCACTGTACTCTTCTGCACAGTTGTAGTATTGTGTTCCTGCATTTTATTGACCTGAAGCTGAAAATCGCATAGTAATTTTCCACGTTCGCTCTCTAGTATTTTTTGTGGCTTACACTGGCAGATGGTAATCTGCAGATTATTCGTGCCACATCATTGTGCCTGTGTACAGATCAGTCTGTGTGATCATTTTGCAAAAGCCCAAAATTTGGTCAGTTGTTTTGTCAGCTTCATTGCAGAGTATGCACTTTGAGACTTTTGCTGATTTCTCAACTCTGGCTTTGATAGTATCATTTCTGAGGGCTTCTTCCTGAGGAATCAGTCCTTCAGTTTCTTTTTTTAGGGTTCCATTCGTCAGCCAACACTAGTCTTTTGTTTATCTATTTTGACTACAATCTTCTCCAAAAACTACCAATGCATTGCTTTATTGTGCAGACTGCCAGTCGCCATTGGGATACAGCTATCCAGTATTGATTCTTAGTTTGCAGTACCTTGAGAAATTTTCAGCTCTTGGCTTCAGTCAGAGCTGACTCTTTGCAGTCTTCCACATAGTCCGTCAATGTATACTTCTCTTCTTCCATTATCTACCTTGCTTGCAGGAATCCTCTACCACATGCTTTTCTGGGCAAGTGCAACCTGTCGACATCACTTGCAGGGGTAGAGTGCATTGTGAATTGTCATAAGTTTTCTTATTTTTCTGCTCAGAATACATTACTCTACTTTTGTCAATCTCACAATGTCTGCAGTGTGTTGATGATGATAATGGCCCAGGTATTAAGTGCCTTGATGGTTGGGGATGATTGTGCACTTTTCAAAATTTTTGTGACCCGTTTGTTTTCTCTTTGATGATCACGTTTTTTACATGCCCATGTTTGTTGTTGTCCAGCTGGAAAATTCTTAGGTATTTGCAGTCTTCTGGCTGGTGGTGCATGACTGTTTCTCCTAGAACACTTTTTGAGAATTTGCCCCTCCTTAGCGCCAGTGAGATGCACTTGCATATGCTGAATTCCATGCTAATGTCGTTATTGAAAATTCAGACCGTAAACATCAGAGACTCGAATTAAATTTCAGATTTCCATACAGCTTAGTCATCCATAGCCATAGCAGGTACCTGGCCCTTTTTTTCTTTTTTTTTTTCTTTTTGCTCTCTTTTTGCTCTCCATCCATTCCAGATAGCAACAGCTGTAGGAGACCTGAAAGTATTAGTGTAAAATCCAAAGAAATGCCCCCAACAGCAAGAGTATTAAAATCTTAGTTGTAAACTGTCAAAGTATTCGCAACAAAATGCCAGAGTTTGAAGCACTCCTGAAATGCTGTAAGATTGACATTATACTAGGTACAGAAAGTTGGTCAAAATGTGAAGTTGATAGCAGTGAGATTTTTGGGGTAAATTTGAGTGTATACTTAAAGGATAGGATTATGGGAAATGGAGATGTGTATTTGTTGCAGTTGATAAGAAATGCAAATCCATCAAGATAGAAATTGAAACTGCACGTGAGATTGTATGGGCAAGACTCTATATCAGGTGTGGTCTTAGAATTGTAACTGTATCCTCCTATTGGCCACTAGGCTCACCTCCTGATATAACTGAAAACTTTGAAGGTAAGCTCGTTTCACTTGTATGGAAGTTCCCCATTTAAGTTCCCCAATTGTGAAAAGTATGTAAAAGTCAGCCAACCGGTTGCATAGGTTTTCTATACACCTTGACCTGGTTTCGTCACCTCTAAGGGTGACTTCATCATCAGAAGGTAAGGTAAGGTAATTACATGAAGAACATATCGTCAAAGATGTACAGTGATTTAAGAGCTGAGTTGCTCAGGTCATACATTAAAATATAAACCATAATGTTATTCAAAAGTTCAAACATTAAAACATAAGTAACATCGGTGTGGTGTGAAAGTCTGACTGTCAGACGGACAGTACATTTTTGACGATATGTTCATGTAATTACCTTACCTTCTGATGAAGTCACCCTTAGAGGTGACGAAACCTGGTCAAGGTATATAGAAAACATATACAACCGGTTGGCTGATTTTTACATGTTTTTGAAATTTGTGTATACGGTTGCTGCAAACGTCAGCCACGTTCAAAATTTTTCCCCAATTATACTGTAATTGTTGGAGGAGACTTGAATCATTCAACAATCAATTGGGGCAATTAGAGTTTTGTTAATGGTGGGCACAACCAGACATCCTGTGAAATTTGACAAAGTGCCATCTCTGAAAACTACTTAAAACAGACCCTGATGCTGTTAGGTTTCGAGGGCTAGGGGTCTTTCATTTCCCAACCTATACTTCTCATCTGGGATGGTCAACGGCCTGGAAGATGGAAGAGAGTGATTAGTGACACCTCAACGGCAGAAAGGACAGAGGAACCACCATCATAAACACTTGATGTGTGGGGTTTACTAGTCCCCCATTGGGTGCTTCCCCAGGTGGTGGATAGGGAAATATCTCTCAGATATGGGTGATGGTGAAATGAAATAGCCAGGATGGACCAAAACTAGTAAACTCTATCGTCTGTCTCAGAATGAGTGGCTGCAAACAGTGTCTGACCCAGAATAGGCGGCTGAATTTCACACACTGTGGGGCTCACTACCTCATTAGTCAAAACCCCATTATCCTTCAGGATAACCCAAAATTTCCTTATTTTTATTTTTATTCTCTTTTCTTGATGGAAACACAACCTCTTGGATTACATACCCCAGGTGGTACAATCCACTCAATCCACTCCCGTTCATGGGACAAGTAGACCTGCGGATTCTGGGGAGACAACATCATCATGTCATAAGAAACATAAGACTTTCTTGGCAACCATATATATAAACTCTCTTCTTGAAGTTGGAAAATTGAAACAAATGCTAGACACACTAAGAGGAAAAAATGTAATGATATCAGCTGTACAGGAGACAAGACTCACAGATGAATGTTGTTTTGAATGAGAAGGCTTTAGAATATTCAAAGGAAAACCTGGCAAAAGAGTCACAATAAATATACCCCATCTAGGCACTTACTTTATTGTCAACAAGGAAATGATCGATTCAGTCTTGAATTTCTCTTCAAGTTGTGGAAGAACGTCAACACTGTCTTTCAAAACTATGAATAAAGCTTATACGATTGTAAATTTCCATGCTCCCACAAATGAATCAAACAAAAAAGAATCAGAATCAGCTGACAAAATTTGAGAAAAACTTGAAGAAACAATTGACAAAGTTCCAAAACACCATTCCATAATTTTGATGGGCGATTTTAATGCACAAATTGATAGAGGAAAAGAAGTATAAGCAAATTGTTGGTGACTACCCTGCACATAAAAGAACAAATAAAAATGCTGAGCGACTAATTGATATTTTTAAGAACTGTGATCTTCTTTTAAAATCCACAGCCTTCAAGCGTCTATATCGAAAAGCCAAAACTTGGAAACACCCTAACGCAATCATTTGGAGAATTGCAGCTGGACCATGTAGCTTTTCAAAAAAATCCACCAGGGAAATTTTCAGTGTTAAAGTTTTGAGGAATACCATAATTAATTCTGATCATTACTTGTCTCTGGTAAAAATGAATATCATCACAGATAGCCGAGAGAACCTTTCCAATATTTCAAGAAAAAAATAGACCTACAAAATGTGATATAAGTAAACTGAAAAATGTCAATAACAAATTTACAGAAACTCTACTCAGCAAACCAAATAAAACAGACTGGAACAGAATTAAAGAAGCCGTGGTAAAATCAGCCACTGAAACTACACTGACCAATAAAAAATATAAACACCCATGGTGGAATGAAGATTGTAATGAAGCAATTGAAAAGTGAAGATGGGCTTGGATAAAATGGAATAGCAAGAAAACCTCCGAAAATCACGAAAAATTCTTGAAGGTTAGGAAAGATAAATCAAAAGCATTGGGAACAACCAAGAGACTCTTCAACAAAAACCAAATCGATGAAATAGAAGAAAATTTTAGAAGACATCACACTCGGGAATTTTATAAAGCCTTTAAATCACAACTATTGAAGTTTAAACCTTCTACGTTAGATATAAGAGGACTCGATGGAAAACTAAATTTGAATGACAAATCATGTGCTGCAGCTTTTGGAAATTACTTTTCATCCATACTGAATACTGAAAATCCAAAGGAAAAGCTTGATTTCTAGCCTACTGTTCCTCCTGCAGATAGTCTCCCTCCCACATTAGATGAAATCATGAAAACTATACAAGGCTTGAAAAATAACAAATCTGGAGGTGAGGATTGCATCTTGGCTGAAATGTGGAAATACGCTGATCATGATACAATAAAACATCTCCATGATATGATAGTGAAGATTTGGAAAACTGAAACTCTACCTCCAGATTGGACCATAGCAATTATTCACCCACTTCATAAAAAAGGCAATAAGAGTGATCTGAATAATTACCGGGAAATCTCTTTGCTACCAATAATGTACAAGATCTTTTCCAGACTGTTGTTAAACAGAGCTGAATCAGTCTTAGATCAACAATTGGGCGAATATCAAGCTGGTTTCAGGACCTCAAGATCCTGTGCAGAGCAGATCCATAACCTGAAATCTATTATATCATACACTAAATCAAGATCAAAAACGTTTGTTGTGACCTTTGTCGACTTTCAAAAAGCATACTACTCAATTGATCGAGAAACAATAAAGAACATCCTTGCCGAATTTGGTCTAGATAGGAAAACAATCAATCTGATAAGCGCCACTTTAAATAACACAGTGTCTCAAAGGTCAAGTTCAGAGGCAAACTATCAGAACCATTTGAAATCTGTACAGGGGTGAGACAAGGTGACCTGCTCTCTCCATTGCTTTTCAACTGTGTCCTGGAAAAGATAGTCAGAGAGTGGAAAATAACCATTCCGCCAGGGGGGGGGGGGGGGGGGGGGGGACCCAACATAAAACAGATAGTTCGGAACACCACTTAATGATGGAAATATTGTCACATAGAAAAGGTGTAATTAGATGAATGATGAACACTAACTTCACTTAACAAATGTTTATTCAGCACTTGCACGTACAAGTGTGTGGAGTGAACTGCCTCCGACCAGAACACATACAGTATATTTACAGCTACAGAACATTCCAGTACAATGATTCTTGACATTCGTGGATACTTCTAGAATGTACTCGAACCGAATATATAAATTAAAATTGTACAGTCCAGATGAGCTTTGGACTCATGACCCTCCATGCAACACTTTAGTATCATAACCACTACACCACGTTGCTACTCAGCTCCTTCTGCCACATTGCTCCCTCCTTAAGAGAACAGCATCTCGGTGTTATGTCCTCCTAGTCCGGGAACGAGTCATCAGCCCTGTATACTCTGACTCCCGATGGCTGATGCTCGCCTTGGCGGTGATCTTTTTAGAACTTCCTTTTCTGCTATACTCTTCGTCACCTTTATGTTTGTTGCCTCTCGCTGGAGCTTCGAATTTACTCTAGGTGGAGGATCCTTGTGGGCTTCATTCAAAGGACGTAGACTGTATCTCTGATCTTTCGTCATCTTGTGTCAGAGTCGAAATCTTCAGCTTCATAAGTAACATGACAGCTGTCTTACAACCTGATAAGGTCTAAAGTAGTGCCTGAGGAGCTTCTCAGAGAGACCAACCTTCCGAACAGGAGTGAAGATCCAGACGAGGTCACCAGGATGGTAGACAACAGGACGGTGGCTCGCGTCATACCTTTGGCGGTCATTTCCTTGAGCCTGCAGTGTGCGGAGTCAAGCTAACTGCCAAGCTTCCTCAGCTCTGGTTAACATCTGTCCAATGTAGTTGTCATCCACATCATGAGGATGTAATGGAAACACACTGTCCATCGTCGTAGTCGCCTCATGCCCATGCACTGGGAAAAATGGTGTAAATCCCGTGGTGTCTTGTTTGGTGGTGTTGTAGGCAAACGTCAAGAAAGGTAGCACCTCATCCCAGTCACTCTGCTCAATATTGATAGCATGTCGGCCAAGGTCTTACTAAGGCATTCAGTAAGCCTGTTACTTGGCCAATGGTAGTCAGTCATCATGTGATGAGTAATGTTGCACCGACAGTTTATCTGTGTCACAAGATTCGATTGAAAAACTTTCCCTCGATCCATGGTGAACAACCCTGGGGCACCGTGTTTTAATACAATGTCTTCCACGATGAATTTGGCTACCTCGGATGCTTCAGCTATTTTCACAGATTTTGTAATGGCGTAAGGTGTCAGGTAATCAGTGCAAACAATAATCCATGTATTGCCACTAGCAGACATTGGAAATCATCCGAGGAGGTCAATCCCAACACACTGGAAAGGCGTTTTGGCTGGTGGAATTGGTATTAGTCAGCCATTTGGTGTCTGAGGAACTGCCTTTCTCCTCTGGCACTCTCTAGAGTGCGACACATAGTGACGGACACTCCTAAATAAACCTGGCCAGAAAAATCTCTTGCGGATTCTATCGTAGGTCTTAATAAATCCTAAATGTCCGGCCTCAGGTGTGTCATGGAATTTCTGTAGAACATCTCAGCGCACGTGTTTAGGAATCACTGGTAGCCACCTCTTTCCAAATGGATCAAAGATTTTCTTGCAAAGTAGTCCATTAACTGCCTTAAATTGTCCTTTCACATCCTCTGACCGATTTAAGGCAAGCATAATTTGAGATATCTTGGCATCCTTCGCCTGCTCAGCAGAGATATCCTGGAGTGCAGCGAGACAATCACTATCTTCACCAAAGTCTTGATGGTCTTGCACAGGGTTTCTTGAGAGACAGTCGGCATCTTGGTGTTTTCTTCCACTTTTGTATACTATGGTAATGCCATACTCTTGAAGATGTAGTGCCCACCTGCTGAGTCGTCCTGTTGGATCCTTAAGACCTGTCAGCCAACAAAGTGAATGATGGTCTGTAACAACTGCGAATGGCCTTCCATAGAGATACTTTCAAAATTTGCACATGGTCCAGATCACAGCGAGACATTCTCTTTCTGTAGTTGAGTAGTATCTCTTGCCTTTTGTAAGTGTCCTAGAAGCACTTTCTCTTTTCCATGGAAAATTTGCACCAGAACAGCACCGATCCCATACCCACCGGCATCTGTGTGTACTTCTGTAAGCTCTCTCTCATCATACAGACCAAGTACAGGGTCAGTCGTCAGAGCGTTTCACAGCACATCGAAAGAATCGTGTTGTGCATCACCCCAGATAAATTTAGCATAAACTTTTAACAACTCTTGGAGTGGCCTGGCTTTGATACAAAAGTCTTTGATAAAATGACGGTAATAAGAACATAATGTGAGGAAGCTTCTCAAATCTCTAATACTTTTAGGAATAGGGAATTTCGTCATAGATCTCACCTTTTCTGGGTCTGGCTGCACACCTTTGTTTGACACAAGGTGTCCAAGTATTTTGATTTCTTTTGCTCCAAAGAGACACTTCCTTGGATTAAGTTTGTCCGCCTTGTTGGCAACACTTAAGAAAGGCCCTCAGTCTTTTTATATGTTCATCAAATGTCTCTGAGAACACTGTAATGTCATCTAAATAACAAAGACACATCGTCCACTTCAGGTGACTTAGAAGATTATCCATCATTCATTCAAAAGTTACTGGTGCATTACACAAACCAAACAGCATTATCTTAAACTCATACAGGGCCTCAGGGGTTATGAATGCAGTTTTCTCACCATCAGCCTCATCTACTTCGATTTGCCAGTATCCCGAGTACATGTCCATGGCTGAGAAAAACGTAGCCCCCTTCAGACAATCTAGTGTATTGTCAGTTCGTGGTAGAGGGTAAACATCCTTTTTAGTTATCTTATTAAGCTTCCTCTAATGAACATAAAAGTGCCAACTGCCATCCTTCTTCCTGACAAGGACCACTGGTTATGACAATGGGCTCTGCGAAGGCTGAATGGTGTCATTCTTCATCATTTTCTCTACCTTGTCGGATTATTCGATGTTCCATTGCTGACACAAGGTATGTTCTCTGGCTTATTGGTTGATGGTCTCCAGTGCTAATCTGGTGCTTCACTGTTGATTTGTCTAATTTGCTCTTCGCCTGCGGATTGAAGCATTCTTGTAGAATGTCAAGTAGCTTCTTCTGTTGTTCCTTAGTGAGATCTGGTGATGATCGAGCTAGAAGATCGTGTCTCGTATTGATAGTGCTAATTTCGCCCACAGACTCAGCATGGGAGGTTTCTATGACGCTGAGCTGTTCTTCAATTAACAGCTCAGTGTTTGCTATGCACATGTGTCTGGGAAGGCTCTGCGGTTCTCGGCGACAGTTAACTATCCACAATTCACCGAATCCGTCCTTAAAAAGAGATCACAGAGGCTGGGATGACGAAGTTATTCTTCAGTGGTACGCTTCTCTTACATTCCACTACAAGATCCATGGGTTGATGCATGGTATGACATGTGAAAGTTACCTATCTAGTGCTGAGTGAAGGAATGATCGCTCCATCCAGCACACAGTCTCCATAAACTCAGATGCGCGTCTTCCTGTCCACAGTATCTCATCTTGTCTAGCATAATCTTCGAGTGACCACAGTCTATAATTGCCTGAGAAGCTTTCAAAAAATCCCATCCGAGAATCATGTCATGACAACACACTTATAAGATGATGAATTCTGAGGGCTGCATATGGCCTTTTGTACCCACATGTATGGTACATCTTCCTGTAGATTTTACATATTTCCCATTAGCCACCTTCAGCAGAGATGTTTTGCTGTCGACGAATACAGTTTTCTGCAACTGGTGACGGAACTTTTCCAAAATGACTGAATATGATGCTCCAGAGTCCACGAGAGCTTGGGCTGGTCAGCCGTCCATGAGGATATCGACGTAGTTTCGTATCATTTTTGTAGTGATCGACGGCGGAGGATTTTTTTTCTACGGCGGCCTCACCTCCAAGGAAGGCCGCACCCTTTAGTTTTCCAGGTTGCGGCGGGTAGGTGATCGGCTGGAGCTTCTAAACAGCGATGGAGACTCTGATTGTAATGTTATGGAGCGTCCTCTCCAGCGGCTATCTTGCGGCGATGGTGACCTACGTCGTCCTACACCCACATCTTCTTGTTAATCTTTGTCGTACAGGAGTTGGCATCGGCTAAGATCGGTTTGCTGTTTTCTGGCACAGGTGTCATCAAATATCCGCCGCCTTTCTCCACAATAGCGCACCACGTGTCTCGGTCGTCCACAGTGGAAACATACTGTCGGTTATCCTGGGTCCTCCAGACGTCAGTCTTCCTTGGTGCCCAAACAGGTTCCTCATGCGGCATTGTAGGAACGTAACTTCGCGTGGGTCTCGACTTTTTCACTGTTTTAAAGGGAATTGGAGGAGAGATTGGGTTCAATGTCTGCTCCACTTCCTCCCTTATGACCTCTTGAAATGAAATGTCTCGGGTTTTTGTTTGCTATGCAATCCAAGTGCCTTCTGAACTTCCTCTCTCACTATCTGATGAACACTTACGAAATCAGTTTCTTCCTCTGTCACAGACATCGATATGAAATTTGGAAGCTGTTCAAACTTCTTGTGTGTAATTCTTTTTTGGTGCATTGTCTCGATATATTGGCACCATTTTATGAAGTCGTCTTCTGTTGAAACCTCCTTCAGGAGTGGGGGTTGACACATGTCCTCAGCAACACCGTTCATGAGATGTGCAACCTTATCTTCCTCCTCCATTCTAGGATCCGCTATTTTACACAGCTCCAAGACGTCTTGAATGTAGGATGCTGTAGTTTCTCTGTAGGATGCTGTAGTATCTCCTGGACGCTGTGCCCTGCATTTTAATTTATCTTCAGCCTTGCACTTCTGTCTTTGTGTGTTGCCGAAATACTTGTGCAGTTCCATCTCGAATACTTCCCAGCTTGTGAACTTCTCCTCGTTGTTCTCATACCATTGCTTGGCAGTGCCCTCTAAGTAGAAAAATACGTTAGCCAAACACATGCTCATATACCTTCAGCCACTTGTTTGGATCTTGGCCATCGTCACCAGAGAACCCGGAAGAATGTCTCATGTGGTGGCACACAGATGCTGTCATCGTAACATCCTCTTCTTCTTTCTCCGGTAGATTGTGATCTACTGAATATGGCTCGAACATGGGTTTCTTGCCACGTAAACGGTGGCTCTGTCATGGCCTGATGTTAGCCACTGTGTCGTCAATAATGTGCGCTGTCACAAGTTCCAATACCCAGGGTCTCCACCAGAATAATGTCACATAGAAGAAGGCGTAATTAGATGAATGACAAACACGAACTTCACTTAACAAAGGTTTATTCAGCACTTGCACATACAAGAGCCTCCGGCCAGAACACATTCGGTATATATACAATTACAGAACATTCCAGTACAATGATACTTGACGTCTGTGGATTCTTCTAGAATGTACTCGAACCGAATATAGAAATTAAAATTGTAGAGTCCAAGTGAGCTTTGAACTCACGACCCTCCATGCAACAGTTTAGCATCATAATCATGGTGCTATTCAGCTTCTTCTGCAACAATATATTAGCTATAATGGTGACAAATAGACCTGATCTCTTTGAGGATGGCATCATTGAAGCAGTTATCAGTGACTGTGAGGCACTTGTAACAATAATGGTTGCTCAAAGACAAAGGTCAGTTAAAACAAATAGAAAGGTTTATATGTTCAATAAACTAGATAAAAAAGCAGTGGTATCATATCTCAATGAGAAACTTGAAACGTTTAGCACAAGACAGGGGAATATAGGTGAACTATGGCTCAAGTTTAAAAGAATAGCTGACCATGCACTGTTTTATCCAGTGGAACAGCTCATAATGGGAGAGGTCCTCCATGGCATAGAGTTGCTGTAAAGAAACTTGAAGATAAACAGAGATTACTGCATAGCAGGTTTAAAATAAAGCATAGATAAAGAGATGCTGAATGAAACCTGTTTGGCTGTCAAGAGAGCAATGTGTGAAGCCTTCAGTGACTACTGTAGCAGAATAGTGTCAAGTGATCTTTCACAAACTCCAAAGAAATTCTTTTAGTATGTAAAGGCTGTTAGTAGCATCAACGCTAGTGTTGAGTTTCTCATGGATGAGACAGGAACTGAAACTGAGTGTAGCAAAGCAGAAGTAGGAATGCTTAACTCAATTTTAAAATGTTCTTTTACAAAGGAAAACCCAGGTGTATTGCCCCTGTGTAATTCTTGTACCACTGAAATGATGAGTGCAATAGATTTTAGTATCAATGGCGTTGAGAAACAGCTTCCACTCCCAGGGCCCAATGGAGTCTCTATCAGATTCTATACTGAATTTGCAGCTGCAAACTATGTGTCATAGATCCGTCAAACAAGAAATTATGCCCACCAATTGACAGAAAGTATGGATCACACCGATCTAAAAGAAAGGTAGTAGAAGTGATCCAGAGAAATCTTTGACTAGATTTTCTTGTAGAATTTTAGAACACATTCTGAGGTCAAACATAATAAGTTATCTCAAACAGAATAACATCCTCTATGCCAACCAGCATGCATTCTGAAAATATAAATCATGTGAAATCCTACCTGCACTTTTTTGACATGACATACTGAAAGCTTTGAATCAAGGCAGGCAGGTTGATGCAGTATTTCTTGATTTACAAAAAGCTTTTGAATCAGTACCACATCTTCACTTATTGCCGATAGTACAATAGTATGGGATATAGAGCAAAATTTGTGACTCAATCAAGGATTTTTTGGTAGGGAGTACACAACTTGCCCCAGGGAAGTGTGTTGGGACCCTTGCTGTTCGTGTTGTATATTAATGATCTTGCAGACGATATTAATAGCAACCTCAGATTTTTCAGAGATGCTCCAGTAATCTGTAATGAAATACCCTTTGAAAGAAACAGCATAATTATTCAGTTGGCTATTGATAAGATTCAATTATTGGGAAATTACTGGGGAAATGCAATCTGTCTACAAAGGATATTAATTAGAATCACTCGTATGACACATCATAGAATATTACTCAAGTCTATGGAACCCATGTCAAATAGTACTAACAGGGGATATTGAATGTTTGGTTTGTTTCATCTGTGGGGGAGTATCATAGAGATGCTGAAGAAACTGAACTGGCAGACTCCTGAAGATAAATGCAAACTACCCCTTGAAAATGTACTTTCAAAGTTTTCAAGAACCGGTGTTAAATGATAACTAGGAATATACAACAACCGTCTATGCATCGCTCCATTAGGGAGAGTGAAGATAAGAGTAAATTAATTAAAACACACAGAGAGGCATTTAAACAGTCATTGTTCCTGCACTACGAATATGAATGGAATGGGGAAGAAACCCTAATAACTGGGACTACGGGACATACTATCTGCCGTACACTTCACAGTGGTTTGCAGAGTGCAGATGTGGATGTGGGTGGGATATTTTTTTTCCAGGAAATCTACATCTACATACATACTCCGCTAGCCACCAAGCGGTGTGTGGCAGAGGGCACAATTAGTGCCAAAATCACATTCACCCCCCCCCCCCCCCCTCCCTCCCTCCGTGTTCCACACGCAGACCGCGCGAGGGAAAAATGATTTCCTGAATGCTTCAGTACAAGCTCTTAATTTCCATTATCTTTGAATGGTGATCATAGCGTGATTTGAAAGTTGGTGGTAATAATACATGCTCTCCAACTTTCTATGAGATGTGTAACGCACTCGCAATCGCTAAATGTACCAGTCGTGAATCTTGCCACTCTTCTTTGGACCTTCTCAATCTCTTGAATCAGACCCAGTTGGTAAGGATTCCATACAGACGAACAATACTCTAATACTGGATGACCTAACATATTTTAAGCAATTTCCTTTGTCGAATGACTGCATTGCTTCAGGATTCTACCAATAAACCACAATCTAGAGTTCGCCTTGCGCGTTACTTGTGTAATCTAATCATTCCATTTTGAGATCATTTCGAATAGTCACACCCAGATATTTGATGGATGGTACCGCTTCCAAAGACTGGGCACTTATTTTGTACTCTTACATTAATGGGGATTTTTGTCTTGTTATATCCAGTAGGTTACACTTACTAATATTGAGAGATAACTGTCAGTCATTACACCAAGCATTTATTTTCTGCAAATACTTATTGATTCATTCACAACTTTTGTGTGATACTACTTTCCTGTAGACTACAGCATCATCGGCAAACAGTCTAATGCCACTGTCAACACCATCAATCAGATTGTTTATGTAAATTGTAAAAAAGCAGTGGACCTCCTACGCTGCCCTGCGGCACACCTGAAGTTACGCTTTTTTCCGCTGAAGTCGCCACATTCAGGACGACATACTGCTCTCTGTCCATTAGAAAACTTTCTGTTCAACTGCATATGTCATCAGATAGACCATAATCACGCACTTTTTGGAGCAAGCGTCAGTGCGGAACTGAGTTGAACACCTTTCAAAAGGTGAGGAATGTGGCATCAACCTGGAAGCCGGTATCTAGAGCCTGTTGTATATTATGCACAAAAACGGCCAGCTGTGTCTCGCATGACCACTGTTTCCTAAAACCGTGCTGGTTTCTGCATATGAGCTTCTCAGAGTCTAGAAAGGTCATTATGTCTGAACACAAAATATGTTCCATCATTCTACAACAAATTGATGTCAGTGAAATTGGCTGGTAATTGTGTTCATCTGATTTTCTACCCTTTTTATGGATTGCTATGACCTGGGCCTTCTTCCAGTCTCGTGGAACTTTCCACTGTTCCAATGATCTCTGATAGATGGTTGATAAGAATGGTGCTATATACGTAGCATAGTCATAATCTTATGGTGATACCGTCTGGGCATGATGCCTTCCTGGCATCTAAGTATCTTAACTGTTTTACAATCACAGAGACACTAAACACTATGTCAGCCATCATTACGTTTGTTTGATAATTGAAGGGGGGAATGGTGCTGCAGTCTTCTACCATAAACAAGTTTTTTAAAGCTAGGTTTAGAATTTCGGCCTTCTGTTTATCATCATTCATTACATTACCCGTAATGTCAGCAAAAGAAGGTATTGAATTATTTGTTGCATTCATAGATTTTACCTACAACCAAAATTTTTTGGGGTTATTTTTAGAATCTGCAGATAAAATATTGCTTTCAAATTCATTAAAAGAATCTCTCATTGACCTTTTGACAGCTGCTTTCATTTCGCATAATTTCTGTTTGTCAGCGGGGCAGTGACTATGTTTATAACGAAGGTGCAAAATTCCCCGCTTTCTGAGCAACTTCGTAATATGATTGTTGTACCAAGGTGGATCCTTTCCCTCCCCTATATTTTTGCTAGGCACATATTTCTCTAGCATGTGGTGAACAATACCTTTAAATTCCGACCAAAGATGCTCAATATCTTTGTGTCCTGTGGTGAATGCTTGGAGCAGACCATGAAGGTATTCATTAATGATACTTTTATTTGCTTTGCCAAACAAGGAAACTCTACGCTGTTTCTTTGGTTTTTTTTTTGCAACTTCCACTGACAGAGAAGCCACAACGACGCTGTGGTCACTAATACCTTCTTCTAGATTAACTTCCTTCGCCAATTTAGTCAGCCGTCGAAAGGACCCAAGGATTTCCTCGGAACCCCCAGCGACAGGTATTGTTGGTGCCGACATGTGCAACAGTCTGCAGCTGGCTGCACCCCGCACACTCGATAGCCATCTGAAGAGCCTCTTCCACATTCCAGACAAGGACTCCCGGCAAGCACACCGAGTAAACGTTGGACTTCTTTCCCGCCCTAGCCACTATGTTCCGGTGGGGCTGCATGACCCGCCTAACATTGGAGCTCCCAATAACTAAAAAACCCCTACCCCCATGTGCCTGTCCGGACCTTGCTGAAGGAGCAGCCACTATCCTGGGCAGAAGGTGCATTCTGACCTGACTCAGCCCCCCCCCCCCCCCCTCCGGCACCCTCTGTCAGCATCAGATAGCACACTGAATCTATTAGCAAAGTGCATGGGATTTGGCAGGAGCCTGTGCGCCCCTCATGCAGCCTCCGCCTTGAGTCCTCGACGCCATCCATCACCAACACTGAGGGGGAGAGTGGGCCGGCGGGCTCAGTCGCACCTGAGGTCGGCTCAGTGACAGAGAGCTGTGACATCCCCACCTGCACATCCAGTGCAGCAGAGGCTGTCCCAGGCGCCCCATCCTCACCGCGCCTCAAGGTGGCACTGTGGAGCTTGTTGACTGTGACCAACAAAGCTTCCAGCTGCGTTTTAGATTAGATTAGATTAGATTAATACTAGTTCCATGGATCATGAATACGATATTTCGTAATGATGTGGAACGAGTCGAATTTTCCAATACATGACATAATTAGGTTAATTTAACAACATACTTAAGTTAATATAACAACTTTATTTTTTGTGTTTTTTTGTTTTTCTTTATTTTTTATTTTTATTTTTTTAATATTTTTGTTTTGCTTTTTTTCTTTTTTTTCTTAATTTATTTCTAAAAATTCCTCTGTGGAGTAGAAGGAGTTGTCATTCAGAAATTCTTTTAATTTCTTCTTAAATACTTGTTGGTTATCTGTCAGACTTTTGATACTATTTGGTAAGTGATCAAAGACTTTAGTGCCAGTAAAATTCACCCCTTTCTGTGCCAAAGTTAGATTTAATCTTGAATAGTGAAGATCATCCTTTCTCCTAATATTGTAGCTATGCACACTGCTATTACTTTTGAATTGGGTTTGGTTGTTAATAACAAATTTCATAAGAGAGTATATATACTGAGAAGCTACTGTGAATATCCCTAGATCCTTAAATAAATGTCTGCAGGATGATCTTGGGTGGACTCCAGCTATTATTCTGATTACACGCTTTTGTGCAATAAATACTTTATTCCTCAGTGATGAATTACCCCAAAATATGATGCCATATGAAAGCAATGAGTGAAAATAGGCGTAGTAAGCTAATTTACTAAGATGTTTATCACCAAAATTTGCAATGACCCTTATTGCATAAGTAGCTGAACTCGAACATTTCAGCAGATCATCAATGTGTTTCTTCCAATTTAATCTCTCATCAGTGGACATACCTAAAAATTTGGAATATTCTACCTTAGCTATATGCTTCTGATTAAGGTCTATATTTATTAATGGCGTCATACCATTCACTGTACGGAACTGTATGTACTGTGTCTTATCAAAATTCAGTGAGAGTCCGTTTACAAGGAACCACTTAGTAATTTTCTGAAAGACAGTATTGACAATTTCATCAGTTAATTCTTGTTTCTCAGGTGTGATTACTATACTTATATCATCAGCAAAGAGAACTAACTTTGCCTCTTCATGAATATAGAATGACAAGTCATTAATATATAATAAGAACAACAAAGGACCCAAGACTGACCCTTGTGGAACCCCATTCTTGATAGTTCCCCAGTTTGAGGAATGTGCTGATCTTTGCATGTTACGAGAACTACTTATTTCAACTTTCTGCACTCTTCCAGTTAGGTACGAATTAAACCATTTGTGCACTGTCCCACTCATGCCACAATACTTGAGCTTGTCTAGCAGAATTTCATGATTTACACAATCAAAAGCTTTTGGGAGATCACAAAAAATCCCAATGGGTGGTGTTCGGTTATTCAGATCATTCAAAACTTGACTGGTGAAAGCATATATGGCATTTTCTGTTGAAAAACCTTTCTGGAAACCAAACTGACATTTTGTTAGTACTTCATTTTTACAGATATGCGAAGCTACTCTTGAATACATTACTTTCAAAAATTTTGGATAAAGCTGTTAGAAGGGAGATTGGACGGTAATTGTTGACATCAGATCTATCCCCCTTTTTATGCAAAGGTATAACAATGGCATGTTTCAGTCTATCAGGGAAAATGCCCTGTTCCAGAGAGCTATTACACAGGTGGCTGAGAATCTTACTTATCTGTTGAGAACAAGCTTTTAGTATTTTGCTGGAAATGCCATCAATTCCATGTGAGTTTTTGCTTTTAATCAAGTTTATTATTTTCCTAATTTCAGAGGGAGAAGTGGGTGAGATTTCAATTGTATCAAATTGCATAGGTATGGCCTCTTCCATTAACAGCCTAGCATCTTCTAATGAACACCTGGATCCTACTATATCCACAACATTTAGAAAATGATTATTAAAAATATTTTCAACTTCTGACTTTTTGTTCGTAAAGTTTTCATTCAATTTGATGGTAATACTGTCTTCCTCTGCTCTTGGTTGACCTGTTTCTCTTTTAATAATATTCCAAATTGTTTTAATTTTATTATCAGAGTTGCTGATTTCAGACATGATACACATACTCCTGGATTTTTTAATAACTTTTCTTAATATAACACAGTAGTTTTTATAATGTTTGATAGGTTCTGGGTCACTACTCTTTCTTGCTGTCAGATACATTTCCCTTTTCCGGTTACAAGATATTTTTATACCCTTAGTAAGCCATGGTTTGTTACAAGGTTTCTTACGAGTATATTTAACTATTTTCTTGGGGAAGCAGTTTTCAAATGCATTTACAAAAATGTCATGAAATAAATTATATTTTAAATTGGCATCAGGTTCATGGTGCACCTCATCCCAGTCTAACTGCTGTAGGCTTTCCCTGAAATTTGCAATTGTTAAATCGTTGACTGAACGTACTACTTTGGAGGACTGTTTAGTATTGCTGAATGGAGCTATGTCATATATTGTAACTAGCTGTGCACCATGATCAAAAAGACCATTCTCAACAGGCTGAGCATTTATCTGGTTAAACTTATCTTGGTCTATAAAGAAGTTATCTATCAGTGAGCTGCTATCCTTTACCACTCGAGTAGGAAAATCAATAACGGGTGTCAAATTGAAACAACCGAGTAATACTTCAAGGTCATTTTTCCTATTACCCTCTTTCAGAGAATCTACATTGAAGTCCCCACAAATAATAATTTGCTTCCCCCTGTCTGACAGATAGCACAACAAGGAGTCCAAATTTTTCAGAAATAGATGAAAATTTCCTGATGGGGACCTATATACAGTTACAATTATAAATGTGCCTTTATTTAATTTAAGCTCACAGGCACATGCTTCTATATGTTTCTCTACACAAAACTTTTTTGTTTCTATACTTTTTGCACAATGATAACTTTTGACATATATGGCAACTCCTCCTTTCTCCATATTTTCTCTCATTACATGTGCAGAGAGCTTGTATCCACTTAAATTTACCTTATCCATATCAGTAACAATATGATGCTCAGACAGGCATAGCATATCTATTTCATTCTCAGCTTCTAAATCTTCTAAACAAACCAGAAGCTCATCTACTTTATTCTTTAAACTCCCAATATTTTGATGAAATATACTTACATTATTTTTAATTATACTTTTATGAGAACCTTTCCTTATTCTAACATTTGCAGTACTCTCCTGTCTGAGTTTCTCATTGTGCTTAGGCCTAGTTCCTATACCAGTGGTCACGTGGTGTTCAGAGAGGCAGATTATGTCAACTGGGTTGGGTGACTTCAATTCATCAATGCAATTACCTAGGACTGAGATACAACTTGGTGGAGATAAAATTTCTGGTGATTGGTGAAAATTTATAATTGATAGCTGTGATTGGTGATCCAATGTGCTAGAATTGTGCTGTTTAATTTCTTTCCTAAACTGAAGATTTGTTTCAATCCTGACCTCTCGTAGAACTTGACATCTTTCTGTCTTACCTAGCCTAAAAAAGGTGCTGCTCCAACACCTGTAACCACTGGTATTTTACCATTCATGGCAGTGCCTCCCCCCCTTAAATTTCCTGCTATTACCCCAGCCAGTTTCCCCTTCTCTTTCCTGTTGAGATGTAGGCCATGCCTGGTATAGTCCCACCTACTGAGATAATCAACAGGAACCACACCAATATGAGCCCCCGCACCCGACCCAAGCAGCCATTCCAACTCCAAATTAACTCTCCCAACAGAAGAGTTCAAATGAGGCCGGTCATGGCGTCTCAGGACAGATACAAATTCAACATTGGTGTGTCCCGATGCTGACGCAATCTTTACCAGGTCACACTCTATACTGTACCTAGGATCTCTGTCGATGCTGTTCCCTGTCCCTCCCACAATAACCAGGTGTCTTCCCTGGTAAATCCTTTACAGAGTGAACCTAAATCCTCTGTCACCTGATCCAGACTAGCACTTGGTTTGAAAAAATTTGTGACCTGGTATTCTGGTCCTAATTCCTCTTGCAGAAGTTGGCCTACACCTCTGGCATGAGAACTGCCTAACAACAAAACTTTCTTCCTTTTCGATGACTTTCCTACATTCTTTTTCAATTTCCTATTGAAAGTTTGTTGTGTCCTGTCTACACCTACCTCTGCTTGAGGCTCATCAGTTTCTAACTGAAGCAACAGGTCAAACTTATTTTTGACATTCACCACAAAACTGTCAGACTTAGTTCTAGGCCTGTTCCTTCTGCTACCTGTTGCCACTTCCCACCTCTCTTTGCCCTTCTCCTTCCTTAACCTGTCCAGATCTTCCCTAGCCTGATCTAGCTCAGCCTGAAGGGCACCAATTTTCCCCTCCTGTTCCACTATCTTCCTATCTCTGCTGCAAATCCTACATAACCACTGATGAGCCTGATCCACTTTCCCAACACCCACGCCACTGCAGTCCCCCCAGTGAAAAAAACTACTGCATCCATCACACCAAACCCCGGAACTAACAATTCTACGGCAAGTCAGGCACTTCTCACTCATGGCAAAAATAATACTTTAGCTAGAATAATTCAATTAAATTACCGAAAATCAAAAAAGACGTTACAAGAATTAAGCCTATTCACAAATGTATATAAGCAAGTTTCTGATTTAAAATTCCGCTGTTTTTCTGAGATCTGTATTAAAACAATGAAGGTATACGCTATTTATTATATATTTCACTCGATGGAATGAAAAAAAAGGACAATTAAACAAGATACTTGAACTTTGATTCTCCAAAAACGTTACGAGACTTAGGCCTATAAACAAATGTATATAGGCAAGTTTCTGATATAAAGTTACTCTGTTTTTCTGAAATCTGTATTAAAACAGTGAAGTTATACGCTATTTACGGTAGTTTACTTATTTGTTACCGAGAAACTAGTTAAATTACCGTGAAACAAGAAACAAACACGTTTACAAAATTTAAGCCTAAGTGCGACTTCGCGAAGTTACGATCTTTTCGTGTTTTTAAAGAAATACGCAAAGAAAAGTCAAACCTTTAAGGGCAAGACTAAACGATACACTAATGCACGTATTTAATTTGTTGTCGGCGTTAAACTAAATTATATTCCTGTCTAAATCACTTAACTTTCTGGAAATGGTTTCTGGCGTCACTTACTCGGCGGCCATCTTGGAACGTGGCCAACTCCTCCTGCATCCACATACAACAGACACAGTCCCTATCCATCTAGCTAATAAGTGATGTACTATAAGAAACTTACGGAAATCTACTGCTACACGAGGTTAACAGCTTCACTCTAGTAGGCAAAAAGGACACTCAACAATCAAAAACAATAACAATGTGTTGTAAAAGCTAGATCTGGTGCTTATTTTCCTGCTAGGGGCTATCTAGTGAATACCGAGGAATAAGACAGTAACCTAAAAGAAACTGCTAGGGGATACCTAGTGAATATTATTGACAAATTAAACAGTAACCTACGGTAAGCTACACCTACTGATTATCCCATGTACTTATAATGTAAACAAGCATTTATATACAAGCGAAAATGCCCTAATAAAACTATAAAAAACTGCTACCTTAAATGTATTGAGTCTGAATGAAACTAATAAACGTAAATACTGAGTATTTTACATTGAGAGATGCAAATACAAAACAAAACCTTTAGCTAACAATAAGAGTTCAGAAAGTAAAGCACAAACTCTGTAAGAACCAATGGGCTTACAGTACACAATCACTAATGCCGACAACAAGCTAAGGAATTTAAGCACACGGTGAGGTGAGTTTTAGCTTTTTGCTAACTAAACTGTATATAAGAAGGGCTCAGAAGTTGTATTGTAACACTGATTTGCTCATATATTGTAGTGTAACACTAATTTACCACATATTTTACATTTTTTAAACTGTTAATGATCACAAGTTGTGCTAGTCAAATGTATAAAAGTGAGGTTAGAATTCACTGTCAGTATCACTTTGCTAATGAAACATATAAAAACTGCTACCTTCAATGTATCGAGTCTAAATGACACTAATAAACATGAATACTGAGTATTGTACACTAATTTAAACTGATTAACCCTTGTATTTATATTATCTTGTAACACAGCAAGCAAAAAGCACTGTAGCTGGCGTCAGGGCTGCCAACAAAACCAACTTTGCTAATAGATTCAGTGTGCTTACAGTCCTGTAAGTATTTTGAACATTGTTGACAGAGACATGTTATTGGCCTGTAATTTCTGGGCGTAGCCACTTTAGCTGGGTCCTTCTATATGAAATATATTTTTCCAGTTGCTGGCCATTTAGTGATGTTTCTTGTCTGCAACATTACAGTGAACAGTTCATCCACTGCAGACCGGTCAGGTATTTGAGCCAGTTGTGTAATTGATTTGTTGCCAGGAGATGTCCTGTTCTTGACTTTCTTCATTCTTTTCTCAACCACTTCAGGTGCTAGTCCCAGCTGTTTCATACTGTGCTTTGAAAATGTACTTTCAAAGTGCTTGATCCACTCAGCAGTTTTGTTGTAGTCTTTTTCATTTCCAAGGGATCTTTCCAGAAGTTGATTATTGCCTCTCTCTCTCTGGTTTTCCAACTTTTGTGTCAGCTTGCTCTGATTGATTTAGACAGATTGATTTTGCCCATACTGGAAGATCCTGACCTTATGCCTGAATATTGGTTTATCTCACTAATAGAAAACTGTAACTAACAAATAACACTAGATAACAACATAATATCTAGTTACTGTTTTCCGACTAAATCACTCAAGGACATTTTATTTATTAAAAAATCTTGTGAATAATTTAGACAGAAAACATGCATTGAAGTGCAGTATGATTATAGACTTCTGCATGGAATTAGTCTGCGTTGTTAATAAATCCATAAAAGATTGACAACAGTACTGCTACAAAATAAACGGAACTGAGCAGAAGAGATCGTATGAGTAAAATATCAGAAATATTATTGGTCCTTGTGATATACAGTGTAACCCTCCTATTATATTCCCAGAATTAACATTACCTTGTTGTTTGCTTTTTTTATCGGTCTCCTCAAATTCTCTGTGTTCAGAATGCTATAGTTCACTGTACGTAGGAAGGTGGCCCAGTTTTCAGCTGTTCTGCACATCCCCCTCCATTAATGCCAAGCAGCCAATAACATTCATTCTCTCTCCGAGGTGCTACCCTTGAGTTACAACTAGACTGCGAGAATCTCTCTCCCGCATGCTGTGCTGTTGCCTTACTTCAGGACAGTACACTTTCATTCACAAAGCAACTGAAATATTCATTCAGTTGTCAATGTTACTTTCTTGTACCAGTGTAAATGTGAATGTGTGTCTGTAAATGTTTTAGTGTGATTGCCAGATAAATATGTCCGATGATGGCAGTAAACATGAAGTGCTTCACAAGCAAGCAAGTAGGTTTACCACAGTTACAACTTTTTTAAAGGTGGGTCTGAAAGTGAGACTCCTATTTTTGACATCTTTAGGACACAACAATGAACTGGAGCAGCATGAGTCTGTAAGAGAACTGTACAGAGAATAGTAAACAAAATTGTTGAAGCCGTAAAAACATCAGGAAAATTTGGTTTTGTGTAGCCTGGAAAACACTGAAATCACAGGAAAGCTGTAACACAAATGAATGGTTTTAACAGTGATATTTAGAGTGCTCAATGTTTGAAGTGTATATAAGTAGTGAATACCCAAAGTGACAAAAACTTGGTGCAATTATGAAAGAGAGAAATGGCTTCAGATGTAGCAATTTGTCAATGCAAATAATTTTAAGACATTGATTTCAGATATGTTACGAAGAGAGTTTTTGATTGAAAGATGTAACATAGGTGCATCACGAACCACATCACTTCTAAAGTTGTACAATACAAGAGGAGGAGATAGTTAAAAAGTGTATTACTTTGATGAAACATGGGTGAGTCAGACTTATTCCATGAATGCTTGCTGGAATATGAGTGATGGTACTGGTAGTTCTAAAGTTCCCATAGGAATAGGTTCTCAGATAATTATGCTGCAGGCTGACTCTTCTTCTGGTTTTGTTCCTGAGAGTAAACTTGTGTTTAGGTGTAGGAGCAACAGCACTGAATATCATTTGGAAATGAACACTGTCAGTTTCAAGAAGTGGTTCACTGAACAATTCTTGCCATACCTTGCTTTGTAGCCAGTCATTGTAACTACCGTGCTAGTTGTCATTCAGCTATTACAGAGAAAACACTCGAGTGCAAACACCAGCAAAGCAGATATAGTGCTCTGACTTTTAAGTATTTCACACAGTGTCACTCACATGCCAGACTTTTGCAGCTTATTAATTTACACAATTCCCATGACAGAATGTACAAATTTGACTTCTTGCCTGTGAGTATGGTCACAAAGTTTTACTTTCAGCCACTTATCACTGTCAGTACAACACAATAGAATTTATTCAAGTGCAGGTCACAAAACATGTGGAAGGGGGAGCAATAAAACATTCAACATAACAAACACTGAATCGCTTGTGCACGAAGCAATAGAAAACAGTGCCCTTCAACATGGGCACGGTGTGTGCAGTGTGCTGAAAAGCTTCAGAAAGACGACTGATAGGGAGGTGGAGATAAATGTAAGCCTTGTACCTATCACCCTAAATATACAATAGGTGGCTTGGACACTGACGCAGATAGCAGTGACAATTGTATTAAGATGTAAACTTTAGAACAAATATAGTAATAGTATTTCTTGGTTTTAAATATTCCTAGACTTTACTGATTAGGAAATTGTATCTTATGAAGTATGTAAACTATAATGTTCCACATATTGCCCAAGGAGAAGTCAAGCTTTGCTTCACATGTTCTGTGCTCTAATTACTCACGAGAATGCAGCTGGATAAAGTCGTCATAATACCTGGTGACAGTTAAATATATTATAACATACTGACAATTTTTATGGTAGTCTTCTGCACGCCTCTTTACCATTAGTAATTCGTTTTTACGCACTGTAATTTACATTTAACTGCTCTCTCTCTCTCTCTCTCTCTCTCTCTCTCTCTCTCACACACACACACACACACACACACACACACACACACTGTACAAATTATTAAAAAATTATATGGTGTAGAAACAGTTGTCAAGCATGTATAATGATGAAACTTCCTGGCAGATTAAAACTGTGTGCACCGACCGAGACTCGAACTCGGGACCTTTGCCTTTCGCGGGCAAGTGCTCTACCATCTGAGCTACCGAAGCACGACTCGCGCCCGGCCCTCACAGCTTTACTTCTGCCAGTATCTCGTCTCCTACCTTCCAAACATGTATAATGATGTTTATTTGAGTTGAGTTTGATGTTAATTTTCATGTGTATTACATTTTTATTCTTATAATACAGTCCAAATCACAATAAATGACAATTATTGCAACCCATTTTGATTATCTTGTCGTCAGACAATTGCCATTTTGAGAAAAATTGTACTTGATGTATTCACAAAACTGCTTCAGTTCCTGGCTTTTGATGTCACACGGGCTAATGCTGTGGAGCAGCAGATGCAACTTCAAAACGTGAAGTACAATATAATGTACCAAAGCCAAGCGAACTTGACTGTTGACCACAGCAACACATTTTGGCAACAATAACTTTGTTTGCTAGCTCTGTGCTGCCACACGTGCGCAGACCTCACCCCCTCCGTGCTTGCCTGTATCTCTGCCTCTACGCGTAGATGTGTCATCCTACATGATGCACGTTATAATTCCCATTCAGTTTTGCGTGATCATAATTATCAATTTTCTGCAGTTTACACTTAATGAAACAATGTTACTGGAGAAAAACAAGAAATAGGTGTAATTAAGATGTAATGACACTGGCAAGATATCGGCTTTCAAGTAATATTTACAAACATTATGCAGTAAACTTTTTTGAGCTCTAGTTCTAAATCAGCCGAAGATGTGTAACGTTTAAACAATTTGTGCCACCTCTACCAGCATAACAATAACTATGCTGTGTATTGTTCATACTTCTGTTGTCAAAATCTTCAGTATTGCTGTGAATGGGAGGAAATTTTGCAACAATAAAAAAAGAGGTATAGTTGCACCTCTTCCAGATAGCACAGGGTGTCCCACTCAAACCTCCGTGATTTCAAAGACCCATAAAAAAACCGTAGTAGATATGAAATGAAAAATGCAGCAATTTGTAGAGCATCTCAGAGAATTTATTTATTTATTATCAATACACCTTCTAACAATACCACCACTTGCAAAATAGGTTAGAAATCAGATTAATAATGTTGCTCACGTATCATATGTTCACTTTATCGGGCAACAACAAAGTTATTGACTGTGGATGCTATCGTCAGAATGGAAATAATGAAGTCCCTGTAAAAAAGTCATTAATTTTGGCACTTATCTTGAGTGAATTCCCACGTAGATTTCGTCAAAGTTATTATGGCTCATCTTGTTGATTCTAGGCTGATTCCACTTTGACTGCTAGAAGGTCCAGATCTGTATTTTAGCAATATTTGAAGACCTAAGAAATGCGTTTTTCAGGAAATTCTTAATGATCAAACAATCCCAGACCAGAACAATGGTATGGTAGATATAGTTTTTGACTTTGTGTAATGATCCACATTTTTATTAAACTTCTTGTAAATTCACATATACTTCTTAATTTTCACATCATTAAGAAACCAGTTTTGTATCAATCTTCATATATTTAATTTCGACTTTAACTGAACACAAGACTTGACTGTTCTTTTACAAAGCGAAATAACAACTTAACTTCTGCAAAGTGAAACAGAGACTGCTCTGTGCGCATTTGCACCAGAAACGGTTACAAGTAAAAGATTATGACAGTCTCACAGAAATGAATACACACAAGAACCATATCACTGCAATATATTGATACATCGGAGTACCTATACATTAATAAAACCAAATGTGAATATTGTCACAAAAATATGTCTGTTACTTCGCAGAAAAGTAGTACGATATTACTGGTATCGAGAACTGGGGTTGGAGTGTCATAATGGTCACGTAAATAAAGAACCATCACAACCTCTACATATGAACCATTTGTAACACGAAGAACATCGAGTTTGTATTCAATTTCTTATCAAGTTCTTGTAACATTTCCCCTGATATTGTTGCAGTTGCATTACTGATAAGATGTCACAATGTAGGAGTATTGTCCACTATGGTCGCATACACGCGGTCCTTCACGAATCCCCACATGAAGAAATCAAGCGGCATAATGTCAGGTGAACGTGGTGGCCAGGCGATGGGACCTCCATGTTCGATACAATGACTGGGAAATTTCCTATCCAGAAATTTGCGGACAGTCGTTGACCAATGTGGCGGAGCTCCATCTTGGTGAAAAATGATGTTGGGTTGCAAGTCTTGTATCTGAGGGTACATAAACTGCTCCAACATGTCCAGATACACTGACCTATTCAAAGAAGAACGGTCCAAGAATCCTGTTGTGTATTAGCCCGCACCGAACGTTAAGTTTTGGGCTATCGTGAACATGTTCAATGAGAATGTGCGGATTTTACGAACCTAAAATCTGAACATTATGCCTGTTAACCCTTCCTGATAGATGAAAGGTTGCCTCATCTGAGAATAAACATCTTTCCAGAGAGCTGGCATCCATATCAATGTGCTGCAGCATATCCACAGCAAATGGTTGTCGGCGTGGTTTGTTATTTGGCACCAGATGTTGCAGAATTAGCACTAAGCACACATTTGAAAATGCTGGTGAACTATAAGATGCAATGTTGATCAAGGTACATCTAGTTACCTAGATGCTTCATGAATTGACTTACATGGTCTACTGATGCCTCTTTTTTAGTCTTGTTTCTTCTTCTTGTTTATCCTGGCTTCTTGAGATCTCTTGTGAAGAGACACGAT
Source organism: Schistocerca piceifrons (assembly GCF_021461385.2). Taxonomy (NCBI): domain Eukaryota; kingdom Metazoa; phylum Arthropoda; class Insecta; order Orthoptera; family Acrididae; genus Schistocerca; species Schistocerca piceifrons. The sequence goes on from NC_060139.1 coordinate 1,106,807,019, forward strand.
ACAAGAAGTTCCGTAGTAGTGTAGGACAGTCAATGAAGTTACACAACAGTTAATAATTTAACTTTTGAAACTGCCGGTTTATTGTCATTTATGGAAAGAAAAACACTCTCATACTCTCAAGCGGTCAGCAAACTTTGTGTAACTTTTTGTGTGTGTAATGGACCTTACTATGTCGCAAATCATTTTAATAAATTTATTAAGCTGCTTTACAGTGTTGCTAGGCAATGTAACCAACGAATTGATGTGTGTGTCAATTAAAATTGGACTTCGATATTTTGAATAAACTTTAGATTCGTTTTTGTCAAAATCTGCACTTGCCTCAAAATTAATTTTAAACTTCGTGAATTCTGTCCCAAAGCATTTGCAACTGTTGTACGCAATTTACTGGACAGCTCGATTGTGCACTGGCGTGTAACATATTTGAAATCGAGCGCACAGGTTTCAGTTTTCCCTAATGGGCTAAACAACTCTTCTGTAATAACGTGATGTGTCTATCTCATGTTAAGTTTAAATGAAACTGGATTTACTCTCCATTTGGGCGAAGATCACAAAATAAAATTCACCACATAGGTCATCAAACTGTACATGCGCACTTCTAGCATTCTAAGTGATAACTAGTCTCAGAGTAAAAGCTGCACATAAATTCACACTTCTTTTTTATGCATACAAAATTCAAAATACCTTTCTAATAAGCAAATAAATTATGGCATGTAATTACTAACTAAACATTTCCGATTCTGAATAAACTTCAAGAACTTGTATTTCATAATCAATAAAATTTTATCGCCTGAGAGAAATTATTAGTTTCCTAAAACTAATTCAGATTACAGTTAACTTGTGTCTGGATGATGACGTCACTAATCAACACTTGCTTGGAATGAACGAAATACCTGTACTGAAAAATACTATCCGTTGAGTAATTTACTGACTCTTATAACAAATTTGGTGCCCCCTGCATCGCTACACTGCCCCCCACCCCCTCCCTCAATGTGTAATGTCGCGATAAGGCCGAAGACGTTACAGGATTCACTGGAGTGTGGTAGGGTTGTGTGCTGTGCTGTTATACTTTAGTTCAGCCATCCCAAGATTCGTACCACAAGTTGTAACATGCACTTTACATCAAATTTCACATGAATGATTGCAAATGGGGGCCTAACAGAAATTGCCCGTTTAAATGAATCTCCAAAAGTCAATGAATTTGTTCGAATTTCTCTTTCTGACACGATGCTCTTCACACTCACTACACAACACTTCACCATTTGGTGAGAAGCCCTTTCAACTGGCTGCACAAGACAGGGATTGCAGCCAGTTCGAATAGAAAGTACATAGAACTGTGACCTCCACCAAGCCATGTTTTCAAACGAGCCGCGTACAGTGTCGGGTCAAATGACATATCAGCTGGTAACATCATCTCTACTTCTCCACCGTGTGTCTTGTGATTCTCTCTGGAGGAAGTGTTGTGTATTCACCTGCTATTGTTTTGTCAACAGAAAAATGAAGTGAATGTGCAATTGTTCTGGTTATTCGGCGAATGTGTTCCATAATTTGTTTAATATTGAAGTTTGTTCCATCACACACAATTGTCCTTAGTTTATATTAAGACAGTAGTCCTTACATCTTCCTACCATCGTACCTTCATGAGTTTTGTATTCATTTTCATTACCAAAATGGTTATCGGTTCATCGTGAAATTCAAATAATTATTTCCGTATGTTTTGTATCATATTTTCATTGTCTTCAACACCTGGTTTTCTTCTTATAATATTTTCCAGATTATAATGTTGATTAGACAGTTACATCAGCTTTCTTTACATTCCTTTCTCATATTTCCTTTAGCTTTGATTGTGCCCATTACACATACATGAAATACACTTTTTACCATTAATACATATAAAATTCCTTCAACAATTTATAAACATAAAATTCTTGTGCCTCTAGGGTAGCATTCTTTTAAACTTAACTAATTGTCTTGAAGTCAGTGAATCTTGCTTTCTCTTGTTCTTCAATCTATTAACAGCATCTTTCTCTTTTCAGAAATTCTCTTTTCTGTGAACTTTTTCATTTTAATCTTCTTTAATTATGTTATTGTGGTATGTTGGCCATAATACATATATTATATTTAATAATAATTGAATAAAATAATCCTCATACCTATATATAAAATAATGAACAAAATAATACATCTTGTAGCTCATCGTGTGGCTAAAGTCTAATATCGGTGTCCTGTTAGTAAATACTCTTCTCATTCTCTTTTCCTGCATTTTCTCTTCATAAATGGTTCATATCTTCTCATTGATAATGTTTTTTTTCTCTGTGTGGTGGAATAAACCTTTTATCACATCAGAATTACAGTCAGCAAGCATACAACTCCCTTCATGGGGAATTTTTATTATTCTGTATTGTTCTGCGTATAAATATTGCATTTCTTATTTAACTTTTTCTTTATCGGGGCCTTTGGATGGTTTTTCACCATTATTTCTTCTCCAAAGCATAGGTTATTACCTTCTTCACATTTTTATCGAATTTTGCCTCTCGTAATTGACTTGATGTTGTAGATTTAAGTAAACTTTCTTCAAGATGTCCTCCTTAGTGAGATTGTCTCCTCCAATTTGTGGCCATCCCTTTAGCCAGTCTTGAGAACCACCCTTGCCATACATCACTTGGTTGGGCGAATATCATGTAGAAGTATGAGGCAATTTGTTACAAATCCTTTCAAATTCTGATAACCACTTGATCCATTTGTAATGTTCGTGTGTGCTATAGGTACGTAGAAATCAATTTAATTAGCAGAAAAATCTTTTCATTGGTTTGCCACTTGGATAAAAACGTAATATACAGCATCACCCTGCTTTTACATTCCCAGAATTAACGTTTTCCCGCTGTTTACGACATTTTTTATGGGTCTGTCAAATTTCCTATGCCCACAATGTTAATTTGCACCTGATCAACATATTTATAATTTTCCCGCAAATTATGTATTACGAAAAAATGTTTTGAGGCCATCCACTAGTGTTTACAAATATTAAGTGGTTAAGTTTCTTGACACCAGGGCACTCTATTCGGCGGATTTGAACACGTAAATGAGTAAAAGTTGTAACATTTCATGCCGTATCTCCTGCCGCTGCCAAGCTCTACTTGGCATGGTGGCTGATGGGAGTAACAAGTTTCATTCGAATGAAGATATCATGGCCAATCACAACCATTTCTAAACTGTCTCTAATGCGCAAATGCAGTTTCGTGATTGTTGTGATCATCGTGACACCTTTATCGAACTATATTTATCGTGTTTTGGCGTATGGCCACATGGAGCACTAGTTGACACCGTCATTCACATTGCGTTGCCCAAATGTTTTTAGTGTAAACACAGTGCCGGTTATGTATTGTATTCATGCTGAGCAAAACATGTTTCGAGAATTTATTCTCGTTGTCAAGTGCAGTATTTATGTATGTATTTTTTGTAATGTTACAAAATTAAACAATGTGAATGATTGATTGATTGATTGTGTGTGTGTGTGTGTGTGTGTGTGTGTTTCTACATAACTGATGAGGCACAGTACTTGATAACCTCAAAAAGACGAGTACAGTGCAAGAGTCGCAGAATAACACATATTCAAACACCATACAAAATACTTATATAATGGAAGGAAACATTCCACGTGGGAAAAATTATATATAAATACAAAGATGAGGTGACTTACCGAACAAAAACGCTGGCAGGTCGATAGACACACAAACAAACACAAACATACACACAAAATTCAAGCTTTCGCAACAAATTGTTGCCTCATCAGGAAAGAGGGAAGGAGAGGGGAAGACGAAAGGAAGTGGGGTTTAAAGGAGAGGGTAAGGAGTCATTCCAATCCTGGGAGCGGAAAGACTTACCTTAGGGGGAAAAAAGGACAGGTATACACTCGCACACACGCACATATCCATCCACACATACAGACACAAGCAGACATATTTGTCTGCTTGTGTCTGTATGTGTGGATGGATATGTGCGTGTGTGCGAGTGTATACCTGTCCTTTTTTCCCCCTAAGGTAAGTCTTTCCGCTCCCAGGATTGGAATGACTCCTTACCCTCTCCTTTAAAACCCACTTCCTTTCGTCTTCCCCTCTCCTTCCCTCTTTCCTGATGAGGCAACAATTTGTTGCGAAAGCTTGAATTTTGTGTGTATGTTTGTGTTTGTTTGTGTGTCTATCGACCTGCCAGCGTTTTTGTTCGGTAAGTCACCTCATCTTTGTATTTATATATAATACAAAATACTTATTTACATATATGCATTTGACAGTGAGAAAATATTCTCAAAACGCATCATGCTAAGCATGAAAAAATAAGTAACTAGTGCAGTATTTCATTATTTAAATAATGAATGACAGCTGCAGGCTTTCCAAAAACATCGATTATGATGTTTGAAATTAAGTCAAACGTTTCCACTTCCCAGACAGTTGTCAATTCCAGTTACATCAGCAGTTTTTATTAGATAATAAACCTTTATTAGATGATAAAGTCCCTGACAAGTCTTTTGGTGCCTGTTCTGTACATATATCATACATAAAGTGCCACGGGTTATCCTATACGTTACTTTTACAGCTTAAAACATTATTTCCCACATTTTACATTTTCCCACGTTTTACACCATTTTTTTTGAAGTTCCTTGAAAAATGTAAAAGTGGGGTTTCACTGTATATATATTTAATATTATATTCCTTCATAGTCTCTCTGCAGATTCTGCTGGTGTAATAAGCAGCATTGTCTGTCAATATCATCTTCGGTCTTCCAATCTCTGTTATGAAATCATTGACAAATTTCTTTAACATGGGATGCACATGTAGATTCCTCAAAGGATACAATTTCATATACTTCGAAAAAATATCGTAGAATGCCAGAATATACTTAAATCTTCCACAAGTAGTAGGATGTGGTCCACACACATCAGAAGATGTCTGTGTCAAAGGTTGGTGTGGTATGATTGGATGTAATTCAATTTTTTTTGGCGATAGTTGATGGGTTTAGTTTTCTGGCAAATCTTACATTTCTTTTGAATGTCACTAGCCAAGCATTCTAAGTTTGGATGGTAGCAGTATTGGGCTAACTTGGCTTTGCATTTTAAAGATCCAAAGTACCCCACTTCAGATGTGTCACAGTAAAGATTCCACATGTTCCTTTGGAATGCATAATTTCCATGGTTCATCATGAGTTTTAGAAATAATATATTAGATTGTAAAGTAGATAGACTACCAGAATAATTCATAGCTCCTTGGTTGATTACATCTAGAATAGATTTCCAGTAAGGATCTTGTTGTTGCAACTGCGACATATTGTGACACAACTTTTAAATTTGTTTCTCATGAAATGCAGTAGACAGTTTCCTTACTAAATAAAGTCTCTTTCTCAAATTCTTCATTATCCTGTCTTCTAGGCAAATGAGATAGAGCATCGAGTACAACGTTGTCCTTCCCATTTATGTATTGCACTGAAATGTTATATTTTTGAAGTAACAAGGCCCATCTTCTTAACCTTGACTGAAACATTCTTCCTATTAAATATAAGACAAAGCTTTACGGTCACAAAATATGGTTATTCTTTTTCTGTAGACAAAATATGTAAACTTTTTAAGCACCCGTACCACAGCTAGTACCTCTAACTCTGTGGTACAGTATGCCCTTTCACATTTAGAGAGCGTTCTACTTGCGAATCCTATAATCTTAATGGTATTCATATCTTGTGGATCATTCATTTGGAAAAGTGTAGTGCCTAGGCCTGTTTCAGAAGCATCAGTGACAATGCAAAACTCCTGTTCAAGTTTCAGATGACGTAACTAAAGCATCTCGGATTTTGTCAAATGCTTAAATACATCCAGGGGTCCATTTCCACATGATGTTCTTTCACAGTAACTGTAATAAACATTATTGGCTGATTAATTGATTAGGCAAAAATTTGCAGAAAAATGAGGCTAATCCCATGAAAGATTTTAATTCCTTTTTATTTTTAGGATAGGGACGCTTTGATAGCACTCATTTTCTTAGGATTCGGCATAATACCATCCGGCGTAATTACATGTCCTAGGAACTTAAGTTGACTTCTGGCGAATCTAGATTTCCTTAAATTTATTGTTGCTCCATACTCCAAGAATTTTGCAAATACGTTTTCAAGCAGATCAAGATGCTCCTCGTATGTTTCAGTAGCGATCAATAAGTCGTCCACATACAAGGTAACTCTGTCGAGCAAATCTTGTCCAAGTACAGTGTCTAGCACCAATATAAATACACTTCCACTAATATTTAGTCCAAATGGCATAACAGTGAATTGGTAACTTCTGCCCATAAAAATAAAAACAATATACTTTCAAGATTCAATCGAGATTTTCATTTTGCCAGTAAAACTTCTCATATTAAGAGATGTCAGGAAGCGGGCATGCCAGAATTTCTGAATTAATTCATCCAAATTCTCAGGTCTTGTCTGTACTGGTATGATTATCTTGTTATCTCCATGGTGTCTGGAACTAATCTGACATCACCATTCGCTTTGAGGAACGCCAAAGTAGGGCTACAATATTCAGAATGAGAGGGCTCTATACTGCTCCACTCTAACATTTTGTTAATTTCTTTCTTGACTGCCTCTCTCTTTGATCAAGGAACAGAGTAGAAAGTGCGATAAAAAGATTCGTGTGGATATGTTTTAATGTCGTATTCAAAACCTTTGATTATTCCGGGACATCTGCTAAATACGGGCAGATAATTACTTAACAAGCAACACAAATCTTCTCTTAGACTTGCAGATAGGTATTCACATTCGGATATTTTCTCCTGAAGTGTAACTTGACTTATTTCTTCTCCAGTATATTCAATATAGAAAATATCACCAACTAAATTACAGTCAATACCAATATAGCTAACCATTAACTTTATAAAATTCTGATCCTGGACTATTTTGCCCTTTATCATAGAGACTGTCAAAACGTCACCTACAGAGTCCAAGGTACATGTCCCTTCTTTTAAATTGATGACTGCTCCAGAATTACACAAAAATCTAGACCCCAAACACATGGAATGGTCATTCTTGGAACAATGGAGAAGGTACTTTCTATTGAAGCCCCCCACCCCACCCCGCATTATAATGTTGACTTGTGTCTGCTTTGAGACCTTTTGCACTTTCGCAGTAAATGCTTCAGGTACAATCCATCCAGCAACAGGAAATGTAAGCACTTTTGCTCCTCAACTAATTTGTTTAAAACAATCTTGCGTCATTATGCTAATAGTTGTTCCAGTATCAATCAAAATTTCATCATCAATACCATTTATTACTTCTTGAACTACTACCTGCAAAATTCATCCACACGTATTCAAAATGTAAGGTTTTTCTTCCATAAGTTCCTCCCTTAGATCCAAATCATCATCATCATACCTCAGTACATTCACTTTAAAATGATGCCTGCCCTCCTCATCCAATCGAGCCTTCCTAGGAAGGCTTTTGGTGACCGGTTCTAGTTTCATCTTTTGGTAGATGTGATATTCGGTGGTTCATGTACTTCAGCAATACCTAGAGTATGGTCGGAATATGGTAATTGTTCCGTTTACAGCTTTATTGTTCCGTTACCAAGTGGCATCAGTCCTTGTGGTTGTTGTGCTTGTTGAGTTACATTTGCATCACCCATCCAACATCAGGTGTCGAAGGGTCTTTCCAAGGTTGTATACTATCAGGATTGTCTTCTGGGTATATATCATGTCTGCGTGAATTACCATACCGATTATTCGAATCATTCTGTCTGCGTTTGCGATTTGGTTTTCCTGTACTAGTCTGATTCATCTGATTATTATTATTTCCATAGATTTCTTTAGTATAATAGGTGTTATGTTTATATTGATTATTATTATTGGCTTTACTATAGCTGTAAGATGTCGCTCGCCCTCCTTCGTGTAGAATAGCTTTAGTATTTCTATCTCGGTTGTTGTTATTGTTAATACTATTATTATTTCTTTTCTTTCTCAGACGTTATGTCTGGTTAAAAATGGAAAGTGACGCGGATCTTGATCAAGTGTGACTTCCTTTTAACTGTACGGTATATGTTACATTGCATTTAGGAACTTTCGGGTAATTGAACAAGTATCAATTACAGATTTCTGTAGTTGTATATATAAGTCTGGATGTAGCTGTATTGTGTTGATGTACTGGTGGATATTGTGTGGTATGATTCCTGTAGTTGATAGTATAATCGGTATAATGTCAACTTTATCCTGATGCCACATGTCCTTGACTTCCTCAGCCAGTTGGATGTATTTTTCAATTTTTTCTCCTGTTTTCTTCTGTATATTTGCTGTATTGGGTATGGATATTTCGATTAGTTGTGTTTATTACTTCTTTTTATTGGTGAGTATGATGTCAGGTTTGTTATGTGGTGTTCTTTTATCTGTTATAATGGTTCTGTTCCAGTATAATTTGTATTCATCGTTCTCCAGTACATTTTGTGGTGCATACTTGTATGCGGGAATGTGTTGTTTTATTAGTTTATGTTGTATGGCGAGTTGTTGATGTATTATTTTTGCTACATTGTCATGTCTTCTGGGGTATTCTGTATTTGCTACTATTCTACATCCACTTGTGATGTGATCTACTGTTTCTATTTGTTGTTTGCAAAGTCTGCATTTATCTGTTGTGGTATTGGGATCTTGCTGTAATATCTGGTGTTTATTGTTTGATCCTGTATTGCAATAATGAATCCTTCTGTCTCACTGTATATATTGCCTTTTCTTAGCCATGTGTTGGATGCGTCTTGATCTATGTGTGGCTGTGTTAGATGATACGGGTGCTTGCCATGTAGTGTTTTCTTTTTCCAATTTACTTTCTTCGTATCTGTTGGTGTTATGTGATCTAAAGGGTTGTGGAAGTGGTTATGAAATTGCAATGGTGTAGCCGATGTATTTATATGAGTGATTGCTTAGTGTATTTTGCTAGTTTCTGCTCGTTCTATAAAGAATTTTCTTAAATTGTCTACCTGTCCATAATGTAGGTTTTTTATGTCGAGAAGTCCCCTTCCTCCTTCCTTTCTGCTTAATGTGAATCTTTCTGTTGCTGAATGTATGTGATGTATTCTATATTTGTGGCATTGTGATCGTGTAAGTGTATTGAGTGCTTCTAGGTCTGTGTTACTCCATTTCACTACTCCAAATGAGTAGGTCAAGATTGGTATAGCATAAGTATTTATAGCTTTTGTCTTGTTTCTTGCTGTCAATTCTGTTTTCAGTATTTTTGTTAGTCTTTGTCTATATTTTTCTTTTAGTTCTTCTTTAATATTTGTATTATCTATTCCTATTTTTTGTTTGTATCCTAGGTATTTATAGGCATCTGTTTTTTCCATTGCTTCTATGCAGTCGCTGTGGTTATCCAATAAGTAATCTTCTTGTTTAGTGTGTTTTCCCTTGACTATGCTATTTTTCTTACATTTGTCTGTTCCAAAAGCCATATTTATATCATTGCTGAATACTTCTGTTATCTTTAGTAATTGGTTGAGTTGTTGATTTGTGCTGCCAGTAGTTTTAGATCATCCATGAATAGCAAATTTGTGATTTTGTGTTGGTATGTTCCAGTAATATTGTATCCATAAATAATAAATGTCTGCTTGTGTCTGTGTATGTGCAGGTGGATATGGGTGTGTGTGCGAGTGTATACCTGTCCTTTTTTCCCCCTAAGGTAAGTCTTTCTGCTCTTGGGATTGGACTGACTCCTTACCCTCTCCCTTAAAGCCCACATCCTTTCGTCTTTCCCTCTCCTACCCTCTTTCCTGACGAAGCAACCGTTGGCTGCGAAAGCTTGAATTTTGTGTGTGTATTTGTGTTTGTGTGTCTATCGACCTGCCAGCGCTTTCGTTTGGTAAGTCACATCATCTTTGTTTTTAGATGTATCTGTAATTTGTATTATTTAGCATGTTGGATAGTGGGTTCAGAGCAAGGCAGAACCAGAAAGGACTTAATGAGTCTCCTTGGTATATTCCACGCTTAATCTGTATTGGCTATGATGTGATATTATTTGAATTTGTTTGGATATTAAGTGTTGTTTTCTAATTTTTCATTACTATGTTTAGGAACTGTATCAGTTTAGGATCTACTTTGTATATTTCCAATATTTGTAGTAACCGTGAGTGGGGTACACTATCAAAAGCTTTTTGGTAATCAATGTATGCGTAGTGTAGCGACCTTTGTTTAGTTTTAGCTTGGTATGTCACCTCTGCATCTATTATCAGTCGCTCTTTACATCCTCGTGCTCCTTTGCAACAGCCCTTTTGTTCTTCATTTATAATTTTGTTCTGTGTTGTATGTGTCATTAATTTCTGTGTAATGACTGAAGTTAATATTTTGTATATTGTTGGTAGACATGTTATGGGGCGATATTTAGCTGGGTTTGCTGTGTCTGCTTGATTTTAGGTTTCAGATAAGTTATTCCATGTGTAAGTGTATCAGGGAATGTGTATGGGTCTGCAATGTAACTGTTAAATTATTTATAATAGAGGGAAACATTCCATGTGGGAAAAATATATTTAAAAAACAAAGATGATGTGGCTTACCAAACGAAAGCACTGGCCGGTTGATGGACACACAAACATACACACAGAATTCAAGCTTTTGCAACCAATGGTTGCTTCATCAGGAAAGAGGGAAGGAGAGGGAAAGACGAAAGGATGTGGGTTTTAAGGGAGAGGGTAAGGAGTCATTCCAATCCTGGGACCGGAAAGACTTACCTTAGGGGGAAAAAGGGACAGGTATACACTCGTGCGCGCGCGCGCACACACACACACACACACACACACACACACACACACACACACACACACACATATATATTTCTATATGTCTGCTTGTGTCTGTATATGTGTGGATGGATATGTGTGTGTGTGCGAGTGTATACCCGTCCTTGTTTCACCCTAAGGTAAGTCTTTCCGCTCCCGGGATTGGAATGACTCCTTACCCTCTCCCTTAAAACCCACATCCTTTCGTCTTTCCCTCTCCTTCCCTCTTTCCTGATGAGGCAACAGTTTGTTGCGAAAGCTTGAATTTTGTTTGTATGTTTGTGTTTGTTTGTGTGTCTGTCGACCTGCCAGCACTTTCATTTGGTAAGTCACATCATCTTTGTTTTTAGAAGAAAGATGATGAAACTTACCAGACAAAAGCGCTGGCAGGTCGATAGACACACAAACAAACACAAACATACACACAAAATTCTAGCTTTCGCAACCAATGGTTGCCTCGTCAGGAAAGAGGGAAGGAGAAGGAAAGACAAAAGGATATGGGTTTTAAGGGAGAGGGTAAGGAGTCATTCCAATCCCGGGAGCGGAAAGACTTACCTTAGGGGGAAAAAAGGACAGGTATACACTCGCGCACACACACACATATCCATCCACACATACACAGACATAAGCAGACATTTGTTAAGTGTGTGTGTATGTGTGGATGGATATGTGTGTGTGTGCGAGTGTATACCTGTCCTTTTTTCCCCCTAAGGTAAGTCTTTCCGCTCCCGGGATTGGAATGACTCCTTACCCTCTCCCTTAAAACCCATATCCTTTTGTCTTTCCTTCTCCTTCCCTCTTTCCTGACGAGGCAACCATTGGTTGCGAAAGCTAGAATTTTGTGTGTATGTTTGTGTTTGTTTGTGTGTCTATCGACCTGCCAGCGCTTTTGTCTGGTAAGTTTCATCATCTTTCTTTTTAGATATATTTTTCCCACGTGGAATGTTTCTCTCTATTATATATATATCTGTCTACACACGGATATGTGTGTGTGTGTGTGTGTGTGTGTGTGTGTGTGTGTGTGTGTAGGTGCGCGCGCGCGCACAAGTGTATACCTGTCCCTTTTCCCCCCCTAAGCTAAGTCTTTCCGCTAACAGGATTGGAATGACTCCTTACCCTCTCCCTTAAAACCCACATCCTTTCATCTTTCCCTCTCCTTCCCTCTTTCCTGATGAAGCAACTGTTGGTTGCGAAAGCTTGAATTTTGTGTGTATGTTTGTGTTTGTTTGTGTGTCTATCAACCGGCCACCACTTTCGTTTGGTAGGTCACATCATCTTTGTTTTTTAAATATGTTAAATAATTTAGTTAGATGTGAATGTGTTGAGGTGAACTTCTTTAGCCAGCAATTTGCTATTTTATCTTTTCCAGGGGCTTTCCAATTGTGAGTGGAATTAATTGCTTGGGTGACTTCATGTTGCAAAATTATCACTTCAGGCATTTGTGGTATCATCTTGTATGTGTCTGTTTCTGCTTGTATCCACAGTGCATGCCTGCTATGCTGTACCGGGTTTGACCATATGTTGCTCCAGAAGTGTTCCATATCTGTTATGTTTGGTGGACTGTCTATTTTAATGTGTGTGTTATCTATTGTCTGGTAAAATTTCTTTTGGTTTGTGTTGAATGTTTGGTTTTGTTTCCTTCTATTTTAACTTTTTTTGTATCTTCTAAGTCGTTTGGCCAAAGCCTGTAATTTCTGCTTCTTTTCATCTAATTGCTCTATCGCTTCTTGTTGTGAGATTTTACCTAACCTTTTTCTTTTTTTGTCTGATATTTCATTTCTTATAAATTGTGTTAACTGTCCGATGTCTTTTCTAAGTTTTTCTATTCTGATCTGTAGCCTGTGTTGCCATGCTGGTTTTGTGGGTTTCTTCTGTGTCTTGGTTGGTTCTGCTCTCTCCCTAGTGTGTATATTTGGTGTAGTGAGTGCTCCTATATAAATCAGTAGTTGTAACTCTTCCATAGTTGTATTTTCATCTATTTTGTTGTGTATGATTGTGTTGATAGTTGTTATCGTTGTTTCAACTTGTGGGTTATTTGGTGGGCTATGCAAGAATGGCCTATTATTATTATTATTATTATTATTATTATTATTACATTGTGAGGTAGAAATTTGATTAATATTCCATACTTGGACATCTTCTATTATCGTATCGATTGAATCGACTACAGACAGGAACTGTTCCACGTCATAGTCAGGGACATTTATAATTTTCTCACGTATATAAGTAGGTAATCTTCCTTTTTAAAATACGTATCACTTCACTATTGGAAATAGGATCACTCAAGTACCTCGTTTTATTAATGTATTTCTCGAAATACTGTCTTAATGAACGTCATTTACTATTATAAAACTCCAGTTGATACACCTCCTTTCATCGCCTCTCTTGTTTGCTACTCGACCTGATTTCACTAAGAAAAGTTGTTCAGACTCTGCACATCTATTACAATTCTCACACACTTCTGGCGCCCACAGTACTGCTTCATCTGTGGTCTTGGACACAATAAATTGAAGTCTGTCATGTTCAGACCAACTGCGAGGAAAAATATGCTTAAAATTGTTGATGAAAATTTTTGGATGGATGTCATCTTTTTCAGTTGAAAAGGTAGGAAACTGTCTGCTTCTGAATGTGCTTGTCGCAACCTTTAAAGACGACAAGTACTCCCTTTGTACAAAAGTGTCATTTTCATTTCCGTAACAGTCACAAAATTTATCGGGTGTATTCACGCAACAGTTACATTTTACTCAACTACAGGATTTATTATTCCTAAGCATGTCTTCAGAATAGCTGCCTGTACTCAATACATTTCGTGAAGGTTCCCCCCCTTTTCTTCTAATTGTGACAATTTAAAATTTATTTCACTCTGCCACTTAGGTAATTCTTCAATTACTTTATCTTTAATAGCCTGAAACTCACTAATAAATAATTTGATAAGTTCATCATTTGCCATTTCCTTAACTACCTCAGCTTGTTTCAACTCAAGAGTGGTATTGACTTTCTCTTCGATTTACTTATTTTTAACTTCTATCCACTCAAGAAGATCATCATCTAATTTTTTAGTTTGGTCCTTTAAATATTTATCTATGCCCTTGCAAGTGTTTATTTTGAATTCTGACATCTTTTTAGACAGATCCTCAATTTGCACACTAGCCTTCAAGTAACTACTTTTACGGTTACAGATTTTATCTGACAAATCACCATGCCCTTTTGAAATAGTTTCACATTTAGTATCCTTCTCATAAATTTTACCTATAAATTCAGTGCATAGGTTGGTCATATCCATTAAAACTTTTATTTCTAATTCACTAAATTTAGTATTTAATCGTTCTTCCCACTCTACTTTTTAAGTTAGTGAATTTCATTTAATTTTCAATTATCATCTTTAAGTGACTTGAACTTCAGAACACTTCCTGTTGCCAGAAACATCCTATACCATTCCTTAATTGTTTTCTTATCAGGTTGATCACATTCTTACACATGACGATAATTTCTTTGCACAGTAATTGGCAATTTTGTTTCTGCAAACCACACTACTGGTTGCGCGCGCTGCTGTGGAGTCATCATTTTCACTTCGTGCGACCACTATGCACTCTGGTGACAATACTTGGCACTTCTGACACAGGAATATAAATTCTTTGAGATGCTCTACAATGTGGTGCATTTTTCATTGTCGTATGAATATGGTTTTTCTCTCCTGGGTTGTTATTGGGGGAGGTTTGAGTGGGACACCCTGTATATGAACTAACTTAAAACAATTACACATGTGGTGCCTGTTTCAGAAACAGTATGAACCACATGGGAACTGTTGACATATCATAATGTAAGGAAAAAATGCAGTATCTTTGATTTGCAGTGAATGCAGGTAGTGTAGTGCCACTGTCCTGAGGTGTTAAAAATATTGGTCATTATGTTGCGTCAAGTAGGGTATGAGCAAACATAATCGAAATGGAGGAAGCATGTAATATTATGATATAATAGTTGCGGCTAGATTTTTTTTAAAGATCTGATGTCATTACATTTGTTTGTAAGTTACATTTCTACAGAAAATGCTGATTTCGTAATACATTTGTGTGTGCTGTACTAATAAATGTGAATTATCCCTTAAAAAATTAGGTTGGTAAACCAGCGACATTCACAGTGGATGCCTCAGAAGCAGGAGAGGGCACACTGGAGCTGGTTGTTAGTACAGACAAGACAACGGTTAAAGCAGAGGTAGTAGCCTGTTCCAGAGGATTGTACGATGTCACATTTGTGCCTCATGAACCGATACCACATTTTGTCAACATCTCATTCAACGAAGAAGATGTGCCAGGTTAGATTTTTGCTTTCATGCTCACTTATCATTACATCAGAATCGTATTATTATGTGAATAGTGGAGAAAAACATATAAAGAAAGCACTAGATTACATTCAAAAATGTGAAACTATTCATTGCATTACGGATATATAAACAAATATGTCACTTACAGATTATACCTTAGGCCTCTTCAGATTGACCATCTGCCACCTACGAGGAGTACGAAGAGCGATCTAGGACTGTGGGCCACGCGATAGGCAAGTTGTCGATCCCCTCAGCTGTCATTGTCTGTAGACAAATCACGACGATGCCGCCACTTCCTTATTTGAGGAGCTCCTCATTTGACCTCGTGAGGTTGAATGGACCCCTTTCCAGACCACCTTACCTCAGAAATAATATGAAGGCTCATCTCCTTCCACACCGAAAGTGATGACTCTAACCGTTCGATTACAGAGGTGGTCATTATGAGTTATCTATAATATTATTGATATGAATTTTCTAATTATTGCATTATGTTAAATGGAACAACAGTCTGTTATCTTTCCATCCCAAAGTTCCCATTACTTCCACAATAAAGTGGATAGGCAATTTCATAGTGAAGTTCAAAAAAGAAAATTATTATGAATCGGGTACACAGAAAAAGGATAAATAATTATAAGATGGGGTTCTTAGAAGCGCTTTTGAAAATTATGTTTTGTATACAAACAGTCCTGCAGCTGAGAGATTCTGTGTGTCTCATAGTAAAGGTAAAGCCTGATCAGTTTGAATACAACACAGCTTAACTAGGCACGATGCTATTGAAAGTAGTGTGATGTTTCCTTCCTCTAATCCTTGAACTGTAGCCAATTGTAGAGGGATCTACCATTTACTTTGTTAACTGTAAGTGGGCCGATACTCTCCAAAATGACAAATTACAACTGAGTACACGAACACCTTTTAATGGTGTCCTTGAGCGCCCGAGCCGCAGACAGGCACTTTAGGGCAAACACATTACGATAAGTGGTCCGGATGGCCACAATTTGTGTGGAGGAAGAGTGGGCTGCAGCCTGTCTCCTTGTTGATGCCCATACACATTCAAAGATTCTAAGCATTCAGAAAGAGATTTTCACTTTGCAGCAGTGTGTTTGCTGGTATGAAACTTCATGGCAGATTAAGACTCTGTGCCGGACAGAGATTCGAGCTCGGTACCTCTTTGCCTTTTGCGGGAAAGAGCTCTACCGTGTGAGCTACCCAAGCGTGACTCATGACCTATCCTCACAGCTTCAATTCCCAGTACGTCATTCCTACCTTTGAAACTTCACAGAAGCTCTTCTGCGAACGAAAGAATATTGTGGAGACATCACTTTGCCACAGCCTGGTGGATGTTTCCAGAATGAGATTTTCACTCTGCAGTGGAGTGTGCGCTGATAGGAAACTTCGGGGCAGGTTAAAACTGTGTGCCGGACTGAGACTCGAACTCGGGACCTGTGCCTTTTACTGGCAAGTGCTCTATCATCTGAGCTGCATTCCCGGAATTCATTGACAGGGCTTCACACATAAAAGTTCAACAGATTTGAGTCAGGAAACACGTGAGGTGGCAGTATTGGCAAGCCACAGCCGAAACACTTGTTGTAGAGAATTTGTTCTGTATATTCCCAAATGGCCACGTGAAATAGTGCCCGTCCATCATCATGTATGTACCGTATTCATTCTTTCACCGTGGGGGATGTCTTCTGAATGAAGATTAACAATGTCGTAACATTGGTACGACTGCACATGTGAGTGTATCGTATTGGGGAAACTGTTGGTTTTCGGACCTGCATGTTAGGATTATTTGCTTGTTTCATTGCCCTCTACTTGCATAATAATAGTCAACCTGTGTGTTTGAGTGATCTACCTGGTTCTTTACCCTGCAAATCTTTGTAATGAATATTCTCAGTAGAGAGACGAAGTGAGAAGGAAAACACTAATAAGTTTGCACAGTGGCGATGGAGCGATAATAGTGCTCGTGTGGCAGAAAGGGGATGGGGATGGGGGTGGGCGTAGGGAAGGGGATGATTACAGGCATTGAAAATTGCAAACAAAGATATGTGCCAGCCACAGGTCAAAGACCTAAAAATATTAAAACACTGACTATAGCTTCCCTCTATATGAAAGCCAGTCTCCTCTATGAGAAAGCAGCCAAAGGTTTCAACTTGCAGAAATTCTGTCCACAGTTATGGAACAAGGAACAGAAATAATATGGATTTAGAATACACTAGATTAAGTACATTTCAAAATAGTTTTGAATTTACTGGCATAAAGCTATATAATAAACTGCTTCTGACAAGGAGAGAGCTATCAAAACCCATTTCATGCATATGATATGTGGTTTATGAGCAAATACAAAATGAGACATTCATACAAAATAATACAGGCAGGATTTGTGTGTGTAGGAAACATTAGTCCTGTACTTGGTTAGGATAGTGGTGTGACATTTGAAAGAGCAACTAGATACAGAAACATGAGTCATTATTAAAAAAAAAAAGGGGGGACGTGAAAGGCCTAGCAGCTCCCATAAGAAGTTGTATAAAAGGAGAAATGAAAGAAGGAAGAAACTGCTAAAAGTGGCTAAGGATCCTTTAGGTTGTTGGGTCAAGTTACATTTTGTACCTCAAATTCTACTTCCATATGGGAAAAATTGAAAATGCTTTAAAACATGTCTTAAACTGTTAACTTTTATGGCACATATATTTCTGTGAATTTTTGCAAAAACTCCTAAGGAGTTTGCTTCACTAAGTGTCTTGTCACAAAATTAGGTACAGCATGGTCACATCCACTCACTGTAGTCCGCTGGCACTAAGCACTGTGATTTGCCTGCCTTACAGCTTCATTGCCGCATGTACACTTAGCTGTGCACTAGGTCAGTGTCAGCTGAATGTTCTGTGCTTCTGTGTGATATTGTGTGTTCACTTGTGGTTTCAGTCTTTCACAGAATAAAGCATTGATGTGTGTTTGGTAGTGAATGAAATGCAGGAGCAAGGGCATACATGTAACCTTACTCCAGTCACTGTGCATATAGGCCAAAAAAACATTTGAAAACAATCTAAAATTGTCATATTGAACATACTGAGGATTTTTTCTGATCTGGTCAACCTTAAAGAACCCAGGATTAATATAAATTTTGTGCTAGTTCATAAAATGTCAAAAACAACCTTGTAGTATTTTCGAATTGACTGTATGTTTTACTAACAATATAGTAAATATTGGTAGAATTTCTAGATGTGAGCACAGGTTTCGATTCTCCAAGAAAGGCTAATGAAAATGGAAATTATATAATTTGACAATTCTGGCAAGAAGTTAGTGTGTAGAACAGTATTTTGATACTATGGCAGAGGAGAGTATTCAGAGCTAGAAAAATACAGAGTGATCGCAGTGAAAAATATAATTCTTCTGACTTGTAGAACTTCATTCTTTTTCTTCTCTGTTCAATTGTCTTCTGATTCAGAAAATATAATGATGGACAAAAAAATTTAAATAGAATCCAAAGACATTGCGGCAGTAAGCATGAAGGTTTGTGTAAAATGCACTTACTGTGTGCAGGGGACAATAGTCTAACAGTATACTTCAATAAAACTTGGGTTTCACAAAAACCACATGCAAAAATATATTTCGCTCAACTTAAGTGGAAAAATTAGCCTGAAAATACTTATGTGTACTGTATATCGATGATTTGACTGACAGGTGCAGTGATGAAGGGTCAGTAAGAACTGCAAACAAAAAATTTTCAGGGGGGTAGGGAATATTTTCGGTAATATTAAGTTGACCCATCGGAACTAAAATCCCGGCGGTGGCAAACAAGCACTCCCACACTGGCTCGCACGGAATCTCTCATAACTAAAATGCACTCATACGTGACACGACGTAATAATGATGCCTCAGAGGTTACCGAAATTAATTTCGTAGTTTTCTTAACAACTTTCTCACCAGAAATTTCCACTATGTCCAACAGAATGCAAATTCATTAGCGATGACATTTTATGTTACACAGGTGGTACAGTTTCACAAGGTATTTCATTTTTTATCTCAGAAAGTTTTTATGTTTTCATAATAAAATATGGATCACATGCGTCTATAACCTTTCAATGTTCATATATTATTTTCAGTCCAAACATGTCAGTGGTTATGTTTTTCCACAGGTTGAAGTGATAAAAATATTAAGCTTATCCATTATGAATGTTTAAGAAACTGTGACTGTTTGTTCAATTTGATTACAGAAAATTGCAACCAGTAACTTTTTGAAATATTTCCGTATTCTGTGAACTGATCTTCGAACCTTTTGAAGTTTATCTTAAGGTGGTGTACAGGAGGTTACATAGCTATTTCAAAACGTAATGCTGGGTACTGCCTCTGGCATGAACATGGAACATGCTTTAATGCATCTCCATGAGTTATGTTAAAGGACCAAGGACATCTACATCTATATCTACATGGCTACTAAGCAAATCACACTTGCGTGCCTGGAAGAGGGTTCAACTTCACAATAATTATGTTATTTCACTCTCCAACAACGTGTGTGAGCTCTTGATTTCCCTTATTGTGATGATCATTTCTCCCTATGTAGGTTGGCGTCAACAACATATTTTTGTTTTCAGAGGAGAAAGTTGATGATTGAAATTTACGGGAGAAGATCCTGCTGCAGCGAGAAATGTCTTTGTTTTAATTATGTCCACCCCAAATCCTCTATTGTGTCCATGACACTCTCCCCTATTTCTTGGTTGAACAAGATATGCAGCCCTTCTTTGAACTTCCTCAGTGTCTCCGTTAATCATGTCTGGTAAGGATCCCACACTGTGCAGGAGTACTTGAAAAGATGATGGACAAGTGTAGTGCAGGTAGTCTCTTCAGTAGATCTTTTGCATTTTCTAAATATTCTGCCAATAAAACACAGTCTTTAGTTTGCCCTTTTCCACAACATTTTCTGTGTGTTCTTTCCAATTTATATCGTTTTTTATTGTAATTCCTAAGCATTTAGTAGAATTTACGGCCTTTAGATTTGATTGATTTATTGTGTATCCTAAATTAAGTGGATTCTGTTTTAGCACTCTTGTGGATGACCTCACACTTTTCTTTATGAAGCGTTGATTGACACTTTTTGAAATTGTTTTGCAATTTGTTTTGATCTTCTTATGATCTTACTAGTCAGTAAACCACAGCATCATGTGCAAACAACCAAAGACGGCTGTTCAGATTGCATCCTAAATCATTTATGTAAATAAGGAATAGCAGAGGGCCTATAACATTATGTTGAGTAATGCCAGAACTCACCTCTGTTTTACTCGATGACTTTCTGTCAGTTGCAATGAACTGTGACCTCGCACAGGAAATCATGAACCCAGTCAGATAACTGAGATGATATTCCATAAGCATGCAATTTTATTTCAGGCATTGGTGAGGTACAGCCTTCAGGAAATCTAGAAATATGGAATAAAGTTAAAGTCCCTTGTTGATAGCATTCAACACATTGTCTGATTAAAGAGCTAGTTGTGTTTCACAAGAATGATAGTTTTCTAATCTGTGTTGACTGTTTGTCAATAGACCATTCTCTTTGAGATAATTCATAATGTTCGAACATAATATGTGTTGCAAAATCCTGCTCCAAATTGATGTTAATGATATGGGCTTGTAATTAAGTGGATCACTCCTACTGCTGACCTTGCCTAGTCAGTGGTGCGGGTCTCCTGCATCATCCCCCTACGCTCGTCCGAGTATGGGACCTAATAATCATCACTCCTACTGCCTTTCTTGAATTTTGATGTGGCCTGTGCAACTTTCCAGTCATTGGGTATGGATCTTTCATTGAGCGAGCTGTTGTATATGTATATGTTGTACATGTATGGAGCTATTGTGTCAGCATACTCTGAAAAGAACCTAGTTGGTATACAGCCTGGAAGAGAACACTTGCATTTGTTAAGTGATTTAAATTGCTTCCCTACTCAGAGGATATGTACTTTGATGCTACTCATGTTGGCAGCTGTTCTTGATTCGAATTCTGGAATATTCACTTTGTCTTCTTTGATTAAGGCATTTCAAAAGGCTATGTTTAATAACTCTGCTTTAGCAACACTGTCATCGTAGTATTTTCATTGCTATCGCACGGAGAAGGCATTGATTGTGTCATTCCACTAGAATAATTTACATGCAGTCAGAATCTCTTTGCATTTTCTGCCAGCTTTTGAGACAAAGTTTAATTGTGGCTACGCACTGAAGTCCATGCTAAATTTCGAGCTTTTATAAAAGATCACCAGTATTGGAGATCTTGCATTCATTTAAATTTGTCATGCTTTGACCTGTGGGATAAGATCTGTTTTTTGTTAATTTATTTGGTATAAATCTGTCAATTGCTGTCGATATTATTTCTGTGAAATAAAATCACATCTGGTGCACACTTACATTGTTAATTCAGATAATTGTTATATCAGGCTTAGCCAACTTTCAGTGCCTATAAGGACCTAAGCATCAGTGCTTTCTGTTAGCACTTGGAGCTCTGATATTTTCCCCAACACAGCTAGCACAATTTACAACTGTTACACAGATGATTCTAGATCTACATTCTTCCAGTGTTCAGCTCGCATCCTTTGAGACTGAAGGTCCTTTTCTGTTTCCCTGAGAAACTTTAACCTAAAAAATCACAAAGTCCACGCCACACTGCCCATGCTATCCGTGTAGCCATCTACAGTGTGTAATGGACTCCTGACCTATTTAGCAGAACCCAAAGCCTCTCCATCCTATGGAATAAGTTGAGGAATTTGCAGCCTATACATGGTCACAGAACCGTCTGAGCCTCTGAGTCATTCACTCAACTTGTATGAGTGGTTCTATCGACTGTGCTGCAGATAATGCACTCTGGTTTCCTCTCACAAGCAAGACAAGCCATCTTCAGACTTCACCTCCCTCCCTCTCTTTCCCTCCCTCTCTCCCTACTCCGCCTCTCCCCATCCCCATCTCCCCCTCCGCCTACTCCCTCCCCATCCCCGCTCCCCACTCCCACCCCTGCCCATCCCCCCACCCCTCCGCCCACCCACCCCCTCCACACTCACGGCACCGTGTCTCCCTCCCCCGCCCCTCCCAACCCGCTCCGCACCCTCCCCCTCCCAACCCGCTCCGCACCCTCCCCCTGCCCCCTCCCTCCCCCTGCCTGCTCCCCCCCACCCCGTCTCTCAACCCCGCCCCATATCACGACCCCGCAACCCGTCCTCACGACCCCGCAACCCGTCCTCACGACCCCGCAACCCGTCCTCACGACCCCGCAACCCGTCCTCACGACCCCGCAACCCGTCCTCACGACCCCGCAACCCGTCCTCACGACCCCGCAACCCGTCCTCATGACACCGAACCCGTCTCCGAATGCCCCTCAGCCCCACCCCGTCTTCTCTGATCTCATATCAGTGACCAGACAGATATTTCATAAATTTATGGAAAGAGAAAGGGGGGTTCACGAAGTTGGTTTGAACTGGGACTTCCTGCTTGGCATTCCAACATTGTAACCACATGACAATGATGCTGTGGCCAATCATATTCAGTCAATGTTACACATTTTGAGCTTGGACCGTTCACTGTCTCTATTTTGTTTTTCTTTTCACAGTTCCGTGCACCTTCTTATTTTCATGCTTGATCTGTGTTCAGTTTTTGATAGGTATCTACTGTTCCATTTTACCACTAAATCTGAGGGGGGAAGGGGGGGGGGGGTGCGGTGAGGAGTTTCTCTTGCTAGAAGCCGACAGATATTAACACTAAAATAAGATGATGCTCTATCGTGCATGAAGTACATGATTGATTGCACAGCTAGAGGCACATCTGCTACTGATCAGGTAGAACAATCTCTACAAAATTATGTTAACTTCTTCCGTTGAGCTTGGGTGGAAGGAAGTGATGTCCTACCATGCCTACTATGCCGGCCCAAACATTGACAGAAAATCGTTGTTGATGACTTGCTTCAACAGTTGCATGAATATTAGCATCTACCCTTACACACTGATTGTGAAAATTTACAATCTGATCTCGCTGAAATGATACCCCATCTGTGAGCAGCACTGTTGCACTATAATTAGGGTTGACACTTTGATGAATAAACCATTAGCAAAAGAGTACCCATGCAGGACGATTAGCTGCTAGTAGTGCCTGCACATGCTGTAAATGTATGGATACAGCTGGTCGTCACATAAAACTTATCAGGCAGTCATGTGGTCAACATTCAGTGTTGCAGCTACATGTCTCGTACTGACACTAGGGTCCTCGTTTACTGCATGAGGAATTGCCGCCCCCCACTGTGATTCCCTCATCCTCCTAGGCCTGCCCCAGTTGCAAGTATCAGGCTTAACTGCCCCGTATTCCCTAAGACAATGATTAGTGGCTTCAAATGTTTTCCTGTTGCGGTGTGTTCTGTACACCAAATGGGCTTCTGCCATCTCTGAATTTGTGTACACGGCCATTGCAGAAGCCAAATCTCTGATTCATTCTATGTGGTAATGTGTGTGCTTTCAATGGTCGTACTGATCACTGGAACAGATGATGTTACCTTTAAACAAGCAATGGCGGACATCACATGGCAACAGGGACATGTAAAACAACAAACTGGCAGTGCACAACATAAGCAGGCGTCACCAAGAGTGCATGTTCCCCATGAGTCTAACGTTGTGTTCTTGTGTATTTCCCCTGGTTAGTGAGTTGGAGAAAATGAGTTTTAACATGGATACAAATTGTTTCAATACCCATGTTTGTGTAACATAATTTCTTCATCTATGTGTGAGGAGAATCTCCTGCAATTTGTGTTGTAGATTTTTTTACAAACTGTAGTTGTATGTTTTACAGCTGTGATTTGAGAATATCTTTATTTTTTTAAAGGGATTTGATTTCACTTTTTAACCAAATAATTTCACATGTGCTTTTGCTATCTGGGCTGAGATGCTTTGACATGTTGTTTTTTATTCTGATATATTTTGTAGTCAAGTATTATGACACACACTTTTTGTTATATCGTATTGCAAGGATAGTTTTTGTTGGTTTAAGTTTACATTTCTGAAATTCATGCATTGTTCTAACTTCCTGGCATGGCAGCAATAGTTCAAGCTCATCCATTATGGAATGACTGTTCATTCAATATAAATATGGAAAATTGCAGCTTCAAGAATTTTCTTTAGGAAAGTAAATCATCATATTATAGGATAAAAATAGGGATGTCTGTATCTTTTTACTAAATTCTAACTAACTGGCAATGCCGTAGGACTGAGAGATGACCTTGAAATAAATGGCAGCAGCAATGTGGAGTTGAGCTCCTCTGGAGGATGGCCGGTTCATCATATTCTGTTGTCTCTCTGCCAGTCATCTGAAAATTGCAGTATTCGTGACTGATCTCAATTTTTAGCACAATCTAGTGTTCTCAATGTGAAACATTTCGTTTTGACTTTAGAGTTCAGTACGGTATTGATAGCTTCTTCGTTGTTGGATGAAACCAGTAACCAGGTAAAATGGCTGAATTGTACTTGCATCCATACTGTCGGTTCATTGTCTTGCACTTATTATAGGTTACTGGTAGGCCTTGTACATCAGCATCTTATTGAAACCAAGCAGAACAGGGAATTTTCTGGGAACTAATAAGTTTTTTTCACAATGACTGTGTTGAACAGTGTGACACGAGCTACCATTTCAGGGTCAATTCTGTTTCTTTGAAATTATAAATCTGCACAAGCACATGGGTTTTGTATATGTCCTGTTATGTTAAAATACCAGCTAGTTAGGAGTGATTGCTAGATTAATATATTTCAAGTACATAGATATAAGACATTAACTCATTCACAGCAACTACAGGACAAGAACTAAGTCACTTACAAAGGAGACATATTCTACCCTTTAGCAGAGTACATGCCAAATAAACAAGTGTGTCGAGCTAAAACGGTGCACTGGGCCCATGCCTCCTGTAGGCAGTGGGCTACACCATAGTGCAGAGTAGCGTGTACTGAACTACACTGCACTGCACTCAGCCTCAGTCTGCCACTTGTTCCCCTCCATGCATGTGCTGTTGTTAGAGGTGCCAGTCCATCTTTGCAGTCTGCAAAGTAAGGAGGGAAACAAACCGGAACTTCTGAGTCAGCCCACGAAACATAAAGTTTAGTGCAGCTGTTAGCACAGTGTCGGGTTCAGATTGTGATCTGGCACTTAATTTTAGCTTTCCACATACATTCAGTATTTCACTTGTTAATTACTTTATATTGTGCCACCTGTCTCATTGTTTGCAGTCCACAGTTCAAAATATTCTGTCTTTCACTTTCTCTTTTCCTACCATACTCAAGTCCTAATCCTCAAGTGTTTAGCAATAAATTTTTTGGTAGTTTGATCAAGTGTGGCTCACATCCGACCCCCATTTTCCTTTGTCCTACTCTGTCAGCTAGAGGTGAAAGGAAATTGAAATTTCCATGAACATTTAATGTATAATGCTATTAAAAATATGCTTTCTTCAAAAAGTATGCCTCCAGAATATGTCATTTCCTGATTCTATTACTGCACCTTTATCACTGAGTACCAGAGTAAATCCCGTAAAAAGCCACCTGAATTGTTATATTTTTGTTTGCAGGTAGCCCTTTCCAGTGTGATGTGTTGGAACTAGGTGCTAGAGAAGTTCGTCAGATGAAGCATAAAGAGTCACGAATGGTGACTTTAAGGGGTGAAGGACTCAAAGATGTTGTTGCTGGTTCTACAGCATATTTTGATGTCGATCCTAAGGGGCTTGATGGTCACATAGATATTGAAATAATAGGTAAGTAAAGACAAGGAATGTCAGAGGTTGTTTGCTGTATACTCTCTGTGCCTTTTTGGAATTGTAATACCTATCTTTTTACCTTATCATATTCTGGGAAGAAGTGAGATGTTGAAAATAAGGGAAAGAAGTTAGATGTTGAAAATAAGGGAAAGAAATGGCACAATATGCCATAGTAATTTGGTACTAGTCGAATTGTGGTAATTTTCCCCCCTTCATACATTTGTACATTGCAGAACATCAAACGAATCGGAAAGAGATTTTCTCCCTGCTTGCCATGCGACCTCGGTCACATGATCTGATGTCACAGTCAGAGTCAGCAGAGTCCAAGCCTAGACATTCCTAAGGGGTATCATTCTGGAAGACAAGGCTTGTGAAAATTCCCTGAAGGTTGTTGTTCACTGCATTGAACAACTGGTTGAATCATATAAAAAGACTCCGTAATTTCTCATTTTAGACTATAAGTGGAGAAAGTGAGATGGTGGTTGTAGAAAATGTAAAGAATTGGAAAACACTACATTGCCATGCTTGAGGCATGGTTATTAGCGCAGAGGTATTTGCAATGCAAGTGAAACTGACTTCTTTTATGGTTCACGGGTTGCGAAAATATATTCTATTAAGGGAGAAAAATACCACAGGGGTGTGTGTGTGTGTGTGTGTGAGAGAGAGAGAGAGAGAGAGAGAGAGAGAGAGAGAGAGAGAGAGAGAGAGAGAAGTGAGGGAAGTGGGAAGCTGACTACATTAATAACAGGAAAATTTAAAACCAACAAAGTGTTTAAACAAAACTTCAAAAAGCTACCTTGTACTTATAAGTACAACAGCAATGCCTGGAGGAGTTTAGGTGCCAAGACAGGTGCAGCAGGGTGGAAAATTGTACTTATTATTATTGTCCAATGTGCTGTACATTCCGAGGAAACACAGTTTGTGGGGAATATAAATATTGTGTTCCTTCCTCCTTACTGCACAAACCTCTGAACGTGGGCATAAAGCTGTTAAAGCTAAATACAGTGTAGGAGCAGTGCAGAAATGTTTCGTTCCTCGAGAAGTGGAAGGTGACGACTTAACATTCTACAGACTGTGTATATGTTTGTTGCTGCCTTCAATCGTGTGACAATGCTCGGACGTCCACTCTTCTCTACATCGTGAATGTCGGTTCGGCCATTTTTAAACCGAATGCACCATTTCTGGACGGAACATTCATTCATTACGTCGTTTCTGTACACTTTGCACAGTTCACGATAAATTTCTATAGGTTTTAGGTTTTTGCCAACAAAAACCGTATCACAGACCACACCTCACAAGTGGCGGTATTTTCGATTGCAGCGCACATTTAAAATTCGAATATCGTAAAAACCAGATGCGCAGAGACATTCCTGCTGCCACAGATGGATGCTGGCTGAGTCCCCGAGCATATACATACCAAAATGTATGCGATCAGTGCACGCCTTGTTGTGGCAGGCGGAAATGTTCCCTACTTTCTGAATAGCCCCCGTAGATTATTCGAGCTTTGCTAAAATTCTCCCAGTGAACCGAAGTAGACTATTCACCTTGCCTGCTGCACTCCTCGTCTGCTCATTTCATTTTAAATCGTTTAGACCTATTTGTTTAATCGACGTGACTGGTCAAGTATTATGCTACCAGTTCTGTATTCGAACATTATGGAATTGTTTTTTCCTACTCGTCTGCATTAATTTTACATTTTTATGCATTAGAGCTTGCTGCCACCAACTAGAAATTTTGTGAAAGTCATCTTGTATCCTTCTGTAGTTAATTAATGATGACACCACAAGCACCATCAACCAAGCAGCTGCACATTGCCGCTTACATTACTCGTTAGGCCATTTATGTACATCACACCTCCCTATAGCACTCCTGACAAAGAACACTTGCCGTTGAGAAGAAAATTGTGAGTTCTATTAATTAAGTAGCCTCCGAGTCACTTACATTTTGTGAACCTAATCTGTAGGCTCAGACCTTCGTCAACAGTCAGCAGTGAGGCACTATGTCGAAAACTTCCAGAAATCTAGGGATGTGAATTCTACCTGTTGCTCTTGATGCATTGCAGGATATCGTGTGAGCACAGGGCAATCTGAGTTCTGCATAAGCTTAAAATTTTGCAGCCAACTAATGTTAAGGATATTGGTCCATAATTTTGTGGGCCTGTTCTTTTCCCCTTTTTTATATACAGGAGTCCATCTGCTCTTATTTCCAGTCGCTTGGAACTTTGTACTGGGTGAAAGATTCACAGTAAATGCAAACCGAGCAAGGGCTAATGCTGTAGAATACTCTCTGTAAAACCAAATTAAGATTCCACCCGGTCTTCGTGACATTTGTTCCCTGTGCCAGGGATACCTATTACTATGTCCTTCGTATGGGAGTCTTTGTGCCTGTCAAACGATGGTACGCTTGTACGATACTCAAGTGTGAATGTTTTCTTAAATGTGAAATTTAACACTTCAACTTTTCTTTTGCTTCTTCTGTCTTCACACCAGACTAGTCAGTGGGTGACCATAGAGAAGCCTTTGACCTGCCAAGCCTTTGTGTGAAGAACAAAATTTTCTCGGGTTCTTGGCAAGATCTTTTTCTAATTTATGAGGATGGGAGTTATTGTATGCTTAACGCATTGCCCTTTTTACAGAGACCGAATTTGTACTAAATTTTGCCTGTTGCCATTGGCAAATTCCTTGTTGAACAGAGTGTGCAACAGTCTCTGCTCCTCAGCATTTTCCGAATTTCGTTATTAAAACATGGAAGGTCTTTTCTGTCCTTAATCTAATTACTTGACACATACTTCTCCATAGCATGATTTACAGTCAGTTTAAACTCTGCCCTTAATTACTCTATGCCCTTCATATTGGAGATAAGCAATGTTCATTCATTTCTAAGTGGCTGCTTATCTTTTGGTTTTAGCAAAAATACTCTCCTAGCCCTCTTGATGGATTCACTAACTTTATTAGCCATCGTCACTACAATATCACAATAACTAATTCTTGTCCCTATGCAGACACTGTTGATCAGGTCAGGTCTGCCCCTTACATCAGATTTCCCAATAACAAGTTAATGCCCCCCCCCCCTTTCCCGTACCCACTTGATGTAGCCAAAGGAGTGGCCACAAGTTCACTCACAGGGTGTACAGGCAAAACCAGACGGTTGTCTTCATCGTCGAATCTGCTGAGAAGATGGATCTCCCTCATCGAATCTGCTGTGAGGTGCCTCAGCAGCAGAGCCCACGGGAGAAATGGGCGATGCCTGAGGTGTCCCATCTGATGCACCATGTTTTCTGCCGCTGCTACACCCAGGGCAGCAGTGCAAAGATGCTTGACCTTGTCCAAAGGCATCGTCAGCTGTTCACGAACTGCACCCAGCTCCTCCGTATTTGTTGTGATACTCGTAGCATTTTCTTAAATTAATTTTCTACACAGTTTTAGAATTGATTATTATTTCTTAAAACCCTAAATAAAAGCTTCAGTTTCTTGAATATCTTGTATCCAACAGCAATAACTAACAAGTGATATGCCAGATGAATAAATTTCATGTAGAGCTGTGAATACTAGGAAGGGAAAATTGCACTCACATGAAACAAAATATGGCTAAGGGGAAATTTTGAATTGGATATACTACAGCCGTAATTTTTCCGGAGGGCATGCAGCTTTACTGTATGGTTAAATGATGATGGCGTCCTTTTGGGTAAAATATTCCGGAGGTAAAATAGTCCCCCATTCGGATCTCCGGGCGGGGACTACTCAAGAGGACGTCGTTATCAGGAGAAAGAAAACTGGCTTTCTACTGATTGGAGCATGGAATGTCAGATCCCTTAATCGGACAGGTAGGTTAGAAAATTTAAAAAGGGAAATGGATAGGTTAAAGTTAGATATAGTGGGGTGGTAATTAGTGAAGTTCGGTGGCAGGAGGAACAAGACTTATGGTCAAGTGAATACAGGGTTATAAAGACAAACTCAAATAGGGGTAATGCAGGAGTAGATTTAGTAATGAATAAAAAAATATGAGTGCGGGTAAGCTACTACAAACAGCGTAGTGAACGCACTATTGTGGCCAAGATAGCCACAAAGCCCACGCCTACTACAGTAGTACAAGTTTATATGCCAAGTAGCTCTGCAGATGATGAAGAAATTGATGAAATGTATGATGAAATAAAAGAAATTATTCAGGTAGTGAAGGGAGACGAAAATTTAATAGTCATGGGTGACTGGAATTCGAGAGTTGGAAAAGGGAGAGAAGGATTGGGGGTAAGAAATGAAAGAGGAAGCCGTCTGGTAGAATTTTGCGCAGAGCATAACTTAATCATAGCTAACACTTGATTCAAGAATAATAAAAGAAGGTTGTATACATGGAAGAATCCTGGAGATACTAGAAGGTATCAGATAGATTATATAATGGCCAGACAGAGATTTAGGCACCAGGTCTTAAATTGTAAGACATTTACAGGGGCAGATGTGGACTC
Organism: Schistocerca piceifrons; assembly: GCF_021461385.2. Classification (NCBI taxonomy): domain Eukaryota; kingdom Metazoa; phylum Arthropoda; class Insecta; order Orthoptera; family Acrididae; genus Schistocerca; species Schistocerca piceifrons. The sequence continues at coordinate 1,106,837,329 of NC_060139.1, forward strand.
TGGCCACAATCTTTTGATTATGAACTGTAGATTAAAACTGAAGAAACTGCAAAAAGGTGGGAATTTAAGGAGATGGGACCTGGATAAACTGACTAAACCAAAGGTTGTACAGAGTTTCAGGAAGAGCATAAGGGAACAGTTGACAGAAATATGGGAAAGAAGTACAGTAGAAGAAGAATTGGTAGCTCTGAGGGAGGAAGTAGTGAAGGCAACAGAGGATCAATTAGGTAAAAAGACGAGGGCTAGTAGAACTCCTTGGGTAATGGAAGAAATATTGAATTTAATTGATGAAAGGAGAAAATATAAAAATGCAGTAAATGAAGCAGCCAAAAAGGAATACAAACGTCTAAAAAATGAGATCGACAGGAAGTGCAAAATGGCTAATAAGGGATGGCTAGAGGACAAATGTAAGGATATAGAGGCTTATCTCACTAGGGGTAAGATAGATACTGCCTACAGGAAAATTAGAGAGACCTTTGGAGAGAAGAGAACCACTTGTATGAATATCAAGAGTTCAGATGGAATCCCAGTTCTAAACAAAGAAGGGAAAGCAGAAAGGTGGAAGGAGTATATAGAGGGTCTATACAAGGGCAATGTACTTGAGGACAATATTATGGAAATGGAAGAGGATGTAGATGAAGATGAAATGGGAGATATGATACTGAATGAAGAGTTTGACAGAGCACTGAAAGACCTGAGTCAAAACAAGACCTCGAGAGTAGACAACATTCCATTATAACTACTGATGGCCTTGGGAGAGCCAGTACTGACAAAACTCTACCATCTGGTGAGCAAGATGTATGCGATAGGCGAAATACCCTCAGACTTCAAGAAGAATGTAATAATTCCAATCCCAAAGAAAGCAGGTGTTGACAGATGTGAAAATTACCGAACTATCAGTTAAATAAGTCACAGCTGAAAAATACTAACACGAATTCTTTACAGACGAATGGAAAAACTGGTGGAAGCCGACCTCGGGGTAGATCAGTTTGGATTCCGTAGAAATATTGGTACACGTGAGGCAATACTGACCTTACGACTTATCTTAGAAGAAAGATTGAGGAAAGGCAAACCTACGTTTCTAGCATTTGTAGACTTAGAGAAAGCTTTTGACAGTGTTGACTGGAATACTCTCTTTCAAATTCTAAAGGTAGCAGGGGTAAAATACAGGGAGCGAAAGGCTATTTACAATTTGTACAGAAACCAGATGGCAGTTATAAGAGTGGAGGGGCATGAGAGGGAAGCAGTGGTGGGGAAGGGAGTGAGACAGGGTTGTAGCCTCTCTCCGATGTTATTCAGTCTGTATATTGAGCAAGCAGTAAAGGAAACAAAAGAAAAATTCAGAGTAAGAATTAGAATTCATGGAGAAGAAATAAAAACTTTGAGGTTCGCCGATGACATTGTAATTGTGTCAGAGACAGCAAAGGACTTGGAAGAGCAGTTGAACGGAATGGACAGTGTCTTGAAAGGAGGATATAAGATGAACATCAACAAAATCTAAACGAGGATAATGGAATGTAGTCGAATTAAGTCGGGTAATGCTGAGGGAATTAGATTAGGAAATGAGACACTTAAAGTAGTAAAGGAGTTTTGCTATCTGGGGAGCAAAATAACTGATGATGGTCAAAGTAGAGAGGATATAAAATGTAGACTGGCAATGGCAAGGAAAGCATTTCTGAAGAAGAGAAATTTGTTAACATCGAGGATAGATTAAAGTGTCAGGAAGTCGTTTCTGAAAGTATTTGTATGGAGTGTAGCCATGTATGTAAGTGAAACATAGACGATAAATAGTTTGGACAAGAAGAGAATAGAAGCTTTCGAAATGTAGTTCTACAGAAGAATGCTGAAGATTAGATGGGTAGATGAATAACTAATGAGGAGGCATTGAATAGAATTGGGGAGAAGAGGAGTTTGTGGCACAACTTGACAAGAAGAAGGGATCGGTTGGTAGGACATGTTCTGAGGCATCAATGGATCACAAATTTAGCATTGGAGAGCAGCACGGAGGTTAAAAATTATAGAGGGAGACCAAGAGATGAATACACTCAGCAGATTCAGAAGGATGCAGGTTGCAGTAAGTACTGGGAGATGAAGAAGCTTGCACAGGGTAGGGTAGCATGGAGAGCTGCGTCAAATCAGTGTCAGGACTGAAGACCACAACAACAACAACAATATCTTTTGATGTAATAAAATCAGCTGGGAACTTTAGACATGGAAAACAGAATGGTTTTATTTTTTATTTATTTACGCATCCAGTTCCGTAGAACTAAATTGAGGAGTAAATCTCCAAGGTCATGGAATGTGTCAGTACATGAAATTGCAGCATAAAAGTAATAACAGATAAAATAAAATGTTTATGAACCCAAAAAAAAAGTCAAGCCATAAGTTTACTTAAACGTAATCAACAATATAACACACGAATCAGCTTAATGTTTCAAGGAGCTCCTCGACAGAATAGAAAGACTGACCCATGAGGAAACTTTTCAGTTTCAATTTGAAAGCACATGGATTACTGCTAAGATTTTTGAGTTCTTGTGGTAGCTTATTGAAAATGGATGCAGCAGTATACTGCACAAGAGTTAAGGAAGAGCAATCCAAATGCAGATTGGATTTCTGCTGAGTATTCACTGAGTGAAAGCTGCTAATTCTTGGGAATAAGCTGATATTTTGAACAGGAAAGGACAGTGAAGAAAATATACAGGGTGAGTCACCTAACATGCCGATAGGAAAATGTAGTGACGCTTCTCTCTCGTTAAAAAGGCAAAAAAATGAACAGTTCTTCGTGTAGAGAATGTAAAAAGCGTGTGATGAAGGGTATTCTGTGTATCAAATGCAACTTCTGGTTACACGAAAAGTGCGCCAAAGTAAATCTAAAGTTCGTCAGCGATGATTTTCCGTGGACATGTCACGGTTGTTTACGTGACGAAACGGCCGATCTTGTAAGTGCAGTTGATACAAAAAACGAAATTATAAAGTTACTACGAAGTGACATTGAGGCATTAAAAACCGAACTGTCAACCATCAAGAAAGAAAACGATACATTAATACAAGAAAAGAAGTCCTGTGTGTGTAAAAGCCATCAAACGGAAAAGCAAGAAGATCGAGAAAATACGAATGACCGATCGTACTTTGAAAACAACATTTCAAGTGTTCCCGTTGATGTCTCGGTAAACTCAGTAAGCCAAAAACCGGAAGATAAATATAAATGGAAGGTGGTGACATACAGCAAAAGGAAAAACAAGGCAACAGATACGCAACAAAAGGAAAATGACTTTTTAATAATTGGCGATTCGCTGCTGAAGAATATCGCTGTCCCCAATTGCAAGATCGACGTACGACCTGGTGTTAGAACGCATCAACTCGGTAAACATTTTAAAAATATGGTAAATGCAAGACAAGATACTACAGAACCAGATTCTGAAACCAGACATAACTATAATGGGGTGTTTATACATGTTGGGACGAATTCGTTAAGGAGCAGCAGTGAGGAAGAAATGGCAAGCGAAACAAGAAACATGATTCGTACTGCAAGAAATATGTATGCAGGATCTCGTCTGATACTTAGCGGAATCATAAACAGAAGGTCGGTGAGTGAAAAATATATCGCCAAAATAAACTGTGCTCTTAAAGAACAATGTGATCGTCTTGGGGCAATTTTTATAGACCCAAACAAATTCCTATGTAAAAACTCACTAGCGAAGGATGGCTTGCATTTAAATAGACTGGGGTCTGTAACGTTCAGCAGAATGTTTGCAGATGTCTGCAAAATCATTAGATGCAAGGGAAACTAATATGGCCTGAAGGGGATGAAAAATCATACACTCCAGCTGGAAAAGAAAAATATAAGCACCATACAAAAAAAGACGATACTAAAGAATTTGCCCCAGAATACAGCTCACAACATGTAAACCAACAAAATAAAAATTACATAAAAGTACTTCATCAAAATATTCAATACTTTGGTAACAAAAAATTAGAAGCAGAAGTACTCCTGAGTGAAGTAAGACCAGACATATTATGCATAAGTGAACATGGACTAACTGAAAGTAAAATACATAATGTGGCAGTAAAGGACTACAAACTAGCTAGTTACTTCTGCAGATCTAAATATAAGGGTGGTGGCGTTTGTATATATATTAAAACAGGTACTCTTTCAAAGACTGTAAACAGTGAAGCTGCTACATTTCCCATAGCTAGAGAAAAAGACTTTGAAGTTACTGGTATAGTGGCAGAGGATTTTAGAGTGTTTTGTGTGTACAGGTCACCATGTGGCAATATTAGCATCTTTCTAAAAAAAGTTGCTAGCTTATTGAGAATGAATATGAAGAGAAATCTTATTATATGTGGAGACTTCAACATTGACATGGGAAAAGACACAAAAATAAGACAGGATTTTGAAGAATTGTTAATACAGCATAACATGAAAGTGACAATAACTGCACCAACAAGAGTGACTTCACAAAGTGAGACAATTATTGACAACATAATTACTAATATGTGTAACTATGAGTCACATGTAGTTCAGACAGAAATATCTGATCATCATGGACAACTAATCAGCTTTTGCAGAAGTAATGACACAGTATCAGAACCAAAACAAACAACCAAAGAAATTAGGATCATCAGTGAACAAAATATCAACATCTTTAGAACAATGTTAAGTAAGGAAACCTGGAATGAAATCCTACAGGCCCAGAGTGCAAATGAAAAATATGATGCATTTATTTGAACAATTAAGTACCATTTTAATGTAGCATTTCCCAAAGTAAAGAGACAAGAAAGGCATCAAGATCAAACACAGTGGATTACGAGTGAAATACTAGAACAGCGAAGGAAGCTTCAGGATGTGAGACGGATGGGCGAAGCTGAAAACTATAAAATGTTAAAAAAGAAGTATAGAAAAACAATAAGAGAAGCGAAAGCAAGAGCAATTGACACCACTATAGCGAACTCAAAAAGCAAGGCAAAGGCAGCTTGGAATGCAATCAATGCTGAAAGAAAGGAAAAAGATGGGTCAAACAAAGAAGAAGGTATTAGGTCAATTAAAGTAGACAACACAGTGGTCACAGATGGTATGGAAATAGCAAACATACTGAATAATAACTATATCAGTGTAGTAGAAAACCTAAAATTGGAAAGAAATAGTCAAAAACAGAAGGGTATTAAGGTACCAAAAAGATCATGCAGTACTACGTTCTTAAGACCAGTCACGGAAGATGAATTGCGGAAAACTATACAGAAACTGAAGTCCAAGAAATCAGCTGGTGATGATGAAATATCAAATCATGTAATAAAGCTGATATGTGAGGAGATAATAACACCACTGCTGAACATAGCAAACTGTTCTTTCAGAGATGCAATTTTTCCAGAAAAACTGAAGATAACGAAGGTAGTGCCAGTGTACAAGAAAGGGTGTAAGGATGATCCCAACAACTACAGACCAGTTTCACTGATATCAGGTTTCTCAAAAATCCTAGAAATGCTTATGTATACCAGATTAGTTAACTATTTGGACAAACATAACATTCTCATGACCTCACAACATGGTTTCAGAAAGGGTAAATCTACAGAATCAGCAATTGTCAGTCTAACAGAATACATTTTGCAGTCCTTAGATGAGAAAAAGGTTGTCTCTGCAATGTTTCTGGATCTTTCAAAGGCATTTGACACCATTGACCATGAAATGCTGATACAAAAATTAAGCAACTATGGCATTCGGGGGCAACCAGGTGAATGAATAAAATCATACTTGTGCAACCGCAAGCAGTATGTATCATTAGGAAACTCATACCAATCAGAAACCAAATCCATCAAATATGGAGTGCCGCAGGGTTCGGTAATGGGGCCATTGTTATTTAATGTATTTGTTAATGATATAGGTGTTGAGGAGGAAGAAAAGAAAATATTGTATGCTGATGACATGACAATACTAAATAGTGACCACAATATGGAACAGCTTGAGAGAAGAGCATACATATCTGCAAATGTCACAGCTCAATGGCTGTTGGAAAATGAACTGGTTATAAATCTAAAAAAGACTATGTATGCAGTGTTTAAAAACAAGGAAAAGGCTGTAGTCATGGATTTAGAGGTTGACGGAACAAGGCTGGAAGAAGTAGAATCTGCTAGATTCTTAGGTATTCTTGTGGATAATGAACTGAAATGGAAAAAACATATTAATAATGTCTGTAAGAAACTGAGCTCTGTCATATTCTTAATGATGCAGCTATCACAGTATTCAGACAAGAACCTTCTGTGTACAGTGTATCATGGACTTTTCGAACCATACTTACAGTATGGAGTGACGGTGTGGGGAAACTCAAACAAACAAGAGACAAAACGAGTGTTCACATTACAAAAAAAAAGCAATTAGGACCATTTTAAGAAGAAAGACCTCTGAAACATGCAGAAACTGTTTCAAGAATTTAGGTATCTTAACTTTTTCATCATTATATATATACAAAACAATAATGTACATCACAAAAGGTAGTGAGGACTGGATTACAAATGCTAGTGTACACACCCACAATACAAGAAAGAAGAATGAAGTACGGAGCATACCCCACCGACTGGCAATGCTAGAAAAAGGACCCCAGTACTCTGGTATCAGACTACTAAGAAGTCTGCCCAAAACCCTGCAAGATAGTCTAAGTTTCTTTGTAAATTCATTGTGAAGTAGACTATCTCATTGAAAAAGAGTTTTACAGTGTTGCAGAATACTTATGCCATTAAATTTGTATATATTGTTACTCATTATCAGTAACGTAAAAATGTAAGCTAAAGGTGTAGAAAAATAATTGATAAAGAATTTTAATACTTTGACATGTCCTATATTACACGTACATTTACTGTACATGATGTAATCTTACAGGATCAAATAAAATTCAATTCAATTCAATTCAACCACTGGAAACACCTCCCAAAACACAGAATAACCAATTCCACAGACTGAAAGTGATGAGAGGGGCTGGTGTGATTGGTTGAGAAATGCACGGAAGTATGATTTTCAACATTTACTAATGTTTTTTTAATGGAAAACTGTTGTTATTTTTAGTACAACTGAAGACGGAAGAAATGCTTAATCGATGCTGTTTGTTACATTGTAAAATGTTAATTACATCCAGAGTAATTTGTAATGTAAAGTTGTTGCTTGAGTAACTCCTCAGCAGTGCAGTTGTGTGTATCGGAGAGAACCAATTAACTAGGGATACAAAAAGAACAGTGGTGTACCGTAGGTACAGAAGAGACTTGAACATCATGTTACATACACATGCTTAGTTGTTATTAGTCTTTTTTCTGAAAAATACTGTACGACACTGATTTGTTAGAAGAAAATGTACGTTACCATGAGAATGTAGTTAAACTTACAAATTTTTTTTAAATTGCAGGATGTAAAAGAGTGTGTCCTGACATTTCAGGCCAATAAATGTTCAAAGCGGTGCCCATCATTTGCCGCACACATTTGCAATCTACTGCGTAATGAATGTGCTACACGATGCAGTACATCTGGTGTAATGTTACCACAGGCTGTGTCAATACGATTTTTCATATCCTCTGGGGTTGTAAGCACATCACGGTACATGTTCTCCTTTAATGTACCCCACAGAAAGAAGTCTATAAAGGTGTAAGATCAGGAGAATGGGCTGGCCAATTTATACATCTGCCACGTCCTATGAAATGCCTGTCGAACATTCTGTCAAGGGTCAGCCTAGTGTTCATTGCAGAATGTGCAGGAGCACCATCATTTTGATACCACATACGTTTACACATTTCCAGCAGGACATTTTCTAGCAATGTTGGCAGATCATTTTGTAGAAACTCGGATGTATTTTGCAGCTGTTTGGGTGCCTTCAATGAAGTGAGGACCAATGAGATGGTTGCAAATTACTCCGCACCATACATTTAAATTCCACATTCGCTGTTGCTCTACCTGTCGAAGTTAGCGAGGATTGTCCATGGACCAGTAATGCATGTCTCGTAAAGTTACTGCACCGTGGTTTGTGAAACCTGCTTCATCGCTAAACAGGTAGAATCGCAACACATTCTCTGTTAATGCCCATTGACAGAAATTCACTTGATTATTAATGTCATATCCATGTAAGTGCTGATGCAGCGACACGTGATATGGGTGAAATTTGTTACGAAGTATGCGCATTACACTATTTTGACTCATTGCACTGCCTCCAGCAATGTCACATGAACTTGTGTGGGTTCACGGCAATGGCAGCCGTCACACAAACTGCACCTGCTTCTCGTGTGATGGATTTGTTATGGACCCATTTGTGTGTTACGACCGTACCTGCTGCATACAATTGTTTTTAGATGTTTTCAAATGTGCGGTGCATACAACTTGCAGGCTGCAGCTGTATTTCGTCTACACTCGCCATAGTATCATCTCTGCCTTTTCAGAGTTAGAATAAACCATTTTCACAGTTCTTACAACACTGTACACCCTATTGTACTTGCGACCTTCTCATGTTCCTACTGTGTATACTTCTGTTCTTACTTGTGTGCAATACACTGTCACAGACGTCTGATAACACAGTGTACTACCGTTACTCTGAGTACAAGGACTAATTGGGACATGCAGTCGCGGAGACAGCCAAACTCGTCAACATCATAGTCTACATAAACATACCCCTACAGATTTTGTTTGTTACAACACACGACTGAACGTCTTTAGGTTTCAGGCATCAACTTTACATTGAAAATAACTTTGGATGCACTTAACATTTTACACTGTAATAAACGGCATTGGTTAAGTATTTTTTAAATTTCCAGTTGTGCCAAAAATAATAACAGGTTTCCATTTAAAAAACATAAATATGTGTTGAAAATCAGAGTTCCGTGCATTTCTCAATGGTTTCTATTAACCAACTGCAACATCGCCTCTCCTCACTTTCGGTCTGTGGATTTGGTTATTCAGTGTTTATTGTGCTTTGGGAGGTGTTTCCAGTGGCAATGTTAGGTGACTCATCCTGTATGTTGAGCGGGCAATGTCAAAAGACCCAGGCTGGTGAACAGGGGTTAACAAGAGGATTGCGAACTTGGACCACTTATTGTCCGAACTGCCCATTTCTGAGCAAAAAATATCCTTTCAGAATGGGAAGAGTTACTCCAAAATGTAATACCATACGACATAAGCAAATGAAAATAAGCAAGACTGATTTTTGTCTCGAACGATCGCTTACTTCAGATACTGTTTGAATAGGTTTGAGCTTTCCACGACAGTTTACTATCTACCTGAACACCTAGAAATTTGAACTGCTGAATTTCACTAATCATATGCCCATTCTGTAAAATTAAAACATTGAATTTTGTTGAATTGTGCGTTAGAAACTGTAAAAACTGAGTCTTACTGTGATTTATCATTTGTTTATTTTCTGCAATCCATGAACTCCTGTCATGAACTGCACCGTTTTAAACAGAGCCAATGTTGCACACAACATCCTTTACTACCAAGCTAGTGTCATCAGCAAACAGAAATATTTTAGAATTACCCGTAGTACTAGAGGGCATATCATTTATATAAATAAGGAACAGGAGTGGCTCCAACACTGATCCCTGGGCCCTGGGGCACCCCCCACTTGACAGTACCCCACTCAGACCCCACATCACAGTCATTCTCAAAACTGTGAATAATGACCTTTTGCTGTCTATTGTTAAAGTAAGAGGTGAACCATTTATGAACTGCTCCCCGTATTCGCGAATGGTCCAACTTCTGGAGCAATATTTTGTGATCAACACAGTCAAATGCCTTTGTTAAATCAAAAAATATACCTTTTGTTTAATCCATCCAGTACCTCGCAGAGAAAAGAGAAATAGCATTTTCAGTTGTTACATGGCTTCTGATAGCGAATTGTGTGATATAAAATGATCAGTTATCCTTACATACACAGCCTTTTCAATAACTTAAGCTAACGCTGATGGCATAGAAATAGGTCTAAATTTTGTACACTGTCCCTCTCTCCCTTTTTATAAAGCAGATTTACTACTACTTTAATGTTCAGGAAACCAACCATTCCTAAAAAAAAAAAATTACAGTACAGTACAGTATAGGGCTAACATGTGCAGCACAGTACTTTAATATTCTGTTAGGCACTCCATCATATCCATGAGAGTCCTTAGTCTACAGTGATTTAATTATTGACTCAATCTCTCCCTTATCAGTATCACAGAGGAGTATTTCAGACATCAATCTCAAAAAGGCATCTTACAAGAGAGTTATATGATTCCTTGTAGAAACTAAGTCTTTATTTAACTCACCAGCAATGCTCAGAAAATGATTGTTAAATACTGTACATATATCTGACTTATCAGTAACAGATATACGTTTACTATGAACTGAAATTATATCGTCGACCTTGTGCTGCTGACCAGACACTTTCTTCACAACTGACCATATTGTTTTAATTTTATCTTGTGAATTAGCTATTGTATATGCATACCACTTACTCTTTGCCTTCCTAATAATATTTTTAAGCACCTTACAATACTGTTTGTAATGGGCTACTGTAGCCTGATTGTGACTGCTCCTAACATTTTGATATAATTCCTGCTTTGCCCTACATGATGGCCTTATCCCACTAGTCAGCCACCCGGGGTGTCTTTAACTGCTAGTTTCCCATTTAGAACATTCTAATGGAAAGCAACTCTCAAAGAGCATGAGAAATCTGTTAAGGAAAGCATTATATTTGTTATCTATGTTATCTGCACTGTAAACATCCTGCCACTATTGTTCCTTGACTAGGTTTAGAAAACCCTTTATTGCTGTTGGATTAACTTTCCTACATAGTTTGTAATTATGTGTGACATTTTTTTTTTAGTACAAAAGCCTTTTAGCGTTAAAGTTTGTGCATCATGGTCTGAAAGGCCATTCACCCTTGTACCAACAGAATGCCCATCTAGTAATGAAGAATGAATAAAAATATTGTCTGTGGCTGTGCTACTGTTCCCCTGCACCCTAGTTGGAAAAAACAGTCTGCATCAGATCACATGAGTTTAGGAGATCTACCAACAGTCTTTTTCTTGCACAATCATATAGAAAATTAATATTGAAGTCACCACATATAACATTTTTTGGTGTACAAGACATATTTTCGGTGTGTGTTTGTAAGCATTTGTTTTTTACATTGGGAATTTTGTGATGATTGTTACAAGATATCAACTGTCCACAGGTCCTTCAGGCACTACTGTTCCATGTTATGTAAAGAGGCTCCCGAGTGGCCAGTGGCGTGCAGAGTATCGTCCACAGCATGTCGGACTCCACACTATTGCTGTTCGTCATCAGGGACTACCTACAGGACAAACTCTCTCTCTCGAAGTCTTTGATCCCCGACAAGCACATGTTATTGAAATGGAAGAAGCATTCTGTCACAGGGCTGCAACATTCAAAGGTATGCAGTAAAATGTGGTGTAACTGGCTTGTATTAAATATTGCCTGTAATCCAGACATTATATTTTACAAAATTGCTTGTTGTGGTTTAGTCCCTGTGATAATAAATTGATGGCGTCTTGCATAACAAAAACAAAGATGTCCCAGAATAAAAAAATTATGAAACTGAAGAACTGAAGGCAATGGAAAGGACAGATGTGCAAAAATTACTGAAATAAGGTTGTGTTGCTCTCTCTTTCAAACACTGAAGAACAGTTTTATAGTTCAGCATATCATTATGAAGAAATAATTCTTTGAAACTCTTTGTATCTGTTGCACTGCTACAGAAAACATGAAACGTGATCATTTGTATAATGTAGAAACGTCACTTTACTGGTGCTACTATTTTAATAGTTGACATGGGACTTTCTTTCTTTGTAATTACTGGAAAATTTTGCTTCAAACAGTTGTCTGTGTAGGAAATTCATGCAAAACATGGTGATTTAAAAATCAAAAATAGAAAGAGACCATCTAGCACTGTCATCTCTATATGAAAGCAATAAATGAAATTTTATTTCCCAAAATGAAATAATACTCAAACTGTTTTCGACAAATGATCTGTAGCTGTTAGCTGATCTTGAAGGATGTGTTTGCACGCACTTTTTAATGCTTAAATTATTGGCAGACACACTACATATGCATTTCTACAGTACCACACTTCTGAAAATGTCATACACTCATTTCTATTTTGTAAAGTTGGAGATATTGTTTGTGGAAGTTTTTTGACTGCGCAGAGGTGTGTTTGTCATTTACCAGTAGCTGTTGTCGGGATTTGTGAAAGGAATAGACTAGAAGCTATTTATCATGGTGTTTGAAAGCAAACTGTTCTTGTATGTAGGGTGTACTGCGGTAATACGTAAGTAGCAGTATATTCTGATGTGCATTAGTAGCATTAATGTCAGTTCTCTCTCTCTCTCTCTCTCTCTCTCTCTCTCTCTCTCTCTCTCTCTCTATGCCCCCCCCCTTTTTCTCTCCCCATCCCCCCCCCCCCCTCTTCCTCCAGTTTTTCACAGTGCTTATGAATACTACAATGTTCAGTTCAGTCAGGTGATGTGTAATCCATAATTTATTCATTCTTAATGCTGACAATTTGAATAGATTCATTATTAAAAACAATGTTGTCACTCACTCTTGGATTGAATAATGCTATCAAGATTATCAAAGATCACTTTTACACTGTGCCACTTTCTTAAACATGGAAAATTTGTTGCAGTTATGTTGGTTTTTCATCTTTAAAGTTAGTTCACAGTTGGAGTCTTTTTGAACTTACGTGACTAACCTGTACTAATACATAAAAGTGCGGCTGTGCCTGTGTACGTGTTAATCTCATCTAAAATACTTTCGTTGAAATTGTGCATTCACATAGCTAATATGTCTGGCTGACAGGCACATCTATTCCAGTGTCAAATTGTTTGCAGTTTTGAAATGACAGCTATCTGTATGATGTCACTACTAATTTTCAACCAAAAATAAGGAAACTGGCAGATTTCTGCCAATTGTCTGACATTTCCAGGATTGCAACAACTGGATCTCCAAATGAAGTCTCTGTCCTGTCGGTTCCTCGACATACCCAAAGAATGCAGTGAGGTTCCCAAACAGACCTTGAGACATAGTTTCGACCGAGGGGCTCACGGCTCTTCTGTTAGTACGCACGTGGCGAGTGTCGGGCACCGAGCTATTGCAGCACGTACTGCTTCCTTTCTTGTGTCCAACTACCCTACTTTATCTGGGTATCCCCTCAGTTCTGCTTTCCTTTCTCGACATATCCATTCACTTACTTTACATCACCTCTCGGATGAAATAACCTTCGGTTCCCTTCTGGGTTTGACCTAGATGTTCAAAAATTTTCTGTAGTGTGGATCGACTGGGGAAGAACACCTCAGATAATACCTCCTGCGTGCAGTGTTATCGTCTGTACACAATAACTGCATATACTCGTATATGGAATAAAGAGGCAATGCGGTAGCCAATCTGACGTAGTGGGGTCATTATGTACCTTTCGGTAGAGGCCTCTGACACCACAGATATCTCACTGCCGACACCTGAACTGCCAGCTCCCCGTGCGTGCCGAGGAGGTGACATTTCCTTGGCCGGGTGGCTGTCGATCGGGGTAGGTGGCGTCGCTTTGGGGTGGACATTTTGCGTATGAAATGCATCGTGAAAACTACAGCCATTTTTATCCATCTTATCTCATCATGCAGGTATAGAAACAAGACTAGAGGGCCAAGGCAGTCGGGACACTTTATTCAATAACTGGTATGTACTCAAACAGGTGGAGATACTTTTAGTGCAACACCATTATTTTTTGTGGAACACACTGAAGATAAATTTGTAGATGTTGACAATATTAGCAAAAGAATAGATTGCTAATTACAATAAAGATGACCTCACAAGTTGCAGTCCGGCAAAACAAAAAGACTGTTACACATAATTGCTTTTGACTAAAGCCTTCTTCAGCATAGAAAATACATACACACACACATTCAAGCACATCTCATGCACACATGAATGCATGAGATGTGCTAGCTTGTGTGTGTGTGTGTGTGTGTGTGTGTGTGTGTGTGTGTGTGTGTGTGTGTTTTTTCTATGCTGGAGAAGGCTATAATGTGTAACAGTCTTTTTGTTGTGCCAGTCTGCAACTCAGTGGGTCATCTGTAAGGTGACTGGAAGTATATCTTTTTCCAAATATTGTTGATATTCCAACCTGGAGTTTCCATTCTTTCATTTGGTAGAAGTTGAATCAAATGGAAAAATGCACAATGGATTGTTACTGATTAAAACTTACTCTGCTGCACAATCTACAGCTCTTCAGGCAGATGACTGTGTGACTGAATATGATATTCTATAGATACCTTACACTCCAGACAGATGAGGAGCTATAGGCTAATCTCAAACGGCAATATGTACATTGTGTCTGGTGTGTACCAAAAGGCCCCGAGGATAATTGAATAGATATAGGTGATTTAATTTTAGCCCGTGTAGGAAACGGCCACCCAGAAAAAGTTAGTCGTGTCGAACTAGTGTAATGGTAAACCTCACATTCCACCACACATAATGTAATTCAGGTGCTCACATTTTGGTCACACATCGTCCCACAGCGTGGCGGACCCAAAGCATGGAAACTGCAGATCGTCACTCCACAAAGGTAGTCCTCGTGAATTACCACTTTTCTTTGTCAGTTGTACAAACACCGTCCTCCTCGTTCACCATTTTGCCCAGTCTTTAAGGAAGAAAAGAAGATATGAGAACATTAAATCTTGACTGCCTGCCACGAACCGAGGCACGAAAAAATTATGAACTCTTACATCTTGTCGATAAGATTTCCAGTTACTTGAAAGTCATAGCCGACACCCTCCCCTATCTCAGTGTTGTTCAAACCAAATCTTCCACATCCTCTTCTCTAGTTTTTTCTGTGGCACCATCTTTGTGAACCACTTTTTGCACCTGGCTGGTGGAGCAACCTACTCCTCTGGCATCTGCCGGTAACAGGGCTCCCTTGTCGGGATCCCTCTGCATTGAAACTGGCAGATTAGAGGCCAGAACCGATGCACATTGATTTTGTTCCATCTCAATTGGTGACAGGCAGTGTTTTTGGGTGTGACTGGTCCTTCTGGCCTCTTCGTGCATAAGCTGGAAGTCTGTTATGTAATCATTCAGTAGAACTGTAATGAATATTACTGTCACCTGTGCTTACTAAAACACCTTATTTCCACCTATTCTGCACTTTTTCTCAGCCTATAAAAGAGGCACTTCTGAACAAATGGATTCCCATTCACACTACATTGGAAGCAATAGTGATGCACATGGAAACAGTTTCAGTGACCACAATTTTCAGTGTTAACATAGCTCACCGGAGCCCACATCCTGACCCTGAATTGACCACCTTAATCCAAAAACTCCCTCCTCCCTCCCAACCCTTTCCTCCTACTTGGAGACTTGAGTGCACACCACCCTGGTGGGGCAGGGGGAGGAGGGGGGAGTACCACTTTGTCTATTAGAGGCCTTCTGATTGACCATTGACCAGCTTTTTATTGACTGATGTCTCTCCTCAGTGGCGGAACTCCAAACCACTTTACTTCCACCTACAGGACCTTATCAGCTAACAATCTCTTTCCAGTCTCGTAGCTTCACCACACAATCTCCCGCACCATTGAAATTGCCTTTTCCCTTTCCCCAGGTTGCCTCCATCATAGCTTCACCACACAATCACTCGCATCGTTAAAACAGCCTTTCCCCTTTCCACAGGTTGCCTCCATTTCTGGCTGGTGCCATTGTGGAACAAATACATTGCAGTAGCTGTTTAGGGTTGCTGAAGGGCCCTGCAACATTTCAAGTGCATCCTTCACAGACTAACTTTCTACTGTGAAGTGACTTTGTGGTAAGGTTCGCTATCTAATTAAATGCAACAAAGACTGGTGGGAACACTATGTCTCTGTGAGAGCCTCATAAGCCAGTGCGGGCCAGTCCCTGTAATCTTCTGAGCTGCTAAAGATCCACAAATGTATCAGGTCTCTCCTCTGTAGTGACACATCAACTCTCGTTGACCACCTTGAGACCCGCTTTGTGACAGCATAGGCATTCCTTCCTTACGTGGCTACCTTGCACACATGCAAGTGATAAATTGAAGACAACCCCTTCTCATTCACCCCTTACTAAGCTGAATTATGTAATGAGCCTTTCGCTGTCGGGCTCTTGCACCATCTCACAATATGGCCCTAGACCCTGTTTCATTCACAATAAGATTAAACAAAGTTTGAATGCCATCCAACGGCTTCATCTCCTCAGGTTCTTCAACTGTATTTGGCTTGAAGGTATCTTCCCTTCGCATTGGTGAGATGGTATCATCATTGCTATCATTAAGCCAGGTAAAAACCTAGTATCCATTGACAGTTACCAGTGATTAGCTTCACTGACGTGTTCTGTGAAATGCTCGAAAGAAAATGGTCACCTGCCGATTGTGCTCAGTTTTCGAATCTAGGTGCCTTTTGTCATCCTATCTGTGTAGTTTCCAGGAGGGATGATCCACAGCTGACCATCTACTTAGGTTTGAAATGGTAATCCGACAGCCTTTTCAAAACCCAACACCTGATTCCAGTCCTTTTTGGCTTGCACAAGGCATATGACACTGCCTGGTGCCATCACATTTTACTACCCTCCATGACAGTAGCTTTTGAGACACACTTTTGATTTTTATTTGTCAGTTTTTATCACACCAGTTGTTCGAGATTAGAGTTGAAACTTCAACCAGCATTCTGTGTGACCAAGAGAACAGCATCTCACAGGGCTCTGTCCCGAGTGTCTCACTCTTCATCACCATAAATGGGATAGTGACCTCTGTTTGGCTACTGGTCACCCGTGAGCTGTATGTCAACAAGTTTTCCATTTGGTACAGCTCCCACTCAGTTGCCTTGACAGAATGGCAGCTCCAAAGAGCCATCTGATGGGCCTTTGCAAGACCGTTTCCAATGATTTACAATTCTCTCCTGCACAAGTGCGTTCGAGCATTTCTGTCATCGTACTACAATCCACCCTGACCCAGAACACTATTTTGGTACGCAGCAGTTGGCTGTTGTTGTACAGTCCCATTTTCTGGACCTCCTTTTGATAAAAAGTTGACTGTGCTGCCCATGTTTGTTATCTAAAGGCTAGCAGCATGCAAAAGCTTAATGCTTTCATTTATTGCTCACACCTCTCGAGGTGCAAATCGTGACACTCTTCTCTATATCTGAGCTCTGGTCAACTCCTGCTTGTATAATGGGTGCCAGGACTTTGGCTCAGAGGCACCTTCAGCTTTGAGTTGGTAGACCCATCAGTCATTGTGGTGCTAAGAGTTGCCATTGTTGCCTACCACAATAGACCTATAGACAATCTCCTTGGCTCCTTGCCTTCCCTCTTCAGTTCTGGTGGTACCAAGTCTCTTTCTCCTACGCCATTGCCATTCAACAGTTTCCTGATCGTCCAACGTATCCTATTCTTTTTGCACGGGGGGCATTGACCCCAACACCCGCCCATAGGTAGGGTTGCCAATTGGATTGTGCCTCACAGCCCTCTGCTGAGACCTTTGCCTTTCTCCTTAGACTGTACTTCCCGTTTTGCCTTGTGCACCTCCCTCGGGTTGGTACCTGGATCACAAATTAGGACCAATCTAAAAGGTGCAGATGAAAAAAAGTTCAGTGACAGGACTTGGAAAATAAGGGAAACAATAATTACAAACAGAATACCTTTACTGCCCTTCAGAGGAGTCACCATTGGCTACAACATACTTCTGACATCAGTTATAAAGCTGTCAGAAACTGTCCACTAACCCTTCTTATGGAACTTTTATTCTTTGGGACCTAAATAGGTCTTTTAATGACATGATTATTATGAATCACAGCCAGATACATTGTTCTGTAAATTGGTTATATTTTATATAATTCATGATTAGCCCATGAGTACAACTAGGAGAAAGTAATAATTCTAAAAAAGACAAGACATGACAGCAATGATGTTACATGTAATGTATAAACACCTAATGATGTATTATAGCTTTACAGGTCATAGTTACATGACCATTATGTTAAAACCATCCCTTATTTATGTATTTACAGTGGGTCTGACAATGGCAATATGCCGAAATGGGCTTATCATGAATAATATAAAATATAAACAATTTTTATAGCAGTGTAGCTAACTGTTATTCGTAACAACTTCTTCCAGAGTCGCTCGAAGCACCAGGATCATGTGTTGGATATGTACAACATGTGTGAATGTTTGTGAACCATAGTGCTTATTCTATTTTTCCTTATCTTCAACTCCCATTCATAAAGACAGCCGCTGATAATCCACAAGCATCTGTCACATTTCTTCAGTGTTATCTAGGATTGTGCCATCTCCTAAATTTCAAAAAAATATTTATGTGTTATTGAGAAATATCCAAAAAAACTTTGTTGCGTAGTAAAGCCCAGCCGTGGATTCCAAGACTGCTGTGCACAGTAAATGGCTGTAACGTTTATGATGTGTTCCTAAGACCTCAATCTTGAACAAATCTGAATATTTTGTTCATATCTCGATCTGTGTCCAAGGTATAGAGGCTCAAATTTATCCTACTTGTACACATGAAATATGTACATGAAATATGTATGTAAAATACTGTTTGAGAAGAAAATGTAGTTTAAAAAGTGACTTAGCATGGAGAAATATGCTGTAAACTGTTGTAGTTGTCATCTGGGAACACTGTGTTATTGTACTGAAGCACATGTAAAATTGTTTTGCGTGTAAAATCTGGTCCAAGGTGTAAAATGAGTTTTGAGTTATTTCAGTTACACATAAGTAAATTACCTAAATTTTACTGATCAATACATTTATGTTTGTATGAGTGACTTCTATGCTGCAGCAGGGAAAAGAAGGGAACCAGTGGAAAAATGCTCCTATCAAAACACAAAAAATATAATGTTCCTGTTTATTTAAAAGACTCTGACTGAAAAGTGAAGTACCAGCTGCCTCATTCTACTTTCCTCAGCACCTATTGAATTTTTTCCAAACATTTTGCCATGTGAACATACTCACACTTTTTTATGTGGACAGAGAAGAAGACAGTGGCTGAGGCAAAGAGATGGACAAGTAATAAATGTTAGAAGATAGTAGACATTGGTTGTGTTATAGAAAGAGTGAAGGAGACACTGGCAGTATGAGAGAGAGGGACACAGTGGGAGTGGAACATAGTTGTCAGTGACACAGTGCTGGGATGTGGGGAGGGGGATAAAGAGAAGGAATAAGTGGATGAGACCCAATGATAACGAGAGGCAGAGTATATGACAGTCACAATGAGGAAGAGAGAGAGAGAGTGTCCAAGAGAACAGACAGCAGCAGTGGGAGGAAAGGAAGGAGAGATTACCAGTAAGAGAATGAGAGGGAGACACTGACAGTGAGAAGAGACTGTTGTAGTATGACAGAACGAGGGAGACTGTGGCTGTAACACAGGAGAAAAACGATAATAACAAAGATTAGGGCTGAATGAGTGAGTGACATAGGGCAACTGGAAGTGGGCGGTGATGAACGACTTACAGTGATGAACTTGTGGGTGTGAGTTAGTTACAGTTAGAGGAGCTTGTGGGAGTATGTGTATGTTAAAAACAGCGGTTATGTTTACATGCCAAAATTTTTGGGAAAATTCTAAATGGTGCTGAGGAAGGTAGAATGAGACAGCTGGTATGGTACTCCACTTTTCAGTCAGAGTCTTTTAAATAATCATGAACATGTCACATGTTTTGTTCGCTTATAGGGGCATTTTTCTGCTGGTTAATTATTTTTGTGAATAATTAATAAGCTGTACAACTGATTCCAGAAATGTGTTGTAACTAATGGTGGCTGCTTTCAAGGCCAGTAAAGGTATTTTGTTTGCAACTCCTTTTTCCTTTTTTTCTGATACCATTCACCAAACTTTAGAGATGCAACTTCAGATTCAAAGTCCTAAAGTGTGTCGCCCCAATGCCTTTCAGTATTTTTTCCTTTAGTTCTTCTGGAATTTCAGGAGATGGCTCAAAAATGGTGGCTAAGACAGGATATACTTATACGTCTCCTGCCAGTCAGGAATACCAATCATCGCCAGGAACGTGTTTTAATGATGGAGTTGCTAGTTGCCTAACAGAGCCCTCTATTTTATTAAATGAGCCTCCCTTGTCTGCCCTTTAATCATCGCCAGAAATGTGTGTTAATGGTGGAGCTGCTAGCCACTAACAGAGCCCTGCTTTTGCATCAAAGGGACCTCTCTTGTCTGCCCTTTAATCTGCAGTGATTCAGTGAGAAGTCCCCAGACCATTGACAGAAGTTTCTCTTGTTACCCTGCAGTCTTGCTATTCATGACCTTCTCACGGAACTTCGCTGCCATCCTGCTTGGTTGGCTTTCTCTGGGATTAAAATTGTGTGGGTATCCCAGAGAATGAACTGGCCAACCATTTGGTTAGGGGAGCAATTACTTGCCCCAAATTTGTTTGACAAATTCGTGAGACCAAATAAGGCTTCTGCTCACTCGAAGATGGAGCAATATGTGACGGGCTTCTGCCCCTCTGATACACTCTGTACTATCAAGGAGACTGCTGTTGCATGGTGCTCCTCCAACTGAGCCTCCCAGAAAGAACTCACCATCCTGTGTCACCTCTGTGTTGGTCATACCAAAATCAAATTTAGTATCAAACTTGGAAATCAAATTTAGTATCAAACTTATCATTTAAATGTTGCGTATTCTCAGTTAACTGATGTTGCATACTCGCCATGAATTTAATATCATCATCATCTTTAAGCTCTGTAACATTTGATGTATGATTCACACTTTCCTAAGTAACTTTGGTATTTATAGACTCCTGTATATTACTATTTTTATTTGTACTTGAGTCTGCTTATACTGTCACCTTGACATCAATGATATTACTATCACATAAATTATGTGATTGCTGTCCTACATTTATTACATTTGGGACTCTTTCACCAAGATTTTCCTCGCTCAAATTATGTGATTGCTGGTCCATAATCGGTTCCCTAGTTACCACCTCATGACGATTATATCCACTTTCACTCCCCTCACCTGTCACTTCCAAACTCTGGATTGCACTCCTTGTTCGAGTGTAGATTTTCCGTAATATCTTCAAACACGGTTAAAATATCAATATCGACTCAAAATATACTTTCACCAACCAAAGAACTTTATTTTTTACTCTGTCTATCCTGCTCATACCTGTGAGTATCTCACATTAGCTGTGAGTACTTATCCTTTCCAATGGGTCGAAGTTCGTGCCTTGGGCCTGAAGTTGTTAGTATACCCTTTTCAAGCCCCAAGTTGCCACGCTAAATATACTGATGCCTCTTCTTTAGTCTTCTTCTTCTTCTTCTTCTTCTTCTTCTTCTTCTTCATCCTGGATTCTTGAGGTCTCTTGTGAAGAAACATGATACATCAAGTTCCGTAGTGGTGTAGGACAATCAATGAAGTTACACAACAGTTAATAATTTAACTTTTTAAACTGCCGGTTTATTGGCATTTATGGAAAGAAAAACACTCTCATACTCTACATCTACATGATTACTCTACAATTCACACTCAAGTGCCTGGCAAGGGTTCATTGAACCATTTTCATACTACTTCTCTACCATTCCACTCTCGAATGGCACGTGGGAAAAAGCAACACCTAAATCTTTCCGTTCGAGCTCTGATTTCTCTTATTTTATTATGATGATAATTTCTCCCTTTGTAGGTGGGTGTCAACAAAATATTTTCGCATTTGGAAGAGAAAGTTGGTGATTGAAATTTCATAAATAGATCTCACCGCAAAGAAAACAGCCTTTGTTTCAGTGACTGCCACCCCAACTCGTGTGTCATATCAGTGACACTCGCCCCTATTGCGCGATAACATGAAACGAGCTGACCTTCTTTGCACTTTTTCGATGTCCTCTATCAATCCTACCTGGTAAGGATCACACATCGTGCAGCAATATTCCAGCAGAGGATGGACAAGTCTAATGTAGGCTGTCTTTTTAGTGGCTTTGTTGCATCGTCTAAGTATTCTGCCAACGAAGTGCAGTCTTTATTTCGCCTTCCCCACAATATTAAGTATGTGGTCTTTCCAATTTAAGTTCCTAGTAATTGTAATTCCTAGGTATTTAGTCGAATTGACATTCCTTAGATTTGTGCGATGTATCATATACCCATAATTTATCGAATTTCTTTTACAACCCATGTGGGTGACATCACACTTTTTGCACCATACAGAAATTCCCGCTCGATCATTTTGTTACTGGAATTGATTGTCTGATGATTTTACTAGATGGTAAATTACAGCACCCTCTGCAAACAATCTAAGGGGGCCTACTCAGATTATCACCTAGATCATATATGCAAATCAGGAACAGCAGAGGACCTACGACACTACTTTGCGGAATGCCAGATATCACTTCTGTTCTATTCAAACAAATTTCGAGCTTGCAGCCAGTCATCGTGCAATACTTCGCACGAAATTTCAACTGGGCACCTGCCAGTCATCTTGAGGTGAGCCATTGCAGACTGGCAAAAATGTCCTCCGTTCCAGAATATATAGCATGCTGTGAAATATCATGCGAGGTATTGAACGACGACCGTCTGCAAGCCCGAAATTTGTTTGAACAGTCAATTCGCCAAGAAAATTTTAAAATTCACTTCTGTTCTACTCAATGATTTACCGTCTGTCACTACCAAATGTGACCTCTCTGAGAGGAAATCGTGAATCCAGTCACACAACTGCGACAATAATCCATATGCATGCAATTTGATTAATAGTCACTTGTGAGGAACGGTATCAAAAGCCTTCTGGAAATCTAGGAATATGGAATCGACCTGAGATTCCTTGTCGACAGCACTCATTACTTCATGGGAATAAAGAGCTAGCTGTGTTGCACAAAAACGATATTTTCTGAATCTATGTTCGTTTTGTATCAATAAGTCATTTTCTTGAAGGTGGTTCATAATATTAGAGTACACTATATGCTCAAAATCCCACTGCAGGTTGAGGTCAGTGATATGGGTCTGTAATTCAATGGGTTACTCCTATTTCCTTTCTCGAATATTGGTGTAACCTGTGCTACTTTCCACTTTTTAGGATCAGACCTTTCGTCAAGTGAGCGGTTGTATATGATTGCTATGAAAGGCACTATTGTGTCTGCGTACTCTGAAAGGAACCTGATTGGTATACCATCTGGATTAGAAGACTTGCCTTTCTTAAGTGATTTGAGTTCTTTCGCAATACCTAAAATATGTACTTTTATGTCACTCATGCTAACAGCTGTTCTGATTTCGAAATCTGGAATATTTCCTCTCATGCGGTCAGCAAACTTTGTGTAACATTTTGTGTGTGTAATGGGCCTTAATATGTCGCAAATCGTTCTAATGAATTAATTAAGCTGCTCTACAGTGCTGCTTGGCAATGTAATAAACAAGGTGATAGGTGTCTCAATTAAAACTGGACCTCGATATTTTGAATAAATTTTCGATTCATTTTTTGTCAAAATCAGCACTTGTCTCAAAATTAATTTTCAACTTTGTGCATTAAGTCCAAACGCATTTGTAAGTATTGTACACAATTTACTGGACAGCCCAATCACACACTGGCATGTAACGTATTTGAAATCGAGCGCGCAGGTTTCAGTTTTCCCTAATGGGCTAAACGACTCTTTTGTAATAATGTGATGTGTGTGTATCACGTAAAGTTTAAATGAAACTTGCTTTACTCTCCATTCGGTTCAAGATCACAAAATAAAATTCACCACATAGGTCAGCAAACTGTACATGTGCAGTTTTAGCACTGTAATTGATAACTTGTCTCAGAGTGAAAGCCACATACAAATTCACACTTTTTTTATGCATACAAAATTCAAAACACCTTTATATGAAGCAAATAAATTATGGCATGTAATTACTAATTAAACATTTCTGATTCTGAATAAACTTGAAGAATATGTATTTTATAATCAATAAAATTTTATCGTCTGAGAGAAATTATTAGTTTGCTAAAGCAGATTCAGATTACAATCAACTCGTGTCTGGACGATGATGTCACAATTCGACACTTGCTTGGAATGAATGAAATACCTTTACTGAAAAATACTGTCTGTTGAGTAATTTACTGACATTTATAAGAAATCTGGTGCCCCTTTCATCGCTAACCGTCCGAGTGGTAGCCGCACCTGACAGCACATAACTTCGGTGATGTGATGGGAACTGGTGTTACCACTGTAACGAGACTGTTGGCTTCATTCCTCTTTTACTCTGTTTTAGTTGTTTTTCATGTTATAGGTGGCACTCTGTTGAAGAGTGAATGCCCTTTAATGCCTTCACTGCAGTGGATCAGGGGTGGGGCAGCTATGGGTGGGATGACTCCTTTCGTGTGTAGAGCCTCGGGGGCTCCCACTGTCCATGTGGCGAGCATTACATTTGTAGCCTTCTCACCTTTACTGATCCGAATCTTTCGACTGGAGGCATTCTTTGTTTTGCATCTGTCTGTGTTGTTATTGTGTTAGTGAGGGTTGGATGCAGGTGTGGTTTCTCTCTCCGTAGATGAGCCCAGAGAATCCCTCACCTGCTCTGACGTATGTACTGGCCCAATACAAACATTTCTCAGTAACTTATTTATCAACTCTGTCATTACGATTGCCTTCAGTGACTTCAGTTTAATGCTCCTATGTACTTTGATCATCGGAACACATTCGTGACAAATGTCACTGGGTGAAGTACCTCCGTGCTGAGGGGCTGCTTATCTCACTGTTTAATCCCTTAAACCCCAACCGACCGTGTCACTGAGGTGACACGATATGTGATGTTACACGTGATATGATGCAGAAGCCACACATACATTGGTGGAGTGCATAAAACTATAGTTGAAATGAGTTAACTGGTTGACATTGGGACTACAGTAACACAGTGGCTACAAGATTCCCTCATTTCGTCTGGTGCAACACGAGTGCTGGTTGCTCCTTGCAGTTACATCATACAGTATCTGGGAAGGGAAATTTCAAGTCATCTGGTGTATTTTATGTAGATGAAGCAATGCTGCATCCATCTGTGTAGTTGGTACTCAATAAAACTTCCAACTTTTCGCATACAGAATTAAAAACCACTCTTTTGGGATTGGTACGTGTTCTGTGCTTTGCAGCATTTCTCACTCAGTTTTGAGGAAACGGTTCGGTAATTTGTTTTTTAGTCTGATACCACAGTTTGCTAATGAACTGGTTTTTGCTTGCTGTTGTCCATAGTAATGGTAGTAATCTAGAATTACATAAAATAAAGGACATATTTTGAAAAGTTTGGAGTAAAAAATGTAGTCGCTGACCAGTTTACATTTGGTGTATTTTAGGTGATACAATGCTGTGTACCAAATGTAGCCAGTGTATCGAAATTGTGTTTCGTACTCGAAGTAGAGCTATTGCTTTCCAGGTTTGAGTACCATATTCACCCAAATGTATGCCACACACCAGAAATGAGACTTGAGAGGGGGATTTACCCCCATTTCGAGCCACATTTAAAAATGAAATGAAATATAGCTTATCATATGGTGGATAAATTATAAAGTGGCCCCATCTCTCAGGGATTTGCAGTGAGTAGTACATATTTGTAGTAATTTGCATGGAATTAAATTTAACCTGTTGGACACTTTGCGATTACTGTCAATTGCAAACACTTACAGCAGTGAGAATTCCCGATATCTATCAAAATATTCCAAGCAGAACTAGGGCAGCTAAGACTTGTATAGAGTGTACCACAACACATGTTCAAGTTGCATGTCTGTCTGTCTGTATCACATGAATATCATCCAAATTTTTTTTTTTTTTTTCTTTCAATGAAATAGTGTTTTCATCCAAGGAAGCTTAGGCTTCACAGATTATTGTACCTGATTTAAAGAAAATAAACTGGATGTAGAGAAAACCATGTATTCAAGACATTGATTTGTTTTGTCTCTGGTAGAGGTTAGCTAAGGTACTTTATAAGATCGATATTTTTAAAATTTTAAACAATATAAGTTGTCTGCACAGAATCATTTCCAACGTAAGTTAGCCATACAAAGTGTGAACTGTAAGTATTGTCATTATTGCAGAAAATGTTTTTCCTACAATGCCTCCCCTGTCTGTCAATGTTGTTCGACAAACAAGTTAGGTCACGGCTGCCTAGAATACAGGTTGCCATAATTAGGAACTACACGGAGCTGGACTGCGAGTGGTGACGAAACAGGTGAGTCTTGCTGCACTGCATACGTGAACACAGTTTGGATTTATAGTTACTTTGCAAATACTGACAGCATTGAGAAATGGCTTGATGTACATTGACATGTACTAGCAGCTTCCAAACAGACCTGGAGCTGTCACAACGTAAATCTGTACTTACTATGCTTGAAAATTTCTGGAAGTTTCTTAAAAGTGTCTATGTGTATGGTGTGTATGTAAAGAGATTTATTTCTATTGCTATGAATATCTACATCTAAATGGATACTCTGCATATCACATTTAAGTACCGTCACAGTAATTCTCTTTTATTCCAATCTTGTACAGCTCGTGGAAAAAGTGAACACCTTCATCTTTCAATGCAAGCTCCGATTTCTCTTATTGTATTATGGTGATCATTTCTTCTTATATAGGTCAGCGTCAACAAAATATTTTCACATTCGAAAGAGAAACTTGGTGATTGAAATTTTGTGAGAAGATTCCATCACAATGAAAAAGCCTTTGTTTTAATGATGTCCACCTCAAATAAGTGTCCTGCCAATAAAACACTGTCTTTGGTTAGCCTTCCCAACAACATTTTCTGTGTGTTCCTCCCAATTTAAGTTGTTTGTAATTGTAAGTCCTACATTGTTGTTGTAGTGGTCTTCAGTGCAAGGACTGATTTGATGCAGCTCTCCATGGTACTCTATCCTGTGCAAGCTTCTTCATCTCCGAGTAACTACTACAATGTACATCCTTCAGAATTTGTTTAGTGTATTCATGCCTTGGTCTCTCTCCATGATTTTTACCCACCGCACTTCCCTCCAATACTAAATTGATGATCCCTTGATGCCTCAGACTGTGTCCTACCAACCGATCCCTTCATCTCCTAAAGTTGTGCCACAAATTTCTCTTCTCCCCAATTTTGTTCAGTGCCTCCTCATTAGTTACATGATCTACCCATCTACTCTTCAGCATATTTCTGTAACACAACATTTCGAAAGCTTCTACTCTCTTCTTGTCCAAACTATTTATTGTCCATGTTTCACTTCCATACATGGCTACACTCCATACAAATACTTTCAGTAAAGACTGCCTGAAACTTAAGCCCATACTCAGTGTTAACAAATTTCTCTTCTTCGGAAACACTTTCGTTGGCATTGCCAGTCTACATTTTATATCCTCTCTACTTCCATCATAATCAGTTATATTGCTTCCCAAATAGCAACACTCATCTACCACTTCAAGTGTTTCATTTCCTAATCTAATAGCCTCAGCATCCCCTGATTTAATTTGACTACATTCCATTATCCTTGTTTTGCTTTTGTTGATGTTCATCTTATATCCTCCTTTCAAGACACTGTCCATTCCGTTCAACTGCTCTTCCAAGTCCTTTGCTGTCTCTGACAGAATTACAATGTCATCAGCAAACCTCAAAAGTTTTTGTTTCTTCTCCATGGATTTTAATTCCTAATCCAATTTTTTTCTTTTGTTCCCTTTACTGCTTGCTCAATATACAGATTGAATAACATCGGGGAGAGGCTACAACCCTGTCTCACTCCCATCCCAACCACTGCTTCCCTTTCGTGTCTCTCGACTCTTAAAATTGTCACCTGGTTTCTGTACAAATTGTAAATAGCCTTTCACTCCCTGTATTTTACCCCCCCTCCCCCCCCCCCCCCCCCACCTTTAGAATTTGAAAGAGAGTATTCCAGTCAACACTGTCAAAAGCTTTCTCTAAGTCTACAAATGCTAGAAACGTAGGTTTGCCTTTCCTTAATCTTTCTTCTAAGATAAGTCGTAAGGTCAGTATTGCCTCACGTGTTCCAATATGTCTATGGAATCCAAACTGATCTTCCTTGAGGTCGGTTTCCACAAGTTTTTCCATTCATATGTAAAGAATTTGTGTTAGTAGTTTGCAGCTGTGACTTATTAAACTGATAGTTCAGTAATTTTCATTCCTTTCAATACTTGCTTTCTTTCGGACTTCTTGAAGTCTGAGGGTATTTCGCCTGTCTCATACATCTTGCTCACCGGATGGTAGAGTTTTGTCAGGACTGGCTCTCCAAGTACTTCCGATGGAATGTTGTCTATTCTGTGACCTTGTTCCAACTTAGGTCTTTCAATGCTCTCTCAAACTCTTCACACAGTATCATATCTCCCATTTCATCTTCATCAGCTCCTCTTCCATTTCCATAATATTGCCCTCAAGTACATCATCCTTGTATAGACACTCTATGTATTCCTTCCGTCTTTCAGCTTTCCCTTCTTTGCTCAGAACTGGTTTTACATGTGAGCTCATGATATTTTCTCCAAAGGTCTCTTTAATTTTCCTGTAGGCGGTATCTATCTTACCCCCAGAGATATATGCCTCTACATCCTTACATTCGTCTTCTAGCCATTCCTGCTTAGCCATTTTGCATTTCCTGTCAATCTCATTTTTGCTTGCTTCATTTACTACATTTTTATATATTCTCCTTTCATCAATTAAATTCAATATCTCTTCTGTTACCCAAGGATTTCTACTAGCCCTCATCTTTTTACCTAGTTGATCCTCTGCTGCTTTCACTATTTCATCTCTCAAAGCTACCCATTCTTTTCTGTTATATTTCTTTGCCCCGTTCTTGTCAATCATTTCCTAATGCTGTCTCTGAAACCCTCCACAACCCCTGGTTCTTTCGGTTTATCTAGGTCCCATCTTCTTAAATTTCTGCCTTTTTGCATTTTTTTCAGTTTTAATTTACAGTTCATAATCAATAGATTGTGGTCAGTGTCCACATCTGCCCCTGGAAATGTCTCACAATTTAAAACCTGGTTCCTAAATCTCTGTCTTACCATTATGTAATCTATCTGAAACCTTCCAGTGTCTCCAGGCCTTTTCCACGTATACAACCTTCTTTCATGATTCTTAAACCCAGTGTTAGTTATGCTCTGTGCAAAATTCTACCAGGTTGCTTCCTATTTCATTCCTTACCCCCATTACATATTCACCTACTACTTCTCCTTCTCTTTCTGTTCTTACTGTCTCATTCCAGTCCCCTGTGACTATTAAATTTTCGTCTCCTCTCACTATCTGAATAATTTCTTTTATCTCAGTATAAACTTGAACTTCTGTGGTAGGCATTGGCTTCGTGTCTATCTTCGCTACAATAATGCATTCACTGTGCTGTTTGTTTGTCCCCCTCATGAACCATGGACCTTGGGGCAGCAATGCAAATGCATGTGTAAATACTTTTTTGAAGGAAACATTCCAGTGGGAAAAATTATATATAAAAACAAAGATGAGGTGACTTACCGAACGAAATCGCTGGCAGGTCGATAGACACACAAACAAACACAAATATACACACAAAATTCAAGCTTTCGCAACAAACTGTTGCCTCATCAGGAAAGAGGGAAGGAGAGGGGAAGACGAAAGGAAGTGGGTTTTAAGGGAGAGGGTAAGGAGTCATTCCAATCCCGGGAGCGGAAAGACTTACCTTAG
Source organism: Schistocerca piceifrons (assembly GCF_021461385.2). NCBI lineage: Eukaryota > Metazoa > Arthropoda > Insecta > Orthoptera > Acrididae > Schistocerca > Schistocerca piceifrons. Next base: position 1,106,866,941 of record NC_060139.1, read on the forward strand.
GGGGAAAAAAGGACAGGTATACACTCGCACACACGCACATATCCCGCAATGTGCGTGTGTGCGAGTGTGTACCTGTCCTTTTTTCCCCCTAAGGTAAGTCTTTCCGCTCCCGGGATTGGAATGACTGCTTACCCTCTCCCTTAAAACCCACTTCCTTTCGTCTTCCCCTCTCCTTCCCTCTTTCCTGATGAGGCAACAGTTTGTTGCGAAAGCTTGAATTTTGTGTGTATGTTTGTGTTTGTGTGTCTATCGACCTGCCAGCGCTTTCGTTCGGTAAGTCACCTCATCTTTGTTTTTATATGTAAATACTTTTATTTTAATAAAGTTCATGTTTTGACCTGTATTACTTACAATATGATAATATTTCTTTTTCCCATTTAAATTTCGATAGTCTGAGTTTTCGATAGTTCGAGGTGGTTCCGGTCCCATTCACTTGGAACTATCAAGACTCTACTGTATTTAGCTTATTTACAGAATCTATGTTATTTTTCTTCTTACAAATAAAGTTTAGTTATCTGGAGTAATGTAAATAGCATGTAAAATAACTCGGTCATAAACTGTGTCGCACACCTAACCTGACACAAAGTGCATTAGTTGCCAGCAAAACTTTGCTTTGTTGCAATTGGAAAAAACCAGAGTGTAACTGTGGAAAATCATTGCACTAGCATGCAGAACACACAAATATCTGATAATGCTGCTACATGTAAAGAGTCCAATTTATGAACTAAAATATTATATGACTTTCCTCTTCTATGCTATGCCATATGAAGAAATAAAATGTCATTAATTAGTCTGCCTTCCTCAAAAAATATCTTAAGAGTGCAGCATTGCTTAGACCTAAAATACTGTAGTATGCAATTTTCTCCGTGCGTGCGATTTGCTTTATGTTAACACTCATTTCCTCTTTGTATTGTGGACTGTAAATAGATGGACATATAATGATCAGCCTCCTTGAATAATATATTCTCCTTACCTGTTGCCCTCCTCTTATCTAAATGACATGGCAAAAATTATGAAAATGACAGATTGCTGTTCAACATATAGTGGAAATAATGAGTTGCAAACAGGCACAACAGAAAGACTGCTAAACAAGTAAGCTTCTTGTGAATTAGAAAACATACACAAACATTCACACAAATGCAACTCACACACAGAGAGCACTATCTCTGGCTGCTGAAGCCGGACTGTGGCTATAGTGAATAGTGGGAGAAGCAATCTGGGTGGTAGGGGTAAGGAGAAGGCTGGGGCGGGGATAGCAAAGTAGGTGTGGTGGATGGTAAAGTGCTGCTTGTTGGAGTGTATAAGGATGAGGTGGGGACAAAATAGGGCAGCTAGGTGTAGTTGGGGGGGGGGGGGAGAGAGAGAGAGAGAGAGAGAGAGAGAGAGAGAGAGAGAGAGAGAGAGAGAGAAGGTGTAGTTGGGTTCAGGAAAGGAGAGAAGCAAACGAACTATGGATGCGTTGGAATAGAAGGCTGCTTAATGCTGGCATTGGAATGTGGAAGAGGATAGGTGGGTGAAGGACAGTGATTAATGAAGGTTGAGGTCAGGAGGGTTATGGAAAGATATGATATACTGCAGGGACAGTTCCCACCTGCACAATTCAGAAAAGCTGGTGTTGGTGGGAAGGATCCATACTGCACAGGCTATGAAGCAGTCTTTAAAATGAAGAATGTCAGGTTTGGTGGCATGCTCAGCAACAGGGTGGTCCATTTGTTTCTTGGCCACAATTTCTTGGTGGCCATTCATGCAGCCAGACAGCTTGTCGGTTGTCACGCTTGTGCAGAATGTAGCATATTCCAGCTTAGCTCGTAGATCACATCACTGTTTTCGTAGGCAGTGCTGCCTTTGATGGGATGGGTGATGCTTGTGACCAGACTGGAGGTGGCTCCTGCATTTAGATCTGCTACAGGGATATGTGAGCCATGAGGCTAGTGGTCAGGAGGAGGATTTGTGTAAGGATGGATGAGGCTATTGTGTAGATTCGGTGGTGGACTACCACTCTTGGAGGGTTTGGAAGGATAGTGGGTAGGGTGTTCCCCCATTTCAGGGCATGACGAGAGGTAGTCAAAAACCTGGTGGAGAATGTGCTCAGGTCCTGGATGCTGCTCAGTACCGTCCTCTTCTGTGACCAGACAGTGGAACTTAGGGAGGTGGTGGCAAAGGATGTCTGTTTATTTACCAGGTTGGGAGGGCAGTAATGTGAAGTCTAGACACCTGTGGCCATAACATCTGTAGTGACAAGCAGTCTGCCTTGAAATATACCAAGGGTCTCAGTGAGGCCTCCTACTCCTCCCTTCCTGCCCTCCATACTGCACCTGGCTGCCATATCCTCTCCTCATTTCGTCCCTGTGTGTTTCCATGAGCATCCCCCCCCCCCCCCCCCCCCCCCCCCGCCCCTCTAACCTGGTCTCCCTCCCTCTCCTCACCCCAGCCTCCTCCTTAGCCCCGTCCTCACCACCCAGATTGCTGTGCTGGGGCTAGCATTCTGGCTTCAGAGACTCTGTGTGTGTGTGTGTGTGTGTGTGTGTGTGTGTGTGTGTGTGTGTGTGTGTGGGCGCGCACGCGCGTGTGTGTGCGTTTTCTAATTTGTGTGCATGTTTTCTAATTCAGAAGATGGCCTTTTGGCCAAAAGCTTACTTGTTTAGCAGTCATTGCCTGTCTGTGACTCAGCATCTCCACTATATTGTGAATAGTATTCTATCCTTTTCATAGTATTGTCATTATTCTATCCTGTATATTTCATTGTCCAACATGGCAAAATATTTTCAGTGGTGATTCTTGTTTTCACAGTGGATACTTCAGATGCAGGAAGAGGAGTTATAAATGTTAGCATCAGAGCAGCTGGCCAGGAAGTGAAACATTCGATTAGGCAGACTGAAGACAGCCGATATGAGGTGATTTTTCAACCGAAGCTTGCTGTACCTCATCGTATTGATGTTAAACTCAATGGACTACATATATCTGGTAAGAGACTGAACCGAGAACATTTGAAAACTCCAGTGCCAAGGAATAATAGCTTTAATTTTCTCTCAAAACCTTTACGTAGATTTGCACATCGAGAAACAGTTTAATTACTAGAGTGTACTCCACAAGAGTGAGTGCACTTGTGATTTAGGATCTTTAAGAGAGGATCTCGAAAAGAAGATCGTGTATGAATAGTAGTGGATCCTGATAACAGTTTGGATCGTTACATCAGTCACAAAGCGAAGAATGGCCCTCACACTAGTGTGAAGATTGTGTCACTCCTTGTGTGATATAGCAAGCCCTGAGTCAAGTGTTATATTGAACATGTTAGTGCAGAGCCCACAAAATCTCTCGAGGGAGAGGCTCATTCACATGTGCATGTGACTTGTGCACTGTCCCTCTTATTCACACCGTACATGGCTTTGTTTGTATCTGAATGCTTCTGGTAAGAGGCTACTTGATGGCTAATTGCCAGAAGCATCCAGTCTGATCCAACACTACCCATAGAATTCCAATGATTTACAATGTGCGTAGTGGGTTTTTCTAAGAGTAAGTTCACCTGAAAGATAAGAGTTGCTGAATAAACATAATTACAGTTGATACAGCTGCTAATAAAACAAAATACTGCAGATTGGATAAAACCTATAATATTAAAGAAAATCCATTTACACTCTTCCAAAATATCAAAAGCATTATTAATAAGATGGATGAACTTCTGTAATAATGAAAATACTGGCAGAATGCACATAATGTGTAAGTACAGGAGGCAATGAACCAGATAGCAGAGATATTGAGGCATCAGCAGGTACACACAAAAGAGAAAGAAAACTTGCCAGCTTTTGCCGACACACACACACACACACACACACACACACACACACACACACACACACACCTCCTAAGGTGGTGTTACGTCACCCACAAAAACTACAAAACATCCTAGTCTATCCCTGTGTCACATCCAGTCTCACAAGTCTTTTACACAGGGATCATATTCCTGTGGAAGATCTAGGTGCTCATGCACACACATGCCCATGCACCTCCTGTAATCTTACATTGAGCTGGCTGCACACACAGGGCCGAGATTGCATTTTCCCATGTGGACTAGGATGTGGTGGAGTTTGGCTAAAGGAGGCAGAGTGTCAGGAGGCAGGGAGAAGGGTTGGGGGTGAGTGGCTAGTGGCTTGGAGGGAGGCACCAGTTTGCAGTCTTGGAATGCGAGGGGGGGGGGGGGGGAGGTGGATGGGCTGGGCAGATGATATGCATGTAGTGGGATGAGGTGCACGATGAAGGTGATATGGAGATGTGGAGTAGAAGGTAATGGCAAGACAGAGGATGGTGAAACTGGTGGGTGGAGAGAGTAGAGACAGTGAGTTAGCAGAGATTGAAGCCTCGAGGGTTACAGGAGCCATGGATGTGTTGCAACGATAATCCCATCTGCATAGTTCACAGGAGCTAGTGGTGGAGGTAAGGATCCAGATGACGTAGGTTGTGAAGCAGCGATTGAAATTAAGCATGTTATTCTCGGCTGCGTGTTGGCCATCAGGTAAGTGTAAGTGATGGGTGTGTGGATTGGACAGATCTTGCACCTCAGTCTTCCACAGGAATACGATCCCTGTGTCAAGAGGTTGTGAGTGGGTGTGGCATAGGGATGGATTAGGATGTTTTGTAGGTTTTGTGGGTGATATAATACCACCTTGGGAGGGGTGGGAAATATCTTAGATAGAATGTCACTCATTTCTGAGGATAATTATAGATAATCAAAGCCCTGACAAAGGATGTGGTTCAGTTGCTCCAGCCCAGGTTGATGGGAAGGGGGCTTTGTAGCAGATCCTTGGGGATGGTGGAGGACGATGGGATGTCATGATGAGGAGGTGCGAGGATATGGCATGGGACATATGTTTTGGGGCCGGGGCATAGGAGCTGTCTGTGAAGGCCTACAATAGTGGCAAGGTTGTGGGTGTGAGGGTTGTTGTTATATAGGGAGACGACACAGCTGTGACGGAGATTCAGGAGAAAAAGAAGGAATGGAGTGCTGGAGAGAAAGTGGAGGAAGTGGTCAGTATCTTTACTGTGAGAGTCTAAGCTTTAGCTTGGTTGGAGGTATTGGTCAACAAGAGCTGAAATTCTTTCAGTGGGAGCTGTCATGGGGTCTCCAGGATTGTTTAATTTGCGGATTTTGGGGAGTGTGAAGAAAGTGGGTGTGCAGGGTGCCATTGGGGTGAGGAAGGAGATGGACTCGAGGTACACATTCTGGAATGGATCTAAGGATTTCTGTATGTCGGGGAGTCAGATACTTGACGGAAGTCTTCTATCAGGTAATCATTGTGATTCATCATGACAGTGGTGGGGGTTTTCGGCTGCAGGGGAGGATGATTAAATCAGGATCTGTTTTGAGGTTGTGAGTTGCTGTCCTTTCTGTTGTTGACAGGTTAGTGTTTTTAGGGAAGCATCTGGGGAAAGATGATGAGGCCACAATAGAGGCAAGGTGTTTGTAGAAGGTGACAATGGGGTGATTCTGAGGGAGTGGGGGCAGTGGGTAATGAAGGTCACAATTGGATGGTGGTATGATCTGTTGGGGACAAGGCTCAGTGTTGGTATTAAGTTGGCTTTGGTTGGAATAATTGGTGGGAAACGAGTGTTTCAACTGAAGGGATAAGGAGAAGGAACATAGGTATTTCACAAGACCAACATGGTTAAACTTGGCTGTGGGGCTGAAGGTGAGACCTTTGAATAGGACTGAAACTTCTATAGGATTGAGGTTTCTGGTGGAAAGATTAACAAAAATGTTTTGGGTTGGTTTGGCTTCTGAATTTCGAGGAGTATTGAGAGGGAATTTAGGAGGAAGTGGTGAATTGATAAGCTCAGCTAGGTAGGGTTTGGGTACTGTGAGGGGTCACTATAGATATGATAGGTGTTTGTGGGTAGTGGTGTTCCAAAATGGGGATAGGGTATCAACAGCTTTGACAATGTATGGAGTTCGTGCCTGGAGTTTCTCTTCCACATGTTGGAAAGCAGTGGTTTCAATTTCGAAGGTCCCAGGCATATTGCAGGTGGTTAGTAGGTTTGATGTCGACAGAGGTACTGATGTAGCTATCTTTGAGGTGGAGGTCAACATCTAGGAAGTGGCTTGTTGGGTTGAGTAGGACCAGGTGAAGGAAATGGGGGAGAAGCTTTTGAGGTTCTGGAGGAATGTGGATAGGGTGTCCTCACCCTCGGTCCAGATTGCAAAGACGTCATCAGTGAATCTGAACCAGAGGGGTTTAGGATTTTGGGTGTTTAGGAAGGATTTTTGTAGGTGGCCCATGAATAGGGTGGCATAGGATGCAGTGCATAACTTAACTGCTATGAGCACTTCATCTTCAATACTGTAAGACAAATTTCATCTACTGCAGCTCTTTGCTTTCCCTAATTTGGATGAAGGTAGTATGGGCCAAAACAAGAAAAAATTGCCTAGTAAACATGAGCTCTAAAATGCATACTTTAGAGCCTCTTTCAGTAGAAAAGATGGGTTTCACAGCAGTAAAGATGAAAAGGTGCTTGAAGCTCAAAGGCTCTTAGAGCCCATGTTTACTAGACTTTTATGCTTTGAATGACTGTTTCAGTCATATTTGCAAATATTGACCATTACTCCTGGGGCACATTGGTGAGAAAAAAAATTGTCTAATGGTTCTAATGCTCCATTTTCCTTGTTCGAACCAAATGCAAGAAAGAAAATGAACATGCACATTTCGAACCACAGCATTTTTTTTTTTTCTGAGTCAGTTTTAACAGAAAACTTGTTCATTGTATTGTAACAAAATGTATAGTCTATGTCTATCTGACTGTTATATAAGGGGCATTCAAAAAGAAACGAGACGGAGGCATAATTAGCAAAACCAATACGTGTATGTTAAGACGTATTGACCCTGGCTGTTAAGACACTTGTCCCATTGTGACACAAAGTGGTGAATGGCCATCTCATAAAATTCCTGGGGCTGCGATGGTAACCAGTTCCGCACATACAGCTGGACGTTGTCGTCAGGGGTGAATAGTTTGCCCTTTAGAGCCTTTTTAAGGGGACCAAAAGATGGCCCCCTTCCAATTCACTTCTTGCAGTAGGGGACAACAGTGAATGCCCAGTGTTACTCGCAAACCTTGACACCGTTAGCCAAAAATCAAAACGACCAGGCAATCTCACCTGTGGGGGTCATTCTGTTCTAAGACAATGCAAAGCCTCATACAGCCAATACAGTCGTAGCACTCCTCCAGAAATTCAAATGGGAGGTTCTCCGCCACCCTCCATACAGTCTGAACATCTCTACCTGTGATTATGCCATTTTTGGCCCCCTTAAAAAGGCTCTGCGGGGCAAACGATTCACCTCAGATGACGATGTCCAGCTGTACATGCGGAAGTGGTTAATATCGCAGACCTGGGAATTTTATGAGAGAGCCATTCACTGCATTGAGTCACAGTGGGACAAGTGTCTCGGCACTCAGGGTCAATACTTCTAGCATACAGGTACTGTTTCTGTAATTATGCCTCCGGCTCATTTCTTTTTGAATGCCCCTTATAGTATTGTGGAAAAATTTGAAGTATATTGATCAAGAACTTTTGTCAATGTTTGCTTCCTCCTTTATATACATTTCTTAATTAAAAATATATAACTTGTGTCCATCCAACTGGCTTTTAGCATATCATGTGAAAATATAAATTGCTTGTTGTTGTGGTCTTCAGTCCTGAGACTGTTTTGATGCAGCTCACCATGCTACTCTGTCCTGTCCTGTCCTACCAACCGATCCCTTCTTCTAGCCAAGTTGTGCCAGAAACTCCTCCCCAATTCTATTCAGTACCTCCTCATTAATTATGTGATCTACCCATCTAATCTTCAGCATTCTTCTGTAGCACATTATTTCGAAAGCTTCTATTCTCTTCTTGTCCAAACTATTTATCATCCATGTTTCACTTCCATAAATGGCCACACTCCATGCAAATACGTTCAGAAACGACTTCCTGACACTTAAATCTATACTCAATGTTAACATATTTCTCTTCTTCAGAAATGCTTTCCTTCCCATTGCCAGTCTACATTTTATATCTTCTCTACTTCAACCATCGTCAGTTATTTTGCTCCCCAAATAGAAAAAACTCCTGTACTATTTTGTTTCTCATTTCCTAATCTAATTCCCTCAGTATCACCCGACTTAAATCGACTACATTCCATTATCCTCATTTTGCTTTTGTTGATGTTCATCTTATACCCTCCTTTCAAGACACTGTCCATTCCATTCAACTGCTCTTCCAAGTCCTTTGCTGTCTCTGACAGAATTACAATGTCATCGGCGAACCTCAAAGTTTTTATTTCTTCTCCATGAATTTTAATACCTACTCCGAATTTTTCTTTTGTTTCCTTTACTGCCTGCTCAATATACAGATTGAATAACATCGGGGAGAGGCTACAACACTGCCTCACTCCCTTCAGAATTTGAAAGAGAGTATTCCAGTCAACATTGTCAAAAGCTTTCTCTAAGTCTACAAATGCTAGAAAACGTAGGTTTGCCTTTCCTTCATCTTTCTTCTAAGATAAGACGTAGTGTCAGTATTGCCTCATATGTTCCAACTTTTCTACGGAATCCAAACTGATCTTCCCTGAGGTCAGCTTCTACCAGTTTTTTCCATTTGTCTGTAAAGAATTTGTGTTAGTATTTTGCAGCTGTGACTTATTAAACTGATAGTTCGGTAATTATCACATCTGTCAACACCTGCTTTCTTTGGGATTGGAATTATTATATTCCTCTTGAAGTCTGAGGGCATTTCGCCTGTCTCATACATCTTGCTCACCAGATGATAAGAGTTTTTGTCATGACTGGCTCTGCCAAGGACATCAGTAGTTGTAATCGAATGTCATCTTCTCTCAGGTCTTTCAGTGCTCTGTCAAACTCTTCAGGCAGTATCATATCTCCCATTTCATCTTCATCCTCTTCCATTTCCATAATATGTCCTCAAGTACATTGCCCGTGTATAGACCCTCTATATACTCCTTCCACCTTTCTGCTTTCCCTTCTTTGATTAGAACTGGGTTTCCATCTGAGCTCTTGATATTCATACAAGTGGGTCTCTTTTCTCCAAAGGTTTTGTGGCAGTGATATTTTTCATGTCTGGTGCAAAGTGATATCAAAAGTGCGCGAGAGGATTCCCCCCCCCCCCCCCCCCCCCCCCCCTCCATGTGTTGTTTTTTTATCTTTGCCGTGAGACGATAGTGTTTCCTAGTTTTTGTTACTTCTCTGTTTTTTTTTAGTTTCTTCTCATTGTGAGTTTTTGCGAATAAATATTCTTCCGTTAACACATTATACCGGACGGCTATGCAATTATTTGTTGTAGGCAAGTCGCCTACATAATTGCTGACCCCGACGTGATCTGAACATGCAACCTTCTGATCTGGAGTCAGAAGGTTGCGTTGGGGTCACCAATTATGTAGGCGACTTGCCTACAATAAAGGTTGACGAATAATTAAGTGCACACAAGAAATGGACAAAGCATTTAATGATCTTCAAGCAAGCCTCAGCAAAGCAGTGTTGCTCGCTCACCCAGTTCATTACGCACTGCTAGCTATTGTTGTGGACGCGAGCCAGTCAGCAATAGGGGCGGCGCTGCACCAGCGTGTAGAAGGGCAATGGCAACCACTACGGTTTTTCTCTAAAAAGTTACAGACTGCGCAACAGAAGTGGAGCGCGTATGACAGAGAATTGTTCATGATCTACGAAGCAGTTCAATACTTCTGCCCACAAATAGAGGCTGGACCAGTGACTGTGTTTACAGACCACAAACCCATAACATCAGCTTTTAAAAACACCAGTGATAAGTGCTCACCAAGACAGTTCCGTTATATTGAGTTCATAAGTCAGTTCACGACAGATATACGCAGAGGCGCAGAAAATTTAGTGGCTGACTATTTTTCACATATTTGCGAGATTTCAGAAATTATAGACTATGATAAACTTGCAGTGGAACAGACCAAGGATGCAGAGCTACGACAGCTGTTAAACGACCCGTCTACAGGTCAGAAGTTCGAGAAAATTCTGGTGCCCAACTCCAAGCGGAAGCTGTGGTGCGACTTTTATCATGGCAGACGAAGATCATTCATTTCAGAAATATTGCGCAAGATGGCATTTGACAGTGTCCACACATTATCGCACCCAGGAGCCAACGCTACAATCAAGCTGCTGACAGATTGCTTGTGTGGCCTCCAATGAAATTTGACACGTTGCTTTGGGTACGTTCCTGCATTCCTTGTCAACAAAGTAAAGTAGGACGACATGTGCATGCTGATATTGGAGATTTTCTGCTAGATTCGCACACATTCTCGTGGACCTGATTGGACCACTCCCACCGTCAGATGGTTACAAATATTTGTTTACGGCCATAGATAGGTGCACAAGATGGGCAGAAGCAACTCCAATAGTCGATATTTCAGCCGAAACTACTGCGAAGACGTTTCTGTGTATGTGGGTTGCCCATTTTGGATGCCCCCTTCATGTCACAACTGGCCAAGGACATCAGTTCGAATCTACGTTGTTCCTCGAGCTATACAAAATGTGCGGTTTCCAACGCCACCACACATTTACCTATCACCCTGCCAGTAATGGTATGGTCGAACGATGGCACAGAACACTCAAAGCAGCATTGATGTGTCATCAAGAGAGATGGACTTAAGTATTACCATTACCATTAGTGTTGTTAGGCCTGCGGACAGCTCACAAACCCAATATTGGTGCATCAGTTGCCGAGATGGTTTACAGCGAGCTACTACGGATTCCTGCAGATTATTTAGTACCGACCTCACTACCTGGACCAGAGGGCCTCACACACTGGGTGCAGCAGCTAAAACGTCACTGCACAAATATATGTTGCCCGCCACCTTCTCGCCATGGCAACCGTAAGGTGTTTGTACACAAAGACTTACATGATTGCTCTCAAGTAATGTTGCAAACAGACTCAGTCAAATTGCCTTTACAACCACCATATACGGGCCCATTTCAGGTGCTGAGTAGAAATAAGCGTACCGTGGACATATGTACAATGGTGTTCCTACAAAGGTATCGATTGAACGTGTCAAGCCAGCACGGGTTTTACCCTCTCCGACCTCTGACACCACGCCCGTACATCAACACATTATGGACGCAGAGCATACCGAAACACCGCTCAGTACATAGTCAGAGACAGTCTCTTCAATTTTCCTGTAGGCAGTATCTATCTTGCCCCTAGTGAGATAAGCCTCTACATCCTTACATTTGTCCTCTAACCATGCCTTCTTAGCCATTTTGCACTTCCTGTCGATCTCATTTTTGAGACGTTTGTATTCCTTTTTGCCTGCTTCATTTACTGCATTTTTATATTTTCTCTTTTCATCAATTAAATTCAATATTTCTTCTGTTACCCAAGGATTTCTCCTAGCCCTTGTCTTTTTACCTACTTGATCCTCTGCTGCCTTCACTACTTCATCCCTCAAAGCTACCCATTGTTCTTCTACTGTATTTCTTTCCCCCATTCCTGTCAATTGTTCCCTTATGCTCTCCCTGAAACACTGTACAACCTCTGGTTCTTTCAGTTTATCCAGGTCCCATCTCCTTAAATTCCCATGTTTTTGGAGTTTCTTCAGTTTTAATCTACAGTTCATAACCAATAGATTGTGGTCAGAGTCCACATCTGCCCCTGGAAATGTCTTACAATTTAAAACCTGGTTCCTAAATCTCTGTCTGACCATTATATAATCTATCTGATACCTTCTAGTATCTCCAGGATTCTTCCATGTATACAACCTTCTTTTATGATTCTTGAACGAAGTTTTAGCTATGATTAAGTTATGCTCTGTGCAGAATTCTACCAGATGGCTTCCTCTTTCATTTCTCTCCCCCAATCCATATTCACCCACTATGTTTCGTTCTCTCCCTTTACCTACTCTCGAATTTCAGTCACTCATGACTATTAAATTTTCGTCTCCCTTCACTACCTGAATAATTTCTTTTATCTCATCATACATTTCATCAATTTCTTCATCATCTGCAGAGCTAGTTGGCATATAAACTTGTACTACTGTAGTAGGCATGGGCTTCATGTCTATCTTGGCCACAATAATGCGTTCACTATGCTGTTTGTAGTAGCTTACCTGCACTCCTATTTTTTAATTCATTATTAAACCTACTCCTGCATTACCCCTATTTGATTTTGTGTTTATAACCCTGTAGTCACCTAACTTCACTAATTCCCAATATATCTAACTTTAACCTATCTATTTCCCTTTTTAAATTTTCTAACCTACCTGCCGGATTAAGGGATCTGAAATTCCACGCTCCGATCCGTAGAATTCCAGTTTTCTTTCTCCTGATAACGACGTCTCCTTGAGTAGTCCCCACCCAGAGATCCGAATGGGGGACTATTTTACCTCCAGAATATTTTACCCAAGAGGACGCCATCATCATTTAACCATACAGTAAAGCTGCATGCCCTCGGGAAAAATTACGGCTGTAGTTTCCCCCTTGCTTTCAGCCGTTCGCAGTACCACAACAGCAAGGCCGTTTTGGTTAGTGTTACAGGGCCAGATCAGTCAATCATCCAGACTGTTGCCCCTGCAACTACCGAAAAGGCTGCTGCCCCTCTTCAGGAACCACACGTTTGTCTGGCCTCTCAACAGATACCCCTGCATTGTTGTTGCACCTACGGTACGGCCATCTGTATCACTGAGGCACACAAGCCTCCCCACCAATGGCCAGATCAGTCAAGCATCCAGACTGTTGCCCCTTCAACTACTGAAAAGGCTGCTGCCCCTCTTCAGGAACCACACGTTTGTCTGGCCTCTCAACAGATACCCCTCCATTCTGGTTGCACCTACGGTACGGCCATCTGTATCGCTGAGGCACACAAGCCTCCCCACCAATGGCAAGGTCCACGGTCCGTGTGTGTGTGTGGGGGGGGGGGGGGGAGGGGGAGAAGAATTTACCACAGTTGGGGGGGGGGGGGGAGAAATTTAAATTAACTCATCCAAAAACTTTGAGTTTTTGGAAAGAACTTTTCGATTTTATAGATTGGTGTAGAATAGCACCTGGCACCTGTTGTACATGTCATTGATACAGTTAAATTTCTGGTGAAAAGGATGTCAGAAAATTATAGTAAAAATACAAGTAAGGTGTTTGTTAACAGCAAGAGTTACATACATAAAAAACACAATGCCAAAAGTAAAATATTTATAAATATTGTTTAGTCATGCAGACATAGATCAGTGGAGGCAACTATCCAAGGAATACACAACTTGCTTGAAAATGCACTTAACTGACATTTTCAGATTACAGACAGCGAAAAGAAAAGCAGCATTGCTATGAGTCTGGGAGTTCCTGAACTAGGAGCCCAACTGAAAACACGTAAAGACAATAGCCACATAAGACAAGTCATGAACTGTATAGGGAGCCCTGTTCATCTGTTAAGTCAAACATTAAATAAGATAATCAACAACAATTACACTTTTAGTAATCCATTTAAAAGAAATAAAAAAAACACCTGTTAACTGATGAACTGATTAACCAAATTAAAAAAGTTAATAAATCACTAGAGAGTAAATTTCTTTCATTAGACATGGTGAAGTTATACACAAATGTCCCTCTGGATGAAACAATTAATGTTCTAAAGAGCAATTTTTTGAAATATGGGAAACTTGGCCAACTAGAAATCAAACTTACGAAATATCTACAATTAATCCAGTCCTGCACCTACTCCATTTTTAATAGAAAAACTTCCATGGTCTTAGCTATGGGCTGTAGCCTGATGGGGACATTAGCTAATATTTCTTGATCATTTAGAATATAAGTTTCCCATAGAACAGCTGTAGTTAACAGAGAAGAAGTGTGCTATAGACAGACTGTGGATGGCATGATAATTTTGTCCACTGGACTAAAGTAGGAGGCATCTGCATTTCATAACTTGTGTGACCTGCACAAAAATATGACTCACTTCTGATTATGAAAAAGATAAGAGTATTAATTTTTTCTGAAAACTGGCCATGCCTGAGAGGACAACCAGCAATACCTCAAGTCATACATGATACACAAAAACATGATTTTATTTGTAGTTGTTATTAAAGTTTCATGTTGCCAGATAATGCACATGTAAAACAAGAAGGTCCCCGGGTAGTAGCACTGAAAATAGAAGTTTATTTTTACAGAAACTGGACAAACAACAAAACATCTTCACGGCGACAGAAACTAAAGTTATTGTCCCATTCTGTTAGAAGAAATGTCACTTATCGAATACAGTTCCATGAAGTTGCGAGAGAAAGCACACCGTCTGTTACTGTAGATTACTCTCAGAGGACGCAGTCAGTCATGGTCACAATTGGCGGTCCCGCAGTGTGACATCAGAGACTCTTCATTTTATTGAATTCACGGGCGGGTTCAGTCACACAATTGAGATTGGATTTGGATTCTGCACTAGACACAGATTCCAATTGCCAAAGAGCTGCGGGTGGGGGTCCTAAAAAGACCGGCAGGCATATGGATACTGTGGCCTAGCGGGTGTCACGCGGCTTTGCAAATGCAACATTTTGCCGGCTGTGTCCGGCGATGGTAGGGCCCTCGTTTCCCCAGTAGGTGCCATAATGTAGTGGAGAGGCAGCCATGTGGCAAGTGACTGTTGCCTGTTAAATGTGCTGAAGAAATGTGTTGTCTTAATTTGTTCAATAGAGTCACAAATGGCCTACTGTTCAACAAGGACTGATTGTTCAGGACACGTGAAGTTATTTGGAACACATCTTTTTTGTAATTTTATAAATGACACAATTGTATTGTTTCTTTCCACTACATTCATATAGGTAGGAGTAAAAAATTAGTGTGTCATTGTTCAAATCAGTATACAGTCAAACTAATATTGTGATTAAAAAGTAAAAAGAAAGAAAAAAGAGCTCAGTTTAAGGAAAGACATGTTTAAAGTCTGCTCTAACAGTTTTGTCTTGCATGTCATTCGTATGGCTAATAATGGACAGTTAACTTCATAATATATTACAGGCTGCCCATTTGAAGTGCCTGTGAAAAATCCAGCTGTAGGTCAAGATGTAATAGCCACAGGACTTGGCTTATATCAATCACAAGCAGGCAAAGTTACTACATTTGTGATCGAAACACTTGGCCATCCAGCAAAGGAGTTTGATGTGGTGATCACAGGTCCACTCGGTACAGCGGTTCCAGTCAGGTGCTATCAACAAAAGGATGGGAACCTGCTTGCTGAGTTCACAGCTGTTACTGCAGGTTTGTAGATGAGATGAAACAGTATATTTTTTATTTGTGTTGGTTGTTTTCATACTTTCATTTGAAGTGTTATGATCGTCTTGCTTTTTGTTTTCATGTTTGCATATATAATGTGAGCATCTAACATCACATTTGTTACTGATATTTTGTCCTAATGACAATATCATGTACTTCATGAATATTTCTTGTGGAAATAGCCAGCACTTCTTTGCCCCAGGGACATACAAAATCGATGTCACGCATGGTGCGAGGGCAGTGAGAGGTTCACCTTACTTCTGCCGAGTGTACGATGCTTCTAAAGTCGAGATAGCGGATGTCAGTTCCAATTCGGTTGCTGTCAGTGAAAAGATTGCATTTAAATGTAAGTATTTTCGGTATTAGTATATTAATATTATAATTAATTATGCCCCCAAAGCTACCTCTGGTGTTAGTTGTTTCACTCCAGTTGTCCAGACAAAGTATTCCACAGTTTTCCTAAATGCCAGAATGATTCCTGTAAAATATCCGCAAACAATTTCCTGCCAGTGTGCTCTATCCCCAATCTTCCTTCACCTTTAATATTACTTGGCTGACAAACAATTACTGTGGTGGCAGCAACACTTCACCACATTAGCCCCTAATGGACAAGGATGGACTGGGGGCAATCATATGCTGGAAGACTGCATGGAGTCAGTGCGGCACACCAGAATTTGTATGGTACTTAAGTAGTAGGATTGTTAATAAGTAATACATTGTTGTGCTCAACACAAGCACAAAGTATGTTTGCCCATATTTCTTTTTCCGTTGATAATGTTTTAAATTAGGTATGTGTGAAACTCCCTTCCACCCAGCAGACTATAAATAATATAAACCTTAGTAATCAGCCTTAAAAACCTACTCAAATTTGTTATACTATATTGCTATTGATTCGCCTCTGATGAAATGGATTTAAAAAAATTAAACTAAACTAAACATGCAAAATTTATTTTACATCATCGGTTGTAAACTTAATTTGTGCATTTTAAAAACTTGGCAACAGCCTTCGCATTCCGGAACAGTCATTTCATTCACTTTCCCACTTTGATAGTAATTAATGTTGTCAATATATGTTGCATATTAACATTTTTGACATTGTTACGAGAGTTTGTTAGTGAGTGTAACCAAGAAAAAACTTCGAGAAACAAATATGTCTTCAAGAAATATGTAAACTTTATCCCAAGTTTTTCTTTAACTATTTACAGAAACTGTTGTTAGTGTATTGTAGTTTCAGATATTAGGGGAACTTGCACTCCTCATAACTAAACATATCCTGAATCTAAAACAAAATCAGCGAAGCTAATTTTAAGTTAATTTTTTAGCGTTCACAAAAGTGTCACACCAGTAAGAACGCACAAACTGTGAATACTATCCTCAGGCACGGGATGAGTTCATTGCTGCTTGTAAGCAGCTGGAAATTGCTCCAAGTGATCGGAAGCAGCTTCAAATGCTCGTGTCAGGCAAAATTCCGAGTTGGGTAGTGGAGCTACTGAGGTATTGTCCTCTTCTGTGGATGCTGTCTGCTCTGCAGGAAGTATGGGCTCTACACCACAGAGTGGTATGTGTGAGGTAGGCATAGAAGCCCTGAACAGAATATGTGCGAACTGAGAATGACTCGGCCCCGTAACTGACTAAATCAATCTGCTGTCCTCCACAGAAATTGTGCTAGTGAGACACACTTCACTTTTTGAGAAACCTGCTGTGCCCCCTATTGAGAGGGAGGTGTCTGGCAGTCATAGGTTGTTGTGATGTGCACTAAATAACAATAACTGTTAGGGCTGTTCCAACTGGCGTGCTTGCTCAAAGGAGGTTGGGTGGGCAGTGGCAGACGGACGGTAACATGAGAGTGTCCTAACAGCTGAGCCGTAGCATAAGCATTCACACTGCACTGGCAGAATGCAGAAAGGTGGAACTGTTAGGAGCAGGTTGCAGGTATACCGAACCCCTGCAGTAGAATCATCTGGCGGGTAGCCAATACTGCTTGCGCCTGCTACCCGGCGTGACGAGGGACGGGTAGGAGTTTCTCACGCTGTGGGGCAGTGCCGGAGCTGCCAGTATCAGGGGAATGGAAGCAAGTGCTGGAGGATATAACTTTTTGTGTACTCTGTGTGTACAACTGGAGGTCTTGGTCGATGTGTTGAAGGGGCTATTCCAGCATTCGTGAAGGAATGGGGAGGAACAAACTGCAGATTGTGGCACACGTTGGAGCAGATGGTGTCTGTCATCAAATTGTTCTGGTGACACACAGAGAAGATGGAAAAGAATAATGTTTCTCTGTGAGTTCCAACCAAGCTCACAGTCTCCAGCACTGTTTCCCGAACTGATTATGGCCCCCTGATTCTGAGTCAGTGGAAGGCTCGAACAGAGAATGTGAAGGTTCTGTGATGAACAAGGCTGCAAATTTTCAGATTTGCTCCACAGGGTTGAGAACTGTAGGTTCATCCAATGTGGGTTGGGGATACACAACATGTCAGAGGTTGCTGCCCAGGAAGCAAACTGCATGTGGTGTGCACACAAGGATTTTTCACATTAGGTGGTTTTGTGTGTGATCCACTTTGTGCTAGCTGTAGGAAACCCATAACTTTTAAGGTAAGCTTCAAAGAAATGCACCCCCCACCCCACAAATGAGAATATTAAAATACTGTTGGTTAACTGCCAAAGTACTCACTACAGAGTGCCAGAGTTTGAAGCACTCCTAAGAAGCAGTAAAGATCACATAATACGAAGGTTGGAACTTTAATAGTGGCAACTATTATTTCACAGCTCATAAAAAATAGATACGTGTTTCAAAGTCTTACTGACCTTCAAAGTAGTCACATGCATTGTGTATAACCCATTGCCAGCTATGTGGAAGTTGTAGGATACTCTTAGCAGTGCCAGTTGTGTTGACAGTTCGAGCATTGCTGTCTATAGCCCGACAATTTTGAAGCAGTTCTGAAGCGAATGCCGTGAAGTGTTTCCTTCGGTTTAGAAATCGAGTTGAACTCAACAACGGCTTAAGTCAGGGGAGTTTAGTAGGTGGTATAGCACTTAGCAGCCTCATCAGTCAAACAAATCAGTAACAGCTTGAGCTTGAGCATTGTCCTGCAAAATGATGGTCAGGTCCCACAGAGAGTGTCATCACGTCTGTCTCTACACTGTTCATTTTTGGAGTACAACCTACGATCAGCTTAAGAGACAGAAGTGATGACACTTTCTGCAGGACCTGACCATCATTTTGCAGGACAATTCTCAAGGGTACAGTGCAAGCTGTTACTGATTTGTTTGACTGATGAGTCTGCTAAGTGCTATACCACCTGCTGCACTCCCCTGACTTAAGCCATTGTGAGTTTAGCTCGATCCCTAAACTTAGGGAAACACTTCATGGCATTAGCTTCAAAACTGCTACAAAATCATCGGGCAATAGACTGCGACGCTCAAACTGGCAACACAACTGGCACTACTAAGAGTATCCTACGACTTCCACATCGCTGGCGGTGGGTTATACACAATGCTGGTGACTACTTTGAAGGTCAGTAAAACTTTGTACGAGCTGTAAATAAATAGTTGCCACTATTCAAATTCCAACCCTCGTACTTGGCACAAAAAGCTCTTTAAAATCTGAAGTTGACAGCAGTCAGATTTTTATGGGAAATTTAAACGTATATTGATAGCATAGGCTAAAGGGAAATGGAGGTGGTGTAATTATCAACTTTAGACAACTTTCGCTAGAAGCCATGTTTCCCAATCTTATTGTCATCACCAGAGTAGAACTTTACTATCCAATAATAAATTAGGATATTTGTGGTTCTGAAAGTCATTGGCATGACAAGAGATCCTACAAAACATTACTAAATACCTTCTCTGAAAACTACCTAGAACAAACAATTCAGGAGCCGATTCAGGATAGAAATATATTAAACCTAATGGCAACATATGAACCTGACCTCTTTCATGATGTTCACATGAAAACTGATATCAGTTCCATGAGGCAGTTATAGCAATAATGATTATCAGAGTGCAGCTAAAATAAGTAGAAAGATATTTATGTCAGTAAGCTGTGTAAAAAGGCAATCATGTTGCATCTCAAAGAGAAACTTTATTTGGGCAGGAGCACATAGAAGAACTGAGTCTCACGGTAAAAGGAATAACTGACTATGCACTTGATATATGTGTATGTAGAAGTAGCATCCATGATGGGAATTACCCCTCATGGTATGCAGCCATCAAAAGACTTGTAAAGAAACAGCGACTTCTGAACAATAAGCAATATCCTGAGTGCAATACATTTGCGGATCAAGAGAGAAGCCTTCATTGACTGCTGTGGGAGAATCTTACTGGACAATTTCAGACAAGATTTCTAACAGAACTCAAAGAAAATGTGGTCATAGATAAAGACTGCCAGTGGCACCAAAGTAAGTGTGTAGTACTGATGGATGCCACAGGAACTGAAATTAAGGATAGCAAAACAAGAGTAGAAATGTTGAATTCTGATCAAAAGTATCCAGACACTCTTATGTAATGTGTAATTGACCACTAGATGTCGTGAGAGGCAAACCCTCCAGTATAAAAGGATGGGGAGTATTAAGTTGTCTTTAGAGCAGCAAAAGCAGAATGGGCCAGTCAGGAGAACTCACTGACTTTGCATGTCTACCGTATTTACTCGAATCTAAGCCGTACTTTTTTTCCAGTTTTTGTAATCCAGAAACCCGCCTGCGGCTTAGAATCGAGTGCAAAGTAAGCGGCAGATCTGAAAAATGTTGGTAGGTGCCGTCACAACTAACTTCTTCCGTCGAATTATGTAGCGCTACACAGGTATGCTTTGCAGGCACAAAGATAAATACTGGCGACAAAACCCCTGCGTCAGTAAATTAAAAAAAAAAAAAAGTGGAAGACGAACTTTTTTTCACCGCCCCGAGTTTCGACCACTGCATTTTCATACAGTATCCAACAAAGTAAATACAAATTCCGTATTGTTCATCTTCGAATGTAGCAGCATTTCAGCGTACTACGAAAATCCGACTGGCAAGTTTGTTTGTCTGAATTTTTTCCTACCTGGGACAAGAGATCATTGCTAATAAGAACTTTTATGAATTGTGAATCATATGTGAGACAACAGCAAACACGGAATAATACACATATCATGTCATGTTTATATTCGTATTGTTCTTACGCCTAATAGTGATATAGTCAGAAATGAAGCACGGCAATTGACAAGATTTTTAAATCTAAGATGACTAATTTCTGTGCAGAATGTAATATACTACAGAGGCCTGCAAAGATTTTCAAACGGAGAAAATTTTTCGCTAAACTCTCGTTCAGAACATCATCTATCATACGCAGTCTATTATTTGGTTCTTGTTGATCATTATCAAGGAAAGCACCAGTGTTTTTTTTTTTTTTTTTTTTTTTTTTTTTTTTTTTTTTTTTTTTTTTTTTTTTTTTTTTTTTTTTAAAAGCGGCGGTTGCGCGCACAAAAGCAAGCCATGCCGCGAGCGGCGGCAAGTCGTAAACACTCATTATCAGAATGCGACAAACAATGCGTGACACAGTACAGTAATGCATTTTCAGCTTAGAATGACGTGAACACCTATAACAAAGAGAACGGCACTTGCCAGATCAAAGAAAAATGAGCAGTCAATTCAAACCAGACGAAGCACTTGATAAAGGAATGGTACCCGTATAAATACGGACGGAGCACCTGACGCATAGCAATGGCTACATGGTAAAGCTTAACTGCTAAGCTTAAAACTCGAACCAAACTACTGTAGCTGTATCGTCATTCATTCGACCTAAATTGTATTACAATGGACCAACTTTGTTTCGATTTGGATGTGCAGCCTAAAACTCTTCTCTCCCTTGGAATTTCGAGTCTCGAATTTCAGGTGCGGCTTAGATTTGGGAAAATTTTTTTTCCTTGATTTCGAGTCTCATTTCGCAGGTGCGGCTTAGATTCGAGTAAATACGGTACTAGTCACTGGATGTCACCTGAGTAACAAATCCAAAATTCTAAATTGGAAGTATTTCAACCCTTCTAAAGCTGCTCTAGTGGACTGGCAGCAATGTAATTGTGTGGTGGAAACATTAAGTAAAAACCACAGCTGAAGCAAGACCAAGCTGACCTCATGTACTGACAGATGGACCGTCAAGCATTGCGGAGGGAGCTTGTAGGTAGTCAGGTGAAATCTGTGGAAGGAATTGTGCACGAGTTCCAGAGTGCTTCCATTACTCTAGCAAGTACAAAGAGTGTGCATAGGGAGTTGAAAGGTGCTGCAGCTCCTAATAAGCTACACGTTTCTGTAGTCATTGCTGAGTGACACTTGAGGTATTGTAAAGCATGAAGCCAGTTGACACTGCATTACTGAAAATGAGTGATTAAGAGTTTCGACTCACCCTCTAGCCAGTGGCACTTATAACATTGATTTCACTGTGTGTGTGTGTGTGTGTGTGTGTGTGTGTGTGTGTGTGTGTGTGTGTGTGCGTGTGTGTGTGTGGTGTAACATCGAGTTATAGAGAAAATAGCTAAAATTAAACAAGGCTCCAGGGCTCAATGTAATCCTTGTCAGATTCTGTACACAATTTGCAGATGAGTTAACTTCCATTTTAACCACATACCATAGATTGTTTGCACCAAAATCTGTGCTCAGTGATTTGAAGGATAACATAAGAGAGCCACATAAGTGACATCCAATATAAGTGACAGCTATCTGCTGTAGCATCATAGAACATATTCTGAGCTCAAATGTAATGATATATGTTGAACAGAATGAGCTCCTCCATGCCAACTTGTGTGAATTCCAAAAGCAAAATCCAACTGTCTCTTTTTTTCACATTATATTAGGAGAGTCACAAAATCAGGCAGTCAGGTAGGTGTGTTATCTCTTGACTTCTGAAAAGTGTTTGACTTGGTACCTTGTCAAGACTTACTATCAAAAATACGACTGTGCAAGGTATCGAGTAAATTTTGTGACTAAGTTGCCAGGATGCAGCAGGTTATCTAGGATAAAGGGAAGCAAAAGTAACTTCAAATGTGTCCCAAGGTGCCTTGCTGTTCACTTCTGTCTCTAAGCTGGTCGTAGGTTGTGTTCCAAAAATGAACAGCATAGAGACAGAAGTGATGACACTTTCTGCAGGACCTGACAATCATTTTGCAGGACAATGCTCAATCAAGTACAGTGCAAGCTGTTACTGATTTGAAACATCCTGGCAGATTAAAACTGTGTGCCGGACCGAGACTCGAACTTGGGATCTTTGCCTTTCGCAGGCAAGTGCTCGACCAACTGAGCTACCCAAGCACGACTCACGCCCCGTCCTCACAGTTTTACTTCTGCCAGTACCTTGTCTCCTACCTTCCAAACTTTACAGAAGCTCTAACTTCGCAGGAGAGCTTCTGTAAAGTTTGGAAGGTAGGAGACGAGGTACTGGCAGAAGTAAAACTGTGAGGACGAGGCGTGAGTCATGCTTGGGTAGCTCAGTTGGTAGAGCACTTGCCTGCGAAAGGCAAAGGTCCCAAGTTCGAGTCTCGGCCCGGGACACAGTTTTAATCTGCCAGGAAGTTTCATATCAGTGCACACTCCGCTGCAGAGTGAAATATCATTCTGTTACTGATTTGTTTGACTGATGGGGCTGCTAAGTGCTATACTACCTACTGCACTTCCCTGACTTAAGCCGTTATTAGTTCAACTCGATTTCTAAACTTCACGGCATTCTCTTCAGAACTGCTACAAAATTGTCGGGCAATATATAGCACTGCTTGAACTGTCAACACAACCGGCACTGCTAAGAGTATCCTACTACTTCCACATTGCTGGCAACGGGTTATACACAATGCTGGTGACTACTTTGAAGGTCAGCAAAACTTTGAAACTTGTATCTATTTTGTATGAGCTGTAAATAAATAGTTGCCACTATTAAAGTTCCAAACCTCGTAATTTCAGACAGTGAAGGCCTTAGTGTGACCCTAGGCATATTTGGAGAACGCTGCTCATCACTGCAGATGTGATGACCATAGGTGTGTAGGCTAGGGAGTTCTTAATGTTGAATGGGTGGCAGTTGTCAAAGTGAAGATATTGTTGGTGGTCGGTAGGTTTGATGTGGTTGAAGGTACTGACGTAGCTGTCTTTGAGGTGGGCAACATTGAGGAAGGTGGGTTCTTGGGTTGAAGTGGAGCAGGTGAAATGAATGGGAAGGAGGTGTTGGGGTCCTGGATGAATGTGGCTATGGAATTGTCACCCTTGGTCCAGACCATGTAGATGGCATCAGTGAATTTGAACCCAATCAGGGTTTGGGATTCTGGGTGGTTAGGAAGAATGTGAATAATACCGAGCAGTTGGCTTTAATAAGCTGCAAAATACTGACACACATTATTATTTCATCACCATTTGGTTATGCAACCAAGATATTATTAATTATTGTTCAAATATTTCTGTTAACAATCTGTCAGCTGTTCTCAAGGTGCGCTATTTGCAAGTTTTTTAAATTACTTTACATAATACTGTGGAGTAAACAAGTATGTGTTAGATGTCAGAGGTAACATTGTTGATAAGAAAAGCTTCAGTCATAGGTAAAACTATATGCTCTGAATGTTTAGCAAATGTTGCATTATAAATGACCACATTGTTTTAAGTAATTGTACTCAAACTTAAAATTTATATCCCCTAAAACCGAAAGTAAAAGGCGAAACAATACTGCCACACCAGTGGACAAACCAAAGGAAACTGTGTTAAATCCTAAAATATTTTATTTTGTGTAAAATTCTGTTAAAGGCTGTTGAAATTATCAGTGAGGGCTATCTGGTAACAGGCTCGGCTAAGATCCAGTATGATAAAAACACGTGAATTTGTAAACCACCTTGTAATAATTATATGGGTCAGGAAGTGGAACAGATTCCAACACCACCTTCTGATTTTCTGTGTTCTCCGATTGCTTCCTTTAGTGGTCCAAATAAATGAAAATCACAGCATGATAAGTCCGCACTGTAGGGGGAATGTTCTGTGTGGTCTAGAACAGTTCCTGAAATTTTTGTTGAGTTCAGGCAGCTGTGTGGGGTCGAACATTGTCACGAAGCGTGATCACGTCGTAGATTGCAAATGTGTGCCTTTTCTGACTGTAATCATATTTTGTTTTGTCCAAAAATTGCCAATAGTATGCAGTGTCCAGCATGGTGAAAATCAGTCAAAAAAAGACTGTTGAAGGAACGTTCCCTGTGAAGAGACGGTTTTTGCTGACAGGTACAGAGTCATCTTTTTTGCACCATTCTGTGCTGCTTTTTTTTCATTTCTGGGGTGTAATGGTGTAACAACGTCTAATCTCAGGACACATTCTGGTGCTAAAATTCTCCACTTTAGTTTGGCAGCCTGTCAGTAACTGTTTGCACACCTCTAAACAATGACATATTTACTCGGTTGTGAGAAGGGAGGCATCCATGTCTCAGACACTTTCCGAAAACTGAGCTTGTCAGTAATGGTCTCCTGAGTACTACTGTAGCTTATGCCAACCTAAATAGCAATTTCAGCAACTGGGATTCAGTGATAGTCTCCAATAACCTGGCTAACAATGTGAATGTACTTCTCAGTCTTGCTGGTCCTCAGGCAGTGTTGATGAGCTGAATTCTCAACTGTTTGTCATCATCCTGAAAACTGTTTGTGACATGGGTACACTTGAGTCTTTCTCAGGGTGTTTTTCTTAAACTATGCCTCAAATCTTTTTAAAATTTCAGCTGGCTTTATGCTATCTGTTGTGAGAAACTTGTTTATAATACATTGCATAATAGTTGATGGTACCTCTTGCTCTGAAATTGTGATTCTAACAAAAGAAAAAGTGCAACATTCTAGCTGCGGAGAACAATCACTGGAAATGAAAGCAATAATGAGCAGAGATTTTTCCACTTTCTATGTACAAAAAGGCACGTAAAACGAAAGTTCTGGTTTATATTTAATTCACCCTCATAAATTCAGACCCAGTGGCAATGATCATCCACAAAAGGGACCGTGATAAAAAGCTAGTAGACGGCCACATCAGCCACTTCAAAACAAACAAGATCCCACCCAGGGGTGCAGTATTTACAGATTAAATTAAATCATACCAATGCACAAGCTGCTCTTGGCACTCCCATTGGAATGTCAAATAAAAGTATAAATTTAACGTTTTGTTCCATAATAGTTGGCACCTGATTTCTAAACATCAAACACAGAACTAATGTTTATCGGTATGAAAATGATGAGGGAGCTGATCTCATTTTAGCACTATCAAGACTTACCTGTGCAAGTAGTACGTTCACTCGCTTTGGGATAACTAAACCTCTTTAATATGTAACTCAGCAGATGGAAGCTAATCATTAACTCCCATTATAGGATGACGACGACGACGCAACTGGTACGTGTCAGTGAACTACTTTTGTGGCAGAGTCAAAACCTGCCACAAGAAAATGTTACAGACCAGCTATGGAAGTGCCATAAAAGAACCAAAAGAACTTATATGTGATTACCAGTCACATAGCCAGCTCCAAACTGAGAAACCCACCGCCGTCTCAAGTTGGCGATTGTCACTGTGCATGGCCTGTGTTGACATACTCCTACTGCTAGGAGACTCCACAGTCAGTGTACTTGTAAAGCCCAACTCTAGTACTGCACACGTGCACCGTCTCGAAACTAGCACGTGCAAAAGTTGCGCCCTCTCGTGATGTGCCGAGGAAACTCCAGACACCAGAAGTCTCTTCACTGACACTAATTACCATACAGGGTGTTTCCATAACAGCATGCAAAAATTAAACAGGGTGTAGAGAATGAGATAGGGAACTGAGGTTGGAATGCCAGCTTATGGAGATATGGAAGTAAACTTGTCCACTGCTTTGTCTAACATTACTGTTTTCCAGCTTATTTATAATTAACATATGGAAAAGTTTACACGTACTGTGCTGTTTATTTGCACGTATGTTCTCTGTTTTCTGCAAGGAAATAGGAGTACGAGCCTCATTACCGGGAAGTCGTGATGCAGGTTTTATTTACTTTCCTTGTTCATAAGGTGACTCTGTCGTATTGTATTTACATTGTCCCACGAGAGAATACGCTACGCATTGACGACAGAACCGTTCGTTACTCAGTGCTATTCAGAGATGTACAGTACAATATGATGGAGCAGTACCGGTACATTGTTTCCTGGTCGCTGGATTGGAAGGGGAGGTCACCTCACCTGAATGCTCTCGATTATTTGCTATGGGCATATGTACAGTCACTCATGTATTAGACCCAGTGGATACGAAGATGGACTTACAATTCCAGGATTGTAGCTGCCTATAGTGTGATTCGAAACACGTGAGGGATATGTGTCAGGGTGCATCAGAATCTCGTTCGCTGATGTCGTGCTTGCATTGAGGTTGGTGGCCGTCAGTTTCAGCACATTTTATAAGATGCAGTACAGATAGTTTGTTCATTGTGTCGATGATGGTATTTGCGAAGTAATGTAAATAAAAAAAGTACACGGTAATGTCATTTTACTCCTATTATCTCCTTAAGGTCGCTTCTCCACCCTCAGGTTCCCTATCTCAAATTGTTCAGTGGAGCATCCTCTATGTCCTGTTAAAATTTTGCATACCCTTATGGAAACACTGTATATCGATACGAGTGTGTCGGTCGGGTACATCAATGTCACATTTGTGGGCCGGCTGCACGGCACAAAAACTCTGGAGAAGTTGTATCGATCACACGATAAGTGTGCCTCCTTACATCTGGTTTTATGTCGAGTCAGAGAGATGAGCAGAGCTGCCAATTTTAGGTGTTTTCAGTGAAACAATATCAGACGGATGGCTCAGTCTCTGCGTATATCGCAAGTCTGTGCACACTGATTTATACCCCACTGCATAGGGTTTCCATCACCCAGCCAAGAAATGAGCTATTTAAAATACATTACTATATAGAGGTACAACTGTCTGTACAAGAATCACTTGGATAATGAGATTAATTATCTGAATTACTTATTGTGAAAGAAGGGCTGCAGGGTTTGAGTTAGCATCCTCCGAGAAACTAAAATGCAAAAATATTGAACACCATTGCAATGATGTATCCATTGTAATTCTTTCTTTCTGTAGTGCAACATCTAGCAAAATCATTAGGTTCCTGGGAAGAATAGGCATAAGAACATTTTCCACCACACAAGAAGATAAAGGTGAAACTGCACTCGCTTAGGGATGGTGACCGTCTCGGGGTCCGTGGCATATAAGATTCCCTGTGATTGCAGAAGCAACTGCATTGCTCAGGGTATCTGTACAGATATTGACCACTGTGCTAAACAGCAGAGGCACATGAAATACGAGAACTTGAGAAATCTGCAGTTTTCAACACATCCACACAAATAAAGGCAGAATAATGTTTGATGAAAGTAATGTCTTGTGCAACACTTCTATGTACAGGGGCTCGGGTATTAAAGAAGCAGCAGCTGTAATCTCAATATTGCGTGGGAAGGGCTCTGGAGGCCAAGAAGATGCAGAGAAATGTGCTGAATTGTTTACGTCACCAGGGCAGAGATGGGCCACAATCGCTGGTAGCATTACGTAATGACGACGTATGCTGACTGATCACAAACCCTCTGTGGACTGTTAGTGGTCACCTCCATAGACATTTGTTCCTGAAGAAAATGTTGGAGCATTTCAGTGAAAGATCAAGATTTTAGCCACATATGATGTGACAAACTGGGAATGTATTATACTGTAGTAATTCAAAAGGAAGGATACAACTGAAAATCTTAAATGGTGGAAATTCTGTGCGAAACTACCTCACATACAGTGACCTCTTGTATCAGTACTGAAACAAAACAACAAAAATTTGTCATGTTGGAGTGCTTCACCATACCAACCTTACAATGAAAGCCCATCAGCTTTGTTTGCCTAAAATTTGTTGCTACCATTTTAAGGAATTTTCGTAGCATAGCTTACTGAACATGGAAAGACTTATATGTCTACTGTGAGATTCAAGGAAAACTCAAATACACTCATGTTCAGAAGAAAACAGAATACCTTCAATGACTTGAGATAAGATGTTCATATTCACAGGACATGTTCTGGAAAAATGATGAGCATTTGAACCACATTGGCCCATAGATTCGAGGCCAACATCAGTATCATGGCGCAACACAACCTGCCAGCAAAATATACCTGTGAGTCCCGTAGTTGCTATAAACTGAAGGTAATGGATCATTGTGACTTGAGCAGATGTGCAGGATGCTGTGTAGACATACGCACAAGCTGTACTGTTAAATCAATGAGTGTGAAAGAAGGCACATTATTGGCATGAGAGAATATGATGCATCCATCTGGGAAATTGCTGCTAGTGTGGGCTGAAGTATTTTGGCAGTGCAACGAGTGTGTGCAGAATGGTTCATATAAGACCATAAAACACAATGAGATGGGTCAGGCTGCACCTCCCAAGAAGATCTACATGTCATCCAAAGGGCATTGCATGACAGTTTTGCATCCTCCTCAGCTCTGGCGCAACAGTGGAACAGAGTAACACATCATACACTATCGGGGCTGACAGTCCGTTGCCGCTTATTATGGCACACGTTTTGTGCGAGTCATCTACTTCCCTGCCTATCTTTGATGAGTGTGCAAAAACATGCTAGATGGCAATGTTGTAAGGAATGAGATCACTGGATACAGGAATGACATCAGATAGTGTTTTCGGACAAATCCAGGTTCTGTTTTGGTAGAAAATTATGGCCGCTTTTTGATTCACCGCAGACCAGGTGAGTGGCGTCACAGCGATTGCATTGGCACAAGACGTACTTTGCCAACTCCAAGCCTTGTGGTGTGAGGTGCTATTGGGTACAACCACAAATTACATTTGGTGCATGTCCAGGGCACTGTGACCAGTGTGCCGTACATCAATGACATCTTTCAACCTGTAGCCATACCCTTTCTGCGCAAGACCTCAGATGATATTTTTCAGCAAGACAATGTACGATCACATGTTGCCGCATGAACACATGCGATCTTGTTGTCACTGGATATCAGCATTTTGATCTGGCCTGCCAGATCACAAGACTCGTTGCCAATTGAAAATGTGGAATATGGTGAAATGACAGGTGCAGTAATGTGACCCAATGCCAACCACCGTAGATGAACTTCGGAACCAAGTGAATGCAGCATGCATAGCTATACCACAGGATGCCATTCATGCTGAACCAAGATGACTGAAATCCTTATCATTTCTGCAGAGCATACTAATGTACATGTCCAGTGAATATGAACATCCTGTCTCTAGTCATTCAAGGGTTCTGTTCTTTTCAGAACATGAGTGCAAGTCACAAATAATAAATTATGTAGGCTGGTGGAACTCACTTTGTGCTTTCGTAGGACAATGCTTGTCATCATATTGCTTAGTGAATACGAGCTCTTCCATCACCTGAAATGAGTCATTTGTAATAATCAACTGCATAGCTTAGTTTAGACTCCAAGGACTGGCATTTGTTCAACTAACTGAAAAAGAGACTTGGCTCCTGGCCTTTAAACACCGGTGACAATGCCAGGTGCCATCAGTGGTGACTCCTATCTCAGTTATCGGAATTTTAGAGAGATTATATTCACAGACTGTCTAAATTACTTGAAAAATATTCAAATATGCAGTATAATTACATATAAAAAGAAGCCGACATTTTCCTTTTTTGTATGTAACCAAATTGAGATTCCTCTTCATCTCATAATAGTGATGGTATGTTGGTCAAGTCAGGGACACAGACAATGGTCACAGCTTGTGGCAGGTAATTACTATCCTTTCTATCTGAATGAGGGTACCTCAGTGTGAGATTGAATTGCTTTTTAATTATTCAGTGTTATATGCAGTATAATTTCAGGTGATTTGTGTTCTGATAAGTCTGACATTGAGGATGGAAATATGGTAATGGCTAACACTATATTCTAAAATGAGAAAACACTGATAAGATGCTGTTAACCTATAATACACTTTATTATTGTTCCAGTGGTAAGAAAAGATGCTGGTTTTGCAGAACTTGATGTAACTGTGACAAGTCCCTTGGGACAAGACCTCCCTCTTGAGGTCAAGAGCTGGCCAGAAGAAAAAGATACTGATCTGATTGAGTTCTGCCCTTCAGTGCCTGGAAGCTACAGATTTAATATTAAGTATGGCGGAGAAGAAGTTCCAGGTAATATTGCCAAACTTTTTGTTGTACTAGGCTGTTTTGACAAAGTTTGTTAAGAAATTGCCATTACTTTTGTGCTTCCAATTCCGTACTCATGGCAATAAATTTGGAAATTTCTAAACCCAATAAGGCTCTTTCCACTGTCCGGCGGGCTACATTGCACATCGAAGGGGATCAGGCGACATAAAAGATACAACGTGTGTAAGCATATTTTTCGTATAGAGTTGAAAGCATTTGATGTGCTAAACAGACAATAAAAAATCTACTCGCCCAGCGGTGGCAGAACTCACACAATAAAGGATATAATTAGGCAAGCTTTCACCCAGGACGGTGGGTCAGGGGAGACATATGACACGCAATGAGAAGGAAGGAGTCTTACTGCACAGGATGAGAAGGAAAGACCCCTTCCTTCTCATTCCGTGTGATATGTCTCCCCTGACCCACAGTTCTGGGTGACTTTCCTGAAATCCACGCCTTTTCCTAGACCTCTCCAGTCCTTTTCCTTCTTCCTTCCTCTTCAACCTTCTGCCTGAAGAAAGAGCCACTGTCTCCAAAAGCTTGCCCAATTATAACCTTCTTTTATATGTGTGTTCTGCTACCACTTGGAGAGTAGATTTTTTTATCTATCCAATTAAATTGTTTTGTCAAAAATTGATTGTTTTTGTTGTTATAAACAAACAATAAATCTTTAACTCAGGAGATTTTTATAAGGTTAATTGTCTTTTTGTTTTAGGTTCCCCTATAACTTTCACCGTTGAAGATTCAGGCACGGCTAAGGCTTTGGGCGAGGGACTGCAAAGTGGACAAGTGGACTGTCCTGCAAAGTTCAAAATAATGGCTGTTGGGTTGACAGGAAAACCAACTGTTAAAGTGGATGGACCAGACAGCATTGCAGAACCGTCGATTGAGAGAGAATCGAACGGTGTGTACGCTGTAACGTTCACTCCAGTGGAAGTTGGTGTTTTTGATGTTCAGGTTCTGTGGGATGGTGTGCCAGTTCCAGGTATGAAGTGTACAACTACTCTCATGCAGTTATACTTTTACTTGCATTATTTTTTAAATGGCAGTTCTATGATTCTTGTGGAAACTGCATAAATTGGCTATTTATCTTAGTTTGACCCTATTGAATTATTTAAAAAGTTGAAAAAAAAAAAGAAAAAAAACAGTGATCAATAGCAAGCAGATATTCCACCGTTTAGTGAAGTCTCAACTGAATTACAGAAAATTCTACTCAATCTCATTGTCATTGTCATTTCTTGTGCTAGCGTGACTTAAATCCTCAGAAGCTAACTGTGCTACATTAGCACCCAAAGGCGGCAGTGACTGTGTGTGTGTGTGTGTGTGTTGTCTACATCTGAGGAAAGACTTGGTATGATAGCTGATAATATCCAACAATCTTCTTTCAATGTGCCTTTCTGACACTTAACATTTCCCATATTTGGTGTGTAGCACTATATGCAATTAATATTGTTATTCGAAAGGTAATTGTTGTTGTTTCTACAGGCTCTCCATTCCATCCAAAAATAGTGGATCCGAGGAAAGTTAGAGTCATTGGTGGATGGGAATCTTTTATGGATTCAGAAGGACGTCTTGAATTGGCAGTTCACACTACAAAGAAGATAAGTATGGATATTGGAGATGCAGGACCTGGTGAGCCATTTTTAAGCTATTTACAATAGGAACATCCAAAGCTTTGAAAGAGTTGTATTAATTCTTGATTTTCTACAAACATACCTTCACATCACATCTGGTTACTCTCATTAACATGGGTTACTCTCATTAACATTGTATACTTTACTGTACCATCTTGAATCACAGCTACTTTGTCTGATTTAAATTGGTACAGCTATGCTTCATTGCCAGCTACAGTGATTCTGACTTACCAGAATCAAACCTATCAAGCATTGGTTGCCAAAACTCCTAACACCAAGCCTTATGTTCATGGGTTAGAGGTTATCCACTGACTACAAGACTTTCTTATGAGCAGACTATACTAGAATATGTGAGTTATAATCAATGATCGTATCATAAGAGGAAGTTGTGCTTCAAAACACTGGTCTATGTCATTCTTGAGGTCATGGTTTTTAAAGCAGATTGTTAATATTCTGTGCATGCTGAAGTCAGAAGTGTAACTCATTTTGTCGAATCATGTCAGGTTCTGTTGCTATTTCAATTTTTAGAATATAACATTTAGGATTTTTTAAAATGTGATATACTTGCTGATTATGGTTTGAAAAGTCTTACATTTGGATGAAATCGAAATTTACAAGTTCGTACATTAACAACATTGTAGGAAGAAAGGCTCTTTTCAAGGGCTCTTTTATGTGTTTTTCATCTGAATGTCTCTTGAGGCACCAACGATAGTCCGCAAGCAGGTTCACATCTCAGTGAGCGTGGTACCTCTCCTCCATCACTCTAATATTCCTATGAAAAAGTTCACCTCGCACCTTGCTATAGTCTCCACAGTTGTCAGGGAAGCAATCTAAATGTGAGCTGAGAAAGTGCATCTTTATTGATGTACGAGCACTTTGTGCTCCTATAGTTGCTGAGAAATTTTTTTATTATTGATTTCCGTGCTAACCAGACATTCATCTCTGTCCTCCATACTTTCATGGAATTGTGAATCTTTCATAAGCTGCTCGATCTGTGGACTATCAAAAACACTTCATTAAATTTGGCCTCACTGACACTTGGAAATTTGTTTTAAGAAAGTAAAAACCTTGCTATCTTTGTTCACTGCCTTTATAAAGGATGCAGCAGTGGAAGTAGAATTTTCTGAGGATCAATGAGAGCTCATGACTTAGCGTTGTGCACACTGGGTGTCAGGGCAGGTCTTGCTTCCCATATGCATTGTACATAGTGTTTCTTGTCTGCCTGACTGTCCCATAGGCATAGGAAGCATAGATGTTGGGTGCAGCCGCCTTTTAGACCCAACAGTATGGCCACAACTTGGAACATATAGTGTTAATGTCCACCTGTGTATGGTACGACATAGTTCAAAAATTTAACACATGAGACATACAGTGTATTAAGTCTCCACATATCTTCAAGTTGTGAGGTTCATATTTCAGAGCAGTTACCAAATATTGCATTGTGTTGTAAGTTCCACTCATTTATACTGAATGACCCACTGGAACTGAAACAATCATGTTATGAATGTGGAATGGTACAGTGTTGATACTTCTCATTAATATTTGTAAACTGTCATTCAGTTGAGATATATGTTACACCCAAAGCTTCAGTGAGAACACCAGTGCCATGACAGTAAATCATAGAAGCTTTTTCATCCTTTCTGAAATATTGTTGAAACTCTTCTTCATGACTGCAGTACCAATAGAAGGTTGTTCCAGGAGGTTACGCGAACATATGATCGTAATAAGTGGGCAGATTCTTTGCATAAGCACAAATATCATGTCAAATTATTCAGTTCAGCTTGGGTTAGGGGTTTTAGAAGGCATGTATATATCACCAATATGATCGTGCATTTTATCATCTAGGCCAGAAAAGTCATTCTGGTTATCAGGTGGTGTTGGGATCGGAATGTGGTCCTTGTATAGCAACATCTCCCATGTTCGTGGCTATAGCAACATCTCCCATGTACGTGGCCTGTCTGTTGCTGAACATTTCCTCAGTCAGCACCCACCTGATTCCAAACCTATGATATCCTTCCTGCTCACCTTAATCAACTTTATACTTACCTTTGAGGGACACATACACTAAGGGATCTGGGGCACCAGGATGGCTCCTACCTGTGCTAACATTATCATGGGTCACTTGGAGGGAGCTTTCCTGGGAAGCCTTCAGCCCCTGGTTTGACATCTTTGCCATATGGACTCAAGGTGATGATGACCTGTTAAAATTCTTTGCATCTATAAATACATTCTCCCAATTAAATTTCACATTGTCCTAGTCCAAATACTGTGCCATTTTCGTTGACACTGACCTCATCCTCGTAGGTCAGTTGCACTCTTCTGTTCACATTAAACCTACTATCAAACAACAGTACTTACATTTTGACAGTTGCCCTCATTTCCATGTGAAACATTCCCTCCCATACAGTCTCGGGATTCAAGGCAAATATATTTGTTCAGATGCAGACTCTTTGCAGCAGTACATCACATTCTCACTTCAGCCTTCACTGGACGTAATTACCCCACCGGCCTAGTTCAAAAGCATCCCAGGACATCACATCCGATCCTGGTACTGCTGATCTGTGCAAAAACAACTTTGTAGTACACCTCTTGTCTCTCAATATTGTCCTGAGCTTGAATGCGTTAATCATCTACTTTGACCAGGTTGTGACTTCCTAAAATCTTGCCCTGAAATGAGGTCCATTCTGTCAAACATTTTGCCCACCACACATAGAATAGCTTTTCATTGCCCTCCCAATCTACGTAATATCCTTGTCAGACCATATGCTTCTTCTGCACCCATCTACCTACCTGTGCCATATACCAGCTGTTACATAAACACTGTTCAGCCTTTTACGTCAGCATGATTACCATGAAGTTATGAGTTATGATGAATGGGCATGTGTATGTGTATGTGTATACTGGCAACCCACAATATCCTGTTGCAGAGCATGCTCTACAACATGTTAGTCATGACCTCGGTGTTCTTCTCACGACACGTGCCGTGTGGATTCTTTCCCAGACACCAATTTCTCAGGGCTGCACAGGTGGGAATTGGCATTACAACATGTCCTTGGTTCTCGCCACTTCCTGGCCTTAATTTATATTAATTTCATCTGTCTCAGCATTTCTTCACAGTAACTATTCTTTTCTCGACTACTTTTTAGTTTTCTGTATTTTTCATTGTCATTTTTTCATGCCCCTCCCCCTTCTCCACTTTCCAACTCTATAACATATAGTGCACTTAGCTTTCTGCTCTTATTAACTTGTGCATGATGTTTTGGCAGTAATCTGTTGTCTTGCATATTAGCCTATCTTTCACCTTTAAGCACTCAGGATTTCAAATCTCCTCCAGTTTAGTGCCCAACAATCCATTTTTCCTCTAATCCGCGCAGTAAGTCTACCCTGACACAGTGTTCAGGGTGACTTGTTCTAGACCTCACCAGTTGTTTCCCCTCACCCATCTTCCTTCCTCTTCAGCTCTTATGGCAGTAGGAGGAGCCACTGGTACTGAAAACTTGGAAACTTTAATACTTACCTTGGCCCGGTGAGTAGATTTTTAGCTGTCTAGTTACATATTAAAGACAGATACATACCACATAAAACAAGGGTACTGCTTGGTGGTGTCAAAGATGACCTCTCATTATGGAAATCTGGTGTTTATCAGATACCCCGTCAATGTGGCAAGACATGTATAGGTCAGGTGGTGTGTGCTGTTAAAGATCATTGATGAGAGAACAGATGGCACAACAGATTGCATCAACATAACAAGTTGACAGTCATCGAACATGGCCTATCGGAATTACATGGAATGAATTACGACTGTAGTACGATTCTTACTCAGACATCTGATATCTGTCATTGTGTCATTATGGAGTCCATCGAGATTTGACTAAAGGAACTGCTGATCAACTGTGATAGTGGCTGCATCCTTAGCAAGTCCTGAGAACCAGTGACTTAGCTTGTTTAAGAAGAGGAAGGAGATATCCCACAACAAACTTTCTTTGGGGGCAGGTAGAGGAACACTGCAGGCACCATCAACACCAATGGTTGTGTGCGAACTGAGAATGGAGCGACACGCTGGCATGAGGAGACACTGTATGCTGACAGCAGACAGAGTGGGAAAATGGCAGTTAAAAGATAAAAGCACCATGCCAGATCCTAAGCAGTCATTTTATCAGGACACCTGACGATGGCAACTTGGTTGCTTCCAAAATATGGGCACTTTGGGCACTGACATCCAGCCATTTACCAGTGAACTATTTCATCGTGAATTGGTCAGGAGAAGCTGAAGAATCCCGTGTTTGTAAGTATTTTGTATGCAGCATTTGGTAATGACTCCCCCTGTGGGTCTGAGGCTTAGAATAGGCCCGAAGTATTCCTGCCTGTTGTGAGAGGTGACTAAAAGGAGTCTCACACGTTTCGGCCTTTATGTAGGGTTTGACCTCCATTTTTCAAAATTTTGCCAAAGAGCGAGCCAATTGGGGAAGGGCACCTTAGATGGTGCATAGTGTCCATCATGCGCTGAGACCTCTCGCATCCTTTGTGGACGTGGATCTGCAGTTCCGCTCATTCTCCAACTTTTGGGCGAGGTCACCACGGTAGCCGATGTGGTGCGGCTGCCATGTACCCTGTTGGCTGTAGTCCCCTAACCACACAGGGATCGCTCTGCTGATGCCTCTGCTGTTAAACCCCCATGTATGCCAAGGAGTAGATGCCTGTCACCCTGTGGCATCGGGACTCCCGGCAACGGTCATCCTGCCAGGAGGCCTGACAATGAGATGCACACTAATTTAGAGTGGTAAGGTGTACATTTTGCTCGGCACACCCACCGGAGTCTGACGGGTAATCGGGTTGCCACCGTTGCCTTCATCTTGGCCCTAGAGGGTGATGCATTACCCAAGAAGGTCAAGGTGATGATCTACCGATGTGATGTAAAGCCATATATCCCTCCCCTGATGCGGTGCTTCGAATGCTGGAAGTTTGGCCATACATCTTCCCGCAGTACTTCCAGCACCGCATGTCGAGATTGTGGACGCCCGTCACATCTCGATACTCTGTGTGCCCCGCCTCCCATCTGTGTCAGCTGCAGAGAGCACCATTCGTCTTGCTTGCCAGACTGCAGGATTCCCCAGAGAGAAAGGAAAATCGTGGAGTAAAAGACCCTCGACTGACTGACCTACACAGAGGCTAAGAGGAAATTTGAACGCCTGCATCCTGTGCTTACGACATCGTCTTATGCCGCTGCCACAACAGTTCTAGCCCCATCAGCTCTGCCAACTCCAGTCACCTCTCAGAACCAGAAGACTACACATGCCCCGTAATGGTGGGGGGCACTTCCTTTCCGTTGCTCTCGCACCACCTACATAGGGAGCAACACCGCACCAACCATTGGGGACGTCCGTCCCCAGTTCTAAGCCGGAGAACTGTAAGACTTCTTTGGCTCCTCTTGCTAGGAAGGGGTCCCTCGGGTCACTCCCTTCCCAGGTTCCTACCAGTGACAAAGATGACACCTGCCAGTGGCTGAGGTAACCACAGGTCGTAGGGCTTCACGGTTCTCCTCAGTGCCTGAGACTGAATCAGTGAAGCCCTCCCAGCCAGACAAACCTAAGGAGCAGTGAGAGAAATCAAGAGAGAGAAAGACCCCCGAGAACAGAGACATTGTGGTGGCACCCACACCACCGCTTCCTACGAGCTCTGTGACTGAGGATGAAGTGGAGATTTAGGTGTCTGCTGAGGACCTAGATCTCGCTGGACCCTCAGACACAATGGATATGTACTGCACAGGAAATAAGTGGGTGGCAGCAGGTGACCCTGAGGTGTAAACTGGGTTATTGAAAGTTCCGTGCCCTCCCAGCCTCACAATCACATTATCCTCGAGTGGAATTGTGGCAGTTTTTTCCACCACCTGGCTGAGCTACAGCAATTGTTAAGCTTTACACGTGCTTTCTGCATTGCCTTCCAGGAAACCTGGTTCCCGGCAATGCGGACCCCTGCCCTTCGCAGCTATAGGGGATACTACAAGAACCTTAGCGACTATAATCGAGTGTCAGGTGGAATTTGCGTCTATGTCCTGAATTCGGTATGAATGAACCTGTGCCCCTTCGGTCTCCTCTTGAAGCTGTGGCTATTGGGATACGGACGACACAGGAATTAACTGTCTGCAATGTATATCTCCCTCCAGATTTTGCAGTATCCCTGAATGTATTGGCTGCACTGATTGATCAACTCCCTGAATCTTTCCTACTTTTGGGAGGTTTTAATGCCCATAACCCTTGTGGGGTGGCACTGCGCTTACTGGCCGAGGTAGAGATGTTAAGAATTTACTGTCACAACTCGACCTCTGCCTCTTTAGTGTGCCCCCAGCGAAAAACAGTCCCTTGGTGGTCGCTGAGGCAATTAAAGAGTGTGGACAAGCTCTATAGTGACATAAGTGGCACCCTTCCCTAGAGCCTTTAAGCGGCTCCGTGCCCGTATTCTCCAGCTTATAAAACAACAGGAGGAGGAGTGTTGGGAGAGATACATCTCGACCATTGGGTGCCGTACATCATCTTTCCAAGTCTGGACGAACATCAGACATCTTTTTGGCTACCAGACCCCAACAGGTGTCCCTGGCATTAACATCAGTGGTGTGTTACCTACCGACGCAAACGCGATTGCCGAGCACTTTGCTGAGCACTGTGTTTGAGCCCCTGCGATGGAGAACTACCCCCCAGCCTTTTGCACCCTCAAACAGCAGATGGAAAGGAAAGTCCTCTCGTTCACTGCATGCCACAGTGAACCCTACAACGCCCCATTTACAGAGGGGGAGCTTCTCGGTGCCTTTGCACATTGACCCGACACAGCTCCTGGGCCGGATCGAATCCACAGTCAGATGATTCGACATCTTTCATCTGACTGCAAGCGACATCTCCTCGTCATCTTCAACCAGATCTGCTGCGATGGCATCTTTCCATCACAATGGCGGGAGGGCACCATCATTCCAGTGCTCAAACTTGGTAAAAACCTGGTTGATGTGGATAGCTATTGGCCCATCAGCCTCACCAACGTTGTTTGTAAACTGCTGGGGAACATGTGGTGTGTCAGCAGTTGGGTTGGATCCTGGATTCACGTGGCCTACTGGCTTCATGTCAGGGCGGCTTCTGCCAGGGGTGCTCTACAACTGATAATCTTGTTTCCCTCGAGTATGCCATCCGAACAGCCTTTTCCAGACGCCAACACCTGGTTGCCATCTTTTTTGACTTACTTAAAGCATACGACACAACCTGGCGACATCATATCCTTGCCACATTTTATGAGTGGGGTCTCCGGGGCCTGCTCCTCGATTTATATCCAAAACTTCCTGCCGCTCTGTACTTTCCGTTGTGCCTCCCATAGTTCCCCCCCGTATTCAGGAGAATGGCATTCTGCAGGGCTCCATATTGAGTGTCTCGCTCTTTTTAGTGGTCATTTACGGTGTCGCAGCAGCTGTAGGGCTGTCCGTCTCACCTTCTCTGTACTGCTCCATCATTATTGGTATTGCTGAGCGGCACCTACAAGGAGCCATCCACAAGGTGCAGTCATGAGCTATAGCCCACGGTTTCCAGTTTTCGGCCGCAAAGTCGTGTGTTACGCACTTCTGTTGGTGTCGTATCGTTCATCCAGAACCAGAACTGTACCCTAATGACAATCCACTCACTGTAGTGGAGTCATATCGATTCTTAGGACTGGTTTTTGATACCAGATTGACCTTTGTCACCTTTGTCAGGTTAAGCGGAAGTGCTGGCAGCACCTCAATGCCCTCCATTACCGAAGCAACACCACTGGGGTTGCGGATCGCTCTACACTGCTGCAGCTCTACACAGCCTTTGTTCAAGCCCACCTTCACTATGGGATTGTGGTTAATGGTTCGGCAGTGCTGTCAGCATTGCGATTACTTGACCCAGTGCACCACTGTGGCATTTGCCTAGCGACTGTAGCTTTTAGTATGAGTTCGGTGACCAGCATCCTGGTGGAGGCTGGAGTCCATCCATTGAAGTTTAGGTGTGCACAACTGCTCGCCAGTTACATTGCACACTTCATAGTTTTCCTATGCATCTGAATTAGCCTCCTTTTCCCACCCACTGTGGTTCATCTCCCGCATCGGCAGCCCAGGTCGGGGCTTACAATTGCAGTTCGTGTCCGATTGCTTTTATCAAAACCGGAGTCCTTTCCTTTACCATCTATATTTGAGGTCCATTGGTATACATCTCCATGGTGTCCACATAGGTTGCAGCTTCATCTGGAATTTTCACGTGGCCCTAGAAACTGACCTGCGTTCAGTATTACACTGCAAGGTTCTTTGGGAGATGGAATGGCATAACCTCAGTACGTACAACATACTGCGTGCCATTAAGGCAACTACGAATGGAAGACCTCCACGTGGGCCTCTCGCAGTGACTCTGTGATTCTATGTTGGCTCGGCATTGGCCACTCTCGCGTGAGACACAGCTACCTCCTGCGCCGTGATGACCCACGTCAGTATCGGTGTGGCACCCGGCTGACATTGGCCCATATGTTGTTGAGCTGTCCTCCTTTGGCTGCCCTGCGATGGACTCTTCAATTGCCAGACTCGTTGCCATTAATTTTAGCTGACAATGCCTCATCGGCTAATTTAGTTTTACGTGTTTTACATGATGGTGGGTATTATCATTCTATATAAGTCTTAGCGCACGTCCTTTGTCCCTTTATGCTCCCCACTCTAATACTCTTAGGTTGGATGTTTTAGTGTGTTGCAGAGTGGCTGGCTTTTCCTTTTTATTCTTGTGGCCAGCCAGCCACAGTCATCTGCTCTCTTGTTTTTATCCCTTCTACCTGTTTCTTGCATCTCTCTGTGGGTTTCTTTTCCAATTTTGTCCATTTTAGTGTTTGTTGCCCTTCTGTCATTCTTGTGGTTTCTCCCTTCTTCCAGCTTTGTTTTGTGTGTCTCATTTGTTTTACTCCCACCCTTGTGGAATAATTTTAACCAGAATGAGGGACCAATGACCTAGCAGTTTGGTGCCTCCCCCCCTCTTTTAAACCAACCAACCAACCGGTAATGACTTTCCCCTCGGTTGTTGCCAGTAGATGGTTCTCCTTTTCTGTATGCTGAGTGAATTAATACATCTTCCCATTCTTCTGAGTCTGCTCTTCTTTCCAAAATCTTGACAATCAGATTACATAGTTTTCCCAGTATTAGTAGATCCCTCCGTTTCCAGACATTGTCGGGTACTGAATCACCGCCAACTGCTTCATACCTTTTTAGTTTCAGTACACTTTGTTTCACTTCTTGTAGAGAGGGTTCCTCAACTAGTATTACAGCAGTTTGAAACTCTGTGTTACTGATGTTTCAGTTCATTGGAGCTGTTATTTAGTAGTGTGTCAAATTAGCATTTCCGTCTGGTCTTTTCAGAGTAATCGTCCTATCTTTCCAGATAATGCACCACAAATTAGAATAATAGCTGAGCTTCATCTTCTCTTTCCAGCAGTTCTACTTTAGGCGTATAACAAAGGGACTCTTTGAATTCGCCACTCTGTGTAGCTGTTCTTCTGGAACACCATACTCAGATGTTCAAGTTCTTTGTTGAGACTTTCACTGTCAAAGAGGGTCAAGCACTATGTATGAATGTTTTGAGCTCCCTGGGCATCTATGTTAGATGGCGGCAGCTGCCTGTATGGAGATATAAGCCAGTGTGTGTCATCTTGTGATACCTGGTGTGGTCCAAGCCCAGGACACCAAGAATGTAGAGCACTGCATCCACTTTGACTTCCATGGTAAAACTGATAGTTTGGTGTA
The DNA here is from genome assembly GCF_021461385.2 of Schistocerca piceifrons. NCBI lineage: Eukaryota > Metazoa > Arthropoda > Insecta > Orthoptera > Acrididae > Schistocerca > Schistocerca piceifrons. Next base: position 1,106,908,743 of record NC_060139.1, read on the forward strand.
GGGAATTGAAAATGTTTGAAGTGGTCATTCAACTTGTCTCTTCCACATGACCATATGACAAAGGTTTTGTGAACATACTGTTACACTGGATGGCATGCATGGTATCCTCCTTGAAATATATACTTTACATGTCAGTAATAACTGGGGAGGGTGGATTTCTCAAGGCAACCACTTTCATATGCTCATAGTTCCCACCATCATAAAGTAAGTATGTCAGTGTCAAGACATGCCTAGAAAGGTTTGCTGTGTCTGTGTCAAATTTGTGGCCAATAAGATTCAAGGAATCTTTGCAAAGGCACAAAGGTGAAATAGGAATAACTTTGAAGCTGACAGTGATGTCAGTATTCTTAAGTATAAGTTGTTAAGGTGTCCAACAAAATGCACAGAGTAACATATATTACATGAACGCTTCCTCATGTAAGGGCTAAGGAAATCCTTCATGTATTTAGTGAGAGTAATATCAGGGCACCAATGATGCTAACAGTGATGTTTAAAGGCACCCCATCTTTGTGTACCTTTGGACGTCCTTAAAGTCACAAGCTGGAGAATCACATAACATACCTCTTCAAGGAGGAGATATATCGCAACATGAAAAGATTTATGGAAATGAATGCTCCAAACCAGCTGCAATAAGGTAATATTTTTTTTGTCTGCAATACTTTACATGACAGCTTATTGCCATTATAATTTGACCTGTGAAATAATATTGGTAAGATTAAAAAATGGAAAATCCAGGATTGAATGTAACAATATTAAAAACTTTGTGTTCTGCCTTACGGCAGCTCTTGTCGAGGGGGAAGCCTCGTCAGAGAGGTCCACTGCACGAGTGTCTAGGGAAGTGATTCCAGTGGTGGTTTCCCGTTGCCTTCCACTGATGAAGATGAAATGATAATGAGGACAACACAACACCCAGTGCCCCAGCGGAGAAAATCCTCGACCCAGCCGGGAATCGAACCCGGGCCCCTCGGCACAACAGACCGCCGCACTGACCACTCGACTATCAGGGAGGACTAACAATATTATGAAAAGAAAATTTGCCACTCACCGTGTAGCAGTGATGCTGATTCGCAGATAGTTACAACAAAAGACTGTCACAGTATAAGCTTTCAGAAAACGAGGCCTTTGTCAAAAATAGATGTGTGTGTCTGTTGTCTACTTTTGACAAAGGCATATATTGTGATAGTGAAATGGTAAATATTAACAAACAAAGAATCTGTACAGAGAACCGTATATTGTGCCCAAATTTAAAGCTGGGAGACTCGAGTGGATTGAACACACACTTAAAGCTCCAGAATCAAGGAAAAGTTGTCAAGTACGTACAGAATATCCTCGAGGAAGAAATTTTCTCGGAAGACCGAGCCTATGCAACTTCAATAACATCAGAGAAGATATGACAATCTTACATATGATGAAGTGGAAAATTCGATGTCAGGATAGAACTACCTGCAAAATATTATGACATCAGTAGTGAATATTGACAATAATAATAATAATAATAATAATAATAATAATATGCACATTCACTCAAAGAAAACCTGGGAATCCAGATCACCTTAAAATGAATGAAATTTCTGATTTTCAAAGCATTAGAATTGGATAAAAAAAGTAAGTAAAAGCTACCACATGTAATGGGAAACTAGAGTTAATAATAATACACTGCTAAATAACATACACAAAGTGAAGCCTAAGGAATTCTTGTTACACAGCAAGAGGATTTTCCCCATCTGTGCTTTGGAATAATAGTGCCATTTTGTATCATGTGGCACAGCATTTTGATATACCTAGCTGCCTCATACCTCCCCAACATGTGTTCTCTTTTTATACTTTTCAAGTTTCATTGTTCGCTATTACAACACATTCCTAGCTGGAGCTCTGCCCACTCTACCTCCCATTACCCAAACTGGGTTTTCAGAACAGTTTTTAATTTTATAATATTCGAGTAGAGAATCCTTAGTTTTTCATATTTGTGAGGTTTATATTCTGTTCGGGCCATTTAAAGAAGCAAACAGGTTGAGATAGAATAATCCTCAAATCGTCTGCTGCACGTGGGAGTTCTCAGTGTTTTAATACTGGCCTGTTTTTTTATTTCCACAGGACAACTGACGGCAGAGTGTCGCGGCCCCACGGGTGCGTCCGTACCTGTCGCCGTAGAGCAGTCTCAGGGCACGAGAGTTCACCTGTTGCTGACCCCGAGGGTTCCCGGAGATCATGTGCTGTATTTACGCTTTGGCGGAGCCCCACTTCCACGCTCACCCGTACCGGCCACAGCTGACGGTCCCAGTGGGATGAGTGGGCCTGTGAGGGTAGTGCTCACAGGAAAGGGGTTGGCGGGAGCCAGGTGTGGAGAGGAGGCAGAGTTCACGATTGACGGTTCGCAAGCTGGTCCAGGTGAGATAATCTGTCTGTCCGTTGCGGTGCTCTCTGTCCGACTGATGCTGTGTTGAGACCGGTACACTACTTCTCCTATTCTGCTTACCTGTCTGTATATAGGCTATTATTATGACGGATATGCCACTCCCGAAGGTAATTTAAAGCTGCTGTCGGTTCCCGTCGGGAAGGAATCCCAGTACCCTCTCTGTCCGCATCTAGTGTGTATTGCACAATTAAATGTGACCTCATTTTTCGAAGTGTCTGTGTGTCGTATAACAGAGGCGGAACTTGAGAACTGGCCCAGTAATGACCTGCGCGGAGGTGGAAAACTGCCAAAAATCCGTATCGAAACTGTCCGGGACAGTGGCATCTGTCATTGGTCGACCCAGAGCTGGCACGACTTCCTGTGTCACGGAAGTAGAAAATTTGACATGCTCGGCTAACCGGTTGGGTTAGGTGAGATAATGACTGATGCAAAAGATAGACAAATGTGGAAAAAAAAATCAGAGAAAATTCTATCGACTGCCGAGTACAGACTTTATACTCTGGCACACACCGTCGTAACGCGATAATACTGTGCTGCCTAAATCGGTAAAATGTCGAGGTACTGATTGAGTACGTGAGCAGACTGTTACTAAACAGATCTTTGTGCATTTATGTAAAGAATTAGAGTAGAATCCGGGAGTAACTCTAGTATTACCGTGCTTGTGCAGTGCCTTGCCAGAGTAGACTTCTCCGAACTTTTATTTGATTTTTCTCAGGAACAGCTATTTTGTAATCCGCAAAGTGCACATTATAACAAAGTCAAAGCATAAGCAAAGAGTTAATTTTCCCTGTAAAACATACTGAGGCTGTGTACATATCCCTAGAGATAAGCAGATGTGAGTCAGTGTTTTAACATTCCGCCATTAATGACGTGATTACAGCCAGAGCATGAGCTGGAATCGGACGAGGACGTGGTGGGAAACAGCTGTGGCCTCTTTGAGGGAACCTGTCTTGTGCGTCTTTCTGGATTTCATGTTTTTGTGTTCGTCAGACTTGTTTTTTGTCACAGCAGTTCCACAAATTTAAGGTCCTATATATTTTGTTATTGACCGTATACCAATTATTTGTGTTTGAAGAAATGCTAATTTGGTCGACTATTCCTTCACAATATATAAGTAGTGTGACTCTATTCCTTGCAGTATATAACTAAAGAATTTTCTATTAAAATGAACTATGTGTGCTATTTATTGTGCAGATAATAAAATTGAGGGATAACAAACAAACTGTTGCCTCAAAATTAAGAGGCACCAATGAAACGAGAATGATACGAGGACTTTCTAACTCTGTACTTCATTGCAACAGAATTTTTAGGCACTGCAAAAGTGAAAAGAAATTCACCACGCAGGTGAAGAGCGGTTGTTAGAAATAAGGATTGCTACAGAAATGTTAATTTGATACTGCACATGGACACTGGAAGTGAACAAACAGTTTTTCAAAATCTAATCACTGTTTTATGACTATGCTATGGCACACCAAATGTCTACTCTCATGGTGCGAATGTCAGAGGCCTTCCCTGACCATGTCTTCGGATTTTGCCTTCTCTGTGAATATACCGTACTCACCACAGAGTACAGTCTTCAATGTGGCAGAGCAGATGAGCCAGATGAGAAATTTCTCGTGTGCTCTGATTCCCTAAGTGCCCACCGATATTGTAACGACATAACCAGCCATGGGTTAACTCGTAAACAAAGACCTGAGCGAACTGCTTTAGATTGAAGCATAATCTCATATCTCTCCCATGCTTGTGGGTGTGATTGGGAGATGGAGATACACTAATCATGGCCTGCACCTAAAAATAGGAGAGGGAAGCAAAGATTAGCTGAGCACCTTGCAGAAAGTGTAAGGAGAGCTACAAGACCACAATACAAAATCCCTGTTATCAATGGAGCACATTTTTTAGATCAGTCAGACAGAGACTGTTGAAAGACACGAGGACAATACAAGACCATTATACAGTTAATAGTTTCCAGAAAAATAAAATTAATATGTTTCATCAGAACATTAGAGGGTTGAAAAACAGATTACTGTGTGCCCATAAGATATGGAAAATTTTGAAGTGATAGATGTTCTTTCCCTCTCTGAACACCATGTAACTGGAGGAATGGAGAAGTTAAATATCGAGGAAGATAGACTTGCATCATTTTCATATAGAGTTAACATGGAAAAATGAGGAGTTGCAGCATATGTAAAAGTTACACATAAAGTCAAAAATGTTGAAACAAATAGCTTTTGTGTTGATCAGAAACTAGAAGCATGTTCTTCTTAATTGTTGTTGCAAAATATTCCTCTGATAATTGTAATAGTGTACAGATTCCCCTCACACAAACTTCCAGCTGTTTATGAGAAGTCTAGATGCATTATTGAGCTACCTGTCAGATAAGAAGAAACAGTAGAAACAACAAGTTGACTGTTACCAGTCACCGTTTTATTTATTTCCACAACGCGTTTCAAAGGTTTAAATCTTCATCATCGGGTGATATATGTGATGTGTTACGACAGCGAAAGGAACCTGTGACCACTGGAGACAGTGCCACAAGTTCCTCCAAAAAATCGTAACACAACACACACATAAATGTCATACTAACTAATGTAAATCCACCCGATGATGAAGGTTTAAACCTTTGAAACACATCGTGGAAATAAATAAAACGGTGACTGGTAACAGTAAACTTGTTGTTTCATTTAATGTCAATAACTGTCATGGTAAAGCCTCAGCTAAAATGTTCACATTTAAAGAAATAGTAGTTTGTGGAGATTTCGAGGTAGATTTCTTAAAAGATATGGACAGGAAAAATGCACTAGAATTATTATTTGGAAGTTCCAATCAGATTTCAGTTGTCAATTTTCCCATGTGTGTGCAGAAAAATAACGGAACTCGGACTGAAAACATTTTTATTGACAGTGCTCAGGCTGAAACCATTAATGTGTACCAACTGCTTACGGGCTATCTGATCATGATGCACAATTAAAGGATATAAACAGTATAGCACCTTACAACCACAGGGCAGGATCATACAATACAAGGAGGCTTATTAATGAGAACAGGGCAGAATGTTTTAAAAGTAAGCTAAAAGGGGTGGTATGGGGTGAGGTAGGAAGAGCTACTAATGTCAAATTCAATTTATTGCATAGTACATTCATGTCAATATTTGACAGTTGCTTTCCTAAAAAAAATTATACAGAAGATCCATTAAAAAAAGAAGAAGAAGAAGAAGAAGAAGAAGAAGAAGAAAGGAAATAAAGAAACACGTGGGCTGTGGATAACTGAAGGAATTAAAATCTCATGTAAGAGGAAGAGGGAAATTTTTGTAAAGGCCAGAGTAAGTTAAGATCCAGCATTACTTGCATACTACAAAAAATACTGTAGTTTTTTTAAGAAAAGTCATTAAAATGTATAGAAGTTTGCATGTCACAATAGAAATAAATAATGCAGATAATAAGATTAAAACTATATGGGACGTTATTGAATGGGAGACAGGACTGTCATTCAATGTAAAAGGTATGATACAAACGTAAACTAAATGGGAATGTCATGACTCATATTCACAACCTGCAAGTACCTTTAACTATCACTTTCTGATTGTAGCAGCAAACATAGGATTAAGTGGTTCACGTGAAGAAGCAAAAGAACGTATTAAAAATGTCATTCCATAAAACTTTAAGCAAGAAGTACCACCAACATCCTACACTGAAATTATTAAGTGATAAAATTTCTGAAAAGCAAAAGCTCATATGGTGTTTGTGGAATTTCAAACAGAATTCTGAGAAGTTGGCCCAGCTCATAAGTAATGTCCTTAGTGATATATGCAATGCATTATTGGCATAAGGAATTTTTTCAGTTAGGTTAAAATACACAATTATTAATCTACTTCATAAGAATGGTGGCAACACAGACTTACACAATTATCATCCATTTTCCTACATCTTTTTCCAAAATTTTCCCAAAAGTAATGTACCCAGCAGCAGTCACACATTTAACTGGACACAGTTTACTTAGCATATCACAGTCTGGATCCCAGAAGGGCAGTTTGACAAGAAAGTTATTTGTACGAGAATGCTATTTGTACATTCACTCATCAGGTAGTACAAGCATTAAATAACATGTGCTATTTTTTATGATCTTTCCAAGATGTTTGTTTGTGTAGATCACGATGCTCTTATAGAAAAATCAAGCTTTATGGAATTGATGGTTTTACACACAGGTGGTTTGAATCATAACTAACAAACAGACTGCAAAAAATTGTGTAGAATAATTGACACAGTGTTTGAAAGGTAGAAAATTTTAGTGATGGGGGAGGGGGAGGAGGAAGCAAAATCATAAAGAGAGTTCCACAGGTTTCAATTTTGGGTCCACTCCTATTCCATATATACTGAAACCCCACATTTACACTTTTAAAGGGATGGGAAATAACGTTTTAAGCTGTAAAAGTTACGTATAGGATCCCCACTTGCACATTATGTATGATACATGTACATAACAGGCATCAAAGGACTTACGAGGGACTTGTTTATTATCTAGTGAAGGTTTATTATCTAATAAAAACTGCTGATGTAACTGGAACTGATAACTGTCTGGGAAATAGGAACGTTTGACTTAATTTTATATGTCATAATCAATGTCTTTGAAAGTGTGCAGTTGTCCTTCATTATTTAAATAATGAACTACTGCACTAGTTACATACTTTTTCATGCTTAGAATAATGCGTTTTGAGAATTTTTTCTCGTCAAGTGCAGATACGTAAATAAGTATTTTGTGTGGTGTTTGAATATGTGTTATTCTGCGTCTCTTGCACTGTGATTGCCTTTCTGAGGTTATCAAAACACACACACACACACACACACACACACACACACACACACACACACTCTATCACTCAAATTGAAACTTCCTGGCAGTTTAAAACTGTGTGCCAGACCGAGACTCAAACTCGGGACCTTTGCCTTTCATGGACAAGTGCTATACCAACAGAGCTACCCAAGCACGACTCACGACCTGTCCTCACAGCTTCAATTCTGCCAGTACCTCGTCTCTTACTCTCCAAACTTCACAGAAGCTCTTCTGCTAACCTTGCGGAACCAGCATTCCTGGAAAAAGGATATTGTGGAGACATGGCTTAGGCACAGCCTGGGGGATGTTTCCAGAAGGAAAATTTCTCATTCTGGTATCACTTAGATTGTTTGTGTAACATCACAAAAGATACATACATAAATACCGCACTTGACAACAAGAACAAATTCTAGAAACACATTTTGCTCATCTTGAATAAAATACGTAACCGACACTATGTTTAAACTAAAAACATGTGAGCAACACAAAGTGAGTGACAGTGTCAACTAGCGCTCCAAGTGGCCATACACCGAAAAATGCTACATATGGTTTGACTTAGGTGTCACGATGATCACAACAATCACGAAACTGCATTTGTGCAGTAGATTCAATTTGAAAATGCTTATGATTGGTCATGATACCTTCATTTGAACGAATCTAGTTACGCCCATCAGCCACCTTGCCAAGTAGAGCTTGGCAGTGACGGGAGATTCAGCACAAATTGTTCCAACTGTTCCACATTTACTGGTTCAAATCCGCTGAGGAGAATGCTCTGGTGTCAAGAAACTTAACCACGTAATACTTGTAAACACTACTGGATGCCCACCTGTGGGTCCAGGGGTTAGAATAGGCCCAAGGTATTCCTGCCTGTCATACGAGGCGACTAAAAGGAGTTTCACATGTTTCGGCCTTTATGTGATGGTCCCCTGTAGGGTTTGACCTCAATTCTTCAAAATTTTCCTGAAGAGCGAGCCAGTTGGGGAAGGGCACCTTGCAAGGTGCATCGTGTCCATCGTGCATTGAGATCGTTAGCCCACTTTCTCGTCGTCGCATTGTAGTCCTGCTCATTCTCCATCTCTTGGGCAAGGCTACCATTCTGGTTGCATTTTCCACAATGCACTATGCAGTGTCGATTTCTGCATTGACGATGACCATGGACGTCTTTGCACCTGATATCCAGCACAGTAGCCAGTCCGTTGTGGTGGGGCCGCCATGTACCCTGTTGGTTGTAGCCCCCTGACCACACAGGAATCGCTCTGCCGATGCCTGTGCCGTGAACCCCCCACGTATGCCAAGGGGTAGATGTCCATCCCCCTGGGCATCAGGACTCCCGGCAATGGCAATCCTGCCAGGTGGCCTTTGCTGCGGCTGGGTGGCGCCCGTGGAGAGGGCCCCTGGTCGGAGTGGGTGGCATCAGGCGGATGACACGCGATGAAGTGTAGTCCATCATCTCTTGCTGGTGGTGAAACACCAGCAGTCTCTAAGCGATCACGAGCTTAATACAATGCACAGAAGTTGTAGTAGTAGTAGTAGTAGTAGTAGTTGTTGTTGTTGTTGTGGTCTTCAGTCCTGAGACTGGTTTGATGCAGCTCTCCATGCTACTGTATCCTGTGCAAGCTTCTTCATCTCCCAATATGTACTCCAGCCCACATCCTTCTGAATCTGCGTAGTGTATTCATCTCTTGGTCTCCCTCTACGATTTTTACCCTCCACGCTGCCCTCCATTGCCATTGCCAGTCTACATTTTATATCCTCTCTACTTCAACCATCATCAGTTATTTTGCTCCCCAAATAGCAAAACTCCTTTACTTCTTCAAGTGTCTCATTTCCCAATCTAATTCCCTCAGCATCACCCGACTTAATTCGACTACATTCCATTATCCTCATTTTGCTTTTGTTGATGTTCATCTTGTATCCTCCTTTCAAGACAATGTCCATTCCGTTCAACTGCTCTTCCAAGTCCTTTGCTGTCTCTGACAGAATTACAATGTCATCGGCGAACCTCAAAGTTTTTGTTTCTTCTCCATGGATTTTAATACCTACTCCGAATTTTTCTTTTGTTTCCTTTACTGCTTGCTCAATATACAGATTGAATAACATTGGGGAGAGGCTAGAACCCTGTCTCCCTTCCCAATCACTGCTTCCCTTTCATGTCACTCAGCTGTTATAACTGCCATCTGGTTTCTGTACAAATTGTAAATAGCCTTTCATTCCCTGTATTTTACCCCTGCCACATTTAGAATTTGAAAGAGAGTATTCCAGTCAACATTGTCAAGATTTCTCTAAGTCTACAAATGCTAGAAACGTAGGTTTGCCTTTCCTTAATCTTTCTTCTAAGATAAGTCGTAGGGTCAGTATTGCCTCACGTGTTCTCATATTTCTACGGAATGTAAACTGGTCTTTCCCGAGGCCAGCTTCTACCAGTTTTTCCATTCGTCTGTAAAGAATTCGTGTTAGTATTTTGCAGCCGTGACTTATTAAACTGATAGTTCGGTAATTTTCACATCTGTCAACACCTGCTTTCTTTGGGATTGGAATTATTATATTCTTCTTGAAGTCTGAGGGTATTTCACCTGTCTCATACATCTTGCTCACCAGATGGTAGAGATTTGTCAGGACTGGCTCTCCCAAGGCTGTCAGTAGTTCTAATGCAACGTTGTCTACTCCCGGGGCCTTGTTTCGACTTACGTCTTTCAGTGCTCTATCAAACTCTTCATGCAGAGTCGTATCTCCCTTTACATCTTCATCTACATCCTCTTCCATTTCTATAATATTGTCCTCAAGTACATCGCCCTTGTATAGACCCTCTATATACTCCTTCCACCTTTCTGCTTTCCCTTCTTTGCTTAGAACTGGGTTTCCATCTGAGCTCTTGATATTCACACAAATGGTTCTCTTTTCTCCAAAGGTCTCTTTAATTTTCCTGTAGGCAGTATCTATCTTACCCCTAGTGAGACAAGCCTCTACATCCTTACATTTGTCCTCTAGCCATCCCTGCTTAGCCATTTTGCACTTCCTGTCGATCTCACTTTTGAGACATTTGTATTCCTTTTTGCCTGCTTCATTTACTGCATTTTTATATTTTCTCCTTTCGTCAATTAAATTCAATATTTCTTCTTTCACCCAAGGATTTCTACTAGCCCTCGTCTTTTTACCTGTTTGATACTATGCTGCCTTCACTACTTCATCCCTCAAAGCCACCCATTCTTCCTCTACTGTATTTCTTTCCCCATTCTTGTCAGTTGTTCTCTTATGCTCTCCCTGAAACTCTGTACAACCTTTGGTTTAGTCAGTTTATCCAGGTCTCATCTCCTTAGATTCCCACCTTTTTGCAGTTTCTTCAGTTTTAATCTGCAGTTCATAACCAATAAATTGTGGCCAGAGTCCACATCTGCCCCTGGAAATGTCTTACAATGTAAAACCTGGTTGCTAAATCCCTGTCTTACCATTATATAATCTATCTGAAATCTGTCAGTATCTCCAGGCTTCTTCCATGTATACAACCTTCTTTTATGATTCTTGAACCAAGTGTTAGCTATGATTAAGTTGTCCTCTATGCAAAATTCCACCAGGCGGCTTCCTCTTTCATTTCTTAACCCCAATCCATATTCACCTACTACGTTTCCTTCTCTTCCTTTTCCTACTATCGAATTCCAGTCACCCATGACTATTAAATTTTCGTCTCCCTTCACTATCTGAATAATTTCTTTTATCTCATCATACATTTCATCAATTTCTTTGTCATCTGCAGAGCTAGTAGGCATATAGACTTGTACTACTGTAGTAGGCGTGGGCTTCGTGTCTATTTTGGCCACAACAATGTGTTCGCTGTGGTGTTTGTAGTAGCTTACCCGCATTCCTATTGCTTTATTCATTATTAAACCTACTCCTGCATTACCCCTATTTGCTTTTGTATTTATAACCCTGTATTCACCTGACCAAAAGTGTTGTTCCTCCTGCCACCGAACTTCACTAATTCCCACTATATCCAACTTTAACCTACCTGCCCAATTCGGGAAATGTATCACCCTCAAAGGCCATAATGAAGGCATTGGTCACCTCGCACAGAGGTACGACCCCAAATCATTCCCCTCCCTGGCCACACCATGAGAGGAACGTCAGGCTAAGGATGGCAGCAGATCTTATTCACCTCGGTACCTTGTATGTTCGTGAGCTGATAGGGAATCTTTCATGACGATGGAGCCTCAGTTTTTTGTTGAGCATTTACAGGACAAGTTCGGGGAGGTGGAGGGCTTGTCCAAAATGAGATCTTGGTCAGTCTTGATCAAAACAGCATCCTGTGCCCAGTCATGGGAGTTACTCACTTGTGACCAGCTGGGGGATGTTTCTGTAACCATCACGCCCTATAAGAGTTTCAATGTACTCCAGGTTATCATATTTCACAGAGACATTCTTTTGCAGTCCGACGATGAACTGCACGCCAATTTAGAGCGGCGAGGTGCACATTTCATCCAGCGTGTCCATCAGGGCCCGAAGTATAATGAGATTGCCACCGGTGCCTTCATCTTGGCCTTTGAGGATGATACATTTCCCAAGAAGGTCCAGGTGATGGTCTACCTGTGTGATGTAAAGCCCTATATCCCTCCCCCAATGCGGTGCTTTAAGTGCTGGAAGTTTGGCCATGTGTCTTCCCACTGTACTTCCAGCATCATATGCCGAGATTTTGGACGCCCATCACATCCCAATACTGCATGTGCCCCGCCTCCCATCTGTGCCAACTGTGGAGAGCACCATTTGCCTTGCTCGCCTGACTGCAGGATTCTACAGAAAGAAAGGAAACTCATGGAGTACAAGACCATGGACAGTCTGACCTACACTGAGGCTAAGAGGAAATTTGAACGTCTGCATCCTGTGCTTATGACATCGTCTTACGCTGCTGCTACAACAGTTCTGGCACCATCAGCTCCGCCAACCCAGGTCACCTCTCAGAGCTGGAAGACTACTCCTGCCCCCTTGATGGTGGGGGCAGTTCCCTCCCTGTTGCTCCTGCACCACCTACTTCTGGAGCATCATCCCTCCCCCCCCCTCCCCCCCCCCCCCCTCCCCCAAGGCATCAGGGACGTCCATCCCCACTTCTAAGCTGGAGAAGCATAAGTCTTCTTCAGCTTCTCTTGCTAGGAAGGGGTCCCTTGGGTCATTCCCTTCCCAGGTTTCTTCTAGTGGTAAAGACGACACTCATCAGTGGCTGAAGAGCCCAAAAGCAGCTGGTCGTAGGGCTTCACGCTCATCCTCAGTTCTGGAGACTGAGCCAGTGAAGTCCTCCCAGCCAGAGAAACCCAACGAGCAGCGAGAGAAATCCAAAAAGAAAACCCCTAAGACCAAGGAAATTGCGGTGGAACCCACACCTCTGCTACCTACCAGCTCTGTGGCTGAGGATGGGGTGGAGATTTTGGCGTCCGCTGAGGACCTAGATCTCGCCAGACCCTCAGACACAATGGATATAGACTGCTCAGCAATAAATCGGTGGCAGCAGGTGACTCTGAGGCGTAAACTGCCCCAAAGAATGTTCCATGCCTTCCCAGTCTCACGATGTCATCCTCCAGTGGAACTGCAACAGTTTTTTCCACTGACTGGCTGAGCTACCGCAACTGTTAACCTTTACACCTGCTACCTGCATTACCCTCCAGGAAACCTGGTTCCCAGCAATGCGGACCTCTGCCCTCCGTGGCTATAAGGGATATTACAGGATCCGTAGCGACTATAATCAAGTGTCAGGTGGAGTTTGCTTTTATATCCTAAACTCGGTCTGTAGTGAACATGTGCCCCTTCAAACCTCTCTTGAAGTTGTGGCTGTCAGAATAAGAATGACACAGTAAATAACTGTCTGCGAAGTAAATCTTCCTCCAGATGGTGCAGTACCCCTGAATGTATTAGCTGCACTGGTTGATCAACTCCCTAAACCTTTCCTAGTTCTGGGAGATTTTAATGCCCATAACCCCTTGTGGGGTGGCACTGTGCTTACTGGCCGAGGCAGAGGCGTCGAAACTTTACTGCCACAATTCGATCTCTGCCTCTTAAATACTGGGGCCACCACACATTTCAGTGTGGCTCATGGTAGTTACTTGGCCATTGATTTATCAATTTGCAGCCCAGTACTTCCCCCACCTATCCACTGGAGAGCACGTGATGACCTGTGTGGCAGTGACCACTTCCCCATCTTCCTGTCACTGCTGCAGCATCAGGCACACGGACGCCTACCCAGATGGGATTTGAAAAAGATGGACTCGGGAACTTTCACCTCTGCTGTCAGTGCTGAATCTCCCCCACGTGGTAACATCGATGTGATGGTTGAGCAGGTGACTAGCACAGTTGTTTCTGTGGTAGAAAACGCGATCCCTCACTCTTTAGGGTGCCTGGAAGTCTCTGAAGCAATTAAGGAGCATTGGTGAGCTCTACATTGGCATAAGCAGCACTCTTCCCTGGAGCTCCTCATTGCCTTTAAATGGCTCCGTGCCCATGTTCGCTACCTTATCAAACAACAGAAGGAGGAGTGTTGGGAGAGATAAGTCTCCACCATTTGGTGCCACACGCCACCTTCCCAAGTCTGGGCAAAGCTCAAACGTCTGTTCGCGTACCGGGCCGCAACAGCTGACCCCGGTGTTACCATAAATGGCGAGTTATGTCCCAACGCAAATGCAATTGCCGAGCACTTTGCTGAGCACTTTGCTCGAGCCTCTGCATCAGAGAATTACCCCCCAGCCTTTCGCACACTCAGACGGCGGCTGGAAGGTGTAGTGTTTCCTTTACTCGGGGTTCTGCCGTGAAAATATAAAATAGGAAATCTGATTTGGTTTTGAATTTTGGTGGTTTCAGTTACGGATAAGGCAGACTTCGTATTATTGATTGAAATAGTGCTGTAATTTGACCATGCATGGCAGACCGGGTCGGCAACACTACAAAAAGCGACTGTACGGAAATAGCATCAGAAACTAGTGGAAATTTACCTTATAATCTTGTTAGAAATGCAGTACTAATTACAATATAGTCTTCATGGCTGTCCTCCTAATTCCCTTGTAGGATGACCCGTCTTTCACTTTTCTCCGTCTGTTGAAAACTTCTTCAAGTTGTCACTGTCATGATCAATTCACAAATTTGGCGATAACCACCTCGAATCACTATTAAAACAACCTTGCTTTGTAATATAATTTTAATTTCCACCCAAAAGCACATTCAACACAGCACGGAAAAATACACGTCTTTCGTATCAAGACGAGAGAGAGAGTAGTCAATTAGCTGTTAAAAACAAAACCTACACAAAAAAAAGAAAGATCAAAATTATTTATAAAAATCGGTCGCTGGTGCAGCGCTCTTCCACATGCGCGATCGTAAATTATATCTTTGTATTGGCAGAGGCGCGGTAATCAAAGTACCATTACAATGCCTCCTCTACTGACAAGCTCCGCAAGCGAGCGTGGCAGTATAGAAAATTTACATACATACATATATATGAGAAAATAAGAAATTTACATATTACAAAAAATATTTCTGAGCACAGTGCTCTTTCCATATCAGTCTTTGTATACAGTCTTTTTGTTGTGTGTCTTCTTCAGGAGTCGTAACATTAATGTCTTTGAACTGCGGCTTATTATCGTTGCTTAGCACAGCGTTTGAATTCAGTTCACATGATTCGTGTTTACAATGGAATTAATTCGAACAATAAGTGTTTCTATTATATTGCTCCAGTGTCTTTAAATGTAGTATCGGCTTCTGAGTGTGTGTGTGTGTGTGTGTGTGTGTGTGTGTGCGCGCGTGTGTGTGCGTGTGTGTACTGCCTGTCTCTCTTGCGTGTGACTTGAAGAAAATCCAAAGTTTGTTCATTGTGTCAACACGAAATTGTGGTCTCCAGCAGTCGAATTTTGGTGGCGTCCACTGGGGTATAAATGGTCAATGAGGGCACGGGAAACACCTCACTGCCTGCGGCAGGTGATGAGCTTGTCCTTTACACCAACCTGAAGACCTGCTGGCTTCCACTACACCATACACTTCAAGGCATATTGACACTACGTAAATATTTCTTGAGCAGTGTTCCATCACGTTGGTTTCTTCTTTGCATTTTCAGTTCCATTTATATGAATCATGTGCTACATGCACAAGTCCTTTGCAGTTCATTAATATCTCCTTAAAATACATTTCTTGATATAATAAGTACATAAATATACAAATATTTACAATTAATCATTACATGAGATAGTTACATTGTTGTCACATAGTACATATACAGAATTAAATGAAAAATATAGTAAATTTTTATGTTACATTCAGTATCATTGTGCTGATATGTGAATTACATTACATTCAGATTGAAATATACATTTTTTTTTTCTTTTTTTTTCACTTGCTACATTTTAAGATAATTGTGGCAACCCGCTAGAGTATTCAACTTAAAATTCTTCTTGCCTCCTGGAATAAAATTTACACATATTTCAAGCTTCAAGACAGCCCTCTGTAGGAGGATAGGTTCATGGGATATTTGCTAACTACTTCATAAATACTAGTAAAGTTATCTCCTACAGTGGACTACACAAAATAAAATATGATAGACAAAATACATGTTTACTTAATATAATGTAAAATTTCCTATACCTAATACCGTTTCTGAGTGTGGTGTCCCCACTATTGCTGTTTCTAAGAGTGGTACCCCTCTATTACCGTTTCTAAGAGTGGTGCCCCTCTAAATATCTTAGGATCCTACAACTATGTACATCACCGACGTTTTGTTTTCTCCTTATTCTCCTTTCTATTTAATGGTGCATTAGTTCAGTACAGTAGATGAGCTTTAATTATACCATTAGATGACTGTTAAATATGTTCTCTTAAATAATTCTTCCAGTCTGAAGTATCAGGCCTACATAACTCCAAAAATTTCATTACAAGTTCCCATTAGATTAGTGTTAAAGTGTTACAGATTTAAATCTTCTGGTATATTTTCAACAGTGGCTGCTGTAAATAATTCTTTCCACATAAATCTATACTTTCACCTTCAGTTATAAGAATATATAAGACATCACATAAGTTATTATCTCAGGCATACCAATCTTTCAATAAATAATATTCTTTCACTACTTTCATTCTGTATTCCATGAGTACATGTGATATAGCGTTCAAATCTAGTTTCTCTCCTCTCAACATATTCTCAGTTACTCATAACATTCTCACCTCCCATTATTCATTCTTCACAAAATAACATATACTTATTCCTCAGCATTATATATATTTTTCCCTCTTATTCATCATCATTTATTTTTTTACTTCAACAACATCAACAACAACAATAATAATAATAATAATAATAATAATAATAATACCCTTTTCTCATCTTATATTCCATTTACCTCTCTCCATATTACTATTTGTCTTCTTATTAAACTAAAATTACATTCACTCATCTCATTCAGTCACTCACATCACTCATAACAACATTACTATTATCACATACCTCCTAAAGAAAATAATTCTGTTCAGTTCTCTGCCTCCTCTAATGTATATATGCCTCCTCTAATGTGTATATGCCTCAATAGCAACTCCTCTGATAACCAAATATCTTATTAGCTATTGGATGGTTCACTTTGCTTTTTAGACTTACCTGCATTCATTAGATTGTAAGTATCTGTATAACTTCAATGTAGGCTCATCATAACTGTATATCATATTAATTATCTTCTTCTCATTAGCTAACATTTTACTGTATGTATTTTTTCAAATGTCTGTGTGGATGTAGACCTCTGGGTTTGTGTGTTAATGGATATTCTAATGAATAACAGCCAGGGTGTGGAATATTTGCAATTCGGTATGGCCCAGAGTATAAGACCTGCCATTTCCTGTTTAAATGTTTCAGTTTTGTGGGTTTAGGATGTGTTCTTAGTAAAACTAACTCATCAACTTGAAATGTTTGTGCTTTCCTGACACCTCTGTCATATTTCTGCTTTCTTTCCTTAGCTTTGTCATTTGTCACATAATGTTGTGTAAGCTTGTCTTACCTTTTCTTCTAAACTAACAGGATATGTTGTTGCTGTAAATTTAGGTAGAGCGTCTGCCCATACATTTCTTTCTGTTTCATGCATAATTAATTCGGTTGGTGTGTATCCAGTAGAAATGTGAGTTAAATTGTTCACTATTTGTTCAAATGGTATTCTACCCATTTTGTGTGCTTCTCTGGTGTGTGTGTTCTCATAAACTGTCCAAATTCTCGAAATGTTCTTTCTACCGGGTTTCCTGCCGCATGAAATCTTGAAATTAAAATATGTTTAACATTCTGTTCTTCAATAAAAGTCTTCCATTTTAAACTGGTAAAATATGCTGCATTATCCGTGATAATAACTTCAGGTTTTCCTATTCTTACAAAATAATCTGTTAATAGACGTCTGGTAATAGCAGTGGTAGAAACTGAATGTAAAGCATATAATTTTAAATACTTTGTGAAAACATCTAACACAGCAAGGATGTATTTCATTCCTCCACATGCTTGTGGATAGGGTCCTGCAATATCTAAAGAAATTAGCTGTAATGGCCTCTTAGGTATGATTGGATGCAATTCATTCATGCTTGTGCAATTAGAATATTTGGCTTTCTGACATATGATGCATTTCGTAATATTCCTCAATACTCTTCGCCTTAAATTTGGAAAATAGCAATATTGTATAATCTTATCTGTACATTTGGTTACGCCATAGTGTCCCCAAGTTCTGTGTGTAAATAAAATAAAATCATCAACATGAGCTTCTGGTAAGCAAACACACCAATGCTGTGATTCAGGGTTTCGTTGGTGAAATAGTACTTCTTTGTGTAATGTGTAATATTTTTCAAGATGTGGGTCTGTTCCTGCACGTAATTTATTCTTTATCTGGATCCACCTGGGATCATTGTCCTGCAATATGGCTAACTTCTGCACATGTTTTTGTAGTAAGGTGCAAATGTACCGTCATACATGAGTAAAATTTTGAAATATGATGTTTGTTCTGTCACATCTGAAAATTCTTGTAGGCCTTGTGGCAAACGAGACAGAGCATCAGCTATAATGTTGAATTCTCCTTTTATGTATATAATATCAAAATCATATTCTTGTAGTGATGCACACCAGCGTGCAAGACGTGAATGTAATAACTTGCATGATAGCAGGAAAGAAAGAGCTTGATGATCAGTATAAAGCTTAGTACGTTTTCCCCATAGAAAGTAGCGAAACTTGCGAAATGCCCATACTATGGCAAGTGTTTCGCGCTCTGTCACTGAATATGACTTTTCGCATTCAGCGAGTGTGCGGCTAGCAAAACTGATAGGTTTGATGACTGTTTGTTCATCTTCTACATGAATTTGGAATAAAAATGCTCCGAGCCCATAGGAACTTGCATCTGTTACTGGGCAAAAGTCTGACGTCATGTCAGGATGACATAACAACGGTGCATTTCCTAAAGCATTCTTAATCGCTTCAAAATCTGTCTGACAGAACTCTGTCCATTTCCAAATATTATTTCTTTTGAGTAAAGATAGAAGGTGTGGACTGTTAAGAAGATGGTAGGGTACAAATTTCCTGAAGAATGAAGATAGACCAAGAAAGGCTTTGAGTTGTTTACGACTCTGTGGGGATGGAAAATTCTTAATTGCATCAATTTTTCTTGAGTCTGGATAAATGCCTTCAGTTGATATGATGTGACCAAGGAATTTGATTTCTCTCCTCCGTAATTTCATCTTTGATAAATTGATAGTGACACCTGCGTCAGAAAATTTAGTCAGAAGTTGCTTCAAAAGACTAACATGTTCTTCCCAAGTAGTGGTGGCAGTGACAATGTCATCAACATAAACTGTGATTTGCGATAGCGATTGTGGTCCAAGAACAGCATCTAAGGCTTCAATAAATACTCCAGCACTCACTCGTAGACCAAAGGGTAGAACACAAAATTGATAACTACGTCTCTCACATAGAAATGCAGTGTATTTACGGCTGTTTTTATGGAGGTTCACCTGCCAAAACGATGAGCAGAGGTTGATATTGGTTAAATACTGTACATTATGAAATTTTAAAAGTTGTTCTTCCAAATTTATAAGTCGTGTGTTGATTGGAATTATGACTTTGTTAATTTCTCGTGCGTCCAGCACTAACATTACACTACCATCCTCTTTATTCACTGCTAGGATCGGACTGCAATATGGTGACTGTGACCTTCCAATGATACCCCAACCTTGCATTCTTTCAATCTCTTTCAAAACTGCGGGTTTCTTTGACCAAGGAATATTATAATATGTTCTACAGTATGTTTTGTGTGGTTTAACATCCATCTCATAAGTATAACCTCTAATAATTCCAGGTTTCTCCACAAATACCTCAGCAAATTGCTGCAAAACTTCAAGTAATTCAAGTTGTTGTTCCTTCGTCAGATATTCAGATTCTGTGCATTTCTCATATAAATCATTAGGTTTAATTCCCTGAGATACAGCGTCATTAAAAGTTAAATCACATATGTTTGTAGGTGGTGGATACACAAAATGTAACTGTTCAAACTTACCTTGTTTACTATTAAAGTTTTTACCCTGTGTTAACTCTATTGTCAGTTGTTGTTGGTTTACGGTTAAATGACGTTTTCATTTTCCTAAATCTATGATTGCTTGATATTCATTCAAAAAGTCAATTCCTAATATGCAATGCATAACTAATTTATCTACTACCAGAAAATTGTAATTGAGTGGTATATTTGAAAATGTGAAGTTAATGAGAGCTTGAAGTTTCACGTTCTTTGATTTGTTACCGGTGGCACTTATAATGTGACAATTCTGTACTGACAATGTTTGTATGTTCATTATTTGTTTGAGTTCATTATATAAAGACATTGAAATGACACTTGCTGCTGCTCCTGTATCTAACATTACTTCCACTTCATAACTACCAATCATAACTCGTGTTATAACCTGAATAATCTTCTTTATTTTACTGGTACTATTAGAATCTACATCCTGATATAATTCTTTTTCTATTTTCATACTGTCATCATATCGGAGAAAACAAATCATTGGTTCCATTGCGCTGCTCCCTATCGACCATAACTCGAGCGCTTAGCTCGGTCGTCGCTCGTTTTCCGGCAAATTCGGTTGTTGCTGCGGGTTGGGGTCATTGCCCAACTCAATAATATTTACATTTCTGTCGCGTGTCGCCCAAGTATCAGCTGTTTGGTTGTTGACATTAACTCGCGTCGCATTGGGAGTTCCGTTAGGTAGGAATTGAGGGTTGCTGTATTGCATGTGTCGTGGCGGTGGTCCATTGTGATTTCCCCATACATTATTTCGCCCATGACTGTAACTGGTATTGTCATTACTGTTATTCTTGCAATACATGTTTGGATGTTGTTAAATGTTGTTTCTCTGAAAATATCCTGGATGGTACCTGTTATCCTCTCTTCTTTGATCTCTATGATTTCGGTTCCTTCTTCTGTTGTTATTTTGAATATAACTGTTATTGTTCTGATTGTAATTACTGTTCGGATAAGCATTATAGTAATAATTACCGTTTCGCTGCCAATTCTGCGAGTTGTTTCTCCTAATATTGAATGGATTTGTCCCAGTGTAGTGCGAATTGTTTCTTTGAGTGTTTTGTTGTGGTGTCGGAGGCGGATTCCAATAGCCTCTGTCTTTTCTGTTGTTGTGCGTATGCGAATTTCTTGGATAGATTCGATACAATTGATTGAAATTCCTGATCTCATCTCTGTAAACAACATCTATCTCATCAACATAACTGAAAAAATTCTTTATGTTTCCTCGGACACTCCTATTAATTTATCACGGTAAGGAAATGGTAAGTGGCTTTTAAGTGTTCTAATTACGTCTGGTAAATCTGCTGGTTTTGTCCAATATAATGTTTTGTCTAGGTAGCATTCGAAGTAATGACGTAAAGTCTCTTTCTTTGGGTTGTAAATTTCTGGATTGTATACTTCTCGTTTTAAACTTTGCTGTTCTGTGATCGATCAGAATTCCTCGAGAAATGCTTGTTCAAACTGTTCAAATGTTAAACATTGTCTTTTAATTGCTGCTCCCCACTTAGTTCCTCTTCCACGTAACAAATTTGTAACATATCGAATTTTATCAGCTTCTAACCAATGTCTCGGGAAAATACCGTCAAAAGAGCGGGTGAAAACAATCGGATGCACTTTGTCTTTCTCATCACATGAAAATGTCTGAAAGTATCCATGTCGTACTAATGTTTCATCAGCTACTCCCGATGGTATTATGGGTCCTGCATTTTGTGTCAAACTGTGGATAGTATGTGGTGATGTCTGATAGTAATTTTGATCTTGTGTTAGCATTGAAAATGGTTCATTGGGATTTGTATCACTCATTGGTAATCCTATTTTCAGCTGTGTGCTGGGTCTAGCATTATTCGGATTCTCATTTGTGTTTTGGTTGCCTGTTATGGGTTTTGGTATCACTGACAAACTTGGTATTACATTTTCTTTAAGTTTCCGTACCTCTTTCTGAATATTATCTGTTTCTCCCTTTACTTGTTCCTTTGTCTTATCTAAAATGATCTGTGTCATTGTCTCAAACTTCTCATCTAAACAATCATCACACAATTTGCATGCATGTACAACTTTCTCTGCTAGAGTTGTGTCATTCTTTAAAGATGCTACATCTGCTCTGTCTTCAAGTTTTTCTAACTTTTCCTGTAAGGATTTCTGCTCCAATGTTACATCATTTCATCTGTCTGAAAGGTCTGTAATTGTCAGGTCTAAGTGTTCTTTGTTTGTTTCTATGGAATTGTGTGACTGTCGTAATTCGTCAACTTGGGTACTGGTTTTCTGTTGTTCAAAAACTACTGTTTACAATTTCTCATTACATCGTTGTAAGTCAGTTTTTGTCTCGTCACTGAATTCCACAAATACCTTTTCTTGTTTTGTAACCTTGTCTGATAAGTCAGTAAATTTCCTTCCAAGACTACTGGTGGTTTCTGTCAAGTCGGCAATTTGTCTCGATTGTTTTTCAAAATTTTGTTTTATGTCCCATGTCAGTTCATCGAATTTAGTGTCAAATTTCCCAATGTCATGTTTTAAATTGTCGTCTAAAGCGTCAAATTTTCTGTTTTGGTCACCAAGTAACTTCAGAATCTGGTTGAGCATGTCAGAGTCCTGTGTCTTAGTTTCGTCATTTTTTTTGTGTCTGATTGATGTCTGGTTCTGAAGTTGACGTTGTCAATGTCGCGTTTTGTCACGTAGTTCTCTCTCCATTCGCCTGTATATCTGTTTAAATATAGGGGTAGTTGTCTTAATCGATCCGGTAAAATTATGTCTTGAACATCCTCAGTATTAAGGTCAATATTCATTTGACTGTCGGACATGTTTTGCAATGTGTCACTTTCACTAAGCTCGTCTGCGGAAACAATTTCTACGCGTCTAGCGTCCATCTTGCGATTTTCGTATTTAATTGCAAATAAAATTTTCCAATGGCAAAAAAAAAAAAATTTTAAATATGATATGTTGAAATCTGAAATTTCTCTTATGGAAATGGATATTTCTATATGATTTTTAAATAGGAATTGAATTATTAATCTGGTACTGAAATTTCCCTCTCACAAATAAATGACAGTGAATATGCTCTTCACTTATCATTTGCAATAATAGTAAATCAATTTTAACTACAATTAGGAAAAATAATTTCGAAATAAATGGATCGGAATAAAGGAAGTACAGATGGCTGCTTGAAACTGGAAAAAATGTAAATTTCTGTACTCACCAATTTTTTTTTGTTCTTCAGTCTTATGTTGCAAATGTAGCGTCAGATATACAGTTTTGAATCCAAAATTTTTCTTTCGCATCCGTGCAAATTATTTTATGGAACGTTATCCTTTTCCTTTTTTTTTTTAACAAATTAATTTCCTCAGCATGAAAATGAAAATTAACACGAATTAATAACAGGGAAAACAATATTGTTGTAAATTTCATGCACGTAACGTTACAGTTTAAATGAATGAGACTTAGTCCAAATTCGTTTTCTGATGCTATTAAGTGATTAAAATTAGATAAAATGTCCAAAATTTATAATAATTGCACTTGCATCAAATTCGGAGATTATCAGTCCTGTCACCAGGACGCCAATTGTAGTGTTTCCTTTACTTGGGGTTCTGTCGTGAAAATATAAAATAGAAAATTGATTGGGTTTTGAATTTTGATGGTTTCAGTTACAGATAAGGCGGACTTCGTATTATTGATTGAGATAGTGCTGTAATTCGACCGTGCATGGCAGACTGGGTTGGCAACACTACAAAAAGCGACTGTACGGAAATAGCATCAGAAACTAGTGGAAATTTATCTTATAATCTTGTTGGAAACGCAGTAATAATTACAATATAGTCTTCATGGCTGTCCTCCTAATTCCCTTGTAGGACGACCCGTCTTTCACTTTTCTCCGTCTGTTGAAAACTTCTTCAAGTTGTCACTGTCATGATCAATTCACAAATTTGGCGATAACCACGTCGAATCACTATTGAAACAACCTCGCTTTGTAATATAATTTTAATTTCCACCCAAAAGCACATTCAACACAGCGCGGAAAAATACACGTCTTTCATATCAAGACAAGAGAGAGAGAGTAGTCAATTAGCTGTTAAAAACAAAACCTACGCAAAAAAAGAAAGATCAAAATTATTTATAAAAATCGGTCGCTGGTGCAGCGCTCTTCCGCATGCGCGATCGTAAATTATATCTTTGTATTGGCGGAGGCGCGGTAGTCAAAGTACCATTGAAAAAGGGAACATCCTCTCATTCACTACACGCTGCAGTGAATCCTATAACGCGCCATTTACGGAGTGGGAGCTTCTCGGTGCCTTTGCACATTGCCCCGACACAGCTCCTGGGCCTGATCGCATCCACAGCCAGATGATTAAACATCTCTCATTTGACTACAAGTGACATCTTCTCGTCATCTTCAACCAGATCTGGTGCGATGGCATCTTTCAATCGCAATTGCGCGAGAGCACCATCATTCCAGTGCTCAAACCCAGTAAAAACCCACTTGATGTGGATAGCTATCGGTCCATCAGCCTCACCAACATTCTTTGTAAGCTGCTGGAATATATGGTATGTCGGTGGTTGGGTTGGGTCCTGGAGTCACGTGGTTTGCTGGCTCCATGTGAGGGCGTCTTCCACCAGGGTCACTCTACCACTGATAATTTTGTGTCCATCGAGTCTGCCATCCGAACAAGCCTTTTCCAGACAGCAACAGCTGATTGCCATCTTTTTTGACTTAGGTAAAGCATACAATACAACTTTGCGACATCACATCATTGCCACATTGTGTGAGTGGGGTCTCCGGGGACCTCTTCCAATTTTTATCCAAAACTTCCTGTTGCTCCATGTATTCAGTGTCCAGGTTGGTGACTCCCATATTTCCATCCATATCCAGGAGAATGGAGTCCTGCAGGGCTCTGTATTGAGTGTGTCTCTATTTTTAGTGGCCCTTAATGGTCTAGCAGCAGCTGTTGGGCCCTCCGTCTCACCTTCTCTGTATGCAGATGACTTCTGCATGTTGGACTGCTGCTACAGTACTGTTGTTGCCGAGTGGCGCCTCCAGGGAGCCATCCACAAGGCGCAGTCGTGGGGTCTAACCCACGGCTTCCAGTCTTCAACCGTAAAGTCATGTGTTGTCCACTTCTGTCGGCATCGTGCCATTCATCCGGAACCCGCACTTTACATTAATGATGATCCACTGACTGTATTGGAGACAAATCAATTTCTAGGACTGGTTTTCAATGCTCGATTGACTTGGCTCCCTCATCTTTGTCAACTTAAGCAGAAGTGCTGGGGGCACCTCAGTGCCTTCCGTTGCCTAAGCGACACCAATTGGGGTGCAGATCTCTCTACGCAGCTGCAGCTCTACAGAGCCCTTGTCCAATCCCGAATTGACCATGGGAGTGTGGTTTGTGGGTCGGCAGCGCCTTCAATATTGCATTTACTCGACCCTGTGCACCACTGTGGGGTTCAATTAGCGACAGGAGGTTTTAGGATGAGTCCGGTGACCAGCGTACTGGTGGAGGCTGGAGTCCCTCCACTGCCTCCGTGGTGTACACCTCAGCTGCAACTTCGTCTGGACCTTTTGCATGGCCCTAAGGACTCTGTTAACCCCGCCACTATCTGCTGTCACTTCCTCTGTATTCTTGATGTGTTCCAGGGCTCTGAAGTGGTTTACACCAATGACTCAATGGCTGATAGTCACGTGGGCTTTTCATATGTTCATGGAGGACATATCGAGCAGCACTCCTTGCCAGTTGGCTGCAGTGTTTTCACTGCAGAGCTAGCGGCCATACCTCGTGCTCTTGAGTACTTCCTCTCATGCCCTGGCGAGTCATTCCTCCTGTGTACTGACTCACTGAGCAGCCTACAAGCTATCGACCAGTGCTACCCTCGCCACCCTCTGGTAGCATCCATTCGGGAGTCCATCTATGCCCTGGTACAGTCCCGCCATTCCGTGGTGTTTGTGTGGACCCCAGGACACAGCGGAATCCCCAGCAACGAACTTGCCGACAGGCTGGCCAAACAGGCGACGCGGAAACCGCTTCTGGAGATAGGCATCCCCGAAACTGACTTGCGCTCTGTCTTACACCACAGGGCTTTCTAGCTGTGGGAGACGGAATGGCATAACAGCACGCACAACAAACTGCGTGTCATTAAGGAGACTATGAATGTGTGGAAGTCTTCCATGTAGGCCTCTTGCAGGGAATCAGTTGTCCTCTGCCGGCTCCGCAGTGGCCATACGTGGCTAACGCACAGTTACCTACTCTGTTGCGAGGACCCGCCTCAGTGTTGCTGTGGCTCCCATACGACAGTCGGCCACCTCTTGCTGGACCGCTCACTTTTAACCACTCTGCGGCAGACTTTTAACTTTCCCAGCACTCTGCCTTCGGTGTTGGGCAACAATGCCTCCACAGAAGCTTTAGTTTTATGTTTTATCTGTGAGAGTGGGTTTTATATTTCTATCTAGGTTTTAGCGCATGTCCTTTGTCCCTCTGTGTCCGCCGCCCTAGTGCTTTTAGGGTGGAGGTTTTAATGTGTTGCAGAGTGGCTGGCTTTCCCTTTTTATTCTTGTGGTCCACCAGCCACTGTAATCTGCTTTCTTGTTTTACTCTCTTCTGTTTCTAGTGTGTGTCTGTTGTTTTCTTGTCCTCTTGTGTTCCTTTTAGTGTTCGTTGCCTTTCCTTTGTTCTTGTGGCTTTTCCTTTCTTTCCATTTTGTTTTATATGTTTCGTCCGTTTTATTCTCACACTTGTGGAATTGTTTTATTAGGACCAAGGGACCGATGACCTCAACCGATGACCTCATAGTTTGGTCCCTTCTCCCACCTCTAAACCAACCAATCAACCAACTCCAACTACCGGACGTCCATCATGCCAGCATCATTTTTTCTCCACAAACTTTTTTTTGTAATGTATAAATTAAAAATGTATTGACACAAAATCAGATGGAAATTTACATTGTGGGCATAAGAAATGTGATGGGACTGTTAAAAATGTCATAAATGTAGGGAAGACATTAATTCTGGGAATGTAAAAGTGAGGTTATAGTGTAGATGTGAATGACCTTCCACTTAATAATCAACAAGCAAAATTGGTACTTTTTGCTGTGATATTAGTGTTGTAGTATAGAAATCTATCAAGAGATTTTTTAATGGCAGTTTTCAAAGCATTATTTTGTGGTTCTCTGAAAATGGACTGCCCATAAATTTTGTAGGAAAAAAAGAACACTCTGCATTCAGTTCTCAACAGTCAGTCATACCCACAATTGATATTGCTTATGAACAGGAGTCAGGAAGTAGTGTACAGTACTCCAGATTTTTGGGTGTACATATTGATGAAAATGTGAACTGAAAGAAGCTTATTGTTGTGCTTCGCAAAGAATTAAATTCCACTACTTTGATTTTCATAGAGATGTAAGAATCTCTTGATGTATTTTGCATATTTCCGCAATAATGTTGTATGGAATAATTTTCTGGGGTAACTTATCAATTAAAAAGAAGGTATTGATTACACAAAAGTGAGCAGAAGAATAATTTTTGGTGTTCACCCACAGATATGATATAGGTACCTCTTCAGGGAGCAAGGCATTTTAACTGCGCTGTCACAATACATATATTTGGCAGTGAAATACAGCATAAATAATCCATCACAATTTGAGAAGAACAGTGATGTACATATCTACAACAGTAGAGGGAAAATGACCTTCATTGTTAAAGCTGTGAGTGGCTCAGCAACAAATATTTTTGGTCATTCGCCCAATAACTTAAAATGTATGACATATAACAAAGCAAGTTTTAAATGTAATTTAAAATCATTTCTTCTTAAAAAATGGTAGATAACTAAAAAAATGAAGTGTAGGTCCATGAGTAGACCTAAAAATAATACTGTGTTCATTAATTTTAACACTAATCATGTATACATATCATGTAAACTGACTTGTTCCACATGATTTCGATAAAAGAATCGCTCAGATGGTCTATGGAAAGTGTAACTAACTAACTAACTTGTAGAATGTAAATACTTTTGGATTAAAGGAGATCACTCACCGAAAAGGAGAAGCATTGAAACCCCACATCACACCTGTGCGTGTGTGGTCGCGTGGCTGTTGGCCTGCATGGTGCAGACAAAATTCTGTGTGTGTGTGTGTGTGTGTGTGTGTGTGTGTGTGTGTGTGCAGTGTTGCCACAAGTTCTGGGAATTTCAAACATGTCAGGGAAATTTGATAAAAAAAGAAAAAACACTGGAAAAAAATCTTGTTTTTGTCTCAGTAGATGAAATGGTTTGTTTACTGAGATGTCATGCATCATCGCTGGCTGGAGCTGAGAACGTGCACCGCTTCCCTACTCCCTCATTCCTACTGCTTCTCCCCTCCATACCACTCCCCTCAGCTTGCAGTCAGTGCTGCCGTAGCTTCTTGCCACTAGTCTTGCGGCCATTGTTGCCACCACTTCTTGCGGCTAGCCTAGCAGCTGTCAAAAAGAGACATGGAGGTGTGAGGAGTGGTTGGTTTGGATCTGATTCTTAGAGATTGTTGATGCAGCGGCTGGAGACAGGGGCATGTGTGCATGATTTGTCTCTGAGTGGTTGTGTGGATGTTTGTGTACTCTCGTTTCCTGACAGAGGCTATGGCTGAAAATTTAGTTGTTAAAGTGTGATTGTCCTTTCTACATGCCTTTCTGCGGCTCAGTGATCATCTTTATAGTGAGTTGCTACCTGCCCTCATTAGTATTGATTCTCAGGACATTTGCGCAAGTTATCTGTTGTATGGATTGATCACCGCGGTGAGTGGACTTATCATGGTTCTGGAGGTTACATCATTATTTCTAGCACATTGCTGGATGCTGGCTCTGTGACAAGAAGATGGAACACGTCTTAAAAGTATTACCAAGACTATTGTTTGTCTGTTAATATGGGTGTAAAGTTAGTTTTTTTTTGCTTACT
This sequence comes from Schistocerca piceifrons, assembly GCF_021461385.2. NCBI lineage: Eukaryota > Metazoa > Arthropoda > Insecta > Orthoptera > Acrididae > Schistocerca > Schistocerca piceifrons. The sequence continues at coordinate 1,106,937,431 of NC_060139.1, forward strand.
ACGACAGTGTGGGCGGCTTTTTTCTGTTAGTGTCCATGAGTCTGCACACACTTTTACACAATCTATATTAATTGACACACTGACAGTGAAACTTTGCCAGCATCAAGCGTGTGCTGTACAACTGTTGCTTGTAACAAAGATTTTGACAAAAAAAATATGGCATAGGCCTACTTTGCACAGAGATGTAATTTGTTCTTATTTACTTGTATTAAAGTTGATATAAGGGCAAATATTTTAATCAGACTGGTGATAACATGAGAGCACAAAAATAAAATAAATTAATTAATGAATTACTATAAGAACAACCTTCAAGTTATCTGATGTGTTATTCCTATTTGTATATTAACGTATAATGCAGTCAGTTTATAGCAAATATTTTAATGAAAATTGGCATTAACTTTAATGCCAAGGAGTCAATAATACAGTGTTATTCTATTTGCAGTGAGATACAGCTGTTTGTACGAGCTTGACCTTTATATTTAAATTTTAAATAATAACAAAGCTTCAAATGAACTGTTGACTTATTTCTGTTCTTACATTAAACAATGGAAAATTCAGGATGGAATGTAACAATAACAGAGAAGGAAAGTTGCTACTTACCATACAGCAGAGGGCAGTGTTGTCTCAGTCCTCTGAGACTGCAGAAGTGTGTGCAAGTTGCATTTGCATGAATGTGTGTGTGTGTGTGTGTGTGTGTGTGTGTGTGTGTGTGTGCTTGTGTGTATGTGTGTCTACTGCTGAAAAAGGCCTTAATGGCCAAAAGCTGTAATTGTGTGAATCTTTTTGTTGTGCCTATTGCGACTCAGTATCTCCGCTATATGGTGAGTAGCAACTTTCCTTCTCTGGTATTGTTCTTACATTAATATGATATGTAGTATTAGTAAGAGTATTTCCTGTTTATTTTAGCTAAAGGTAATATGTAGAAAAGTTATAGTATTTATAATGGACTATAGCTGTTTGTATGACTGTACACATTATATTAAAAAACCAAGAACAAAAGTTCAAGTGAACTATTGACTTATTTTCGTTCTTACATTACCGTGATCTGGAATATTTGTAAAGGCAGATTCTGTTTGTTCCAGCTAGAAGCAACATGTATAAAAGTACTGATTTATTTTAACAGTTCAGGGCTTCACCATTTAGAAATATAGCACAGGTTTTATTCTGTGGTAGGATATTTACATTGACACCAGTGTAGTTAGGATGTAAGGAGAGACGTTGGAAGGGGAGTTTGGGGAGGGGTTATTTAGGGAGGGGTGGTGATGGAGAGGCAGTGTAGGGTTGGTTGAGTGGTTACTTGTTTTGAACAAGTAAATCTTCAAAGTTCTGATGGAAGAATTTGTTTCTCAGTTCAGTTTGGTCATTGAGTAAGTAGTCAGATGCTGTATTTGTGTAGATAAATATTTCAATTTCTTCAAGAAGGTCAAGTATCATGCCTTTGTTTGCAAAATGGATTATTTGGAGATTTTGCTATATGTTGTTTGCAGAATGATTGTGTTGGGCAAGATGTGAGGCAAAGCTGGCTTAATTCAGGTTGTTAAGACAGAGTGCATCTATGTGTTCTTCAAATCTTGTTGTGAAGCTTGCACATGAGTTGCAAGTGAACTTGTATGCACCTGACTTTTGATAGTGTTGCATAGTAGTTTTGGTGTAGGTATGATTTTATTGCAGTTGGTTGATTTAATTTTACTGTATGGATTAGTGTTATCTGTAATTGCATGGTTTTACCCATCGTTCAAGGCAGTAGATTTAATAATTTCTGTTTCTTTTTGTCTTTCACTTGTGTCCATTGTGATTTGAAGCATGGGATTAACCATTGTTCTGAAGAATGGTTTTTTATGTATGCCTGGATGGCAAGAGCACTTGCGTGTGGTAATATTGGTGGTTTTTGGCTTTCTGAGAATTTGAAATCTATGCTTTTGATTTTAATTTGAGATTGTTAAATGAAGATAGTTAATGCCTTCCAGTGTTTCATGTTCTACTGTGAATTGAATTTTGTTGTGGTATTTATTAAGTTTTGAGTTGTTCCATTGAACAGAATGAGAGTGTCATCAACATAGCATTTGTAGTAAAGCAACTTATCTTTTAGTTCGCCGGCCGGGGTGGCCGAGCGGTTCTAGGCGCTACAGTCTGGAACCGCGCGACCGCTACGGTCGCAGGTTCGAATCCTGCCTCGGGCATGCATCGTGTGATGTCCTTAGGTTAGTTAGGTTTATGTAGTTCTAAGTTCTATGGGACTGGTGACCTCAGATGTTAAGTCCCATAGTGCTCAGAGCCAAAGCTACTTATCTTTTAGTTCAGTTTGGGACCTAAAAAACTTGTTTTCGAGATTATTAATATATATGTCTGCTACTGAGCCTGCAAGACTACTACCCATTGCCAGTCCATCTTCCTGAGTGTAAAACTTGTTGTTGAACACTAAGAAGTTGTGTGATAATATAAGCTTCAGGATCTCTGTTAGTTCATAGATTTCAGCTCTACCCATGTTTGAGTAAGTTATTTCTTACTACACTGATTTTTTCTGTGACAGGTATGTTTGTATATGTGTTGACTGTGTCAAGAGATGCAAATCTAGCTGTGGCTGGGATGGGGATATCTTTTATGCTATTAATGAACTCATTACTGTTTTTGATGGAGAAGTTATTTCCAAATACATATGCCTTGTGAATAATATCATTAAGTTTCCTGGTTATTGTATAGCTTGGACTATTGATGGAGTTCACAGTGGGACATGTTGGACCTTCTGGTTTATGGGCCAGTAGGCCTATGCCATATCTTTCTGTCAAGATCTTTGTTACAAGCAACAGTTGTACAGAACATGCTAATGCTGGCAAAGTTTCGCTGTCAGTGTGTAAATTAATATAGATTGTGTAAATGTGTGTGAAGTGATACACCAACTGGCCATCAAAATGGAAGCAGACAGATGGACACTAACAGAAAAACAGCCCATACTGTTGTAGTAAGTAAAAAACTAAATTTACACCCTTATCAACAGGTAAACAATAGTCATGGTGATACTTTAAAGCATGTTCCATCTTCTTGTCACAGAGCCAGCATTATGCTAGAAATAATGATATAACCTCCAGAAACGATCTGAAGATGAACCTGAAAAGGTTCGAAAACCAGTTCATGGAATAAAACATAATTATTCAAAAAAGTGACTGGTTGCAGTTTTATGTAACTTGTCAACATTTCTAGATGTAGTTCATTAATGGTCCAATCACTTGGTGGCTTAGGAAGTGGAGAAACATCATGAGCAACTAGCCTCATGGCTGAGGGCAGGGTTGGATATTGAAAAGCCTATTTTGATTTTGCAGGATACCCTTTCACTTTCATCAAGTAGAAATAGCAGTCAATGTCACCATCCCCGTTTTCACGCCACACTGTTGGTACCGGTAGTAACTACCATTACAGTGTAGCATCAAAATTCTTTCTTAAAATTGTATGAAAACTACTGAGCGAAGTGGCACAGTGTGTCGCACACTTACACAAGACTTGCATTGAGGAGGCCAACAGTTCAAACCCACATCTGGCCATCTCGATTTAGGTGTTCCGTGATTTTCTTGGACCGCTTGAGGCAAATGCTGGGAGGGCCCCTTTTGAAATGGCACAGCCAATTTCCTTTCCCAATTCGAGCTAATGCTCCTTCTCTAATGACCTCGTTGTCGACTGGATGTGAAACACTGATCTTTTCCTCCCTCCCCCATATGAAAACTCACCAGATGTCAGCACAAGCCAGAATTGTGACTTCTGTTTATGATAACTAACACTATTTGGACAAGCCCAGAGATCAAAACACACATAGAGAAGATAGTTTCCCTATTGCATCATGTCTTTATCATTTTGTCTTTAATGGAAAGACACATTTAAATATCCTCCATTCAAAATCAGTTTTACATATAAAACATTCGTGTACCGTGTTCCACATTTGCAGACTACAACCACATTAGGCAAAATGTCATAGTAATATGGATTAGTGAAAGGTATAAGGTACACTGCCATCAATTGCGTTCACTGTGAAAAATGTAATATGAATAATGAACAGTAATGAAGAATGTAACACCACAGTCGTTCTATTTTCACTTCATTTCTGCAGGATTGCCAGAAGTGACTCTTACGGGTATGAAGGCTGATGTTAAAGTGCAGCTCCAGAACTTGGGTAATAGCACCTACAGAGCAACATACATACCTGCTGTTCCTGGAACATACCTCTTGAACGTTATGTGGTCCGAAAGGTTTGTAGCTTATATGTGTTATCAACAACTAAAATTATCAGGCAATATGGAAAATAATCTTATAGAAGTTGGCGATTTAAATAAATTCTCTAGTTAACTGGTTGAAACTAGTAGCTTTGAGAACATCCATTCCACTGTGTTTCAGCATTTTTTTCCTATAAAAAAAGCTCATTGGCAGGTTATTATTTACCCTCTCTTAATTTCAAGATGTAACCACTATTAGATTAGGGGAACTCTTATGTTCAGAGAATCTGATTTGAGGAGATCCTCGTGCCAGCATTTTGATCCATTTTTGAACTAAAGTAAGCTGTTAAGTCTTATATAGATTGTTCTTGTTCCTAATACTGCTTTCTGAACTGAATTTTCTGTTGGAATGGGGGATATATTATTTACAACAAACTTCATTGAGCAATAAATATACTGAGATGCAGGCTTCCACATTATATTCATGAGTTCATACAAATAATGCATATTACACAATTTTGAACTTGGAAAACTTTTGTTTGGCTTTGAGTGTTACGTCAAAATATGATATTGTATGACATTATGGCATCAAAGTAAACAAAGTATGACAACTTTTTTATTTTTTTGTCACACGTCTTGTAACATTTGCATTGTGGAGAAGAATTTGTTCATATGTTTGAGCATTTCTGTGGAGTGCTCCTTCCAGTTTAATTTACTACCAAGTTGTAACCCCAGGAATCTAACACTATCAGTCTTTTATAGTGTATCTGTACTTCTTAATATTTCATGCATATGCAGGTTGGAAACTTCTTTCATGCTTTGAACTGCATATGGGAGTCTTTTCAAAGTTTGATGACAGTGAAGTGGCTACAAACCATTTATTAATGTCCAAGGAAATGTGATCAGCAGCCCTTTCTAAAACTATGCTCAATGTTGATATTTTATGGAATACAGAAGTCATTAATGCACACAAGAAAAAGCAATGGCCCAAAGGCAAACTGTTGTGAGACCTAACATGTAAACAGTTCCCAGTCTCATGATGGCAGGCAGCTCAATTCACTGGTCTCTTATACTGACATTCATTGTTTCCTGTTTATGCGATATGACTTGATCCATTATGCAGCAATGCCAGTGACACCACAGTATTCTAATGTGTTGAAAAGGAAGTTGTGGTTAATGAAGTCAGGTGGTTTTGACAGATATCTGCAGCTTGTAATTTGTTGTTGTTGTTGTGGTCTTCAGTCCTGAGACTGGTCTGATGCAGCTCCCCATTCTACTCTATCCTGTGCAAGCTTCTTCATGTCCCAGTACCTACTGCAACCTACATCCTTCTGAATCTGCTTGGTGTATTCATCTCTTGGTCTCCCTCTACGATTTTTACCCTCCGTGCTGCCCTCCAATACTAAATTGGTGATCCCTTGATGCCTCGGAACATGTCCTATCAACCGATCCCTTCTTCTAGTCAAGTTGTGCCACAAACTTCTCTGTTCCCTAATCCTATTCAACACCTCCTCATTAGTTATGTGATCTACCCATCTAATCTTCAGCAGTCTTCTGTAGCACCACATTTCGAAAGCTTCTATTCTCTTCTTGTCTAAACTATTTATCGTCCATGTTTCACTTCCATACATGACTACACTCCATACAAATACTTTCAGAGATGACTTCCTGACACGTAAATCTATATTCGATGTTAACAAATTTCTCTTCTTCAGAAACGCTTTCCTTGCCATTGCCAGTCTATATTTTATATCCTCTCGACTTCGACTATCATCAGTTATTTTGCTCCCCAAATAGCAAAACTCCTTTACTACTTTAAGTGTCTCATTTCCTAATCTAATACCCTCAGCATCACCGTACTTAATTTGACTACATTCCATTATCCTGGTTCTGCATTTGTTGATGTTCATCTTATATCCTCCTTTCAAGACACTGTCCATTCCGTTCAACTGCTCTTCCAAGTCCTTTGCTGTCTCTGACAAAATTACAATGTCATCAGCGAACCTCAAAGTTTTTGTTTCTTCTCCATGGATTTTAATACCTACTCCGAATTTTTCTTTTGTTTCCTTCACTGCTTGCTCAATATACAAATTGAATAACATCGGGGAGAGGCTACAACCCTGTCTCACTCCCTTCCCAACCACTGCTTCCCTTTCATGCCCCTCAACTCTTATAACTGCCATTTGGTTTCTATACAAATTGTAAATAGCCTTTTGCTCCCTGTATTTTACCCCTACCACCTTCAGAATTTGAAAGAGAGTATTCCAGGCAACATTGTCAAAAGCTTTCTCTAAGTCTACAAATGCTAGAAATGTAGGTTTGCCTTTCCTTAATCTAGCTTCTAAGATAAGTAGTAGGGTCAGTATTGCCTCACATGTTCCAATATTTCTATGGAATCCAAACTGATCTTCCCCAAGGTCGGCTTCTACTAGTTTTTCCATTCGTCTGTAAAGAATTCGTATTTTGCAGCTGTGAGTTATTAAACTGATAGTTCGGTAATTTTCACATCTGTCAACATCTGATTTCTTTGGGATTGGAATTATTATGTTCTTCTTGAAGTCTGAGGGTATTTCGCCTGTCTCATACATCTTGCTTACCAGATGGTAGAGTTTTGTCAGGACTGGCTCTTCCAAGGCCGTCAGTAGTTCTAATGGAACGTTGTCTACTCCCGGGGCCTTGTTTCGACTCAGGTCTTTCAGTGCTCTATCGAACTCTTCATGCAGAGTCATATCTCCCATTACATCTTCATCTACATCCTCTTCCATTTCCATAATATTGTCCTCAAGTACATCGCCCTAGTATAGAACCTGTATATACTCCTTCCATCTTTCTGCCTTCCCTTCTTTGCTTAGAACTGGGTTTCCATCTGAGCTCTTGATATTCACACAAATGGTTCTCTTTTCTCCAAAGGTCTCTTTAATTTTCCTGTAGGCAGTATCTATCTTACCCCTAGTGAGATAAGCCTCTACTTCCTTACATTTATCCTCCTGTCGATATCACCTTTGAGACGTTTGTATTCCTTTTTGCCTGCTTCATTTACTGCATTTTTTTTATTTTCTCCTTCCATCAGTTAAATTCAATATTTCTTCTGTTACCCAACGATTTCTACTAGCCCTCGTCTTTTTACCTACTTCATCCTCTGCTGCCTTCACTACTTCATTGCTCAAAGCTACCCATTCTTCTTCTACTGTATTTCTTTCCCCGATTCCTGCCATTTGTTCCCTTATGCTCTCTCTGAAACTCTGTACAACCTCTGGTTTAGTCAGTTTATCCAGGTCCCATCTCCTTAAATTCCCACCTTTATGCAATTTCTTCAGTTTTAATCTACAGTTCATAACCAATAGATTGTGGTCAGAGTCCACATCTGCCCCTGGAAATGTCTTACAATTTAAAATCTGGTTCCTAAATCTCTGTCTTACCATTATAAAATCTATCTGAAACCTTTTAGTATCTCCAGGGTTCTTCCATGTATACAAACTTCTTTCATGATTCTTGAACCGAGTGTTAGCTATGATTAAGTTATGCTCTGTGCAAAATTCTACCAGGCGGCTTCCTCTTTCATTTCTTACCCCCAATCCATATTCACCTACTACGTTTCCTTCTCTCCCTTTTCCTGCTACCGAATTCCAGTCACCCACGACTATTAAATTTTCGTCTCCCTTCACTATCTGAGTAATTTCTTTTATTTCATCATACATTTCTTCAATTTCTTCATCATCTGCAGAGCTAGTTGGCATATAAACTTGTATTACTGTAGTAGGTGTGGGCTTCGTGTCTATCTTGACCACAATAATGCATTCACTATGCTGTTTGTAGTAGCTTACCCGCATTCCTATTTTTTTTTATTCATTATTAAACCTACTCCTGCATTACCCCTATTTGACGTTGTATTTATAACCCTGTATTCGCCTGACCAAAAGTCTTGTTCCTCCTGCCACCGAACTTCACTAATTCCCACTATATCTAACATTAACCTATCCATTTCCCTTTTTAAATTTTCTAACCCGATTAAGGGATCTGACATTCCACGCTCCGATCCATAGAATGCCAGTTTTCTTTCTCCTGATAACGACATCCTCTTGAGTAGTCCCCGCCCGGAAATCCGAACGGGTGACTATTTTACCTCCGGAACATTTTATCCAAGAGGACGCCATCATCATTAACCATACAGTAAAGCTGCATGCCCTCGGGAAAAATTATGGCTGTAGTTTCCCCTTGCTTTCAACCGTTCGCAGTACCAGCACAGCAAGGCCGTTTTGGTTAGTGTTACAAGGCCAGATCAGTCAATCATCCAGACTGTTGCCCCTGCAACTACTGAAAAGGCTGCTGCCCTTCTTCAGGAACCACACGTTTGTCTGGCCTCTCAACAGATACCCCTCTGTTGTGGTTGCACCTACGGTACGGCTATCTGTATGGCTGAGGCACGCAAGCCTCCCCACCAACGGCAAGGTCCATGGTTCGTGGGGGGGCGGGGGGGGCTTGTAATTTATTACGTAATTAATTAAGTACATTCTCACTGTGTGTGTAAATAGCCATCTTGATATCAGAATCCTTCAAAAATCCAAACTGTGTCTTGGACAGTGTTGTTTCAGATGGTTGAGCAGCTTCCTTTACATCACCTTTTCTAAAATTTTCGAGAATATGGGCAAAAAGTTCCTTTCTTTGTGGCTGTTCTCTCTGCAGGTAGAAACTGAGCATCACTGCTAAAATTCAGAAAAAGTTGTATCAGCAGAAAATACCATCTCTGTTAAATCAACAGAGAATGCAGATGCTAAAGATATTTAGAAAGTATCGAAGAGATGATATGTACCCTAGATCAGGTAGGCTTAAAATTAAGTTCCTAAGGACAGCCAATAGTGTTGTTATAATAAAAGCCAAATCTCAGAAAGCCTGCAAGGGGCTGCAAGAAAAAGCCAATAAAATTCCACAATTTAAATGTGAACAGCCACAAGTAATTATGTATGACATGCGACATGACTTGTTCAGTAAGAAGGCACCGAAGGCACTAGACTCTATCAAGTCTTTGATGGAGAACCTTGGAAAGTAAGGCTTCTAAAAGGAGGACAAACTACACTTCAAAACTGGTGCTAGAGATAGACACTGTACACTACATAATGAACGCAAACCCCAGAGTACACAATTGTTATTAAGTTATCAAAAATTGTACATTAGCCTCAGGGCACTGAATGTGAAAGACATGCTTTAAATACTTTGCATAGATGATGTCACTAATCAAGCGTGAAAGAACAACAGGTTTGACCCACTGTGAAGACAGCAGTCGTCAAAGGAAAGACTCTAGTAAGCATGGTGAAAACTGAAGCACGTTCCATGCCTTAAAAGGAGAAAACAATGCTCACGTGAAAGGAAAGAAGACTGTCCCACTTACCATTTCTACCTGTGACAAGAAAGAGCTCAGACTGTTTATGAAAAACACACACACACGCTGAAGTGCCAAAGAAACTGGTGTAGACATGCTTATTCAAATACAGAGATACGTAAACAGGTAGAATAAGGCACTGTGGTCAGCAATGCCTGTATAAGACAACAACTGTCTGGCACAATTGTTAGATCAGTACTGTTGGTACAATGGTAGGTTACCAAGAGTTAAGTGAGTTTGAACATGGTTGGCGCACAAGTGATGGGACACAGCGTCTCCGAGGTAATGTTGAGGTGAGGATTTTCCCATATGACCATTTCACGAGTGTACTGTGAATAACAGGAATCTGGTAACACACAAAATCTCTGACATCACTACGGCTGGAAAAGGTCCTGCAAGAATGGAACCTCAATGTGACAGAAGTGCAACTCTTCTGCAAATTGCTGCAGATTTCACTGCTGAGCCATCAGCAAGTGTCAGTGTGCGAACCATTCAATGAAACATCATCGATATGGACTTTCGGAGCCGAAGGTCCGTTTGTGTACCCTTGACAACTGCATGACACAAAGCTTTACACCTTGCCTGGGTCCATCAACACTGACATTGGACACTTGATGACTGGAAATGTTACCTGGTTGGACGAGTCTTGTTTCAAATTGTATTGAGCGGGTGGACATGGATGTGTACGGGTATGGAGGCAACCTTACGAATCCATTTACTCTGCATGTCAGCAGGGGACTCTTCACGGTGGTGGAGGCTCTGTAATGGTGTGGGGTGTGTGCAATTGGAGTAATATGGGACCCCTGATACTTCTAGATGTAACTCTGATAGGTGACACATATCCTGTCTGATCACCTGCCTGCCACCATTGTGCATTCCGACGGACTAGGGCACTTCCAGGAGTACAATTCAATGCCCTACATGTCCAGAATTGCTACAGAGTGGCTCCAGGATCACTCTTCTGAGCTTAAACACTTTCGCTGGCCACCAAACTCCCCAGACACGAACATTATTGAACACATCTGGTATGTCCTAAAACGTGCTGTTCAGAACCACCTCCTCGCACTCTTACGGATTTATGGACAGCCCTGCAGGATTCGTGGTGTTAATTTCCTCCAGCACTACTTCAAACATTAGTTGAGTCCATGCCATGTCATGTTGGGGCTCTTCTTTGTGCTTGCGGGGGTCCTACATGATATTAGGCAGGTGTACCAGTTTCTTTGGCTCTTCATTGTATATGCAATAGATTTCAAACTGCACAGAATCACAAGACAGTATTATTCCAGGAGCACAAGAAATTGGCACTGAACAGTTACATAATGTGAGCAACTTGGTATTCTGTATATGTGGGAAATACTAAATAATGTATATCACTTGATCCTACCTGCTCTAAAAACTGACCTAGTTGAGTACCATTACAGTGAAATGATTGACTACATTAACAGGCTACTGTAATGACTGCATCTACAGCAACTGACAGCTTGAGAACTGAAGGAGAAGGCTTTGAAATGGGGACTTTGCTTCTGTGTAGGGTAAATGAAATCGAGAGTAACACTTTGGAATGGTGGCTGTCGTAATTCAGAATCAGACTATGAAAACTCCAAATAGGAATACAAACAATGTAGGAAAAGACAGATTGCTGTGTACCAGAAAGAAAAGTCAAATTGCAGGCTTCCATTAACACACACACACACACACACACACACACACACACACACACACACACACACACACACAAAGGTAAGTGCACCTGACCACCAGTTCCATCATCTCAGGGCAGAATGCAACATGATATGGGATGTAAGCAGCAATCTGGTGGGACTGGGGAAGGGGGAGGGAAAGGGATAGTAGTCTGGTGGAGTGTGCAGGGACTAGACTGCCAACAGGTGCAGTGTGAGGAATGTAAGGAGAAGGGAGGTCGGGAAAAAAGGAACCAAAAAAGAGAGGAGTGGAGGAAGGTGGGCTGGTGGACAGCTGGTTGGCAGTCATACCAATATAAAAAGCTGTGAAATGATTGAGCATAGCTGCTTTCACAGGTGGCCCGGCCCCTTATGGGGTAGGATAGGCCTGTGACAGGACTGGAATAGGAAGTGCTGGATGGGTGGATTGGGCAGATCTTGCACCTGAGTCTTCCATATGAATATAATCCTTGTGGCGATGGGTTCGGATTGGGAGTGGTTTACGGATGGACTAGGATGTTGTGGATGTTGAATGGGTGACATAACACTACTTTAGGAGGGGTGGGAAGTATCCCAGGTAGGACGCCCCTCATTTGAGGGCACAGTGATAGGTGATCAAAGCCCTGGCATTGGATGTTGTTCAGTTGTTCCAGTCCGGGGTGGTGCCAGGTGACGGAGGGGACATTCCTTCGTGTTTGGTTCTCGGGGTTCGTGGGATGATTGCGGGTGTGAGGGGTAATGGCGTGCGAGATCTGTTTGCGGATTAAGTCTGGGGAATATATCCTATCTATGAAGGCCTTTTTCGAGACCCTCAGCATACTGAGCGAGGGAGTTTTTGTAACTGCAGATGTGTAGCCAGGCCACGTGTGAGGGAGTTTTTGGTGTGAAAGGGATGACAGATATCAAAATGCAGGTACTGTTGGTGGTTGGTGGCTTTAATGTGGACAGAGGTGCAGATGGAGCCATCAGAGAGGATGATGTCAATATCCAGGAAGGAGAACCACACGAAGTGGATGGGAGACGAGGTGTTGAGGTTGTTGTCGTAGTGGCCCCTTATCAGTTAGGGGACTCGCACAATAGACGAGCGAGGTGGGCCGCTAACCTCCCTTCGAGAGCTCGGATCAAAACATCGTCTGTGGATGTAAACGACAACAGACATTCTGCATAAACACGGAACTATTTCGTGAAAAGACATGTGACAGAGATCCACCAATTGGAACTAATGTGACTATGTTTAGCACTTGGACACTCACCGTAGCATTCGGTAGAATGTTGTACCTTTGTAATTGTATTTTGATTATTATTTTCTTTTCATTGTCTTGTACTCTTATCTGGTTTTTGCCACGACAAGAATTATTGTACTTCTTGTTGTTCTTGCATTTGGAAATTAGTGCATGCCAAGAAGGCATTTTAGTTGCAATAAAGCGTGTCGAGACTTTACTGTTAGTTCTTTCTTGCCGACCACAGGACACTAAAATTGTGAAGGAACGAAAGTAGGGTGTTTTGGCTCTGGGTCCAGGTCATGAAGATACCTTCAGTGGACTTGAACCAGGCTTGGGGTTAGATGTTTTGGGAGGTTAGGAAGGTCTCTTGTAGATAGCCCATTAAAAGGTAGGAGAGTGTCATGTGGGTGCCCATGGCTGTGTCACTGATTTGTTTATTTACCTTCCCTTCAAATGAGAAGTAGTAGTGACTAAGGATAAAGTTAGTAAGTTGTACAAGGAATGAGATAGTGGGTTTGGAAAGGTAGTGATCGATAGTGGTAAGACTAGGGCATGACAGATGTTGGTGTGTGGGAGGCTAGATTATGGGCACTTGGTTGGAGGTGTCAGTCAATGAGGGCAGAAATTCTTCAGTGGGGGCACAATAACCAGCTACAATGGGACATCAAGGATTGTTGGGTTTGTGGATTTTAGGAAGCATGTAGAAGGTGTGAGGAAAGAAATGGATTCAGGGGAGATGTTTTGGGAAGGGCCTAAGGCTTTAAACAGAGATTTGTGTTGGACTTCTGGCATGCGATCACTCTGGAAGAGTTTATAGGTGGAGGATTCAGATAACTGGTGAAGGCCTTCTGCCAGGTAGCCACTGCAACTCATAATAATTGTTCCAGTCTGCAACTTGATGTGTCTTCTTTATTGTAAGTAGCAATCTGTATTTTCCTATGTCGTTGATAAATCAGAATGAGATTTTGATACACATGGCAGACAAAACCTCCCAATCCAGGACCCAGTTATACCATAAATGGTACTGTGATATGGCAAAGTTAACTTTGTTCATGGTGGTACCCTGAATGATTACAAGCCTAACAGGACAAATTGTGCCAGTGATATATAGTTCAGTGACATGGGCTCATTATAACATCAGTGACATGGCAACATCTTTTTCATCTGAAGCAACTGAAATGCCACCTGTTACATTGAGGAGTGTTTCTGACATCTAGTGTCAGCACGTGGACTGATACAATATTTCCAGCTCTTCAGCTGTGGATTCAGCAGCTCAGATTGGAAGAAACCAGATATCTCTAGCACTTGTAAAATGGAGCCTCCAAATAAAAGGAGACTGCATTGGAGTCTGTGACAGATGAACCTAAAAAACAGCTTGGTGACTCAACAAACCTGAACCAGGTACACTGAGAGATAGAAGGCAGCGTCACACTGAATAGGCTGGAGGATTCTACAGTACAAGCACCGATGACAATTACAAATTTGTGACTGTTATAAAGGTCTTATTAAGACCAAGTGCATTTCACTTTATTTTAAATCATCTTCAGTGGCCACTGTAACAATATGGTTTTTCTTACCATTTTGTTTGCAGTTATTGTGAACAGTTCTTATGCTTTTTTTACTGTAAAAATTACTAAATTATTGTCATTACTCATGGTTGTTTTTTTTTTTTCCTTACATCATTCATAATGTTCTGCACATATGGTTAGATTTTTGTACACAGTACTTTCACTGACATGAAATATATTTACATTTTTATTTTGTGTAGATCCACTGCCATCTTGCACTTGGTGTACTCTTCTTCTTCTTCTTCTTCTTCTTCTTCTACTTTAGTGGGAGCATCTGCTCTCTCTCTCTCTCTCTCTCTCTCTCTCTCTCTGTGTGTGTGTGTGTGTGTGTGTGTGTGTGTGTGTGTGTGTGTGTGTGTGTGTGTGCGCGCGTGCGTGCGCGTGTGCAGGGGGAGCTGTGTGTGTAAACTATTACTTCACTTTGTTGCAGTATTGGGTGATCTAGGATGGGACCCATTGCTCAGTTTATGTCATTCTATTTTTGTGGTGTCCGGGGAGGTTGTTATTTACCTATTGTATAATTAGATTATATATTTTTTAAAAATGCATCTGTCCATAATTTGGTGATATTGAGTTTGCTCTTTCTTCAGATATTGCATTTGTAACTCCACAGACAGACATTAAAGGGGGTATCAGTCCGCCAATTAGTGTAAGTTCAGTAGAGCTCTGAAAAACAATGGTTTTCAATGGTTTTTGTTTTTTCCACTCCAGAACAATGTTATTCCATTAGATTAACGTTATTTTTATATGGACTTCACTCAGTAACTCATGCTCTGTTAAAAGTAAATAGGTACCAACAGTGATTCGTGCTCTTTTGGAAATAAAGTTTGGATAGCACCACTGCCATGGTGCAGATCATTTAATAGTTTCTATTCTCATCCCTAGGTTGCATTACCAGTATTCACAAGAAAACAATACACTGCAGTTGTTTTGACTATTGTAAAGTGTTGTCTTATTTATACATGCACTTAAACATGCTTGCATTACAGGTTGTAATCAATGGAAAATCCACGATGGAATGTAACAGTGTTATGAAAAGGAAAGTTGCCACTCACCTTATAGCAGAGATGCTGAGTTGCAGATTGGCACAACAGAAAGACTTTTGCAATATAAGCTTTCGGCCAACAAGGCCTTTGTCGAAAATAGATGTGACACACACACACACACACACACACACACACACACACACACACACACACACGACTCTAGCCTCTGGCAGCTGAAGCCACATGGTGAGAGTGGCAACTGGATGAAGGTAAGGAGGGGGCTGAGGTGGGAGGGGGTGGGATAGCAGGGTACGGGTGGAGGACAGTGAATCTCTGCTGGGGAGCATGCAAGGACAAAGTGGAGAGAGGATAGGGCAGGTAGGTGCAGTTGGGAGGTTAGAGGGTGGGCAGGGGATGGGGGTTTGGGAGGGGGGGAAGGGGGGGGTAGCAAAAAAGGAGATAAGTAAAAAGACTGGATGTGTTGGTGGAATGGGGCCTGTGTAGTGCTTGTATGGGAAAAGGAGAAGGACTGGATGGGTGAGGACAATGACTAACAGTTCTACAGTGGCACAAAAGTCTAAATCATTTGCAGAACAATATTGGTTACTACATGAAATTAAGATGCTCTATTCGAAAAAACAGCTCCTAAACATGATGCTCTATGAGACTCATCTAGAATTGGCAAAAAATGTAGGAAATGACACAGTTTTCATGGCACTAGTAGAAAAAACTGAACTCAACACATACACCGCAATGAAACATTTAAACAGAATATAATGAAACTAACATTAAAAAAGACTGAAAAATACATTTACATTTTAAATGTGAAACCACATGAACACCAACACATATTCCATCCACATTTAGTTAACCTAACGCAGACAGAACTACACGAAAATGAAAAAATGCTCTTGGAAAAAGGTTTAAAACACTGCACCAATAGCAAAGTGAACAATCAATACATAGAAAATCTCATAGTAGAAACTGAACACATCCTTACACGTGAAGAACAACAAAATAATTGTGAAATAAACAGAGAACTGACAAGAGAATTAGTAAAAGAAGAAATAAAAGGCATAATGAAACAAACACAGCAGACACACAATAAGAACAACCAAACAGAAGCAGCCACTATGAAAAGGTTAACACAAAAGTTAACAAACAACAACATATTAATGACAAGAGCAGACAAGGGAAATGTAACAGTACTCATGGCTAAAGATAAATACATTACAAAAACCAAGGAATACATCAACACCAATGCCATACAAAAACTGAAGTCAGATCCAACTACACGATTCCAGGCAAACGTGAAGCGAACACTGAAAAACATTGAACACACACTCACAGACAAACAAAAATACTACATAACACAGAAAAACCCACAAGCACCAACACTCCACAGTCAACCGAAAGTGCATAAAGAAGGAATGCCAATGAGAGCTGTTATCAACTTCAAGAAAGCCCCAACATACCACATAGCCAAACACCTCCAAAAGTTAATTACAAAACACTATAAAGTAGAAAACAACAGAACAGTGATAAACACAGGAAACCTAATAGAAAACATACAGAACATACAGGTACCACACGCAGCATCACTGATTTCATTTGACATAGAAAATATGTATACCTCCATCCCTATCACTGAAACAATAGAAATCATAGAACAAAACCTCTCATCCCACAGCAACCTCACCACAGACACAATAAAAGAAATAACAGATATGCTCAGACTGACAATTGAACAAAACTACTTTCAGTTTGAGAAAGAATATTATCTACAAAATGATGGACTGCCCATAGGATCCCCAATATCAGGAACACTAGCAAAGATATTTGAAAAGATAACCACTAATGAAAGTTTCAAAATCATATATTGGTACAGATATGTGGATGACATTATTTGTCTGGTAGATGAGCCAAGTGAAAAAATAGATGAACTCCATTCGGAAATAAACAAAGCTCATCAGAACATAAAAGTCACACTTGAAAAGGAAAAAGAAAATCAAATAAATTTTCTTGACATTACAATAAAAAAAGAAAATGGCAAACATACATTTAACATCTTTAGAAAACCAACAGCCACAGACACATTAATACCTTCCACACCCAACCACCCCCACAGCCAGAAACTTGCAGCTCTAAGACATATGTTACATAGATTAAACAGGAGTCCACTCTGCAAAAGAAACTATGAACAAGAAATGAGTACAATCATACAAATAGCTAGGAACAACGGGTATGACACACATGTGGTACACAGGCTCAATCAAAAAATAAAAACACAAATACAAAATGAACACAACATTTCCAGAATACAAAAGAACTCACAAACTGAAAACTTACAAACACACTCAACAAACACACACAATGACAACACCACACAGGAAAGAACCAGATGGTACACCATGACCTACGCACACAAACTAACACACAGAGTTGCAAACATCCTAAAGAGACAGGGCTTCAAAATAGCATATAAGCCTGGGCAAACCCTCCAATCACATCTAAGCCAGGCAGCTACCAAGAGGGACAAATTCCAACAATCAGGAATATATAAACTTGAATGTCAAAGTTGTGATGCGGTATACATAGGCGTGACATGCAGGAATTTTGAAGCACACGAACAGATCACAGATACTTCAATAATTACACTCGAAAGTTTGGCAATAACATTCAATCTTTGGCGAAAACATTTGACTGTCGGCAACAGAAACCAAAACATTGCATTGAAACAAGCGTTCAGTTCATAGTGCTGTGGAATGTGGGGAAAAAACTGCAAACTGGCATTCATAAGAAGAAGAACAACACCAAAAATGCAACAGGAGCGTAATATGTAAGAAATTGTCCACGCAACCTGTAAGTACAGTTCGAAACATTACTACTTAATAGGAGATACCGACCACCAGAACTGTTTAAAACCTATAGGCACAGTGACAAAAATGTAAATTAAATTGCTAACATATGTACATATTCCAGGCCACGGCACTAAAATTGTGTTTTATTCAGTTGCTGTCAGACAGTCCGTACGTAAATATTATCAATATACCGTAATATGACTAACAAAGGTCGAGGCCAGGAGGGTTACGGGAACCGGGATATATTGCAGGGAGAGCTTCCACATGTACAGTTCAGAAGAGCTGCCGGTGTTGACGGGGAGGATTCGTGTGGCGCAGACTCTGAATCAGTCATTGAAATGAAGGCTGACATGTCAGGCAGTGTGCTGAACAACAGGGTGGCACAGGGGTGAACAGTACAAGGAGGACCTGTGAGGCTCTAGAACAGAACCTGGAGAAAGCTCTTAGAGAAATTGTCAGAGTATTATAAAAACAACTTTCTTAAGCCAAACCCATCAAAACCACGAGTCAGCACCTTCCACCTTCGATCCTGGCAAGCTCACCGTAAAGTTTACGTCTCTCGGAATAATACCACACGGGAGTATACCGACAAACCGACTTACCCGAGTGCGGTGCTCGACAGATCTCGGACGTACAGGTACTGTCGCGAAGAGACGCGACAAAAGGTAATTGCCAGAAATAATATTCTGCGAAAACTAGCTAACGGCAAACGGGTGCTAAACCACCACACGAGCCTTACGCTTCTCTACAGCCGAATATGCCTGCCCAATATGGTCCAGATCGACCCGTGCAAAGAAGGTCGACACGTCTTAATGAATGATTAGCAATGGGATGCGCGAAAGCTACTTCCCTATCAAAACTGTATAGAACTGTCAGGTTTGTGAATCTCAACTCTCGGAGAACGACACACGAATTCTAGAGAGGCTCAGACAAACTATTGACGATCAGCATCCCCTTTTTGGCAGTGAGTGTAAACCCGGGTGATTTAAATCCTGTAAAAGGTTCTTAGCCGCAATTATAGGAGCCGATTACCCACCGGCACAGGAAGTGCCCAGCAGATTCAGCACAAACTGGAAGACGTGGAGGACACTGAGCCGAATAAGGACAGGGGTGGACCAGTGAAGACAAATACGATGAGGTGGAGTCTGGGAACCACGGACGATAAGTGTGACTGTGGTGGCATGCAGGATACGGAGCATCTGCTCGCCTGCGCAAACTGCCCTTATATTTACAACCCCGACAATTTATGGCTGGAGAAGAAAGAAGCCTCGGACGTGACCCTATACTGGGCTGAAAGATTGTGACCCGGTTTCCGGACACGAAAAAGTAAAGTAAATGTTTCCCGACTGTAGTTTGTCGCTGGCCACTCGTGCAGACGAGGAGCTCAGTGGTTGTCGTGCCCACGTGCAGCACAGTGGTCGCAGTCTACCTTGTAGATTACGTGACTTGCTTCACAGGTAGCTTGATGAGATAGGTGGTGTTTGTGACCACACTGGTGAGTGGATGTATGGGACAAGTCTTCCATCTATGTCTATTACAGGAATGTGAGTCACGAGGTAAGGGGTTGGGAGCAGGGATTGCATAGGGATGGACGAGTATATTTTGTAGGTTCAGTGGACAGCGGAATACCACTGTGGGAGGGGTGGGGCGGATAGTGGGCAGGACATTTCTCATTTCAGGGCACGACGAGAGGTAGTCTGCGACCTTGTCTCCGCTATATGGTGAGTGTTAACTTTTCTTTTCACGATATTGTTGCATTACGAGTTGGAAATAGTGTTTAGCAATTCTTTGTAATGTAGTGAGTGAGTGCTTCCCAGAGTATATCCCGAGAATACACTGAGTGAGTTCAGGAGTGTTTACTCTCTGCGAGCGTCTTCGAGGACACGGTGACTGAAGTGAAGATAAGTTTTCGACAAAATTCAAATAATTGGGATGGGCAGAATTTGACATTTTTATGATGGCAGGTGTAATATGCAGATTATCCTGCACGTTACTAGCTTCGTGGGATCGAGAGAGGAGGATATAACCCCCCATTTGATGAAAGATCTGCTCTGATTTGCTATAACATTATGACCACCTGCTTAATACCAAATACGTCAATGATTCTGCATATCGGGGATCCGACAGTTGTCGGTAGGTTTGTGAAGGTATGTGGCATTAAATGTCTACACACAGGTCACGTAATTCGCATAAATAACACACCGCTAATTTACGTATGCGGTGATGGGGCTCGATAGCAACCGAGATGGCTTCCGCAGGATTTACGTCGGGTGAATCTGGTTGCTGAGATGTCAGTGTGAGTTCACTATAATCCTCCTAAAGCCGCTGTAGCACGGTTCTGAGTCCGACGTATTGACAATTATACTGCTTCAGGAAAGATATCGAGCATGAAGTGATAAGAGTGGTTTGTAGTTGTCAGTGTACTTTCGATTACTACCACAGGTCCCATGAAACCACAGGAGAAAGTCGCTCGTAGGATAATACTGTCCCCACCAGCCTGCGTCTGTGGTGCACTGCACATTTCAAGCTGCTGTTCCGTTCAACGCTATTGACGTAGTTCAGCAAAAATGTGATTTTCTGGAACAGCCAACATGTTTGCATTGATCACGGTCAAATCTCGATGGTCCCGTGCCCACTTCCCTCATAATTGATGATATAATTGAGTCAACATGTGAACATTTAGGGGTGGTTGCTGTGGAGCTCCATGTTCAACATGTACAATGAATGGTGTGCTCCAAAACACATGTGCATGCACCAGCATTGTGCTCTTTCAGAACAGGTGCCACACATCACCTATGTCCTACTTTACAGAGCAGACAAGCTGCTAAACCCCACATCCTGTGAAAAGTCGTGACATCCAGCCATTTAGTACCTAGTGGTAGTTTCACTGTCCTTCTACTTCTTTCTCTAGATACTAATGACAGTAGCACTTGAACATTTGACTAGCTTTAATAATCTGCATTTTTAGTTGCTTATCTCAATGGATTTCCCCATATCTTAAATAGTTTGGTCCCCCACCCATATCTGCCCTACTTACATACTTCTATTATCACGTCGTGTGCCCACAACACCACCAGGTGGCGTCCAGTGCCATGTTGGGCAGTGGTCATAATGTTTTGGCTTATCGGTGTATATCTGTCTTATTACCAGTAAAGCTACTTCTCCCCAGTCTACTACTGCTACACTTGGAGAAATGTGTCCAGAATAATTGAAGTGTAAACCTTCAGTTTGGCTGAGGTAGATTAGTTACTTAGTCCTTAAATCCGACCCTGTTTCCCACCTGCAGGCCCAGAACTCAGTAAGGGTCATTTTCATGCACAATATGGCCCACGTAATAGTGACAGCTCAGTAAAAATGTTTCGTATGTGGGCTATGTGAATGAGTGTCATGGATGTAACTGTTCTGGCAGAGAGCCTCTCAGCTACCACTGCCATCGATATTATCACTTTTGAATGAATCGTGCTGTTCTTCTCACCCTGACTCTGTTTCAACAAATGCTGCTCAGAATCCATAGAAAGTCACCTCTGTGGTTCGAGTGGTGTGGCTCCACCTCTTAGAGGTGACTTTCAATTTTCTTGTCATTAAATTATGATTATACTGTCTTACAGAATTTTACCATTCATTGTACAGCATGATTACACACAAAATACGTGTACGTTATTATTGGCTTGTATTTTATCCTCGAGCCATTTGTTTTGGTAGTTTTAAATTGAACTGTTCGACGCTGAAACTTTTTACAACATAAACCGACAGTTTGTCGAAACTGATTTGCATTATGACTGCCTAAGTACTCCAGGAAACTATGTAACTGATGCCACAGAAGCTGTTTAAACTCTGTAATTTGTAGTGATGTGAACCTCAATTTCCGTTTCATTGAAAACTCATTGGTAAGATGTGGTTTCTCACCTCACTCGCATGAGAGGTGTCTGCCACTCCTCGTTAACGTTCCACGAGCAATCCTTTTCTTGTCGCTGATGATGGAACTAATAGTTCCAAAAGCCAGGATTATTTTGCTGGTGATTTGTGACAATTTTATGCAGTTTAGTAGGATAAAAATATTTATTGCAGATTCAGAAGGCATCAGAATATGGTATTTATTAATTTGTCTGTTATTTTCTGCATAAATTTGTTATTGCTATATTTGTCTCTTCTACATTTCTGTTTTTCCTTTTTTAAGTATATTCACCACACAGCTGACCTGTTGTCTCAATCTTTCTCTTTTTTTGTTTCTCTGTAGTTTGAATTGTGCAGTAACAAGGCCATGTGAGTTTGTTACATGGAGGATTATTACTGTCCAAATTGAAGGGAAAAAAAGAACAGTAATTCTTATATTCAGTAAGACAGCTATCAGAAAACAATTTTTTTTACACTTTGTTGTTTAGTTTGTTGTGCTTGTCGGTAACATAGAATATAAATTTATCTCTGGGATAAATTACTAATAAAAAAATGTTCATCATAGCTAAAAACTATCAATTATTTACAGGCAGGTGAAAGGTTGTCCTTTGAAAATAAACATAACAGCCGTAGCAGATGCTAGTCGTGTTGTATGCTCTGGTGATGGTCTTCGCATAGGAACTGTTGGCAAAGAAATCCGGAGTTTTATTGACACAAGGCGAGCAGGCCCAGGTGAGTATTTCTCGGTATTCTGTTTCTTAGCACTTATAATGTTCAAATTTTAGTAGAGTTACACTACACATTTGGACAGAAGCATCAATATTTTACTAAATTTAATCTCTCAAGTCAATCCGGTCACATTCTAACTCAGGTTTTGCACCATTCGTCTCTTTCAGTTTGCTCTCTGTTGATAGCCATGAGCTTGTTGTATTAGTCTCTCTTATATTCTGTGTGTTTCCGTGTTCCATGATTGTATAGAATTATATCTTTGTTTTTTGTTGTTGTTACGGTTATGGTGTAGTTTTAGGTTGCAATAAAGGAAGGAGCAATAAGTTATATTTACTCCAATATCCCGTATTTTGCTCTGTTATTTTCTGCCAAACATGATTAAAGACATCAGGTTATGGGCCCAGGCAAACGCGTACGTATGGTATCTGTTGCTGTTCGGCAAACTCATTGCTTTTGATCAGTGTTTTATATGCGTGAATCGTGATGCTCAAGTTCTGGAATGGTCATATTTCACTGGTGTGTTGTGGAAAACCTTTGATTTCATATAAGGTGTAAATTATTTTTTGTACTAAAAAAGTGCCCGATATTGTCAAGTGGAAAATGAGACCAAATGAAGTTGGTGAGAGTCAAACCACTGGGGATGACTTAAATGCGAAGATGATGCTCATTCTATCTACTGAGATGGAATTTGACCAGTTGCAATCTGTTATGATGTGCACAAATGCAGCAGAAATGTGGGCCAGATCCGCAGTTAATAAAATGGCTTTGAAGCAGAATTTTTTTGATTACAGAATTTCGTCAACAGACACAATCGCACAACACACCAGTCAGCTTGAGTCCTTGGTAAAAGCATTAGCTGATATTGGAGAACCTGTTACAGAAGTTGACAAAATGGATAAAATTTTGGGAAGTCTGCCAGCAAAGTTTGCAATTTTTTCAACTGTGTGGGACTCGTGTGCTGAAGATCAACAAACATTCGATAATTTGACTTTAAAGTTATTGAAAGAAGGACAAAAACTTCTGCAATGTGTTGAAAACTCAATAGCCTTCACAGCAGTTAATGTGGACAAAACGCGCAAGTTCAGTTCAAATACCAGTTCAAATGGTTCAAATGGCTCTGAGCACTATGGGACTTAACATCAGAGGTCATCAGTCCCCTAAAACTTAGAACTACTTAAACCTAACTAACCTAAGGACATCACACACATCCATGCCTGAGGCAGGATTCGAACCTGTGACCGTAGTGGTCGCACGGTTCTAGGCTGAAGTGCCTAGAACCTCTCGGCCACACCGGCCGGCTCAAATACCAGCAACAACAGTCCATCTAACATGGTCAGTAGAAAAGACGTTGAATGTTGTTACTGTCACAAAAAGGAACATTTTAAATCTGAGTGCAGAAAACTTTTAGCAAAACGTAATACAAAAACTGATACATCTGAGCACAAAGCTTTGAGTTCAGAATGTGTATGTTTTTGCTCGAGGTTGTGATAACATTTGGTTAGCTGACAGTGCTGCATCAAAACATATGACATCACACAAAGAGTGGTTCGACACATTTAAGCCAATTCAGTCGGATGACTCATTTGTTCAAATTGGAGACAACTTGATCGTCAAAGCAAAAGGCATCGGATCAATTGAAGTATTGTCATTAGTTGAGGGCAAATGGCAGCATTGCACTTTGGAAAATACATTATATATTCCTAAGCTAAAGAAAAATTTATTTTCAGTGGGAGCAGTCCCAAAAAGAGGAATGAAAGTTATTTTTGACGACAAGAGAATGGAAGTTCGCAGTTCAGGTCTAATTGCAGCAGAAATTAAGATGGACAGTCAGTGTTATCAAATGTTGTTTAGATGTCCAGATGTACTACAGGCAAATCCTGCTTCCCTGAAATTCGCCAAGATCTGGCATGAGAGACTTGGGCACATTCATTTCATGGTCTCAAGGATACGGCTGATCTGAACGTAATACCTGGTTTCAGTATGAATAAAGTTGAAAATCTTCATTGTGAACTGTGTCAGTATGTCAAGATGAAAAGAAATTCTTTTAATTCAAATTTGGGATCAAGATCGAAAGTTCCTGGTGAATTTATTCATGTAGATTTGAGTAAGTGGATGAGAAAACTCTCTGTTGGAGGTGCACAGTTGTAAATAGTTTTCAAGGATGATTGCACTCCGTAACAGGTTCATGTATTTTCCTAAAAGTAAGCATGATACTCTCCCTGTGTTTTCGGAATTTCAAAGACTGATTGAAAGACAAACTGGAAACAAAATCAATGTTCTGAGAAGTAACAATGGAACTGAATTTATAAATAAGCAATTTGAAGATTATTTCAAGCAAAATGCTATAATACATGGGAAAACAAGTCCCTATGCACCACAGCAGAATGGCCGAATTGAACTAGAAAACAGGTCCATTGCTGAGTGTGCACACAGTATGTTATTAAGTACTGACTTGTCTCACGAATTGTGGGCAGAGGCAGTAAACTGTGCTGCATATATCTTAAATCACTGACCATGTAAAGCAAACAACAATGTAACATCATATGAAAAATGGTTTGGAAACCACCTCTTTAGGACACGTGAGAATGAAAGATAATCGAACGATGAACCTGAGAGATCGGTCTAGTCTGCAAGCACCTGCTCATTTTCGGGACCAATATATAGCTTGTTCTGCCATTGTCTTTGAACCTCAAACTTTTGAAGAATCTTAGGATCTAGTACCATTACCACACAACCACAAGGCAGCAGCATTCTGAGAGAAAAATTGGCCACTTTAAAGCTAGATTATGTGCAAAAGGTTATTCACAACAAGAAGCCATTGATTATGAAGAGACATTCTCTCCTGTTGTTTGATATGATTCAATCAGAGTTTTAGCAGCTTCATGAAATATGGAAATTAGGCAGTTTTATGTTAAGACTGCATTTCTGAATGGAGATTTGAAAGTAGTGGTTTACATGGAGCAACCAAAAGGTTTTGTTGTAAGAAGGCTCAAATAACGTTTGCTAACTGAAGAGGAATCTATATGGACTCAATCAATCACCACGTTGTTGGAATCAAAAATTTGTACAGTTTCTGACAATGGTTTGCTGTGTGCAACTGAATGCAGACAAACATGTTTTCCATGCTTTAACAGATGACACTGATGTTTACCTGGCACTTTATGTGGATGATGGCTTTTTTGTTTGTAAGTCTCCAGAAAGACTGGAAAATGTTTTGACAGCACTGGGATCAATGTTTGAAATTACTGTGGGCAATGGAAAATACTGTGGATTGAAAATTGAACAAAGCCCTTCTACAAAAGAAATCCATATAGGCCAGCAAAGATACATCAATTGTTTACTTCAGAAGTTCAACATGGATGATTCAAAACCGAACTCCACTCCTTTTGATGTTGGAACCATTGCACAGTGGGCAGTCTCCTGCAAACTAACATGAAGTAAAGGAGAAGGAAAGCAAACCTTATCGCCAGGCAGTGGGCAGCTTAATGTTTGCAGGAAGTGTCTCACATCTAGACATGTTTGCTGTGAGCATGGCGAGTAGGTTTTTACATAATTCAGGTCTCGATATCTGGCACACTGTTAAAAGGATTACGAAGTATCTACAGGGGACCAGGGACCTGATCATAAGATACGAAGCTGACTCTACTGCACTGGTCTACTCAGATACCAACTTTGCTGATGACTGTGACACTCGTCGGTCAACAACAGTCTATGTGAGCTTGTTAGCAGGTGGGCCTG
Organism: Schistocerca piceifrons; assembly: GCF_021461385.2. Lineage (NCBI taxonomy): Eukaryota > Metazoa > Arthropoda > Insecta > Orthoptera > Acrididae > Schistocerca > Schistocerca piceifrons. The sequence continues at coordinate 1,106,963,685 of NC_060139.1, forward strand.
TGACATGGTGTTCATGTCGGCAGAAATGTGTAAGCAGGTCAGCAACGGAGGTCGAATACACAGCAGCTTCAGATGCTGTCAGATGCTGCTACTGAAGTTGTTTGGTTGTGTGGTTTTCTCATTGAACTTGGTCTTCAGTTAGACAAATCAACAACACTCCATGTTGACAATCAAAGTGCTATTTGCCTGATGAAAAACACAGAGCATCACAAACACACCAAGCACATTGACATTACATACCATTATATACGTGAACATACTGAAACTAATGAGACTGAAGTCTATCATGTTTATTCTGATAAACAGTTGGCAGGCTTATTCACAAAACCTTTAACTGGTGACAAATTAATATCAAACAGAAAAGGTCTGTCAGTGATCTAAAAACAAACTCAACAAAACAAGAGTGGGAGTGTAGGCAGCAGTGAGCTTTTTGTACCGAGTATTTTTCTTAGTCGCTTTATTTTCAGTTTTTGTGGTGTGAGTGCACCAGATATTTACGTTCATTCAGTGTGCGGCCATGTTTGGTGACATTATAAAATTACGGTGTAACTTTTCGTTGCAATAAGGAAAGGAGCAATAAGTTATTTTTAACCCAGTATACCGTATTTCACTCTGCGATTTTCTGCCAAACACAATTAAAGACATCACTCTCTCTATCTTTCTTTCAGGCGAACTCACTGCGCACTGTGTGGGACCTCACAAGGTCGCTTACTGCGAACTGTATGACCACGGGGATGGAACATTCACTCTAAACATCAAGCCTCAGGAAGCAGGGCGTCATGCGCTCACAATAAAGTATGGAGGTGAGAGAAATATCCTGTTTGATGAAATAAGAGTGACATCCTTTTCAAGCTCAAGTTATAAAGAGTAATTAAGAAATGTAATAGTGCTGTAACAGCTGGGGTGAGTACAGTTTAATCAGAATGTAAACCAAACATTCTTTGTCGTACATTCACTACGACTTGGCTGATGTGTATACATTTTTTGAGAATATAGTGTGTGCGGATTTTAAATGTTAAAAAATGCTATTATCTGGCTTTCAAAACAGTTACTTTATTCCTATTTCCATCTTTAAAATTATCAAGTGACCAAAATATTATGGCAGATTCCAGGTGTACAAGTATGAAATGTGGCTTCTTCTTTTGTCTCAAAAAATAATGTTAAATTCTGAAGGATGATAAATAGTGCTTTATTCAAAGTATGCTCCACTGTTTGTTATACATTTTTCCCATCTTTTGGGCAATTTGTGAATACCACACCAGTAAAAATTTCCCCTTTTGCTTCAATACTATTCAATAACCCATTTTTTCACATCTTGGTTTGAATCAAAGCACTGCTCAGCAAGCGTGTGACCCATTGATGCAAACAAGTAGTAATAAGAAGGAGCCAAGTCCAGTGAGTAAGTTGCATGGGATAGAAATTTTCAGCTGAGTGCTTGCAATGTATTGTGCACCGGTTTTGCCCGGTCTTGTGGTCAATGTGGGTGGTGTGCCTGCATCTATCCATGATTTTTTGCACTAGGAATTCTCAAAATAAATCCACTTTTCATCCCATGTAACTAGACAATGTAAAAATGACTTCCTTTTGTACTGAGTGAGCAAAATGTCACATGGTTTTTTCCCCCCCTATTTGTCTTCCATTCAACCCATGTGATACCCATCTACAGTGCTCGGTGAGCTGTTTTTGTGTTTGCTCATCATCTTCATTCAACAATGCTTCCAACTGCAGATCTTCATATTTTTTTGGCGATTTTCCACATTCCTTGCTGCAACATCGAAGCCACTATTTTTGAAATGCTGAAACCATCGTTCACACATATATCGCAATGGAGCATGTTCACAATAAACTTCTCAAAGTAATCGTATGATACAACAGCAGTTTTCTTCAAATGAAAACAAAAATGCTTGCTGTGAATGCTCTTTGTTCAGTATAAATTTCAACATATTAAAAACACAACACAACATTGGTGTGATGTCTGTTGTCTGAAATCCGCATTTCATACTTGTACACCTGATAGCACTGTTCAGAAAACAGCAAATAAAAAAGATATATATGAGAAAAGAAAGATTAACAAATTAGGAGAAGTGGAAAGGAAAGGAGACGCAAACAGTGTGTACTTTACTATGAAAAAATGCAAATACTGAATGAAAAATAAGGCAGTTTATTTTCTCAAACAAGAAATAAAGCACTTAGAGTTTACGGTTCCCTTAATGTATGGGAGCAAGCCAGTTATCTACACAAAGGGAAACTCTTAAATACATATTGTGTTACGATGGGAGAGCAAGTTTTATTCAACTGGAATATTGTGTCCTGTAGTTAAATCTTGGCCAGCCCCATGTATTTTATTGCCTTTTTATTTAATTATTTATTCATTCATTCATTTATTAGTCCATCTAGAAGGACACTAAGATTTGACTACAGTAACTAGTCTGTAGTAGTTATGCAGAGCTGAAGAGTCTTTACAGCAACAACTACCTAGGAGTGCTGCATCAAACCAGTCTCCAGATGGAAGATGAGAACAACAATAATTTATGTTCATTAGTTGTTTATTCATCCATAGATATTTACAAAATGATATGACTTGTCACCTTAACTGAAAAAGGGGAACAGTTGTTTACTGCTGGCATCAGGACCTTTGTGAATACTTCTGCCATTCAAGCAAATTCTTTATGTTGTCATCTTGGCCTATCAGAAAAAGTTAAATCGACACCTTACCACATTGAGCTCAACAGAATGGAAAGTCACAGTCACAAGTTCAGAGTGCAGGATTTTACTGTAAGAACCATTAAACTGTGACAGTTTACTATATGTTTGATGTTTATTATAAAATAATGTCTTTTCTTTTTTTAATTCCTCACTACCTGGTGTTATCTAAATAGTCAGTGAGTTTGTAGTATTAATTAATGTCACTGGGAAATGTGTTGTAGAATTTTGTACCTTCGCAGAAAATGCCGTATTGTGTTTGTTTAACTCGGCAAATGTAAGTTTAGTTAGGCTCTTGTTCAATGATCTCTAATGCTGCCGTTTGTGAGATAGTTGCTGGTGTTTTTCTCAACACGCATAACTGATTGGTAGATATAGTCAAATGGTGGAATTAGAATAACTAGCCATTGAAACAGATCTCTGTGAGGTGCTCAGTTACTATTTTTAGTAATTATTGTGATGGCCCGTTTTTGCAGTTTGCACACAGTGTCCATGTCTTGTGTGTGATGTGCTCATAAAATTATTCTGTAGTTAAAGATGGAGTGCTTATAGGAATATTGTGTAACTATGAGACACACTCTCAAACAATGGAAAATGTCAGATGCAATAATGATAATATTATTTAAAAGATAGATTGCTATGCACCATGTAGTGGAGATGTTGAGTCGTGGACAGCTGCCCCCACCCCTTTCATTAATACACATGACAGATGTTTCACAAAGACTTCCGCTTTATTTGTAGCCTGTGCTTTGTGCCTTATTTTTCAGACACAGTCAGAACCAGTCAAAGGCACTTCATCGTACTGCTAAGGACTTGAAGTATTTTTAGTAGAACTGTGTAGGCAACAGTACCGAATGCTTTCGATAGATCTAAAAGTATGCCTGTGACATATTCATCCTTGTCTACTGCATAAAGCACCATTTCTGCAAGCTGCACTGTTGCTAATTCTGTATTTTTACTGCTCCGTAAATGGAACTGTGTTTCTATGAGGAGGTTGTGTTTATTCGAGTAATTTGTTACCCTGTCTTTTGTAACAGACACTATTATTCCTAAGAATGACAACAATGTAAAAATGGTCCTTATTTTAGTAAAGACACAACTCTTGCCTATTATAGATAATCTGGAAAGGCATGTGAGCTGAAAGACTCATTTATTATATTGGCTAATAGGGATTGTAAACTACCTACTGACTTCTTTTCTTTTTTTATTTTTTTTTAAATATTTTCTGAACTTTTTACTCTGTCATAACATTGCCGTTTCACTTGCCAAACAATTTTCTGTTGGAACAACATTTGATTTTGTTCATTTTTGTTATAGTTCCTCTGGTACACCAGAAAAACAATCATTCACATTGCTAGTTTATGTGGATCATTTATCAATATACCAAAATACAAGTAAGCTATTGTTATTCTGTTTCTGTTTGTCCGTTTCCCTTTCCAGGCCGCTTTGCTTTTATTTTCAGCACTAAGTGTTGCTGTGCCGTTGGTGACTTCGTGGTGAGCGACACCTTTCTGTAAATTGTTCATATCGTTGATAATAGTTCAGGAACACAGGCTCGCTATGTGTATATATTGTTACCTCCTAGAGAAAAAGTAATTTTCTACATTTCCACTTCTTTAATTTCACTGGCTTCTAATGCCTTTATTAGAAGCTAGTGGAAGTATGGAAGTACAAATGTAAAACATTTGGATGACAGTATGCTACGATAAAATTTTGAGTTTCTTATTCCATCATTTGAGGTTGCACTCTAGCCACTTCTCAATATTTATGCCCATATTTACATATACACAGTGCTTTCATGGGTAATTTTTTAGATGGCAGTGAATAATTGTTTTTACATACGTTTCCACATATTTTGATGACAGGAGAACACGTTGCCGGTAGCCCTTTTACACTTAGAGTCGCCGGGGCACCGGATGCCACTAAGGTGCGAGTGTATGGGCCTGGAGTGGAGCACGGAGTGTTGGCAACTTTCCAGAGCCGCTTCATCTGTGACACGAGGGGAGCTGGAGCAGGGCAGCTCACAGTCAGGGTCAGAGGACCAAAAGGTACAGTAAGTTTATGTCCTTAAATTAGCATACCTTGTAGTAGCTGTATAGTGGAGTGTCTTTTCAGGTGTCGTCACTTAAACTCTCAAAGTTTCTCTGTGCGTGTAGGATTTTCCCTGCACTTGTAGGATTTTCTCTTTACTGGTAAGATTTGATGGAAAAAAATTAAAAGAAAAAAAAAACTAAACAAAAAAAAAGCAGCTTTGAAGCTAGAACATTCACAATATGCCCATAGCATGATCACATTCTAATCGTAAAGTTACTTGTTCGAATCCCATTAATCACCTATTAGTTTTCTTTTTTTTTTTTTTTATTTCAGAATTATTAACTGATATTGAAAAATGTTCAGTTTCATAGCATTTATTGCACAATGACAGTGTCTCTTTAAAGGAAGTACAGAAATAATCAGAAAATTTTGCCAGCACAATTCCATTTTAAAAGGTGCCAAAAGAGACAAGTGCCCTAGGAAATGATACCATATGGTTGAAAAAATTGCTTTTTGCAACAAAATCCAATGACAAATGACACTCTGGTTCCTTAGTTGAAACACACATTGCACGATGAATAAATGTTGATGAAGTAATGGTTTCAAGATTTTAAACATGGCTGCAGCAGCAACTGTTAAAATTCTTCACAATAAAGGATGGCAGCCAAAAACAGTTGCAGGATAGAATTTTTTTATTAAAATTCTTGACCAAGGTTTCGGTACATATAAACATACCTTCATCAGAAGTACATTTCCTGAATAGAAAGACACATTCATTAGAAAAGCCATATCAACGAAAGTGAGAAACAGAAGCTTAAATAACGGTGAAATTGCTAAAGTAATACAGGCACACAATCTTTAGTACTTACTAAAATTACATCATGCCCTGGAGAATAATGAAACAATTATGCCAAAAGGCGTCGTCAGTAATTAAAATATCATCTCCATTTGTACGGCATGTGTAATGGGTACAGGATCAAAGCGAACAGTTTAACAGTGTTACTTCACCTATGAACTGTTGAGACACGAGTGTGAAGGCACTAAGGTAGATTGTTTCGCCGAGAGAGGGCACTTGCATGTGCCAGACTCGCGCATATTACAATCCATAAATACATACATAAGCGCATTAAATTATTAAAGGTTGTGTTAATTCAAACTTTGTCTTAATAAATAAAGCGTATCACGCCAATTAAAGACATTTATGTAAACTAGAAATATAGAACCAAATTTACCTGTGTCCTAGTGTCAAACGGATAAAGCTTGCGCTTGGAACATCTAACGAGAGAGGGCACTACTGTAATGCGCGAGAGTCTCGCGTAACGTAGGCAGTGAAATCATACTAGCGAAACAACCAAAATGTTATAATAAAACGAAACCATCTGTCTGTATGAATAAAACATAGTAGTCATTTAACCACACATACACATTGAAATTCATAATTAACAAACATCACATTATGTAGATCCCAACAAGATAGGAAAAGCGCATTTCACCGGCATCAACAAGCAAGAAAATAACTCCTAGTCAGCCAGACTATATTACATTAAGGCAATGAGGGGTTTGAAACTGTCTAAAAAATTTTTGTTTCGAAGCTGCACCTGTTCATTAAGAACAAAACCATCTTTTAGAGACAGATGCTTGAAAATCTCTAATTCTTCGAGCAAGTCTAGTTTGTCACCTTTATCAGCTTCATGAAGCAGCTCTACGTCGTCCAGTTCTCTTGGCGTGTGCTGTAAGAGCCATAGATGTTCAGCAAAAGTGGAATTATATACGTTTTCCCCATTTTTACCTAACTTGTGTTCTTTATACCTAACTTTAATGGGTCTACCTGTCTGCCCTATGTAATAGTTTGGGCAGTCATTACAAGTAATTTTGTATACACCGGACTTAGTGCTGAGTTCTTCTCGTGCTCCAATCTTATGAATTACTCTACGTTTGAGGCTATTATTTACGGAAAAAGCAACTCTATAACCGTATTGTTAAAATTCTTCACAGTTGCTGCTGCAGCCATGTTTAAAATCTTGAAATATGTACCTGCCCAGGTTTCAAAGGCTGTTTCAAAATACATGGACATCTCATTTAAAATCCTGAAAACAGGTATGGCTATTGACTTCACTAAACAGTGTGAGAGACGCCATTTGACACCGAATTATGTGAAGGCTTTTATCAATGTGAAACAGTGTAAGAAGTTTCCATCTACTAAAGCTAAACTGGTGAAACAAATTATGAGTGACAGAATCAGTGACCTTTATAAGAAGAAAGATAAACTAAATGAAGAAGCTTACTCTTTGTATCTCTATATTACTAGAACTTTTAAAGATTATTTTAACTTTCACGTAGACAGTGTTTGGCAGAGTGTTAATGAGTGGTTACACAATCGTAAGGTTGAAATTCAGTGTAGACATGATTTTAAACTTCAAAAACTGGAAAATGTTACCCCAAAATCTAATGTTGTTCATACAAAAAGAACTGTCAATTGCGAACACCAATTTTTCGACAGAGTACTAAACAAAACTTCTATAAGCTTTACCCCTCAAGAAAGCGCCATGCTAGCAAGAGGTTTTAAATACAATTTCATGCCTGATATTAACGATCCTAAAGTGATAGATAATTTTATTGTTGACCTTAAAGTTGGTCTTGACTCCGTAAAAACTGAAAAATCCCAACAAAATAGGATAGCTCATGAATGTAGCGCAATTATAGAAAGAGAGGTCAAGTCGGTAAAAAACAGTGATTTAAAACAGAGAGGTGGTAACATTATTACTAGTATTAACCGTAAATTAAAAAATAATGAGGCTCTCATCACTAAATCAGACAAAGGAAATTCGCTTGTTGTAGCCTATAAAAGTGAATACATTGCTAAAACTTTGGCTTTTTTCGAAGAAAATGGTATATTTGAAATTGAGCAGGATCATACCCCTACATTACAAAAGCAAATTAGAGATACGTTAAGGAGAAGTAAACATCTTATGAAAGAGTTTCAAAAGAAAACCTTAATTAACATGAACCCTAGAGCACCTACGCTTAGAAGTCAGTTTAAGGTACACAAAAGTCAACACCCAGTTCGTCCCATTGTTAATGGAATAAAGAGCCCACATCACAAATTAGCGAGATTTTTACACACTAAAATTAAAGAAGCCTTTGTTTTTGAAAACAATTACTCTGTTAAAAATAGTGCTGAGGTAGTAAACAAGCTAAAATCAATAGAGATCACTTCTTCCTCTCGTTTGGTTCCTTTTGACGTCGTAAGTTTATACACCAATGTTCCAGTGGATATCACTCTTAAGATTATTGAAGGTAACATTCGACAACATAAAACTTTAAGTGAGCTACAGTTGTCGGAACTTATGTCACTACTGCAGGTTGTACTAGATTACAATTACTTTCAGTTTAATGGTAAAATGTATGAGCAACCATTCGGCTTAGCCATGGGTTGCCCGTTAGCTGGCATCTTTGCTGACATCTTTATGAATGCACTAGAAGAAAATTTCTTCAAAAACAACCCTACGTTAGGCAATAAGATTTCTTTTTATGCTCGTTATGTTGATGATATACTCATACTATTTCAAGGTTGTGACCAAGATCTACAACAACTGTTTCATGTTTTCAACAGTTTCCACGAGAAAATGAAATTTACAAAAGAGATACAAAATAACGAGAGAGAACTCAATTTTCTTGATTTGAAACTTAAGTTATCGGGTAACACCATTAGCTTCGACATTTTCCGTAAAGAAACTTTCTCTGATAATATTATTCCAGCAGATTCCTGTCATCCTCAAACTCACAAGATCGCCTTTTTTCATTCTGCAGTTCATCGCGCTGTGAGCACACCTTTAGCACAGAATTGTTTTGAAAATGAAATATTTTTATTAAAATCAATAGCCACTAACAATGGTTACGACCCTAAATTAATTGACCAAATTGCTAGGAAAAAAATAGCAGTAAAATTTTCTACTTTAGGAGATAACAGGGCAAAGAACTATGAGAGTAATAACTTTATTTCTATTCCATTTTTAGGGAACGTTTCATATAAGATAAAAAGACTTTTACAGAAACAATACGGTTATAGAGTTGCTTTTTCCATAAATAATAGCCTCAAACGTAGAGTAATTCATAAGATTGGAGCACGAGAAGAACTCAGCACTAAGTCCGGTGTATACAAAATTACTTGTAATGACTGCCCAAACTATTACATAGGGCAGACAGGTAGACCCATTAAAGTTAGGTATAAAGAACACAAGTTAGGTAAAAATGGGGAAAACGTATATAATTCCACTTTTGCTGAACATCTATGGCTCTTACAGCACACGCCAAGAGAACTGGACGACGTAGAGCTGCTTCATGAAGCTGATAAAGGTGACAAACTAGACTTGCTCGAAGAATTGGAGATTTTCAAGCATCTGTCTCTAAAAGATGGTTTTGTTCTTAATGAACAGGTGCAGCTTCGAAACAAAAATTTTTTAGACAGTTTCAAACCCCTCATTGCCTTAATGTAATATAGTCTGGCTGACTAGGAGTTATTTTCTTGCTTGTTGATGCCGGTGAAATGCGCTTTTCCTATCTTGTTGGGATCTACATAATGTGATGTTTGTTAATTATGAATTTCAATGTGTATGTGTGGTTAAATGACTACTATGTTTTATTCATACAGACAGATGGTTTCGTTTTATTATAACATTTTGGTTGTTTCGCTAGTATGATTTCACTGCCTACGTTACGCGAGACTCTCGCGCATTACAGTAGTGCCCTCTCTCGTTAGATGTTCCAAGCGCAAGCTTTATCCGTTTGACACTAGGACACAGGTAAATTTGGTTCTATATTTCTAGTTTACATAAATGTCTTTAATTGGCGTGATACGCTTTATTTATTAAGACAAAGTTTGAATTAACACAACCTTTAATAATTTAATGCGCTTATGTATGTATTTATGGATTGTAATATGCGCGAGTCTGGCACATGCAAGTGCCCTCTCTCGGCGAAACAATCTACCTTAGTGCCTTCACACTCGTGTCTCAACAGTTCATAGGTGAAGTAACACTGTTAAACTGTTCGCTTTGATCCTGTACCCATTACACATGCCGTACAAATGGAGATGATATTTTAATTACTGACGACGCCTTTTGGCATAATTGTTTCATTATTCTCCAGGGCATGATGTAATTTTAGTAAGTACTAAAGATTGTGTGCCTGTATTACTTTAGCAATTTCACCGTTATTTAAGCTTCTGTTTCTCACTTTCGTTGATATGGCTTTTCTAATGAATGTGTCTTTCTATTCAGGAAATGTACTTCTGATGAAGGTATGTTTATATGTACCGAAACCTTGGTCAAGAATTTTAATAAAAAAATTCTATCCTGCAACTGTTTTTGGCTGCCATCCTTTATTGTGAATGAAGTAATGGTATGTACTGTCAACATTATACAATTGTTCAAACAATGGAAAATTGAGGATAAAATGTAACAATATTATGAAAAGGAAAGGTGCTACTCACCATATAGCAGAGATGCTGAGTCACAGATACACTCAACAAAAAGGCTGTCACAAATAAAGCTTTGGACCAGTAAGGCCACACTTGCACACACGGCTACAGTCTCAGGCAACTGAAATCACACTGCAAGCAGCGGCACCATTGTTGATGGTGCTTCTGTTCGTGTGTGTGTGTGGTGTGTGTGTGTGTGTGTGTGTGTGTGTGTGTGTGTAGGTGGTGGTTGTTGTTCTTGGCGAAGTCCTTAATGTCTAAAAGCTTTGTTTGTGACAGTCTTTTTGTGCCTATCTGTGATTCAGCATCTCCGGTGAGTAGCAACTTGTCTTTTCATAATATTTTTACAATTGTTCCATATATTTGTACTGAATATCTATTTTACCACATGGGTGTGGGGATGTGGAGGTGGGTATTTAAATCCCCCCTGACAATCACTGTATTGTCTCACACTGAAATCCAGAACAGCTTTGATTGAGTCTTCCAAGGAGTTATTTTGTGATTACAATAATATCTTACATTATTATTCACAGTGTTGGACAGAAGACATGTAAGAATCTGGTATAATTGCTAGACAGCATGTGCTACAAGTAATCAGACTGAAAGTATTCTCTCAGATAGCATATGTCGAAGCAGGGTAAATCGGTGCACAAATTTTCTCTGCTCACAAGTGACAGAGATTGTTATTACACTACATTAAATGATTGCATAGGCACTGCCAGCCACACATTATGAGCATCAGAAAAAAAAGCACTGCATTCTTGCAGAAATCTGCACTCACTTAAGTCAACATTTACTGAAGTAGCAGTTGGGAGCACTCCACTTGAACAAAAGTGAAGTGTGCCTGTCTTTATCTGTATTTCTCTGACAGAAACATGACAGCTCTGCTGTTCTATTCAGAAACACAGTTTACCTTTTTAGTGGTACTTTGGTGTGGACATGCAGTTACATTTGGTGTAAGCATTCTCATTTCCCTGCTTTGCATTACGGGATAGCATTTTGTCACTTTTATCTAAATGTTTTGGAAAGGATCAACAAAAAGTGGATTCCTTGTAATAAATTCATTTACTTGTAGGAGCATTTCGAGTAGAAATGCAAAGGGAGAGCCAGAAGGACAGGACTATCCTGTGCAAGTACGATCCCACAGAGCCGGGGGACTACCGTGTTGAAGTCAAGTGGGCTGGCGAGCACGTTTCGGGGTCGCCTTTTGTCGTCATGATTTTTGATACGCAAGAGGAACTCACGAGGTTTTTGCAGGTATGTGGATGTTGCTTGTATTATGTAACACACTAAATGTAAATTGAATGCTTGCTTGAGAACAGACAAGAAAGAAATGAAAAAGCAATATGACACAGTGCAAGATTGCTAAGAGACTAGTAGATACACTGAAAATTGAATATCACATCTGGAGATGAAATTCTTCTTCTTGACCCAGGATATCTTCTTTTCAGAACCACATGGGACAAAAGGAAATAAAAATGTATGATAATTATCTGTGTGTGTTTGTTTCTTAGTAATGGGCCTATTGTGTTGCTCATTTCAGGGACATATGGTCTGTCTACCCTCATAGAGATTGTATAGCCATCAGCTTATTGGACATCCAGGGTATGGTGTAGGATGACATAGCCATGGCGTAATGTTTGTTTACAGAACTTGACAAAAGCACATTGCCTATCTAGTTTCTGCAACATATCAAAGTTGAGCCCTAGCACGAGCATGTGTACACACTGTGGCACAGTGGGTTAAATTTAATGTGTGTTCGTCGCCGTTTTTACGAAAACCTGAAGGCTATTTTTGTTGGTCAGCCAGAAAGCATTGGAGAACATACTGATGATAATCTCCATACTGCAAGTCCACATTCTTCTTGTACTCACTGAAATAAAATGTTTCTACTAGCTATTTCCTCAGTGGGTGGCCAAGAGGTATTGTCAACTTTATGGATGACGTACGAACAGTTACTTCTGTGAAATCTAAGCGATTGAGGATAAAATACCACCCCTAAATGTGTGTGAGGAGGGAAGCATTTTAATTACCACTGATGCTAGGTGAGAGTAAAATATGCAGTTTTTATAGTTTGATCTATAAATGGAAAGTGGTAATAATGAATTCTCAACTGTACCATCAGAGCAACTTAATAGTTTGAGTCTCCACCATTCAGAAGTACGAAGATGAGTGAAAACTGGAAAATTTCAGTCACAGTTTATAAAAGTTCACATAATAACTTAGCAGCATCATATGATCAGGTACTCAACTTTGATAACCTTGGAGGTTGTTGCTTCAGAAAGTCCCAGAGTTTGATGTTGCTGATGCACTAATTTTTAAATAAAACACATAGTATATCACTTTTCTTGTTTTGTATTATGATCAGTTGGAGTATATATTGATGGTACTCATAGATACATTTTATCATCTGTCAAGTCTCTGAAGGAGTCTCTCTCTCAAACATTTTCTGAAAGACAATAATGCAGACTGACTAGCTGACACTCTGTGACTGACTCCCTCTTACTGCTAAATCCATACTGCCTATGCCCGCATGGCTCTACATTTTACAGTGCAACAATTTAAATTACTTTTAGTTAATTACAAACAAATTACTTTAAGTAAGGTATTGTTATATGTGTTTTGGATACCTGTCAAGTAGACCTATCATTTTAAATAATCATAATTAATAAACATAATAGTGGATAAGTAATTTTTCAAGAACGTGTGGTGCAACATGGCTGCACATTTCACATCACAAAATTTCAGAGTTGGATTATTATTGAACGGCTTACTCCTCTTAGTTGCTGATATAAATTGGGTAACATATTAATGTGACATTTAATCTAAAATAGCAAACTCTAGACAACAGTATAAAGTCCAGAAAGTTAAAAATTTGAGCTAAAAATGACCTCTTCAGAGAATGTTGACATTAGGAAGGAATTTTGGGTAGGAATGGGAAGATAGTCCCATTTCAGTGACTGTGTACAGTCCTCACAAGTTCACTTTCTGCTTCTACAGAAAAAAACACATTTGGTAGGTGCCCGATATCAGCTAAGACAGAGAGTTTGCCGATGGGTGACCGACATGGACAGATTGATAGCTCGACACCAAGAGTCTCCGCAGTGCCTCTCTGGCCGTATTTATATATGGGTGCAGCCGACCACCGAATGGAACATCTGCTATCGACAGCTCTTGGCACACTTAGCAGCATCTAAATGACTGCTTTTTCAGACACACATTATTTAATAACTCTGTTGTGTAATAACACCATCTTCATAATTTTTATATGATTGAAGTTAAGTTGGCTTTAGTTACTGAATACCTTTCAGCTCGTCTACGTTTAAATGTTGCTGGCTAGATTTTTTAGAACAGAACCAACAGTAGAATATGACCTCTGAACTATCTCCTTAAGATTCCTTGTTTTGATGGTTATCTTGAAACTTGGTACAGATGTATTATTTCCTCAATGTAATTGAGTTCTGTAATTAGAACTTTCTATAACAATTACAAATGTTATAAATAAGGACATTTTGTTCCAAATGTAATTTTTGGTAAATTAATTGAAAACTAATAGAGGTAGCTTAATACAGTGAAAAAGTTTGCAAAAGCTATTTCAGCTTTGAATTTCACTCTTAGATTATGGCGCAGTACTTTGTGTGCTAAGGATAGGTGCATTCGTTGTGATGAAGTGGCATTAGTAATAGGTGAACTGGGTTAAGTCCTAGCACAGTAGCTCGCCTCTGTATCTCTCAAATGGTACAGCACGTGATTCGCCACAGTACGTGTACACACACACACACACACACACACACACACACACAGAGTTTATATATATATAAAAACAAAGATGAGGTGACTTACCGAACAAAAACGCTGGCAGGTCGATAGACACACAAACAAACACAAACATACACACAAAATTCAAGCTTTCGCAACAAATTGTTGCCTCATCAGGAAAGAGGGAAGGAGAGGGGAAGACGAAAGGAAGTGGGTTTTAAAGGAGAGGGTAAGGAGTCATTCCAATCCCGGGAGCGGAAAGACTTACCTTAGGGGGAAAAAAGGACAGGTATACACTCGCACACACGCACATATCCATCCACACATACAGACACAAGCAGACATATTTTTCCCACGTGGAATGTTTCCTTCCATTATATTAAAAACAAAGATGAGGTGACTTATCGAACGAAAGTGCCGGCAGGTCGATAGACACACAAACAAACACAAACATACACACAAAATTCAAGGTTTCGCAACAAACTGTTGCCTCATCAGGAAAGAGGGAAGGAGAGGGGAAGACGAAAGGAAGTGGGTTTTAAGGGAGAGGGTAAGGAGTCATTCCAATCCCGGGAGTGGAAAGACTTACCTTCGGGGGAAAAAAGGACGGGTATACACTCGCACACACACACATATCCATCCACACATACTGACACAAGCAGACACGTGGAATGTTTCCCTCTATATATATAGAAGGAAACATTCCACGTGGTCTTTAAATATGTCTGTTTGTGTGTCTATCGACCTGCCAGCGCTTTCGTTTGGTAAGTCACCTCATCTTTGTTTATATAATGAAAGTGCTGGCAGGACGACACACAAACAAACACAAACATACACAAAAAATTCAAGCTTTCGCAACAAACTGTTGCCTCATCAGGAAAGAGGGAAGGAGAGGGAAAAGACGAAAGGATGTGGGTCTTAAGGGAGAGGGTAAGGAGTCATTCCAATCCCGGGAGTGGAAAGACTTACCTTCGGGGGAAAAAAGGACGGGTATACACTCGCACACACATACATATCCATCCACACATATACAGACACAAGCAGACATATTTAAAGACAAAGAGTTTGGGCAGAGATGTCAGTCGAGGCAGAAGTGCAGAGGCAAAGATGTTGTTGAATGACAGGTGAGGTATGAGTGGCGGCAACTTGAAATTAGCGGAGATTAAGGCCTGGTGGATAATGGGAAGAGAAGATATATTGAAGAGCAAGTTCCCATCTCCGGAGTTCGGATAGGTTGGTGTTAGTGGGAAGTATCCAGATAACCCGGACGGTGTAACACTGTGCCAAGATGTGCTGGCCGTGCACCAAGGCATGTTTAGCCACAGGGTGATCCTCATTACCAACAAACACTGTCTGCCTGTGTCCATTCATGCGAATGGACAGTTTGTTGCTGGTCACTCCCACATAGAAAGCTTCACAGTGTAGGCAGGTTAGTTGGTAAATCACGTGGGTGCTTTCACACGTGACTCTGCCTTTGATCGTGTACACCTTCTGGGTTACAGGACTGGAGTAGGTGGTGGTGGGAGGGTGCATGGGACAGGTTTTACACCAGGGGCGGTTACAAGGGTAGGAGCCAGAGGGTAGGGAAGGTGGTTTGGGGATTCCATAGGGATGAACTAAGAGGTTATGAAGGTTAGTTGGATGGTGGAAAGACACTCTTGGTGGAGTGGGGACGAGTTCATGAAGAATGGATGTCATTTCAGGGCAGGATTTGAGGAAGTCGTATCCCTGCTGGAGAGCCACATTCAGAGTCTTGTCCAGTCCCGGAAAGTATCCTGTCACAAGTGGGGCACTTTTGGGGTTCTTCTGTGGGAGGTTCTGGGTTTGAGGGGATGAGGAAGTGGCTCTGGTTATTTGCTTCTGTACCAGGTCGGGAGGGTAGTTGCGGGATGCGAAAGCTGTTTTCAGGTTGTTGGTGCAACGGTTCAGGGCTTCCGGACTGGAGCAGGTTCGTTTGCCATGAAGACCTAGGCTGTAGGGAAGGGACCGTTTGATGTGGAATGGGTGGCAGTTGTCATAATGGAGGTACTGTTGTTTGTTGGTGGTTTTGATGTGGACGGACGTGTGAAGCTGGCCATTGGACAGGTGGTCAACGTCAACGAAAGTAGCATGGGATTTGGAGTAGGACCAGGTGAATCTGATGGAACCAAAGGAGTTGAGGTTGGAGAGGAAATTCTGGAGTTCTTCTTCACTCTGGGTCCAGATCATGAAGATGTCATCAATAAATCTGTACCAAACTTTGGGTTGGCAGGCTTGGGTAACCAAGAAGGCTTCCTCTAAGCAACCATAAATAGGTTGGCGTACAAGGGGGCCATCCTGGTACCCATGGCTGTTCCCTTTAGTTGTTGGTATGTCTGACCTTCAAAAGTGAAGAAGTTGTGGGTCAGGATGAAGCTGGCTAAGGTAATGAGGAAAGAGGTTTTAGGTAGGGTGGCAGGTGATCAGAGTGAAAGGAAGTGCTCCATCGCAGCGAGGCCCTGGACGTGCGGAATATTTGTGTATATGGAAGTGGCATCAATGGTTACAAGGATGGTTTCTGGGGGTAACAGATTGGGTAAGGATTCCAGGCGTTCGAGAAAGTGGTTGGTGTCTTTGATGAAGGATGGGAGACTGCATGTAATGGGTTGAAGGTGTTGATCTACGTAGGCAGAGATATGTTCTGTGGGGGCTTGGTAACCAGCTACAATGGGGCGGCCGGGATGATTGGGTTTGTGAATTTTAGGAAGAAGGTAGAAGGTAGGGGTGCGGGGTGTCGGTTGGGTCAGGAGGTTGATGGAGTCAGGTGAAAGGTTTTGTAGGGGGCCTAAAGTTCTGAGGATTCCTTGAAGCTCCGCCTGGACATCAGGAATGGGGTTACCTTGGCAAACTTTGTAAGTAGTGTTGTCTGAAAGCTGACGCAGTCCCTCAGCCACATACTCCCGACAATCAAGTACCACGGTCGTGGAACCCTTGTCCGCCGGAAGAATGACGATGGATTGGTCAGCCTTCAGATCACGGATGGCCTGGGCTTCAGCAGTGGTGATGTTGGGAGTAGGATTAAGGTTTTTAAGAAGGATTGAGAGGCAAGGCTGGAAGTCAGAAATTCCTGGAAGGTTTGGAGAGGGTGATTTTGAGGAAGAGGAGGTGGGTCCCGCTGTGCCGGAGGACGGAACTGTTCCAGGCAGGGTTCAATTTGGATAGTGTCTTGGGGAGTTGGATCATTAGGAGTAGGATTACGATCATTTTTCTTCGTGGCAAAGTGATATTTCCAGCAGAGAGTACGAGTGTAGGACAGTAAATCTTTGGCGAGGGCTGTTTGGTTGAATCTGGGAGTGGGGCTGAAGGTGAGGCCTTTGGATAGGACAGAGGTTTCGGATTGGGAGAGAGGTTTGGAGGAAAGGTTAACTACTGAATTAGGGTGTTGTGGTTCCAGATTGTGTTGATTCAAATTTTGAGGTTTTGGGGGGAGTGGAGCAGAAAGTGGGAGAGACTGGGTCTGTGTGCAATGAGAGGAGGTTGAGGTTTGCTGGAAAGGTTGTGAAGGGTGAGTGAGTTGCCTTTCCGGAGGTGGGAAACCAGGAGACTGGATAGTTTTTTGAGGTGGAGGGTGGCATGCTGTTCTAATTTGCGGTTGGCCTGTAGGAGGATGCTGTGAACAGCCGGTGTGGATGTAGGAGAGGAAAGATTGAGGACTAAGGATAAGAGTTGACGGGTGTGTTCATTGGCTGAGTTGACGTGTAGGTGAAGGATTAGGTGGGTGAAGGCAATAGATTGTTCAGTTTGGAACTGGTATAGGGACTGATGGAAAGAAGGGTTACAGCCAGAGATGGGAACTTTAAGTGTGAGGCCTTTGGGTGTAATGCCAAATGTCAGACAGGCCTGGGAAAATAAAATATGGGAGCGTAATCTGGCTAGGGCGAAGGCATGTTTCGGAGGGAATGTAAATAAAACTTAATGGGGTCGTTGTGAGGATGATGTGAGGGTGACATGGTATTAGAAGGTGGAAAGTGTGACATGAGGCTGAAATGAAAATGAAAATAAAAATATATGGGGAGAGATAAAGGTGAACTGGAAAGCAACTGGAGATCTGGTGTGAAAAAAGGCGAAAAAGTGTTAGTAAAAGCTGAGCTATGTTTATCCTGTGGTGAACTTGGATTGGTAAACAACGATGTGCACAAAGGTTAGGTGGTTGTGTTGCCTCCAAAACACGTTAAAGGGTGGAGAAATTCGGGAAAATTTCGAAAAAAAACTGCGTGCAAATGTATTAAAAGGAGTGGTTTTGTGGTGGCAGATTATGAAAATGAGGCTAACAATTGTCTGACGAAGAAATAATGATGTTAAAACCTGTGGGAAGCGGCTAAAAATGATCAGTGATGTGGGAAAAAAAGCAAAAGTTATTAGAACTAGCCAAAATGGTTGTTTAATAGGTGAAAGGAACTGCTTGTGAACTGGAAACGGTGGATTTTATAGCAGCGGTAGTGTTGAAAGCTGGGTTGCTTAGAGAAAACCTTCTTGGTTACCCAAGCCTGCCAACCCAAAGTTTGGTACAGATTTATTGATGACATCTTTATGATCTGGACCCACAGTGAAGAAGAACTCCAGAATTTCCTCTCCAACCTCAACTCCTTTGGTTCCATTAGATTCCCCTGGTCCTATTCCAAATCCCATGCCACTTTCCTTGACGTTGACCTCCACCTGTCCAATGGCCAGCTTCACACGTCCGTCCACATCAAAACCACCAACAAACAACAGTACCTCCATTATGACAGCTGCCACCCATTCCACATCAAACGGTCCCTTCCCTACAGCCTAGGTCTTCGTGACAAACGAACCTGCTCCAGTCCGGAAGCCCTGAACCATTGCACCAACAACCTGAAAACAGCTTTCGCATCCCACAACTACCCTCCCGACCTGGTACAGAAGCAAATAACCAGAGCCACTTCCTCATCCCCTCAAACCCAGAACCTCCCACAGAAGAACCCCAAAAGTGCCCCACTTGTGACAGGATACTTTCCGGGACTGGATCAGACACTGAATGTGGCTCTCCAGCAGGGATACGACTTCCTCAAATCCTGCCCTGAAATGACATCCATCCTTCATGAACTCTTCCCCACTCCACCAAGAGTGTCTTTCCGCCATCCACCTAACCTTCGTAACCTCTTAGTTCATCCCTATGAAATCTCCAAACCACCTTCCCTACCCTCTGGCTCCTACCCTTGTAACCGCCCCTGGTGTAAAACCTGTCCCATGCACCCTCCCACCACCTCCTACTCCAGTCCTGTAACCCAGAAGGTGTACACGATCAAAGGCAGAGCCACGTGTGAAAGCACCCACGTGATTTACCAACTAACCTGCTTACACTGTGAAGCTTTCTATGTGGGAATGACCAGCAACAAACTGTCCATTAGCATGAATGGACACAGGCAGACAGTGTTTGTTGGTAATGAGGATCACCCTGTGGCTAAATCTGCCTTAGTGCACGGCCAGCACATATTGGCACAGTGTTACACCGTCCGGGTTATCTGGATACTTCCCACTAACACCAACCTGTCAGAACTCCGGAGATGGGAACTTGCACTTCAGTATATCCTCTCTTCTCGTTATCCGCCAGGCCTCAACCTCCGCTAATTTCAAGTTGCCGCTGCTCATACCTCACCTGTCTTTCAACAACATCTTTGCCTCTTTACTTCCGCCTCGACTGACATCTCTGCCCAAACTCTTTGCCTTTACAAATGTCTGATTGTGTCTGTGTATGTGCGGATGGATGTGTGTGTGTGTGTGTGTGTGTGTGTGTGTGTGTGTGTGTGTGTGTGTGTGTTTGTGTGTGTGAGAGAGAGTGTATACCCGTCCCTTTTTCCCCCTAAGGTCTTTCCGCTCCCGGGATTGGAATGACTCCTTACCCTCTCGCTTAAAACCCACATCCTTTCGTCTTTCCCTCTCCTTCCCTCTTTCCTGACGAAGCAGCCGTTGGTTGCGAAAGCTAGAATTTTGTGTGTATGTTTGTGTTTTTTTGTGTGTCTATCAACCTGCCAGTGCTTTCGTTTGCTGAGTCACATCTTCTTTGTTTTTATATATATTTTTCCCACGTGGAATGTTTCCCTGAAGAAAATAACTTAACTGGAGTCTGTTGGTTCATTCCTGCGCAAACCCTCAATTCTGTGTAAAGAGAATAAGTGTTCATTTGAATAAGGCTGAAGTTGTGTGACCACATTGGTCATCATCTTTTTTATCCATTACAAATGGTCATTTGAGTGCTGACTCACTGGGACAATAATGTATTTCATTCTGGAATAAAAATGTGTTTCATTTAAACTCTACGAGGGCAAGACAAAAAAAAATTTCCTATGAAGCAGCTGTCTTGTATTTCAGTTGAAATAAATTCCACACACTATTGTAGCACAGTGGGAATTCATACAGAATTAGATTTTTGGGACACATTACTCGGGCAGCTACTTGCAGTGCTGGTACTCTCTCTCACTCTGTGAAAGCCTCTTTGTCTTGAATTTATCAGTTTGCTGAAATAGTGATGTACTAAATAACACTAAAAAAAATTGTCTTTGACTTCTTAAAATTAATCAAGGCAGTCAGAACATTTACAGCCTGTGAACAGAACTAACACTGGCTGCTGGGCATATGACATCGTGGTGAAAGTGAGGCATTCTCTGATTTAGCTTCTCATCACTTACAATGTATTGCCCAAATGTAACAATTTATTAATAGAGAATTTGCGTATGTCATTTGATCAATAAATGGATGAAATATTTATTTTTCTCAAAAAATAATCATAGAATTCTATCATTTTTAAAACAAAGGCAATGAGAATTACACATTTGTGATTTTATTTTAATATTTGTTATGCCTCTAGAACACAATCTTTGCTGTGGTGTGAATCGGTTCGAGCAATTCTGACTTTCTTTTTTCAATGTTGACAAGATGTCATCTTTTCAAAGTGCTTTTTGGCTTTGGGAATAAACCACACCATTTCAGGTGCATCAAATAATCAGACTAAGACATCCTGACACTTTTGGGGCCAGAACTTCATAAAGGAGTTAACAAAGTGAGCAAATGCACTTTCACAGTGCTTCCTCCTTTCCACCCCCACCCAACCCCAGTTACAGTTTTCATCACAGGAACTAGTCTTTGTTGTGGTGTAGTATGTCTAAATTTAAGAGCACGGTAAATACAACCTTCAAATTTGATCTTGAGGAAGCTTCCACTTTGAGGATTGTCCTAAGTTTTTGAGTCATATCCGTGCCCCCTTCATTTCATTATCAGTGAGTGCATTTGAGTAGGTCTCGATTGTCGAGAAGTTCATTCATGACCTCTGGGGAAATGTGCATTTGACACTGATTTTGGTCAAAATTAGATAATTTCAGAACAGATTTTACTTACACACAGTTCATTCCAAAAGCACCTGCAACTTTTCCTATGGTGATTTGATAGTTTATCTTTCTTCCTTTCTTCTTTCTTTATTATTTAATCGTAGCCTTTAGCCAGATCGTACTGCGTGTTGTTGTACAATCGTAACAGATCGTGAGACAGTGTGGGGTCGAGTAAAAAGTTTGTCTTTTATGTTCATACCGAGGTGTGCTTGAATGAAAACTGAAGGTATTGTTTGTTTTTTACAGGGCAGCCACTCTCCAAACTCAGAACTGTACGGCAGTGTCGGATACTCGACAGGGTATGCGCATATGAATTTTGGAACTGGTCAGTCAACATGGAGGGGTTCTCAGCCGCAGCTCTGATGTCAGAGGCAGTTCACCGAAGTGTGCCTGTTTTTGTTCTCGATACATCATTTGTGGTTAATTCACCTGTCAGAAAACAAAAACTGGCTGTATTTAAAATCTGTATCTTAAATTTATTGTCTGTATTAATGTTATAAAAATTGAACCAATGGTACTTTATTTTTATATATATTTCAAGAAAATGTGGTCGATTCCTCAGTAATAAACGAATCCTTGTTACCAGTAATTCTATAAAAATAAAAATTTGGAACATGACTTTGTACATGATGAAAGAGTACTTAAAACACAATGTTTTTCTGTATAAAGTATAACAACTACATATAAAGTATAGATTATAGAGGTGGTGTCAAGTCGCAGACGGGTACAGTTGACTACTAAAATATTAAAGCTCTCAGAAAGTGTCCTTCTGCTACATTAGAAAAGACACACACAAAAGCAGAACTAGAACACAGGTGACCACTGTCACAGAACACTAGTGCCTGACTATGATTGCTTATGACTGAGCAGCAGTCAGAGATGAGTGGTGGGGGGTAAGGGGAGGGACACAAGGTATGTGCTGGGACTTGGTGGGGTCAAGATAAAGCTGTTAGGAAGGTGTGTTTGGGTGGGGGCAGGCACAGAAGGGAAACAATTTGTAGGTGTGTTTGCAGGTGTAGTGCTGGAGTGGGAGCAGGGAAGGTGCAAGCAGGTGGGAGACTGAGACTGGAGATTATAAGGAGGGTTCCTACCTGTGCAGTCCAGAAAAGCTGTTGTTGGTAGGAACAATTCAGAGGGCATGGGCAGTGCAGCAGTAATTAAAATGAAATACTTCATGTTGGGTGGCATTTTCAGCAAGTGGTTGGTCCAGCAGTCTCTTGGCCGCAGTGTAGCAGTGACAGTTTGTGCGGTCAGACAGCAGCCTTATTGGTGAATTATGTGGCTGTTTCCACAGGTGGCCCTGCCTTTGATGAGATTGGTGATGCCTGTGACAAAACTGCAGTAGCTGATAGTGAGAGGATGCAATATACTATAAATGGAAGAAACACATTTTTCGCTTGTGTATTTTAGCAACAAATTGTAATTTTTCCTTTTAATGCAGTAAATTATGTTATAAAACGAGTTAATTCACTACAACGTATAGCTGTCCTTGAGGTATAAATAACTTGGGTACAAAATAATTTGGTTTGTATAACTTAGCCAACCAGTTGCAACAACATTTTACTTTTACCTGGTTTCAACACCAACTGTGGGTGTCTACATCAGAAAGTCCAAAACAATTACCTAAAAAGACAACAAAACCATTAACATAGAGAAAAACCGAGAATAGACGGTTATTATACCGAACAGATTTATAAGGAGACTATACTCATGTGTGCCAGATTTATAAGCAAATTGGTCTTGTCTTATAAAATAACTTGATAAGAAGACCGTATTTCACGTGTGAGCTCATAAAGGAATTCCGTCAGTTAAATTATCTGGATCTAATATTAACAATAATTGATAAAAAATTTGCTACTAATAAAAGTTTGAAAAAATAATTTTATTCATAATTTGAAACCAGTGAATTCTCTCTTACAAAACTAGAGTGCCTATAAAATGAGCTGTGACACGTGCCCAGCCTATTACACAGGACAAACTGTTCGATATAAAGAACATCTCTTAGGAAGAAAAGGTACACGTATGTACAACTTGTGCTTTGCTGATCATTTATTAATTACAGGCCAAAAGACTAAAGAAGTTCACAATGCCACTATTGTGCACATGGAAAAGAAATGCTTCAAATTTTATATCTTTGAACAATTAGAAATTTTCAAAACCTCTTTCTCTGAATAGTGATTTGATTATAAATGAACAGTTGCAGCTACATAATCAAAATTTCTTTAATGGTGTAAAGTCCTTACTTAGAAATGCCTACAACTGACTCCCCTTTTTCCTCAGAGTAGAGTCTAAAATATCATCTTCGTCCCTCCTTTTTATTTATTACATTGTAATTCATTTTTGCACAATATGTATATAATAACTGATATTGCATGTCCTGTATACATTTTAATTAGCATAATACTGGTTGTTAACTTCTGAGAAGAATACTTTAATGCTATTTCAAATATTTTTGTTATGTAAGCAACCAGTTTCTTGGATTATTAATAGATACTGTGACCTGTGGCAACTTCGACCTGTGAGCTTCTTAATCTGATGCCACCTCCCGTACCTGTTTCCTCTTACAGTTGTTAGTGGCATATCGTATGCTACATCATGTAATCATAATTTTACTGACAAGTGCCAATTTTATATCAGTTCCAATGTCTGTACTTTTTATGTGGTTTATATGCGATCTTCTTATGAAGTTATTTTATATTTTGTTTGTAAATCTGTTCACCTGCTACAACCCGTTGAGTATAGTCTCCTCATAAATCTGTTTGGTGTAATAACCATCTATTCTTGGTTTTTCTCTGTTAATGATTGTGTAATATTTTAAGGTAATTGCCGAAACCAGGTAAAAGAAAAATCTTATTGCAACTGGTTGACTGTATTATAAATACCATATTCTTGTACCGTTGCTGGCTCACTTCTTCTTCCATCGGCACTACATCCCAGGACGGGACTCGGCCTTCTCGATAGTTTTCTGGCATTCCTCTCTGGACTTCACCGTAGACCTCCAGTTACGGCAATCGGCTCTGGCTTCTCCTCCGTCCTCGTCCCTCCATCTCGATCTTGTTTGTCCTCTCGCTCTTCTTCCTCCAGGTTCACTGCAGCAGGCTTTCCTTGCAGGATCCATCTCATGGAGTCATATTGCGTATCCAGCCCATCTCAATCTACACAATTTTATGAACTCGACCACATCATCATTCTTCAGCCTCATCCAACTTGTACACAGGTCCAAAGATGCTCCTCTACTTCTTTCATGTGATCTCGATCTACTTTCACCCTGCTTTTTAATCGTCAACGTTTCTGAACTGTACTGGCTCACAGCGATGTTTAACGTTGTACAGAATAATTCACAAACCTGGAAATATCACAGATTACTTTCATTGAAATAAAATTAGCTGATTATTTACTGAATCATTATAATTGCAGCAGGTTCTGTCTTTTCAGTTAAGTGGGAGCATGTTTATGGTACTGCTAGGGAGTTTGCCTTGGCAAAAGGACTGTTTCAGGAACTACACAAAAGAGGAAAGTGGTGAAAGTGTTGTTAATTGCTGAAACAGAAGTATTGTGACTGCATGTCTCTCCGGTACTTCCACCTGGAAAAGCTCAAAGCAGAGGGCAATGAAGTGATCTAATGATAGTCCAATAGCACCGTAATGCTCAGTTTCAGTAACTTCCAAAAGAACAGACACTGCACGTATATAACTAGGGTGAGGACGACCATTGTGGATGTGCACTGGGCTCAAATCTGTTTTGGGAATTGATGAAATGCCTAGAGTAATGGGAAGGGGGCACTATAGTAACAGTGTGTGGAAAAGCTGAGAATTTCGGCCTGACGGGAGGAATGCCAAAGTAGTCTGTGCTTCAGTTGTGATGACCACTGTTTGGCTGGTGCAGTGGTCATCGCATGTGCCTAGTATGCAGGAGACATGCGTTCGAATCCTTGTCTGGCACTAATATTCAACTTTCCTCGTCGATTTAAATCGATGGCTGCTTGTGGCCGATGTCCTTCATTCCTTTCTGTGAATTGTATTCCTTTCTGTGAATTGTATTCCTTCTAAATATATGAATATGGACCGTGATTCACAAACTTTGTGAACTTGTGCCTTACACATGCATTTTGTCAGTAGTATTGCACACATACAAGTATAAATGTACGTGGATTGTTACTGTAATTACAAATTACTTATTATACTTTGGCAATACATCCTCTGTCAGACATCTGGACAACTACTAAGTCTGTGTGTGAGGCATATAAAGGCAAGGCCACAGAGCAGCACAGTAATGAAGGAGAAACTAAGCCTCATAAAATGGATGATTGTATTCGAATGGTTATATTCTTCGGTATGAAAGGAGAAAATATAAAAATGCAGTAAATGAAGCAGGCCAAAAGGAATACAAACGTCTCAAAAATGAGATCGACAGGAAGTGCAAAATGGCTAAGCAGGGATGGCTAGAGGACAAATGTAAGGATGTAGGGGCTTGTCTCACTAGGGGTAAGATATATACTGCCTACAGGAAAATTAAAGAGACCTTTGGAGAGAAGAGAACCACTTGTATGAATATCAAGAGCTCAGATGGAAACCCAGTTCTAAGCAAAGAAGGGAAAGCAGAAAGGTGGAAGGAGTATATAGAGGGTCTATACAAGGGGGATGTACTTGAGGACAATCTTATCAAAATGGAAGGATGTAGATGAAGATGAAATGGGAGATATGATACTGCGTGAAGAGTTTGACAGAGCACTGAAAGACCTGAGTCGAAACAAGGCCCCGGGAGTAGACAACATTCCATTAGAACTACTGATGGCCTTGGGAGAGCCAGTCATGACAAAATTCTACCATCTGGTGAGCAAGATGTATGAGACAGGCGAAATACCCTCAGACTTCAAGAAGAAAATAATAATTCCAATCCCAAAGAAAGCAGTTGTTGACAGATGTGAAAATTACCGAACTATCAGTTTAATAAGTCACAGCTGCAATATACTAACGCGAATTCTTTACAGACGAATGGAAAAACTGGTAGAAGCGGACCTCGGGGAAGATCAGTTTGGATTCCGCAGAAATGTTGGAACACGTGAGGCAATACTAACCTTAAGACTTATCTTAGAAGAAAGGTTAAGGAAAGGCAAACCTACGTTTCTAGCATTTGTAGACTTAGAGAAAGCTTTTGACAATGTTAACTGGAATACTCTCTTTCAAATTCTGAAGGTGGTAGGGGTAAAATACAGGGAGCGAAAGGCTATTTACAATTTGTACAGAAACCAGATGGCTGTTATAAGAGTCGAAGGGCATGAAAGGGAAGCTGTGGTTGGGAAAGGAGTGAGACAAGGTTGTAGCCTCTCCCCGATGTTATTCAATCTATATATTGAGCAAGCAGTAAAGGAAGCAAAAGAAAAATTCGGAGTAGGTATTAAAATTCATGGAGAATCATTTGAGGTTCGCCGATGACATTTTAATTCTGTCAGAGACAGCAAAGGACTTGGAAGAGCGGTTGAACGGAATGGACGGTGTCTTGAAAGGAGGATATAAGATGAACATCAACAAAAGCAAAACGAGGATAATGGAAGGTAGTCAAATCAGGTGATGCTGAGGGAAATAGATTAGGAAATGAGACACTTAAAGTAGTAAAGGAGTTTTGCTATTTAGGGAGTAAAATAACTGATGATGGTCGAAGTAGAGAGGATATAAAATGTAGACTGGCAATGGCAACGAAAGCGTTTCTGAAGAAGAGAAATTTGTTAATGTCGAGTATAGATTTAAGTGTCAGGAAGTAGTTTCTGAAAGTATTTGTATGGAATGTAGCCATGTATGGAAATGAAACATGGACGATAACTAGTTTGGACAAGAAGAGAATAGAAGCTTTCGAAATGTGGTGCTACAGAAGAATGCTGAAGATTAGATGGGTAGATCACATAACTAATGAGGGGGTGTTGAATAGGATTGGGGAGAAGAGAAGTTTGTGGCACAACTTGGCTAGAAGAAGGGATCGGTTGGTAGGACATGTTTTGAAGCATCAAGGGATCGCAAATTTAGCATTGGAGGGCAGCGTGGAGGGTAAAAATCGTAGAGGGAGACCAAGAGATGAATACACTAAGCAGATTCAGAAGGATGTAGGTTGCAGTAGGTACTGGGAGATGAAGAAGCTTGCACGGGATAGAGTAGCATGGAGAGCTGCATCAAACCGGTCTCAGGGCTGAAGACCACAACAACAACAACATGCTGAGGGAATTAGATTAGGAAATGAGACACAAAGTAGTAAAGGAGTTTTGCTATTTGGGGAGCAAAATAACTGATGATGGTCGAAGCAGAGGGGATATAAAATGTAGATGCAATGGCAAGGAAAGAGTTTCTGAAGAAGAGACATTTGCTAACATCGAGTATAGATTTAAGTGTCAGGAAGTCGTTTCTGAAAGTATTTGTATGGAGTGTAGCCATGTATGGAAGTGAAACATGGACGATAACTAGTTTGGACAAGAAGAGAATAAAAGCTTTTGAAATGTGGTGCTACAGAAGAATGGTGTAGATTAGATGGGTAGATCACATAAGTAATGAGGAGGTAATGAATAGGATTGGGGAGAAGAGAAGTTTGTGGCACAATTGGACTAGAAGAAGGGATCGGTTGGTAGGACATGTTCTGAGGCATCAGAGCCATTCCATGTCAAATCAACATTTTGGTATGGCCTTTGCAAACTTGCACGAGCTGCCAGTCTCTTTACTGAACCCCCTACTCCATCACAAGGCCCTTTCCCATGTGCTGTGGCTGAAAAGTGCCACTCAGCTTTTATGTTGAAGTTTCCTCATGAAGGCAAAGGTTCAGGAAGTTTTTCTTATTTTTATACTGAGTGGCAGAATCGTCAGAATAATAGTATATCTTTTTTGGAATCTTTTGAAATTTATTTGTTAGATATAAAATTAGCTTCTTTTGAAAGGTGTAAACCGCAGTTGTATTGTGCTCCAGGCAATCAGAAACAATGACAAAGCTCATATGCTCAATTTTGTCTTCCTGTTTGTAATATATAACAAAAGGATGAATGGTAATCTGTTGTCTTGTCCAGTGGAAACTCTGAGCTTCATCCTGTAGAACTATACTATAATTTTCTGAAAAATCACACATGACAAAAAATTCAGATTCCATAAGGTTTCTTTTGTGGAGTTAAGGAATGTTCGTTGTTTCTTGGCAATGAAGTCATGCCGAATAAAAGTCGACATCTTACTACAAAATAAATCTATGAATTCTTCAGAAGTTTTTGAACAATTTCCGGATTACATCGGTCAACTGGCATCCATTGTCGGAACTGAACTTGTTCAATTAAGTTTTCATGAAAAGAGTCTTTTAAAATTTTACGTATGACAGTTCTCCTGGGCAGTATTCACAGTTTCCCATGTTGCAATCGACTGATGATGGGTTGCAAAGCATTTTTGCACTGCACTGCTTATAATTGTTTAAGCTGCTGTTTGTTACTGTATTTAGTTTGGCATTTTCGATCATTTATTTTATGTTTTGGTTAGTTGTGCAGACACAGACAGTGTGTGTGCCACTCCGGCCAGCTAATACACAATGTTTTGGTCTCAACTCAGCAAATTTAGAGAAACCTATTTTTATGTTAGGAAACTTGTCTTTAAATGCTTGTAAGCTTCTTTAAAGTTACACAAAATAAGTCGTTTTGATATTTTTGTTTTATTTACAATTGTTTCTGTAATTGTCACACAGTCTTTAACACCTGGCATTACCCTGTAACTTCATCATTTTCATAAAATGAATGTACAGTTTTGACAGTTTCTGTTGGTAAACACTTCCCTAGTTTTGGGTTTGGACCTTCCATGAATCCTTTCTCTTTCAAAATGTTTTTGGACTGCCAAACAATGTAATTAGGAGCATTAAATTCCCTAATTACTTTCCTGACACTCCACTTTTCAGGTAAACTTGTAAGAATCATTAGGTTTTTTGCTCTACTTATTGAATTTTTAAAGTTTCTTTTGAGATTTTCAAGAACGGATTCATCAGTATCAGTATCTGACGAAGAAGTTTCAGGAAGTTTCAGGAGCAACAAAAAGTTTACATGTCATTGATGAGATTTTCTTCACTTTTGATTTGGCGTAATGCCTAGATGTTAGTTTTCTCTTGTCAATTGGGGACTCACCTAGTTCTTGAAGTGTTGTGTTAAATGTTTTAACAGCTACTGAAGGGAAGTTGGAGTGAAGTCAGGGTCTTGGTCTCGATGATTATCTCTGATCCAGAAGATTCTTCTTCAACACTTTCATCATTGATGGGCTCTGGTGTATTTTTCAATTTGGTTACATCTTTCCTGCATTTATCACAAATCTTGGCACCACTTGGTATTTGAGGAAATAATTTGGGCATCCATGTTGTGACATTTCTCAGTTTTTTTCTCTCTCTAATAAAATGATTTGACTTCTTCAATGGATTACAACACTGCACTGTTACAGCACTGCACTTTTTTCTTGGTTCCATATTTATACAAAAACCACTTATAAACTGTCCTTCAATGTATAGATTTACTTGAAAATGAACTATTAAATATAATAGATACAGACTGGTCAACACAGAGGTAACAATTGATTTGCACTAAAACCACAGTGCACAATAATGCTGTAGGCACACAAAGTCTTAGAAGGTAACAATGCAGACTGCATCATCTCAACAATGGCTCCAGTCTCTGAATTATTGTACAGACATCAAGCCCTATGTATACGGTCCTCTACTGACGTACTACCTTAAAGGTCAGTTTGGTCAAACTAGGGCCGTTAGTGAAAAACAAGAGTCCAGAATAATTTTTTTTTAACAATGAACCCATCATCATCCCACATTTAAATTTTGCCATGTGATTTACAACAGTATGAAGTAGTTATGGAAATATTTTGAAAATTTTCAATTATGTACTTTTTGTAAAAAAATTAAATCAAAATATTACCATTTTGAAAAAGGTTATTAATTAGAAGCTATGTTTTTTGTCTATCTCTGGAAAGAGCATCAAAAATGCTGCAAAATGACAACTTTCCCAGTTCTCTAGCTCAATTAGGGCAGCTCCTAGGGCAATTTAAAAATAGTCCATTCACACATTTTTGGACGGTTTTTAAAAAGTTTACATGACCATATTTCAGGAATGGTTTGAGGTAAAAAATTGAAATCTGATATTTTTCTTAGTTTCAGCACCCACTATAAGAATACCAACTTTCAGCAAAATCTAAGAGGGTGAGGTAATTTTTTTTATTTAAAGTGTGTTGATTTGACATGGAATGACTCATCAAGGGATTACCAATTTAGTATTGGAGGGCAGTGTGGAGGGTAAAAATCGTAGAGGGAGACCAAGAGATGAATACACTAAGCAGATTCAGAAGGATGTAGGTTGCAGTAGGTACTGGGAGATGAAGAAGGTTGCACAGGATAGAGTAGCATGGAGAGCTGCATCAAACCAGTCTCAGGATTAAAGACCACAACAACAACATATTCTTTGGTTCATTGCACAAGAATAACTCTTATTCACTGAATGCCTTGTTTAAAATAAGCTCTCTCTCTGAAAATAACCGTTTAACAACAGCTAAATTTGGCTTCTGGAATGGCTTTTCTGGTGAGACGGCGGTATATGATCTCTCAAACTTAGTTAATAGTAGAACTAAGCAATAAAAGTTACCCTGTTGACATTTTCTTGGGTCTTGACAAAAAATCTGGTGCAGGATAAAAGCCCATACTACAAAAAGGTCTGAAATACAAACCAATGAAGATGGTGAACAACACCAAGCAGTAGTTGCACAAAAGGAACAGGAATAGTGCGTACGAGAATTTCAGTAAGGAGGTGGGGGTGAGAAGCCCAGCATTATCTTTGTTTCTTATGTCGTATGTGAACAAAATGGTTTCCCTCTAATCATTTCTTTTTTGTATACGAAAACATAATATTTAAGCTTTCTATGTGGGAATAACTAGCAACAAACTGTCCATTCGCATGAACGGACACAGGCAGACAGTGTTTGTTGCTAATGAGATCACCCTGTGGCTAAACATGTCTCGGTGTATGGCCAGC
Organism: Schistocerca piceifrons; assembly: GCF_021461385.2. Classification (NCBI taxonomy): domain Eukaryota; kingdom Metazoa; phylum Arthropoda; class Insecta; order Orthoptera; family Acrididae; genus Schistocerca; species Schistocerca piceifrons. The sequence continues at coordinate 1,106,995,048 of NC_060139.1, forward strand.
ACATCTTGGCACAGTGTTACACTGTCCGGGTTATCTGGATACTTCCCACTGACACCAACCTATCAGAACTCCGGAGATGGGAACTTGCCCTTCAATATATACTCTCTTCCCGTTACACCCCCCCCCCCCCCCCCCCAAGGCCTCAACCTCTGCTAATTTCAAGTTGCCACCCCTCGTACCTCACCTGTCATTCAACATCATCTTTGCCTCTGTACTTCCACCTCGACTGACATCTCTGCCCAACCTCTTTGCATTTACATATGTTTGCCTGTGTCTGTATATGTGCAGATGGATGTGTGTGTGTGTGTGTGTGTGTGTGTGTGTGTGTGTGGGCGGGCGCATGCGTGCGCATACCTGTCCTTTTTTTTCCCCCCAAGGTAAGTCTTTCCACTCCCGGTATTGGTATGACTCCTTACCCTCTCCCTTAAAACCCACATCCTTTCGTCTTTCCCTCTCCTCTTTCCTGATGAAGCAACTTGGGTTGCGAAAGCTTGAAATTTGTCTGTGTGTTTTTTATTGTGTCTATCAACATAGTTCCATTAGGACTACTGACGGCCTTGGGAGAGCCAGTCCTGACAAAACTCTACCATCTGGTGAGCAAAATGTATGAGACATGTGAAATACCCTCAGACTTCAAGGAGAATATAATAATTCCAATCCCAAAGAAAGCAGGTGCTGACAGATGTGAAAATTACCGAACAATCAGTCTAATAAGTCACGGATGCAAAATACTAACGCGTATTCTCTTCAGACGAATGGAAAAACTGGTAGAAGCTGACCTCGGGGAAGATCAGTTTGGATTCCGTAGAAATGTTGGAACATGTGAGGTAATACTGACCCTACGACTTATCTTAGAAGCTACATTAAGGAAAGGCAAACCTACGTTTCTAGCATTTGTAGACTTAGAGAAAGCTTTTGACAATGTTGACTGGAATACTCTCTTTCAAATTCTGAAGGTGGCAGGGGTAAAATACAGGGAGCGCAAGACTATTTACAATTTGTAAAGAAACCAGATGGCAGTTATAAGACTCGAGGGGCATGAAAGGAGAGCAGTGGTTGGGAAGGGAATGATACAGGGTTGTAGCCTATCCCCGATGTTATTCAATCTGTATATTGAGCAAGCAGTAAAGGAAACAAAAGAAAAATTCAGAGTAGGTATTAAAATCCATGAAGAAGAAATAAAAACTTTGAGGTTCGCCGATGACATTGCAATTCTGTCAGAGACAGCAAAGAACTTGGAAGAGCAGTTGAACAGAATGGACAGTGTCATGAAAGGAGGGTATAAGATGAACATCAACAAAAGCAAAACGAGGACAATGGAATGTAGTCGAATTAAGTCGGGTGATGCTGAGGGAATTAGATTAGGAAATGAGACACTTAAAGTAGTAAAGCAGTTTTGCTATTTGGGGAGCAAAATAACTGATGATGGTCGAAGTAGAGAAGATATAAAATGTAGACTTGCAATGGCAAGGAAAGCGTTTCTGAAGAAGAGAAATTTGTTAACATCGAGTATTGATTTAGGTGTCATTAAGTTGTTTCTGAAAGTATTTGTATGGAGTGTAGCCATGTATGGAAGTGAAACATGGACAATAACTAGTTTGAACAAGAAGAGAATAGAAGCTTTCGAAATGTGGTGCTACAGAAGAATGCTGAAGATTAGATGGGTAGATCATATAACTAATGAGGAGGTATTGAATAGGATTGGGGAGAAGAGAAGTTTGTGGCACAACTGGACTATAAGAAGGGATCGTTTGGTAGGACATGTTCTGAGGCATCAAGGGATCACCAATTTAGTATTGGAGGGCAGCGTGGAGGCTAAAAATCGTAGAGGGAGACCAAGAGATGAATACACCAAGCAGATTCAGAAGGATGTGGGTTGCACTAGGTACTGGGAGATGAAGAAGCTTGCACAGGATAGAGTAGCATGGAGAGCTGCATCAAACCAGTCCCAGGACTGAAGACCACAACAACAACAACAACAACAATCAACATACCATCGCTTTCTCGTTTGGTAAGTTAACGGCATCTTTGTTTTTTAAATAAAACATAATTTCATTAATATTTAATGATGGGACGGTCAATATTCGTAAGTTGCTAAATAATATGTGACTCGGTGCTTTATGATGAACCTTTAGTAACCATCCTGTTAGCTGAGATTCCCCCAAAAAACAATACCAATACCAACAGACTGAAAGTACCACATACATGATATGTGAATCCGTGGTGTCTGTTCTTATGGACATTCACTTGTTGCCACTGATTCAGCATTATATCCTGATGCAGCTGCCATCAATTGTTCCTTGCTTCCCCCCCCGCCCCCCCCCCCCCCCCCCCCCCGCCCGCTCCCCTTGACCTTCAGTTTACTCATATATGCTACAAATAGAATGAAGGTAACTCGTACATGTTACTTTTTCTGTGTTCATGTCAGTTTCAGTTGATTATATTTGGAAAGCAAATGCAAAGCTACTAAGTTTGTTAGCGTGTTACTTGATGTATGCTTGCACGCTCAAATTTTTACACAAACTGTGTGCTAATAATTTGCATGAGTCACTTTCTTCTATATCGTTGTGACAGTGAACAACGTTAAATCTGCTTGAATATTCACTTACTGGCTTCTCAACCAATGTTTCTAAGTTACTGAAAATAATGAACAATGATTTGGGAATTTTTTTCTGTATCCTGAAGTTTAACAGACACAGAGGTATTGTCTGCAAACAGAACTGATGGGAGCTGATATTTAATGGTAAACCATTCACATATAACAGAAATAAGACTGATCCTAGTATTGAGCCAGGACACAGTGAGCTGATATTTTCCAGTCTGAATAATAATTGCCCCATTTAAAGCAATATCAACCCTTCAATTTCTTTTCCATGAGTGAGATTTAAACCTTAGTAGGGCACTGCCTCTAATACCATATTTGTCAAGTTTGTAAGCAAGCCAGGCATGGTTTACAGAATTAGAGGCTTCTGTGAAGGTGCAGAAGATTCTTGCTACCTTACTGCTCTTGTCTAATGGTGTGGCTCTTTCGTGAGTTCATGTATGGCAGCTACAGGGCCCTTGAGCTATTGCAGCCCATTCTTCCTTCCTGGGCAGCATTTATTTCTTGTGCTGTTCCTACCCTGCTGCCCCCTCCTTCCTTCTCTCTGTCTTCTTACTTATGTCGACTTGGCTATCAATCGGGATTTCTGTATTCCTTGCGGTTTTGTTCCACTTGCCTTTCTGTTTTCATTCTTCCTTTTTGGGGTTTTTGGTCCCTTGGGGTCTGACCTCCACTCCTATATTTTCTGTCCAAAGTGTGAGGCATTTGCGGAAGAAATCCCACCCTAGCATCCGTGGTGTGGATTGCTTTCCCCCTTTCCTTCCCCACCATAGCATCCCTCCGCCCCACTAGGCGCCACCACGTGCAGCCAGTCTGTATGGTGGGGCCGTTTTGTGCCCATGTGGCTGAGCCTCCTGACAACACAGGGATCACACTTGTGATACCAGAACTTTTGCCTCCCCCATGTACGTATTGGAGTGGTTGCTTGTCATTCAGGGGAATCATGACTCCTGGTAACCGCTGCCATGCCAGACAGCATTTGTTGTGGCTCCTCAGGGTGGATGCTTTGTGTTTGAAACGTATTGAGCTCCAAAACATCTGGCCATTCTTCTTCATTGGTAATGGATTGATTGAATGCTGCTTCTTATGACCCTGCGCCCTTCCCTTCTCTGGCTACACCCTGTTTGTTTTTTTTTAAATATCGGAAACAAATGAAATGGAGGCTCTCAGTAAGATGCGGTCAGGTTCCCTGTTGATTAAAAGATCTTCTGTCGCCTCTGACTGTCACCACCCTCTTATAACCCAAAATTGATTTATTAATTTTGTAGTTAGGTTAAATTTGGACATCTGGTCACTTTTTCGCAGCACTTGGCATGCTGAAATAGTGATGCACTGCAGAAAGGGGTAGCAATGTAGAATTTAAATAAACTGTTTTATAGTAATCATCTGATATTATTCTTCATTGTTGAAAGTTGTTGGCCATTGTCCATTCTGAAATGCAACTTATACTGGTGTAGAGGAAGCTCAGCTTTTTATGTTCGTACATAATATGAAGACTGGCAGATTTTATGTTGTTGAATTTTTAAGCATTTCTCTTAATGATACTAATTAACATCATCCACCATGCTAACACAGCACACAGATTATTAGTACTCCATATTTGCGCTCCCAACTTGTACTGAACTAGAACAAAGATTTACAGGCAAAACATGTAGCAAAGAAAACATATTGTTCTATTCATGCAAAATCATATTTGAAACATACATTACAAAAATAAAGCCCAAATAATTGTTTATCCTTGCTTATCTTTTTTAGGAGCCCATAACAGTCATAGGAATTATTTGAAGTGTTTATAAATGTTGAAGTTAATAGATTTTCATACAGCTGTATGGCAGTGGTTTTCTGGATTTTGGGAATCAGCCATTTCATATGGCCCAAGATGGGTTCGTACATTTACCTCACAATAAGTAGTTTTATTACAATTAACCACCAGAAATTTTGAAAGCATAAAACGCGAGAAAGATTTTGATACAAAATAATTAAACTGGTTATCAACATGATTTGGACCCAATATTCATAGGTTCTTCATGACAGGATATAAAACATTTTCACTGCCTTAGCATCATTACTTCATTCAAATGAGGAGAAGGGTAAAATTTCACTTCGCCAAGTTCTTTTCTTACAAATTTTCAAGACAATTACGAAGTCTTGACTTTTAGCTCTCAAATTGCAACCAAATGACGTATAACATACATGGGATATGCAAAAGATGGTACACATAACAAATATTTCTATTTGTAACTCTATTCCTTGACATAAAACTATATTCATTGATTTTATCACAGTGGCATGCCATTTTGTAGAACTTGGTATTTTGTGAAAATGTCTTCAAGTATTGTGAGAAAATTAAAAGTACTGTGACCAACAAATGTCTGTAAATAATCACTACATAAAATCATTTTCTTTACACTCCTTCATGTACTAATGTGTGTAAATCTGACTTCAAATAGCAAAATATTATTTATGATCAAAAGTAAACATCTTAGTCCATGTAGAGTTATTTAAAGAGCTTTAAAGAAAATGTAGCAAAGTACTTTAAATCCCACAACAAACTTAATGTACTTAGTTATGAACTCGCTACTTTTGCTTAGAACACAAATGAAATGTTTCTGTGACAATATTTTACAATGTATTTTACATTTTCACTTCATGTCATTAATGATACCTCACATCACCAGGTATACCACTTTGGAAACTAGTATTCATCATATTTTTGGCCCATTTATTCCCTGTGTTAGTGCATCATTTTTGTTGCTCATAGTCCTTTGGTCTCAGATTGTTACAAGCATTTTGTGCTTGTTAGTTCTCATGTCACATAATGGGTAATACAGCAACTTATGAAAAATTGTTTTTTAAGTCTTTCACATCATGTTACTGGATGAGACAACTTGCTCGTTCTTACATGCTTATTTCTGACAACTGGCTTGTTCATTAACCATTTGTCACTCCCATATTCTTCTTTTACATCTATACTCATTCAAAGGGCGAACATGAAAATTCAGTATATATACAAACACAATATTACAAGTCAGAAAAAAATATCTATCATAGCAAACCCAAGAGAATTGTGTACATCACAAGGAACTGCAGTTATTTCGTGAGAAATGGTGTTATGCTCCCCAGACAAATTCCCAAAACTAGTATACAAGAAATAGCTAAGTTTCATTGGATGACACTTATTCTAGACAGCAAAAAGATATGTTGTACTAGGCATTTTTCAAATTCCAGAGACTTGTTACACAGATATAATGACAAAAATATAACATGGAAGTGTCACAAGTACTAACTCATTATATACCACAAAGAAAAGAATTGAATAAATGCTCAGGAATCAACTAAGACTTGTACTTAAAGTTTCAGCCAACAACATTAACAAGTAACACTACAAGAAACTAAATGCTTTTCATGAAAGAAAATAATAAAATACAAATCATAAATTATTTACAACCTGTAGAAAGGGACATACGACAAGCAAAAATAATAGTTACTACTAATACTACTACGTGATCAGGCCCAGTTACCACATTTAAATTGTCTGCACAAAAAAATGTAACTATATAGTGTGTGGCGCCGATGAAATCGACACCAATGTTAATAAATGAACTATTGCTAAATGGGTGTGATTATTGGTGCAAGCAACCCGGTAATCTTCCTCAAGTGTAACATATGGTGGAAAACATTTTGTTCCTACAACATTCCAATGAGGATCCTTTTCATTAGTTATCTTTACTTTTTTTGCTTGTATGGCTTCAATGAGATAACATTTCTTTGCCCAAGAAGCTTTTAAGACTTAGAATGAATCAACTGGTAAGCACTGGGTTTCGGGTTCTCAGTGACCTCAGATGGACTGATAAAGACGTCGAGGAATTTTAACTCAGATGTTAACATTTTAGATTTCTCATGTGATTTAACAAGAACATAGTCTCCAGTGTTGAACTTAGTTATTTTGACCTTACTATCATGTCTCTTCTTTTGTATCTCCTCCTGCTTTTTCATGGTTGCTCTCACAATTGTTTCATCTTCTTGAGCAGACATGACAGTACATGGTGGAAAATCTAGTGATTCAGAAATGAGATTTGTTGATTTATTATGATACATGACTTTAAATAGTGAATTTCTGTGGAACTGCATTGCAGCATATTCATTATATCTTCAAAATCACAAATGTGTTCACACCCTGTACAATGCTTGTGGCTACAATACATGCTACGTAGACACAATTTCATGCTGGACTGGATGAAGGATTGTAAACTGAAATTAAAATGTGTTTGATACAAGATTTTTGATACAAACTGGGAGCCATCATCTGACAGTATTACATTAGGTTTTGCTACATTTTTAAAGTACAGTAGAGTCCCGTTAATGTGAATTAATTGGGACTGGACCTTGTTCGGATTATCGATTTGTTTGGCTTAGCCGGAATTACGGTGACGAGTTTCTAGAGATACCAAGCAGATAAGTAGGTACACCATGAACAGTCCTGTGTAACGTCTTTGGGAAAAACACCCAAAATTCGGCAGAATTTGAGGCAGTCCCAGTACGATAAAGTGGATGAAGCTCATCTCCTTTGGTTTACACAGGAAAGAGAAAGGGGAACTACTTTGAGTGGAGCACTGGTTCAGGAGAAGGCTGTTTACCTGAACGAGTTAATGAATAGTGGTGAGTCTTTTAGTGTGAATACAGGTTGGTTGGACAGATTCAGAAAATGTCATGGACTCAGTCAGCTATCAATTACAGGAGAGAAACTTTTTTCTGAACGCGGTACAGTGAAGGAATACTTTGGTGAGTTTGAAAAAATGATAAGAGAGGGAAAGTATTCTCCTCAACAAATTTATAATCCTGATGAGACTGGCCTTAATTTTTGGGCATTGCCAACAAAAAGTCTGGCATCAAAAGCAGAAGACCATGCTCCTGGTTTTAAAATGTGCGAAGATGTTCTGACTTTATTAGTGTGCAGCAACACTGCTGGTAATCACGAGCTGCCTTTAATGCCGACCGGCAAATCTGCTAGGCCCAGAGCTTTTAAAAACAGCAACATGAAGTCCCTGCCTGTATATTATCGCAACCAGAAAAAAGCACGGATGGATAGTAAGCTGTTCAATGAATGGTTTCACGGCGAGTTTGTGCTCTCTGTTCGACGATTTTCTAAGGAAAATCATTTGTCTTCGCACGCAATCCTTTTGATTGATAACGTGTCATCTCACCCCAGCTCTGTCTCAGGCTGATACTGATCTTCGGCCTGACATGGCTGCTTGTCCTGTTCCAGAGGTTGCCCCTCAGTCTGCAAGATCCGGGCAGTTGCAGAGGGTGGGCTTACTGGTAGTTGGGAGCTCCAACGTCAGGCGCGTAATGGGGCCCCTTAGGGAAATGGCAGCAAGAGAGGGGAAGAAAACCAATGTGCACTCCGTGTGCATACCGGGGGGAGTCATTCCAGATGTGGAAAGGGTCCTTCCGGATGCCATGAAGGGTACAGGGTGCACCCATCTGCAGGTGGTCGCTCATGTCGGCACCAGTGATGTGTGTCGCTATGGATCCGAGGAAATCCTCTCTGGCTTCCGGCAGCTATCTGATTTGGTGAAGATTGCCAGTCTCGCTAGCGGGATGAAAGCAGAGCTCACCATCTGCAGCATCGTCGACAGGACTGACTGCGGACCTTTGGTACAGAACCGAGTGGAGGTTCTGAATCAGAGGCTGAGACGGTTCTGCGACCGTGTGGGCTGCAGATTCCTCGACTTGCGCCATAGGGTGGTGGGGTTTCGGGTTCCGCTGGATAGGTCAGGAGTCCACTACACGCAACAAGCGGCTACACGGGTATCAGGGGTTGTGTGGTGTGGGCTGGGCGGTTTTTTAGGTTAGATGGCCTTGGGCAAGTACAGAAAGGGCAACAGCCTCAACGGGTGTGGGGCAAAGTCAGGACATGCGGGGACCAAGCAGCAATCGGTATTGTAATTGTCAACTGTCGAAGCTGCGTTAGTAAAGTACCGGAACTTCAAGCGCTGATAGAAAGCACCGAAGCTGAAATCGTTATAGGTACAGAAAGCTGGCTTAAGCCAGAGATAAATTCTGCCGAAATTTTTACAAAGGTACAGACGGTGTTTAGAAAGGATAGAGTGCATGCAACCGGTGGTGGAGTGTTCGTCACTGTTAGTAGTAGTTTATCCTGTAGTGAAGTAGAAGTGGATAGTTCCTGTGAATTATTATGGGTGGAGGTTACACTAAACAACCGAACTGGGTTAATAATTGGCTCCTTTTACCGACCTCCCGACTCAGCAGCATTAGTGGCAGAACAACTGAGAGAAAATTTGGAATACATTTCACATAAATTTTCTCAGCATGTTATAGTCTTAGGTGGAGATTTCAATTTACCTGATATAGACTGGGACACTCAGATGTTTAGGACGGGTGGTAGGGACAGAGCATCGAGTGACATTATACTGAGTGCACTATCCAAAAATTACCTCGAGCAATTAAACAGAGAACCGACTCGTGGAGATAACATCTTGGACCTACTGATAACAAACAGACCCGAACTTTTCGACTCTGTATGTACAGAACAGGGAATCAGTGATCATAAGGCCGTTGCAGCATCCCTGAATATGGAAGTTAATAGGAATATAAAAAAAGGGAGGAAGGTTTATCTGTTTAGCAAGAGTAATAGAAGGCAGATTTCAGACTACCTAACAGATCAAAACGAAAATTTCTGTTCCGACACTGACAATGTTGAGTGTTTATGGAAAAAGTTCAAGGCAATCGTAAAATGCGTTTTAGACAGGTACGTGCCGAGTAAAACTGTGAGGGACGGGAAAAACCCACCGTGGTACAACAACAAAGTTAGGAAACTACTGTGAAAGCAAAGAGAGCTCCACTCCAAGTTTAAATGCAGCCAAAACCTCTCAGACAAACAGAAGCTAAACGATGTCAAAGTTAGCGTAAGGAGGGCTATGCGTGAAGCGTTCATTGAATTCGAAAGTAAAATTCTATGTACCGACTTGACAGAAAATCCTAGGAAGTTCTGGTCTTACGTTAAATCAGTAAGTGGCTCGAAACAGCATATCCAGACACTACGGGATGATGATGGCATTGAAACAGAGGATGACACGCGTAAAGCTGAAATACTAAAAACCTTTTTACAAAGCTGTTTCACAGAGGAAGACCGCACTGCAGTTCCTTCTCTAAATCCTCGCACAAACGAAAAAATGGCTGACATTGAAATAAGTGTCCAAAGAATAGAAAAGCAACTGGAATCACTCAATAGAGGAAAGTCCACTGGACCTGATGGGATACCAATTCGATTCTACACAGAGTACGCGAAAGAACTTGCCCCCCTTCTAACAGCCGTGTACCGCAAGTGTCTAGAGGAACGGAGGGTTCCAAATCATTGGAAAAGAGCACAGGTAGTCCCAGTCTTCAAGAAGGGTCGTCGATCAGATGCGCAAAACTATAGACCTATATCTCTGACGTCGATCTCTTGTAGAATATTAGAACATGTTTTTTGCTCGCGTATCATGTCATTTCTGGAAACCCAGAATCTACTATGTAGGAATCAACATGGATTCCGGAAACAGCGATCGTGTGAGACCCAACTTGCTTTATTTGTTCATGAGACCCAGAAAATATTAGATACAGGCTCCCAGGTAGATGCTATTTTTCTTGACTTCCGGAAGGCGTTCGATACAGTTCCGCACTGTCGCCTGATAAACAAAGTAAGAGCCTATGGAATATCAGACCAGCTGTGTGGCTGGATTGAAGAGTTTTTAGCAAACAGAACACAGCATGTTGTTATCAATGGAGAGACGTCTACAGACATTAAAGTAACCTCTGGTGTGCCACAGGGGAGTGTTATGGGACCATTGCTTTCCACAATATATATAAATGACCTAGTAGATAGTGTCGGAAGTTCCATGCGGCTTTTCGCGGATGATGCTGCAGTATACAGAGAAGTTGCAGCATTAGAAAATTGTAGCAAAATGCAGGAAGAGCTGCAGCGGATAGGCACTTGGTGCAGGGAGTGGCAACTGACCCTTAACATAGACAAATGTAATGTATTGCGAATACATAGAAAGAAGGATCCTTTATTGTATGATTATATGATAGCGGAACAAACACTGGTAGCAGTTACTTCTGTAAAATATCTGGGAGTATGCGTGCGGAACGATTTGAAGTGGAATGATCATATAAAATTAATTGTTGGTAAGGCGGGTACCAGGTTGAGATTCATTGGGAGAGTGCTTAGAAAATGTAGTCCATCAACAAAGGAGGTGGCTTACAAAACACTCGTTCGACCTATACTTGAGTATTGCTCATCAGTATGGGATCCGTACCAGATCGGTCTGACGGTGGAGATAGAGAAGATCCAAAGAAGAGCGGCGCGTTTCGTCACAGGGTTATTTGGTAACCGTGATAGCGTTACGGAGATGTTTAATAAACTCAAGTGGCAGACTCTGCAAGAGAGGCGCTCTGCATCGCGGTGTAGCTTGCTCGCCAGGTTTCGAGAGGGTGCGTTTCTGGATGAGGAATCGAATATATTACTTCCCCCTACTTATACCTCGCGAGGAGATCACGAATGTAAAATTAGAGAGATTAGAGCGCGCACGGAGGCTTTCAGACAGTCGTTCTTCCCGCGAACCATACGCGACTGGAACAGGGAAGGGAGGTAATGACAGTGGCACGTAAAGTGCCGTCCGCCACACACCGTTGGGTGGCTTGCGGAGTATCAATGTAGATGTAGATGTAGATGTAGATGTAGATGTAGAAATTGTGAAGTTTTTGCTATCGAATGTTACTCCACTTCTACAGCCGATGGACCAGGGCGTGCTGCAAACATTAAAACTGATTTACAGAAAACAATTTTTAAGAAGGCTGGTCCAAGATGATAGCATTCCTTTAGTGGACAAAATAAAAAAAAGACCAATGTGAAGGATGTCTTTTATTGGGCCACGGAGGCATGGCAGAATATTTCAGAAAATACTCTGAGAAAATCATGGAGAAAACTGTGGACATCTCTTGAATTTCAGGACAACCTAGTTGAAAATCAAGAGGAAAATCTACTACAAATGCTCCAGACAATCCTTTTATGTGAAGAAGATGTTGATGAGTGGATGGCAGCGGATGGGGCATGTGTGGAGAACCTTACTGACGCTGATTTAGTTGCTGCTGTGACTCAAGGCCAGGAAGAAGTGGACTCCTGTAACAGAAGTGATGATGAACTTGAAAGTGACAAAGGAGAGGTGGTGCCACACAGTGATGCAGCAGAAGACCTTGACCTTGCGCTACGTTATTTGGAGCAACAGCCCACTGCTACACCTGCTGATTTGATGTTTATGAGACGATGGTGCAACTGTGCCCCATATAACAGACTGTCTTCATTACGCCAAGAAAACAATGACTGAGTTTTTGTCATCTAAAAAGTTGGGATAAAATGTCTGCTGTTGTTGTGGTCTTCAGTCCTGAGACTGGTTTGATGCAGCTCTCCATGCTACTCTATCCTGTTGCAAGCTTCTTCATCTCCCAGTACCTACTGCAACATACATCTTTCTGTATCTGTTTAGTGTATTCATCTCTTGGTCTCCCTCTACGATTTTTACCCTCCACGCTGCCCTCCAATGCTAAATTTGCGATCCCTTGATGCTTCAAAACATGTCCTACCAACCGATCCCTTCTTCTAGTCAGGTTGTGCCACAAACTTCTCTTCTCCCCAATCCTATTCAATACCTCCTCATTAGTTATGTGATCTACCCATCTAACAATCAGCATTTTTCTGTAGCACCACATTTTGAAAGCTTCTATTCTCTTCTTGTCCAAACTAGTTATTGTCCATGTTTCACTTCCATACATGGCTACGCTCCATACAAATACTTTCAAAAACGACTTAATGACACCTAAATCAATACTCGATGTTAACAAATTTCTCTTCTTCAGAAACGCTTTCCTTGCCATTGCCAGTCTACATTTTATATCTTCTCTACTTCGACCATCATCAGTTAATTTGCTCCCCAAATAGCAAAACTCCTTTACTACTTTAAGTGTCTCATTTCCTAATCTAATTCCCTCAGCATCACCCGACTTAATTCGACTACATTCCATTGTCCTCGTTTTGCTTTTGTTGATGTTCATCTTATACCCTCCTTTCATGACACTGTCCATTCTGTTCAACTGCTCTTCCAAGTCCTTTGCTGTTTCTGACAGAATTGCAATGTCATCGGCGAACCTCAAAGTTTTTATTTCTTCTCCATGGATTTTAATACCTACTCTGAATTTTTCTTTTGTTTCCTTTACTGCTTGCTCAATATACAGATTGAATAACATCGGGGATAGGCTACAACCCTGTCTCATTCCCTTCCCAACCACTGCTCTCCTTTCATGCCCCTCGAGTCTTATAACTGCCATCTGGTTTCTGTACAAATTGTAAATAGCATTTCGCTCCCTGTATTTTACCCCTGCCACCTTCAGAATTTGAAAGAGAGTATTCCAGTCAACATTGTCAAAAGCTCTCTCTAAGTCTACAAATGCTAGAAATGTAGGTTTGCCTTTCCTGAATCTAGCTTCTAAGATAAGTCATAGGGTCAGTATTACCTCACACGTTCCAATATTTCTACGGAATCCAAACTGATCTTCCCAGGTCAGCTTCTACCAGTTTTTCCATTGGTCTGTAAAGAATTTGCGTTAGTATTTTGCATCCGTGAGTTATTAAACTGATTGTTCGGTAATTTTCACATCTGTCAGCACCTGCTTTCTTTGGGATTGGAAGTCTGAGGGTATTTCGCCTGTCTCATACATCTTGCTTACCAAATAGTACAGTTTTGTCACAACTGGCTCTCCCAAGGCCGTAAGTAGTTCTAATGGAATGTTGTCTACCCCCGTGGCCTTGTTTCGACTCAGGTCTTTCAGTGCTCTGTCAAACTCTTCCCGCAGTATTGTATCTCCCATTTCATCTTCATCTACATCCTCTTCCATTTCCATAATATTGTCCTCAAGTACATCGACCTTGTATAGACCCTCTATATAGTCCTTCCACCTTTCTACTTTCCTTTTTTTGCCTAGAACTGTGTTTCCATCTGAGCTCTTGATATTCATGCAAGTGCTTCTCTTTTCTCCAAAGGTCTCTTTAATATTGCTGTAGGCAGTATCTATCTTACCCCTAGTGAGATAAGCCTCTACATCCTTACATTTGTCCTCTAACCATCCCTACTTAGCCATTTTGCACTTCCTGTCGATCTCATTTTTGAGACGTTTGTATTCCTTTTTGCCTGCTTCATTTACTGCATTTTTATATTTTCTCCTTTCATCAATTAAATTCAGTATTTCTTCTGTTACCCACGGATTTCTACTAGCCCTTGTCTTTTTACCTACTTGATCCTCTGCTGCCTTCACTACTTCATATCTCAAAGCTACCCATTCTTCTTCTACTGCATTTCTTTCCCCCATTCTTGTCAATTGTTCCCTTATGCTCTCCCTGAAAGTCTGTACAAGGTTTAGTCAGTTTATCCAGGTCCCATCTCCTTAAATTCCCACCTTTTTGTAGTTTCTTCAATTTTAATCTACAGTTCATAACCAATAGATTGTGGACAGAGTCCACATCTGTCCCTGGAAATGTCTTACAATTTAAAACCTGGTTCCTATAGTTCTGTCTTACCATTATATAATCTAACTGAAATCTGTCAGTATCTCCAGGCTTCTTCCATGTATACAACCTTCTTTTATTATTCTTGAACCAAGTGTTAGCAATGATTAAGTTGTGCTCTGTGCAAAATTCTACCAGGCAGCTTCCTCTTTCATTTCTTAGCCCCAATCCATATTCACCTACTACGTTTCCTTCTCTCCCTTTTCCTACTGACGAATTCCAGTCACCCATGACTATTAAATTTTCGTCTCCCTCCACTACCTGAATAATTTCTTTTATCTCGTCATACATTTCATCAATTTCTTCATCATCTGCAGAGCTAGTTGGCATATAAACTTGTACTACTGTAGTAGGCGTGGGCTTCGTGTCTATTTTGGCCACAATAATGCGTTCACTATGCTGTTTGTAGTAGCTTACCTGCACTCCTATTTTTTTATTCATTATTAAACCTACTCCTGCATTACCCCTATTTGATTTTGTATTTATAACCCCGTATTCGCCTGACCAAAAGTCTTGTTCCTCCTGTCACCGAACTGCTGTATTTTAGTAAATTTTACAGCTTTACTTTCATTGTTATGCATTGTTTAAAGTTAATGTTTTGTTGTCAATTTTTCTTATACTTGTTTACTGTACTGTGTAAATTAAAATAGTTTGTATGTACAGCAGTTTACTGCAGTTTCCCATACTTGCACTAACATTTTTCATGTTTGTATGAACTGAACGTTCGGATTACTAGGACTCTGGTGTACTGTTTTTCAATTTTAGCAATAATTTCCTTACTTGTAACTTTTCTGACACAAAATAATTTTATATATTTGGAGAAAACATCAGCCATAACAAAAATATAACAATAACCATTTTTACATTTTGGTAAACTACCATAAAAATTGACAGCAACTAAATCCATAAACAAACACACACACACACACACACACACACACACACACTCGCGGACACGCACACGCAAACACATCTCGCACACACCTGACAGCAGTTTCAGGCAACTGAAGGAACACTTCATGTGGCTTCAGTTGCCCAAGACTACAGTTGCTAGTGCATGTGCGCGAGCGTGCATGTGTGCGTGTCGTCTATTTTTGATGAAGGCCATACTGGCCAAAAGCTAATTTGTGACAGTCTTATTGTTGTGCCTATCAGTAACTTAGCATCTCCACTGTATGGTGAGTAGCCACTTTCCCTTTCATAATATTGTTACATTGCATCCTGGATTTTCCATTGTTTGGTTTCTGAGGTATTATATTTTGCGTCTCGTCTTGACAAGTTCTGTTACTTACCTTGACTCAGTGACACCTCTAACAAGTAGACAGTCCCTTATTAGCCTTATTAGCCATATTATAAAAATAAACATTGTTTACATTTTTAATGTAATGGTGTCCATAACTCTCATTTATATACTTAATTGACTTCCCAGCTTCCTCTTCTGGCTAACACAACTTCCAGCCATCAGAATTCATGTTTGTTCTAGTGAAAATTGTTTCTTTATATACTTTAGAATACCTGTGCAATTTTTCATAGCCATTCTTGCTTAAATAACTCTGCACTAATCTCCATTTGGAATCATTATTTTGGTTCCTTTTTGTTACACATTGCCCTAATAATTTTCTCATCATGAATACCCATCATATGTCTGATTTTAAACTCTTTTTCCTGATTTTGATCAAAATTTTCTTTACACCCACCCAGTGGCGTCCTTGACAAAGCATCTGCAACAATACTGTCTGAATCTTTAATATATTTAATTTCATAATCAATATAATAGAAGGAAACATTCCACGTGGGAAAAATTATATATAAAAACAAAGATGAGGTGACTTACCGAACGAAAGCGCTGGCAGGTCGATAGACACACAAACAAACACAAACATACACACAAAATTCAAGCTTTCGCAACAAACTGTTGCCTCACCCTCTTTCCTAATGAGGCAACAGTTTGTTGCGAAAGCTTGAATTTTGTGTGTATGTTTGTGTTTGTTTGTGTGTCTATCGACCTGCCAGCGCTTTCGTTCGGTAAGTGACCTCATCTTTGTTTTTATATATAATTTCATAATCAAATTGTTGCAAATATATTCCCCATCTGGTAAGTCTGTTGTGAGGTAATCTACATTCCTGTAGGTAGCTTAATGTTTTATGGTCTGAATATACAATTACATTGTGTCCCAACAAACAGGTTCAGAAGTGAGCATATTCCCAGTAAACAGCTAATAATTCTTTTTATATAACTCTGTAAGATTTCTCATTCTACATGCAAAATCAATTGTGTGTAATGTTTGATTTCCCTCTTAATTTCTTTTTCCTGACATAGTTCAGCTCCCACATCATATTCACTACTGTCTGCGTGTAAACAGAATGGTAGGCTGAAATCTGGTCTGTGTAACAAATTTTGATCGTTCAACTTTTTCTCAATATTTTCAAATGTGTCCTGGCATTGGTGGGTCCAAACCCAATTAGTGTTCTTTTTAAGTAAATTGCTTAAACAGGATGCCTTCAAACTTCATCCACTCACAAGTTTTCTATAAAATCCACAGAAACTGTAAAATGAATTTAATTGTTTTCTACTGCATGGTGCTGGAAAATCTGAAATTCCTTTAATTTTATCTTTATGTGTCAAGATTTAGGTCAGGATCAGCAAATTTACATTTTTTGATTACGGTATATTGATAATTTTTACTTATGGACCATCTGACAGCAACTGAATAAAACACAATTTTAGTGCCATACGCGTTTCGCCTTTATTTTCTGCAAGGCATCATCAGTGGCCTGAAATATGTACATATGTTAGCAATTTAATTTACATTTTTGTCACTGTGCCTATAAGTTATAAACAGTTCTGGTGGTTGGCATTTCCTATTAAGTAGTAATGTTTTGAATTGCACTTACAGGTTGCATGGACAATTTCTTACATATTACGCTCCTGTTGCATTTTTGGTGGTATTCTTCTTCTTATGAATGCAAATTTGCAGTTTTTCCCACATTCCACAGCACTATGAACTCAACACTTGTTTCAATACAATGTTTCAGTTTCTGTTGCCGACAGTCAAATGTTTTCGCCAAAGATCGAATGTTATTGCCAAACTTTCGAGTGTAATTATTGAAGTACCTGTGATCTGTTCGTGTGCTTCAAAATTCCTGCATGTCACGCCTATGTATACTGCATCACATCTTTGACATTCAAGTTTATATATTCCTGATTGTTGGAATTTGTCCCTCTTGGTAGCTGGCTGGCTTAGGTGTGATTGGAGGGTTTTTGAAGCCCTGTCTCTTTAGGGTGTTTGCAACTCTGTGTGTTAGTTTGTGTGTAGGTCATGGTGTACCATCTGGTTCTTTTCTGTGTGGTGTTGTCATTGTGTGTGTTTATTGAGTGTGTTTGTAAGTTTTCAGCTTGTGAGTTCTTTTGTATTCTGGAAATGTTGTGTTTGTTTTGTATTTGTGTTTTTATTTTTTGATTGAGTCTGTGTACCACATGTGTGTCATACCCGTTGTTCCTAGCTATTTGTATGATTGTACTCATTTCTTGTTCATAGTTTCTTTTGCCGAGTGGGCTTCTGTTTAATCTATGTAACATGTGTCTTAGAGCTGCAAGTTTCTGGCTGTGGGGGTGGTTGGGTGTGGAATGTATTAATGTGTCTGTGGCTGTTGGTTTTCTAAAGATGTTAAATGTATGTTTGCCATTTTCTTTTTTTATTGTAATGTCAAGAAAATTTATTTGATTTTCTTTTTCCTTTTCAAGTGTGACTTTTATGTTCTGATGAGCTTTGTTTATTTCCGAATGGAGTTCATCTATTTCTTCACTTGGCTCATCTACCAGACAAATAATGTCATCCACGTATCTGTACCAATATATGATTTTGAAACTTTCATTAGTGGTTATCTTTTCAAATATCTTTACTAGTGTTCCTGATATTGGGGATCCTATGGGCAGTCCATCATTTTGTAGATAATATTCTTTCTCAAACTGAAAGTAGTTTTGTTCAATTGTCAGTCTGAGCATATCTGTTATTTCTTTTATTGCGTCTGTGGTGAGGTTGCTGTGGGAAGAGAGGTTTTGTTCTATGATTTCTATTGTTTCTGTGATAGGGATGGAGGTATACATATTTTCTATGTCAAATGAAATCAGTGATGGTGTGTGTCGTACCTGTATGTTTTCTATTAGGTTTCGTGTGTTTATCACTATTCTGTTGTTTTCTACTTTATAGTGTTTTGTAACTAACTTTTGGAGGTGTTTGGCTATGTAGTATTTTGGGGCTTTCTTGAAGTTGATAACAGCTCTCATTGGCATTCCATCTTTATGTACTTTCAGTTGACTGTGGAGTGTTGGTGCTTGTGGGTTTTTCTGTGTTATGTAGTATTTTTGTTTGTCTGTGAGTGTGTGTTCAATGTTTTTCAGTGTTCATTTCACGTTTGCCTGGAATCGTGTTGTTGGATCTGACTTCAGTTTTTGTATGGCATTGGTGTTGATGTATTCCTCGGTTTTTGTGATGTATTTATCTGTAGCCATGAGTACTGTTACATTTCCCTTGTCTGCTCTTGTTATTAATATGTTATTGTTTGTTAACTTTTGTTTTAACCTTTTCATAGTGGCTGCTTCTGTTTGGTTGTTCTTATTGTGTGTCTGCTGTGTTTGTTTCATTATGCCTTTTATTTCTTCTTTTACTAATTCTCTTGTCAGTCCTATGTTTATTTCACAATTATTTTGTTGTTCTTCATGTGTAAGGATGTGTTCAGTTTCTACTATGAGATTTTCTATGTATTGATTGTTCACTTTCACACCTAAGCCAGCCAGCTACCAAAAGAGACAAATTCCAACAATCAGGAATATATAAACTTGAATGTCAAAGTTGTGATGCAGTATACATAGGCATGACATGCAGGAATTTTGAAACATGATACAAAGAACATATCAGATGTTGGAAGTATGAAACAAACCATTCCACATTTGCAGAGCGTTTAAAACACCATAACCATCATCCTACAAGCAAGGAACAAGAAATGAAAATAATGAGAATAAGCAACCATGACAAACATCTTATACAAACACGAGAAAACTTCCACATCCAGAAAGCCAAAGCAGAAAACAAACATGTGATAAATGAACAAACACACATCAGCACAGACTTCCTACTACACTTAATAAAGGAAATGATAACATAAAACATAAAAACTCTTCACCACATTATCTGGACACACACACACACACACACACACACACACACACACACACACACACACACACACACACACACACACAGAGCCCACAAAGAAAAAAATAAAAATATAACAAAAAAATTTATGCCACTCCAAAATACACACACACACAGCACAAAAAAATTATATGTCACCAAAACACACACACACACACACACACACACACACACACACACACAAATGCATGCCCGAACAGATCACAGATACTTCAATAATTACACTCGAAAGTTTGGCAATAACATTCGATCTTTGGAAAAAACATTTGACAGTCGGCACCAGGAACCAAAACATTGCATTGAAACAAGCGTTGAGTTCATAGTGCTGTGGAATGTGGGAAAAAACTGCAAGTTTGCATTCATAAGAAGAAGAACACCACCAAAAATGCAACAGGAGTGTAATATGTAAGAAATTGTCCACACAACGTGTAAGTACAGTTCAAAACATTACTACTTAATAGGAAATACCAATCACCAGAACTGTTTATAACCTATAGGCACAGTGACAAAAATGTAAATTAAATAGCTAACATATGTACATATTTCAGGCCACTGATGATGCCTTGCAGAAAATAAAGGCGAAACGCGTATGGCACTAAAATTGTGTTTTATTCAGTTGCTGTCAGACGGTCCATAAGTAAAAATTATCAATATACTGTAATATGACAGGCAACTGAGGAAGACAGGACTACAAAAGTTTTACATTTTTTGATTTTTAGAGTCATAACTCTTTGCCTAAGTTTTTCATGTACTTGTTTTAATAAGTCTCTTCCCAACTTTGTCCAGTTACCAAAATGCCATCTTCTTAAACAGTAAGTTAGGACCCTGGTCAAGTACATAATCTAATGCTCTTATAAATTTGGCTGCAGATGATTACCAAAAGCTACTACACAGTATTGGTAACATCTACCACTGCAAAGAAAGGCAGTATATATATGAGTTTCAGGAGCTGAAGGTAACTGATGAAATCGAGAAGTTAAATATAAAGTAGGCATGATCTCAATATTTTTAAATTTGTTTAAAAATTCATCAGTGTTTTCAGAGTGATCAGTTTGTCTATAGAAAACTTCTTGAAGTGCCTGGAATCCAGAACCAATCTCACTCCTCCATCTCTTTTTGAAACAATGACTAATGGGTTGTTTTATGAGCTGACACTTCTCTCAGTAATATCACACACTTCCATCTTATGCAACTCTTTCTCCACTACAGCTCTCTTAGCTCTAGGTACACAACATGGCGTTATGAAATATGGTTGATGTAGTTGTAGCTGGAATTACTAAACACATCAGTATACTCCCACAACAAAGATTCCAATGCCCATTTCTGATTATCAGTTAATCCTTTTGTTTTTGAAATCTACAAGTTCTTTAAATTCTACATCTTCTGTATCTAGTTCTGGCACATCTTTACTACAAATCCACTACATTTTAAAAACTGCTTACTATTTATTTTATCTTTCTTATAAGATAGAGTTGAATTCATAAAATTAGTACAAATACAGTCTCCATCAGGTGCACTGATAATCACCTTCTGCCCTCCCCAATCAAAACCTGCATTCACACTATCTATCTATGACATGCTGAAGATAAGATCATCACTGAAATCTTGAATTATTGAAATCCATGTGTAAAAGTTACTTCCTCAATTGCAAAAGTTATTAAAGACTGACTTTTAACCACTTTACTGTGTTTCCTAGTTGCACCTTTAATCCGTACTCCAATTACAGGTAATTCCACATTGTCCTAATTACGTTTTAAATTTTTAGTTCAGGATTCAGACACTCCTGAAATTTGGCTACCTGTGTGAACAAGACTATTCCAACTTTTATAAATGGACAAAAAACATCAGTCTTAATATCCTGATATAACAGGTCATCTTCTATCTTTTCAAAACTAAAGCCTCCAAAACCACTGTTGTTCCTACCATTCTTATTGCTTTGGTACACTTTTATCAAATTAACAGACATGCTTATCACTGTCACTGAAAATTTCATCAATCCATGTACACTTGCTTATTTCACAAAGATCAGCACTGTGCTACTTATCTAAAAGTTATTTTATAATAACATATTTAATGTCATGCCACCAGTCTGGATACAGAGTAGAACACAGCACCAGTCTGGATACAGAGTAGAGCACAGCTTTTATCTTTTTCAGTGGCATAACTATTTAATCACATACTACATAAAAAATTCACTTTCATTCATAACATTAAGAAGTGTCCCATCATATCTGATAATTCAATTAGTATGATTATCTCTACATGCATTCATGTTAGTAATTGAACCAAGACTTTTGTTTGCTGTGATACTGTCATTAACATCCTTTAATCTTTTAACATTATAGCCACTACTACACATTTCCCTGCTA
Source organism: Schistocerca piceifrons (assembly GCF_021461385.2). Classification (NCBI taxonomy): domain Eukaryota; kingdom Metazoa; phylum Arthropoda; class Insecta; order Orthoptera; family Acrididae; genus Schistocerca; species Schistocerca piceifrons. The sequence continues at coordinate 1,107,016,855 of NC_060139.1, forward strand.
ATACCTAGTGCCTCCAATTCTTCTTTAAAACAAACGAAATACTTTTCTTCTTCATTACTATGCCCATCACCACCTACCTTCACTTCCCATCAATATCACCACACATATTACCAACATCATCATTTCCTACTTCATTAGTGTTTAAATATCCAGTTTCACTTAAGCTGCTGTTAATTAATACAGTATTAACTTTTTTCTTATGTGGTTCTTCCGTTAGTTTCTGAATTCCAGAATTATCACAGAAACCAGTCACTTCAGCATTTGACGAATGACAAGTCTCTACGCAGTTATAGAATTCTGATAAATTAATTTATTCTCTCTCCTCTTTTTCAGTTTCTGTATGCTCACTTACTTTATTTGCATGTTTTACCTTACCTTATGAACATACTTCTTTCTCAACACCTATTTATTATTATTATCATCATTAACTCCCCATTAAGGAGAGCGTTAAAACACAATCAATATTCACAATGACACTATGGTACATAAATTGGTACATTTCAAATTCATGGCACTTTTTTCTGTCTCTTTCTTTTCTCTTCCCAAAAACCTCTCATAAATTCACTGTGTTTCTTCTTCCTCTCTTCTGTCCACTTCTTTCCTTATTTCTTCTCTTTTGGTGTTTCTTCGAATTGCTGTTTGTTGATTTTTTTCTCTGCATTTGTCTGTAATTGTCTCTGCCTGTTTGTACAATTCCTTTGTTGGTCTCTTCATCCAGATCCCCTGTCTCTGAACTGGCCCATAGATCTTTCTCAGAATTTTCCTCTCTTGCTTTTCCATTTCCTTGATTTTAGTTCTTCCTCTGATTACTGTTGTTTCTGAGGCATACAAGGCCTCAGGTAAGACTACTGTTTTGTAATGTCTTAATTTGCCATTGACGGAAATATTTCTTTTATTGTAATGGTTCCATGTAAGTCTGTATGCTTTTTGTAGTTTTGTAACCCTTTCTTCATTGGCTGTGGAATTCAGTCCTGTTTTCTGTATAATCTCTCCCAGGTATTTGAAACTTTCTACTTGTGTTATCTTTCCGTACTTTGTTATCAATGGGCTTCTGTCTGTAGATTTTGTGTCCACGTACTGGGTTTTTTCATATGATATTTGTAGTCCTGTTATGGCTGCAATTTCATGCAATATCTCTAGGGCTTCTCTGGCCTCTTTTCTGTCATTTGTAATGATGGCTATATCGTCGGCAAAGGCCAGACATTTTATGTTGACGGTTCTATTTTTCTCTCTCCCCATCTTTACCCCATTGACTCCTTTGCCCCACGTCTTGATTATTTTCTCAAAAACAGCGTTAAATAAAATGGGTGACAGGCCATCTCCCTGTCTCACTCCTGTCTTGATTTCGAAAGAATCTGAGATCTCGCCCATGAACTTCACTTTTGACTTTGTATTTGTTAATGTTTCCCGAATTAGTTTTCTGGTCTTATTGTCTTCCTTCATTTCTTCTAGTGTATTAAAAAGTGTTTCTCTGTCTATGGAATCATAAGCGTTCTTGAAATCAACAAATGTTACTGTGGTGTTTCTGGACTTTTTCGTTGTTAATAATGTCCTCAGACACCAGATCTGCTCACTGCATGATCTTCCCTTCCTGAACCCTTCTTGGTATTCTCCGATCTGTGGATCTATCTGAGGTTTTAGGCGATTTAACAGGGCTTTTGATAGAATTTTGTACGCCACTGGCAGTAACGAAATTCCTCTATAGTTAATAGGGTCTGTTTTGTCTCCTTTCTTGTGGAGGGGGTGTATTAGGGCTGACTTCCATTCTTCTGGTATCTTTTCTGTTTCCCAGATGTTTTTGATTATACTATGAATTTTGGGTGTAATGTTTTCATGGTCTAATTTCCAGATTTCTGCAATCAGTCCATCTTCACCTGGTGCTCTGTTATTTTTCAATGATTTTATTATTTTCACGATTTCTTCATATGTTGGGGGTTCGGAGTCCCGGTTGGGTTCTGGTTTTGTAAATTGTAATCTCTGTTTTGGTTTATCACAGTTAAGTAACGTGTCAAAGTATCTGGCTAATATTTCACAGTTTTTCTTCGGATTTGTCTCCAGTGTTCCATCTTGTCTTTTGAAGCATAAGCTTGGTGGCTGATATCCTGTCATATTTTCTCGGAATACTCTGTAAAAATTTCGTGTGTTGTTTCTGGTGAAGTCTTCTTCTATCTCCTTCAACCTGCTGTTTTCGTAACCTCTTTTTTTCTCTTCGGGTTATTTTTGAAGTGTTTTTCTGTATCCTGTTGAAGTCCTCCCATTTTTCTTGTGTTTTATGGCTGTTAAATTTTTTCAATGCTTGTATTCTGTCTTCCATGGCCCTGTCGCATGTCATGTTCCACCATCGGTGTTTCCTTTTTCTCGGTGACTGCCCCAATTTTATCAGTTCTTTTATTTTTTCTGACAGTTCTGTCCAGTTGTTGCTATTGATTTTCGTAATTTCTTCTATTATTTCTTTCTTGTGTATTTGTAGGTACTCTGGATCTGTTCTGAAAGGTCTGTTGGTTCTCTTGATTTGTCTATTGGGTATAAATTTTACTTTAATTTGGAGAAGGTGATGATCAGATTCGAAAACTCCTTTCCTTGTTCTTACGTTCATTATTTCTCTGGTGTTTTTTGTGGATATTGCTACGTGTTCTATCTGAAATTCTCCTAGAGCATGGTTGTGGGATTTCCGTTACAAGTTTTCTGTGTGGTTTCTGGAATTGTGTTGACATGATTTTCAGATCAAAATTTCTGCAGAAGTTTATCAAGTTCTCTCCATTTTTGTTTGTTCTCATGTGGGCCGTGTGCTTCCCTGTCGTGTCTCGGAATTTTCTTTCCTTGCCTAACTGGGCATTGAAGTCTCCTAGTAACACTTTTATGTGATTCTTGGGGATTTTGCTGGTAGTTTCTTCCAGATCTTCCCAGAGTTCCTCTGTCATCTCTGGGTTCTTCTTGTTATAATTGTTTGTGGGGTCATGTCCATTGATTAATGTATAGGCTTTGTTTCCAGATCTTATCGTGAGTGTCGACATTTTTTCTGATTTTGAGGTGAAATCTATTACGGAGTCCAGTATCGATTTATGTACTACAAAACCAGTTCCGAAGAGTTTGAGATTTCTTCCTGGGATGGTTATGGCTGGTTTCCCCTTATATATTCTGTAATTTTCAGAATCAAAGTGGTTCTCATCTGCAAATCGTGTTTCCTGTATTGCCATAACTTTGATGTTGTATTTATCCATGGCGTTTGTTAATTGTTTCAGTTTACCTGGCCTCAATAGTGTGTTGGTGTAGAGTGTTCCCATGTAAAATACTTTCTTCATCTTGAGGGTTTTTGAGAGGCTCTGATTCTTCTCTTCATGACATGCCTGATACCCTGGAATCCGATGATCAGTTCTATTACCCAGTCTTACTGACTGGGGCCCAGGTTAGTGGATTCCTTCCCGTTGTTCTGTCATGATTATTCGTTTGTGTTGGGGTTTTGGTGGTGAAATCACAAAGGATCTCACATAATTTCGACTGGAGTTTTGAATTCCAGAAGATTAACTTACAGCCGAGCTCACAGAGCCAACAGACGCTGACCAGAGTACCGGTTGCTACCACACAGACGTGTCTGGATTTTGGGGCTTCGCATGTAGCCCTATGCAGGGGCCCTCACAGGGTGCTACCATCCGGAGCCAGATGGACCCAGCTTTTTTTTTTAACGAGGTGTTATTAACAGGATAGTATGCATCTTCAAGATAGCTACTGATTGCTTCTCTAGATTGTTTTTCTTAAGTGTCAATAATGGTGTAACTTCTGGTCCATTTGTTATTTGTATTATGAGACCATAACCTGTGGACCAACATCGAGGGCCAAGCTTTTTTTTTTTTTTTTTGTTTTTGTTGTTTCCTGAATTAACACCCCATCCTGTTTCCTACTGTTTTTATCATCATGTCGATTCAAACTTACGTTCCAACTATTGCCATGTTGCTCTCCAGAAAGAAAATTTTCACTATTTGCTATGTTGTGTTCCTTCTCTCGCGTCCGTCGGCCGTCGTAATTTAATATATTGTTATGGTTATTATTATTTTTTGATTGTTGCCGACTTACGTGGTGGGCCTTAATAAAAATGATATTCCATTAATTTTGATTTTACGATTAAATGCTTTCCTGAAGTTCTCCTTTTTAACAATATTAATTTCAAATTATTTGTTACGTTAATGAATGTTAGACTCGCTGAATCTTAAAACATGAGCATATAAGTTGTACAATGTAATAAACTTTTCATATTAATTTCCTCGGCTAGTCAGTTCTCCTTAAAGCATAAGATCTTTAGTTATTAATTACAATTGCGGCCCACACACGCGCGAGAGTATTTTTTTTACCTCCGTTAACCATTGTATTGTAGTCAGAGTCCTGGCTCTGGGTCTCGGCTATGGTACTGAAAATAAGAATCTTAAAGCTAAGTATTTTCTGCAACGTCGGGCGGCTGTGGAGAAAAATTAATATTATGTTAATAGCGGGCGAGTTTTCCGCTTCCGTTTTTTTTTCATAAGTTAATATCGCCACGTAATGGCGTCGTTGGCTGCATCGGCCGCTGCGATTGTTGAACTGTAAATTACTTGAATGCAGGTTAATTCAAGGAAGGCGGACATGAAATCAGGATCACCTCTTACAAATTAAAAGTGCACAATAATATTAAATCGGTATATTATATGCTTAACTCATACAAATATGCTTACATTTGCCAGCACTCGAAAGATGTCCGTCGATACACAATAAAGACAAGAGAAGAAGTGAAGTCGACTAAAAAAAATTAACAAAAGAGCGTAACTTGTCGTCTCTTTAGATCATATTGTCATAAATTATTTCTTTGCATTGCATTTCCTTGCATTTCTCGACAGAGAAATTATTGTTTTACGGCTACATGATAAAAATATATTATTCAATTTTTTAATGTCTTTTTTTTATAAATACTGTTTTTTAAGTCTTTTTGTAGTATAGCACTGGGGACGCTATATTGCCCCCCGAAATGTTTGTCATAAAAAATGTTCGTGTTTTTTGACATAAATATTTCCTCTTTCATGTCCACAGTGTCCACACGCAGATTTTTCTTTCACAGTTTACATATGTCACATCGTATGTTGTAATTATTGAGGTGTGTTGCACACAAAGTGTAATACAGATGAAGTTATCTACATAACAATATAATATACAATTGGTTACGTATACAGTCATGTACAAAAGGACATAGAATATAATTAATTTCATTTTGGCTGCTTCTCTTTCGGTTTGCAACTTTTGCGGTGTTCAAAGGTATACAAGCACGAGTTAGTCCGGAATAGTTGAAGTCCCAGGGGTGTCAACTGTTCGCTCCCCATTTGGCGCGGCCGTAGGGAAACCTGGGGAAAACCTCGGCGGAGCGACAGACTAACTGCTTGGGTCACTTTCACTTAAATGTTTCTGGGATGTCATTGGAGTACAGGATGTGCATACATTACAAATATTTTTTTGTTGCACTATGCAAAGAAATGAGGTCATTATAACAATTGATTGCGGTGTCGCTGATGATGTACGCCGCGACGTTTAGCTCGCGACGGCGTCGGTTGGTGTGTTCGGTGCTCGGCGGTCGCGGCGGCTGCGGAGAGGTCAACGCCCGCTCGACGCCAGCGTGTCTCTCGCCGTCACGGAACGTCAGAGTCAGCTGATCGGCTGCACCGTTGGCGATGCGCTTCTGTCTCGCCCGGGCGTGGCGGAGTGGGATGATATTCGCCCCCGCCCTTGTTGGCAGGAGTCAGCTCTGCTACGCATCTCCGACGTAGTACATGAAACATACACACAACCAATGTAATATTTGTTTCCCGCTGCAGATGGTTACGCTAGTGGGAAAGAGGCATTTATTAGTGCGGCAGTTGTTGTTAAGCTTTCGCCAGTTTCCGGGTGTCAAGCCAGCACTGTCTTGCAGAATACATGACATGGACCTTCTCCTGTGAATGCAGTTTTGATGCAATACTGTTTCCATTACACGTCAGTTTTTGTCTCGACAAAATTATTTATGTTTTCGCCGCACTCGCAGGCACTGGTAAGTGTCCCAGTACGAGCTTAGCACAAACATTCGCCGTTTCTGCGGTCGCTGTTTTGCAACAGTCCACGCATCGCATCCCAATCTCGCATTGTTGTACTCACTGAAATTACAGTCTGTCCCAAAAATATTGCCTGTGGGTTTACTTCACGTTAACAGTTTGCATTTATAAGCAAATTCACAGTTTTTCGTGCGTAATATTGGCGTTTGGCGTCCTTACCGCTGTTGAACGTTCAATACTAGCTAGCACTTCACTGTCCGTATCACAGTTTCACCTTCACCGTTTTTCACACTGCTTGAAGTAACTGTTTCGATTAGTTCACAAACACTAATGTATTTCATTCAGTCTGAACTGGATTTTGGCTCGTGCTGGATTTTACCAGTCTCTCGCACCAATTATCTCTTTTCATTTTCCACTTAGAGTCGTACTTGCCTTCAGATTTTCTGACTATACAATTGTATTTCCGTCTCATCTGAGGTCAGTCCCCATGTCATGTCTGCCCACTCATTGCGTACTTGCCCTCCAGAGCCAGGCTTGACTTTACAAAACTTTGCCTCTCGCATTATTGTACACATTTTATAATCTAGGCCTAGCGTGCAAGTTCCTAGATTAATGTTTGATTTGTGACTTTTGTTTACACGATAAATTCGTGTAAATCTCTGCCTTAGCAGATGGCAATATATTTTAACAGTGCTTAGCGGTAGTCGCGTTTACTGATTTGCTTTGTACCTTATCCACAACACATGAGGTACCTTGGGTGATGTACACCCCGCACTCATGTTGTTTAGTAAATTATGATTAAACCTATTTCAGGATCGGTATAGACATAAATACATGGAACAACATATACACTATAATATTGAATTTTATAAGTTTCATTACTACTACAGTTCAAAAATATTCATGACACACTAATGAAAAATTCTTTCATCATTACATGCTGTTGAATTTTTCTTTTAAATATTTTTAAAGCATTTTTAAACATGAAATTTGTAAAATATTCTTAAACCTACGTTCATTTTTTTTCCAAATGCAATTGCTTAAAAATACTATTAATCATTAACATCTACAAAATTGAATCGCACTAATCTTGTGCGCCTCATTGTCTTTAAATGTTACCCTAAAATCTGAACATTTACACACAGAAAAAAATACACTATAAACTTAACCTATTATTCACATGTGTAAACGTTGCTCTACTGAGCGAACTTCTTTAGGTCTTTGTAAGTATTTTCTCTTATTTCCTTCGTAATTGCCTCCTCCCTTGACCACGGGATGGTGTAGTTTGCGTGACAGAAAGTATCGTGAGGTACCACCTCGATGTTATAGGTGTAGTAGCCCTCGATAACACCGGGTTTTTCCGATAACACATGCTCATAATCTATAAGTAGCCGAGTCAATTCGTTTTGTTGTGCTTCAGTCAAATGTTCTGACTCCCTAACTTTCATGCCTATCAGTTTCCTTTTTTCCTCTCTGTCTTCAGTAATAAACTCTTTATAACATGCTTGTCTTGTACTAAAGTCAGAATATACATTCATTACCTGTATTCCTTCGAATCTCGACTGAAAGCTCCGGCAATGTTTACCGTGCACTTCCCGTCTCCTCAACAACGGCAAAATTACGTCTATCCTCATTCATAAGGCTTACTTCCCCGCACAAGAGGTCGATTTTTGCGTCCCTCTGGCGTAAAAATTCCATCCCCAGGATGCAAGCAACACCTAATCCCTTAACTACTAGGAACGAGCTTTTCATTGCTTCATTTCCTACCGTAAACTCGACTTGCACCTGGTGCTTTATGATATGAGATTGTGCACCTATTGCACCTGTAACACGACAATTCTTCACTGGCAATACTGGTATTCTATTATTTTGACTCAAGTACTTGTAAAAATTTGCGCTCATGACATTGGTTGACGCACCGATATCGACTATTATGTGTATTGGTGCTCCATACATATCTGCTTGCAATATAGCCTGCACAACACTTTTGTCAGTTCGGTTACATTTCTGCGGTATGTCTAAAAGTTCCTTTTCTATTTTTGTCCCCTCATTGTATCTCAGCATACAAAGTTTATGGCTGTCATCCGTGGATGTGCCCTCACTACACCATCCTGCAGCCAACAATGGAGAGCGTATTGTGGCTGTCTTTAGTTTAACGGATGAGCATTAGTGGGTTGACAGTTGTCTGTCACTTCCACTAACCTCACATTGTGGTTCTGGTTGTTGTTGTTGTTGCTACTGTTGGGTTGGCCGCCCTGCCTCCCCGATGGTGTATTTTGATATTGTGCATGGCCCTGGTTTTGCGGTGGTCGGTTGTAACTTCCTGACATGTTCTGTGACGAACCTGGGTTGGCGTTCCATTGTGGCACTGTATTTTGTTGCACTGTGGTGTCGGTTCATTACAACCACGCCACTGGTTTCGGTTGTTTCGCCATTGCGGATTGCCGTTACCATTATATCCATTACTCATGCGTCCATCATGATGTCTTTTTGACGATTATAACCGTTGCCGTTATAACCATTGCCATTGTTTGTGCCTCGATTCTGTTGCCGGTGCTCTTGCCTATTCCCGTTACCATTTGGTACTAAGTTACTATCGTTACTGTGGCTGCTATTTGTAATCGGCTTTTTGTTGATTACAGCCTCCATGGTTCCACTTGTTTTCGGTTTTCATATCTTCGATCAATAAGTCAACAGAATCCACTATTTCTATATCGTATTCCGGCACATTGATGAAATATCTTTTAATTTCACTGGGCAACTTCATTTTTATCAATCTGATTATGTCACGATCGGACATGGGCTCGTTCCAGTACCTGGTTTTGTTTATATACTTTTCGAAATATTTGCGTAACGTTCCCATCTTAGGATTGCACATTTCTGGACTGTACAACTCCTTTCGTAGTCTTTCTTGGACGCTATCGGACCAGAATTTTTGCGAGAATGCACCTTCAAACTGTTGCATCGTTAGACATTTTTCGGACACGTCGGTGGCCCACAGTGCCGCGTCACCTTGAATAAAGGAGACCACGAACTGTATTCTTTGTCTTTCCGTCCATGTCCTGGGAAACACATCCCTGAAGCTCTTAATAAATACAACAGGGTGGACATTTCATTTTTCGCTATTGAAGGGTTGGAATGTCCTGTGTTTTATTACATTGTCCTCTGTTTTGCACATCTGATTGCTACATTCTGGACATTCATCACTTCATGATGTGCGCTGCACGGTATCGCATGTTGTTCGTGCTCATAATTCGCATTAGGTTGGGGTTGCGCACTCGCACCCTGCCTACCATCAGCGTTATTATAGTAATCAGTGCGCGGAGTTGGATTCATGATCTGTCCACCACTGTTTACATTGCTTTCCAACGCAGACAGTCTCTGCGCGACCTCCTGTTGCCAATTTGGCAACTCCGCAGTCACACGGGTTTTGATCTGTGTTAATTCGGCACGTAGTGCGGCAGCACTAGCGTCAATATTTACACTCGCGACCGCAGTCGCTTGTTCTACAGCTGTTTTTACGTCGCTTTCAATCTTTGCAGATATCTCGCGATCCGTTACTTCTAGCCATTCATTGAATTCTTTGTCGACTTTTTGAGCTTGCATTTCCAAATATGCATCAATACTTTTCCGTGCATCTATCTCCACATTATCTACGCGGTTGGTTAAAGTCTGGACACTATCTTCAAGCCTAGCCTGCGATATCTGTAATTTTTGCATTTCGCCGGCTAAGCATTGCACAAGATCGGGTATTTCTTTGCACGCGTCCCGCATCTCGGCAAGTTCGCTTTGGATACTGTCTAGTTTTGCTTCACTGCGCTGCTCTTGCTCAATGAGCTTTTGCGTTAATTTTTTCTCCTGCTCATGCAGCATCTGAGCCAGTTTTTCGTCTCTTTGTTTTTCCCTCTGTTCTGACATTCTTTCTTTTTCCCTTTCTTTCTGTTCTCTTTGTTGCTCTTGCTCATAGAGCATCTGAGCCAGTTTCTGATCTCTTTCCCTATCTCTTTCTTCTAACCTGCGCAGAAATTCTGCAAATGGGTCTGCAATCGGTGAGCATACTGGTGCCCCGCTTAATCTAGCACTCGATTGTCCCCCCTGCCCAGGCAGTGGAGTTGTTACTCTATTCCCAATCTAATCTGCTGTGGAGCGTAATTCACCGTCCACAGATTCTCGCTCCCCACTCCGGAAATTGTGTTATCCGAGGCGGTGGCTTGGGATTTGTTTACGTATTGCAAATGATCCTCACTTTCCATATTAACAGAATTTTGTTCTTCTGGTACGGATGCTTTAGGTTGTCCTATCTTACCCATACTAAATTCACTTTAAGCCACTGACGAATCTTTAACACTGGTACACACACGATTAATTATCCCCTCCAAAAATAAACACATAAATACACAGAACACCGAAGGTATCTCATGTGCACATGGGTTCGATATTCCGCACAGAGCTACACAGGATGCTTGCACAATAGGCCTTACCTTACTTATTTTTCTTTCTCGCAATCCTTTTTCTTTTCTACACTTTTTCCTCTCCAGATCTCCTCAGGGTGTGGTTTTGTTGTTGTACATGTAAAAGAATTCATATAAGTATTAATATTTTACAACAATTAGACACATACATAATTACATTCAGTACAATAGAATCACATTAATCGGGCCCCAAAGTTGCGGCGCCAATCTCGCGTCCGTCGGCCGTCGTAATTTAATATATTGTTATGGTTATTATTATTTTTTGATTGTTGCCGACTTACGTGGTGGGCCTTAATAAAAATGATATTCCATTTAATTTTGATTTTACGACTAAATGCTTTCCTGAAGTTCTCCTTTTTAACAATATTAATTTCAAATTATTTGTTACGTTAATGAATGTTAGACTCGCTGAATCTTAAAACATGAGCATATAAGTTGTACAATGTAATAAACTTTTCATATTAATTTCCTCGGCTAGTCAGTTCACCTTACAGCATAAGATCTTTAGTTATTAATTACAATTGCGGCCCACACACGCACGAGAGTATTTTTCTTACCTCCGTTAACCTTTGTATTGTAGTCAGAGTCCTGGCTCTGGGTCTCGGCTATGGTACTGAAAATAAGAATCTTAAAGCTAAGTATTTTCTGCAACGTCGGGCGGCTGTGGAGAAAAATTAATATTATGTTAATAGCGGGCGTGTTTTCCGCTTGCGCTAATTTTTCATAAGTTAATATCGCCACATAATGGCGTCGTTGGCTGCATCGGCCGCTGTGATTGTTGAACTGTAAATTACTTGAATGCAGGTTAATTCAAGGAAGGCGGACATGAAATCGGGATCACCTCTTACAAATTAAAAGTGCACAATAATATTAAATTAGTATATTATATGCTTAACTCATACAAATATGCTTACATTTGCCAGCACTCGAAAGATGTCCGTCGATACACAATAAAGACAAGAGAAGAAGTGAAGTCGATTAAAAAAATTAACAAAAGAGCGTAACTTGTCGTCTCTTTAGATCATATTGTCATAAATTATTTCTTTTCATTGCATTTCCTTGCATTTCTCGACAGAGAAATTACTGTTTTACGGCTACATGATAAAAATATATTATTCAATTTTTTAATATCTTTTCTTGATAAATACTGTTTTTTAAGTCTTTTCGTAATATAGCACTGGGGACGCTATACTTCTGATGATAAGTGTTAGCATTGTGGTTACTATGTTCCCTCCTTTTGTGATTATTACAGTGCCAATTTTGATTACTACCTCTTTCAAAATTTGTGTGCCTATTGTGGTTGTATTTCCCTGTTTTTTCCCCCAAAACTCTATTTAATTTATCTGCATATTTCAAAAACTGATGTTTCATGTCATTCAACTTGACCCCACTCGAGCATCTAACCTCTCAATTTTTTGTTTATATCATTTAGTTGAGCTGTATTTTTACCAATACAATCAAATAACTCTCTTATTGAATGGCCAAATTCTATGAACTGGTTCTTACTATCTTGTTTGTGATTTTCATGTTGCTCATTAATTTTTGCAAATTGGTCATTGTTATCTTTAGTATGTTGATTACTCATTTTTATTAACAATCCTAACATGGTACTTATGTCATTATTATTCTCTTGTCATTATTATTCTCTTGTTTTAATAATGTACATGATTCATCAGTGTCTTTTTCCTGTTCTACTGCTTCATCAATAAAGCTTTCCTGTTGATGTTTCACTATTTAAGTCTGCCTTACCTGTATTACCCTCCCCCCCCCCCCCACTGTTTACGATTCCTGTTCAGTAACTGTCATTTTTAATGATTGTGTAGCAAGACACTTCACCACTAAATGAAAAGCAAAAAAATAAAGATAATATTTCCAATACTTAGCTTTGTTGATGGATGTCGATTTTGTTAATTGTTCATCTCACTTTTTATTTTTCATCCCTTTCTTTTTGATGATTGCAAACATCTTTTGCTGTTATTCTTGCTGTTTTGTAGCTGTAAGTCATACTTGGCTGATTGTTCATATAAAATGTTCATAATATACGCATATTTAATCTGCAACAAGAAGATAGTCCAACACAGAATTCACATTTCAGTTTTAGAAAATCCCTGACAACGCCAAAATATTCTGACCATCACTGCCCTCTTATAACCCAAAATCGATTTATTAATTTTGAAGTAGGTTTAAATTTGGGTGGCTGGTCACATTTTCACAGCACTCGGTACGCTGAAACAGTGACACTGCAGAGAGAGGTAACAATGGTAGAATTTAGATAAACAGTTTTTATAGTACTCATCTGATATTGTTCTTCATTGTTAAAAGTTGTAGGCTCATAGTCCATTCTGAAATGCAATGTTTTATACTAGTATAGTGGATGCTCAGCTTCATTTTCTTAAATAACATGAACACTGCAGATTTTCTGTTGTCGAAACGATATATTTTTAATCATCTCGCTTCACAATACAAATGAACATCAACTACCACATGAACACAACACAGATTATTTGTACTCCATACTCACACACCAAACTTGTACTGTACTAGAACAATGATTTATGTGTAACAACATGTAGCAAAGAAAAAAATATCAATCTATTCGTGCAAAATTATCTATCTGTCTATTCATGCAAAATTATCTTTGAAAAATACACTACAAAAACAAAGTACAAATAATTGTTTATCGTTGCTTATCTTTTGAAGGAGTCCATAATCATCACAGTAATTACATAAAGTGTTTATATGTGTTGAAGTTATAGATTAGTGTTTGGTGTGTACACAAAGGTCATAAGAACAATGACACCAATACCAGTGCCTTTATTCTAGCTTCTGAGCGGAAAAGGTCACGGTTATGTGTTATCAGTGTGATGTGAAGCTTTACATCCCGCCACCCGTGAAGTGCTTCTGGTGCTTGTGTTTTGAGCACGTCTTCCCGATGTATGATGGACCATCTGTGTGGTGACTGTGGACACCCGCTCCATTAAAGTATCCCTATGTTCTGCCATTTGTGTTTGGTAATTGTCGTGACAGTCGCTCCCATATGCACCAGAGTGCCCTGATTATAAGAAAGTGGATTGTTTATTGTGAAAAATTTGACTGACTTCATTCTGTGTCAATGACTTCTACTTTTACCTCTGTTACATCATTCCCACCTTCTCCCTCTTCTTCACCCCAGTGCCCTCCCCCCCCCCCCCCCCACCAGGTGGCACTCCCCATCCGCGGCTGTAGAAGTGCGCTCTTTCTTTGGAGCCCAGTGGTGATGGGGCTCCTTCCCACGACCCCTCCCCCCTGTGTCTCTAAGCCGGAAGCTGTGTAGGTGCATGATGAAGGACCCCTGTATACCGTAAAGTTAATGTCTGTTTTTTTTAAAAAATAATAAATAAATAAATAAATCGATCGATCATAAGCATTGGCAAAGACGTTAATTGTCAATGCGCGGTGGGGTACAGACAAACGAAGGGGCTTTCATTCAATTATTTGTAGGCTATACGATTTCGATTTTTAGACAGGCTCTCTTGTATGTAGAAGTTTCTGTTACGCTGTACTTTTTCCAAATAAGAGAAGCCTTAATGACAGTGTTAAGCATTTTCATTAAATTGAAATAGAACCAAGTCAAGAAAAATTCCTTCATATTTTGCATCATCTAGGGAGTCACTGGTGTTCCCTGCAGTCGGCATCCTGCATCTACAATTGAAATGGAGGAAAAGAAGTCCACGGTCATATTTTCTTAAAATTGACAGAAGGAGAAGCTTTCAGAAGACGATATATATTTGTACTAGTATTCTCTCTTCATTGCGAGCGAAAGGACAATTACCGATCAATTTCTTTCATTCCCTCTTTTAAAATTTATTAAATTATTTTTTTATTATGTTACAACTGGCGACCTAAGTGGCACGACTTCAGGACACCAGTTGTGAGTAGGGTTTGTTAAATATTGTTATCGTAAGAAATTTCTATGTCATTGTTTATTAGTCATAAAAACTAATTGTCTGTATTTTCTGTTCACATGAATCAAAAGGGGAGCAAGTAATGCAAAAACTCAAAATTTAGGAGAAAAATTTTGAAAGGAATAAGAATTGGACGCAGATTACGTATAACATTTCCATAGTAAGCTGTTTTATTCGGCGCAGCAAAGGTAGAACGGCTAGGCAAGTGGCTTGAATGGTTACTCTTGGTAGGGCCTCTTTTGATGTAGATACAAACCATTTCCTCATTATTTCCTTCCTTGAGTTTTACTGGCGAAAAATTTACAGAAATTTTTCAGTGTGATATACACTTTAGAGTGTAGTGGGAAGAGAATTAGAGTCTAGGATACGGGATTGCCAAGTGAGTAAATAATTTCTATTTTTAGTATGAATTTTCGTATTTATGTTAAATTCGGCCTATCAATTCTGTCTCCTTGCTATACTACGACTCTCGGATTTGTCCTCGAGTGTGAGGAGAGATAGGAGCTGGCTGGAACGCAACCGGCTCTGGAAGTCCAGCCTCCTGTGTTCGGCGCACAGTTGGAATTGCCTTGCGAGTATAACTTTCATTACAATTTCTTCTTCTTCTTCTATATTAGCCATTCAAAATTTTTTCTTATTTGATGCTTCTTTTTTTTCTAGATGACCTAAAGTAAATTCAAATTCAGTTGGAGGCAGAACTAGGCACTGTTCCACGTAGCATTGCTGCTGCAGTAGATAATTGTTTTCAGCCTCCAGCTGTACATAACCGACAACAGTACCCACATAAGTATGGAGAAAAATATTCATGTGTGATCCTCCAATGTAACTCGGCATTCATAATAAATAAAATTATGTCTCATCCTGTTACAGGAACAGCTCTACACGACTTGGATTTGCTGAACAGGCAGCTGGAGTCTGTTCATCAACAGATGCAGGAAAAGCCTCTAGCAAATAATGAGATGGCCAAGCAGCATACTTGTAAGTTAAAAAAAAAGATTGTCTATCTCTAATAGTAGTGCTAGTAGTAGTAGTGGTAGTAGTAGTATAGAAAGTTTTTTCTCCAACAAATCGGATATATATATTGTTTATTTTTGTTGTTCTAGGTGAGGACCAACAAAATCGATCATACCTCTCTCTCCTTCACGATAATTATGATGATTTTTTGAGGGTGCTGTGGAATCACCTGATGAATTGTATATGCCCTGCAGCCAGAGCTAAGAAAACTAATTATTCACTCTGCTTATAACCATGTGATCGTCAGAATTCATTCTTCCACCGCACCAGCAGCGGTAAACAGTGTACTTAACTACTATTTATTTTACCTCTACTTGTTCTTCTACAGCGTGGCGCGCGTACTCGTGGCGGCTGAACCCAGCCACATCATCGCCCTGGCATCCACGGGCCGCCCTTCACAGCAGCGTCTTCTCCTGCGCCGTCATGTGAGGTACAGTACGCACCCCTGTCCACCTCGCCAACTCCATCGAATAGTTCTAGTTGCAGTATTAGTAATAGAGAAGATTATGTGGCTAGTTGCAGTTCCCTCCCCCGTCCCTTTAGTGAAGGTCATCAGGTCAGTGATACCATATGGCAGGAGGGTACAGCGACCCTATTGGATTTCTTACCGCATGCCTTCTTGTCATGGAAACAGAACTCCTCAAGGTAGTCAATGATCCGCAGTATCCCGCCATTAAATGCAGTACTTTGGTTTGCATTGAATTATCACACCCCCCATAGTTGAGTCTGGTGTTGAAGAGACGAGTATTCATTATCTCTGGGAGGAAAATGGCGTGACAACGCGGAGTACATCAATCGCTGAGTGGTTTCATAAATCCACCTTAAATGCTGTATTGGGCTGGTTTTCTGAGATGGAAGTGAAAGGCTCAGCTAAGGCACTCAGCAGAATTCTACACTTGAACATCCAAACATATGTCTAAGATCCGGTAAATGGGTGGTCTAGCTATATCATGCTCCCTAAAGATATAGCTAACAAGAGGGAATGTATTAATGTCGAAAATAGAAAGGATCAGGCTTGTTTTGCATGGTCAATCCCGGCTTGCGAAAGAGAGTACAATTACAGAGATCATCCTGAGCGTCCCAGTAGACACCATGTAGGTGGAAATATACATTCATGTTATAACTTTGATGTTATAGAGTTCCCAGTCAAGATCCAGGACATACCTAAATTTGAGGCGCAGAATATTGGCATATCAGTTCACGTTTATGGCCTGGAGAAGAAAAGCAAGTCAGATGAGCAGAACAAGCATATCATCATGGGCCCCCTCCAGTTCTCAAAACTTACAGGTGAGCGTGAGCTGCATGAAAACATGTTACTTTCTCTCAAGGTGATAATTATCACAATGTTTGGATCAAAGACATGTCCCGACTCCTTTTCAATCAGTTGTCAAAAAAAGAACATAAAAAGCGTATTTGCTTAAGATGTCTCTATATTTCTCCTCAGACAAGTTATTAGCTGCACATCTAGTAGACTGCACCCCCAAGGATCCGGTATGTGTTATTATGCCTAATGAGGAAAACAAATTCATAAAGTTTAAGAATGCTCATCACCAGCAGCGATGCCCGTTTGTAGCATACACCAACTTTGAATGCCTCCTCAATCCTGTGGCACGCTGTAAAGAAAAACATGTACTATATGCGGCAGCATACCAAATTGTATCCTCATATGATTCCAGTCTTAACCACTACAAATCTTATGTCGGGGACAGCCCTGCAATTTGTTGCACACTGAGCTTGAAAAACTTTCATGGGGGGTTGATAAACTTTACAGTGGCAACGTTCCCATGACCAAATCGAAGGAGAATGAATATTTGTATCATAATGCGATTCATTACCATATTAATGGGATGCTTGTAGATAGAAAAGCAGAAACTCCTAATAGGGACCACTGTCATCTTACGGGTAAGTTCCGTGGTGCAGCTCACTACGCTTGCAATTTGAAGTACCAGCTACCTAGGCACATACCTGTCTTCTTCCACAATTTAAGTGGGTATGACGCTCACTTTCTAGTTGAGCACTTGGCTGATTTCGGTTTGGAGAAAGATCAGGTCAGTAATGCTGAGAGCGCGGAGAAGTATATTTCATTCTCATGAATGACACCGAGAATTATGCTCTGCTTCCTTGATATGCTACGTTTTAAGCAGGCACCACTCATTGAAACTCTGCCTCGGGGGACATGCATATCACTTGAGCTGCGTTTCCCGACGAGAAAAAGTTTCAACTTGTGACTAGGAAGGGGCTTTCCCATATGAGTATGTGAATAGTGTGGCAAAACTCAACGAAGCCAGGCTATCCGACATAACTGCATTCTCCAGCAAGCTTACAGGCGATGTCATAACGAGTGCAGAGTATGAGCATGCCATGAATGTATGGCGGGAATTCAATATTTCCACTTTAGGAGAGTATGCATGGCTTCACATAGACACAGATGTGCGCTTCCTTGTGGACGTTTTCGAGAAATTCCAGAGTCTGTCATCGGGGTTGTCTTGGGACGTAATGCTCAAGAAAACGAAGTGCAGCATCGAATTATTGACTGATGCTGACATGCATCTTTTCTTTGGGCGATGGATCCCTAGGGGACTTTGCCAACATGTCCATAGGCATGCATAGACAAATAACCCACAGATGGGTGACAGGTTCAACACATCCCTTGATCCAAGTTATATAATGTATTTCAGTGTGAATAACTTATACAGGCACGCCATGCAGCAATCACTACCGATTGGCGAGTTTCGATGGGTGTCCAAAGACGAATGCAAGAGATTAGGTGGAAAAATCATGCGGGGTTTGGCAGCTGATTCTGAAGTAGGGTATGTGGTAGAGGCAGAACTCGCATACCGTATTAGTTTGCATGATGTGCATACTGATTTGCTGCTGTGTCCAGAGCAACTAGTTCTGCAAGGAGGCTCCACGCCAAAACTGGTGACAACACTGGGGGATAAGTGGAGATACAGTATTCATTATCGTAACATCCAGCAATGCCTCAGCTTGAGTATGGACCTGGTTAGAATTACCCGGGCTATCTCCTTCAAGCAGTACCCGTGGTTGAAGGAGTATATTGATTTGAATACGAGGCAGAGAGCTTCTGAGGACGTGTGAAAGGTTTTTATAAATTAATGAATAATTCAATTTTCGGTAAAACAATGGAGAATTTGGGGGAATGGCATGAAGTTTTGATTAGAACTGAATGGAATGGACGTAATGGCGTAAGAAAGGGCACTTCCAGACCAAATTTTAAGCAGGTCACCATATTCAATTAGAACTTTGTTGCTGTGGAGATGGGGAAGACTGCAGTAGAGTTTATGAAACCTATTTATGTGGGGATGTGCATACTAGAGCTATCCAAACTTCACGTGTACTGCTTTCATTATGAGTTTGCGAAAACTCATTTTGCAGATACTAAATTATTTTATGTGGATACAGATAGCTTCAGCTATTGGGTGAAGAACTGCAAATCCATATGAAGTAAAGGTGCCACGGTAATGAATTCGACACTTCCTCATACACAGCTGATAATCATTATGCTATAATTCTGCAGAACAAGAAGGTTATTGGTCTTATGAAGGACGAGTCAAATGGATGGCTGATTGTGGAGTTTGTTGGTCTATGCTCAAAACTGTATGCATATCCTACATTGGAAGGTGCCACCAGATGCGGGCTAAGGGTGTGCATCATATGACATCGAGAGCCCTCTCTATCGAAAACTATTTGCAGTGCCTGTACAGTGGTGTTCACAGTGCTGCACTGTAACCACCACTTACGGTACGGCAGACCAGTATTCGATCGAGAGGACAAGAGGTGTACACTGTGTTGCAGTCTAAAATCGATCTGTCACCTCATGACGATAAAAGGGTCATTTGTGATGACAGGATTGAAACTCGCCCATCCTCATACTACTCACTTGTAGCGAGAGAAAGGGTGGGGGACTCTGAGTGATAGTGAGTGACTGAGAGAGAGAGAGAGAGAGAGAGAGAGAGAGAGAGACTGCAGAGTAGTAGTATGACCCTTTTATCATAGTGTAATTAATTTTGTGTGTTTGTGTGTGTGTTGTGTAAATATATTTGTGTATTATGTACATGTGAATATATATAGAGGGAGAGAATGTGTGGAAAAGAGAGGATAAAACGAAAAAAATAACAAAATTTATGTTTATATGTGTACATCATGTGTATGAAATGTAGAAAAAAGCAGAAACAAAAAAAATTAATAAGAAACAAATATATATATATATATATATATATATATATATATATATATATACTGTTTTGTTCATACGCAACATATGTGTAGCTGGGATATATATACACTCCTGGAAATGGAAAAAAGAACACATTGACACCGGTGTGTCAGACCCACCATACTTGCTCCGGACACTGCGAGAGGGCTGTACAAGCAATGATCACACGCACGGCACAGCGGACACACCAGGAACCGCGGTGTTGGCCGTCGAATGGCGCTAGCTGCGCAGCATTTGTGCACCGCCGCCGTCAGTGTCAGCCAGTTTGCCGTGGCATACGGAGCTCCATCGCAGTCTTTAACACTGGTAGCATGCCGCGACAGCGTGGACGTGAACCGTATGTGCAGTTGACGGACTTTGAGCGAGGGCGTATAGTGGGCATGCGGGAGGCCGGGTGGACGTACCGCCGAATTGCTCAACACGTGGGGCGTGAGGTCTCCACAGCACATCGATGTTGTCGCCAGTGGTCGGCGGAAGGTGCACGTGCCCGTCGACCTGCGACCGGACCGCAGCGACGCACGGATGCACGCCAAGACTGTAGGATCCTACGCAGTGCCGTAGGGGACTGCACCGCTACTTCCCAGCAAATTAGGGACACTGTTGCTCCTGGGGTATCTGCGAGGACCATTCGCAACCGTCTCCATGAAGCTGGGCTACGGTCCCGCACACCGTTAGGCCGTCTTCCGCTCACGCCCCAACATCGTGCAGCCCGCCTCCAGTGGTGTCGCGACAGGCGTGAATGGAGGGACGAATGGAGACGTGTCGTCTTCAGCGATGAGAGTCGCTTCTGCCTTGGTGCCAATGATGGCCGTATGCGTGTTTGGCGCCGTGCAGGTGAGCGCCACAATCAGGACTGCATACGACCGAGGCACACAGGGCCAACACCCGGCCTCATGGTGTGGGGAGCGATCTTCTACACTGGCCGTACACCACTGGTGATCGTCAAGGGGACACTGAATAGTGCACGGTACATCCAAACTGTCATCGAACCCATCGTTCTACCATTCCTAGACCGGCAAGGGAACTTGCTGTTCCAACAGGACAATGCACGTCCGCATGTATCCCGTGCCACCCAACGTGCTCTAGAAGGTGTAAGTCAACTACCCTGGCCAGCAAGATCTCCGGATCTGTCCCCCATTGAGCATGTTTGGGACTGGATGAAGCGTCGTCTCACGCGGTCTGCACGTCCAGCACGAACGCTGGTCCAACTGAGGCGCCAGGTGGAAATGGCATGGCAAGCCGTTCCACAGGACTACATCCAGCATCTCTACAATCGTCTCCATGGGAGAATAGCAGCCTGCATTGCTGCGAAAGGTGGATATACACTGTACTAGTGCTGACATTGTGCATGCTCTGTTGCCTGTGTCTATGTGCCTGTGGTTCTGTCAGTGTGATCATGTGATGTATCTGACCCCAGGAATGTGTCAATAAAGTTTCCCCTTCCTGGGACAATGAATTCACGGTGTTCTTATTTCAATTTCCAGGAGTGTATATATACGCACCATGAGGGTGCTTTAAATAGAATAGCTTTTAAGTTTTTTACCAGTCGCTAGCCATCCAAGTCAGAATAGTTTTTACACATATACAGAGGTGTGTAGGTGTTCGAAATGGTCACCATTAACATCCACACACAAATGATGCCACCGAACTGCAGCACGAACTACTGACTGCAACGTGTTCAGTTGGATATTTGGGCATGATCGTACAATGGATTCTCAAAGTTCATCCAATGAGCGTGGCTTTTGTCGATAACCGACGTCCTTTAGTGTTCCCCACAGGTAAAAGTCCAGAGGAGTTAGGTCTGGGGAACGTGATGGATACTCCACAGCACCTCTACGGCCTATCCATCTTCCTGGTAGATTTTCGTCGAGATACGCCTTAACACGATTTTGGTAGTGGGCTGGGGCACCGTCTTGTTGTAAGTAAACTCTTCCGTCTCCGTACGAGTCTCGGATGGCAGGTAAAATGCATAAGCTTCTGAAGGTAGCCGGCACGGTAGCTCAGCGTGTTTGGTCAGAGAGCCGGTTGGCCTCTGTAATAAAAAACTGAGGGGAAGGATCAACCACCGAACTTGAATAGGATGTCTTGCGACGTCTGCAACGACCAAACACAACTATCAATAACGAACAAAATGAAAAAAAGAAGGTACAACTCACTGGTAACTGTGCCGTCAACGAAGAATGGCCCAAACAAGCCTGGTAAATTCGTGGCTTTGTCTACGTGGACATTCGGATTTTCGGCGGCCCAGTAAGTGCAATTGTGGCGGTTTACTGTACCGTTGAGTTTGAACTGTGCCTCATCAGACCACATAATCATCTCTGCAAACCCTTCATCGTTTCGCACCATGTTAGTAAACCACTCACAGTACTCCATTTTACGATCTGGGTCGTCCTCATTCATTGCTTGTAGCAATCGTGGGATGTAGCACTCCCACTTTGCTGTCTTCAAAATTCGCCGAACACTTGAGCGACTCACTCCAGTTCCACGGGCGCACTGTCTCACAGACTTCTGTGGTGAGCGAGTGAATTGTTTGTTGTAACACACGACGGGAGTTATCTGGACTTGTTACTGTTACAGGTCGTCCAGATCGTTGTTTGTGTAAATCTTTAACACAGCCTTCGGCTTCAAATTTGTCTCAAATGCGACGAATCGTTAAATGTGTTGGTGGCTCTGTTTGATACTCATTTCGCCATTGCCGTTGAACTTCATTAATGTTTTCGTGCTTAAAATACCACTTGAAAACTGACTTCCTTTCATCGAATGTAAGCCTTGCGCCAGCCATGTTTACTCTAGCAACTAGGTGCAGCTAAAAACAAAGCACTGACTATCTGGCGACTGTTATCTGACAAAACAAAACAACGCAATACAACGCTTGTGTGGCAATTGTCGGAACTACAAACTATTACACTGCCAACTAGTCTGTCAATTAGTTTGCCAGTTATGGACTTTTAAAGAGTGGATACATTTTTCTGGACTCCTCTGTACATAGCTCACAGTCCATCAGAATTGTTATTGTACAAACATTTCCTATTGTGGACTCTTGAAATTAGATTCTAAGTGTGCGGAGTCCATCAGATTAATTGTAAAAGCTATGCTACTGCGGCTGTCGAATTTAGCTATAGTAGTAAAGAAAGTATCCCTGCTTTAGTTTTTAGCATAGATTTGTAAAAAGAAAAAATTCTACCAGTGTCACTGTTGTAGCGTGTAAGATAAAAATATTTCTGCATTGGAACAGCAGAGTCAATTTGTACCTCAAGTATACTACATTGTACCTCAAGAATACTAAATTGTACATCAACAATACTATATTGTAGTATTTGTGTGAACTGAATAAAACAAGAAAAAAATTAGTTATCATACATCTTTGTTGTTATTTACAAAAATAAACCTTATCCCTATTGCATTATATAAAGGCTGTGCATGTCTCAAATGACATTAGTTTTGCTGAAGACGAGTGCTATTAAGGAGGTGAAGTTTAACATGGAAGATAACAAAATATATAGAATGGTTACATGGAATTACGCCTATCATGCAGCACAGATTGTGTTATGGGAGCAGGAGGCTTCCAAAGATATATAGCAGACATCTCTAAAATTATATCTCCTGTGCTTGAAAAAATGCACAGGCATAGCATGTGGTTAAAAAACTGTAAATTGTCACAGCAGGAACATGCCTAGAAAAAAGAATACAGAGGTTGTGAGGCAAAAATTGATTTATTTTTCATCCAAATTAAAAGTAATTTTACATTTTCATAAGCAGATACAGCATCACTTTTTATACATGTTCTTGAGTCGATAGAGAGAAGCACACCCATAGATTCCAGGTCTTGAATAGCAGCAAACTTAAAGATTTGACGCATCCATGAGATCTTCTCCTTCCCCTTCACGTAGAGGATTGTATCTGTGTGATCGAATAATGTAAGCACAGTAACCATATCTTTATAGTGTTTGCCAGGATCATCCCAATGAATTCCATGGTAGAAACGTGTTAACCACTTTGCACTCTTTCGTGTCTTAGCACACCTCTCATACCTGAAAGGCCTTGGTGATGCAAAGTTTGCTGAGAATGTCTCTATTATTCCAGCATCTCGTGTGTACGCTACAAACGCAACATCTTTAAATATGAATTGCCTAAGGTCACCATCATAGAAACCCTGAGCGTTCGCAATGCTGTTCACACCTTCAGACGCCATTGTGAAATGCTCAAGGTATCGTGCAGCACTTATTCATTTATATAGCTCGTTGCACAACACCGGTGAGCGGGCAGTAGTTGATCACACAGTCATGTAGAAGTAGAGCATACACGGCAGTGTGTTCTGGGAAATTTGTCGATGATTCCAGACTTAATTATCTCGTTCTGTTTCGAGCAGTCTATTACGATAATCGTTGAAAGTTCCTTGAACTTAAGCAGTCACGTCATAAGCTAGATTGTATACATTGTGATTCCACTGCAGATGTAAATTGTCATATGGGTAGAATTCTGAATTGAGGTAGACTTTGGCATTAGTTATCTTACAGTTGGCGAACATGGTGGAATCGTTTGCTATATTAGCTCTTCTATCAGTCTAACACACAAGTATTATGATTCTAGGTGTCTCTAGCTGTGATGAGGTTTTAATAACCCATGTTTGTCTGCTCGCAGTCAGTAACACTGGGTACTCGGAAACCTCCCACGAGCGAAATGTCAGTGACAGAAACGTACCGGAATTCAGAACTTTTAAAAGCTTCAAACGCTCCTCGTTGGATAAACTGATGTGAGGCATTTTCCATATTATCTTGCTGATTGTGATCACATTCTCCTCATGAGCTCCCTGAATGTATGAGTTATTGTCCGGCGCCCTCCGTGCCAGAATGAGTTCCTGTTTAGCATTCATAATAATCTCTCATTTTTAGAGGTATGCATGCAGTAAATCGCTTGTACTCTGCAACTGTTCTATCCTCCGGATCGTCTATGAGCCATCCCACATTTTGTAAACTATGCAAATCTGCAAGTGATGCAGAGATTTATGTTTTAAGGGTTGATGTTATGCCGACATTGTGTGTATGGTCGATCTCAGACCCATCGAGTGCATAGCGAATCTCTTGGGACAGGAATGCTAAAGCGTTATGTGTAAGCTTGGATCCCACTGTACTGCTGCTGTCTGTTTTCTTGAATGACCCCTCTAGAACTATGAAACTCTTGCACGGAAGCGTGAGTGCGCCTTGGTGCTGGATGACAATCCTAATTTCATCATTCCTGTTAAATGTGATTGAAGTGTAAGGTTTATGAGAGAAGTATTTCTGACGTATAATTCTCTCATCGTATTCTACCGGGCTGGTTATATTGAGTGAGTACGTCATTGCGCGGTTTCAAGTCAACTGATTTAAGAAACTCGTAGTTCGCACTTTGCTATTCAGTAGGGAAGTGGCATGCTGTGGATTGCGTGCACTTGTTTTATACCGTATGCCCATCCTGCCCTAGATGTAATTGTACAATGATTTCCTCACCATGAAGATCAACAAGTTGGTTATTCTGGTCCACAATACGCAGCTCCCAGTAGTCCAATGTTTGAGCTGTCACTGGAAGGTATATTGCATTGGCAGGGGTCTCAACAATCTTATATCCCGTTGCAACTGAGGGGAAGAATCCGTAAATAGTATGAATCAGACTGTCGTTGAGACAGGAGTTCGTTGCAATGTTACACTCGACTCGGATTGTGCTGACAGGAAGTATGTCCACAGTCTGATCTGACCTGTAAAATTTACTTGGATCCTTCTTCAAAACCTGCCCTTTTGTGAAACCCAACAGGCGCCCTATTGAACCTTTCTGGTGAAAGTCAGTCGTTGCATTTACAGTCCTTATTTCGGATTTAAGTGTATTGATGTTTGCACTTAGTTTAATACCTTTTCCAGACTGTTTGAAGACTTTGTTTAAATCGTCGATATCATATGCACCCGGTTCTATTTCCACAATATATTTTTCACCATAATATCCTGATGCCGTTTGTTGTTAGTCTCAGTGATATTTGGGATGCTGTTGTACGTCTCCAGTCCAATCAATGCAATACTCCATTCATCAATGCTCAAATCAATTGGTGGGAAGTAATTTGCACGCAATACAGATGATCGTTCTTTTAATGTCAAAGTGTACAACATTGCATTGGAACCTCAACTGATGAAGGAATGTTTAAAGCTCCTCCTTATATAGCATGCTTCTTCTTCTTTGAAAACGTCAAGACAAACATGATGCAGAGGTGCCCACAGAGGTGTATTTAAGCCATGATAGCGTTGATAATTGTAAAAACACGTCTTCTGTGAGTGAAGTATCGTTGCAATTCTTCTGGCGGTTGTAGGTCACCAAATGAGTCGAAATAGTAGACGGTATCGAAATTTTTCATAACATATGATACCAGTACCCACTTCCAGCAAACTCTAAATTCACAATGCCACATTCACCAGTTTTCCACACCGTCTTCGGTACTGTATCCCGCATAAACACACCACGGAATCTTGGTATGTTGAAATGGTTTCTAACAAACTTAAGAAGATCAGTATTTGTGAGTGGTCGATCTGGTAGGACCGCTAATGGGCTTTTTTTTATTTATTTATGAATAGACCAAGCCGTTTCCTGTGTGATTTCAAGTATAGTCCTTTTCGAATGACTGCGGCTTCCATCATGCGATTCTGTCTTCTTGCCTCTTATAACTGCGCTTGGGTGTTTTGCGCATTCTTGACTGTTGGAGCGAGAGCTGCAGCACCACCGGCGACGGAACCTACCGCCGAGAGCGCGGAGGAGGCCGGGATGAGAAAAGGAATAAAACCGCCGGATGTCTTGGGTACTGGTAGAACACGAGGTGCCTTAACCAATCCTCTTCCTCTTCCAATATCTTTATACTTCAGGGCGTTTTTAGCTGCATACATCGCTGTCAGGATACATTTCTTCAAACAGCTCTGCTTCCCACCCTTGTCCTTCTTCTCGTTTAGTGCACAACATGCAGCATTCATAAGTCGCTTGAAATTCATCACTCCTAAACCCAACTTAATTTTTCCTTGCATGGTTTTATCAACTGCAAATGCTGTGATGCCTTGACCTATACCAAAATCCTTTCTTCCCCATATCGCCTTAGCCTTAACTGCTAAAATCCTATCTGCATTGTGACGACTTGATGGATCTTTATTTGCGGCGTATGCAATGTCATGTCCCATACAAGCTTCGTCGAGCAGATTAACCCCCTTATCACCCTGTGCCGAGCGTTTCTGAAGCTATGTCCCAGCTCCACAGTAGTTATACCCAGGGATGTATAATTCCACAGGCCGTTTGTCTAGAACACCACCACTTCGTCTAATGCGTCTCCTAGCGCACATGTTATGCTACTGTGGTGGTTGTGAACTATGCGCCTCCATTATTTAGCAGATCGTTGGCATCAATCCAATTGTTTTATGTAGCAGGAAAACCAAGCCATTTGACTAGTGCTTTATTTCCACGGCGCCTTATGACTCTCGCCACGAGAAAAACATCCGGTTGTTACCTTTTCTGCAACTCCTCGGTGTAGAAGCAGCCTGCAGTTTCTTCACCTTTACTGTCCTTCAATATATAAGTTCTACGATTCGTTCTTTGCACCTTTGAAACTATAAATATCTCTGTTGACCAGTTCGGTAGGTACAATTTCTCAAATGCCGTCTTGTGTTTTGAGATACGTACCAAATCGCCTACATTAAATTTCTGTCTGCATGGATCCAGCATTTTAATGTGATAGTACACCATATCCATGAGTCCATTATCACGAACATCGATTGGTCTCATTTTTATTGTGGTATGTTTGGTTCGATTATACTGAGCAATTTCGAGGATGATATCTGTCCATTTGTATGAGCTGCGAAGGCTAAAACTTATCCACTATCGACCTTCTGTTGTTATGTTCAGACACTCCACGATACTTGCCTTCAGGAGTGTGAATGTTGAGTAGTGATGTATTCCACACCGCTGCATCACGGTCTTGAAATAACTGTTGTAGAACTCCCCACCGTGTTCGATTTGGAGATTCTCTGGGCATCGATTCGTCCCTGTCAGTAACAAACGCTCAAAAAAATCTACGACATTTCTAGCCGTTTTTGTTTTAACAGGTAATGTGCGAGCAAATTTGGGGTATTTATCAATAACCATTAAAATATATTATAATCCATTATTCTCATGTGAATATTCCCTCATATCTACAAGATCAATTGCCATAAATCATCCAAACCTTTAATCATAACATGCCTACGAGGGTATGTTTTGCGTGCTTGTTTGTGCACTTCTCGAACTACTGTCTCCATACTTATTCGATGGTACCTCTCTCTCTAAGCTCAGAGAATACTGAAAAAACCTTCATTCGAATGAGCTGTATTACAGGCAGCAGCTGATGCCATTAACAGCTGAGTCGATCTATCAGCTCGTTGGGGTCGTCATAATATATATACTGCGGGATTCGATTGTTCACTGCTTTATGTTCAATGTCAATACCATCACCTCTGCCGCTGTTGTTGTTTTCGCCTTCAAGTATTGGTTTCATAATGGTTTTATATTTCTTGTTGCTCAGGCTTTTCGCACTGTTATGTACTCCAGTCATGTGCAGTACTTCATGGTATGTTGCACTATCATTAACTGAATAATTTATAGGTTTTTTGGTAAGTCTTAGGAAAATAAGATTGATTAAGCCAGGTGTTCTCTGAAACCGCCTACACCAATCTGTATTGTGTCATCAGTTACAGTTATAATTTAAAGGTTTTTTGGTAGGTCTTAGGAAAATAAGATTCATTAAGCCAGGTGTTCTCTCAAACCACCTATCACCAATCTGTATTCTGTCATCAGTTGTGTACCGACATGTACGGTCTTCCTCTGCTAACGCTGTATGTTCTATCTATCCGACCGTGGGCGTGACGGATAATGAATTCCTCAATGGCAACACCATTATTATCACGTGTTTTTTGTTTTTGCTGAGAGCTGTCGGAGAGATTCAGTACAGGCTTAAAGGTCTCTCTTAGTGTTTGCTGTCGATCCATATGCCCTAACTTCAGCAACCGTAATTTCTCACGAACTGCTTTCCGCGCTTGAATCACTTTCTGCTTCGTTATTTATTTATTTATTTATTTGTCCATATAAATCTCTTTTTAAGTACATATATTGTACACAGGATATTGGACAGAAAACCTTTTTAGCTATTGGATTTTCAAATATCAAACATAAATTTCATAAATTTTTATCACAAATTGGATCTATACAGTTAGTAATTACAAATTTTTCAAATACTGTATATTTATAACTTATTTCTACAATTAAAGATACAAATTACATTTTTCTTGCATAAGATACTGTGAGACTGAATAGTAGCAGTTTTTCAGAAAGTAGGATGTCACAAACTTTTTAAAGCTTTGTAGTTCAGTAAGAGATTTTATATGTCTTGGTAATCTGTTGTAAAGTTTTGTTCCTGCATGATATACACCTTTTTGGAATACTGTGGTGTTACAATGATTGGCATGTATGTCACTGTCTGACCTGGTGCTGTAATCATGGACACTTTTGTTTTGAGGAAAAAGGTTTTCTTTTCTCAGTATGCTTTTGTTTTGAGGAAAAAGGTTTTCTTTTCTCAGTATGCTTTTGTTTTGAGGAAAAAGGTTTTCTTTTCTCAGTATGCTTTTTTTTGACATGCGTATATAAATGCAGGGAAGGGGTAGGATCTTTAGATCTTTAAAGAAAGGTTTGCATGATTTTCTGCTGCTCACTTGTTTCATTATTCTTATAATTGCCTTTTGTTTCCTGAAAACTGTTATGGCCTGATGTACATTTCCCCAGAAAATTATACCATACTTCGATATTGAATGTACACGAGCAAAGTATACAGCCCTAACTGTTTCTGCGCTAGTACTGTTGCAGAGAATTCTTACCACAAGCTCATTTTTGCTAGTTTTGAATTTAGGGCTGTGATATGAGTGTTCCATTTAAGATTTTCCTGGATATGAATCCCAAGAAATTTAGTTTCTTTGGCAGAACTAATGTTTTGGTTATCTATACATATTACAGGTTGTGCCGGATTTTTATTTTGATCAGTGTGGAAATTCATGAATACCGTTTTTTGGGGATTAACTATTAGCCTGTTTCTGGTAAACCATTCAGACACTCCTTTGTAATATCTTTTGCAAATGCAGTAAGATTTTCTTCATTATTCCCTTCAATCAATAGACTGGTGTCATCTGCAAACAGTACTGGTTCAGAATCCCTAACGTGTGATGAGAAATCATTAATGTAGACCAAAAAAAAAAAGAAAGGGACCTAAAATGGAGCCCTGTGGAACACCATGAGTTACCAGAATGAGATTTTCGCTCTGCAGCGGAGTGTGCGCTGATATGAAACTTCCTGGCAGATTAAAACTGTGTGCCCGACCGAGACTCGAACTCGGGACCTTTGCCTTTTGCGGGCAAGTGCTCTACCAACTGAGCTACCGAAGCACGACTCACGCCCGGTACTCACAGCTTTACTTCTGCCAGTACCTCGTCTCCTACCTTCCAAACTTTACAGAAGCTCTCCTGCGAACCTTGCAGAACTAGCACTCCTGAAAGAAAGGATATTGCGGAGACATGGCTTAGCCACAGCCTTGGGGATGTTTCCAGAATGAGATTTTCACTCTGCAGCGGAGTGTGCGCTGATATGAAACTTCCTGGCAGATTAAAACTGTGTGCCCGACCGAGACTCGAACTCGGGACCTTTGCCTTTTGCGGGCAAGTGCTCTACCAACTGAGCTACCGAAGCACGACTCACGCCCGGTACTCACAGCTTTACTTCTGCCAGTACCTCGTCTCCTACCTTCCAAACTTTACAGAAGCTCTCCTGCGAACCTTGCAGAACTAGCACTCCTGAAAGAAAGGATATTGCGGAGACATGGCTTAGCCACAGCCTTGGGGATGTTTCCAGAATGAGATTTTCACTCTGCAGCGGAGTGTGCGCTGATATGAAACTTCCTGGCAGATTAAAACTGTGTGCCCGACCGAGACTCGAACTCGGGACCTTTGCCTTTCGCGGGCAAGTGCTCTACCAACTGAGCTACCGAAGCACGACTCACGCCCGGTACTCACAGCTTTACTTCTGCCAGTACCTCGTCTCCTACCTTCCAAACTTTACAGAAGCTCTCCTGCGAACCTTGCAGAACTAGCACTCCTGAAAGAAAGGATATTGCGGAGACATGGCTTAGCCACAGCCTTGGGGATGTTTCCAGAATGAGATTTTCACTCTGCAGCGGAGTGTGCGCTGATATGAAACTTCCTGGCAGATTAAAACTGTGTGCCCGACCGAGACTCGAACTCGGGACCTTTGCCTTTCGCGGGCAAGTGCTCTACCAACTGAGCTACCGAAGCACGACTCACGCCCGGTACTCACAGCTTTACTTCTGCCAGTACCTCGTCTCCTACCTTCCAAACTTTACAGAAGCTCTCCTGCGAACCTTGCAGAACTAGCACTCCTGAAAGAAAGGAGAGCTTCTGTAAAGTTTGGAAGGTAGGAGACGAGGTACTGGCAGAAGTAAAGCTGTGAGTACCGGGCGTGAGTCGTGCTTCGGTAGCTCAGTTGGTAGAGCACTTGCCCGCGAAAGGCAAAGGTCCCGAGTTCGAGTCTCGGTCGGGCACACAGTTTTAATCTGCCAGGAAGTTTCATATCAGCGCACACTCCGCTGCAGAGTGAAAATCTCATTCTGGAAACAACCCCAAGGCTGTGGCTAAGCCATGTCTCCGCAATATCCTTTCTTTCAGGAGTGCTAGTTCTGCAAGGTTCGCAGGAGAGCTTCTGTAAAGTTTGGAAGGTAGGAGACGAGGTACTGGCAGAAGTAAAGCTGTGAGTACCGGGCGTGAGTCGTGCTTCGGTAGCTCAGTTGGTAGAGCACTTGCCCGCGAAAGGCAAAGGTCCCGAGTTCGAGTCTCGGTCGGGCACACAGTTTTAATCTGCCAGGAAGTTTCACCATGAGTTAGTCCACATGGTTCTGAAACGTGTACCTGGAGTTCATTTCCTTCTGTGTACTTAATTTCAGTTACCTGAGAATGATATTCCAAATATGATTTGATCCACTGATTTGGCACACCTCTTACACCATACCATTCGAGCTTCCTCAGGAGTATAGAATGATCAATCACATAAAAAGCTTTTGTTAGGTCCAAGAATAAACCTGAGATATTTCTGTGGTTGTCCACTGCATTTAAGACATGGTTTATCAGATTGAAAGTGGCAGTTTCAATTGATCTCTGTGGTCTGAAGCCATGTTGACATCCAGAAATAATATTATACTTGTTGAAGAATGTAATTAGTTTTGAAAGGAACACTTTTTCAATAATTTTCGAAAACCCTGACAGTAGAGACACAGGCCTATAGTTACCCATACATTGATGATCACCTTTTTTATATAGGGGTATTACTTTTGCCATTTTCAGTTGCTGAGGGAAGACACCACATGATAAGGATGAATTGCATATGTCCAATAAAGGTGAAAGTATTTGACTTGCTGTTATTTTTATAATATAATCTGGAATATCATCAATACCAGTTGAATACTTACTCTTCAGTGAATTAATGGTATTTAGGAGCTCTGTTGGGCTTACTGGACTGAGGAACATGGATATATTATTTATTTCAATAGATGAAAGTTCTTTCCATGTTGTATTAGGTAGATTTCCAAATTTTTCCTTCACTAATTTCCCAGCAACAGTTGCATAGTAAGAATTGAAACTATTTGCAACTTCCCTAGGGTCAGTAACATTCTTGCCATCATGCGATATCACAATATTTTTGTGAGTTGTCTTCTTCCCAGTAAGATCCTGCACAGCTTTCCACATGGACTTAGTTTTATTGGATGACTTCATAATATATTTGTCATTTTCCTTAATTTTTGCCTCCTTTATGATGCGTTTCAAAACTAGCTTGTATTTTTTGAAATAATTAATACATTCTGGACTGCTGTTAGTTTTTGACTGCAGATAAAGTTCCCGCTTCCTTTTACAAGATACTCTGATGCCAGGTGTAATCCAGTTTCTGAATCTATCTGTGCTCTTGGAAATAACTTTCCTCTGTGGAAAAGCTATGTCAAAATTATGCTTGAAAATGTTCAAAAAATGTTCCATCTTTTCGCTAGTATTAGAGGTATCATATACTTCTCTCCAAGATTGTTCACTGATTAGGTACTGGAAGCATTCAATATTTTTCCCACTATAAATCCTTTTATGGATAACATTTTCGATACTGGTCGAAATGCGATTTACAGGTATGGTCAGTAATTGTGAAAGGTGGTCACTATAGCCGGTATCAAAGTTTTCTGATGTACACTTGTCCATGTTTACACATACCTGATCAAGGAGAGTGACACTAGTTTTAGTTACATGTGTTGGAGAGCTAACAGTAAGACAAAGATTGTAGGCTTTTATAATATTTAAAAACGTTTCCCTGTGAGGGCTATGGCTCAGAAAGTCAATATTAAAATCACCACATAGTACCACTGTTATCCCAGTTGTCTTAGTTTGCCTAAAGCAAGGTTAAATTTTTTGAAAAAAAAAAACACTTATGTTGCTAACAGGAGATCTATACACACATAAATTAATAGTATTTTCAGACATTAACTCTACAGCTGAGATTTCAAAGTCTCTTTCACAACCAAGTTTGCAAACAGATGTTATACTCTTATAATCTACATTTTCTTTTACATATATACAAGTTCCCCCATGTTTTGATTCCATTCTACAAAAACAGTTTGCAAGGTTAAAATGTAATATTTTTAAGTACTGAAAATACCCATTTTGTAACCAATGCTCACAAACACATAACACTGAAACATCTTTCCATTCACTATTGAGGAGTATATTTATTTCATAAACTTTGTTTGTTAATGACTGTACATTTTGGTCTACAATCTTCAGTCTATATTTGCAATTTAATTCTGCATCACATTTTTATGTGATACAGTTTACGTCCCTAAAAAATGTCTTTCACCCTATTTATAAGACATTGCATCTTTCTTTATGAACCATTTGTCCAAAGTACTTTGGACTGCTTCTATATTAGGCCTGTTGTGATTCCAATTTGCTGGACGACAGATTTTTTCAACAAAAATTGTTTCCCACTGTGATTTAAATGAAGGCCATGGCTGGTGTGCATGGACCTGTTTAATGTGCTTACATTTATTAAGTTCACATACAGAAACTTTTTGCATACAGTATCTATCTCTTTGTTTACTCTCTCTATTAATTTATTTACACATGACCAAGGAGAAAGGTAGTATCTGTGTGGTTGATTTACAACAGCTACATTTGTGTTGACTAATTTGGGTAGTACACTTTCAAGAACAATGATGAATTCACTACCTTTATCTTTGGCAACATCATTCGCACCTGCAAAAATGACGACACAGTCTTTTGTGTTAAGGTTTTCACACGATTTTACCACTGTTTTTGTCACTTCTGCAATGCCTGCTCCTGGTTTGACAAAGGCTTGGACACTTGCATTAGTTTGTGTATCTGCTACCTTTTCTGCTATCTGACGTCCATGATAATCGGCAAAAATCAACACTTTTTGTTCTTTTTTGCACACTTGAGGCCAGTCGACTGATTTTTTAATCACATTTCTTTGTTTAGGATGCGACATGCGCGAAAAATTTACAGTGCACGGCTGTTGTTGTTTGTAATTATTATCTGGACTCATATATTCCTGATTGACATTGTTTGTGGAATCACGTTTCTCATTATAATTATTTGGTGCACTTACTTTATTATTTCTAAGTTTTGTACTGGTTTCCACAGTAGTTCTTCCTTTGATTACATCACTCGTAACCGATATTTCTTCCAGGTTCAGACGATGCTCTGTTTGTTGAGTTTTACAGCCAAGATGTTGCAGCTGTTTCTCCAATAAGGCTACAGTCCTTTTAAGTTCACTGTTTTTTGCAGTTAAAACGAGGCGAAAATCATCGCAATGTTTACATGTCGATGTCACTGAATTTGCATTTGGTACGGTTTTTTCACTAGATTTTGATCTTGTAATGATTTCGTTTGCGTTTTTTGCTTTAACTTCGCAGCAGTAACATTTTCCAGGTCGAACAACGATACTTTTTTTGCACTGAATACATAAAGACTCGTTGACATTTCGGTGTATACTAATCAGACATCTCCGCAGCGTTAGGCTTTATATATCTGCTCATCTTCTTCTTCCTCTCACTATGTACCTGCTCCCCCTTTTCAACAACAAGGAACTCTACATCTGTTTTTCCCTTTTCAGTTAAGTCAAGTACTTTCTTACCGACGTCATTAACTAACTCATTTAACGCATTCATCATTCTCAGAAGAGTCTGGTAATACGTCTCTAGTTCCCTGCGCATACCTCCAACTTTATGCACAATAGCCTGAATTTTCGCATCCATGTACAAGCGAATCTTCTGTCTGTGTACACCCATTCTCTTGGGTTGATAGCTAGACATGCGCGCGAATTTGTCCGTGGTGCAGCGTATACTGCTGTACTAACCTCTCTTAGCGAGCTATATATGCAGAAACTCTTTAAAGCTTCGCCTCTACCTACCATCACTCAGTTTTCTTGTTTTATCAATAACATACTGTGGATGAGTCCAGCAATCAGCACATATCTTTACAAAATCATTGAACGACATGTCAGTTCCGAGATGTGCCTGGTAAATGTGTTTTAAACTCAGAGTGCCTTGTTTGAAGGCTATAATGAGGTTTGCATTATCCCTAACCAACTGTTTCAGGATTCTGGAAAATGTTTGGCTTGGATAAAATACATCAGCACCCATATGACGATCGAAACTGAAACATTTTCGATCTTGGTTTTCCACAACAACATCGTCAAAAGACAATGTTTGGCTTTGCTTTTTCAGGTGGAATGATATTACCCCTTTCACTGAATGTGGTGTGTGTAACGCCATCTACAACATGCTCAACTCAGACTCCATTTACATGTGTCAGCAGAGTAATGAGGACATTAGTCTTCCCACAATTTGATGGACCTACCATAATTGCCCATATATTATCTGGAAGGAGAATTCCGTTCTTCTATTCCAGGTCTTCTTTTGCATCTTCACAGGACCAGTCACCAACGACAAAGTCCTCGTGATGAGGATGTTTCACCCACCCTGCCATGATACTAACTACGCCAGGTACTGACAAGTAAGTGACTTATATAGAAAGATACAGT
This sequence comes from Schistocerca piceifrons, assembly GCF_021461385.2. NCBI lineage: Eukaryota > Metazoa > Arthropoda > Insecta > Orthoptera > Acrididae > Schistocerca > Schistocerca piceifrons. The sequence goes on from NC_060139.1 coordinate 1,107,052,751, forward strand.
TGAAGGGACAGTAATAGTGTGTGTAGTCCCTAGGCCTATAGATTATACATACATAGATTATTTATTTATTTAAATATCATACATAGGATGTAGTATTTCTGGAAAATCGTTACATTCTTTATGTATCTTCTTCTTCACACCTGTACGGTATTTCCCAAACAAAGCTTTTTGACATGCAATAAATTCCATGCATATCTCACTCAGGCCAATGGATGCCTCACAGTACTCAGGTTTTTCACTTGCATATTTAATCTGTTTCTCTTTAGGTTCAACATTCATGTGCAAACAAAGGTGCTGCTTAAAATCATCAACATGTACACTATGTACACATGGGGAGTTTACAACATCACTCTATGCAGTGTCTATGCTCGGCAACCAACGTTTCAGTCTCTCTTTAATATTCCTGTAGGCAGTATCTATCTTATCCCTAGTGATATATGCCTCTATATACTTACATTTGTCCTCTAGTCATCCCTGCTTAGCCATTTTGCACTTCCTGTCAATCTCATTTTTGAGACGTTTTTATTCCTTTTTGCCTGCTTCATTTACTGCATTTTTATATTTTCTCCTTACATCAATCACATTCAATATCTCTTCTGCTACCCAAGGATTTCTACTAGCCGTATTTCTTTTACTTACTTTATCCTCTGATGCTTTCATTATATCATCTCTCAAAGCTACCCATTCTTCTTCTACTGTATTCTTTCCCCCATTCTTCTCAATCATTCCCTAATGTTCTCTCTGAAATGCTCTAGAATCTCGCGTTCTTTCAGTTTATTCAGGTCCCATCTCCTTCAGTTCCCATCTTTTGCAGTTTCTTTAGTTTTAGTCTACAGTTCATAACCATTAGAGTTTACATCTGCCCCTGGAAGTGTCATACAATTTAAAACCTGATTTCTAAATCTCTGTCTTCCCATTATATAATCTATCTGAAACCTTCCAGTGTTTCCAATCCTCTTCCACGTACACAGTCTTCCTTCATGAGTCTTAAACCAAGTGTTAATCATAAGTTACGATCTGTGCAAAATTCTACCAGGTGGCTTCCCCTTTCATTCCTTACCCCTTCCATATTCACCTACTACTTTTCCTTCTCGTCCTTTTTGTACTGTCGAATTCCAGTTCCCCATAACTATTAAATTTTCGTCTCCCCTCATTATCTGAAAATTTCTTTTATCTCATCACACATTGCTTCAATCTCTTCGTCATCTGTGGCGCTAGTTGACATATATACTTGTACTACTGTGGAAGTGATGGGCTTCGTGTCTGTCTTTGCTAAAATAATGTGTTCACTATGCTGTTTGTAGTAGCATACCCACGCTCCTATTTTTTTATTCATTGTTAAACCTACATCTGCATTACCCCTATTTAATTTTGTATTTATAACCCGGTATTCGCCTGACCAGAAGTCTTGTTCTTCCTCCCACAGGACTTCACCAATTCCCACTATATGTAACTTTAATCTGTCCATTTCCCTGTTTAATTTTCTAACCTACCTGCCCAGTTAAGGGATCTGACATTCCACACTCCGATCCGTAGAACGCCAGTTTTCTTTCTCCTGATAACAACGTCCTCCTGAGTAGTCCCCACCCAGAGATCCAAATGGGGGACTATTTTACCTCCGCAATACTTTACCCAATAGGACGCCATCATCATTTAACCATACAGTAAAGCTGCATGCCCTTGGGTAAAATTTACGGTTGTAGTTTCCCCTTGCTTTCAGTCATTGACAGTATCAGCACAGCAAGGCCGTTTTTATTAATGTTACAAGACCAGATCAGTCAATCATCCAGACTGCTGTCCCTGCAAGTACTGAAAAGGCTCTTCAGGACGACATATTTGTCTGGCATCTCAATGGAGGGGTCTCCGTTGTGGTCGCACCTACTGTATCACTGAGATACACAAGCCTCCCCACCAATGGCAAGGTACATTGTTCATGGAATTATAAGTTATATATTCTCAGATGCAGTATATTAGTGATTGACAGTAACATAATTTAATATCAGTTTTAAGTTTTTTAATGAGTGTTTTTGGAACAGGCTGTGGTTTTACTTATGTAGCAGTAGACATATTTTCACCAAGAATTTTGTTACTTAACCTTACTCGAGGCCCTAAAGCATCAAAAATAACAAAAAATTAAAATCCAGAGATTATGATCTCAATTAATGGAAGGAAAAATTAAATAATATTTTCTTTTTTTGCTATTGCATATACTCTCTCTTTTTTATGTGCATGTATGTAACACATAAAGATTTATATGGTATTAGAAAGAAAGAGAAATAAACATTTAATAGTAGTGGGAGAGTATAGATTACATACACATTGGGCAAATTTTTCATCATGTCTGGGGAGATGGCCTGGCATAGTGTTCTGTGGTGATGCACAGCTCCCCTACTCATGACCTGGCAGATATGGCATGAGGAGTTCTGCAGCCTACCAGCATTTCACCTGCCTCATTCAATGTGGGAATTGTGTGTCAAGTAACTCGGTATCTAGGTGTGTATCTACAGCTGGCTTTGATAAATCAACCACTGCCTTGGAGTTAGTTTGCCATTATTACCACAGGAGGGAGCTCTCTCAGCATAATTTTTTTGGCTGTTGGTAGTTTCGTACAGAGGCGGGCCAGATGGGGGGGGGGGGGGGAGGAGGGGGGTGAATGTTGACAGCTACACCGTACATGTCAAAGCCCAAGGGGTGGGCTATTCTGCAGGTGACATGCATTTGCTGGGTTGTTGCAGATACTACTCACCTCACTAAAGGAATGTGTTGGATGGAAGCATCAGAATTTTATTATGATGTCACACAACCTAATAACCTAGTGGTGGTTTACCTATTGCAGTGTGGTATTCTTATACATACAATATCTTTGGTTAGAAACTGGTGTCAGAGAATTTGCTATGAAATCTTTTACATTTTGTGATGCCATTACATCTGCCTATGTATTCATTTCTAACACTATGATGACACATATATATTAGTAATGGAGTGGTGGTGCAGCAAAAGTAAATAAATGAGGCCCATGCTGCATTGTTTTTGGCTGAGAGCATGATGACGGCGACACAGTGTGATGTGACAAAACTGACGCAACATTGTGATGCAATGCGGTGTGATGTTAATGTCACTTTTAGACAAAAAACTTAATGAATTCGTTTCTTGTAGCAAATAACGTAAATAAAAGCCTATCGAAAGAAGCAAATCAATGTCATTATGTTTTTGGTTCACACAAAGTAAAATCATTAAGTCTGTATATCCTACACAAGTAAATTCATTGTTAGTTTATGTTTTAAAGATAGGATTGTGACACTTAATTCTATCACTGACGTTAAAGTCCGAAAAAAAACCTGTCACAGAATTAGAAAACAGTAGTACATGTAAGCCAATTCTGGTGCAAAGATCTTTTTTTTTTAAATTCTCATATTTAAAAGCAAGATTTTGATTTCTCTGTTTCCAACCATTTAAAAATTTATGTATATATGTGAACAAAATTTTCAATTAATTGAAAAAATAAATATTTAATAAAAATTTAATATTCAAAAAAATACATTTAAAAAGTACAAAAATACTAAAATTTATTCAAATTCAATAACCTGAACTGAACGATCTTCATTTTGTTTTTACCTAGATAAATTAAATGTAATCCAACAATTTTCTCTATTGCATCATCCTCTTCTGAAAAGATTTTAGTATAATCATTAGTATGATTTAGTATTATCATCTTAAAGTATTAAACCTTTTCACCATATTTAGTTGTCAGAATTTCACCTTTTGAAATACTGTAAGATTTTTTTTTTAATTCTGGGAATTTAGTGATCACTTCTGCACAACCATTACTATAACTGTTAAGTTCACTTACTAAATTTTCAATGCTATCTCTCATGTTAATTTTGTTTTGCTTTTATTTATATAAAAATATTTAAGTTTTCAAAAATTAAAACTGTTATCAAATATTCTAAATTTCGAAAAACTTAATTTTTTAAATATTTTAGCTTGTCTATCTTCCTGAAAATATTTCAAAAGGAAATGCGAAAATAAGGATAATGCATTTATAAACTTTTAATTTTTTTATTCATTTATATAATTAAAAATGTTCAGTTAATATACTATGTTGTGAATCATAAGCTAAATTATTTTTATGGTACATAATTACATATGCAACTGTGTCATTAGATATATTTTCATTAAAAATGCACATACTTTCACTGTCGATTTCTGAGAAGTAAAACATTCATTCTCCCAGGCATATTTATGACATAGAATAATTTTGAATATATTTTTAGTGACATTATATTTAGATCTTTATTTAATTGTGTTATTCTTTTAAAACCTCTAAAAGCATTGTAAGCTTTTATAAAGTTATTCAGGGGACCAAAATACCAAAATTGTTGAGGAAAAAATTCATTTATTCCATTCTTTGCATAAATATTTTGTAATTTATCATGCTTGAATAAAGAATGATACAACTTACTAACTTTTTGATCAGAATGAAAAACAACAAAAATAAATTAAGCAGTTGAATTATAATAATTAGTAATATCTAATTCAATCCAACAAATTCAGTTAAAAAGAAACTGGAAGTTTCAGCTTTTTCAGTCTTTCTTGTTCTAGTTCAAGCAAATGTTCTGGTTCTCACCTAACAACAGGAAAATAAATTTTAATACTTTTTACAACAATTTTACCAGTGTACTGTTATCATTATTAGTAATCCATTGAAGAACAGAATCTTCTTGATCTTCTGTTCAACTCCATATGATAGTTACTGTTAAATCTTCTTTCCAAATTATTTTTTTAATATTCTTAAAAAATCGCCCCAATTATTCTACTGGATAAAAACTTCATTTCGGTTGTTTTTAATTTTATCACTGTGATGAATATGTCCTTCCATTTGACAGTTAATAGAATAAGAGTGGATGAAGAAGTAAATAGATGTTCTATTCTAGATAAAATAGTTTCCTTTTTCGATTATAATAACATCATACAACTTTGACACTTAATTATCAATTAATTTAATGTTCGATTTACCATCACATGCCAAAAATCAGTTCTACCTGTGTGGATAACATCAAATGTCGAATAAAGTTGTGAGAAATAAGGATTAATCGATCCATCGCCAATATTAACATTAATTTCTCTTTCTTTGTTAGGAATTTTTAAATTATATTTTGTTTTCTCGTTAACAGCAAATGAGTGAAAATGATAACACTCGATTTTGTTCATGATTTATTAAGGAAAAAATGTATTAGTTCGTCTTTAAAATTACTCTTACACAAGCACCATTGAATTATGATTATCATGTGTGTTAGTAATTAATAATTTTGAATTGCATTACAAATTGTAATATTTATAGTATAATTTAGTTCATAAATTATTAGTCCTCCACATTCAGCATTTGGTTTGATGAAGAAATAATGTTAGTTTCTCTATAAAAAAAAATCATTTAATTTCTTTCAGGTAATCGATATAAGAAGAATCAAAAATTGGGTTGTGCCTATTAACATTTAATTCTAAACTACTTATATAAACTAAAGACCTACAAGATTTTTCGTTTTCATTTCTTCTATTTAAGTTAATAGTATATTTTTTGTTTTTTGATGATAATCTTATAAATTAGTTGTTGTTAATAAAACTTCATTTCTTTGTTTCGTCTTTTGTTTTAAAACTACTGTAAAATTCCATATTAGCTAGAATCGTTCTTCTTTGAATTAAAATGTTCATAAATTTAGTGAATACTTCCTTTTAATTTGATTAAAACGTTCCTGTGGTTCAGCAATATTATCAACATGTTTAATTTCGTAAGTTATTATTTTAGATTTGAAAGCAGAAGCTTTTGTGGTAATTCAGTTAGGTGATTTAAGATAATCATCATCATATAGAAAATTGCAACCAGGTAAATTTTTCTGATAATTTTTTGTATAATTTCCTGCTATTTATCTACTAGAAGCTTCTGAAAATAATTCTCAGTATAGATATTATTAATATTACCCTCAGAACTACTGATAAACTCTATTACTATTTGCTTTTGCAGTGAAGAAAATTTTTAAAATTTTTCTGTTTTTCAGATTTTATGACGATCATTTAAAGATTTTTTATTTACTTCGTTATCATTATTATTAATATCATCCTCAGATTTTTTGATAAAATCGATTAATTATTGTTTATTAAGTTTGGAATACTTTTTTAAATTCTTTGAGTTACCGATCTCATGACATTCCATTACAGATTTTTTATTCAGTTCGTTATTGTTATTATTAATATTGTAAACAAGATTTAGAATATGAGCGATTAATTTTTCCATATTAAGTTTAGAATAATTTCTTTAATTTTCTTGTTTTACAAATTGCTCGAAGTTCTTTTATATTTTTATAGTTCTGTCTTCATCATTTCTTCTATGTAATAATAATCAACAAATTCCTCTAGTTCTTGTTTAGTTACATTTGAATAATAGGTTTCTTTACAAAAATTTTCTAAACTAGCATAAATTAATCCACCTTTTACTTTTCAATAATTTTCTAAGTTTTGCAATAGCTCAGTTATGGAGTACAGATTTGTTTTGCTTTTTTAGAAATTAAAACATTTACAATTGGAATGTACTTTGAGTTTTTAAATAAAATTTCCATGGAAGAAATAGATAGATAAGATTTGACAAACCTTGTTCGATTTTTATTTTTTAAGTAATGAAAATTTAATTCATAGGTATAGATAAACACAATCTTGGAGAGCTTATTTGTAAAGAAACAATTTTATTATATATTTATTTTTATATAAACGAAAATTTCGTTCATGGACATAGATGGTCTCAATCTCAGAGAAACTATTTAAAAAGAAAAAAAATTGTTAGATTTTTATTTTAATTACGTTTCTGGGCATCAATGGTCAAACCCGAGACTCCAGTTCATAGAGCTGAAGCCAGGCCTCACCGCGCTGCTTCTCGTCAGGACGCTGAGCTAGTTCAATAGCCTCAAGGGACAGTTCAGAGTGATACAGCAGTATTCGGTAGCATTGCGTTATTAACGTAATTTACAGTACTACGATGGGTGCAGCATAGTGTCGGCATGCTGCCCGCTGCGTTGTCCCGCGAATCCAGCCAGCTCGGCAACTCCTGGTATGCTGACGGCACTGCTCCGTCATCGAGGTCACTCAGCTGGGAGTCGGCTGCACTCTGCCCGGTCGCCGCCCACCGAGGCACCGCTTCTTGCACTGCGTAGCCGCCCACGATTTCGGAGACTGTTACGGTCCACGGTCCCCGCTGTCCTCCGCCCTGTTTGGCCTGCTCTGTCCAACCGTGGGATGAAGGTGGATGCACCTGTCACCCGTGGCCCTCGGGCCGCCGCTGCTCCCAGGACAGGACCGGACTCGAACCCACGCCCTCCTGGACGCTGTGCAGCAACTAGCCGATAGTGGTGCTTGTCGGATGGCAGCACCCGCCGACGTCCCTGGCGCCACTGCAGCGCTCCTGCACCTTCCGCAGCGTACGCCTCGTGCGGAATCCGGTACTCCAGGTGGGAAGCGAATGTTGCCCATCCTGGGCCTGCTGCCGACCGCTATCACTACCCTCCTTCAATCAGACCGTGCAATCTCCAAGTACCCGGTTGCCGTTCCGTCCCGCCCGGAGGCAGAATACAGCCCGAACAAGTACATACATCTAGCTCGATAAACTCGAAAGGTTTCGAAGTCTCTGGTAACCTTTGTAACGGAATTCCTACGCGCGTCACATCCGCTCACTGCACACACGGTGCACAATTTGCTACGTATTGTCCCACATCCCTTCTCTGAGTGCGCCACCAAAATCGTTCTGCAACTCGTCTTTGCGTTGCTCGACGACCCCCATGCCCTGAAAGCACATGATCGTGGGCCTGCTTTAAGACTTCCTCTGCCGCGCGGGATTAGCCGAGCGGTCTGTGGCGCTGTAGTCATGGACTGTGAGCTGGTCCCGGCGGGAGTTCAAGTCCTCCCTCCGGCATGGATGTGTGTGTTTGTCCTTAGGATAATTAGGTTAAGTAGTGTGTAAGTTTAGGGTCTGATGACCTTAGCAGTTAAGTCCCTTAAGATTTCACACACATTTGAACATTTTTAGACTTCCTCTCTCAAACTCTTTGGTACCACTACCAGTGATCCACACCTGGTAACTCTGCACAACAAATTTCCCTCCACAATGAAATGTGGTTGAGCTCTAAACCCTGGCACTCCTCATCCTCTACTTGTGCCTTTTGCCATTCGGCGACACTCTTACCTATTACTTCTAAAGCGTCTGACTTGCGGCTTAATGCATCTGCATTCTCGTGTTTCTTCCCTGGCCTTTGAACTACTTCAAATTCACTTCACTTAATTGTAGGGTCCATCGTGTTAACCAACTAGAAGGATCCTTGAGTCCCAGTAACTATCTCAACACTGCATGATCTGTCACGACCTTAAACTTCCTACCATAAAGGTAACAACGAAAATACGTTACTCCATATATTAGAGCCAACATCTCCTTTTCCGTTGTGGAATAATTCCGCTCTGCCCTATTTAACTGTCTGGAAGCATACGTCACCAGATGCCCCTGTCCCTTTGCCCCAGAACACATCCTATTGCGTCATTTGAAGCGTCACATGATAAGATGAAGTCTTCTTCAAAATTCTGGAAAACCAACACCGGACCAGAAACCAATCTCATTTTTAATTCATCGAGAGCTTGCTGGTATTCCTCTGTCCATTGAAATTTAACCCCTTTCTTTAAAAGCTCTGTTAACGGCTCGGCTATTTTAGCAAAATCCTTTACAAATTTACGATAATATGAACTTAACCCAAAATACGATTGTAATTGCTTCATTGTACGTGGTGTCGGAAAATTTTGCACTGCCTGTGTTAACCGAGGATCGGTTTGAACCCCTTGTTCACTGATTACATGACCTAAATATTTGACCTGCGTCTGCGTAAAATTACAGTTTTCTAAACTTAATGTTAACCGTGCCGACCGCAATCTTTTAAGAACTTCTCTTAAGCCCGGTACATGTTCTGGTATATTCTTCTAAAATACTATAATGTCATCTAGGTAAACCACACAAGTCTTTGGTTTTAGTCCCCTTAAAATCCCATCTAATAGTCGCTGAAAAGTGGCCGGTTCATTCTTCAACCCGAACGGCTTACATATATACTGGTAGTGTCTCCCAGGAACAGTAAAAGCTGTCTTTGCCCTGTCCTCTGGCGCTACTTCCAACTGGTGGTATTCACTCCTTAAATCCATCGTCGTAAAATACTTACTTTGTCCCAGATTATCCAACGTGTCCGTGATATTCGGTATCGGATATGCGTCCGAAATGGTTTTTGCATTCAGAAACCCATAATCACAACAAAACCTATATTTCCTTGTACCATCCACAGACTTCTTAGGTACGAGAACTACATTGCTTCTATACAGACTATCGCTATGCTCTATCATTCCATCCCGTAGTTGTTGTACTATAAACTCCACTACTAGCGGTTGCATATGACGTGATATCCTATATGGTTTCCTAAACACTGGTGTATTTTTCTCCGTTGGTATGTGATGCTTCATAATCGGTGTTGTCGATAACTTACCCTCCGTTCCGAATAAATCGCTAAATGTCAGTGACAATTCGCCCAACGCGACCCTGTCGTCTCCCTGCAAATGCTGTAATTTTCCCCTCAATTGCGTTGCATCGACGTTTTGCTTATGGCTCGCCTATTGAGGTCATCTTTATCAAAAAAACCCAATGTGGCCAATAACAACACTTTTGACAAGCTAAAATCCACCCTACCGAAGTTATCTATACTTACAGGAACCCTATAATCTCCTTCCACATAACTTGCGTAGCTAAACTCCTCCGCACAAATCAGTACGCATTATCCTCATTACCCGAGAGTGGCTCCACCATGTACAACGTCTCCTTTGGTAAGTCCGTATTTCTCGAAACCCAAACTACCTTCCCTGTACCTGCCGGTATGTTATCCTGCTGATCGAACTTTAATGAATCCGTTCGCAGTTTAGTTGGAGTCACCTTTGCGTTAAGTGCGCCTTGAAACATTCGTCCATTTGCAACCGTTTACCCCATGCAAAACTTTGTTCCACTGAGTTCCACTGTTTGTCGCCAAAAATCTACCTTCACACGATGTTTGTCAAGGAAGTCCAGTCCGAGAATCACCGAATACCCCTCATCCACACCTCTGCCTGCTCACTAAACTTAGTTCCTGCGATCACAAATTGAAGTACCGTCGTACCCGATCACTCCACTTTATTATCCCCTACCCCACGTAATCTATAACGTGGTGGCTCAAGCCTTCTCCTGCTAACCATGCCTAGACTAATAACAGACACGTGTGCTCCAGTGTCAACCAGAAAGCTCTGTTCCCTCCCGTTCACCAAGCCTAATGAGCAGCATCCCGTCTGTGCACCTACCGTCGCATTACCTAATAATTTCACTGGAGCCACCTTCCGACGGTTGAAGCAGTCCCGTTCTCGTTTAACGTCTGCTGTCGCCGAGGTTGCCCCCTACTTTTACTCCTGCAGTTCTCTGCCCGGTCACCTATTTTCCGACATGAGTAACACTGCCTCCTAAAATGCCCTACCTGGCCACAACGAAAACACTTACTTCCCACTGACAGAACTTTATGGTCCACTCTTTGCTTCGTCGCATAATCTACCTCCTCTAAGTATGTGGCAATCCTTAGAGCCGCCGCAAGATCCGGCACCCCCTACAAAAACACATCTAATGCCTTGTTCTCAGCACTCTATTCGTCTCCCCATTCGGTGACAGCTCGAACGTTAGTGCATTCAGCTTTCGAGTCCTGTCTGAGAAAACCACGGTCTCATTTCTTCTCATAACTAATCCACTTAATTTTTCCCAAAAAAACGTGGTACTATTCTGTTTTTGGTATGTCTGGCGTAACCCAGCCTCAAGCTCTGCAAACGTCCCCACATTGTTCAACGTATCATGGTACAGTACATATGACTTGGCATCCCCTATCAACATTACAACATCCGACCACCTATCGGCCTCAGCCATTGTGATAATGTCATAAAGGAATATCTACGCATCCTCCGTTGTTTTACCCGAAATTTGGTTAATCAATATCACGATTGCTGGGTCAAACGGTCTATAACACTCCCCGACCTGCAATTTACTTCCACCCAACGTCCCTTCCCCTAGTCGCCTTGCCTCAAATCTCTCCGCTAATAATTCATATTTTTCTCTGTCCCTTATCCTTGCCTTCGACAATACCCGAATTCGCTCAGTTAGAGGGGCTACAGCTTCCACTGTAGTCACAGCCGCAGCCTCGGCTGCTTGCCGTGCTTCCACCATTCTTGCTTATAGTTCTACTGTTAGTACTAATTCCACTTTGTTCTTGCGGCGAATCATCGCCCATCTACATTCTGAACGACTGCGGGCCAAATGTCCAAACCTGTTACAAATAAAACAACTATTTGGCACTCACTTTGTACACGGTAATCCGTGACCTGACAGGTTACAAAAATTACCTCGTGTAGGCGCTATGTCGTCATGTCCCCCATTTCCCCTGAATTCAGATAAATCTACAGGCTCCTCTGGCCTTACAAAAGACATCTTCAAAAAGTCCTTCCAAATTGACACTTAACTCCTTAAAACACAAAAGATTGACACACAACAATAAATCAAACGTCACTCACCCATCCCCATCGTGCTCGTGCGCAGGTGACAGTGCTGCTTTCCTACCTATACTGGTACGGACGAACACTTCCCGAACGGCAAGACGTAACGAGAAGTGTACGACCAGCCGTCACGAACGCAACCAAACACCTCAACTACCCCTCTACGCAGGCACACCTGATGCCTACTTGCTCGACATAAGCTGTGGGAGTGGAAATCCGGTACCAGCGTTATAACCGGCACCACTTGTGACACAGCTGTTGCGGGGTGTCAGTGGTCGAACCCGAGACTCCGCTGAAGCCGGGACCCACCGCGCCACTTCTCATCAGGAGGCCGAGCAAGTTCGATAGCGTCGAGCGGCAGTGCGGAGTAATGACTCGGTATTCGGTAGCATTGCTTTGTTCACATAATCTACAGTACCCCTTTGGGTGCAGCGTAGTGTCCGCATGCCACCCGCAGCAGTGTCCCGCGAGTCCAGCCGGCTCAACAACTCCTGGCATGCTCCGTCATCGAGGGCATTCAGCTGGGAGTCGGCTGCGCTCTGCCCGGTCGCCGCCCGCCGAAGCGTCGCTTTTTGCGCCACGTAGCCGCCCGCTGTTCTGGAGACGGTCCGCGCCGCACTCCGCCCTGTTTGGCCTGCTCTGTCCGACCGTGCGACGGAGCTGGACGTACTGGTCACCCGTGGCCCTCGAGCCGCCGCTGCTCCCAGCACACGACCGGACTCGAACCCGCGCCCTGCCGGACGCCGTGCCGCAACTTGCCGCCAGTGGTGCTCGCCGGATGGCAGCCACTGCAGCGCTGCCGCATCACCTGCAGCGGACCCCGGTACGCCAGGTGGGAAGCGAACGTGGCCACTGCTGGACCCGCTGCATACTGCTATCACTGCCTCGTTCAGGCACACCGTGCAGTCTCCAAGTGCCCGGCTGCGTCCCCGGAGGCGGAATACAGCCCGATCGAAAATGGCTCTGAGCACTATGGGACTCAACTGCTGAGGTCATTAGTCCCCTAGAACTTAGAACTAGTTAAACCTAACTAACCTAAGGACATCACAAACATCCATGCCCGAGGCAGGATTCGAACCTGCTACCGTAGCGGTCTTGCGGTTCCAGACTGCAGCGCCTTTAACCGCACGGCCACTTCGGCCGGCTCAGCCCGATCGAGTACACAGAAATAAAGATCAGGTTACACAGAATATTTACAACATCGCTGCCAGACTGGCCCCTATAAGCGTAGACCGGCACAGGTCCGACCCTACTCTCGACTGACCTGGCACACCCTGCTTTTCCCCTCGTTCCTGACGTAGTGTCACAGAGAGACAGAAATAATGCAAGGGTAAATTGCCATTACGTCAGCCACTCACACATCGCCCTCCTAGCTCTAGCGTAGTGTCCCGCGCCATACGTCACAATAACTTGGAGCAACCATGCGGTTTTCCTGCCTCATTGTTGCACCACTCAAAACAAGTCGTACGTGCAACACGAGTGCCGCTGCAGCTCAAAAAGACGCCACGTTTACTCTTGCTGGCCTACTAGCTGCCGACTGCTAGCAGCCCCGGCCTTCGTCGTCCAACCGCGCCTTTACTGAATTTTAACAGAATTCCATTTTCCTATGACTAAGGCCAGTACTAATGTAGCAATTAAATGAAAGTTTCATTCACGTATATAGATAAATTTTTAAATGGGGGAAACAGCGAAACTAAAATCTAGGTTTTAAATCTGAGAATTTTTAAAAAATATTCTCTTTCCGCCAGAATCGGCATACGAATAGCACTATACATAGGTTCTTTGATGTACAACTTTCGTGTACCGTGCTGTCACGATTAAACTTCTAAACTATTAAACTGAGTAGACAACATAACTTTAAATTACGTTATCTTCTTTTCCGTTTTCCGATGTTGATGAAATAAAGCTTATACGAGGCTCCGAGCTATGTTATAGTTACCTGTGACGACTATAATAAGTTCGTCTTGTAATTGTAAACAGACAGACAGAGAGACATGACAGTTTTACAGTTTTATTGTTAGTACGGATTATGTCGTCAGATTCAATTATGTGAAGTAAATAACTTATTGTTTTCGGTGTTGTAAGCATAGAACGAAACCAGGAACCAAAACCGTTCGAGTTATCAAAAAGAGTTAAGACTGAATCGCAAGTTCACGAAATAGAGAAGCCAAGTTTCCTTTGGAAGGTGTGCATCTATGCTTGCAATGCTGTGCCGTTGTTAATTTTGCTACATTACGACTGTCTTAAGAATTTGTCCGTTGGAAAATATTTGATTATTCCGCGCGTCCATAGCTCTGCAGAGGTAGGTACGTGTCCGTATATTTCTATTGACCAGACTGACACGAGCATCACCCGTGCGATTAACCCCTCAATTGTTTGCAGACTGCAGCCCGACCGCGAGCACGACCTCCGCAGACACGCAGTCCGCCCGGCGTGCCGGACTCACTCTCACGGTTTGCTTCTAGTGCCCTTGGTCAACGAAGATGGCGCCTGCGTCACCTACAAAAAGTTATTTTCTTTTTTGTATTCAGTAAGCTGCATTTACAGATTCCCAGTTTACGTAGAATAGTTCACTGTAAAAATGTTCCATCTAGAGGCACAAGGAACACGAAAGTTCCAAAGGGATTCAATAGTCATGTATCTGTTGCAATGCCAGCAAAAAAGTGTTTAATTACAGACGAAAGCTAAGTCGAAGATTTGTTCACACACGTTTGCTGAACGAAGCCGAAATGAATGGGAAGAGAACAATACAGGAAGTAGTCACTTGAATCGAAATTATAGCTCTGCCAAACGTTCTGATAGTTGATCCTAAAAAGTTATGCAATTCCGTAAAGTCAGCATGCGGATAAAAATTATCTACTCAGTCACTGTCACCACTGAACGGGAGAGGTCGCAATACTGAATACAATCTGTCGTAGTTATTTCATTGCGGAATACACGAACATCGAAATGACAGATGCTGAGAAAAATTCATAGCGCGATGAAAACTTTACTGAAGTCTCTCAATAGTGGCTAGTTCCCTGGACATGATGAGACACCTGTTGTATTCTGTAATATGAAGCTGGGACTGCACAGTACGGACACTACCCTGGACACCCAACTCAGGACACATCGCAGCTGCAAACACTACTTACGCGACTTTCCAGATGGCACAGGAGCTGAGCATCTTTCACCTAATTAGCTGACAGTGGCGTGGACGACGAAAAAACAGACCCACAAATGTTGGTTAATGAAATCTATATTTCGGAGGCCACATTTCTCGCTGCATACAAATGTCTAATACTTGAAGGTCTACGCGAGATGCCGTGCCATTTACCATTAAATTAGAAGCAACATCGCAATATGTGGCCATTTGAGACCCCACAATACACGTATCTCATTCCAAAGAGCAACATTTCTACATTTTAAGTAAAATACTGCAGTCTATCTACAGTACGCTAGTTAATTTTGTAACCGAACTTTGTACTACTGTGCAGAACAATTACTACTCAATAACAGTACCAATACGAACACTGCTGTATTTACAGAGGTCAAGAGAAGCTAATAACCTCCAATGCCACAAATAACTTTAAGTTTCACCATAATATTTACACTGAACGACGAAAACAAAAAAAATTAATATCATTGTACTGAAATAAAAAATACCTTTACAGCTTTGGCGCTTCTGCAGTAATACGAATGTCAACAAGTTACAACCCGTTTAAAATGTGTTGTCTCACTTCAAAGGATGAGGTGTTATTTCGTTACAAATTACTCATGATTAGGAATTGTTCGAAGTTAGAATCAGGTTCCTATCACACGATATTAGAAATTTCCCACTTCACAAAGCACTGAGCCCTATATTTTGGCGTGACGCTAACTTTCCACATACATAAAAAAAACACAGAAAGTTCTGTGTTCTCGAACGAAGCAGAGAAAATTAGAACAGATGCAGCTGGCGCCAGATGGTGAAGCACGTAGACAATGGTGCTGGAAGCGACGTCGTGCAAGAAAGTTACATGCGTTTTAGCTTTCATAACTTACGTGTAAATTGGCAAAACAGTGTGCAAGTTGGGTGTTTCCACATGTAAGTTGATTGACGCGAGTGGTGGCAGGGGGATCCAAATGTAAGTAATCGATGCCTATGGAAACACAGCTTAACTGATATTTTGGCGAGATACCAGCCACCCAGATGGACGTTTGATGGCGCAGAATGTAAGAGTTGGTTTGGCTTAGGCGGGCCGAGGGGAGAGATGCCTGTTAGGCCTGACTCACACGGGCGTACCAGGTCAGGTCTCCTGCTATCTGACAACCAGGAGACTAGGAAACTGCACGATGATGCTAGTCTCCCGTATTGACAAATCACTTGCGGTGCGAATGGACAATTACATCAGTTTCACTGGTTGTGGATGAAGAACGTATGTAGCGAGTAACACAATGTCTAGTGATGATGATGATATAATACACTATATTTATTATTACCGCCGGCACAGAAGGAGAAACGTGAGAAAGTTGTGGGCTCATCCTTAAATTGAGAATAATATAAATTGCAGGTGCAAGCAGCTGCGGAAGAACTGCAGGAATCAGATTCGAAATTCTTCATGTTCCACAGGATGAGAAAGGAACGAGGCATTATACGTAGTTATTGCAACCGGCAAGGAAGCCTCATTGGTTGGCGGTAAGAGCCAATGAGAGGTAGCTATCTGAACATCTGCTTAGCTTATGTTTTCTGTGGCGAGGGGGGAGCCATCTTGAAGTATGCATTTGTTCTGCCTTTCGTAATTGAGAGCGCTGAATGGACGTATATCGAAGACTTACGAAGTGAAGCGACACTAGATTTCAAATCACGGGTCAGTGAATATCCCTCCCATCTTTACTGTCGTAAAATGCCACGTTTTGTTTTTTGCATACTTGACGATATTAGAATGTGGAATGAAATAAAAATGTTGTGTATACTAATTTTGGATCATCTGATTTCAGCGTCGTGTAATTTCCCAGCAGATTTATACGTCATGTCATCGTCTTTTAGGTTTATAGCAGTTGTTTCCGATGTGCGGTTTTTGTGAATGCTTTACATGGATAATGACCTTAGAAGAATTCATTCATTTTGAAACGTGAAAGAATATTTTTTTAGCACCTGGGGAAAGATTAGGTCAATTTTGTGGTTTAAATTTTCCTGGGGCAAAATGTATCTCAACGTTCAGGGAACTTCCACTTGCTGTTTCAGAAGACGTAATACGTAGCGTTAAGCATTTTCTTCCCTAAGTAGCTGCCCCTCTGCAACCCGTTTTAACGCTTCAAAAGTAGCCCTACATGCTAAAATCACAGATAATTATTATTTTAAATGATTAGTGATTGGTTTCGTAGAGTCATAATAAGACAAGAGAGAAGTCCCTAAGTTGCTGTAGGTGATACTGCCACCATTGGTCAATTGAAATTGGTTGTGTTATGTTATTGTCCAGCTGCAGAGTAGGCTGTTATCTTGAACAGTGAAGAGTGGAAAAGTATATCGGCTAGCATTTATTGCGTGCTTCTCAAGTAGGTGATGCAATTCAGAACTGTTTCAGTTCGTTGAGACTTAATCAGGCTAGGCCTAATGATTAATTTGCAGGCTGTAAATGACTTTTAGACTGATTTCTTCAGTGGCCAATTGTCATCTGCTCAAATTATGTGTGTTGCCATCCAGAAAGCTTAACATTGAAACTGTCAACAGTAATTTAGCTTAATTACTTCTCCACAACTTTAAATCTGTACAGGAATTTGACATTTTTCTGCATAAGGGTTCTTCATAATCCATGAAATTCAGATCCATATATGTTTTATAAATTATAAATTAGGCCTTCACATGAAACTGCTGACACTCTTCCTTCAGAAGTGCAAAATTGAAAAGCAATAAGATTTTTTTTTTCTGAGACTGTCATTTGAAAGTTAGAGGAGTTAATGGTGTGCAGAGGGATAACTAAAAAAACAGTATAACTTTACAAAGCGCCGTCAGGGAAATTTAAGATTTCGGAACAACTGATTTGTGAATCAATGTTTCATACGATTTTTTTCAAATTAAAACGTGAGTGGAGGAAGATAAGTGATCAGATTTTATTGTCAAAAGTAAGAACACATTCGCTCTTAATCATACATGCATGGTTGTTGCCAACTTCGGCACATGGGTGGCCCACTGTAAACTTTAAGCCAAAAAACTGCACTTTTTGGGTGAATCCCACAAAACACAAAGATGATATACTCCTGCATAGTAGTGTCTCAGGATACCATGTTATCTCACCTGATTTCCAGTTTTAAATATTCGAAGACTCTAACTTTCCAAGTAGTGGAGACAATGAGTCAAAAAACTGAAATTTGTTAAAAATTTTGTGTTGAGAGTACTCAACTTGCCAGGTCTGTGTATTTCCAGTATCTAAAGGCCCTAAAAATTTTTGATGTGATAACTTTGTCATCATTGACAGAGCCACAGCACGTGTCTACAGTTTGCAAATTAACTGAAAATGGTTGCTTTCTGCTAAGACGATAATTGTGGACATTTATTAAATAATATTTATATGTTGCTCACTTCACTTATTACATTTGGAAACATGTATTTTTTCTTACTATGGCTGCTAATGGGTTTTGCCACTTTGTACCAAAACAGCACATTTAGAGTGCTAGACCATTTTCTCAGTCTCTGTTCTGAAAGAAGAGAACTGTTTCATGATGAGCACATTATAGAGGTATGAAAATTTGTGCGATAGGTGGACACTTTCTATTCCCTTCCAACTGATAGTGAAAAAAAGTGTTAACCAACGGAGAAATGTCCTCAAATACACTTCGCCATGTGGAAAAAAGATAAAATCTGCTTTCAACGAAAATTGTTTAAGAATGCTGCATACATAACGAACTAGTTTGGATACATTACATCTGCCTACCTGATCCCAGGAAGTAATTGAAAAGAGTGGTGCAGTAAGTGATAAGCCATTTCTTGACAAAATTTTAATATTTTCCACTACTTGCTTAAGTCATAACAATACATACTACTGATGTGATTTGCAATCTAATCAACATGTCAGCACATGAGAACAAAGTAGCCCAATATGGAAGCAGGATGGATCTGATGTTCACTATGTGAACAGTGCGAAAGTATGTACTCATGCTTATTGTCATACAAAGTAAGTTAGGATGTGACAGCGGAAACATTTTGAAAGGCTCTCCTCCTTGAATTAATCACTTTTCTCTTTTCGCAAAAGCAGTAATTTTTTTGCTGTGAACAACGAAGGCGAATGTAACATGCATTGTTTTCAGTCCGTACAGGTAAGACCTGCACATATTGCATCCAACTGCTTTTCTTACTGGACAATGCAACCTGTTAAAAGCGAAGTTGGATGCCCTGTATAGTAACAGGGAGATCAGTATTGCAGCATACTTGTACAATTTTTGGAAGCAACATGGAAACAGCTAACACCAAAGAATTACCTGCTGCTCATTATGATCTTACAATGAGTACAGTCTGGAAATTCACAGTAAATACAGTTTTAAAGGTGTCACTCATATTACAAAATGAAAGCAAGTCTGCAGGTACAGTGTTTGTTATAACCTGTGGGGCATCTCATTATAGTGCACACATACAATGTATTGCTCTTGAAATTTGATTGTGGTTGTGATATATACAGTTATTGGTGTGTTGATGAACTCATTTGGTGAAACTGCACAACTTTGATATTGACAAAGGGAACAGTAGAGCTCCTACAAAAAATAAATTTTCCATTTTCTCTGTAACCATTATAACTTTGGGTGAGTGAAGATGAATTGGTAGTGACAGGAGGATTTGCATACACTCTTGAAATTCACAAAATGCTTTTACCTGTAATGAAACAGGTGCAGGCATTTCTTTTAATTTTTTTAAAGTGATGCTCATGGTACATTTTGGTCAAATATTTGTAATGTCATGCACAGAAGTTGGTTTTGGTTACGCAAAAAGTACTTTTCAAAGCAATTAGCTTCTTTGGATAATCAGTTGTTGAAACAAACTGTGCATGCTGTAGCTGCAAGAGGGCATGTGTTCAGAGAACTAGGTCACAGATTTTAGTAGTAGATTCTTTCAAGGAGTATGTAATGATCAACACGTTTTTCGAGCTAACGTATTCTCTACCTTGAAAGATCATAATGTAAGATAAGTTCACCAACCTATGTTGTTATCTTCCATTGTCCTTGGTGCCTCAAACATTGTAGACCTTTATAATTGTAGTTATTTTCAAGATCGATAAATTTTGCTTTCAATAAGTCAATTATAAGAAGGAAGATAACAAGAACTTAAGACAAGATTTGTCACATGCTCTATGGGGAAACATTATGTTCTTCCTGACATTGTTCTAAACATTCTGTAGTAGAATTGCAGTGTGAGCAGATTACTAAGAAACAGCACCCTCAAGAATTCAACCATTTAACTAAATCAAATTTTAATTATTACATGCATTTGACATTTACAATTGCAGTAGCGTTAGCCTGGGTTCGTGACATACATTAACTGTTACATTACATTGTAAACAACATTTCTTGCCCACAGCTATATCAATTTATTCCTTACAACCAATTTTGTTTGTTACAGACTATTGTTAAGATTATAACATATGATGAATGTACATCATGTTATTCAGAATGTCTTCAAAAGCAACTTTAATGTCCAGTTAATCTCCACGTGTAACTAATTGCAGTTGATTCCATTTACTGTCAATGAATGTCACAGTTTCATTTGAATTCATTCTGAATAACATGATCAGATGTACATAATGTATCATCATCTTGAAGGTGGTCTGTAGTGACCAAAATCGATACAGCTGTCTGCAAGAAATGTTGTTCAGAAAGTTCTTAATAGCTGTAAATCACCACTTAACAAAACTCCGTTACATTTCAGTTGCTCAGTTCTTAACAGATTATCTTACATGCTTCCTTTTTGTGTTCATGTGGCAGATGAATGAAATAAACATTGACACAGTTAGTTAACTTCAAAGGTGTGTAAGGTTTGAAACACATTAGTAGAAGTTGGACAATTAACACCTGTATTAAATTAAATTCAAAGAATTCACTTACTGGCTCCAAAGATAGTTTATACAAACGTTGAGATTATAGTCTACTTGGTTCACATCACCTATCTGCAACTGTGCTGCTATCACTAAGGTAACAATCTTATCATCCAAGGATCAGTGAAACACATTAAATGATATGAAAAACATTTTATTTAATAATTAAGTCTCTTCAGGACACATTTATATTACATACAAAAGTAACAAAAGTTCTTGAAATCATTCATAAACATAAGAAAACATTTCTTAAGAAGCAGAGGGAAATATCTGAAAACATTACACCAGTCATTCCCAAAATCAAAAAGAGTATAAATATACGACAACCATCATGTTGTACATGAACCCACATTATTATAGACAGACACCAGCAAAAGGAAAAAGCTTGAACAGAAATATGCAACAAGACAAAGACATATGTACAATTCTACAAAAAGATATGTAACATTTTGAACAACTGGGTAATTTATCTTTATACATACAATAAGAGAAAAAATCCAACCTGGGAAGAAAGGATATGATAATGCTTCTAGGTGACGTTTACATTCCTTAAGTTAAACACTATTCTACTTATGTGACAGCATTATTTGGCGATTTATCTTATGAGATGCTATATATCATCATTCTTTCTCTGTAACTCACTATGAGAAACAAAAACTTTACTCTCAGCTAATCCCAATACAACAAGAATGATCAGTTAAGAAACTGTTTTTTTTTAATATTTCATAATAAAATTACATAGTTAATAGAAATTCTTACAATTAGATCTGGGCAGAAGAGATATCAACAGGCTTTCACCAGGAAGCTAACTGTTTCAAAAATAATTAAATAAATAAAAATAGTAGAAAGTAGGAGGAAAGTCCTGTTAACTAGCAGCCATGTACGAGGCATAGGCCAGATCTTGTGGAAAAATTAGATGACAGGTACCAGGTCAGAAGTCTTTCAAGCCCAGTGCATGTCGTAGCCAAGTGACTGAGGATGTGGGATCATTGTGCAAGGTTTTTACAAAGTAGCATCATGTTATGATCGTATGTGGGGCAGGAAACAGTACTGATAGGGATCAGGGCTACCTCGTAAAAATACCATCTGCAATGAACCATACCAATGTTGACTTGGTTCCTGCTTTTAAGCAGTATGATGGCCCAACTGAACAGCTTTGTCAGGAGGGTGAATACGCAGCTAGATCAGCTGCTTCAGGCAGCTCCTTTGTCAGGCATAGGTTTGGTTCCTGTTGATGCGTTGGTAGGTGGGACTTCACCAGCCACGGCCAGCATCTGAATAGGAAAGGGAACGTTAAATTGGCTAGGATGACAGCAAAATCTTTAGGGTGGAGGGGGCAGGCACAAATTCGCAGGAGTAACTCGTTTTTAGGCTAAGAACTTATGCTATTAGGGTTATTGCAAATTTTGGTAATAAACGTATCAGTAAATTAGCTTACTATGACTATTTTCATTCACTGCTTTCATATGCTGTCACATTTTGGGGTAATTCATCATTAAGAGAGAAAGTATTCATTGCACATAAGTGCAAATCAGAATAATGCCTGCAGACAATCTAAGATCACCTTGCACACATTTATTTAAGGAACTCATGGTATTCACAGAACCTTCACAATACAAATATTCACTTATGAAATTTGTTGTTAATAAAGCAACCCAGTTCAAAAATAAAAGCAAGGTGCATAGCTATAATAGTAGAAGAAAGTATGATCTTCACTATTCTGGGTTATATCTGACTTTGGCATGAAATGGGGTGAATTATGCTGCCACAAAAATCTTTGATCATTTGCCTAATAGCATTAAAAGTCTGACAGGTAGCCAACCAACATTTGAATTTTTAGATATGAAGTAGTAACTGTAAAAAACTGTGTAACAAAAACATTTCACATCACTATCAAATGTAGTATTCATGAACTATGGAATAAGTATTAATTTAATGTAACGTAATGAGCAGCTCAGTCAAAATGTAAAGGGCAATCTCATTCAGAATTTGGTCGCCGCTGTGATGTCTCTTTCATAGTCACACAGGATGTAACATGGCATGGTTAGTGTAAAGTTCTATAAACATACACACAGCACAATCTCTCTGTTGCTAGCCTACAGCTACATGTTCCCGACTTAATTGCATATGGTGTTCCAATGCTAGAATCTTGAGAAGAAATTATACCTATTAGTGCAAATGTGCTGTGTAACACCACTGTCAGGGTGTATACGAGGACAAGGAAAAACAAATTCCCGGATTTTTCCCGGATTTCCCAGTTAAAAATACACTTTCTCCCGGGTGAAAATACTCTTTTTTTGTGTTAAGTGACAGTATACTTTTCCTCAGCACTGTAAAACTAATCAATCCTTTGAATGTTTATGGTTTTATATACCGACATAGAATTTCCTGGCACTGTAGAAAACGAAACTCAGGGGGGGGGGAAAAACACGTTTTGAAAGACCTTTGATGTGCAGCAACATGTACGCTGCATATTTTCGTATTACGAAGGTATAAATCAGAATTCCAACAAACACCGCATGTCACTTTCCGAAGCATTGAAATCGAGATTGCGATGTGCTTTTGTAAGCCAGTCAGCTCATGTCACGCGATCTCGTCAGCCGATGACAGCGGATATTCAGAGCATAGGACATGTGATGTAGTCAGCCAACAGCAACGTCACTGTTAAGAAGCACAAACATACAAACACGGGAAGTTAATACTTTAAATTAATATGCGTAGTGTTGCTACAAGAAAAGAAAAGCGTTCACATATAATGTTGGTCTATTGGTTAATAAGCTACAAGAGAAGCTAAGCTTTCGCATGTAATGTTGATCTTTTTTAGCGCTTGTTACTGCAAATGAATTTCCTTCTTTTCACAAGCCTTCCTTACTGATTGGAACTGTCTCTGAATCCTACATGTTTCATTTGATGGGGCTGAAGTTACTGGAAAATGCGGGCCAACGAGTTCTTTTTGCGATGCAATGCCTGCCATCATTTGATTAATTAATTTATCAAATGATGCAAGGAGAGAGCCAGCAGTTTCGCTGTTAGCACTCCTTGCTAACTGTTGCACAATAGTCAGCCTGCCTTCCAAAGCAGCTCGGTAGTCAACAGTGCTGCGAGCAGCCGAAGTCTTCTGAGCAACTACTTGTGTTGACTCCTGCACAGACGACCCCCTGCAGAACCTGTCTTGCATAGGGAGCTTTACAGTTCCTTTGCTGATTTCCACTGCGCGAGTGTGTTCACAGAGGTTACCCTTGATCAAACTTCCTGTGCGAGAACACACATAACTGTGCACACAGATCTGAAAAAAATACAAATAATACATTATACGCACGTGTGGATGAACATCTCTCAAATTGGCACAAATGGGTGTTACACCTAGGAATTTAACAGTTGAAAATAAGTGTACATACCTTGCACTCAGGACAGGACAATGGGCATGCAGCGCAAGAGTTCTCTGTATAGTGACAGTATATGGGGGCCATTAAATGATCTGCTGAATGGAATGAACAGCCTAATGAGTACACAGTACGGTTTGAGAGTAAATCGGAGAAAGACGAAGGTAATGAGAAGTAGTAGAAATGAGAACAGCGAGAAACTTAACATCAGGATTGATGGTCACGAAATCAATGAAGTTAAGGAATTCTGCTACCTAGGCAGTAAAATAACCAATGACGGACGGAGCAAGGAGGACATCAAAAGCAGACTCGCTATGGCAAAAAAGGCATTTCTGGCCAAGAGAAGTCTACTAATATCAAATACCGGCCTTAATTTGAGGAAGAAATTTCTGAGGATGTACGTCTGGAGTACAGCATTGTATGGTAGTGAAACATGGACTGTGGGAAAACCGAAGCATTTGAGATGTGGTGCTATAGACGAATGTTGAAAATTAGGTGGACTGATTAGGTAAGGAATGAGGAGGTCCTATGCAGAATCGGAGAGGAAAGGAATATGTGGAAAACACTGATACGGAGAAGGGACAGGATGATAGGACATCTGCTAAGACATGAGGGAATGACTTCCATGGTACCAGAGGGAGCTGTAGAGGGCAAAAACTGTAGAGGAAGACAGAGATTGGAATACGTCAAGCAAATAATTGAGGACGTAGGTTGCAAGTGCTACTCTGAGATGAAGAGGTTAGCACAGGAAAGGAATTCGTGGCGGGCCGCATCAAACCAGTCAGTAGACTAATGAAAAAAAAAATGGAGGCCGATCAGAAAGGGTGTATGCATGCCATGTGCCATCTTCAACGCAGTGTATCAGTTCCTTCTGTGACTCTTACTTATGTCGTCACAGCGTGTAGTTTTGTGTGTCCCCTTACAAAGCGTTATTAATCTCTGAAAAAGTGAGTCCCTCGTTCCGTGCAACAGGGCCTGGATACATTTATCCACCCTGTTATTTGCTTTCTTTAATAAGTATGAGTATTTAAGAGTTTTGTGGTTTGCTTCTAAGAACATATTTGTATTAAGGCCAAGTCCAATTCTGTTGCTGTACGCCCACATATGTGCCCTCCATGCAAAGTACTTGCCAAACTCCCCAGTTCCTTCCTCCTCTGCACACCAAGCAAGAAAGCCATCCAGCAGCTCTGAGAACGTCTCTCTATCTGTCTGTAAGTGCAAAGTTTTCAGATCTTTGTATGCAGTACTCTTCAGCATAGCATTCCCATTTACTTTTGCACATATATTCCGTCTCCATGCCCGATCAACGTGCCAGGTACCTGATACCCTATGTTCGCTATGGCCCACAACTACACTCCAGGCACTGTAGTAGCTGTCACAGTCATCAGACATGAATACCTATAAAGATAAAAATAAAACAAATATGCAAATGCTATAGTTACTTTCAGCAAGCAGTGGATCAAACATTTTCTAATGAAACTATCTTCTTACCTTTGTTTTGATGTTTCCTGTACATTTTTTAATCTGCTCAAAGAAAACTTGCACGGACCTTGTGTCAATATGTGTACTGAGGAAATAAGCAACTGGGCATCCAGCACCAAATTCATCCATGGTCAACATTGTGGCCAGATAAAATTTATATCTGTTAGTGCCATATGTGGTGTCTATCAAAGCTTTTTCTGCACAGAATTTTGTTGCTGTTTTCCGCTGATACTGTCATAAGCACTATCATAAAGTCACTTTCTGATAATTTGTTTCCATTATCCTCAGTGCCTAGGGCTTTGTAATAAATCACCAGGGAATCTTTCCCTAGGCGCCCATGTTGCCTCACCCACAGCTCAACACTGGTTGCATCATCTTGATGTGCACTACTATCGTCCAGCTTGCATTCATTCCTAATATTTCTAATATCTTGTTTGCTTAAAAGATGAACTCTTCTGAACAGTCCAACTCGAATGTTCACTCTCACTTTCTTCAAAATTGTAGTATCAGTAACACCTTGTGCAATTAATTCAGCAACCATTGCCCTGTCAGCTGTGGTCAGATGTAGGCTACCCACAGAGAGACCTTATTCTATGTGTGACATGTAGAACTTGACATTAACCACGTTAAATGACACATTTTTGACTACCAAATAGGCAGGGCAGGTGCCACCAATTTTGATTGAAGGTACCCTTAATCTTCTGCCTGAAGCTGTTTTGTCAGCATATCAAGAACGGTGGTAAACAAAAAATCACATTTGTGTTTTCTCCTTGGTCTTATGAAGGAAACCTTCTCTTCAGCATCCATCTGTTCCTTCCACAGAAAGAACTCTGAAAATAAAATTTCAATGCATAAGAAATACAAACTTAAGTTAGCATTTATGTATTATTCTGAGAAAATAATTTAGTTGGAATACACAAGATAACAATGAGTAAGGTCGTAACATATTAGCAGCTCTCTAATAATTATTATAAGGAAGGTGCCTGAGAAATAATGGTAATGGAGACAGTCTCTCCTACTCATGTGTCATAGACTCTGAAAATGGTTGTGGTATGTATATACAATCAATGTCAGAATGCTTTAGGCCAACATGCCAACCTAACCGAAGCCTAAAGCTACACTACATATCAGCCTGTCACCACCACCAAGATTTAAAAACATGTAGCATGCTGGGGCAAATCCAGATTAACAACTTAATAAGTCCAACAGGGTACAGTTGTTTAACTTTCTTATCTATATTTACATTAATGATACTCAACATGAACACTAATAATTACTACATCATATCATTAACTCATTGGAAAGTCCTACATATACAAACAATGTACAACATCAGTTACCTGGCAAATACAAACAATACACTATACTTTTGTTTCTTCACCTTCCACAGAATTAAATGTCATTTCTTTGCACTCAATTTTCTGTTGATGAACACACTCCAAATGGTGTATCGGTTCTTGCCTCCGAGAACATCTAAATGTATTGCACTCGGTACATGTCATCTAAATAACAAAGAAAACAGGTTTTTGCTTAATATCTTAATAGCGTACTGCAACGGAAAAAGAACGTGCATGCGTAATTAATGCACTTATTCATCCATCATGTTTCATACTGCCAATTATGAAGGAGAATCTTCAGGGATGTGGAACAACACAGTGAAGCCGCAGTGAGAAACTAGCGCTTGCATTACTTAAATATCTAAAATAAGTTATTTGTGCTTCATGAAACTACCCCCGACTATTCGTAAACTGTCTATCCAGAGTGCCTACATCACAATTGACACTGTACTTTGCTTAAATATACTAGTTACCTGTTAATCGTCATTCAAAGAGTTTTATACCAGTTCTGACTGTTACCTAGTAATTAACCTCCTGAACTGTTTCCTTTATAGCCTTACCCTGCACCTGTTCGTGTGCTTTTTGTGTTACCTGAACGTTCCTGCTCAATCTGCTGTGCACAGAGGCTACTACAAATGTGCAGACTGAGGGTATCACACTGGTGATATCTCTATAATATTTTCGTCAATATAGCACACTCGACTATAAACCAGCCGTCTGATTACGGCAAATTGTGTTACATTAAGATTCACGCAGCATTTATATGGTGACAGACAGGTAACCAAGTTGTCTCCTACCTTTCCAGAAGCGAAACTGTGTCTTTTCATGTGTTTGTTTACGTCGGTTACCAACTTGTCGCAAATATTACATATTTCTTTCCTTGGCTGTACATATATATTCTTGCGATATGTCACCTTCATATGTCGGTACAAGCTTTTTCTTGTATTAAAATTTGTTCCACCCACGTCACACAAGCCTGCCACACTACTAGTCCGTTCAACATCCGCCGTGGTGTACCGTACGATGACGAATTAAGAAAAGCACAACACATACACACACCAAGACAGGTCCCGGGAAAATCATACAAAGTGTTCAAAGATCTACCTACAAGTAGTTACGTCTCATTGGCTCTTACCGCCAACCAATGAGATATCGGTGCCGGTTGAAATAGCTACGTATAACGCCTCGTGAGAAAGGAGACTTCCCTAGAACTAACGTGGAAGATTACTCCATACTTTCATTATACTGACACAAACATGAGAAAATTTGTGAGCCCTGTCTAGTAACACTGAGATAAGTCTCAAATTACATTGTACCAATATTTTGAATTTTATTTTTTCCAGATGTATTTACACAAAATAACAATGTAGTTGTATATTCATATTAAAGAAAACAAAAAAAATTGCTGGTGGTTCTAAAAAAAAGTCTCATCTGTGCTTCCATCATTGTTTTCTTTGAGCAATAGCGGGCTGGAGCACGTCTTGCTGCAGCAGCAGCAGCAGGAGCAATGCGATTAACTTTCCAATTGCTGTCACTATGCTTTGCTAGGGGACATAGTGCAGTTACATACAGCGTCTGTGAAACTGCCTGAATCATTTGGGAAGCGTTGAATCAAATCTACATGCCTATTTCAAACGAAAGGCAATGGAAAATGATAGCTCGCTATGGAATTTGCCTAACTGCTTGTGTGCATTGCACAGGAAGTGTAACTGCATTGAACTATTACCTGGGATCAAATAAGTTCAATCATAAGCAGTACCACTCCATAGTATTTTTGGGATGCATTAATGCTGATGGTTTCTTCATTATCATTGATACTGGTTATTCAGGTAGAAATAGTGTTGGAGGGATATTTCGCGCTTCAGTAACCAAACACGGGATTAGATGTGGAAGATTAAACTTGCCATTGACTATCAGATTACCAGAAGATGAAAATGAATCTGAGTTCCCTTATTACTTTGTAGGAGATGAAGCATTTCCATTATCAAGCTACCTGATGTGACCGTACTCACAAAGGACACTCGATAATGTGATGAGAATTTATAATTACAGATTAAGGAGAGGAGGAAAATCTGTGGAATGTGCATTTGGAAGTTTGTAACATTATGTTTGTCCATCGACCGAATTTAACTGATTAAGTTCTCCAGAGACTGAGTGAAATTGTAAAAGTCGCGTGATATGACGTGAACTGTTCTGTCGCAGAGCGCCAAAGATTACTATTGCGATCTAATATACTTATAAGCGGTCGAAGACATTTTTCAAGCCCGACTGCGGTGAAACAAATTATGAGATACAATGTGAATCCTGTACCACTTATGTTTTATATGTCTGTCTGTATGTGTAGACGCACCTTATTACAGTTCATTGTAATGTATAATTTAAAATATGTAATGTGAATAGTTTCGATGTGAAACGACTCGATATAGCAAGAAGTACGACATATAAAAAAAGCAATGGATATTTGCCTGTTTCTGAGGAACTGTAATTATTAGCACTAAAGCTGGTTTATGTGGCATTGTCAGCCATGATAATGAGCGAAAAAATGTTTCAACAAAGTTTCCCTTTAACTTATTAAAAATTAATTCTAAACTCAATGCCGTTATTTGACTTGTTATTTAAATAGCAATCACCAGTCAATTTCTCATGCCCTAAATTCATAATTATTTAATTGTCATTTTAGTACAAATGTTCACAGAAATCATCGACAGTTCCACAGGACGAAGGAACTTGAAAGAAGTTGTCGCAATCAGCAAACTACTATTCGTCACTGAATGGTAATTCGCTGTACTTTATTTCCAAATGTAGGTCCCTTCGGTAATCTTGTTGAGATCCAGGCTCAGAACCTATCAGGCGAAGATTTGTTTACAATCCCCGTTTTTGTTTCTCAAAAAAGTGTAGCAAAATTACTGATCACTTCTTTCAAGTATCCGACACGTCATTGCACGGAACAAGGTGCGTTTATGTTGAAATCCGGCGTACTCGCATGAGGCTAAAAAACGACATCTTCTAAAACATCAGGTAGCATAGTTAACAGCAAAATACTCTCTCCATTATCCCCATTCATAATATTTATAATAATATACTGGCGCCCGAACGGGAACGCAATCGAAATTTTAGCTTGCTAACTTGTTCTGAAATGCCACATATATAATTTATTCTAATAGTGACTAATGAAAAATTTCTAAGTTCTGTGGCATTAGTTTTGTCGTTTTATTTCATGCATAACATCAACACCGATGACAATACTGCATGGTGTCATAAAAGCAGAAACCAAATAAGACGGACGAAAACAGGGAAAAATTTTAACCAAGTTAGCCGATCGACAAAGAAAACTGCTGGGGTGAGTACTATTTTCAGTTCTTGCAGTCGAACCTCATTGTTATCCAATAACATCTGTGAATCCCATCAAATCCCATCCTCTTTCACGTAGTTTCCTGCCTAAAATATGCTTTCAGTAGAAATTGTCATTGTAGAAGCATTGGCTGCATTGCGATGATATTTGTAAAATTTTCATGTTTAATTGTTATCATCCATATTCGTTCACGCAATTCTAAACGACGTTGGAATTTTTTTGTTTTATTTCTGGCGCATTCACGAGTATTGGAACAAGGGCAGCACAAGTCCAAAGTACCGTTATCCAAGATGGCGGCGATGACGACGTCCAAGATGGCGCCGATGACGTCAATCAAGATGGCGGATTTTGGCGGAAAGTTTGAATTTTGGCAGGAAAGTGACATGCCCCACTCGCCCAGAAAACTGGCACAACAGTGGTCATGCGACACACAGCTGGCCCACTTTGTGCGTGATATACAACAGGCTCTAGATAGTGGTTCCCCAGTTGATGACATTTTTTTCGACTTTCGAAAGGCATTCGACTCGGTTCCGCACTGTTGCTTGCTACAAAAAGTGTGCACTTATGGTTTATCTGATGACATATGTGGTTGGATAGAAAGTTTTCTAACAGACAGGGAGCAGTATGTCATCCTGAACTGGGTCACTGCAACAGAAACAAGTGTAACTTTGGGTGTGCCCTAGGGCAGCGTAATAGGTCCTCTGCTTTTTATGATTTACATAAACGATTTGGTTGATGGTATCGACAACCGCCTGAGACTGTTTGTCGATTATGCTGTAGTCTACAGGAAAGTAGTATCACATGATAGTTTTGAATGAATCAGTGAGAATTTGCAGAAAATAAATGCTCGGTGTAACGACTGGCAGCTGTCTCTAAATATTAGTAAGTGTAACCTACTGTGGATAATAAGGCGAAAATCCCCATTAATGTACGAGTACAAAATAAATGCCCAGTTTTTGGAAGCGGTAATGTCTGTCAAGTATCTGGGTGTGACTATTCAAAATGATCTCAAATGGAATGTGCAGATTACAAAAGTAACAGGTAAGGCGAACTCTACATTGCAGTTTATTGGTGGAATCCTGAAGCGATGCAGTCCTTCAACAAAAGAAATAGCTTAAAATACGTTAGTGCGTCAATTCTTGGAGTACTGTTCGTCTGTATGGAACCCTTACCAGTTGGGTGTGATTCAAGATTGAGAAGGTTCAAAGAAGAGTGGCGAGATTCGTGACTGGTACATTTAGCCATCGTGAGAGCATTACAAATCTCATAGAAAATTTGAAGTGGGAGACACTTGCAGATAGATGGCGCACTAAACAGAAGGGGCTGCTTACTAAATTGCGAGATCAGATCTTCATCGAGGATGTAGAACATATATTATTACCACCAACTTTCAAATCGCGCAATGATCACCATTCAAAGATAAGGGAAATAAGAGCTCGTACTGAGGCATTCAGACGTCCGTTTTTCCTTCGCGTGGTCTGCGAGTGGAACAGAGGGGGGCAAATATGACTTTGTCGCGAATTGTTCCCTCTGCCACACACCGCTTGGTGGCTAGCGGAGTATATATGTAAATGTAGATCTAGAAAGTTCAAACTCCAGCACGATAATGCATCACACCACGCTTACCTGTGTTATGCAAAGAAAATGGCGGGAAACAAGGACTTGTCTTTATTATTTAACCAATTTCAAGCAGTTGTGTTCTCCACTGGATCTGGACTCCAACTGCATTAGTTCATATCGTCGCCACCAGAGGGCGCTATCGTGAAGTCGGCTGATGGCACAAGACCACCTGCTCTTTCTCGCGTGCTTGTTATAACCAGACACGAGCGGCATCAGCGGTTCGCGAGCGACCGCTTACATCACAGCCTCAAGGCTGCACCTTTAATCTTGCGCCGGACATAATCTTCTGTAAATATGCTAACCAATTTAACTGCACACAAGTGACACCAACATCGCTCATCTAACCTATCAATTACCTAAGTACTTAATTCTATTTCAATTTTAATCATATTCAATAAGTCAATTTACAAGTTCAATATTCAATGATCAAATGAAAAGTTCCACATTTTTCCACTATCAGCGCAGTGTTCATTCGTGACCAAGCACACTCCACCCATAGAAAGCTGCACTCCTATTGGCTACTGCATTAGTCATGTGATTCGACTTCACAGAACCTAGTAGTCGTAAACTGTCCGAGTAACTCATAGCACAGCATACACACCTGCTTGCAAAATAATTCAGTCGACGCCCGCAAGCACCCTCCACCAACCCCTGTCCAGTACAGCACACAGGCGGCCCCAAGGAGGTGGCACGGCGGTCAGCTGTCAAACCACACACAGGGCCCCAGCCAGGGTCCTGCAAGCGGCCACATCTCATTCGTACTTCATTTCTGAGAAATTCCTACCCAGGTAAGTGTTCACCTACACACAGGTGCCAGCTGCAGCCACCGGACAGGGGCCGGAGCCTGTTTACAGAGCGCGCCGCGCCCTCCGAACAGGGCCACGCACGTGGGGCGTTCCTCGCTACTCACACTCTAACTGCAGTCCGGCAAAGACGCTGCTCGATTCCATTCCACAATAGCAGAACCTGCTTTCTCCTTGGCGATTCTAACGGACCATACGTAACGTTTGACTGATACTTCACTGCGCGTAGCTACATACCGTCGCAAAAGCATCTAGCAATGTTATCAATTTTATACTCAAGTCACATTGCTATCTAAAATTATAACCAAGTCAAACTCTTGTAAATTCCATAGCCCCCCACAAATTAGCTAAATTAACCACTGATTTGAACGCAAAGGCAAATGAAACCAAATCAGAGATGGCTAAATTAGCTGAAAATCAAGTGACAAAGGTAGACCTATTTAATCTTGTAACAAAAGATGAAATTAGTAATTTAGCAACACGTCAAGAAATTCAGACTAGTCTTGACTCACTTAAAACCGAGTTAGATGCTAAATTTGATCAATAAGTTAAAACATTAAAACAAGAACTATCAGTAATCATAGAGCGTAAACTCGACCAAATACATCAGCAAAGTGAAGCTAAAACAGATACTCTGCTTCAGACAGCTTGTACGGAATTAGGCAAACGAACTTCCGACAATTTTAGTAAAATAAACCGCGATATTACTGACACAAACTCGCGTGTCCAAATAATTGACCAGCACTTACACAGAATCAACAACGACGTTGGTACTGTCAAGGAACAAGTAGACCCCCTGACAGATGAAATTAAACAGTTATTATTGCATACGGAAAAAATAGCCGAACAAATCTGTGAGAAAATAAAAAGTATAGATGAAAAATACCAAAATTGGTTGTCATCTAAGGATGAAGATATCGCAAATAAATTACGAACTGATTTACCGGAAGCAGTCCAAACAGCCACACTGAATGTCTTAAATACACCTGGATCGTCAGGAGACACCATTGTGAGCTAATTAGGAATAATCAGACGTGTGGTGACTAACGAACTGCCAACATGGAAGGACGAAATAACGCAACGATTGCAAAACCTAGAGCAGCAAACTCGATCGAAAGACAGAGAACAATCTCTGCGCTATCCACACTCTTTGCTGTCAGTAAGCGACATAGATGAGGCATCAGAATACCACCAGCACCCCACAGGTAATAGACCCGATCATGTAAACACAAATGAAAACACACAGCCTCAACCAATAAATGAATCTGCATCATTTGTCCAACTAATGAAAGAAGAGAGTCTTCTTAAGTACATAAACTTCCAGTCCTTTAATCCAGACGAAGCAGTCTTCACCCTATTGTATTTCTCAAATCATTCTCTGGTATTTTTCAGAATAGCTGGACGGACAGACAGCGAATACAATGTGTCATAGGACTTATTACCGGTGAATCCGCAATATAGGCATCGAGATGCACGATCGATGCTTCACTTATAGGGACATCGAACAAGCATTTTTAGCCAAGTTTTGGAGCGAGGGAGTACAGAAGCGTCTAAGGAAAGAAGTTTATCACGCTGAACCCTCCAATCCAAAGAATGAAGGTCTAAGGAAGTATCTAGGTAAGATAAGGTATTGGGATACCCCGGTTTCGAGCAAAGATGTCATACTGATATTGAAGTCGAAGTTACCAGCATCCATACAAGAGAAATTAGTTAACGTATCGGAGATGATCAGGAGGGTTTCCTGTCTATATTAGCCTCATTAGATCTTATTCATGAGGAGACTCGTGCCAATAAGAAATACAGTTCGAATAACGACAGTTGGCAGTCCTCGAATTACAATAACAGTAATTCTTCTCAGTCGGACAACAGAAAACGCAAGCACCACAACAGCGTCAACAACGGTAGCTCTACCGTATCTTCCTTCGCCGTCGGCGTTGTCGTTGTCACCGTGTGACACCGTTATACCAAGAGGAAAGGCGCGTCGATCATAGAGCATGAGATATGATGACCTTAAGCCATTGACAACTTACAAAGGTCACAGTAGCACCTGATTCCAAAATAGCTGCAGTAGTTAGGATCTACGAACTATCCCCTCTTGACCAGGTCCCCAAAACTTAACTCGTAACGAGATCCCTTCAAAGTAAATTGTCAAAATTGTCATAACGATCGTCTATAAAGGCTTCGTACAACGAGAAGAAATGTTACAGTTTATGGAATAATAACAGATACGACCAAACTGTCTTGTCTCTTCTGCTTTATTTAACATAACTTCGTTCACAGTTTCATTTCGCATTCACCACTCATTCACCGAAACCCTTTGATGAACAGTTTTGGTTGCTTGACACCAACAGTCAATGATAACGATACAGCTTTTCTCCTTTTTATAAATTGAAGCCCGCTCTCCACGATATAACTAAAAAAAAAAAAAAAACGGTCTCAATACCGCGTCCCTCGTGAGATGCGAATAGACTTATCCCGGAATTGACCGCCCTGTAGGTGTACTCAGTTTAATGACCACACTTCGCTATCCGCTATTTCGCGTAACTGAATGTCCATTTGTTAGTCTGATTATACACTGTAGCTATTTAAAATTAGCCCCTATATTTTTCACAACGCACAATTAGCACTTCTTTACTTTTTTTTCTAAGAGTAAACGGAAAAAAAGACGCCGTATTATCGGCTTAGTCGATATAAAGCAAAACACCTTAATATGCCCAATTTTACATCTTCTTATAGGATCGGCTACCTTACTCATTAATTTACTACATATTACTTCCAATAACACTAAACAGGTATTGCCGTTGTATTATAATGGTAATCAAAAGCATGTTACTATTATTATGACCGACCAAATCGTAACAAATCGCGCGGCGTGCGTCTTTAACGATAACTTTACGATATTCGAGTTCCGTTACTGCTATCTTGACTCGTAATGTTACATAGCTATAGCGGTAATTCTCAGTGGAAAACAGACAATAACTACCCCTGCAAGCGAAACCAGAATAATTATCGCAATCGTTATAATCCTATGAATGACACTAATCAAAGGCAATACGGAAATCGGGCTCCGTACCATTCGTATGGCAATAATTCAAATAACTGTAGTTGGCAGCGCGGCTATCAACAAACAGTGCAGCCGTTGAATTCAAGTCAACAACAATCGCCCGTTGTATTACTAACTAGGGATGGGCAAACTGAAACACACAATTGTTTCGAAACAAATGAAACAGTACAATGTAATGTTTCGAAACGCTGTTTCGAAACAGTTTGTGTTTTGTAATAGTATAGGCCTTCACATTATATCATCTTGAGTGTCTACTGTGTAAATATTGTCATAAAAAGACAAATGAGGTGCGAGAGCGCCATTCATATCGCACAAAGTATGAAACTTTCACGTAGGCGTCTTTGCAGTTCCGCATTTCCTGTAGCAAATACGCTGCTTTCGTGTCATGTGACTTTCATACTTTCCAATTGGCCGAGGTCAGACTAAATATGTTTGAAATAACAGATTTTGCCAAACTCGTTTCCCTGTATTCTAGAGCATAATTTTGATAGGTTTTATGAGTGATAATCTGTGTGTGCTCTTGAAAAGGCTTATCATGAGATATAATTTATTGAGATAACATTCTGGGAAGCGAGGCACTGAATTAACATTTATGAGTGTGCCACTCACACTTTTACTACTCAGTTAAATTTTCAATTGTTTGTCACACAGAGCAGGATGCAAAGTGAGTGAATCGCACAGATCAAAAAATTGCCGTAACAGACTGGAGCATATAGCACAATGGTCAAGTATGGCAGTGTTTCATCAAACATTCACAAGTTAGCTGGATACATCTCATAATAAGTACACTAGATAGAACTAGAAAACATTTCAAGGTAACTGAAATGCAGACAGAGGTATATTCCTTTGAAGCATAAAATCCAGACTAAACTTTAAAACAATTCATGCAGTGTAATGCCTTTGTGATACCAATATCATGGCAGATCTGCCTCTACACCACTTATAGTTCTTGCTAAAGAAGTTTGTTTGAGGTATAGATACATGGAGTTCCCTCAAGTACTCACAGCAAGCAGATGTATCACCATTTTATAATACACTTCCCCGGAAAATCAGAGATGAAGTTACGTTGCTGTTGATATGCAATTTTTATCACAGTATCTGAACGCCAAAAACAAAAGTATCGAAGTACCATTGTTGATTTGCCTCAGAATTATTTATGATACATAAGTATCAAGATGCCTATAGTGTAATAACCAAATATAGCATTCTTACAAAAATAAATATACTAATCAGATAAGTGTTCTCAAACACATAGATTAATAAATAACATACTCAAAAAATTAAACTCACTGAATGGTGAGCAAAAACGTGTCTTCTGCGTGCAACAAATTTGAGAAAATTGTTCTTGTAATGGACACTTGTAGTGGACTAAACAAAATACAATCAAATATAAATTCAGTGCACACTGTCCAGAGAAGAACAAAATCAACTGAAATTTTACTGTTTCATTTCTGAGTAGATCTGCTGTACCTATTCTAAGTTGTAGTTTAGAAATATCATTTTCGGTACTTTTTCGCTTGAAAGACAGGATCGTCCGTCTGTTATTGTTTGCCCCTGCTTTGAAAATATGCGCTCACATGGAACAGAAGTGGACACAATACAAAGACGTCGTTTCATTATTTCAAACAGTGTAGGAAACAACACGTTTTCTTTCCACCACAGCAATGGATCATGTGATCTGTGTATCAGCGGCATCTTCATATATTTATCGAGCTCGACTATACTTGCAGCATGTGGATTGTCTACATTTTGGATCAATCCACCTACAGCTTGGTCAAAATCTTGCCAAATGTTGCCACTGCTGGAAGTGAATGTGCTCACCACAACTGGTTTGGCTGGTGGTGGATTTTCTGTAGAACACCGAGTGTGTTTCTGTCGTATTGTACAACATTTGTTAATTATGGCATCTTTTGTTTCTTTTAATCGATGCCCAGATTTTGGGAATCCATGCTCCCTGAAGCAAGGATCCAATAAAGTTGCTTCACAAGCAATTGCTTTATCTGCAAACTTTTGAACGAGGCGTGTACAGATTCCGTCCTCAAGTTTAGCAATTACTGTATTAGTGGCTTCATTGCTGTGATATGAGTTTTTCAATCTCAGACAGTGACTTTGTAAACCTTTCTTAATAAGACAACTTTTGACAACGTTACGTTTCTTTCACTGCTAATTTCTGTTGTGTGACAAGATTTTTCAGTAACTGACCAGTCTTCATGGGACATCTACTCTGAGGGTGGCGAGGGTGCTTTGCAAAGGCTCTTTGATTTTCATCAGCCTGTCAAACATTTCATACGTGGAATTCCATCTCGTAGGGCAATCTTGTTTCAGTGTTAAAATACGGAAGCCCATTTGCTTCTGAATATTGTGTAATTTCTCAAGTGCTTGATGAGTTCTTTTGAAAAATTCCGCTATTGACTTCACTTTTTCCCTTGTGTCTGTAATTGGTTCAAGGCTTGCTTTCACAATTAAATTCAGTGAATGTGCAAAACAAGATACACGCCACCATTTGCACATCATCACTGCCTTCACCATATTAGGTGCATTATCTGTAGTGCAAGCTACAATTTTGTTGGTGATATCCCAAGCTGAAGTCACGTACTGTAATTCACTAGAAATGTTTTTCTGCTGTATGCTTGTCATGGAATTTAAAACTAGATAACAAATATGACTTCAGATTGCAGTTTTCATCAATGAAGTGAGCAGTCACTGCAGTATGATTCTCACTATTTACAGATGTCCATCCATCAATCTGAATGCAGATGTAGGATGCAGCCTGCACTGCAGAACTTGCTCGCACTAGTGTGCTGTCGAACACTTGAGAGAGAGTGTTTTTCTACTGGGAGGTACATAGCTTTCATTTAATAAATAAGTCATTTTTCTAAACTCTACGCTCTCATCTACA
This sequence comes from Schistocerca piceifrons, assembly GCF_021461385.2. Lineage (NCBI taxonomy): Eukaryota > Metazoa > Arthropoda > Insecta > Orthoptera > Acrididae > Schistocerca > Schistocerca piceifrons. The sequence goes on from NC_060139.1 coordinate 1,107,091,354, forward strand.
TTAAATGGAAAGTATTCTTTAACAACAAGTCTTAAAAGTTGTTCGCCTATTTTAGCTCGTTCGGATGAAAGCACTGGTCTTGATGCAAATCCAGTAATCTTTGTTTGTCTACCACACCTACCCAGAACTGAACCGGTGGAAGTGCTGGGTATTTCTTACACAGATTGTTGATCTTGACGCACAGGCACTGAAATGGCAAATTCCTGAACAGTTGCTGTGGAAACTGAACTGGCTTCGCCACTGCCCAGATTCATTAAAACTGATTTCGAACGAGTTTCACTGAAGTTAAGTGTTGAATGCTTTGTCGGAAATGTCTGTTCAAGCAAGAAGTTGAACTGCTTTTAAACGACAACACTGCCGAGCACAAATTACATTTAATTTTATCAGGATTTATCTTCATAAAATAATTCCGCACCGGGCTTCGTAACGCCATAGCTGAAGACAGAAGAACCGACACGAACGGAACTGGAGGCCGGAGCAAACTGCAGAAACAACGAATACGCTACTGCGATTCCCACATTTCGTTAGTATGGGTAATATATATATACTCGTCCTGCTAATTTCCATGCACACAAAATAAATCAATACGGAAAATAGACTCACAAATAAAGCCACATAATACGAATAAATAACAAAATATAAGAGAAAAAATTTTTTGTCCCCCAAGGTGTTTCGAACCATTACTATAAATCCAAAATGCTTCCCAGCCCTTCCCGTTCACCATTACATCATCAATGATCCGTCAATCACATTGCTTGAAAGTACATCCAATTTACGTATATGTCTAAAAACTGCCACTCTACGCCTTTTTTTAATTCAAAATGTAGTAGCTTTACTTGCGTTTTTTTTAATATGATTACTGTAAATGAATAGAGAAGCGTATGTTATAGGAGATGTGTACTTTAACTGAACGTTTTTCACACTTTTATTATTATGAATGCGAATAGTGTGCTTTATTTTATTGTGTTTTAGTGTTTGTAAAGCATATATTGCGCCATTTCTGAATAGAGCAGTCAGTTAGAAACGAAGCTTTATTTTCGAAAATCTTAAGCTTCATGCTGTTGTGTGTCAAAAAAAGACTCTTGAAAGTGTTTTATGAAGTAGTATATTAAACGTATTTCAGTATCTGTGCCGTGCCCGAATCTCGTGCGAGACAAAGCGAAATGAAACATCACTGTTTCGATACAATTAGTCCCTTCCAAGCACAAGTGGACTGAAACAGCGTTGAAACGACGGTACCGTTTGTGTGCCTGGCTCGAGATCGAATCTGGTCCCATTATCCGACACAGAGCGGAATGAAACACCGCTGTCTCGAAACATTGAAACATAGCCGTTTCGAAACACTGAAACAGTTCCACGTATCGATACACTGAATCGAAACATAGACACGGTGGACAAGTCTACTACCAACACATTCAAAACAATAACACACCAAGAAAATTCAAAATTAATCGTCAAAATTACCACACCTCTCAGCAGAACTATGGTACACAGCCTAATAATAATTTTCAGCCATCATTCAATCAACCGAATAAGAACAGCAATAACTAAGTACTACGTAAAAACTACAATCCTCCTGACTTTTTCACCCAAGATGATAATGTACCGTAATGAGCCTCAACTTGAATCTCGTTTCGTTCATAACAGCCTATTCTATTCGCCGACAAATAATGGAGGTGAACAAGCCCTGAATTTGACAAAAAACATCAGTACTTCAAATAGCCAGGAGATAATGGAAAACTAGTTTCAGCATCTGACGACTGCCTCAGCGATGCTGACACGCATCAAGGGGGTAATTAATCCACCGACGTACTAATAACATACTTGTTTTACGGTATAATGACAAACAGGATATATGAGACGAACTGCTACATGAAAACGTAATTACTGAAACAGACGACTCGTACGACGATCAAGTACAGGCAGTAACATATGTATATTTAGAAGAAACTAGGACGACCGCTATTATTGACACAAGAGCAAATGAAAATGCCGTTTCCCTCTGTTTGTTTAAACAATCGTCAAATACTGTAAAGATACCGACTCTCCCTGTTCAAAATTGCACTATAACCGGAGCTATAAGCTCGAAGGTCCAGAATGTTAACATGGAAGATTTAATAACAATTCAGTTTCAGTCCGCTGTTGTACAAAGCATTTTCTTTGTAGTAAAAAATTTATCTGTCTCATGTTGGCTTGACATAGAATTCCTGCGCCAAACGAAAGCTAAAATCGACATTAATCATGGAATCTCTACTTTGAGTGTTGTTGTTGTTGTGATCCTCAGTCCAGAGACTGGTTTGATGCAGCTCTCCATGCTACTCTATCCTGTGCAAGGTTCTTCATCTTGCAGTACCTACTGCAACCTACATCCTTCTGAATCTGTTTAGTGTATTCATCTCTCGGTCTCCCTCTGCGATTTTTACCCTCCACAGTGCCCTCCAATACTTTGAATGTTAACGACCAAGAAAATGTTTTGCAATTAATTAAAGAGAAAGTTCGGTATTACCCTTTAGGCCAGCGATTGAAATTACATCAAGAATCAAGAATCAAGAATTTTATTCACCATAGATCATTTTACAATGATATTGGCTTCTTCATACACGATGTACTAGTACATACAGAATAATAAAATAAACAAGTGTCAGTACATTATAGAATACATTTCAAGCATGGCAGTGTACCAAATTACACCAGGATAGCTTCTAAAAGTTAATGCAATAAGCTATACTATAATCTAATATACACTCCCGGAAATGGAAAAAAGATCACATTGACACCGGTGTGTCAGACCCACCATACTTGCTCCGGACACTGCGAGAGGGCTGTACAAGCAATGATCACACGCACGGCACAGCGGACACACCAGGAACCGCGGTGTTGGCCGTCGAATGGCGCTAGCTGCGCAGCATTTGTGCACCGCCGCCGTCAGTGTCAGCCAGTTTGCCGTGGCATACGGAGCTCCATCGCAGTCTTTAACACTGGTAGCATGCCGCGACAGCGTGGACGTGAACCGTATGTGCAGTTGACGGACTTTGAGCGAGGGCGTATAGTGGGCATGCGGGAGGCCGGGTGGACTTACCGCCGAATTGCTCAACACGTGGGGCGTGAGGTCTCCACAGTACATCGATGTTGTCGCCAGTGGTCGGCGGAAGGTGCACGTGCCCGTCGACCTGGGACCGGACCGCAGCGACGCACGGATGCACGCCAAGACCGTAGGATCCTACGCAGTGCCGTAGGGGACCGCACCGCCACTTCCCAGCAAATTAGGGACACTGTTGCTCCTGGGGTATCGGCGAGGACCATTCGCAACCGTCTCCATGAAGCTGGGCTACGGTCCCGCACACCGTTAGGCCGTCTTCCGCTCACGCCCCAACATCGTGCAGCCCGCCTCCAGTGGTGTCGCGACAGGCGTGAATGGAGGGACGAATGGAGACGTGTCGTCTTCAGCGATGAGAGTCGCTTCTGCCTTGGTGCCAATGATGGTCGTATGCGTGTTTGGCGCCGTGCAGGTGAGCGCCACAATCAGGACTGCATACGACCGAGGCACACAGGGCCAACATCCGGCATCATGGTGTGGGGAGCGATCTCCTACACTGGCCGTACACCACTGGTGATCGTCAAGGGGACACTGAATAGTGCACGGTACATCCAAACCGTCATCGAACCCATCGTTCTACCATTCCTAGACCGGCAAGGGAACTTGCTGTTCCAACAGGACAATGCACGTCCGCATGTATCCCGTGCCACCCAACGTGCTCTAGAAGGTGTAAGTCAACTACCCTGGCCAGCAAGATCTCCGGATCTGTCCCCCATTGAGCATGTTTGGGACTGGGTGAAGCGTCGTCTCACGCGGTCTGCACGTCCAGCACGAACGCTGGTCCAACTTAGGCGCCAGGTGGAAATGGCATGGCAAGCCGTTCCACAGGACTACATCCAGCATCTCTACGATCGTCTCCATGGGAGAATAGCAGCCTGCATTGCTGTGAAAGCTGGATATACACTGTATTGGTGCCGACATTGTGCATGCTCTGTTGCCTGTGTCTATGTGCCTGTGGTTCTGTCAGTGTGATCATGTGATGTATCTGACCCCAGGAATGTGTCAATAAAGTTTCCCCTTCCTGGGACAATGAATTCACGGTGTTCTTATTTCAATTTCCAGGAGTGTAATATACTAGTGTATTGTTTATTGTATACACTAAGAAATTACACATGATTAACCACAGTACACAATAATATGTTTAACTAAGGATAACTTTTGATTACTAAGATCCTCCTCAGACATCTCAAAGAATTCCTTAATTTCAGAGAATTGACAATTATATATAAAGTCCCAATCTGCACTTCCTAATCCATTAACAAACATACTTATGTATTCTTCCTTTTGTCCTCGTACCATTACTACTTTAATTTCTTCAGTTTTAACTGGCTGCCGCTTACAGAGTGTAAGGAGTAGTGGCCCCTGATCTGCAAGTCCACTTCGTGCAAGTCTGATGGTAAAATCTTCCCTATGGAAATTCACAACAATATTGTCTATGCAGGCATTCTTGCATGTGGCACATTTATTTGTACAATAGAGGTCTTATGATCTTAGCATATTCAAAAATGTCCTAGCGACTGCCCTGTGTGTGTTTACTATTTCTGTGTTGAAATTAACACATATAGCACTTCTTGTTTTACTCTTCAATATCTTTTTAACTATTAATTCACATTTTTCAATAAATAAATTTAGATCACCATCTGGCAACCTACATAGACTAACTACCACTATATTTTCATTCATTAGTTTTACACAACTGAACTCCCCATCTGGTTATGAGGAGTACATAGATACATCAATTCTGGGAAACTTTATTCCTTCTTTGACAAAAATTCCAGCACCACCATTCTTTCTCTGTTTTCTACATATCACATCTCCTACGACAAACCCTTGGGGAACAAACATATTTACTTGTTCTTGGGTTAACCAGTGCTCAGATGCACATACAACATCTACATGCTCAGTGTTACATAAACGTTCTAATTCTCTAATACAATGTATGTTAAATTGTAGAAAAGTAAGTAGTTTTTCTCTGTCTGTAATCCTCTGAGAGAAATTTGACTCTATATTTGAAGTTGTAGATTCAGTTAATGTCTTTAATGTTGATGCACTGTGATCATCTGTCTTATGATAGTCACACACCTGTTCATCCACTTGATGACGCACTTCGTTAACTGCTTTCATCTGTGAAACTACTGCTGATCCCACCAAACATCCTGGTCCCTTGGTTCTGGTTTCTTTCTTCGGGTTGACTAACGTATTCCACCTGTTGGTATTCTCATTCCATGAGCTTGAGTTGCTATTCTTCTTTTTGCAAGTAGTTCTCTCTTCTTATATGGTGTCTTCTTTCCTGCCACATTATTTTCTGCTTCTTCTAACTTTTGCACTGATCTCTTGAGTATATTTATTTCATGAGTAATTGTCCTCTCCACACATACAGAATTCACTTTTAAGGATTCTGCTGTTATTTGTGCTGCAGTTGTGTCAGTAACAATTCTCACTGATTCTTTATCTGAGATTGCAGTATCCTTCGATTTAAGTTCTATTGCTGTTTTGTATACTTCCCTGTTTGTTTCCACTGATTCATAAATCGTTGTGGCAATTAGTTCTTTACCAGTTGCATTTAGGTGCTGCCCATGTGCTGTATATAGCTCCTAGCTACTAGGAGTATTAACAAAACATGTGTTATGGAAGCCTTTAACTAGTTTTTTTTTTAGTTTTCGGTTTGCGAGTTGAATTTCTTGGTTTACACAAGACCATTCAGGCAGGTCATGCCTGTGTGGTGCACCAGCTACAATCACATTTGTATTTTGTAATGCTGACAAGGCTTTATGTAGTGAAAGAATTGCTGGGTTGACTTCATTCTTTGCTGCGTCATTAGTCCTTGTCCAAATAACTGCAAAATCTTCATTTGTCAGCTTATGCAGGTCATTGCATTTCTTAAATATTACACTAGTGGGGGCACCTGGTATCACCTTCCCTTAAACATCATATTAATTTGAAGCTAAGTTTAAAATGTTTCTTGCACATTCTCTGCCATGGCTATCAGAGGCAACGAATATTTTGGGTCTCCCACTCACTGACTCCCTCTCAGGAGCAAAGGTATACATTTTCATTGCTGCACCCTTAGTTTGCTTTCCTTTTTGAACTGCGTTCTGTGTTGTGGTATGCACACTCTTGGGACGTACCTGACAACAAACATTATGATAGCAATGACGAAAGATATCTTCCAGACAGAACTGAAATTGTTGCTGAAACTCAGGAATCCACCGACTTAAATGACCAGCAGCGGCAAGAGCTTCACCGAATTCTAAACGCTTTCATCCACATTTTTTCTACGAGACCTGGAACAATAAAGGGCTTTTAATATCAAATGGAAGTAATTCCCCACTCCACCTTTTGCAGAACAACATACCCAATTCCCTTTTCTCACCAAGAAGCAGTACGAGAAGAAATGAAAAAGATATTAAAATGGAAAGTGATTGAGACCTCAGATTCACCATATAGCAGTCCCTTGCTAACCATTCTCAAATCTGATAATACAGTACGTCTGGTACTCGATACCCAGAACATAAATAAAATTATTCTCCCTGTCAGAACTCGTCCTGAAGCTCTCGATGAGCATTTACAAGGATTTAATGGTGTACGCTATTTGTCTAGTATCGATCTCAAAATGTCATACTGGCAAGTGAAACTTCACGAAGAAACACGAAAGTACACAGCCTTTATTTTTAGTGGACGTTCCTACCAATTCAGAGTGATGCCTTTCGGTCTGAATGTCAGCTCAGGCGTATTTATTTCTGCACTCGACCATATACTTGGAGAGATTTTATTAGATGAAGTTACAGTTTATGTAGACGGTCTATTGATCACTACTAACACTTGGGAAAAGCATATTGAACTCATCCAAAAGGTATTACAGAAATTTCTTGAATATGGTGTCACAGCTAACGTCACCAAGTCAAAATTTGCCGGTTGTCAAATGAAATTCTTGGGTCATATCATTTCCCCAGATGGAATCAAACCCGATTGGGGCAAAATCAGTACAGTCAAAAATTTTCCTACACCAACTACTAAGTGCCAATTGAAAAGCTTTCTTGGCCTTGCACTTTCTTCAGAAAATTTCTTCCAACCAGGTAATTAAACAGTTTTCATTTTCAAAGTTGTTCAAGAAAAGCACACATTGGAACTGGACTCCAGAATACCAACAAGCTTTCGATTCTATAAAACAAGTTCTTGTCAGTATCCATATCTTGCACCATCCCGACATGACACAAGAGTTTTGCATCTCATCTGATGCTTCGTTTCAAGGGCTTGGCGCCATTCTCTTCCAAATAGTCAAAACCAACAATGCTCAGGAAATTAAGATTATCAGTTTCCCAAATCGAGTGTTTTCTGAAGCAGAAAGGTCCTGTTCAGTAACCGAGCTTGAAGCACTCGCAGTGGTTTGGACATTTAAACGCTTCAACTATTACACCTCAAGCCATAAAGTAGAAGTATTTTCCGACCACCAAGCACTAAGCTTTCTCCTCTCCTGCAAATTGCTACACTCTCGTTTGACCCGATGGTGCTTATTCTTTAAAGAATATTATTTTGAAATCATTTATATAAAAGGTAAATATAACGTTTTGGCTGACGCATTGTCCCGAATGCCGGAAGGATCTTTAGATTCCAATGATTTTCTGGAACAAATGTCCAACTATCAAATACTATTAATTAAAGACCCTTTACGTCCAAGATATTTTCTTCAATTGTGCAATCATATTGAACAGTTACAAAACTCAGATCCGAGGTGGAACAAAATCAAGCATCTGATCACCAACAAGACTGACCATCCTCTATGCAAACGATTCAAGTCGCATAACAATGTTTTATTTCATCGGGCATCTCTTACAAGCGACAACTGGCTTGTCTGCATTCCTGAGGAATTTGGAGAAGATCTCTTATGGCACACTCATATCTCTTGTGGACATTTTGGCTCCGAAAAAATGTAAGCGAAGGATAGCTACCTTCTATTACGTTCCAAACTTATGCACGAAAATTCACAAACTCTCCGAAGTTGTCTGATATGTCGAAAAGCAAAGCCCTTCAATCTATCAAACGCTCTTCCTCTAAACCCCTCTTACGAGCAAAACCTAACCAGATAATAGGAATTGATCTCACAGGTCCATATCCACATGAACGTGGAGGCCGGAAATACATTGTTTGCCACACTGACCAATTTACAAAACATGTTACAATTTATGCGATGCGATCCGCCAACACTAAACCTATAATCAGGCGACTTGAACAAGATTACTTCCCCCGATTCGTAATTCCCGAATCGATACTTTCCGATAATGGCTATAATTTCGTTTCCAGGCAATGGAGACACTTTTTCGGCAATAACCACATCAAACAGATCCTTATATCAAAATTTAGACCACAGAGCAATCCGATTGACGTGAGTTTAAAGAATTCAATCGCTTCATTAGGACGCACATACCAAATCAACGGACAAAATGGGTTGAATATGTAACACCTTTTGAGGAAATCGTAAATAACTTGCCACAGTTCTCCACTTGTTTTACTCCAGCGAAGAGAACAAAGTGAATGGATTAACCCCATTCCTAATTCACAAAATGCAAGCCCAAATCTTGATGCAAAAATCCGACAAGCGTTAATTTCACTCACTACCCACGCTCAAATTCGCAAGAAAGCTTTCGACGCCAACGTACATGAATTTTTGGAATATAAACAAGGTGAGAAGGTACTCCTTATCACTTATTCTTAAGAAGAACCGCAAATGGCAGTCGCTTTTTCAGAGACCGTATATAGTATTAAGGAAGCCCCACGTCGGATGCTACTTAATAGCAGGCTGGTAAGTGGCAGAATTAAAGGCTTGTATTACCACGCTGATTTGAAGAAGGTATTATTGCAAGAAGCACCACCAATTACCAACGGCAAAGTTAACAACATTGCTTATGACGGAGAAGTAGCTAACTAGTGTAACAACAACGACACGATTTATGTATGTCAACAACAGCACTCACATATAATCACTAAAGTCCAATCTATTATCTAAGAACAACCTAAAACATGAACGTGTGACATAAACATGACATCTCTAGATGAATGAAAACATCAATTTCAACTCACAGTAGTAATGGATAATGTAATGATGAAAAGAATAGAGATCATCGAATCTTGAAGAGAAGCTCGCGCCATTCAACCACGTAGTTTTAAGTTTTAGATTTAAGTATATTTTATGGCAAATGGATGAGTAATCATAAGCGAAGGACGAGCTGTAAACGCCGACTTCCTCTGATGAAATGAAGTAATTAAGAAGAAGTGAATAAGCATTTACTTTTAGTTTTAAGGTTGTTATGTCACAAATAAGCGAAACTATTCAGATAAAGAAGGTTATGTAATGTAGAACTCCCAGTCAGTATTCTTCGGCAAAAAGAACAAAAACACGACGTCACCATTACACGTCACTAACACTGTTTCAGCGAGACGAAGAAATATGTCACACAGCTGAGTGCGCTGCTAAAAGATTTTTTTTTATAAACGGTACGGATAGACAACCTCCGTATACATCGCAAAACTTGCTTAGCAGCCAAGTCGTTAATTATAAGATGTGGTAGTTGTGACGGTTACAGCAAAGTAGCGCTAGTCGCTATAAAAGCAAAAAGATATATAAAAACGCGGGTGATGATAACGATTTATTAATAGATTACAAGTCCTACGAGAGCGTCAGCACAAAGAAGATCTTTGTGATTATCTATAATTTCTATAAATCTATATATATAAAAATATATATATATATAAATTGCGATGCTAATGTCTTTTGAGACGCAGATTTGAAGAAAGTTGTCACGATGATTTCGTTTTTGCCACATGTTTTTAATTAACTTTGTTAATAATAAATACCTTTTAAGCTACAGTGAAATACAGTATGTATAGAGAAAACAACGCATTCCTAAGAGAAGTGCGTCCACAACTCTGAAAGGAATGGCTAATAGTTTCTTTAGCGTACAGTATAAGTACACAATGACTTTGCTTATGCTAACTGACAAATTTATTTATAGGCGAAACTGAATGTGTATAACCCTAATGTGTTACCCATCTATACCTGTGATTCCATTCCCAAATTTGATCACAGATCGTGCGTCTTATTGCGATGCTAATGTCTTTTGAGACGCAGATTTGAAGAAAGTTGTCACGATGATTTCGTTTTTGCCACATGTTTTTAATTAACTTTGTTAATAATAAATCGCGAACGAGAAGCTAATTAAATTTCTTATGAAGTCTGTAGACGACTTATGCGGTATTGAAGTCGAATGATTTTCCGAGGATAGGTCCCCTATCTAAAATCTATTCTCAGCGTATGAGAAATACGAATCATTAAAAAGAGACAATGTTGCCAATAACGAGACCATTTGTCAGAAAAACTTGATAACTTAAAAGAGGGATTCAGAACTTTAAGCGGCTGTGAACAGAATATAAATTTTGCTAAAAAGAGAAATTGACCAAAACTTGTTATTTAACGTGTAATAATGAAAAGATCCCCCCCCCCCCCCCCTCCCCCCAGAACCATGGACCTTGCCGTTGGTGGGCAGGCTTGCGTGCCTCAGCGATACAGATAGCCGTACCGTAGGTGCAACCACAACGGAGGGGTATCTGTTGAGAGGCCAGACAAACGTGTGGTTCCTGAAGAGAGGCAGCAGCCTTTTCAGTAGTTGCAGGGGCAACAGTCTGGATGATTGACTGATCTGGCCTTGTAACAATAACCAAAACGGCCTTGCTGTGCTGGTACTGCGGACAGCTCAAAGCTGTAATTTTTCCCGAGGGCATGCAACTTCACTGTATGGTTAAATGATGATGGCGTCCTCTTGGGTAAAATATTCCGGAGGTAAAATAGTCCCCCATTCGGATCTCCGGCGGGGACTACTCAAGAGGACGTCGTTATCAGGAGAAAGAAAACTGGCGTTCTACGGATCGGAGCGTGGAATGTCAGATCCCTTAATCGAGCAGGTAGGTTAGAAAATTTAAAAAGGGAAATGGATAGGTTAAAGTTAGATATAGTAGGAATTAGTGAAGTTTGCTGGCAGGAGGAATAAGACTTTTGGTCAGGCTAATACAGGGTTATAAATACAAAATCAAATAGGGGTAACGCAGGAGTTGGTTTAATAATGATTAAAAAAATAGGAGTGATGGTAAGCTACTACAAACAGCATAGTGAACGCATTATTGTGGCCAAGATAGACACGAAGCCCACGCCTACTACAGTAGTACAAGTTTATATGCCAAGTAGCTCTGCAGATGACGAAGACATTGAAGAAATGTATGATGAAATAAAAGAAATTATTCAGATAGTGAAGGAGACGAAAATTTAATAGTCATGGGTGACTGGAATTCGGTAGTAGGTAAAGGGAGAGAAGGAAACATAGTAGGTGAATATGGATTGGGGCTAACAAATGAAAGAGGTGGCCGCATGATAGAATTTTGCACCGAGCATAACTTAATCATAGCTAACACCTAGTTCAAGAATCATAAAAGAAGGTTGTATACATGGAAGAAGAATGGAGATACTGACAGGTTTCACATAGATTATAAAATGGTAAGACAGAGATTTAGGAACCAGGTTTTAAATTGTAAGACATTTCTAGGGGCAGATGTGGACTCTGACCACAATCTATTGGTTATGAACTGTAGATTAAAACTGAAGAAACCACAAAAGGTGGGAATTTAAGGAGATGGGACCTGGATAAACTGACTAAACCAGAGGTTGTACAGAGTTTCAGGGAGAGCATAAGGGAACAATTGATAGGAATGGGGGAAATAAATACAGTAGAAGAAGAATGGGTAGCTTTGAGGGATGAAGTAGTGAAGGCAGCAGAGGATCAAGTAAGTAAAAAGACGAGGGCTAGTATAAATCCTTGGGTAACAGAAGAAATATTGAATTTAATTGATGAAAGGAGAAAATATAAAAATGCAGTAAAGGAAGCGGGCAAAAAGGAATACAAACGTCTCAAAAATGAGATCGACAGGAAGTGCAAAATGGCTAAGCAGGGATGGGTAGAGGACAAATGTAAGGATGTAGAGGCTTATCTCACTAGGGGTAAGATAGATACTGCCTACAGGAAAATTAAAGAGACCTTTGGAGAAAAGAGAACCACTTGTATGAATATCAAGAGCTCAGATGGAAACCCCAGGCGAAATACCCTCAGACTTCAAGAAGAATATAATAATTCCAATCCCAAAGAAAGCAGGTGTTGACAGATGTGAAAATTGTCGAACATCAGTTTAATAAGTCATGGATGCAAAATACTAACGCGAATTCTTTACAGACGAATGGAAAAACTGGTAGAAGCCGACCTTGGGGAAGATCAGTATGGATTCCGTAGAATTATTGGAACACGTGAGGCAATACTGACCCTACAACTTATCTTGGAAGGAAGATTAAGGAAAGGCAAACCTACGTTTCTAGCATTTGTGGACTTAGAGAAAGCTTTTGACAATGTTGACGGGAATACTCTCTTTCAAATTCTAAAGGTGGCAGGGGTAAAATACGGGGAGCGAAAGGCTATTTACAATTTGTACAGAAACCAGATGGCAGTTATAAGAGTCGAGGGGCATGAAAGGAAAGCAGTGATTGGGAAGGGAGTGAGACAGGGTTGTAGCCTCTCCCCGATGTTATTCAATCTGTATATTGAGCAAGCAGTAAAGGAAACAAAAGAAAAATTCAGAGTAGGTATTAAAATCCAGAGTGAGGAAATAAAAACTTTGAGGTTTGCAGAGACAGCAAAGGACTTGGAAGAGCAGTTGAACGGAATTGACAGTGTCTTGAAAGGTGGATATAAGATGAACATGAACAAAAGCAAAACGAGGATAATGGAATTAAGTCGGGTGATGCTGAGGGAATTAGATTAGGAAATGAGACACTTAAAGTAGTGAAGGAGTATTGCTATTTGGGGAGCAAAATAACTGATGATGGTCGAAGTAGAGAGGATATAAAATGTAGACTGGCAATGGAAGCGAAAGCGTTTCTGAAGAAGAGAAATTTGTTAACATCAAGTATAGATTTTAATGTCAGGAAGTCGTTTCTGAAAGTATTTGTATGGAGTGTAGCCATGAATGGAAGTGAAACATGGACGATAAATAGTTTAGACAAGAAGAAAATAGAAGCTTTTGAAATGTGGTACTACAGAAGAATGTTGAAGATTAGGTGGGTAGATCACGTAACTAATGAGGAATTATTGAATAGGATTGGGGAGAAGAGAAGTTTGTGGCACAACTTGACTAGAAGAAGGGATCGGTTGGTAGGACATGTTCTGAGGCATCAAGGGATCACTAATTTAGTATTGTAGGGCAGCGTGGAGGGTAAAAACCGTAGAGGGAGACCAAGAGATGAATACACTAAACAGATTCAGAAGGATGTAGGTTGCAGTAGGTTCTAGGAGATGAAGAAGCTTGCATAGGATAGAGTAGCATGGACAGCTACATCAAACCAGTCTCAGGACTGTAGACCACAACAACAAGAATGAAAAGATGGAAATGAACGAAGTTTGAGCAATTGTTGGGCTCAGCGCAAAGCTATTACAATGCCGATGCTCTGAAAGTATGGTAAAATGTAAATGTTGTGTGACTTGAGCCTCCCGTCGGGTAGATCGTTCGCCGGGTGCAAGTCTTTCGATTTGACGCCACTTCGGCGACTTGCGCGTCGATGGGGATGAAATGATGATGATTAGGACAACGCAACACCCAGGTCCTGTGCGGAGAAAATCTCCGAACTAGCTGGGAATCGAACTCAGGCCCTTAGGATTGACATTCTGTCACGCTGAACACTCAGTGACTACCAACAAGTAATTGTTCTTATAACGTGTGTGATCCTATGAATAGCATCTTGTGGATGCAAAGTGTCTGTATCACTTTAATAAAATGTTAGTCGTCAAGAAAGCTGACGATAATCGATCTGTGATTGCATAAGTGCACATAGAAATCGTCAATGACCTCGTGTGTTTAGAGGAAAATGTACTTGTGCTTCGTTTTCATTGTGCTACCAAAGGTGAAATTCACCGAGCACAAAGTGGCATGGTGTTGCAGCAGCCAATTTACGTTCAATTTACGGCTGTGATGCACCCATGGCCAGATGTATAGGAAGTGATGTGATTTCTATCGAGTCATCACGTCGCTATCGCCGACTCGGCTCCACACATTAAACAACTTTATTCCGCACAGTGTTGAACGACCAACCGTTGGAGCATGTGCGCGCACTCCCCAGCGCGCCCGGTACACGTGCTAAGCTTGCCTGCCCCGCAATAATCCGAAGAAACGACAATATACAGACGCTATTGTAGCACAACATTTTGACGCAACGAATGACGGCATCAAAAATGCAAAGTATACCAAGTGTGATGCACAGTGGCCACCTGATGTGAACTAATTATTAAAATAAGAAAGACACCACGAATGTAAAGAAAAGCATGGTAGTGATGATACATCACAGATCCTATGATCTTTCTCCACAAAACCTGTAAATATTAAAATTAAGTAGCAGATTTATTCTAATATAAGTGTATATATTTTTGTTACATGTAAACCATGTGATGCCATTGACTTCCTGGATTAAATGCCATCAATTCCTGACCCAGCTTTTTATCACGAGCGCTCAGTCATCAATCGACGAGCTGCTTAAAAGAAGACTTATTTCCTACTAATGCCACCCATCTGTGTCAGTGCAGTGAGGACTTGAGTGAATATTTCCTCATTCTTAGCTATAAGTATTTTATGCATGTAAATTGATGTATTCATGTATGTACCGTGAACATATGTTAATACTTTTCACTTGAATACTCTTTGCTATAAGCCTCAAATTTTGTCAAACTTGCAAAATTTTATTTGTTTATTCCAATAATTGATTTCAGTTGCTATCCCTGCCCAATGTAAATGTTCTTCTATGTAAGAATCTGTAAATGGTGGAACACATAATGTTACGAATGGAAATGCCTCTTGACAGATCTCTCGACCCGACGAGTTGCATTGGGGGGCGATGTAATATCATGTGTGTCCATCGACCGAATTTAACTGAATAAGTTCTCCAGAGAATAAAAGACTCAGTGAAATTGTAAAAGTCGCGTGATATGACGTGACCTGTTCTGTCGCAGAGCGCCAAAGATTACTATTGCGATCCAATACACTCATAAGCGGTCAAAGATATTTTTCAAGCCCGACCGCGGTGAAACAAAATATGAGATACAACGTGAAAACAAAATGTGTACTAAATCCTATACCACTTATGTTTTGTCTATCTGTATGTGTAGACGCACCTTACTACAGTTAATTGTAATTTGTAATTAAAAATATGTAATGTGAATAGTTTCGACGTGAAACATCTCAATATATCAAGAAGTACGACATAGAAAACAGCAATGGATATTTTCCGGTTCCTGAGGAACTGTAATTATTAGCACAAAACCTGGTTTATGTGGCATTGTCAGCCACTATAATGTGTGAAAAAATGTTCCAAGTAAGTTTCTCTTTAGCTTATTAGAAATTAGTTCTAAGCTAAATGCTGTTATTTGACTTATTATTTAAATAGCAATCACCAGTCTCGACGTGCAGGTCGCCGAAGTGGCGTCAAATCGAAAGACCTGCACCAGGCGAACGGTCTACCCGACGGGAGGCCCTAGCCACACGACATTTCCATTTACCAGTCAATTTCTCATGCCCTATGTTCATAAATGTTTAACTGTCATTTTAGTACAAATGTTCACAGAAATCATCGACGGTTCCAAAGGACGAAGGAACGTGAAAGGAGTTGTCGCAATCAGCAAACTGAATGGTAATTCGCTGTACTTTATTTCCAAATGTAGGTCCCTTCGGTAATCTTCTTTAGATCCAGGCTCAGAAGCTATCAGGCGAAGATTTGATTACAATTCCCGTTTTTGTTTCCCAGAAAAGTGTATCAAAATTATTGATCGCTTCTTTCAAGTATCCGACACGTCATCGCACGGAACAAGATGCGCTTATGTCGAAATCCGGCGTACTCACCCGAGGCTAAAAAACGACATCTTCTAAAACATGAGGTGCCATGGTTAACAGCAAAATACTCTCTCCACCCCACCCCCCCAATTCATAATATTTATAATAGTATGAGTTCGAAGTACTGCGCAGTCACATTCGTTCTCGAACTACAGAAAGAGTGGTTAACATAATAAAATCCGTGTGCATTCTGCATAATTTCATACGAAAATATGAAGGTATCTAGCACGGTTGCGGTGAGGAAGAATGCAACAACACGGAATCGTCAACAGCCAGAATACAGGCAGGGAGAGACGTTGCACACCATCCTCACTCTCCTGCTTTTGAAATAAGGAATTATTTAGCCAACTGCTTTCTAACACTTGCTGCTTCCCTCCCATAGCAGTGCAAGTACTGCACCTACAATAATCAAGATCTACTATAATTATCTTCGTTTAAATCTTTTTTTATTTGTAGTGTTTAGGCCTATTTCTGTAAGACTTATAAATGAATTTCTGTACATTTTATGTACAAATTATTACATGGTTAGAAACGTTTCAGTTACATGTTTGTTACACGTTTTGTATAGTAGTGCTTACAAATCTTTGATTAATTTTTTAATAAAATGGATCTAATAGCATTGTGAGCCTGGCACATTTATTTTATGTTAAAATTTTAATTACTAATAATGAAATTACCTGATAGGTTAACATCCTTAGGAAATCTGTGCCACGCTCTCTCTGTGACCTCCTTCCTTGAATACCCCTTCAATTGGTAGTTGTAAAGTTCCAGATATTTCTCCGCTTTGCCACTAATTCCAAATTAAACATTCGTCCTCACTTTGCGCAACCCAATGTTATGAATGCAGTGGAGAGACGCCGCTACTCAAGTGTCCCTGTCCGAATGACCCCACCTGATTACACACGCCGGGTTGCAGAGTATCTCAGTCGCTCGTAGACTTCAGTATCCCCTTGCGAATAGGGTCTCAGGATTTGCGCGGCAGGCCGAGCCCTCGCAGACAGGGCAGCAGCTAATGGGCGATTTTTCCCAAGAAACAGGTCTAATGTGTGTGACTTGTACAATGGTAGAATTCGCAACATTTCTTAATACTGTAATAATTCGTTGTTCAATCGTAGCGCAAATCCAATCATATAAATGTACCCACCGCACAGGTGTTCACTTATTACGACTTCAATATTAAAATTCTGACAGAAACTACAGAATTTGGTTAGCACAGTAAATGAACAAAGTAAGTGTTGGATGATAGCGTAGCACTACAGCTATCATCACAGTTGTACATACTTTATTTATTCCATAATTATGTCTTTTAAATATTTTTAATTCTGTAAATATGTCAGATTATCACATTCTCCACTGTCACACAACAAATGAATGTAGTACGACAGTTCTCTTATCTCTCTTTACGTAACCGTATTACATATCCCTAGGTCATTAATTGTTCTCTGATTTATTTAACTAAACTTTAATTCGGCCAGTACTAACAACAATATTAGCTTAGAAATGATAAACTGTTCGTGAGATTTGACAACATCACTAGACTGAATGTGAAAAGATCCGTGAGTTGAGTCGGTGAAGTTAATTATGCCATACGTCTTAACGCATATAACGTTCATTGTCAGAAGCTTGGTTATACTAAATCCATGATTAATTATTTACGTTTAAAGTTTTGTATAGAACATTCTATTTTATCTCACTAGAACAATAACAGAAAGATCTTTTATTTAAGTGTGTGTCTTTATTGTTGTTCAAATGGTGGCACAGCTTTTGGTCTTTGAGCACGTTTATACATTTTGATGGTGGGGGAGGGGTGCAACTTGTCACTGGCGTGAACGGCGAGGTGCCAGGGCTTTTTGAGTTGTGGAGTGGCTCTTGGGAACCAACGAAGGATTCAGAAGAGACCAAAGTTGGAAAGGTTCGCTTGTATGTGGTGGCAGCGGCGGTGCAGGTCTCGGCAGTGGAGGCTACGGCAGCGACATTGTCGGTATTGCCAGTGCTTCAATGCCAACAGCAACTCCACTTTCGGCGGCAACAGAGCAGAGGCAGACTTCACTCATGATGTCATCAGGTGTCCCCACCACCCCTACACCACTTCTAACACAAGCCCATCACCCTGCGTATAAAATGGCGGGACATTCATAATTTGGGCCAAATCTAAAATTTCGTGGGGTCCTCCCCCAGTTCTTTGACGTCAAAGGGCAAGGCCGCACCCCCTCCCTCTCCCCTGAACAATTCTAGGCAACAGGTAATCGTTTCCCTGCAGATCCAGACCTGTTTGTTAGACAGCTGTCTGCTGACCTACTTAACATGTTTACCATTCGCTATTATATTAGGTAGCTACAAATAGAAACTGACACATGTTGAGTGGCTGAATTCGGCTGGGCAAATATCTGCCTATGTGGAAAGGAACAGAATACTACCAATTATTTTTCCCAGAAAGCACATTTTATGGCTCCCAGTGAAAAAAAAATGCAGTAACAAAACTTCCCCTTGGTTGGATCTCTGGGAGGGATTACACTGAGATCAACTACAGAATGTTGGAAGCTGGCAAGTTCTAAACAAGAAATGATGATGAGAAGACTGGATGTATTAGGCATGCATGAAGTGAGATGGGATAGTAAGGGACAATTAGATAGTAGAGAGTACAAATTGTTGTACTCAGACAGGAAGAAGAATGGTAGCTATGGTGTAGTAATTAAGTACTGAAAATGGCTAATGAAAAATATATTGAAAGTGGAATATGTAGATGAAAGACTGATGATAATGTGAGAACAAGGATGTCTCTTTAATACAAATGTACGTGCCAGCAAGTCAGTGGACTGATGAGGAAATAGAGCAGTATTACGAAAAAAATTGAAGATATTAAAGACAAAGAAGAAAGAAATGCCTATGTCATCTTAATGTGGTATTTGAATGTACTAGTAGGAGTAGGAAAAGAAGGGCGAGTGATAATCAAATTCCTTAGAAAACTAGAATGTAAGAATTTGCTGCTATTGCGAAGGCTTGTCTGCTGTATGATGTATACTTTACAGACAGTTTGGTTGAGGAGAGTTATGAAGCAAAAATGTAAACTGTAGGGACACGGTCAGTATTTGTTCTCGATATATCGGAAGAGAGAGAGATATGGTAAAATCTTATAGGATGATCTTTTACAAGGCAGGCTCTCACGATTTGTTTTGTATACGCATCACATTGGTAAAACGCGACCTGACATAGTGTACAAATATCAACGCCCCATTGAATTATAGGTTATTGTTGTTTAATGGCAAGTGGGTGTATTTTTTTCTGACATGTGAGCAAATGGCGCGAAAGGCTGTACTCTGTAATGTTACCGTAAAGCGGGGTGGCTTTGAACATTTTAAATTCCTTTTTTTAAATAAAACAGAAACTTCTGAAGATATTGACATGAAACTTTTTGGGAAGTTCCAAGAGGTGTTGCTGAATACGATAAAGCAGATTATACATTTTTATCCCCCACGCCTAGTTTATTTATTTTTTTTAATTTTTCACTGTTCATATTCACCCCATATTCATATTCACTCAACAGGATGTCGTTATCAGGAGAAAGAAAACTGGCGTTCTACGGATCGGAGCGTGGAATGTCAGATCCCTTAATCGGGCAGGTAGGTTAGAAAATTTAAAAAGGGAAATGGATAGGTTGAAGTTAGATATTGTGGGAATTAGTGAATTTCGGTGGCAGGAGGAACAAGACTTCTGGTCAGGTGACTACAGGGTTATAAACACAAAATCAAATAGGGGTAATGCAGGAGTAGGTTTAATAATGAATAGGAAAATAGGAATGCGGGTAAGCTACTACAAACAGCATAGTGAACGCATTATTGTGGCCAAGATAGATACGAAGCCCACACCTACTACAGTAGTACAAGTTTATATGCCAACTAGCTCTGCAGATGACGAAGAAATTGAAGAAATGTATGATGAAATAAAAGAAATTATTCAGATTGTGAAGGGAGACGAAAATTTAATAGTCATGGGTGACTGGAATTCGAGTGTAGGAAAAGGGAGAGAAGGAAACATAGTAGGTGAATATGGATTGGGGGACAGAAATGAAAGAGGAAGCCGCCTGGTAGAATTTTGCACAGAGCACAACATAATCATAACTAACACTTGGTTTAAGAATCATGAAAGAAGGTTGTATACATGGAAGAACCCTGGAGATACTAAAAGGTATCAGATAGATTATATAATGGTAAGACAGAGATTTAGGAACCAGGTTTTAAATTGTAAGACATTTCCAGGGGCAGATGTGGACTCTGACCACAATCTATTGGTTATGACCTGTAGATTAAAACTGAAGAAACTGCAAAAAGGTGGGAATTTAAGGAGATGGGA
The DNA here is from genome assembly GCF_021461385.2 of Schistocerca piceifrons. Classification (NCBI taxonomy): domain Eukaryota; kingdom Metazoa; phylum Arthropoda; class Insecta; order Orthoptera; family Acrididae; genus Schistocerca; species Schistocerca piceifrons. The sequence continues at coordinate 1,107,111,767 of NC_060139.1, forward strand.
CCTGGATAAACTGAAAGAACCAGAGGTTGTACAGAGATTCAGGGAGAGCATAAGGGAGCAATTGACAGGAATGGGGGAAATAAATACAGTAGAAGAAGAATGGGTAGCTTTGAGGGATGAAGTAGTGAAGGCAGCAGAGGATCAAGTAGGTAAAAAGACGAGGGCTAGTATAAATCCTTGGGTAACAGAAGAAATATTGAATTTAATTGATGAAAGGAGAAAATATAAAAATGCAGTAAGTGAAACAGGCAAAAAGGAATACAAACGTCTCAAAAATGAGATCGACAGGAAGTGCAAAATGGCTAAGCAGGGACGGCTAGAGGACAAATGTAAGGATGTAGAGGCCTATCTCACTAGGGGTAAGATAGATACCGCCTACAGGAAAATTAAAGAGACCTTTGGAGATAAGAGAACGACTTGTATGAATATCAAGAGCTCAGATGGAAACCCAGTTCTAAGCAAAGAAGGGAAAGCAGAAAGGTGGAAGGAGTATATAGAGGGTCTATACAAGGGCGATGTACTTGAGGACAATATTATGGAAATGGAAGAGGATGTAGATGAAGATGAAATGGGAGATATGATACTGCGTGAAGAGTTTGACAGAGCACTGAAAGACCTGAGTCGAAACAAAGCCCCCGGAGTAGACAATATTCCATTGGAACTACTGACGGCCGTGGGAGAGCCAGTCCTGACAAAACTCTACCATCTGGTGAGGAAGATGTATGAGACAGGCGAAATACCCTCAGACTTCAAGAAGAATATAATAATTCCAATCCCAAAGAAAGCAGGTGTTGACAGATGTGAAAATTACCGAACTATCAGCTTAATAAGTCACAGCTGCAAAATACTAACACGAATTCTTTACAGACGAATGGAAAAACTAGTAGAAGCCAACCTCGGGGAAGATCAGTTTGGATTCCGTAGAAACACTGTAACACGTGAGGCAATACTGACCTTACGACTTATCTTAGAAGAAAGATTAAGGAAAGGCAAACCTACGTTTCTAGCATTTGTAGACTTAGAGAAAGCTTTTGACAATGTTGACTGGAATACTCTCTTTCAAATTCTAAAGGTGGCAGGGGTAAAATACAGAGAGCGAAAGGCTATTTACAATTTGTACAGAAACCAGATGGCAGTTATAAGAGTCGAGGGACATGAAAGGGAAGCAGTGGTTGGGAAGGGAGTAAGACAGGGTTGTAGCCTCTCCCCGATGTTGTTCAATCTGTATATTGAGCAAGCAGTAAAGGAAACAAAAGAAAAATTCGGAGTAGGTATTAAAATTCATGGAGAAGAAATAAAAGCTTTGAGGTTCGCCGATGACATTGTAATTCTGTCCGAGACAGCAAAGGACTTGGAAGAGCAGTTGAATGGAATGGACAGTGTCTTGAAAGGAAGATATAAGATGAACATCAACAAAAGCAAAACAAGGATAATGGAATGTAGCCTAATTAAGTCGGGTGATGCTGAGGGAATTAGATTAGGAAATGAGGCACTTAAAGTAGTAAAGGAGTTTTGCTATTTGGGGAGCAAAATAACTGATGATGGTTGAAGTAGAGAGCATATAAAATGTAGGCTGGCAATGGCAAGGAAAGCGTTTCTGAAGAAGAGAAATTTGTTAACATCCAGTATTGATTTAAGTGTCAGGAAGTCATTTCTGAAAGTATTCGTATGGAGTGTAGCCATGTATGGAAGTGAAACATGGACGATAAATAGTTTGGACAAGAAGAGAATAGAAGCTTTCGAAATGTGGTGCTACAGAAGAATGCTGAAGATTAGATGGGTAGATCACATAACTAATGAGGAAGTATTGAATAGGATTGGGGAGAAGAGAAGTTTGTGGCACAACTTGACCAGAAGAAGGGATCGGTTGGTAGGACATGTTCTGAGGCATCAAGGGATCACCAATTTAGTATTGGAGGGCAGCGTGGAGGGTAAAAATGGTAGAGGGAGACCAAGAGATGAATACACTAAGCAGATTCAGAAGGATGTAGGTTGCAGTAGGTACTGGGAGATGAAGAAGCTTGCACAGGATAGAGTAGCATGGAGAGCTGCATCAAACCAGTCTCAGGACTGAAGACCACAACAACAACAATTCACCCCATGGGTCGGGATCACTTTGAACATGGAAACATTTGCCTATTCTGTGGGAGTCATGTCAATTACAAATGACACTCCTACCATATGAAACAGCATGATATTATGTATATAAATATAGCTTTGAAAGTAACTTATTTAGAAAAATTTGAGTGTTTTTTATGAGTTTTCTTTAATCACCTGAAACTGTTCGTATGATTACGGCTTAATTTTGGTAATTATTTAAAAGCAGATCTTTTCAAATTAGTCTGTATGACTTTAATAAAGGGAATGAAAAAAAAGTTATCACATTTTAACGAATTACATCTGTAAACACTCTACAGGAAAGGAAGTTGCCACGAAAGAGTGTCCACTCTAGCAGATGTCATAGATATAAAATTTAAGCTCAAAATGAAGCCTTCCCCTTCTATCTATCTTAGAATCAGGTAGAATCCTACAAATGTCATCTTTCTAAAAATCTGACACATTGGAAACATAAGGCCACACAAAAAAACTTCATCTGTTTCCACTTTGGAATGCTATTTCCTCAGAAGTGTAATTTCATCATCAGTGATAACATGTAACACTATTTTACACTTTTCTTTGTGGAGCTGATGTGTCAAAGAATAGGGAAGGCACTGTTCAAAGTCAACCCTTGAAAGACAAGTCTTCATATTTTACTTTTGTAGGTCACCAAAGAATAAAGTTAACAATTTATGCTTTCTGTAAATGTTCATTCACGTGTTAACCTTGCCCATAAAAACTCGGTTCAAATTATAACTTCAAAAATGCTTCTAATAATAGGCAAATATTTTTGCAGCTGTGAAGGAACTTACATTTCCAGAAAATTATTTTATTTTCTGGCGTTGGTATACAATGTTATTTCATATCGACTGTCATATCATCTGAAAGTATTGATTATTTGCAATATTTAACGACTCTGGCCTTAGTTCCATATTTACACACTAGAGTGCAGCATTTATTTTAAAAATCGCTAAATTGCTGTTCAAAGTCGCCTCGCCGTTCAGTCACCACACTGTACGGTATTTCATGTGTCTGATATGTCTGTAACACACATGTGCATGACAATGTACAGCTAAACAAATTGTTTAACTTAAAAGTTTTTTCTTCGGAGTTCAAGTTCTCGCCTTTTTTTTTTTTTTACTTCGATGACGGTTTCAAAAGAACCAGAACATTTTGCAGTGATCAGCAGTTTTTGGAGTAAAATAGTGGAAGTTTCTTTTCCCAATTTTACACAGGGTGGAGATGTATAGGGGGTGTATAGCCCAACATCTGCAGTCCAGTCATCTGTTATCGGCGGAGGTCTTTTCGCTTCGTTTTTTCACTTCGTTGGATGTCGCAAAATAATGAGATGCAATAGTATCCTGGGGTCGAACGTAAAAGCTATACCAATTTTGCTCATAAAACTATAAGAAAATGGACTGCGCCTATTTTCGTGTAAAGTGGACTTTTGTTATCGTCGCGATTGTGTATTGCTTTTTAATAGATGCTAACTTATAAGAGATGTAGTTGTTGTGGTCTTCAGTCCAATGACTGGTTTGATGCAGCTCTTCATGCTACGCTATCCTGTGCAAACCTTTTCATCTCCGAGTAACTACTGCAACCCACATCCTTCTGAATCTACTTAGTGTATTCATCTATTGGTCTCCCTCTTCGGTTCCCTCCCCCCCCCCCCTCCCATGATTCCCGCCAGTACCAAATTGGTGATCCCTTGATGCCTCAGAGCGTGTCATACCTACCGATGCCTCCTTTCTAGTCAGATTGTACCACAGATTTCTATTCAGAACTTCCTCATTAGTTATGTGATCTCTCCATTCAATTTTTGTCGTTCTTCTGTAGTACTAAATTTCAAAAGCTTTTATTCTCTTCTTGTCTACACTATTTATCGTACATGTTTCCCTTCCATACGTGGTTACACCCCATATAAATACTTTCAGAAAGGACTTCGTGACACTTAAATCTACACTCGATGTTAACAAGTTTCTATTTCCAGAAACGCTTTTCTTGCCATTGTAAGTCTACATTTTATATCCTCCCTACTTCAAACATCACCATTTATTTTGCTTTCCAAATCACAAAACTCATTTACTACTTTAAGTGTCTCATTTCCTAATCTAATCCCCTCAGCATCGCCTGATTTAATTCGACTACATTCCATTGACCTTATTTTGCTTTTGTTGATGTTCATCTTATATCCTGCTTTCAAGATCCTGTCCATTCGATTCATCTGCTCTTCCAGAATTCCAATGTCACTGGCAAACCTGAAAGTTTTTATTTCTTCTCCCTGGACTTTAATCCCTACTCCAAATTTTTCATTTGTTTCGTTTACTGCTTGCTCAGTATACAGATTGAATAACCCTGTCGTACTCCCTTCCCAAGCATAGCTTCCCCATCATGCTCTCGACTCTTATAACTGCCATCTGGTTTCTGTACAAATTGTAAATAGCCTTTTGCCCCATGTGTTTTACCCCTGACACCTTTAGAATTTGCTAGAGAGTATTCCAGTCAACACTGACAAAAGCTTTCTCTAAGTCTACGAATGCTATTGTATAAACGTAGGTTTGCTTTTCCATAACCTGTCTTCTATGAGAAGTCGTATGGTCAGTATCGCCTCGCGTGTTCCTACATTTCTGTAGAATCCACACTTATCTCCCACAAGGTCGGCTTCCACCAGTTTTTCCGTTCTTCTGCAAAGTTCATGTTAGTATTTTGCAGCCGTGACTTATTAAAGAGGTACATTGACGTTAAATACGATTGTTACAGTGAAGTGTCTTCCTCACAGAACGGTGGACCTCCTGGAGGCGTTGGGGCGCGCCTTCTGCGCTGCGCTCAGACAAGCGGGCTGCGTGTGGGGGGCTGGTGCCCCGCCACTACATTTTAGAAGAACAAGAAAGCTGCACTTGGGGTGTCCGTTATTAATGTCATATTGTTTTAGTTGTCTTTACATCCTTTTTCTGTTGGCGAAGGCCTGATGCCTGGACCATTGCCGCACTTGCTCTACCCACTCGTCTGCCAGTGGAAGGGCGGTATGCCACAGGGAAGCCGCGCTGCACACAGTAGCAGCTGCCTGTTCTCCAAGCAGCAGACTTTATAAAAAGCGATCTGGAGAGTTCTCCGGAATTTCATTGTTGTTCCAGGGAAGTTCAGTCATTCTGAGAAATACGTCCAACAGATTGCATTAAGCGCCCTGTTCTTGTCTTTTTTTCTATCTATGAGTGATTTCCGCAGATTGGAGGCAGTATATCAATGCTACAAGAAGGATTTCTTCGTGGACCATCATTGGCAAGGTAAAACAAGTTTCTATCCCTACATACAGTGAGAAGAGTGGTAATAGTGGTAGAGTGGTAATAGTGGGGAGGGTAAGACTGCCTCTAAGACACTTGGTTCGTGGTCGCCCTTCTAGAACATTACCATCTCTCTCTTGATGTAATCATTTGGGCCAACGATTTTCCCTAGTACATGCGTTGCATTATAACCTGTTGATTGCAAGTGCTCTTTTTTTTTCACGACAATTTTGATGTGTCATTAGAACAGTGAAGCATTTCCATTAGTTACTGTAGCTTGTATTGGATTTGATTACCTAGGCTGGAGGGTGATTGTCGATCAATACACCAGGAGCCATCTGTAGCGAACTCTGATGCCAAACAGAGGCAGATGCGGTCCAAGGCTGTATGCTTGCATATAATACACTTATCAAACTTCCCTCTGTCCAGCAGCTTTTTTTCCACCTGCTTGTAGATGAAGAGTAGAATTTGAGTACATCTGCCACTATTTTCGAGTAGTATTGTGGAATTTTTTACCGTCTGGATAACACTAGTGTATCGTCAATTCTTGAGCTGTATTGCGATTTTAGGTACTCCATGTGTAGCGCTATATGTATAATGGTGTAATTAGGACAGATATATATATGATTAATTACGTAATTATGACCTAGCTTTACTGCACTTTCACAACCAAAATAAACAAAGTACACTAATCTAACCTTCCTCTCCTGCATCTAGACGGCTTCCATGTGCTGGGGGATGGACTTGGGCTTTCTGTGCTAAGGACCAGATTCGAGCCTCAGAAAGGGCACCACCATTATCATTTTCCGTCAGTTCCCACATGGGTGTTGGAGCTGGACGTCAGCACAAACCTGAGACAATGACATTCCCACCAAAGTTTGAAAAATCTGCCAATAATGTAGGTGTGAGAGGGGGAGTAGTAGGGGGACAAGGCGGGCACCAGTCTGTTTTGGTAGTGTGGTTTGCATACATCAGGGGCAGGTATGCACTCAGGGGCAAACCTATTGTTCCCCTTTGATTGGCAGGTTCTTAACCTATTGTTCTCCTTTGATTGTCAGGTACTTAACCTATTGTTCTGCTAAAAGGATCCTTCCTTTTGATTGACAGGCCTTTAACCTGTTGGATTGGCCCCTCTCACTCTTATCAAGTTGACTGACTACTTAATTAAATTTATCAATTAATTAACCTCTCACCCACCCTCTCCTCTCCAGAAAATGGCGGGAGGTTCAAATTCCATCAGGACAATGCAACACACCATGTCTACCTCCACTAACCTAAGAAAATGGCAGGGAAGAAGGGGCACTTTGGCTGCCTCCACTAACCTGTCATCCAAATGCCACATCTTGCTAGGAATTGGCTGGAAAAGTACTCAGCCTGTGTTGGATAGGATAGATATAAGTCTTTATTTTCAGTCTTTATTTAAACAACTAGAGGCAGTACTGATATCAAGTGTGTTCACCCCAAGGTCCAGAGTCCAACTGATCTAGTACACAGTACTGCCACCAGAGAGTGCTGTTCGTGATGACTGGGTGTTGTGTGATGTCCTTAGGTTAGTTGGGTTTAAGTGGTTCTAAGTTATAGGGGACTGATTACCATAGATGTTCAGTCCCATAGTGCTCAGAGCCATTTTTTTAGAGGGCGCTGTTGCCACTCCTGTGATGTAATCCAAGATGGCGGTTTGGAGGGAGGAAAATACTGGAGAGAGGAAGGAGTGTACTTTATTTATTTTCGAGCAATTTATTTAGGGACGGATTTCACTTAGTTTATTTATTACACTGATACAAAACACACATTCTGAAATGCTTGGGGGTCACGCCACACAATCTACAGATGTGCAAACTACTCGTAAATTACCGAAATAATGCATTACACAGCACACAGACAAGAAAACTACTCGTAAATAATGCAGTACATTGATGTGCAGACACAAAATCAAATCGTAATTCGTCAAAATAATGCAGCACACAGCATACAGACCTGCAAACTACTCATAAATCACCGAAATAATGTGATACACTGATGTGTAGACCTATGCTCATGATGCTTAAACAGCCAGTAATAAAGTAGTGTAAAAACACTCATTGCACGTAAAAACACTTTCAAACTATTGTCAACGTATCAGAAGCTCCAAGGACACATGCGTCAACGCCGCCGCGAGCCACCGCCAGAGGCAAGCCAGCGCGAGCCAGCGCTCTCAAGCCACTGCCGCCTACAGCAAGCAGGTAAAGTTGGGTCTATTTTTGGGTATGCAGCTACAGTTTTTCCAGTGTTATACTGATGTCACAGAACTCCAAGGCGCACTCATGCCAGTCCCATACGCGAAACGCCTCTGGGCACATCTATTTACTGTTGTTGGCGCGATACCTCTGGATACTGACGTCACAGATCGCGCTATAGGAATCTGTTCCAGAATAGAACAGGCTGCTTTCTCCCTAGCGATCCTAATGGGACATACAAGCTGTGTCTAGCCATGCACACGTGCCTACCTCTCCCAGCATGGCTGATGCATTGCTGCAAATGTCCGTGTGGCGGCTCACCATCTACAAGTTTCTCAATGCTATACTGACATCACATGGTTATGTGAAATAAGAGCCAAATCGACCTCTAGGAAATTGTATATCATATCTCCCAATTCATCTTCATCTACATCCTCTTCCATTTCCATAATATTGTCCTCAAGTACATCGCCCTTGTATAGACCCTCTATATACACCTTCCACCTTTCTGCTTTCCCTTCTTTGCTTAGAACTGGGTTTCCATCTGAGCTCTTGATATTCATACAAGTGGTTCTCTTTTATCAAAAGGTCTCTTTAATTTTGCTGTAGGCAGTATCTATCTTACCCCTAGTGAGATAAGCCTCTACATCCTTACATTTGTCCTCTAGCCATCCCTGCTTAGCCATTTTGCACTTCCTGTTGATCTCATTTTTGAGATGTTTGTATTCGTTTTTGCCTGCTTCATTTACTGCATTTTTTTATTTTCTCCTTCCATCAATTAAATATTTCTTCTGTTACCCAAGGATTTCTACTAGCCCTCGTCTTTTTACTTACTTGATCCTCTGCTGCCTTCACTATTTCATCCTTCAAAGCTACCCATTCTTCTTCTACTGTATTTCTTTCCCCCCTCCTTGTCAATTGTTCCCTTATGCTCTCCCTGAAACTCTGTACAATCTCTGGTTTAGTCAGTTTATTCAGGTCCCATCTCCTTAAGTTACCACCTTTTTGCAGTTTCTTCAGTTTCAATCTACAGCTCATAACCAATAGATTGTGGTCAGAGTCCACATCTGCCCCTGGAAATGTCTTACAATTTAAAATCTGGTTCCTAAATCTCTGTCTTACCATTATGTAATCTATCTGAAACCTGTCAGTATCTCCAGGCTTCTTCCATGTATACAACCTTCTTTTATGATTCTTGAACCAAGTGGTAGCTATGATTAAGTTCTGCTCTGTGCAAATTCTAGCAGACGGCTTCCTCTTTCATTTCTTAGCCCTAATCCGTATTCACCTACTACGTTTCCTTCTCTGCCGAATTCCAGTCACCCATGACTATTAAATTTTCGTCTCCCTTCACTATCTGAATAATTTCTTTTATTTCATCATACATTTCTTCAATTTCTTCGTCATTTGCAGAGCTAGTCAGCATATAAACTTGTACTACTGTGGTAGGCTTGGGCTTCGTATCTATATTGGCCACAATAATGCATTCACTATGCTGTTTTTAGTAGCTTACCCGCATTCCTATTTTCCTATTCATATTAAAGCTACTCCTGCATTACCCCTATTTGATTTTGTGTTTATAATCCTGTAGTCACCTGACCAGAAGTTTTGTTCCTCCTGCCACCGAACTTCACTAATTCCCACTATATCTAACTTTAACCTATCCATTTCCCTTTTTAAATTTTCTAACCTACCTGCCCGATTAAGGGATCTGACATTCCATGCTCCGATCCGTAGAACGACAGTTTTCTTTCTCCTGATATTGACATACTCTCGAGTAGTCCCCGCCGGAGATCCGAATGGGGGACTACTTTACCTCCGGAACATTTTAGCCAAGTGGACGCCATCATCCTTTAACCATACAGTAAAGCTGGATGCCCTCGGGAAAAATTACAGCTGTAGTTTCCCCTTGCTTTCAGCCGTTCGCAGTACCAGCACAGCAAGGCCGTTTTGGTTAGTGTTACAAGGTCAGATCAGTCAGTCATCCAGACTGTGGCCCCTGCAACTACTGAAAAGGCCGCTGCCCCTCTTCAGGAACCACACGTTTGTCTGGCCTCTCAACAGATACCCCTCCGTTGTGGTTGCACCTACGGTACGGCTATCTGTATCGCTGAGGCACGCTAGCCTCCCCACTAACGGCAAGGTCCGTGGTTCAGGGGGGGGGGGGGGGGGGGAGGCCATGTCACTATTATGCGTCAATAGTTTCCCATACATAACTTGTAATACGAGTTAAGTATGGGAAACTATTGTTATGTTAGTAGTAAAAATATTGTTTTGAGCCTCGTAACAATATTTTTACTGAGAAATTACTATGAATTACTATTAATAATACTTCACAATCAATTGATTACTCTCACTCTTGACTAATCTGCACACTTGCACTTGCTACAATTAGGACTTTTTACTTATTCATTCTTCAGTCTTAATATTTCTGCTTCTGAATGTAAACTAGCTTCCTATTCTGTGAGTAGTCCGTATTTATAACTCTACGTATCAAATGTTCTCTGTACAAGAAAGCAGTAGAATATCAGCGACTTTTCTCGAACAAATGCCAGACAGAATAACGTATCGAGATCGCTAGAATGGCCGTAACTTTTCTCGTATGTGCCAGACAGAAACGTATAAAATGCAATGACGCGGACGCGGATGCTACATAAGAAAGTACAGCTACTCGATAACTCGATTCAGTCAATTCGACTGACGAAAGAAACGAACGAATAGCGTGCAGGCTGACTGGTGGGGGCGACGCTGGTGGCAATGCCTGTGGCCCCGCCCGGGTTAGGCGGGGGGGGGGGGGGGGGGGGGCGGAGGGGCGCTCCCCGTGTGTATGTGCCACTATGCATAAGACATACGAGACCAGCAGCCCTGAGAAAGACCACCAGCTGCCGGTGACAACTCTGCAACACAGGTTCCAGACCTGTACTATCGATTCAGCTGCCTAACACAATGTATGGAGGAGAGTAGTAATTCTGACCTGCGTCAGTTGTAAACTGTTTATGATAGTGCTGAAGCCACAGCCCACATGATCTGGGTAAAAATGACAGAAAACATGAAAAATCAAGAAATGCACATTCCTCCCCCTGAGGTGGAATTTGTGTGGTAGCTCTGAGGCACAAAAAAAGAAAAAAAAGGCTCATGTACTGATACTAAAATGTAAACTTTCACGGCCGGAAATATCATGTCCATTATAATTATCCGGGCTGTTATGCCGTGGTCGGTTGATGAATTCTGTGGTGATTCCCAACGTCAGTCAGTAGCGAGCCAGTGTGTGTGTTGGACCTTCCATCAAGCTACGGACCCCCTTGAAGATGTCTCCCGCAGTCGGAGACGAAACGTTGGGAATCACTACAGAATTCATCAACCGACCACGGTATAACAGCCCGGATAATTATAATGGACATGGCTCATGTACTGTTTGTAAAATGCACCAGAAAATTGGTGTGTGAAATAGACAGAGGCCATTTTATCAGCTGTGACATAGCCAGCCACCATAGAACCGTCAAACAGTGAACTTACCAGGTGTGTAGCAAAAATATTTTAGAATGAAACACATTTATACTTATTTACAAGTCGAATCATAGCCATCAGGAACCTGCGAAATACATATGATGGGAGAGTAGTGGCCAACACACTACTTGGACGCCACATTTCACTGAACTGGCATCAGCAGCAGAACCTATCATAATTTGTTGGATGTGAGGTGCTGTCTGTCGCCCACAGCACCAACAATGTAATGGAGACCTTTGCGCTATCAGCTGCGGAGAATGCAGCGTGCACAGATATATTGCAGTTATGCGATGATCGCGCTGTGAAGGCACTGTGCAGCCATTTACCGACCCACACCATGCATGAAACCTGATCGTAAGTGAATTTTCTGAAATGTCACAGAAATTATCTTTTACTGTGCATAGTTAAGATTAGATGTCTCCATAGGATTTCTAAATGGCGACAGGCGACACACCTACCAGCCCATCATGGAATTTTCAAGTCAATTTTATGGTGAAATCAACGAATAACGTAGCGAAATAATGGCCAAGTAAATGACTATTGAAACACATGCATAGATCATACAGAACTTCACAAAACTGTAAGTGTTTTACATTGGGCATAGGACATTCAAAATATTCATATGGTACTGTCTTCTGAGTGCAAACGTGTTGCTGATGATTTAACGCCTCGCAACAATCTTGAGGTCCATGTGTTAAAGTAAAATCATTACAGCAGTACTGCATTTTTCTGTAGGATGCACAAAACTTCAGTCATCTGTCACTTTCCAGCGCTGCAGAATCAGCGTTGAAAGTTATGTGCTTACAAGTCTTGCAAAACAATGTCCTGCATCTCAATATACGAAAACGAGTGACATATGCATAAAAGGTTTCCAAGATATTTCTATGATTTCTGGTTATTGTAAGGGACCTTCTACAGGAAAATGTGCTGTAATAGTTCATACAAACGTGTGGGATGATGTGGTTCAGTTCCAGTGCCTTGACGATCCTAGCACAGTGTCTCTGATTTCGTTCGTTATCTGTTGGCAAGCGCTCTGGGATTGATCGAACTGAAGTCCTCTATCCCATTTTTCCCTTACACTACGTTTCAGAACCCTTGCAGAAAATCAAAGTTTCCACCCACTTCTCCTATACTTTTCAAAGTCAAAGAACGATTCAAGTTACCCACTACATAGCAAAAAAAAAAAAAAAAAAAAAAAAATTATGAAACCAATGCAGTTAAGGGATATAGCTGATAAAAAGGCTGCTATCAATTTCCCAAATAAAGACTAGTACTACTTTTCATAGCCACTTCTGCTTGCAAAAGAAATTTAAAAAGCACAGATATGGTCCAGAAAATACTAAATGGGAGTTATAAACACGATGGTATCACATTCCCTTATGAGTTCTCAGAGTATCTGTAAATTTTGGGTGCAGAGCCTCCATATATCTATTCATGTATATGACCTAGGGGAATGTACATGAGATGACGGTGTTGATACATAGTCGTTGGACCCTTTACTTTTCCAAAGCCGCTGGTCAGCGTGCGAGACATGCAGATTAGTTGTGCTGGTACAGGAAAACGTTCATACAGATGTGTGATTGCTGTGGCTGAGTTGGTAGAGTACTGCTGGTTATAGTAGTAATAGCAGTAGCAGCAGATTCAACAGATATGATGATAGCTCCCATTGCGAATTTAGTATTGTAGTAGTAGATTCGGAACCAAGGATTCTCAGTCACCTGTATCACAGCCACCCACAAGCTATTTTCATGGGTGACAGTATTATTTTTTAACTAACTCCAATGTTCGCTGTATGCCTTGGTGTGACGGAAATTTGATACTGACGTAGACGAAATGTTAAACTCCAACCATCCTTAATATAAACAGAAAGTGATTTAATGTCTGGGCTTACACTGCATTTTTAAGTGATCCCTCACACAAATTATAAGTATTTTCGTTGTATATGGGATATATAACATTTCCACCAGATTTTCATCCACCATTCACATGTAGTGTCCATACTTACCAGTCATTAAGAATATATTAGAGGAGCATGCTGAACAGTTTTCTGACAAGATCCATGATACACACAACTGATTCCAGGCAGCTTTTCCACTATCTCCAACATCTCCAAAACTAACACCGTATAGTGCACCAATGAATATGATGCTACTCTCTGCAAATCTGAATGTGTTGTTATAGAATTGTCATCAGATCGAGAAACCAGCGTAATCTACTTATTTGAGGCATGCTGCCACAAAATGGTAGGTCTGCAACTATTCAGTACCACGGAAATTGGATAATTTTTTATTTTGTCCGTCTCAGTTGCACTGATAAAAAAATTAAGCTGTTGTGGTTACTGACTTCAGGCTGACACGCTCATTCTCAAACCCACATCTTGCTAATAACTGTAATTATTTATACAATGTGGTGCCAAAAGGCACTAACAGCTTCTGTACAGTAAATTATACGGTGGAAATAAGTAGCCTCATTGTTCTCAGCCTATGTATGTGTTGCAAATGACTGAGTTTGGTTGTGGCAATCTGTTGAATCTGACTGAATTTGGTTGTGTCAGTCTCTTTTAACTGACTGACAGTCAGCTGTAACAGACACACAGGCTAAGTTTAATGAGGGTACTTGTTGCCCACCCTATACTTGGTATACAGAAGCTATTCATGCCTTTCGGCACCATATTGCATGAGTAATTAGGGTTAATAGCGAGGTGTGTGATTTGAGAATGGGTGTGTCAGCCTAAGACCAGTAACCATTACAGCTGAATTTTATATCAATGCAACTGAGACAGATGAAATAAAAAAATATATCTAATGTCCTCAATAGTGGTAGTTCACGAAAATTCATGATTACCTGACATGAACATAGTGCTGTCAGATTATGATTGATATCAATTATATTAGGATTCAGCAGAAATAACTGCAGTGTTACAACTCTCAGGCGCTGACAGCATGTAAGAACCACGCACGAACAGTGAAAAATGTACATCAACAACGAGAACACCATACAGTTCACTCACTTTCAGAAACCTGACACGTGTCAGCGAAACTATTCAGCGTGTAATATCCTTAGGTGTGCAGCTGATGTAGCCTGAAAGAGCTCACCTCATATCACAAGTGAAAGAGACCTCATCCATGAACATACAAACTGTATGAAGTTTGACACTACAGCACTGCGGTGGATAATCCATTGATAGAAATAAACGCTAGGCTCAAAATCCGTTGGCCCCAATACTTCTTTATGATTGGCAGTGCAATACCTATTCCACTAGTACTCTCAACACTGTATCCTTCGAACTGTGCATTTAGAGGGAATGTTGGTGGGTGATTCTTGCTGCGTGGTCATTTCCTCAGAGTCTGGTGCTTGGAGGTGTCTTTGGAGGGAACGTTGACCAACTCTCCATGTCGTGAACGACTCCATCTCTCGCAAGATGGAATCCACTGAGATAAACTTCTTCCGTTTCGGATGACACCTGTTGAAAAAGCATTCTCTGTACATTCGTGCTGATTTACGAGCTCTATATCTTGCTGCACCATACATTAAATGCATACCTGCCAACTCTTGTGACGTGTAAGGTTCCATTTTCGACTATATGCCACCCACTGTACACGTAACATGCCCCACCATAGTCACTTCACCAGTTGTCTGATGCAATTGACAATTGATACCCTGGATAGTGATGTGCTTGCGGCACAGGTTAAAGTGTCAGTGTGATGCATGCGGTTGTCACAAGGCACATATGGAGTGAGCTAAGTTGTGTACAGTGGCCAGGGTTGTACACTGTTTGCTATCTGCTGCCTGTTCCAGTGTACAACAGACACCACGGTTCTTTGTCAGAGTGTGGCAGTACTGCATGTGAAATTGCAATACATGCAGTGAGACTGGCGTTTGTCGCTTTGAACAATTACTGTGTGGTACATCGTTCATATGCGGTGTGAGCCATGCTTACCCCAGCTTATGTGTTGCTTTAAAACTTGGCTGTTACTCTGCGTTTGGTTTCCCGCGGTTACTGAGGTTGTGCCGTGGTTCCCCCTCCTTCTAGCTGTGGCAGCAGCGGTGTGTATCGATATTTGCACCGTATACATATTTGGTCTGGTGCTTATAGTTCCGGCTTGGCGGTGTGTAGCCAGCAGGTCCGTTGGAGCAGATCAGCAAGGCAGTAGGCCAGGCCCGCTGGCAGTCTCAGAGCGTGTGGGGGCTGTTCCGAGAGCTGCGAGGTCCGTGGCTCACCGGCCGAGGACATGACAGTTGAGTGGTGATTTTATTACCGAAGCCACGTCTGTTCACGTTGTCCCGTTGCTTGCTGGTTCGTTGTTGGTGGTATTCCTGGGAGCAATAGCAAGTGTTCCAGTTGGTGAAGATTTAGCCGCCGTGTGATGGTATTAACTATATCTGTCGATTTGAAATTCAATTGCACCAGCGGAATTTTCTGCCTTGTGGCCATTAGTGTTCCGGTTATCTGCCCTGGTCGCTGACGTAAATTCAGGTAGTGCCCTTTCCTCACCTGTGGTCGTTGTCCAACATGGTGTGTAGTTTTTCACAGCTTAATGTATTTTTGGTTGTGGGCGGCTATGTCTGTAATGTTTTGGCTTTGGAATTCTCGTATACTGGTCGGTGGTTAGCAAGTCGTCTTGTCGGTGGGTCCCTGAGTGTCTCTTGGTTGTGTTTGCGGTGTATCGAGTATAGTTGGGTCGACTTCTTGTCTCACCTAAGGGAACGTTAAGATTTCAAGGGCAGACCGAGCCCCCAGGAAACTTCTGAGCGCCGTTGCCTATACTGCCTTTCTTGTTGACGTTTAATTGTGTATTTTTAATGACTCATAGCCGATGGTTGGAATTTGTATGCTTGTAATTGTGTTTTTAATATCAAAGGCCTTCAGCCGTTTTAAAAGTAAGTTTTTCTAAGTTGGGCAAGTTTTACATGCTCTGAAGATAAATCTTGGGCCTTCTGACTGTTGAAAATTTGTTGTATTGTTTTAAAGCATTGGGCTTCAGCCACTTTAAGTTTTAAGGATCTTACTTATCATGTATTACCTTTTGGAAGATAAAGCTGTGGGATTTCTGCCTGTTGAAAATTTATTGTAGTGGTATTGTTTTTTAAAAGCATGGTCCCTCAGCCGCTTTAAGTTTTTAAGGTTCTTACTTATCAAGTATTACATTCTTTCGAGATAAAGCTGTGGGTCTTCTGCCTGTTGGAAATTTATCATAGTTGTATTGTTCTTAAAATGATGGGCCTTAAGCCGCTTTAAAATTTTGGATTCTTACTTATCAAGTCTTACATCACTTGGGCTTAAATACTATTTAAGGTTAAAAGCTTTGGGGACATTGGTTGCAGTTTTTTTTAAAACAAAGGCCTTCAGCCGTTTTGGAGTAAGGTTCCCTATTGGTCATATAGCTTGGGCCTTCTGCCTATTGAAAGGTTATTGTAGTTATGTTGTTTTAAATTTATCAGCCTTCAGTCGCTTTTAAAAAACGTAATGTATCTGACTAGTCAAGCATTACATCGCTTGGCCTTAAATACTATTTAAGGTTACAGCCTAGAGACTTCTGTCTCAAAAAAAAAAAAAATAATAATAATAATAAATAGCAGTTGTATTTAATGCATGGGCCTACAGCAGTTTTAGAATTAAAGGCGTTTTCTGTCGATAGTCCAGCTTCGAAGTTGCGCTGTAATGTTTGGACAACTAAGTAAAGTGTTTGTTTGGAGTGTAGCTGACAGCCGCTCATTCTGGCCCCCTTCCACAATTCCTACTACTTGTCCTGTCCTGCGGGTTTAGCAGGGCGTCTCACTGGTAGCAAAGCGTGGTCACGCTTGTGCTTGTCATTCAAGTTGCTGTCGGTTTTCCTCTCGTTTATGTTTGTATTTGGGGGTACCGTATTGCTCTCCGTGTGACTTGTTTCAGGTGCGTGTTAACATAGCAGTCAGACAGAGTCCGAGGATCGGCCTGTTCAGGAAAGACCACCTTATCCACGAGTTGGCAATAAGGCGCCAACCGACTGACGGGGTTGGTGGCTCGTTTGCGGCCTACCGTGCTGCAGCCACTTCGGTGGTGGTCGGTGAGACAGGAACGGCGATTCAATTTCTGTATGAGGCTGTTAAGGGCCTTGAGGACACTATTTGTCTCCTAGAGGGAACCGCACCTAGTGACAGTCAGCTGGATCGGGTGCGGGCACAGTTGGTGCATTTAACTAATCGGGTAGCCGATTTAAGTACGTTAAATTTGGGGGATCATCACAAAAAATTGACCGATGAGTTGGGGACTCTGGTAAGGTGATTACAGCTTAAGCTTACGTGTTTGGAGTTGGATGACAGGAAGTTTAGAGATAGTGATGTGCACTACCAGTGAGAGCATGCGAGCCGGCGCGACGGTGGAACCGTCCCATTCTCTGTTGAGTTAGAGGCTGTGTTTGCCAAGTTGCCCAATCCTCTGGCCCATTCTCTGTTGAGTTAGAGGCTGTGTTTGCCAAGTTGCCCAATCCTCTGGCCCATTCTCTGTTGAGTTAGAGGCTGAGTTTGCCAAGTTGCCCAATCCTCTGGCCCATTTCTTTCCAGATGTTACTGAATTTGTTGTAGAGCGAATTGATCAGGTGGAAGAATTGTTGTGGTTGCTGGTTCGTCTAGAGCAAGACACGGCTGCCTTTAGCGTTCCGCACCAAGTAGTTTTGTCGTTGTTGTACCCGCTAGATAGAGGCGAGTTGCAGAACCTCCTCTCACGTGCCATGGCGGAAGAGGTTTCCTTGCACAAATTAAGGGAGCTCGTAATTAGGCCGAGGTTAACCAGCGGGTTTCGGAAACAACTCGAGTGTCGCTACATTTCGGAAGTGCAGTGGGGTGAGGAGCAGTTACATCAGTGTGTCGATAGAGTCTAGACAGTGTCTTTGGTCTTATTGATTGATTTGCCTGAACAAGAATTAGTCTCTATCGTTCTTAAGAGAGTGCGTGCGGCGGATAACTCGCATTTTGTTTTCGGTAAGCAGCCTGAAACCTGGGGAGACCTCCGTGATGTGGTTCTAGCAGCATTCACATTACCCCTTGAGAGTAAGGAGCGCGACGTAGGCGCCGATTACGGATTATCTGCATCCATTCGAGTTATCAAAAGGGAACCCCGGCATTGTTTCAGATGCGGCAGTACAGCTCATTTGGCACACTTTTGTGTTCAGCCTCATGCTCCTAGAGCCAATAGATGACGCCAGGATCGCTCGCGAACTTGGGTTCGGCCTTGGCGTACCCAGGTGGTCGCTCCTACATCACCCCTTTTGCCTTATGTTTGTTCTCGGGCAGGTGGTGAGCTTGTTTGCACGCTCTTGGATTCTGGTAGTTCCTTTTCGTTATTGTGTTTTGAGTAGTTTTTGGAATTTGGGCATCTTACCAAACTTCGTTCGGTCCTTTCGTCGGTGCAGAGATTTGGATGGCCGATGACCAGGGGCTACCTCTGCAGGGTTGGGTCCGGGGGAGTACATCGGTCACCGATTTTTCCTGGCCTATATCTTTAGCCCTGGTTAAAGAACTGCCTGTTAATCTAATATTGGGGTGCGATTTCGTCCATAAAAACTGGATTGATCGTGGATTATTCCAGACGCACCTTTTCCTTTAAGTTTTCTCCTAGCGAGAAGTTTGGTCTTTGCGAGTGCGCTAAACCTAATGTACAGCAGACCGCCGGAGAGGCTGCAGTCGATGAATTTGATTTGGCCCACCTCTTGCCCAGCGAGGCCTCTCAGTTGCGCGAGCTGTTGCACAGTTTTCCCCAACTCCTCGGCCTCACTAGGGTTCTCGAATATCAAGTTCGTCTCTCCGATGACATTCTGCTTAGGCAATCTCCATATCGCCTCTCATCCCCGAAGGTGAAGATACTCGGGGCTAACATCTCTTAGATGCTCCAACAAGGAGTGATTAGGCCTTCTACTACGGCTTATGCGTCTCCAGTATTTTTGGTACCTAAAGATGAGGGGCGCGATTAGAGACCTGTGGTTGACTACCGCCGTTTTAACGTTAAGGTTGCACTTGAATCAGTACCCCTGCCACATCTGCGTAATTCTTTTACTTGGTTTTCCGGCGCTAATTGGTTTACGGTCCTCGATTTGAATCAGGCCTATTATCTAATTTCTTTGGCTGAGGAATGTAAACATGTTACTGCCTTTTGTACTGACTGGAACTTATTCGAGTTTAACAGAGTTCCTATTGGACTAGCTACTAGAGGGACGGTGCTTATTCGTTTGTTGGATAATATCCTTGGTGACTTGAAGCTAGTCTGTGTCTATAATTATTTGGACGATTCGGTTATCTATAGTCGTTCGTTTGAGGATCATTTGGAGCATATCTGGCAAGTTATCTTGAGGTTACAGGGAGCCGGTCTAACTATTAAGCCTAGTAAAATCACGCTAGCTAAGCAGGAGGTGTCTTTCTTAGGCCATATAGTGTTGGGTCAGAGTATTTGCATTGACCAAGAGCGAGCATTGCCTCCTCCTACTGATAAGTGGGGAATTGCCATTGTTAGCTTACGTGTCACGTCGGTTAACTGGTGCCGAGCTTAAGTCCTCTGTCTACGAGTGTGAGGCCTTGACCATTTTAATTGTCTTAGAGAAGTACCGCTTCTGCCTTGAACGTCGGGTTTTCTAATTGGAAACTGACAATCAGGTGTTGAGCTGGGTATTGGCTAGGCCGCGTAAAACTGGCTGTATTGATAGGTGAGCAGTGCGTATTTCACCATTTCAGTTTGAAGTCAAACATGTGAAGGGCTCTGAAAACGTACTTGCGGATGTTCTCAGCCGGATGTTAGCAAAGCTATGGTTAGTGAGAGAAGGGAGCAGGTGGAACGCGACAATCTTAATTGCATGGTGTTGGGTGAAATTCCCCTTTTGTTCAAAGACATTGCTCAGCATCAGGATCAGGACAACGTTTGGGCCGGTATTAAGCAACGTGTGTTGGCAGGAGAGCTGTTGGACGAGCATGAGGTCAAGATGGGTATTCTTTGCAGGAAGGTCGGCAATGCTAAGCAGTCTAAGATCTGTTTGCCTGTAACCGCGGTGTGTCCGGTCTTCCGTTATTTTCATGATTCTTTGGTAGGTGGCCATTTAGGGACTTATAAGACTCTCCAAAAAATCAAGGAGCATTTAACTTGGCCCTCCATGGACCAGGATGTGAGACAAATGGTAGCCCAATGCTGCTTGTGTAATGTAGCCAAACCCAGCAGTGCTCTTCAACAAGGTTGGTTGAGTTCTGAACGAGAGTCCTCTCCCATGCACAAGCTGTATATCGATTATTTGAGGTCTTTGCCTGGTACTAAAAGACGGCATTGATATGTACTAGTTGTAATCGATGCGATCTCTAGATTTACTTGGCGACTTCCGAGCCATAACGTTAGTGCTACCACCACCATTAATCATTTAACTAGTATCCTCAGTGTTTTTGGGCCACCCAAGCAGTTAGCGATAACGCTCCTGCCTTTCTTCTGGGCCCTTTCAAGGCCTTGTTTTCAGAGTGGTCTCAGGCATGTCACCACCACCCCGTATTATCCCCAGGGGTCCTTTGTGGAAAGAGATAATCGGAATATTAAGTCCGCTCTGATTATTTATTATCAGAAAACCTCCAGTAAATAAGACTCCAGTCTCCCTTGGCTTAGTTTTGCCTTTAATACCGCCAGTCATGAAGCCTTGAGAGCTCCGCCTGCATCCTTGGTCTTTTCCTACCCAGTTAATTCCCCTCTTTCGAACTTGTGGGGAATTCAAGATCTTATTCCAGCCAACGTCAATCTGCGTGTTATCAAGGAGAACTGGAACTGGGCCAGGTGTAATATACTCAGAGCTCATAATAAGCAAGCGGAGCATTATAATCGTTATTGGGAAACCTTTAAGGGCAGGCCGGGGGACCAGGTTTATGCCTGCAATTTCCAATCGAGGCAGGTGTGAAGTGGGAATATTAGTAAATTTACTCCTCGTCTTTTGGGGCCTTGCACTACCAGGCGTATATTAGGCCCAGTAAATCGTTTGGTTAAGGAGAACAGCTCAGGTAAGCAAATAACGCATTCACCTTACTCAGGTTAAGTTCAAGTAGTTCAGGGTTTGGATTACCCCCTCCCTGGGTTAAGTTTGAGGGGGGTAGGTTGAGCCCTGCTGACCCCAGCTTATGTGTTGCTTTAAAACTTGCCTGTTACTCTACATTTGACTTCCCACGGTTATTGCGATTATGCCGTGGTTCCTCCTCTTTCTAACTGTGGCAGCAGCAATGTGTATCGATAATCGCACCGTATACCATCTTTGATCTGGTGCTTATTGTTTCGGCTTGGCAGTGTGCAGCCGGCCAGTCTGTCGGAGCGGATCAGCAAGCAAATCTCCTGCGGCGCAGTCGGCCAGTCCCGCTGGCGTTCTCTACGCAGTGTTGGAGCTTGTGGGGGCTGTTCTGAGTGCTGCGAGGTTCGTGGCTCACCAACCCAGGACATGAAAGTTGGCGGTGATTTACACTACTGGCCATTAAAATTGCTACTCCACAAAGATGACGTGCTACAGACGCAAAATTTAACTGACAGGAAGAATACGCTGTAACATGCAAATGATTAGCTTTACTGAGCATTCACACAAGGTTGGTGCTGGTGGCGACACCTACAACGTGCGGACATGAGGTAGGTTTGCAACCGATTTCTCATACACAAACAGGAGTTGACCAGCGTTGCCTGGTGAAACGTTGTTCTGATGCCTCGTGCAAGGAGGAGAAATGTGTACCATCACGTTTCCGACTTTGATAAAGGTCGGATTGTAGCCTATCGCGATTGCGGTTTATCGTATCGCGACACTGCTGCTCGCGTTGTCGAGATCCAATGACTGTTAGCAGAATAGGGAAACGATGGGTTCAGGAGGGTAATACGAAACGCCGTGCTGGATCCCAACAGCCTCTTATCATTAGAAGTGGAGACGACAGGCATTTTGTCCGCATGGCTGTAACGGATCGTGCAGCCACGTCTCGATCCCTGAGTCAACAGATGGGGGCGTTTGCAAGACAACAACCATCTGCACCAACAGTTCGACGACGTTTGCAGCAGCGTGGACTATCATCTCGGAGACCATGGCTGCAGTTACCCTTGACGCTGCATCACAGACAGGAGTGCCTGCGATGGTGTTTTCAACGGCGAACCTGGGTGCACGAATGGCAAAACGACTTTTTTTCGGATGAATCCAGGTTCTGTTTACAGCATCATGAGGGTCACATCCGTGTTTGCGACATCGCGGTGAGCGCACATTGGAAGCGTGTATTTGTCATCGCCATACTGGCGTATCACCCGGCGTAGTAGTATGGAGTGCGATTGGTTACACGTCTCGGTCACCTCTCGTTCGCATTGACGGCACTTGAACAGTGGACGTTACATTTCAGATGTGCTACGACCCTTGGCTCTACCCTTCATTCGATCCTTGCGAAAGCCTACATTTCAGCAGGATAATGCACGACCGCATGTTGCAGGTCCTGTACGGGACTTTCTGGATACAGAAAATGTTCGACTGCTGCCCTGGCCAGCACATTCTCCAGATCTCTCACCAATTGAAAACGTCTGGTCAATGGTGACCGAGCAACTCGCTCGTCACAATACGGCAGTCACTACTCTTGATGAACTGTGGTATCGTGTTGAAGCTGCATGGGCAGCTGTACCTGTACACGCCATCCAAGCTCTGTTTGACTCAATGCCCAGGCGTATCAAAGCCGTTATTACGGCCAGTGGTGGTTGTTCTGGGTATTGATTTCTCAGGATCTATGCACCCAAATTGCGTGAAAAAGTAATCAGATGTCAGTTCTAGTATAATATATTTGTCCAATGAATACCCGTTTATCGTCTGCATTTCTTCTTAGTGTAGCAATTTTCATGGCCAGTAGTGTAATTACCGAAGCCACGTGTGTTCACAATGTCCCGTTGGTTGGCAGCTCGCTGTTAGTGGCATTCTTGGGAGCAACAGTGGGTGTTCGAGTTGGTGAAGATTTAGCCGCCGTGTGATGGAATTAACTGTATTTTTCGATTTGAAATTCAAGTGCACCAGCGGAATTTTCTGCTTCATGGCCAGTTGTGTACAGTGGCCAGGGTTGTACACAATTTGGTATCTGCTGCCTGTTGTAGTGTACAACAGACACCACGGTTCTTTGTCAGAGTGTGGCAGAACTGCATGTGAAATTGCATTCCATGCTGTGAGACTGGCGGTCTTCGCTTTGAACAATTACTGTAATGTACATCATTCATATGCGGTGTACACTGCATATGTCAGTAAATAAAATAACAATTGCTGCTGTTGTTGTTTGTTGTGGTCTTCAGTCCTGAGACTGGTTTGATGCAGCTCTCCATGCTACTCTATCCTGTGCAAGCTGCTTCATCTCCCAGTACGTACTGCAGCCTACATCCTTCTGAATGTATTTAGTGTATTCATCTCTTGGTCTCCCTTTGTGATTTTTACGCTCCACTCTGCCCTCCAACTCTAAATTGGTGATCCCTTGATGCTTCAGAACATGTCCTACCAACCGATCTCTTCTTCTAGTCAAGTTGTGCCACAAAATCCTCTTCTCCCCAATTCTACTCAATACCTCCTCATCAGTTATGTGATCTACCCGTCTAATCTTCAGCATTCTTCTGTAGCACCACATTTCGAAAGCTTCTATTCTCTTCTTGTCCAAACTAGTTATCGTCCATGTTTCACTTCCATACATGGGTACACTCCATACAAATACTTTCCGAAACGACTTCCTGACACTTAAATCTATACTCGATGTTAACAAATTTCTCTTCTTCAGAAACACTTTCCTTGCCATTGCCAGTCTACATTTTATATCCTCTCTACTTCGACCATCATCAGTTATTTTGCTCCTCAAATAGCAAAACTCCTTTACTACTTTAAGTGTCTCATTTCCTAATCTAATTCCCTAAGCATCACCTGAGTCAACTCAACTACATTCCATTATCCTCATTTTGCTTTTGTTGATGTTCATCTTATGTCCTCCTTTCAAGACTGTCCATTTCGTTCAACTGCTCTTCCAAGCCCTTTGCTGTCTCTGACAGAATTACAATGTCATTGGCGAATCTTAAAGCTTTTATTTCTTCTCCATGGATTTTAATATCTACTCCGAATTTTTCTTTTATTTCCTTTACTGCTTGCTCAATATACAGATTGAATAACATTGGAGGGAGGCTACAACCTTGTCTCACTCCCTTCCCAACCACTGCTTCCCTTTCATGCCCCTCAACCCTTATGACTGCCATCTAGTTTCTGTACAAATTGTAAATAGCCTTTCGCTCCCTGTATTTTACCCCTGCCACCTTCAGAATTTGAAAGAGAGTATTCCATTCAACATTGTCAAAAGCTTTCTCTAAGTCTGCAAATGCTAGACGCGTATGTTTGTCTTTTCTTAATCTGGGTTCTAAGATAAGCCGCAGAGTCAGTATTGCCTCATGTGTTCCAACATTTCTACGGAATCCAAACTGATCTTCCCCGAGGTTGGCGTCTACCAGTATTTCCATTTGTCTGTAAAGAATTCGCGTTAGTATTTTGCAGCTGTGACTTATTAAACTGATAGTTTGGTAATTTTCACATCTGTCAACACCTGCTTTCTTTGGGATTGGAATTATTATATTCTTCTTGAAGTCTGAGGGTATTTCGCCTGCTAATCAGATGGTATGATTTTGTCAGGATTGGCTCTCCCAAGGTTGTCAGTAGTTCTAATGGAATGTTGTCTACTCCCGGGGCCTTGTTTTGAATTAGGTCTTTCAGTGCTCTGTCAAACTCTTCATGCAGTATCATGTCTCCAATTTCATCTTCATCTACATCCTCTTCCATTTCCATAATATTGTCCTCAATTACATCGCCCTTGTATAGACCCTCTATATACTCCTTCCATTCCTTTCTATGCTTAGAACTGGGTTTCCATCTGAGCTCTTGATATTCATACAAGTGGTTCTCTTTTCTCCAAAGGTCTCTTTAATTTTCCTGTAGGCAGTATCTATCTTACCCCTAGTGAGATAAGCCTCTACATTCTTACATGTGTCCTCTAGGCATCCCTGCTTAGCCATTTTGCACTTCCTGTTGATCTCATTTTTTGAGACGTTTGTATTCCTTTTTGCCTGCTTCGTTTACTGCATTTTTGTATTTTCTCCTTTCATCAATTACATTCAACATATCTTCTGTTACCCAAGGATTTCGACTAGCCCTCGTATTTTTACCTATTTGATCCTCTGCTGCCTTCACTATTTCATCCTTCAAAGCTACCCATTCTTCTTCTACTGCATTTCTTTCCCCCATTCCTGTCAATCGTTCCCATATGCTCTTCCTGAAACTCTGTACAACCCCTGGTTTATTCAGTTTATCCAGGTCCCTCTCCTTAAATTACCACCTTTTTCCAGTTTCTTCAGTTTTAATATACAGATTGTGGTCAGAGTCCACATCCGCCCCTGGAAATGTCTAACAATTTAAAACCTGGTTCCTAAATCTCTGTCTTAACATTATATAATCTATCTGAACCTTGTCAGTATCCCCAGGCTTCTTCCAGTATACAGCCTTCTTTTATGATTCTTGAACCAAGTGTTAGCTATGATTAAGTTGTCCTCTGTGCAAAATTCCACCAGGCGGCTTCCTCTTTCGTTTCTTACCCCCAATCCATATTCACCTACTACATTTCCTTCTCTTCCTTTTCCTACTATTGAATTCCAGTCACTCACGACATTTAAATTTTTGTCTCCCTTCACTATCTGAATAATTTCTTTTACCTCATCATACATTTCATCAATTTCTTCATCATCTGCAGAGCTAGTTGGCATATAAACTTGTACTACTGTAGTAGGCGTGGGCTTCGTGTCTATCTTGGCCACAATAAGGTGTTTAATATGCTGTTTGAAGTAGCTTACCCGCACTCCTATTTTTTTATTCGTTATTAAACCTATACTGCATTATCCCTATTTGATATTGTATTTATAACCCTTTATGCACCTGACCAAAAGTCTTGTTCCACCTGCCATCAAACTTCGCTAATTCCAACTATATCTAACTTTAACCTATCCATTTCCCTTTTTAAATTTTCTAACCTACCTGCCCGATTAAGGGATCTGACATTCCACGCTCCGATCCGTAGAACGCCAGTTTTCTTTCTCCTGATAACGACATCCTCTTGAGTAGTCCCCACCCGGAGATCCGAATGGGGGACTATTTTACCTCTGAAATATTTTACCCAAGAGGACGCCATCATCATTTAACCATACAGTAACGCTGCATGCCCTTGGAAAGAATTACGGCTGTAGTTTCCCCTTGCTTTTAGCTGTTCGCAGTACCGGCACAGCTAGGCCGTTTTGGTTAGTGTTACAAAGCCAGATCAGTCAATCATCCAGCCTGTTGCCCCTGCAACTACTGAAAAGGCCGTTGCCCCTCTTCAGGAGGCATATTTGCAATTCCTGTTATATGTTAATGATATTTCAGTTCTAAACTTCGTGTATCATTAATATAAAAAATTACAAAATCGAATTGCTTGATGGCCTCGTTGTCAGAGATTTACTTAAGAATGTATAACTGCATTTTTTTCTGGTCCATTTCAGTTGCCTCAGAGAAGGGATAAAAACAGCTGACTACATGTATCACTATTAGAGCTGTGGCGGGAGTTGAATTCACATCATCACATGAGCACAGTATCAAAGAGTTAGAGAGGTACCGATGGAAGAAATATTCCCTCACTGCTATCGCAGAAGGAAAAGCAAAGTGCTGACAGAGTGAAAGAAGATAGAAATTATTGTAATTTACAACAGAGGGAGCATGCAGCTACAGGAGCATACCTTTGAAAATCTAACGCTTGCTAGCTACACAATGCACTATGATTTAAACTGACGGCTTAGCTGCAACTGAATATCTATCACATCGACATGAAGTTACAGAACAATCTGTTTGAGAGAGCACATAAAATTTGTCAATCATTACAAGAAAGTGTTATTCCGCCTTACGATTCAGGCCATGTGTCGATAAAGGTGGAAATGTATGAAGCAACTGTGCCTGATGTAGGCACACAACTATTGTTTTAATTAATTGTTTTCATACACCCTCTCATATGTAAGAACTTGTAAATTAAAAATAAGGTGTAAGAGCTAAGTGTGTGTTATTTATTCCTCTATAAATCCCTTATGTATTAATATAAATGACAGTCATCCAGTCATCACCACAACCGAGTGAATGAAACGACATCGTCACAAGGGTCTTGTAGTAAACGAGTGATTCTGCAGTGATACTGGAAACCAGGAGAAGGAGAGGTATGATTCGCTACTTCCTAATAATGTGCATACTTCGATTATTGGACAATCTCACTGCAGGAACACTAATCTTATTCTGTCGCTGTTAAGAAGTACTGATGAGATTCGTTATAAGCTTGGGTGACTCAGATCTAAGAGCTCTTGCCTACGAAAGGCAAGTTCGAGTCTTCGTTCAGCACACAGTTTTAATCTGCCAGGAAGTTTCAAGTATACATATTTTCAAAATCAGCGAAAGCAGTGATATTCCACCACCTGAGAATGTAAAACAAAACAGAGTAATCATTCTTGATGATGTCATAGTGGAAAATCACAGTCTGATACGCAAATATTTTTGCTTTAGCCATCATATTGAAGCTTATGTCTGATTTGAGCCAGACATGTTCTACGATTCCAGACTAAATGATAATGTTGATCTTATTGTCACACTGAAACAGGGAAACATAAATTGGAAAAATAATTACCAATATATGTAGGAGCTGAGATGACAAATTTGGTTTCATATATATGCTGATTGCTGGAATCATATGCAATATGGATTTCTAGTGAGTGATACAATGAGGAACTTGAATATGGTCATTATAGGTGAAATGCAGGATTTTCTGCTTAAAAGTGTATCATTATGCAACTATATCAGTATACTGTATACTGTGGACAAATTTGCATGCGTGCCATTCACTTGTTCTGAGGGTGTGGAGCATCCGTGTTTATATGTTGACAGAAGTATTGAGACAATCATTGCAAACTTAATGGAACTAAAATTTCTCACTGAGGCAGTAGCTAGAAAAGGTGAGATGCTGAATGACAGAACTGCAGAAGTCAACACAATACTAATGGACATGCTTAGTTTTATCAGGTAAGAGATACGAAGTAGTTTCAGTGTATATGCCATCACACGATTGGTGTAGTACACAACAGCATGTCGACAAGCAAAGTGTAAAGTTATTGACAAACAGATAGCTATAGGACAGAAATTACAATTGCTAAAATTAGGCTGCTGTAATCAGGACTATCTCTCACAGAAATGTTTAAACCAGTAACAGAAAATTTGAAAAGGCTCTAGCAAACTATGGATGGAGGCAAAAGAGAAGAAGTAGAATAAGAAAAAAAGGAGCAGGAGGAGGAAGAGGAGGAGGGGAAGAAGGATATGCCATTACGCACTGGATTAAGCTTCACAGTGATGGTGAGTTAGACACCACGTATGGGGTCAGTTGGTATAAATTATGTGGGCTTGGCAAACGCATTATACATTGAACTTTGGGTATATTAGAGCTAATATTCTCAAAAATTTCCAATACAAGTATGTATTCCCTGACAGACATACAATCATATTGTGAAATATTATTTATAACTAATGCACACGGAAAAACAACACATCAAAGGAATGAGTAGAAAACTTGAAAAGTAATAAATACAGGAATATTATCGAACTGCTTTAACAGATGAAAACGGCACAGGAGAAACATAAAAGATTCGACACAGTACCTCTGGATTATACTAGGTGAATCACGTACAACCTGCGCTGCAAATATTGCAGAAATGGAAAGTGCTATTGATACGTGGTTTTCACAGAACGGATTGGTAGTCATAGGCTCGTTTTGTTAGCCAGTAAATAGATTGCAATAATACTTAGAAAGTGTATTTTTTGTGCAAACACACACTTTTTAAATGGAACAATTTCTATTGGCATTAACAGACTAAAAGTAGGGTAAATCAGATTGTCAATAGTGTATTTTGCAGGATAAAGCTGCAGCTGTTGCAGTTTGCGTAGTCAACTTTATTCGAGATGCTGCCTCTCCCTTGGTGTCCCCCACCTCCTGTTAATGGGAGGCAGATGTGGCAATGTCACACTGATGATGTCACCATCCTCATTCCTCCCCCTCCACATCTCCCCTGCATACCTGTCCCCTCCCCCATTTCCCTCCCTACCTTACTTGTGAATTTGTGGGAAAAAGACTCTGTCTGCATTGAGCTATTCGAAAGGAAGAATGGAGGGTACTATCTGCAATTTTTTGTATGTGTATTATCTTGCTGAAAGAATTTCCTAAATTTTGGAGGGGAAACTGAGCCGACAATTACCCTACAGCCTTGCTACTGGAAATTCAATTGGCCGGACGACAGCAAAACACTCCCACGAAAAAACAATCGTCCATACAAAGAAAAACGTTCAAAGATCGATAGCTGAAACAAAACAATAATCTCACCTACATATCTAAAAACTCTTTGTAATTCACTGCTTATTGCGAAAAACTTCGAACTACACATAGAAAAACATCAGAAAAACTTTGATGAGAAAACGCTTGTTTTAATAACACACTGCTTGTTACAGTAATAAGAACTTTGTCTGTACTGGTATAAAAACACACATATCGATTAAATGGCCTCACAGCAAAATCAGATATCATGAGAAAAACATTGATCAACTACATATAAAAGAACACGCGAAAAACGTCGATGAAAAAACACCTATTGTAAACGACACAGTGCTTTAAACTGGTCTACACATAAAACAGTATTTGTGGAAAAAAGTTCACTGTTCGTAAATTGTTTGTTGCACTGTGAAAAAACAGTAGATAAATAACGTTGGCGAGATCTCTCTGATGCAATACACAAAAAAGCCAAAAAAACATGCACTGCTGCTGGTGTCCCCACACTCCTGCCGCCACCGTGTCTGTCATTCAACCGACAGCTGAGGCGAGGTGGCTGGCGTGCCGCCTGTGGCGGGCTCTCACGGCCGCGACCTGAACTAGCAGCCGACCCAAGGCGGCTGGCGTGCCGGGCTATCGTATCAGTCTGCAACAGGATACCTGCACATGGGCGCACCACTCCCTGCTCACGGGTGGGCTGCTACTTCCTCGTGGTTCGGAAGTGTTTGTCTGTATGCATCCCTTGCCACCACTGCCATAGTCGACTGCCTGTTTGAAAATGTCCAGCAAATGCCTCCTATCTCTTAATGACCTGTGTGGACTCTTTTCTGTTCTAGTTGTAAACAAGCTTCCCTCACAGAACGACTGGGGAGCCTAACAATACATGACACGTCAATGGCGTTCCTTCCACGCATGTTTTCGAGTATACCAGGAAAACTGAGGTCCATAGCTTTGTCAGAAACAGAATAACGTATTTCACTGTCAAAGGCGCTACCGAGTCCTTCCAGGAAGGACCATGCATATTTTTCCTCTCACCGCAGGAGAAGGAACAGGCAGTTACTTCCTCTGTGGTAATTTTCCAGTTGGGTCTGAAATGTGGCAATTTATCTGGCTTCAGACCACTCAGTAGAAGCCAGCAGGGCTTTGCCTATAGGAATACCCACATGTCGGCAGGTTCCTGCCTACAGGGCAAAGGCTCTTGGTCTAATGTGCTGAGGCGTGCAGACTTGCTCCAACTTGCTGGTCAGAGTTCCATCAATCCTATTGGTTGCCACCAAAATAGAGGAAACAGAGGAAGGAGTTTGACATTATATGAACCCTACCCCTCCACTCCATTCTCATTCTGCTATCGTCCATGGTCACTTCATTGTGGCAGTGTCGACGTCCTTGTCAGTTTTTTTCTGAAAACTCATTGTGAAACGTTCAGCAGCATCAAGCAGCAGCAGCGCCAGTTACAACAAACGCCTGAGAGTGGAAGAAGAATAATTATCTTGTAAGTACATATTTTCGTTTTCAACAATTCAGATTTCGTTAAAACCGTGCATCTACGTACCTGTATGTTTGTATACAAGTTCCTCAGCAGCTGTACACTTGTAGATCGGTAGGACACAACTCTTCCTACACTTCAGTGACAATTTACTGACATATCCGTTCTTATCATCTATCTATGTACAAGATCCTGGACTTCTAGATCGGTAGGAGACAACTCTTCCTACGCTTCACTGATAGTCTGCTGTCCTATCTGTTCATACCATGTATCTGTTTGTCTGTGTAAAACTTCCTCAGCAGCTATTTGATTTGTGGGCTAGTACGAGGCAACTCTTCCTACACTTCAGTGATAGTTTCCTGTCCTATCCGTTCATACCAGGTGTATGCTCAGATCTCGTAGTATATTTTCGTTACAAAAAGTTTCTTTGTTGTTACAGAATTCACTAATGAAAAATTGGATGAGCTAATTATGCAGCCAGAGTCGTGGTGGCAATGCAGCCTCCTTATATCATAGAGTATCCTCCAGCTGCAATTTCACCAGCACAATAGCCGCATAAGCACATAACTTAGTGTTCAAATTTTGTAGCATATCTTTAGTTTAGAACTTTACAATTCTTTTTTCTTGTTGCAGTATATGATATCAATGAGACTGACAGACTAGTCGAGAGGTACCTGAATGAACAGCACCCCAGCTTCCCATGCCAGATTGGGTGGTTGAAATTGTGCATAAACAGGGATATTGATAACCGCTGTCCCCTCCAATGCCTGACTGCGCGCACCAAGTCCCAAACAATACAGGAATCTGGGACGAGGTATTATCTTGGGGAGACTAGGAATTAGGTGATTTTTTTTTTCTTTCACTTCGAATCACGCATCTTTGGGGTACGTCAGATCAACCACTTCTTAGATGCTTGTGCTCTCTTTTTCTCCCAATAGTTCTTCATTCTACGTGATCTCTTCTTTCTTTCCTCCTCTGATATCTGAATTGGTTTCCTTGTGTTGATCTTAACTTGGAACCTCTTAGTTTTGCCTTTGGTCGCGGCTGTACCATTCTTTAACATGACTTCAGAAATCTGGAGTTCTCTCAAATCCTTTTCCACTTCCTTAAACTAATTGGGTTTAGTCTTTCTATTGCAAAATAAGTCAAAGATTTGTTTAGTTAGTCTGTCGGGATTTATTCAGAGTATGTGTCCATAGAAATCAATCCTCCTTTTCCTCGTGGTTTCCGAGAGTCTCTCCGACTTTGCATAGAGGACTTCGTTTCTATAGAAAACTTGTTTGATATTTTGTAATTTGGGCCTCATGATCTTCCTCAAAATTTTCCTCTCCTTGATTTCCAATTTCTCTAATGCTCAAATGTGTGTGAAATCTTGTGGGACTTATCTACTAAGGTCATCAGTCCCTAAGCGTACACACTACTTAACCTAAATTATCCTAAGGACAAACACACACACACATGCCTGAGGGAGGACTCGAACCTCCTCCGGGACCAGCCGCACAGTCCAGTTTCTCCATTTGCCCTTTCCTCCCCATGACTAGTGTCTCTGCTGCATAAAGTGCTTCCGGCTTAGTTACTATGTTATAATGCCTTATTTTTGGTGTTCCAAGAGAGGGCTTTCTTATTGTATGTGTTTTTAGTTTTCTGGAAAGCTAGTTCTATTTTGCTCCTTCTTGCTTCCATTGCTTCCCCTTCAAGGTTGTTCTATTCAATCCATTCCCCTAGGTACTTGAAACTACTAACCACCTCTATTTTTGAGCTCCTATTTTAATTCTCTTAGGATTATCTAGTATATTCGTCATAATCTTCGTTTTTCCGTAAGAAATCTTAAGTCCTACCTTCCCTGCCTGCTCTTCTAACTCGATGATTTGTTGTTTAGCCTATTCCCGCGTTTCCGGAAGCAGTGCCATGTCGTCAGCAAATGCCAAACACTACATCATGATTCCTTTGTTTTTTGTTCCAAGTCTTATTGCCCCTCTCGTTCCTGCAATCCATTCGCTCACAACCTTTTCGACTGCACAGTCGAACAGCAGGGGTGAGACACCATCCTCTTGTTGGACCCCTGTTCTGATCTCAAAAGGTTCTGATAGTTCACCCATGAATCTGACTTTAGAGGACGTATTCGGTAGCGTCCTCTTGATGATGTTTAGAGTTTTCCCATCCAAGCTGAACTCCTCCAAAATATTGAACAACGACTCTCTGTCTATGCAATCGTAAGCTTTTTAGAAGTCTACAAAAGTCACTATATACGGTTTCGCCCTCTGCTTCTAATACGCCAAAATGTTCCTGAGGTTTAAGATCTGTTCAGGGCACGATCTTTCTTTCCTAAACCCTGCTTGATACTCCCCAATCTGGCAATCGAACTGGAATTCTGCTCTTTTTAGTAAAGCTCTGGACAATATCTTGTAGGTCAGATCCACCAGGGAAATCCCTCTATAGTTATTGGAATCAGATTTAGGATCTTTTTTGTGAATAGGGTGTATCAGGGCCACTTTCTATTCTTCTGGAATGATTCCTTTCATCCATATCTCCTCAAAAAGTCTCTGGAGTAAGATAATTGCATTTTTGCTAGCATACTTCCATAATTCGGCTGTTATCTGGTTTTCCCCTAATGCCTTAAAATTTTCCATATCATTTAGTATTGCCTGGATCTCACATACATATGGGGGTTTAGAGTCTGGGTTGGGGGATGATTTCGGTCCACCATTGAACGTCATCTTTTGGTGTGGTTTCTTGCATTTTAGAAGTTCCTTGAAGTATTCTGTGACTATCTTACAGGTGCCCCTATTACTATACGCCATGTTCCCTTTTTTGTCCTGAAATTGGTGAGTTGGCGGGTCATATCTGTTTAGCTTCTCCCTGAAGATCCAATAATTGTTTTTCATGTTGTTCTTAGTAAAGTTGTCATTTATCTTCCTGAGCAGTTGGTCTTCTTGCACCTTCTTAACTTTCTTGATCTCCTTGGACATCATCTTTCTAGTTTTCACAAAGTGCTGCCATGCAGTCTCGTTCTTTTTGGTTTGCCAGATATACCACGCCTTCTTCCTCAGATCAAGTAGTCTGTCACACTCATTGTTCCACCACCTGTGCTTCTTCATCCTGGTAACAGGACCAAGCTGCTCTGCCTTGGTTGTAAGTCTCTTCTCCATCTGTTTCCAGTCCTGATCTTCTAGGTCGCTGGTTAACTTGCCCCATTCCTCCTTTATTTTCCCTAGATCATATCTCCTTCGTGTAAGGTTTTTCCTATGAAAGTTACTCTTGGGGATGACCTTTCACTTTAGATAGGTAGTGGTCAGAGTCGAGATTGGCCCCTCTGAGAACCCTAACATTTTGGATTTCCTTATGAAATTTCCGCTTTATCGCAACATGATCTAACTGGAACTCTCCCAGAAGAGGGTTAGGTGAAATCCACGTCTTCTGCTTTCTTGGTAATTTCTTAAAGCTAGTTGACTTCAGGACCAAACTGTGCGCCTGTCATAATTCAATGAGCCTGATACCATTTTGATTCGTCCTGTTATGTGCCAGGTAACTCCCCACTATATGCCTGAACCTTTTCTCTCTCCCCACTTGGGCGTTAAAATCCCATAGAAGGATGACGTTATGTTTTTCGACTTAAACGTGAGTACGGATAGCTTTTCAGAGGCAGACTCAAAGCTTATAATGGAGCCTAATACTTTCTTGTCAATTACGAAACCTGTCCCAGGGTGAGGAACATCTTTCATAATTCTTGTCTCCATCTTCCCCTTAAGTATCCTGAATCATCCCAATTCAGAGCTGTCCTCATCCAAGAACCTGGTGTCTTGCACAGCCATAATGATCATTCTATGTTCATTTAATGTGTCCGTTAGAGTCTTAAGTTTCCCCACTTTCAAAAGTGAATTTGCATTAAAAGATGCTAATTATATATATATATATATATATATATATATATATATATATATATATATATATATATATATATATATAAAATAAGCGTTTTTTGCAGTAGTGTCGGCATTAGTAGCAGCATGTGAGTATCCTTACGTATTGGTTCTCTCTTCACAGCTACACCTTCACAGTATGCTGTGGCGTAGATGCAAAAGCAAGCAATAACATTGGCAAAATCGCGGTATCATCCAGCATGCCTCGCCCTGAAGGCCAAACAATGCGGCGCTACAGAGGAGACCAGCATCATGTACATCTGGGGGACAAATGGAGTGGTGGCACAGAGCATGTCAATCACTATGTGTTTGAAGATTTCAAAGGCCAAATTTTCTGAGGTGTATGTTAGAGACTCAGCTGAGTAATACACCTTGACATCCATACATATGTCCATGATCCAATCAATCAGGGACCTAGCTAGTTCAAGCTTCCTGATGGTATAGCTAACAAGAGTATAATATAAAAAATGACGATCGGTATTGCTTAGTGTGGTCAGTCCCTGTTTGCGAAAGAAATTGCAAGGAAGATCCACAGTGTACTCCTGAATATGGTAGAGGTATTGACATTCGTGGGTTTTATAACTTTGACAGTATCAACTTCCCCCTTAAACTGCAGGACATATCTCAATTTAAGGCACAGAATCGATTAATTTTTATAGCCTGGGTGAATGCAAGTCAGATGACGATAAAGTTTCGAACAGAGTCGTTGGTCCCATTCATTTTTCAGAATTTGCAGTTCAGCAAAAGCTTCATGTAAACATGCTGTAATCCTCAGGGGAGAAAAATAAGAAGAAAGATAATTGTCATTACTGTTGGATCAAGGACATGTCCAACTTCCTCTCCTTGAGTAAACACAGACATAGACGGCATATTTGCGTAAGGTGTCTGAATGCCTTCTCCACAAATGAACTTTTAACAGACCATCAACTTGATCACTGTGCAAGGGAATTGGTATGTGTTATGATGCCTACCAAAGAAGGCCCACCACCAAGATCGATGCCCCTTTTTAGTTTATGCTGATTTAAAAAACCTCCTCAGTCCTGTGACACGCTGTGAAAGCGACCCTTCAGCATCACATACATCTTTCAAAAAAAAACATGTACCATGTGCGGCACCATACCAGGTCACATTTATGCATGATTCGAGTCTTAGCCACCCCAAATCATATGTCAGAGATAATCCCGTGATTTGGTTGCTCACTGTACTCGAGAAACTTTCATTGGAGGTGGATAAGCTTTGCCCATAATCGCACTACTTACTTGATGAGAGTGGTGCGTGAAAGAGAGAGAGTAAGAGTGTGTACATACGTATGGGGCCTTGTATGGCTCATTGGTCACAGTTTAAATGTTTTTGATGTAAATGTGAGAGTGTGTACATATGTATGGGACCTTGTATGGCTCATTGGTCACAGTTTTTGGTGTAAATGTGTGTTTGTGTAAATAAAATATACACCCACAACATGTGTGGATTTTGTGGATATGCATCTGTACATATTTGCACATTCTCTACATCATGTGGAGTAGCTGTTAGTGTAGACAGATTCCAGTCCATGTAGAAAAAAAAATTCACAAACTGTGCTACTACTCTCTGGAAAATTGTAAAAATGTTCTCAACCAGTGCTACTGTGCCCCAGAAAACAGTAAAAAATATTCTCAAGCAGTGATATTGAGAATTATAAGTATTTACTACTGCTATTGTGAGGTGGACTGCAAAAGGCTTCTTTTCTAGTCGTATTAGAAACAGTAATAGTGTGTAAGTTTAAAGTATCTCTCCACTGAAAATATTAGAACAAATTTCATTGAGTCATAGTTGTTAGTGTCTCTGCACAAAAGTATTAAAACAAAATTGTATCACTATAACTGAATTGTACCTCATGAACTAAGCTATATCTCTAGAAGCAAAGTATACCTGAAGAATCAGTTGATACCTGCGAGAATTTGAATAAACGAAAAACTCGTTACCATATGTCTTTCTTGTTATTTACAGAAAACCCATCCCAGCTGTATGTATATAAAGGATGTGCAAGACACAAATGACCATAGTTTTAAACATGACTGTTATTAAGAAGGTGCAGTTTAAGATGGAGAACGACAAAACATATGTAATGATTGCATGGGATTATGTCTTATCGTGCAGCTCGTGTTTTGTTATGGGAGAAGGAAACACAGGATCGCGTCCGCTTTCAGGGATTACATTTTCATAAACAGACACAACACTACTTTCACACATCTTCTTCTTGTTGAGTCGATGGAGAGCAGGATAGTAGTAGAATTCAAGTCTTGAATAGAAGTAAACATGAAGATTCTACGTATCCATGTGGTCTTCTCCTTGCTTTTGACTTAGATGGTGGTAGCTGTGCTATTGAATAATCAAAGCGAAATCACCATTTCTTTATAGCGTATACCAGGATCATCCCAGTGAATTCCACACTAGAAACGTGTTAACCACTTCGCACTCCTCCGTGTTGTAGCACACTTCACATCGTTGAAAGACCTCAGGGATGCAATGCTTGCTGGAATGTCTCATTTACACTGGCATCTTCTGTGAATGCTATGAATGCAACGTCTTTAGATGTGAACTGTCTATGCCCATCATCATAGAAACCCTGAGCGTCTGCAACGACGTTCACACCTTGCTATACCATTCTGAAATGCTCTATATATGGCTCAGCACTTGCTCATTTATATAACCCGTTGCACAACACCAGTTAAACACACAGTCATGTAAAACTAGAGCATATGTTGCAGTGCGTTCTGGGAAAATTACCGAAGATTCAAATTCAATTCAGTCAGTTATAGGTCCAGATTTAATTACCTCGTTCTGTTTTAAGCAGTGTATTACGATGATTGCTGTTAGCTCCTTGAATTTCCGTGGGGTCAGTAGAATTCTTCCTCTTCATAGTAAGAAGCATGGAACCTCACATACATGTCAAATACTAGGCTCTATACATTTTCATTCAGCTACAGGCGTAAATTTTCATACGCGTAGAATTCGGAGTTCAACTGGACTCTGTCATTAATTAACCTGCAACTGTCATATATGGTGGAATCATTTGCTATACTGCCTCTTCTATTGGTCTGAAAAGCAAATATGATGAATCCGACTGTCTTCAGTCCAACAGAGGTTTTAATAGACCATGCTTTTCTCCTTGCAGTAGCAGCACTGGGTACTCGAAAATCTCCCACGAACAGAAAGTTAATGGCAGAAATACACTGGCATTTAGAACTTTTAACAGCTTCAAACGCTGCTGATGTAATACAGTGACATGTGCCGTTTTCCATATTATTTTATCGATGGCGAATTGTTTTCCTCTTGAATTCCTTGAATGTGTAAATTATTAGCTGTTACACTCCACACCAGAATAAGTTCCTCTTTCATAGTAATCCGCTGCATGTCTTCAAAGTGTCCCATAAGCAGTTTTAGAGGTACGCAAGCAATAAATCTCCTGTATTCTTCCTCTGTTATACCCACTGATAGTGTATGAACCTTCCAGCATTTTCTGACTCGTGCAGATGTGAGGGGAAGCAGAGAACACATGTTCTAAGAGCTGCTGATGTGCCTACCTGGCGTGCACAGTCGGTGTCGACCCTGTTAGGTTCATGTCGTATCTCATTAAACAGGAATGCTAAAGCATTATGTGTAAGTTTGAAGCCACTGTGGCAGTACCATCCCTTTTTAATCATCCATCAAGATACATATAACTCCTGCATGGGAGGGTTAAAGCGCCTTGGTGTTGGATAACAATCCTAGTTTCATCGTTCTTGTTAAGTGTGGTTGATGCATAAGGTTAATGTGAGAAGTATTCCTAATGTATAACAGGCTCGTGATATTCTACTGGGTTCATATTATCAAGCAACGTCATTGCGAGAAACGGACATAGGCCTACTGATTTAAGAAACTCGTAGTTCACAAGTGTTCTGCTGTGAAATGTCATTCTGTGAGTTGTGTGTGTTAGTTTTATACCTTACGCCCAACCCTGTTCCTGCTGACAGCACGCAGACGCTGAGAAGTTGGAGGCTGAAGATCACCGCCGCTTCAGGTCCCATCAGATTCCAGCTGACTGAAGGTCACCGCCGCTTCCAGTCGAGCAAGTCGAAGGTCACCGTCACTTCCGGTCCTGACTGACTGGAGGCCGCTGGTCCCACTGAGTGGTCTCTAAACATTTCAGGTCATTTTAGATATAGTCA
Source organism: Schistocerca piceifrons (assembly GCF_021461385.2). NCBI lineage: Eukaryota > Metazoa > Arthropoda > Insecta > Orthoptera > Acrididae > Schistocerca > Schistocerca piceifrons. Next base: position 1,107,150,842 of record NC_060139.1, read on the forward strand.
TACAATGATTTCCTCACCACGAAAGTCGTCAAGTGGATTATTTTGATCCACAATACGTTGCTCCAGATAGTCCAATGCCTCAACTGTTACTGGGAGGTAAGTAGCGTTTTAGGGATCTCAGCGCCCTGTTCCATCTGATGGAAAGAACCTGTAAATTATATGAAGCAATGTACTGCTGAGATAAGAGCTCACTGCGATGTTACACTCGACACAGAGCCTACTGATAGGAGTATATACACTGATTGTAAAATTTATAGGGTCAATCTTCTTTTGTGAAGCCCGCTAGCTGTCTTGAAGTTGTATGGACATCAATTTGTCCCTGTCTGTAACAAACGCTCCAACACCCCTGCAGCATCTCTCCCTGTTTTTGTTTTAACAGGTAATACCCATTCGAATTTGTAGTATATATCAGTACACATTAAAATACAATTTAATCCATTATTCGCATGTGTATGCACCCTCATATTTACAAGATCACCCTGCCATAAATGATCCATATCTTTAATCATAATGTGCCCTACAGGGGTACATTTTGCGTGCTGGTTTGTGCAGTTCTGGAACTGCTGTCTCTATACTTCTTCGATTATACCTTATTCTCTAAGTTCGGAAATTATTGAAACAACCTCATTCGAATAAGCAGTATTACCATCAATCATAGTCAATCTATTAGCTGAGTGGGATCGTGGCAGTGTATATACTGGAGGGGCTGACTGCCGACTTTTTTATACTGGATGTCAATGTCATCACCAGTGCTATATCGAGCAACTGATATAGGTTTTATAATGATTTTGTATTTGACACTGTGGCAGTTTCCTGCTTTCCTGTGTATACTGGTCAACTGCAGTATTTCACCACACATCTCCATATCTTTGTGAGAATAATGTACAACTTTTGGGGGTTTAGATCAATTAGGTTCTTTAGACCACTTGTTCTTTGAAAATCCCTCTCACCTATCTCTATTGTTTTTTCTTTTAAACTTGTAGACATCATACCTAACATGTATGCTTTTTCACCATTGGCACCGAATATTTTATCTGCGCAATTATCAGTATGGTGCTTAATGAAATCAGTAAGTTCGTCATGATTGTGTGATGTCATTGAGAGTTCATCGTAAAATTCAGACACTGGCTTAAATGTTTGTCTCAGTGTCTACTCTCCATCCAAATATCCTAGCCTTAAGAGCGATGAGTTACTCGAACAGCATTCTGTGCAGTGATGATGTAATGCTTATTCAACTTCTTCTTATATACTAAGCGGGCTGCGTCACAAGTTGCACCTTACATAGATTTTGTCCAATTCTATCAGTCTTTATAGTTAAGTCATGTACTCTCTTTTCAATTCCATCAACGTTTACAGTTGAGTATTACCTGTTAAAACAAAAACCTAGGAGACGTCACAGGGGTGTTTGAGCATTTATTGTAGACAAGGACGAATCGATACCCTGACAGCTGCAAACCGATCATGGTGGAGAGTTTTACAATAGATATTTCAAGCCTGTAATGCGGTGGTATGGAATGCATCAATTTCAACATTCGCCCACCTGAGGGTGTCTACGTGTAACGTCTGAACATAGTCAAATGAGAATGCATTTTAACCTATGTGGTTCATACAAATGAACGGAATCCCCCCAGAAATAGTTGCAAAGTATAATCAATCTACACTTTGCACAATACAAATTTGACCAGTCGATGTTCATGACAATGGACTCATGGATATGGTATACTACCGTATTAAAATGCTGGATTCAGGAGAACAGAAATTTAGTGTAGGTGCTTCGGAACGTATCTCAAAACACAAAACAGCATTTCGGAAGTCACCCCTTCCAAACGACTCGACTGAGATATTCAGTTTCCAGAGTGCAGAGAACAAATACCAGAAAGGATCTTAAAGGATAGCTGTGGCACTGGAATATCAGTGGGATTGCAGAACAGCTCAGAACCACATGTGTTTCTTATAGAGCTCGTCATAAGAGTCGAAAGAATAGAGCACTAGTTAAATGGATCAGTTTTCCTGCAACACAAAACAATGGGACTGATGCTGACGATTGGTTGTACGTATAATGAGGTGCACAGATCACAACCACTACGATAGCATTACATGCGCCACAGGAGACAAACTTCCAGTTCAACTGCACTCTCCTTGGTATAACTACTGCAGAGCTGGTACAAAGCTTCAGAAAGCTTTGGTTCGTGACGATAAGGGGAATAATAAGGGAATTAATCTCCTTGACAAGGCATGTTTGGAACACAACATTGCATATGCAAAACATAAAGATTTCTCAGGACGTCACGCTGCACATCGAATTTTAGCTTATAAACCCAAGGCAATACTCGTGAGGAAGGATATTGCTATAGAGATGCGCATTGCAGCATTTGTAGTTGATAAAACCATGTGTGATAAAATTAAGTTGGGCTGCGGTAAGAATTTCAAGCAGGTTACGAACGTCGCACGTTATGCACTGAAGAAGAGGAAGAAGACACCAGCAATGAAGAAGTTAGGGCAGGGTTGTCGTCTTCCAAACACTCCTCGTCATGAACTTTAATCCGCTTATCACCATGAGCCAATCGTTTTTCAAGCTTTGTATCAGGTCTGCAGTAGTTAAACCTCAGAATGTGCAATTCAAGCGGAAGTTTGTTGAGAAGACAACTGTATCATATAATGTGTCTCCTATTGTGCATGTCATGTTCCTGTGGTACACCCTATTATGTAGCTGCATTCATCACTGTCAGGTCTTCCCACTGGTGGACCCAACTTTAGACATAGAACACATCTCTGGATGTAACGCATTACACCTTCGAGCCCTATCTCCAGATGTGACGTTTGGTGAAACCGACTCTGAACATCGCTCTGGGTATCACGCCCGACATATTCACACTCATACACTAACCCGGATATGGAATATTGTGAATTCGCATGCCAACATCGCTCTGGATGTAACGCAAGGTCGGCCGTTGTGGCCGAGTGGTTCTAGGCGCTTCAGTCCGGAACCGCGCCGCTGCTGCTGTCGCAGGCTAGAATCCTGCCTCGGGCATGGATGTGTGTGATGTCCTTAGGTTAGTTAAGTTTAAGTAGTTCTAAGTCTAGGATACTGATGACTTCAGATGTTAAGTTCCATTGTGCTCAGAGCCATTTGAACCATTTGTAACGCTTTGCAGATCCACACTCGAACACTAACTCGAGTCTACTCTAGGTCCTGGGCGCCATCCACGACACAAGCACAGAGACAGACATACAGAAATCGGAGTAAACGCACTGCAACTGTAGAATATCTGGTTGGAGGTGACTGGATGCACTAGAGGACAGTGCTATACTACGCCTCCCGACCAAAAAAATAATACATTTGCGCTAAGGTGTTGGCAGGTGTACAACGTTTACAAGCATTTTAGAATACGGAACGAGAGGTGATGTCATGATTTCATGGGTAGAAGTGATATAAAATCCATAAAATTACCAAAAATGACGGAAAATACGTATAAACTGAGAGGAAATACACCGAAATGCGGCGAAATTGAGGGCGTACTTGCATGTCTTCTGGTTGGTGCAGAACAAATCTTGTAGATGGGAACGAGTATGCGACAGCAAGAGGAACCCGAGAAAACGTTGACGTGGAAGCGCCGTGAACCAGAGGAACAGTCTTTTTTGTTCGTCAAAGCAGTAATCTGCTCTATATCTCTTGGGGTAATGGTGATACACGTGAGTTGACTGCTGCCTATGACGCTTTCCTGGAAAAAAGAGAACCATTTGCCTCTAAACATACTTGCATCCACGATAAAGGATGACAGAGAGTAGATGGCGTTATTGGTTGAGGAGTTGTAACGAGGTAGGATTTAATGGTAGACTGATGATGCATCCTCGAGAGAGAGGGACATGTTGCTTCAGGTCATTTGACCATTTTTCTGTTGTTCTGTCAGGTGACATAACCTGCGTTCCACTCGTATACAACGACCTGTTCTGTGTGTGACTTAGAGCACTGTCTACTTGTGACCGTTAGCAGCAAACATCTCGGTCGTAAGAGGTCTTCCATCTCATGTGTGATGAAACATGACTATCGACACATTCCTCTAAAGGAACGAAGATTTATGCGATATACTCCATTCCCCTGCCGTATCTTGGATATAAAATGGAGTCTTCAGTTTCATAACTACGTTGATTCTAAGTTAGCGACAGGTGTTTATGAGGTACTGCAATCCCTGTGTATTCATCTGCTTCACAGAGGTCCTGTTTACGGAGTTAGTGACGGCATGACTTGTAATTTCACATGCCAAACACCGCTGATATGCGTTTGTGTGTTTCCTTGTAAAAGGCATTCTAGCGATCATTCTACATAGGACAGATACGAGCATAGTATAATTTCTGAACCGTGATCAGATGTGAACAATGGGTGCTCTACCTCTAGAAAGCTATATTGTATTTGCATCACAAAAAAATCGATGATTTAAGGATGTAGTTTTTCATTTTACTGTTTGTCACCATGGTTTATCGTAGAGAAATCTGCAAGGAGAATGTATGCCATGCGCTGGAAATATATTTCTTACATTGGGGTAGTAGTAGGGTTGCATTCCACGTGACTAAAAGGTCGGAAACCGCAACTATCTAACATTATAGCGCGTTTTAAGTGCAGAACGGCGTAATCTTAGGAGTGCCTGTGTTCTCTCTTAGCAATACCTTCTTGGTACTGACCGCAGACACTAAAACAATACTTAAGAGTTTACAGCACAGCTGAATTACATAGAATGCTTCAAACTACGTCAACTGGAGCTCCACCATGCATAAAAACCACGCGTTTCTTCTTCTTCTTAACCAGCTATTATATCATCACAACACTTTCATATCTACTACTATACACCTAAGTAGTGGAGCAAGGCTGTTGTCACCCCACATTTCATTGTTGCCAAATTTATTCAAGATGGTGGTGATGACGTCATTCAAGATGGCGGCGTGTGGACTTGAAAACAGTGCAGGACATTATCCAAGATGGCGGATTTTGGTGGGAAAATAGGCCAATTGTGCTACATCACTAACCTACAAAAATGACGGGAAATTTGAATTTTGGTGGGAAAAAAGGCAAATAGGGCTACGTCCACTAACCTAACCTTCCAGAAAAAATTGGCGAAAAATACAAATTCCAACAGGATAATGCCTGCAAAACCATACTTGTCTTTATTATTATTCTTTATTATTTATTATAATTCATTATCACTTATTATCACTTATTATTTATTATTGTTGGCCTACCTCCACTAGAAAATTCGTCCAAATTCAAATTCCAACACGATAATGGCTGCAAAAATGTACTTGTCTTTATTATCATTCATTATCACTCATTATCATTTATTATAATTATTATCATTCTTTCTTTTCTCAGACGTTATTTCTGGTCAAAAATATGTTACATTGCATTTAGGAACTTTCGGGTAATTGAACATGTATCAATAATTACAGATTGCTGTAGTTGTATATATAAGTTTGGATGTAGCTGTATTGTGTTGATGTACTGGTGGATATTGTGTGGTATGACTCCTGTAGTTGCTAGTATAATTGGTATAATGTCAACTTTATCCTGATGCCACATGTCCTTGACTTCCTCAGCCAGTTGGATGTATTTTTCAATTTTTTCTCCTGTTTTCTTTTGTATATTTGTTGTATTGGGTATGAATATGTCGATTAGTTGTGTTAATTTCTTCTTTTTATTGGTGAGTATGATGTCAGGTTTGTTATGTGGTGTTTTATCTGTTATAATGGTTCTGTTCCAGTATAATTTGTATTCATCATTCTCCAGTACATTTTGTGGTGCATACTTGTATGTGGGAACGTGTTGTTTTATAAGTTTATGTTGTAAGGCAAGCTGTTGATGTATTATTTTTGCTACATTGTCATGTATTCTGGGGTATCCTGTATTTGCTACTATTGTACATCCGCTTGTGATTTGATCTACTGTTTCTATTTGTTGTTTGCAAAGTCTGCATTTATCTGTTGTGGTATTGGGATCTTTAATAATATGCTTGCTGTAATATCTGGTGTTTATTGTTTGATCCTGTATTGCAATCATGAATCCTTCCATCTCACTGTATATATTGCCTTTTCTTAGCCATATGTTGGATACGTCTTGATCGATGTGTGGCTGTGTTAGATGATACGGGTGCTTGCCATGTAGTGTTTTCTTTTTCCAATTTACTTTCTTCGTATCTGTTGATGTTATGTGATCTAAAGGGTTGTAGAAGTGGTTATGAAATTGCAATGGTGTATCCGATGTATTTATATGAGTGATTGCTTTGTGTGTTTTGCTAGTTTCTGCTCGTTCTATAAAGAATTTTCTTAAATTGTGTACCTGTCCATAATGTATGTTTTTTTATATCGATAAATCCTCTTCCTCCGTCCTTTCTGCTTAATGTGAATCTTTCTGTTGCTGAATGTATGTGATGTATTCTATATTTGTGGCATTGTGATTGTGTAAGTGTATTGAATGCTTCTAGTTCTGTGTTACTCAATTTCACTACTCCAAATGAGTAGGTCAATATTGGTATAGCATAGGTATTTATAGCTTTTGTCTTGTTTCTTACTGTCAATTCTGTTTTCAGTATTTTTGTTAGTCTTTGTCTATATTTTTCTTTTAGTTCTTCTTTAATATTTGTACTATCTATTCCTATTTTTTGTCTATATCCTAGATATTTATAGGCATCTGTTTTTTCCATTGCTTCTATGCAGTCGCTGTGGTTATCCAATATGTAATCTTCTTGTTTAGTGTGTTTTCCCTTGACTATGCTATTTTTCTTAAATTTGTCTGTTCCAAAAGGCACATTTATATCATTGCTGAATACTTCTGTTATCTTTAGTAATTGGTTGAGTTGTTGATTTGTTGCTGCCAGTAGTTTTAGATCACCCATGTATAGCAAATGTGTGATTTTGTGTTGGTATGTCCCAGTAATATTATATACATCATTTGTATTATTTAGCATGTTGGATAGTGGGTTCAGGGCAAGCCAGAACCAGAAAGGACTTAATGAGTCTCCTTGGTATATTCCATGCTTAATCTGTATTGGCTGTGATGTGATATTATTTGAATTTGTTTGGATATTAAGTGTGGTTTTCCAATTTTTCATTACTATGTTTAGGAACTGTATCAATTTAGGATCTACTTTGAATATTTCCAATATTTGTAGTAACCATGAGTGGGGTACACTATCAAAAGCTTTTTGGTAATCAATGTATGCGTAGTGTAGCGACCTTCGTTTAGTTTTCGCTTTATATGTCACCTCTGCATCTATTATCAGTAGCTCTTTGCATCCTCGTGCTCCTTTGCAGCAGCCTTTTTGCTCTTCATTTATAATTTTGTTCTGTGTTGTATGTGTCATTAATTTCTGTGTAATGACTGTAGTTAATATTTTGTATATTGTTGGTAGGCATGTTATGGGACGATATTTAGCTGGGTTTGCTGTGTCTGCTTGATCTTTAGGTTTCAGATAAGTTATTCCATGTGTAAGTGTATCAGGGAATGTGTATGGGTCTGCAATGTAACTGTTAAATAATTTAGTTAGATGTGAATGTGTTGAGGTGAACTTCTTTAGCCAGAAATTTGCTGTTTTATCTTTTCCAGGGGCTTTCCAATTGTGAGTAGAATTAATTGCTTGGGTGACTTCATGTTGAAAAATTATCACTTTAGGCATTTGTGGTATCATCTTGTATGTGCCTGTTTCTGTCTGTATCCACCGCGCATGCCTGTTATGTTGTACCGGGTTTGACCACATGTTGCTCCAGAAGTGTTCAATGTCTGTTATGTTTGGTGGATTGTCTATTTTAATGTGTGTGTCTGGTAAAATTTCTTTTGATTTGTGTTGAATGTTTGGTTTTGTTTCCTTCTGTTTTCACTTTTTTTCTATCTTCTGAGTCGTTTGGCCAATGCTTGTAATTTCTGCTTCTTTTCATCTAATTGCTCTATCGCTTCTTGTTGTGAGATTTTACCTAACCTTTTTCGTTATTTTCTGACATTTCATTTCTAATAAATTGTGTTAGCTGTCCGATGTCTTTTCTCAGTTTTTCTATTCTGATCTGTAGCCTGTGTTGCCATGCTGGTTTTGTGGGTTTCTTCTGTGTGTTGGTTGGTTCTGATCTCTGCCTAGTGTGTATATTTAGTGTAGTGAGTGCTCCTATACAAACCGGTAGTTGTAACTCTTCCATAGTTGTATTTTCATTTATTTTGTTGTGTATGATTGTGGTGATAGTTGTTATTGTTGTTTCGACTTGTGAGTTATTTGGTGGTCTATGCAAGACTGGTCTAATGTCTGTATTTGTGTCTTTGTATTCATTATATGTCAGCTGAAATTTTTCTTCTATATCTAAAATGTTTGTCACTTCGTGTTCTATTTGTGCTTGTTTTGGTGGCTGTCTATACATTTCGTTTTCCTCTGATTGTTTAATTGATGCGTGTTGTTCTTTGTTTGTTTGCTCTGGGATTATTATTATTATTATTATTGTTATTGGCCTACCCCAACTAGAAAATTCGTGTCAAATCCAAATTCCAACACGATAATAGCTGCAAAACCGTACTTGTCTTTATTATTATTCACTATTATTCTTTATCATTCATCATTTATTATTATTTATTATTAGTATTGGTCTCCCCCAAGAACCATGGACCTTGCCGTTGGTGGGCAGGCTTGCGTGCCTCAATGATACAGATAGCCGTACCGTAGGTGCAACCACAACGGAGGGGTATCTGTTGACAGGCCAGACAAACGTGTGGTTCCTGAAGAGGGGCAGCAGCCTTTTCAGTAGTTGCAGGGGCAACAGTAGGGATGATTGACTGATGTGGCCTTGTAACACTAACCAAAATGGCCTTGCTGTTCTGGTACTGCGAACGGCTGAACGCAAGGGGAAACAACAGCCATAATTTTTGCCGAGGGCATGCAGCTTTACTGTATGATTAAATGATGATGGCGTCCTCTTGGGTAAAATATTCCGGAACTAAATAGTCCCCCATTCAGATCTCCAGGTGGGGACTACTCAAGAGGACGTTGTTATCAGGAGAAAGAAAACTGACGTTCTACGGATCAGAGGGTGGAATGTCAGATCCCTTAATCAGGCACGTAGGTTAGAAAATTTAAAAAGGGAAATGGATAGGTTAAATTTAGTGGGAATTAGTGACGTTCGGTGGCAGGAGGAACAAGACTTTTGGTCAGGTGAATACAGGGTTATAAATACAAAATCAAATAGGGGTAATGCAGTTTAATAATAAATAAAAAAATAGGAGTACGGGTAAGCTACTACAAACAGCATAGTGAACGCATTATTGTGGCCAAAGTAGACACGAAGCCCACACCTACTACTGTAGTACTAGTTTATATGTCAACTAGCTTCGCAGATGACAAAGAAATTGCTGAAATGTATGATGACATAAAAGAAATTATTCAGGTAGTGAAGGGAGACGAAAATTTAATAGTCATGAGTGACTGGAATTCGGGAGTCGGAAAAGGGAGAGAAGGAAACGTAGTAGGTGAATATGGATTGGGGCTAAGGAATGGAAGAGGAAGCCGCCTGATAGAATTTTGCGCAGAACATAACTTAATCATAGCTAACACTTGGTTTAAGAATCATGAAAGAAGGTTGTATACATGGAAGAACCCTGGAGATACTAAAAGGTATCAGATAGATTATATAATGGTAAGACAGAGATTTAGGAACCAGGTTTTAAATTGTAGGACATTTCCAGGGGCAGATGTGTACTCTGACCACAACCTATTGGTTATGAACTGTAGATTAAAACTGAAGAAACTGCAAAAAGGTGGGAATTTAAGGAGATGGGACCTGGATAAACTGAAAGAACCAGAGGTTGTACAGAGGAGAGCATAAGAGAACAATAGACAGGAATGGGGGAAGGAAATACAGTAGAAGAAGAATGGGTAGCTTTGAGGGATGAAATAGTGAAGGCAGCAGAGGATCAAATAGATAAAAAGACGAGGGCTGGTAGAAACCCTTGGGTAACAAGAAATATTGAATTCGATTGATGAAAGGAGAAAATACAAAAATGCAGTAAATGAAGCAGGCAAAAACGAATACAAACGTCTCAAAAATGAGATCAACGGGAAGTGCAAAATGGCTAAGCAGTGATGCCTAGAGGACAAATGTAAGGATGTAGAGGCTTATCTCACTAGTGGAAGATAGATACTGCCTACAGGAAAATTAAAGAGACCTTTGGAGAAAAGAGAACCACTTGTATGAATATCAAGAGCTCAGATGGAAACCCAGTTCTAAGCAAAGAAGGGAAAGCAGAAAGGTGGAAGGAGTATATAGAGGGTCTATACAAGGGCGATGTACTTGAGGACAATATTATGGAAATGGAAGAGGATGTAGATGAAAATGAAATGGGAGATACGATACTGCGTGAAGAGTTTGACAGAGCACTGAAATCTGAGTCGAAACAAGGCCCCTGGAGTAGACAACATTCCATTAGAACTACTGACCGCCTTGGGAGAGCCAGTCCTGACAAAAGTCTACCATCTGGTCAGCAAGATGTATGAGACAGGCGAAATACCCTCAGACTTCAGTAAGTATATAATAATTCCAATCCCAAAAAAGCTGGTGTTGACAGATGTGAAAATTACCGAACTATCAGTTTAATAAGTCACAGCTGCAAAATACTAATGCGAACTCTTTACAGACGAATGGAAAAACTGATAGAAGCCGACCTCGGGGAAGATCAATTTGGATTCCGTAGAAATGTTGGAACACGTGAGGCAATACTGACCCTACGACTTATCTCAGAAGAAAGATTAAGGAAAGGCAAACCTACGTTTCTAGCACTTGTAGACTTAGAGAAAGCTTTTGACAATGTTGACTGGAATACTCTCTGTCAAATTCTGAAGGTGGCGGGGGTAAAATACAGGGAGCGAAAGGGTATTTACAATTTGTGCAGAAAGCAGATGGCTGTTATAAGAGTCAAGGGATATGAAAGGGAAGCAGTGGGGGGGAAGGGAGTGAGACAGGGTTGTAGCCTATCCCCAATGTTATTCAATCTGTATATTGAGCAACCAATAAAGGAAACAAAAGAAAAGTTCGAAGTAGGTATTAAAACTTTGAGGTTCGCTGATGACATTTAATTCTGTCAGAGACAGCAAAGGACTTGAAAGAGCATTTGAACGGAATGGACAGTCTTGAAAGGAGGAAATAAGATGAACATCAACAAAAGCAAAACGAGGATAATGGAATGTAGTTGAGTTGACTCAGGTGATGCTTAGGGAATTAGATTAGGAAATGAGACACTTAAAGTGGTAAAGGAGTTTTGCTATTTGGGGAGCAAAATAACTGATGATGGTCGAAGTAGAGAGGATATAAAATGTAGACTGCCAATGGCAAGGAAAGCTTTTCTGAAGAAGAAAAGTTGGTTAACATCGAGTATAGAATTAAATGTCAGGAAGTCGTTTCTGAAAGTACTTATATGGAGTGTAGCCATGAATGGAAGTGAAACACGGACGATAAATAGTTTAGAGAAGAAGAGAATAGAAGCTTTCGAAATGTGGTGATACAGAAGAATGCTGAAGATTAGATGGGTAGATCGCATAACTAATGAGGAGGTATTGAATAGAATTGGGGAGAAGAGGAGCTTGTGGCGCAACGTGACTAGAAGAAGGGATCGGTTGGTAGGACATGTTCTGAGACATCGAGGGATCACCAATTTAGTATTGGAGGGCAGCGAGGAGGGTAAAAATCGTAGAGGGAGACCAAGAGATGAATACACTAAGCAGATTCAGAAGAATGTAGGCTGCAGTAGGTACTGGGAGATGAAGAAGCTTGCACAGGATAGAGTGGCATGGAGAGCTGCATCAAACCAGTCTCCGGACTGAAGACCACAACAACAACAACAACATGAACATTAGTATTGGTCTACCTCCACTAGAAAAATGTGCGAAGTTCAAATTCCAACAAGATAATGTCTCGAAAGCAGTACTTCTATTTTTTATTACTTACTATCATTTATTATTATTTATTCAAGATGTTCGATTTTCGCGGCGAGAAAGCCATATGCGTTACATCCATAACAAAAATCTATCACAAGTTCAAATCCCAACACCATAATCGGTCACGTGTACGAAATAGTCCACATCCTACGAACTGTCGCGGTCACTTATCTTTTCTGACTGCTAACCTATCAAAATAGCGTCAAATAATAAAGTGCACTTATACACTATTGCCATTAAAATTGCTACACCACAAAGATGACGTGCCACAGACGCGAAATTTAGGCAACAGGAAGAAGATGCTGTGATACACAAATGATTAGCTTTATAGAGCATACACATAAGGTTGGCGCCGGTGGCGACACCTACAACATGCTGACATGAGGGAAGTTTAAAACCGATTTCTCACACACAAACAGCAGTTGACCGTCATTGCCTGGTGAAGGAGGAGAAATGCGTACCATCACGTTTCCGACTTTGATAAAGGTCGGATTGTAGCCTATCGCGATCGCGGTTTATCGTATCGCGACATTGCTGCTCACGTTGGTCGAGATCCAATGACTGTTAGCAGAATATGGAATCGGTGGGTTCAGGAGGGTAATACGGAATGCCGTACTGCATCCCAATGGCCTCGTATTACTAGCAGTCGAGATGACAGGCATCTTATCCGCGTGGCTGTAACTGATCGTGCAGCCACGTCTCGATCCGTGAGTCACCAGATGGGGACGTTTGAAAAACAACAACCATCTGCACGAACAGTTCGACGACGTTTGCAGCAGCATGGACTATCAGCTCGGAGACCATGGCTGTGGTTACCCTTGGCGCTGCATCACAGACAGGAGCGCATGCAATGGTGTACTCAACGACGAACCTAGGTGCACGAATGGCAAAACGTCATTTTCTCGAGTGAATCCAGGGTCTGTTTACAGCATCATGACGGTCGCATCCGTGTTTGGCGACATCGCGTTGAAAACACACTGGAACATTTCAGATGTGTTACGACCCGTGTCTCTACCCTTCATTCGATCCTTGCGAAACCCTACATTTCAGCAGGATAATGCACGACCGCATGTAGCAGGTCCTGCACTGGCCTTTCTGGATACAGAAAATGTTCGACTGCTGCTCTGGCCAGCACATTCTCCAGATCTCTCACCAACTGAAAACGTCTGGTCAATGGTGGCTGAGCAACTGGCTTGTCACAATTCGCCAGTCACTACTCTTTATGAACTGTGGTATCGTGTTGAAGCTGCATGGGCACTTGTACCTGCACACTTGTACCTGTACTCTGTTTGAATCAATGCTCAGGCGTATCAAGGGCGTTATTACGGGCAGAGGAGGTTGTTCTGGGTACTGATGTGACAGGCTCTATGCACCCAAATTGCGTGAAAATGTAATCACATGTCAGTTCTAGTATAATATATTTGTCCAATGAATACCCGTTTATAATCTGCATTTCTTCTTGGTGTAGCAATTTTAATGGCCATTATTGTAGAAACTAAGTCACATCCTTTGATTTTGCAGGGGGAAAGGGACTGAAGTCTTTATTTCAAGCAGTACAGTCGTCACTTGTTCTCCAACACAATGAGTACACATCTTCGAGATCGCGGCAACAGCCAGTCCAGTCGTCACAATGTCCGTGCTCCAACTGAGTTAGTTGACATGGCCGCCACCCGCTGGCGCCGCTGGCCAGTGCGCGGACTGCTGCCGACGTCTGCCACGTGAGGCGGCCGCTCGCGCTGCTCTAGCCGCTGGACCAGTGATCGCTCCCACGTCGTAAACATGTCTTCGCTGGACACCCTGGAAGTTGCCGATGTTGACGTCACAACAGTCCGTCGTCTGTTCACCACATTTATTCATCGCCTCCATCGTTTCCTGCCAAAATTGTTTGCCTGGCAGCGGAATCTTCCCCCACATCACACAACGGTCGGCCGTTTGGCCCAGCACGTGAAGGGGCAAAGAACGCCCTGCCACACTTTTGGCGCGAAAGTTGTTTTCCTGGACACGTTCATACCTGTCGATGCCGACGGTTCGCCATCCACCACGTGTCTTTGTGCGACCGAGGACACGCTACTACACTTTTGGCGACATAGTTTGCTCGAGACTGGAATCCTCCATAACTGTACAACAGTATGTTTGGTGGCCACGAGACCCCTCGCTATGTTAATTGATTGAAAAAGGTCTGCTCCCGCTCTTCCTCTCTCTCTCTCTCTTCCTTTCTCTTTCTCTCTCTCTCTCTCTCTCTCTCGCTCTCTCTCTCTCTCTCTCTCTCCCTCGCGCGCGCGCCCTCTTTATAACCGGACACGTGCCGTGCCGCCGAACCGCAGACGTCCGACCGCTTACGTCACACGCCCTCGATCGCCCCCTCCATACACGCGATGGACGTAGTCTTCTATAAATATGCTAACACCCACATCGCGCGTCTAACCTATCAATCACCTAAGTACTTAACTGCATTTCAATTTTAATCATATTAAATAATTCAATTTACAATTTCATATACATATGCAAAGGTGCTCAACTACCTACTTTCAACTACTTTCAAGGACCAGACCGCCACCTCTTCCTAGGAACCCTCGCCGAGTTTGAATTCTGTCAGTAAGGAAAGGTCACTTGCACTATCACAACCATCCTAAGAAAATTGCTCGTAAAGAAAGGACACTTGTACTAACCTCAGCCACCCGACCGCCACTTCCTCCTAGGATCAGGCGCCAAGTGTGAAATCTGCCAGTAAACAAAGCTCACTTGCGTTTTCGCTACCAACGTAAGAAAATTGCTGCAAATGAAGCGTACCACTACCACCACTTCCCAGGGGGCGGGTTGTAAAAGGACTCAGCCCGCACTAGACTGATGGAGGGAGGAAGGAGTGGACTTTATTTATTTGGGAGCAATTTACTTAGGGATGGAGTATATGTATCACAGAACACACGCTCTGACACGCTCCACAGCTTACAGACTTGCAAACCACTCCTACACAACTCATGTATAAAGCTCTACACACACTCTTCCTAATTGTAAACCGTCATAAATAACATGTTGCACAGCCTACAGACAGGCGAACCACTCATAAACAATGCACAGAATTTACGTCCATATAGCCAAACAACTCCTAAATTGTCAAAATAATAATCCATGTAAAAGACTCTGCTTGCTGATCGTCAACTGTCGAAATCATACACCAGCCTTTATTTAAATATTTAGAGGCAACACCACCACCAAATGTATTCGCCACTCAGTCCATAGCCCAGCTGACTTAGTTCACATCGATGCCACTAGAGGCCGCTGTAGTGACGCAAGTACCATAATCTAAGATGGCGCCACCTAGTGTGTTCACCACAAGCTCCAGACCCCAACTGTCTTAGTACATTTCCTCGCCGTCAGAGGACGCCACAGTGGCACGCGCTGATGACGGAAGTACAGTTATCCACGGTGGCGGTAAACAGTGTGTTCTCCACGAGGCCTACGATACTGTCGACCACTTCGTGACGTAAATCAAGATCGTGAGGGATGACGACTCAGCCTGCTCTGGGCTGCTGGGGGGGCGTAAAGCACGAGTTCACTCTATTTAGTTTCAAACATTCTCTTTAGAGATCGAATATATCCATCACACTGATACAAAATATGCACCCTAATGTGCTTGGCGTCACAATACGCAGTCAGCAGACGTGCACACAGCTCCTAATTTCAGTACACAATAGCAAACTGCTCCTAAATAATGCAGTACACATATCTGCAGACACACTCAGTACTTTTAAACTGTCCAAATAACGCATGGAACAGACTACAGGGCCGCTCGGAAAATAACGCAACAGACGCGCACAAGCACCCACCACCAACCCTCTCCCCCGCGAAGTCACACACCTGACAGCCCTCAAACGGCACACGGCTCCCTGCTCGGCTTCCGCAAACGTGAGGTGGCGACAGCCGCGATCATAACGTGATAGCAATCCTGCTCGCAGCAAATGTTCTCACTGCTCCTATGTCACATCACAATCAATCGAGCATTCTCATTAGCTGTTATCGAATTTACCAGTCAAATTACTAGCGCCGTCGCTATCGAAGCACCATCCACCTTTTCTTTCAGGGGCTCTCTCTCGTTATTTTGCAAAGATTGCTAAATTGCACACACAGTTCCCTCAACCTATACACCGCAAACCTGTTCTTTCTTTGTACAGACGCTACACTCATTCGTAATAAACTATTTTACACTGATCACCATTTTTCACAGACAACTAAACATCGCAAAGTTGTGTACAGGTCATCAAATGCAAACGATACTAGCAAGAATATTGGACCGTCAAGCCGATCTCCAACCAGGGAATATATCACCGAGTACCGTCAATTTCCGCTGTACTTCTCGATATCAAGAACACTGCACTAGCCTCCCGATCACTAACGCGGCATAATGCATAACATAATACACTGTAAATTATTTCTCCACAAAAAACAAATTGCAGCGTGCTGTAAACCATTGAGTAACTAGAAACAAGTACAGTAAAATGGTAATCGCACTCTCGAATACCGAAGTCGGTCATCTAACAGATCCGAGATGATCGTTATTCTCAACAAACGAACTACGGTCTTTTCCCACGTCTAGAGAACATGCAAACGTGTGTCCAACACACCACAATCCATATTCCCCCAACTAAATAAAGTCATCAAATGTGCAGAAGCAGTCGACCGAGCAATTTACATGGCAGGGAATAACGCTCCGCCGGCCGGGGTGGCCGAGCGGTTCTAGGCGCTAGAGTTTGGAACCGCGTGACCGCGACGGTCGCTGGTTCGAATCCTGCCTCGGGCATGGATGTGTGTGATGTCCTTAGGTTAGTGAGGTTTAAGTAGTTCTAAGTTCTATGGGACTGATGACCTTAGAAGTTAAGTCCCATAGTGCTCAGAGCCATTTGAATTTGAATAACGCTCCACTGCAAACGCGCCATCTTCTCAAGTTAAACTTCATCACGAAAGCACCCCAGCACATACTTAGTTCGCTATTCTGTCGTCTAGAACATGGTAAAGTTAACTATCATACATTCCTACACTCCAACAGACCTCTGCATTCGGAAGACCACTACCATTAACGTGGGAACGCGAATCAATACTACCACAGACTTTGCATACACGAACACATTCTAGAGAACGCCTCACATATTTCTTATATCATTATACTTACAATTAAATCGTACGATCTTGGTCTCAACTGAACGGTATTCGGTAATGAGGGAAGTATTGGAAGTACACTCTGGTGAACGCTCTGGCTCTGGAAATACCTGGACCCTCCTTAGCATTAGACGCACTGTTTCCTTCGCTATCACAGTACCCCAAGTCAAATCCACACACCCGCTACAACAGCACATAGACATTTCATTTACACAAACAGATATACTTTATTAGCCTGATCCCCAAATGCAGCCATATCACACATCCGCCCGATGAATTTTGAAAGCCATTCAGCTAAGGAACGCAGTATGTTACCGGTACTTGCAACTCCCTCACGCCGCTAGATATTTATCCAGTACGTGTAACGTATTCTGTCTCGATACCATGTCAGATGTTCCGTTATATATCCACTGAGATAAAGGCGATGACTCATTGAGAAGGCTCACAGCCACAAGTGAATCATATCTCGAAACGAGGCACCTTTCTCGAACCTATCTGCCGCAGTAAAAATCCTACATGGTCTTAGTCAGTCCCTACACATCTTGCAACTGCTCTCATTTATACAGCTTTGCACATGTGATCATACCATTTTAAGTCTGGACTGAGCAGAAGTCGGACAAAGCCATATCTACCACCTTCTGTAGTCCGTCTAGAAACAGAGCGAACTGAGTTACTGCGACAGGACCCTGTTTTGACCATTCGGCGGAAATGCGCGCATTGTGGTGCACCCCCAAACTACATACAAGTACTACAGATCCACATCCATTCAAATCTATAAGCCCAACATCCTATCATCGCTATTCCTTACCCCCTACCCCAGCAGACATAAATTAACAACTATAGAAGCTCAAATAATTTCATCCGATATAGAAATCACATAGACGCCATTACTCATGCGTTGACGCAAAGGTGCATTGGGGGCCCAGCGTGGAGAGAGAGACAGAGACAGAGAGATAGAGAGAGAGAGAGATTTCGCAATGCTTTCCAGAATAGCGCAGCGTGCAGCCCCCCAGGCATTCCTAACGGCATACTTCGCCCCTCACTGAATTTACCCCTCAAGCTGCTGATGCTACTGCTCCCTGGGTCAACCAAACCTATTAAATACGCACTTATTGATACACTACTGAGGGTAGTTTAAAGTTTGATCACCTCTACTCTAGGAGAATGATCGTATCCCACGTACTATACTGTAAATCGCAAGAAACGCCCACTGTGGCCTGTTTAGTTGTTTGAGACATTGTTTTCTAACGCGCTTTGTACACTGCCAAACATTTTTTTTCTGCCACGACTTCGACCTCTATGTCAGATTCTAAACTGGCATTAAGACGCTCTGATCCACGACCTCTCACAGAAAACTAGACATCACACTATGTAAATCATATTCTTACCACGGATAGCATAGCACTGAATTATTTTTAAATAAAACACACTTACAACATAACGAAACTAGAAGAGTTTGGCAGCGTTGTGAAGACGTTCCAAACTACCGTGCGAAAGTCTTTCATGACCTCTACATTTAAGTTCATATGTCGCCGTGACGGAACAGATGATGGCTCGGCCTTCCATTTCGAGTTGTTCGTTATTCTGCACTCATGTACGCGGTCGCTGTTTAGCTGCTAGCAACCCCCAGAAGTGGCCTCCCACCCACAAAACTTCTCCCCCCAACTCCAACAGGCTATTTCACTCAATCACTAAATGGTAACCGATGCGCGGATGTGATGCAAAAGACACCTTCGATGTACTGTAATATTAAGCAACAGACTTGATAGTTCGAAGAATTTTACACTAAGTTCAGCACTGGCCATTGATGTGACAGCATGGCCCCCCAATTTCAGTATCACAGCTAAACAGTCCCTTTTGCATCACTTTGCCGTGCAGTGCTATGTTATACGTCCCGATCAATGCCTTTGGGAACTGTCTGTGCAATTTAGCAATCTTTGCAAAATAACGAGAGTGAACCCCAGAAACAAAAGCTGGATGGTGCTTCGATAGCGACGGTGTTAGTAATTCGATTGGTAAATTCGATAAGAGCTAATGAGAATGCTCAATTGATTGTGATGTGAGTATTGGGGCAACATATGTGCTACAACATGCTGCATTGTTGCCAAATTTATTCAAGATGGCGGCGATGACGTCATCCAAGATGGCGGCATGTAGTCTTGGCAACAGTGCATGATGTCATCCAAGATAGCGGCTTTTGGCGCGAAAATAGAGCAATTGTGCCACGTCCACTAACCTAACCTCCAGAAAAAATGGCGGTAATTTTGAATTTTGGCGGGAAAATAGACCAATTGGGCTACATCCACCAACCTAAGCCTCCAGAAAAAATAGGCGCGAAATTCAAATTCCAACCGGATAATGCATGCAAAACCATACTTCTCTTTATTATTATTCATTATCATTTATTGTCATTTATTATTATTTATGTTCATTTATTATTATTTATTAATATTATTGGCCTACCTCCAATAACATAGAAAATCGCGCCAAATTCAATCATTTATTATTATT
The DNA here is from genome assembly GCF_021461385.2 of Schistocerca piceifrons. Taxonomy (NCBI): domain Eukaryota; kingdom Metazoa; phylum Arthropoda; class Insecta; order Orthoptera; family Acrididae; genus Schistocerca; species Schistocerca piceifrons. The sequence goes on from NC_060139.1 coordinate 1,107,170,458, forward strand.
TACTCAATACGCCTGATTTTGGCAAGGAGAAAGCCAATTCCGTTACAATCATAACAAAAAATGGGTCACAAGTTCAAATTCCAACATGATAATCAGTCACACATACTAAATAGTCCACCTCATCCTACCAAGTTTTAATTTTTTCGCAGTCACTTATTGTTTCACTTGTAAGCTATGAAAATCGCATCAAATAATAATAATAAACCGCACTTCCACTAATCTAAGTCAACTCCTGTGAATTCGTGGGAAAAGGACTGAAGTGTTTATTTCAAACAGTACGTTCATCACTTGTTCTCCAACATACTTAGCACACACTGTGCTCGCTACGAGGTCCGGAGTCCAACTGTGTATTAGTTCGTATCTCAGCCAGCCGAAGACGCCACCGTGACGTCATTTAAGATGGCGGCAAGAAAGGTAATAGGGCCATGTCCACCAAGTTTGAATTTTCGCTGTCATTTATGTTTCCGCCGCTAAATTATTAAAATCGCGCCACTTGTACTAACCTAAGTCACCAGGTGGGGAAATGACTCTTTATTTCAGGCATTACGGTCATGCAGGTGTGTCCCAGCTGACTTGGCGATGCTCACAAAACGAACTGCAGAGCGCGGCTGAGGCACTCCGCTCTGTGCCCCGCCTGTCGGCGACCGCGCGCGACTCTCTCCGAAGGCCCCGGAGCTGCAGGTAGGCGCCGACCGGCGTCCCATCCCGCGCTAGCCACTGCTCCAGAGGCCGCTACATAAACATCCTGTCGCACCCGCGAGCACTTAACGCTGGATAGGATGGAACCTGTCGACCACGTGCTGGACAAAGGGCACGTTCCACCCCAAATTTATTTTTCTGAACAGGTTCGAACCTGCCGATACCTACCTCACACAACCGCCCGAGATGTTTGGAAAGTTCTATCACGTGACACGATAAAAGCTATATCGGTCCTAAAGCTCGCAAATTCCCAGCATGGACGGACAGGAGCCGACACGCTTGCTTTGTCCAAACCACCCTCACGCCACATGCCGCGCCACCAGCACGTGTGGTGGAGCACAAAGGACGCCCTCATTCCCATAAAATTTGCAATTCGAGACCGATAGACAGGAACCGACATGCTCGAACTGGAGTGTTTTTTCTACCGAGCTGGAAACTTCCTTGACGTCACAACGCGCGATCGACCACGTGGCTGTCGGACAAAGAGCGCTCTCACTAAGTTAACTGATCACCTGATTCTCATTATTCAGCCCAAATGCTTCGATTAAACCCAAGATCTTCGCGAAAACACACGTCCGTACACATGAGCCAACGCGCGCACCTAGCTTAGTACCTCCGCAAGTGAATGTAACAAAGTTCGCATGACTATTTAATTAATCCGATCAATTAATTAACCTGTCTGAAGCGGAAAACTGCCACGTCCACCTAGATTTGGAATCAATTTTCGCCACTGCCACGCCCACCTGGACTTGAAATGAAGTAGTTAAAGTCCCTACCAACCACCACGTCCTTTTACCGACCCATGTTCGTTGGCTAACATGTACTAATGCTTGCTTCCGTTTACTAACGTGCACTAACGTGTACTAACCTACATTAACTTATATCACATTCTGTCTATACAAATAATCCAAGCTTCAATTCTGATGGTTAGTTCGTGTTTCGCTACCAACACAAGAAAATTGCGCAAACGAAGCCACTAACCTAAGTCACCTGTGATGATTCAAAATCGTCTGCTTTGCCTCTCTCACACACCACGAGCGCGAGACCGCCCACATCACAGTCTGGACCTTTATACTCGCGTCGGACATACTCCTCTATAAATATTCTAGCTAAACTATGACCCTAATACTGTTGTTCACTCCACACGGTCTAGGACATGGCCAGAGCACACCCACAGTACCTAAGCCAAGAACATTGCTCGCCCCATCTCTAGTTAACCGCTGAGAGACGGAGATATGCTGCAATCACATCCCTCGCCCTCTCGTAGCTACTCGCCTCAGCAATTCGATCTAACAAAACCTCCAAGTAGAAAAAATAAGAACCAATACGAACTCTCTCATATTCTATATTGTCCCACAAATACTTAGCGTACATTTTATTTACGCATCGAGTATACCTATCACTCTCATACAAAAAACACTCGCCCTGATGTACCTGGTGTCATGTTGCACAGTCAGCAGACACGCAAACAGCTCTTAATTTCAGTGCACAATATCAAACTGCTCCTAAATAATGCAGTACACATAACTGTAAACACCATAACTACTCTTAATCTGTCCAAATAACGCATAGCAAAATAACTCAACAGACACGCGCAATCAACCTGTCCCACATCCGACAGCTCTCAATTCGCTCAAAGGCCTCTGTTCGATCCCTCAAACATGAGTAACAGCCGCATTCACACCTAACACCTGGGAAATTCGTATCACCTAGACGCCGAACATGACCATCCAAGCCAGGCCGCGCGCGTCGTCTGTCACCGCCCTAACTCAGTGCGGTCCAACACACATGTTAAGCCCGCATTCCATTGCTTACTGGCCTATATGCGACACATCTCCACCTTCACGTCTGTTGTCAGAAAAGCCGAGAGCGAGTTCACACACACTCACCGTCCACACACATTCCAGCGCTTCCCTCCCCTAACAATCTAAAACGATCATCTGACAATGTAAAAAAAAAAATAAGAGCCAGTCAGCCTCTCCGAAATTGTATAGTGCCCCCAAAAATAGTTAACGTTCGCTTTCGTGTTTTCTCAGCTTATTTGTAAATTCAAATTCTTACCCTAACAGAACTTGTTCACCAAAATAATACTGAATGCCCTCCTAACCTTCTACCATTCCAGCTCTCAACATACGGAAATGTTCTCAACCCTCCTATATCCCAGCACAACCGATTAATCATTATTATTCCTTCTTATCGAACTGACTGGCGTAAATTCTTAAGGTCGCGTTATCGAAGTACCATCCCGCTTTTCTTTCTTTCTGTGCTTACTTTCACAGAGATCGCTAAATTACCTCCACAGGCCCCTCAATCTACACACGCACACACACACACACACACACACACACACACACACACGCACACACACGCACACACACACACACACACACACACACACACACACACACACACACACACACGGTCATCCTGTCTAATCATTCCATAACATAAGCAATAGTAACTTTACAATCCATTATATACAAACCCTACACAATGTAAGCGTTTTAACTTTACAATACCCATTACATGCCCCAATTCTCTCCATTCCTAAGGAAGCACTGTGAACCTGCTCTTTCTTTCTACACAAGCCACACTCAGCGGTAATCAGCCCTTCTACATCAACGGACAGAAGTCCCTCTCAGAACTGTTCCACAAATTCGGCGATCGCTTCCCCTCAACACAAATGCGTTACTCTCTCTTCTTCTTCCTTGCCTGCTCCCTTTTTTTCTACAAACACATCCAGACTCATAGACTACAAGAACACACCAATTTTTATTCTAAGTACAGCATCATGTAAACCACTGAATAACCAGAAACAAACAGACCAAAAAATGATATTCGCACTTTCGAATACCGAAGTCGTTGATCTCATTATACTTACAGTTAAGTCTTACGATCGCAGTCTCAATTGATTGGCATCCACAATGAGCTAAGTATCGGAAGTACACTCTCTTGACCGCTGTTACTTTGGAAATATCTCTACCGTCCTTACGACTTCCTCTCTACTCATCACATAACATAAACAATATTAACTTTACAATGCAATATATACAAACGCTGCACATTGTAAACCACATTAACTTTAAAATACAGTATATACACATTTGACGCAAAACAGTGCACTTATCCAGTATATCTCTACAGCATGCGAAAAAAATATCCTATTCCTACGGTGTCTATATACAGCAATGTTCTCCAGTCCTAGGAAAGTACCGTCAACCTGTTCTTTCTCTCTACAGACCCGACACTCAGAGCTAATCTTCCCTCTTACATCAGCGGACCTAAGACACCCTCAGAACTCTTTTAACAAATTCGGTATCGTCCCCCCTCAGCACAAACGCCTTACTGTCTCTCCTTCCTTATCTGTTCGCTTTTCTACAAACATCCTCAGACTCATAGACTGCAAGGACATATGTACTTTCTCCATAATATTACACCATTTTAGCTGTACTTCTCAATATCATGCACTAGGCTACACCCTACCGATCACTAGTTCATCACAATTCCCAAGATATAGAGTTCAAATTAATTCTCTACAAACGCCAAACTTAATCTATGTGCAGCATGCTGTAAACCACTGACTAACTAGAAACAAACATACGCAAAATGATATTTCCACTCTCGAATACCGGTCTCAGTCATGTAACATTTTCGAGATGTTGGCTATAATTTACACGTCAACTAAGGTCTGTCCCAGGTCTAGAGAACAGACAAGTGTGTATCCAACACACCACAATCGATCTTCACTCAGCTAAAATAATAAAGGAAGCAAATGTGCAGAAGTAGTCAACCGAACAATCTACATCCCATCTAATAACACTCCAACCCAAATCAATCATCTTCTCAAATTCTGACTTGATCACCAAAGCCGCCCAATACATACTATTACTTCGCTATTCAGTCATCTAGAGGACATCAAAGTTAACTCTTACAGATCCATACACTCCAACAGGTCTCTGCATTTGGACAGCTGCTCCAGTTATTTATTATCATTTATGATCATTAATTATTATTTATTATAATTTATTATTTATTATTATTTATATCATGCGCGTGGGTTCGCCACGAGGTCCGGAGACCAGCAGCGGGCCTCATTCAAGATGTCCGATTTTGGTAGGGAGTTTGAATTTTGGCGGAAGATCATACAATTCGTTTACCTAACAAAAATGGCTCCAAGTTCAACTGTGTTTAGCTCCTATCACAACCACCAGAGCGCTCTATCATCACGTCAGTTGATTAATTAATTACCATCATTCAAGACGGCTGCACCCAGTGCGAAACGTGTCACCTTTCCCGAACCTGCATGCTACAGTAAAATTCCAGTTTGGCTTTAGTCACACCCTACACATCGTTCAGCTGATCCCATTGCCAGATCTTTGCGCATCTGATATATGCAATTTAAGTCGGAGAAAGACATATCAATTACCTTCTGCAGCCTGTCTACAAACAGAATTACCTCAGTTACTGCAGCAGGACCTTGTCTTGACCATTCGCCTGAAATGCGAGCGCCGCCGGCGGCATGTCAAAGCCACATATCTGTCCACCTAAACAGCCGTCCACTCGGCCCCAGGACCAGCATGCCGAAGTGGGCTCTCTCTATACCTGCTCTCCAGCTATTGTCTAACGACATACACTGCACAATGGATTCCTGAATAGCGCAGATCTGTATCTTCCCCTGCATCTCCAACTCTATTTGTAAACAGTGTCCCTCCCAGCCAGTGAACCCGTCATCATTCACGCTGCGCTGACAATTTCCACTCACAAATCTTAAATACTCTCATATATAAAAGCCTATTCACTCCTGTCAAAACTCACTTAATAATAAAAAAGCATTCTCCCTTGAGTATGCATTTAGAACAAATAGACAAACGTAATTCCAAGCTGAAGTCATACATATGATTAAAAAGAAAAAAAATGACCTCAATTTACGTTATCCGACATTTATTTACATGTCCTAATGATACAGTCGTGGATGAGTCGTGTCATCCACTCGCTCACTCCTTCAACAGACGCTTTCACAGAACTTGTTCTACTTATATGCCACCCACCCTGTTATGATAATTTTGTACAAGCATTTACGCCCCCCCACATACAACCCAGCTCAATAGAACATAATAATTCCTTTTTCCACAGATAGTCATATTCGATGAACAATTAAACGTACTAAATTACGCATACATGTAGTCAAATAAGCAAATACTTTTACCGAAATACACACTCCTCTCACTGAGGATAGGGCATTTAATATTGTATACTTAAACACAAACCAATGATAACAATATTCCGACGCGCACCTTGTCCTCGTAATAAAACACACGGGCCAATCACGTGACAGCATGTTTTCCTTATTTCAGTATCATAGCTAAACCGTACCTCCTCTACTTTGCAAATATCATTGCGAGCATTGATAGATGACTGCTCAGTACGTCCATTCACACTTAATTCAAGAACACATAAAAACGATCAAAGTATACTAGACAACAATATACATATTTCTAAGACCTCGCGCATAGTACTTGATCAATATCTCTGCGTATGGCGGTCACAGAGCAATCTCGCCCTCTTACGTTAAAAGACCATCCTCACTTCGGCATTGACCACCCTACCCCGCAACATCGCTACCCACTTAATCCTCAACCGAGCAGAGGAATATTGCTACACTTCACCTCTCCTGTCTGAATAGAGCTTTCCTAGTCCTAACCCATCCAAGTGCACCACGTTTCTCGAGATGTAACCAAGTCTTGGAGCTTAGCACACCATATCGATCTATAGTAACAGATCTCAATGTGCCTTAATTTAATAGCATACAGTTAAGAAGAACAAGAATGGAGTGATATTTTTATGCAACGTAGTTCGACATATATTTACATAAATCATCCAATCTATCATGTGTAAAGCACTGTAGCTGCATACGACTAGAACGCAGGCTATATCACGTGACTACAGGATCCAGATAGAACACTGGAAAAAAATTGTCCTTCATCAACTTGTCCTTCTCTTGAATAAATGAGTCAACGTTTAAATCGTACCTAGTTACAGCTCTATCTCAATCGATCATCCCATACACTCTCTGTTATCATTTAACACAGATGGGAGTAAGTTTAGGTGTGAATGATTCTCTGTCCTCCTGAAAATCATCAAATACAATATTCAACTCGCGTATATCACTGCTATACTACGCTATAATACGAACTCAAAGAGAAAAAAATTGACTACCTTCCTCTCGGTTCAAATGGCTCTGAGCACTATGGGACTCAACTGCTGAGGTCATTAGTCCCCTAGAACTTAGAACTAGTTAAACCTAACTAACCTAAGGACATCACAAACATCCATGCCCGAGGCAGGATTCGAACCTGCGACCGTAGCGGTCCTGCGGTTCCAGACTGCAGCGCCTTTAACCGCACGGCCACTTCGGCCGGCCACTACCTTCCTGATTCCACTCACTTCGATGTCATGGTTTTACTACGTTCCTCTTGTTGCTGCATACTTGACTCCATGTATAAATTGCTCCCTGCAAACCAAAAGATAAGCAAGCACGTCCTCATTTTCACCACATTTCGGTCTATATTAGGTTAGTTTATACGTATGTGCTAATCAGTTTTTGCATTTCTTTCGATTTTATGTCAGATCGATCGTTGCGACCGCGACATAACATATCGTTCTGTGTTCTAAAATTGCCTGTAAATGTAAGCCACACGTATCCAGTCACCTCCAAATTCGGAGAGCGCTTGCTCTGTCTTCTGTATGTCTCTGTACATGCACGCCTCGCGTGAGCTACCGCCGACCGTTGGGGCCGGGGGGATAGGTCCCTCTGCTGGTGACGACGTGAACTAAACCATTTGGGCTCTGGAGACCGTGGTGTGACCATCTCGAAGTCAACTGGGACACATCCGCATGACCGTAATGCCTGAAATAAAGAGTCATTTCCCCACCTGGTGACTTAGGTTAGAACAAGTGGCGCGATTTTAATAATTTAGCTGCGGAAGCATAAGTGACAGCGAAATTTCAAACTTGGTGGACATGGCCCTATTACCTTCCTTGCCGCCATCTTAAATGACGTCACGGTGACGTCTTCGGCTGGCTGAGATACGAACTAATACACAGTTGGACTCCGGAGCTCGTAACGAGCACGGTGGATGCTGCTGCGATCTCTAAGATGTGTACTAAGTATGTTGGAGAACAAGTGATGACCGTACTATTTGAAATAAAGACTTCAGTCCTTTTCCCACGAATTCACAGGAGTTGACTTAGATTAGTGGAAGTGCAGTGTATTATTATTATTATTTGACGTGATTTTTATAGCTTACAAGTGAAACAATAAGTGACTGTGAAAAAATTAAAACTTGGTAGGATGAGGTGGACTATTTAGTATGTGTGACCGATTATCGTGTTGGAATTTGAACTTGTGACCCATTTTTTGTTATGGTTGTAACGGAATTGGCTTTCTCCCCGCGAAAATCAGGTGTATTGAATAAATAATAATAAATGATTGAACTTGGCGCGATTTTCTATGTTAGAGGAGGCAGGCCAATAATAATAACAAATAATGATAAATGATAATAAATGAACATAAATGATCATAAATGACAATGAATGATAATGAATTATAATAGATGATAATGAATGATAGTAAATGTTAATAGATGTTAATGAATAATACTGAATAAAAATAAAGAGAATTACGGTGTTGCAGGCATTATCCTGTTGGAATTTGAATATCGCGCCTTCTTTTTCTGGAGGCTTAGGTTAGTGGACGTAGCCCAATTGGTCTATTTTCCCGCCAAAATTCAAACTTACCGCCATTTTTCTGGAGGTAAGGATAGTGGACATAGCACAATTGGTCTATTTTCCCTCCAAAAGCCTCCATCTTGGATGACGTTATGTGCTGTTGCCAAGTCTACATGCCACCATCTTGGATGACGTCATCGCCGCCATCTTGAATAAATTTGGCAAAAATGCAGCGTGTCATAGCACATAAGTTTTCCCACTATCGATGTGATATAGGAGCGGTGAGAACATTTGCGTATGTAGTGAGCAGGAAGGCTATCATGTTATGTCCGGGAGGAAGACTGGATTAGGCGATATTTTGGTAAACAGGTTCTGTCAGGGTGAGAATTTCCGTGCATACAAGCTGAGGCATGAAGAAAGCGGGCGTTAACTATTTCTGGGACACTTTACAATTCCCTAGAGGTCGTCGTGGCTCTTATTTTTTTACAAAGAGATGTGACGTAAGAATAAGATTGGGAAGGTTGTTAGATGAGTTTGTAATTATGCGCGTGCACTTGGCAGTGTTGCGTCGGTCATACTTGGGGGAGGGGGGGGGGGGCGGGTACGTGCGGTTGAGCGCATGTGTCAACACGCTTGCATTCAACAGCAGAGACAAGCGGCGCCTAGAGATGCCTCGAATATGAGACTAGCATGGACGCGCTTTAGTGTGCTATGACAGTATAACGGTGACTGTATAGAGGAATGCAACTTTCACGTGGCTTTCACGTGACGTTCGGTGGCGGCGGCTGGCGGGTGCAGAGGGGCTCGCGTCCCAGGCCGGTCGCGCCAGGAGCTGTGTCTAGGCGAACACGTATTTGGATAGGGATTTCACGGGCGTGGAGTAGGACCGCGGCTGTCGCCACCTCACGTTTGCGGAAGCCGAGCAGGGAGCCGTGTGCCGTTTGAGGGCTGTCAGGTGTGTGACTTCGCGGGGGAGAGGGTTGGTGGTGGGTGCTTGTGCGCGTCTGTTGCGTTATTTTCCGAGCGGCCCTGTAGTCTGTTCCATGCGTTATTTGGACAGTTTAAAAGTACTGAGTGTGTCTGCAGATATGTGTACTGCATTATTTAGGAGCAGTTTGCTATTGTGTACTGAAATTAGGAGCTGTGTGCACGTCTGCTGACTGCGTATTGTGACGCCAAGCACATTAGGGTGCATATTTTGTATCAGTGTGATGGATATATTCGATCTCTAAAGAGAATGTTTGAAACTAAATAGAGTGAACTCGTGCTTTACGCCCCCCCCCCCCCCCCCCCCCCCAGCAGCCCAGAGCAGGCTGAGTCGTCTTCCCTCACGATCTTGATTTACGTCACGAAGTGGTCGACAGTATCGTAGACCTCGTGGAGAACACACTGTTTACCGCCACCGTGGATAACTGTACTTCCGTCATCAGCGGGTGCCACTGTGGCGTCCTCTGCTGGCGAGGAAATGTACTAAGACAGTTGGGGTCTGGAGCTTGTGGTGAACACACTAGGTGGCGCCATCTTACATTACGATAATGTCTAGTTTTTTGTGAGAACCAATGGCTCAATACGCGTTAATGTCAGTTTAGAACCTGACACGGACCTCAAAGTTGTGGTGAAAAAAAAAAGAAAAGAAAAAGAAAGAAAGACAGAAAGAAAATGTATGCCGGTGTCCAAAGCGTGTTATAGCAGAAAAGAACAATGTATCAGGCAACAAAACAGGGAGCCTCTCTTGCGACTGATAGTATAGTCTGTGGGATACGACACTCCCACTACAGTACAGGTTGACACTACACTGGTCTGTACAGGCGACTGAGTGGATCAGTACCAGTATATTTAATGGGAGTCGGCGCATACGCTCGATGCCAGCCCATAAACGGTATTTGTTCTCCTTATATTTGGAGTGGAGAAAAATTGTGTAACCTGGGTAGCTGGTGCCAGTAGGAACCGAGATTACTGATGTTGTGTAGGTCGACAGCGCACTATTTTTAAACCACAGAGACTTGGCGCCACGAGCTCCGATTGGCCGCGGGATTGCCATTTGCCGTTCGTTGGTTGATGGGCAGCGCTATGGTTGTCGGTTCACACATACAAACGTTCCTCGCCTCGTCACTGCCATTATGTGATATGCACAAATATCGAATAGGTCTTCCTGTTTGTCTCTACTTTACATTAGATGCATTACACGTAAGCTTCGCTTCGGAGCATGCACACGTAACCAGAGATTTTGTCATACAGTAAGTGTAGTCACACAGCATTTGCTCGAAGAACAACGAGATATGGCTTTTGTTTATGGACTAGCCAATGGTAATGCACATGAAGCTCGATGGTTGTATGAGGAACCGTACCCAGCAAGACGCCACCCACACCCGCAAACGTTTACAGCAATTCACCATGACTTGCCGAAACAGGCATGTTAGCGGGATATCGTGGCGATGCTGGAAGACCTGGAACATGATGGTACACTGCTTTTGAAGAGACCGTTCTCGAGTGCTTCGAGGAAGCGCCTACGACAAGTACTGAAGTGGTTGGACACAACATGGGGGGGAGGGGTCACTCATCGGTTAGTCTGGGAGGTTTTGAGGGATGATGGCTAGCATCCATTTAGTTTCCACCCCGTCCAAGACCTAAATCCTGAGGCAGACTACGAACACAGGCTAGGGTTCTGCCTGTGGTTTCTGTGACATGTTGCATGAGATCCCAACTTACCAACGAATGCACCTTCCATCAGGATGGCCTTTACAACTCTCGAAATTCTCATTACTGGGCAAGGGTAAATCCTCACATCACGTACGTCCACGGACACCAGAAATGATTTTCGCTCAAAATTTGGGCAGGCATTATGGATGACCATCTGATTGGGCCAGTCCGTCTACCTCCTTGACTTACCGGGGAAAATTACCTTAATTTTTTGCGAGAAACTCTACCCAGCCCGCTGGAAGATGTTCCCCTGGACATATGGCTACGCACGTGTTGCAGCATGATGAGGCACCCCACATAACAGTCGTGCTGTAAACAGATATTTAAATGAACTCTTCGAAGGCCGGGTAATTGGCAGAGGTGCTCGTAGGACACGGACCCGCAATCACCGGACCTCACGCCACTGGACTTATTCCTACGGGGATTGTTCAAGGTTCTAGGTCACGCACGCGGACCACCTACAAACGAAGAGGAATTAATGGATCGCATTCAACATGCCGTCAATCACATCAGGGCAATCCCAGAATTCTTTGAAAGAGTTCGCCAAAACACCATTCGACGTTACCAAGCTTGTGTCGTGTCAGAGGATCGCCAGTTCAAGCACCTGTTTTAAGTAAACGATGTCCTAGCGACAGAAAAGGCCCTTTTCAGGGCCGACACAATTTGTAAAAGACTTTCTCTATGCGAACTAACAGCTGTTGATGGGTTTGTTCCCGGTATATCTTATCATGAAACTACAATGTCGGGACCCTGGCGGATTCGCCCCCAGACCCCCAGAGTGGAAGACTGGTTCGCTACCACTGAGCGTGCAGTCCACTTTGGATACATTGCGATCTCTGGCAGGCAAAGCATTCGCATTCATGTATTCTCCAGAGCATCCAGAAACAGGGCAATCCTGCAGCCAATCGCAGCACGTCTCGCTAAGATTCCGTAGTTTAAAGACTGTTTGTTGTCGACCTACACAACATTAGTAATTTTGGTTCCTACTGACACACACACACACACACACACACACACACACACACACACATATATATATATATATATATATATATATATATATATATATATATATATATATATATATATATATGTCAGGTGAAGTTGGCGAAGCTTTTATAGGTCCTTGTTTTTTATTGTCTGTTGGGTGGTACATGATAGAATGTTTCGTTGACAGATGTGGATCCACCCTGACAGACAGATCTCCTTCGAACTGCAGTACCTGACCTGTATGTAGATGGAGACACATCGCAATGCAGTAGCAAAATCCTCGTCCTTCTCCCAGTTCCAATAACTGCTTGCACTATCTTTTATACTGCCTTGTGTTGCAAAAAAATGGCTCTAAACACTACGGGACTTAACATCTGAGGTCATTAGTCCCCTAGAACTTCGAACTACTTAAACTTAACTAACCTAAGGACATCACACACATCCATGCCCGAGGCAGGATTCGAACCTGCGACCGTAGCAGTCGCGCGGTTCCGGACTAAAGCGGCTAGAACCGCTCGGCCACTGCGGCCAGCCCTTGTGTTGCAGGAGCAGGTTTCGTTTTACACAAAGCTGCAGGGATGGCAGGGAAGAGTCTGAGGAACAGTTAAAAGATGCATAGGGACTGTCTAAAACCACGTTGGAATTTTACTGTAACAGATAGGGTCGCAGAGGGTGAATCGTTTCAAGATATGAGACTGCCGTGAATATGATTGACCAGTGGCTGTAATCATTAAAAGACATCACCATAGGATCCAACGCAGGTATGTGCCTGAATGGAAAAAACTTGATTCCAAATCGCAGACAGCATTTCTACCAGAAAGCGTAACGGTATATATCTGTAAAGCTATTGTGCATTTCTTACGATCTCAATTTAGTGTTGCATATTTTGAAAGTGATACGTCGCATAGCACACTATCTACTCTATATGGTCATTCTCAATCAACCGTCGCCTTAAACCAGAGGATATATCGCACAACTTGCGACATGGCATCAGGATAGAATGCATTACAAATACTGGAGAAATATCTAGCAGCGAAGTGAAGGCGTTGCAAATACCGGTTTCATACCATGTTTCTCAGCTGCATCACTTTTTAAATTCGGTGATTTTATTACGAGCTTAGACAGCAGGCGGTGTGTACCTACCCTGTCGGTCTGTTAATAGACACCCTGTGATCACCGTATATATTCAATGTCGCGGTATTTGTGTGGGAACCACTTCATTTGGATGCAATACCGTACCTCGAGTTATAAAGCTTGTATAGTTTTTAACATGGGTATCGTTAGCGATACCTATGTGCGCCTGCAGAACCAAGATCCACTTGAGACAGTAATGTAGTAGTTGCGATCGTGTTTTTAACATCTGGTACCTTGTACAGCGATTACATCTCTCTTTCTAAAACACACTCGTACCACTCACAAGAAAAGAAAATGAGACATTTCCATCCATCGCAGATTTTCGCTCAGTATTGTTTCATATCGCCAGCATTCAGTTACTGGTGAAGTATTTTACTTAGTAGAGGGGATGCTTGACAGATTCTCCACGAGCACGTTATGTATGTGATCCGACATGTGAAAAGAAAATGACTATATCCTGTCGTAAGGAAGGTATGGATCTGATATGGAAAACTGCGATGTCCGCAAATGGAATGACATTTTTTTTTTTTTTAGTTGGGAAATTATGTCTGGTCATAAGAATGGTACAGACATTGCTATTTCCACAGCCACAGTTGTCAGGACGGGGTATTTCTGATACTTTGCTCACTGTCGAATGTCTTCCAATTGAGGCTGCAGTCGAAATATTTAAGTACAGTGATAAAATATATGTGGCTGGTTTCCTGGGACGATTCTGTGTGGTGTGTAGGGAGTAGGTGGCGGCAGAGGCCTGTGGCGGCAATGGTTCAAGTTTCCAGCTGACGGCAGCAGCCGCCCGAATGGAGAGGCCGGCTGGGGTACAGGAGCGCAGCTCACCTCACCGTGCCGACCTCTAGACGCCTCAATAGCATGCACTGGGCAGCGTTGGTGATCACGTGTTTTCCGTGGAAATCTGAGAAAATTCAATATGGACGTATGTTTGCACTGGAACATTACTCTCTCCCGTGTAAATTGTCCAGTTGATTGCTTCTGCACATTTCCTGTCTTTATTTGGTTGAGAGAACATCGGTTGTGGTGTGTGTTGTGTGCATCTAGATGGTGAAAGACGGGTGGAAGACAGGTTTGCTGATTGTCTAGACATGGGGAACACCTTAGTTAACTTTGCAAAGTACAAGGGTGATTTGGAATCTGTTATATCATTGACATTGGTATTTGCAAGTGGAGCTATCACTTTCCTATATTTTTTCGATTTTTCACGCAAAGTTCTTCGCAGATGAGATGAGTTTCTACTAACTCAGTGGTTTGCTTCACACTCCACCTTGCTAAAGTTTCGGGTTTCTAGAGATATAATGTAAAATCTTATCTTCAGAAATAGACGTGCAAGCGATCGGTAGCTAACCGTTATGCGGCTTATATCGAAAACTATCGCGTAAATGCTTTGATATTCTGGCAAATCATGCAAAAATACGAATGTTCTTGTAATTGTAGAGTCTGAAGATGGGTGTAGAAAGCGTGGCAGCAAGCAAGCAGGTCAGAGCCGGAAACAGTAACGTGTTTGTTCCCAGACAGAAGCCAGCCCAGCCTTTGTCCAACAGTTCAGAGAGTGACGGCGATCTGCTGAGGGCGCTCTGATCACACGTTGGGCCAGTGTGTGTGTGGATGACTGACTGACCTCGCGAAAAATATCTAATGCTGCGAGGGCTATGTATGGTGCACGTGATTATGTTTTTTTTGGGGGGGGGGATCTGTGTGTCTTCACGGTATATATATTAGTGTCTGGTGGTCGATAGCTATATGCAGAATGCACAAGTGCTGATTTTGTATAGTGACGGATATGAATTGTGTGTTTACTACATCAATATGGTATGTGATATAGCCCGGTTCGAGACCAGTTTCACAGTGAAAAGTTCAAGCATGCTTCGTCAGTAGCAGAGCAGTGTATCTGAGGAAGAGTCTTTCCATATTTGATGATCTGTAGATCACTTTTGCAGGGTTTAACTGTCAGTGCAATATGACTGATGCCTATTTCTTTTTCGATCAGTACAAAGTACTTTTGCCACTAAAAGTCTCGTCTGGAGAAAAAATGGTGGACAGTGCTCCCATAGCAGTAGGCAGTAGCAGTAGTTTAGTGGGTTTCACGTGTAATTGAGGAAGTGTCTTTCTGTATTTCATGATCTGTAGGGCACTTCTGGAGGGCTTAACTGTCATTGCAATATGGCCTTCTGTACAAAATAGTTTTGCTGCTGAAAGTCTCATCTGCAGATAATGACAGACAGTGCTCCCACACCGGTAGTAGCAGTAGTTTTGCAGGTGAATTCAGTAGGAGCCAATCAGAATGCTCTATTCATTCACAAGACAATTCTTTGTGCAGGATATAGGAGCCTGTAGAGACAGGGTCGAACCAGATGGGGCAAGGTATCTAGGAAAAGTTCTGAGAGTAACGTGATGTCTTCTTTGTTCGGGGTTCGAGGACAAGTTCAGGCAGACCATCGTCCTCTGGTGGAGTGCTGTCCCTTATCCGCCATTGCGGCTTTAGAGCATTTCAGACCAGCAGCTGTAGGACACCGAAAATTCGCGGAAAATTCCAGTCATTTTCCTCGCCTGTAGGACAGTGCTTCGAATTTTGTTTGCATTATTGTTCTGATTTTCCAGTCTGTGTTTGGACAGTGCTTCGAGAAGTGAGGAAAAAATAATGTTCCTGACTCCAGCATTAGCAAATATGAACTAAACCCACTCAGCATTTCAGTAAAGTGATGAACATCTCAGCAGCTGTAGGACCCTGAAAGTTTTCTCTCTCTCTCTGTCTCTCTCTGGCAGTGCCTTCAAACGAGCAGCTAAAAATCGAAAAGTGGTGAGCGTCCTATTTTTAGAATTAGAGGGGTACTTGTTTCGACTTCCCGATAGCGTCGTTTTGATGTGTAGAGTCAGATGCAGCTGATGCCGGTTTCGGGATGTGTTTCCCACAAAAGCGTGCGACGCGTCTCAGAGAGGTCTCACAAGTGTGCTGCAATCTTTTTACAGTGCATATTGGAGTGTAGCGGTATACACCACAAAACTGAAGCAAACTACTGTGCGTCGACCTTATTGGAAATGTATTTACAGACTTATTCAGTTGGATTCAGTAATTACCGAAGCAGTTGGTGCTCAAAGACAAGTGCACTTCCCACAAAAGCGTGACGGTGGCGGTATTCATCGGAATGAAACGTGTAATTGTTTAAATATTTTCACGTCATCTGCAAAACTCTCTGTTTGGGGAGTGGTACATTTAGATCGTGTGATATCTTCAAGTTGCGTATGTAACAATCTTCCGCAACCCCATACGTAATAACTCCTGAAGCAGTTCGTGTTCAACGGTAAAGACCGTCCGTGTGCCGGGGATGAGAAGGGAGGGAGTCCGCGAGAGGAAGTGCTAAACCTTCAGCTGCCGTGAGGCGGCGCGCTTCCTGGCCGTGACGTGAGCCGACGGGGAGCCCGGTGCGTGGTCTCTGGGGCCGGCGGTGGACGGAGCGTGCATTGCGATCGAACGATTTTCAACAGCTTCATCACATACGACGGGTGTTTCGTGGCAGTACTCCTTGTGCGTCTGGAATTAAAAAAAAAGCTATCTATATAATTAGTTCTTACAAGGCCTGCATCTTCCCAAACAGTGGAGAATGATGAGCAAACAGAATTTTTTATAAATAAACAATATACCATTGAATTTCCTGTCACGAGATCCTTCCTCTCCACCACAGAGCCGCCATTTTTCAAGTATGGGAGGGGAGGGGAAGAGCAGAAGGGGAGGGAGGGGATGTTTACAACAGGGGGAGGGGCTAATTAGTTTATCAATTTAATTAAGTAGTCAATCAAATTGATAAGAGTGAGAGGGGGCTATTCGAATAATTCAGGTCTGAAAGTGTGCTTGTATCAGCGAGGGGGAGGGGGAGGTCTTCTGAGGGCTCGGGTGGAGGAGGGTGAGGGGTGGGGGAACAATAGGCTTAGGACCTGTCAATCAAAAGGACGGATTGTCCCCAGTGGCTCATAACCTGTGAATCAAAAGAGTGCCTCTGAGTGCATACTTGCCCCTGATATAAGCACACACACTGACGAAATTGTGTGATGCTGGCCTCGGCCCACTACTCAGGTCCACTCAGAATAGTTAGTTGCTGCCGAGGAGATAGAGGGTTGGCGTGGAAGGGGGAGGCCGACACAGTCAGAAACTACCTTATACTGTGATGCGACAATGAATTAAGTAAAATTGTAATGGTGCGGTCTTACTGCACATGTATTTTTTATTTTTAATAATAATATTACAAAACTAATGAAGCAGTGTTATGCTTTACCTTCGTGTATTCTGAAAGTCTCACGTAGACGGCATCACAAACAATTGACACAAATTTGGCAACTGTGGATTAAGGAACCCGACACAGGTACTGTACTGAAGAATATGAATCGTCACTTGCCAAGAAACGTAATGTGCTTTGTAATTTTAGCTTTGACGACGATGCTTCACGAATTACAGTGTCTTTTTTTCTTCTTGCATTCTTCACTGTATTTAAAAGATACTTGTACTGGTTTGGTGACATTCGAAAGTAATTGAAATAAGTTTTTGGAGCTTTCACTACAATTTCTTTCGGCAAGATCGCTGCGCAACCGATCTGTCGCCTTTTCTTAATCCACTTACGAACCCAATCACGTTTCTTAATTTTTTTCTTCCTTATGCAGCGATTTCACGCAAAGAAGCATCAACTACTCCACAACTCGTGTAGCTGCCAAAGAGTTTAGACAAGAATGTATTGGAGTCAGAAGCGACGAATCTGAAGTGTACGCTGATGGCGGCGGGTCTAGAGACGTATACGAAACCGCTTACGAGCGAGCCGTTTGGAGGGAGGGGCGCCGCCAGCCGGTGAGCCGGCGCCGTCGGGCAGACCCGGCGCACCTGTCGCGAGCCGCCCAGCCGCCCAGCCGCCCAGCCGCCCAGCCGCCGCTCTCGCACCGCCACACACTGCGGACAGGTTTGCTATTTAACCCGGGATATCGGCGCAGAATCTGGTGATCGCGAAATTTACACCGACATCCCGCCGGCCAAATACTGGCAGTGAGAATTTTTTAAGCGAAAGGAATCGTACCGACTTACCCACGTGTCCATCGTCAACGCACAAGCTCGCGTCTGCGACCTCTGAGAATGGTTGTCGAACTGATAGTTTAAAAAGAAGTTGTCGATTACTTAAGGAAATTGAAGAATTTTAATGAAATGAAAAATGGTTTAATAAATTTATAGGCGGAGGTGAGGAACTCAGTCGAGCTGAAGAAATCGTGACTCGGTTTCGGGTAAATTGTAAATTTAGATAAAAGATTGCAGTAGGAGAAAGTTAGCTGTTGTCAAAAGAGGTTTGAATCTGTTTAACTTTGGACCCGACATTAAGTTTTCCTGCTCTGCGATTGTGAACCTAATGTTACAAGTCTGAGATGTGTTTTGTTAACAAAGAGGCAATACGTTAGATTAGAGTTTTAATTCGTTTGGGAATAAAGTGAAGTTATAATATTGTCGAATAACGAAATATTTGATTTTGCATTTGGATACTGCACATATTCTTAAGAATAAATGCTAAACTTTTTTAAGAACAGCTTTCTTGCCTAATGTTTAGACAAAAACTTCTAAGGAGGCCTCTCAAAAGCAAAAAATTAAAAACGAAATAAATGCATTTTCAGAATAAATGAGAAACATGAGCCACTTTAGTGTCCTCTTTACCCAATTGGACCCCTCCCTTTCACTCAATCCTGGATACTTCCTCGACATCACCCACGATTTTGCGACGCCGAACTTGTGAAGCAGGTAACCTCATCTCGTACGTTACTATCTTCCGGACGCTTTAATCGCAGTTATGTTGTCATACGACATTTAACTGCAACAAATCGTACTAAGAAAAGTGTTTTTTGACGGATCTTCAATACGTCTTTGACTGGAAACGGCATACTTTGAGAACAGCAAGCTACAAATCAAAAATTCCTTAATCACGAATATGACATTTCATCATAACAAATCGTACCAATAAATGACAAGTTTTCGAGAGATCTGTTTGTCGGCGCCCTGAAACGGTATATATTCGTAGGAAGTAAGTTAGAATATAAAACGCAGCAAATATGGGTTCCATGTAAGTGCCAATACGGCTGCAGCGTCTCTCGACTTTGTACTTAAAAGTGGCTTTCTTCTGTTTCACCGGTCTACGTTCCGACGCACGTTCAGAACTCGTACGGTGCTCGGTGTCGCTGTGCACGATCGGAATGACTCCCCTTCGCTTTTTTTCCTCGGCACGACGTCAGAAACTCGGCGCGCTCTACGTCGGCGTCGGAAGGCGCGGCGCGGCTGGCTGGCTGCTGACGCAACGTGGGGCCGCCGCTGCGAGTGCCCCCCCCCCCCCCGCTGTACTCGGCGCCGGCCCCCGGCCCCCGGCGTCGCCGCCTAGTCCCGGCCGCGCCGCGCACGCCGCCACACGCACATCGCCTCGCTCCGTCTCCACGCCGACGTCGACGCTACGAGCCGGCCACATCCAGTAAGTGCGACTGTTACGTCTTTGCGAGGCGTACCTATCGGATTTTTCGTACTACTCGTTTATTGTTGTTAAAAATATTCCCCCGGAAAACATCGACACTTTTACACGCGTCGGAACCAATCCGTGACATATTTACTTCACTGTGACGCTGGTAGACCTAGCTGTTACACGAGAAAAGTTATTACAGAAGGACTCCGAAGCTCCTCACGAAACTCGCTATCGAAGCGTTCTTCGGTTTGACGGAAAGAAGGAACGAGAAATCGTCAGGTGGTGAGTCAGGGCAATCGTGCGGGCAGGACTGTCAGACACACTACACGGGGTGATGCAGCTGAGACTCGCTACCCCACACCTATCCAGAATGAATAAAGCAGACAGTATAAGCGAATTTCCTGGCATTCGCAAGTAATTTTTATCGTTCGTAGTCGCCGAAATACGACGCCGACTTCGTTTCCCCCTTTTTTTATTTTCTAGCAGAATTATATACTTTTTCTGTGCCATTTGAAAGAAGCTCCTAAGGGAGTTTGGACGACATAACACGTACGGAACTCGATCAAACAGGCTTCCACTCACAGTAATGTGAGCACGTGTAAGAAGCCCGAGTAACCGCGCACTGCTGTGAGGCGTGCAGGTTCCAGAAGGCAGCGACAGGGACGTGCGACCGTGCCCACTCCTCTGCCGCGGAGAGTCCGATTGTGCTCGTCCCACAGATCCTCGACTGGGTTTATATCGGGGGAGTTTGGCGGTCAGGGGGGCACCGTAAACTCGTCCTGTTCCCCTTCGAACCACGAACGTGCGCAGCAAGCTGTATGACAAGTGGCGCCTAGGAGTAGACACGGTCCCAGAGGTTAGCTGCATACTCGTGTCCACCCACCGTGCCTCCCAGATTAACGACGTCACCCGGGCAGTGCCACGAAATCGTTCCCCAGACCGTAAAGCACGCATCTGTCTGATGTAACGTAAGACTCGATTCGTCTGAAACGACCACCTGTCTCCAGCTGTGGTACTGGCGTGGAAACTCCGACCTTCGCGGGTGCACGAACCGGGCGCCTGCTGCGGAGACCGGTACACTGCAATTTTGTCTAAACGGTCACCGAGGAAAACTATTAGTCGCCCCTTCATTCATCTGGGAAGTCGGCTGCTGGACTGCTGCTATGATAATATACACTCCAGCGATCACCGTCTCGGTATTTGTCTGGACAGAAAACCACCTCATTCAGAGGTAATGCCGTACCTCGATTCATAAAGCAAGTATATCTTTTAACACGGACACTTGTCTTCACCTGTAGAACCGAGACCATGTCTGACAGTAACATACAGTAGTTTTTGTGATCCGGTTTTTTAAAATCTGGCCAGTTACGACTCTCTTTCTAAGACACAGTGGTAACATTCGCAAGAAAAACTTGTGAGACATGTCCACTCATTACTGATTTTCTCTCAGTATTCTTGTGTGTCGCCTGGAATCGCTTATTAGCCAAGTATTATATTTAGTAGTAGTAGGGGATCTGTGATAGGTGCACCTTGAGCATCGGGTTTATAAAGTATGTGTTTGTGTTCCGACATGTGCAAAGGAGATGACTGTGGAATACTGTATCAGAGGGAAGAGTATGTCAAGTCATAAGAATGGTACATATATTTCTATTTCCAGAACCACAACTGTCAACCAGGTGTATTTCCGAGACTTCACGCATTGTCAAATGTCGTTCAGTTGAGACCGCAATTGTAACATTTAGTTGTAAGTACAGGGACTATATATATATATATATATATATATATATATATATATATATATATATATATATATATATATATATATGTGTGTGTGTGTGTGTGTGTGTGACCGATTTCTTAGGTTGATGATTCTACCTATGTGTGCTCGGTATGCAGCGGAGATGACGGGAATGATTCACATTTCCCATTAACTGTAGGAGCTGTCAGAATGAAGAGGCCTGTTGGAGTGTAGGAATGTAGATGAAATAGCTGTGTTGTCCTCTAAACGACCAAACAGCGTACCAATACATAGTACGTGTTGGAAAGCTTTCGTGATCACGTGGAAACCTGATGAGATTGAATATGGAGGTGCCTTTGCGCTGGACCGTTATCCCCTCCCATGTAAATTGTTCAGATGACTGCTTTCGCACATTTCGCGCCTTTATTTAGTTGAGAGAAGCTCGATTGTAGTGAGGGCATCTAGCGTGTGGAAGACAAGTTTGCCAGTTCTCTAGGCATGAGAAACATCTTAGTTGACCTTGTAAATTATAGGGGTGATTTGGAATCTGCTACATCACTGACATCAGTGTTCGCTAGTGGAAATATTAGTTTTCTTTAATTTTTTTAGAGTTTCCCCGTGTCTTCGCAGATGGGCTAAGCGCTAAAGTTTCAGGTATGTAGAGAAATAATTTCCAGTCTATATCTTCGGCATTATGTTGTGCGAGCGATCAGTAGGCTATTAGTGTGTGCAAGCCGTGCGAAAACACATGTGTTCTTGTAATCCCAGAGTCTGGAGATGGGTGTAGAAAAGCAAGCAAGCATGCAGGTCCGGACCAGAAACAGTAACGCATTTATGCTGAGGGGAGGCGAGAGCGAATTTGTAGAACAGTTCTGAGCATGACATCGAACTGCTGAGGGTGCTCTGGTCACATGTTAGGGGTGGATGCTCGCCCGACCTTGCGGTAAATATCTAGTGCTGCGTGTATATATACCGTGCTGTCTGTCTTGGCGGTATATGTACGAATGATGTGAAAGGGCTGACTTTGTATGGCGCAGGACAGAAATTGTATGCTTACTACATCGACACAGTACACGGTGATATAGTGATGGGTCGGAGATCGGTTTCACATTCTAATATTCGAGCTCCTGTTCTCGGTGGGAGAGCAGTGTATTTGAGTACGAGTCTTTCCGTATTTGGCACTATGTAGGGCATTTTGCAGGGTTTGGTTGTCGGTGTAATATGGCGGCCAGTGTAAAATAGTTTTTGATGCTGAAAGTCTCGTCTGCAGAAGGAAAAAAGACAGACGGTGCTTCAAAACTGGCGGCATCAGTAATTCGGCGGGTAAAGTCGATAAGAGCGAATCATAATGCTCGATTTATTCACAAGACATTCTTTTGTGCTGGGATATAGGAGTCTCTACAGAGTGGTGGGAACGTTTGTGTATGTGTTGAAAGCAGGAGGATAAGACGTGATGGTCGGGATGCCACGTTAGGACTGCTAGCATGTTATTCTGGTTCAGTTAGGGCAAGAATTTCCGTGTATACAAGATGAGACGTCATGAAAGCGAGCGTTAACTATTTCTGGCACACTATTCAATTTCTGAGAGGTCTCCTCCGTTCAGATTTTGCATAGCCACATGATATCAATATAAGATTGAGAACCTCGTTAGATGCACTTGTGACGGTTTGTAGCTACGTGCATACAATTCGAGGCATTGTGTCTGTCACACTGGGCAGTTAAGCACGGTTACAGGCATCACGCATGTTGCACTAGGAACAATGCACCCTGTGCTATTCAGTGACGACAGTTTCCCTAGGTATTGCATCAGCAATGGTAAAACAGACGTGCTGCCCAGAGGTGTCTCGCATATGGGACTGGCGTGAGCACACATTGGAGTTCTGTGACATTAGTATAACAATGAGGAATTGTAACTGAATACTCGAAAATAGAAGCAACTTTCACCCAGTCACTGTAGGTCGGAGTGGTGTGAGAGTGATGGCTTGCACTGGCTTGCATCCGACGGTCGTTCCAATCAGGTCGGGTCAGCAACAGTGCCTAGGTGAACACGTATTTCGAGACGAATTTCTCAGGTACCAAGTGTGAAAGGGATGTCGCCGCCTCATGCTTGCGGGACCCAACCGGGCACCTTTGCGTGGATTGACAGCTGATGACTGCTTCACTTCGCAGGGCCTTCCGCTAGCCTCCTGTGAGGTCCAGTCGACAGGGTGCAGGCGGTGCTTGCGCGCATTGATTGCATGTCTGTTGCGTTATTTCGCAAGTAGGTTTGTAGGCTGTGGTATGCGTTATTTGGACAGTTTACGAGTTGATTTTGTGTCTACACATCTGTGTACTGCATTATTTCGGAGGAGATTGTGTGTCTGTACTGAAATTACGTCGGTAATTTAGGAGTTGTTTGCGTGTCTGCAGAGTGTTATTTAGGAGTAGCTTACAAGTCTGTGGTCTGTGTGGTGTGACCTGAAGCATGTCAGGGCCAGAGTTCTGTATCAGCGTGATAAATATTCTCCACCCCTAAATAAATTGTTCCAAAATAAATAAAGCACTCTTCTTCCTTACTCTCTCCAGCAGCCCAGCGCAGGCTGAGTCATTTTAGCGCCATTTACCCCTCCAGACTACCATCTTGGATTATGTCACAGAATGGATGACAGCACCCTCTGGTGGCAGTACTGTGTATTAGGTCAGTTGGACTCTAGATCTCTTGGTGGAGACACTGCCTGCAAAATAAAGACTTACTTCCAGCACAAGCAGAGTCCTTTTCCCGCCCTTTACTTCCGCACCACACCACAATCTTGGATTACATCACAGGATGGATGACAGCGCTCTCTGATGGTGGTACTATGTTCTAGACCCAGACCTTGTGGCGAGCTCACTGTTTCCCGCCATCTTGGATAACGATACTTGCGTCATCAGCTGACATCGTGGCGGCCATCTTGGATTATGTCAGACAATGGATGACAGCACCCTCTGGTGAAGGTACTGTGTACTAGGTCAGTTGGAGTCTGGACCCCTTGGCGACCTTACTGGATGGTGATAGTGCCTCTAATTGCTTAAATAAAGTAATGCACGCAAAATGATGAAGACTTTTGTCAGGCACAGGCCGAGTCCTCTCGCCGCCAGTCCCTAGCAAGAGGTGGGTCAGTAGAAGTAGCCCAACTGAGCTTCCTTTACCACCAACATTCAAACTTGGCGCCAGTTCCTAGGAGGAGGTGGCGGTCAGATGACTTAGGTTAGTGGAGGTAGCCCAAGTGACCTATATTCTTGCGATTTCCTTAGGTTAGTAAGATAATCGTGGTGTGATGGATTATCATGTTGCAATTGGAACTCCATGCCATTTTTCTGGGGGAGGGGAGGGGTCTTAGGTTAGTGGAGGTTGCCCAATTGGCCTATCTCCCCGCCAAAATCAGCTATCTTGGATGATGTCACGGCCGCCATCTTGGATGATGTGATGCATTTTTGCCACGTCTACATCCCGCCATCTTGGATAACGTCACCGCCGCAATCTTGGATACATGTGGCAACAATGCAGAGTGGCTCAGAACGAACTTTGCCCCAATATTGATGTTGTGTGGGATGTTGGTAAGAACATCCCAACTCCGTGCTTCCAATTCAGCCAGTGCTCCGTGTTTCGTCCAGTACACCTCCTCTTTTGACCAGATGCAGGGTGTTGGGTCTGGACTTCTTGCAGGCCATTCGTGAGGTCCACGTCTACCCAGTCGATGTCACAGAAATTTCTTATCCAACCAGTTCCGTACGACACTTGCGAAGTGAGGCGTGTGTCAGCTTTCATGCACACAGTATTGTCAGTATTTTCCCATACAGATACCAGGGGTCAAACGTAATCCTGAAGCATCTGAAGGTAGCTTCCCCGTTCATTGTGTCACGCAGGAGATATTGGTCGATGACATTTGTAGCTGTTATTCCGCAGCACATTGTCACTTTTCGATGAGAGTGCTTCTTGTCCACCCCTAACTCCAGGACACTGCTCGGCCCAGTAATGGAAAGTGTGCCGGCTGACGAAACCTGTGACACGGAATACGGCCTCATCACTCCAGAGGATGTTGTGGAACAACATGTAATGGGGTTCCCGTCCTTCTTTATGCAACACTTGGCGCACAGCGTGCCTTGTGAGACCGCCCTCACGAGCTGCCTGGCGTGTTGATTTCCCTGGACTACGACTGAACAGTTCTTTACAATCGCCACATTCTCAAGTCACCGAGACGTGGATGGACGACCTGCTTTTGTTGCATCCTTTACCGAAACTGTGGTCATTAGCTTCGTGTGACAATTCTCTGTTGTCTCCGGACAAATTGTGGCATTACTTCCCTTCATCGTACGCCACCTTCTCTGCACAAGAACGATCGAATTCCACACCACGTAGCGTGAAGAATTCTGTGCTCGATAGACCATTTTTATTGCTGCTGAGTGTACTGCCTCTCGTAGCCACTGTCGGTACTACACGACACGAGAAATCACTACCGTATTTAATGTTTGCGTTATTTCAAATATTATTCCACGAATATTAAAACCTTAACAGCCATTTAGTGATACCTAGTTACTTCCCGCCCACCCTGTATTTAGTCATTCTGGATATATTCGGGGTAGCGTGTCTTAGCTGCCTCACCCTGTATAATTCCATGTCTTTTTCAGTCAGCTAATCAACTGTTTGATGTGCTGTGAGGCACGATTTTCGATTGGTTTCCCTGATTTCACCGATGACACGTGCAAACAAAATGTTAGCGACCATTCTCACATGACAGTTCTTCGTTCCTGTTAGGGAACGGCCACTACATGTTAACAGTAACCAAAGTAACGAGCTACTGCTGGAAATCTTTGGTGAACGAAGCGCTTTGGCTGGTTTCGGTCCCTCTCAGAACAACCAAAAGTTTGCTGACTGCTGCTTAGTTTCCGGCTCTTACGAATGTATCCACATTTCAACGCCTTTTACAATGCCGTTAACGGATTTTTCATCTGCTCGACCCCAGTCTCGCAGCATTTTCTTACATTAGCTGACACAAGCCTGTTTTCCACCTTCGGTCAGTTATGCAGAGTACAAATTGGTTCTTGGCTCTGACTTCCGATAATTTTTATTTCCTGACTTTTCTTGTTGAATTTTTCTATTTAGTAGGAGTTGGTGGGCAATTTGATTGCATGTTACTATAGAAAGTTGTTTAACTATCCTAGGGTCACCGTTAAGTTTATTTTCTAGGTTCCAGGCCACTTTGCTGCTGTGGGTCACATCCATCCTTTCCAGAGTTTCCTTCCATTTTCTTTGTACCGACTCATTAATCATCGTATAACCGTAATGTGCCGAACGTTACATCTATCGAACTATGTCCACAAGTTGGAAGAAAGCACAGGTCACATCCACCGACATACACGATAGAAAAAGTGATTCATAAAACCGCCGTCACACGTCATCGACATGCATCGGTTGTAGAATCTAAGAACGTAATCTCAGTCCTAACATGATGAGGTAATGACAGTCTCCGTGCCCACCAGCAAGAATTCCGGAAATATCAGTCAGCTAGCCTAGCACTTTTCTCTCATGACATCCAGGGCATGCACTGAGGCAGTCAGATAGATGGAGTATTTCTTCATATCCGAGAAGCATTTGACTCGGTATTACACCAACATTTATTTCGACGCGCAAGTCGCCGAAGTGGCGTGAAATCGAAAGACTTGCACCCGTCGAGCGGTCTACCTGACGGGAGGCCCTATTCACACGACTAACACTTATTAACGCAAGTTCTATCATATAGAGTATCAAATAAAACTTGTGACTGGATTGAGGATCTTTGGTAGCGAGAACGCAGAAAGTTATCTTGGATCGAGAATCATCGATAGATGTAGGAGTAGCTTCAGGTATTCCCTAGACCTAGGGGCCACGCGGTATGAGGCGCCATGTCACGGATTGCGCGGCCCCCACCGTCGGGAGTTCGAGTCCTCCCTCGGGCATGGGTATGTGTGTTGTCCTTTGCGTAATTTAGTTTAAGTAGCGTGTAAGTCTAGGAATAGATGACCTCAGCAGTTTGGTCCCTTAGGAATTCACACGCATTTTATTTCGTAGGGAAAGTGTTGAGACACTTGCTGTTAACGTTAACGACCTCGCAGACTGTATTAGCAGCAACCTCACACGGATCGCAGGTGTGCAGTTATCTATAACGAAGTTGTATCTCAGTAAGATACTGATAAGATTACAAAGTGTGGCAAAGATTAGCAACTCTCTGCAAATGTTCAGAGTGCATAATTATTCATTTCATAAGACACAGAACTGTCATATCCTATGACTACAACATTAATGCCGAGTTATAACAATTTTGGGGAAATGAAAGGAAACACAATGACCACATAGGGTCAATCGTAGTTAAAGTAGATTCCGGTTCATTAGTAGGATTCTGGGAAATCGCAGTCAGTCTAAAATGGAGCTTGCTTACAAAACACTCGTGCAACCAATTCTAGAATATTTGTGAACTGTGTGGGACTCATATCGAATAGGACTAATAAAAATGTACAAAGATGAACAGCACAAATGGTCACAGGTGAGTTTGACCCGTGGAGGTGTGTCAAGTAGATGTTGAAACAGTCGAACTGGCAGTTTTTCGCCATCCACGTTTACGGTGAAAAACTACCGCACGACAGCATAACAACGCGGCCGGCCGTCAGAGCGCGGCCCTTATAAGACGTGCGGCCCTAAGACGTGCGGCCCGGCGCGGCGCGGCGCGGCGCGGTTTGCGCTGGCGAGGTCGCTGCCTCCAAAGACGTCGTAGGTACGACGAGAGTGTCGCGGCCCCTGTCAGCACGAAAACAGACACGGGGGTGGGACGTTGGCCCAATTGTTCAGAAGAATACTTCGACCCAGAGCTTTTAACTAGATTTCGTCTGTCGTCAGTCTGCAGTTTTTTCTCACCATTGTTAACTGTATCTGCAACATGTGGTGTTAAATGGCCATATGTTTTTCTTAAATAGGTAATACAAAATTTCATCTCATTACTTTTTTTGAGAACCGAGAAAGCTTTATTTAGCAGATAAACTGAGCGTCATCTATTTACACTGAAAGAGACTGCTGCTGAAAATTTTGGTGTCCCTGTTTTATGACTGTAGCTGTTTTCTCACAGTTCCTCGTATTATTTCACAAAAACAATGCAAAATAGGCCTACCAATGCTGAACAAAAATTCCTCCCTCAGCATTTATAATTGGATAGAACATACTAGCTCTATTGATTGCCGCTCTCGTGCTAGTAGTAATTTCTAAAATACCTGCAGAACCAACAAATTCATGGCGCATAGCTGGCAGTACAGTTGACTGGATATTGGCACAGGCTGCATTGTTTCCAGATTTTCCTGTCCACCTCAGATTTTCCTGACTACCTCAGCCTATGATATCATCGATGACATCATTCACTTATGAAATGTGTTTGCAAATTGCCAATATGGTTATACATCAGATACAGGATTTACACGCCACATACGAAAGTTTGTGCCGGACTGGGATTCGAACCTGGATTTCCTATTTGTCACGAGCAGCCACCTTATCTGAACACTGCTCCACCACCGACTCAGACCTAGTGTCTACGTCCCATAATGGCCACACACAGATCTTGTGATTCCTACATAGGGAGACACATCGCTTTTCTCCTCAGATTCTCTCGCTTTGGCACGAAATACAATAGTACGGTGATTGTATTTAAAGTGTCTGCACAGCTCGATGCAATAGTCATTCAAACGTGCATGTGTAGTGTGCTCAGACAGCCAAAGTGGTTAAAGTGACCGCTTGTGAGAAGCGGGAAAGCCGGGTTCTTGTCCCGGTCTAGCACACATTTTCATACGAGTATGTCACTAATAAATGGTGTAGCTGGTGTATGACTGTATTTGCAGTTTGCGAATACAGTTCATAAGTTAACACAGCTGTCGATCCTCAGTAGTGTCTCTTCCTCCAGACATACATGGCGCAGACAGCTGTCGACTGAGCACTTAGCGAAGCCATTCTGCACGATGCCCAAGGCGTGGTCCGAGCCGAGGTATCTGCGTTCAGCGTAAGCACTGCTCCGCCAGGCTCACAGCAGCCAGCAGCTAAACACCTCCAGCGGCAGGAAGCTTGATGCGCACCCTACGTCGCAGGTTTCCGCACTATTCCGCGGTGCTGCCCACGCCAACACATCTGCTTCCATCGAGATGTTTACCAGTGAGGGTACTGAAGAGAGGAATCTCGTTAATCATTGAGTTTTGGGAAGCATTGCATATAGCTGTTATCAAGTAATGAAGAAAACATTGCATATATGAGTAGCTGAGCGTGAAAGTGGTCGAAATAAGGTGGAAAAGCGAATAGGGTAGAATAAAACAACTAGCAAAGAAGTTGCAGTAAGTCACTCAAAACCAGACTGTGCCACACTTGGTAATGCACAGTAGAGCCAGCCCAGTACATCGTCAGTAAAACCTGCTGTGAAATGAATGAGATCTCATAACTCGAGGCTGTAAGAAAGATGAATGGAGAGATGAAACGAAGGCCGCTTGAACTACTTTGATCACAAGTTGAAGCAGATTCCGATCCTGAACCAAGAGATGAGCGATGTAGAGCGGTTGAAAGGGCGTGTTGAGGAGAGCGTGCATAATGAGGAAAGTCTAGAAAGCAAAGAAACGGTGCTAACCAAACAAACCAATTCTCAAAACACTGGTCACAGCTGTCATGTAACAATAGAAAATTTGTTGCCAGCCTGTACAGTTAAAAGTGAGAATGTTAGGATAACAATAGAGGATGAGGTATACAGGGAAAAGAGTCACTGAAGCCGCTTGTACTCGGCGTATTGAGATACAGGAAGCTGGAATGGAACTTTAACTTGATGTAAGTACAACCTATCTGGCTGTTATAAGTGAGGATATGTCAGACGGTATATTACCAGTTAGTGTGTGTGAGTCGAGTGGTGTTACCGCTGTTCGAGGGAAGATCATGTTTGTATCTACTGACCAAATCTTGTGTGTTGAAACAGATTTGGAAGTTGGATCAAATGTCGATTCATTACTCAAGTTTCTACATCTACATCTACATTTATACTCCGCAAGCCACGCATCGGTGTGTGGCGGAGGGCACTTTACGTTCCACTGTCATTGCCTCCCTTTCCTGTTCCAGTCGCGTATGGTTCACGGGAAGAACGACTGTCTGAAAGCCTCCGTGCGCGTTCGAATCTCTCTAATTTTACATTCGTGATCTCCTCGGGAGGTATAAGTAGGGGGAAGCAATATATTCGATACCTCATCCAGAAACCTACCCTCTCGAAACCTGGACGGCAAGCTACACCGCGATGCAGAGCGCCTCTCATGCAGAGTTTGCCACTTGAGTTTGCTAAACATCTCCGTAACACTATCACGCTTACCAAATAATCCTGTGACGAAATGTGCCGCTCTTCTTTGGATCTTCTCTATCTCTTCTGTCAACCTGACCTGGTACGGATCCCACACTGACGAGCAATACTCAAGTATAGGTCAAACGAGGGTTTTGTAAGCCACCTTCTTTGTTGATGGACTACATTTTCTAAAGACTCTCCCAATGAATCTCAACCTGGCACCCGCCTTACCAACAATTAATTTTATATGATCATTCCACTTCAAATCGTTCCGTACGCATACTCCCAGATATTTTACAGAAGTAACTGCTACCAGTGTTTGTTTCGCTATCATATAATCATACAATAAAGGATCCTTTTTATATGTATTCGCAATACATTACATTTGTCTATGTTAAGGGTCAGTTGCCACTCCTTGCACCAAGTGCCTATCCGCTGCAGATCTTCCTGCATTTAGCTGCAACTTTCTAATGCTGCAACTTCTCTGTATACTACAGCATCATCCGCGAAAAGCCGCATGGAACTTCCGACAGTATCTACTAGGTCATTTATACATATTGTGAAAAGCAATGGTCCCATAACACTCTCCTGTGGCACGCCAGAGGTTACTTTAACGTCTGTAGACGTCTCTCCATTGAGAACAACATGCTGTGTGCTGTTTGCTAAACACTCTTCAATCCAGCCACACAGCTGGTCAGATTTTCCGTAGGCTCTTACTTTGTTTATCAGGCGACAGTGCGGAACTGTATTGAACGCCTTCCGGAAGTCAAGGAAAATGGCATCTACCTGGGAACCTGTATCTAATATTTTCTGGGTCTCATGAACAAATAAAGCGAGTTGGGTCTCAAACGATCGCTGTTCCCGGAATCCATGTTGATTCCCACAGAGTAGATTCTGGGTTTCCAGAAAAGACATGATACGCGAGCAAAAAACATGTTCTAAAATTCTACAACAATGTCATATAGTTTTGCGCATCTGCTCGACGACCCTTCTTGAAAACTGGGACTACCTGTGCTCTTTTCCAATCATTTGGAACCTTCCGTTCCTCTAGAGACTTGCGGTACACGGCTGTTAGAAGGGGGGCAAGTTCTTTCGCGTACTCTGTGTAGAATCGAATTGGTATCCCGCAGGTCCAGTGGACTTTCCTCTGTTGAGTGATTTCAGTTGCTTTTCTATTCCTTGGACACTTATTTCGATGTCAGCCATTTTTTCGTTCGTGTCGATTCAGTCAAGATAAATGTTGAGCATGACGTATGTTCTGACGTGACCATGGAGCATGGCACGAGTAATATGGGAGAATGTAAAGCAGCTGTAAGTATGGTAACAGAAGCAGTTGAAGTCTTTCCTGTGGTGATTGTAAAACTCCAGGCACGACAGGAATTCGTGCCAGCGATTTGCGCCATTCAGGTGAGTATGCCAATCCAAAGAGGCTTGTTCATACGCAAATTCCGAGAATGTTTGGTGCCATAATGTCGCAAAATGAATTCTGTGTGTGGGGTAGACTTGTTGATTAAGCAAAGAGAGGAGCGAACCGCAAATGGTCACATAAACATGCCAAGACAAAGAAGCGAAAGGAATGATCACACAGCGCAGTTAAACTTAGACGAGTTTTTCGCAGAAAGAGTTAAATCAAACAGCTGGTGTGTCGGACAACAAGCAGTGTAGGTTCAATGCTCGGCATCTCTGCTGCGGGAAGATATAGTTTGTCCGCACAAGAGTTAGTTATATACCGAGGGATTGACAACCACGAGATAGTATCCTAGAATTAAAATATTTCCACCACAGACGAGATTATTGCAGTAAATCTGGCCCTGCAAAATGTCAAATTGTCCACAAGGAAAAGGAATGGGCTTGCCAACAGGAAAGCAAGTCCCATGTTGGTCAGAAGGTCTTAATGAAAACCCACAGGCTCTTGAATAAAGAAAAAAAAAACACTATTTCGTAAATTCTTCTCAGTATACAACGGGCCACTCGAAATTCGAAAGATTTTAGATGCAACTGCAGTTAAACTGGAGTCCGCAAAGTCGACGAAGTTGTAAAGCATTCATCAGAAATATGAGATGAGTACCGGTACCAGATGCGTGCGTTGTTTTGATGGCAATATGAGATATTTGATGGATTTCACAAGAGAGATTAAGTTCCATGAGAGAATTAAATGGGGAGTCAAAATGTACTTTGCAGTCATTGGAAACACGAAAAGATTTTTTCTGAGTCTAACGTAGTGTCGGGTATCGGAATTTTTTTGTTTTAAATTATCCTTGGTTTGGGGAAAGAGTTGTGTGGTGAGGCGATAGGTATTAATGTGCTCGCCAGATAAGCAAGCATATGTACCATGTTGAGAGCAAAGAATAGGAGGAAGAGTTATTTATGTCTACGCTAAATGAGCGTCTGGACCATAGTGTGTACAGAGGATAGTGGAATTGAGAAAATTAGCGATGTTCATCGACAGGTCTAGGGCCTATGTTATAGATACATGGGGACGTTTTTGATATTTGTGTTAGGGAGCATGGAATGCACTAAAATATAAGTTTTTGTAAGCAAGTTTTCTTGTCTTTGCATATCATAGGATCTGAGATCCATAGCTAGGAATATGGCGGCCAACAGCTTATCACTTCTTTCTCAGGCTTGGTGCAGTGGACGCCTTTCTCAGTTTAGAGCAGTACACTTCGATCCTAGACTTAGAGCACAGTTTTCTCTTGGAGAGGAGACACAGAAGGACTCAATGCAGCAGCAAGCAGAATTCCAACTTTGTAAGACGGCCTGAGATTTGTCTTACAGGTTCCAATAGTAGCCACCTACACCATCTCGATTGATGGCGAAAATATCGAGCGAATTGACTGGTTAGGAAGACGTGAAGTCAGGCATATTCTGATACTTAGTTGAGTTGATGAAGGCTCATCAAAGACCGAGCACAATCTTATTGTCACTGCATGTCTACCGCAGCTACGTTTCACACAATTAAGAATGTAGGATGTTGATTGCTCTCAATCCTCATCTCCATTTTTTAGATCTTTGCCAAGTTAATTGATTCCAGTGGATCTCAGTAACATGTTATCCATATATGTTTCTTTCATCATGTGCCGCATTAAGTCTTACGTTATGTCACTGATTTTCCTGTGCACATGGAATATGATTGGAAGATATTTTGGATGTATTTGTGCCAAAATTTTAATTTAGTAGTTAGTAAATCACTTATCCACACAGTACACTTCAATGATTTTGTGAATTGCAACACTCATGACTCACCTACCAGGTCCAGCCTTTTCATATCGATAAACCCATTGCGCAACAGTTATTAATTTAGTGGTGCTGAATTTAAAAGAGTGCAAACGTCCACTGAGAAGCCAAGCTGAAGCAGATCCAATATATTCTAGAGAGAAATGCATTGAGGGCTCAGTTGGCTTTCGCACCTTTTATTATAATTTACTTGTGTTACATCTTTTACCAAATCCAAAATCGACTTTATCTAAGTATCCTCTATAGCAAGATATCTATTACTAAACAGTTTTCTTTAATTGGCTTCTTCAGTATTTGTTTTTGTCGCGTGAGGTGATATGTCGAACAGTTTAATTCCTTCATAGATAATACTATTTTGAGTTATTTTTAACTACCTTTTCAAATTTCATTTTAGTAGTCTATTTATCCACATTGTTCAATTAATTGTACATTTTTTTCCGTCTATAAAGAACGCTATTTTTATTTTATGTTTACTCTTCCTTGGTAAAAATAACTTCATTCTATACGTATTCTATGGTTTTGGACAGAGCTGATTCTCCATTAATTATCAGCATTAGTTGTCCATCTCTAATTGATAAATGTAGAGTACACACACGGTGCAGTTAAAATCCCCTATGTTTTTAACTGATCTTTATATTTATAGTTAGTGCAGTTACTACTTTTTGGTTATTATTCTTATGAACCTCCTCTGAAAACTTTACTCGTATTTACTGCATGTGCATTTGTTTCCCACAAAGAATTGAATGTACTTCTGAGTAATGTGTAACTGCAAGGCGACAGTTGTTAGAGCTCCCACAAAATAAGGTGACCTGTGAACACAAACTCTCGTTCCGAGTGCTGGGCGAGTCCAAACCACTGTTCTGAAGGGGTGGCCGCCTCATTGACTGGCATCTACCAACCTGCACACTCAGTACATTGCAGAGTACTTGTGGAGTGCACATGACGGTTTCTTAGGCTAAGTGGCAGTTTGAGTAAAAACACTTCGACTGGCAGAATTTATCAGTAAACTGTCGAAGAAGTCCCAACGAAGTTCGCGAATTTACTGCCTTCCAGAAAAGCTCTCGCGCTCAAATTATTCTTGGGACCGACAGCTGGCTGAAACTGGAAGTGTAAAGTCCTGAGATATTTAGCGAGTAGTGGAACGTATGTAGGAAAGACAGAGGCCATAGGAGAGGGAGTGTTCATTGCATTTGTCAAAAAAATTGTCTCTATTGAGGTCGAAGCTGAGCTTGACAGTGAATTTATCTGATGCATATAACTGGTTTAATACTGGATGTTTTTATTGGTACCCGATTCTGCTGTCACAGTTCTAGAGTCATTCAGAGAATGTCTATAGTCAGTAGCGCGTAAATACTAACTGGAGTATGGAGTGGGATATCTATGGATTATTGCAGGAGATACAGACAGACAGTCATGCAGAGTACTTTTGCAACGTTTTCTGAAAACTGTCCTGAGCAGCTCGTTTGGTAGGTCACACGCAGTGGAAATATCTCAGACCTGCAAATAGCTGCAAATAGACCGGTCCTTATCGAAACCGTCAGTATGGAAATGGAGATTAGCATTCATTATAACATTATAGCAACTATGGTTACAAAAGTTAATAAATCAGTTAAGAAGGCTAGGAGAGTGTTCCCGCTAGAAAGAATAGATAAGCAGTTGTTAGCATCTCACTTAGACAGTGATCTGGCATCACTTACAGTAGTTCCAGTAAATGGAAGTAGAGGAATTGTGGGCAAAGTTTGAGCAGATTGTAAACCGTGATCCGGAGAATTATGCGCATAGTAAGAGAATTAAGGACGGAAAAGATCCACCACGGTTTAATAACGAGATTCGGAAAATGCTGAGGAAGCAGAGGCTGTTGAGTCTCGGTTCAAAAGAGAACGCACAAATGACGACAAGGAGAACTTAGTACAGATTCGTGCGTCTGTGAAATGTTCTATGTACGAAACATACGTCTAACACCGGTACCACCGACATACCGTAGCAAAACATCTGGCAGAGGACCCGAGAAAATTCTGGTCTTATGTAAAATTGCTAAGCCCAAGTTTTAAATTTCATATTCAAGAAATCGTTCACGCAGAAGAATCGTGCAAACGTACCGTCGTTTGACGATCGAACAGACTCTCATATGGATGACATAGCAATAAGCATCCTTGGCGTACAGAAGCAATTGAAAGAGTTGAAGAAAAATAAGTCACCAGGTCCGGATGGAATCCCTATCCGGTTTTCCAAAGAGTACTCTACGGCGTAAGCCCCTACTTAGTTTGCATTTATTGTGAATCTCTAGTCCGGCGCAAAGACCCAAGCCACTGGGAGAAAACGAAGGTGACTTCTCTGTATAAGAAGGCATAAGAATTTTCTCGGAGACTTAGAGATCAATTTCCCTAGCATCGGTTTGAACTATGGATACAGGCAAATTCTATATTTCTTGATTTCTGGAAAGCGTTCGACAAGGTGCCCTATTGCAGGCTGTAATCAAGGTACGAGCATATGGAATAGGTTCGCAGATATGTCAATGGCCTGAAGACTTGTTAAGTTACAGAACCCAGTTGTTGTCGTGGGCGGCGCGTGTTCATCACAGACAAGTGTATCTTCAGGAGTGTGACAGCACTGCTACTGTTCTCTACATACATAAATAATTTATCGGACAGGGTGGGTAGCAAAATGTAGAAAAATATGATTTAATGCGGATGAGTAGGGAAAACAAGCCCGAAATGTTTGGATACAGCATTAGTAATGTCCTGGTTGACACAGTCACGTCGTTTAAATATCTGGCTGTTATGTTGCAAAGTGAAACGAGCGTGAGAGGGTTGTGATAGAAAAGGCGAATGGTCGGTCTCGGTTTATTGGGAGAATCTAGGAATGTGTGGTTCATCTACAAAGCAGACCGCATATAGGGCGCCAGCGCGACCTATTCTTGAGTGCTGCTCATTCAAATGTTTGGGATCCTACCGGGACTGATTAAAAGAAGACAACGAATGATTTGTCACTGGTAGGTTCGAACATCACGTAAGTGTTACGGAGTTGCTTTGGTAACTCAAATGAGAATCGCTGGACAGAAGGCGACGTTTTTTCGGAGAATACTATTGGGAAAATTCTGTTGCCTCTAAAACCACATCACGTAAGGACCACGAAGATAAGATGCGGGAAATTAGGTCTCATGCGGAGGGATATAAATAATTATTTTTCCTTCGCTCTATTTGCGGGTGGAACAGGTAAGTGAGTGACTGGTAGTGGTAGATGGAGCCCTCCGCTCCGTCACGCACAGTACGACGCCTTGTGGAGTACCTGTGTAGATGTACCCCTTCTATTTGTAATGTGGAATAAATCTAAAAGTTTGTAAACTGTTCATTTGTTTCTTCAGAAGCATATAAACAGTAAACGAGCTGACTGAAAAATGCAAGGCCAGACTCCTCTTCATAGGCGAGTGTTTTGACTAAAGCACTACGTGCAGCTGCCACGAGGTGGAAGAGTCGTGCAACTGTGCATATGCTTTAAAAACAAGAAATTTCTTGTAATGCTTCAGTAGTGCAAGACGCTTTCTGTCAGGGCAATTAAATTATTTGCTTTTCGCGCCATAATCTTGGGACTCTAATTACGAAAGAGTTGTCTAATCTCTTTTTGTGTATCTTTCATAGCACAACGGTTTTGTTATCACAGTTTCAAAGTTCCTCTGGAGCTGGCTTGTGAGACACTCCCATCGCCGGTCTCGTCTCTCACACAAAAGGACGAGCTGTGGCGGGGACTGCGCGGCAGTGCGCGCAGTCTGTGTTCATATTACGGCCGCGATAATTCCTTTTAATCGCGGAGTATCCAGCCATTGTATGTCAAGTTCTTTCTGTGTGAGTCAATAAAAATCTACAAGCGGTAACACGAATGGCAAATTTAGTGCCTGCAGATGTAAAAGCTTATTAGCAGTTGCCTATGCACAAGACTGGAAATCAGTAATGGACGTCGCCTGTGAAATGTGAATGCTACCTGAAATAGATGCCTGGTTCAAATGGCTCTGAGCACTACGCGACTTAACTTCTGAGGTCATCAGTCGTCTAGAACTTAGAACTAATTAAACCTAACTAACCTAAGGACATCACACACATCCATGCCCGAGGCAGGATTCGAACCTGCGACCGTAGCGGTCACGCGGTCCAGACTGAAGCGCCTAGAACCGCACGGCCACAACGGCCGGCACCTGAAATAGAATGGTCGATGCTATACGCCTATAAATTACAAACAGAAACGCTCGAGAAAGATTCTTTTGTCTTTGTTCAGAGATTACCAAAATTTTAAATGTTCTGGGTTTGCGTTTTCTGCACAGATCCGAAGTAACTCACCAAAAGTCAACTTTCCCTGACGACCGATGTCAGTGCTGACTGTGCGTGAGGAAAGGAATACTGAAGAAATACTGGAGCGCGTGCCGTGTGAGTGAATAATTCTGGCGACCCTCGGAGAACGCTTTTCTGAATGGAGGGTTTTGCAAAACAAAAACAGAAAATGGTAAAATTCACACAATGGCTTGGGAACATCGCGATGCAGTTGGGAGGATGATGATCATTAATGCCGTCACTCACATTCCACGTGGAGAAGATGTGAGGAGACATTTATCCAGGTAAAATTTGGAGTGGATCTGGACTCAGCAGGCCGAGTTCAGGTGTCAGCAACTAGTGGTAGCTTCCAGTAACAAATTGTGGCCAGCCTCTATGTACAAACAGCCGGCCTACAGTGGTGTGTGTGTGCCTGAAGCAGGTCTCGTGTCGAGGCAACACTGGCCAGGGTGGTGCGCTGCGCTGGCGGCAGCGCGCGCGCCGGCCGCCCTCACACGAAGCCCCGGCGTGTGCCTGGGTGTGGCCGAGCCGTGAGCGAGCGACCGTGGATTCAGTCCTCAGGCGATTGGATTTTGTTCCGTGACTGAGGGTGTTTGCTTGTGAACCCACGTTAAAAAATCATTTTTTTTGTTTCCCATCATTAATCAACATTACGAGTTTTCTAAATACAATCTAAAATAGAATTTTACATCGAAAGTTTTTTAAACACCAGTTTAAAGGGCCTCTGGCACTGACCCCATTTCTCTGTTTGTATCACATGTCAAATGTTATCAGAAGAGAGTTATGACGTATGATATGTGAACTACCTCTGAGATTGAGACTCAATAGGGCTACAAAATGTGTTAAAAGACAGTGAGAAATTAGTGTGTGCTGGGAATGTGCGAAAAAAGTCAGACACGTGTTTATGTAAAGTGATTAGTGATACGAACCTGTAGGTGGTCGTGGTAGTCTCACTGAGGAAACGGTAGGCGAGCTGCAGCCTTACTGTGGTTTAGAAATAAGAAGGAATCCAGGTAATATACTGTAGAAGACGTGAGGAAAGAAGTTTGAGCTACTTTCTTCCATAAAGCTTCTGTTGACGACAATCCACACGGTCTTTGTGACAGTGGTGTAAACTCGTGTTGGGGATGCAGAAAAGCACTTGCACTCTCTGCCACTTTGAAGTGGAACCGTTTAAGCCCATCTACAGGAGGATAATCAGCAAAAAAATAATGTCACGGTGCTTAAATGGACACACACAAAACATGAACAAATGTTTCAGCCAACTGATATGAGAACGCGTGCCAAAAACAGTGTTTGTCGGTTTCAGCGCATTGAGATTAAATGTGTATTGTGTTTTAATGACTGGGCAGCATGTCACTATGAAGTTTCCGAATTCTAGGAATATTTCCTGGATCTGATACGAAACAATCACTTTGAGTCCTTGAGAGCAGCCCGAGCTGACAAGTGCATTCTCGAGGCAAATAAGGAGGCCAGAACAACAAGGAGAAACTAGAAAAGGAAAGGGAGAAGATGAAAAATATATAACAAGACGAACGTGCAACCAGAATGCGTTACGGGCAAAAGAGTTGAGTCACAGAATACTATTTGAAGAAAAGTAAGCTGTAGACAGTAACCTACTAACAATAGGAGGAAAACATGTACCATTAATTAGTAAAAAGTTACCCATATTTTGCTCATGAAATATAAATACTTCTAGAACGAAAAATTTATTGCTCATGCGACATGACACCAATACAGAAACTATTGTTTGCACCCTTAGTTCCTAGTTTCTCTACTTGAAATTTGCTATAACCCAGACAGATTTTGTCTAGAAACCTGTTTGCATTTTTAGTTGTTGCATCACTTCTGACTTTTCCTAAATGGAACCATGCCGTTTTCTTCTCCACGTAGCACTCCTCTCTCTTATCAGATTTTTTCTGGGTACTGAAGCCGTGGCAGATGCTTGAGGGATTGTCCTTTCTTTCTCTAACCATTTCTGAAGTGCAGTCTTGCATGTTATTCCAGGCTTTGCAGGTGCATTCTGAGTAATTTCGTACATGTTGTTTGTTTCCAGTACTGCAATAGTGGATGTGATTTCCTTAACGAGCAGTTCTTTTCCTTTGATACACCTCACGTCAATCTTTATATGTATTGGGTGAAAAATATTATTCTGAAGGACTACAGAGTTGTAAAGACTGGATCAAGTCAACTTGTTGAATACACGAGCTATTGCTATAAAAGAAACAAAATAGTAATCTGAAATAAATTAGAAAAAAAATTGATCTTTACAGCAAAATAGATTTGTGAAATGACAGTATGACCAAAATGAAATGTGATCTTCTTGGTGGTATTGCTGAATTAAAAAATGACATGGTTGCTTTGAAATGTAATCTTGGTGAGATAATAGGAAAACAAAGTGAACTGATTAAAGAACTTAATGTTCATGTAAGCTCAGTCAGTGGAAAACTAACTGCTCATCACCAGACAGATGACATCAATGGAAAATTTTCTTCCGAAATTAGCAGAATAGAAAAAGTGTCAAGCCTCTGATAAAAGCCAGAGTGTAGGAATGTATATTGTCTATTAGGAAAAAAGTATGAGCACGAACTAAGACGAAGATCTCAGAATTGAGGAATATTGCATCTAAAGTAAATATGAGAGCATGATGAAAAGT
Organism: Schistocerca piceifrons; assembly: GCF_021461385.2. NCBI lineage: Eukaryota > Metazoa > Arthropoda > Insecta > Orthoptera > Acrididae > Schistocerca > Schistocerca piceifrons. Next base: position 1,107,211,479 of record NC_060139.1, read on the forward strand.
ATTATCTCCGAAATTTGTATGTGAAAACTCTTCAAGCTTTTCGAATAAAACAAATGTTATTAACAGTCTACATATTCATTTGTCATGTCCTCTGTCACTAGAGTACAGGAAAGTCTGTTGTCAATTAGAAAAAAAAAATATGCGCACAAACTGAGACAAAGATCTCAGAATTGAGGAATATTGTATCTGAAGTAAATATGAGGGCATGCTGAAAAGTAATTTCTCCGAAAATTTCGCTCTTCAAGGTTTTCGAATAAAACAAATGTTATTAACATTGAACATATTCATTCATTCCTTCGACGACTTCACTTTGATAGTAATGAAGCGTTTCAAGCAGAAGTGAGGTTGTTTCTCCACCACCAGTAAAACTTGTTCTCATAGGGAGAAATGGGTTCATCGCCATTGTTACTACGCTGAGAAAAAATATGTAGACATGAAGACTTAAGATGTAGACTACCAATAACATCTGTTTCATTTAAAAAGCTTTAAGAGTCTGTACATTTGCAGTTTGTAAATTTCGGATGCCTTAGTTTTCAGCACCCCCTCACCTGTGTAAAACAAAGCATAACGCTCCAGATGAAGAGATACTGAATTTAACCCTTTGACTGTCAAGAGTGCAATGCACGAAGCCTTCAGTGACTACTGTTGCAGAATTTGTAAGATGATCTTTCACAAGCCCCAAAGAAATTCTGGTCGTATGTAAAGGCTGGTAATGGCACTGAAGTTTATGCCCATTTACTCGTGGGTGGGCAGGAAATGAAACTGAGAGTAGCAAAGCAGAAGTAGAAATGCTCAGCGCTGTTTTCAAATGTACCTTTAGATAGGAAAACCCAGGAAAATGACCTCAATTTAGTCCCCGTGACACTCAAAAGATGAGTGAAATAAATGGTAGTGTCAGTGATGATGAGAAACAGTTGAATCGTTAAAACTGAACACATCTCTAGGGCCTCATAGAAACTCTATCAGATGCTTTACTTAATTTGCGGCTGAGTTAGCCCCTCTTTTAACTATACTATATTGTAGATCTCTTTAACAAAAAACCATGCCCAATAGTTCAAATGGCTCTGAGCACTATGGGACTTAACTGCTGAGGTCATCAGTCCCCTAGAACTTAGAACTACTTAAACCTAACTAACCTAAGGACGTCACACACATCCATGCCCGAGGCAGGATTCGAACCTGCGACCGTGGCGGTCGCGCGGTTCCAGACTGTAGCGCCTAGAACCGCTCGGCCACTCCGGCCGGCGCCCAATAATTGGAAGAAAGCACAGGTTATATCCCTTTACAAGATGGGTGGTGGAAGTGATCCGCAAAAATACCAGCTGATATCCTTGACATGTGTTTGTCATAGAATCTTAGAACATATTCTGAGTTTAAACGTAGTGAGATATGTCAAACAGGACGACTTACTCGGCGCCAGCCAGAAGAGATTCCAAAAACATCGATTATGTGAAACAAAACTCACACTTCTCTAATGTACGAAAGCTTTGGATCCAGACACTCATGACACACGTAGTATTTCTTAATTTCCGAAAAGCATTTGACTCATTATCACATCTATGCTTATTATCGAAAATACCATGGGATGAGGCATCAAACGAAATTTTCGACTAGATTGAGGATGTTTTGGCAGGTACAATGCAGCAAAATTGACTTGGATAGAGTCATTGACTAAAGTAAAAATATCTTTGGGTGTGCTCCAGGCACTTGTGTTGGAACTTTGCTGTTTTTGTTGTACATTAATGCAGACAATATTAATAGCAGCTTCATTCCTTTTGTATATGACGCAGTTATCTGTGATTAGATGCAGATACTGTCTCAAAACAGCTTCATACATATTCAATCTGATCTCGATAAGATTTCAAAGTGGTGCAAAGGTTGGTAACTTGCAGTAAATGTTCAAAAATGTAAAACTTTATACTTCACAAAATGAAGAAACGTAGTTTACTATGACGATAATATCAATGAGTCGCAGTTGAACTCATTCAACTCATGCAAATACTTGGGTGTAACACTTTGTAGGGGTACGAAGTTGAATGATCATGTAGGCTCAGTCTTGGGCAAAGCAGGTCATAGGCTTCAGTTTATTGGTAGAAGACTGGGTAAATACAATCAGTCTAGAAAGCAGATTGTCCACAATGCATTTATGTCACCCAGTCTGGAATACTGCTTTAGTGTGTTGGACCTGTACCGCGTAGTACTAACAGAATGTATTGAACATACAAGTATACAAAGAAGGGCAGCATCCGTGGAAGAGTGTCACAAAGATGCTGAAGTACTGAACTGCCAGACTCTTGAAAACGGAGTAAACTAATCTAGGAATGCTTACTCAAAAACCTTCAAGAACTGTTTTACATTATGTCTAGGAGTGTGCTACAATCCCCTATGTACCACATCCATGGAGATCTTGAGGACAAGATCAGATTGTTTACAGCATGCACAGCGCCATTTAAAAAATCATTCATTCCGCATTAAATACGTGAATGGAATGGTAACAAATCCTTATAACTGGTACAGTGGGGCATCGCCTCTGCCAGACATTCTATAGTTTGCAAAGCATAGATGTAGATGTAGACGTACTATTACAATTATTACGACACCATTAATTTCACCTAATCTTTATAAATAATGGCCTGTAGCTGTAGTACTTCGAGAATTTCTGCGTAAATTCTAGAACCACTCGTCCATCTACTGTCTCGAACACATGATATCTTAAATATAAGTGGGAGGGTGGAAGCATATCTACTGTGCCACCTGTTTCTGTGTGCAGCTTGGAAGTTTGTTATGAAAAGACTGGAAGAGTGTTTGCCGCTAGCGCCATCAGGAAAGAACATGGAGTAATTATAGGCTATTCTTTCCTGTGTTAGTGAAAAAAAGTACTGTGTTAGTAAAAAGACAAACGAACAATTGCTTACAGACTTTTATCTTACTTCATGTCTTAGCCCTGTATGACGCAGACGTATGTGATGTCCATAAATCATCTAGTTGTTAGACCATCTTATTATAAATATGTTTAACAGAGTCTGATGTTTCATGACTAAGTCGATTTGCAGAAGTTGTTGTCTGCGAAAGTTGAAAATATATTATGATTGAACTGAAAGTATTCTATGAGTACCCAATTATTTCAAGAATAGAGAAAGACTCTAATGAATTCCTATAACCAGCGAAAATCTTCAGAGAAGAAGCTTTTGAGAGACCGACGTAGCTGAATATTCAGAGAAGAGGATCAGCTAGTCACATCACGTAAGTCAGCTGATGAGAGTGAGGTGTGAATTGTGAATGCAATCCAGTTTCGCACCGCTTCTCGTGTCGTCAAAACTATTATATCATGGCGACCGTGACAGGACTCGAAGAAAGTGTGAATTTTAAGACGGAAACGGGTAAAAGATATTTTGAGTTGCCACAGCAACCAGGCATAACAAGATACGAGAACTGTTTCGAGTAATTGGATTTAGTCCAAGGAACCAAATGGAAGAAAGTGGAGAATGCAACACAGTAAAAGACTTAAGAAAGTAATAACATCAAAGGAATGGAGAGTAAACCTCAACATTTTAGACTAATAAGAGTTACACGGAGAATACTTGGACTAAGAAGATTGAATGTGAAGAGTACACAGCTCTCTTACACATGGAAACCGACTCCGACGGTGCCAGCTGCTGCTCACCGGTGCTGACTCCACATCCACTCGCTGACGTCGACGCTGACACCAATGTTCGATGCCGCCGGTACCAGTGCTGTTCACCGGTGCACAATTCACAACTGCTCACCGTCGCAGCTAGAGCTCTACGCCAGGTGAGCATAATACAATAATTGTTTGAGTATAAAGCAGACTAGGATCAAGAACAGCAACTAGCTTCAGAACCAACCGTGGCTATCAAAGTGAGTAGGGAAATGTCAGACTAGACTGTTGGCAAATTTAATTAAAGCCCAAAGTGCAGCTTTAAGAAATGAGATAGGCTCAGTACATTCTAGATTAGATTTAGTAAATACTCAGTTGAATGCTAAGTTGGATGAACAGAAGGTAGATTTTACTTTAAGTGAAAAGCTCGATGCATAGAGTGCTAATTTAAGTAGAGAAATAGACACAGTGAATATCCAATTAAATATTAAGTTAGATGCTCAGAGTGAGGTTTTAAGTAACCAGAGTGAAACCTTGAACAATCAAGCAACAAATATAGGTTTATTAAAGACTGAATTTGACACTTTAAATAAGAAACTCGAAAATATGAAGTTAGAACTAACTAGTTCTTCAAATACGCACGTAAATCAGCTGTTTACTGACTTTGACCAGACAGAATGAGCAATTTCAGAATTGAAGCTAGAATTTGATACTGAAGACAAATGTAATAGTGTAGAATCTGAATTAAGTGAAAAATTAGGATCATTTCAGAGTGTATGTAATATTACATTTGATGCTGTAAAGCAAAGATTACACACTTTAAAGGAAAGTGTTGAGAATCAGGACAAGCTAATTCCTATAGTCCAATCGCAAATTGCAGACGTTAACACTCGAGTTGATAATGTGGAAAGGAGTTTTAAAGAGAAACTGGCAACGTCAGACACAATAGATATAAGCAGTCTGGAGGAACAGGTGCCGGCCGCGGTGGTCTAGCGGTTCTAGGCGCTCAGTCCGGAACCGCGCGACTGCTACGGTCGCAGGTTCGAATCCTGCCTCGGGCATGGATGTGTGTGATGTCCTTAGGTTAGTTAGGTTTAAGCAGTTCTCAGTTCTAGGGGACTGATGACCACAGATGTTAAGTCCCATAGTGCTCAGAGCCACTTGAGCCACTTTGAGGAACAGGTAGGATAGACAGAAAGGTTGCTGTGAGAGTAACATCCGACAACGTGTCTCGAATTTTATCTTCTGAACTTAGTAATTCTAAGAGAAATGTAGATGAACTATGGAAAGAATTCAAACTTATGCAGGACAAAGTAGAAAATAGGGTGACTTCTCCTAACGTAGTATTAACTAGTGAAGTAATAACAGATTTACAATGGGGAGCAAATTCAGGGTTATCTAGAGAGTTCCGTAACTTTAAGCTGGATGGGGAAGTACAGCCTACTCATTTTTTGAAAAGCTTCCATCAAGCCTTGCCCAAGACTTGGGAACTTTCAAAAAAAGACTGAATTTGCGGTGGGATATCTTTTAGGAGAAGTCTCAGAGTGGGGTACAGTAAACATCGAAAATTTTTCGTCTTGGCAGGCTTCCAGAAGAAGTTTCAGTAGAAGTATTGTTCAGCAAGCGCCCAGGAAAAACTAATATCCGATATGCGGGACCCGAAGTATTACAACAGTACATGGGATACGATGCGAAAAGTATTTCGACTGGCATTTAACGAGAGCGAAGTACTTAGATAAACCGATGGAGGAAGAAGGGTTGGTCCGAATTTTAATAAGACGCTTACCCGTCTACGTTAGGAAAAATGTATTATGTAGTGGGTGGAAAACCATAGAAGAATTATTATCCTTTGTAGACGCACTTGATGCTTTAAACAAAGACCGCAACGATAACGTACATCAACGTGAAAATCAGAGTTACAGAAGAGGTAGTGATAATAGTAATTTTAAAAGACATGAGGCAAACTCAGCTAGAGGACACCGGTGTAACTGGAATAATAGTAACGAAAATTACCAGAAGAAGCATCCACCTTCAAATTTAGGTGTAGTAATTTCGTAAGAATTTGTACCAAGGAGTAATAGAGTACAAAATGATATCGTAATACCCCGATTTGGTAACCAACCAGTGATTACCAATAATGAGGAAAACATAGTGTGAACTGGATCCAGGGCCAGAACCCAGGTCATAGAAATGCAGTAGGATGCCTGTTTTATAATAGGTATGTTAATTTCATGCATAAAATACCAACAAAAGAATGCTTGTTACTAGAAGTCTCAAGCTAGACTACCAGTAATCCACAACCAATAATAGTAGGAATAGTGGAGAATGTTGAAGTTAACATATTTATGGACTCAGGGAGTGAGATGTCACTGATTTCTAAAGCGTTCTTTAAGACATTACGGACTAAACAACACTTACCGCTGTGGCCAATAACTAGTGTACATAGTCGGTATAACTGGAACGAAAAGTAAAGTGGTCAAATACGAAACCCAAGTAAACTGTAACATTGGGGATAACTCATTTCGTCAGACACTTTTAGTAGTAGAAAATATTAACAGGGATACCTTATTTGGGTTAGATTGGCTGTTACAATATAAAGTCATTTTAAACTTTCAGGAAATTCTTCCATTTTTTGAAAAGGGGGATAGTAGATATTGGATATCTTTTGTGACACATAACTGTTCTGGTAAACAAACAACTGAGAGTCGATGTCTAGATTAACTGCTACAGTAAGATTGTTACCCGCGACCGACAACATAAGTCACGTATCACACTGCACTGTAAACGAATGTCCAATACTAACCAATGACAAAAAATTAGATTTATCTAAAATTCTATTGGAATGTGAAATGGTATTTTCCGATCGTCCGGGTAGTATTAGTGACTATACATGTAAATTTAAAATCAGAGATAATACTCCATTTTTCTGTAAGCCATATCCAATACCGTCAAGCTTGATACAAGCAGTTAAAGAGGAAATAGATGAAATGATTGACAACAAAATAATAGAACGCAGTACGAGTGTCATGACTAACCCTTTAGTGGTATTAAAAAATGTTACAGGAGGTGTGCGATTAGTACTAGATGCGCGCACTTTGAATAAGCATATAGAGACAGAACGAGACAGGCCAATTAACACCGATGAATTGTTGTCCAAATTTGAGAAAGCAAAGTTTCTTAGCACGATGGACATGACTGCTGGATATTGGCAAATTAGGCTACATCCTGATTCAAAGAAGTATACAGCGTTTCTGTTTGATGGAAATTCGTATCATTTCAATTTGTTACCGTCTGGACTAAATATTTCGGTATCCGTGTTTATACATGCGCTGGACGAGGCATTAGGAAGAGAATTATTGAAGAATTTAATAATATATGTGGATGATATCCTTATAATCTCCGCTACCTGGAAAAAAATTGTATAACTCTGAGTAAAACCCTGAAAAAATTTAAAGAAAAGGGCATTACAGTTAAGCTGTCTAAACCGCACTTTGCGAGGGAAGAGCTTAAGTTTTTGGGGCATATTGCAGGAGTGCAAGGGGTTAGACCAGATCCAGAATGCATAAAAGCTATTAAGGTGTGTCCGCCACCTAAAACCATAAGATGGTTCAAATGGCTCTGAGCACTGTGGGACTTAACATCTATGGTCATCAGTCCCCTAGAACTTAGAACTACTTAAACCTAATTAACCTAAGGGCAGCACACACATCCACGCCCGATACAGAATTCGAACTTGCGGCCGTAGCGGTTGCGCGGTTCCAGACTGTAGCGCCTAGAGCCGCTCGGCCACACCGGATTTATTGGGGTGGCCGGATACTGTAGACGATATATACGAAGTGAAGAACTGAACGACCCAATAATTTTGCATTTGTTAAGAAAGGGAGTGCCGTGGATTTGGGACCAAGAGGCAAATGAGGCATCTGAAAACGTAAAAAGAGCACCAGTAGAAGCACCCATATTGCATCATCCGAGTATGGGCCAACCATTTAAGATTGCAATCGACGCATCTAAGTTGCTATCGTGGCAGAACTATACGAAGGAGAGTGGTGTATGGATAATGTAAATCACAGATCTATAGCTTTTGCTAGCCCTAGTCTTAATAAACACGAATTAAACTACACAGCCACTGAAAAGGAACTATTGGCAATAGTATGAAATATCCAAAAGTTTCAAACACTAGTACTGGGGTAAGAAATCCTTGTGTATACGGATCATCAAGCACTATCCTTTTTAATGAGTAGTCGGTTGAGCATAGTAGATTAATGTGATGGATGTTATTCCTACAGGAATATGATATTAAGATACAGTATGTAAAAGGTTCTGAGAATATTGTACCTGACGCTTTGTCTAGGTTACCTATGGGCATGGACGAATTAAAACGTACGGAAGGACCTGGCGTAATTTTTGCAATTAATTTTATGACAGTAGAATATCCGCACACTAGGGTACAAGAGATGGCTCAAAGAATAACTGAAAACATCCATCATGATTCCTATTTTATGGAAATATTTGCTGTGTGCATTAGGAACTCTTTATCTCCTAATCAAGCAGGGAAATGGAAGGTTATAGGGAATAATTTGTTTTGGAGAGACAGTATAACATCGCAACGTTGGCGTTTATGCATCCCGAAGTTAATGGAGGACGAGATTGTGTGGTATGTTCATACTGGATATGGACACTTCAGGAGAAACAAATGTATAGCTCATATGAATAAGTTCTTTTGTTTTAAGAAGCTAGGACATAAGGTAGCATCTTTAATTAGGACTTGTGAAATTTGTCAGAAGGTAAAACAGGGTAGCACTCATGTTAAATGCAAAATGTATCCAATCCTTCGTAATGTATTACACTATCTTACAGCAGCGGATTTCTTTTGACCAATTCCGAAAGGAAAGGGAGGAGTATCGTACATTTTTGTCCTCATAGAGTGTTGGTCGAAGTATGTTAAGTTGTATCCTATTAAGAAAGCAAATACACAAACCGTGGTTCACTGTCTAAACAATACTTTCTCGAGGTAGGCAAACCAAAACGATTTCTTACAGACAATGGGCCACAATTTGTCAGTCACGAAGTTAAAGAATTTTTACCTCGGAAGATATTCGTCAAGTATTAATATCCAACTATAACCCATCTTCAAATCCATGTGAATGAGTAATGAAGGAGAAATTATGCCGCACCTTCTGCCATGAAAAACATACGTTACGGGCAACGAAGATCAAAGATTTTGAACTTATTTTAAATGATCTACCACATTTATCAATCGGATTAACACCTTTAGAAGTAATAGGCAAACCTTTTATAAGAGAACCTCTTATTAAATGTTTCATTTGGACTGAACAGCCTACTGACGATTGCCAACTTAAACAGGCAATAGTCTCTAAAAATCGAATTGACAAGGCACAACAACGAGTGAGTAGACATAATGAGAAGGCTATCGAACCTCAGTACAAGGTCGATGACGTAGTTCTCATAAAACAGCATCTTCAGAGCTCTGCCCTGAAGAAGGAGACATATAAATTTTTCCAAAGGTATGAAGGACCTTACCGAGTACATGTGCTAATACATCCCAAAGCCTTATTTTTTGTAGATCCTCCCAGGGACGTTAATGTTCTGAGTTAATGGGTGGAGTGACGACCGTCAGATCCCTAGTTGTTTTCGGTGTTTCTTCTATACTATTTTTCCTACACTGAATTCCCATCAAATCTTAAACTATCCTTTAATCTATTCTTGAATTCTTAAACTATCCTATAATTTTAGCGTATAGAAAACCGAATATGACAGAAAAATAATATACTTAAGAGAATCACGGATAAACAGTGATCCCTAAACATGAAATGAATAGAATATTCTATTAGTGGAAAAAATAATGTCATGGTACTATTCAAACAGTGTGATATCTAGACGACATGAACTGAACAGAGTCTTTTATGTGTGTATAAAAGTGTAGTATAAACTGAATAACTAAACAACTATTTGATCATAGTGTATAATTTTCTATTTTTATAGAATATTTTATACCTTTTATGAGATGTGATGTAAAGGGGAGGGTTTGTATTAGTATTGTAAGGGGTGAGTATTGTAGATTACAGCATGATTTACACCAATAAATAAATCAGTGCTGACACAGAACACACACCACACCTTTCAAACGACCCTCGCAAACAAGTGTGACTGATTCTTCACCTTTTGCCATTCCATACAGGTTGCTAAGGTTTTCTTCAGGGACCTCATGGGTGAAGGTGAGAATGTCTATTCTCTAGGAGATGATTTAACACCTTACCTCCTCCGGCTTCTCACTCAAGTACTAGTGAGGTAGGGATCCTATGGAAGTGGGATGGGAAGGGTTTCCTGCCTTTGGGGCTATCTTGTCTCACTTATTCGATCTTAGCAACCATTTCTACTTTTTCCTTTCTTACTTCTCATTTGAGTTCCTATCTATCTTTCTCTCTTTCCATATTCAACTACTTCTATCGCAAATGTCCTTCTTATTTACTGTGGTTTCCAATAACCTACAACTTATTTCATATAAGTAGGCCAAAGAATCAGGCTGCACAAACTCACATCAACAAACACACAAAGATACACTTTAACACAAACACGACAATTACAAATTAGAAACCTGAAGCGATTTCACAACCGCCAAAGGATGTAGGGGAATAAGAATATATGCACATATGGGTAGATGCACACATTACACTGTTTTTATAAGTGATGGTTCTACATCATTTCTTTTTACTTTGTCTCTTCTTATATATATATACAGGTATATAAAGAAAGAAGGGTGGCAATCAACCCATGCATCTAAAGAGACAGGAGAAGGAGAGCTGGTGTAGTAATTATAAAACAGTGATAAGCCTAATTGGAGTTAATCATGATAACAGTTTGAGAAAAATCAGGGTAGCTAATATTCAGGTGAGTTATAGAGTAGTGGGGCTTGATCAGTATGTGGAGACATAGTATCTATGATGAGTTGCATATCTACTAAGAGTTGGTAAATACAGGTAGACATAGCGTCTACTATGAGGTGAACAATATGTATAGGCATAGTATCTGTTTATATGATAGAAGTGAGGAGTGGAAGAGGACTCTAGGGTATTAGATGGAGTATTAGAAAGTGGAGTTGAGGTGTAAAATAGATGTGTAGCTTTACCAGAGAATATTTAAATATAGTGTACATAAATATGTATACTAGGGCAATGAACCATGACGCCTACCCAGAAAGGATAAGGAGGGCACACCCAGCATTTATTGAATATAAAAGGCAGATAGGCTGACCTAAGAAAGGCTGACTTGTACTGCACGGACAGTGGCACCAAGAAGGGGATTGACCTGTACCATAGGAGAATAGGAATCAAGAGGGGCGTACCTACCGAAACGGAGTAGGGAGTGCACTCATAGGGTCAACTCTTAGGTATAGGCACTGTTCCTAAAGGGGAAAAGTACAGTATCTTGACAGAAATCACACATTTTATAGGAATTAGTCTGGTAAGTTTGAATTCTATGCATCACCAGCCTTATTACGTTTTATGTTTACAAGTGACAAAAAAAGGCACACTTTTATTTTACCCAAAGTTCTTCCAAACAACAATAAGTAATGAATATGTACATACTTAGGAAAGGTAGAATGGAAAGTTGGAACAAACCGTAGATTACTAATGGGTCATGCACACCTGGAATTAACGATTGGAGAAAAAGCAGAAAATAGAAAAATTTTGAGCCTCTCGATTTTCAGATATTGAAAGAACTAACTCCAACATGGATTGAAAAGTTCACATTTTATAATTGCAGTAAAATGGAAAAGAGGTATGACTAGGTAATAAGAACAAGAGTATTTACGGTTATTAGTAGAAAAAGACGTATTGTTGAAAAATAGTGTTATCCTATGTGACATTAATGTACATGGTGATTATGTATAAAATATTGCGTGTTCAAGCCGAGGGTAGAGATATGTAGTGCTTCGAGAATTTCTGCGTAAATTCTAGAACCACTCGTCCATCTACTGTCTCGAACACATGATATCTTAAATATAAGTGGGAGGGTGGAAGCATATCTACTGCGCCACCTGTTTCTGTGTGCACCTTGGAAGTTTGTTATGAAAAGACTGGAAGAGTGGCGGTCCACTGACGACGACACGTGTTTGCCGCTAGCGCCATCAGGAAAGAACATGGAGTAATTATAGGCTATTCTTTCCTGTGTTAGTGAATGTGATTATTGTAAAAAGACAAACGAACAATTGCTTACAGACTTTTATCTTACTTCATGTCTTAGCCCTGCGTGAGGCAAGACATATGTGATATCCATAAATCATCTGGTTGTTAGACCAATCATATTATAAATATGTTTAATAGAGTCTGATGTTTCATGACTAAGTCGACTTGCAGAAGTTGTTGTCTGTGAAAGTTGAAAATATATTATGAATGAACTGAAAGTATTCTATGAGTACCCAATTATTTCAAGAATAGAGAAAGACTCTAATGAATTCCTATAAACAGCGAAAATCTTCAGAGAAGAAGCCTTTGGGAGATCGACATAGCTGAATATTCAGAGAAGAGGATCGGCTAGTCACATCACGTAAGTCAACTGATAAGAGTGAGGTGTGAATTGCGAATACAATCCAGTTTCGCGCCGCTTCTCGTGTCGTCAAAACTATTAGATAGCATACTTTCAGATCGGAAAATTCCCATGTTGCAGGCCGAAACTAATAACAGATATCCTTCCCTGCAGTCTTGGCATATAAAAAGCTTTCCTAAGGAAAACTACAACAAAATACTCCTGTTCCTGAATCTTTCTTGTATGACATTCAGAACAGAAAGACAGAGTCGGGAAAATTCAGTTTGTGATCAGTCTTTATGTGATTTAATATACCCTTGTAAGATACATCCAACACAGAAAAGTCCCAGATCGGTTGGAAATATATGTAATCCTGAAGTTTTGCGGAACATAGTTAATAGAAAAACATTCCAGTAAAACTTTGCTTTTATATGGTTGTATGGCTAAATCTGAATTTGAAATAAGTGAAATAATCTGTGGGTTACATGGATCAATTGGATTGAATACTGCATATCATTAAGTCACTGGATAATTGTACGTTTATAAAATTAATACTTAAGGCACGATATTGCTAAAATAGCTTTCTCCTGAATTAGTTTATCATCAGCTTATTATACAGATCCAATCTTTGCAGAATGACTACCCACTTGCAGAAGGATATCAACATGGTTTCACAGAGGCCTTTATACTTCTTACTTCATATACAAATGGGACCTAACATAGTTTGAAGTTATAACTTAAAAGTAACTATCTGGTACAGGAAATTACAGGCCTTTCTGTCTGTAATTCGCATTGTCTAAAGTGAAACCATATTCCACATAAGATTTCCAGAAAGGAACTAAAACAATAATCAGAGTATTGCACCTGTCGAAAGCTGGACAACTTACTTTGTAATACTCATACAAAAAAGACGTAATTCACCATACCTCCCATGCAGCAACTAAGTTTCCAGTCACAACAAAAAATTGTGATCATATGCTCTTGTTTTTTCAGAAGTGTTACAGAGTATGATGCAAGCCTTTGTCAGGATTGTCCGTTACCACAAGATTCTTGGAATATCATATTCCTTAAGCTATATGCCAAGAAGAACATAATTGAAACAAGCTTTATTAAATAAGTAAGCAAATACATCAATGTACACAAAACACAGCATAGTTACAGAACATAAGTAAAAATGTATACCATCGCTCATCTTTTTCTGTGATATGTACATGCATTTATACCCTGATTCACTATTCCAAAAAGAAATTCAGCAATTGTGTAACTTAACAAAACCTTACACTTTGCTTTCAGAACATATGGAGAATGCTTACACAAAGCATGGGTATTAATACAGTAGTATGGCATGGCTCTGCAGGGAGTGCTGAATAATATACATTCTGTACTTCTTTGTCGAAAACATGGCTCTGCAGGGAGTGCTGAATAATATGCATTGTGTACTTCTTTGTCGAAAACAAAAAGGTATATGATCAACAAGGCCTTTGGTGCAAAGCAAAAGATTTTATATATTATTTTTCTCTATGTAAATATCTATTCATACTTGACAGGACGGAACAGATCATTAAAACTTCCCACAGCGCAATTCAAATGATGACAGTGAACAGTGTGGAATGAGATGGGATAACCAGTACGTCAAGGCGAAAGTTTCTCGAGAAAAGAATTTTGAGGTTTACATTTGTGTGGGGGTGGTGCCCTCATGTGGTAACATGAGAAGTTAACCTTTTTTCGCCACACTCATACATTAGTGGACATTGTGCCTTATCGTCTTCTTAGACATTATTTTACTTTCAATATTATTCGCTATTGACTATTACATCACGGAAGACGCTTCATCTCTCATATATATTATCAGTGTGATAACTTATCTACATATTTACAGACATTTATCTCAAATTTTGAATTTTAACATTTCTTCACAACCTGTACATAAAAAAATTCTTTTCCATATAAAATGGAACTTCAATTAACCAGTTATACAACTTTCTGTTAAATAATTTACACGGCATGGACCACGCTAAGGGTGGTAGTTTGTTAAAGATTTTTAGTCAGTTGACACTGGTAGAGCTGGTTGCCTTTAACAGTCCTAGGCTTGGAATATCCATTTCAATTTCTCCCCTCATACTGTGCAGGTGCATATCTCCTCTTATTTGAAACTCTTTTGCATTTTGTTAAATGTATAGTAATGAGACATATAGGCGAAGATATACAATGAAAAAATTAAGTATATTAAATTTACTAAACAGAGATCGACAGTGACATCTTGGTATAGCCATAGGCTTTCATTTATGACTTTTTTTGTATCTTCTGTATCTACTTTATATGTGTAGTGTGCCCCCATACCAGCAGTCCATAAGAAATGTGAGACTGGAACAGCCCAAAATGAGCAAATCTTAAATATTCTGAAGTAAACAAATCTCTCAGTTTCTATTCGGGTATGTTATTGGTGACATTTTTTTTACAGATATATGGATGTGTTTCCCCCAGGTCAACTTGGAGTTATTATGGAATCCTAAACGTTCGACCATTGCATTTTCTATATCGTTAGATAGTCCTAACAGAAGACAAGGGCTGCTGTTAATGCTGCAGAGAACCATTTCCCTTCTACACCCAATGATTCCATTGACACATATGTATTACTGAGCTGTCTTCATGAGTTGCAGTTATTGTTGTGTCTTCAGCAACCCAGATCACACGTTGGTGAACACGATGTGGCTAATCATTGACTGAAATTAAGGAAAAGAATGGTCCAAGAACTCGTACCTGTGATACATCTGTCTCAACGGTTTTCTTCAGAGAATGTCTCATTGAGACATAGTTTTCTGCTACTTCAGTATGAAGCTACTGTTTTTAATAACGTATTCTGTACTCCACAAAGTAAAGCTACTCAAGCAATATTTCATAAGGAATACAATCAAATACTTTACTTACATCACAGAAAACAAGTGAGGCAGTATTCTTACTTTAATCTAGTTTACAATGTTAGAACTGCTGAAGTGGTATTTTGTCCCTGTCTGCAGCCAAACCGATTGTCTGAAAGCAGTTTTTTTTTATTCAAAATGATCACTGAGGTGATTGTATATAAGAGTCAAATATTTTGGAAATTATAGGAGGTACTGAGACAGGTCTATAAGCTTGGAAAAGACTTTTGCCTCTTTAAAAAAAACAGCTGTAAATTTCGAATATTTTTATGGTTAAGGGAACTACAAAACTGTAGATCAGATGAATAGTGTTCTTGGATGACCCATACTAAACTATAGTATTAGAGTTAGAGTATTTTTTACTGCTGTTATGACATCAGTGGATGTGATAATTTTCTATTTAAAAGACTGTATTACTGCCAGCTGCTAGCCAAGTGGTTAACTTGCAGACATGTCAATCAAATTGATTCTGTTTCGAATGTCTTTCACTAAAGACACGGAGAACTCCTTCAGTTGATGATGTTCAATTGACACTTCTTGTTTGTGATTAGGAGTGTATACTTGTGTGATAATTTGCCATGCCACTTTGCACTTATTTGGAGCCATTTCTGTAAACCTTTCATAAGCTAATTTTTTCGTATGAAGAAGTTGAGTTCCATAAAAAAATATATTTCAGATATGTTGTATAAT
The DNA here is from genome assembly GCF_021461385.2 of Schistocerca piceifrons. Taxonomy (NCBI): domain Eukaryota; kingdom Metazoa; phylum Arthropoda; class Insecta; order Orthoptera; family Acrididae; genus Schistocerca; species Schistocerca piceifrons. Next base: position 1,107,227,253 of record NC_060139.1, read on the forward strand.
CTATAGCAGCCTGTTTAGTGTCTCTCTTACAATTATATCTATATACACTTCACAGTATCAACATTTGTTCCCGAATGCTTTCAAGTTCTATAGTATACCAGCTTGGCAAGTTTGTTTTAGGCTTACTATTCAAATTAGTCTTCCTTTGAGGTCAATAAGGGTAGCATACATCAATATATTTGTCAAGGAATCTATCAAACATATTTTCAACATTAGTTTGTCCAATCTGTGTTTCGTACAAAAAACCCCATTTTATGTAACGTAGTCTACGAACAAATACATTCAAAAACTCATATTACAGAACTCTGATCCATGTCACTACATTTTATTCGTGATAGGTGTTACTGGTGTGACACGACAGTTTGCTATAGAGTACTGTTCATCATCAGAGAAACATCTGTCTGCATGGGTAACAGTAAAAGTTTCATTAGAGAAGTTAACAATAGTATTATTAAGTAGGTTTATTTATGAGTAGCACTTCTGTTTGTACAGACTAAATTTAATGGCCTAAAGAGACTGAAAAAAGATCTTGATTCACGTTTGTCAGAGTTTGATATTTCTGTAGTGAAGTCACTGCAGATGAAGATATTTTCTTTTTCGTTTGTTTTTGTGACACACTGCAAATGATTTGTGGCAATTTGGATTTTTTCCCTTTAGTATTCTTAGACATAAGATGTCAGATATCTGAAAGAAAAAAATTTTAGTTTTTAACATACCTGGACAGAGAGAAAAGCCTACATTGCATACAGATAAGATCGTTAGTTCATGAAGCAACTGTCACTTTTCTTGAAGTGAAAAAGTCAACTAAACTGAAGGACAAAAATGGTTGTTTTGGACAACTTTTTGCACTCATAAGGAGATAAACACAATGAATAAGGTAATCAGGTTCTATGGGTTGCCCTATAAATATTGGCTAATATGTTTCTTTGTGTATGTATTTCCACTAGCGAGTAAATATTGATATTTTGAAATGTTTGGAAGACAGTTTTCCTGCCATTCTACTTCTGAGCTGTTTATCATACCAAATTTATCAAGAATATCCATTATGAAGTTTACTTTGATCATTAATAAACTTTATCAGGACGGGTTCTATAATTTGTATACTATATTCTGACTTTTTTAATCGCAGATGGTATGTCATAATCTCACCATCACCATTTGGTACTGAGCTACGCAAAGTGATGTTGTGCTGATGTTCTGATTTGTGTGAACCATTTGACTGCAATGGTGCCTGTTATTGTATTTCGTTAACGCTTAGTGTGAGTTGGTCTTATGTGGCATAGATGTGTCATTTTTATTACATTGTTTCCACAAGAAACATGGTTTTTTTAGTTAAGCAGTATGAAATATTTAAACATTGTTGTTGTTGTTGTGGTCTTCAGTCCTGAGACTGGTTTGATGCAGCTCTCCATGCTACTTTATACTGTGCAAGCTTCTTCATCTCCCAGTACCTATTGCAGCATACATCCTTCCGAATCTGCTTAGTGTATTCATCTCTTGGTCTCCCTCTACTATTTTTACCCTCCACACTGCCCTCCAATACTAAATTGGTGATCCCTCGATGTCTCAGAACATGTCCTACCAACCGATCCCTTCTTCTAGTCAAGTTGTGCCACAAGCTCCTCTTCTCCCCAATTCTATTCAATACCTCCTCATTAGTTATCTGATCTACCCATCTAATCTTCAGCATTCTTCTGTAGCACCACATTTCGAACGCTTTTATTCTCTTCTTGTCTAAGCTATTTATCGTCCACCTTTCACATCCATACATGGCTACACTCCATACAAATACTTTCAGAAACGACTTCCTGACATTTAAATATATACTCGATGTTAACAAATTTTTCTTCTTCAGAAACGCTTTCCTTGCCACTGCCAGTCTACATTTTATATCCTCTCTACTTCGACCATCATCAGTTATTTTGCTCCTCAAATAGCAAAACTCCTTTACTACTTTAAGTGTCTCATTTCCTAATCTAATTCCCTAAGCATCACCTAAGTCAACTCAACTACATTCCATTATCCTCATTTTGCTTTTGTTGATGTTCATCTTATGTCCTCCTTTCAAGACACTATCCATTCCGTTCAACTGCTCTTCCAAGTCCTTTGCTGTCTCTGACAGAATTACAATGTCATCAGCGAACCTCAAAGTTTTTATTTCTTCTCCATGGATTTTAATACCTTCTCCGAACTTTTCTTTTGTTTCCTTTATTGCTTGCTCAATATACAGATTGAATAACATCGGGGAGAGACTACAACCCTGTCTCAGTCCCTTCCCAACCACTGCTTCCCTTTCATATCCTTCGACTCTTATAACTGCCATCTGCTTTCTGTACAAATTGTAAATAGCCTTTCGCTCCCTGTAATTTACCCCTGCCACCTTCATAATTTGAAAGACAATATTCCAATCAACATTGTCAAAAGCTTTCTCTAAGTCTACAAATGCTAGAAATGTAGGTTTGCCTTTCCTTATTCTTTCTTCTAAGATAAGTCGTAGGGTCAGTATTGCCTCACGTGTTCTAACATTTCTACGGAATCCAAATTGATCTTCCCTGAGGTCGGCGTCTATCAGTTTTTCCATTTGTCTGTAAAGAATTTGCGTTAGTATTTTGCAGCTGTGACTTATTAAACTGATAGTTCGGCTTAAACATTAAGAGATTGAAATGGTCTGCGATATCAACTACAGTATTAAATAATTAATGGACACTAAACGACCAGCTGAATATGCAGTTCCTGGCAGTAATAAAACGCCATGACCAACGATGTATTATGTTGATTATTCGTCTACTCTATTATTAATATTCGTAGATGGTTCAAAAATAGGACCTAAGGGATCACTTTGCTGATCTTTATTATGCCCACAACTATTACAATTCAAACAATATATTCTCCCACCACACTCCTGCTTCATTATGACACAAGCAATAGTCATAAAAGAGGCCCAAGTATATTACAGACAAACAGGACATCACAACACAGCAGTTATACCAGATTCCAAAAGTGTTATTCAGTCTACTGAAAGTCCAAAATGAAACTTCAATATGAACATATACACAAAAGAAATTTTCACATGGCGGCACAAAGGAATCACCTCTACTTTGACTTGGACCCCTGGTCACTCAGTCACACTTACAGCCATCCTGTGTGTTCAGCGGTTCAGTATACACTTTTCTCAATTGTGCATATATTTAAAAAATCATTAGCTGCTTCTTTCTCATATTAAATGATTTTATGTACGTTTTCATAGTACACTCACGTTCAGAAAAAACAGATCACCTCGAAAGATTAGAGATAGGAGGCCGACGCTAACAATGGGACAAAGTTTGTACCACCCCACAGTGCATTGTTGCCAAATTTATTCAAGGCAGTGAAAAATTAGTGTGTGTTGGGAATGTATGAAATGCCAAAGCATTGCCCTGGCACGTTCAGTTTCTCTTCTGAATGCCTGTGAGTATGTCTATGGGTGTTCCCTCATCAGGGAGGGGCAAGAGGAAACGTTAGTAGTGAAATGTGCATCAGCACTGGTGGAAGCAGCATCTGAAATGTGAGTCACACTGATGAGAACGCACGAATTTACCTGAATTAAGAAGCTGCAGTCAAGCATTTAGCATGTGTGCATTCACTGTAAAGGAGTGATTTTATTCAGTTATTTATTTTGCTTTAGTTTTCATATGCATATTCATCTGTTCTTGGAGTTTGTTTTCAAAAATATAATGAACAGCATTTAGTATCTTTCTTTTGACAGCTTTAAATTTGGAAGAGAAGACAGCGGATCCAAGAAGGCGGCGATAGATGTGGCAACCTCGCAATGATGTCATGGTGGGATGTTCAAATTTTGGCAGGGAGATAAGGGCACTTGAGCTACCTCCAACAACCTAAGAAAAAGGCGGGAAAATAGATCACATGGGCTACTTCCTTAGTCATCCAACCACCATGTCATCCTTGGAATTGGTGGAAAAAGGACTCAGCCTGTGCTCGGCTGCTGAATAGGATGGATGTAAGTCTTTATTTTGCAAGCAGTCTTTATTCAAACAATCTGAGTTGTCATAGGCAGTAGCTCCATTCAGTGTCTTCACCATGAGGCCCACTGTCCAACTGACCTAGTTCACAGTCGTCACTGACCAGAGGGCACTGTCATCCGATGGCAGTCTGGGGCAAAAATGGCAGGAAAAGGACTCTGTGTCTAGCTGCTGGGAGAGGAAGGTGTGTACTTTATTTATGTTGGAACAATTTATTTAGGGGTGGATTTCGCGTAGTTCATTTATTACACTGATAAAAGCACTCGCTCTGTCGTGTTTGGGGTCACACTACATAGCCTATAGACCTGCAAACTACTCATAAAACACCAAAATAATGCAGTATAGACATGCAAACAACTCGCAAATTGTCCAAATAAAACATATTTAACGCTCTGACAACATGCTTACTAATTGTAAACTGTCGAAGTAATTCATTGCACAGCCTACAGAACTATTCACATATGCAACCATCCACTACTTGCGAAATTGTCAAAAATAATGCATATTTGACACCCTGCTGACATGTTCACAAAGCTTGAACAGCCGAAAATAACGCACTGCCCAAACACTTATTGCATGTAAAAAAAGCTTTCGAATATCGTTATGAAATTCAACTGTGGCTTACGATGAAACTGTTCCAACGCGCGCACACGCCGACGCCAGCTGGATGCGGGCCAGCGCCGGAGAGATGAACGCTGGGGTGCGAGCCGTCACTCTGACACGTCTTTTTTAGGGTATACAGCTACAATGCTTTGAGTCTTATACTGACGTCATGAATAAATATCAGCCAAGTCTTTCTCTGAATGCGCTACAGAAATCTGTTGCAGTGCTTCCCAGAATAGCACAGGGTGCATTCTCCCAAGCGATCATAATGGGACAACCCGTCCCACATGCGAGACATGTCTAACTGTGTGTATGTGCTTACCTGCCCAGTGTGACAGACGCATTGCCGCAAAATGTTCACGCAGCAACTCACTGTCGCAGGTGCAGCTAGAAGGTTCTCAATGTTATACTGATATCACATGGCTATGTCAATAAGAGTCAAGTCTACCTATCGGAAATAGTAAAGTGCCGCAGAAATAGTAAACGGTCACTTTTGTAGGCTCTTTCGTGATCTCTCAGCTTGTCTGCATAAAAATTCTTGTTTTAACAGGACCTGTTTACGAAAATAGCTCGGAATAACACTGAATGCATACTTCCTGATGGTGCTAACGAGGCACCCCATCCATCAGTGTTATCCTTCCTGGAAATCGTGAAGTCCGGCTATCAACAAACATCTCTGAAACGTCAAACTTTCTCACTGCTGTGTAGTGGCTGCTATGTAGCATCACAAAGGATCTCTTGTAAACGAATGGAGCATTCTGATTGGCTCTTACTGAATTTACCTGCCAAATTACTGATGCTGCCAGTGTGGAAGCACTGTCTGCTTTTTTTTTCTGCAGGAGTTTGTCTTTCAGTGGCAAAACTTCTGTACAGGGCGAGTGTTTTTATCAGTGTAATACACTCCTGGAAATGGAAAAAAGAACACATTGACACCGGTGTGTCAGACCCACCATACTTGCTCCGGACAGTGCGAGAGGGCTGTACAAGCAATGATCACACACACGGCACAGCGGACACACCAGGAACCGCGGTGTTGGCCGTCGAATGGCGCTAGCTGCGCAGCATTTGTGCACCGCCGCCGTCAGTGTCAGCCAGTTTGCCGTGGCATACGGAGCTCCATCGCAGTCTTTAACACTGGTAGCATGCCGCGACAGCGTGGACGTGAACCGTATGTGCAGTTGACGGACTTGGAGCGAGGGCGTATAGTGGGCATGCGGGAGGCCGGGTGGACGTACCGCCGAATTGCTCAACACGTGGGGCGTGAGGTCTCCACAGTACATCGATGTTGTCGCCAGTGGTTGGCGGAAGGTGCACGTGCCCGCCGACCTGGGACCAGACCGCAGCGACGCACGGATGCACGCCAAGACTGTAGGATCCTACGCAGTGCCGTAGGGGACCGCACCGCCACTTCCCAGCAAATTAGGGACACTGTTGCTCCTGGGGTATCGGCGAGGACCATTCGGAACCGTCTCCATGAAGCTGGGCTATGGTCCCGCACACCGTTAGGCCGTCTTCCGCTCACGCCCCAACATCGTGCAGCCCGCATCCAGTGGTGTCGCGACAGGCGTGAATGGAGGGACGAATGGAGACGTGTCGTCTTCAGCGATGAGAGTCGCTTCTGCCTTGGTGCCAGTGATGGTCGTATGCGTGTTTGGCGCCGTGCAGGTGAGCACCACAATCAGGACTGCATACGACCGAGGCACACAGGGCCAACACCCGGCATCATGGTGTGGGGAGCGATCTGCTACACTGGCCGTACACCACTGGTGATCGTCGAGGGGACACTGAATAGTGCACGGTACATCCAAACCGTCATCGAACCCATCGTTCTACCATTCCTAGACCGGCAAGGGAACTTGCTGTTCCAACAGGACAATGCACGTCCGCATGTATCCCGTGCCACCCAACGTGCTCTAGAAGGTGTAAGTCAACTACCCTGGCCAGCAAGATCTCCGGATCTGTCCCCCATTGAGCATGTTTGGGACTGGATGAAGCGTCATCTCACACGGTCTGCACGTCCAGCACGAACGCTGGTCCAACTGAGGCGCCAGGTGGAAATGGCATGGCAAGCCGTTCCACAGGACTACATCCAGCATCTCTACGATCGTCTCCATGGGAGAATAGCAGCCTGCATTGCTGCGAAAGGTGGATATACACTGTACTAGTGCCGACATTGTGCATGCTCTGTTGCCTGTGTCTATGTGCCTGTGGTTCTGTCAGTGTGATCATGTGATGTATCTGACCCCAGGAATGTGTCAATAAAGTTTCCCCTTCCTGGGACAATGAATTCACGGTGTTCTTATTTCAATTTCCAGGAGTGTAAATGAACTACTCGAAGTTAAACCCTGCAAAAGTGGTCTACAGATCGTCAAATATGGAAAGACACTTGCTCAAATACACTACTCTGCCACTGAGGACGGAAGCTTGAATATCAAAGCGTGAAACCGATCTCCAAATCGGCAATATATCACCACGTACCATGTCGATGTAGTAAACATACGATTCGTATCCTGTGCCATACAAAATCATCTCTTTTGCATCATGCATATAGGTGTCGACTGCCAGACACTCGTACATATACTGCGAAGACAGGCAGCATAAGAACATGCACCATACATCTACATCTACGTGTTTACTCTGCAATTCACACTTAAGTACCTGGCAGGGGGTTCATCGAACCATTTTCATATTACTTCTCTACCATTCCACTCTCGAATGGCACATGGGAAAACGGAACACCTAAATCTTTACGTTCGAGCTCAGATTTTCTTATTTTGTTATGATGATCATTTCTCCCTTACATAGGTGGGTGTAAACAAGATATTTTCGCATTCGGAAGAGAAAGTTGGCGACTGAAATTTCGTAAACAGATCTCGCTGCAAAGAAAACCGCCTTTGTTTCAGTGACTGCCACCCTAACTTGCGTATCATATCAGTGGCACTATAAACCCTATTGCACGATATCATGAAATGAGCTGCCCTTCTCTGCACTTTTTATATGTCCTCCGTCAATCTTACCTGGTAAGGATCCCATACCGCGCAGTAATATTCCACCAGAGGACAGACAAGTGTAATGAAGGTTGTCTCTTTAGAGGGTTTGTCGTATCTTATAAGTGTTCTGCCAACAAAGCGCAGTCTTTCTTTCGCCTTCTCCACTATATTATCTATGTGGTCTTTCCAATTTAAGTTGCTCGTAATTGTAATTCCTAGCCATGTAGTCGAATTGACAGCCCTTCGATTTGTGCGATTTATTGTATACCCAAAATTTATCGGATTTCTTTTAGTACCCATGTGGATGACCTCGTACTTTTCTTTGTTTAGTGCCAATGGCCACTTTTCACACCATACAGAAATTCTCTCTAAATCATTTTGTAATTGATCATCTGATGATTTTACTAGATGGTAAATTACAGCTCATCTGCAAACAATCTAAGGGGGCTGCTGAGATCATCACCTAGATCTTTGATGTAAATCAGGGCCTATGACACTACCTTGTGAAATGCCAGATATCATTCCTGTTCTCCTAAATGATTTACTGTCTATCACTACAAACCGTGACCTCTCTGAGAGGAAATCATGAATCCAGTCAGACAACTGAGACGATACTCCATTTGCACACAATGTGATTAATAGTCGCTTGTGAGGAACGGTATCAAAAGCCTTCTGCAAATCTAGCAATATGGAATCGATCTGAGATCCCTTGTCGACAGCAGTCATTACTTCATGGGAATAAAGAGCTAGTTGTGTTGCACAAGAACGATATTTTCTGAATCTGTGTTGTTATGTATGAATAAGTCATTTTTCTGAAGGTGATTGTCACAGCACTAGATACTTCCCGTGAGGTCGGCGGTCATCCACTGCAGCCGATGGTCACAAGTAATCTGCCCCGATGCGTGACTAGAGTGCCCACAGTGGGCCACAGTCACTCTCTGAACTGTTGTACAAAGTCAGGTTCGGTTCCCCTCGGCACAAAGGTGCTTTTGTTTCTGGCTCCGACCTGTTTCCTTGCTTGCCTTCTACACTTATCTCCAGACTCTGGGATTACAAGAACGCATGTCTTTTCAATGTTGGAACACGTGAGGCAATACTGACCTTAGACTTATCTTAGAAGAAAGATTAAGGAAAGGCAAACCTCGTTTCTAGCATTTTAGACTTAAGAGAAAGTTTTTGACAATGTTAGCTGGCATACTCTCTTTAAAATTCTAAAGGTGGCAGGGGTAAAATACAGGGAGCGAAAGGCTATTTACAATTAGTATGGAAACCAGATGGCAGTTATAAGAGTCGAGGGGCATGAAAGGGAAGCAGTGGTTGGGAAGGGACTGAGACAGGGTTGTAGCCTTCCCTGATGTTATTCAATCTCTATACTGAGCAAGCAGTAAAGGAAATGAAAGAAAAATTCGGAATAGGTATTAAAATCCATGGAGAAGAAATAAAAACTTTGAGGTTCGCCAATGACATTGTAATTCTGCCAGAGACAGCAAAGGACTTGGAAGAGCAGTTGAACCGAATGGACAGTGTCTTGAAAGGAGGTTATAAGATGAACATCAACAATAGCAAAACAAGGATAATGAAATGCCGTCGAATTAAGTCGGGTGATGCTGAGGGAATTAGATTAGGAAATAATACACTTAAAGTAGTAAAGGAGTTTTGCTGTTTGGGAAGCAAAATAACTGATGATGCTCGAATTAGAGAGGATATAAAATGTAGACTGACAGTGGCAAGGAAAGCGTTTCTGAAGAAGAAAAATTTGTTAACATCGAGTACAGATTTAAATGTCGGGATGTCGTTGCTGGAAGTATTTGTATGGAGTGTAGCCATGTATGGAAGTGAAACATGGACGATAAATAGTTTAGACAAGAAGAGAATAAAAGCTTTCGAAATATGGTGCTACAGAAGAATGCTGAAGATTAGATGGGTAGATCACGTAACTAATGAGGAGGTATTGAATAGAATTGGGGAGAAGAGGAGTTTGTGGCACAACTTGACAAGAAGAAGGGCTCGGTTGGTAGGACATGTTCTGAGGCATCAAGGGTTCACAAGTTTAGCATTGGAGGGCAGTGTGGAGGGTAAAAATCGTAGAGGGAGATCAAGAGATGCATACACTAAGCAGATTCAGAAGGATGTAGGCTGCAGTAGGTACTGGGAGATGAAGAAGCTTGCACAGGATGGAGTAGCATGGAGAGCTGCATCAAACCAGTCTCAGGACTGAAGACCACAAAAACAACAACAACAAGTTATTTCACATGGTTGCCAGAATATCATACCATTTTCGCGATACTTCTCAATATCAAGCACACAGCAATACCGTTTGCTTAGCAGTACCGCTTGCGCAGTATATTTAGAAACTCGAAAATTTAGAGGTCGAGCGTGCTGTAAGCCACTGAGTGACTACACAAGGATCTCGTCTGCAAAGACCTTTATGTGAAACCTTGGAAAAATAAAGGAAACATATTTCCAATTGCAAAAACCGATGTCGGTGATATAAAATGATCCTTATTATTTACAAAGTCAACTAAGGTGTTTCTCATGTCTAGAGAACCAGCATACGTGTCTTCCACCCGTCTTTCACCTGTTGGATGCGCACGCCACAATTGATATTCTCACAAACAAATAACGATAGGAAATATGCAAATGCAGTCAACCGGACAATTTATATTGAAGGGAATAATAGTCCAGCGCAAACACACATCCATACTGTCTTCTGAAATTTCCACATGATCACAAAAACTGTCCAACACAGTGAGAATTAGTTTGCTATTCAGCCATTAGAGGACGACACGGTTAAGTCAGCTAGATTCCTGCATCGCAAGAGCCCTTTCCATTCAGACAGCTTGTAACACCACAATCGATAGTGAGTAGTTTATTATGTGAAGTATAAAGTGTTTACTCTTTTCTGCTTAATGTCTTTGCATTAGTGTAAGGAAGTGGAGTTTAGCGAAATATGTTTTGTGGAATTATAACGGTGTGAAACTTCATTAAATCTGTTCGTTTATGTACTAGAAACTGCAATGTAAAAACTGGTTCATATTTAGGGATTTTGTATTGTATAATATAAAAGACATATGATTCCTCTCCACTACGAAAGTGGTTTGGCATGCAAAGAAAAGATGGAAGTGGCGGTCAGGCTGAGTGGGATGTGAGAGAGCACAAGTGTCAGTCAGTGGCCAGCAGTTGTGGAGTCAACACCGCAAGTGCCGACTGAGGCATTCGGTATCCTCATCTACGATGGAATGGCCTCCGATGTGGTTACAGCTAAAAAAAAAAAGGGTTCTCTCGCATTGGGAATGGGTCTAAAAATAATATTTACGTCGACAAGAGAAAATGAAAGAGCAATAATCAGCCAGATGAGAGACTAGGTAACCGCCACGTGCTCTCCACCGCTATTGCGCCACTGCTCCGACAACTTCAGGAGGTTAGAACTGTATATCAGTATGAACCAGTGTGTGTGTTTAACTTTTTTGTATCCCGCCTGGATGGTGGCACAGGAAAAGGTGAAAATCTCTCAGTACCGCCGTGTGAATTAAAATCACCTTTACTTTAGCAGCAAGAGTAATCCATAACTTTGCTCTGAGGTGCGAAGCCGAAGCAAAGTGTCCCAGCCGTCTGCTCTCGATCAAACGGACATAATCAGGAGCGGAGGGGCGGAGCTCGTAGATGTTTCCCGCTCCGGCTAGAGTGCGCTGTCGTCGGTGTCTGTCGTAGCACCAACTGTAGAACTCGTATTTAGGCCGTGGCATCGTAGCTATCGATACCACAGCCCTCCCCCCTGAAACGACGCACGGTCGTTGAGTCCGGCTTCCGACGGCGGGTGGAGGGAGCCAGGGGCGGCGCAGCTGAGGGGGCGGGCAGCGGAACTGCCGGAGCGCGCTGTCCACCCGCGACCCCGAATTGCTCGCGAGGCGGCGAGGAAAACGCCTTGTGGTAAGCCTGTCCAGGCCGCGCACCGCCACTGGGTATGCTCGGATAAGGAGGCGGACCAACGACCTCCACGGACGGCGGCGGCGGTGGCGTGACGTCAGCCTCAGCGCCCATCGGTTCTGCCACCGCGGAGGAAGACGGCGGCGGCGAGAGGTGGTGCCTCGGCGGCGGCGAGAGGCGGCCGTCCGGTGCAGCTGACCAGACCGGCAGCGGCGACGACGGCAGGAGCGCCCGCGGACGCCGCGGAGCCTCCAGTTCTGCCTGAAAACAACCAGTGGCAGAAAACTGACAGTGACGGAGGGACCAGAAATAAGGTGTGGCCGAGCTGGCGAAGAATACGTCCCTGCCCCCAGCGCTGCCTGCCAGAGAAAGCGCGATACGACACCAAATCGTGCGGTGCCGAGCCAGAACGAGGCGAAGCAGCGGGAGCGAGCGGCGGCGGGTGCAAAAGCTGCAGGAGCGACCGATGGGCGCGGCCGTGTAGCAGTTCCGCTGGGGAACGGGTGCCTCGTGGCTGAGAGCGATACGAAGCGAGGGAAGTCCAGAGCGCCCGCTCGCGAGAGTGCGTGGTGCGCAACTTGCTCATCTGCGACTTAAACGTACGCACAAAGCGTTCAGCCTCGCTGTTCGACTGGGGGCGGAACGGGGCTGAGGTCAGATGGCGAATGCCATTAGCGGCACAGAACGCTTCAAACTCTGAGGACACGGATTGGCGGCCATTGTTGGAGACAATAACTTCAGGAAGGCCCTCGATGCAAAAAATAGACGTCAAAGCCCGAATAGTACTGGCAGATGTAGAAGACATAAGTACAACATAAGGAAAGTTGCTGTATGCATCAGTAACTATCAACCAGCGGGTGTCGCAGAACGGACCCGCAAAATCAATATGAACGCGCTGCCAAGGCGCAGTAGGAGTCGGCCACGCAAAGAAGCTCTGGCGGGGAGCAGATTGATGCTCCGCAGGATAGCTACAGTTAGCAAGCAAATTCTCAATATGTTTATCAATGCTGACCCAAGTGCAGTGACGGTGCGCTAATTGCTTCGTCCGCAATATACCCCAATGACCAGTGTGCAGTAATTGGAGGATTTCCGACTGCAACGAACGAGGTACAACCACACGAGACTGATCATTGTCAGTTTGTAACAAGATAACACCGCCGTGTACAGACAAGTTGTGACGTTGCGCAAAGTAACGCTGTACAAGGAGATCACTAATCTGGGTAGCAAATGGAGGCCATTGAGTAAGAATGTACTGCAAAAAATCTGAAAAGCAACATTGGCGGCTGTCGCGGAGGCTATGCGACGAAAATCCACCGGAAAACCATCAGCTAATTCCTTATCTTGCGAATCAATAAACATGCAGGACAGTTCGGAAGAATCAAACCCTTTGTTAGGACCGATAGGCAGACGAGACAAAGCATCAGCATTGCCACGGTGGGCCGTAGGCCGAAACAAGATTTCGTAATTGTAGTTCGACAAAAACAAACACCAACGCTGCAACTTTTGTGCCGTACGGTCCGGAACTGGCTTTGACAGGTGGAACAACGACGTCAAAGGCTTATCGTCGGTGACCAAATACAACTTACGACCACACAAAAAAATCATGAAACTTAGTTACTCCACATACAATAGCCAAAGCTTCCTTCTCGATTTGAGAATAGTTTTGCTGGGCAGAATTGAGCAACTTAGACGCAAAAGCGATCGGGCGATCGACAGAATTAATGCGGTGCGATAGAACCGCTCCGGTGCCGTTAGAAGATGCATCGACAGCCGAAACAACTGGTTTGGAGGGATCGATAGGAATCAAACAGCAATCACTCAACAAAACAGATTTGACCTTGTGGAAAGCAGCCGGACATTCCGAAGACCAAACAAAAGGAACGTTCTTACGCCGAAGGCGATGCAAAGGCGCTGCAATCTGCGCTGCATTTGGTATAAACCGAATATAACATGTAATTTTTCCCAAGACAGACTGAAGTTCTTTGAAGTTCCTGGGTGGTGGAAAGTCTCTAATCGCACGACATGTGACGGCGAGGGGTGGATACCCTGTCCGTTAATCGTATGTCCTAAATACTGAATCTCAGTTCGAAAAAATTTGAACTTGTCTTTGTGCCACTTTAGTCCTGTCTGCAAAAGAACAGTACATAAGGCATACAAGTTCTGCAAATGTTCGTCATGGGTGCGACCTGATACAGCAATATCGTCCAAATAATTTGAACAACCAGGGACAGTGGCACACAACTGCTGTAATTAAGACTGAAAAATAGCAGGAGACGAAGCACAACCGAACGGAAGGGGGCGAAACTTTAACAATCCAAGATGGGTGTTTATCACAAAATAGCGCCGTGACTGTTCGTCGAGCGGAATCTGAAAGCATGCGTCCCGCAAGTCAGTCGTGGAAAAGAATTTTCCCGCACCAAGCTTACCAAAAATGTCTTCAGGACGCGGTAAGGGAAACGTAGCTACCACTGTCTGGATATTTACTATAGACTTAAAGTCAGCACAAATACGGAGACGACCGTTTGGTTTCTTCACACAAACTATTGGCGAAGCCCACGGTATCGGTACAGGCGGTGGCGTCGGAACCGCCTAAGTAGCTGCAGTTTGCAGTGTGACCAGTCCATTTATGGCAGCAAGCAGCTGCGTCATTTGCTGAGCCTGAAAACGTACAAGATCGGACAGCGAAGCCTGTTCCTGTGGCGAAGCCATGGTGTACACAAGTGAAAGTCTTGTACTGAAGCTACCACGAAAAGAAAGCAGTACCGACCAAAAAGGAAATGATAAGGGAAACCTCGTCGCCAATTTTTGTATCCCGCCTGGAAGGCGGCGCGTGGGTAGGAGCAGGAAAAGGTGAAAATCTCTCGGTACTGCCATGTGAATTAAAATCACCTTTACTTTAGCAACAAGAACAATACATAACTTTGCCCTGAGGTGCGAAGCTGAAGCAAAGTGTCCCAGCCGTCTGCTCTCGATCAAACGGACATAATCAGGAGCGGAGCTCTAGATCTCTCCCGCTCCGGCTAGAGTGCGCTGTCGTCGGTGTCTGTTGCAGTGCCAACTTTAGAACTTGTATTTACGCCGTGGCATCGTTGCTATCGTTACCACAAATATAGCAATAATAATCCAAGTGTTGCAAAAACTGGTATTTGAACCATGAAATTTTCCCCTTCAAACAACCAAGCAAGGTTCTTTCCTCAAAATACTTAAATCCGGGTATCCTGTATGTGAAAGACTGAAATTAATCTATTTTATTTTACGTTGAATTTATGAGAAGCTCCAAATTACTTTGAATAGCTTCTAATTTATCAGTCTCATTGCTTAATGTGAAGATCGTCAGAGAAAACTACTTACTTCACGAGTAATATAAAGGGCACATAATATTTATCTGATGAAAAGTTTTTAATTTGCTGTGAAATACTTAAATAGGAAAGTGCCAAATGGTTAGTATTAATGAATTTTAATGTGATTGATTAACATCACTTGTTTCACAAGTGATGAAAGAGACAGAAAAATTTGAAACCTTTTGAATATTCGCCTCACTTTGAACTTTCTTACCAACCTATATAAAAATATTGCTAGTGTATATTGTTTTCAAGCTTTGAGGGCTAAATGATTACGTGGGGTTGTAGTTCAGCATTCATTATAATGCAAAGATTTTCTGTAAAGTGTGCTTATTTGTGGATAAAGGAGTGGTCAGTTTGTAGACTTCCACTATGATATTTAATAACACAAAAAGTCATACTGAAAGCAGGTTTCTGTTAATGAACCTAAAACATTGACAAAGTGGAATGCATATGAATTGTGAGTATTGTGAATTTTATTGCATTTGTGATATCTGTAAGTGTGTTAACCTAAATTTAACTCTGGTCAGATGCTATTTAGTCTCGAGTTAGTCTTTGAGAATATATATATATATATATACTCTCAAAGACTAACTCGAGACTAAATAGCATCTGACCAGAGTTAAATTTAGGTTAACACACTTACAGATATCACAATATATATATATATATATATATATATATATATATATATATATATATATATATACTCTCAAAGACTAACTCGAGACTAAATAGCATCTGACCAGAGTTAAATTTAGGTTAACACACTTACAGATATATATATTGCTGAATTATTTAAAGACTGAAGTACTGATTGTAGTCAGCAGGTATAAAGTCTATATTTTGTTCCTGGGAATGCGAGTCTATGAAATTGAGTATAACATGCTACCCACTGTGTAGTTACGTCTGGTTATTTTAGGTGTTCATTGCACTTTTATGAGAAAGAATCTATAAAAGTCACTTTTGGAGGAGTATAATCAAATCCATAGAAAATAATTTTTCACATTATTATGCCTAGTTAGGCTGGCGACCATTTATTATTTCATTTATGTTAAAACTGTTTCTGTAATTTCTTACCAAATTTCAGTGTTTCTGTTGTCTACCGACTGCCCCTTACGCATCTTATGTTCGATACCCTCTTTCCGTTTGGTAACACATGGTCCAATTCAAAATTCCTCCCAGAGGGCAACACCATACTGTGCAGGTTTAAACCATTTTTGGTAATTATTAATCCAGTAGTGTTATACGTGGCGCCGCGTGACAGGACGCAGTTCAGTTTTTCTGTCAGAAATAATTCAGAACAGAAAAATCTAGTGTAAAAACAAAAGTACAACGACCAATAGACGTCCAGTGGCACAAACCTGTAACATATTAGGCAAAATTGTTGGTAGATCATTTCCTGGAGTAGAAAGCTAAAGATACAAAATAGTAACAGAATATAAGAAATGGATATAAGAACGAAAGTAGACCAAGATGGACAGGATGGGAGAGTAGAGAATGTATTAGGTGTCAGTAGATGACGCTACAAGACGACAGCAGGCTTACATAGAATATCACACACATGTAAATGATCAGATTCGTACGATGAACGTATCACAAATGGAACAAGGCTAGGAAGAGGAAGTGAGCAAAGACAGGGGATAAATCAACGAATCAAGGGATATGTTTGATTTGCCAAAGGTTAAAAGTGAAGTAAGTGAGTCACGAGAAGTAGGATTTGAATATGTAAACGCATCAGGACGAGAAAGCGAAAAATCACTAGATATGACAAAACTGTTTAAAATGTTGGCCGCACAGATTGCAGCACAAGGTAAACCAATTAGTAATCAACTTGCAGTACAGGGTCAGCAAATTAAAGCACAAAATAGCAGTATAAACTATCAAATTGAAAAACACGGCATTAAGATCAGTAATCAGATCGAAAAGCTAGACGCAAAAGTAAGCGTTATAAGTAACGCAATCAGGGATCAGAATTTTGAAGTAGACACTATATTATTCAAAGTGATATCGAAAAAGCGCATTATGGAGAAGATAATCAAAACACCAAAGTCGATGAAACATCAACTAATGGATTGACTCATTGCCTAAAAGTTGCATCCTTACTTGAATCAGATAGTGAAGAAGAACTCAGTGATAGTTCAGACAAGGGAGAATATAAAGAAGTAGACTAGAATGAATACATTTTTACCGAAAATAGATATGAAAGAATACATGATTTTTTTTCAGAACAAAACCTGTAAATTGAAGCTGATCCGAAAAAGAAAGAGCCACCAGATAATTCGATGCTAGGGCACGAATTGAGGGAGCCTCCAGATGATATGATACTGGGGCAAGCCTTGATCACAGTCATGAAAGAATTTGAAATTCCAAAACTAGAAGAGCCACCTGATGAGATGATAGCGGAACAGTAGTTACAGAGGATCGCTAAAGAAGTAGAGAAAAAAAAACCGAAAAAACCCCTAGATATACAGGAACGGTCAGTTGATAACACTCTCAGAACAATCTAATGGTCAAACAAGATTTGTTATGGGGAGAACAGGAAGATACAGGACACAGGATAATTAAACAAACCATTGTCCCAATTAAAATTTATGGTACTGAATTACAAGTACTTTTGGATACAGGTTCCCAAATCAGTGACATTTCAGAATCGTTTTTCGAGCATATCTCGAATAAACCAAGATCAGTTATGATATCTGTGAATGGGGTAAAGATGATAGGAGCGACTGGCAAGTCGAGTAAGCCTATATGTAAACATGTACTGATTGATTTTGAGATAAAAGGGCAAAAGTTTGAACATGACTTCTTAGTCGTACCTGAGTTAAGTGTCGAAATGATCCTGGGTATTGATTGGCTGAACAAAGAAAAGGTATTTTTAGATTTTGGGAACGGAATTATTAAAATTAATATTGAATCAAGTATTTTGGATATTAAATTTGCAGAAAATGAAGTTTTATGTGAGGCCAATGTTGAATCACTAGTGTTAGAATTGGATCCAGGAAATGATGGTTTGTCCAACCTTCGTTAAATTTGCCATGTAAAGAACTTAATGAATAGTGAAGCGAAAACTGAAACTTTTAGACCAAATGTTGATGAGATTCAAGAACTTACATATGAACAAAAAACTGAATTGTTGAGCTTTTTAACTGTTAACCAGGAAGTGTTCTCTGATAAACCAGGTATGGTTAAAAACTTTGAATACCATATTGAGGCAATAGAACATGAACCGTTTTTTGTAAGACCTAATCCAGTACTGATAGCAAAGAAAAAAGCAGTGCAAGCTGAAATTGACAAAATGATCGAATGGGGAGTGATCGAAAGAAGTAATAGCAAATAAAACAGCCCACTTATTATTGTAAACAAGAAGGACGGAGGTGTGCGAATTGTAATTGACGTACAAACTCTGAACAAGATTGTCAGAAGAAAAATAGACCAACCAGAAAACTTAGACGATCTACTACAAAAATTCCATAATGTTAAGTATTTAACTAGCCTTGACCTCACTACGGGTGATTGGCAAATCCCTAATCAGTGAAACCCAAGTGTAAAGTAATTGGTCAATATAATTGTTCTAATACCAAATGTACCTTTATTGACTGATGGAGGTTTCATTTTGGTTTCCAAAGTTGTATGTTATTATTCATGCAATTATCTTGACTTTTTTACCAAGTGTTATCCTGTTGAAAAGAATACTGTTATCAATTTTTTAATACCTGTCTGTAAGTTCCAGATTCTATATAAAAATCCAAATGTACTTTGTGTATATGTGTTCCTGGATGTGACAAAATGAAGACTGGAATAATAAAATACTGCAGTATGGTAAAAATGTAACACTGGGCAGCTAAGTAAGAATGTCAAAAATGAAGGGGACTGTCTGGAATACTTTGAGGGCAGTGAAAATGACTTGCCAATATGGGGCAAAAATGCATATATTTAGCCTGGACTGCCATACATCAAGATTGGGCAGTGTGTAAATTTGAAATGGTTCTTTTAAGTGTTGTCTATGTAAAAATGTGTCTAAGTGTTTGTTAACATGGACTGCCAAATGCTAATGCGGGCGGCAAAATAACCTGTGTAATTTTCTAACTACTATTGTGTGTATTTTGCAATGGTTTTTCTATAACAGACGGTCTATTCCTAAATGTGGGCAGTGAAAAATGATACTTGGTTCAAGATAAGTGTTTCTATTTACCTATGTGATTAACAAAAGTTCGGACTGCTATTAATAAGAGCAGTATTGAAAAATCCCTTTTTTGATAAATTTGAAAATGTATTTTGGAATTTCAAGTGTACAGTGTAAAATGTTTTGTGCTTTTGTTATGTATGTTCTTTGCATGCATACTTATTTTTCTCTTGGATGCTATACGATTTTCCCAAGTTATGTAGAACATACTGTGTACTGTTTGCTTATTGTTTTATAGAATAAGAATGAATTGTGGTACACATGGATGAAATGAGTATGTTTGATGATGTATTGTTTAACAATGGACTTAATGTTTCTTAAAGTAATATAAGAATGAATTTTACTGTATATGTCTTATTTTGAAAATGATCTGGATAAAATGCATTGTTTCTTAGGGCATTTATTGTAAGTTGTGATAATTTTTTATGCCCAACTTTAGTTGGATTGATCAATATTTTTAAACAGCTCACACTACATAGGTGTTATTGATGTTTCATCGATGTATCCCTGATGGGAAACCTCAATGAAAGATGGGTCATGTGTAACACCATAATCGATAGTGAGTAGCTTATTATGTTTACTCTTATCTGTTTAATGTCTTTGCATTAATGTAAGGAAGTGGAGTATAGCGAAATATGTTGTGCAGAATTATAACTGTATGTTTAAATAATGAAACTTTATTAAATATGTTTTTTTATATACGAGAAACTGAAATGTAAAAATTGGTTCATACTTAGGGATTTTGTATTGTGTAATATAAAAGACATAGTGATTCCCCTCCACTACGGAAGTGGTTTGGCATGCAAAGAAAAGGTGGAAGTGGCGGTCAGGCTGAGCGGGAAGCCAGAGAGCACAAGTGTCAGTCAGTGGCCAGCAGTTGTGGACTAAACACTGCAAGTGCCGAGTGAGGCATTCGGTATCCTCATCTATGATGGAATGGCCTCGGATGTGGTTACTGCTAAAAAAAGGTTCTCTCGCATTGTGAATCGATCTAAAATTAATATTTACGTCATGTGTGGCCTGAGCTCCCAGCTGGTGCACATCGACAGAGCAGAAAGAGACGTATATAGCTTCTTTTCTGTGTTTACTTCGTAGATTCTTACTTAAATTGCGTGTGAGTTTCGCATGAGAGGTGTAATTTCGAGTTTTAGTTACTGTAATCGTAAATTCAGGCAGATTGTAGCGCAGTCGTTAGGCATTTGTACAGGTTAGTTCGTACATTCTTTGCGTGTTTCCCTTGCGTTATCTAGGCACGGACTCGTGTTTCAGTAACTGTTGTTCAACATCGATTAGAATGGACAGGGACTGTGATTGCTGTGTTCGGATGAGGGCTGAGTTGGCATGCCTTCGCTCACAGCTGCAGACGGCGCTGGCTTCAGTCGTGCAGCTTGAGGCTGTTGCCGATGGGCACCACTGTGGGGAGCCACACTTGGGTTTCACGGGGATGTCAACCTCGTCCCATCTGTTTCCAGATCGGTCTGCCGCTGTGGTTGCCCCGGTTGCTGCCCGCAGTGGGGCTTAGCCCTCGCCTGTGGTTGATTGGGAGGTCGTTCCAAGGCGTAGCAGGCAGCGAAAGACGTCCCTGGAGGCTGATCAGAAAGCCTCCCCCGTGCGTCTGACAAACAGGTTTCAGGTACTGTCTCTGGCTGAGCCAGATGCAGCTGCCTGCTCTGTTTCAGAGGATGATTCTCAGCCTTCAAGGTCCGGGCAATAGCAGAGGGTGGGCTTATCGGTAGTTGGGAGCATAATGGGGCCCCTTAGGGATATGGCGGCTAAGGAGGGGAAGGAATCCAGTGTGCACTTCGTGTGCATTCCGGGTGGAGTCATCCCTGATGTGGAAAGGGTCCTTCCGGATGCCATGAAGAGCACAGGGTGCAGCCAGCTGCAGGTGGTGGCACATGTCGGCACTAATGGCATGTGTCGCTTTGGATCTGAGGAAATTCTCTCTGGAATCCAGCAGCTATCTGATTTGGTGAAGGCTGCCGGACTTACTTACGAGATGAAGGCAGAGCTCACCATCTGCAGCATCGTTGACAGAACCGACTGCGGACCTTTGGTGCAGAGCTGAGTGGAGGCTCAGACGGTTTTGCGACCGTGTTGGTTGTAGATTCCTTTACTTGCGCTATAGGGTGGTGGGGTTTCGGGTTCCGCTGAATAGGTCAGGAGTTCACTACACTCAGCTAGCGGCTACACGGGTAGCGGAGGCTGTGTGGCGTGGACTGGGCGGTTTTTTACGTTAGAAGGCCTCGGGAAATTACGGGGTGGGCTGCAATCTCAAAGGGTGCATGGTAAATACAGGACGTGCTTGGATCAAGGAACAGTCGGAATTGTAGTTGTAAATTGTTGTAGTTGTGCTGGGAAAGTCCCTGAGCTTCAAGCGCTAATAGAAAGCACAGAAGCTGAAATCGTTATAGGTACAGAAAGCTGGCTAAAGCCTGAAATAAGTTCTGCAGAAATTTTTGCGAAGTACCAGACGGTGTTCAGGAAAGATAGATTAGGCAGAATTGGTGGTGGAGTGTTTGTGTCTGTCAGTAGTGGTTTATCTTATAGTGAAGTCGAAGTAGATACTTCGTGCGAATTGGTATGGGTGGAGGTTATACTTAACAGCCAAACTAAGTTAATAATTGGCTCCTTCTACCGACCCCCAGACTCCGATGATATAGTTGCTGAACATTTCAAAGAAAATTTGAGTCTCGTAACATATAAATACCCCACTCATACGGTTATAGTTGGAGGGGACTTCAACCTACCCTCGATATGTTGGCAAAAATACTTGTTCAAATGCCGGCCGAAGTGGCCGTGCGGTTAAAGGCGCTGCAGTCTGGAACCGCAAGACCGCTTCGGTCGCAGGTTCGAATCCTGCCTCGGGCATGGATGTTTGTGATGTCCTTAGGTTAGTTAGGTTTAACTAGTTCTAAGTTCTAGGGGACTAATGACCTCTGCAGTTGAGTCCCATAGTGCTCAGAGCCATTTGAACCATTTTGAACTTGTTCAAAACCGGTGGTAGGCAGAAAACATCTTCTGAGATTGTCCTAAATGCTTTCTCCGAAAATTATTTCGAGCAGTTAGTCCACGAACCCACGCGAATTGTAAGTGGTTGCAAAAATACACTTGACCTCTTAGCCACAAACAATCCAGAGCTACTAGAGAGCATCATGACTGATACAGGCATTAGTGATCACAAGGTCGTTGTAGCTAGGCTCAATACCGTTTCTTCCAAATCCACCAGAAACAAACGCAAAATACAGAATGAGATTTTCACTCTGCAGCGGAGTGTGCGCTGATATGAAACTTCCTGGCAGATTAAAACTGTGGGCTGGACCGAGACTCGAACTCGGGACCTTTGCCTTTCGCGGGCAAGTGCTCTACCAATTTTTTTTTTCTTTAATCTCAATTTATTCCACATTGTTCGTTGAATTTGTTCGTGGCGGACGTCCGATGACACCGGTTCAGGTTGCTCGTTGATCCGCTCACTCAGGTCTTTTTATTACAGAGGGTAGCTAAACCCTCTGACCGAACACGCTGAGCTACGGTGCCGGCTTAAATGGTTTTAATGGCTCTGAGCACTATGGGACTCAACATCTGAGGTCATCAATCCCCTAGACTTAGAACTACTTAACCCTAACTAATCTAAGGACATCACACACATCCATGCCCGAGGCAGGATTCGAACCTGCGACCGTAGCAGCAGCGCGGTTCCGAACTGAAGCGACTAGAACCGCTCGGCCACAGCGGCCGGCACCAACTGAGCTACCCAAGCACGACTCACACCTCGTCCTCACAGCTTTACTTCTGCCAGTACTTCATCTCCTACCTTCCTGACTTAACAGAAGCTCTTCTGCGAACCTTGCAGAACTAGCACTCCTGAAAGAAAGGAGTCGTGCTTGGGTAGCTCAGTTGGTAGAGCAGTTGCCCGCGAAAGGCAAAGGTCCCGAGTTCGAGTCTCGGTCCGGCACACAGTTTTAATCTGCCAGGAAGTTTCATATCAGCGCACACTCCGCTGCAGAGTGAAAATCTCATTCTGGAAACATCCCCCAGGCTGTGGCTAAGCCATGTCTCCGCAATATCCTTTCTTTCAGGAATGCTAGTTCTGCAAGGTTCGCAGGAGAGCTTCTGTTAAGTTTGGAAGGTAGGAGACGAGGTAGTGGCAGAAGTAAAGCTGTGAGGACGGGGCGTGAGTCGTGCTTCGGTAGCTCAGTTGGTAGAGCACTTGCCCGTGAAAGGCAAAGGCCTCAGTCTGCTTTCGGCCGGTGAGCGGCGAGGACGTCTTGTTTACGTCCCGTCCGCAGAGTCGCGAGCGCGCGTAGTTTGTTAACTTCCTCGCCGCAGCTAATACTCGCGTCCGTTTAACACTGAGTCGCCATGGCTCATTCGTACAGAAAAGCTACCATCAAGATCAGCTTCCAGCCCGACTACGCGCGACCACGAGCCTTTGAAGTCGAACGATTCATCCGTGACGAAGTTCAAATACCACTACAGCACATCATCGGTATCCACCTATCCATCACAAGTAGCGTCGTTTACGTCAAGATGGTCGATGACGAGTTATGTCATGCAGTTGTGAACAGATGCGCGAACACTGTCAAGTTCAAACACTCCGATGGTCACATCGGAGAGGTTACTGTTGACCATGCTGGACTAGGATTACGCACACTAAGAGTCTTCGAACTCCCTTTCGAAGTGCCACCGGACGTCGTTACCTCAGCTTTCCGCCCTTATGGGACGGTAATTAGCCACGTGGCCGAACAATGGAACACCTTCGAGACGTACCAGGTCCTCAACGGCGTCCGACAAGTGAAAATTGAATTAAAGAAACATGTGCCATCCTACTTAGTCATAGGTGGCTGTCGAGCAACCTCGTACTTGTTATGCTTGTGGCCAGGCGGGTCATGTGCGCTCGGCGTGTATTCAACGTCAGGTTACACAACTTCCATTACATGACACGACACCACCTCCTACGCTCACAGCCCTCCCCCTCAATTACTCAGAGGTGACACGATCGACCGTCATGACAGACGACAAACACCTTGGAAGACAGGAAGCGTTAGAATGCACACCTGTCGCCAGTCCTGGATTGACCAACATCATTACGGTGTCTGCAGAGATTGAAGAACGCCGCCCATCAACTCCACATGAAGATTCGGACGAGAGAATGGATCTCGACCCTAGGGTTGTACCGACCTCTGCCTTTCTACCTGCGGGGGATGCGATACGGGAACCTCAAACTCTTTCGGACACAGAAACCCACGTCTGCAAACAATGGTCACCGAGAAAACATAAAAAGCGACGTCGCACACCCTCAGACGATTGCCTGCAGCGGACGTCTTCTCCAGTTGACGACCGGACGGCCGACGAAACGACGAGGAAAATGGATGAAACGAGATCGCCCTCACCTGTCACTTTGTCTGACTTTGACAAACCCGATTCCGCTCTCTCGGGCAAACAGACGGCCAGCACAGCGCCCGCCGTTGGTACACAACCGGAAACAACTGCGGATTCACCCTTAGTCACTCAGCCCACAAGTGATCTACCGCAGCCACCGTTAACTTACGGACCTTGGGTGGATGACATTGAAGACGATTCTACGGCCGCTGTGGTGGATGAGGAGAGGGGTCTCTCCTCCCACACCTCGGACCCTCCCGAGTAGCAACAGATGACGGCGCGGACGCGGCCAGCAGAACACAGGCCCCACCTTTTACGGCGACACTGACGGGAGCCCCCACCTCAGGAGACGATCTACAAACCTATCGCTTAACGACCATCAACATTAACACCATTCGGTCACGTACGAAGTTGTCGCTGCTCCAAGACATGCTCAATGCAGCAGACGTTGACATTGTCTTTCTCCAAGAAGTCTTCGTCGCCGATTTCCCGGGTATGTATTGTTATACGGCTCATGCGTCCCACGCCTCGCCAACTAACAGTGGAGTCGCAGTTCTCCTCAGAGAAGGCCTCGAGGCGGAGGAAGTCCGATATCTCCCCGAAGCTAGAAGAATGGCCGTAACTGTACAAGGCGTCCGGTTGATCAATGTGTACGCCTCTTCCGGAACGAATCGCCGTCGTGACCGATCGCTCTTCTTCGCAGAAGGAATAGCACCTTTTTTTCAGGGCAGGCACGATGACTTGATATTAGGGGGCGATTTCAATTGCACCCAAGCACCTAAAGATCAGCTGCCACGCCATTCACCGTGCTCCGAACTTGGGACGCTCATCGGCGATCTCCAGCTGGTAGATACATGGGAACATGTCCGAGGAAATAGACCGGGACACACCCATTTCACGAGTCACTCGTCTAGTCGCATCGACAGGATTTACGTCTCCCGTTCTCTCGCGGCAACGGTGAGCGACGCGGAGGTGTGACCAGTAGCCTTTTCTGATCACGAGGCCTATATATGTGCCGTCACCCTTCGTCGCCAACGGGTGTGGCGCAGCCGACATCCCTGGAAATTAAACCTTGCTCATCTCGCTTCTCCGGATTGTCGACGCGCCATCGAAGACACGTGGAGTTTGTGCGTCCGCCGCCTCCCAACGTATCCTACGTCGATTAGTTGGTGGTTAACCTGCGACAAGCCGGCCCTACGGAGAACTTTTATTACGTATGGTCGTGAGACTGCTGCTTGGAGGCGGCAGACCCTCGATTTTTATTTCACCGTCCTTCGCGAATGCGCCTCCTTGCCACCCACACCGGAACGACAGTTGACAGTTTAGCGTGCGAAAGCAGAGATCGTAGCCCATATGCGCCGACACCTCGAAGGGACGATCGTCCGAGCGCGGACACAACACAGACTCGCAACGGAATGACCCACTATGTACCACGTCATCCGAGAACGTACACTGCGAAGACGGGCGCTGATACATGCCATCACCACTGAGGACAGCCGTCATCACACCACACAACGCGATATTGCTGCAGCCTTCTTCGACCATTACGCGCGACTTATTCTGCTCAATGTTCCGACCCGACGACGGTGACAGCAGTCTCACAACTGGTTTACGGCATTGTTCCACGTGGTTTACAAACTGAATTATTGAACGACATTACAGAAGACGAAGTTATCGACGCAATCGGTAAAGGAGCGGCGAATAAGTCTCCTGGCCCCGACGGGCTCCTTGTGGAGTTTTATAGAACTTTCCAGTATTTACTGGTTCCCAAGTTGACAGACATCTGTCGGGAGCTTATGTCCCCCGCGGTGCCACTCCCTGAGACCTTCGTAGAAGGAATAATTATATCGGTTCACAAACCTAAAGGTGGGGCTCGAAAACAAGATTTCCGCCCGCTAACACTCGTCAACTGCGACACGAAGATATTCACCAGACTATTAGCAAACCGTCTACGACCGACCCTGTCTACATCTGTATCTACATCCATACTCCGCAAGCCACCTGACGGTGTGTGGCGGAGGGTACTCTGAGTACCTCTATCGATTCTCCCTTCTATTCCAGTCTCGTATTGTTCGTGGAAAGAAGGATTGTCGGTATGCCTCTGTGTGGGCTCTAGTCTCTCTGATTTTATCCTCATGGTCTCTTCGCGAGATATACGTGGGAGGGAGCAATATACTGCTTGGCTCTTCGGTGAAGGTATGTTCTCGAAACTTTAACAAAAGCCCGTACCGAGCTACTGAGCGTCTCTCCTGCAGAGTCTTCCACTGGAGTTTATCTATCATCTCCGTAACGCTTTCGCGATTACTAAATGATCCTGTAACGAAGCGCGCTGCTCTCTGTTGGATCTTCTCTATCTCTTCTATCAACCCTATCTGGTACGGATCCCACACTGCTGAGCAGTATTCAAGCAGTGGGCGAACAAGCGTACTATAACCTACTTCCTTTGTTTTTGGATTGCATTTCCTTAGGATTCTTCCAATGAATCTCAGTCTGGCATCTGCTTTACCGACGATCAACTTTATATGATCATTCCATTTTAAATCACTCCTAATGCGTACTCCCAGATAACTTATGGAATTAACTGCTTCCAGTTGCTGACCTGCTATTTTGTAGCTAAATGATAAGGGATCTATCTTTCTATGTATTCGCAGCACATTACACTTGTCTACATTGAGATTGAATTGCCAATCCCTGCACCATGCGTCAATTCGCTGCAGATCCTCCTGCATTTCAGTACAATTTTCCATTGTTACAACCTCTCGATACACCACAGCATCATCTGCAAAAAGCCTCAGTGAACTTCCGATGTCATCCACAAGGTTATTTATGTATATTGTGAATAGCAACGGCCGGCGGCGGTGGTCTAGCGGTTCTAGGCGCTCAGTCAGGAACCGCGCGACTGCTACGGTCGCAGGTTCGAATCCTGCCTCGGGCATGGATGTGTGTGATGTCCTTAGGTTAGTTAGGTTTAAGTAGTTCTAAGTTCTAGGGGACTTATGACCACAGATGTTGAGTCCCATAGTGCTGAGAGCCATTTGAATAGCAACGGTCCTATGACACTCCCCCGCGGCACACCTGAAATCACTCTTACTTCGGATGACTTCTCTCCATTGAGAATGACATGCTGCGTTCTGTTATCTAGGAACTCTTCAAACCAATCACATAATTGGTCTGATAGTCCATATGCTCTTACTTTGTGCATTAAACGACTGTGGGGAACTGTATCGAACGCCTTGCGGAAGTCAAGAAACACGGCACCTACCTGTGAACCCGTGTCTATGGTCCTCTGAGTCTCGTGGACGAATAGCGCGAGCTGGGTTTCACACGACCGTCTGTTTCGAAACCCATGCTGATTCCTACAGAGTAGATTTATAGTCTCCAGAAAAGTTATTATATTCGAACATAACACGTGTTCCAAGATTCTACAACTGATCAACGTTAGAGATATAGGTCTATAGATCTGCACATCTGTTCGACGTCCCTTCTCGAAAACGGGGATGACCTGTGCCCTTTTCCAATTCTTTGGAACGCTACGCTCTTCTAGAGCCCTACGGTACACCGCTGCAAGAAGGGGGGCAAGTTCCTTCGCGTACTCTGTGTAAAATCGAACTGGTATCCCATCAGGTCCAGCGGCCTTTCCTCTTTTGAGCAATTTTAATTGTATCTCTATCCCTCTGTTGTCTATTTCGATATCTACCATTTTGTCATCTTAGCTCCACCCTCCCTTATGCCCCCACTGACGACGCAAGACCCTTCTACTACTTCGGCAACTTTTACATTGAACACAGCTATGTCCGTATCGCAGTACCACCGACGAAACAGGCGTCGGCGCGGGATATATATCATATCCTACAGAAGAGGCGCCCACCAAACATCGTGGAGACCAAAAGCCCTCAGGTTAATTGGAAGGTGGTGTGGAAGACGATTCACGCGGTTAGACTGGACACAGCCGTCCGATCCACATGGTACATCACAGTCAATGGTAAACAGATCACCCGATCACGCCTCCACAAGATAAACATGGCGGAATCGCCTCTCTGCGTAGACTGCGGGATACCAGACACGGACGAACACCGTCTCACATGTGGCGCAGCAGAAGACGTATGGCGCTTGGTGCGACAAATTTTGTCGTATTTTCTACGAGTGACTCCTGAACACATTACACCTGGGTTTCTACTATTTCCGGATCAACAGTATTTCCCGCGCGCCAAGACCAACGCTGTCACGTGGATCCGTGCGCATGCGGTACACTACTTATTTCACGATGGACCTAAAGATGTATTCGACTTTTGGAACTACCTACGAGAACGTCACTGCAAGATCGTACGGAACCCAAAATACAGACAGTATTTTTCTAATTACTTAGGGTGTGCCCTACGCGACCCTCCACGCAGCTGGACCATCAACAGGTAGGAAAAGGCACCCATTGGGTAAGCTGATAAGACCAAGTTCGATTCTCGGTGGAATAACATGACATACGTGAAGACGTACCTGGATGATGAAGCGTAAGGAGAGTAGCGACACACCCTTCTGCATCATGTATGCAGCACTTTTTTTTCGTTTCCCCATATACATTCCCTCGGTGTAGGAACGTGCTGAGATATTGTTTTCCTTACTCCGAGCACGATGCGGTGCTAGATACATTTATTTTTGTTGTGGTATAAAGTAAAACCAAATTAAGAACAGTAAATAAAAAAAAATAAGGCGCTTCAGTCTGGAAATGCGGCACTGCTACGGTCGCAGGTTATAATATTAAAAAAAAAAAAAAAAAAAAAAAAAAAAGTTGGTAGAGCGCTTGCCCGCGGAAGGCAAAGGTCCCGAGTTCGAGTCTCGGTCCGGCACAAAGTTTTAATCTGCAGGAAGTTGCAAACGCAAAATAATTTTATTTTAAAAAGCGGATAAAGTGTCACTAGAAGCTTCCTAAGGGACAATCTCCATTCCTTCCAAACTGACTATGCAAATGTAGACGAGATGTGGCTCAAATTCAAAGATATAGTAGCAACAGCAATTGAGAGATTCATACCTCATAAAATGGTAAGAGATGGAACTGATCCCCCATGGTACACAAAATAGGTCCGAACGCTGTTGCAGAGGCAACGGAAAAATCATGCGAAGTTCAGAAGAACGCGAAATCCCGAAGATTGGCTAAAATTTACAGACGTGCGAAATTTGGCACCGACTTCAATGCGAGATGCCTTTAATAGGTTCCACAACGAAACATAGTCTCGAAATTTGGCAGAAATTCCGAAAAAATTATGGTCGTATGTAAAGTACACAAGCGGCAAGACGCAGTCAATACCTTCGCTGCGCAGTGCCAATGGTACTGTTACCGACGACTGTGCCGCTAAAGCGGAGCTATTAAACGCAGTTTTCCGAAATTCCTTCATCAGGGAAGACGAATGGAACATTCCAGAATTTGAAACACGAAAAGCTGCTAGCATGAGTTTCTTAGAAGTAGATACCTTAGGGGTTGAGAAGCAACTCAAATCGCTTGATACGGGCAAGTCTTCAGGTCCAAATCGTATACCGATTAGGTTCCTTTCAGATTACGCTGATACAATAGCTCCCTACTTAGCAATCATATACAACCGCTCGCTCACCGATAGATCTGTACCTACAGATTGGAAAATTGCGCAGGTCGCACCAGTGTTTAAGAAGGGTAGTAGGAGTAATCCATCGAACTACAGATCTATATCATTGACGTCGGTTTGCAGTAGCGTTTTGGAGCATACACTGTATTCAAACATTATGAATCACCTCGAAGGGAACGATCTATTGATACGTAATCTGCATGGTTTCAGAAAACATCGTTCTTGTGCAACGCAGGTAGCTCTTTATTCGCGCGAAGTAATGGCCGCTATCGACAGGGGACTCAAGTTGATTCCGTATTTCTAGATTTCCGGAAAGCTTTTGACACCGTTCCTCACAAGCGACTTCTAATCAAGCTGCGGGCCTATGGGGTATCGTCTCAGTTGTGCGACTGGATTCGTGATTTCCTGTGAGGAAGGTCACAGTTCGTAGTAATAGACGGCAAATCATCGAGTAAAACTGAAGTGATATCAGGTGTTCCCCAGGGAAGCGTCCTGGGATCTCTGCTGTTCCTGATCTATATAAATGACCTGGGTGACAATCTGAGCAGTTCTCTTAGGTTGTTCGCAGATGATGCTGTAATTTACCGTCTAGTAAGGTCATCCGAAGACCAGTATCAGTTGCAAAGCGATTTAAAAAAGATTGCTGTATGGTGTGGCAGGTGGCAGTTGACGCTAAATAACGAAAAGTGTGAGGTGATCCACGTGAGTTCCAAAAGCAATCCGTTGGAATTCGATTACTCGATAAATAGTACAATTCTCAAGGCTGTCAATTCAACTAAGTACCTGGGTGTTAAAATTACGAACAACTTCAGTTGGAAAGACCACATAGATAATATTTTGGGGAAGGCGAGCCACAGGTTGCGTTTCATTGGCAGGACACTTAGAAGATGCAACAAGTCCACTAAAGAGGCAGCTTACACTACACTCGTTCGTCCTCTGTTAGAATATTGCTGCGCGGTGTGGGATCCTTACCAGGTGGGATTGACGCAGGGCATCGAAAGGGTGCAAAAAAGGGCAGCTCGTTTTGCATTATCACGTAATAGGGGAGAGAGTGTGGTAAATATGATACGCCAGTTGGGATGGAAGTCATTAAAGCAAAGACGTTTTTCGTCGCGGCGAGATCTATTTACGAAATTTCAATCACCAACTTTCTCTTCCGAATGCGAAAATATTTTATTGAGCCCACCCTACATAGGTAGGAATGATCATCAAAATAAAATAAGAGAAATCAGAGCTCGAACAGAAAGGTTTAGGTGTTCGTTTTTCCAGCGCGCTGTTCGGGAGTGGAATGGTAGAGAGATAGTATGATTGTGGTTCGATGAACCCTCTGCCAAGCACTTAAATGTGAATGGCAGAGTAATCATGTAGATGTAGATGTAGATGTAGATGTAGATGTAGATGTAGATGTAGATGTAGAAGAGAAAATGAAATAGAGCAATTATCACCCAGATGAGAGACCAGGCAGCGGCCACGTGCTCGCCACCGCTATTGCACCACTGCTGCATCAACTTCAGGAGGTTAGAACTGTATGTCAGTATGAACCAGTGTGTGAATTTAATTTTGTAATAATAATCCAATTGTTGCAAAAATTGGTATTTGAACCGTGACATTTTTCTTTCCAATCAACCAAGCAGGGTCTTTTCCTCATAATACGTAAGTCTGAGTACCCTGTTTGTGAAAGACTGAAATTAATCTATTTTATTTTACGTTGAATTTATGAGAAGCTCCAACTTACTTTGAATAGCTTCTAATTTATCAGTCTAATTGCTTAATGTGTGGGAACATTAAGATCGTCAGAGAAAACTACTTACTTCACGAGTAATATAAGGGGCACATAATATTTATCTGATGAAAAGTTTTTAATTTGCTGTGAAATACTTAAATAGGAAAGTGCCAAATGATTAGTATTAATGAATTTTAATGTGATTGATTAAAATCACTTGTTTCACAAGTGATGAAAGAGACAGAAAAATTTGAAACCTTTTGAATATCCGCTTCACTTTGAACTTTCTTACCAACCTATATAAAAATATTGCTAGTGTATATTGTTTTCAAGCTTTGAGGGCTAAATGATTTTACGTGGGGTTGTAGTTCAGCATTTATTATAATGCAAGGATTTTCTGTAAAGTGTGCTTATTTGTGGATAAAGGAGTGGTCAGTTTGTAGACTTCCATTATGATATTTAATAACACAAAAAGTCATACTGAAAGCAGGTTTCTGTTAATGAACGTAAAACATTGACAAAGTGGAATGCATATGAATTGTGAGTATTGTGAATTTTATTGCATTTGTGATATCTGTAAGTGTGTTAACCTAAATTTAACTCTGGTCAGATGCTATTTAGTCTCGAGTTATATATATATATATATATATATATATATATATATATATATATATATATATATATTGCTGAATTATTTAAAGACTGAAATACTGATTGTAGTCAGCAGGGATAAAGTCTATATTTTGTTTCTGGCAATGTGAGTCTATGAAACTGAGTATAACATGCTACCCACTGTGTAGTTACGTCTGGTTATTTTAGGTGTTCATTGCACTTTTATGAGAAAGAATCTATGAAAGTCACTTTTGCAAGAGTATATACAAATCCACAGAAAATAATGTTTCACATTATTATGCCTAGTTAGGCTGGCGACCATTTATTATTTCATTTATGTTAAATCTGTTTCTGTAATTTCTTACCAAATTTTAGTGTTTCTGTTGTCTGCCAATTGCCCCTTACGAATCTCATGTGCGATACCCTCTTTCTGTTTGGTAACACACGCTCAAATTCAAAATTCCTCCCAGAGGGTAACACTGTACTGTGCAGGTTTAAACCGCAGCAGTGCTATAAGCCTCCTTCTCTTAGCCACAAACATGCATCTTTCCCGCCACAGGCCACCGCCACGCACTCGCAGGCACAATCGTCCTAGGAAACTGCCTAACACTGCGCTTACAATTGAATATTACGATCGCGGTCTAAATTGGATGACATTCGACAATGAGCGAAGTGTTTGAAATACACCCTACTGACGCATGTGGCATTTCTTCTTTCTTTTACTGTTGAACCTGAGGTCGGTTTGCAGCAGAGCGCCATTCCTCTCTTCTGCCTGCCTTCCTCTTCATTTCCACGTATGCCCTACCTCCAGCGTCACTCATTATCTGTTGCATGTAAGATATCCTTGTTCGCCCCCTCCGATCCCTTCCCTCAATAGCTCCTTCTGCTATTGTTCCAATGATGTTGTTGTGTCGTAATATGTGCCCTACAAGTTTGTCTCTTCTTGTTTGGATGTGCCTCCACAGAGATCCGGTTTCCTGTACTCTTCTAAGCACGTCTTCATTTGTTACTTTGTCTCTCAAGCTGATCTTCATCATCCTTCTATAGCACCACATCTCCAGGGCCTCTATCCGTCTTCTCTCTTCTCTTCCAATTGTCCAAGATTCACATCCGTATAGGGCCACACTCCAAATGAAACCTTTCGTGACACGTTTCCTTATTTTCAGACTGATGTTGTTACTGGTGCGTAAGTTCCTTCTCCGATTAATTGCAATTTTGGCCTTTTGTATTCTGGTCGCAATTTCTTTCTGGCTTCTACCATCTCTTGTGATTTTGCTTCCCAGGTAAGTAAATTCCTCTATCACTTCCAGCTCTTCTCTTCCAATTCTCATTCTCAGAGGTTCATATTCTGCTTCTGTACTGCATACCATTACTTTAGTCTTTTTCTTGTTTATTCTCATTCCATACTGATTTCATAGAATTTTTTCCATCCCCACCTCAGTAGTTTCTCGCACTTGGTCTACATCTTCCTGGATGTAAGCACTGAATATAAGAGGAGAGAGAGCACATTCTTGCCTTACCCCTTTTCTAATATTTTTTCTTCTTGTTCATGGTGACAGCTCCTAACCACTGCCACCTCAGTCTTATAGAAACTGAGTATCACACTGATGTCTTTGTACTTCATTCCACTTTTCCTCACGACTCTGAACTTCTCTTGCCAGATAACGTTATCAAATGCCTTTTCCATGTCTACAAAGGCAATATAAGTTGGTTTATTTTTCTGTAATTGCTTTTCGATAACGAGTCTCAGTGCCAGAATCGTCTCTCTTGTTCCAAATCCCCTTCTGAAACCAAACTGATCTTCACTCAGCATATCCTCCACCTTCTCTTCAATTCTCTTCAGAACTATTTTTATGAGAATTTTTGATGCATGTGATATTAGGCTTAGAGTTCGGTACTGTTCACATTTTGTAGCTGTTCCCTTCTTTGGTATAGGAACAATGATACATTTCTGGAAGTCTGTCGGTATCTCTCCTATGTTATAGATGGACCATTTTCATGCTGTCACCAGCATTCTATATTGGTTCTGCAGGGATGTCAACAATACCCGTTGCTTTGTTGTCCCGTAGTTCTTTCAGAGCTCTGTCAAATTCTTCTTGCAGAATGTCATCTCCCTTGTCATCTTCGTCTACTTTTCCTCCTATTACTTCCTCCGTAAGAGGTGTTCCGGCATACAACTCCTCTATGTGTTCTTTCCATCTCTTCATCATGTCTTCACCAAATAGCATTTTCCCCTCTTTATTTTCTATTGTGCCTGAGAGTGTTGTTTTACGTTTGTTAAAAAACTGATTTGCTGTTCTGTAGGCTAAATCAGTTCTTCCGTTTTGCATACGTTCTTCCACTTCTCTGCACATTTCTTCAAGAAAATTTTCTTTTGCTTTCCTAGCTTCTCTATTAACTAAATTCCTTAGTCTTCTGTATTCAGCTTTTCCTTGTTCATCAGTTGCGTTTTTGTATAATCTCCTGTTTTCTATAAGCTCAATAATATCTGCTGTAATCCATTTCCTCTTGTTTTTGGGTTGAGTTCTTCCAACTATCTTTTCTGCTGCTGTGTATATAAGAGATTTAATTTGTTCCCAGTCTTCATTTACTCCACCATGTTAAAAATTCTTAACTAGGTTGTCTGTTTCATGAGCATAGCGCTTTGCCAGTCCCTCACTTTTCATTTTTTCTAGTTCCCATTTAAGTTTTACTGGCTTCTTCTTCAAATGTTTGAATCTCAATGCACTTTTCATCAGGACGAGGTTATGATCACTGCCTATGTCTGCAGATGGATAGCTCCTGCAATCTTTTATCTGGTTCCTAAAACGTGCTTTCACTAGAATGTAATCAATCTGATGTCTCCTCAGGTCTCCAGGGGCCTTCCATGTGTATCTTCTTCTTTTGTGATGTTGGTAAAATGTGTTTACAACAACTAATTGGTTCCTCGAGCAGAACTCGATAAGTGGACTTCCTCATTCATTTCTTCTTCCAATCCATATTTGCCAACAATTCCTTCCTCCGGTTCTTCACCCACAATTGCGTTCCAGTCCCCCATGGCAATCAGGTTTTCATCTCCCTTAACATTTCTCATCGCATTACTTATTTCTTCGTATATTTCGTCAATGACTGCATCTTCTTCTTTGGATGTTGGCATGTATATTTGTATTATGACAGTGTCCTTTGGTTTAGTTTCAAGTTTGACTTGTATTATTCGAGAGCTATATTGCACATATCCCTTCACATGTGAGCCATAGTTTTTCCTCAAAATTATTCCAACTCCTCCCATTCCTGGTCTACGCGATGTTTAATTTTCTGTGAGAAACAATGGAACAGAATGTGTTAATGTCAGTTTAGAACCTGATTGAGACCTCAAAGTCGTGGCGGAAAAAAACAAAATATATGGCAGTGTACAAAGTGTGTTACAGCAGAAAAAAAACAATGTTTCAAACGATGACACAGGGTCGCAGGGAGTCTCTCTTGTGACTTACAGTATAGTTTGTGGGATATGGTCATCCTCCTACAGTACAGGCAATGCAACTTTACACTGGTCTCTGCAATGGATGAATACCTGTATATTTAATATGATCATCACATGTGCTTGATGCCGGCACGCAGATGGTATTTGTTATCGATAAATGGGAGGAAAGAGACTTGGTAAAAATCTTATCGAGTTCTCTATTGGATGAAGTTATTGGAACTTTAATAGTTCCTAATTTTGTCTGTTCGATGGTACAGAACAACGATGATAGCATGTTGGGGTGATAGATATGAATAGGTACTGAGGGACGTGGATGTGCTTCAGACTGCAGTACCTGTATGTAGTTTGCACAATGCACTAGCAAAAGTTTCGTCCTTCTCCCAGTTCCCATACTGACTGTTACACTACCTTGTGTTGCAGGAGCAGGCTTTGTTTGGCGCTGATCTTCCACATCATACATTGTTAGGGGAGCTACAACAACATGTTCCCATTCCCAACGAATGGTCAAAACATGGTCCTGTCACTCTAACACAGGTCACTCTGTTTCTTCACAGGTTACTCCGACTTCTGCTCAGTTCCGACTTAAATTGGAACGATCACATGCACAAAGCTGCAAAAAATGGCGGCAGTTGCAAGAGGCATAGGGACTGCCTAAAAAGCCACGTTGGAATTTTACTGTGGAAGACAGGTTCGAAAAAGGTAACTCGTTTCCAGATGCGAGAGTGCAAGAAATATGATTCACTAGTGGCTGTAATCGTTAAAAGACTTCTCAATACGATACAATGCAGGTATGTGGTTGAGTGGAAAGACTTGATTCCAAATCATAGACACAGTTTCTACTGGAAAGCGTAGCACTAGAGATCTGAATAGCTAGTGTACATTTCTTATAACCTCAATTAGCATGCCATCTACTGTTTGTGATCCTTCTCAGTTAACCATTACCTACAACTCAGTGGATATATCGTCGAACCTCTGACGTGGCATCTAGACAGAATGCGTTACAAATACTGGAGAAATATGTAGCGGCGGCATGAGGGAGTCAAATATCGGTTTCATACCATGTTCCTTAGCTGAATCACTTTCTAAATTCGGTAATTTTATTGTGAGGTTGCACCATTCACCATGTGTAACTACACTGCTGGTCTGATAATATAAACTCTGGCGATCACTGTCTATGCCCAGTGTCGCGGTATTTGCTTGGAAAAATCACTCACTTGGAGATAATGCCATACCTCGATTTATAAAGCCAATATATCTTTTAATATGGATACTTGTGTGCACCTGTAGAACCAAGACTGCTTGTGACAGTAACATGCAGTTGTTGTTACAATCGTGTTTTTTTAACATCTGGCAGTTTGTAAGATGTTTACACCTCTCTTTGTAAGACACAGTGCTTCCTAAGGCACTCACAAGAAAAACTTACGACACATGTCCACCCATCGCTGATTTGCGGTCAGAATTATTTCATATCGCCAGCAATCATTTATTGGCGGAGTATTATACTTGGTAGCAGGGGATGTGACAGATTCACCTTGAGCATCAGGCTTATAAAGAATGTGTGTGTGTTTTCTGAAATGTGCAAAGGAAATGACTATGTCCAGTCATAATGAAGGTATGGATTTGACGTGGAATGCTGTGATACCAAGGGGAAAAGTATGTCAAGTCATAAGAATGGTGCAGATATTTCTATTTGCAAGGCGATAGACCATTATTCTCTCCAATATCAATTGTCCAGTTGACTGATTTTGCACATTCCCATCTTTATTTGGTTGAGAGAACATCGATTGTGGCGTGCGCATCCAGCAGGTGATAGACGGGTGGAAGACACGTTTGCTGGTTTGCTGGTTCTCTAGATATGAGAAACAAATTAGCTGACTTTGTGAATTATAAGGATGATTTGGAATCTTTTATATCACTGCCATTGATATTAGCGAGTGGAAATATCAGTTTCCTCTATTTTTCGAGGTTTCACGTAAACATCTTCGCAGGTGAGATCAGTTTCTAGTTACTCAGTGGTTTACAGCACGCTCCACCTTGTTAAAGTTTCGAGTTTCTAGTTAAATAATTTCCGATATATATATTCGAAATTATACTGCGCAACCGATACTGCTAAGCAAACGACATTGCTATGTGCTTGATATCGAGAAGTATCGCGAAAATGGTATTATATTCTGGCAAACCATGTGAAATTACATGTGTTCTTGTAATCCCAGAGTCTGGAGATAAGTGTAGAAGGCAAGCAAGGAAACAGGTCGGAGCCAGAAACAAAAGCACCTTTGTGCCGAGGGGAACCGAACCTGACTTTGTACAACAGTTCAGAGAGTGACTGTGGCCCACTGTGGACACTCTAGTCACGCATCGGGGCAGATTACTTGTGACCATCGGCTGCAGTGGATGACCGCCGACCTCGCGGGAAGTATCTAGTGCTGTGACAATCACCTTCAGAAAAATGACTTATTCATACATAACAACACAGATTCAGAAAATATCGTTCTTGTGCAACACAACTAGCTCTTTATTCCCATGAAGTAATTACTGCTGTCGACAAGGGATCTCAGATCGATTCCATATTGCTAGATTTGCAGAAGGCTTTTGATACCGTTCCTCACAAGCGACTATTAATCACATTGTGTGCAAATGGAGTATCGTCTCAGTTGTCTGACTGGATTCATGATTTCCTCTCAGAGAGGTCACGGTTTGTAGTGATAGACAGTAAATCATTTAGGAGAACAGGAATGATATCTGGCATTTCATGAGGTAGTGTCATAGGCCCTGATTTACATCAAAGATCTAGGTGATGATCTCAGCAGCCCCCTTAGATTGTTTGCAGATGACTAGTAAAATCATCAGACGATCAACTCCAATAACAAAATGATTTATAGAGAATTTCTGTATGGTGCGAAAAGTGGCCATTGGCACTAAACAAAGAAAAGTGCTAGGTCATCCACATGGGTACTAAAAGAAATCCGATAAATTTTGGGTATACAATAAATCGCACAAATTGAAGGGCTGTCAATTCGTTTACATGGCTAGGAATTACAATTACGAGCAACTTAAATTGGAAAGACCACATAGATAAATAGTGGAGAAGGCGAAAGAAAGACTGCGCTTTGTTGGCAGAACACTTATAAGATACGACAAACCCACTAAAGAGACAACCTTCATTACACTTGTCTGTCCTCTGGTGGAATATTGTAGGATTTACGGAGGACATAGAAAAAGTGCAGACAAGGGCAGCTCATTTCATGTTATCGTGCAATAGGGTTTATAGTGTCACTGATATGATATGCAAGTTGGGGTGGCAGTCACTGAAACAAAGGCGGTTTTCTTTGCAGCGAGATCTATTTACGAAATTTCAATCGCCAACTTTCTCTTCCGAATGCGAAAATATTTTGTTTACACCCACCTATGTAAGGGAGAAATGATCATCATAACAAAATAAGAAAATTAGAGCTCGAACGGAAGGATTTAGATGTTCCTTTTTCCCATGTGCCATTAGAGAGTGGAATGGCCGAGAAGTAATATGAAAATGGTTCGATGAACCCCCTGCCAGGTACTTAAGTGTGAATTGCAGAGTAAACATGTAGATGTAGAAGTATGGTGCATGTTCTTATGCTGTCTGTCTTCGCAGTATATGTACGAGTGTCTGGCAGTTGACAGCTATATGCATGATGCAAAAGAGGTGATTTTGTATGGTACAGGATACGAATCGTATGTTTACTACATCGACATGGTACGTGGTGATATATTGCCGAGTTGGAGATCGGTTTCACGCTTTGATATTCAAGCTTCCATCCTCAGTGGCAAAGCAGTGTAATTGAGAAAGTGTCTTTCCATATTTGACGATCTGTAGACCGCTTGTGCAGTGTTTAACTGTCCGTGCAATATGGGGATCTGTACAAAATAGTTTTGCCGCTGAAAGAAAAAAAAAAGCGGACACTGCTTCCACACTGGCAGCATCAGTAATTTGGCAGGTAAATTCAGTAAGAGCCAATCACAATGCTCCATCCATTCACAAGACATCATCTGTGATGGGACATAGGAGTCTCTACATAGTGGTGAGAACATTTGCCGTTTCAGAGATGTTTGTTGAAAGCAGGACTTCACTATTTCCAGGAAGGGTAACACTGATGGACGGGGTGCCTCGTTAGCACCATCAGGAAGTATGCATTCGGTGTTATTACGAGCTATTTTCGCAAATGGGTCCTGTTAGAGGAAGAATTTCCACGCAGACAAGTCGAGACATCACAAAAGCTCCTATAAAACCGACCGTTTACTATTTCTTCGGCACTTTACTATTTCCGAGAGGTAGACTTGGCTCTTATTTACATAGCCATGTGATATCAGTATTACATTGAGAACCTTCTAGCTGCACCTGCGATTGTGAGGCACTACGGGAACATTTTGTGGCGATGTGTCAGTCACATTGGGCAGGTAAGCACATATACACGGTTAGACATGTCTCGCACATGGGACAGGTTGTTCCATTAGGCTCACTATTCTGGGAAGCATTGCAACAGATTTCTATAGTGCATTCAGAGAAAGACTTGGCTGTTATTTATATAGACACATGACTTCAGTACAACACTCAAAAATTTGTAACTGTATACCCGAAAACAGACGCAACTTTCACTTGCTGACTGCAGGCGGCAGCAGTGCCAGAGCAATGGCTCGCACTCCGGCGTTCATCTCTGCAGCGTCCAGCTCTAGCTCGCACCCGGCTGGCCCACATTGGAACACTTCGCTGATACGCCACAGTCGGATTTCATATTGATTGTTTGAAAGTGTTTTTTATGTGCAATGAGTGTTTGTGAAGTGTATTATTTTCAGCTGTTTAAACGTTGTGAGCATGTTGGCAGAGCGTTAAATGTGCATTATTTTTGACAATTTTACAAGTAGTGGATGGTTGCATTATTTTGTGAACAGGTCTGTAGGCTGTGCAATGCATTATTTCGACGGTTTACAATTAGTGAGCGTGTTGACAGAGTGTTAAATATGCTTTATTTAGACAATCTACGAGTTGTTTGCATGTCTGTACTGCATTATTTAGGTGATTTACGAGCAGTTTGCATGTCTGTAGGCTATGTAGTGTGACCCCAAGCACGACAGAGTGAGTGTTTTTATCAGTGTAATAAATGAACTATGTGAAATCCATCCCTAAATAAGTTGTATCAAAATAAATAAAGTAAACTCCTTCCTCTCCCCAGCAGGTGGAGACAGACTGAGTCCCTTTCCCAGCATTTTTGCCCCAGACCGCCATGGGAACGACAGCGCTCTATGGTTTCAGTACTGTGTACTAGGTCAGTTGGCCTGCGAACCTCACGGTGAACGTAGTAGGTGGAGCTACTGCCTATGACAATTCAAATTGTTTGAATAAAGACCGCCTGCAAAATAAAGATTTACGTCCATACTATCCAGCACCCCAACACAGGCTGAGTCCTTTTCCCGCTAATTCCAAGGAAGACATGGTGGCTGGATGACTTAGGTTAGTGGAGGTAGCCCAAGTGACCTATTTTCCCGCCATTTTCTTAGGATAGTGGAGGTAGCCCAAGTGCCCTTTTTTCCCCACCAAAATTTGAACTTCCCGCCATTTTCTGGGGCATGCGAGAGGTCAGTGGAGTGGGAGGGGTTAGGTTAGTGGAGCTAGCCCAATTGACCTATTTTCCCACCAAAATTTGAACATCATACCATGATGTCATTGCGATGTTGCCACATCTATCTCCGCCATCTTGGATCTGCCATCTTGAATAAATTTGGCAACAATGCAATGTGAGGTGGTACGAACTTTGTCCTGTTACTGACACTCCATCACTTTGTTGCTGAAGCGGGAATGATACCAGGAAAAGCCGCTTTTCTCTTCTGCTGCTCTGACGTTGGCACAATATTGCCGGAATTCCTGGTAGTGCACTGCTGGTTGCGTGAACCAAGTCAGCAGTATCCTACTGACATCTCAGAGCAGCAGTCGAGTGGCTTTTGCTGATATATACATTATAATGAATATCAAACTTTAATTATTACTTCGTCTCACCAACACCCAGTGACACTTAACAAAGCTCTCGTTTGCGTATCGCGCGGGGAATATATTACAGGAATAAACCTATCACAAAGCGCTCTGTGCCTACACAAATTACAAATTTTACAATCTACCGGTACAAAATTACTATTATTCCCCTTAAATTCAGACACTAGGCTTTGCAAGAAATAGCTCTAAACTCACTTCACCTTATTCTGGACATTGTCACCACCAAAACATACTTGTGTGAGAAACAAAGCTTTCCAGTAACTCGCCCCACAATTGTTGTAACTGCTGGTGTCGCTCTGTACGAAAAGCGTCATACAGTCTTCTGATGTAGATGTTGCCAGTGTCAGAAGTACAACCATTTCCTGACACAAGTTTAGTAAGAGGCGACTACTGGCAGAGCGTAAGTAGAGCTGTTTCTGTGTCAGGAGGCACTCTCCCAGTTCGCTCCTTGCCAGTTTTCCTCAGAAGGATGGTAGCGACCTGTGGTCGCTGATAGGCTCAGCGAAAGAAGATTCTGAATTAGTTAATTTCCATAAAAATTCAGGCATATAGTTGGCATCGTCTCACTGAGGAATCGCATTGTAAGCAGCCTTCAGCCCACTGACGGTATAGGACACTGCACACATCGTTCTGGCCGGCTGCCGTACTGGTGGTTCACCACTCGCAGTGGTCCCAGCTCTGACTTATCGCGATGCCGATGCAATGAGTGATGGTGGTGTGTGTATTGCATTTGTACACGCCAGTATTGGGTAACAGGGGTACTGGCGTTTTGTTAATGGAGGTTACATACGTTTGAGAGCAAACTTGATTGATTTATGACCCACTCCCTATCCTCTTAACCTACTGTTCTGCTGAGTGGTTTACAACCTCCTGGAGGTTGATTTTGTGTCCCTGTGGATACTCTGTCCTCTCGCTCTTTAAGTTTGATTGATTAGTTAATTAAATCGATAAATTAATTAAATCTTCCCCCCTCTGGTAAATCTGTGAGCCCTTCCCTCCACTCCCCTCCTGGAAATTGACGAGTCTGCGCTGCAAAGGAAGAATCTCACGATACAAGATTCAATTGCCTAGCAGAGGATATATTGTTTATGTATAAAATTCCATTTGCAGGGGTTGGAAATCTCTTGCTCATCATTCTCTACTGTTTTTGGAGGATGTAAAATACGTCGAAAGAAGTAACTAAATCGATCGCCTTTTTTCCGATCGCACAAGGAGTACCACTGCATGTAAATACACTGCTAAAAATCTTTCGATTGCGATGCAAGCGCCGTCCGCCATCTTCTGGGCTGCGCCGTACACAGCTGCCTCTGATATTCTTGCATGCTGGGAGACAGCCCTCCACACAGTGCTGCGTGGCGCGCGGACTGTAAGTTGCACTAATCCCACAACAAAGTGTCAGGTGGTAGCAACCCTTTCATATTTGATACCTGAGAAATTCATATCAAAGCACATGATCTCCCTCTCCCTCTCTCTCTCAGGTGGCCCCGTCCTGTCATGTACCACTGCTTGGGAGAATTCCAACCAACCTGTCCGAAACAGCAGACAATAGTGTCTCAGAATACCGCACTCTTTTTTTTCTGACCATCCGGAAGCCAGGTCACCCCCACAACCGTGGGTTGTGGCTGTTTCCTTTACCATCTCAAGAGGCTGCTTCTCACTGCTTCACCTGGACAATCTGCTCCCAAACACTCACCTTTCATACCAGGTCAGTGGAAGCAGCTGTTGTATGTGCTTACCCTGCTGAGCAGATACTGACTGAGCTGGTTCACAATACCACTGGCAGAGGACGCTAGAAGAAGCAACAAAACCCTTCTAATCCCTCCAACTCCCTCTTCTCCCCCCCCCCCCCCCCGCGCCCCTCCCCTTACCAACGCTGAGACAAAGTGTCAGGTTATGGCAGCTCATTCATACAGGAGGCAGCAACTCTTTGTTACTGATACCTCGGAAATCTCAGTACCACTACTGGGAACAATAAGCTGACCAATCAGGCATTTCATGTCTTAGCTGGAAGCGGTGCTGTGTAAAATACTTGTTGGAATTTCACATTTTGGCATAAATTTATGTCGTCATGGTGATGGAATTCCCGACCATTAAGTCTGCTAAATGCATTTTATAGAGCACTTTAGAATTCCTAAGTTTGTTCTCTCAACTACACCAAGTCGAAAAAGGAGGAGGAAAGGGTCTAGTAACAACAACAAATACCACTACAAGACAGAGTGCACTGCAACGTATTGAGAATCACTAAACCACAATCCTAGCAATTGTCGCAGCTAGATGCCTGAGATCACTTAAAACACTCATCCATACGACCCCCTGAACCCTCCCCCCCCCCCCTCACCC
The DNA here is from genome assembly GCF_021461385.2 of Schistocerca piceifrons. NCBI lineage: Eukaryota > Metazoa > Arthropoda > Insecta > Orthoptera > Acrididae > Schistocerca > Schistocerca piceifrons. Next base: position 1,107,271,449 of record NC_060139.1, read on the forward strand.
CACCCAAATGTCAACACACAGGGCGGCCACGCCCTCAAACACCACCAGTGCCGATGCTCAGAGGGAGGTTGGAGAAACCTACCACCATGACTACAGCCATAGTCACAGACGCACATGCATGCTGGAGTGCAACACTCTGGCCATGGAGGGCATCCAGGGATGACTGGGGTGGTAGGAATTTAGATGTTATCAATATGTCCAATGCCAACACTTGGCAGTGATCGAAAGTGAATTGCTCAGTTTTCAACGGAGAATACATGCGACACACTTGATTGGAGAGACATCCCAACACATACTGAGTGTTAATTTACTATTCAGCTATCCCGAGAGCATTACACTGCAATGGACGAGAACTAACTAGCTGGCTGGCCAGAACTTTTCTTTGAATCTAACTGCCAGTCACAGGCTAAGCTAATCCGTGACTTCCGGTGACTGGCTACCCCGCGCCATTCACCTGAACAGCCGGAAGAGTTGTCCTAAGAAATCAGCCACTTATAATTAAAAATAAGCATTACGATTGCAGGCCCAATCTGGTGACATTCGACACTGGGCAAAGTATCGGAAATACATCCTCCTGACAATGTGGCTCTGGGACGAATCTCACATTGAAATATAAATATCAGTGTCCTCCTTATGACTCAACTTAATTTTGTACATAAAATCTTTCATCCCCCTTACTGCTATCCATGCAATGAAATCGCAATTTGCCACATCAAATCCATACCTCCTGTACAACCAATTATAGTCATTTCTGTGGAAATGTTGGAACATGGACAACAGAATCTTTACATCCCAAGACATACTTTATAAGCCTGCTGATCACAGTGAATGTATCAAATGTCCCCTACTAAGTATAATACTCTGCCAATAACTGAATGCTGCTGACATGAAACAATACCGAGCGAAAATCAGCGATTGATGGACATTCTCCATTTGTTTTCTTGCTAGTGGTACCAGTGTATCTCAGGAAGAGAGACGTAATCGAGTTATAAGCGAGCAGCTATTAAAAACGCGATCACAACGACCACGTTAGAATCTTGCTGCATAAAAGTGTTCTCGGTTCCACAGGCACACACAAGTTCCGCTAACGACATCCGTGTTAAAAACTATACATACTTTATAAATCAAGGTATGGTATTGCTTCTGAATGAAGTGCTCTTCCACACAAATACCCACGACATCGAATATAAAAGGGTGGTCACAGCGTGTGTGTTAACAGACCGAAACTGGCTTTGCAGATATCTTTAAATGAATACAGCCACTGGCGAATAATATTCGTGGCACTCTCATATCTCAAAATGAATCGCCTCTTCGAACCTATCTGCTAAGGACCCCACATGGCAGAAGTCCAACGTCGTGTTTGAGAGTCCCTCTGCAAGTTCCTCAGTCTCTGCCCTGCTCTGCCTGCAGTTTTGTCCATGTAATCCTTCCAATCTAAGTCGGAACTGACCAGAAGTCGGATAGTGCTATGTCTGCCATCTTGTGCATCTCTCGGAGAAACAGGGTGAGCTGAGTTAACGTGACAGGACTGTGTTTTAATCACTTGGTGGCAATGGCAACATGTTATCACAGCTATGCCCACCGTGTACAGTGTGTAGGACTAGTGCCGAACGAAGCTTTCTCGTGCAACATGAGTTAGTAGGAAACACAGTGCAGCCAGTTATGGTAGTGTTTCTTATAAGAAGAGCCCACATCGTGCAGGAACTGGAACAAGGGCGAGGATTTTGCTTATGCATTGCAGTGCGTTTCCGAACTATATACATGCACAGGAGTCTGAAGGAGATCTGCATCCCTCAGGGCGCGTTCATGTCTGTCACATAAACATTATCTCTATCCTCTTTATTTTGTGCCATCCAACGAAGAAAAACTACGAATTATAAAAGCTTCACTAACGTCACCTGGTAGAGAACTCAATAAGACATCACCGCGTCCCTCACTTCTGATATATCGAAAACAAATACCGTCTGCATACTGACAATGAGCATACGTAGCGAATACTATTAAATATGCAGGTACAGTACTGGTCTACTGGAGTAGGCAGGCAGTGATCGAGGTCACTTGCACTGACCAACACAAAGTTTCTTCGCCTGTACTGTAGGGAGTCCGTATCCCACAGACCATCATCCTCAAGAGAAGGTCCCTATAGTAGTCATTCATAAGCAGTTTGATATATTGTTTTTCTACTGTAACACATCCAAGCAGCGTACGGCTGCAGCTTTGTACACTTCCATACATTTTGTTTTTCTGCTATGACTTTGATGCCTGTATCAGGTGCTAAACTGACATTAATGTGTTTCAATCCATTGGCTCTCACAGAAAGGTGGACATTGCACATTAAACTGTGCTGCTCCCAGAGCACACAGGATGTTTGAGATAAAAGACAGAGGCAGTATTTCTTACTGAAAAAAACGTGGAAGACATCGCAACATATGTAAACTAGAAGAGTTTGCAATGTTGTGAAGGATTTCCAAACAGCTGCCTCTACATTTAATCTTATCTTTCAAAGTGACACGGTAGCAAATCTCTAGGTGCTCAGTTTCGAAGAACCACGCGCATCGATTCCTCGTATTGTGCCCGTGCTGACCGTCCCACCGAGACTCTCCGTCTCGAACGAGTGGTGTTAGTCAGTCATTATGTAGTAATCGTCAGCATACCAGTGGACAGATGATCAATGTCTAGAGAATCCTCAGAACCACAGTCTTGAGCTATAAAATTAAATGTCACTTCGACCCCATTCTTGTGTTCAGCAACAAGTGTTGGACTACAGTACCCATCTGAAAGCCAGGTATATTGAAGCATAGGCTGATACACTGGAGCAGACAGCTATTTATGAATAATAGAATGCATTTTCAGTATGAAACTTTTATTTCCTGATGTAGAGTCAAAGTCATTTCAGAGGGTCCTTACAGAGTCTGTTGTACTTTTGGCATATATTTTATATTACCAGAAGAAATACACACCCATAGGCTGTATGTATTTTGACGTTTTTGGCAGAATGATCATGCATTCACTGTCTTTACTCACAATTGAATCATTTAGTATTGTTGTGTCCTTGTGAACACCCACGCCCGGGTTCCCGGGTTCGATTCCCGGAGGGGTCAGGGATTTTCTCTGCCTCGTGATGGCTGGGTGTTGTGTGCTGTCCTTAGGTTAGTTAGGTTTAAGTAGTTCTAAGTTCTAGGGGACTTATGACCACAGCAGTTGAGTCCCATAGTGCTCAGAGCCATTTGTCCTTGTGAACACTCCAAGAAATACAAAGTAGTATGCAATTCTGGTTTTTTGCGACACTCTCATTAACAACAGTCACGAAAAAGTATTTTAAATGGTCCTTTGACATTTTCTCACCAGTGCTAGCATCCAAATGTATGTTTGATGGAAGATTGCCTTCAAAAGTTTTTTTAACTTTTGTGCACAAAGCTTTTTCCTTAAGACAAACATACAGATTTTTATTTTGTGTCCGTTCACTGAAATCCAACATCTATTGTAGAATTATGAGCTGTATTGTTTGCAGACTGGACAAAGTCAACTCTTGATTTTCACCCCTTTTTTAAATATGGTCGCATAAGAAGTTACTTAAATCCACTTTCATTAATATTCCTAATGCAGTATGGCTGTGTCTGTGAACTTGCAGTTTGCTGGACTACTTCGACAAATCAGGCCCCAGATTGGCAAAAATGTGGGTGTTACTGGACGTCTGTGGCTGACATGATAGCAGTGATATGTTTATGACATGTTCTGCATTCCTGCTTGAAACGTGCTACGAAAGCCATAGGACATTTAAACTATGTGTGCCCAATTTCTCTTACTTTCTGCATTGTCCAGAATTTACAGTGCAAGTAATGGGCACATTTTCCTTCATTAATTGCTGTGTCAAACTGGGATAGAATGTGTTGTTTTATCTCCAGTTCTTTGACTGCCTTGTTTGTCCTAAATGGATGTTCATTACGTTTTTTTCTCCGCATGTACAGCTATTATTTTGATGTTCGATGGGCTTTTTTACATGAATGTCTTTTCAGTCATGAACTGCAGGTCGCAACTTTACATGGAGGTATATGATAATCATCATAAATAGGTTCAAGACGTTCTTCCGAAAATTTCGTAAAACAAAAACGTTTTGTAAAACAAAATATTGTTCGATTTCTTTTCTGGTGAGGTTTCACATTCACCAGAATTTTAGCTTCTCTTTGAGGATTACTATTTCCGCCACTGCCAATAGCACTGCAGTCTTGAACACAACTGATCACGTTGTTGTCTATGAAACCGTTTCTTCATACGCTATCCTATCCAGTGTAACTTCAGTCAAACGAATACTCATGTCGCTGATTAATGAGGTCCACCAAAAACACTGCGAAAGTGTCATCCTTTTCTCTTAATACCGTCCCTCGTTGGATAATGCCTTCTTAATTTGGATACAACGATATTTAAAACGTTCCAAACATAAATGGTTTCGTTCATTTTTGCTGTCTATATATGACAGTACTTACACATATATATAAAATACGTCAACATCTTGCTGAGGTGACTGATTTCCTCGTGTGTTAACCTTCCCCCGTCCCTCCACCTGGTCTGCAAGTGCTGTTGTGTACAAACCAAGAGAAACACAGTCACACACCATAGCAGGCCTGGTTAGATATATTAGATGGGTCTGTATGCAGATGTTTAAATACAAATTCTTGTTCCTTCTCTTGTCATAACGGTAACAGGCAGAGTGATCGTTAGTTGACCTGCCACGAACTCCGTTGCTGTCGGTAGGCAGAAGGTCCTAATACGGCTAGTGACAATCGTCCTGGTCGTAACATCTGGGTCTGTATGTGTTGCTTCCATTCAAAGGTCGTTGTCGATCAGTGTGACCGCAACTTCATCTGGTTGAAAGTCGCCTATATCGACTGTGAGCATTGCTAGTTCAGAGGATCACGATCTGGCATATGAGGAGCGTCTGGATTACTGTCGTCCTGCAGATTGTTCATATCTTCTTCAGTTATGAGGGTTCACACTGGTTTTAGTCAGCTATTGGATAATGTTATAGGGTTTCCGTTCACATCGCTAACGATTGTGTGATTGCCGTGTCCTATCACACAGACAGGCTACAATGTTGGCCACACAGTGCCACCACAGAACATCAAAAGTGTGCATTGCACAAGTCTTTTATGTGTGGATGGTTTTGTAACCAAGTATGCTGACGGAGAGGAACCAGTGAATTGCGAATGTGGTTTTTGATCCAGTGCACCAACCTGGGAAGTTCTAATTTATGCAGACGCCAAGAAGCACCCGCAGAATGGCCTCGTTCCACGCATCTTTCTGGCACGTGAGAGTTGTTCATCATGCAGTGTCATTGTTCAGTGGGATCATTGCTCTGGAATAGTACGCCATCAAATGATAGTAGGAGATGCAACCAAAGTTGCAGAGGACAGTGTAAAGTGCCAATTCGAACTGACGCTCCTGATCAATGGTGGTGGTATCTGGGCTACTAACTGAACCGTGTGATTTACCACGGTTTCTGATTTTTCCCTTGGTTTATTCCTGTTTGGAGTTTCCGCACTTTCCTAGAGGGCGTTGTAGACACTCTGCAAGAGCGCTGCTAGCGCGCCCGCTAGGAGGAGGAGCTGTGTGCCGTGCTCAGGGCAGACGAGGCAGTTGAGACGAGTGTTTGGCCCTCGACGACCGTTCTGCAGCGGGACGCCCGGCCCCTCTATACTAAGTGTGGATGGGCCGAAAAACCTGGGGCGTGAGGACACAAGAGGCCGTAAATCTTTGGACAACGTTTGGTTTCTGTTCATGGGATGAGGAAGCTATGAAGTCCGTCTGCAGCTGCCACTAACCTCCGGAAGGTAGTGTCGTCAATGAAAGTAAAATTTTTCATCCAGTTAGTGCAATGGCCGTCGTCTGGTGGGGCCAATCTCCCGGTGTTGTGGGAGCTATTAATAACTGTGTGGCAACGTTTCTCTGCTTTGAGTTTGTGATCGGAAATTGCCTTGCATGTGTGTTACTGCCCCCTTAAACGATCATGCATTTGTACACAATACTGACTTAAGGCGCGCATTGTAAAGAAACAAAAAAGAAACATTTTTTGGCTGTGGACCTTCTGCAAACCATTCTTTTCCCATAGACGGCGTAGGTCACTGTTTGGATAAGCACGTTGTAAAATCTTAAATAACCTTGTACTGTCTGGCGGAGAGATAGAGCCAATTAATTTTATGATGTCTGATATGCGAGATTATGTTAATGTTCGCCAATATCTATTGTGTTTAGTAAGTAGGCATATTTAACTTTAGCCGTTATTGTGTATATATTCTTGTGTTAAGGAGTTTAGTCCCATGGCATTTAAGTGCTCTATGTAATTATATTTAAGATAGTGCTAGAGTTTCTATTTGGTAATCCGCCTAGCCATGACTGATGTCAGTTGCTCAGTCTGTTTGAAATGTTGGGCCTATTGGGTAGAGACCATTCTTGACCTGCTTTCCTCAGCTCCGAAGTTCCGTATTGATACTACGGCGGTAGTTCTGCTGGAATCTCACTTGCAGAAGTTATCAATTCTTGTGAGCACAAATAAAGTGTTTAAAATTGTTTTATTTTAAAATTTAATTATTCTGAAGCCCCTCCGGCCCCAGCACACAGACCAGAGCAGGATCAAATATCGCTGACATCTGCCGGTATAATGATCCTGTAACAGGTAAAAGAAAACGTTAGCCATACCTAAACATAAAAAATGTAAAAAGTTGAAACTGATCAACCTAAATATAATTTATGCCCCAGATTAGCAAAATAACTTCAAACTCACTGATGTAGTAAGAATCATTAACTAGTATAAACGTCACTGAGTAAGCAGCTGCTTCTGGTGACTTCATTCTAAAGAGTTTTAAAGTAATTTGAAATAACTTTTTGTTTGAAATTTTTAAAGTAAAGATGACATATGGGTAATTTTGCGATGACTTCATGAAGAAGTCACACATCACTATTTCTAATAGTTTCAGGGCCATTTAATCTGAATTTGAATTACAAAGAAACAATTACTTGAAGTCATATACACCTCATACTGTAAGCTTATAAGGAAACTACCGTTTAGAAAAATGTGGACGTTTTATTCTACCCACAATTACTTTTTGGCGAGTGAAACGGAATCAAAATGAAATAAAAGATGAAATCGAAATGAATTTCAGAAATTACCAGTTCAGTGGAACTGAAATACAAAAGAACAAAAAAAGGCGACATTTTAAAAAGGTAAAATAACATTAAGTTTTAATTTATTGGTGCCACATACTAGAGAGCTAGTTTAAAATGACCTATTTTTGCTGAACATCTTGTAATATGTATTCTTAGCTGGTAATCCGTTTTACTTTCACCCAGGCTCAATTTTTCTACGTAAAAGAATATGATATTTCTTTACATTACGTAATAATATTTAACATTTCTAATATTAACGTACCACCAGAGAAAAATGCACCAACGTACCTGTAATACACTATATATCCTCTTCAGACCCAGTGTAGCAGTAAGGCAGGAGACGCCACACACTTACCGAACTATTTTCCAGTATAAAACAAACTTCACAACAGTCAACAATCATTAACGCGCGTCACAAAGGTAAAATGGCCGTAAACCTAGCAGAGTCAGTGCAAGGCTTATAAACGCTTGTGGCGCTTCCCGTGGACGTCTATGGAAGCTATGCTGTGTGCGCATCTGCTGTACAGCCTTCCAGGGAAATTACAGTTTATTTCAAGCTTGGGAAAATTATTTTAATTCAAGCTAAATTTTTACAGCTTGATGTAAACTGTGTAACAGGTTGATTTTTCAATCTCGAATTTTCAACTGAACCTAAACTCAATATCCACCTTGAAATAAGCTGTGTAACAGGCTGATTTTTCAATATTGAATTTTCAACTGAACCTAAACTCAATATCCACCTTGGAATAAGCTTGAGTGCTATCTGGGATATCACCTACTGACTTCATTCAGAGACTGAAAAGGTGATCCTTGCTCAAGTTTATGGGACTTTATTAACTGTTGATGTTTATTGTTTATGGTCTTAAAAATGTTTGTTAAAAAGGACTAATTTTAGATTCCTATTGTTTATTAAATCTTAAGTAATATAGCAAATACACTCCTGGAAATTGAAATAAGAACACCGTGAATTCATTGTCCCAGGAAGGGGAAACTTTATTGACACATTCCTGGGGTCAGATACATCACATGATCACACTGACAGAACCACAGGCACATAGACACAGGCAACAGAGCATGCACAATGTCGGCACTAGTACAGTGTATATCCACCTTTCGCAGCAAAGCAGGCTGCTATTCTCCCATGGAGACGATCGTAGAGATGCTGGATGTAGTCCTGTGGAACGGCTTGCCATGCCATTTCCACCTGGCGCCTCAGTTGGACCAGCGCGCGTGCTGGACGTGCAGACCGCGTGAGACGACGCTTCATCCAGTCCCAAACATGCTCAATGGGGGACAGATCCGGAGATCTTGCTGGCCAGGGTAGTTGACTTACACCTTCTAGAGCACGTTGGGTGGCACGGGATACATGCGGACGTGCATTGTCCTGTTGGAACAGCAAGTTCCCTTGCCGGTCTAGGAATGGTAGAACGATGGGTTCGATGACGGTTTGGATGTACCGTGCACTATTCAGTGTCCCCTCGACGATCACCAGTGGTGTACGGCCAGTGTAGCAGATCGCTCCCCACACCATGATGCCGGGTGTTGGCCCTGTGTGCCTCGGTCGTATGGAGTCCTGATTGTGGCGCTCACCTGCACGGCGCCAAACACGCATACGACCATCATTGGCACCAAGGCAGAAGCGACTCTCATCGCTGAAGACGACACGTCTCCATTCGTCCCTCCATTCACGCCTGTCGCGACACCACTGGAGGCGGGGTGCACGATGTTGGGGCGTGAGCAGAAGACGGCCTAACGGTGTGCGGGACCGTAGCCCAGCTTCATGGAGACGGTTGCGAATGGTCCTCGCCGATACCCCAGGAGCAACAGTGTCCCTAATTTGCCGGGAAGTGGCGGTGCGGTCCCCTACGGCACTGCGTAGGATCCTACGGTCTTGGCGTGCATCCGTGCGTCGCTGCGGTCCGGTCCCAGGTCGACGGGCACGTGCACCTTCCGCCGACCACTGGCGACAACATCGATGTACTGTGGAGACCTCACGCCCCACGTGTTGAGCAATTCGGCGGTACGTCCACCCGGCCTCCCGCATGCCCACTATACGCCCTCGCTCAAAGTCCGTCAACTGCACATACGGTTCACGTCCACGCTGTCGCGGCATGCTACCAGTGTTAAAGACTGCGATGGAGCTCCGTATGCCACGGCAAACTGGCTGACACTGACGGCGGCGGTGCACAAATGCTGCGCAGCTAGCGCCATTCGACGGCCAACACCGCGGTTCCTGGTGTGTCCGCTGTGCCGTGCGTGTGATCATTGCTTGTACAGCCCTCTCGCAGTGTCCGGAGCAAGTATGGTGGGTCTGACACACCGGTGTCAATGTGTTCTTTTTTCCATTTCCAGGAGTGTATTATGAGTGCAAATATTCTCCCATTGTTACACTCGCATGTTCTGTGGTTTACACTGAAGGGTGTGACAATAAATGCAAAATCTAAAGTGAAGCGTTGGGGCGAATTAATCCTTTCCCTTATCATTACTGTTAAAGATAACTGATTGTTTGTCGCTTGTTATTGAAACTGGTTGGGAGAATAGTTTGACCCCGTAGAAAGAGTACATCAGATGGTAGCAGAGCATGGTTATTCCCCTTTGATCAGTGGGGGGAGTTTAAACTAACTGCTTCATTCTTTTTCGTTTGCTGTTTGTGATATTTCCTGAGTGTTGCTCAGGGCTTGGTATGTTAAAAAAGGATCAATTGATTTATGAACTCGGGATTCGGCAGCTAGATTGTGTGGGGCATTGCATAACCTGGTTGTAATTTTTTTTCTGGAGAGGTCATAGGGCAAGTTAGTGACGCCATAAGTTTGATTAGTGGGGGAGTTGAGGACTTGCTCCAAAATGTTATGTTTCTCCAGGGGACCAATGTGACTCCTTAACAGAAGGGGCGTGTGCAGGCCCAGGTATGCCACTGGTCCTCAAGTATTCGAGATCTGGAGGCGTTCTCCTTGAATAAAGAACAACAGAACTTGCTCGAGCAACTTGATCGGGAGATCAATGAATTTCAGGGCAAGGCGGGTGTATTAGGATTGGAACGAATTCGTGATGATGATGAGGAAAGTCTGAGCAGAGTTTGAGTGGTCAAGGGCCTAAGATCCAAAGTCCGAGTGTATTTGCTAAGTTACCAAATCCCATTATGCATTTGTTCCACGGGATTGTCCAACTAACTATTGGTGATTTGGACCAAGTGCAGAAGGTCTTGTGGTTGAGGGTAAGTCTTGAAATCCACACGGATGCTCTGCAGGTCTTCCAATTAGTTATTTTACGTTTGCTATACCCGTTCTGTAAGCGGGTGCTTACTGAGGTCCTCTTGGAAGTCTTGTGTGGACAAGCCACCTTGCGCCAATTTAGAGAGTGTATTATTAAAGGCAAGTTGTCTCCGTATGTTCGTCAGCATTTGGAAACTCAGTAGCACTGAAGGGTCCAAGGCCTGACTGAAACATTAGCTCAATACGTGGGGCAGCTGCAGATGGCTGTGCGTGCCCTTAATATAGCAGTGGGGGAGCGAGTTACTGTTTTGGTAATCGTCCAAGGAATGAGACCTGAGGACCAGTCACGCACTCAGTTTGTCCCAGAACCGAGATATTATACAGATTCAACTGATCTCGTCAACTCTATTGATGCATTTAGTTTTTCTGATCAATGTCGGCAGGAAACAGCTGTAGGTTCCGATAATACCACGATCGTGAAACACCCTGAGACGTCTCATTCCTTATTACCACCTCATCGTAAATGTTACAGGTGTGGATCACTCGAGCACTTAGTTCGCGATTGTCAGACCGAGCGAACCCCTCGTTCCAGCAAATGACGCCAGGGGAGAGAGAGGCGCGGGTTTAAAAGGTGCGTTCCTAAGGGGTGTGCACATGTCAAACTAGTCGAGAAGGCTTTGCTCCCACGTCTCTGTGCTTTTTTTAATCATGAACCGGTCTGTGCATTGCTCGATACCGGGAGTGCCGTTTCCTTACTTGATTACTCTTGGTATTTAGAGTTTCGCGGCATATGCAAGTTTCCCTCCTTTTCTCCCGCTATACAGGGATGTCGTACTGTCAATGGAGACAGGTTGCCTCTGGTGAGGGAGTTGATACTTGATCTTGGTGGTACTACCTTTAGTTTTCTGTTTTGTCCCCACGAGAAGTTCGCGTTTTGTTCTTGTAGGGAATCCCTCGGTTTGAATCCTGTTAATAATATTATCTCCGAATTCGATGTCGGTCACTTGTCTGCTTCGCAGTGAGATAGTTTGCTCCAATTGTTGGAGCGCTATCCCCAGGTTCTTACTAATCGTTTGGGGGTTACTGACCGAATCCACTATAAAATTCGGCTGGTTGACGATATCCCGGTACGACAAGCTCCTTATCGGTTATCACCTCCCTACATGTGTGTTTTGCGAAACAAAAGTCAGGAGATGTTAGCGAATGATGTCATTCTGCCATCCACATCACCTTATGCTTCTCCGAAGTTTTTGGTCCGCAAGGAGAATGGCAGGGATTATCGACCCATGGTGGACTATCGCCAGCTCAACCAGAAGGTAATATTGGAGTCAGTCCCCATGCCTGAGCTCCATAATTGCTTCACCTGGTTTGATGGAGCCAGTTGGTTTTCGGTGCTCGATCTTAATCAGGCATACCGTAAAATTCCCCTAACAGAGGATTCTAAACCGGTAACGACTTTTGTTACAAATTGGAACCTATTCGAGTTTAATCGTGTTCTGTTTGGAATTGCCACTGGAGCTACTGTGTTAGCTCGTTTATTGGATAACGTCTTGGGAGATCTTAAATTTAATTGCCTATAAAATTATTTAGATGACGTTGTTATTTATAGTTATAGTTAGTTTTGACAAACATTTCAAACATTTGAGTTTAGTTTTGGACTGTTTAGGACAAGCTAGTTTAACCTTCAAACCTAATAAGATCAAACTGTGTCGTCATCAAATTTCCTTTTTAGCACATTTGGTCTCGGCAGATGGGATCAGAATCGACCAGGAACGAACGGTTAGTCTGAGACGTTTTCCAGTACCCCAAAATAAGAAGGAATTTGCGAGATTCGTTGGCATGGCCAACTACTTTCGTAAATTCTTGTGCAATTTTGCCGCCCCCCTTGACAGCTTACACAGTCAGAACAAAGAGTTCCAGTGCGGAGAGATCCAGGAGGTAGCGTTCCAGGGTCTCAAGACTGCCTTGAATAATCCGCCGGTACTGGTAGTTCCTGATTTCAATAAGACTTTTATTCTGCAGCCTGATGTGTCCAGGGGAGGCTGCCGCACTCATGCAGAAAGTCGATGGGGATAAACGTCCTGTCGCCTACGCCTCGCGTTGCCTTTCTGAAACCGAGGACAAATATTCCATCTATGAATTGGAAGCCTTGGCCGTCCTCATTGCTCTGGAGAAGTTTAAATTTTACCAGGAGCATCGAGAATTTTGTTTGGAAACATATCATCAGGCCTTGAGTTGGGTGCTGGCTCTCCCTAGAAAGACCAGACGTATCGCGCGTTGGGCGGTGCGAATTTCAGCATTTCGGTTCCAGGTCAGGCACATACGTGGAGTTGATAGATAACCAAGTCGCTGACGCTCTCAGCTGTATGTTTAATCATGAGCAAGAAGAGCTACAGGGTCACGATCAATTAAATGTAGGAAGTGTTCTTAGCGAAATCCCGGCGTTGTTTGTTGACATTGCTAGTAAACAACAAGAAGACCCTAGGTGGAGTCCAATTAGGGAGGCCCTCCTCTCTGGTAAGCACATTCTGCAATACAGTTTAAGTAAAGGTATCTTATGTAAGCAAGTTGGTAAGACCAGCCAGTCCAGAATTTGTCTTCCTCAGCTGTTGGTGAACCCCGTTTTCCAGTATTTTCATAACTCTGTTATGCGGGGCGTTTGGGGGTGACTAAGATGCTGGGGAAGATTAGTCAGCAACTCACTCGGCCTTCCATGGGGCGTCAGGTAAGGAGGCTCGTTAGTCGCTGTGATTTGTGTAAGATGGGGAACCCTAATGATGGCAGACGTACGGGACTGTTACACTCCAAGAGGGAACAGAACCCAATGGATAAGTGTTTTATTGATTATGTTGGTCCCCTTCCTCGCACCAGTCAGGGCAGTAAATATATTTTCGTCGATATCGATGCTTTTAGTCAGTTTGTGTGGCTTTTTCACAGTTGAGGAATCACAGCCAACCACACTATCCAATATCTTACTAAAATATTTAGTGTCTTTGGCCCTTCCAAGACTGTGGTTAGCGATAATGCCTCGGTTTTTACATTCTGCCAATTCAAGCGTTTTTGTTTTGGGAATGGTGTTCGCCCCATGACAACAACTCATTATTACCCTCAACTCTTCTTTGCCGAACGTTTTAACAGTACCTTGAAGGTGGCCTTGATCATCTACCATACTCGTTCCTCATCTAAATGGGAGCAGTCTCTCCTGTGGCTAAATTTTGCCTTCAATTCTGCTCGTCATGAATCATCTGGGATGACCCCTGCCTCCTTGATGTTGGCATATCCAATCAATTGCCTTCTTAGTAACTTGTGGCATGTCGATGATCTCCTGCCACAGGTAATCGACTCTCAGCTTATTAAATCCAATTGGCATAAGGCTAGAGTTAATATCCAGTGGGTGTATCAAAGGGAAAGGGCTCGCTATAATAAAGCTAGATGTCCCTTTCAAGGTACAGTTGGAGACATGGTGTTTCTCAAGAACCTTACTCCGGTTCACCAATCGGGGAGGGGAGCTTGGGGTAAGCTCATCCCATGTTTTGTAGGTCCCTCTATCATACAGGAGATAGTTAACCCCGTCAATTTAATAATTACGCATCCAGATAGCGGAAAAGTAATCTGGGTGCATGTTAGTCAAGTTACAATCTGCGGTAGTTGAGGATTTTCCCTTCCCCCGCTTCAAGGTGGGGAGAGGGGGGTTTCTGTTTTGGAGGAGAGGGTTGAACCGTGTCATTTACCACGGTTTCTGTTTTTCCCTTGGTTTATTCCTGTTTGGAGTTTCCGCACTTTCCTAGAGGGCGTTGTGGACCCTCTGCAAGCGCGCTGCTAGCGCGCCCGCTAGGAGGAGGAGCTGCGTGCCGTGCCCAGGGCAGACGAGGCAGTTGAGACGAGTGTTTGGCCCTCGACGACCGTTCTGCAGCGGGACGCCCGGCCCCTCTATACTAAGTGTGGATGGGCCCAAAAACCTGGGGCGTGAGGACACAAGAGGCCGTAAATCTTTGGACAACGTTTGGTTTCTGTTCATGGGATGAGGAAGCTATGAAGTCCGTCTGCAGCTGCCACTAACCTCCGGAAGGTGGTGTCGTCACTGAAAGTAAAATTTTTCATCCAGTTAGTGCAATGGCCGTCGTCTGGTGGGGCCAATCTCCTGGTGTTGTGGGAGCTATTAATAACTGTGTGGCAACATTTCTCTGCTTTGAGTTTGTGATCGGAAATTGCCTTGTACTGTCTGGCGGAGAGATAGAGCCAATTAATTTTATGGATGTCTGATATGCGAGATTATGTTAATGTTCGCCAATATCTGTCGTGTTTAGTATGTAGGCATATTTAACTTTAGCTGTTATTGTGTATATATTCTTGTGTTAAGGAGTTTAGTTACATGGCATTTAAGTGCTCTATTTAAATATATTTAAGGTAGTGCTAGAGTTTCTATTTGGTAATCCGCCTAGCCATGACTGATGTCAGTTGCTCAGTCTGTTTGAAATGTTGGGCCTATTGGGTAGAGACCATTCTTGACTTGCTCTCCTCAGCTCCGAAGTTCCGTATTGATACTACGGCGGTAGTTCTGCTGGAATCTCATTTGCAGAAGTTATCAATTCTTGTGAGCACAAATAAAGCTACCCTTGCCTCTGTAATTTTCGTCCGCTGCCCAGCAAGCTTCGCTTAATGATTAAAAATCGCCAACTGGTCTTCGTCCAACCTAGTGCCTCATGTTAGACGAGTTCCCTTTCCAGTTCAGGTAAATGTTTCCTCCTCCTGGTGGAGCCATCCTCTCTCCCCAGCCACACTGGGGTAAGAATTGCCCGAGTGTCTATTGCCGCTCAATGTTCCAGGAGAATGAAATAAGAGGTTAATTATCTACTCCACCGTTATGCCCAAGAAAGGCGAATTAGAGCAGTTCTGGATAATCTAAGTATTGTACACTATTAAGATAGTTCTAGGCTTGGAGAAATTGCTGTTTGGTAAACTTTAGCCTTCTGTGTCGGTAATCCGGCGTATTACACGATCCAACATTGTTGTAGAAGTGAAAGATTTGGTTTTGATAAATTTGCTGAGACATGACTTAATTATTTGCTATTATGTTAATTGCTTTAAATGAATCTTCTTTAATTTGTGCTTATAATTCTTAATGAGTGATCATCCTTAATGATGTAACATTTAATGTGCATCTGTAATGGTACTTTATTTCCGAAACCATTACCACCCGCCAACCCTATTTTTTGATACCATAGATTAACGAATATTTTTCTACATAATGTCTCATATTTTTCACACTATTCAAATTTGGTTTCATTTTTTATAAGCATATATGTCGAAATTTTGAGATGTTGAAATCGATATGATATCTAGTGTGAATATCTTTGTACTTATTGTTGTCTTTGAGACAGGTTTGTGACTTTTGGCGCGGAAGCGTACGGGATAGTAAAGTTTTTGTGTTGAATATGAACAGTCTTGTGTTGGAAATGAAAAGATGAGTTGGGAGAATAGTTTGACCCCGTAGAAAGAGTACGTCACTAATGCACGATATCCAAGCTGTTATGAAAGCCTTGGCCATGGATTCCATGTTGACATCAGTCAGGGGAATCCCTTCTGCCCTACAGTCAACCGCACAGAGAAGGTATTTGTAGTCTTCTGACTCTCAAAGAGGTTGTATAAGGTCTAAATGTACATGATGGAAATGCCTGCATGGTATTTCGAAACTTCTAAGGAGCGTCTGGGCGTGTTGTTTCACTTTATATCACTGACAACAAAGCATATGCACATCAAAATATGGCAGTCACATCTGACACCCGGCCAAACAAAGTCAAACAACTGGGTGCACAAGAGTGTGTAGCAATTGAAGATTGCTAACTACATAGGTTTCGGTAGGATCTGTCAGATCTTGAGTTGTGACACATAGGGGCCGAATGTCGTTCGATTTTGAGGTTGGAAGAATTGTCCATGAGTAAAGCTTGAACTCTTGGGTCCCCTGGTTTAATCCAAAATGAAAGAGATCATCTGCACTCGAGAAAGGTAGCCAGCCATGATGCCATACACATGTGCCAGGCGCCAGTTGAATATTGTACAGTTCAGAGGAATTAGAATGGAAATATTTTTTTCACATTTTCAGATTTTTATCTCATTATAAAATTTGCAATTTGATTAAACACACGGATGAGAGCGTCCACGACCTGATTATCAACTCCACGTATGTGGCTGACCTGGAACCGAAATGCTGAAATTTAAGGTAATAGATTTCCAGATTTTAACCAATCATTATTGTAAGTGTAAATCAGGGAATGAGCAGGGCATATCTGTAACAGAAATTATGAAGGAACATGTGGTGGTATGGAGGCCTCTGCAGCTATTGAAATTTTTAGTCGATCTGTGAATGAAAGGGGAGTGTGTTGTACTAAGTTCTTAAGTAATGGAGACTCAAAAGCATATAACAGTGTAATAGCCTCTAAGCCTTATGATGAGAAAATTATCACAAAGCTGGAATGTGTTCGTCATGTCAAGAAGAGGATGGGCACCAGGTTGAGGAAGTTGAAACAAATTTTGAGTGACAAGAAACTTTCTGATCATAAAACCATAAGAGTCAGGTTGACAGACAAAATGATTGATGAACTACAGCAGTATTATGGGATGGGCATTAGAAATAATACTGAGGATTTGATGATATGCAGCAGGTAGTATGGGCTACATTCTTCCACAGACTGTCAACTGATGAAAAGCCAGTACACCACATTTGCCCTCCGGGACCTGATTCATGGTGATATTACCGCAATGCCCAGTGCTCAAACAGTTCATACAGTCATAAACATTCCATCCCAGCACCAGTCATCGATATCATAACGCCTATTTACAGATACCTGGCAAAACCTGAATTACTGAAGATGTGTCTGCATGATCAGACTCAAAATCTCAATGAGTCATTCAATAATCTTATATGGACTCACAAAAATATGCTATTGTTGGAATGAAGACACTAAAGTGGGGGGGGGGGGGAGGTGTAAGTGATTTATTGCTTTTAATTGTGGCAAAATTGGTAGAGTGAAAGTGCTACAGCATATGTGAATTAATTCTGGAACAAACTGCATGAGAGAACTTGAGTGGATGGACAAGGTTCGCATTGATAAACCAGAGTATGTAGCACAGTTGGCCGCTAGGGAATCCAGAAAGAAGAAAAAAACTAGAAAAAGATCAAGAGGATGATATACAATATGGTGCAGGGTGCTTCTGAGTGACTAAAAATAAAAAAAAAACAAGCATATATTGAGTTACAGTTGTTTCAAACTTTAGCAGCCGTTCCTGAAAATTTACATTTTCTGTTGCATTTTTCCCTAAAGGAGAGTATTCAAATTTTCAGGGAGTAATAACATACCAATCCTGAGTCTACTGAAGTAAAAGAAGAACATAATGTTATGTACAATGAAAATTATTTAGGATAACGTACAAAAAAAGTACACAAAATTTTAACCATGTGTAAAATTGTATTTCTGAAAGCAGTGGCTGAAATGCCATTGTAGTTCAGTAGACTCAGAACATACAGTTTAATGTGCTGTAAAAGTTTCATGTCAATGGCTACAGTGGTTCCTGAAATACAGGGAAGCCAAGTCACTAAATTTAACATTGTCGGAATAGAGCATTCCAGCTCCCTTTAAGTCAAGATCATGGAAGGCCTGAGTTGACCATTGCTGTTAGGTGTCAGACAGCATCTACTAGAGGTTTGTGGTCAATGTAAATAAAATGAGGTCCCTGATATATTCTCAAAAGTATCATACAGCCTTGTATATCAACAGTAATTCACAGTCGAACACTGATCCTTTTGTTTAGGCTTCTGTTAGTTGCCTGGAGAAGAATCTGAATGACCTTGAATCGCCTGGCCTTTCTTGCTGGAGGACCACTCTGACAGCGAAGAAGCTAGCGTCAGTTGTGACAGTTATTTTTGAGCAGCTGGTATAGGTAGTTCCAGTGAGACTGCTGTCACAAGGTATTACTTAGAACAGTTGAAGGCTGTTTGCATGCCTGCAATCCATGCACGTTTTTGCTGGCCGTAGTGACCGAGTGGTTCTAGGCGCATCAGTCTGGAACCGCACGACTGGTACTGTTGCACGTTCGATCCCCTGCCTTGGGCATGGATGTGTGTGATGTCCTTAGGTTATTTAGGTTTAAGTAGTTCTAAGTTCTAGGGGATTGATGACCTCAGATGTTAAGTCCTATAGTGCTCAGAGCCGTTTGAACCATTTTGAACCATGCAAGTTTTCGTTTCCCTTGTGTAGGAGAGCCCATCAGGGTTTCAGTCAGAGGCCTGAATTTCTGCTACATGAGGTAAGTGTTGTCGGTAGAAGTTTAGGATACCAGGAACCGGCGGAGATCATTGTAAGATGGTGGTGATGGCAGCTGTTGGATGAAACCAGCTCAGAATGAAATTGATCTGATTCGCTCTGTGTTCAGAGTGTACTCAAGGAATCGCCAGCATAATAAATTTGGATACAGCTTCATTTTTCCGCAATTACAATTTGTCTTTGTTGATTGTCACGCCTGTATCGTGAAGGGCAGTGAGAAAGAATTTTAGGTGTTTTTCATGACTGTGGGAGTCGATAGAAAAAATTAAATTGTTGTCATGGTACACGAAACAGTAATTCATCTTGAGAAGTACTCCTTCAATAGAATCGGTCATGTCTATGCAGCGTTTTTTCAGACAATATGGCATTACCAAGAACTCAAATTGGCTAAAGGGCATAATAATGCCTGTTTTACCAACCATGTCGTGAAGGGCAGTGAGAAAGAATTTTAGGTGTTTTTCATGACTGTGGGAGTCGATAGAAAAAATTAAATTGTTGTCATGGTACACGAAACAGTAATTCATCTTGAGAAGTACTCCTTCAATATAATCGGTCATGTCTATGCAGCGTTTTTTCAGACAATATGGCATTACCAAGAACTCAAATTGGCTAAAGGGCATAATAATGCCTGTTTTACCAACCATGTCATCTGGATGCATGGTAGACGGTACCCCCCACCACGGACTGTATGGTGGCTTGCGCAGTATCTATGTAGAGGTAGATGTAGATTTGATAAAAAGCTCTGCAGCAGTCAATCGCACAAAAGTTCATAGCTCCCATGAGCGAATTTGTGAAATGTTGAAATTTTGGAAGAGTAAATGTCACGAATTGTGTGAGAATTTAGAGACCTGTAGTCATGCATGGTCTCAAGGAACCATCTTTTTTTGTACTAATTTTACAGGCAACAGACAAGTGCTGTTCTAGGGGTGGACGATCCCCCTGGCAACGATTGCTGTCTTAGCTTCCAGAAGAAGAGCTGGTGCAAGGCACTGTGCCTTGTGAAGAATGAGTGGATCTGGGCTCATGTTGATACGACATTTCTAACAGCCCATTAATAAAGTATAACACATGGTATGTCAAGTGAGGGGTCACAACACAATTGTCGAAGTGAAGATAGCAAGGCAGATAGTGCTGTAGTGACCTGTTTAGTTTTCAGCATGACACGTTGTGTGTTGTGGTGTGGACCAGCTGTAGCTGTGGTATGTGGCCATCCAGTGGGGACATGGCCACATGTGTTGGTGCTGCTGCAATGTGTGACATTTATTAAAGCTGGTCACGTGCATGTGTGAGTGTGAGGATGTCTCATGTGTCTGCTGACACAGGTCTTCATGGCACTATGTAGCCATTGTGAATCAACGTAGGTCTCTTGGAGTCATTCTTGATTTGTGTTGATGTTTTGTATGGTCATAACACACTCATACAGAACAGGGTAGCTATTGGTCAAGGTCGAGACGTAGGTTGCAGATGGGTGTGAACATTGTTTCACTTCCCACAGCGAGGATAGGGCAAAAAGACCTCAGATGGATTGTTGTATGGCATGATGAAACAAAGCGCCATAATAGAGATCATGTGAGAGACCGTATTTTCAAAGGAAGTCGACATCTATCACAGGTTTGGTGATGACAACTGTGTAAAAGGTCCGAGTGCAACATAGCTCATCCATAAGTTGTACAGCTGGCTCCACAGTGCCATGCATGCAGATTCTGTCATCTTTAGCCATGTGTCATTGCAGTCCTTGGCTTGCAGCATGCACTTCAAACACTAGACAAGATAGTGTGCACACGTCTGACCCTGTGAATATCAGTAAGTACATGTCTGTGGAATGGTCTCGGCTATACAGACATCCTTTGCGAGAAGTCCCTGTGGTAGAAGAGAGTTGACTTGGTGTTTTGCCACAAACCGATACACCTATCACTGCCTGTGGTAGGTATTTAGGTACAAGCAAAGTTGCCAAAAGTTGCTGGGGGGGGGGGGGGGGGAGGTGATGTGATTGGGTACTGTTCACAGTCGGCACTTGTAGAAGGGAGCGTGACGTTGACGTTCACTTCGTGCAAGGCTGGGCAGAGTCGAGACTGTTCAGATTGCGTGCTGGACAGTTGGATAGTGGTGACAGAGGTGCCTAAGTTGATGTATTGCCTGTGCTGTACAACCAAATGTAATTTGTCCACTAAGTCAAGTTTTTTGTATCTAATGGTTCATGTGCAGTCATTGTGAATTGTAGCAGAGGCAGAAGTTTTACAGTCCACAATGTCCAAAGGGTCAGGTCCAGTATTGACATCCAATCCATTAGTGAAAGTAAACTGTGCCATAATTGGGAAGGAGATACTTCGGTTAGTTCCTCATCTTAGAACCCCTGTTACACTCGCTTCTCAGGGGTGTGATTAATCCATTGTAGCAGTGCACAGAACTAAATCTCATGCTAGTCACTGTGATACACCGCTTCTACATTAGCCACTCTTTGTTCAGCAACGAAAATTCGGCAAAAAATCCATTGCGTAATTTATAGCAAGTCATGTTTTCATGAGACTCAAACATTGGACCAATAACTGTAAAACATGAACAAATCTCGTTACGTTCTTTTTGTCACAGTAATTAAATTCATATAGTCACTTTCAGCTTATTAAATCATGTGTGCACACAAATACGTGACTATAATTAAACTTCTGATAAACGTATATGAAATACACTAAACTTTGATCCAACTCTGAAAAGAGATTCATTTCTGCCTAGCACACATTCTAATAAACATTTCGGAACAGTTTTAATTCTGTCCAACAGATGACAGTTTTTACTAGCTCATATGTCTGAGCTACTCTGCCACTCGCTATCTTACATTTTTTATGCTAATAAAATCTGTACTACTGTATTTTTGAGGTAATTTTTGTCAAGAAAACATTTTGCTACCAGAAAACCACTTAGCAAGTGGGCGAATGACATTCTTTTATCAGAAGAACTTAGTTATTGTCTAAATCATACCCACTGTACAGTCGTAAGCAACCATAAAGGTTATTTTCTGGGAAAACAGAGGGAAACTTTGCACCACTGACAAAAAAGAAACAGAATAGGTCCACAGTATTTTCATTAATTTGTTTTAGACCTGATTCAGCTAGGGAGAAACGTTATGTTAAAAATGATTGCTGCTACGAGATTAATGTGTTGTAGTATGGTACTAGTGCAAACACGTGCTATAAGTTCGCCATTATACAGTTTACAGCACTGATACTATTAAAGAATGCCTGGAACCTACAAGAAAAGGAACACTTGCTTGGGAATGTTAAAGAGCATGTCTAAACCACTGCTAGGTACTAGTAAAGAAGTTAAGGACAGAAAAATCCTGTCAGTGCTTGATTATTCTAGTGATGAAGGCCTATTAGAACAACAAAGTCAATGTTCAAACGAAGGTTGGGAATCCTACTGAAGAAATCAAATGGAAGTGTTAGCAGCATCAACAGAGAACGAAGAGAGCCTATAAAAACCACAGGAAAAACTGAAACCAACCAGCAAACAGATTGTGTGTTAGTGACTACACAGCATGAAAATAACCATTACCTTGATATTATTGAAAGATTTATCGAAAATTGTGCAACCATAAACACCATCTGCCATTTCTTCATAACTGGAAATGGCCTGTAAATAAAGATGTACTTTCTCAGAAATAAACTAGTCAAATGAAAACAGCATTTTCTCAATGACAGAGATGGTCGAAGGTGATGAATTTGTGCAAAATATTTTCCTAGTATAGTCACTGACATTTTGACACACCAGCATACCTAATCAAACATTGTACTTTTCTTTGATGATAAATTTTATTCGCATTTGTTACTTTTTTTACATTTTGAATAAAGAGATTAACACTGTCGTGAACTTTCATTATTTTTGTCCTTTTGATACAAAAAAGTAGTAAATGTTGGTTTACTATAAGGTAACACAATTAATATTAAAGAAGGTAACATCGCTGCTAGCTATTAACCTGTATTTACATCACATGGAGCCTGCTCCAGGGGCAACTTTGCTCCAATTTTTAAAACATTATAAAATTCCAGAAATAAATCTTTGATATCTTTTTATGTTACTAAATGGTTTTTACATTGCCTTAGAACAGTCTAACTTCGTTTTTAAAAGGGAGCAAAGTAATCCCACTTTACGGTGTATTTGTTTAAAGTATCTTGTAGTCCATCTCCTCTGGCATTGTCTCTCCAATTTTATCCTCAATTGTAATCATGCTGAGCCTCATATTTATTGGTTGCTCATAAAATACAAGAATCCTTCTTTGTATACAGGGCGAACCTTAATAAATCCGACACTCTGCAGGGACAGATTCCTGACTGGAAATGGAGGAAAACAGGTCTATAAACATGTGTTCAGAAATGAACAGTGTACATGCAACGACAACAAATCGTCCTGGAACACAGCACAGAGCTGCTTCGCATCCACATCACAACAAATGTTCAAAGTGGCCTCCATGGCAGCTGTTATCATGCAGGATGCACATAACCGTACTTTGGCTAACACAGTGTTGGCGGGCCACTTGCCTGGAGCTTGTATTAGGGGTCGTCTCAATACCCTATAGAACTCGGTCCTCCAAATCTAGTCTACACACAATCCGCTACGTCCATGCATGTTCGTCTGTCTAAAAGGACTCATGATCACAAAACGGGCTTGAAAAGTTGTGTGACGTGGTTGGTGTAGGTAAGGGCATTTGTTTTAGTATAGCCGTGCTGCCTCTCGACTGTCTCCTCTCCTTGGCCATACAAAAACACCATCTCGACTTGTTCCCAAGATGAATACCGGATCATTTTGCTCCTTACACCACGGTGTCTCAATCACACAGTCTGAAACACAAGGAACACATGGTCAGATGAACTGTCGTTTGTCAGCGCCGTCTATGGTGGCAACGATGGGTTTCCTGACCATGTTCAAAGACCTTTTTTCCTACATTTTGTCTGTTTTTAAGAGTTCACCCAGTATTTCGTCATCCCTGGCGCCAGATCGAACAGATTTCGTTATTTGATTAGCTCTTTCCGGTAAACTGTCTACAGAGATTTTTTATTTTTATACATTACCGTTTCACTGTTTGTCGTAGGGTGAACTGCTCGTGATTTTTCTGTTTAATAACTATAAGCTGCTGCCCTCTGATCTTGGTTGCTGTATTCCTTGCTCTTAAATTTTCCTACTCATTTCCATAAATTCATCAATCAACTCTCTACAACACTAACGTGTGTCTGCTATTTTAAAATTCACTATGCACACACAGACGAGAAACACTAGCCTGAACAGACCTGGTAACTTTCACGCGTACCATTTTTTTGGCAATCTCCTGTCCACACGTTACAACTTTTCAACATAGATGCGACTTGGCACACAGATTCGAGCAATGTTACTCAAACTTGCAACTCCAACTTCCATATTTCCACCAAAGAGTTAGAAAACTATCTCCAGCATCTGACTTTCTGCACAACTCAAATCTGCGCAAATATACTGAGCACAAACGACGATCAGTTCGCGGTGATATGTGCACAGACACATCGTTGGTTACGCCTTCACAGCAAATCCATATTTAAATGTCGAAGAGCACAAACGACTATTAGTTCGCAGTGATACGTGCATGGAGGTATACCTCCATGGATATGTGCGCAGACACATCGTTGGTTATGCCTTCACAGCAAATATTTAAATGTCGGAATCTTCCCTCAAACTGGGTTTACACTAGCAGTCGCTTGCAGAAGTTATTGCTGCAAGTTATTGCTAGCCTCTTGCAGCTGTGTTTACACAGCAGCGCAAGAATTAAGCAAGATTCTTCCACAAGTTCTTTGGCAAGAAACTTGCGTCAACAACTTGCTGATACTGTTTACATATGCTTTCAGTACCACTACAATTGTGAGCCGAAGTGTAAAATGACAAGTAGATGGATGAGATATGCTGCAGCTCTTGTAATTGTAATGCAAAACGTGAAAAAGAAAAAGAGAAGTATTTGGGTTAGAGAGTAGATAATGAGAACATCACAAATTGGTGCCTTTTGCAAGAACTTAGTATCGAGAGCATGGATACTTTTGAAAACTTTTGCAGAATGTCCTCAAATGATCTGGAATATTTGTTGATGTTAACAGCGCCCGTCGTATCAAAACGAGACACAAACTTCGGTACTGCTATTTCAGCAAAAGAACGTTTGCTAGTCACTCTGATTTATAGCTACCGGTGAGCTAGGAATAAAATAGGCATTTCATTTATTTATGTTAAACATATAACCAAAAAAAGTTTGAATTTTGAAATCTTTTCTTTGTAGGAGACTCATACAAGTCCCTAATGTACTTGTTTCATATTCGCGTCAGCACGATTTCTCTGATCGTACCCGATGTATGTAGAGCCATTTTAACGTCTTGAAAAGGGAAAATTATTTGAAGGTATGTGAAAACACAACAATGAAATTAAATTTGTATTGAAATAAACTGCATTTTACAGAATGATATGCTTATAAAAATGTTTTTTTCTTCTAATGCTCATAAAATGGAAAGTGACAAGCTAAGTAAATAGAACATGTAATAATTACACATCGTCTTTTTCTAGACTCCTAAAACAACAAGCGAGTGGATGCAGGTGGCAAAGGGGTTGTGTCTTCAAGTTATGCTACTTTCTATGCACTTCTTTTATAGATGTGTCGAAATCGACGAGATTTCATTTAATGCGCACATCTTCTTCACTCTATCCTTAAAGTCTCGGTTATGCACGTTCCGTATTTCAGGGTAGCTCTCCACGGCTTCAATAAAATGTTCTGTATCCTGCTTCATCCATTTCGGTTTCTTCCGCATTTCTGAAATTTGTTTGCATATAATACATAAGATGGTTGCACAAAATTAAGTCACCACATTAAGTAAAATGTTAAATATGAGTGTTATGCTTACTATAACTTGCGCTTCCTACTTGCAGGAAATAGAAATAAATCCTAAAAGCTGCAAGTTACTTGCCGATACTTCTTGCGTGGTGTTTACACTGGAAGCGGAAAACGTGTGCAAGTCACTTCCGCAATAAATTGCTAAGGTCGCAAGTCGTCTTGGCGATATGTTTACACTCGCAAATCGCGCGGCAAGTTCCTCCGCGGATGTAAATTGCTGCAATAACTTGCTAGTGTAAACCGAGCATATTAGATGCTCCGGAAATCAATATTTAAAATCATATTCGTATTTGTTATAACTGTTTGCAATGTACTGTAGACCCTATGGCTGTATTGTAACCCAAATGCCAAATAAAATAACTTAAAAATTATATATATTATATATCTTTGTCGGTAACCATAACACTAGAGTTCATTTCGTGTTAAATTAAGTGTCAAAGAATATCACAAGAAGTCAAACTTTGAGATCAGAAACCTTAGCCACATAATAATTCATGATTCAACCGTCGTGTGAAGTTTTAAAGAATACCATCCTGGATGTGATAGAATGGATCGTTTTCCCCACTCGTACCGCAGTTAAATAATATACACATTATTTCAGTTCTATAAATGAAGTATTTATTCAGGTTTTACTTTATCTTATGTACTTTAGTTGGAAGCTGTGCGTCGACTGCTTGTACAGTCTAGTGACTTATCTTAGTAACTGGTATGCCAAATAGGTTAATTCACTTGCGCCTTTATAGATAACGTAATGCAGTGTTTTAAAGTGAACTGTTTGTGCCAAAGGAGAACTATTCTTTTATCGAAGAACACTGCATAAGTAAAAGGTTATGTGTCGCTGGCTTCTGGATCGTATACAAAACGCTAGTGAGTACTTTCGTATTTCTTGATGTAGTAAGTGCAGTGCCAGTCTTTCAGAATGATCTTTTGTTGTAATCTCTGCAGATTTGAGCGGTATATCCATAAAGTACACTATGTACGATCGCATTTCATGAATCTGCTTTAACCGGAGTGTGTTCTAATAGTTCGTTACGATTGCGTTATTATTCTAAGACCTACCAAGATATACGCATTTTATGCAGTGTAAGACTTGATACATAGTTTCGTTTTTAACATTCAGTCGTACTTTATGTGGGATACATCGGAACCCACATCCAGCTATTATGTGTGCTATATTGACCACCAATTACATGTTTGTGACTTATTTGAACCCTTTCTACTTAAAGACTTTAACAAGGGAAGTACATCATTCTGGGGTTGAGGAAAAAAGACCGTCGTGTTTCATCATTGAGGTGCTGTACAATTACTATCACATTCTTTACAGTTAGGTGACGAAAAGTCGCACAAGCTTACTTTTGTAGAATTACATGCAATTCGATATTCTAGATTAAGGGTTTAAAAATTCGTCTTAGCTACGTAGCAAGTAGCGTTGTTCATTGTAAATTTGCATGACAAACAGCAGTGTCTTGTAAACAGACCTGTCTTGTTAAAAGTGCACGTGTCTATTTTCCTCGAAAATACATGTATAAATGTTAAGCAAATAATAAGAGAGAAACCGCTAGCGTTTATACTATTTGAGAAACCAGTAGCTATATTCGAATAGCAGCTTTCCCACAATTTTCTTAGGTAATGTTTAGCTGGTGTAATCTGAAAAAGTTGAACAGTGTATTAATGGTTTATTCTTAATGCAGTCGACAGATTAAGCCCTCATGATTTGCGTTTCTATTGTTAATGTTCACTTTGGTTGGTTCCACATTCTTGGAAGTTCTCTTCCTTGGTTGGATGAATGTCAACAAAAAATTTATGTAGTGAAGGTAGAAGCCTCAGCTTGCTACACACTAAGATTGTGTGCTTGTTAACTCAAGAGACTCTCATTGAAGAGGACTGGAATTCAGATCCTATAATGGTCATCTGAAGTTGATCTTTTAATGATCCCAAAGTTCAGATCGGGAAGGAAATTTTAAGGTTGTCTTTCATGGGCCCATCCTAGCATCCTCTTTAAGAAAAATCGGAGAACTATGGAAATTCAAACTTCAGATGGCCATGATTAGGATCTGAATTCCAGTCCTCTTCAATGAGTCTCTTGAGTTAACAAGCACACAATCTTAGTGTGTAGCAAGCTGAGGCTTCTACCTTCACTACATAAATTTTTTGTTGACATTCATCCAACCAAGGAAGAGAACTTCCAAGAATGTGGAACCAACCAAAGTGAACATTAACAATAGAAACACAAATCATGAGGGCTTAATCTGTCGACTGTATTAAGAATAAACCATTAATACACTGTTCAACTTTTTCAGATTACACCAGCTAAACATTACCTAAGAAAATGGTGGGAAAGCTGCTATTCGAATATAGCTACTGGTTTCTCAAATAGTATAAACGCTTGCGGTTTCTCTCTTATTATTTGCTTAACATAGAAACGAAACGTGCTTTAGAGTGATCCCGTAAACGTGCAGACAGGAAAAGGCCAAAATGATTCAGTCATGTTAAAATAATGGGAAAAAGAAGACGAGTGACCTGCACAAGCAGAAATGTTTCAGGTAGGAAAAAGGAGAAGATTGAAAACAATTGTGTGCCTATTTTGTACTACAACATTCACTAACCCATCCAAATCGTTATTCTTTTAATATTTTCATTATTTGAAAATGTGAGCAGACAGTGAGAGGGAGAATATCGTCACAATCACAAGTTTTAAAATTATCAGACTTCATTACTCGGCAATACTTCACTTCAGGAGCAAAATTTGGCACTATCCTGGTATTAGAAGCTAATAGTTCGTGCCTTTGGAAAGAGAGAGGGATAGGGAGGGAGAGGTTACAGGGGAAGGGCCGCTCACCCAGAGGAGACACACACTTGCATTGAGGACAAGGGCAGGTGACACTTGGATCCTGGTGACCTGCCCTTCTTCTGTAACCTCCTCCTGCTACCCCTCTCCCCTTCCTGAGGGAGGAACTATTAGCTCCTAACACTAGGGTAGTATCGTGTATTTTTGTGTGTCAATGACTCGTAGTGGTACAAGGTACACTCCACCATACACTGTATAGTGGCTCACGGAGTACGTATGTGGATATAGATGTATCTACGGTACTGAAATTTTGTCTCCTGAAAAAAAAGTATCAAGTGTGTGATAATTTCTTAGTTTTCTCGAGTGGATTTTCCTTTTGACACAATTAACACAAGTTTTTCCACTTTTTTAAATTGTCCATTGTATCATTTTTATGATGTGGAGTTCATGTTATTGTAAATGTGATCAAAAGGATTTATCTTAAGAGTTTTTACATATATATGTGTACTATAACAGTAAAAATTGCATATTATGAGCATAATTATGGATATGAAAATCAATTTCGTAAGAAAGTTTGCAACCAGATTATTAATGTGACGTATACTATATTTTGTTATCCAAACATTTGCGCTCTTGTTGGAAACAAGGCTGACCGGGCAGAATCCAAATGAAAGCTTAATGAGTCTATAATGGTGCACACCAAATATTTCAATCTGACAAACATAAGCATTGTGCAGTTTTAAGTAAGCAAAAATAGTCTGCCAACACCACAAGCAGACACTAATAGCCACACACTAAACGAAACACTGAGTGTAAAATTCCATTATCTGGCTGGGTAATGAGTTAAGATGGGGTCAACACATTGACTGAGTGATTGAGAAGCTCAGTTTGACAAATTTTGCGTCGCACTGACCTAAAGGTGAGGCTGTCGGCTTATTTTTCAGATTTTCTTTCTGTGCCATCTGTTATCTTTTGGGAAAGTACACCTATAAAAATTAAAATATTTATTCAACAATATCTTCTCAAGTATGTGTTGGAGAGATGGCTCTGAAAATCTTACTCTCACTTCCCACGGAATTCTGCCTCAGTTTATCTATTGGGAAGATGGGAAGGCACGAAGATGTAACAGGCATGGAAGCCCAGCCAAGGAGTTAGTGAGCGTAATGTAACTATAAATACATTTTGAGGGACACGAACTGTATAGGCCTATATCTATTTTCCATTCTTATCGGACTAAATTCTTGTGAGTGTTTATAAATATAGGAGTGTAAATTGTGTGGATTGGTGCTTTTAAGGTCCTGGCCTCATATTTGGGAGGAGGGAGGCTAATGCTCTGTCCACCCATCTCTATTTAGGTGTTTTGTTCTTTCTGCAGCCTTAAACGTCAGAATGTATGACCTTTTCCTTGTATTAAGCTGACAAATCCTATAGCATTGTGAAATGATCCCCATATGAATAAATTGGTACATTATGTTTTTTGTTGCTGATAGTAAAGACCGGTCGTAGGTGAGTGTGATTTGCACATTGTCAGTGCAAAGAAATTTAAAAAAAAAATGCTATTAGCCATTTCTTGTAAATATTATCTGATGGTCTAAACTAATGAACTGAACACTGCTTTTAGCTACATAACAAGCAGCAGTGTTGACTGCAAAGCTGCATGATGAGCAGCCTTATGCTGTAAACAGCCATCTGTAGTTAGAGATGTAGATATCATTTTTCTTTGAAAAACACTGATTTGATCAAGTAAATATAAAGCTATCAGTAGAAGGTAAACAGCAGCTATTTAATATAACTCAGCAAGCTCTCTCTTTCCCCCAAAGTAGTGGTTTTTTGCTTTCCTCTTAAATTATGTAGTGACTTATCTGACTCAAATACAAAAAGTATTAAGCATTGTAGAAATGGTTAACTGTTTACACAATACAGTGTAGAGATTAAGTTGTAGGTGTTGGTTGTCTTTTGTAAAGGTATACCGTGACTTGCTACACATCCTTGAAGTTCTCGAAGGTATCCAAGGCACATTGAGGATTGATGAATAATGCCAGTTAAGTATACTGATGATCATGGGAATTTACTACTTAATGTGCTGGCTTTATTCCTCACACAGTCATGGCATGTACTCAGCCGTTGGTTTCTCAAATGAATAGTGTCTTTAGGACAGGTGGAGTGCTTGTGCATAATGTTATTAACTTCAGATAGATGCAGAATCAAATATTTGAAAACTGTGTCAGTTGCTGTATATGGTGCCATTTTCACGATGTCTTCACAACCCATTTTTGCATGTCAAATAGTTTTAACCTGTGGTAGAAAAACCAAAAGAAATAACAACAGATGGTCAATTTACATAGTTCTTATCCTTACTAGATCATAATTTTGCCAGAGCATTCTAAATGTGCAGTGGAGACTGTGTAGTAATTTTGCTGAAAAGTGTATTTCTTGTGTTGGATGTGAGCTTGTTAAATAACTTGCACAGACTATGAAATTTAGCTTTGCTGGCATCCTTCTTGTTTTCAATGACTATTGGCTCAATACAGGGTACTTTTTTGAAGTGTCCCATACCCTTTCTGCTTATGGTAGTGTTAAAGATAAGTCCTATAAACATATGCCTGGAAACAAGTACTTGTTGAGATGCATGTCATTCTGCGATATGATGGCCATCTGTATGCTGGCACTACTAAAGGTGCTCAATGTGGTTTATATTCATTCTTGCACATTCTTCAGCCGTCTTCCTCAAAGAATGGTGAACTGGTGCAAACACACCTGACTACCCACAGATTTGGTCTCATCCCTTGGGGCCACACTCTGTTAATGTGTGTGTGGGATCCAAAAATCTAAGGGGCTAAAGTGAAGTGGACAGGGTGACCACCTTATTAGACATTCTCAACCACTATGCCAATCATTATGTTAGGTACACTTATCTTGTGCTATTGGCTAGACTATAGCAGAATACCATGTCTCCCATTCCCTACACGAAATAATAGGTTTCCATTCCACTGCTTGTGTTGTTCACACTGCATTTAACAACTTATCTTACTTTAATCCACCACAACCTCATAATGATATTATCACAATAGTGGCTGCTTTTGTTGGAGTTAGTTGTAAATGCTACATCTAACAACAGCATAACAGCCAGTGCAGCAAGATCAGAGAACAGTAAGAAGTGAGCAATAAATGTCAACTAATCGTTCTTGAGACAAGTAATGTGGCCCACATCTTAACAGGTAGACGTGTTATAGGACTACTTCTTGATTTGACCAGCAATGTATCCTGTAAGAACACTGGACACACTTCTTTAAACACGTTGTGTATGTTGGATGTGTTCCACGATCCCATCAAGAGCCACCACCTTTGTGATTGATTCATCCATCCAGTCATCCACCATGATCTGTAGATTCCTTGAAAAAGAAGAACCTATAGGCATATGGAATGACCCAAAATATGCATTAACAAAACAGAGTATCGCTATACTGGTTAATGTTATTAATGCTTATGCCAGATACATTTAATCAAGCAAATTAGAAAGATAGCTGTGCTTGAAAGAAACTACTGTCTTCTCAGTTATAATAAATAACTGTCATTTATATCTAGTCAATTGCTTGATTACATGAGTATTTTTCAAAGAAATCAGTTACCTATATCTGCAAACACAGTCGTGTCTACTGTACATTACTATTTGTTGTGCATCTTCACAAGAACTCTGATGTGCATTGTAGCTGACAGAACTGTGTAATTGTTGAAAAAACATTTTCAGATATTTTGTAGATAGTATCTTATGAGCTATTTCTTAAATTAGGATTCCCATTTTTCTGCTTTGTTAGAGGTTCTGTAACTCCTCTGCGAGCCCAAAATAAGACACAAAAGTACACATGGAAATCACTTTCGTGTCTCATGTACTTTTTGTGTGTATCACATTTCAGCTGATACTGATTTCCACTGTCAACATCTTCATTGAGGACTAAATGTATTGGAACTAAATATAAGAAATCCAAATTCTTTAAAAGGCTTCTGCAAAATGTACAGTTATCTACTTTACACAGTGTTCTCAGTGTTTGGATTTGCTGAATAAATACTTTGTTTACCTCAGGTGCACCACCACAGAAGATAATTTCGTAAGACGACAATTAGTGAATGCAAAATAAGCCAATGCACTTGTCCTTAGGTCAACACAATCGGAGATGCTTCCGAGGACCAAACTGCTGAACTGAGTGGTTTGTTTGGTTTATTTATGTGTTGGATCCATTTTATTTTGTTATTCAACAGGATCTCAAGGAATTGTGCATACTGCGTTTCATTTAGTGTATGACAATTGACATTTAGTTTTGGTGCATGCAGCTCTTTTGTGTACCTGAGACTGTATAATAAGGACCTTTGTATGAAAGGAAAATTCAGTTGAGTAAACTGTTACATGATACCAAAGAAAACTACTCACCAAAACTTACCTTCAGAAGTTAAAATACCTAGCACTGTTCCCCCCAGGGGGGCTCACAGTTCTTTCGTGTGTGGCACACATGGGCCCCTGAGCTATTGCAGCCAATTCTTCCTTTCCTGCCTATTTCCTTCACCCTGCCCTCCCTCCCTATCCTCGGTCCTTTTTCCTGTTCTTTTATCCTTTTTGGCATTTTGGGCCGCACTTGAAGTTTGACCTCCACTTGAAAAATTCCTGTTTTTTAGTTTGAGACATTTGGGAAAGAACTCCCTCCCTAGTGTCTGCAGTGTGGATTCCTCTCCCCCCTTCCTTCCTCTCACCTTGCTCACCTGTAGCCCCCTTCCACCCTGCTAGGTCACCGCACGTGTAGTCAGTCCATGTGATCGGGCTGTTATGTACCCATATGGCTGAGCCCTCTGACACCACAGGGATCACACTAATCGTACCTGAGGTGTTCCCTCCCCAGGTATGCCAAGGAGTGGTTGCTTATCTTCTTGGAGCATTGGAACTCCCTGCAATGGCCGCCGTGCCAGACGGCCCTTGCTGTGGCTGGGTGGTGCCCGTGGGGAGAGCCCCTGGTCGGAGTGGGTCGTATTGGGGCAGATGCTTGGCACGTGAAGCGTATCAAGCTGCAAAAATCTGGCTGTTCTCAAACAGCCGTCTCTTCAAATGACGAAGGATCATTGAATGCTGCTTCATATGACCTGGCAACTTTCCCTGCCCTGGCTACACCTCACCTGCATTAGGATGCATGGGGACACATTCACCACCACAAAACCATTGTTTTTCTTGGAAAATATTGAGGACACATTTGGTGAAGTAAGATGTGGTCAGGCTCCTTGTTGATCAAAGCTGCTTCTGCCACACAATCCGCAGCTCCTGATGTCTATTACTCCTTGCCAATCTCTGAATATGGTCCAGAGAGTAATTTTTCATAGGGACCTCATCCTGCAAACTGATGAGGAACTCGGGGCTAATCTGGAGTGGCACGGAGTTCATTTTGTTTGACATGCACAGAAGGGTCACAAAGACAACCGCATCGATACTGGTGTCTTCATTCTGGCTTTCAAGGGGTTACCCTCTCAGAGAAGGTCAAGATGTGATATGAAGCCATGCAACCTTCCACCTTCACAGTACTTTTGGTGCTTGCGTTTTGTGCATATGTCTTCCCGCTGTACAGCAGGCCCTTTATGCGGTGACTGTGGCCACCCACTCCATGAGGGAATCCCCTGTGTTCCGCTACCTGTGTATGTCAATTATGCTGACCGCCACTCCCCTCGCTCGCAGGATTGCTCAACTTACAGGAGAAAAAAGAAGACCCGAGAACACAAGTCCCTGGATCACCTGTCTTATGCTGAGAGTATGAGACTCTCCATCCAGTGTCACTATTTTCAACTTTTGCCTCTGTTACTTAATCTTCTCCTCCTCCCTCGTCCTTACTCAAGCCCTGTCCCACTCTTCCTCGTCACTTCTCCTTCAAGCTGACACTCTGTCTCCCTCTTCCTGGGCAGTAGATTCCGCTACCCGTTCTTCGCCCTCACCGGTGAAGGTGGTTGCAACTTAGCCAGCGAACCGTCGATTCAAAAAGGTTTATTCCTGGGAAGATCTCTTGTGTACCTCGGGTTTGCAGCCAATCGCCAAAATCCAAAACAATCATCCAAAGGCAAACAGTCTTCCCCCTCTCAGACTCGTCGGCCCTCTTCAACTCTTCGGTCCTTTTCAACTGACCGTCTGTCCTCCCTTGACAGCTCGCCCTAAGCGGCCGTCGAGGTGAGTTTCTTCTTCATTCTCCGGTGTTCATACATTTTATGGCCCTTTTACAGTGGAATATCTGTGGCCTTCAGTCTAACGGGGTGGACCTCCAGCTGTTCCTGCGATCGCAGTGTCCGCTTGTCATTTGTCTCCGAGAAACTCAGCTGTTTCCTCAAGGCCATTTGGTTCTCTCCCATTTTACTTTGCTCCGGATGGACCTTTCCCTTACGGCAGAGATTCCTGCTCGTGGTGGGGTCGTGCTGCTTCTATGAGATCATGTTTGTCGTAGTCCTGTCCCCTTGCACACCCACCTGCAAGCGTGCACACCCACCTGCAAGCGGTTGCTGCCCGTGTTTTCCTTCCCGAATTTACATTTTCGCTTTGCACATTTATATCCCTTCGTCTTCTGCTGTCACTTGGGCAGACTTGATGCAGCTTGTTGCTCAGCTTCCTCCACCATTTCTGCTCCTCGGTGACAACAATGCCCATCATCCTCTTTGGGGCTTACCTGTTGCCAGCCCGAGAGGTTCTCTTTTGGCAGATCTTCTTAATCGTCTTAATCTTGTGTGCCTTAACACCGGTGAAGCCATGTTTCTCTCTGATTCCACACACACTTACTCCCACTTAGACCTCTCGATCTGCTCTGCCCAGCTCGCTCGACGTCTCGAGTGGTGTACTCTTTCCAGTACTTACTCGAGTGACCACTTCCCTTGTGTGACTCGCCTGTACATTCATTCCCCACCACAGTGGCCTGCTCATTGGAAATTCTCTCTTGCTGACTGGAGGCTATATTTCTCCTTGGCAGTCTCTGATGAACGGCCATTTCCCATCTGTGATGATCATCTACATCTACATTTATACTCCGCAAGCCACCCAACGGTGTGTGGCAGAGGGCACTTTACGTGCCACTGTCATTACCTCCCTTTCCTGTTCCAGTCGCGTATGGTTCGCGGGAAGAACGACTGTCTGAAAGCCTCCGTGCGCGCTCTAATCTCTCTAATTTTACATTTGTGATCTCCTCGGGAGGTATAAGTAGGGGGAAGCAATATATTCGATACCTCATCCAGAAACGCACCCTCTCGAAACCTGGCGAGCAAGCTACACCGCGATGCAGAGCGCCTCTCTTGCAGAGTCTGCCACTTGAGTTTGTTAAACATCCCCGTAACGCTGTCACGGTTACCAAATAACCCTATGACGAAACGCGCCACGCTTCTTTGGATCTTCTCTATCTCGTCCGTCAACCCGATCTGGTACGGATCCCACACTGATGAGCAATACTCAAGTATAGGTCGAACGAGTGTTTTGTAAGCCACCTCCTTTGTTGATGGACTACATTTTCTAAGGACTCTCCCAATGAATCTCAACCTGGTACCCGCCTTACCAACAATTAATTTTATATGATCATTCCACTTCAAATCGTTCCGCACGCATACTCCCAGATATTTTGCAGAAGTAACTGCTACCAGTGTTTGTTCCGCTATCATATAATCATACAATAAAGGATCCTTCTTTCTATGTATTCGCAATACATTACATTTGTCTATGTTAAGGGTCAGTTGCCACTCCCTGCACCAAGTGCCTATCTGCTGCAGATTTTCCTGCATTTCGCTACAATTTTCTAATGCTGCAACTTCTCTGTATGCTACAGCATCATCCGCGAAAAGCCGCATGGAACTTCCGACACTATCTACTAGGTCATTTATATATATTGTGAAAAGCGATGGTCCCATAACACTTCCCTGTGGCACGCCAGAGGTTACATTAACGTCTGTAGACGTCTCTCCATTGATAACAACATGCTGTGTTCTGTTTGCTAAAAACTCTTCAATCCAGCCACACAGCTGGCCTGATATTCCGTAGGCTCTTACTTTGTTTATCAGGCGACAGTGCAGAACTGTATCGAACGCCTTCCGGAAGTCAAGAAAAATAGCATCTACCTGGGAGCCTGTATCTAATATTTTCTGGGTCTCATGAACAAATAAAGCGAGTTGGGTCTCACATGATCGCTGTTTCCCGAATCCATGTTGATTCCTACATAGTAGATTCTGGGTTTCCAAAAATGACATGATACTCGAGCAAAAAACATGTTCTAAAATTCTACAACAGATCAACGTCAGAGATATAGGTCTATAGTTTTGCGCATCTGCTCGACAACCCTTCTTGAAGACTGGGACTACCTGTGCTCTTTTCCAATCATTTGGAACCTTCCGTTCCTCTAGAGACTTGCGGTACACGGCTGTTAGAAGGGGGGCAAGTTCTTTCGCGTACTCTCTGTAGAATCGAATTGGTATCCCGTCAGGTCCAGTGGACTTTCCTCTATTGAGTGATTCCAGTTGCTTTTCTATTCCTTGGACACTTATTTCGATGTCAGCCATTTTTTCGTTTGTGCGAGGCTTCAGAGAAGGAACTGCAGTGCGGTCTTCCTCTGTGAAACAGCTTTGGAAAAAGGTGTTTAGTATTTCAGCTTTATGCGTGTCATCCTCTGTTTCAATGCCATCATCATCCCGGAGTGTCTGGATATGCTGTTTCGAGCCACTTACTGATTTAACGTAAGACCAGAACTTCCGAGAATTTTCTGTCAAGTCGGTACATACAATTTTACTTTCGAATTCACTGAACGCTTCACGCATAGCCCTCCTTACGCTAACTTTGACATTGTTTAGCTACTGTTTGTCTGAGAGGTTTTGGCTGCGATTAAACTTGCAGTGAAGCTCTTTGCTTCCTTAGTAGTTTCCTAACTTTGTTGTTGTACCACGGTGGGTTTTTCCCGTCCCTCACAGTTTTACTCGGCACGTACCTGTCTAAAACGCATTTTACGATTGCCTTGAACTTTTTCCATAAACACTCAACATTGTCAGTGTCGGAACAGAAATTTTCATTTTGATCTGTTAGGTAGTCTGAAATCTGTCTTCTATTACTCTTGCTAAACAGATAAACCTTCCTCCCTTTTTTTATATTCCTATTAACTTCCATATTCAGGGATGCTGCAATGGCCTTATGATCACTGATTCCCTGTTCTGTACATACAGAGTCGAAAAGTTCGGGTCTGTTTGTTATCAGTAGGTCCAAGATGTTATCTCTACGAGTCGGTTCTCTGTTTAATTGCTCGAGGTAATTTTCGGATAGTGCACTCAGTATAATGTCACTCGATGCTCTGTCCCTACCACCCGTCCTAAACATCTGAGTGTCCCAGTCTATATCTGGTAAATTGAAATCACCACCTAAGACTATAACATGCTGAGAAAATTTATGTGAAATGTATTCCAAATTTTCTCTGAGTTGTTGTGCCACTAATGCTGCTGAGTCGGGAGGTCGGTAAAAGGAGCCAATTATTAACCTAGCTCGGTTGTTGAGTGTAACCTCCACCCATAATAATTCACAGGAACTATCCACTTCTACTTCACTACAGGATAAACTACTACTAACAGCGACAAACACTCCACCACCGGTTGCATGCAATCTATCCTCTCTAAACACCGCCTGTACCTTTGTAAAAATTTCGGCAGAATTTATCTCTGGCTTCAGCCAGCTTTCTGTACCTATAACGATTTCAGCTTCGGTGCTTTCTATCAGCGCTTGAAGTTCCGGTACTTTTCCAACGCAGCTTCGACAGTTTACAATTACAATACCGATTGCTGCTTGGTCCCCGCATGTCCTGACTTTGCCCCACACCCGTTGAGGCTGTTGCCCTTTCTGTACTTGCCCAAGGCCATCTAACCTAAAAACCGCCCAGCCCACGTCACACAACCCCTGCTACCCGTGTAGCTGCTTGTTGCGTGTAGTGGACTCCTGACCTATCCAGCGGAACCCGAAACCCCACCACCCTATGGCGCAAGTCGAGGAATCTGCAGCCCACACGGTCGCAGAACCGTCTCAGCCTCTGATTCAGACCCTCTACTCAGCTCTGTACCAAAGGTCCGCAGTCAGTCCTGTCGACGATGCACCAGATGGTGAGCTCTGCTTTCATACCTCTAGCGAGACTGGCAGTCTTCACCAAATCAGATAGCCGCCGGAAGCCAGAGACGATTTCCTCCGATCCATAGCGACACACATCATTGGTGCCGACATGAGTGACCACCTGCAGATGGGTGCACCCTGTACCCTTCATGGCATCCAGAAGGACCCTTTCCACATCTGAAA
Source organism: Schistocerca piceifrons (assembly GCF_021461385.2). Classification (NCBI taxonomy): domain Eukaryota; kingdom Metazoa; phylum Arthropoda; class Insecta; order Orthoptera; family Acrididae; genus Schistocerca; species Schistocerca piceifrons. Next base: position 1,107,310,135 of record NC_060139.1, read on the forward strand.
TGACTCCCCCCGGTACGCACACGGAGTGCACATTGGTTTTCTTCCTCTCTCTTGCTGCCATATCCCTAAGGGGCCCCATCACGCACTTGACGTTGGAGCTCCCAACTACGAGTAAGCCCACCCTCTGCGACCGCCTGGATCTTGCAGACTGAGGGGCAACCTCTGGAACAGGACAAGCAGCCATGTCAGGCCGAAGATCAGTATCAGCCTGAGACAGAGCCTGAAACCGGTCCGTCAGACAAACTGGAGAGGCTTTCCGTTCAGCCCTCTGGAATGTCTTTCGCCCCCTGCCACACCTTGAGATGATCTCCCACTCTACCACAGGTGAGGGATCAGCCTCAATGCAGGCAGTATCCCGGGCAACCACAGTCGTAGTCCGATCGGGGGATGCGTGGGACGAGCTGGCCGTCCCCGACAAACCCCCATCTGGACCCCCACAGTGATGCCCATTGGCAACAGCCTCAAGCTGTGTGACCGAAGCCAACACTGCCTGAAGCTGGGCGCGAAGGGATGCCAACTCAGCCTGCATCTGAACACAGCAGTTGCAGTCCCTATCTATGCTAAAAACTGTTGTGCAAAGAACGTCTGAACTAATCTACAGAGAGCGTAAACTAATCGACACAAAATTTAAACGGTTATTAAAATACAAGATTGCCTAGTAAATGCAGTAATGCTGCTACTTGCGCACTGCTGACACACTGCTCGGCAGCGGAAGGAGATTACGCGATTTTACACTATTGAGGTACTAAAACGCGATGCTACAACTCTCAAATACTATAATACGCCCGAAATTTATGAATTAAACAATGCAAGTACCAAACACACGCAAAGAAATTAAGAATTAAACTATGTAACAAATGAGTGAGCTAGGAGTATACGACTTGCTGCTGCAGCTGCTTATCCAACGGCGGCAGGGAGCACACTCAGGTCGAGCACTTCGTGGATGTTATTCTCTCGGCTGCCGAATCCTCTATCCCTTGTGCTACTACTTCTCCCTGTTGGGTCCCGGTCCCTTGGTGGACTGTGGAGTGTGGCAATGCAATTCGTGCCCAACGATGTGCACTTCGTGTCTTTCACCGTCATCCTATGTTAACGAACTGCATCCACTAAAAGCAAGTATGTGTGCAGTGCTGCCACACTATTAAGGAAAGCAAGAAAGCGTGCTGGGTTTCTTTCACCAGCTTGTTCAACAGTTTTACTCTGTCCTCTCTTGTTTGAGATGGCATGCGCTGGCTTCCTGGGACTATCGCCCACTCCCTGATCCATGGTCTGACTGTGGCAGGAAACGTCATAGTCAAGCATGTAGATGTTTCCAATGCTTTGGGCCAGTACTTTGTGGAGGTTTCAAGCTCCACCCACTACCATCCTGCCTTCCTTCCTCGGAAACAGGCAGAGGAGGCTCGTGCAATCTCTTTTCTCTCTTTGAATCGAGAATACTACAATACTCCTTTTAATATGAGGGAGTTCGAACAGGCTCTCTTCTCATCCAGGTCTTCTGCTCCTGGGCCGAATACAATCCACATCCACAGGCTGCAGAATCTTCCTCCTGCGGGAAAACGCTTTCTCTTCGATACCTACAACTGTATTTGGACTGACAGTGTATTTCCCACGCTTCGGAGTGAAGCTATTATTGTTCCCCTACCCAATCCTTAGAAAATTTAAAAAGGGAAATGGATAGGTTAATGTTAGATATAGTGGGAATTAGTGATGTTCGGTGGCAGGAGGAACAAGACTTTTGGTCACGCAAATACAGGGTTATAAATACAAAGTCAAATAGGGGTAATGCAGGAGTAGGTTTAATAATGAATAAAAAAGTAGGAGTGCGGGTAAGCTACTACAAACAGCATAGTGAACGCATTATTGTGCCCAAGATAGACACGAAGCCCATGCCTACTACAGTAGTACAAGTTTATATGCCAACTAGCTCTGCAGATGACGAAGAAATTGAAGAAATTTACGATGAAATAAAAGAAATTATTCAGATAGTGAAGGGAGATGAAAATTTAATAGTCGTGGGTGACTGGAATTCGGTAGTAGGAAAAGGGAGAGAGGGAAACGTAGTAGGTGAATAGGGATTGGGGCTAAGAAATGAAAGAGGAAGCCATCGGGTAGAATTTTGCACAGAGCACAACTTAATCATAGCTAACACTTGGTTCAAGAATCATAAAAGAAAGTTGTATACATGGAAGAAGCCTGGAGATACTGACAGATTTCAGATAGATTATATAATGGTAAGACAGAGATTTAGGAACCAGGTTTTAAATTGTAAGACATTTCCAGGGGCAGATGTGGACTCTGACCACAATCTATTGGTTATGAACTGTAGATTAAAACTGAAGAAACTGCAAAAAGGTGGGAATTTAAGGAGATGGGACCTGGATAAACTGACTAAACCAGAGGTTGTAAAGAGTTTCAGGGAGAGCATAAGGGAACAAATGGCAGGAATGGGAGAAAGAAATACAGTAGAAGAAGAATGGGTAGCTTTGAGGGATGAAGCAGTGAAGGCAGCAGAGGATCAAGTAGGTAAAAAGACGAGGGCTAGTAGAAATCCTTGGGTAACAGAAGAAATATTGAATTTAGTTGATGAAAGGCGAAAATATAAAAATGCAGTAAATGAAGCAGGCAAAAAGGAATACAAACGTCTCAAAAATGAGATCAACAGGAAATGCGAAATGGCTAAGCAGGGATGGCTAGAGGACAAATGTAAGGATGTAGAGGCTTATCTCACTGGGGGTAAGATAGATACTGCCTACAGGAAAATTAAAGATTCCTTTGGAGAAGAGCTCAGATGGAAACCCAGTTCTAAGCAAAGAAGGGAAAGCAGAAAGGTGGAAGGAGTATATAGACAGTCTATACAAGGGCAATGTACTTGAGGACAATATTATGGAAATGGAAAAGGATGTAGACGAAGATGGAATGGGAGATATGATACTGCGTGAAGAGTTTGACAGAGCACTGAAAGACCTGAGTCGAAACAAGGCCCCGGGAGTAGACAACATTCCATTGGAACTACTGACGGCCTTGGGAGAGCCAGTCCTGACAAAACTCTACCGTCTGGTGAGCAAGATGTATGAGACAGGTGAAATAACCTCAGACTTCAAGAAGAATATAATAATTCCAATCCCAAAGAAAGCAGGTGTTGACAGATGTGAAAATTACCGAACTATCAGTTTAATAAGTCACGGCTGCAAAATACAGACGAATGGAAATATTGGTAGAAGCCGACCTCGGGGAAGATCAGTTTGGATTCCGTAGAAATATTGGAACATGTGAGGCAATACTGACTCTACGGCTTATCTTAGAAGCTAGATTACGGAAAGGCAAACCTACGTTTCTAGAATTTGTAGACTTAGAGAAAGCTTTTGACTGGAATACTGTCTTTCCAATTCTGAAGGTGGCAGGGGTAAAATATTGGGAGCGAAAGGCTATTTACTATTTGTATAGAAACCAAATGGCAGTTATAAGAGTTGAGGGGCATGAAAGGGAAGCAGTGGTTGGGAAGGGAGTGAGACAGGGTTGTAGCCTCTCCCTGATGTTATTCAGTCTGTATATTGAGTAAGCAGTGAAGGAAACAAAAGTAAAATTCGGAGTAGGTATTAAAATCCATGGAGAAGAAATAAAAACTTTGAGGTTCGCTGATGATGACATTGTAATTTTGTCAGAGACAGCAAAGGACTTGGAAGAGCAGTTGAACGGAATGGATAGTGTCTTGAAGGGAGGATATAAGATGAACATCAACAAAAGCAAAACGAGGATAATGGAATGTAGTCGAATTAAGTCGGGTGATGTTGAGGGTATTAGATTAGGAAATGAGACACTTAAAGTAGTAAAGGAGTTTTGCTATTTGGGGAGCAAAATAACTGATGATGGTCAAAGTAGAGAGGATATAAAATGTAGACTGGCAATGGCAAGGAAAGCGTTTCTGAAGAAGAGAAATTTGTTAACATCGAGTACAGATTTCAGTGTCAGGAAGTCGTTTCCGAAAGTATTTGTATGGAGTGTAGCCATGTATGAAAGTGAAACGTGGACGATAAATATTTTGGACTAGAAGAGAATAGAAGCTTTCGAAATGTGGGGCTACAGAAGAATGCTGAAGATTTGATGGGTAGATCACATAACTAATGAGGTGGTGTTGAATAGGATTGGGGAGAAGAGAAGTTTGTGGCACAACTTGACTAGAAGAAGGTATCGGTTGGTAGGGCATGTTCTGAGACATCAAGGGATCACCAATTTAGTATTGGAAGGCAGCGTGGAGGGTAAAAATCATAGAGGGAGACCAAGAGATTAATACACCAAGCAGATTCAGAAGGATGTAGGTTGCAGTAGGTACTGGGAGATGAAGAAGCTTGCGCAGGATAGAGTAGCATGGAGAGCTGCATCAAACCAGTCTCAGGACTGTAGACAACAACAACAACAACAACCCAATCCTGGTAAAGATAAATCTCTTCCTTCCAGTCCAATTTCCGTTACCAGCAGTGTTTGTAAGGTGATGGAACACATGATCAATGGTCGATTGGTGTGGGGGCTGGGCACACCATCTTCTCACTAATGCTCAGTGTGGGTTCTAAAAGTGCCGCTCGGCAGTTGATCATTTCATCACCCAGTTGAGATTCATCATGAATAATTTTCTGCAGAAGTGACAAACAGTGGCCGTTTTCTTTGATGTGGAGAAAGCCTATGATACCTGTTGGTGACAAGGCATTCAGCGTACTATGCATACATGGAGTCTTTGCAGTTGTCTTCCCACTTTCATCCGGGAATTTTTAACAGACCAAGTTTTCCAGGTACATGTGGGTTCCTCCTTATCCCACACCTTTTCATAGGAGAACAGGGTGTCTCAGAGTTCTGTACCGAGTGACGTCCTCTTCGTCATAGCCATCAACCCCATTATGGACTGCCTTCCAGCTGGCATTTCCGGTTCTCTTTTTGTTGATGACTGCTATTTATTGCAGCTCCCAGCATACGTGTCTCCTGCAATGCTGTCTACAGCATTGTCTGGACCGTCTCTGTTCGTGGAGTGTCACAAATGATTTCCGTTTTTCTGCTACCAAATCTGTAAGCGTCAACTTCTGGTGGTACAACGCGTTTCTTCCACCAGTTTTTGCAACTGGGCCAAAATGCACTCCCATTTGTGGATGCAACGAAGTTCTTAGGGCTTACGTTTGTTAGGAAACTCATTTGGTCTCCCCACATGTCCTACTTGGCTGCATGCTGCACCCGGTCCCTAAATGTCCTTCGTGTATTGAGTGGTACCTCTTGGGGAGCTGACCAGACTGTCCTCCTCTGCCTCCATCGCTCTCTTGTCCACTCCAAGTTGGATTATGGATGCATTGTCTACTCCTCTTCACGGCCGTTTCTCTTACGCCATCAATTCAGTACATCATTTGGGGATGCGTTTCGCCACTAGCCCTGTTGAGAGTCTCTACTCAGAAGCCGGTGAACTACCACTCTCATACTGGTGTGACATTGTACTCAATAGGTATGTGTGTAGGCTGTCTTCCATGCCATCCCACCCAACCATTGACTGTTTTTTTTTTTTTTTTTTTTTTTTTTTTTTTTGTTTACATTCTTGACCCTCAGTACGAGATGTACATTTCGTCTCTGCAAACCTCCCAGTGTCCGCTTTCGTCACCTGCTTCAGCAGCTGCAGTTCACACTTTCTGCCACTTTCTGAATGGGAGAGAGCACTTCACCACCTTGTGTTTGTTTAGACCTCAGCTTGTTCCCAAAGGATTCGACTCCCAAGCTGACCTATCACTGCAAATTTCTCGAACTTTGCTCACAACTTGCCGATAGCATATTTTTGTACACTGATGTTTCCATGTCCGCCCAAGGTGTTGGCTGTGCTTTTGTCGTCGGGGCTGATAAGTTTCAATACCAGCTTCTCGACCAGTGCACAATTTTTATAGCAGAGCTTTTTGCCCTCTATCGGGCTGTTCACTACGTCCGGAGGCACCAGCTAACTTCCTGTGTGATCTGCTCTGACTCCCTTAGTGCCCTTCAGAGTCTAGACGATCCCGATCCAGTCCACCCCATCGTTCGACGGATCCAGGACTGCCTCCATTTGTTCCCAGATGGTGGGGCCCAAGTGATGTTCATGTGGGTTTCTGGCCATGTTGGTGTGCCTGGGAATGATGCCGCTGATGCTGCAGCCAAGGCCGCAGTCCATCTCCGTCGGCCCGCATCTTACTCTGTACCCTCGCAAGATATTTGTACTTTTCTTTATCAGCGTATCACGTCCCCCCTGCGGGTCCAGGGTAAGACTAGGCCCAAGGTATTCCTGCCTGTTGTAATAGGCAACTAAAAGGAGTCCCTCCCTCTCAAGGGGGTAGTTTGCGTCTGAGTCCAGAGACGGACGGTTCACCGACTTCCATTTGTGGTCATTTTGGTTTTCCCCTTATTCTGGTTTCTTCCTTCCTTTGTTTGTTTCATTTCTTTGTCCTTCTCCCTCTCTCACTGTCTTCCTTACTTTTTACCTTACCTTCTTCTCCTTGCCTTCTCCCCCCAGGGGATCCACAACTCTTTTGTGGGACAATCTCGGACGGCGGGGTGTTCACTTTGTTCGGCGTGTTCAGAAGGGTCCTAATGACAATCGCATTGATACTGGTGCCTTTATCCTGGCCTTTGAAGGGGATACCCTCCCTGAGAAAGTTAAGATCATGGTTTATCGATGTGATGTGAAGCCGTACATCCCACTCCTATGAGGTGTTTTAAGTGCTTGCGTTTTGGACACGTCTTCCCGCTGTTCACAGGCCCCCCTCGTGGTGACTGTGGACGTCCACTCCATGAGGGGAGTCTCTGTGTTCCCCCTCCTGTGTGTGTAAATTGTCATGGTAGTCATTCTCTACGTTCACCAGATTGCCCAGTATATAAAAAGGAAAAGAAGATACACGAGTATAAGTCCCTCGATCATTTAACCTACACAGAGGCCCGTAAGAAATATACACGTCTTCACCCTGTGTCCATGACATCTAGTTATGCCTTGGTTACATCTTCACCCCTTCCTACCCCTTCCTTACCCTCATCCCGGACCCCTCTCCTCCCCCCCTCCCCTGCGGCTCCCACACCTTCTCCTCTGGGCGCTGCTCCCCCTCCCCAGCCGGAGAAGTGTCCCAATCCTTCGGCGTCTGCCGGTCAAGGGCGCCTCTCCCGGGATGCCCCTTCCCGGCACCTTCCAGGTGCCGCTCGACGACCGCGAGAGCCGCGGTCTGTCGGCCCCCAGGTCGCCCGTTCTCTTTCTGTTCCTGATCTTGCTGCAGCTGGCTCCTTTACGCCACACAGCCCTCCTCGATCTCAGCCTGAAAAGAAGAAGAAACATAAGTCCCGGGGCAAAGAGCCTCTGGTGTCACTGGATGTCCCTTCCCCGACTTCACAACCGGATTCTGACCTGTTGTTCATGGATGTTGCCCCCTCCTCGTCGGTGACGGGTGGGGACCTGGCGGTATGACTGGCTTTAGCGTGTTCAGCCCCCATTTAAATCATCGTTCTGTGGTTCTCCAATGGAATTGTAATGGATACTGTCGTCACCTTCCGGAATTGAAATCCTTTCTTTCGTCCTACTCTGCAGCTTGTGTGGTTCTCCAGGAATCTCATTTTACTGATGCTCACTCACCAATCCTCCGTGGGTTCCGCGTTTTCTGTCGAAATCGGGTCGGACCCCTGCGAGCTTCTGGTGGCGTTTGTACGTTGGTCCGTACAGACATTGCTAGCACGTGGATTCCTCTTCAAACTACATTGGAAGCGGTTGCTGTTAGGGTCCACTTAGACTCTGCAGTCACAGTTTGCAATCTCTATCTCTCTCCTGACAGGACTCTTACACCTGCTGCCTTAACTGCCCTTCTTCAGCAATTTCCTCCTCCCTTCCTCCTCCTTGGGGATTTTAATGCTCATCATCCCTTGTGGGGCAGTGCCTTTCCATCTAGATGAGGTCTTCTTATAGACCAATTTATTGCAGACCACGACTTGTGCCTTCTTAATGATGGCTCCCCTACTCATTTCAGTGCCGGTCATGGTACCTTTTCTGCCATTGATCTTTCTCTTTCTTCTCCCTCTCTCCTCCCTTCATTACACTGGTCGCCACACGATGACCTTTGTGATAGTGACCATTTCCCGTTGATTATCGCTCCCTTCCCGCTCCCCGATGGACAGGTTACCTCGTTGGTCTTTCCAACGTGCTGATTTGCCTCTATACACTGCACAGGTCGTGTTTTCTCCCTCTTTGTCGGGTTGGATTGATGACGTCCTATGTGACGCGTCTGACGCGATTGTTCGCGCTGCTAGCCTTGCTGTCCCGTGCTCATCTGGGCCATTTCGTCACCGGCAAGTCCCATGGTGGAGTACGGCCATTGCCATTGCCATCCGTGATCGCCATCAAGCTTTGCAACACTTATGAGGCACCCATCCGTAGGCAGCCTTACTACCTTTAAACGCCTCTGCGCTAAAGCCCGTTATTTAATCAAACAGAGCAAGCAGATATGTTGGGAATGATTCGTTTCTTCTCTTGGTTCTACTGTCCCCCTGTCACGGGTATGGGCTCTCTCCAAGGTTGCCATCAGCAGTCCACCCTCCCAGGCCTTCACCTCCCAGATGGCCTTTGTACGGACCCATTAGTTCTTGCAGAACATCTTGTGACCCATTTTGCAGTGGCATCAGCATCAGCCTCCTATCCAGCTGCTTTCCTTCACCAAAAACAGCGGGCTGAAGCTTCCACCTTATGTTTCACCCCTTGTGAGTCAGAATCTTACAACAAACCTTTTACTGAATGGGAATTACTTTCTGCTCTATCTTCTTCTCATGATACGGCCCCTGGCCCAGATTCCATTCATAACTAACTCCTTCAACATCTCAGTGCTCCACAACGGCAACACCTTCTTCGGGTGTTTAACCGTATCTGGCTCCAGGGTGACTTCCCTTCTCAGTGGAGGGATAGCATCGTGGTTCCTGTCCTTAAGCCTGGTAAGAACCCCCTATCTGTTGAGAGCTATCAGCCAATTAGTTTGACAAATGTTGTTTGTAAGTTACTTGAAAGGATGGTAGCCCGTCGGCTCAATTGGGTCCTCGAATCTTGGGATCTATTGTCCCCTTACCAGTGTGGCTTTTGAGAGGGACGGTCTCCAATCGATCATTTACTTCACTTGGAATCCGCAGTTCGGCAGGCTTTTTCCCAGCGCTGCCATTTGGTTGCAGTGTTTTTTGACCTTCGCAAGGCCTATGACACAGCCTGGCGCCATCACATCTTACTTACCCTTCATCAGTGGGGTCTTCGGGGTCCACTCCCGATTTTTATCCGCCAGTTCCTGTTCCATCGGTCATTCAGAGTTCGAGTTGGTACTGTTTTTAGTTCTCCACGAACCCAGGAGACGGGCATCCCACAGGGTTCTGTCTTGAGTGTCCTTCTTTCCCTCATTGCTATCGATGGACTTGTGACCTCTGTCGGTCCCTTGGTCGCCCCTGCCCTGTATGTGGATGATTTCTGCATTTGGGTTAGTTCCTCCTCGATGGCATCTGCAGAACGGCAGCTCCAGGGAGCTATACGGCGTGCCTCTGCATGGACCCTCTCACACAGGTTTCAGTTCTTGTAACCTCCCCCTCACTTATCGACCTTAATGACAGTGAAAAATTAAACCGCGTGTACCTAATGGAAATTTGGGAAAAGCAATCGTCACCGAAGTTAATCTGTCGGTAAAGAGGGAGGAAAGGGTTACATCTAAATGAAAGGAAAAATGCAAATGAAACTGGTGGAAATTAATTTTGAAAAGGGGTAAAGTTAATGAAGAAAGTAAATGTGCGGCCGTTACATTAACAATTAACTAGCGGTAATTAGATATTTGAGATTTGGGGGAAATTACGGTCGCCAGTCCTAAGGACAATTACTATAGTAACTGAAAAAGAAAGGTAATTATACGTATAATGAGCACTAGAAGCGTGGCAACTGAAGGTTGACACGTGTAGTGTGAAAACTGAAAGTTTGTCAGAAGTAATAACTTTCGCTGCACTCTGACTTAATTTAGCAAAAGAATTAATAAAACCGGAAAACTGAAAGTTAATTTAGTGACTGAAATTAATAAGAAGCTTTCTTTCTTAGCACATCGAAATTCAGTAAAATACGGTTAGTCTTGGACTACCTCAACAATCATTTCAAAAGCTACTTGAATCTACACAATTTAGAAATAAGAGATTTAGCTTTGAACTTGAATTAAATGATTCTGAACAATTAACAATAGTAAGATTTAGTACGTACCAAGCTGAGCTGCAGTCACAGGTAAGCTAAAATACGGTAACAAAACTCGCACTCTTAATTTGTGCTTGCGTAATCTAAATATTGTAACCAGCTATGAATACTTAAACTGAACTTTGAAATTAAAGCAGTGAAATGAAATGGAATGATTGTACTTTAATGTTGGCATCTGAATTTCAACGACACCCGGGTTGATTTCGGAAAAGGAAGGGACCCTGCTTGGTAATGCAATTGGGACAATGAGCAACAAAAGTTCATGCTAAGTTGCTGTAATTTTGTGATGCAACAATTTTAAAAGTCTGAAAAGCTGAGGTCTGCCATACAGTTCTAAAACTTTACGTGCTTCCAGTCTTCCTTGTTGGTTGATTGAAGGTTTGAAGCCGTCGATCGAGGAGGCGGCGACAGTCACTCATTGTCGGCCGTCGCTGTTGCAAAAGCTGGATGTTGGCGCGCCTTCTTCTCGACACGGTCACCAGACGAAACGGGCTCTTGATGTGCGCCAGCTAATGCTTCCCGTCCGCGACACCATGTCAGAAACTATCATCGCAAGTCGAGCCAGACTCTCCCATGCTCTGCCTGCGCTCCACGCGGCAGAGTTAACACTACCAAAGATCCTACACACTTTGATTCTTCACACGACCTATCGATGTAATCGTTCGATAGCAGTTTTACCTAGGCAAGACCCAGCGTAAAAATACAAATAATATTTACGAAACAAACCAATTTTTTATATATATATATATATATATATATATATATATATATATATATATATATATATATATATATATATATATATAGTAAAATCAATATAATAGAAGGAAACATTCCACGTGGGAAAAATTATATATAAAAACAAAGATGAGGTGACTTACCGAACGAAAGCGCTGGCAGGTCGATAGACACACAAACACACACACAAAATTCAAGCTTTCGCAACAAACTGTTGCCTCATCAGGAAAGAGGGAAGGAGAGGGGAAGACGAAAGGAAGTGGGTTTTAAGGGAGAGGGTAAGGAGTCATTCCAATCCCGGGAGCGGAAAGACTTACCTTAGGGGGAAAAAAGGACAGGTATACACTCGCACACACGCACATATCCATCCACACACACAGACACAAGCAGACATATATAGTAAAACAATTACAATTAGTAAAGACACAGAAATATCATATATTCAGGTAGCAAAAATAAGGAAAACAAATTATAGTACAATAGATGGAAATAGGAGGATATGCATTTCCGGCGTTACATTCTCTCCTTCAAAATCGCGGGTAGTCCACTTCTGTCACCGTACTACGATCCACCCTGATCCAGAGCTCTATCTCGATGCACAACGATTGCTTGTGGTCCCACAGTTTCGTTTCCTGGGTTTTCTTTTTGACAACAAGCTCACTTGGCTGCCCCATATCAGACTCCTGAAGGTAGGATTTTTCCGTAAACTCAATGTCCTTCGCTTCCTTGCCCACTCCTCTTGGGGTGCGGATCGTTCCCTCATTCTCCGTCTTTATCGTGCTCTAGTTGTGTCTTGCTTGGACTATGGTTGTCAAGTTTATGGTTCAGCTGCTCCTTCCACACTGCACGTGCTGGATCCAGTCCACCATCGTGGTATCCGTTTGGCCACCAGTGCCTTTCCTACTAGCCCAGTTGATAGTCTGCTGGTTGAAGCTGGGATCCCCCACCCCTCTTTCTGTTCGGCGGTCCCAGCTACTGGTGTCTTATGCACTCGCTATCCGTTCCTCTCCCACTCATGCTTCCTATTATATCCTGATCCCAGACCATGGACGTCGCCCACCCAACTCCCGTCCACGGGCGTGTTTACCGGTTGGGCTGCCCCTTGCGTCTCTTTGCCGTGATTTTCAGCTTCCTTCTTTGTCCTGTCTTCCTCGCTCCCTCCCCTCCACCCCCCCCCCCCCCCCCCCCTTGGTTAGTTCCTCGGCCTCGACTTCGGATGGATCTCCGCCGAGGTCCGAAAGATTCCATCCCCCGGTGGTGTTCCGTTCCTTTTTCCGCCAAATTTTATGGGAGTTTCGGGATGCTGTTGTTTTTTTACACTGATGGCTCTAAATCTGCTGCTCATGTGGGGTATGCCTTCACGTCCTCTGTTGGAACGGAAAATCATCTGCTGCCACCTACATGTGGGGACCCCCCTGCGGGTCCGGGGATTAGAATAGGCCCGAGGTATTCCTGCCTGTCGTAAGAGGCGACTAAAAGGAGTCCCTCCCCCTCAAGGGGGTAGTTAGCGCCTGCGTTCGGAGACGGACGGTTCCACGACCTATATTTGCGGTCATTTTGGTTTTTCACTTCTTCTCGTTTCTTCCTTCCTTCGGTTGGTTCCTTTCTTTGTTCTTCTCCAACTCACTGTCTTCCTTACTCTTTCCCTTGCCTTCTCCTTGCCTTCTTCTCCTTGCCGTCTCTGGTCTCCGCCTCGGCGTTTGAGACAGTCTGTCCTCTCTCTCTCTCTCTCTCTCTCTCTCTCTCTCTTCTTTTTCCTCTTCTTCCTTCCTTCCTGTGCGCACCTGAAGGCCGACCCACGCGTTCGCATGCGTAGCCAGTGCCGGGGTAACGCGTAATTCCCCGCCCTGGGTAGACAAGTAAGGCACGCACGTACCCCCTGGTAAAGGCCAGGCCCAGGGAGGGGTGATTGCCTGAGCTGATACCTTCTGACCATGCCGATTGGTCCCTCCGTCTGTTTCTCGGGAGGTGTAAACATTCACCTAAGGTGGGAGTGCCCTCTGAGAGGGTCCCCACAAGGAAGGAGCGCGCCATTGGAGACGCTGACAATCATGGGGGATTCCTCCGCAATGGATTTCTCTTCTTCTTCTCTCTCGACTTCTGCCCATAAATGGAAACTTGACCAGCCACCAGTGACAAAAGTACTACCGCCTGCCCCATAGTTCCTCGTAGTTTCTCGATCTGAGGACGGCAAGGATTTTTCCTCTGTCAACCCTTTCGTTATCCAGAAGGGCGTAGATGCCATAGCCGGATCTGTCAAGTCGTGTACCAGGTTGCGTAATGGTACCTTGTTACTAGAAACTGAGAGCGCCTTTCAGGCACAAAAACTGCTTCGGGCCACACTCCTGTACACGTTCCCTGTCCGGGTGGAGGCTCACCGCACTTTGAATTCGTCTCATGGTGTGGTATATACTCGATCACTCGACGGATTGACTGACGAGGAGATTCAGTCTTTCCTCGCTGAGCAGGGCATGATGGCTGTCCATAGGGTCATGAAAGAGGTCAACAATGACCTTGTACCGACCCGGACACTTTTCTTGACCTCTGATAATGTTCAGCTGCCGTCGCGTATCAAAGCGGGCTACGAGGTTATTTCTGTTCGCCCCTATGTCCCGACACCTACGCGCTGCTACCAGTGTCAGCGTTTTAATCACACTCACCAGTCTTGTTCCAATGCGGCTAAATGTGTCACTTGTGGCAGGGATGCCCATGAGGGTGACTGTCCACCTCCGTCTCCTCATTGTGTGAACTGTCAGGGTGACCATGCAGCGTCCTCCCACGACTGTCCCACCTACAAGGAACCATGGTCATCTGTTCGGCCAGTGCTAAGATCACGTGTCGACGTCTCCTCTTCCTCCCGTCACACCTCAGACACAAGCACCTTCATCAGCTTCTGCCATGACGAAGACCCAGAAGTCAGATGCACAGGCCTTCAAGACGGAACTGTCCTGTGCAGACTTCCTACGTACCTCGAACTCCCAGCCGTCGACCAGTACTTCCACTAAACGACCTTCCAAGAAGGCTCATAGGAAGCACAGTTCTCCCTCTCCGCCACGGCACATTTCTTCTCCTGCACCACCCAGCGGTTGCCGTCCCAGGCCGTCATCCGTTTCGCCTGGCTGCACCGCTGGTAGCCAAACATCTGGCCGTTCACCTGCAGAGGAAGCTCCCCCTCCCGGCCATCTTAACAAGATGGCCGATGAACCTATAGAACCAATGGATGGTGACTGTCCACCTACTGATAGCGGCGGCAGTGCTCTCTCGAAGCCAGGCCCTCAGCGGCCTTCGAGGTGACCCCTTCTTTCATCTTCCTTTTCTTCTCACAATGTCACTTCTTCATTGGAATATTCATGGTATTTGCTCCAACCGAGAGGACTTAAAGTTGCTGCTATGCTTGCACTGTCCGCTCGTAGTAGCTCTCCAGGAAACGAAGCTACGCCTATGCGACCGTATTGACTTGGCACGCTATAACTCTGTGCGTTTTGACCTACCCCCTGTAGCAGGTATTCTGGCTCATGGAGGGGTTATGTTGCTGGTCCGGGATGATATCTACTATGATCCCATCACATTACACACCGATCTGCAGGCAGTTGCCGTCCGAATTACTCTCCCCACTTTCACAGTTGCCATTTGCTCTGTTTACACTCCGTCGTCGTCTGCCATTACTAGGGCAGACATGATGCAAATTATTGCTCAGCTACCTGCACCATTTTTGTTGACTGGAGACTGCAATGCCCACCACCCCCTTTGGAGCTCTCCAGCATCCTGCCCGAGAGGCTCCCTGTTAGCAGACTTTTTCAACCACTTCAATCTTGTCTGCCTCAATACTGGCGCCCCTACTTTTCTTTCGGACACAACTCACACCTATTCCCATTTAGACCTCTCTATATGTACTACCCAACTTGCACGTCGGTTTGAGTGGTACGCTCTTTCTGATATGTATTCGAGCGACCACTTCCCTCGTGTTATCCATCTCCTGCATCATACTCCATGCTCAACTAGTTAGAACATCTCCCAAGTAGACTGGGGGCTCTTCTCTTCCAGGGCGACATTTCAGGATCAAAACTTCGCAAGCTGCGATAGTCAGGTCGCACACCTCACGGAAGTCATTCTCCCTGCTGCTGAATATTCCATCCCTCATATTACTTCTTCTCCATGTCGCGTACCGGTCCCCTGGTGGACCGCAGCATGTAGAGACGCTATACGTGCTCGTCGACATGCTTTACACACCTTTAAACGCCACACTACGATGGCGAATTGTATTAATTATAAATGATTACGTGCGCAATGTTGTCGTGTTATTAAAGAAAGGAAGAAACCAGCTGGGCTGCTTTCACAAGCTCCTTCAACAGTTTTACTCCTTCTTCTGTTGTCTGGGGTAGCCTGCGCCGGCTATCTGGCACTAAGGTCCTCTCACCAGTTTCTGGCTTGACGGTCGCGAATGACTTCCTTGTGGCCCCTGAGGATGTCTCCAATACCTTCGGCCGACTTTTCGCAGAGGCTTCGAGCTTCGCTCATTACCACCCTGCATTCTCCACCGAAAACAGGCAGAGGAGGCTAGGCCATCTAACTTCCGCTCCTCGAATCGTGAAAGTTATAATGCCCCATTCACCATGCGAGAACTCGAAAGTGCACTTGACCGGTCACGGTCCTTCACTCCAGGGCCTGATTCTATTCATATTCAGATGCTGAAGAACCTCTCTCCTGCCGGTAAAGGATTTCTTCTTCATACGTATAATCACATCTGGATTGAGGGTCATGTTCCCACGTGCTGGCACAAATCTATTGCTGTCCCGATTTCTAAGCCAGGGAAGGACAAGCACTTGCCTTCCAGTTATCGACCCATTTCCCTTACCAGCTGTGTCTGTAAGGTGATGGAACGAATGGTTAACTCTCGTTTGGTTTGGCTGCTTGAATCTCGACACCTACTTACCAATGTCCAATGTGGATTTTGTAGGCGCCACTCTGCTGTTGACCACCTGGTTACCTTGTCGACCTTAATTATGAATAATTTCTTGCGGAAGCGTCAGACAGTGGCTGTGTTCTTTGATTTGGAGAAGGCTTAAGACACCTGTTGGAGGGCGGGCATTCTCTGCACCATGCATACATGGGGCCTTCGCGGTCACCTCCTTCTTTTTATTTGTGCGTTTTTAATGGATCGAAAGTTCAGAGTACATGTGGGTTCGGTCCTGTCCGATGCCATTCGCCAGGAGAATAGGGTGCCACAGGGCTCAGTTTTGAGCATCGCTCTCTTCGCCATAGCGATCAATCCAATAATGGATTCCCTGGAGCACTGTCTTCAGTGTTGTCTTGACCGTCTTTACTCCTGGAGTGTCGCCAGTGGCTTCCATTTTTCTGCCAAGAAGATGGTCTGGCGCTACAACCAGTTTCTCCCACCATCCTTACATCTCGGTCCCATTGCTCTCCAATTCGCGGAGATAACAAAATTTTTAGGTCTTACATTTGACAGGAAACTTAACTGGTCTCCACATGTGTCATATTTCGCTGCCCGTTGTACCCGTTCCCTAAATGTCCTCCGTGTTCTCAGCGCGGCGGTACGTCATGGGGAGCGGGTCGAACCGTCCTACTTCGCCTATATCGGTCGATTGTCTGCTCAAAACTGGATTATGGGAGCTTTGTATACTCCTCTGCGCGGCCGTCCATCTTACGCCGCCTCAACTCTATACAACATCAGGGGTTACTTCTTGTGATCAGAGCGTTCTATACTAGTCCCGTCGAGAGTCTTCATGCTGAAGCCAGTGAATTGCCGCTAACCTACCGGCACGATATACTGCTTTGTCGGTATGCCTGTCGGCTATTATCAATGCCCGACTACCCGTCTTATCGTTCCTTTTTTGATGACTCTCTCGACCGTCAATACGGGTTGTATGAATCTGCCCTGCTACCCCCAGGAGTTGGCTTTCGTTGCCTCCTTCAGCAACTTGATTTTCCACTCCCTGCAACCTTTAAAGTGGGCGAGAGCCAAACGCCAACTTGGCTCCAGGCTCAGGTTCGCGTTCACCTTGACCTCAGCTTGCTCCCAAAGGAGGTTACCCCAGCTTCGGGATACAGATGGCTCTAAGACCAATGACGGTGTCGGGTGTTCTTTTATTGTCAGGGCACACAGTTTCAAATACCGGCTCCATGGCCATTGTTCGGTCTTCACAGCTGAGCTGTTTGCCCTCTATCAGGCTGTTCTTTACATCCGCCGCCACTGACATTCTGGTTATGTCATCTGCTCTGATTCCCTGAGTGCCATCCAGAGCCTCAGTGATCTGTATCCAGTTCACCCGTTCGTGCACCAGATCCAACGCTCTCTTCAGCAGCTGGCGGACGACGGTTCTCCGTTCCGGTTACCTTTATGTGGGTTCCTGGCCATGTCAGTATTCCTGGGAATGAAGCTGCAGATGCCGCAGCCAAGGCTGCAGTCCTCCAGCCTCGGACGGCTTCTTGTTGTGTGCCTTCATCTGATTTTAGCAGGGTCATTTGTCAGCGCATTTTATCACTGTGGCATGCCGATTGGTCTACACTTACTGAAAACAAGCTTAAGGCCTTGAAATCTCTCCCTACAGCTTGGATGACCCCTTCACGCCCTTCTCGGCGGGAGGGGGTCATTTTGGCCTGGTTACGGATTGGACACTGCCGGTTCAGCCACCGCCATCTGCTGACGGCTGCGCCGGCGCCGTTCTGCCCATGTGGGCAAGTGCTGACGGTGCGCCACATTTTAATGTCCTGCCCGAATTTTAATACACTGTGCATTGATCTTGGCCTGCCATGTACTCTGGATGAAATTTTAGTGGATGACCCAGGAGCAGCTGCTCGCGTACTTCGTTTTATCCACATTATAAACCTGTCTAAGGACATTTGATTATGCTGTTTTCTTTTAATCCCTTGCCTGTTAATGTGCCTTTTATAGTGTTGTACTTTTTAGTTGCTGTTGTAACATTGTGCCTCGCAGTGCATTCATAATTTAGTCTGGGTGCTAATGACCACTGTAGTTGTGCGCCCTAAAACCACAAAAGAAAAAAAGGGAAAAAGAAAAAGCGTATCACGTCACTTTGGCATGACCATTGGTGCTCCCTTCATGGGAACAAACTCAAAGAAGTCAAACCTCTCCCAACAGCCCGGTCGACTTCCTCCAGCTGTCTCGCCATGAGGAAGTAATGTTAGCTCGGTTGCAAATAGGGCAGTGCTGCTTTAGTCACCGCCACTTGCCGAGTGGCGACCGTGCACCCAGTTGTCCTTTCTGTAGCCAGCCATTAACAGACAGGCATTTCCTGATCCGTTGCCCCTATTTTAGCCACTGAGGGTCGGACTGCCATCTGCTTTGCCAGACATTTTAGTGGATAACGTGCAAGCTGTGGCTTGTGTTTTAAGTTTTTTAAAAAGCAGTAATATGACAAAAGAGATTTGATTTCTACCTGGTGACTTGTGTCTTGTCGATGTCTTTTAGATACTCTTCTGTGACGTCTTGATGTTTTAGATTGGTATTTTCTTCCTTTTTGTATTGGACCTCTCAACGGTTTTTTACCCTTGTGGTCCCTATACTGAACACTTATGACCCTAGATGTTTTGCGCCCTAAAACCCAACTACATAAATAAATAAATCTCCCCTGCCCCTCCCCTGCAGTTCCCACGACCTCCTGTCAGGGAGCCGCACCCCCTCTGCAGATAAAGAAGTGGTCCCCCTTCTTCGACATCTGGTGCTGATTGCGTTACCTCCCGGGACCCATCTCCCTGGCATCCATCGGGCCAGGAGACTCTTACCAGCACTGGGTCATGAGGTGCACTATCTGTGTGCCACAAGGTCGCCCGCTCTCTTTCAGTTCAACATCTTCCAGAAGCCTTTACTCCACCTGTGCCCTGTCCTCCTCCACCTCAGAAAGAGAAGAAGAAGAAGAAACATAAATCCCAAGACAAGGGAGCCCCAGAGGTGCCATCTTACCCATCGCAACTGGAGTCTGATATCTTATTTATTGATGTCACCGTATCCTTGTCGGTGACGACTACTGACCGAGTGACCTGACCTCCTCCTCGGCTTCTTTGTATCTACCTTGGACTCTCACCACACGATCACCCAGTGGAATTGCAATGGATACTATCATCACCTACTGGAAGTGCAATGTCTTGTCTACTCCTATTCTGCGTTTGGTCTTGTTCTTCAAGAAATGCATTCCCGTGATGACCACTCTCCAACATTTCGTGGTTATCGGGCATTCTGTCAGAACTGTGCTGACCCCAGGGTAGCATCTGATGAGGTCTGCACTTTGGTTTGCTCCGATGTCATTAGTGACGCGATCCCCCTATGTACCAACTTGGAAACAATGGTGGTTTGAGAGCAAACGATTTTGGCAATCACCATTTGCAAGTCTACCTCCCTCCAGGTAGGCCACTACCTTACGTTGCACTGCCTATTTTAATCTAGCAACTCCTGCCACTGACTTCAATGCCCACCATCCACTGTGGTTGAGTATCACTTCAATGGGTAGGGTATTCAATTGACCAACTACACTGGTAATCCCATATGACCTTTGTGACAGTGACTATTTTCTGGTGATTGTATTGTATCTCTGGTACTACCATGCAGACAGGCCCACACTTTGGGCATTCTGCAGGGCCAGTTGGCCTTTATATACGTCTGCTGTGCACTTTGACGTCTCCCTCTCATATTCCATTGACGTAGTCATGCAAGGCACCTCTGCTACTATTCTTCATGCCGCTGACACTGCTGTCCCCCTACCTACAGGTCCCCCTCATTGTCGACCAATACCGTGGTGGACCGAGGATGTCGCAGTTGCCGTCCAGGACCACCGACAGCGATTTAAGCGACACCCTGCACAGACCAACCACCTCACCTTTGAGCGTCTCCATGCTAAGGCTCGTTAACTTATTAAGCGGAGTAAAAAGGAATACTGTGAGCACTGTGTTTCCTCCCTGGGGATGTATGCCTCTCCATTGCAGGTTTTGTCCAAGCTTTGTAGCTTTCTGGGCCACCAGTGACAGTCAACTGTCCAGAGTTTGAACATCCATGGTGCTCTGTGCACTGATCCATTGGTCCTTCCAGAACACATTGCAACACACTTTGCGATAGCATTGTTATCCTCTTCCTATCCTCCTACCTTTTTCCAGCAGAAACCCTCTGTTTCATCCCGCACGATGTTGAGCCCTATGATGCACCCTTCACTGAATGGGAGTTGGTGCAGGCTCTTAAGTCTTCAAGAAACATGGCTCCAGGCCAAGATTCCATCCACAACCAGATGATCCAACACTTGGATGTTCCCCAGAGGCAGCAGCTCCTCAGAGTCTTCAACCGCATTTGGCTCATGGGTGCTTTTCCGTCACAATGGTGAGACAGTATAGTTATCCCCATCATTGAACCTGGGAAAAACCCAATGTCTCTAGATAGCTACTGCCCAATTAGCCTGATGAGAATGTATTTTGTAAACTGCTGGAAAGGATGGTCAGCTTAAGATTATTTTGGGTATTCGACTCTCGGGGCCTTTTTTCCCTGTATCAGTGTGGCTTCTAGGTAGGGCGATCTCCGACTCGCCTTTTACTCCGATTGGAATCAGCCATGCGACAGGCTTTTACTAACTGCCGGCACCTTGTCGCAATCTTCTTTGACTTCCATAAGGTGTATGACATGGTTTGGTGCCATCACATTTTAGTTACCCTCCATGACTGGGGCTTCCGTGGTCCCCTTCAAATTTTTATCCGTGAGTTTTTATCTCACCAGCTATTCCAGGTTCGAGTTGGCACTTCACTCAGTGCTAGAGATGGCAAACTCGTTCATCCTTGGTAACTAGTTCACTGCCGATCGTTCTTTTTTGGGAACCGTTCATTTTTACTCGTTCACCGTTCATTTGTGCTTGGTATATGGTTCTTATGAAAAACTGAAAACTAGTAGTGTAAGTGACTGAAGGATGGAGGGCACCAACAGGGGGCATTTGCCTCCCCCCCTGGAGTATAGAGTTTATATTCATTACAGAATTCTTATACACTTTTAGATGTAATTTCTGTGATTATGCAGAACCTCTCGTTTAGCCAACCATAGTGTGGCTGATTGCAGGGAAATAATATAGGGTGGCGCAGAGAAAACCTGCCCCGAGTACAGACTGCTTGCCAATTACGGACGATGTGTTGCCCGTTACGAGCTGATAAAACAACAGACAAACATGTAATAATTAGGCAGTGAAGAAATAACAAGCTGATGCCAGCAACAATTGCAAAACAATTGATGACGATGTGTAGAGAGCTGGAGAAGAGAACATGAAAATCTCACGCGACGCGCATGGGCTATAGCTCATGTAGTCTTGTAAACCTGTTGGTGGCTGTTTCCCAACTTAATAGAAAACAAGTGTCTTGTATAAAATTCTTCGTTTCGACTTCCACTACATAGCTATGCTACGTTGTAAACAATAATCGTTTACAGCCTATAAATACTTCACGTTGTCTCTTGAGTTTGTAGGCGAAGTAGAGACTTTATGGAAGCATAAAATAAAATGTAGTTTTCTCATGGTTGCGCCATACTCTTAGTAAAAATTAGGTTTTTATGTTGCGTTATTAAAGTTAATGCAGCAATAATAATAATAATAATAATAATAATAATAATAGTTAAGTTCGCAGTACTAAAGTTTTTGGTTTGAAAGCTCCTTCTGAACAAATGTTTTTGTGATAATAAGTAAGTACGATTTTATGGCAATCTGTCTGTTCAAATGGAGAGGCACCGCTTTTCCTACTGAGCCAAAATGACCCACAAACCATTTTTTTTTTTCAAAGAAATCAAATTAGCAGGTAATGCAAATTGGAAACACCCAAACTTAAAAGTAATTAGAGCCTTCCTAAATGGAATGTTTTGTATATGAAAGATACATGAAAATCGTTTTATATGAGTTTTTTTACTCTAAAAATTAAGCAAATTATTGAAAGTTAGCTGCTAAATCAAGTCGATGAAACCAAAAAATTTATGAATAACAAAAAGAGACTTGCCTTATTATAAGTATGTCTTCTGCTGTTCATCGATATAATGAAGTGAACTCATATGCCCGTTTATTACCTGAAAAGACGTACCTATTAGGTACAATGTAATTTTTATGTAATTTACTTAACTATAAAATACTTTTTGATTACCAGTCGTGGACACTGATTAGCCAGAACCAAGTGCAAGAACAGTTTGGAACACATGTAAAATAGGCGAGCGCAGTGAACAAAACGAACAACTGGATACTGAACTAACTAGGAGCAGTCGGCAGTGGAACTGCGACAGGTCGTCATGCGAAGAATTATGAGTATGGCCGAGGAAGGCCGAGACTGAGACGAGCACGCGACTGAGGCTGGAACGAGAACTGCCGAAGTGACCGCCACGACCGAAGTGAACTAGTGAACTATGAACCGATCGTTCCTCGTTCCCGGGAACTATAAGTAGACTGCCGCGACTGAAGTGAACTATGAACCGATCGTTCCTTGGAATTCATTCCTCAGTCCTTTCGTTCATCTTGGTGAACCGTTCCTTTGCACCCTTTCGTTTGCGAACTACCCATCTCTACTCAGTGCCCCTCAGGCTCAGGAGAATGGTTCTGTGTTAATTGTCACACTGTTCCTCATTGCTGTCAATGGGATTGTGACCTCTGTTGGACCTCTGGTTACCATCGCGTTGTACATTGACGATTTTTGCATCTGATGCAGCTCCCACTAGGTAGCATCTGCTGAGTGCCAGCTCCAAGGTGCCATCCGACAGTACTCTGCGTGAGCCACTGTCCATGGCTCCCAGTTTTCTCCCTCCAAAACGTGGGTTGTGCATTTTTGTTGTCAACCCACATTACACCCCCAATCCAGAACTTTATTTAGACAACCAGCTCCTTGACGTTGTAGCACAGTCGCGTATCTTGGGCCTTATTTTTGAACGGCTGCCCCACATTCTCCACCTAAATACTACATGTATGCAGAAGCTTAATATCTCCGCCTCTTGGCCAACACATCTTGGGGTGCAGACCATTCCACTCTTCTCCATCTTTACTGTGCTCTGGTCTTGTCCAGACTGGATTATGGTGGTCTGGTTTATGGCTCAGCAGCTCTTTGACCCTGCCCGTCACTGTGGGGTGCATCTGTCTATTGGTGCCTTTCGCAATAGTCCTGTTGATGGTCTCCTCACAGAAGTGGGAATTCCCCCTCTACACATCCAACAGAGCCAACTTCTTGTTTCTTATGCAATCGCCATTCACCAATTCCCTGACCATCCTATGTACCCTGTGCTCTTTGCCAATGAGGGATGTCTCATGTCTCCCTCCTAACACCTGCCCACGGGTAGGATTGCTGGTTGGCATGCGTTTCACTCCCCCGTTGGGATCTCTATGTCCACTCACTGGACTGCACCCCGTGTCTTTCCTCCCTAACCCTCCCGCCTCCCCCTCCTCCTCGGATGGTTCCTAGACCATGGATTAGGACCAATCCATCCCAGGGTCCTAAGGTCTCTGTCGCTCCTATGGTTTTCCGCTGTCTTGTATGTGTCATCCTTACAGAGTTCCAGGGTGCCACCATCTTTTACACTGATGGTTCTAAGACAATCAATAAGATGGGATACGCTCTCACACCTGGCTACAAACACCATTTATTGCAAGGATCATGTAGTGTGTTCACAGCAGAGCTTGTAGCCGTTCACAGGGCCCTCCTTTTATGTTTCTCTGGCCTCCCTACACAGTGTTTTAATTTGTTCAGAATCCACGAGCAGCCTGCAGGCTATCAACCAATGCTACTCTCGTCACCCTTTGGTGTCTGCTCTGGGTCCAAAGTCATGTGGTCATCTCAGGGAATGAACTGGTTGACCATTTGGGTAGAGAAGCAGGATACTTACTCCCCTTTCCTTTCATGATTCCAGCTGCGGATATGCGGATCTGCATCGAATCTCTCTTTGCCTAAAAGTGGAATGCCATCTGGAGCACTACTGCTCATAGTAATAAACTCCGCACAATCAAGGAGTTTACTGCAGTTTAGCGCTCGTCCTTCCACTCCTCACGTAAGGAGTCCACTGTTTTATGCCGTTTACACATTGGTCATACCCAGCCCATCAATTGTTTCCTCCTCCATAATGACCCACCCCCACAATGTGGTTATGGTGCCGTACTGACGATCTCTCACATATTGGTGGAATGTTCCCATCTTTTTGGCCCTTCGTGGTATGTATACTCTTCCCGATTCCTTAAATTTAATATTAGCAGACCATCCACAGGTGGTTGAACTGGTCCTCAGTTTCCTCTGTGAAAGTGGTTTTTATTTCCAGATATAAGGTTTTCCTTTAGTCTTGGAGCAGGGCCAGGTTGGTTGTGGTTGGGACTTCTTTTACAGTCTTCTCGGTCTGTGACCAGATGACTGCCACCCCCTTTTTTCCCCACTAGATTTGGTATCACCTTTTATGCCTTTACTGTGTGTGTTTAATGTTTATTATTTTATAATTTGACTCCCCTTACTGGATCCATCCACTTTTAGCAGATCCTCTTTCTTCTATGACTAACTTTGGAATCGCAGGACTGATGACCTCGCTGTTTGGTCCCATAACCCCTCTCAATTAATCAGTCAATCAACATAGCACAGCTGATAGACTGCTTTTGGAAATATTGGTGCCATCCTTTGGAGGAGATAGCAGTAACATGTGAAACTTTAAAAAGAAGGGCTTGTCCCTCAGACCCCAGGATCAGAGAAACAAATCTGTAGTAAGGACAAAGATGAAAGGGAAAGTATTAGTGAGAGAAGAATGTAAAACATGCTACACTGTGCCAGCTTCTGTCCAGAGATTATGATGATAATAGAGGAGGAAAATATCAAAGTGGGGTAGGGGATTAGGGAAGGAGAATGGAGATGAAAAGGTAAAAATGAATGATGAAAGTAGAGTAAATAAATAATAAACATATCTACTTGTTGAAATGAAATAATAATAATAATAATAATAATAATAATAATAATAATAATGAAAAGAGAGGAGGAAGGATTTTGTAGTAATGGAGGGTTAAGTTCAGAAGGATGTGGGATGTGAGGATATGCTGGAAGACTCATTTCAGTCTCTAGAGTACAAAGAAACTGGATGAATTATTCAACTAGAATGTGTGGTTTAGCTGACACGCACATCCCTGAATTGGTGGCGGAGGGAGGCAGGCAGGCTTTAATGCATTTAATCTGCTCCATATATGGGACAGCCTTTGTCCCCACCCATGAGATTGGCATGCTGACTTTTTGTCAAGCCGCTGATGATTATGATGTTGAGCACCCCTCACCGAAAATATTATTATTATTATTATTATTATTATTATTATTATTATTATTATTATTATTATCAAACATCATCTGGCACCCAGATCATGTTGTAGATCATGTTCTTCAATTTGGTCCTGGACATCTGCGGACAAAAGTTACGCAGGGAATGATATGCAGTATGCACTGTACCAAAAGTTACTTTATCTTTGATATTGTAGGATTTACCAGTGGTTGAGTGCTTAGCATAGGTTCTACAGCTGAAAATATTGCGGGGGCATGAACCCTGGTTGGATAGCAATAATGGTTTGGGAATGTCATACAGTTTGACAAAAATGTAATGGAAGTTAGGAGCTTGACCAGCTTGGTGTGTGGAGGGTCTCATTTCATGGTTTGTCATGAGAAAGTCATAGTCTCAGTGGAATGCTGTGTTGGGCCCAGGGTGGTACAGAATGACAAGGGGACTGCTGCTTAGTTTTTGAAAATTTGAGCTGTATTAGAAGTTGAGGAGGATAGTGCCCAGGAGATTTATTTGTGAATAACATCTGTGGAATAGTTGTGGGACAAGAAAGCCTGGGAAACGATGTGGGCATAGATGTTTGGGGATACATTTGTGGTGCACACACACTTGTGTTGTGAATGGCTTTGCTGTAGGGAGGAGAATATTCTATGTGGAGAGGTTGAAGCTGTCAAAGTGTAGGTATTGTTTGCTTACAAGGGAACCTCCCCATCGCACCCCCCTCAGATTTCGTTATAAGTTGGCACAGTGGATAGGCCTTGAAAAACTG
This sequence comes from Schistocerca piceifrons, assembly GCF_021461385.2. Taxonomy (NCBI): domain Eukaryota; kingdom Metazoa; phylum Arthropoda; class Insecta; order Orthoptera; family Acrididae; genus Schistocerca; species Schistocerca piceifrons. The sequence continues at coordinate 1,107,336,133 of NC_060139.1, forward strand.
AACACAGATCAATCGAGAAAACAGGAAGAAGTTGTGTGGAACTACGAAAAAAATAAGCAAAATGTACAAACTGAGTAGTCCATGTGCAAGATAGGCAACGTCATGGATAATGTGAGCTCAGGAGCGCTGTGGTCCCGTGGTTAGCGTGAGCAACTGCGGAACGAGAGGTCCTTGGTTCAAGTCTTCCCTCGGCTGAAAAGTTTAATTTTTTATTTTCAGGCCATTATTATCTGTCCGTCTGATGCAAAGTAACTGCGGTGTAGTATGGGGATGCTACACCTAAACAAACGTCGAAACACACGACGTCAGTTGACTACAGCGTAGGGAAAAGAGAGTATTCCTGCTAACGAGGCTCCCTGGCTGGCAGTTGACTGTTCGCTACTATGGACGAGAGTGCATTAAATATGTGAGATGTATTCCGTGGGCAATATGAATCCAGCAAATATAGCTCGCGACTTCAATAACAAGGTCAATGAATATTTTCCGAACTGTAAGGAATCGGAAAGTTCCTTAAGGGATCGAATGATTGTCGAACATTTGTATGATTATTTCCTACATTTGTTGATAAACAGTATGTTTGGTGATGATGATACCTTGCTGATTGGTACGGGGCTGTATGTACCAGATGATGAGATTGTTGACGATCCGTGTGAAGAACACGAAGAGGAAATACTGCGACTTCAATCTGATGGTTTTTCTTTGGGTTACATGAAGGAAATGCTCCAATACAGGTTACTGTCCAAACCAATTAAAAGATGCAAATATAGGTTATGGAGTTGTACACCTCTTGTGCAACCGCTAGATGTGTTGAAAATGTTAAAAACGTTTGTTTTGACAAAGCACAGGGAAAATTGTGAAACTGTTGCATTCATTTGTTGCAGTTTATGTGACAAACTCTTATGTTTTCATCACTTTTTTGGGAGTGATTATCACATCCACAAGAAAACCTAAATCGGGCAAGGTAGAAGAATCTTTTTACCCATTCGCCAAGTGTACAAGTTAGGTGGGTCGACAACATATTCCTGTCATGTGACGCACATGCCGTCACCAGTGTCGTATAGAATATATCAGACGTGTTTTCCTGTGGAGGAATCGGTTGACCTCTGACCTTGCGATCAAATGTTTTTTCAGTTCCCATTGGAGAGGCACGTCCTTTTGTCTACTAATCGCACGGTTTTGTAGTGCAGTCGCAAAACACAGACACTAAACTTATTACAGTGAACAGAGACGTCAATGAACGAACGGACAGATCATAACTTTGTGAAAATGAAGACAGTAAACTTTCCACTCGAGGGAAGACTTGAACCGAGGACCTCTCGTTCCGCAGCTGCTCACACTAACCATGGAACCACGACGCTCCTGATCTCACACTATCCTTGATGTTGCCTATCTTGCGAATCGACTACTCAGTTTGTACATTTTGCTTATTTTTTTCATAGTTCCACACAACTTCTTCCTGTTTTCTCGATTGATCTGTGTTCAGTTTTTCAAGGCCTATCCACTGTGACAACTTACAACTAAATCTGGGGGGGGGGGGGGGGGTGCGATGGGGAGGTTCCCTTGTTAGTGGTTGATATATGGACCGAGGTTTGGATGTAGGCTTAGTGAGATGGAGCTCATCATCAAAGACATGAAAACAATCAAGTGAATTTTGGTTGGGTAAAACAGTTAAGCTGTTGCAGGAAAAATGTCCTCCTTCACTCTGAGTCCAGACCATAAAGATGAACGCTGTAGCCAAAAGTTTCTGTTATACCAGAACCAATTTTTATTATACAAAAAAATTAGTTTATGATGAACAAAGAACCTTCAGAATTGATGATAATATGTAAGCAATGACTGTAGGCTTTCCCAGCTGATAGTCGTGTTATTGTCTATATTGAATTTATGGGCATAACTCAGTGGTTCAAGGCATAATTCTCTGCCTAACATTTAGTCTTCCAATGCTGGGGACATTTATGAGATTTTAATGACCGTTGTGGGAATACATATACAACTCGGCTTGCTGAGCTTGTTTCGGACTGTAACAGCTTTCTGAGTCATTGAGGCCTCTGATGATGTCTCCAGCATTGGAAGATGAAATGTGAGGCAGATAATTATCTATGTTATGCCCATAAAATACACTGATGGAAAGAATCACAACACCCTGAAGTAATTAATGTAGAATAATGAAATTTCGGTAATACATTTGTCTGGGTAATATATTTAAGTGATTAACATTGAAAGATCACAGGCTGGTGTGTGTGTGATATAAGCCATTGCAAATGTAAAATAGTGGTATATTAATAACTGTTGTAACCACCAGCATGTTGAATGCAAGCATACTAATGTGCATGCATTGTATAGCACAGGTGCCAGAAGCCAGTTTGTGGGATGGAGTTCCACGCTGTTGCACTTGTACGGTAAATGTAGAGATAGTTCATGTCGCTTGTGGAGACACTAGAGTTGTCGTCCAATGATGTCCCACACGTCCTCGATCTGATCTGGTGATTGAGCAGGTGAAGGCACAATGTTGACACTCTGTAGAGTTTTCGGGTTGCAACAACGGTATGTTGGCGAACATTATCCTGTTGGGGGGGGGGGAAAAAATAAATAAATAAATAAAGAAATAAAAATAAAAAATAAATAAAAATAAAATAAATAAATAAATGGCATCACAGCATGTCAAATCACAAGCTTGATGTACAAATTTGCAATCAGCACATATGGTATAACCACGAGAGTGCTGTCATATGATATTACTCTCCAGACCATGAGTCTAGGTATAGGTCCAGAATGCAGAACAGGTTGGTTGCAGGCCATCAGCTGGCCTTCTCCTAACAAACATGCAGTCACCACTGGCACAGAGGCAGAACCAACTTTCATCAGAAAGCAGAGCAGACCTCCACCCTGCCCTCCAATAAGCTCTCACTTGACACCCTCGAAGTCAAATGGGGGTGGTATGGGGTAAGTGGAATGCACATTACAGGGTATCTGGCTTGGAGCTGTTCTCGAAGTAACCGATTTGTAACAGTTTGTCGTGTCACTGCGATGCCAACTGGTGCCGTGTGGCCATCTGGCGCCCGGTCTTCTTGCGACCGTACGTACTCGTGACGACAGCTGCCAGCAGTCGTGTACAGTGGCCACATTGCTGCCAAGTATCTTCTCTGTAAGATCATGGAAGGAACATCCGGCTTCTCGTAGCCCTGTTACGTGACCTTGTTCAAATCAGTAAGGTGTTGATAATGGAATCTTTGTTGCCTTAAAGGTGACAGTGATGAAAAAAAGCTTGTAGGGTTCAGTAAAATTAAACTCTATTTCAGTTGGATTAAAAATGTTAGCCATACAGTTATGAAAAATAATAATAAAAAAAATTTACATGACACCATTTCTTGAACAGCATTGTCTTATCGTATTTTATAGGTCTGCAAGAGTATACTGGCTGTGTGCAGTGACATCTTGGGGTCAACTGATCAGAGAACAGCTTGGATTACAAGATATGCCCTATGTATTATTCAAATTTAGCTTGATGTATTCTTCCAGAACAAAACAAATATAAAATTGGCTCGGAATGAGAAAAATGAAACTGACTATATTTTCAAACAATGGAAAATCCGAGATGGAATGTAACAATATTATGAAAAGCAAAGCTGCTAATTACCATATTGCGGAGGTGCTGTGTCACAGATAGGCACGACAAAAAGACTTTCACAAATGAAGCTTTCAGCCAGCAAGACCTTTGTCAAAAATAGGTGATGCACACACAAACACACTCACGCAAATGCAACTCGCACACACATCTGACTATACTTTAACATACGACAAAAAAATTGTACCGGTCGAGCAATCCTAAATCCCTTTTCTATTACAAATGGTGATAGACTCGTGAGATAGTGAGTAAAAGTATATCAAAGCTAGAAAGAAAAAGACTCATCAAGTAAAAGTCAGAAATATAGATTGATAACTTATTCCAAAATAGGAATGTATATTAGAATATGTAAGCAACAAGTAAATAATCTTAGAAAATGAAGGTTATAAAAACAAACAAAAGAACAGTTATTTAAGAAAAGTAGTAATGCAAACAGGAAAAGGTGTTGAAGGTTCAGTGTGATGTAAGCAAAAGAGAAGGAAATCGTGTATAGGACAAAGCAACTATTAAAGATAAGGTAAGAATTCCAGGCAGACAAAAATAGGAACATGATACTGTATGATATATTAAACAACTATCTTCAAATGCTTTCAAGACAATGTGATAAAGTGCCATGAAAGTATCAACAATTGAAAACAATGAAAGTATGAGAGAGACTAAATGGAAACATGTTGGGTGGGCACTATGTTTCATCGGTTACGTTGCCAAAAATCACTTTAATAACAAAGAAAATTTTGTAAGTATTCCAAGTTTTGTTTAAATGTTCATATAGATCAAGAGATGAATTTTTTAAAAAAGCAGATGGGTTATAACAAAAATATTAACATTTTATTCATATCGGCCAAATGGGGTGCACACAGTAATTCGAAGTATAATGAGAACAATGTCATCTGGATATGGTGGTGTTTTAATAAAAATGGTTGAAGCTATTGTTATAGAATGTGGTGTGGGACAAAAATCCCCCAAAACTGTAGTAGTGGTGTAATGATTCCACTTCATATCAAAGGAGACAACCAAAACAAAAAAATAAATATGAATTATGCCATTATCTATGGTTTTCAGAAAGCTGTTCACTCAGATACAATGGAACCAGCCTGTATTAATTAACAGATTAAACAAGTCATTGATCATTGATGCTAAAGCTTCAATTTAGATGTCATCTGGTAATGAGAAATTAGGAATTTAAAGAGGAGTAAAGAAAGGAGTATCCATACAACGAATACTCTTCTCAACAGCTTTACAAGATCTTTTCAGGTCATTAGGAAACAGGAAAAATAAAGGAACTTGTGTTAATGGAACATTTTCAAACCACCTTTGCTATTATGACAACATTGCTTTGTTTATTTCTACTAAAGATGAAATTCGATGATAAACAGAACAACATAATGCTGCAAGTTTAGGAGGCAGCCTGAAAATCAACTACAGTAGAACATCGCTTATCCAAATTTCGGTCAACTGATTTGTTATGTGTGCTGCACTCTCCCAAGTACAATCTCCTTTGGCCCCGTTTAACACCCCACACCAATGCCGAGTAACTGACAATTTTAACCATTTGCGTTCTGTAATGATCTCTTATGTCAACTTTCTGCATAACGTAAAATTGTGATATAAAATGTCTGAACATAAATGTGCTGCCCTTTCTGTGAGAGGTAAATACAAGAGTAATAGGTAGCTAGAGGAAGGTGAATATGCAACCAAGCTATCTAATGAGTACAAGGTTGATAAGTTGATGACCAAGGATATCAAAAAACAAAAGACGAGTATTACAAATTTTATATCAGAGCTTGGTTCTATTGATTGATGGATAAACCATAAAACTATGAAGTTCACTGCAAACATGAATGTAGATGGTGCTGTTAAAAAAAATAATCAGAGGGAGAACCTGTCTCTGACCCCATTCTGTGTAAAGTGGCAAATCAATTAAATGAAACTCTTGGAGGACCAGTGAATTTGAAAACAAGTATGTGCTGGTTAAAATGCTTAAAGTCAAGACACTGCATTTGTGACTTCAAATATATGGGAAAAAACTGCTTGTTGATTCTTGCAAAATCAAACTAAGGATCGTATTAAGGAAAGAAGATTATAGTTTCAAAAATGTTTACAATGCGGATGAAACTGGGTTCAATTGGAAAAATCTGTTGTTTCATGTTGTGAATTAGTCGCCTGCTTCCAAAATAAACAATGCTCTTATTGCTGTTTTAGTTTGTGTCACTGCTACTGTAGTCCACCAACTGCTATGGTAAGTCATTGGTGAAAGTGAGAAACCATGTTGTTTCAAATATAATGATTGCCTGCTGTGAGGTATTGTTTACACATGACAAGAGTACCGGGATGGATAGTACAATTTTCATGGAATGGTTTAAGGGAGTTTTTGTACCCTCTGTATAAACTATCTGTTAAAGAATGACAAAAGGGAGAAAACATTACTGCTGCTTGGCAAGGCACCAACTCTTCCATCAGTTAGTATCTTAAACGAAAAGGACAAATTCATAAAAATGCTGTTTCTTCCACCTGATGTAATCTTGTTACAGCCCATAGGTCAAGGCGTTAATGAAACTGTCAAATGGTATTATAGAAAACAGTTGTTAAAGTTATTGTTAGAAAGAGAAGAGGAGGGAGAAAAATGTGTGTTAAGAAATCATAAAAATATTGATTTTAAAGGTGTGTCCTACATGATCGAAGCAGTGTGGGCTAGTGTAATAGTAAAGGTTTTGAGAAAAGCCTAGAATGGCAAAAATTCTAATTCAGTGTGTATCTTTCCTGGAGAGGGGGAATGCATGACTAAACTATTCATATGTGGCTAGGCTTGCTGAGACATAATATATAATGCTGTTATAAATGTATACTGGTATAGTTTTTATTGGTGAATAAAGGTGTACAGTTAAGATTATCTGAATACCCATGTCCCCCAGTTCCGATAATCGACACTGTCCCATACAATAAGACAGGTATAAAGTATTACCAACACATCGAGAAAAAAATAATAGTAAAAAACAATGGAGTGACAGAACCAATTAATGAGTTTTTGTGTTAGAGCAGTTGAAGGAATTCACTAGAAGGTGCTGAGTAAGTAAACAGAAGAGGTAAAATGGTCAGATGAACTTTTGGTTAGCAAAATAGGGTCCCAAATCTAAGGTTCCAGTGTGTCTGGAGTAGAAAATTTACAATCAGCACATATCACAAGGTTGACTTATGACAGTGAGGTATGGACTTTAGCTGCAAGAACCATTCAAACGGTAACTGAGGTTTTCTCATCTCACTGAGAAGTAGGCTGCTAAACAAATTGACTGGGTACTTATACTTGGCCCCTAAGCTGAGTATACTGGGAGTGGAAGATTGCGATTGGTTCCTAGCACATTTGTTGCTGAGACAAGCCCCAGCTCCTCCCAGAGCAGCCGGTTTACAGACTGTATAAGAAACAAACATGTTGCAGGTTAATGCATTACGGGTGTAACGTGAAAGTTTATGGCGAGTTGCTACAAGGACCGGTACAGCCTCTTCGCTCATTTTTGTAAATGGTATTAACAATCAATACACTCAACACTGCATAGGAATCAAAACTATATACACTGATGCTGATTATTGTTAGGGCACATGATACTGTTAAATAGCTAATTTTGGCAGCAACCAAAAACATTCCATAGCTGGCTCCACAAAGTTAGCTAGGTTCTGCTAATTGTAGAGGGGCTGTTTATGGCCCTCATTGAACCACCTCTGTCAGTTTTATAAAAATCATTTTTCAGTTTCCTTGTGCCCCAATAGTTATTCATTATCTTGGATCTCAGCTTTCTACCTTTGTCCCATTTGTTCGTTTGTTGTTCTTGGTTTGCAGACTGGTGTGTTTCTCTTTGTGGTTTTGTCCATTTTGTTTTTAAATATTCTGTTATAATTTGAAGTTTCCTCGTATCTTCCTTAACTTCAATAACCATCTGACATTGCTCATACTGTTCCACAATTTCCCTGTTGTTCATTTTATGATTTTGTTTTCTGGTTAACTGATTAGAAGTCCAAAGAGCAAAATGCATTTCTTCCTGTTTGTGCTCATCACCACTTCCATTTCCTTGTAGACTTTTTCACTGTAAACTCCATTGTCCATTTTTGGGTATTTTTTTGTTTATATACATTCTTATTGTTCTTCATTGTATATAGACTATTTGTGTAGCATTAGTTATTCTGAAAATGGTTCCACTTGCATATACTGTTTCTGGTTGTGTACATGTTTTCCAGTGAATTATTTTTGTGGCTATTGAGAAAACTTTTTGTCGTATTGAAGTATAAAGTATCACTTCATGAATGTGATAAGTTACTCCTGTTACCTGTATCTCTTACCAATGAATGATTAACATCATTTGCACATAGAAATTGCGCTAACAGTTAAGTGTATAATAATTGTGAATGTGCATATTGTCCACAAATTTGTTTGTATGTGCATGAAATTGGGAGTTTGTATGCTGCATTTCTGCAAGACAATTACCACCATTCATCATTTGCTTGGATGAAAGTTGCTCCGTGGAGATGTGCCCATTTCAGTTCTTTCTAAACCTACTGAGGATTTGAAATGTACTGGCGGATAAACTGACCAGCTTATGAAACTTCTGTTCCATCAATTAGCTTGTTCATTGAATGTTGTCAAATTCGAATCAGTAAAAGCAGTTATCGGTACATACCAGTTTATTTGACAAATCTCTAAAATATTTGTTCTTGGTTGTGTATCTGAGATTTGTTCGCTTATTTCACTGAATTCAGGTTCAGTAAAACCCTTAATTTGTTTCACTGGTTTCTTGGAATTTCTCCTTAACTTCATTCTGAACCAAATCACATTGTTGTATTACATGTATATGTAACTCTGTAGGTAACCCTTAGCTTCCATGTCATTTTTTGTCACACACTGTCCCAGGTCTGACAGACTGCTAGATTTAAATAGCCAAAAAGGTTACATTAAAACCACCTGAAAAAATATATTGAAATAAATTTTAAAGTTTATTTTTACATAAAAAATGCATTTCAACAGAAAGCTGCACAAATGAACATAATAATACATGATAATATCAACGCAATGAAAACTCAAATACCCTGCAGTCTAAAGTTTACTTTTTTTATGTTGTATTGTTTAATGTACTTGTAATGGTGAAAACATTAAAACTCCTATAAAAAGTTTTAAAAATGAAGAGGCTTTCTTTGCACTCACTGGAAATGTTTGTAGAGAATTCAAGTTAGATTGGCTTCTTGCAACAATGACAAATATAAAGTGTCTTCAGAATGAGATTTTCACTCTGCAGCAGAGTGTGCGCTGATTGATATCAGCAGAGTGAAAATCTCATTCTGGAAACATCCCGCAGTCTGTGGCTAAGCCATGTCTTCGCAATACCCTTTCTTTCAGGAGTGCTAGTTCTGCAAGGTTCGCAGGAGAGCTTCTGTTTAGTTTGGAAGGTAGGAGAAGAGGTACTGGCAGAAGTAAAGCTGTGAGGATGGGGGCGTGAGTCGTGCTTTGGTAGCTCAAGTGGTAGAGCATTTGCCCGTGAAAGGCAAAGGTCCCGAGTTCGAATCTCGGTCTGACACACAGTTTTAATTTATCAGGAAGTTTCATAAGGGGTGTTTTTTTTTTTTTTTTTTTTTTTTTTTTTTTTTTTTTTTTTTTTTTTTTTTTTTTTTTTTTTTTTTGTCACAGTTGGGACAAGTTTTGCATGTTTCAATTGTTCTACGATTTCTGCTCTTGTTTCTGCTACACCCAAAATACAGTGAAGGATGTACAAAGTTCACAGGGCATGTGACAGTTGTTGACTTGCTTTTTATTACCAATGGTTATGCAAGCTTCTTCAAAAAATTAAATTGGTTCACCTGACTTTTGTCTTTGTAGGAATTGTGAAGGACAAATGCATTCACCCAACTTATGTCCAACATGCGCAAAAATAATGCCACTGGTCCTCAATGGAAGAGGCTTCCCTAATCTTTGTTTCCACCAAACATATTTCTAGCAGAATATTTAGATAAAGATTTAGTCTCTACACTTTACCCTCATTACTCTGACCACTTATCATTCACAGAATTCATAGGTGGGAAAACAAATCTGTCTTCACTTTCGTACTGTTCCTATTCTGAATTACATTCACTTTCAAGTTCATTGTCACTATCTGATCCAACATCACTTCCGAAACTGTCTGCCTCGATAGCTGAGTGGTCGGAACGATGGAATGCCATGCAGGAGGCCAGGTTTGATTCCCAGCTGGGTCGGAGATTTTCTCTGCTCAAGGACTGGGAGTTGTGTTGTCTTGCCTTCATCATCATCATCATCATCATCATCATCATCTCATCCCTATTGATACCCAAGTCACCGAAATGGCACCAATCAAAAAGACTTGCCCCCAGGCGACCGGTCTACCCAACGGGAGGCCCTAGCCACATGACATTTCATTTCACTTCCCAAACAACCATCTAGCCATTTTCAAACAGTATCCTCAAAGTCGGGGTCCAAAAGGTGAACAGTAGACGAAAATCTGGCTAGTGAACCCATAAAGCAAAGTCCCAGGTACAGTCTCAGAGATCGCTAGCACGAAAGAAGCAGTAGGTTCACATCACATTCAAGTGGGTACTGACAAATGAAACAGCAGCAGCCTCGGGGGGAAAAAAACTACACAACACTGTAACCTCCTACACCATCTCTATGCAGTAGAAACAGAGTAAGAATAAATGCTAGAAGTCTGTCAGACTGAACCTGGGATGTTTAAGTGTTAAAGAGGCTATCGAGTTTTGCAGGACAGAAGTTACTCTGTTTTCAGGCTATATTTTAGTCCTGTTTTTAATCCAGAAGTTAATTCAGTTCTTGATGCATGAGGGGAGGGAGCACTGCACGTTGCTCGTATTTAGTTTGTGTGCTGTATCTGAATATAAGTTGTTGAGCCTGTTGTCAAGAACAACCCACATGTTTATTCTCAATTAACCAGATGAAAATACTTTACTTCTTCGCAATTATCATGTAATTTTGTCTTCTTTAAATGTTTTTGAGCCTCTGGCACATAATTTTATTGTTTTATGCACTTAACTGCTACTGTGAGACCGACTTCGTGGCTTACTATTACTTTTCGATTTAGTAGTACTGCAACTTAATTACGATTTTCTGCACTCTTTATTTTCTTTGTTCTTGTTCCCTTCCTCTTTTCTAGCTTGCAGATTTCATGTTCTTTGGCACGGTCACCTGTGTCCTTCATCAGTTAATTGTAGTTATAACGGTCGTTAAAAAAAAAGCCAGAGGCATAATTACCAAAACCAGTGCCTGTATGTTACACCCTGGCTGTTGACACTAGTCTCACTGTGACACAAGGAAGTGAATGGTTATCTCATAAAATTGCTGGGGCTGCAATGTTAACCATTTCCACATATACAGCTGGATGTCATCATCCAAGGTGAATTGTTTGCCTCTCAGAGCCTTTTTAAGGGGACCAAAAATGGCATAATCACAGGAGGAGAGGTCTGGACTGTATGGAGGGTGGCCGAGAACATACCATTTGAATTTCTGCAGGACTGCTGTGACTGTGTTGGCAGTATGTGGTTTTGCATTGTAGTGGAGCAGAATGACCCTACGGGTGAGACTGCCTGGTCGTTTTGATTTTATCGCTTGGCAAAGGGTGGTGAAGGTTTGCGAGTAACGCCGGGCATTCACTGTTGTCCTGTGCTGCAGGAAGTGAATCAGAAGGAGGTCATTTTGGTCAAAGAAGAACGTCAGCATAACCTTTCCTACACTCATGTGAATGTCCTTGGCTTTTTTTTTATGGTGGTGACCCTGGAGACACTGTTGTTTTGATTCTGGTTCATCTCCAGCCACCACTCGTGCCAGGAATGCATTCCCTTCCATAGCATAGTGCTGCAGATGAGCAAGACAGAGGGTCATTCGACTTGCTTCCTGGTGTGGCTGAAGACTGTCAGGCACCCATCGGGCACACACTTTGCGCATGTGCAGTCATTCCTTCACGATGTTGTGAACACTTCCAACATTCAATACGACCACGGCGGCTATGGCTTCCACTGTCACTCGGTGGTCCTGGGTAATGAGTGCATCCACCAACTGGACGATGTCATCAGGAATGCAGTGTGGTGTTCCAGACTGCATCATCATAACCTAACGACATCCATCCTTCCCTGAAGTGCTTGTGCTACATCTTGACCCTTGCAAGGAACGTGCAGTTTTCGCCGTACACTTGTGACATTTGTCGATGAGTGTCCGTCCCTCCTACTCCTTTCGCTGTCAGAAAACAAACACCTCTTTGCTCTCCTGTGGACGCCTCCATGTAGGGTGACCAGATGCAATTGTTTAAAAAGGAGGACAAACCGCTTCAAAAACAGGGTGTATGTGACTCGGAAGATCCGGGAAAAACCCGGGAATTTTTTCGTCCGGCAGAAAACCGGGAAAAACCCGGGAATTTTTTATAATTCCGTGAATTTTTCATTGTTTAGTTACCAGTTAAATTTTTGTGATTTTGACTGGTAATAACCAATACTCTAACGAAGGATATTACTGTATCCCGCTTCTGCAGAATAATACTGCAGCAACAAAACATGAACGAGAGGGAAAAAAAAAAACGAAAATAAAACTTAAGTTGCAAAGGAAATGCGCCATATACAACAACGAAACACAGCGTCTGCCAACCAAAGTGTGTCAAAGGCATTAGGAAGAATATGCAGTGCATCCTAACAACAAATTGCCTCCAATGAGCGTGATGTGACAGTGTTTTTACATTAGATTCATTTGAGCAGTTGCGGGCGAGCTCTTGCGCATGCGCAGTTGAGTCGCGTCTGAGTAGTACTTTCTCCCGCTTCTGGCTACAGAAGTGTGGCTGGGTGCCACTATCTAGTATTGTCCCGGTTCGGAAATATCGTAGATCCAGGGCTGATGCACAGAGCAGTCTGAGTTGTAGTGGGGAGGTGGGTAGTCTCCACGTGACCTGTGTTTAGATTTAGTGTTTGTGATGTTTCCTCTTCGTTTATTGCTCTCACATTAAATGAAAACATAACGAATTTCTGTGGCCAGGGGCTACCATATGAATTAAAATACGTTTGCATAATTAGGGAAGGCTAAAACATGTTGTTAGTTTCAGGTTTTATTTCCACCTTTCTGACAGTCAAACATTAATCGCCTTGCAGAACAATGAAGTTATTTTTGTCTGTTTGCTAAAGAGATTTGGCTTTTATTAGTCTTTTGCACCGAGGCAGTCAATTTATTTGAAACTAAGTGTTTAATTCCACATTGTTAGCTAGTTTCAACTGTTCGCTGCATTTCAAGTGCACGTTTTCCATCTTCTAGCTCGTATGGCATTATGCCATAATAAAGAACCAAACATGAGATAAAGCAGTACTGGTGCTCAAGAAAATTTACATCCGAATCTGGACATACGATTGTCCACTTTAAGGCGAATTATGCATTTTAGTATGGTTCACAAAATTCAGATGCTCTTGAAGTATCCTGTGGTGTCTTGTTTCTTTTATGACATAATGCAAGATCTCTTAATGTTTTACACGTACGAACATGCGGGCTTCCTGAGTCATCGTAGCTGCGCAGGTGCAGAGTGACACCTGTTATCTGGCGCTCTCTGTTAACTGCTGAAACGAACCAATTTCTAACAGGTCACGGGAAAATATTGCGAATGGTGGTTTGAAAAGTATTACTTTCAAAGTAAATTTCCTTTTACGCAAGAAGAACTATGTGAGAGAATGTACGATGAATTTCTTAAATCACAGAGCGTTTGACTCTCATTTAAAAATCAACTCTTTGAGGACGACCATCTAGAAGAATTATTAGCCCAGAAGATCAGACATTTACGTCGTTATTAAAATTTTTACTGGCACATTTCTGTGATGTATCTTGAAGTGTAACGCGCGCAAAGAGATCAGCATTATATGTGGAAGCCCCGCGTTTCATTTTCTACAGTGCTGGCAAACCACAAACATTCTAGGGATTGATAAGTTTTACAGCGCCGAGGAAAAGTATACTGTCACTTAAAACGAAAAAAGTGTATTTTCACCCGGGAGAAAGTGTATTTTCAACCGGGAAAGCAGGGATTTTTTTTTTCTTGTCCATGTATACACCCTGAAAAAGGATGACAAAGGAAGAAAAAAGAGGACACATCAAACGGGTCAACTGCAGATGAGGGTACCACCCGTCAGCTTTGGACAAGTCACGTAACTGCATGGAATTACCGATAAAACTAGTAGTTCATTGTTACTGATGGTCAGGTAGTGGTTAGCTGAGCGATATAAAAACAATTAAAAACATTGATTGTGGTGACAGTGTGGTGTCAATTGTTTTGTTATCGCAACAGCACGGAATTGTTTACAAAGCGAAAAATGTAAGACCATTCACCTCCCTTCATTTGACACCACGCTACCAACCTCTACAATTCAAGCAGCAGCTGACGACATGTAAACTGCACTTTAACCTTCAGAATACAAATAAATTGAATGACTATGAAACAATGAAATAAAACCACGACAGTTAATCTGTCGAGTTATTTCTTACCTTTTGGCCACTGAGACGTACGTTCCAGATCCACATATCTTACATTCCGCTTCAAATTCACTTCTCCCTTTCTTAAAGCGGGATATTTGCAGGAAAGGACATCAGAAACTGTACACTTTCGTTTAGGCATAGCCAAATATTTTACATAACTCACTCGGTTAAAAATTACACTCACAAATTACACGTGCACTACAGGAAGCCAAGCCAATACAAAGCGAAGATACGAAATGAAAATTTTAAATAATCGATATTTTGATCAACGATAACATCGACGATCCTGGTGCCACTAACTAACACTGCCTTCGTGCGTGTTTTTCACGAAGGCTGCGCCAATAGTTAAGGTATTTAAGAAAAGAGCAACAGAACAGGACAAATTGTAAATTTAACTGTATTACGCTCAACTTTGCGAAAAAGCCGGACACTGTAAAAATCCGCCTGGACCAAGGGCTAAAAAGGAGGACATGTCCGGATTAATCCGGACGTCTGGTCACCCTACCCCCATGTCACTGTTTGCAATGTGACTGGAGTGTTGGGTGATTAATGCATGCTGCTGGTAGCTCTATATAGTCACATGACGTGCATGCATGCCCGATGGGCTGTGAACTTCCACGCTCTGGTCAGAACCACATCTCGTTACACACGCCATGATCTTACCCTCCTGTCACCGGTTTGCGCATGTCACAGGTTTGCATATTCCACACTGTGGCTCATTTCTCATTTCTTTTTGTGTTCCCCTTATTCCTAAAAAGTGAAGGCTGAAAGGGTACAGGAACAATAGTACGATCACTTGAGATAAGCCTTTTTCTTTGTTGTGCTTGTGTACTGAGCTTATACTTTCCACTGATTTCATTTCCATCGTCTGAGATCTTGAAGCTGAAAATGTAAGTCCAAACTATCTGTCTAATCCACAAAATAAGAAATTTTACATTCTAACTGAATAAGATAGCAGGAAACTCTTCTTGTCTTACACTTCTGCCGATAAACATTAACACCCGTTACATTAACTGAACAGTCTTTCCACTTCCTGGGATTGAGGCAAATGAGACCTCCACATTCTCCTCCTTATTGTCACAAGCTTAAGCATCCTCTGGGATAAGATAGTGAAAACCAAAGATGAGCTAAGAGCGAATTCTGTGAAAGTAATTGCCTCTCACCACAAACTATTGGAGAACTGAATCTAGGAAATAGTATTAATTTATCTAAACATTTTCCAAAGTATAAACCTGAAGGGGATGTCCATCACATACATTTCTTAAGGTGCATCTGTTTCCCAAACCCAGGCGGTGGATGTGTTAATTCATATGGAGGGCACATAAAATCATTGTGGATGCAGTGTTCCTCATGAAGAACAGTGACTGAATTAGCAAAGGACTGTTACAAATAAAGAAAGAAAGTAGATTATGCGTAGATACCATCATAAGTGACTGGTAGATTGTAAGTGAAAAATTGTTGGACACTAGGTTAGATACTTTACTACAAAATACAAATAGGCAAGCTTTATGTTAGAAAGCAGCAAAATGACCAGATTAACTATTAAAGACAGCCAAACTACCATAGGAAGGAAGTGAGGATGTGAGAACAATGATTAACATGTCAGCAATAGGAGACATGGTTCTCTGTCTTGTAACCTGATTTCATAAACATTGTATATAATTAGAGTGTGCAACATCAGACATTGTTATGGTTTAACAACGAGTTAAGAAGTGTAGCAAAAATGATAACTAAATAGCAATATTTATTTTGCAAGGTTTGAAGGAGAGGAGGAAACAGAGACAACTTACAGGTATGGAAAATACTGGCATGGCACAAGAGCTAACACAGAGGAACTTTCTTTTTTTTAATGAAGGGAAGAGAATTGTTTTTAAAGCTCTGCATGTGGGCAATTCTAGCACTAATGTGAACGAGTCTCCCTAAATGAAGAGACTTATTTCCGGCAGTATACAGTACTGTATGTTTAAAAAGCAATATGGAGAAGTAAATGGAATTTCACTGCTGAATAATACTTGGAAGCAGAGAGAATGTAAAAGGTTTTAGATTCAACTGGAGGTATTAATTAGTTAATCTGTGTTTGTGGTGACATACCATACAAGGAGTGAAACTAAGAAGAGAATGAAAGTGTATTAGAGTAATAGAAGTTTATTTATACAGGGGTGTACATAAAGTCCAAGAACACTTTGTTTTTTATTGCACAAGAACTAAACATTGTACAGATATCATACATATGTCATTTTGAAGAGAAACCCTGAAAGTTTTTTTTTTTTTTTTCATGTATACCGCCACAGCGTAGTTTAGTAATTTGCTGATAGTCAGCGCTAGTTGCAAACATGAGTAGTTCAGGTGCAGAGTGAGCTTTCTGTGTTTTGGAGCTTGGCACAAACAAGTGTGGTAGAGTTGTTCAATGAATGTTTAGAACCAAGTATGGTAAGAAGCCACCAACAAGGAAGGCCATTTACCACTGGCACAACAAATTCATAATGACGGGTTTCTTGTTCCTGGCAAAGAGAAGCAGACGTCCCAGTGTGGGTGAAGTGAATATGTAGCATGTAAGAGAGACATTCATAAGGAGTCCTAAGAAATCGGTGCGTCGTGTATCCCATGAACTCGAAATGCCTCCAATGACAGTGTGGAAAGTCCTACAACAGAAGCTGTCTATGAAACCATTCAAATTGGAGCTAGTACAGAACCTCAATGATGACGACAAAGACAAGCAGCTGAACTCGCTATGTTTGTGACTAGCACTGAATATCGGCAAATTTCCAAGCTACGCTGTGGCAGTATACATGGAAAAAAAACTTTCAGGGTTTCTCTTCAAAATGACGTGTATGATATCTGTACAATGTTTGGTTCGTGCACAATAAATAATTGAAAGTGTTCCCGGACTTTATGTACACCCTGTATTTGTGGGAAGAAATAAATAGGGTGGTGGTGCTAGTGTGAAGACCCCACAGGATATAAATGGAGATTTATGTGCAGAAGATTTTTAATTGGTGATGAATATGAAGATGAATATTACAGTGGTACCTAGGAAAGTGCCATAAGAAAGAATAGATTATATACTTTTAAGTCTTAGACTGAATGATCGTAGGGATGTGGAAAACGAAGTATGATGATACATGCACGGTAAATGATTGTGAAAATGAACATCTTCAAGCAGCAGTGAAGAGTAAAGAAGAGGCAGTGAAGTCAGTAGCACAAATGTACATGGTACATTTAACGTGCACCACAGCACAGGAATTTCCTACACATACATCAGAATGAAAAAGAACTTAGTGTGGAAACTATTTCCTTAGCGACTGTTACAGATTGAGCAACCATAAGGTGAATATAAATGAAAATATAATATACAATTCGTATGTGAGGTGAACACAACGTGAACTGAAACAATATTTTCTAAACTGAGTTCTTGACACATGCAGAAGCGAAAGCAGTACATTTAATGTAAGCGCCTTCTTTAGTGGGAATGAATTATGAGTGAAATTACACATGACAAAAATACAGTAATGTTGCCGGTCACTCGTTATGCAGGTAAACATGTATATGTTATTGCCCCAATAAGGCAGTTATACAGCTTGAAATATGTGTACACAAATGTGAAATATTACGATGATTAACAAGCAGTGATGAAGGTAGGACTGTCAAGGGATAAAACATCCCTCATACTCACTCACAAACAAGCAGTCGTAAATATTGTACATAATATTTTCTGTGTGTAGTTGTGAAGGTAAAAATGCGCAGGAGGTTGGTCCTTCGCAACAAGAAAGGAAAAATACAAATATTCAGAATAAATGCAAGATTAATTCTAATTTACATGTTAGTGTACAGTAAGTAAAAATGTGTACCTTTTAGTTGAAGGTGGTGTACAGGGTGGTACTGCAGTTTTAGCTTGATGACACGTAGGCCTTTCCTAAGTTGCCAGGTACTCGTGTGTATGAGTACCTGTGTTACATGGGAAGGACGACATAGGGAAGATTGGTTCTGTCCATGAGTTGTTCATGGATACCCAGAATGGGTAAGGCAACTGCTCATGTAAAGTGGGAAATCCAGCTTCAAGGCCCAGTCCGGTACAGATTTTTACTGTTATATTTCCCTTATATGACTAATAGTTGTATGTATTCACAACTTCCAATAAAGTTCATGTATTTTGTAATGGCTATACCCACCACAGTGGACGTTCCTTCAGACATGTATGCATATCTGCAGGAATATTGCATCATTCTTCGTAACAGAGGTGCTGTAATATCATAATTAACTGCTGAAACCGACCATTGACTGTCAATTAAAATGACTCCCCTGTACGGGATTTACATAATATGTATGCAAGTACAGGTTGTGATGCAGGAACGATGACAAATGGAGTTTTGGGTCTGGTCAAGAGTCATGTACAAATAGCCAAGGCGGTTAAGGCAACCAATTACGTAAAGTGGGAAATCCGGGTCTGGTACAGATTTTCACTCTCATCTTCCCCTTATATGACTGATGGTTGTTCGTATTTAAAACTTGCAGGTGGTAGGACGACTGTTGCAGAGAGCACAGAGGCCATCGTGTTGAGCTCTAGTCATGTTTCATGCTGACGGTTTGGATTTTAAAATAATGCAGCTTGTTTCTTTGCTAATTTCTTGTTCCATGTCGCTGGGAAACGTATGAACTGCTTGTTCAAGACCACTTACTATGTCAGTGCTGGGTACATGGTGGTGAAGGAACAAAGTTAAGTCCCTTAACATGTGCTGAGATGGGACCCACATCAAGGTTACTTGCTGTCATGTCGATCACAGTACACCTGCAGTTTTTAATTCTGCCGCATGCTGTTGTGAAAGCTGACTGAATTTCCCTTTCCTTCTCCATGGCTCTCTGCCTTGATGATGATACTTGTGTCACCATTGCTGCGTCGATCCATCCCCAGTCTAAAGCTGAAAATGACTGCCAGTAGGAGCAGAACAAGCAAAAGCTCAAAGTCGCTTGTGTCCAGCTGTTTTCTGGTGAAGTGTATCCTCTCCTGCAGCTAGGTGAAACTGGGATGGCAAAATATTTTTGTGGTTACTGTAGAGTTGGTGGGATAATTAATGCTGGAAAATTGTGGGAACATTTTCTCATCACAATGGCATAGTAGGAAGCCTAGCTTTATAAATTGGCCTTCTTAACATGCAACTTCCCCAGGCATGTGATGTTGTACCACATCTCTTCTCTATAGAGCTACATTATGTACGAATTCATGCTTTCACAGTCATATGCAGTAATAAAATATTCTCGGGTTTCAAGCACGTCAAGTAGTTAACTGCCCATGAGCTTTCGCCAGAGATCTCTTCTGCCACTGTCAACTGGTTCACTGTCCCCCAGGGGCCTCACCACTCTTCAGTGGGTTTGTCCTTGGCCACTATCGGGCCTCAGCCCTTTGCAGCATCTCTTGCATGCTGCATGTCTATCCTCTTGCTATTCTTTTTCCCCTCCTATGGGGCACATGTCTGTTATTGGGAATGTTCCCCATTGTCTCTGGCTGACATAAGAAGTCTCACCACTGTTTTTTGTTCCCATTCCTTTCTTTGTTTCGCTTCTCCTCTTGTTCCTCTGCATCAGCATTTGAGGTTCTTCTTTTTCCTCTCCCACGTGTGCGCTCGCAATGGCCGGCCCGTGCATCTGACGCGTAACAGGTGGGTATACACCCTCTTGTGAAGGTGGACCCCAGTTGGAAGGAGGGGGCCATCAGAGATGCTGGCAATTGTGGGAGTTCTTCTCACAATGAGCCAATCATCTACACATTCAAAATACATGAAATGTAAAATGAAGCTAACAATTCAAAGACCCTTCCAACTGCACCACTATTTCTCATGGTTTCACATACTGAAGACGGTCAGTCTTTTGTAATGGTAAAACCATTTATTATTCAGAAAGGTGTTGATGCTATTGTCAGTCTTGTGAAATCGTGCTCTTCTTTACAGGATGGCGCTTTGCTTTTGGAGACTACTTCTGATTCTCAAACACAACAACTGCTTGCCACCTTGCTTCTCCATGGCTGTCCTGTTAGTGTTGATGCCTGTAGAACTCTGAATTCTTCCCATTTTGTTATGAACACTAGGCTGCTCGATGGTCTGACCGAGGCCAAAATCCGATCTTACCTCTCTGAGAAGGGTTGCTGTCCATCGGGTGATGAAAAAGGTAGATGCATCCTTAGTGCCCACCCACACTCTTTTTCTCACCTTTGATAGAGTGCTGCTTCTGTTCAAGATCAAAGCAGGCTATGAAATTATCAGTCTGACCGTGCATTCTGAACTTGGTATGTTGCTATCAGTGTCATTGTTTCAACCACACTAGATTGTTCTGTCAACACCCAGCCAAATGTATAACCTGTGGTAGGGATGCACATGAGGGCAATTTTTCGCCGCCTCCTCTCTGCTGTATCAACTGCAATGGTGTACGTACTGCCTCCTCTCGGGATTGTTCTGTGTATCTTGATGAGCAGGCTGTCCAGGAGATCCGGGTCAAGGTAGAAGTACCTTACTGAGTCACTCACAAGTTATTGGCTAGCCACAAACTGCGTTCTCCCGTCTGGCACTTATAGTTCTGTTCTTGTTACCTCTTGCTCCATGAAGGACGTGGCCATGCAGACATATGACCTCAAATTCAGCTCTGAGGCTGTGAAATCGCCCAGTGTCGAGATAGCATCACCTTCCCTGTCCAGCTGTACAACAAGCCATCAAACTCTCGCCTCAGGAGGCGAAGCCACCAGCTACACAACTGGTAGGATGAATGGACAGAAGGAGTACTCCTGTGAAGACTTCCTATGTCCCTCCAGCCAAACAACACCTGAGTCTTCCTCTGCTAACCGGAAAGGCTTGAAGAAATCCAACAAAGGCAAACGGTCTTCTCCTTTGCTTCGCCGACTCAAAGATCCTCTTAGACGGTTTTTCTGCGTTGGACTCCACAGACCAACAGCACAAGCAGGCCAATGCTTCTGTGGACCTTGTGGAGCAGGATCCTCCTCCTCCTGTGCCTTGTAGCAGCGAGACTTTGCAGACTGTCACTAGGCATTTCATGTGCTCCTGATCACAACTCTCCTCCAGCGGAACATTTGTGGTCTTCGGTCCCACAAAGAGTATTTATGGCTGCTTTTAGCTTTGCAGCATCCTTCTGTACTCTGCCTTCAGGAAACAAAATTGCATCTTCACGACCGCTTTGAACTTCCGCATTTCTCCCCGGTTCATTTTGACCTTCCCTCTGAGGTCAGCATACCATCTTATGGGGGCGTCATGCTTCCCATATGGGCTGACGTTCATAGTCAAGCCATCTCCCTGACTACTTGTCTTGAAGCTGTAGCAGTTTGCCTTTTCCTTCCTCATCTGACTTTTTCCTATGTACCATTTGCGTCCCTCTGTCATTCCATGTCACCAGGGCAGATTTCCTTCAGCTTATTGGGTAGCTACCCCCCACCCCCTACACCCATTTTTGCTACTTGGTGACTTTAATGTGCATCATTCCCTTTGGGGTTCTTCCAGAACCTGTCAGAGAGGTATCCTCATGGCTGATCTTAATCAACTCAATGTTTTCTGCCTTAACACTGGAGCACCCACATTCCTTTCAGACTCCTCGCACACCTATTCAGATTTCAACCTGTGCTTCTACACTGTCCATCTTGCCCATTGTCTTGGGTGGTCCACTCTTTCCGACATCTACTTGAATGACCATTTTGCATGTACTATCCGTTTGCTGACTCCTACCCCACCTGTGTGTACACCCAAATGGCAGCTTGCTAAGGCTGAGTGGTGGCTTTACTCCTCCCTGGCGGCCTTCAAGGTCCAGTTGTGATGATCAGGTGGAATACCTTCCAAACATTATCCTTACTGCTGCAGAATGTTCCATTCCTCGCACTTCCTCTTTACCATGCCTTGTCCCAGTCCCTTGGTGGACTGAGGCATGCTGTGACACAATTCACACGCGGAGACATGCTCTGTGTTTTTAATCGTCATCCTATGATGGCAGACTGCATTCATTATAAACAGATGAGTGAAAAGTGTCGTTGCCTTCTTCGGGATAGCAAAAAAGCTAGCTGGATTTCATTAACTTGTTCTTTTAACAGTTCCATCCCTTCCTCTGTCATGTGGACCAACCTCTGATGGCTCTCTGGGACCAAGATCCATTCCCCAGTTTCCAGCCTGACAGTAGCAGGCAATCTCATTGTGGACCCTATTGATATCGCCAACACCTTGGGTCACCATTCTGTGGAAATTTCGAGCTCTTCTCACTATCACCCTGCCTCCCTCCATTGGAAACGAGCAGAGGCAGCTCAGGCGATACCCTGTTCTTCTCAAAATTGAGAGTGGTACAATGCTGCCTCTACTATGAGGGAGCTAGATCATGCCCTCAGTTCATCCCAATCCTCCGCCTTAGGGCGAGACAATGTCCACATTCAGATGTTGCAGCACCTTTCTCTTGCAGGCAAGCACTGTCTGCTTAATATGTACAACCGATCTGAGCAGCAGGCACATTTCCGATACGTTGGCATGAAGCCACCATCACACTCATATTTCAGCCCGGTAAGGACAAAAACCTTCCTTCTAGCTACTGCCCCATCTCTCTCACCAGCTGTGTTTGCAAGGTAATGGAACATATGATTCATGCCCAGCAGGTATGGTGGCCCGAGTCTTGCAGTTTACTAACGACTGCGCAGTGTGGATTTTGAGCATGCTGTCCTGCAGTTGACCATCTCGTTAGTTTGTCCACCCTGCAGTTGACCATCTCGTTAGTTTGTCCACCCATGTCATGAATGGTTTTCTGTGGCAACCCCAGACTGTGGCCATGTTTTTTTGATTTGGAGAAGGCCTATGATACTGCTGGAGAGCTTGTATCCTCTGTACTCTTTACACATGGAGCTTCCGTGGCTGCCTGCCATGTTTCCTTCAGGATTTTTTAAAAGACTGAGTTTTCAAGGTATGCGTGGGTTCTGCCTTGTTGGACACCTTTATACAGGAAAACAGCGTGCCTCGGGGTTCCGTCTGAGCATTGTCTTCTTTGATATCATCATTAACCCTATAATGGCCTGTCTCTTTTTGTTGATGATTTTGCCATCTATTGCAGGTCTCCATGGATCTGTCTCACTGAGCAGCATCTTCAGCAATGTCTTGATCATCTTTACTCCTGGAGCATCGGCAGTGGCTTTCGTTTTCCAACTGACAAAACCATCTGTATGAATTTCTGGCAGTGCAATTGGTTTTTCCCACCATATTTACATCTTGGGCCTTTTGCTCTCTGCTCTTTGAAACTACAAAAATCCTGTGCCTCACGCTCGATAGGAAACTGTCTTGGTCCTCCCATGTGTCTTACCTGACAGCCTGCTGTACGCTGTGCCTTAATGTCATATTTGTTCTCAATGGTACTTCCTGGGGTGCAGACCAAACCACCCTTCTCCATTTCTATCGGTCTCTTGTCCTTTCTTCCCTGTGGGTCCAGGGGCTAGAATAAGTCTTGAGGTATTCCTGCCTGTCATAAGAGGCAACTAAAAGGAGTCTCACACGTTTTAGCCTTTGTGATGGTCACCTGTAGGGTTTGACCTCCATATTCCAAAATTTTACCAATGAGCAAATCGATTGGGGAGGGGCACCTTACATAGTGCATCGTGACTATCATGTGCCAAGACCTATCGCATCCGTTGTCGATGAGGATCTGCACTTCTCCTCATTCTCCAGCTGGTGGGTGGGTCACCCTCCTGGGTGCGTATTTTTCAATCAACTTTGTAGTATTGTTTTCTACACTGATGATGATTCTGGACTTGTTAGCTTGGTTGCACCTGATAACCAGCACGGTAGACAGTCCGTTGTGGTGGGGCCTCCTTGTACCCCGTTGGTTGTTGGTTGTAGCCCCCTGACCACACAGGGATCGCTCTGATAATGCCTGCACTCTTAACTCTCGACGTATGCCAAGGGGTAGATGCCCATCCCTTGGGGCATCGGGGCTCCCGGCAATGGCCATCCTGCCAGGTGGCTTTTGCTGTGGCTGGGTGGCGTCTGTGGGGAGGACCCCTAGTCGGAGTGGGTGGCATCATGACAGATGACACGCGATGAAGCGTAGTCCATCGTCTCTTGCTGGTGGTGAAACACCAGCAGTCTCTAAGCATTCACAAGCTCAATTCAGTGCACAGAAGTATGACCTCAAATTGTTACCCTCCCTGGCCACACCATGGGAGGAACGTCAGGCTAAGGATGGCAGCAGATCTTATTCACCTCGGTACCTTGTATGTTCGAGAGCTGATGGGGGGAATCTTTAAATGACGATGAAGCCTCAGTTTTTTTGTTGAGCATTTAGAGGACAAGTTTGGGGAGGTGGAGGGATTGTCCAAAATAAGAGCTCGGTCAGTCTTGATCAAAACGGCATCCTCTGCCCAGTCATGGGAGTTACTTGCTTGTGGCAAGCTGGGGGATGTTTCTGTAACCATAACGCCCCATAAGAGCTTAAATATGGTCCAGGGTATCATATTTCACAGGAACTTTGTTTTGCAGTCTGAGGATGAGCTGTGCGTCAATTTAGAGGGGCGAGGTGTACATTTCATCCAGCATGTCCACCGGGATCCGAGGGATAATCAGATTGCCACCGGTGCCTTCATCTTGACCTTCAAGGGTGACACATTGCCTGGGAAGGACAAGGTGATAGTCTATCGCTGTGATGTAAAGCCTAGATCGCCCCCAGTTCGGTGCTTTAAGTGCTGGAAGTTCAGCCATATGCCTACCCGCTGTACTTCCAGTGTCACATGTCGAGATTGTGGATGCCATTACATCCCGATACTCCAACTTGTCAACTGTGGGGAGTGCCATTTTCCTTGCTCGCCAGACTGCAGGATTCTCCAGAAAGAAAGGAAAATCATGGAGTAAAAGACCCTGGACCGACTGACCAATGCTGAGGCTAAGAGAAAATTTGAACGCCTGCACCCTGTACTTATGACATTGTCTTACGCCGCCGCTACAACAGTTCTGACACCATCAGCTCCACCGGCCGCTGTCATCACCTCTCACAACAGGAAGAATACACCTGCCCCCTTGATGGTGGGGGACATTTCCCACCCTGTTCTCCCTGTTGCTCCTGCACCATCTATTTCGGGAGCAACACCGCCCCCCCCCCCCCCCCCCAACCATCAGGGACCTCTGTCCCCACTTCTAAGCCGGTAGCTGGACAAGTGTAAGCCTTTGGTTCCTCTTATTAGGAAGGGGTCCCTTGGACACTCCCTTCCCAGGTTTCTGCTAGTGGAAAAGATGACACCTGCCAGTGGCTGAAGAGCTCAAAAGCATCCGGTTGCAGGGCTTCACGCATATCCTCAGTCCTGGAGACTGAGTCAGAGATGTCCTCCCAGCCAGGGAAACCCAAGGAGCAGTGAGTGAAATCCAGAAAGAAGACACCTAAGACCAAGGAAATTGCAGTGGTACCCACACCACCAGTACCTACAAGCTCTGCGTCCAAGGATGGGTTGGAGATTCTGGCATCCGCTGAGGACCTAGATCTCGCCAGACCTTCAGACACAGTGGATATAGACTGCTCAGGCAATGAGTTGGTGGCAGCAGGTGACTCTGAGGTGTAAACTGCCTCATGGAATGTTCCATGCCTTCCCAGTCTCACAATGTCATCATCCAGTGGAATTTCGGTGGTTTTTTCCACCACCTGGCTGAGCTACGGCAATTGTTAAGCTTTACGCATGCTTTCTGCATTGCCCTCCAAGAATCCTGGTTCCTGGCAATGTGGACCCCTGCCCTCCGCAGCTATAAGGGATATTACAGGAACAATAGCGACTATAATTGAGTGTCAGGTGGAGTTTGTGTTTATGTCCTAGACTCGGTCTGTAGTGACACTGTGGCCCTTCAAACCCCTCTTGAAGTTGTGGCTGTCAGAATAAGTATGACACAGGAAATAACTGTCTGCAATGTATATCTTCCTCCAATGGTGCAGTACCCCTGGATGTATTAGCTGCACTGATTGGTCAACTCCCTAAACCTTTCTTACCTTTGGGAGACTTTAATGCCCATAACCTCTTGTGGGATGGCACCTGCTTACTGGCAGAGACAGAGATGTCGAATCTTTACTGTCTTGGTTCAGCCTCTTCCTCTTAAATACTGAGGCCACCACACATTTCAATGTGGCTCATGGTAGTTACTCGGCCATTGATTTATCAATTTGCAGCCCAGGACTTCTCCCATCTATCCAGTGGAGAGCACATGATGACCTGTGTGGTAGTGATCACTTCACCATCTTCCTGTCACTGCCCCGGCATCAGGCCCACGGGCGCCTGCCCAGGTGGGCTCTAAACAAGACGGTCTGGGAAACTTTCACCTCTTCTGTCCCGTTGAATCTCCCCTACATGCTAACATCCATACGATGGTTGAGGAGGTGACAACAACAATTGTTTCTGTGGCAGAAAACGCGATCCCTCGCTCTTTAGGGTGCCTCCAGCGTAAGGAAGTCCCTTGGTAGTCGCTGCAAGTCGCTGAAGCAATTAAGGAGCGTCGGCGAGCTCGGCAGAGGCATAAGTGGCACCTTTCCCTGGAGCTCCTCATACCCTTTAAATGGCTATGTGCCCGCGTTCGCCAACTTACCAAACGACAGAAAAAGGAGTGTTGGGAGAGATATGTCTCGACCATTGGGTGCCATACATCACCTTCCCAAGTCTGGGCAAAGATAAAATGTGTTTCTGGTTACCAGACCCCAACAGGTGTTCCCAGTGTTACCATAAATGGTGTGTTATCTACCGACACAAACCTGATTGCCAAGCACTTTGCGGACCACTATGCTCGAGCCTCTGCATCAGAGATTTACCCCCCAGCCTTTCACACTCTCAAACGGTGGCTGGAAGGGAAAGTCCTCTCATTCACTACACGCCACAGTGAATCCTATAATGCTCCATTTACAGAGTCGGAGCTCCTCAGTGCCCTTGCACATTGCCCCGACACAGCTTCTGGGCTTGATCGGATTCACAGCCAGATGATAAAACATCTCTCATGTGACTACAAGCGACGTATACTCATCATCTTCAACCGGATCTGGTGTGATGGTGTCCTTCCATCACAATGGCGGGAGAACACCATCATTCCAGTGTTCAAACCCTGTACAAACCCGCTTGATGTGGATAGCTATCGGCCCATCAGCCTCACCAACATTCTTTGTAAACTGCTAGAACATATGGTGTGTCGGCAGTTGGGTTGGGTCCTGGAGTCACGTGGCCTACTGGTTCCATGTCAGGGCGGCTTCCACCAGGCTCACTCTACCATTGATAATCTCGTGTTCCTTGAGTCTGCCATCTGAACAGACTTTTCCAGACGCCAACACCCGGTTGCCATCTTTTTTGAATTACGTAAAGCATACGACACGACCTGGTGACATCATATCCTTGCCACATTGTATGAATGGGGTCTCCGGGGCCCACTCCCGATTTTTATCCAAAACGTCGTGTGAGAATGGTGTCCAATTACAGTGAAATGAACACCCTTAGCTGCTTAAAGGCGTTGACATGTGTCAACGGGGACAGATGAAAATGTGTGCCTGGGATCTCCTGTTTACATGGCGGACACTATCCATCTGAGCCACAGAGGACACAGAGGACAGTGCGACTGCAGGGATGTATCTCTGGCACGCCTCCCGCGAAACCCACATTCTCAACGTACTGTCCCGCACTACATTCGTAGTGCCCCACGTATTATACTCATTACTCGTGGCGCATTGCTGATTCCCGTAAGAGTTCAGGCACTGTTTGTGCATTTGCACAGAAGAAGAACATGGTCAAGTGGCTGGTGAGCCTTAACTATGTATATACTAAGATGGTATCTGTTCTTTCGGACATGTCCGAAAGAACAGATACCATTGGTGACCTTGCAGCTCGTTAGACTGAAATTACAATGAAATGAACACCCTTAGCTGCTTACATGTCTGAAAGAACAGTGTGTGACACACACACACACACACACACACACACACACACACACACACACGTGCGAATGCACAATCAGTGCCTGAACTCTTACGGGAATCGGCAATGCGCTGAGAGTAATGAGTATCGCGGGAGATGTGCCAGAGATACACCCCTGCAGTTGCACTATCCTCTGTGTCCTCAGTGGCTCAGATGGATAGAGTATCTGTCATATAAGCAGGAGATCCCGGGTTCTAGTCCCGGTCAGGGCACAAATTTTCATCTGTCCCCGTTGATGTATGTCAACGCCTGTAAGCAGCTAAGGGTGTTCGTTTCATTGTAATTTCATTCTAGCGAGCTGCATGGTCACCGATGGTATCTGTTCTTTCGGACATGTCCGAAGGAACAAATATCATCTTAGTATATATATATATATATATATATAGAATGGAGACCCGCAGGGCTCTGTATTGTCTCTCTATTTTTAGTGGCCATTAACAATCTAGCAGCAGCTGTCAGGCCCTCCATCTCACCTTCTATGTATGCAGGCGACTTCTGCATTTCGTACTGCAGCTCCAGTAATGGTGTTGCTGAGCGTTGCTTACAGGGAGCCATCCACAAGGTGCAGTCATGGGCTGTAGCCCATGGCTACCAGTTTTTCACCATGAAGATGTGTGTCATGCATTTCTGTCGGCAGCACTTTACCTTAATGACGATCCACTCACTGTAGTGGAGACATATCGATTCTTAGGTCTGTTTTTCGATTCTTGTTCGACTTGGTTTCCTCATCTTAGTCAGCTTAAACAGAAGTGTTGGCAGCACCTCAATGCCCTCCGCTGCCTGAGCAACAACTGGGGTGCAGATTACTCCATGCTGCTGCAGCTGTAAAGAGCACTTGTTCGATCCCATCACAACTATGGGAGTGTGATCGATGGTTCGGCGGCGCCCTCAGCGTTGTGTTTGCTCGACCCATTGCACCATTGCGGAGTTCGGCTAGCGACAGGAGCTTTTAGAACGAGTCCGGTGACAAGCGTACTGCTTGGGGCTGGAGTCCCTCCACTGAAGATCAGGTGTGCACAACTGTTCGCTAGTTACGTTGCACACATTCATCGCTCTCTTGAACATCCGAATTACCGTCTCCTTTTCCCACCTGCGGCAGTCCATCTCACACACCAGCAGCCCAGGTTCTCTCCAAACTGGAGTCCTTCCCCTACCACCTCTACTTGAATTCTGTTCATGTACGCCTTCATGGTGTACGCCTCGGCTGCAGCTTTGTCTGGACCTTCTGCATGGCCCTAAAGACTTTGTTAACCCCACAACTCTCCACTGTCACTTCCTCTTGATTCTTGACGTGTTCGGGGGCTCTGATATGGTTTACACCAATGGCTCGATGGCTGATGGTCATGTAGGCTTTGCGTTTGTTCGTGGAGAACGTATTGAACAGCACTCCTTGTCAGATGCCCCTCAGGGGGCTCAGCATTTAGTTGCTGGGTACGGGCTTGGTGACCCTGGGGTCCCTGAGCTGGGGACTGGGAAGCGCCACCAGTCCTCAATGCTGTAAGCTCTGAGCATGCTTCAACGACCTCCATAAGGCGTGACAGTGGAATGTTGTATGGTACAGAGCCCAGGGAACTTGGCTTAATTGCCTGGGTTGTGAGGATGGTATAAACCTCTATAAAAAAAACCTCAATCTCAAGGTGTGCTGTGCACCGAGACGCATGGCTGTTGAGGTAGAACAGTTACTAGCGAGTGACCTCTGGGGAACCTGCCACCCACCCAGTTGTATTAGGCTTACCCAGGCAAGTGGGGCTCTGTCTGGGTGGACATTCCTTCCCCTAGCTGCTCGTGGGACCACCATGAAACAAAATATGAATAGTGCGCAAGCACGAGTCTCTAAGAAAGGAAAGTTCAATGATTTACAGTATGACCCCCAATCGTTCCCTTCCCTGTCCACACCAGGGGAGGAACGGCGGTCTAAATTACCTGGTGAGACGTATTGTCCTCGATTTCTGGTTTTCAGCTGAACACATGGGGACTTATTTCTGACCACAAAGCCTCAGTTTTTTGTGGAAAATTTATAGGACAAGTTCAGAGAAGTTGAGGACCTATCTAAAATGAGATCTGTAGCAGTCCTCATACAGACAGCATCCCCAGCACAGTCACGGGGATTGCTTGCTTGTCACAAGCTCGGTGATGTTGCAGTCTCCATTATGCCTCATAAGAGCCTCAATATGGTTCGGGAACTTATTTTTCATCGTGACCTGTTGTTGCAGTCTGACAACGAGCTTCGTGCAAATCTGGAACGCCACGGTGTCCACTTTGTACGACATGTCTTCAGGGGACCTAAAGATAGTAGGCACCTTAATCTTGGTCTTGGCTTTCGAGGGAGACACCCTGCCTGAGAAGGTCAATGTGATGATATATCGATGTGATGTCAAGCCTTACGTCCCTCCTCCCATGTGCTGCTTTAAGTGCTGGAGGTTTCGGCACATGTCATCGAGATGTGACGCCAACCCTACCTCTTGGGATTGTGGACGTGCCTCCCACCCCAATGTTCCGTGTTCGCTGCCCCATGTTTGTTTCAACTGTGGACAGAAACATTCACTTTGCTCGTCAGACTGCGCGGTTTATCAAAAAGAATGGAAGATTATGGAGTATAAGACCTTGGACGGCCTCACTTACACAGAGGCTAAACGCAAGTACGACCGACTTCACCCTGTGCGCATTTCATCGACGTTTGCTGCAGCAGCTTCAATGTCACCGTCCCTGGCAACGAGCCCCCAAGCTCGGCCGCTTTTTGTGGCCCCTCCAGCCCGGCTATCTATTCCTGCCCCCCCCCCCCCCCCCAGGTAGTTGGGGGAACACCCTCTTCCGTTGCTCCCCTGTTATCAACATCGGGAGTAACAACCTCTCCTTCTTTGGGGACTTCAGTCCCCACCTCTGCACCGGAGAAGTGCCCGCCTCCTCTGGCTCCCCTCGTGTGGAAGGGATCGCTTGGTGCCCACCCTTCCACAGTTACAGCCCCTCCAGGTGTCAGCCAGTGGCTGAAAAAGCCACCAACTGAGGGCCGTAGGGCTTCCAGGTCTTCCTCGGTCCGTGAGACTGGGTCGGAAAGCCCACCCAGCCTGATAAACTGAAGGACAAACCAAAAAGAAGAAAAAGCAAAAGAAGGACATAGAGACAGAAAAGGAGTTCACCACTGCACCTGAAGATGATGTGGAGCATCTAGCGTCCCCTCAGGAGCTAGATGTTGCTCGACCCAAAGCTCCTATGGAAGTGGATCAGGCTACTTCACATTCGGTGGTGGCGAGCGTTTCTAAGGCGTAACCTATGCCCCCCCACCAGGTTCTTTCATGTCTTTAAAGTCAGACACCATTATCCTTCAATGGAATTGCCGTGGTTTTTTCCATCACCTTGCTGAGTTGAAGCAGCTTTTGTGCCGCTTCCCTGCCACTTGTCTGACTTGTCTGGCCCTACAGGAAACCTGGTTTCCTGTTCGGCGGACCCCCTCCCTCTGTGGCTACTGGGGTTACTATAAGAACCGTGTAGAATGCGACAGGGTGTCTGGCGGTGTCTGTGTTGATGTTCTTGCCACTGTTCCTAGTGCCCCAGTGCCACTTCATACGGCTTTCGAAGCTGTGGCTGTTAGAATCCAGGCAGGAATGGAACTTACCATCTGTTCCCTCTACCTTCCCCCGGACGAGGTTGTCCCTCTTGCTGCCCTAGCTGCCTTGTTTGCCCAGCTCCCCCCGCCATTCCTCCTTTTGGGGGACTTTAATGCCCACCACCCTTTATGGGGTAGGGCCCAGATCTCGGGCCAGGGTAGGAATGTTGAGGCTCTCTTGACACAACAGGACATTCACCTCCATAACACTGATGCTCCCACATTTTTTAACTTGACTCATGGCACATACTCAGCCATTGACCTCTCTCTTAGTAGCCCAGGTATTCTTCCATACCTCAGTTGGAGGGTCGATGACGACCTTTGTGGTAGCGACCAATTTCCTATCCTGGTTTCTCTTCTTCAATCCCAACCCCCTGACCAGCTGCCACGATGGTCTCTTCGTGGAGCTGACTGGGCAGCCTACACCTCAGCTACTATAGCTATTGCTCCGCTTCCTGGTGGTATTGATTTGGCAGTGGATGAGATCACTATGGCCATTGTTTCTGCTGCTGAGGCAACTGTCCCCTGTGCTTCAAGTCCCTTGGTGGACACCAGAGATTGCAGAAACTATCAAGGACCGCCGGCGAGCCCTGCAGCACCGGCGCCATCCTTCCCTAGAGAATCTGGTTGCCTTTAAATGGCTGTGGGCCTGGACTCTGTGGTTAATCCGGTGGAATAAACAGGACTGCCGTGAACGGTATGTTGCCACCATAGGTTCTTGCACCTCCCCATCTCAGGTGTGGTCGCAGGTTTGGCGCATTTTTGCCCTTCGCCCTCAAACCTGTGTCCCTTGCCTTTCTCTTCGTGGTACACTTTGTACTGACCCAATCGCCATCGCCGAACATCTGGCAGAGTACTTCGCTTGTATTTCCGCGACAAAGCAGAATTCTGCGCCATTAAAGAGCAGGCTGAGCGTACGCAGTTGTCGTTTCGCACGCATCGTTGGGAATGATACAACACCCCGTTTAGTGAATGGGAGTTCCAAAGTGCCCTTACAGCTTGCCCCGATACCTCTCCAGGTCCAGACTGAATTCACAACCAGTTTCTTCGCCATCTCTCGGCGGGACTGTCGGGGTGAATTACTCGCCCTGTTTAACCGCATCTGGACGGAGGGCATTTTCCCAACTCATTGGCAGGATAGCATTACCATCCCAGTGCTGAAACCTGGTGCAGATCTGCTGGTGGTTGATAGCTATCACCCTATCAGCCTTACCAACGTTATGTGCAAACTCCTGGAACGGATGGAGTCGGCAGCCCATGTGGATCCTCGAAGCTCAGGGCCTCCTAGCCCAGCAAGAGGGGGGCTTCCGTCAGGGCCGCTCAGCGATCGACAATTTAGTCTTGCTAGAGTTGGCTATTCGTACAGCTTTTACTCGGTGAGAACATCTAGTTGCTGTTTTCTTTGATCTTTGGAAGGCTTATGATACCACCTGGCGCCATTGTATTCTTGCTACGCTGTATGAATGGGGCTTACGGGGTCCACTTCCGATTTTTCTATGGAATTTCCTCTCCAATCGCTCCTTTCGGGTTCGAGTTGGCACATATTTTAGCTCTGCTCATATTCAGGAGCACGGTGTCCCACAGGGCTCGGTTCTCAGTGTTCCCCTCTTTTTGGTGGCTATTAATGGTCTTGCAGCTGTGGTGGGCTTATCGGTCTGTTCCTCTCTTTATGCCAATGACTTTTATCTTTATTACAGTTCCCCAAGCATCAGTGTCACTGAACAGCGGCTGCAGGGAGCTACCCGTAAGGCACATTTTTGTGCATCCAACCATGGTTTTCAGTTCACAGCCTCCAAGACATGAGTGATGCATTTCTGTCGTCGTGGCACGGTCTGTCTCCATCCGGACCTCTACCTTGCCAATGAACTCCTTCGTATTGAGGAGACGCATTGCTTCCTTGGCATGCTGTTTGATGCTCAGCTCACTTGGACACCTCATCTTCGCGAGCTTAAACAACGGTGCCGGCGGCACCTCAACATCCTTCACTGCCTCAGCCACACCGTTTGGGGGGGCTGCACGAACAACCCTCCTACAGTTCTATAAGGCCTTAGTCCAGTCCCATCTCGACTACGGGAGCATGGTGTATGACTCAGCAACACCTTCAACGTTGCAGATCCTCGACCCGATTCTCCATTGTGGCGTCAGACTGGCGACAGATGCCTTCCGCACTAGTCCGGTGACTAGCCTTCTTGTAGAAGCTGGAATCCCTCCCCTACGATTCCGCCGAAAACAGTTGCTTGCCTCATACATCGCCCGCGTCCATGTCTCGCCCAACCACCCAAACCGCAGGCTCCTTTTTCCATCTTCTGCGCTCCCCTCCCCACTACGGCGGACTAGGTCGGGTCTCCCGATTGCGGTCCGCGTTTGTTCCCTTCTCTCGTCACTCGAGTCCTTTCCCCTTCCTCCATCCTTCTGGCCCCCTTCTTCTACCCCTCCTTGGTCCCTCCCTCGCTTGCGGGTTTGATTGGATTTGTCCTGCGACTCCAAGTCCTCCGTTCCACCTGCCAGTCTTCGTCAACAATTCCTGGCTCCTCTTACCTTGTTTTGCGATGTAGATGTAGTCTACCCTGATGGTTCTGTGGTCGATGGACGCACTGGGTTTGCTTTCATCCACAGCGACTATGTTGAGCAGCATTCCCTGCCTTGTGGGAGCAGTGTTTTCACTGCAGAGCTGGTTGCTCTTTATCATGCACTCGCTCACCTTTCCTCCTGCCCTGGGGAGTCATTTGTCATATGCAGTGACTCCCTGAGTGGATTGCAAGCACTCGACCAGTGTTTTTCTCGGGACCCTTTGGTGGACGGTATTCAAGATGCTGTTTCTGCTTTCGCCGAGTGTGGTCGTTCAGCGACATTTGTGTGGACCCTGGGCCACATCGGCATTCCAGGAAACGAACGTGTCAATTGGTTGGCCAAGCAGGCCACCACTTCGCCACCCCTGGAGCTTGGTATCGTGGAAAGAGACCTCCGGTCAGCCCTACATTGCAAGGTCCGCGATGTCTGGAGCTCTGAAGCTCTGAATGGTCTGTCTTGAACACGCCAAATAAGCTCCGCATGGTAAAGTCATCCACAGCCGTATGGAACTCATCCTTGAGGACACGCGTATGGACTCAGTTGTTCCCTTCTGTCTCCGAATTGGACACACGCGGTTTACCCACAGCTATCTCCTTCGTCGTGAGAACCCGCCCAAGTGTCGCTGTGATGCAGGGCTGACAGTAGTCCATCTTCTGATGGACTGCCCCCTTTTAGCCCCCTTGCGGCAGTCCTTTAATTTACCAGCTGCACTTCCTTTAATTCTAGGTGGCGATGCCTCTATAGCTGACTCAGTTTTACGTTTCATCCGTGCAGCTGGGTTTTATCACTCACTCTAGTGTGGGCACTCTTGCATGATTTCTCAGGCTACACCCACTCCAGCGACTTTTAATTGTGATGTGGATACCAAAATAGTGTCTTTTATGGTAACAAGTTGTGTTGGTACCTCTATCAATGCTTTCCAGCTGGAGGTTCTTCATTTGTAGTTGAGAGGTTGACCTTTTACCTGATCCATCAACTACTGTAGTCTGTTTTACTCTAGTCAACTATTTGCTCTGCTCCTTTTAAGTGTCCTCTATTTTGTGTTACTGCGGTGTTCATTTTATCTCTGTACCCCTTGGTGTTCCCTCCCTCTGGATGCAGAGGTTACGCTTTTATTGTATAGGCCTTTTACAAGTATGTCTGTTTGGAACTGGGGCTGATGACCTCGATGTTTAGCCCCCATCAAACCCCAAAACCAACCAACCTTGTCACATGGTTGCAGTGTTTTCACTGCAGAGCTGGTGGCCATATCTCATGCTCTTGAGCACATCCGCTCATGCCCTGGCACGTCATTTCTCCTGTGCACTGACTCATTGAGCAGCCTACAAGTTATCGACCAGTACTACCCCCGCCATCTATGCCTTGGATGGTCCTGCTGTTCAGTGATGTTTGTGTGACCCTAGGACAAGTCGGAATCCCTGGCAACGAACTTGCTGACAGGCTGGCCAAACAGGTGACATGGAAACTGTTTCAGGAGATGGGCATCTCTTAAGCTGAGCTGTGTAATGTCTTACGCTGCAGGGTTTTCAGGCTTTTGGAGACAGAATGGCACAACAGTACGCACAACAAACTGTGTGCCATTAAGGAGACTACGAATGTGTGGCAGTCTTCCATGCGGTCCTCTCGCAGGGAATCGATTGTCCTCTGTCAGCTCCGCAGTGGCCATACATGGCTAATGCATGGTTACCTACTCCATCCCAAGGACCCACCTCAGTGTCGCCTGGCTCCCAAATGACAATCGTCCACCTCTTGCTGGACCATCCACTTTTCGCCGCTCTGCTGCAGACTTAAACTTTCTCAGCACCCTACCTTCAGTGTTGGGCGACAATGCCTCAGCAGCAGCAGCTTTAGTTTTACGTTTTATCTGTGAGAGTGGGTTGTATACTTCTACGTAGGTTTTAGCGCGTGTCTTTCGTCCCTCTGTGCCCTCCACCCTAATGCTTTTAGGGTAGAGGTTTTAATGTGTTGCAGTGTGGCTGGCTTTTCCTTTTTATTCTTGTGGTCCGCCAGCCACTGTAATCTGCTTTCTTGTTTTACTCTCTTCTGTTTCTAGCATCTCTCTGTTGTTTTCTTGTCCTCTTTTGTTCCTTTTAGTGTTTGTTGCCTTTCCTTCGTTCTTGTGGCTTTTCCTTTCTTTCTGTTTTGTGTTATATGTCTGGTATGTTTCATCCTCACACTTGTGGCATTGTTTTATGAGGAACAAGGGACCGATGACCTTGTAGTTTGGTCCCTTTCCCTCTCTTTTAAACCAACCAACCAACCTTGTCCTTTCACAACTAGACTATGGGTGCTTTCTTTATGCCTCTGCACGTCCATCCCTCTTACGCTGTCTCAACCCCATCCACCATAGTGGCACCCATTTGGCCACTGGCACCTTTTACACTAGCTCATTTGAGAGTCTGTATGCTGAACCTGCTGAACTACCACTGTCCTACCGCTGTGACTTTTTCCTCAGCAGGTATGCATGGCTACCCATCTCGTGCCCCCTCCTTTGACGATTCCTTGGATCACCAGTGTGGGTTGCATCCCTCTTCTCTGTTACTTCCTGGAGTCCGCTTTCAGCACTTGCTCCCCCCCCCCCCCCTCTCTCCCCCCCCCCCCACCTGGGGGGTCCACAACTCTTTTGTGGATACGTGCGTAGTGAGCACGGGACCCTGAGCTAATGTGGTCCTCCTTCCTTTCTGGGTTGCATACCTTCCTTTTCCATATCCTTCCCCATCCCCCATCTTCGCCCTCCCCTCTTTTCCTCTGCCTCTGCCTTCCATTTCTCCCCCTCTGGGAGTATGTTTTGTGCCTACATTCGGAGACGGATGCTCGAAAATGTAAAACAGTCTCTCTTCTTCGCTTTTTCTGCTGGCAAGTGTGTGAAGGCCGACCCACACATTCCCATGTGTAGCCGGTGACGGGGTAACGTGTAATTCCCCGCCCCGGGTAGACAGGTAGGACACGTATGTACCCCCTGGTAACAGCCAGGCCCAGGGAGGGGTGATTACCCGAGCTGATAACTTGCAAAAGTGCTGATTGGTCCCTCAGTCTGTTTCTCGTGAGAGGTGACCTGAGGTGTGAACAATCACCTAAGGCAGTAGTGCCCTCAGAGAGGGCACCCACGAGGAAGTTGCGCGCCATCAGAGATGCTAGTAATCGTGGGGGATACTTCCACAATGGTTTCCTCATCGTCTACTATTTCTGCTCACAAGCGTAAGTTCAATGAGTCTCAGCCACAGACAGTTCTTCCATCGTTGCCACAGTTCTTTGTTGCTTCTCGGTCTGACGAAGGTCAAGACTTCTCCATGGTCAACCCTTTCATTATTCAGAAAGGTGTCGATGCAATTGCAGGTCCTGTAAAGTCTTGTTCCCGATTACGAAATGGCACCTTGTTGTTAGTGTGGTGTCACCGCCAGACACCACACTTGCTAGGTGGTAGCTTTTAAATCGGCCGCGGTCCGCTAGTATACGTCGGACCCACGTGTCGCCACTATCACTGATAGCAGACCGAGTGCCGCCATACGGCAGGTCTAGTCTAGAGAGACTTACTAGCACTCGCCCCAGTTGTACGGACGACTTAGCTAGCGATGCAACACTGACGAAGCCTCGTTTATTTGCAGAGAAGATAGTTAGAATAGCCTTCAGGTAAGTCAATGGCTACGACCTAGCAAGGCGCCATAGCAATTGATAGTTATCGTATGAAGCATGTCTCATCAAGAACGATGTATACAAATGATGGATTAAAGTTAAGTATTCCAGAAGCTACGTACTTTTCTTTATAGCATTCATTACGTATCCTGTTTGACCTCACGCCATCCTGCGTGAGCTTATAGCGTGCATTTCGGCCTTCTCTAGCAATATAACAGTTAGAAACAGTCAGTGCCCTCTAGGCACAAAAATTGCTGCGTACTTCACTGCTACACACCTTCCCTGTCTGGGTGGAAGCGCACCGCACTTTAAATTCATCACATGGGGTCATTTATACATGCTCACTCGATGGATTGTCTGACGAGGAAATTCAAAACTACCTGTCTGACCAGGGTGTCACGGCTGTTCATTGAGTCGTGAAAAGGGTTGACAAGAACATCGTTCCAACCCGTACTGTCTTCTTGGCTTTTGACAGAGTTCAACTCCCATCGAACATAAAAGCGGGCTATGAGATAATTTTTGTTTGCCCTTACATCCCAAACCATATGAGTTTCTATCGGTGTCTGCGGTTCAATTCTACCAGCTAGTCATGTTCCAATCCGGCCAAATGCGTTACGTGTGGCAAGGATGCCCATGAGGGTGCTTATCCACCTCCATCCCCTCATTGCATCAACTGCATGGGTGACCACGCTGCTTCCTCTAGAGATTGCCCCATTTTTAAAGACGAACGGCTCATTCAGGAAATCAGAGTGAAGGAAAAGGTGTCGACCTTTGCTGCTCGAAAGTTGTTTGCCAGTCGAAAGCCCACTGTGCCTCACACACTGTCCTTGCCTCTCCTCGGCCAACAAAGGAGGCAGCCACTCAGACTTGTGATCTCACCTTTAGTGCCACGGTTGTCAGATCAGCCAGCGCAAAGATCGCCCGTTCAACCTCCCCACTCTCACCTGCTCACTCTATGGCTCACCCTTCATCGGAATCTGCTAAATCTCTAGCCCCAAAAGTCAGACACCCCGACTTCCAAAAAAGAGCCTACTCGTTAAGACTTTTTACGTACCCCAATTTCACAACCATCGGTTCCTCCTTCATCTTAACATTTTATTTCCAAAAAGGCTAATAATAAACCCAGTTCCTCTCCTTCTCCGCCACGGCATGTCTCATCTACAGCACCGCCTAGCGGTAACCGCCCTTGGCCGACTTCTGTGTCGCCGAGGCGCACTGCTGGTGGCCGATCAACCGGCTGATCGCTGGTGGCAGGAGCTGCTCCTGAACAACCTATGGATCAACATCTTCTGCCTTCGGCTAACTGCCTTTCCACGCTGTTGGTTGCATGCTCTGAGCAGTCGTTGAATTGAGGGCAACCTTGGTCACATTCTTCCATTTTCTGTCCACCCTATGTCCATTATCCATTGGAATATCCGCAGCATCCGAGCCACTCGGGATGAATTGTCGATCCTCTTACGATCCTACTCGCCGGTCATCTTCTGTCTTCAGGAAACAAAGCTGCGTCCCCGCGACCGCTTTGTTTTCCCCCATTTTCAGTCAGTCCGATTTGATCTTCCCTCTGTTGAAGGCAGTCCAGCACATGGAGGACTCATGATTCTTCTCCATGATACTCTCCATTATCACCCAATCCCCTTAAACACTTCCTTCCAAGCTGTCGCTGTCTGTCTTTTCCTTTCTGGATAAACCTTCTCTCTTTGTACTGTCTACATTCCATCGTCCACACCAATGGCACGAGCTGATCTCCTTCATCTTCTTGGTCAGCTTCCACCCCCCCATATTTACTGATTGGGGACTTCAATGCCCACCACCCGCTTTGTGGATCTCTGCATCCTTGTCCGCACGGCTCCCTATTGATAAACGTCTTCCACCAAGCGGATCTTGTTTGCCTCAACACTGCGGACCCTACGTTTTTGTTTGCCTCCATGACAAATTTCTCTCATTTGGACCTTTCGGTCGGTACTGTTCCGATAGCTCGGCGCTTCAAATGGTTCGCTCTTGCTGATACACACTCGAGTGACCACTTTCTATGAGTCCTTCAATTGCAGCCACAACTGCCATATATGCGCCCGAGACGCTGGAAGTTTGCCCAAGCCAATTGGACACTTTTCTCGTCTCTAGCGACATTCGATGACTGTCACTTTCTTAGCATCGACGATGAGGTCACTCATATTACAGAAGTTATTCTTACAGCCTCGCACCTCTGAATTGCCCCGGTGCCCCCCAGTTCCTTGGTGGAACGAGGCGTGCCATGACACAATACGTGAGCGGCGATGTGCTCTTCGCGTTTTCAGACACCATCCTACTTTGGCCAACTGTATCCGCTATAAGCAGTTCCGTGCGCGATGCCGTTGCGTCATCTGCGATAGCAAGAAGGCAAGCTGGGAATTCTTTACTAGCTCATTTAACACTTTCACTCCCTCCTCGGAAGTTTGGAGTCGGATTCGGCAGTTATCTGGAGCGCCTAGTTTCTTCCCGGTCTCTGGGCTCACTGTCACGCATGATAAATTAGTGGACCCCGTCGCAATTTCTAACTCATTGGGTCAACACTTTGCTGAGATTTCAAGCTCTTCAAATTACCCACCAGCGTTTCTCCCGAAGAAACGTGCAGCGGAAGTGCAACCTCTTGCTTTCTCTCAAAACTGCGAAAGCTACAATACTGTTTTCTCCATGCGGGAACTCCAACATGCACTCTCTTCTTCTCACTGTTCTGCCCCAGGACCGAATGGTATCCACATACAAATGTTGCTGCATTTATCATACCATAGTCTGCGTTATCTCCTTCGCCTTTATAATCGAATTTGAACCAACAGTTTTCCCAGACGATGGCGGGAAGCTATCGTTGTTCCTGTTCCGAAACCTGGAGAGGACAAACCTCTCCCCTCTAGCTATCGCCCCATTTCTCTCACGAGTAGTGTGTGTAAGGTTGTGGAGCGTATTGTGAATTGCCGTTTAGCCTGGAGGCTGGAGTCCCGCAGTCTTTTAACACCTGCCCAATGCGGTTTCTGAAAGCATCGTTCTGCAGTTGACCATCTTGTTGCTCTCTCCACTTATATCATGAACAATTTTCTCCAGAAATGCCAAACAGTAGCGATATTTTTGGATCTGGAGAGATCATACGAAACCTGTTGGAGGACAGGCATCCTCCATACACTGTTCTCTTGGGGCTTTCGAGGTCGGCTGCCCCTTTTTCTTTGTGAATTTATGGCAGAGCACACATTTAAAGTGCGGGTGAACACTACTCTCTCCCATACCTTCTCCCCAGGGCTCCGTGCTAAGTGTTGTACTGCCATAAATCCAATTATGGAATGTCTCCTTCCTAATGTCTCGGGCTCCCTCTTTGTGGACGATTTTGCAATCTACTACAGCTCTCAACGGACCAGCCTTCTTGAACGTCGTCTTCAAGGATGTCTCGATCGCTTCCACTCTTGGAGCATCGAAACCGGCTTTTCTCCCAGTAAGACCGTTTGTGTTAATTTTTGGCATTGTACAGAGTTTCTTCCGCCTTCCTTACATCTAGGCCCTATCAACCTTCCATTCATGGATGTCGCTAAATTCTTGGGTCTTATGTTTGACAGAAAACTGTGCTGGTCCTCCTACGTTTCCTAGCTTTTGGCTCGCAGTCTGCGATCCCTTAACACCCTCCGTGTCCTGGGGAGCGGACAGAGTGGTCCTTCTCCGCCTCTATCGCGCCTTAGTGCACTCGAAATTGGACTATGGCAGCATAGTTTACTCCTCTGCTCGACTGTCTATTCTTCGGCGTCTCGACTCTATCCACCACCGTGGATTACATTTAGTGTCTGGAGCTTTTTACACCAGCTCTATGGAAAGCCTGTATGCTGAGAGTGCTGAACCTCCACTGTCCAATCGGCGAGCTGTCCTTCTGAGTCATTATGCTAGCCATCTGTCTTCCATGCCTGCAAATCCAGCCCATGACATTTTTTCGACGCCTCCTTGGATTTAGGGTATGTTGGCCGTCATTCCTCCCTACTACCACCGGGAGTCTGCTTCCGTCAACTGCTCCATTCTCTTTCCTTCCACTTTCCTAAAACTTTCTTGACAACTTGGGGTACAGCACCGCCTTAGCTCCGGCCCCGGACCTGCCTGCTCCATGACCTTTGTCAGTTTCCCAAGGATGGTACCCCTTCTCTTGTTTATCATCGGGCATTTGCTGCTCTCTCTGCACAAATGAAGGATGCCACATTTATTTACACTGATGGCTCAAAAACATCGTTTGGTGTTGGGAGTGCCTATATTGTTGGCGACACCCCAAATCGATTTCGGCTTCCCGACCAGTGTTCAGTTTATACTGCGGAGCTTTACGCTGTTCTCCAGGCTGTCTAATACATCCGTCGCCATCAGCGGATACAGTATGTTATCTGCTCAGACTCTCTCAGCTCTCTCCTCAGTCTCCAAGCTCTCTACCCTGTCCACCCTCTGGTCCACAGGATTCAGGACTGCCTCCACTTGCTCCACTTGGGGGGCGTCTCTGTGGCATTCCTCTGGATCCCAGGACATGTTGGTATCTGTGGAAATTTGGCGGCCGATATAGCAGCCAAGGCTGCAGTCTCTCTTCTTCGGCCAGCTATTCGCATGATTCCCTTCGCCGATCTACGGAGTGTTTTATGTTGCTGTGTTGCTCTTTTATGGCATGCACATTGGTCAACACTTCCCAATTATAAATTGCGGGACGTGAAAGCTCTTCCCTGTGCTTGGACCTCTTCCTCCCAAACTCGTCATCGGGAGGAGGTAATTTTAACTAGACTCCGGATAGGGCACTGTCTTTTTAGCCATCGACACCTTTTAAGCGGCGATCCTCCCCCACTCTGTCCCCACTGTTCTCAACTGTGGATGGTGAGACACCTTTTACTTGAGTGCCCCTATTTTACTTCATTATGCGCCCGTCTACAGCTGTCGCCTGATATATCTTTCATTTTAGCAGGTGACATGCGATGAGCCGATCGTGTTCTCGAGTTCATTAGTGCCAGTGAGATGATGTCAGTCATTTGAAGCTCTTTTTGGGGACAAACAACCCCCCTTTCTACAGTGTTTTTTTAAGCTTTCTTTCTGTTTTTGGTTTCCCCACTTTTTTGAGCTTTGCTCTCATTGCTGCTGGTTTCCAGTTTCGTTTTTTGGCCTTTCCTAAGTCACAGACCGGGCACTAATGACCGTAGCAATTTTGTGCCCTAAAATCATAACCAAAAAAAAAGCACTTGCTCCGGTGGCTTAACTTTACACTACCTGCAACTTTCCCAGAGAGTGTGAACCCTTCACCATTTTGGATTCGTGAAACAGCCTGTGTTAACCTTGGCCTTCATTTGCTTCCTAAGGACACTACTCCAGTCTCACTGTATCGCCTTTAGTTTCACGAACATCACACTGAACTTCGCGGTAGTACCTTTGTGTAAACTGATGTCTCTGAATGACCGTGTTGTCGGGTGTGCCTTCGTCATTGGCGCCCGTGTCTTTTGATATCAGCTTCCAGCGCACTGCTCACTATTTACAGCTGTGCTCTTCGCCCTGTATCAGGCCACAGAGTACATCTGGCGACATAGATGTTTCAGTTGTGTCCTCCGCTCAGACTTTCTCAATGCCCTTCAAAGCCTATGTGCACTGTACCCCACCCATCCCTTAGTGCAAAGGTTCCAGAAAAACTGTCACTTGCTCACTCTTCGTGGAGCCACTGTGATGTTTGTGGGTTCCTGGTCATGTGGGTCTGCCAGGAACCAGGAAATGAGGCTGCTGATGCTGCTGCCAAGGCTTCTTCATACCGCAGGCCACTAGTTTCCTGTATTTCCTCCTCTGTGTTGCCATCTGTCAGGAGGTGGTGTCTCTTTGGCATCACCATTTGTCCTCCCTTCATGGGAATAAGCTCTGGATTATTAAGCCTCTCCCAGTGGCTTGGATGACATCCTCTCGGCCCTCCCGCAGGGAGGAGGTCATTTTAACTAGGTTGCGAATTGGGCTCTGCCTTTTTGGCCATCATCATTTGATAAGTGGTGCTCCCCCACCACTTTGTACACATTGTGCCAAAGTCTTAACTGTCCACCACTTCCTGACGGAATGCCCATTTTTTTAACCTTTTGCATTCTTGCATGGGTTTGCCGTCTGAGTTATTGGCTGTTTTGGCAAATGACGCATGGGCTGTCAACCGCGTTTTGTGTTTTATCCATCAAAGCATTATGGCGAAGGCCATTTAATTTTTAGTATTTGATCTCTGTTTCTGTATGGTGTTTTTTGTAGCCCTTTCTCCACATCCCTGTTTTTAGCTGTCTCCTCTCTTATGTCAGTTGGGATTGACATATAGTTGTTTTTTAACTCCTCTCCATCTTCATGTTCTATAGTTTTGACCCCAGTTGTTTTTGCGCCTCAAAACAAAACAAATAAGCGGTTGACTGTTGTGGATGCTGCTGAAATACAGTTCACGTATTTCATAACAGCTGTAGTCGCCGCAATGCTTTTTCCTTCAGACATGCATACATGTCCGCAGGAATATTGCATTGTTCTTGACAATACAGACTATACAATATTGTATCTATCCACTGATACTGGGCAGTGACTTCCAATTAAAATGTCCTCCTCTGTACGGGAATTACATAATGCGTCTAAGAGTTCAAACAGTCCTGCAGGAACAATGACATACGGAAGCTCGGGTCTCGCAATGAGTCGTGCGTGGATGGCCAAAGTGGGTAAGGTGACCTCTTGTGTAAAGCAGGAAATCTGGTTCAAGTCCTGGACTGACGCAGATTTTTCATGTCATCTTTTCCTCGTACTTCTAATTGTTGTTAGTATTTGCAACTGCAAATACCTTTTGTGTATTTCATAACGGCTTTATTCACTTCAGTGCCTGTTCCTTGAGACGTGCCTGTATTTCTGA
Organism: Schistocerca piceifrons; assembly: GCF_021461385.2. NCBI lineage: Eukaryota > Metazoa > Arthropoda > Insecta > Orthoptera > Acrididae > Schistocerca > Schistocerca piceifrons. The sequence goes on from NC_060139.1 coordinate 1,107,380,880, forward strand.
AGAAATATTGCACAATTCTTCTTAATGACACAGACACTTCGTGAATCGTGAGCAGTTTAAAATTTGTGTCCTGTTATGGTCTTCAAATTTTGATGTGCTTTTGGTTAACCTTGCACCATTCTCTCTCTCTCATTGTCCGAGGACATGCTGAAAATTAATGCCTCTGAATTTTTTATGTGGAAGCTCATAAAGCATTTTCAGTAAAGCAAGAGTTCTTAACATTCTACATCTTTGTTCTTCATGTCCGCATTCTAATTTCTCAACACAGTCAACCAGATGAACGCATAGCTCCCAGCGAGTGACCTGTTTGTTGTTACTGTCGCTATAGAATGTTTGACTATGTAGACTGAGCCACAACCTCATCTCTGCTTGCACTGCTTCATCACTATCAAAGTGAAGTCCTCAAGGGTGTTCTTTAAGTTTTGGAAACAGATGAAAACTCGCTGGAGCCAAATCAGTACTGTATGGAGGATGATAGATGTCAGTGAACTCAAGGTATCAGATTGTTGCAGATGTCAGAGCACTCATTTGTGTCCGACATTGTCAAGCTAAAGGAGAGGATGCTCCATGTGTGGATGAACGTTTTATGTGGTAAGAAACATCAATTACAGCATGATGTTTCTCATGCACCAACATAGTTACATTACACACCACCATATTGCGTGCTAAAATTTGGAACCCTTTGGCAGTAGAGAGCTGCAAATATGAGAAGATGTAGAATGTTAATAATGTTGACCATATTTGAAAAGCTTTGAGAGTTCCATCTAAAAAATATGGTGGCATTACTTTTCAGCATGGCAGAGTATATTCCAGTGCACAGTTGAAGAGAGGTGGTTACAAGTAGTCTCCATGTCTTAAACCTGTTTTTATGGAAAATGGATCTGAAAATTATCCTCTAAAATGTACTCTTTTTGGTGGTTAATGTGAGTTCCATCATTTTGAATAATTTTGGGTGTAGTCTGAAATTTCTTAGGATTTTCAACAGTGAAGTTTCGTGGACATAGTCATATGCAGTGTTAAAATTGCAAAGATCATTGTGAGAAGCTTGTTTCCTGCTATATGCCACAACTAATTTTAAAGTGATGGTTTGTTGTGTGCAGCTACCCCAGGATCTATACTCTCACCAATTTCTAACTGTAGTGACTGTTTAAACCTACCATTTAATATTCTGGAGAACATCTTGTACATCCAGTCCTAGAGATATACACCTCTGTAGTTATTTCTAGTGCTTTGTTGCCTTTTATGTGGAATGGTATCAAAGGGTCATGAGTCACTATACAGAGGAGACATTGAGTCAGACAGGCACAATGAAAAGACTGCCAACATTCAAGCTTTGAGACAGAAAAAGCACACACTCTTTTGCTCAAGTACGACTCGTACACACGTGGCTACTGTCTCCTCCCACTGCAGTTTCGCGCATCCGATAATTGATGTGGGTTCAGCTAGTCCAATTACATCCAGATAGCTTCACAGTTAGACTCAATGATAACCTCGATAGAGGCAAAAGTTTTTTCAATTGCAATGAACACTGTTCCCTCATACAGTGTGTAACCTGTCTTTTCTAAGTACATTACATATTTTGGAGGTCCCTACTTTGGGTGTAAGTCAACTCTTGGTTTCAAGAATAATTTTAGCATGACAACTTTCTTGGAGGACAACAAATTCAGGAAGTTTATTATGAATACTTCGACAACATACAGTTAAAATTTTGGCAATCAGTTTGTCTTTGCTTATTGCACAGTCTGATTTTGCTCTTTGCATACTGACTGGCGAGCATCCATCAGAGGATCTCAAACTATCACCTAGCCTAAAACAGACCCATGTGCACTCCACAGGTTCTCAGCTATCTAGTACCTGCTTCAGTTATTTCACTTGTGTAGTGCACCCCTGATCCATCAAGGGAAGTCCTAAATTCTCCACCCCAAATGGAAGGTTCAGAAATCTGCAGGTTTTATATGTAACTTCAAAACATATTACTTCACAGTAACTTAAAAAAAATCATATCTTTTGCCTGGATGTATCAGGTATTTGCCCGTTACATCCTCTTGATTGAAATTATTGATCTTTACACCTTTTCCTTGGTCTTCTTAAAGGCATTATGCCCACTGGGTAATAATTCATCATTATTTCATGTATTCTGTCATCTTCCATTCTTGTGACATTGTCCATTCAGTTGTTCCTGCATTCCTTAATCTACTCATTTGAGCTTTTCATTCCCTGTCTTCTTTGATGTCAGCATTCGTCCTCCTGTTAGTGTGTACCAAGCTACACTTCTCAGAAACAACATCTCCAATGCTTGTATTTTTTATTCATTTCTTTTTGTTACAGGCAATTATTGACTTCCAAATGTTTTGTAGAACTTAGACAGAATTTTCTTTCTTACTTTAGTTCCTGAGGTTCTATATACTGTTCTGTTAACATAATGAAATATTTCTGCTTTCTTTTGTGCGTCCATTTCTATCATGAATGAGATACTTTGTTATTACTTTGACAGGGATTGGCTCCTAGCTCCCTGAAAGCCATAATGTCTTTTTTCTTTGAAGATACATGCAGATTATATCCCTCAATGATTGTGGATAAAACATTAACAGCTGCCTGGAGTGTGTTCTCAGCTCCAAGGTCATCATGACTTGGGGTGTGTGGCGATTGTTGAACAACTATCAGATTTTTTTTAAATTTATTATTATTATTATTATGGAGACTCAAGTTTAAGCTTTAATTAGAAGCAAACCAATAGACCTATCGCAAAGTGAGTTGCACCAGTATTTTTCTTGGTTTATTCTGGATTAGGCTATATGGAGCAGTCTTCATTTTAAAGTTCAGTATATATATTTTTATTGTAGATTGTAGTAGGGATTGTCTGATTTTCGGCATCTTCGCTATGAACTGCTCACTTTGAAACTATATAGCTTGGAATGTAAACGTCCGATATTAATGAAATTTTAATACATTACAGGCACATATATTGGTAGTGGAAAATCTCAAGTTACAGAATTTTTCAATCACGCAAAGAAAAGTTATGATTTTTCTAAAACAACTTTTTCTGAGCGCTGGATAAACATGTGACAGGAAGTGTGGGTTTGTTTTGAAGGTCTCGTTTGTTTTTTATTTATTTAGTTATTTTTATTCATTCATTCATAGATACGTTTCTTTGTATGGCTGTCGTCATTTCACACACCTGTATGCATCATTTATAATAGAGGTACGTAAGATGATAATGAAAACAGGTTATACAAAATAAATTCATTTTACAAATATTCATATGCACAATTTATCACCGCATTACGTAAAACAGAAGAGCCTACTACAAACTAGAGGAATGAATCATAAGACTTCTCCAATAAAACACCTTGGTTTCCTATTGCATGGAGTAAATTACAAACTGCAATGTATTTTGTTGCTTACAAGCTTATCCATCGTTTTTCTCTCCTTTGTAATTGGGCAACCTGCTTATTTATTTGTAATAATTTCATGTTGCATAAACTCTTTAATGGAATAAAAACTATATTTTTGTGATTAGCTTACTCTTTAATATATGTTTTAAGTTTGTATGGTTCTTTTATGTTTTTGATCCCTTTTGGCCGCTTATAATATATTTTGACTCTTTGATAAAGCATAGTGGCTATCTGACTGGGACACATTAAAATGTGCAGTGCCATAAGGCTCCATTTTGGGATTTTTACAGTTTATCATCTTCATCAATGACCTCCAATTTTGTACAAATGTGGCACAACATTTTCCTTTTATGGGCATACGCACCATTGATGAGGTTCTGGGATTCCAGCTTGCTCTCCGATTCCCTGCATATGAGCTCCCTTTGTTTTGTTTCAGAACTGAGATGGTTTCTGTTGCAACATTCAGTTCCGCAGTGAATTTTGCAGTTGTCGTCGTACTTTTCATCACAGTCCTCTTCAGTGACCATATTTCACAATCACTTAACACACATTTTTGTCCAGATGATGACCATTTATGCAGTATAAATCTTCAATACAATGTCTCTTGACACACCAAACACTTTGTGTTCTTCATGGGTAAGCAGCCAGATTTCACCATCCTGACAACATGATATTTCTATAGTCCAACAGGCCGCCATCTTCAAGTGATAGTGCAACTCACCTGAACATGGTGGCCAGTTGGACCACAGTAATATCGTGTTGTCAGGATGATGAAATCTCACTGCGTACTGTTGAAGAGCATAAACATTTACAACACGAGAAAAATCTACGTAATAACACCAAACACTTCAGCTACCTTGGTTATGGAAGCACCCACCATACGGTCTCCAACAAATGACCCACATTCAGATTCACATGACTGTGACATAATGCACTGACAGCTACCCAGAACAGTGTTCCAATGATGACTGACACTAGCAATCTATGGAGGACACTACACGAGTATCATTCACGGACAAATACAAAAGTGCAACCTGCAGGCTTGGCTATCATCTACATTTATGTTCAAGCATGAACCTCTGTTTTTTTGCAACCTTTGTAATTTAAAAGTGGAAAAGAAACGGTTTCTAGCTTTTAGAACTATTAGTTCCTTCATCAAGGACAAAGAAGGTGAGGTAGGGAAGGTTGGAAAGGATGGGCATGGATTTAGAGGTCAGGATGAGAATGATGAGGACAAGGCCACATTTCTGGGATTTTGGTTGTGGTACTTTATTCTATCTGTAATTTTCTACTTTTCTCAGAAGTACCTTACTAGCCACTCCTGTAATTTGCTGAAGTAATTGGACTAAAGGATATAAATTATGCTTGACAATGATATTTGTATTAAATGTAATCTAGAGATGGGTAAAACATTCTCAGTTAACTTGACACAGTAAATTGACTGATAACTTTTTATTGGAGGATTCAGTCACCAAAGGCTTTGTAGCCACAATGTAGAAGTAATTCAAATAATTATCAATGTGATTGATTAAATTAGCAGTAGCCATAATTGGTTTTTAATGTACTTTATAGAAGTAGTCTGCCACTGTTGCCTTTGCCTGTTGTATCATTGAAGGAACTTATTCTGTAGTTTTTTTGTCATGGAAGCAAAAACTTCTAATCTCTTCTTGTTAACTAATTTCACTGTAATTTTTAACAGCTGTTATCCTGTGTATGGAGATATGGAACTGTGGGCAAAGACATCACTTTTGCTGTGTTCCTTTGGATTCCTGAAAGAGTTCAGGCCATCTGAACCTTTCATAACCAGCTTCTTATTAGGGCCATGGAAAAATTTTACTGAAGAACAGGTAAATATCTGTGTAGATATAAGATATACACCATCAGTACAAAAAGTTCCGAAACTGGTTTTATTCCTGGCATGAAGTGACATCGTTGAACTAACTATTTGGCAGCTTTAACTGACAACAGTAAACAATAGATGTGTTTTTGACCAGGCAATGTTAGGTAGTGCCTGTGCAGCTGTAATGTGTCAGCATGGCCATGTCACAAATTGCTGTCGAGCAACATTTCTAAATCGAGTGTTGAAAGATATTTTCCACAATGTTTTGAAGAAGAGAAAAGTGTGTGTATAGTTTGTCCTGTACACCTTGACTCCCAAACAAACACGATGCATGAACAACTCCTGTCACTTGAGTGAAACATGAACTGCAGACAGTTGTTTTTAGGAACAATTATCACTGGTGATGAGATTTGGTGTTATCAATACAAACCTACCACAAAATGACAAAGTGTAGAAATCCACATAAAGGGTCAATGTTCAGACAAAGTAACTGACATTCAAATCAACATGATGTGCAAGTTGAAGAGTGACAATTTTACATGGTTGTGTGAACATTCGGTGCCTTATACTCAAGTGGGTGAAGACTATGTAGAACACCTGAAGCATTTAAACTGCCATCTTAACTTTTCAATATTTTTTGTTAATCCAGGTTTGATGCTTTTTGGATGGTGGGATATCATTTACAACAAAGATTAATGTTTTGAATGTGTTAGTGTAGATAAAGTTTATGAGATAAATGGAAAGAGAATTCTAACTAATGAGTACATAGTTGTATTTCTGATACAGAGTTTATCAAATTTATTGTGTTTTGTGGTATATAAATATTCAACAAATCATGGTGTGTGCAGTTTGCACTTTTTTCTCTTTTTGATATATACTGCCAGTTTTTTATCACTTGTGTGGTTATTTGTCATTTAGAGGTATCTTCCCGTGTCAGGTCACTGCTAATCCTATTTTATTCTTTGATTTAAAGTTTAAGCAATGTTTATCTTTGTGCTTCAGTGTTACTTTTATATGCACTTGAGAAAGTAGGGACTCGTAAAATATATCATTTGCATGATTAAATTGTGTGGAAGAGAACTGTTCAGTTTATCTACAGTATTAGTCACTTGATGAGCTCTGGAGCATCTGTGGTGCCTTTATTATACTCTGTTGCAGCCCCAGTGTCAGTGTAATGAATATTTTCAAGTGTCACTCAAAATGTTATAAGAAACAAATTGGTGGGTAACCGAACCTCAGATCGATCCATCTCACAGACCTAGATATTCTGCTACCGTATGGGATTTTCCCCACTTCCTTAATTTGATGCTTTCTTGGTCTTCCTCACTCCTTTGTATGGTTTTGCTTTGATACTGCACTTACAATATGTTCAAAGGTTGTGCCTGATTTTAGTGTGTTGCCTGTTTACAGATATTTGGATCTTTTTCTTCACTGTAAATTATTGTTCCTTTCATTGCAGTTCAGCTGATTGCTATGCTTGATTGTTTTCTGGTTTTGATTCAAATGTCTACTATTAACTGCACTGGTGCTATTTCTCTCAATATTAATTCATGCCCAAACAAGACAGTTAGACAGTATTCTTTTTTTGATTTTACTAGTCAACTTGTCTACATAGAGCCCCTTTCCTCTTGCTCCATTTGCAAGGAGAACAGGAAAGAAAATGACTAGTAGTGGTACAGGACACCCTCTGCCATGTGCCATACAGTGGCGCACAGAGAGTGGATGTAGATGTAGATATAGATATAGAAGTTCAACTTCTCCCCCCAGGGATCTCGCCGCTCCTTGGTGCTGAAGTGCTCGGTTACCATGGGCCCCCAGCCTTTGCATCATCTTTCACTTGTGTGCTGTATGTCTGTCCTCTTTTCCCCTCCACTTCAGTGTTTGAGCTTTTCTTCTTCTTCCTCCTCCTCCTCCTCCTCCTTATGTGCTCCTGAAGCTGGCCCATGCATCTGACGTGTAACAGGTGACTGACAGTGTAACGCATAATTCAGAGCCCTGGGTTGACTGGTAGGGTTCACACACATCCCCTGGTACAGGCCAGGCCAAAGGAGGGGAGATTGCCTGAGCTATTACCTTCCCAAATTGCTGATTGGTCCCTCTGCCAGGTGTTTAGCTCCCCCCCCACTCCCCACCCCCACCCCTCTGAGGAAGGTGGGGGGGGGGGGGGGTTGGAAGGAGTGCACCGTCAGAGAAGCTGGCAGTCATGGGGGATTTTCTAGCCAATCGTTCTCACAGCCAATGGCTATGAAACATAAACGGACTGAGGCTGACGATTCAGACTCTCCCAGCTTCACCACGGTTCCTTGTCGTTTGACATTCTGGAGACAGTCAATCCTTTGTAACAGTAAATCTGTTTCTTATTTGGAAAGGTGTTTATGCAATTGCTGGCCCTATGAAATTCTGCTCTCGTTTGTGCAAAGGTACTTTACTTTTGGAGACTATTTCTGATTCTCAAGCACTACAATTGCTTGCCACTTTGCTTCTCCGCGACTATCCTGTTTGTGTTGAGGCCCATAGAACTCTGAATTCTTCCTGTGGTGTTATTTACACTAGGCTGCTTGATGGTTTGACCGAGACAGAAATCCAAACGTACCTCTCTGATCAGGGTGTCATTGCCGCCGATCGGGTTACGAAAAAGGTAGATACATCCTTAATGCCCACACACACACACACTTTTTCTCACCTTTGATAGATGGGTGCTTCCATCCAAGATCAAAGCAGGCTATGAAGTTACCACAGCCTGACTGTACATTCTGAACCCAATGCACTGCCACCAGTGCCATCATTTCAACCACACTCGAATGTCTTGACACCCGGCCAAATGTGTAACCTGTGGTAGGGATGCACATGAGAACGATTGTCCACCTCCTCGTCTCCCATGTATCAGCTGCAATGGCGACAATACTGCCTCCTCTCGAAATTGTCTTATGTATCTCATGAGCGGGCTGTCCAGGAGATCTGGGTAAAGGAAAAAGTGCTTATCCAGTCACTCACAAGTTACTGGCTAGTCGCAAATCCTGCGTTCTACCATCTGGCACTTAAAGTACTGGTCTTGCTACATCTTGCTCCATGAAGGACATGGCCAAGCAGACATGCAACCTTAAATGCAGCTCTGAGGCTGCAAAATTGCCCTGTGTCGTGGTAGCATCTCTGTCTCCTCATCTAGCTGTGCAACAAGCCATCAGACAGTCACCTGCCATGGCAAAGTTATGTGCTACACAACTGGCAGGCCGGAAACGACAGAAGGAATACTCCTACGAAGACTTCCTACATGCCTCCAGCCAACAAACATCTGAGTCTTTCTATGGCAACTGGAAAGGCTCCAAGAATCAAAGGCAGACCGTCTTCTTCTTCATCCACTTGGAGGTCCTCTTCGATGGTGTCACCACATGATAACTTTACGCGGCCAATCTCAGTGTTACCTGTGCACACCACCATTCTTTTTCTGCAGATCGGTAGAGGGAGAATGCCAATGCTTCTGTAGATCTGATGGAGCAGGATCCTCCAGCCTCTGCACCCTGTAACAGCGAGTCTTTGAAGGCTGCCACTCCGCAGCCACCGAGGTGACACCCCTTCATTTTTTCCCCTCATTCCCTTTCTTTGTTATGACTCTCCTTCAATGGAACATTCATGGACTTCGATCAAACAAAGAGGATCTATGGTTGCTCTTAGAATCACAACATTTGCTTGTTCTCTGCCTCCAGGAAACAAAATTGACCATGACCACTTTGAGCTCTTGCATTGCTTTCTGGTCCATTTTGACCTTCCCCTCGTGGATGGCATTCCATCTCATGGGGGAGCCATGCTACTCGTATCGGATGACATTCATAGTAAACCTATTTCCCTGACTACTTACCTTAAGCTGTTGCAGTTCACCTTTTCCTTCCTCATGTGACCTTTACCCTTTGTACCATTTACATGCCTCCGTCATTTGAAGTCACCAGGGCAGACTTCCCCCGGCTTATTGGGCTTCTACCTCACTCCTTTCTGCTGCTCAGTGACTTTAAAGCACACCATTCCCTTTGGGGTTCTCCCAGAACCTGTCAGAGAGGTGCCCTCTTGGCTGATACATTCTCAATTAACTTAAATCCCTCTGCCTTAACACAGGAGCACCCACATTCCTTTCAGACTCCACACTCACTCACTCATTCTCATCTGAACCTATCCTTTTGCACTGCCCAGCTTGCCCATTGTCTTGAGTGCTCAGGTCTCTCTGATACATACGTGAGCAACCATTTCCCATGTGCTGTCCGTTTGCTGACACATACCCCACCTGCGTGCACACTCAAATGGCAGCTTACTAAGGCTGACTGGAGGCTTTATTCCTCCCTGGTGACCTTTGACAAACAACATTTTCCTGGTTTTGATGACCAGATAGAATATTTTATGAACATTATCCTTACCACCACAGAACATTCCATTCCTCGCACTTCCTCTATACCACGCTGTGTCCCAATCCCTTGGTGGACCAAAGTGTGCTGCAACGCAACTTGTGCGCGGAGACGTGCTCTCTGTATTTTTATCCGTCATCCTACAATGGAAAACTGCATTCATTTTGAACAGTTGCATGCACAGTGTTGTAGTGTTCTTTGGGATAGTGAAAAAACTAGCTGGATTTCATTCAGTTACACTTCGTCTTCCATCATGTGGGCTAACCTCCGACAGCTCTCTGGGCCCAAGATCCATTCCTCAATTTCTGGACTGACAGTAGCCAACGATGTCATAGTGGAACCTATTGCTATCTCCAACACCTTGGGCCATCATTTTGCAGACACCCAGCCTTCCTTCATCAGAAACGAACAGGGAAAGCTTGTGTGATTCCCTTCTCTTCTGAGAATCGGGAGTGCTGTAATGCCACCTCTACTATATGAGAGCTATATCGTCTTCTCACTTCATCCCGATCCTTTGTGAAAGGGCCAGACAGCATTCACATTCAGGTATTACAACACCTTTCTCCTGCGTGCAAACACTTTCTGCTTCATACATACAACTGCATCTGGGCAGAGTGCACGCTGGTGTGAAGCCACTGTCATACCTACACCTAAACTTGGTAAGGACAAAAAACTTCCTTCTAGCTACTGCCCGATTTCTCTCTTCAGCTGTGTTTGCATCTTGTTTATGCAATTTATTAAGCATTGAACTGTGTGGCTTTCGAGCATGCCATTATACGGTTGACTGCCTCGTCACTTTGTCCACCCTTGCCACGAATGGTTTTTTGCAGAAATCGCAGACTGTGTCTGTGTTTTTTTGATTTGGAGAGAGCTTAAGACACCTACAAGAGGACTGGTACCTTCCGTACTCGCTATATGTGGGGCTTTCCAGGCTATGTGCCTCGTTTCTTTCAGAAATTTTTAAAAGACCCAGTTTTCGAGGTACACGTGGGTTCTGCATCGTCGGACACCTTTACCCAGGAAGACGGTGGGCCTCAGGGTTCAGTCATTAGCGTGGTCCTTTTTAGTATTGCCATTAATCCTATAATGGCCTGTCTCCTGCTGGGCATATTCACTCTCTTTGTGTCGACTCGTCTCATCGAGCAGCGTCTTCAGCGATGTCTCGATCGTCTTTACTCGTGGAGCATCGACAGTGGCTTTCGTTTTTCTGCTGACAAAACCATTTGTTTGAATTTCTGACGGTGCAATTGTTTTCTTCCACTATCTTTACATCTTTGGCCAATTGCTCCTCAGTTCGTCGGAACTATGAAGTTCCTGGGGCTCCTGATCGATAGAAAACTTCCCGGGCCGTCCCTCGTCTTACGTGGCAGCCCACCTTATGCGGTCCCTCAATGTCCTGTGTGTCCTCGATGGTACTTTCTGGGGAAAGGTCGAACCACCCTCACTCCTCCGTTTGTACTGGTCCTTTGTCCATTCATATCTAGACTATGGGTGTTTTGCTTATGCATCTGCATTTCTACGCCTCTTATACCATCTTAGTACTATCCTCCACCATCGTGGCATCTGTTTGGTCACTGGCACTGGCACTGGCACTGGCACTGGCACTGTATGCAGAAGCTGCCAACTACTGCTGTCCTACTGCCATGACTTTCTTCTCAACAGATACACGTGCTATTTGTCTGCTATGCACAGCCACCCATCCTATGCCTCCTCCTTTGATGACTACTTTGATCACCAGTATGGGACACGTCCCTCTTCTGTTATCTCCTGGAGTTCACTTTCAGCTCCTGCTCCAGCAGCTAGCTGCAACTTTCCCGGTGGGTGTGAACCCTTCACCACCTTGGCTTCGTGTGGCAACCCGTGTTAACCTTGCCCTTCATTTGCTTCCTAAGGACACTACTGCATCCTCGCTCTATCGTCTTCAGTTTCTCAAACTTTGCACGCAACTTTGTGATAGTACCTTTGTATGCACTGACGGCTCTCGGACTGACTGTGGTGTCAGGTGTGCCTTCCTCGTTGTCACCGACATTTTTTGGTATCAGCTTCCGGAACAGTGCTCAGTATTTACAGCAGATCTCTTCGCCCTATATCGAACCACACAGTACGTGCGGCGACGTAGGCTTTTCGGTTGCGTAATATGCTCAGACTCTCGTAGTGGCCTTCGGAGGCTCCGTGTGCTGTACACCGTCCGTCCCTTGGTGCGACAGGTCTAGTAAAGCTGTCACTTGCTCACTCTTAATGGAGCCACTGTGATCTTTATGGGGATCCTGGCCACTTCGGTCTGGCAGAAAAAGAGGCTGTCGATGTTGCTGCCGATGCGGCAGTCCTCGTACCGTAACCCACTAGTGCTTACATTCCGTCCGATGATGTCTGTGTTGCCGTCTGTCAGCGAGTGGTGTCACTTTGCCGTCACTGCTGGTCCTTCCTTCGTCGGAACGTGCTGTGGGTTATTAAGCCTCTCCCAGCGGCTCAGACAATCTCCTCTTGGCTCTCTTGCCCTTCTTGCCACGAGGAGACCATTTTAATTAGGTTTTGTGTTGAGCACTGTCTTTTTATCCATTTGTTAAGTGGTGCTCCCCCACCACTTTGTGCACATTGCACTCAACTTTTTACGGCCCACCATTTCCTGACGGAATGCCCTTTTTTTAACCATTAATGTTCTTGTTTGTATTTGCCGTATGAGTTATCAGCTGTTTTAGCAAACGAAGTGTGGGCTTTTGACTGCGTTTTACTTTTTACACATCGTAGCAATATGGCGAAGGCCATTTAGTTTTTATTTCTGGACCTCAATTTGTCTGAGGTGTATTTTATAGACTTTTCCCCTCGTCCCTGTTTCGAGCTGCCTTCTCTTCTGTTTGGGATTGACGTGTAGTTGTTTTCAACTCCTCTCTTTGTATTAGTGTTCTACAGTTTTGACCTGGATGTATGTGACCCTAGTTGTTTTTGCACCCTAAAAAAAAATCTCTAATTTCTTTATTAGTATGTTTTACCAGATAGATCTGGACTCATTATAATTGTCTTCTTTATATCTGAGATCCATGTGGCCACAAGTGGATCTACATGGAATCCAGTTTAGCCATGGCTGTGCACCTATTCACAGAACTCTTTTTCTTGATGAGTTCCTAATCCAGAATTTTGTGCATCTACGGGTTGGCCAAAATTGAAGTGGTCTAGGCATTTGCACACCAGATACCAATCTTTTCATTATACAGTGCCTTTTCAGCATACAAGTCAGAATTTTCTTGATAATGGCATATAGACAGGCTGAATCTGAAGAAGTGAAAAGTAGAGTATCCAGATGTCTTGAGTCCATTCCATCCAGAAATTACCAGCAGACTTGAATATGAGGAGATTGGTGTGAAAGCTGTAACTAATGCTCAGCAGAAAATGTGTAAAGATAAAGCAGCAAATCCTATATGAGAACATTTTATTACAGTAATCTTTTTCTTTTATTTCTCTCTCTCTCTCTCTCTCTCTCTCTCTCTCTCTCTCTCTCTCTCTCTCTCTCTCTCACACACACACACACACACACACACACACACACACACACACACACACACACACACCCCTAATCAGCATTGTAATTTTGCCTGACCTTTCTGCAGACTGTCCTTTGCGTGGACAGCGCTTTCTAGTTGTTGGATTCATTTCAGACAGTTTCCTAAAGATATTGTCAAGAAATCCTAAAAATACTTTCTGTGCCAATTTTATTTTGATCAACTTTCTATGATTTCATCTTATTCACAGGAGCAAAATCTCCCATTCATGGATATTACTTGGGGTTCAGATTGTGCAATTTTCACTGAATGCCTTTAGTGCATGTACAGTGCATGATTGGTATTTTGAGACTATGTGTGTGTTTTTTTTTTAAACAAGCTTTGCATTACCGTTGTAAAATAAATGAAACTTTATATGGTTCCGGAGACCTTTTCCAGTCTCCAACATCTACGGTTTATATACGGTGACTGAAGCAGTGAATGGAAAATTTGTGGCAAAGCTGGGATTCAAACCCGGGTCTCCTCCTCACTAGCCAGATTTGCTAACCACTATGCCACCCTGGCACAGTGTCTTTGCACAGCTGTACGGAGTACCCTGGCATGACTCCCTCCTCAGTCCAAATTCCTGTTCATGCCTCGGCCCATTTGGTATTCCCCCTAAACTCAAACAGCATTGCAAGGGCTCGTCAACTACATTGGAAGAACACCTCAGCTTAGGTGTAAATCAGAATTTGTATTGAGGAAGGAGGCATGCTAGGGTAGTCAACGCAGTTGTGCAAAGGCTCTGTTCCAGGGTGGTGTAATGGTTAGTGCATTTGCCAAGTGAGCAGGAGACCTGAGTTTGAATTCCAGCCTTGGTACAAATTTTCGTTTGGCGTTTGTCTGCTTATACGCATCATAGACATTTGAGATTTGAAAAGCTCTTTGGAATTGTACATAGTTTCATTTGATTAAAAGAGTGTATGCCTGGGTTTCAGATAGGATTCCTCATTTTCTTCAGTGTTGAGGTTCTATTTCACTACAGTTGGAGATTCTCTGCAATGGTGTTCAAGTTTGGGGGGGGGGGGGGGTACCAGGTGGGCTGAGGAGTGAATGGGAATTCGGATTGAGGAAAGAAGCATGCTAAGGTAGTCTGTGCAGTTGTGCAAACCCATTATGCCAGGGTAGCATAGTCGCTAGAGTATCAGTCTAATGAGCACGAGCCCCAGGTTCAAATTCCAGCCTTGGTACAAATTTTCATTTGTTGCTTCAGTCTGCATATGTACATTTCTTAAGACTTTTTGAATGAGGCATGTAATATTATATGTGATGATAGTGGAATAAATACAATGTGTTAAGTCAATCAATTTGCTTCTGAAAAAAATCCGAAAATAATGTAGGGAAGAGAACAAATAAAACTAATTAATTGCCTTAGAATTTCTAGGTACAACAGTAGGATATGTTAGTGAAATATGAACTTTTAATACCAGATTATGAGTGCTAGAAGGGACAAAGGGAAACATGCATAAGGGACAAACAGTGGATTAAATCTTTAATTTTTGTCACAATTTGAGGTAGATTGAGGTTAAACAGAAATTTATAGCTGCAGTGGGACTGAAATTTTGAGAAAAAAAATGTTGTGTAGAAGAACCTACATGCAGGAATATATAGAGAAGAGAGATTTTGGGGCAGTTGTACACACAGTGACCATTGATTGGGGAGCAGAAAAGGGAAATAAAAAGAAATAAAGGAAAATGAGTTGGGGTTAGAATGAGAAGGACAAAGGGCAGGAAGTAACGAGGAGAAACAGAAAGGAGGGGGAGACAAAAGGTTGTTCTCTGAGGAGTTGGTTGAGGAGGAGAAGAATGTACAAAAAGAGAAAGAAGGGAATAAGAGTCCAGTACATGCTGGGCAGTACGTCATTTGCTGAAAGCTTGTCATGTGGTACTGAGAAGAGGATTGGAGTGAGGTACAGATGAAGTTTACTCTTCCTACTGCAGGAGTTTGTGTGTGGAAGTGTACTGTATCCTTTTAGTACCCTGTCTGATTGTGTCCATTTATTGCCACTTGAGGTTCAATAAATGTGTATAGTGCTGTAAATGCTAATGTGTGCATTGACAAGTAACTTGAATTAATTCTACTAGTGTGTTTCTCTGTATAATGGACTAATTTGCCAGTGCTTAGATGTTAAGTGGTTTCCGCCAGGAGAGAGTAATTGTAAAGTGTCAAATGGGGACATGTCAGGTTCTGTTTGTGTTAACATGTGTTTCCATTGCTCCTCACATGAGGCAGTGCAGTCATTAAAGTGCTGCACTTGTATTCAGGAAGACTGCGGTTGAATTCCATGTCTGGCCATCTGGTTTCTTTAAATTCCTTAAGGCAAATGCTGGGCCGATTCCTTTGAAATGTTTGTGGTCACATCCCTTCCTCAACCTTACCAATCAAAGCTTGTCTTCTGTAACTAATGACCTAATCATTAATGGAATATAGCCCTAATTGTTTACCCTTCATTGCATTCTTCCTTGCTGCTCCTGGTAGTCCTAGTGAAGAAGATGCACTGTTGGTAAAAACTAACACACAACCATGTTTGGGAAACTGTTATGTATGGTGATCATGTTTACAAATTCATGCCAATTATAACAGTGCACTACAAGTGTCTTAGAAAGTATTTCTCTTTATAGAGAGATACAAGTAATTTGGAAAAAAGGTTAACTTTTATATCTAGAAATGACTAGAGTGACTTGCTGAAACCTCAACTTCTTGACTAGACTCTTAAATGAATCATCTATATCTCACCTGGTTACTTTCCTTAAAAATTTGCTAGGAGAACACCCCATTGTAGAATAACTGCAAGGATGTTGTAATATGCAAAGATCCCACTATCAGAATAGTAGGAGGAATGCGAAGAATAAGGGAGTTTAAGTGTATGTAACATCATCAAGATAGTAAATGGAGATCGGGAAGAAACAATGAGTTTCATTCTGATCTTTGAGACTATAAAGTTGTCTGAACACACTAAAGCAAGATTTACACATCACAAGATACAGCCCTATGTTCTGGATCTCATTTATTATTATGAATGTCAGAAGTTTGGATTTGTTTAGAGGCAAAGAAAGAAGCAGAAAGTATGCATCAGA
The DNA here is from genome assembly GCF_021461385.2 of Schistocerca piceifrons. Lineage (NCBI taxonomy): Eukaryota > Metazoa > Arthropoda > Insecta > Orthoptera > Acrididae > Schistocerca > Schistocerca piceifrons. Next base: position 1,107,397,119 of record NC_060139.1, read on the forward strand.
TGTACTTGAATTTAGTTGGAGACCCCATGCTTCTCCATTCCAGTTTCCCTCACTTACTCCAACTGCCAATCTTTGAGTAAGAGTTGCTCTGTGTTTGCCAAAGTGCATAAAAGCTCAGCATTTAGTTACAAAACAAACATTGTGTGGTGAGCCAAGCAAGGCAGTTAATCAATAATGTACCACTGTTTGCTGTTAAATTTTTGATAACCCTGAAAAAAAAAAAATCATTAAGGAATATAGTTCAACACAGATACATGGTGATGCAATAGCAGATAACACTTACATATGAAAATCTATTTGCAAGGTACAAAATAAGATATCAGCCAACAAGGCCTTTGTCAAAAATACCCCCCCCCCCCCCCCACACACACACAGTGATGCAAGTGCATCCCACACACACATGACCACAGTCTGTTGCAGCTTAAGCCACACTATGAGCAGCAGCAGTGGCAGCAGCAGTGCATGATGGGAGAGGCAGCTGGGTGGGGATAAGGTGGTGGTTAGGGTGGGGAGGGAAAGGGATAGCAGGGTAGGAGTGGGGAATAGGGAGTGTGCAGGGATGATGTGGAGAGAGGGTAGGGCAGTTATGGCAGTCGAGAGCTTAGATGGAGAGTGGATGGAGGGGCGGGGGGGGGGGGAGGGAGGTTAGTGCAAAAGGAGAGAAGTAAAAAGTGCATAGGTGGAATAGAGCGCTGTGTAGTGCTGGAATGGGAAAAGGGAAGGGGCTGTGGGTGAGGACGACGACTGACGAAGGTTGAGGCCAGGAGGGATACGCGAACATAGGATACATTAACATAGGATACATTGCAGGGAGAGTTCCCACCTGTGCAATTCAGAAAATCTGGTGTTGGTGGAAAGGAACCATATGACCATATGATACAGGCAGTGAAGCAGTCATTGAAATGAAGAATGTTGTGTTGGGTGGCGTGCTCAGCAACTGGGTGGTCCAGTTGTTTCTTGGCCACAGTTTGTCATTGGCCATTCATACGGAAAGACAACTTTGTGGTTGTCATGCCCACATAGATTGTAGGACTGTGGTTGCAACTTAGCTTGTAGATCAAATGGCTGGTTTCATGAGTAGGCCTGCCTTTGATGGGAGAGGTGGTGTCTGTGACTGGACTGGAGTAGGTGGTAGTGGGAGAATGTATGGTATAGGTCTTGGATCTAGGTCCATTACAGCAATTTGAGCCATGAGATGGGTGGGTGGGAGGATGGGTTGTGTAGGAATGGATAAGTATAGTATGTAGGTTTGGTGCATGGCGGAATACCACTGTGGGAGGGATGGGAAGGATAGTGGGCAGGAAATTTCTCATTTCAGGGCATGACAATAGGTAGTCTAAACCCTGGTGGAGAATGTAATTCACTTGCTCCAGTCCTGGGTGGTACTGAGTTACGAGGGGAATGCTCCTCTGTGGCTGGACAGTGAAACTTTGGGAGGTGGTGGGTGACTGGAAAGTTAAAGTGTGGAAGATTTGTTGTTGTATGTGAATGGGAGGATAATTACGGTCTGTAAAGGCCTCAGTGAGACCCTTGGTATGTTTAGAGAGGGACTGCTTGTCATTGCAGATGTGATGACCACGGGTGGGTAGGCGGTATGGAAGGGACTTCTTGGTATGGAATGATTGGCAGCTGTCAAAGTGGAGGTAAGTTCAATATGGACAGAGGTAGCCATCTTTGAGGTGGAGGTCAATATCTAGGAAGGTGGGTTGTTGGGTTGAGTAGGACCAGGTGAAGTGAATGGGTGAGAACCTGTTGAGGTTCTGGAGGAATGTGGATAGGGTGTCCTCATCCTCGATTCAGATCCCAATGATGTCATTAATGAATCTAAACCAAGTGAAGGGTTTAGGATTTAGGATGTTTGGGTAGCAGTTCTCTAGATGGCCCACGAATAGATTGGCATAGGATGGTGCCATGTGGTTGCACATAGCCTTACCCCAGATTTGTTTCTAGGTAGTGTCTTCAAAGGAGAAGTAATTGTGGTTGAGGATACACTTGGTCATGGTGACCAGGAAGGAGGTTGTTCATTTGGTATCTGTTGGGCATTGGGAAAGGTAGCGTACAATAACAGTACAGCCATGGGAATTAGGGATGTTAGTGTAAAGGGATGTGGCATCAATAGTGATGATCAGAGCACTGTGAGGGAAAGGGACAGGAACTGTGGAGAGTCGGTGGAGGAAATGGTTGGTATCTTTTATATGGGAGAGTAGGTTACATGTAATGGGCTGAAGGTCTTGGTCTACAAGAGCAGAAATTCTCCCTGTGGGAGCACGGTAACTGGCCACAATGGTGTGTCCTGTGTGGTTGGGTTTATGGACTTTAGGAAGCATGTAGATGGTAGGAGTGTGGGAAGTGGTAGGGGTGAGGAGAGAGATGGATTCTGGGGAGAGGTTCTGGATGGGTCTAAGGATTTGAGGAGAGACTGGAGAGCCTGCTGGATTTCTGGAATGGGGTGACTGTGGCAAGGTTCGTAGTTAGATGTATCTGCCAGCTGGCAGAGTCCTTCTGCCAGATAATCCTTGTGGTTCAAAACAAGTTTGCATGTTGAGGGATTTGGGGAATGATGGTGAGGCAGGGTTTGAGGTTAAGAAATTCTGGAAATTTGAACAAGGGGGGTTAACAGGGTTGTTGTTGTTGTTGTTGTTGTTGTTGTTGTTGTGGTCTCCAGTCCTGAGACTGGTTTGATGCAGCTCTCCATTTTACCCTACCCTGTGCAAGCTCCTTCATCTCCCAGTACCTACTGCAGCCTACATCCTTCTGAATCTGCTTAGTGTATTCATCCCTTGGTCTCCCTCTACGATTTTTACCCTCCACCCTGCCCTCCAATACTAAATTGGTGATTTCTCGATGTCTCGGAACATGTCCTACCAACCGATCCCTTCTTCTAGTCAAGTTGTGCCACAAGCTCCTCTTCTCCCCAATTCTATTCAATACCTCCTCATTAGTTATGTGATCTACCCATCTAATCTTCAACATTCTTCTGTAGCACCACATTTCGAAAGCTTTTATTCTCTTCTTGTCTAAACTATTTATCGTCCACATTTCACTTCCATACGTGGCTACACTCCATACAAATACTTCCAGAAACGACTTCCTGACACTTAAGTCTAAACTCGATGTTAACAAATTTCTCTTCTGCAGAAACGCTTTCCTTGCCATTGCCGGTCTATATTTTATATCCTCTCTACTTTGACCATCATCAGCTATTTTGCTCCCCAAATAGCTAAACTCATTTACTACTTTAAGTGCCTCATTTCCTAATCCAATTCCCTCAGCATCACTTGACTTAATTAGACTACATTCCATTATCCTCGTTTTGCTTTTGTTGATGTTCATCTTATACCCTCCTTTCAAGACACTGTCCATTCCGTTCAACTGCTCTTCCAAGTCCTTTGCTGTCTCTGACAGAATTACAATGTCATCGTCGAACCTCAAAGTTTTTATTTCTTCTCCATGGATTTTAATACCTACTCCGAACTTTTCCTTTGTTTCCTTTATTGCTTGCTCAATATAGAGATTGAATAACATTGGGGATAGGCTACAACCCTGTCTCACTCCCTTCTCAACCACTGCTTCCCTTTCATACCCCTCGACTCGTATGACTGCCATCTGCTTTCTGTACAAATTGTAAATAGCCTTTTGCTCCCTGTATTTTACCCCTGCCACCTTCAGAATTTGAAAGAGAGTATTCCAATCAACATTGTCAAAAGCTTTCTCTAAGTCTACAAACGCTAGAAACATAAGTTTGCCTTTCCTTAATCTTTCTTCTAAGATAAGTCGTAGTGTCAGAATTGCCTCACGTGTTGCAACATTTCTACAGAATCCAAACTGATCTTCCCCGAGGTTGGCTTCTATCAGTTTTTCCATTCGTCTGTAAGGAATTCGCATTAGTATTTTGCAGCTGTGACTTATTAAACTGATAGTTTGGTAATTTTGACATCTGTCAACACCTGCTTGCTTTGGGATTGGAATTATTATATTCTTCTTGAAGTCTGAGGGTATTTAGCCTGTCTCATACATCTTGCTCACCAGATGGTAGAGTTTTGTCAGGACTGGCTCTCCCAAGGCTGTCAGTAGTTCTAATGGAATGTTGTCTACTCCGGGGTACCACTATCTAATCCCTCCAACCCTGTTGCACTCATGAATAGTGCATGGAAAGAATGATTGTCGGTAAACCTCTGTATTGGCTCTAATTTATCGAATTTTCTCCTCGTGCTCAAATGTGAGATGTATGTCAGGGGAAGTAATATGTTGTCAGACTTGTCCTGAAAAGTACTGTTCCAGAACTTCAATGGTAAATCTCTCTGAGATGCACAACACCCTCTTGTAACATCTGACAGTAGAGTTTGTGCAGCATCTCCGTAACACACTCCCATCAGCTAAACGATCCTATGACAAAACACGCCACTCTTTGTTGGTTTTTCTGTATCTCCTCTATCAGTCCTACCTGACAGGGACCCCAGATAGATGAACAATACTCAAGAATCTGGTGAACAAGTGCCTTGTAAGCCACTTCTTTTGTGGATGAGTTACATTTCCTTAAGATTCTTCCAATGAATCTGTCTGGCACCTGCTTTTCCCACTATCTGTTGATGTGGTCATTCCACTTAAGATCGCTTTGGATAGTTACGCTTAGATATTTTATGGCAGACGCTGTCTCTAGCTGTTTGTCATCAATATTGCAGCTGAACATTAGTAGATTGGTCTTTGGTTGAATCTGATTGGTAGGGTTGATGGTGAAAAAGTGGTTCCAGTGTAGGGACTATATAAAGGAGAGAAAATCTTCAGCAAGTTGTGCATGGTGGAATTTGGGACTGAGGCAAATGGTGAAGCTTTTGGAAAGGACTGATATTTCTGCAGGGCTAAAGCTTTTGGAGGAAAGGTTAATGACTGTGTTTCGGGCCTGTTTAGGTTTTGGATTCTGTGTGGTGGTGGGAGTGAGTTTTGGAGGGTGGGGTAAATGTAGTAGGTCTGTGAAATGGGGTTTGTCAGCTATCAGGGGATGTGAGGAGGTTTGGAGGTTGTTGAAGGGCTGGTGGTACTCACATGTTGGTAGTAGGAAGTGAACAAGGTGGAGACTTTTTGAGGTGGCATTGTGCATGTTCCTGAAGGGCAAGAGTTTCAACGTGTGTTATGGGATCCAGGAGTTTGGGATTGCAAGGTAATGTAGGCAGGAACCAGTGATAAATTTGGAGAGTGCCAACAATGAAACCAAAATCAGTGGCAAACAAATGAGGGTACCTAGATGGTGACGGGGCCAAAGTTGGGATAACTGTTTTTCTTAATACTATCTGACAGTCCTAATGAGTACTTCTTATCATCAAATTACAAGCAGCTACTGTCTTAATGTAGGGGTCACTGATGATAACAACTTGCTTTTTATAGTTGTCTGTGCATGACTCTAATAACAAACATCAGAGATTTCCCCATCTATTCCTCATTTTACAGACTTTGACATATAATGAGCTATAGTCCAGTGTTGAACTGTACAGAACTTCATTCTCACAAAGTACATTGATCTTTAGAACAGAGGGCTACTGTCATTCATCAGCATTGCAGTAGAGTTTTACTCATTTATTGGCCTCTCATTATGTTCACTTGCTATTGGAGATACTACTTGGTGGAAAGCTGGTAATGATTTGCCATATAGTGACTACTTCCAAATACAGTTTGACTTAGCCAGATTCGCAGCACCTGAAAGGAAATCCTAGATGGATTCTCAGCAGAGAAAACTGGATGCTGTACAGACAACTTAGTGTTTCAGAGCTACAGTAGCTCTGGTATGTAACAGATTTCATTACCAGTGTGATTTACCAATCTGCAGAAGTTATCAGCATATTCATCAGATGACTCTCTCTCTCTCTCTCTCTCTCTCTCTCTCTCTCTCTCTCTCTCTCTCTCTCTTGTTCGTAAGAGTTTTTAAGCCACATAGTCATGGGACTGGTCATTACATATTCAACAGAGAACTGATAAAGATTTAAAAATAGTAAGAGGAAACTAAGTAAAAGGTAAAAGTAAATTATCTATTGTTATGTGTACAAATAAATTACACATTACTTCAAATACCCCTAAGTGCTGTACGGAATGATGTTAGGGAGAAAACTGGTAAAACTGTTGTTTATTAAATAGTAAACAACAATTTGTTGTTTGTTATCCAAGTGCAAATGTAGTGCATCCATGGTGGAGCAAGGAATGCCACTTTGCAATAACCGATAGGCAGGTAACTTTTCAAAGGTTCAAATGGAAACAATTAACAAGAAACATCTCAGTCTATATATATAAACACAGATGATGTGACTTACCGAACGAAAGTGCTGGCAGGTCGATAGACACACAAACAAACAGAAACATACACATGAAATTCAAGCTTTTGCAACAAACTGTTGCCTCATCAGGAAAGAGGGAAGGAGAGGGAAAGACAAAAGGATTTGGGTTTTAAGGGAGAGGGTAAGGAGTCATTCCAATCCCGGGAGCGGAAAGACTTGCCTTAGGGGGAAAAAGGGGTACACACACACACACACACACACACACACACACACACACACACACACACACACACACACATATATATATATATATATCCATCCGCACATACACACACAGACACAAGCAGACATTTGTAAAGGCAAAGAGTTTGGGCAGAGATGTCAGTTGAGGCGGAAGTACAGAGGCAAATATGTTGTTGAAAGACAGGTGAGGTATGAGCAGCGGCAAATTGAAATTAGCGGAGATTGAGGCCTGGCGGGTAACGAGAAGAGAGGATATACTGAAGGGCAAGTTCCCATCTCCGGAGTTCTGACAGGTTGGTGTTAGTGGGAAGTATCCAGATAACCCGGACGGTGTAACACTGTGCCAAGATGTGCTGGCCGTGCACCAAGGCATGTTTAGCCACAGGGTGATCCTCATTACCAACAAACACTATCTGTCTGTGTCCGTACATGCGAATGGACAGTTTGTTGCTGGTCATTCCCACATAGAAAGCTTCACAGTGTAGGCAGGTCAGTTGGTAAATGACGTGGGTGGTTTCACATGTGGCTCTGCCTTTGATCATGTACACCTTCCGGGTTACAGGACTGGAGTAGGTGGTGGTGGTGGTGGGAGGGTGCATGGGGCAGGTTTTACACCGGGGGCGGTTACAAGGGTAGGAGCCAGAGGGTAGGGAAGGTGGTTTGGGGATTTCATAGGGATGAACTAAGAGGTTACGAAGGTTAGGTGGACGGCGGAAAGACACTCTTGGTGGAGTAGGGAGGATTTCATGAAGGATGGATCTCATTTCAGGGCAGGATTTGAGGAAGTCGTATCCCTGCTGGAGAGCCACATTCAGAGTCTGATCCAGTCCCGGAAAGTATCCTGTCACAAGTGGGGCACTTTTGGGGTTCTTCTGTGGGAGGTTCTGGGTTTGAGAAGATGAGGAAGTGGCTCTGGTTATTTGCTTCTGTACCAGATCGGGAGGGTAGTTGCGTGATGCGAAAGCTGTTTTCAGGTTGTTGGTGTAATGGTTCAGGTATTCCGGACTGGAGCAGATTCGTTTGCCATGAAGACCTAGGCTGTAGGGAAGGGACCGTTTGATGTGGAATGGGTGGCAGCTGTCATAATGGAGGTACTGTTGCTTGTTGATGGGTTTGATGTGGACGGACGTGTGAAGCTGGCCATTGGACAGGTGGAGGTCAACGTCAAGGAAAGTGGCATGGGATTTGGAGTAGCACCAGGTGAATCTGATGGAACCAAAGGAGTTGAGGTTGGAGAGGAAATTTTGGAGTTCTTCTTCACTGTGAGTCCATATCATGAAGATGTCATCAATAAATCTGTACCAAACTTTGGGTTGGCAGGCCGGGGTAACCAAGAAGGCTTCCTCTAAGCGACCCATGAATAGCAACAAGATTTTCGCACAAATTCTATTCCAAAAAATGTCTTTTCCATAATTTTTTCTGATTGCCATATCTCGTTTGTTCGCTCGATGTAAATTGTATTGGATGGTGTTTGATGCATGTAACAAATCAAAAGCACAAGATTAGCTACAATTCTTTATGAAAATTTCCACAATGTGCATCTTACTAAAAAATTTTAATTCCTTTGAGCAGTACACAAGTGTTGTGACTCGCCGATCTTTCAAAGTGCCGCCGCGCAGTTACGCGCGTCCTCTACATGCGGCGCTGTCTGCCAGCCATGCAGCAGCAGTGCCACCTAAGCGGCCAGCCAGCCAGCGGCCGCTAGACTTGGACTCAGTTATGATTTGACTGTTAAAGTGTACACACTTCTTACTCTGTTTACTTGATCTGTGACTTTCATGTATTGCGACTTCCTTGATATATATTTGTTCAGCTTGAAGTTATAACAATTGGCGGTGAGGTAGTGATGTTTCTTTTCCATCGTTGACCCACGTGTTTCCATGGCTACTTTAGAGCAACTATTGCAAGGTCTCATAGAACAGCAAACGCCTCTCACAAATGTGATTCATGATTTCGTCGCGCCATCAAATGCTGGGCGTCTCTTGTCGTCCTCTCTACTTCCTTTTCCTCCTTACGACGAGATGGTGGAAGAGTGGTCTGATTACGAAAAAAGTCTTCGACAGCACTTCTTGGCATTTCATGTCATGGATGAACAAACACGTAAGTCTCTGTTCCTTTCATGGATTTCACCTCAAATGTATCGGTTGTTGTCACAATTGGCTCCGTTGAAAGATCCTGCATCTTTGTCCTTTGCTAAAATGTGCTCACTTCTGTCCGTCTATTTTCAAAAGCATACGCATGTGGTAGCCTCTCGTGTTGCCTTTTATTGTTGTCAAAAACAACTGAATCAATCTTATCGCGCTTGGGCTGCTGAACTTCACGGCCTCAGTACAAAGTGTCAATTTGTTACTGAAATTCACAAAGAATCGTACACCGATTCCATGGTACAGGATGCTATTATCCGATCGCCGCCCGACAAAGAAGTTAGGCAACGTGCCCTTCAGTTGGCAAATCTGACTCTAGATGAAGTCCTATCCATCGGTCAGTCTATTGAAATTTCTCATGCTGCTGGAGCGCAAATAGAGGCATGGGGCGGCGTCGGGGAAATACAACCTCTGTGCGATGTTGATGAAGCGTGTGGCGTGTCCCCACCGGCCAACATGGCCGCAGTACACTCCCAAGTGCAGCCTCGGCCTAACTGTAAACAAACCTCTAAGAAACTGCAGCAAAACCCACGGCAACTTCCTTCATGTCCACGGTGTTTTACAAAACATTCACGAGAAGATTGTCCACAACGTTGGCCCTTGTGTCACAAATGCAAAAAAAAAAAAAGTCATGTGTCATCCATTTGCAAATCTGACCACATACACGATGTTCATGAACATGACACTGATTCTGATTCTGTGTTGTCTGTCAATTGTACTTCTTCCCTTTCAGGGAAGTTATTCCTCACTGTCCTGTCCAAATACTTGGTCGAGATGTTCGCATGCAGGTGGATACTGGTTCTGCTGCCACTATCATAAATTCCCAGACGTATCTTCAGTTGGGTTCTCCAATCCTGTCACCTGTCACTAGGCAATTACAGACTTACAATAAACAGAAGATTTCTCTCTTGGGACAATTTGATGCTGAGGTATCTTACAAATCTGTCGTTCGCACTGTTCCCATATTTGTGGTCAACCATAGTAACGCGGAGAATCTTTTCAGTTTCGATGCCTTTTGCGTTCTTGGGTTCTCCATAGATGACTCTGTCACTATCGTCTCTGGTGCTATCCCTTATGCTCAAATGGATTCCTTGTTGACGACATTTTCGTCCCTTTTTTTCTCCTGGGTTAGGCCATGCAAACGACTTTGAAGCTCATATCACGCTCAAACCCACTGCTCGGCCTAAGTTTTTTCGGGCTCGGCCCATTCCTGTGGCCCTTCATGATCGGATCAAACGGGAGCTGGATCGTCTCACTGCTTCAGGGGTCTTGCTTCCTGTCACTTCCAGTGAGTGGTCCTCTCCTGTCGTTGTCGTTGCTAAGCCAAATGCTGATATTTGTCTTTGTGGCGATTTCAAAGCCACTGTAAATGCTCAATGCCTTATCGACACTTACCCTATGCCTCGACCTGAAGAATTGTTCACTAAACTTGCTGGAGGCCAGTATTTTTCTAAACTTGACCTGTCAGAAGCTTATCATTAACGTCTTCTTGACGCTGCTTCCCGGCAGTTTCTGGCCCTTAACACGCCTTTTGGCCTCTATCAATACCAACCATTGCCATTCGGGGTTGCCAGCGCCCCTGCTCTCTTTCAGCGATTCTTGGATCAATTATTGCTCACTGTCCCTGGGTGTATAAATTACCAGGACGACATTGTTGTCACTGGTTCCACCAGTGATGAACATCTTCAAAATCTCTGCACACTTTTTCATGTCTTACAGACTGCTGATCTTAAGTGCAATCTTCAGAAATCCAAATTTTTTCGGGCATCTATCACGTACTTGGGGATTCAACTCTCTAGGGATGGTATTCGTCTGCTTCAGCAAACTGTCGCTGTGATTGATGCCCTTCCTCGCCCTACGTCTGTTAAGGAACTGCAGGCCTTCTTGGGGAAAATAGCATACTATCACAAGTTTTTACTGTCTGCTGCTTCAGTGGCTCAGCCGTTGCATCGTCTGTTGCATAAAAACGTGCCTTTTCACTGGTCCGCGTCATGCGATGCGGCTTTCCAGAAATTGAAGACTATGCTGAAACAGGCCCCGTGCCTGGCTACTTATCGACCTGGCCAACATCCTGTTCTTGCCACGGGCGCCTCTCAATACGGGGGCGGTGCAGTCCTTGTGCACAGTTTTTCTGAAGGTTCTGAACAATCCCATTGCTTATGCCTCCAAAACGCTCACGGATGCCCAACAAAAGTATTCTCAAATTGAAAAAGAAGCTCTGGCCATTATTTATGCTCTTCATAAGTTTGGTGTTTTTCTCTATGGATCCAAAATTCGTCTTGTTACGGATCACAAACTACTTGTTTCCTTGTTTCATCCATCAATGTCACGTCCAAACAAAGCTGCACATCGCCTCCAGTGTTGGGCTCTTTACTTGTCTCATTTCAATTATGAGATTCATTTCCGGCTGACGGCTCAACATGATAATGCTGATGCACTGTCTCACCTTCCCATCGGTCCTGATCAGGCATTCGATAGGGACGAACTTTTGTGTTTCCACCTGGATGTTGCCGAGCAGCGGGTTGTGGACGGGTTCCCCATCACTGGGGACCGGCTGGCGGTTGCTACGGGTTCTGACCCTACCCTCTCCCGGGTTTTACGCTGTATTCAGAAGGGGTGGCCAGATCGTCCGTCCACTAAGACTTCTGATCCGTTGTGGAACTACTACACTTTGCGTTACCACCTCACGGCTAGGGATGGTGTTATCCTCCTTTCCACCAAAAATGCTTCGCCGCGTGTTGTGGTACCTGCGTCTTTGCATGCTTCGGTCTTGCGCCTCCTTCACCAAGGGCGCTGGGGTGTCTCTCGCACAAAATCTCTGGCGCACCATAACGTGTACTGGCCCGGCATCGACTCTGAAATCGCACACATGGTCGCTGCCTGCGGCCTTTGTGCATCACAGGCCACTGTCCCGAAGTCATCTTTGTCACCGTGGCCTTCGCCTGAGAAGCCCTGGGAGCATATTCATGCTGACTTCACGGGACGTTTTTTAGGTACTTATTGGCTTCTCGTTATTGACGCCTACTCTAACTTTCCTTTCATTGTCCGTTGCACGTTGCCACCGCGGCAACCACCAATGCTCTAGCTTGCATTTTCTCTTTGAAAGGCCTTTTCTCTACTCTTGTTACTGATAATGGTCCGCAATTTGCCTCTTCCAATTTTGCAGATTTTTGTGCCCGTCATGGCATGTCACAGCCCCTCCGTTCCATCCACAGTCAAACTGTGAGGTTGAATGACTGGTCTGCACATTTAAGGCTCAGATGAGGAAACTCCTGACTTCTGCTGCTGGTGATGCGCTTCTCCAATTTCTGGCTTCTCCAATTTCTGGCTTCTTACCGTTTCACCCCCATGGGCGACCACAGTCCGGTTGAGCTCTTACATGGCTGACAACCCTGCACGCTACTTCATCTTCTGTGGCCTTCCACCCCACGGCCGCGGGTGCCTTCACTTGGCCGGTTCACCGCCAACGATCTTGTATGGGTACGGGGATATGGCAGGCGGCCAAAATGGAGTCCTGGCCGCATCGTACGACGACACCGTGTTGCAGTGCGTCATTCGGACCAGCTTCGGCCTCGTGTGTTGGCAACGCCTGTTCCGGATGCTGCTACACCACCTTCGGCTCTACCTGACGCTCGGGATACTAGAATCTCTCATTACTCACAATGCAGTCCTCTCACTATCATATCGGTGCCAGCACAAGAACTGATGCCACCAGGAGACGTCCCCATGCAGAAACCAGATGACAATTATCTGTTGGAGCAACTCTACTTGCCTCCTCCTCCTACGTGCCTCCTCCTCCTACGGACGCGGACATATCGTCCATGTCTCCTGTTATAACAACCGGACTTGCCGCAACGGGCAGATTGGTGCACGGGGCCCCAGCAGATTCAACCCCCACGTCTCCTGTCATCTCGACCCGTTATCATCGGGGACACTTCCGTCTGTACGGGAAGCCGCCTCCTCGAGACTTTACAGCCAGTGAAACAGCACCTATGGATGTTAGCAATCTATACAGGCCACCTCCATCAAGACCTGTGCAAAAACTTCAAAGGGGGGGAAAAGTGTTGTGACTCGCTGATCTTTCAAAGTGCCGCCGCACAGCTATGTGTGTCCTCTACATGCAGCGCTGTCTGCCAGCCATGCAGCAGCAGCGCCACCTAAGCAGTCAGCCAGCCAGCAGCCACTAGACTCAGACTCGGTTATGATTTGACTGTCAAAGTGTACACTTGTCTTACTCTGTTTTACTTGATCTGTGTCTTTCATGTATTGCGTCTTCCTTGAAATATATTTGTTCAACTTGAAGTTATAACAAAAAGTTTTTTTAATTCGTGTCCCTCTTCAGAGGTGCCAGTTATAACATTATGTTTACTTTTGTGCATTAACATACAGCTATAATCGGCAGTGGAAATATATTTGCAGAGAAAAGCACACAAATATATATATATTGTAGTTTAGGCCAATAGACATAACTAGTTATTGTAGTGGTTTTGAATGTCTTCACTGGTCAGGAATTTTACACCGAATGTGTGCACCTGTTTCTTTTTGAATCATCTGATCAGCCTGAAGTTGCTTTGCAGAGGAGGGTAAATGACTATTGAAAATATAATTGTTTTTGGATAGCTCAACCTGAATTTCCTAAGGGACTGAAGTTTATCATGCATATACCAGTAGAATAAGATGCAGAGAAAATATTTAGCTGTATGCAGCTTCCGTCCGATTTTGATGAAACAAAATTGTACAACTGTTACGGCGCCTTCCCTGGCCATCAATGGCCTACGTTGGCCCCACATAGTGCCACCCCAAAACAGCAGGGAATCTCCACCTTTCTGCACGTGCTGGATGGTGTGTCTAAGGCATTCAGCCTGAAGGTTACCACCAAACACATTTCCCGCGGATGTGGGGTTGAAGGCATATGCGACACTCACCAGTAAGAGAACATGATGCCAATCCTGGCGGTCCATTCCGCATGTTGTTGGGACCATCTGTACCGTGGTACATGGTGTCAGGATTGCAAAGATGGACCTCGCCATGGACATCGGGAGTGAAGTTGCGCACAGTTTGAGTTGTAACAAGACGTTCTGTGGCTCTATGGAAAGCGTTATTCAACATGGTGACATTGCTGTTAGGGTTCCTCTTAGCCATAATCTGCAGGAAGTGGTCATTCACTACAGTAGTAGCCCTTTGATGGTGTGAGCAAGGCATGTCTTTGACAGTTCCTGTCCCTCTGTATCTCCTCCACATCTGAACGACATCGTTTTGGTTCACTCAGAGACACCTGGACACTTCCCTTGTTGAGAGCCCTTCCTAGCACAAAGTAACAATTTGGACATGATCGAACTGCGGTATTGACCATCTAGGCATGGTTGAATGACAGAAAACGTGAGCCGTGTACCTCCTTCCTGGTGGAGTGATTGGAACTGATCAACTGTCGGACCCCCTCCGTCCAATAGGTGCTGCTCGTGCATGGTTGTTTACATCTTTGAGCAGTTTTAGTGATATCTCTGAACAATCAAAGGGTCTGTGTCCGTGGTATAATATCCACAGTCAATGTCTGTCTTCAGGAGTTTTGGGAACCGGGGTGATGCAAATCTTTTTTTGAGGTGTGTATATTGAAATTTTGTTCACACTAAAAAGTAATGTACTCATATTTGAAATAGGAAACATTGTAGGAATAGTGTAGTTTCAGTATAATTAACAAAAATGTAATTAGTGTTGTTACTTATTTTTCCTTGAAAACAAGAGCTATGTCACCAATTTTATATCATATTCCATGCATTTCAAATGTAACCACCGGACGATGACACCGTTTTTAAAATTAACAGCAACTTCTGTATTTGTAATTAGTGATTTTACTATATGCAACAATACATCAGCTGTTAGCAAGAGTATATAAGACCCATGCGAAATCGTGTGGGGAAGCCCAGTACGATGATAATATCATGAGCAGCACTCTGTGCATAATAAATTCTACACCTGAAACAATAACAGACTTTTCGCATGTTTTGAGAACCACGGTGTTTTCTGTCATGTTTTCACTAAAGAAACTTACAGGAAACATCAACTGTGGTGAAGGAATGGAATGAAGATATGTTCTGGTCAACTTTTATTATTTTGAACAAATGGAATTACACCCACCACAGCTACCACTGACGAAATTAATATTTCATAAAGATGTTTACTTTCAATTAGTTTCTATTGACAACATTCATCCTCATCAAGGTGGTTACATCGCAGTGGGAAACTTTGTGAGTGGAGATAAAAAAAAAAGTTACCACCATGAGATGGACTTTCTGGATTGGATAACACTTCACTAACACTAACAACACTGACAACAGGGCCTTGTTCCTAATGCACTAATTTATGTTAGAAATGAAGCAAAATATGGTGTTGCTGAACTTTGTAATTTGATTGGGAAGATAAATATCTACTCATCGATTGGTGACAGGAGAAAACACATAAAAGATATGGAAATAGGCAAGCTTTCGGATTCAGTGGCTCCTTCTTCTGGCAGAAGGATTGAAGGGAAAGGAAAACGGATGAAGATAAATGACTGGTGAGCCTTAGGAAATCGGGAGAGTTATGGAAAAATTTCCCAGAGGTCAGGGAAGACTTACTGAGTGGAATGAGAAGCAAAGACTGATGTTTGGTGCTTGCACCAGACAGCATTTGGAAATCTGAGAACTTAAACATGGAAGATAGGCTATTAATGACAACAGAAATTACTAAAAAAGAATTCTTGCATGACTACCACCAACTTATCAGTTAGGATAAGTGGACATAGACAGAGGGTGTACACCAGAAACACACAGTATCCTGTTGCAGAGCACAAACTGCAGCATGACAGTCATGACTGTGATGGCTGTTTCACCACACGTCGTCTTCTTACTGACAGCAGTTTCTCAGAACTTTGCAAGTGCAAAGAGGCATTACAAGATGTATTTAGTTCCCAACACCCCACTGGCCTAAATTTATGTTAACTTCTGTCATATCAGTATTTCTTTTCAGTAATTATTCCTTTTCTTCATTCTTTTTTATTTTTCTACAGCCTTTATTTTCCTACCTGTCTATTACCCCTCTTTCCCCCTCCTCCATCACCTGCAGCTGCCCGACATTTATAATGCACTGAGCTTTCCACTCTTATTGACTCTTGCATGATATTTTTCCTGGGATCTCTGTCTTGATTAATATCCTATCTGGAATCGTATCTGGTGCAGACTCCAGCAATCAGTCTTTCCTTCCCATTACACCTGGTGAGTCTCCCCTGACCCAGCATTTTGGGCAAATTCTCTATTACTCCCCATTTTCTAAATCTTGCTAGTTCTTTTCTGTCATCGCTCTTCCTTCTCCTTCGACCCTTCTGCCAAAAGGAGCAGCCACTGACCCGAAAGCTTGCCCATTTCTGTACCTTTTATGTGTGTTTCCTTCTGCCAGCTCTTGGTGAATAGTTTTTTTTATCTATCCAATCTTATTATATTATCAAACATTAATTTTTTGTTTAACTTTTTACATTGGTAGTTTCACAATTGTGTTGCAGTTGACTCCGAAAAATTAAAGTTGATCGTATTGCGAGATATTTCGTGTGGAAGATCACTTTCAGAGAGTTCCTTCAGAAACCTGTCCTATCGTCAACAGATACATTTTCCATAAAGAGGATCGTGACAAGCATTGAAGGATGAAGTGATTGTAATTTAACTTGGACAAGACAGTGAACTCGTGATGATTATGAAATGTACAAGTTAGACATTGGAAGTTGGTGCACTTTTCTCTCTGACACGAAAATTGTCATACACGACATAGATGCATCTTGTATGTCATATTGTTGGATGTTAATTTGCATTTGAATGAACAGTATCTTCGTGCTTTTGCATTATAAACTAAGCAACATACAAGCAGCAATGTTTGCAATAAAAAATAGTGCTGGAACCATTATCAGTTGTAACAAAAGTGGTGCAAATATATTGAATCCAATGATGCACCAAATATAGTGATGTGTAATACTGTTAATGATAGTGTCTATAAGCTCTTAGGGAAATTAATGCTAGCAAATATAGTGTTGCGTGGTGCTTTTAATGAGCTTCATAGGATGACAGTCTTCTTCCTAAAGTAGTCTCAGAGCAGCAAGAAAGAGACTATGAGCAACAAAATTCTACCCAGTGCCATTAGTTTGGGGAAATGAGTAGATTATTCATCCACTCATATTGTTCCATAGGTGCTATTAAGGAGGAGAACCTTCAGTTATGTTGAATGAGTCAAGGTATACTCATATATTAACAAAAGGCAACCAAATCATAGAAACTTAGTCTGTACACTTTGGTAACATTAAACTGTCACTGTAGTGCTTGATACTGTTAATGTTCATATCAGCTAAATTACAAAGAAATCTGGTGCCTCCTCAGTTACAATGAATGCCTACTGAGTAGCATATTAACTCATTACATTGGTATTTATTGGAGAACAGAAAATTTCAATCCTTGAATCTAGATATTCATATAATTTACAGAAAGAGTGATAAATGAGATATGTTTTTAATATTTGCATAAAATGATGGAAATTCCCAATTGATTGCTTCATGTTGCAAGGGACTATGTTGAATAGCTTATGCATCATGGTGCATAACTCCATTCTAAACCCTACACAAAGAGGAAAATCAACATAGTAATTACCTTTGTGTTTTGTACTTTGAATTTAGTAAAACTAATTTAATTATCAAAACCATAAATCATTCAGGAGTAAATATATTGGGAAGTTATTGTAAGAATTCCACCACATTTATAAAGACTTCTGCACAATGTGTGATTATCTACTTTACACAGTATTCTTATTACTTGATTCTGCAGAATAAATACTTTATTTACAGGTACTGTAGCTGCACTATTCCAGAAGAATATTGCATAAGAGAACAAGGAGTGAAAAGATGCAGAATAAGCTGATACTTCTGTCTTTAGGTCAACACAATGAGAGCTGCTTCCAGTGACAAAAAATGCTGCATTGAGCTCCTTATTAGTTTCTGTACTTTGACTTCACCCCAACGAATTTTATACAGTGTGTTTCACTTATCTACCATTAAAATCTACCTCTGGTACTAGCAGCTCATTTTTGTTTGCATTAAATCATGAAGTATGATTTCTTATGAAATTAAGACTTAAACTGTTTTCTGGAAACCAGTTGTTAGCCTTTTCAGCTATCATCTGATCGTAAAGATAATTTAATGCTAGTTCCATCAACTTGGTTCAAAATGGTAATATTCTTCTAGAAGCAACACCACAACCAGGAAAGTTGCTACTTTTTAGTGAGTTAGTGAATTTTGTAATTGTAATGACAGAGGCTGTAGCAACGGCAGAGTGTTGTATCTAGAACCTTAGCATGCTCCACCAGCAGCTGCAGTTGGTGATATGCCAACATGGCACACAGTCGGAGTGGGAAGCTTCCCAGTTTGACCTACTGCCATCTGGGCAACAGCCGGGCCTAGGTCACTGGCTCCTGCTAGAGATGCTTCTGCATGACAGAAATGTGATTTATTCTGCATGGTTAGCCTCAGACATTTATATTTAAATCTGTCAAAGCCAGTCTGTCATTATCGAACAGCTGCGCTATCATGTCCAGTCTGTGCTAGAGTGTGCCATACTGATTACGCAGCTGCTACTACTGCCACTGGCCTATAACCTTCAACTGCTGCCACAAGGCTTCAAACCTCCAACTGGCACCTGAGCACCTGGGCTTTGGACAGCTCTGCTCTCTGCCACTCCACAGGTTTATGATACCTGTGCCTGGCCAACTTTACGTGCTCTGAGACTCAAACTGGTGATTTTTTTCACCCTGTGCTATGTGGCAAACTGCAGCCTGCTGTATGCTGAGTGACAGCAACCATTGCTGCGGCCGTCCCATCCTGTTACCACTGGAAACTCTAGACATACACTGACACGTTGGGGCAAGCACAGTAGGTGCTCGCTACAGCTGATGAGGCTGACACTGGGAGGTTGATGCACCATGAGATACCATGTTGATGTATGTGCTGTACTCACCAAGGATTGACACTTGTTGCAACAAAGACTGAATGGATGTAAATAAACAACAATAAAGTGGGCCTTCTAACCGTGATCTGCCTTTTTCTCTTCCACTAGAGAATCACTGCCCACACCAAACCATCCTAGAAACCCCCCATTCATAATCTGCTGCTAGGGGTAGAATTTTGGAAAATAGTGTTTGCTGGTGTTCCATGCAATATCTGTACGAGTAAATGTAATGCATCTGAATTTCGTTATAACAGGGTGTATTGTATGCTGCCTCTGTGAAGAAGTATTCATTGAATTTTGTGCCCAGTGATTTGAATGTGTCACTATTTTCACACAAGCTATTTTCTGGGGTTTAGCCATCTTCCCATAATTTCTCTCTTAACATGGTAATTGAATTACTTCTTTGGTATAGTATTTTTTACCCCTTGGAATATGTACATAACCAGTCAGTACATTGTATTAACATTTGACCATCATGACAATACAAACCATTAACTATTGTTTTTATAAGTGAATTGTTGAAAATTGTTGGGTGTACAAACAAATTTTCAAGGCTTTACACTGTGCTCCTCAACCTCTGAATGGAATTTTACTGTTTACTGTGGCAAATAGTCCAAAGCCAGACATCAAGAACTTCAGGTGCCATTAACTAGAAATTCAGCATGAAGGTCTTCACAAACAGTGATTCTCTTGTGAAGTCTTCATAATCTTACTAAAACTCTCTGCTTTATGAAATTTAATACACCTTGCACAGGAGGTCCACTAGTACTACAAGCTTGTGTGTGTGTGTATATATATATATATATATATTTATATATATATATATATATAAAAACAAAGATGAGGTGACTTACCGAACAAAAGCGCTGGCAGGTCGATAGACACACAAACAAACACAAACACACACACAAAATTCAAGCTTTCGCAACAAACTGTTGCCTCATCAGGAAAGAGGGAAGGAGAGGGGAAGACGAAAGGAAGTGGGTTTTAAGGGAGAGGGTAAGGAGTCATTCCAATCCCGGGAGCGGAAAGACTTACCTTAGGGGGAAAAAAGGACAGGTATACACTCGCACACACACACATATCCATCCACACATACAGACACAAGCAGACATATTTAAAGACAAAGAGTTTGGGCAGAGATGTCAGTCGAGGCAGAAGTGTAGAGGCAAAGAAGTTGTTGAAAGACAGGTGAGGTATGAGTGGCGGCAACTTGAAATTAGCGGAGATTGAGGCCTGGCGGATGACGAGAAGAGAGGATATACTGAAGGGCAAGTTCCCATCTCCGGAGTTCGGATAGGTTGGTGTTGGTGGGAAGTATCCAGATAACCCGGACGGTGTAACACTGTGCCAAGATGTGCTGGCTGTGCACCAAGGCATGTTTAGCCACAGGGTGATCCTCATTACCAACAAACACTGTCTGCCTGTGTCCATTCATGCGAATGGACAGTTTGTTGCTGGTCATTCCCACATAGAATGCATCACAGTGTAGGCAGGTCAGTTGGTAAATCACGTGGGTGCTTTCACACGTGGCTCTGCCTCTGATCGTGTACACCTTCCGGGTTACAGGACTGGAGTAGGTGGTGGTGGGAGGGTGCATGGGACAGGTTTTGCATCGGGGGCGGTTACAAGGATAGGAGCCAGAGGGTAGGGAAGGTGGTTTGGGGATTTCATAGGGATGAACTAACAGGTTACGAAGGTTAGGTGGACGGCGGAAAGACACTCTTGGCGGAGTGGGGAGGATTTCATGAAGGATGGATCTCATTTCAGGGCAGGATTTGAGGAAGTCGTATCCCTGCTGGAGAGCCACATTCAGAGTCTGGTCCAGTCCCGGAAAGTATCCTGTCACAAGTGGGGCACTTTTGTGGTTCTTCTGTGGGGGATTCTGGGTTTGAGGGGACGAGGAAGTGGCTCTGGTTATTTGCTTCTGTACCAGGTCGGGAGGGTAGTTGCGGGATGCGAAAGCTGTTTTCAGGTTGTTGGTGTAATGATTCAGGGATTCCGGACTGGAGCAGATTCGTTTGCCACGAAGACCTAGGCTGTAGGGAAGGGACCGTTTGATGTGGAATGGGTGGCAGCTGTCATAATGGAGGTACTGTTGCTTGTTGGTGGGTTTGATGTGGACGGACGTGTGAAGTTGGCCATTGGACAGGTGGAGGTCAACGTCAAGGAGGGACTGCGTCAGCTTTCAGACAACACCACATACAAAGTTTGCCAAGGTAACCCCATTCCCGATGTCCAGGCGGAGCTTCAAGGAATCCTCAGAACCTTAGGCCCCCTGCAAAACCTTTCACCTGACTCCATCAACCTCCTGACCCCACCGACACCCCGCACCCCTACCTTCTACCTTCTTCCTAAAATCCACAAACACAATCATCCCGGCCGCCCCATTGTAGCTGGTTACCAAGCCCCCACAGAACGCATCTCTGCCTACGTAGATCAACACCTTCAACCCATTACATGCAGTCTCCCATCCTTCATCAAGGACACCAACCACTTCCTTGAACGCCTGGAATCCTTACCCAATCTGTTACCCCCGGAAACCATCCTTGTAACCATTGATGCCACGTCCTTATACACAAATATTCCGCACGTCCAGGGCCTCGCTGCGATGGAGCATTTCCTTTCACGCCGATCACCTGCCACCCTACCTAAAACCTCTTTCCTCATCACCTTAGCCAGCTTCATCCTGACCCACAACTTCTTCACTTTTGAGGGCCAGACATACCAACAATTAAAGGGAACAGCCATGGGCACCAGGATGGCCCCCTCGTACGCCAACCTATTCATGGGTCGCTTAGAGGAAGCCTTCTTGGTTACCCAAGTCTGCCAACCCAAAGTTTGGTACAGATTTATTGATGACATCTTCATGATCTGGACTCACAGTGAAGAAGAACTCCAGAACTTCCTCTCCAACCTCAACTCCTTTGGTTCCATCAGTTTCACCTACTCCAAATCCCATGCCACTTTCCTTGACGTTGACCTCCACCTGTCCAATGGCCAACTTCACACGTCCGTCCACATCAAACCCACCAACAAGCAACAGTACCTCCATTATGACAGCTGCCACCCATTCCACATCAAACGGTCCCTTCCCTACAGCCTAGGTCTTCGTGGCAAACGAATCTGCTCCAGTCCGGAATCCCTGAATCATTACACCAACAACCTGAAAACAGCTTTCGCATCCCGCAACTACCCTCCCGACCTGGTACAGAAGCAAATAACCAGAGCCACTTCCTCGTCCCCTCAAACCCAGAATCCCCCACAGAAGAACCACAAAAGTGCCCCACTTGTGACAGGATACTTTCCGGGACTGGACCAGACTCTGAATGTGGCTCTCCAGCAGGGATACGACTTCCTCAAATCCTGCCCTGAAATGAGATCCATCCTTCATGAAATCCTCCCCACTCCGCCAAGAGTGTCTTTCCGCCGTCCACCTAACCTTCGTAACCTGTTAGTTCATCCCTATGAAATCCCCAAACCACCTTCCCTACCCTCTGGCTCCTATCCTTGTAACCGCCCCCGATGCAAAACCTGTCCCATGCACCCTCCCACCACCACCTACTCCAGTCCTGTAACCCGGAAGGTGTACACGATCAGAGGCAGAGCCACGTGTGAAAGCACCCACGTGATTTACCAACTGACCTGCCTACACTGTGATGCATTCTATGTGGGAATGACCAGCAACAAACTGTCCATTCGCATGAATGGACACAGGCAGACAGTGTTTGTTGGTAATGAGGATCACCCTGTGGCTAAACATGCCTTGGTGCACAGCCAGCACATCTTGGCACAGTGTTACACCGTCCGGGTTATCTGGATACTTCCCACCAACACCAACCTATCCGAACTCCGGAGATGGGAACTTGCCCTTCAGTATATCCTCTCTTCTCGTCATCCGCCAGGCCTCAATCTCCGCTAATTTCAAGTTGCCGCCACTCATACCTCACCTGTCTTTCAACAACTTCTTTGCCTCTACACTTCTGCCTCGACTGACATCTCTGCCCAAACTCTTTGTCTTTAAATATGTCTGCTTGTGTCTGTATGTGTGGATGGATATGTGCGTGTGTGCGAGTGTATACCTGTCCTTTTTTCCCCCTAAGGTAAGTCTTTCCGCTCCCGGGATTGGAATGACTCCTTACCCTCTCCCTTAAAACCCACTTCCTTTCGTCTTCCCCTCTCCTTCCCTCTTTCCTGATGAGGCAACAGTTTGTTGCGAAAGCTTGAATTTTGTGTGTGTGTTTGTGTTTGTTTGTGTGTCTATCGACCTGCCAGCGCTTTTGTTCGGTAAGTCACCTCATCTTTGTTTTTATATATAATTTTTCCCACGTGGAATGTTTCCTTCCATTATATATATATATATATATATTGCTCCTTCCCTCTTTCCTGATGAGGCAACAGCTTGTTGCGAAAGCTTGAATTTTGTGTGTATGTTTGCGTTTTTTGTGTGTGTGTATATATATATATATATATATATATATATATATATATATATAAAAAACAAAGATGAGGTGACTTACCGAACGAAAGCGCTGGCAGGTTGATAGACACACAAACAAACACAAACACACACACAAAATTCTAGCTTTCGCACCCAACGGTTGCCTCATCAGGAAAGAGGGAAGGAGAGTATATATACAAAGATGATGTGACTTACCAAACGAAAGTGCTGGCATCTCGATAGACACACAAACATACACACAAAATTCAAGCTTTCGCAACCAACGGTTGCTTCGTCAGGAAAGAGGGAAGGAGAGGGAAAGACGAAAGGATGTGGGATGTGGGTTTTAAGGAAGAGGGTAAAGAGTCATTCCAATCCCGGGAGTGGAAATGTAAAATTGAGAGTGGAATGATGAAATATTATGAAAATGACAGATTGCTACTCACCATATAGGGGAGTAGTAGAGTTACAGACAAGTGCAACAAAAAAAAGACTGCTATACATTTAAGCTTTTGGGTAAAAGGGACTCTTCTAAAGTAGAACACACACACACACACACACACACACACACACACACACACACACACACACAAAAACTACAATCTGAAACACAAAATGATTTTATCTGGCCACTAGGTCCGGCCTCAGTGGCCAGAGACAGTACCTTTTTGTGTGTGTGTGTGTGTGTGTGTGTGTGTTTCATAATTTGGAAGAAAGCCTTTTGGCTGCAACCTCAGAGGTATAGCAGCCTGCGACTTATTGTCTTCTTTATATAGTGATCAGCAATCTGTCCTTTCCATTATACTGTTGTTAATATATATATTACTCACTTTTGCAGCAGTGTGAGTTTCAAGATGAGGCAAAACTCCTGTGTTTTGTGTTGTAAAGGAACATATAAAAAAGAATTCAGCAGTTTTGATGTCATTGCTACTCTCATTTTCAGTTGGTGGCTTGTTCATGAGTTTTTGGAGACTATTTTTGTAACCATTGACAGCCTTTACATATGACCAGAGTTCCTGCTACAGCAGTTGTCGAAAGCAGCATCCATTGCTCTCTTGACAACTAAACACATTTCATGCAAGATCTCTCTATCTATAGTCCTATGCTTCGTTTTTTCATTTTACATCTGTTATGTAGTCGTGTATGTCTTTAGAAGTTGCTTTACACTGACTGTGTACCAGGGAGTGTGTCTACCATCATGAACAGTTTCGCTAGGTACATAACTATCAAGTGCCTTATGGTCACTGACAACTGTTACCATTATCACTATTAAACTGATATTGTGTTGTGAGAAGTGGGGGGGGGCTGTGAGGGGGGGGGGGGGGGGGAGAGAGAGAGAGTGCACAGTTTTACTATCACGAAGCTGTGGGTTGATAGGTATATGATTCCAGATGGTCTTTTAAAGTACCTACTGCTCTAATACAACTTTTAATAAACGCAGAGATACAGTTACATACTATGTTAGATATATTTAAATAATTGTGTGGATCTGGGATGTGAAAGTGCTGATATGTGGATGTATTCAGTAATAGTGCTAATATTGATATCTAGTATAATTAGCAGTTGTATTACTATGAGTACTAACACCCTCTACATTACATAACTAACAAATGGCTAGACTATGTCTATAAATAATGTAAACAGGCAGACAATGTAATATGTTAAAGTATGGAACTTCACTTCAACAGGTATCGCTCTCTTCATTTCATGTCTAGGGGATATCAATTAGTTCATTGTATCATTTTTGTATACAAAATTCAGACAAAAAGCTGTAGATACACTTTTGGGGTAGCACTTGTGCAAACAGTGATTGTGTGTGTCATTCTGCCATGCCCAAAGACCAGCAATTAGTAATTTATTTACGTTTTGTTTGTACAGTATAGAATAAAAATATTTGAGCATAAATTAATTTTCATAATTGCAAATTACTGTAACAAGTACATAAAAATCTTAAAAATGAAACTTATTATTTTATATCAACTTAAACAAACTGTGTCTAGCACTTTCTTTGTGCATAGGAAATGTAATAACCTTACTTTGTATCAAGTGTTTCAGAGAGAGAGAGATGATGATGATGATGTAAATGAATTGTACAGGGGGAGTCACTGCAAAAAAATTTTGCAGTACGAATGGAAGTGTGTAATGTTGTATGCAGTAAAGAGTTTCAATGTTACATGCGTGTAGGGATATGTGATAATCAAAAAAATATTGAATTTAGTTGTTGAAATTAAATCAGAAAGTGCTAGTTCCACATTGCAATCTGGTTTCGCAGGACAGAGCAGATCAGGTTGTGGAAAGGGCCCCAAATCAATTGCTGCTAGTTGCACAAACGTACAAACTTTATTTGCTAACATTTTTTAATCATAACTGTCCTTAAAAGAATTCAGGAACAATAAGGCTGAAGGCCAGAACACAGGTTATTAAAATTGTGTTAAGTAATGCACACGGCTGAAGGCCTTATCTTAAAATCTTTCACATAAGGTTTGGCTGAAGGCCACATACAGAACATTAAAACAAATTAAAATAATACATGGCTAAAGGCCTTGCACAGTACTTGAGACAAAAGAAAATGAAAATTCCAAACAACAGAACAGTGGTTCTCAAAAGTGTTCCAATGATCAGCCTGGGGAGGAAACTCTAACAACAGGTTAGGTGAGACAGGCAGCCAAGCATAACACTACATAATCGGGTGGCAGTACGACCTAGGGACGGCTGAGGAACCAACCAGCAACCTAATCAATTCCCTTCCACCCAGCCAACAGCACGGCGACCAAAAATATCAGTGAGGACGAAGATCGCAGCAGCACTACATCTAGATAACTGGCATCTAAGCACAGTCGAGGCACAATAATCACTCAGAGAGAGAGAGAGAGAGAGAGAGAGAGAGAGAGAGAGAGAGAGAACATCAGCAAGCTGTCAAACTACATGTCATGCCGAACAACATCAACAAGGTGAGGCAAACACACTATTAAGTTACAATCATTCGCATAATTAAACACCATACAGGAAGACGGCCGCAAAATTTGCTGACTCCAGCACACCATACGTTGCTGCTTGCGGGAATGGCCCAGGAAGCAATAACCGGCAATGAACGAAGTGATGTCACAGCAGTTGAAGTTCCGTAACAGGTTAACTGATTACTCAACTCCAGTATCCAGGTTCGGTGGGCAACGAACTTTGCAGCTCTCGCAGCTGGAGCCTCACAACTGACTGTGCGTGCATGCCGCCAGTGCCCCCGGCATTACCACATGCTGCGGAGACTTCCTTGCTGCTCTGTCACAACTGACCAACTGCCTACTCCAGTACACATACAGCTTTCATCTCCCCAATGAAAATCACACAAGCTACACACAATTCCATGTAAACACTTGCACCAAGAACTCCGACAATCCTAAAACCAATCACCATGGAACACCAAGGAGAAATGATAAGTCACACACATAGTGTTTCCTAAGCGGTCGGTGACCAAATACCCATCGTCTGATGAGACGACTGAACGACCAACCGAGGTCGTCCCCACTCAAATTATGAGTGTCGGCAACGGTCGGGTGAGTCTTGGTTGGCCGGAGCTCGCTGCAGCTCCAACCCGACTCAACTCGATGTCTATTCAAAACTCGAAGACACGGCGACCCGGGCACACTGGCTGGGACCCAAACTTGCCCATCGGTGATGACATCTCTGCATGAGGAAGGAACCGACCCACATCTGGCAAGATGACCAACTGACGAGACCCAGAAACGGTTAAAAGACCAAATACACGTTGCTCAATGAGATGACCAACCGACGGTTGTTCCCGCTCTAATCTCCTTCCATCGGACAGTTCACGTGTGTGGCCAGCGGTTGGCAAGTACTGTCTGTCTGTGCCTCACTGGCACTCCGTCCCCGACTGAACTTGCGAAACACAACGAACCGGAAATACTAGCGTTCGCTTCAAAGATAATGCAACAGTGCTCTTATTGATAAGCCCTGCTGCTGCTGCCGTCTCTCGGGCAGGTAAGACAGGAACTTAGTGATGCCAGTAAATCGAATAAGAAAATGAGGTGGCAGTACCGTAAAGAGAAGATGACAACATTAAGCGGCTTGAACACGAGCCACGCACAGCTCACACACGTTTGCAAAACGATAAAAATCCAAGCTGTTTACATAATGACTATAGTCAACAATTGTTGAGAGCATCAATTCAATATGATTAGTACAAAATATGTTTCACTTCCTGCTCTTGAATAATTTTAAATATGTTGCAACAAACTTGTTGTTTTGGTTACAGATAAATTCTGTATAAATTCAACAAAAGGAGGAGCATTGCAATATGCACTCAAGCTTAGAGGGTCATGAGCTGCAAACAAATAGGTCGTGTGTGAATGAGTTTGTTGAGTTTTTATGAGCTACACCAGATAACTTTCGTATATAAACCATGAAGGAACATGCTGACAACCAACCATCCAGTAACTACTCAGGTGGAGAGAGAGAGAGAGAGAGAGAGAGAGAGAGAGAGAGAGAGAGAGAGAGAGAGAGAATGTGTGTGTGTGTGTGTGTGTGTGTGTGTGTGTGTGTGTGTGTGGTGGCACTGTTATATGTAATAATTTAGGCTGCTGTTAGAAACAGAGATGATAATGTTGCAAATTTGTATCATTTAGGATGGACTCAGATTTGGAGTGTTGGAAGACTGAGTAGTTTTTGCTTTTGAGTTGGATGCTATTGTTGTTTAAATGAGGTGATGTTTCAAGTAGACAAGGGTTGGTGCTGATGTGATGTGTGGTATTTTATGTATGCTAGTGTTTTAGTGTTATCCTTGAATCTCGTGTCAACTGATCAACCTGCCGAACTTGTGTAGAATCACAACATGATGTGGCTCAAACATTTAATCTTGTGTGCACCTGTATAGTCTGCGGGTTTTCATATATTGCTAGTGTGAGGTAATGTCCACACAATGTTGTTATCAGTCATGAAAGATATGTTAACACCTTTGTGTTTAAAGACATTGACAATTTGATATGAAATATCACCCAGAAAGGGGCTGTGTGGATGGTTTTATTCTCATTGAGTTTTTCGTGGTGTGGATGCCTCAGCATTATTGATTGTTTTATTGTA
This sequence comes from Schistocerca piceifrons, assembly GCF_021461385.2. NCBI lineage: Eukaryota > Metazoa > Arthropoda > Insecta > Orthoptera > Acrididae > Schistocerca > Schistocerca piceifrons. The sequence continues at coordinate 1,107,425,314 of NC_060139.1, forward strand.
TGTATTGTAGAGCTACTATAACCATGTGCATTGCCTGTTTGTTTCCCTTTTTATTTCTTGTGTAAACGTAAGTTTGTGAAGTGGTATTTGCCCAGCACTTTTTACCAGATACTAGAATGCTGCCGTCTTTGGGCTGTGGGGTGACAAGAAGAGTTGTAAGTTTTTGAAAACAGCCACAAATCATGCTTTGTATTTTTTATTGACCAGATTTGCTCTTCAAATGAACAAGAACATCACCAGTACATACAGATTAACGTTGGCTGACAGCATTAAAAATTGTGTTTAAAATTGGCTGATGGCTCTAAAGATTAAAGCTACTGTACTACAGTACCTAAACTTACATTTAAAGTACTTTAAACATCCTTTAAACGTAAGGATAGGTACTTTAGTACAACCAGTTTAATCATTAGAGCTGTCAACCAACTTTAAACTGTATATTTGGATGATTTTCTTGTTCATTTGATGAGCAAAATTGTTCAATAAAAGACATGACTTGTGGCTGTTTTAAAACTTGGGTTTAACTGGAGTTCCCCCTGTGTGCAGTGCCAGCTCTTCCTAAAGAAGAGTTTTGGTTGGTAATGTGTGTTGTAGGTTTCCTAATAACTGCAAATTGTTGTTTATTATCCATTATTCTAATGGTAATATATAGCAAGTCATCTATTTGTAGTTCTACAGTGAAAATTGTTTGACAGTTGGTTTATTCACTGATATCACCTTTAGTGCCATTCATTAAAATTACAGCATCATCTGCATGATTACAGAAGCAAATAATGTTTTTTGAGGATGTGGTGGTGAGAATTAAGGCTCTTATCTTCTAAGTTCTTTATGAATATTTCAGCCAAGCCATGTTTTTGCTTGTAGAATTTATTGATGAATTTAATTAGAATTGTGTGAGAATGTGAATTCTAGCAGGTGCAACACTTCCATAATGTTTGAGAGATCTATTTTTCACAATAATGAAACAATGGAAACTCCAGGTTGGAATATCAATAATGCAAGGAAAAGGATATATTGCTACTTACCATAAAGATGACGCATTAAGTTGCAGACAGGCACATTTAAGAGACACTTAAACACTAGCTTTTGGGCACATATTCACCAGAAAAAGAAAAAGAAAGGGAAAAAGAAACACACACCATTCGTTTACTCAAGCAGGCACACGTCATGCACACAACTGCCAACTCCGGCAGCTTGGACTAAAATGCAGCTTTCACATGGAATGGAACCAGCAATGTGGAGGAGTTGGGTAAGGTGAAAGAATGGAACTATATGGTTGGGGCGAGAGGGGAGCGCTGTCTGCTGAAGTGTGTAGGGCTAACAGGTGCAGAATTACGAGGTTGTGCGTCATGAGGTGGGAAAAAGTAGAGGAGTGGCGAAAGTTGGGCAGTGGCGTTGGCAGAGAGAAGCATTAAGAGGGTGGGAAACAAAAACAGGGAGGAAGTGGTAGGACAGAGGGAGGTGGAAACTGTTGGGTGGAAGGTGTTGGCACAGTATGTTCGAGGTCAGGATGATTTTGGGAGCGGAGGATGCCAGGATAACTCCCATCTGCGCAATTCAGAAAAGCTGGTGGTGGAGGGGATGATCTGGATAACTTGGGTAGTGAAGCAGCCATTGAAATTCAGCTGCATGTTGTGCCACAGGGTGGTCTACTTTGCTCGTGGCCATAGTTTGGCGGTGGCCATTTATCCTGGTGGACTGCTGATTGGTAGTCATACAAATATAAAAAGCTGTGCAATGATTGCAGTAGAGTGGGTATGTGACATGGCTGCTTTCCCAGGTACCCTGGCCTCTGATGGGGTAGGGTAAGCCTGTCACAAGACTGGAATAGGAAGTGCTGGGTGGATGGATTGGCCACATGTTGCACCTGGATCTTCCATAGGAGTGTGATCCTTGTGCATGAGGTTGAGATTGAGAGTCGTATAAGGATGGACTAGAATGTTGTGAAGGTTGGGTGGGCAAGGGAACATCTTCAGTTAGATGTACCCAATTTCAAGGCATGGTAATAGGTAAAGGAAGCCCTGGCCTCTCCACCAAATACAGACCCAAAACATACCCGTAATACTGTTGTTAACCTTTCCACCAGAACCCTCAGCACCATGGAAGTTTCAGTCCTATCCTATGTCCTCACTTTTGAGCCCTACACCCAAATTTAACCGAGCTGGACTTTTCAGGAGCCCACTCAACCAAACCCCTCAGCACCACGGGAGTTTGTCCTATCCAGTGTCCTCACTTTTGAGTTCTACGCCCAAATTTAACCGAGCTGGACTTCTCAGGAGCCTACTCAACCAAAGCCAACCTATTCCAGTTCATACCACTATCCAATCATGATCCTTCCCATCCTCCCACCTAACCACATGCTATTCACTTGCAGGAATTCCTTACCTCTTGGCCTCGCCATCCTTTCCCAGGTCCCTTCCTCAGAACACCAACCCTTCAGCAGAAGAAAGAATAGCCTTACAAAACAAATCCTGACCTGATAATCCTACCCGCAGACAAAGTTTCCACCACTGTCGTTATGAATGGCAGTGACTACTTGGCAGAAGGCTTCTGCCAATTATCTGACTGCACCTATAAACTATGCCAGAGTGATCTCATCCCAGAAGTCCTATACAACTTCGAATCCTTGCTGAAAAGTCTTAGCCCCTTCCCGGAACCTCTCCCCTGAATCCATTTCCCTGCTCGCCCCTGTGACACTCTGCACAGCCACCTTCTATATGCTCCCCAAAATCCACAAACCCAACAATCCTGGATTCTCCATTGTGGCTGGTTGTTATGCCCCATCTAAAAGAATTTCGGCCCTCATTGATCGACACTTGCAGCAATTGCCTGTAATCTAGCCTGCCACGTCAAGGATACCAACCACTTCCTTCACTAACCCTCCAGCATCCCCTTTGCCTCCTGGATTCATATTCATCACTGTTGATTCCACCTCTCCATGCATCAACATCATTCATGCCCATGGTCTTGCCACTATTACACACTGACTTTCACTACATCTTTCAGACTCCAACCCCACTACCTCAGACATCTTACTAACTTTATCCTAACTCACAACTACTACTTCTTTGAAGGTAAGGTATACAGACATATCCACAGCACAGCCATCTGCAAATACGTGGCACTCTCCTACGCCAACCTGTTTAGGGGCCATCTGGAGAAGACTTTCATAGCCTCCCGAAATCTCAAACCCCAGTCTGGTTCAGGTTCACTGATGATCATGATGTGTACTCAGGGCCAAGTCACTGTATCTTCAGTCCTTTAAACAGTACCTGCAGTATGGCAGCTGTCATCTCTTTCACACAAAAAATCCCTCTGGTACAGCCTGACCACCCAGGGATGGCATATCTGCAAGCTGAGGGTCTCACCAAGGCCTTCACAGACAGACACTGTCTCTGTCCTAGTCCACCAACAGATCTCCTGTGCCATTTCCTATCACACCCCCAATTATCCCACCACCCCAAGAATCAACCACAAGGGATGCCCTTCATCAACAAATACCACCCTGGACTTGGACAACTGAACAACATCCTTCACAATGGCTTTAATTACCTATCATCATTTCTTGAGATGAGGGACATCCTACCCAAGATACTTCACACCCCTTCTAAAGTGGTTTTCTGTTGTCCACCCAACCTCATCATCATCATCATCATCATCCGAGTCCATCCCTATGCCACTCCCAATCCCTTGCCACAAGGATCATATCCCTGTGGGAGACCCAAGTGCAAGATGTGGCCTGTCCATCCACCCAGCACTTTCTCTTCCAGTCCTGTCACAGGAAACCAGGTGTCTGTGAAAGCAGCCATGTCATATACCAGCTCTGCTGCAATCATTCCACAGCTTGATATTACTACCAACAAGCTGTCCACCCTGGTGAACAGCCACCGCCAAACTGTGGCACAACAAGCAGCTGAACATAACGTGCTTGACTTAAGTGGCTGCTTCACTGCCAGACTATTCTGAATCCTCCCCTCTACCATCAGCTTTTCTGAACTACGCAGATCAGAATGATCCTTACAGCACATTCTCTGCTCTCGAAATTATCCTGGTCTCAATCTACAGTAACGTACTGTCTCCACACCCTCCATCCAGTATTTTCCATTCCCTCTGTACAATCACATCCTGTCTATTTTCATTTCCCAGCCTCTTTGTGTGCCTACCTCTGCCAGTGCATCCGTCCATCTTTCCCCACTTCATTTCTTTTTTTGTTCCTTTTTTTTCCCCCACCTCCATGCCCCACAACTTCCCAACACTGCATCTATTGGCACTCTAACCCTGCACACTGTACCAGGCAGTGTTCTTCACCCCCCCCCCCCTCCCCCCGGTGCTCTTGCATCTCTTCACCTTCCCAACACCCTCCAGATTTCTGCTTTAATTCCATGTTACAGTTGCATTCTGTTTCGAGCTCCCAGAGTTGGAGGTCATGTGTGCATGAGGTGTGCTTGCTTGTGTGAGTGAATAGTGTATGTCTCTCTTTCTTTTTCTGATGAAGTCTGTGGCTGAAAGCTAATGTGTAAATGCCTTTCAATTCTGCCTGTCTCCAACCTAACGTGTCATCTTTATTGTAAGTAGCAATCTACATTTTCCGCACATTATTTAACAATAAAGGAAATTGCTGGATGAAAAAAATGAGGGAAAGGCATAGATCTCTTTTTACAAGGATATAGGACATGTCAAAGTATTTACAAATTTAGCTCAATTTAAAATAAGCTAATTCATATACACATATATTTACAGGCTTCTAGTTAGACACAGTCATTAGGTTTACTCCTAGTATCCAATACTTTTTTTTTACAAATAACTTATTTAATAATGTAATGCCACATCGTTCAGTCATATCTCACTATCAGTTACTGCACACACTATACACACATTGTTTCATAACACTTGGCTCACTACACACACACACACACACACACACACACACACACACACACTGGTGATCTCTGGGTCATTTTCTGTACCGCAACTTCCCATTTGCTATCCTGAAAAACTGAGTCACCATCCCTCCATAATGAGTGAGATGTTGAGCTCAGAAAGAGGAAGGGGTGTTAGTATTGTGCCATGCATAACTTTGGGGTGGATAAGTATTTCTAGAAAGGAAAAAAAGACGGAAAAAAACACAAAGTGAAGGTATTATGTGGAATGTTGGATATTTGATTATTATTATTACTATTTATTTGTATAACATTTTTTTTATCAAACCCCTACTCTGTTTTAGCTAAGTAATCCTTCAATGTATAAAATGTATTACATAACGGGTACTTTTTAGCTGCCATTTTAGATAAGTGTATTTTTGCAATTTCTTTCATCTCTTTTGGTAATTTATTGTACAGTTTTATTCCTTGGTAGAAAATGCTGTTTTGACTTCTTTGTTTATTTTTTCTTGGTTGAGTCTCTCTCTTGTTACATGGTCATGGACAGAGCTGTTTGTGCAGTAATTACCAATGTTATTTTTGATGATGAGTACAACTGACTGGCAGATGTATTCACATGGAGCAGTTAAAATCCCGAGTGTTCTGAACAGATCTTTGCAATGAGCTCGACTACTATCTTTAGTTATTATTCTTATGACTCTTTTCTGGAGTTTGAAAATTGTGTTCATATTTTGTGCATTTGTTCCCCTAAAAAGAATGCCATAGCTAAGAATTGAGTGTACATATGAATAATATGTAACTAAAAGACATTGCACGTTATACACTTACGAGAGGATTCTAAGGGCACAACATGCTGATGACATTCTGTGTGCAAGTACCTTAGTGTCTTCACACTACTTCAACTGAGAATCAATATTCATTCCTAGAACTTTTGCATTTGTTACACAGTCTATAGAGGAGCCATATACATTTAATTTAACGTTGTAATTTTTCCTCTTCAAACAGAAATTCATGGCATTAGTTTTCTTTATGTTCAATGTCACTTTCTTACTTATTGACCAATCATAAACTTCCTTGAGAGTTTCATTTGCTTGCCTGTTTTGACTGTGCTGGAAATGTCCCTGATGTGAAGGATTCATTTATTATATTTGTTAAGGGGCCTTGTATAAGCCCTGTGCATTGTATCAGTACACACATTGATACTTCATCTAAGCCTACTGACTTTTTATTTTTTAGTTTTTGAATTGTTTTACTGACTTCATTGTCTGTGATTGGAAGTAACATCATTGTATTTAGTACAACATTATTTACAAGTGTTATATTTGTTTGGGGGAATGTTTGCTGTAACTTCTATGCAATACTTCAAAAATGCTCGTTACATAGTTTAAGTGCTGTGGATCATTTATTACTTTATCCCCCTCCTTTAGAAGTATGTTATTCTGTGTTTGTTTGCCCCTCTTCTTTTCCCTTTCTATAACATCCCAGACTTTTATTCTCTACATTATGTATTATTTTGTCATTAAATGACTTTTTTGCAGTCATCAGCACCTTCCTATAGATATTTTTGTATTTATGATAGAAATTTAAGAATTCTGGCTTCTTAATACATGCTGTTATCCATCTGTTTTTGTGGGATGTTGAGACAGACATGCATACTTTTGGAAATGCCTTTTCAAAGTTCAATTTAAACAGCATGGAGAATTTAGAGAATTTTATATTCACATTGGTTTCCTTATACACTTCATCCCAGCTTTGTTTTTCAAGTTCCTTTGAAAAATCTTTAATTTTGATTTCTGTTAGTTGTCATTTGTAGGCTTGTAGTTGAGGGAATGATTCGATGCCTGACTTTACTGTTGTTATTTGACAGATATGGTCTAATAGTCAGAGATCTTTTACAGCTACATCACATTTTTCCCTGTCCATATTTGTGACCACATGGTCAATTACTGATGAAGTCATTGTGGTAACCCTTGCTGCACTATTGACCAATAGGGACATGCCAAAACTTTGAAGGATATTTATGAAGGTGCTGCTGGATTCATTTATGATGTTAGTGTTGATGTCCTCCCCCCATGAACCTTGCCGTTGGTGGGGAGGCTTGTGTGCCTCAGCGATACAGATAGCAGTACCGTAGGTGCAACCACAATGGAGGGGTATCTGTTGAGAGGCCAGACAAACACATGGTTCCTGGAGAGGAGCAGCAGCCTTTTCAGTAGTTGCAGTGGCAACAGTCTGGATGATAGACTGACCTGGCCTTGTAACACTAACCAAAACGGCCTTGCTGTGCCAGTACTGTGAACAGCTGAGAGCAAGGGGGAACTACAGCCGTAATTCTTCCCTAGTCCCCCATTCGGATCTCCGGGTGAGGACTACTCAAGAGGACATTGATATCAGGAGAAAGAAAACTAGTGTTCTATGGGTCGGAGCATGGAATGTCAGATCCCTTAATCAAGCAGGTAGGTTAGAAAATTTAAGAACGGAAATGAATAGGTTAAAGTTAGATATAGTGTGAATTAGTGAAGTACGGTGGCAAGAGGAACAAGACTTTTGGTCACGTGAATACAGGGTTATTAATACAAAATCAAATAGGAGTAATGCAGGAGTAGGCTTAATAATGAAAAAAAAAAAGGAGTGCAGGTAAGCTACTACAAACAGCATAGTGAACGCATTATTGTGGCCAAGATAGAAACGAAGCCCACGCCTGCTACAGTAGTAAAAGTTTATATGACAACTAGCTCTGCAGATGACAAAGAGATTGATGAAATGTATGATGAGAGAAAAGAAATTATTCAGATAGTGATGGGAGATGAAAATTTAATAGTCATGGGTGACTGTAATTCGGTAGTAGGAAAAGGAAAAGAAGAAAACGTAGTAGGTGAATATGGATTGGGCATAAGAAATGAAAGAGGAGGCCGCCTGGTAGAATTTTGCACAGAGCACAACTTAATCATAGCTAACACTTGGTTCAAGAATCATGAAAGAAGGTTGTATACATGGAAGAACCCTGGAGATACTAAAAGGTATCAGATAGATTATATAATGGTAAGACGGAGATTTAGGAACCAGGTTTTGAATTGTAAGACATTTCCAAGGGCAGATGTGGACTCTGACCACAATCTATTGGTTATGACCTGTAGATTAAAACTGAAGAAACTGCAAAAAGGTGGGAATTTAAGGAGATGGAACCTGGATAAACTGAAAGAACCAGAGGTTGTACAGAGTTTCAGGGAGAGCATAAGGGAACAATTGACAGGAATTGGGGAAAGAAATACAGTAGAAGAAGAATGGGTAGCTTTGAGGGATGAAATAGCCAAGGCAGCAGAGGATCAAGTAGGTAAAAAGACGAGGGCTAGTAGAAATCCTTGGGTAACAGAAGAAATATTGAATTTAACTGATGAAAGGAGAAAATATAAAAATGCGGTAAATGAAGCAGGCAAAAAGGAATACAAACGTCTCAAAAATGAGATCGACAGGAAGTGCAAAATGGCTAAGCAGGGATGGCTAGAGGACAAATGTAAGGATGTAGAGGCCTATCTCACTAGGGGTAAGATAGATACTGCCTACAGGAAAATTAAAGAGACCTTTGGAGATAAGAGAACGACTTGTATGAAGATCAAGAGCTCAGATGGAAACCCAGTTCTAAGCAAAGAAGGGAAAGCAGAAAGGTGGAAGGAGTATATAGACAGTCTATACAAGGGCAATGTATTTGAGGACAATATTATGGAAATGGAAGAGGATGTAGATGAAGATGAAATGGGAGGTATGATACTGCATGACGAGTTTGACAGAGCACTGAAAGACCTAACTTGACACAAGGCCCCGGGAGTAGACAACATTCCATTAGAACTACTGACAGCCTTGGGAGAGCCAGTCCTGACAAAACTCTACCATCTGGTAAGCAAGATGTATGAGACAGGCGAAATACCCTCAGACTTCAATAAGAATATAATAATTCCAATCCCAAAGAAAGCAGGTGTTGACAGATGTGAAAATGACTGAACTATCAGTTTAATAAGTCACAGGTGCAAAATACTAACATGAAATCTTTACAGATGAATGGAAAAGCTGGTAGAAGCCGACCTTGGGGAAGATCAGTTTGGATTCCGTAGAAATATTGGAACACTTGAGATAATACTGACCCTACGACTTATCTTAGAAAATAGATTAAGGAAAGGCAAACCTATGTTTCTAGCATTTGTAGACTTAGAGAAAGCTTTTGACAATGTTGACTCGAATAATCTCTTTCAAATTCTGTAGGTGGCAGGCGTAAAATACAGGGAGTGAAAGACTATTTACAATTTGTGCAGACACCAGACGGCAGTTATGAGTCGAGGGACATGAAAGGGAAGCGGTCGTTGGGAAGGGAGAGAGACAAGATTGTAGCCTCTCCTCGATGTTATTCAATCTGAATATTGAGCAAGCAGTAAGGGAAATAAAAGAAAAATTTGGAGTAGGTATGGAGAAGAAATAAAAATTTGAGGTTCGCCGATGACATTGTAACTGTCAGAGACAGCAAAGGACTTGGAAGAGCAGTTGAATGGAATGGACAGTGTCTTGAAAGGAGGATATAAGACGAACATCAACAAAAGCAAAATGAGGATAATGGAATGTAGTCGAATTAAGTCAAGTGATGCTGAGGGAATTGGATTAGGAAATGAGGCACTTAAAGTAGTAAATGAGTTTAGCTATTTGGGGAGCAAAATAGCTGATGATGTTCGAAGTAGAGAGGATATAAAATGTAGACTGGCAATGGCAAGGAAAGCGTTTCTGAAGAAGAGAAATTTGTTAACATCGAGTATAGATTTAAGTGTCTGGAAGTCGTTTCTGAAAGTATTTGTATGGAGTGTAGCCATGTATGGAATTGAAACATGGACGATAAATAGTTTTGACAAGAAGAGAATAGAAGCTTTCAAAATGTGGTGCTACAAAAGAATGCTGAAGATTAGCAGTGAGGAGGTATTGAATACAATTGGAGAGAAGAAAAGTTTGTGGCACAACTTGACCAGAAGAAGGGATCGGTTGGTAGAGCATAGTCTGAGGCATCAAGGGATCACAAATTTAGCATTGGAGGGCAGCGTGGAGGGTAAAACTCGTAGAGGAAGACCAAGAGATGAATACACTGAGCAGATTCAGAGGGATGTAGGTTGCGGTAGGTACTGGGAGATGAAGAAGCTTGCACAGGATGGAGTAGCATGGAGAGCTGCATTAAACCAGTCTCAGGACTGAAGACAACAACAACAACAACAACAACAACAACAACAGTGTTGATGTTAATGTCCCCACACAGAATTATGTTGACCTTTGTACTTGAGACTTTATGTAGAACTTTGAAAAAAGTGTCCACACTACCATTGGGAAATTTATACACTCCCTTGAAGTAGTTCTGCAGTAAGAGTTTGCCTTTTCATACAATGATAATACTACATGTTGGATTTCTGTGTCTCTGCACCAGTGCGGAGTAATACAAACTACTGTGCAGTTCAAAGATTGTAGCTCAACTTCTAATAGTTGTATTTTATTTTTTATTGATTGCATCGAGTGACATTATACTGAGTGCACTATCCGAAAATTACCTCTAGCAATTAAACAGAGAACCGACTCGCGGAGATAACATCTTGGACCTACTGATAACAAACAGACCCGAACTTTTCGACTCGGTAAGCGCAGAACAGGGTATCAGTGATCATAAGGCCGTTGCAGCATCCCTGAATATGGAAGTAAATAGGAATATAAAAAAAAAGGAGGAAGGTTTATTTGTTTAGCAAGAGTAACAGGAGGCAGATTTCAGACTACCTAACAGATCAGAAATGAAGATTTCTGTTCTGACACTGACTATGTTGAGTGTTTATGGAAAAAAGTTCAAGGCAATTGTAAAATCCTTTTAAGACAGGTACGTGCCGAGTAAATCTGTGAGGGACAGGAAAAACCCACTGTGGTTCAACAACAAAGTTAGGAAACTACTGTGAAAGCAAAGAGAGCTTCGCTGCAAATTTAAATCCAGCCAAAACCTCTCAGACAAACAGAAGCTAAACGATGCCGAAGTTAGTGTAAGGAGGGCTATACGTGAAGCGTTCAGTGAATTTGAAAGTAAAAGTCTATATACCGATCTGACAGAAAATCCGAGGAAGTTCTGTCGTACATTACATCAGTAAGTGGATCGAAACAGCATATCCAGACACTCTGGGATGGCATTGAAACAGAGGATGACACGCATTAAGCTGAAATACTAAACACCTTTTTCCAAAAGTATTTGACTTGTTGCCCCACTGCACACTGTTAATGAAGGTATGAGCATATGGAAAAGGTTCCCAGATATGTGAGTGGGTCAGAAACTTCTTATGTAATAGAACTCGATGTGTTGTCTTTGAAGATGAGTGTTCATAAAGAAAAGTTCATTATCAAGAGTGCCCTAGGAAGTATGATAGGACTGTTATTTTCTATATACAAAAGTTTTCTGGTGGACGGGGTGGACAGCAATCTGCAGTTGTTTGCTGAAGGTGCTATGTAGTGGCACCACCGTGTAGTATAGGGAATTTTGTGCGATATTCGGAGTTACAGCCAGGTGCGGGCCAGATTGCTGTAAGTTACACATACCAGCAATTGCGAAGTCATAGAGAGGCCACAGGGGCATAGAACTGCCTGAGAGGGTGCACACAGCAGTTTGCATGGCGCAAGTCGCAGGCAGAAGGGTTCCAATGGCCAGCCTAGCATGTTATGTGTATGTGACTCGGAGCAGCATGTTAACAAAACAGAGGCGCACAGCTGAGTATAAATAGGTGCTGTTTTCTAACGAGATTCATTGAAGTGTGACAGCTCTCCTGGACGATGGGGCGTATCACACCACTGGGCTACGTGCAGCAGCAGATGAGGCGACAGCATCTCAGTCCATAGCGGGTCATTGGTTCGACCCTCTGAGGCTGACGCAGGGTCCACAGCCAGCCAGGGCGGCCCACTCCTCGGCTCACTATCGCAGGCAGACTTCTGAGGCGAGGGCCGCAGGTTCGGATGCCAGATTGCGGGCAGATGTTGCCGCCACATTCTCAGCTATGCCAGCGAGGAAGAAGTGACAGTGGGGCCTGCGATGGCTTCTGGTAGAGCAGCGTGGCTCACACCGAGCAGCGCTGAGTTGCCAGCTGGCACAGCCATCCTGATGTAATCGGAACTCTGCAGCTGGCGAACAAAGCCAGCACAACACAGTATTGCATTGCGCGGGCCTCTGGGGTGCTACCTCAGCATTGCAGGGCCTGTGACACAAAACGAGGTGAATGGAACTCTGTAGAGGAAATGAATAAATCGTTTGGAAAGTTCTCGCCGAGTTTTAATATGGCACCTCATGGCACCCACCCACTACATTTGTTGTCAACACACCACATTTGTTGTCAACACACCACATTTGTTGTCAACACACCACATTTGGCGTTGGATACCACAACATATGGTGTCAGAATAGTGGACGTCGTCTGTACAGTACTACGTTCGAGCCCACCGCCTGCAGTGCAGTCACAAGATGTAGTGAGTGCTGACAAAATAGTTCTTGCTGAGTATTGAACATTTTCTTTCTTTTCTGTTTTTTCGAGTATGGCTCCAGGCAGGCCACATTTTAGATATTTTGCATAGACATATTATTTTGTCAGAATAAGTGTTAATGTGTTTGGAGCAGTAAGATGTTGTTTCTCATGGTATTTAATTACTTTTGTATTGGTTTATGATGATACTGAGTATAATGATACGGAGCTGTAGGAAGTCGGGTTATTTTTGTACTTAATGACTAGCTGGGAATGAAAGCAACACAATGCCAGAGTCGAGGACACAAGGTGTGTCGGAACCAGAAGTGGTGCGGATTTTGATGGGAAAGATAGCACAATTGATAGCGGACAATACACAGTTGAGAAATGAATTAACACATAGAAGTGAGCCGGAAACCGCATCTGATCAGTCGTTGTTGCCTAGGGTGCAGGAGATTGATCCAGCTGCCACAAGTTTGATTATTCCATTTTCTGGCAAGGCATCTGAGGAATTGCGTTCGTTTGTGGAGGACTTGGAGACTTCAGCGGTGATGAATGGTTGGTGTGATGAGCATTTGTTACATATAGCCAAGATTGGATTAATGGGTGAAGCAAAAACATATGTAAGGTGTTCTGAGACCTTAAGGAGGGCAGAACAGTTTAAGCAGTTAAAGGAAGGGCTTTTACAAAGGTACAAGAAAGAGAATAGTGCTCGGTACTGTAGGGAGAGGTTAAGTACAATGACAAAGAGAGAGGGGGAGACGGTGGAGAAAGTTGCGGACAGGATAGGGGAAATTAGTGAGTATACTTAAGAGTTGGGTCAGAGCGATGAGGCGAATAGTGTTCTGTTGCAGGAGGCTGAGCTGATGTATTTTTGAGAGGGTTACCGGCGCATATGTCATGGAAAGTGTGTGAAGGGACTCTGAAAGATTTGTATTCAGCTATTCAGCTAGCAATTCAATGTGAGGAAGTAGACACAGCTACAGGGGCATGCGAGTGGCAAACAGTGTTTGCAGCGGGTATAAAATGTTATAAGTGTGGTCGTACGGGACATGTGCAGAGGCAATTTACCCAGTCACCGAGGGATAGAGGAAGGGGTGGAAATCAGCAGTGTGTAGGATGAAGAAGTGGAGATAGGAGAGTTGGACAATCATTAAATGGCAGAGGGAACTCCCGTTTAATTTCAGTGCTACGAATACATATGCAGAGGTGGAATGTTCAGTGGTAGGATCCATAGAAACTAAAAAGTTAAAGATTTTGTTGGACACGGGGGGCAATTGTCAGTGGCTACTAAGAATATAATGGGACGAAGGGAGTTAGACCCACCACGTTATAGGTTGCATGGAGTGGGGGATAAGGAGGTCACACCTCTGGGGTCGGTGACAGTTGATTTTTGCATAGGGCAAGTCCAATTTAATGTATGCATGGAGGTAGTACCATGGGTGAGTGAGGGCTATGACATGATCCTAGGAGTAGATTTATTGCATCAACACCATGCCAAAATTGACCTTGGACAATGAACTGTGGAACTTGGAGGAATGTTATTTCCACTGGGGGAAACTTTCGTCAATCATTCTGTCGCGAGGGGCGGTCAACGTAATGGACAAGCCAATTGAACCACGTACATTACCATTAAGGCTTAATTCACATGAGTGTGGGACAAAGGGAGTTAGACCCACCACGTTATAGGTTGCATGGAGTGGGGGATAAGGAGGTCACACCCTTGGGGTCGGTGACAGTTGATTTTTGCATAGGGCAAGTCCAATTTAATGTATGCATGGAGGTAGTACCATGGGTGAGTGAGGGCTATGACATGATCCTAGGAGTAGATTTATTGCATCAACACCATGCCAAAATTGACCTTGGACAATGAACTGTGGAACTTGGAGGAATGTTATTTCCACTGGGGGAAACTTTCGTCAATCATTCTGTCGCGAGGGGCGGTCAACGTAATGGACAAGCCAATTGAACCACGTACATTACCATTAAGGCTTAATTCACATGAGTGTGTGTCGAGTGGCACTGGGAAGTCACTTTGGATAAGTGTCGAGTCGAATCTACCTGTGGGTACAGTATGTGTTATTGAATCATTGGAGGACAATGAAGATTTTGATTCATTGGGTTGTTTTGTGAAACTTAGTGTTGTACGCATACAGGAGAGGAACGACAGGCGAGGAGTTCCTGTGGACGTGGATAATTTTAGTGCTGTAGACGCGAATTTGAGGAAAGGAGTTGTAGATGTGCCAGATACGAAGACTGGTGTTCGGGAGGTAGGCAAAGCGATCAGCCACTAACTGCCAATAGAACTGCATTGTGTGACAAAATTAATGATTTGAAAGGAGGAGAAAGAGAGCATACGGAAAAATTATTGTAGAAATTTAAGGATTTGTTTTTTCCACAAAGGCCATTGCCAGCAACTCCATTAGTTCAACATAGGATACCAACAGGGAATGAAGCACCTGTGTACCAAAAACCATACAGAATACCAAGGTATTTGAAGCCAATTGTGAAGGATTTCATTGATCAGCATCTTGGGCACGGTGTTATAGAGTGTAGTAATAGTTGCTGGGGAGCGGGCATTGTTGTTGTGCCTAAAAAATCTGCAAATGGAACTAAGTAATACAGGTTCTGTTGTGACTACCGATACCTCAATAATAAGACAGTAATGGATGCATACCCCATTCCAAACATATGGCTCCAGAGGAACATCCAAAAACTGCTTTTCTATACCTGGAGGTCATTACTAGTACATTAGAATGCCATTCAGTTTGAAAAATGCTCCAGCAACATTTCAGAGGTTGCTAGACAGTGTCTTGAGGCGTTTGAAACCATGACAGTGTCTTGTCTATTTGGATGACATTATAGTGTTTTCAGGTAGTATGGAGCAACAAAGACGGCGGTTAAGCGATGTCTTTATGAGGTTAAGAGCAGCCCATTTGACATTGAGCCTGGAGAAGTGTAATTTAGCATTAGAAGAAGAAAAACATTTGGGTCATATTATCAGTAAGGACGGAGTGCGAACAGATCTGTGGTTGGTACAGGCTGTAACGGATTTTCGGGAACCGAAAACAGTTAAGGAAGTGCAGTCATTCATCAGAATCTGCAATTTCTATTGAAAGTTCGTTAAGGGTTTTGCAGATTTAGCATAGCCATTGATGTGATTGTTATGGAGCAGTGTGAAATTTGAGTGGACAGAAGAGTGTCAGAAAGCGTTTGACAAACTGAAAGAAGTGTAAACATCAAGTCTGGTTCTTGTGTTTCCAGATTTTGAAAAGGAGTTTATACTGGCAGAGAGAGAGAGAGATGCTTAGCATAATCTATGGAATCACATATATTAATGTTATTTATATGGGAGAAGATTTCGGGTAGTGACAGATCATGCTGCGTTGAAGTGGTTGTTGGGGTTGAAGGATCCGTCCACCAGACTTGCTTGCTGGGCTGTGAGGCTTAGTGAATTCAACTACGTGGTGGTGCACAAGCCTGGGAAGAGGCATGGTAATGCGGATGCACTAAGTAGGAAGTTGGCGAAAGTCATAGGTTATGACCTAGCAGTATGGCAAAAATTACAGGACGTGGACAATGATTGTAAATTATATCAGACACAGCCACAGTTTAATGTATACGACAGTCTTCTATGCAGGGAAACGAAGTCAGGGCCAAGGGTAGTAGTGCCAGTGAAGCTGAGGGCTGAGGTTTTAAAGGAAGCGCATGATCACGTGTTATCTGGACATGGAGGATGTAGAGCGACGAATAGGAGAGTGGCAGAGAGGTATTGGTGGAGAGGTAGGAAAGGAGATGTGGATCAGTATGTCAAAAATTGTGTACCATGCGTGCAGAGAGCAGATTTGAGCCAGAAACAGATAAAGCTACAATGATTACCAGAAGCAACATGTCCATTCTCTTTGCTGGGGATCGATATCTTAGGACCTTTTAGGCGAACACCATTGGGGAACAGATTAGTTCTGAACGTAAAGAAGTTGAGGACGAGCACGTTGCAGGAGGACAGAATGGGTACACAGAACAATTGGGAAGATTGTGAGTTTTTATGTGGATGCACATCACCATCAGTGGGACGAGTATTTGAAGCATATTGTATGTGCATACAATGCAAAAGTCCATACAAATACTGGTTTGTCTCCATATGAGATAGTGTACGGGCGAAAATGACATTACCATTTGCTTTAGTGAAGCTACGGAAAGGGACTGGTGAATCTGTATGTCAGTTCGCGAGAACAATTCAGGATGTTTGGAAATGGGTACAAAAGGCGAATACAAAGGCTCTGGAAAGGCAGGAAGATGCAATAAAGCAGAAATGAAGTTTACTGCAGTATAAAGTAGGGCCCCTATACTCAAAAAGGGAAAACAAAGAAGTTCCTCACGAGGTATCAAGGGCCATACCAAGCTGTTGAAACCACATCCCCCGCTAATGTTAAGCTTCAGCTGCCAACGAGGACAACGATAGTACACATTGGGCGGTTACGGCCATTTAAGGGTTGCCCAGATGTGATTCCAGGCATGTCACAGGAAGTAAAGAGGAAGAAAAAGAGAGTGAAGCGAGGTGCTAAGCACGGAGAAAACCAAGAAGATAGGGTACAGCATGAAGTACCATATGCTTTGCGATCTAGAAAGTAGTAGAGTATTTGTAATTTTTTTTTTTTTTTTTTTTTTTTTTTCGTGCCATGTATCATTGGGTTTGTATAGATTAATTAGGCATTGTATTTTATATGTGTTTTAGAGTATTGTGAGCCTGCTAGGGGCAGCAGTCTTTTTGAAGAGGGAGGAAGAGTGATGGTGATACCTGTCCTCAGGTCACTGAAAAGGGAAGTGTAGCGTCTGACGTATGTGGAGTGTTGTTGGAGGAGAAATCGAATGCAGTCCTGGAGAAATAAGTGTGTTGGAGTAAATTTTGTGGCAAAGCTGTAGTAAATATGTGTTGAATGATGTCAGAGTTATACGATTTCTTGTTTAAATTTTTAGTTATCGACAGTGCTGGGTCAGGAAAGTCGTGTTTATTGCACCAGTTCATATAATGTAAATTTAAAGATGAAAGTAGTCACACAGTTGGTGTTGAGTTTGGATCAAATATTGTGAATGTTGGAGGAAAATCTGTGAAGCTACAAATATGGGACACATGCACAGTGCAGTTATTCTTAACCAGGGGGAAAGGAATAGACTGTCCAAGTGACATCGTGGATCCAAAATTGAGCTTGCAACGGGTCGGAATTCATTGGATCTTCTCCACCTACGAGAATTTGGTAGTAATAGCAAGTTGTTTTGAGCAAGGAGTGTTTACAGAAGCGAAATGTGTAGAGCTCGAAGGAAGCAGAATTTTAATCAATGGAACTAAGTGTAACATAATAGGACCAACCTTCCACCTGCCAGCATTAATTTCAGGAGTCAAGCAATTGAATGTTACGCAGCCACAGCTGTACTGGCCAGAAACCACTTTAGAGTTTTTGCCAAGGCAGAATCTGACCATGTTAAATCAAACTCTGGAGCCAGGTGTGTTGAGATCTGTAAACCAGTTCATTTTAGAGCAAGAGGGGCACATATCAGCCAAACAGCTTGTTCAACACGTTGCTCAGTATAGGGAAAGGCACCTCTGTGCCAAGTGTCATCGCGGCCTTAATTTTTTTTGTGTGTGTGTGTGTGTGTTTTTTTTTTTTTTTTTTTTTTTTTTTTTTTTTTTTTTTTTTTTTTTCTGATAAGGCGGAGAGCTAATTCCAGGAGGGAACCAAAGGTAGCCCAAGTCCCAGTGGACTGGATACCGAGGGAATGAAACGACTAGGTACCATATTTACTTGAATCTAAGTCACACTCGAATCTAAGCCACACATGAAAAATTAGACTCAAAATCAAGGAAAAAAAATTTTCCCGAATCTAAGCCACACCTGAAATTTGAGACTCAAAATTCAAGGGAGAGAAAAGTTTTAGGCCGCACCTCCAAATCGAAACAAAGTTGGTCCATTGTAATATGAGACACAATTTATGTCAAATGAATGACGATACAGCTACAGTAGGGTGGTTCGAGTCGTAAGCTTAGCAGTTAAGCTTTACCAGGTAGCCATTGCTATGCGTCAGGCCCGTATTTATATGGGTACCCTTCTTTTTTCACGTGCTTCATTTGTTTTGAATCGATTGCTTATTTTTCTTTGATCTGATAAGTGCTGTTCTCTTTGTTATAGGTGTTTACGTCACTCTAAGCTGAAAATGCGTTGTTGCACTGTTGCCATCTACTCTCACCTATATACATGCAGAGCAGCACTGAGTCAAGCTCACTAAGCTTTTTTAGCTTGTACCACTCACATCAGTTGTTATATGTATCACTTACGTTAAGCCTTCTGTACAAGTCTTTTTGTCTTGTTATGTATGGAGTAAGGAGAGGTTTATTTATGTTATTGTTCAAAGGTTTATGAATAAAGCTATGTTTGTGTTACACGGATCAGTTTCATGTATTACTTGGTTACTTTGCAACTGGCAATGAGTTTGAAATGGTTTCCGCATGAGCAGTTTTTCCAGTTTTAGTTATTGTAGATGTCGTGCTACTTTGATAGTGACCACTTTATTGGTTTCCATTAACAGACACGTTACTATTCCATCGGTCTATCCACCCACTTTTCTTCTGGATGATGATTCAGCTGAGGATTTGAAAGCGTACAAAAAAGACCCAGACAGCATTTTTTTGACTTTCAGTGTGACAGACTTGAATTTGTACAAAGCCTTAGTCCTCTTGTGGATTCCACCCATGGTGTATCAATCGATTGCTATGTCAGTTTGTCCCTTTACAAGAATGGAAAGTTTTACTTTTGATCACATGCGCTATTTATTGTCCAACTACCATTGCAAATGAATGCATTGGGGTGAGTAGAATTCTTCCGCTGCCCAAACACACCGAAAAAGTCAACAAGGCCTTGGCAGCCGAGCTTCGTGGCCTTAGGTGTAAGTGTAAATTTGTTACTGATGAACACAATGACTCTTATGCAGATTCTGTGGCACATGATGCAATTATTCTGTTTAGGAAGTGTGACAGAATGATTTATTCTGTGAAAAATCCCCATTGGCAAAAATTTTGCAAATAGCACAGTCTTTTGAAGTTTATCGGGCAGCGGGTGACCAAATTGGAGGGTGGTGTGATATGGTAGCAGTGTCACAAGAGGTACTATCTAAGATGACAGGTAGCTTGCACGAGGAAGTGGGAGTGGCAGCAGTAAACATGTAGGCCCAGTGCTGAGCACACACATGCCACCTCAAGCAGCTACAACTGCCACGGCACCAGCATCAGTGTTCTCTGTTTCCATCTTGTCCAGCATGAACATATGGCATGCCCTAACCACTGGGCCACTTGCAATGCTTGCCAGAAGAAAGGCCACATCACCTCTGCATATTGTTTGCCAAAGGCTGCTGTTTAGGCTTGCCTCCACTGATACCGTGCATGGGGAAGGTGGTCACTTATAACAAGCAGAACATTGCACTTTGGGACAGTTTACAGCTTCTGCCTCTTACAAGTCAGTGGTTCATTCCATTAAATTTTTGGTGGTTGCTGATGCTGGTGGTGAGAACTTGTTTGGAATGGAGACATTTCATTTGGACTTTCTATAACCATCGCAGTCCACCTTGTGACTGATTAGGTACCGTATTCTCAATAGGAAAAACTGTATGAGGAATTTTTGACTTTTTTTCAGAAGGTATAGTGTATGCTTGAATTTTTCTGCTCATATTTTTTTTTGAAATCCACTGTTCGGCCTCATTTTTGTTGTGGATGTCCTGTTCCTGTCACCTCGAAAGATCAAGCGAAAGCAGAATTGGCTAGACTTCAATCTCTAGGGGTGATGCAGCCTCTTATGGCTAGTGAATGGTAGTCTCCGCTGGTTGTAGTTCAGAAGCCGTCGGGGAAACTTTTTCTCTGAGTCAAAATCAGTAGTACTGTCAACACACAGTTGATTGTGGATACATATTCTCTACTGCACTCAGGGAAAATGTTGGAAAAAATATTGGGTGGCCATTACATTTCTAATATTGATTTTCTGAAGCGTATCTGCAGATTCCTAGGGACGAAGAGTCCGTGTCAATTCTCTATCAATATTTTCACCTTCCTTTTGGTGTGGCTAGTGCTCCTGCTATTTTCCAATGATATTTTAGAGCAATTGACCATGCCTGTACTGGGTTGCATTGATTATCTGGATAATATTGTTGTGACAGGCTCCTCCATGTCCGATCACTTGAACTATCTGCGCACTTCATTTTCTGTGTTACAGTCTGCAGGCTTATGCTGTAACCTCACAAAATTTCAGTTTTCACAACCTTGTACTGTTTGTTTGAGGTTTGAGGTCTTGTGGGATAGGATTTGCCTTCTGGTAGACCACATATCCACTGTTACGTATATGCTTCGCCCCTCATCCACGAAGGAACTTCAGACGTTCCTAGGGAAGGTAGCCTACTACGATAAATTCCTGCCGGGGCAGTCACATTCGTCCACCCATCGCATATCTTGTTATGCGAGAATGTACCTTGTTGCTGGAGACTGAATTGTGAAAATGCTTTTTAAATTTTGAAATCTAAACTACTCTCGACTCCTTGTTTAACTACATTCTCTCCAGACCAGAACATTGTTTTCACAACTGACACCTGACGGTACAGCTTTGGCACGGTCGTACTGTACGGCTATGCAAACGTCTCTAAAAAAAACTTTGTCGTTTTTGCCTCTAAAGCTCTCACTCTGGCCCAGCAATGTCACTCTCAGGTGGAAAAAGCAGCTCTTGCCATAGTGTATGCTCTCTGAAAATTTCAAATTTTTTGTATGGCTCCAAGTTTCCCATTATTGCTGACAATAAACACTTGGTTTACTTGAGAACAAAGTCTTTTGCGATGCCACTGATATGTAAAACTGATATGTACAATGTTCTCGGTTTTCTTGTCGCATCAGTTTGGGATAAAATTTTGAGCATTCAACTATAGCCTCCATCGTCATTGTCAGGAGCAACTGTCTGTCTTCATTACTGCTGCGGTGGCCCTATGTAGCTCATGGACGGCTTCTGATTTGTCGGTTTGTGATTGGTTGGCGATTACGTACTGCTGTCGCAGGTGGTATCAGTGCCTGCAGGGGAGGCACCGCCGCTTCTGTGGGAACTTGAACACTCGAAGGAATGTCTCTGCTGGTTCTCTGCATAAAGCGCTCATTTCCATGCACTTCTCAGGTAACGTCTGCTATCGTGGTTAAAGTTCTTTTAGCTCATTCTTATTCCAACAGCCTCCTTAATGACAGAATCACAGTATGTGGAGGCAAGGGGCAAAATTTTTGTTTCATCAAACAGTATTTTGTTTGTTAGTGAGGCTGTGCTTCACAATTGCCAATTTATTTAGTTGTATATTTTTAATATGCTGTTAGTGTTCTGCACAGCTGTTGGGAAATGGTACAAATTATCTGACCTATATAATTACTTCCACACTTACAGGGGATATAAATCAATTCCAGAGACCCTGAGGCCGAGACTGTCCTTAACAGGACTCATCATCTCCTTAATTTTCCTAAGACGACAAAAAATCAGTCTTATACCCCTTCTACCCAGGACCCTTCATGTTTTACTGGATGTAGCACCATAAAGAGGAAGAACTGCAATTGGTGGTTCATTCACTGAATGTGCAGCATTTTCACGTTTCCTATTCTTGGGGAACACTGCCTTTATATGGTGTGCACCATAGCCATTCTTTCGGAACACATACTCCAGATGGTTAATTTCAGACTTCGAGTGGTTCTTGTTAGAAGCAGTTTTTGCTCTATATACCAATGTTGTTTAAAATGGCTCTTCTGAACAGGATGATGGAAACTCTTTGCATTAAGATATAAATCGGTAGGCAGTACACAGAGTGCCCGAGACGCCCGTCTGCCTGTTGTTGTACTAAAACGTCTAAGAACGGCAACCTTCCTTCCTTCTCCATCTCGACAGTGAGCCGTATGTTGGGATGTATGCTGTTCGTGTGTTCCACGAATTGTTCGAGAGCTTCTGTGTTTTGTGGCCAGACTGTAAACATATTGTTAACATTATGATAAAATTAGGATGAGCAGAGGAGAGCCAAATTTAAAGCGCATTCCTCAAACTCTCCATAAAAAAGTTAGCCAATGATGGAGACAACGGGGAGCCCATCGCAGTACCGTCTGTTATTGCATAAAATTTATTGCCGTACAAGAAGTAGGTGGTCATTGTCACGTGCCAGAACAACTTAGCAGTTAAGGAGATGATGTGCCGTGTCAAGGACAGGATTCCTGGAATTTATAATATCCCCTGTGAGTGTGGAAGCAATTATATAGGTCGGACCATTTCTACTGTTTCCAACTATAGTGCAGAACACCAATGCATATTAAAAATAGAGAACTAGCGAAACTGGCAATTGCGGAGCACAGCCTCATTAACGAGCATAAAATACTGTTTGTTGAAACAAAAATTTTGTTCCGTGCCTCCACATACTTGGATTTTGTTATTAAGGAGGCTGTTGAAATACAAATGAGCTAGAAGAACTTTAATGGTGATTGTGGATTTTATCTGAGCAGTGCGTGGAAACAAGCACTCGATGCAGAGAAGCAGAAGAGAGATTCCTTGCAGGGTTTATGTTCCAACAGAAGCAGTGGTGCCACCCACACAAACATCGACACTGTCTGCGACAGCAGCACGTAATCTTCAACCAATTAGACGCAGTCCGTGAGCTATATAAGGTCACCACAGCACCAGTGATGACAGTCAGTTGCTCTGGATGACGATGACGGAGGCTATCGTCGAAAGCTCGAGATTTTATCGTGAATTGGTGTGGCAAGAAAACTGAGACTGTTTTGCATAACTTGGTTTCCTTGTTTAAACCTCACACCTCCTTGCCTGACAATGCAGCACATCACTTACAGCACTGGGCACTGTTCTTGTCTCGCTATAATTATGAAATCCATTTTTGACCTATGTTTAAATATGCTAGTGTGGATGCCTTGTCCCATCTTCACATGGATCCTGATCCTGACTTTGATCATGAAGAATTGCATTGTTTCCATCTTGATACTGAAATGCAGGCTGAAGTCAGGGGTTTCCCAATTATGAGCTTGCAATAGCAGCTGATGTTGCCATTGACCCAGTTCCCCACCAGCTGGTTCAGATTTTCAACAGGGCCGGTCAGATAAACTACCGAGTTGGGCTTTGGACCCCTGTGCAACTATTTTTCCTTACTGTATGGCCTCTCTGTTTTTCATGTCATTTTGTTGTTGTGCACGGAAGACCTCTCTCCCAGAGTAGTCGTTCCCACCGTGTTAAGGCTGCATTCTCCAGCAGGTCATTGGAGGGTTTCCTGCACTAAACTATTAGCTAGAAGACATGTTTCTTGGCCAGGGATTGATGGCAAAATTGTCCATTTTGTCAGAGGATCTGAGCAGTGCACCCAACAACAGTTAGCTCCCAGAACAGCTCTGTCCCACTGGCCCACTCCATAGGAATGCATTCATGTGGACTTTCCCGATCACTTCTCGAATTCCTATTGGCTCTTGGATGTGAATACATTTTCCCAGTTTCCTTACTTTTCTGTGTCAACATCGGCTGAAGTCATGATTTGCACACTTTTGAGGGATTTTTCTATTGAGATGTTGCCTTGTACTTTAGTTTCCAATAGTGGTCCCCAGTTCATGTCTCACAACTTTCAATTGTTCTATTCCAGTCACGACATTCCTCATGTTATGGCTCCACCACTCCACCCTCAATCAAGTGGGGAGATGGAATGACTAGGTGTAGGTTCGAGTCCCAAATGAAAAAATTTGTTGTAGATTCTTTGCCAGATGACGCCCTTCTCTGTTTTCTGAGCACCTAGCACTTCACACCTATGAAGTTGAATTGTTCCGTGGCTGATAGTTACTCGTGCTCCTCCAACTTCTGTGGCCTGCGCTGCACCTGCTGCAGTCGGATTTGTCCATCTGCTTCGTGCTAGGATTGCCGGTTTACGCATAAGGGTTTGGTCACTGGCACAACTGGGTATCAGCTATTGTTGTCCGCTGCTTGGGACACCACCATTGTGACTTCGTTACAGCCGATGGGCTAGTAGTGTGCCACTATAATCAGTTGCACCCTTGCTCGCCGTTAGAAGCTGCTCGTTTATGGGTGCGGCCCCCATCACTGCAGCCCGCCCTGCCCCACCCTGCCACCCTCCCCTCGAGACCATCGTCACCTGCTGCGTAGGTGTCTCCATCCCGTTGGCTGCCTCCTCCGTGTGCGTTGCCCTGAGGTTGCAGCTTCCTGGCAACAAGGGCTGCACCCACACACTGCCACATCTTTGTATCAACTGCAGGAACAATCACGGTTCCTGAGTCCTGAATTGTGCTAACCTACACGAAGAATGCAAAATCCAGGCACTAAATTTCACAATTCATCTCTCATATTTTAAGGCTCAAAAAAAAAATTACCAGGCATCTTGTCAGAACTGAACTCGTCCAGAACGAGCATCTGAAGTGAGTTCGTACATTGGTTCACTCAGATGTCTCAGTGATTGGATACCCTCCATACCATGTTTGAAGCGACAGCAGTTGGAGGTGCAAACAAGCCCAGCAATCACCATTTGTAACATTTATTTACCACCCTGTATGGAGAAGTATCACTTTCTCTGGTAAGGACCTTCTTTCTAACCAGCTTTTTTCTGCTCTTGATCTGTATGTCCTCAATGAAATACTCCTAGTCACTTTTGTGTTGCCCATGTCACCTCTTTAGCTGCCGAGCTTATAATCTATTCCCCCCAATCTCGTGGCTTCACAACAGTGGTCGCTACATGATGATATTTGTGCTAGTAACCAGTTTAAAATGATTGTGTTGGTTCTCCGTCACACTTTAGCTCTATGGAGAGCCATTTGCAGTTTTATAACTGTACTGTCATCTTTGCCCTTTCTCTGTCAGACTGCATTAATGAGGTTGTGAGAGACATCTCTGATTTGATGAACCACACCACTGGAAGTGCTGTTCCCCCTTCTGCAAGCCCCCTCTGACACCATCCAGTGTGTTGGTGGATTATCCCAGGACCCTGTAACATCTAAAGTGACTCTTCACAGACAAACTTCCACACTTTTAAGCAGTTTCGTAAGTACAGTTGCTCACTATCTAAAGTGCCACATCTCCTCCTTGGGAACATAAGCCTCCTCAAGTATGGGCCAGCTTCTGTAATCTTCTGGGCTGCCAAAGATCAAGAACAGTTCCAAATTTCTTCCTAGTGTGGTATTTTTACCGATGCCTTGGCCTTGCTGAACACCTTGCAACTCACTTTACAATAGCATTGGTGTCCTCTTGTTACCCAGCTACCTTTCAAATGCATAAATGACAAGCTGAAAATATGTACCTATCCTTCACACACCATCACACCAAATTATGTAATTAACCATTCACTGACTGGGAGCTACTTCAGATTCTTGAGTCATCTCATGATATGGCTCCAGGCCCTGATTTGATTCATAATCAGATGATCCAACATCTGAATGTTACTCAAAGACTCCCCCTCTGAGCGGAGTTTAGAAAGTAAGTTATTTGTTATTATGGTAGGCCAAGTTCATTATATGCTGCACTAAACTTCAAAGTGACACACATAAATGACACTATTTTTCAACATGGTCACCAGGTCTCTGTAAGCAGTGGTTGGAACATTTTATTAGTTGTTCAGTTTCTCTACAGTAGAAATCTGCCCCTTGGTCACAGAATCATTTGGAGACTGCTGTGATTGCTGCAAATCAATTTGTTGATTACCTGGACATTGTCATCTGTTGTCGATGTCAACAGCCTTCCTTCCCAGTCAGCATCACCAACATTTGTGTGGCCTTGGTCAAATTGTTGCCATGGTGCATTTTGTCCCCATATCACTGTGGTTTCTGGGAGGGCAGTCATAACAGGTCATGTGATTAGATTGGAAACAGCAATCAGAAAGGGTTTTCCTAAACTCCAGCATATCATTACTGTATTTTTTGATCTACATAAACTGCTTGGTGCCATCACATTTTACTCACCCTTCATGACTGGGGCTTTTGAGGTTGCCTACCAATTTTTATTCATTACTTTTTATCCCACCAGTTGTGTCGAGTTGGAGTTTGCACAGTCCCCACACAGAGAATTCTGCCCCACAGGGCTCTGTGCTGAGTGTTTATGTCAAGAGTTTTGCATGTGGTGTAGCTCCCTCTCAGTAGCCTCAGTTGAATGCCAGCTCTAGATATCAACCTAAGGACCTCCATTTTTATTCTTTCGCATGGCTTCCAATTCTATCCCATGAAAACGTGAGTCTTGCATTTCTGTCACTGTGACCCGTAACTCTACTTAGGTATCCAGCACTTGCACGCTGTAGCAAAATCCTGATTTTTGGCACTCCTCTTTAATGAAAATCTGACAAGTCTGCCCATATTTGTCAACTGAGAATCAGCTACATGCTCTGCTTTCTTACCTACATCTCTTTGGAGGGGGGGGGGGGGGCAGATAGGACTACTCTTCTCCATATTTACCAGACCCTGGTCTCATCTTTCTTGGACTCAGTGGCAATGTCAGCTTTGGAATTGTTTGATCCAGTCCATGCCCATGGACTAAGACTGCCTGCTGCTGCTTTCTGGAGTAGTCCTGTAGACAGTATTCCTATCAAAATGGGAAACTTCCCTATTCAGTTCCAACACTCTCCAGTCTTGTTCTCTTATATAACTGCAATCCGACAATTTCCTACTCATTCAACTTACCAAATTCTGTTTTCGGATACAAGGGGCATTGATTACTTGATACCTTATGTGTGATTACCATTCGGAAAGTATATCAATGCCCTCTGCCGGTTTGTCCACGTAACCCCCTTAGAATGTGCAGCCTGCCCCCTTCCCACCCCCTCCTTGGTTTTCCACACATGCCCCTCGGTTAGTATCCAGACCACAATTTAGGATCGATCTATTTTGAGAACCTAGTACTTCAGTCCCTTCCATGACCTACTAGCATCTGTATCTCTGTTCCTCAGCAGTATCAGGGTGCAACTGCCATTTACATTGATGGTTCTGAAACGTTGTATAGGGCAGCAGTTGCTGCCAGGATAATGTGTTTTTACTGTGGATCTGACAAGTATTAACATTTACTTTCAGTAACTGATTCTTTACATTTATCAATTAATTATCTGATAATTTTGGATACCTATTTACTATCAGGAAGTGTGTGTGAAGTAATAGAATGACTTATTCTTGCAAAACATATTTCTAGTTCCCGAATGAGTTAGAATTTCTTTACAATGATGTTAATAGTAACTGAAAAAGCAATTTTACATCTACATCTACATGATTACTCTGCAATTCACATTTAAGTGCTCGGCAGAGGGTTCATCGAACCACAATCCTACTGTCTCCCTACCATTCCACTCCCGAACAGCGCGAGGGAAAAACGAACACCTAAACCTTTCTGTTCGAGCTCTGATTTCTCTTATTTTATTTTGATGATCATTCCTACCTATGTAGGTTGGGCTCAATAAAATATTTTCACATTCGGAAGAGAAAGTTGGTGACTGAAATTTCGTAAATAGATCTTGCCACGACGAAAAACGTCTTTGCTTTAATGACTTCCATCCCAACTCGCGTATCATATCTGCCACACTCTCTCCCCTATTACGTGATAATACAAAACGAGCTGCCCTTTTTTGCACCCTTTCGATGTCCTCCGTCAATCCCACCTGGTAAAGATCCCACACCGCGCAGCAATATTCTAACAGAGGACGAATGAGTGTAGTGTAAGCTCTCTCTTCAGTGGACTTGTTACATCTTCTAAGTGTCCTGCCAATGAAACGCAACCTTTGGCTCGCCTTCCCCACAATATTATCTATGTGGTCTTTCCAACTAAAGTTGTTCGTAACTTTAACACCCAGGTACTTAGTTGAATTGACAGCCTTGAGAATTGTACTATTTATCGAGTAATCGAATTCCAACGGATTTCTTTTGGAACTCATGCGGATCACCTCACACTTTTCGTTATTTAGCATCAACTGCCACCTGCCACACCATACAGCAATCTTTTCTAAATCGCTTTGCAACTGATACTGGTCTTTGGTTGACCTTACTAGACAGTAAATTACAGCATCATCTGCGAACAACCTAAGACAACTGCTCAGATTGTCACCCAGGTCATTTATATAGATCAGGAGCAGCAGAGGTCCCTAGACGCTTCCCTGGGGAACACCTGATATCACTCCAGTTTTACTCATTGATTTGCCGTCTATTACTACGAACTGTGACCTTCCTCACAGGAAATCATGAATCCAGTTGCACAACTGAGACAATACCCCATAGGCCCGCAGCTTGACTAGAAGTCGCTTGTGAGGAACGGTGTCAAAAGCTTTCTGAAAATCTAGAAATACGGAATCAACTTGAGATCCCCTGTCGATAGCGGCCATTACTTCGTGCGAAGAGCTAGCTGCGTTGCACAAGAATGATGTTTTCTGAAACCATGCTGATTACATATCAGTAGATCGTTCCCTTTGAGGTGATTCATAATGTTTGAATACAGTACCTACTGCAAACCGACGTCAATGATATAGGTCTGTAGTTCGATGGATTACTCCTACTACCCTTCTTAAACACTGGTGCGACCTGCGCAGTTTTCCAATCTGTAGGTACAGATCTATCGGTGAGCGCACGGTTGTATATGATTGCTAAGTAGGGAGCTATTGTATCAGTGTAATCTGAATGGAACCTAATTTGTATACAATCTGGACCTGAAGACTTGCCCGTATCAAACGATTTCAGTTGCTTTGCAACCCCTAAGGTATCTACTTCTAAGAAACTAATGCTAGCACCTGTTCGTGTTTCAAATTCTGGAAAACTGCGTTCAATAACTCTGCTTTAGTGGCACAGTCGTCGGTAACAGTACCATTGGCACTGTGCAGCGAAGGTATTGACTGTGTCTTGCCGCTTGTGTACTTTACATACGACCAGAATTTCTTCGGATTTTCTACCAAATTTCGAGACAATGTTTTGTTGTGGAACCTATTAAAGGCATCTCGCATTGAAGTCCGTGCCAAATTTTGCGCGTCTGTAAATTTTAGCCAATCTTCAGGATTTCGCGTTCTTCTGAACTTCGCATGCTTTTTCCATTGCCTCTGCAACAGTGTTCGGACCTGTTTTGTGCACCATGGGGGATCAGTTCCATCTCTTACCAATTTGTGAGGTATGAATATCTCAATTGCTGTTGCTACTATATCTTTGAATTTGAGCCACATCTCGTCTACATTTGCACAGTCAGTTTGGAAGGAATGGAGATTGTCTCTTAGGAAGGCTTCTAGTGACACTTTATCCGCTTTTTTAAATAAAATTATTTTGTGTTTGTTTCTGGTGGATTTGGAGGAAACGGTATTGAGTCTAGCTACAACGACCTTGTGATCACTAATCCCTGTATCAGTCATGATGCTCTCTATTAGCTCTGGATTGTTTGTGGCTAAGAGGTCAAGTGTGTTTTCGCAACCATTTACAATTCGCGTGGGTTCGTGGACTAACTGCTCGAAATAATTTTCGGAGAAAGCATTTAGGGCAACCTCGGAAGACGTTTTCTGCCTACCACTGGTTTTGAACAAGTATTTTTGCCAACATATCGAGGGAAGGTTGAAGTCTCCACCAACTATAACCATATGGGTGAGGTATTTATTTATGAGACTCAAATTTTCTCTGAACTGTTCAGCAACTGTATCATCGGAGTCTGGGGGTTGGTAGAAGGAGCCAATTATTAACTTAGTTCGGCTGTTAAGTATAACCCTCCACCCATACCAATTCGCACGGAGTATCTACTTTGACTTCACTACAAGATAAACCACTACTGACAGACACACACACTCCACCACCAAATCTGCCTAATCTATCTTTCCTGAACACTGTCTGAGACTTTGTAAAAATTTATGCAGAACTTATTTCAGGCTTTAGCCAGCTTTCTGTACCTATAACGATTTCAGCTTCTGTGCTTTCTATTAGCGCTTGAAGCTCAGGAACTTTCCCAGCACAACTACAACAATTTAAAACTACAATTCAAACTGTTCCTTGATCCAAGCACGTCCTGTATTTGCCATGCACCCTTTGAGTTTGCAGCCCACAACAAATAATTCAAAAAGAGGTAATTATAAAAGGACATAAAGTTTTGCATTAATATCATTTGAGTCTAAATACTATTTACAGGTGTATTTTGCATTGATAAATATGTGCATCATGTTGTATACTAATCCATTGTATCATGTTCTTCAGCAGAGAGCGAGAGTTTATCTTGACCAGTTTCATTACAACATATAAATCTTCCTACTTGTTTTGGTTGCCCTTTTTATGCCCATCACATACAACACTGTAACTCTACTACTCAATTATTGTATATTTAAAGTCTCCTCTGCTGACGACTGTATGATTGGCAAATGTATGTAACTTGTTCAAACTTCCCTGTATTTTCAAATTAACTGTCCAGTGTCTCATTGCTGTTAATTTTGTCTTGAGTATGATGATACTTACTCTAGTATGGTGATACTCATTACAATTCTTCCTTGTTTTTCTTATGCCTCCCTCATTTACTGAAGATCTTCAATTTATGTAAGGACTATGATCAGCTGCACTTCCACTCTTTGTCCTACTACTGTTATTTTGCCTACATTATTCAGGACTTCAGCTTGTAACCTGGCATCATAGATGCCCAGTAAGTAATAATACATGGGAACAACTCACAGTCTCTGATGGTTGACAGTGGCACCCCCCTGGGGGTTAGAGTAGGCCCATGGTATTCCTGCCTGTCGCAAGAGGTGAGCAAAAGGAGTGTCATATGTCTCGGCCATTATGTGATTGTCCCCTCTTGGGTTTGACCTCATATTTAAAAATTATTCTGAAGAGTGAGCCACTTGAGGAAGGGTGCCTTACTTGGGGTATTATGTCCATCGTGCGTTGAGATCTTTAGCCCCTTTCTTGTCGTCACATTGCAGTCCCGCCCATTCTCCATCCCTTGGGCGAGGATAAGCTGTCCATTATGCAGTGTCACTTTCTGTGCTGATGACAACCAGGGACTTCTTTGTGCCTGATATCCAGCACGGTAGCCAGTCCATTGTGGTGGGGCCACCATGTACCCTTTTGGTTGTAGCCCCCTGACAACACAGGGATAGCTCTGCTGATGCCTGCGGTGTTAACTCCCCATGTCTGCCAAGGAGTAGATGCCTATCTCCCTGGGGTATCAGGACTCCTGGCAATGGCCATCCTGCCAGGTGGCCCTTGCTGCGGCTGGGTGATGCCCGTGGGGAGGGCCCTTGATCAGAGTGGGTGGCATCAAGACGGATGACACACAATGAAATGTGGTACATCATCTCTTGCAACCAGCAGTCTCTTAAGTGTTGGGGGGCTCAATTTAATGCAAACACATATGACCCCAAATCATTACCCTCCCTGCCCACATAATGGGAGGAACAAAAAGCTAAGGTTGGCAGTGAAGCTTATTCGTCCCGGTACCTAGTATGTACGAGGGCTGACGGGGGGTGGGTGGGTGGGGGGGGTTGTGTCTTTCACGACGATAAAGCCTCAGTTCATTGTCGAGCATTTAGAGGACACGTTTGGGTAGGTGAAGCGCTCTGGATCAGTCTTAATAAAAACAGCATCCTCTGCCAAGTTACAGGCATTACTCGCCTGTAGCAAGATGGGGGATGGTTCTGTTACCATCACACCCCATAAGAGTTTAAATATGGTACAGGGTATTATATTCCACAGGGACCTTCTTTTGCAGTCTGATGACGAGCTGCGTGCCAATTTGTAGTGGCGAGGGGTTCATTTGGCTGGCGCATTCGTTGGGTTCCAAGGGATAATCAGGTTGTCACTGGAGCCTTCATCTTGGCCTTCGAGGGTGATACATTGCCTGAGAAGGTCAAGGTGATGGTCTACCACTGTGATGCCAAGCCCTATATCCACCCCCTGACCCGGTGCTTTAAGTGCTGGAAATTTGGCCATGTCTTCTTGCTGTACTTCCATGTCGAGATTGCGGAAGCCCATCACATCCCAATACTCATGTGCCCCACCTACCATCTGTGTCAACAGCGGAGAACATCATTCACCTTGCTCACCAGACTGCAGGATTTTACAGAAAGAGTGGAAAATCATGGAATATAAGACCCTGGACTGACTGACTTACACTGAGACTAAGTGGAAGTTTGAACGCCTCAATCCTGTTCGTATGACCTCCTCTTACGCCGCTGCTACCATTGTTCTAGTCCCATCAGCTCAACCTACAACTTTCACCTCTCAGAGCCCCCCTTGCTTGTGGGGGGGGGGGGGGGCACTACCCTCCCTGTTCCTCCTGCACCACCTACTTCAGGAGAGCAACACCCCCCACCCATCGGGGACATCCATCCCCACTTCTAAGCCAGAGAAGCGTCCAACTTCTTTGGCTTCTCTCTCTCACAAGGGGCCCTTGGGTCCCTCCCTTCCCAGGTTTCCACAAGTGGGAAAGATGATGCCCGCCAGTGGCTGAAGTGCCCACGAGAAAAGACCAAGAAGAAGACCTCTAAGACCAAAGAACTTGCAATGGCACCCGCCCCACTTCTCCCAACATGCTCTGCATCTGAGGATGGGGTGGAGATTCTGGTGTCTACTGAGGACCTAGATCTCGCCAGACCCACAGATACAATGGATGTCAATCACCCACGTCCTCAGTCGGTGGCAGCAGGTGATCTGGCGGCGTAATCTACCTCCTCGTTCCTTTCACGCTTTTTTCGGCCACGGGCAATGTCATTCTCCAGTGGATTTGCAGCGGTTTTTTCCACCACCTCGCTGAGCTCTGACAACTTCTCAGCCTTCACCCTTATTGTGCATTGCTCTCCAGGAAACTTGGTTTCCGGCGATGCGAACCCCCGCCCTCCGTGGCTATCGGGGATGTTATAAGAATTGGGCATCTTATGAGAGGGTATCTGGTGGCATCTGCATCTATGTCCTTAACTCTCTTTACAATGAGTGTGTGTGTACCTCTCCAAACACCTTCAAAGGCTGTTGCTGTTTGGGTGTGGACGCCTCAGGCTGTTACTGTCTGCAGTATCCGTCTTCCATTGGGTGGTGATGTCCCACAGCATGTATTGGCTGTGCTAATAGCCCAACTGCCGCCCCCTTTTCTGTTACTTGGCGACTTCAGTGCCCATAACCCTTTGTGGGGTGGCTTGGTGGTAACAGGCCGAGGCACTGTCGTTGAGCAGGTATTGGCACAGCTTGACCTTTCTCTCTTAAATAATGGTGCCTCCACACATTTCAGTGTGGCGCATGGCACATACTCGGCCATCGACTTTTCGGTCTGCAGCCCTGGCCTTCTACCATTTGTCCAATGCAGTGTGCATGATGACTTGTGTAGTAGTGACCATTTCCTGATCTTTCTGTCAGTGCCACAGCGTCACTCTTCTGGGCACCCCTCCGGATGGGCTATGAATAAGGCCGACTGGGACTTGTTCGCCTCCATTGCCACTATTGAGCCTCTTTCTAATGACACCATTGATGTGGTGGTTAATACGATCACCACGAGCATCGTTTCTGCCGTGGAATCTGCAGTTCCCTGTTCTTCCAGGTCCCCTTGGTGGAGGACTGTGCCGTGGTGGTCACCTGAGATCACTGAGGTGATTAGAGATCGCAGGCAGGCCCTCCAACATCATAAGTGGCACCCATCATTGGAACACCTTATCTCCCTTAAGTGGCTCCGTGCCCGAGTCATTGGCCTCAGTACCTCTCCATCACAGGTTTGAGCCAAGATTAAGTGACTCTATGACTATCGGACCCCCGTCAGTGTATCTGGGCTTTCCCTGAATGGAGCAGTCTGTACTGACCCTGACACAATTGCAAAACTGTTAGCAGAGCATTATGCTCAGAGTTCCGCTTCTATGAGTTACCTGCTAGCCTTCCGCTCCCTGAAAGAGTGGTTGGAACGTTGGAGCCTTTCATTCCACACGTGCCACCCTGAATTGTGCAATGCTCCATTCAGTGAGTGGGAATTCCAAAGTGCTTGTCCTGATACAGCTCCCAGGCCAGATCGCATCCACTATCAGATGCTCAAACACCTCTCAGTGAACTGCCAGCGATGCCTCCTAGACCTTTCCAACCGTATCTGGGTTGAGGGTGAGTATCCATCTCAATGGTGGGAAAGCAATATCATCCCAGTATTGAAGCCTGGCAAGAACCCTCTGGAGGTGGACAGCTACCACCCCATTAGCCTCACCAACATTCTGTGCAAGTTGCTCGAACACATGGTGAGCCTGAGGTTGAGTTGGCTGCTTGAGTCTCGGTGCCTTCTGGCTCCCTCTCAGAGTGGATTCCGTAAGGGCCGCTCTGCCACTGAGAATCTGGTCTGCCTGGAGTCTGCCATTCGTACGACATTTGCCCGCCATCAGCATCTGGTTGCCATCTTTTTTGACATGTGGAAAGCATACGATATCACGTGGCGACATCACATCCTCACCGTGCTTCATGGGTGGGGTCTTAGGGGCCCGCTCCCAGTTTTTATTCAAAATTTTCTGTAGCTTCGTTCCTTCTGCATGCAAGTTGGTTCCTCCCATAGTTACTCCCGAGCCCAGGAGAATGGGGTCCTGCAAGGCTCTGTCTTGAGTGTCTGGCTCTTTTTAGTTGCTATCAATGGGCTAGCTGCAGCTGTAGGAACATCCATATTGGCTTCTTTATATGCTGATGACTTTTGCCTGTACTATAGCTCCACTAGCATTGCAGCTACAGGGCACTATCAGCAGGTCGCAGTCTTGGGCAGTCACGCACTGCTTCCAGTTCTCAGTCGCCAAGACCTGCGTCATGCTTTTTTGCTGGTGTCATGCAGTTCACCCTGAGCCACGGCTTTATCTTGACAGTAAACCTCTTGCTGTGGTGGAGATGAACTTTTTTTTGGGCTTGCTTTTCGATAACCGGTTGACTTGGCTCTCTCATATTCGGCAGCTTAAACAAACGTGCTGGCGCCATCTTAACACTCTTCATTGCTTGAGTCACACCAGCTGGGGTGCCGATCGGTCTACCCTTCTATGACTGTATCAGGTGTTGATTCAGTCCCATCTCCATTACGGGAGCCTGGCTTATGGTTTGGCATCACCTTCCGTGTTGTGGTTGCTTGACACCATACTTCACTGTGGGATCTGACTTGCAACTGGAGCTTTCGGCACAAGCCCTGTAGAGAGCATACTTGGAGGCTGGTGTCGCACCATTGCAGATCTGGCGCCTACCTCTACTGGCCGCTTATGCTGCGCTTGTTTGTAGCTTGCCCGGGCATCCAAATTACTGTCTCCTGTTCCCCAACTTGGTCGTCCATCTTCCAGAACCAGGTCAGGGTCTACGATCGTAGTTTGCGTCCGGGCTCTTCTCTCTGGGCTCCAGTTTTTCCCTCTCCCATCTCTTTTCCGGGCCCATATACATATACCCTCATGCTGTGTGCCCTGCCCATGCCTTTGGCTGGATTTGGCACACGGCCCGAAGGACTCCGTCCCTCCTGTGGCCCTCTGCCGCCGCTTTCTTTCCGTCCTTGCTGCATTTCACAGCTTTGATGTGGCCCATACCAACTGTTTGATGTTTGCTGGTAGAGTTTGTTGTGTTGTTACTCTTGGGTATAATTCTGAACAACACTCTTTGCCGACTGGCTGCAGTGTTTTCACTGCAGAGCTTGTCACCATCTCTCGCACCCTAGAGTATGTCCGCTCCTGCCCATATGAGTCCTTCGGTATCTGTAGTGACTCCCAGAGCTATTTACGAGCTATCAACCAGTATTTCCCTCGCTCTTGTCTGGTGATGGCTATCCAGGAGTCCCTCCATACTCTTTCCCATTGCAGCTGTTCTATGGTCTTTGTGTGGACCCCGGGTCACGTCGGCACCCCGGGTAATGAATGTGTTGACACGCTGGCCAAACAGGCTGTCTGTGCACTGGCCTTGGAGACTGGCCTTTCGGACTGTGTTCTCCAATCAGTTTTGTGGCAGAAGGTCCTTGGCACCCTGCCTTCACCCGGCAAACTTCGGGTCGTCAAGGGGACTACAGGTGTGTGGCGCTCCTCCTTATGAGCCTCCCACAAGGAATTCGTTGTTCTCTGCCATCTACACATTGGCCACATCTGGCTGATGCACGGTCATCTCTTGCACTGCAAGGACCCACCTCTCTGTTGCTGTGGATCAGTGTTGACAGTGGTCCACATCTTGTTGACCTGTCCGCTTTTAACTGTGCTCAGGCAGACATTTGCACTGCCTGATACGCTCCCTGCACTTTTAATGGATGACACTGCAGTGGGAGACTTAGTTTCAAGTTTTATTTGTGCAAGGGGCTTTTATCGCTCAATCTAAGGGTTTGTCTTTTTTTTGGGTTGAGTCTGGCCTTTGGCCTATGGTTTTAAATTGGGGTTTTTAGTGTCTCTCTTGGTGGTTGGCTTTCCCTTTTTTGTTTCCATGGTCGGCCAACCACTGTCACACTATATGTGCTTTTAATTCCTTTTGTCTGATCTTTGCCTGTGTCTTTCTTGTTCTATGTTGTCCCTTGTCATCTCTGTTGCTTGTTTTTTGCCCACCCCCCCTCCCCTCCACTCCCTTGTGGGTGCTTCATGGTTGTGGAGAAGGGGACCGATGACCTTTGCAGTCTGGTACCTTCAACCCCCACAAACCAACCACCAATCACAGTGGCACTTCAGTTTGCTCTGTGACTCGAGTGTGTTATGTCATGTAATCTTATAGATATTGAATTTCTATCAAGTAAAGTGTGTTGTATACTCTGTAGCATTGTGTTGTCAATCATTTGCAATCACTATGTACTGGAGTTCCACAAATATATTTTAAACAGAGCTCATCATTTACAGATGTCGGTAACTATTTTCTTCGAAAAATAAGTCTTATGAAATAAAGTTTAAGCTACGATAGGCAATAAATAGTTGTCAGTTAATATTATGTTGGAGGCAGCAGCCTTTCTCCAAGAAGCAGTTTCTTTGTCATTTAGTTTACTTAGGTGGGTACTGTGAATACTATTAAGGAGTATAATGACAACTAATTGTTGCAAAACAGTATTCAGATTAATTCTATGATTTACTAGTCTTTTCTTAATAAATATGTTGACTTATTCCACATCCATGAAGATTCTCCTGCTTGAAGAGGTCTGAGGAACATGGTGAATGAATGAATGAATGAATGAATGAATATTGAACTGTCCTGGAGACGTGCAGTCACCTTGTCTGATACCTCTCTTACTAGCTATCTGATTCTGTTCCACAAAGTTATTCTCATTGGAGTAAGCTGCAGAACAAAAAAATCTATTCAAAATTATAGACAGTAATATTTTGCTATTCGTGTCACTTCTGCATAATTTTCATTGATGTGTCAGTACAGTTTACAAAGCAGTTTTTATTGTGCTTATTTCCCTAGTGTCTGAAATTATTCTTAAGGCAAACGTTGCTGAGCTTAGCCTTTTGCACAGATCTTGAATATGGTGGTGCCACTTCATTTTGCTATCTATATACAGACCCAAGAATTTGGAGGACTCAACCTTCAAAATCTCATGCTCACTCATCTTTAGGTTCATTTCATTAGTAACATTTGTGTTAGAAGAGAAATGAATGTAATTAGTCTTTTTTAGGTTGACTTTAAGGCCATTGGTTAAAAACCAGTTTGTCAAATCTGCAAAAGCTTTATTTGCAGCCTCATTTGACACATTCCCTGAGAGATTATTAACTGATAAAGTGGTGTCGTCAGCAAACAAGAGTATTTGCCCATATTCTGTACATAGTGCTAAGTCATTTATAAATATTAGAAAGAGCAGTGGGCCCAATACTAAGCCTTGAGGTACTCCTGCAGTAATGGAGCCCCATTCTGAAGATACCTGGCCACCATGCAGTCCTTCCACAATTACTTTCTGCTTTCTACCACACAGATAGGATTCAAGCCACATGCCTACGGTTCCACCCATTCCTAGCGTCTTGGCTTTACTCAAGAGAATATGGTGTCTTACACTGTCAAAAGCTTTTGACAGGTCACAAAATATTCCAACCGTCGTCATATTATTATTTATGGCTTCCATAACATTGTCAACAAAGGCATGTATTGCATCCACGGTTGATACCCCTTTCCGAAAGCCAAAGTGGCTACTGCTGAGGATGTTATATTTATTAAGATGCTCAACCATTCTACTGTGCATAAATTTCTCTAGTACCTTGGATAAAACTGAGAGTAATGAAATTGGTCGATTGTTTGTAGCCTCAGTCTTTTCTCTCTTTTTATAGATTGGCCATGTAAGCCCATATTTTAGCCTGTCGGGAAAAACGCCTTCTTCCAATGACGTATTACTAATTTAATTACTTATTTCTTTACAATAGTATTTCAGTAACTTACTGGAA
The DNA here is from genome assembly GCF_021461385.2 of Schistocerca piceifrons. Classification (NCBI taxonomy): domain Eukaryota; kingdom Metazoa; phylum Arthropoda; class Insecta; order Orthoptera; family Acrididae; genus Schistocerca; species Schistocerca piceifrons. The sequence goes on from NC_060139.1 coordinate 1,107,464,030, forward strand.
ATGTTGTCAACTCCAGCAGAATTTTTACATTTTAAAGACATAATTATTTTTTCTAATTCTATCACTGTAGTTTTTCGAAGATGCGTCTAATTTATTTTGTTAGTTAAGGTGTTATGCAAGTATTCTGTAGCTTTCTTTACAGAACCCTGGCATCCCATTTGGTTGGTGACTGTTAGGAAATGATTGTTAAAGATATTAGCCACCATTTTGGGAGCATCCACTGAAAAGATCCCAGTTCTTAAGCTAATCACTTCTTTGGCAGATAGGCTTTTCCCCGTCTCACTTTTAACATATTTCCATATGGTTTTCATTTTGTTATTTGATTTGTCAATTTCGTTTTTTAGATACATACTTTTAGATTACTGGATCACCTTCCTTAATATCTTAGAGTACACTTTATATTGCCCCATCACGAAATTTTGATGCCCTGGGTAATCCATGACTTAAATGCAGGGTTACATTGATTTTCTCTGACTCTTTTATTTGGAAACACCTCCTCAGAAAGATTTGATGTTAAATTAATAAATACATTAAATTTTGTGTTGACATTTGCTGAGTTCAGTACTTCAGACCAGTCTAATAACTGTAGTTTCTGCCTGTATCTCTCCATTGTTTCTTTATTTATTGGTGTCACATTTTTTCCAGATAGCTTTTGGTTTTCTGTTAAGATTTAAATGGGGGATTGTCAGAAGTATATCATAATGGTCTGACAGCCCATTTAGTACTTGACCGACTGTCAAGCTACTGTGCCTAGACTTGTCAACAAACACATTATCAATTAGAGTACTGGAGTGATCAGTTACCGTAGTGGGAAATTCAACTACTTGCATTAGACTGTAACAGCTCATTAGTTGCTCCAGCTCCATTCTGTCATTACTTTCATTCAGGAAATTTACATTAAAGTCGCCTAGTACTATGACTGAATTTTTTTTGATAACATTGCTTCAGTCTGTTTGAGAAAGATTCCAAGATTCCCTGCAGGTGCTCTCTAAATTGATAATATGACTAGTGATACACTATTTGTTACCAGTTCTATACCACACACTTCAAAGTGCTGCTCAATACAAAATTTGCTTACATCAAGAGTTCTAAATACTACATTATTTCTAACATAAAGCACTGTTCTGCCCCTCTCCATGTTGGATCTGCAATATTGAGATGCTGAACTGAATCCGTCTAAGCACAACATCTGAATATCACAAGTGACATGATGTTCAGTGAACCATAGTATATCTGGTTGCTTTTCTCTTTCAATATCATTTATGTTTATTAGTAGCTGGTCTAGTGAATTTTTAAGTCCTATTAGGCCAATGTTCTGATAGAAAATTGTGAGTGGTTTAGTCTTTATTAAAGCTGCACCATTTTTACGACTAGGCTTACTTGGTATCAGAGTACTTTCACTGTGAACATGTAGGCATACTGTTGGTTTGAGCTTCGGAACTTATGCTATATCCTCTTCTACTGCATTGAAGGATACCAAAAATCCTCCTGGAGCCTGGAAATTATCTTTCTTCGTGACTGCTTCACCACTTTTATGGTCGCTGCTGGAGATTCCAATGGTTCTGTCTGGCTGGTGTGTTGAACACTGTATGTTGCTGGCACAGGATACTGTATTTGAGTGAGTTGGCAAATCAGTTGAGAACGAACTGTTTTCGTAAATTAGGGTACTTAGTTCGCCATTTTCTATAATCAGTTCGTTTAATCTTTCACACAAAAATCGCTTCCCCTCATAGTTCAAATGTAATCCATGTACAGTATGCATGCATTTATCTAATGTCCCTATATCCAAAATCAAACATTTTTCATATCTTGAACAAAGCAGTTTAATCCTTGCATTTGTTTTTCTGGTCTCTTTGTTAACACACGAATGGTATGTTAAATCATGCCGATGTGGACTGGTAGCAACAACAGTATTTTTAGATTTGTTTTGTTCTAGAAACATGGACAAGCCTTCGACACATGTCTCAGCTTCATTAAACGCCATGTTATTTGCACCTGCTATACATACGATAAAATCATTGCCCAGCAACATTTTGCATTCTAAGTCTACATTTGCTACAATGTTTTTGGTTCTTGCTCCTGGCTGCACCACGCTGCTTACTTGGATTTTATTGTTTACACTTTTTCAGGGTTTCCGCTAACTTTCTTCCGTGGCTATCAGCAAGCAAGAGAATATTGCACTTTGATTTGGATTTCGGAGTGAATTTACAGTTGTCATCGTGCAGTTTATTGGGCTTGTTTATCTTGTTAACTGTCTTCTTTCCACTTGTCAGGACTGTTTCACTACCTTTAGTTACAGGGCTTCGATTTATGTAGCAATTTTCTTTTGTGACCTGGTTTGTTTTGGTACTCACTCGCTGTTTATGGAGCTCATTGTCCTTAGGGTGTTCGTCACTATTTGTCGACAGTACTGTGAGTCTGTTTTTTTTTTCAGCGAACACAATATCATTTACAAAGTTAGATACATGTTTTGCACAGCCTTTCCACTTCTCAAGATTCTCTACAGCTCCAGTTTGCAATTTATTTACAGTTTTATCATTAGGAACACGACACACCTTCTGCAGCTTTGTATTTTCATTTCTTAGTTGCGAAATTTCACGTCTCAGGACTTACACGATTTTTTTGTATACCATACTTGGAATTGTTTGTTTAATTTAGCTATTTCACTGTCACACTTCCCACAATTTCCTTTTTTTATGGCAAAACTGTAACTTCTTTTCGCTTGACCTCTATGAACAACCACACTAGACGCCATCTTGCACTACATCCAAACTAGCTGACAACTGATGTCTACTGAGGTAAGTTAATTAAATCCATCTACTTTTCATATGATTACATAAATTTTATGAATAAGTAAGTTTGTGTGCAGCATTTGGTGTAATAACATGTATTTTCGTGGGTCACAAGTGGAGCAACTGACATCTCACAGCGGAACCTGTAACTAGCGGAGACGGCACGCTTTTTCTTCTACTCTCTATGTGAGAACTATGGATGAGGGCAGCAGCCAGATTTCCTATTTCTAGACGTCCAGGATGTATTTGTCATGATGCCCCTTTGCAGGCTGTTAACAAAGGTATGAGCATATGGAATAAGTCTCCAGAACTTACTGTGGCCCTCTGGCCCTGAGTTGGTAGTAACAAGCTAGTGACAAGCTAGGCTGCGACTTCCTGGACTTCCACCATAGAACCCAGAAATGTAGGATCCCCAAAAATGGGTCAGATGTTCACTATACATCAGAGTCTGCTACTCAGGCAGCTGGCTGAATGTGGCCTCCACACAAGGTATTTTTTGATTAGGAAACTCACCATCCAGTTCAGATAACGACTGCTCTAGGAGACTTTAAAGTATTGGTGTAAGATACAAAGGAATGTACCCCACAGTCAAGAGTATTAAAATTCTAGTAGTTAACTGCAGCTGCAAGATACAAAGGAATGTACCCCACAGTCGAGAGTATTAAAATCATAGTAGTTAACTGCAAATGCATTCACAACAAAGTGCCAGATTTTGAAGCACTCCTGAGAAGTAGTGAAACTCACATAATACTAGGTACAGAGAATTGGTTAATATTTGAAGTTGACAGCAGTGAGATATTTGGGGAAAAAGTTAAGTGTACATTGAAAGGATAGCCTAATGGGAAATAAAGGTGGTACATTTGTTGCACTGGACAAAACCCTCAAATCCATTGAGATAGAAATTGAAGCTGCTTGCGAGATGGTTTGGGAAAGACTCGATATCAGTGATGAACATAAAATTTTAATTGGGGCCTTGCGTCAACCACCAGACTCACCTCATGATGTAACTGAAAGTTTTAAAAAACTCTCAGTTGGCTTATATGTAAGTTAATAATAATAATAATAATAATAATAATAATAATAATAATAATAATAATAATGATGATGATGATGATGATGATGATGATGATATTTATTCCACATTGAATAATCAAACACAATCCTGAGAAATAATACAATTTCAGGACATCATACAGATTATTGTTCTGAATAGATCAGTTTATAAGTTACAAACTAAAGGTTTGTTTGTATTAATAAATTTTACATTTTGCTGCATTTTACATTTGGTAATATACAAATAACAAACATGATTGTTATCAACATTAGATAACCTGTGGGTTGCTTGAAACTGAGCTTGACTTACTTACAAAGCATGTTTCATAAAGATAATGTACTCGTCTAGGGAATAAAAAGTGTTTTCAATTAGAATTCTTTTTAGCTGGTCTTTTATTTTGTTAGTAGAAAGGGCTGTAAAACTTTTTGGTGGGGCATTGTCTAGCTTCAGCCTAATATGAACTGTATTTTTTCATATAAAGCTGTTCTGTGGTTATTTACATAGTATCTAATTTTTGTCTTGTATGATTGTGATGCAGGGTCACAGATGAAATCTGAATATTGTTTTCATGAGCAATATAACTTTTCAACATGTATACACCTACAATGATAAGCACACCAAATTTTGGGAAAAGGTTCCGACATGATTCTCTATGTTTGGCACCACAAATAATTCTGAAAACTTTTTTCTGAACTGTTAATAGTGTGCTTGTGTGGGCTTCAGTTGTTGCGCCCCATATTTCTACAGCATAGTGTAAATTTGATGAGAAAAGTGCGTGGTAAGCAGCTTTTAGTACACACACACACACCCTTACAACATTTGGTAATGAGGTTTATGGCAAATACGTTCTTTGACAGCTTATAGGCTAAGGAGTCTATGTGCATGTTCCATTTGAGGTTGTGCTTCCCAAGAATTTTATCTATTTTTCCTTTTCTTACAATGTCATTTCCCATGGATAATCTGATGCCAAATTCTGTTTGTTTCTTTGTGTTAAATTCCTTAATTGCAGTCATTGAAGCCTTACATTTTGAAGGCTTACATTGAAACACTTGACTATTTTATTGGTTACACTGTTGCACAGCACCTCCAGTCTGTCATAGGCTTTGTGTTTGCACACAATTGATGTATCGTCTGCATACAATATTTTTTTACAGTAGAACAATACTGTATATCATTAACATAAATCAAGAAAAGGAGGAGTCAAAAGACAGAACCATGGGGCACTCCATACTAGATAAGAGTAATTTTGGATTTGAAAGACCTACTCTTTCTTTTGAGGAAGACAAATTGTTTTATATTGCTGATATATTATTTTATTAACTCAAAGCCAGTTCCTCTAATACCAAGGTTCTACAGCTTGTCAAGTAATATGGTGATGTTGACACAATCAAAAGCTTTTTCTAGTTCAAGGCACACTCCAGTAACATGCTTCTTGTTATCTATGGTGGTTATTATTTGTACTATTAATTGTGCTGTGGCCACAGAATTTGGCTTCTTTTTCATAAAGCCATTCTGATTTTCAAATATTAAGTTCTGTTGGCTCAGGAATGTCATTAATCTAGTATAAATAACTTTCTCAACTACCTTAGAAAATGCAGGTAAGATTGATGTGGGGCAATACTTTAAAATTTTACATTTATTATCTTTCTTGTGAGCTGGGGTTACTTGTGCTATCCTTAGACTATCTGGGGAACAACCTGATGCAATTACATCATTTATTGCTGTGGCCATGGCATGAGATATGTTGTCTATCCATCTTTTCACTGTGTTGATAGACAATCCATAATAGCCTGGTGAGCTTGTATTTTTTAATGACCTTACTATGTTTTTCATTTCCTTGCTATTAGTTGGATCCAAGTACATGCTTTGTTTGATTGGAACGCTCTTATATTTATACTGAAGATTAATGAAATGGTTATTGATGGATTTTCCAACAGAATGAAAATACTCATTAAAATCATTTGCGATCTGATATCGGCATTTCATGATACAACCTTTATGGTTTATATTAAGATCACTAGTTCATATAACCTTACAATCCCTAAAGCTATTTATTTATTTATTTATTTATTATTTATTTGTCCCGTAGATCAAATCAGTACAATGGCTTGTACAACTGATATGGGATAAGTCAGTACAAATATACAGTTTACAGGAGTCTAAAACAGTAAACAAGAACACAGAAGAATGATTATTTTACATTACCTACAAATTATGTTACCTAAAGTTACAGGTTTACAGAGAATTGTTACATGATGTGACAAAATTGACTTAACAACATTCAGCTTTGATACATTATCATGCACTAAGACAATTTTGATTCCAAATATTCCTGGATGGTATAAAAGCAGTCTTTTACTAAAAGAGATTTCACTGTCTGTTTGAATTTATTTATTTCTTGGATTTCTTGTATAAAAGTTGGAAGATGGTTATATAATTTTATTCCCATGCACTTGACACCATCACTGTACAGTTTTGTTGAGTGGGGAAGTATTCTTAGAGAGGTTTTTGATCTTGTGTCATAATCGTGGTAATCCATATTTTTGCTAATTTTGTCGATACTTTTTTTGGTAAAGAATAATAATTCTAGTGTGTATTGGCATGGGAGGGGCAAAATATTTAGTTTCTTAAATAATGGTTTGCAAGTGTCTCTTTGTTTTTTGAACATAATTGTTGTGACTATCTTCTTTTGCAGTTTGAATATCTTAATTGATTCAGAATTTTGGCCCCAGAAGATGATTCCGTAGTTAAGTACAGAGTGAAAGAGTGCATGGTACATTGTGGTTAGGGTACTTGTGTTAGTGACGTTCCTTACTGATCTAATCGTGAAGCATACTTTATTAAGTTTTGTGCTGGTAACATCAATGTGCCTTTTCCATGTGAGCGTATCAGTAATAGTGACCCCCAAGAATTTTATTTCATTTTCAAGTTTAACATTATTTTTTTCCAGTGATATAGTTGGTAGTAATGGTTTTTTGTTTTGGGCAGTGTGGAAGGTTATTCCAATTGTCTTTTTTGCATTAAGAAGCAGCCTGTTACTTTGAAGCCATCAACTTATTTGACCTGTGGTCCGATCTATATTAGATTGGAGAATTTGTTCGGGTGCAGATATGAGTACAGAGGTGTCATCAGCAAACAAAAGGGTTTTTGTGAGTGGTAGGCTGTGAGGAAGGTCATTTATGTAAAGTAAGAACAGCAACGGGCCCAGGACGGAGCCTTGGGGAACACCTTGCTTTATGGTATGTATGGAGGAATGTACAGTGCTAGCTGTACCTGAGAGCTTAGTTTCATTTAATTCGACATACTGCTTTTAAACCAGTCATAGGCATTTCCTCTTATTCCATAGGAATGCATCTTTTGCAAAAGTATACTATGATTAACCATGTCAAAGGCCTTTGTTAGATCTAGGAAGATGCCTATGGCTGGGAGTTTTTTGTCCACAAGCTCCAGTGCATGATCTAGAAATTCTTGTATTGCATCAGTTGTAGCTTTCTTACTTTGGAAGCCGAACTGAGCAGGTGACAGGATATTTTCTTTGTCTAGAAAGGACATGATTCTGGTGGCCATTATATATTCAAATACTTTAGTAAAAGTTGAAAGCAGTGCAATGGGTCGATAATTACTGGGATCCTCTTTGCTTCCTTTTTTGTGGACAGGTATAATTTTTGCAATTTTGAGCATACCAGGAAATGCACCATTCAGGAATGAGAAGTTTATTATGTGGGCTAGGGGTTTACTGATAAAGTTACTGCAATTATGAAGGAGGAAGCATGGAATTTGATCTTGTCCAGCAGAGGATTTTTTTTAATTTTGGTATGAAGTGTCTTTTCTATTTCAATTTCAGATTTAGTCCTTAAAAATAGAGTCTCAGAGCATAAGTTTGGTTCCAGTTGTAAGGGACAGCTATTTTTAAGGTGGTTAGCCAGGTTTTCCACTGTTTCTGTAAAGTAGTTATTGAATTCCTCTGCTGTTTCTTTCCCACTGGAGACTAATTTTCCATTTTTCTTAAGCTAATATCACTTTGTAGTTGTTTTCCTCTATTAGTATTCATATTAGTAAGTTGCCACATGCTTTTGCTCTTATTTGATGACAATTTGAGGTAGTTATCATTCTGTAGCTTTTTGGCTGCATTTACTACGTTCCTTAATATCTTTTTATATAGAGTAAAGTATGACTTAAATGCTTCACTACTGCCTAGTTTGGATTTGCTAATGTAAAAAAGTTCTCTTTTTCTTTGTGATGATCTAATGATTCCTGGGGTGATCCAGCTGGAGAGTTTTCATCTTTGTTGATCATTTTGTTTGTAAGGGAAAGTGGCAATTAAAATAATAACAGAAAATATCCAAGAATGCTTCATATTTGCTGTCTACTGTTTGAGCCTCATATAAATTTTGCCAGTTTTCATTTTGTATATCAAAGAGGAAAGTATGCATGTGGGTTTTATTGAAGTTTCTCCTCTGTACAGTGATTTTATTGTGTTCGTAACTGTTATTTTGCAACAAGACCCACATAATTAATGCATTGTGGTCTGAAAATCCTAGTTTGATGGAGGATACAGCACAATTTATATTGCTTGCTACTTGATCCAGACCAGTGGTACTGTGATTTGTTATCCTGGTTGGAGTGTTAACCATTAGGTCTAGGTTGTAGCTGTTCATAAAATTTTTAATGCTTAGATGGCTAGAGTTTTCTGAGAGAAAATCTATATTATAGTTACCACATATTAGAGCACTATATGATTTTCTTTTACTTAGATTTTCTATTACTGGTGCTACATTTTTGTAGAAAGTCCCTATGTTACCAGAGGGTGACCTGTAAAGTGCTATTATATAAACATTAAGATCTGTAAGCTCTGCACCTGACAGTACTATACGAATAGCAAATATCAGGAAGTGTAGCAGTACAAAAATGCAACTACCTCCACCTTTGTAAGATGTTCTTGAGAAGTGAGCTACAAGTTTAAAATTTGGTATCACAACACTTTCTATTTCAAAAGACTTCATGAAATGTTCATTAATACATAATATCTGTGTATCTGACAGTTCACTTGCACTTGATAGCAAAATTTCTAATTCATTAAGTTTGGTTTTGAGCCCTTGTACATTATGGATGTATACTTTTAGATCAAGAATTTTTTTGTTTAATTTTTTTTATAGATTGGTGAGGAGGTTCAGACTTTACCTTATTTACTACAATTTGCTGATGGAGTCATTTGCAAGTTTTATGGTGTATCTTTAACTTGTTTGATGATACTATCTTTAACTTGTTTGGTGATGCTAAGTTTTTTCTTTTCTCAGAGGGAGATAGAAAAGATCCTCCTTCTTGGGTATATTCTGCCTTGATCTTAAATTAACTCTTACAGGTGTAGCTGCTGCAGTCCTTTGTGGATCTTCTGATGTCTCCTCTTTCCTGCTTTCTTCGTTCTTGTCGAATTTGCTTTCCTCATTTTTGCCTGCAAGTCTTTCAGGAAGCTGATAGACAGATCTATTTCGTAATAGTCTTTCTTTAATTATTTCACTGATGTGATCGCACATAACACTTTTTCCGTCGTAATTAAGGTGCATTCCGTGTCTGATGTGTAGGTTTCGATGTAGTTTACTTACGTCCAGTACATTGCACTTTGCATATTCTGCACACAATTTCTTAATTTTGATGTTAGTTTTCCTAATTTCTTTATTAACACACGATCTGTAAATTAGGTCGTGTCTATGAGGCACAGTGGCTACTATTGTGTTCCTAGATTTATTCACTTCTAGAAAGTTCTGTAGCGTTTTAATGCAGGCATCGGCTTCATTTTTAGCTATGTCATTCGAACCCGCTATACGAGGTGCATTCAAGTTCTAAGGCCTCCGATTTTTTTTCTCCAGACTGGAAAGAGATAGAAACATGCGCATTGTTTTAAAATGAGGCCACATTCATTGTCAATATGTCCCAGAGATGGCAGCACTGTACGGCAGATGGAATTTTACCGCCAGTGGCGAGAATGAGAACTGTTTTAAATAGTTAAAATGGCGATGTTTTCCTTACTTGAACAGCGTGCAATCATTCGTTTTCTGAATTTGCCTGGTGTGAAACCAATTGAAATTCATCGACAGTTGAAGGAGACATGTGGTGATGGAGTTATGGATGTGTCGAAAGTGCGTTCGTGGGTGCAACAGTTTAATGAAGGCAGAACATCGTGTGACAACAAACCGACACAACCTCGGGCTCGCACAAGCCGGTCTGACGACATGATCGAGAAAGTGGAGAGAATTGTTTTGGGGGATCACCGAATGACTGTTGAACAGATCGCCTCCAGAGTTGGCATTTCTGTGGGTTCTGTGCACACAATCCTGCATGATGACCTGAAAATGCGAAAAGTGTCATCCAGTTGGGTGCCACGAATGCTGATGGACGACCACGCAGCTGCCCGTGTGGCATGTTGCCAAGCAATGTTGACGCGCAACGACAGCACGAATGGGACTTTCTTTTCGTTGGTTGTGACAATGGATGAGACGTGGATGCCATTTTTCAATCCAGAAACAAAGCGCCAGTGAGGTCAATGGAAGCACACAGATTCACCACCACCAAAAAAATTTCGGGTAACCGCCAGTGCTGAAAAAATGATGGTGTCCATGTTCTGGGACAGCGAGGGCGTAATCCTTACCCATTGCGTTCCAAAGGGCATTACGGTAACAGGTGCATCCTATGAAAATGTTTTGAAGAACAAATTCCTTCCTGCACTCAACCAAAATGTCCGGGAAGGGCTGTGCGTGTGCTGTTTCACCACGACAACGCACCCGCACATCGAGCTAACGTTACGCAACAGTTTCTTCGTGATAACAACTTTGAAGTGATTGCTCATGCTCCCTACTCACCTGACCTGGCTCCTAGTGACTTTTGGCTATTTCCAACAATGAAAGACACTCTCTGTGGCCGCACATTCACCAGCCGTGCTGCTATTGCCTCAGCGATTTTCCAGTGGTCAAAACAGACTCCTAAAGAAGCCTTCGCCACTGTCATGGAATCAAGGTGTCAGCGTTGTGAAAAATGTGTACATCTGCAGGGCGATTACGTCGAGACGTAACGCCAGTTTCATCGATTTCAGGTGAGTAGTTAATTAGAAAAAAAATCGGAGGCCTTAGAACTTGAATGCACCACGTACATACTATAAAGTCATTATCCTGTATTGTGTTCATCTGAAGATCAGTGTCTACGACATGGTGTGTTCCCGCTCCAGGTTTCACTATGCTAGTCACTGCCGTTTCTCGATTTTTCTCTCGGGGCATGCTTGATAGCTTTCTGCCGTGGCTGTCGGCAAGCAAGAGAATACCACACTTTTTCCTTAATGATACGTGTTTGCCCTTACCACTGTTTCCAAGTTTACTGTTGGTGTCTGAATTACAGGTTTTTACAACGTCACAATCAGTTGTACACTCGTTATGACACAAGACATCATATTTGTTTTTATCTAAGACAGTAACACTTTCAACAGTTTTTGTGATTTGAGACCGAACTTTTTGCGACACTGCTATCCACTCGGATGATTTATCATGTGTATCTTGTTTCACTTCACACGAGTTTTCCACTGTTTGTACTTCGCCAATTTCTTTCTTCAGTGCAGCTATTTCCCTTTTTAAATTATTGACTATGAATTGTAGGCTTGAAATTCATTTGTTTAGGGTTGTAATTTCAGCTTTACAATTTTCACAGGTTTTCTTTTTAACTACATAACTATAACTATTTCTCGTGTTAAAATTTCTGACTTCCACACTCGTTGCCATCTTGCTAAAGCCTCTTACTTTCCAGATGGCTAAGCCAGTGTTAGTATAGGTTCGTAACATTGCAGCTACGAATTTCCTTTTAGTTTCTAGCAGCAGATCTTCATAATAATCATGACAGCTCTTAAACTTTATCTGTAGTCTATTATTATTGTTATTGTTTATCATTGCATATTGGAAAAGTCTAAGCTCTTCTCTTGCTGTTTTTACTTCATGATTTATCAAGGGTGTTTTTTTTTTTTTGCAGTCATTTACTGGAAAGGTAATTTCTGGGCCTGAGATATGAAGCAATAATACAAATCTGATGCAAATCCACTGAAAGTAATGGTGTTTTTTCATCCCAGTGTAAGCTTTTCAGCAAACTGTTGAGATCTTTAACATTGTCATCATGGGTAGTTCTTTTACCACATATTGTTTCTTTTTGCTGTTGACATGAAGATTTGCTGCTTCTGTCAGTACCTGTACAGCATGGTGATCAGAAACGGCAACGGCAAGCTTCAGAACTGATGCATTGTATGTAAAGTGGTACATGTTAGTTACAATGTTGTCAGTGGATTATTTTATACTATTGATCTCTCTAGTGGGCTTGTTTCTTTGAAATGTTGAAGTTAAATTGTGCTATATTAGCATTAGTTTTTTTTAGAGCTGGAGTCATTGGACAGCATTAAGTTGCTGTTGTTGTGGTCTTCAGTCCTGAGACTGGTTTGATGCAGCTCTCCATGCTACTCTATCCTGTGCAAGATTTTTCATCTCCCAGTACCTACTGCAACCTACATCCTTCTGAATCTGCTTAGTGTATTCATCTCTTGGTCTCCCTCTATGATTTTTACCCTCCACGCTGCCCTCCAATACAAAATTGGTGATCCCTTGATGCCTCAGAACATGTCCTACCAACCGATCCCTTCTTCTGGTCAAGTTGTGCCACAAACTTCTCTTCTTCCCAATCCTATTCAATACTTCCTCATTAGTTATGTGATCTACCCATCTAATCTTCAGCATTCTTCTGTAGCACCACATTTCGAAAGCTTCTATTCTCTTCTTGTCCAAACTATTTATCGTCCACGTTTCACTTCCATACATGGCTACACTCCATACAAATACTTTCAGAAATGACTTCCTGACTCTTAAATCTATACTCGATGTTAACAAATTTCTCTTCTTCAGAAACGCTTTCCTTGCCATTGCCAGTCTACATTTTATATCCTCTCTACTTCGACCATCATCAGTTATTTTGCTCCCCAAATAGCAAAACTCCTTTACTACTTTAAGTGCCTCATTTCCTAATCTAATTCCCTCAGCTTTACCAGACTTAATTAGACTACATTCCATTATCCTTGTTTTGCTTTTGTTGATGTTCATCTTATATCCTCCCTTCAAGACACTGTCCATTCCATTCAACTGCTCTTCCAAGTCCTTTGCTGTCTCTGACAGAATTACAATGTCATCAGCGAACCTCAAAGTTTTCATTTCTTCTCCATGGATTTTAATACCTACTCCGAATTTTTCTTTTGTTTCCTTTACTGCTTGCTCAATATACAGATTGAACAACATCGGGGAGAGGCTACAACCCTGTCTTACTCCCTTCCCAACCACTGCTTCCCTTTCATGTCCCTCGACTCTTATAACTGCCATCTGGTTTCTGTACAAATTGTAAATAGCCTTTCGCTCCCTGTATTTTACCCCTGCCACCTGTAGAATTTGAAAGAGAGTATTCCAGTCAACATTGTCAATTGCTTTCTCTAAGTCTACAAATGCTGGAAATGTAGGTTTGCCTTTCCTTAATCTTTCTTCAAAGATAAGTTGTAAAGTCAGTATTGCCTCACGTGTTCCAGTGTTTCTACGGAATCCAAAGTGATCTTCCCCGAGGTTGGCTTCTACTAGTTTTTCCATTCATCTGTAAAGAATTCGTGTTAGTATTTTGCAGCTGTGACTTATTAAACTGATAGTTCGGTAATTTTCACACCTGTCAACACCTGCTCTCTTTGGGATTGGAATTATTATATTCTTCTTGAAGTCTGAGGGTATTTCGCCTGTTTCATACATCTTGCTCACCAGATGGTAGAGTTTTGTCGGGACTGGCTCTCCCAAGGCCGTCAGTAGTTCCAATGGAATGTTGTCTACTCCGGGGGCCTTATTTCAACTCAGGTGTTTCAGTGCTCTGTCAAACTCGTCATGCAGTATCATATCTCCCATTTCATCTTCATCTACATCCTCTTCCATTTCCATAATATTGTCCTCAAGTACATCGCCCTTGTATAGACCCTCTATATACTCCTTCCACCTTTCTGCTTTCCCTTCTTTGCTTAGAACTGGGTTTCCATCTGAGCGCTTGATATTCATACAAGTCATTCTCTTATCTCCAAAGGTCTCTTTAATTTTCCTGTAGGCAGTATCTATCTTACCCCTAGTGAGATAGGCCTCTACATCCTTACATTTGTCCTCTAGCCATCCCTGCTTAGCCATTTTGCACTTCCTGTCGATCTCATTTTTGAGACGTTTGTATTCCTTTTTGCCTGCTTCATTTACTGCATTTTTATATTTTCTCCTTTCATCAATTAAATTCAATATTTCTTCTGTTACCGAAGGATTTCTACTAGCCCTCGTCTTTTTACCTACTTGATCCTCTGCTGCCTTCGCTACTTCATCCCTCAAAGCTACCCATTCTTCTTCTACTGTATTTCTTTCCCCCATTCCTGTCAATTGTTCCCTTATGCTCTCCCTGAAACTCTGTACAACCTCTGGTTCTTTCAGTTTATCCAGGTCCCATCTCCTTAAATTCCCACCTTTTTGCAGTTTCTTCAGTTTTAATCTACAGGTCATAACCAATAGATTGTGGTCAGAGTCCACATCTGCCCCTGGAAATGTCTTACAATTTAAAACCTGGTTCCTAAATCTCTCTTACCATTATATAATCTATCTGATACCTTTTAGTATCTCCAGGGTTCTTCCATGTATACAACCTTCTTTCATGATTCTTAAACCAAGTGTTAGCTATGATTATTTTGTGCTCTGTGCAAAATTCTACCAGACGGCTTCCTCTTTCATTTCTTTCCCCCAGTCCATATTCACCTACTATGTTTCCTTCTCTCCCTTTTCCTACACTCGAATTCCAGTCACCCATGACTATTAAATTTTCGTCTCCCTTCACAATCTGAATAATTTCTTTTATTTCATCATACATTTCTTCAATTTCTTCGTCATCTGCAGAGCTAGTTGGCATATAAACTTGTACTACTGTAGTAGGTGTGGGCTTCGTATCTATCTTGGCCACAATAATGCGTTCACTATGCTGTTTGTAGTAGCTTACCCGCATTCCTATTTTCCTATTCATTATTAAACCTACTCCTGCATTACCCCTATTTGATTTTGTGTTTATAACCCTGTAGTCACCTGACCAGAAGTCTTGTTCCTCCTGCCACCGAACTTCACTAATTCCCACTATATCTAACTTCAACCTATCCATTTCCCTTTTTAAATTTTCTAGCCTACCTACCCGATTAAGGGATCTGACATTCCAAGCTCCGATCCGTAGAACGCCAGTTTTCTTTCTCCTGATAACGACGTCCTCTTGAGTAGTCCCCGCCCGGAGATTCGAATGGGGGACTATTTTACCTCCGGAATATTTTACCCAAGAGGATGCCATCATCATTTAATCATACAGTAAAGCTGCATGCCCTCGGGAAAAATTACGGCTGTAGTTTCCCCTTGCTTTCAGCCGTTCGCAGTACCAGCACAGCAAGGCCGTTTTGGTTATTGTTACAAGGCCAGATCAGTCAATCATCCAGACTGTTGCCCTTGCAACTACTGAAAAGGCTGCTGCCCCTCTTCAGGAACCACACATTTGTCTGGCCTCTCAACAGATACCTCTCCGTTGTGGTTGCACCTATGGTACGGCTATCTGTATCGCTGAGGCACACAAGCCTCCCCACCAACGGCAAGGTTCATGGTTCATGGGAGGGACAGCATTAAGAAAAGGCCTATAATAATTAAGTTCTCTTTCCCCCACTTGTAATTCATTGCTGCTAATTCTATAGCACCCTCAGTGCTGGTAGCACTTATATCTATTACATTATAGTTACTACCACTCACTGCAGAGCAAAAGATCACGGAGAGTAGCATACATACACTTAATTAGCTCATCTGTGTACCAATGTTCACATGTAACTAGAACATCAGGGTTATCAATTGCTGCAATGGTATCCACCTCATTGTACTTATTGCTAAGACTTTCAAAGCCCTGCAAAATTGATTTGAATGTGAGTTTGGATTGTTGAATGCTAGTTCGAGGTGTCACCCTACCAGGGCATTGTCTGTAAGACAACAGAAGTTGCACTGTATTATATTATGGCTGAGTTTCTCCTGCTGTACCATATAGGGCGATTTAGAGGTGCCAGGCTGCCCAGCGGGGTTTACAACTTTCTGCGGCTTGTCAGCAGTGGCTGTTTGTGCGGCAGGTCCTTTTATTGTGGGCTGTGCCATTCCATGGCAATGCACTTATTTACACTGTGTTGCATAATGTTTCGTCCAATTTAACTGATAATTAATTTACTCTCAATCTTTTTACCTCTCTTATTGATGTGCATACCATGAGCTGTATGCAGGTCTCTTTCTAGATTACTGACATTTACCAAAGTTACATTGCGAAATTTATTACATATTGCTTTAAGCCTATCATTTGTTTTATGCACTTCCATGTTCACAATAGATTGTTCCATAAGATCTTGTCTCTGTGGAATGTTAATGACAATTACTTTAGTGCCAGTCAACTAATCGACTCTTACTTTCATATGCATTTCCTTGATTTTTTGCCACATAATCTGTACCCCCCCCCCCATGCAAATGACACAATCATTTGCTGAGAAAGATGTACTATTTTGCATACACGGCTTCACCACAGCAGCAAGAGGTGCACCAGACGTTTGAACAGTCATTCTGTAATTATCAATGAAGACTTTAATAATCCTACAATCAGTTGGGAAAATTACAGCTTTGTTAATGGTGGGCATCCTGGGAAACATTATTAAATGCCTTCTCTGGAAATTCCTTAGAACAGGTAGTTTAGAAGCCTACTAATGATGAAAATATGTTAGATTGAATTGCAACAACTAGACTGGACCTTTTTGAGGAAGTTCCCATCAAAATAGTGTCAGTGACTATGATGCTGTTGTGGCAAGAATAATTACCATAGTACAAAGGGCAACTAACACAAGGAAAAAGATAGATATTTTGTGTAAACTAGAGGAAAAGCAGTATGTCATATCTCAGTGAGGTACTTGAAGCCTTTAGCACAGAACAGGAGCATGTAAAAAAATCATGGCTCAAGTTTACAACAACAGTTGACCATGCACTGCATAGATATGTACCCAGTAGAATAGATAATAATGGGAGGGACCCTTCTTGGCATACAGTCACTGTAAAGAAACTTTTAAAGCTACATAAGCTACTGCATAATAGGTAAGAAGCAAAGCATGCGGCTATAGATAGAGAGATGCTGAATGAAATGAATTTACCTGTTAAGAGAGCAAAGTGTGAAGATACAATGACTGCTTTAACAGAATATTGTCAAATGATCATTCCCAAAATAGAAAGAAATTCTGATCGTATGTATGTGCTATTAGTGGCATCTAAGCTAGTGTCCAGTCACTAGTGAATGAGACAGGGCTGAAATTCAGGGTAGCAAAGCTAGAAAAGAAATGCTTAACTCTGTTCCATTACAAAGGAAAACTAAGGAGAGTTGTTCGAATTTAACCCTCATCCCACTGAAAAGATGAGTGAAATTAAGTGTTAGTATCAGTGGTGTTGATTAACATGACTCCAGGGCCTTCCTGAATTCCTGGCAGATTCTATATTGAATTTGGGTTGAGTTACCCCTCTTTTAACTGTTGTAGATCATTTGAACAAAAAAATTGTGCCCAGTATTTGAAATAAGCATAGCTCAGATCTGTTTACGAGAAGGCTAGTAGGAGTAATCCACAAAACTACTGTCCATTACTCTTGACATCAGTTTGTTGTAAAATCTTAGAACATATTCTAGGCTTAAACATAATGTGTGCAAAATGACCAACATGGATCCCAAAAACACTGATCATCTGAAACCCAATGTGCACTTTTCTTACATGACATTCTGAAAGTCGTGGATCGAGGTGATTATGTAGATACAGTGTTTCTTGACATCGTAAAAGAATAACTACCCTATAGTTTATTAGCGAATGTGTGATCATATCAACTATTAAATTAACTTTGTTACTGAATCAAGGTTTTATTGGTAGGGAGGATGCTGAATGTTATTTTGATGGACAGTCATCAATAGTAGTAGAAATTGTTCCAGTCTTTCCCCAGGGAATTGTATTGGGATCCTTACTGTTCATGATGTATATTAATTTTGCACATAACATGACATAAAATCTTTGTCCCAGCAGCTAATGAACATGATGGATCCAGTCATTCTAACTGTGGTTACTCTATCTATTGAACTCTGCATGTTGCTTTCTCCCAGTATAGGAACATTACATAACTTTGTAATTGTTTACAGGTGATGTATCTAGTAAAAATTTCTTGCTTGATTAGGTGTCAGTTGGGGGTTGATTATAAAATTTCAGCGACTTACATTCCAATTGTGGTCAGTGGAGTGTATTTCAGTGGCTGATTACAGCTATATTTAGCTAGTGTGGTGATGTTTTGACTGTTTGAGCAACATGTGTTCTAGACCTGTTAATGAGAGATCTTTGAGACAGTAATATTGGTTGGTTCCCATGTAACTTAACAGTTTGTGACAATATACAGAGTTAATTAGAACCAGTCTACACTTTATTTAAATAGAGAAGCAGCTACACCTATCACTGCCATCTTAACACTCTCTTATTAGACTGAAACTCTTGTTATGTACCTCAGGGTTCAGCTGTTCTGTGCCCTGTTCTTTCTTGGCATCAGACTTTTCTTCTGTGCAGATTTATATATGTAAACTGGCTATAAAAGTAGACACTGCTTCTCTTTGCTCCATGGAGATTATGAATACTATCCAGCAGGTAGCTCTGCACTTATCGATTAATACTTTCCCACAGTATGTGGCTCAATGTTTACAAACTAATTGCAATAACACACATCTTTACTTTGAGTTCTATATTTGACATATGTGATACATGTGCTTCCCTGAATGACATGGATCACTACATCAGGACTAGAAAAGCTGATTACCAAGATGTGTCACTGTTCCCAATGTACTCCACTGGCCAATAAAGTTGCTACATCACGAAGATGATGTGCTACAGATGCGAAATTTAACCGTCAGGAAGATGCTGTGATATGCAAATCATTAGCTTTTCAGAGCATTCACACAAGTTGACGCCAGTGGTGACACCTACAATGTGCTGACATGAGGAAAGTTTCCAACCGATTTCTCATACATAAACAGCAGTTGACCGGCATTGCCTGGTGAAACGTTGTTGTGCTGCCTCATGTAAGGAGGAGAAATGCGTACCATCATGTTCCCAACTTTGATAAAGGTTGGATTGTAGCCTATCGTGATTACAGTTTATTGTATCGCGACATTGCTGCTCGCGTTGGTTGAGATCCAATGACTGTTAGCAGAATATGGAATCGGTGGGTTCAGGAGGGTAATATGGAACGCTGTGCTGGATCCCAACGGCCTCGTATCACTAGCAGTTGAGATGACAGGTATCTTATCCGCATGGCTGTAACAGACTGTGCAGCCATGTGTCGATCCCTGAGTCAACAGATGGGGACGTTTGCAAGACGACAACCATCTGCACGAACAGTTCGATGATGTTTGCAGCAGCATGGACTATCAGCTCAGAGACCATGGCTGCGGTTACCCTTGACACTGCATCACAGAGAGGAGCACCTGCGATGGTGTACTCAACGACGAACCTGGGTGCACGAATGGTAAAACGTCATTATTTTAGATGAATCCAGATTCTGTTTACAGCATCATGATGGTCACATCCCTGTTTATGACATTGCGGTGAACGCACATTGGAAGTGTGTATTCATCATCGCCATACTGGCGTATCACCTGGTGTGATGGTATGGGGTGCCATTGGATACACGTCATGGTCACCTCTTGTACGCACTGACGGCACTTTGAACAGTGGACGTTACATTTCAGATGTGTTAAGACCCACGGCTCTACCCTTCATTCGATCTCGGCGAAACCCTACATTTCGACAGGATAATGCACGACCGCATGTTGCAGATCCTGTATGGGCCTTTCTGCATACAGAAAATGTTCGACTGCTGTCCTGGCCAGCACACTCTCCAGATCTCTCACCAATTGAAAACGTCTGGTCAGTGGTGGCCGAGCAACTGGCTCATCATAATACGCCAGTCACTACTCTTGATGAACTGTGGTATCATGTTGAAGCTGCATGGACAGCTGTACCCCGTACACGCCCTCCAAGCTCTGTTTGACTCAATGCCTAGGCGTATCAAGGCTGTTATTATGGCCAGAGGTGGTTGTTCTGTGTATTGATTTCTCAGGATCTATGCACCCAAATTGCGTGAAAATGTAATCAGATGTCAGTTGTAGTATAATATATTTGTCCAATGAATACCCGTTTATCATCTGCATTTCTTCTTGGTGTAGCAATTTTAATGGCCAGTAGTGTAGGTACCAGTGGGCAGGAAACAATGCCATACTTATTGATAGTCTAATCAAACAGGAGCAACAGTGATACGGGTACTGACCTTCATCGTACATGTATTTATTGTCACTGTTTGTTTACAACCATTTCAAACTATTACTCTTCTCCATGTACAGCACTGAGAGAGGTGGGGTAATGGTTAGCATGCAGGTCTTGCATTTTGGAGTACGATAGTTCAGATTCTCGTCTGGCCACTCAGATCTAGGTTTTCTGTGATTTCCCTAAACCATTTCCAGCAAATGGCAGAATGGTGCCTTTTAGCGAGCACAACCAATTTCCTTCCCAACCTTGAAAAAATCTGAACTTTTGCCCCATCTCCAAAGACCTAAACATCTGTGGATCATTAAACTCTAATCTTCCTTCCTTGTTTTAATCTTCCTTCCTTGTTTTGTGTGCAGCACACACTTCCACCCTGAACTCAGCAAGTAACCTGGTTTTGTGAAACTCAGGGCCATTGAGGTGAACTTCCAATGCTTCCTTTATAACTGAATCCTAATACATTCTCGTCTGAGTCTGGGTGATTGTCTTTTGGAACCTTATTTTGCAACTGTTTTCCAAGCTGTGCTCTGCCACTGCCAATATATCTGATTCTCTGTGTTTTAAGTGACAGTTGGGTTCCACACAGTATACAGCTACAGTTCAGATGGTCTGACCAATATATTTAACATTACATTCATACAGAATTTGGCATAATTAACAGCTGAAGCCAATGGGAACTGAAGCCATAAAAAAATAAGTGTTGCTCTGTGATACTGGACAGCAGTTTTGCAGATCAATTCTTCTACCTTTCTTGTTGTTGATTATGATCTGTGTGTCCTTCCAACTACTGGGCACAGTTTTTAGGTTGAGGAAGTCATGGTGTGATATAGTAAAAACGGGGCTAAGTCAACTGCAAATTCTGTTTATAATCTGAAAGTGAGTGTTTCTCAACACTGCTCACACTAATGGATATGTCACCAATCTGTGCAGTGGTATAAAAATTAAACTGGGGAAGTGCTCGTGCATCCTTCTTTAGAAAGGAACATTTTAAACAGGGCTCTAGCATATCTACTTTTATTTTTTTACCCTGGATTTTGATTCTTATGTCGTCAATAAGTGTCCCCAAACCAGTGACACAGAGAGCCTTTTCATATTATTGGAATTTCTCTGGGTTTTTGGGGGAGATCTTTGGATATGATTCTGCAGTGGTAGTTGTTGAGGATTTCACACACTGCCCTTTTACAGCCAAAAGCAGTCACTCAACATTTATCTGTGTATAATTTTTTGCTCTGTTTTATGCCTATTATGCAGTAACCACTGTTTGTTTAGCAGTTTGTTTATAGTAATGTATGCTGTGGAAGGTCCATCACATACATATATATTCAGATCTTGGTTGACTATTCATCTCATCTTGAGAAATAGTTCCTCTACAGGTTCATACACTGTGTTAATTGTTTTGGCCTCCACCATGGCTTATGACATTGCTGTCTCTGTGACTAGTTTACTGGAAACATAAATCTTGTTTCTTATTTTAGTTGCCCTCAGTAGGTTGGCAATAATTGTTGCTATAACTCTCATGGTTACTGATAGCAGTCTCACTGTTGACATTCTCAAAAAGGTCAGGTCTACTAGTTGCCATTACATATAATATTTTTCTGTAATGACTGGACATGCATACTATTCAGAACTTTTCAGAGAAAGCATTTAATATTATTTTGCAGGTTGTCTTGTCACACTTGCTACTTACAAAGCTGTAATAATCCGTATTGATTAAACTTGCCTCAAGTGATACAGTGTAGTTGATGATCATGTGTATTAGTGAGCTGTCTCTCTAATTCTTTTGGTTACCCCTAAGGACACATTGGTGGTCAACAATGGATTTGGTTGTAAATTTTACCCACTCTTTGCTCTGAGTCTTGCCCAAACAATCTCTTATGCTGATGCAATTTCAATGACTTTGGATTTGAGTTTCTTGTCTGTTATGACAAATACACCACCTGCACTTCTCATTAGCCTGTCCTTTTGATATACACCAAAAAATTTCATCTCTGTAAATTTTGGATGTAAGCCAAGTTACTGCACCTAGTGTTACTTGAGTGCCATTGGTTTTTGTGTGTGCTTCACACAATTGGCCTTGTTGCAAATACTTCAGTAGTTGACCATTTGGATTTTAATAGTCTCATCTGTGGGTGGTTTTGAATATTATTTTAATACTATGGGGTCTTGTACATTACCTTGACTGGGCAGGGATTTGCCTCGTGTAAAAAGGGAGAGAAGGAGGGGGGGGGGGAGAGAGAGAGAGAGAGAGAGAGAGAGAGAGAGAGAGAGAGAGAGAGAGAGAGGCTTCTTGTGTACACCAAAGTCAGTGTAAGCTATCTGGGTAGCAGCCTCTGATGTGTAGTTTACAGTGTACCCCTAAACCACTTAAGTGGACACTACCACCCTCAACACAATATGTAAGGATGGGAAGTCACAGAACCTTCAAAGTCTATGGTTCAATCCTTCTACTTGATTCAGAGTCAGACTGCCATGATCATTTCTGAGGTCATGCTGCAGAGACCATACTGCAGATTCTGAGCTTTGTAGAACAAGGCTAGTCTTCTCCACTTTCTCAGCTAGTCACTGGAATAATTGAAGTATGACTTCTTAATCTTGAATGTGGGCATTCTTTTTCCAACACACACCACAGGCTGCAACAGGTTACAATGTATTCCATCAATGTGTGCTGTAACAGGTTGTTCGATGTCTCAGATAAGGATCCCAGGCACGTTCACTGAGTGTGCAAAGTGCTCCATCCCATCCCTTGTTGACATCTCCCTAAGGGAGCCAATCTACATTTAATATACACACTCTGCAAACCACTGTGAACTTTGAGGCAGAGTGCACCTAGCATGCCATCAGGGGCTCAGCATTGATTTATTGAGTACGGATTTGGCGACCCTGGGGTGCTTCAACGACCACCGCGCAGCATGGCAGTACAATGTTGTGTGTCTCAGAGAACTGGCAATAATATATATATATCCCTCAATCTCAAGGTGTGCCGTGCACTGATGCTGCCACATTTCAGTTGTATAAGGCTTACTCAGGCACATGGGGCTGTATGAGTGAGTGGACCCTTAGTTTCCTAGCTGCTCATGGGACAGATGGAATCCTTGAAATCATCTTCTTTTCCTCCCAGAGGGAAGTGTATACTGCCTGAGAATATTCACATCCATTCATCCAAAAGATTGAGAGAGGCTAGTCCTCCTGATAATAAGAATACTTTGGAATGCAGTAACAGTGCTCATGGAGTTGTGAATAATAATGTGTTTCTGGTGATATCCATAAGTATTTGGGAGGCCCTCCTGGAACAATTAAATCTATAAAATGGCTGCATAATGGCTCATTGTTTGTTGAAACTAACAGATCAAAGCAGGTAGACCTTCTTAAGAAATCATAAAAACTGGGTGACTATGATATCATTGTTGAGATGCACCTCTCTCAACGCCAGTAAGAGCATGGTCACATGCCGAGATATCGTGGACATGGACATAGCAGAACTGAAGCGACAATGGGCATCCAAGGGAAATGTTGACGTGGAGCAATGAATGCACAGGAATAATGGAGCAACTAAAAAGACTGCCACTTTCATTGTCACATTCAATTCTCTGACACTGTCTGAATATCTAATGCGGGATTCCTTTGACTTAATTTTTGGCCTTACATTCCAAACCCTATGCGGTGCTATGAGTTGTGAGGGTGAAGCAATCTGCGGGAACCGTGGAAAAGCAGTCATGGTGCTGGGACTGACTGACTGCCTGTCTCTGACGATCTGCATCAGCTGTTCTGGGAATCATCCAGTTTGGAGATGAGGCTGCCCTGTTATTGCTGAAGAACACAAAATACAGGAGATAAGTGACCTAGCAGATCCCCTATGCTGAAGCCAAAAAAGAATATAAGGCAATGGAATTCCCTGTGTTTGCCACCTCATATTCTTCCATGGTGCAGAAACCTATTCTCAAGGAGGACTGTTGGACACAGACGACGCCTAGTGTGCCTGTAACCACCACAAGCACCTGTACTTCCATGGGTACATGTCAATGAAAAAACAGTAAGGACAAAGCAATCCAGGCAACTGCACCAGGAAAGACCGACAACGGCTCCACGGCGAGCATCCAGAAAGTACAAGAAAAGAAGAGTGCCTCATCCTTGAAGGGACAGGGTGCAGTGAAAGACTCGAGACGTTCGGGACAAGCTGTCCTGAGTGCCGTCAGACATCATTCTTTTCCATCTAACTGATGAGGAGGATATCATGGAGTTAGATGCCTGGGATCCAGGCAGCCCCTCCACTCTCCCTCACTCTTCAAGTGCTTCACCTCCCCGGTGCAAAGACAGGAGTAAATTAAAACTGCACCAATGACTTGGTTTCCACTTTACAGTGGAACATGAATGGGTTCAGGACTCACATGGAGGAACTGAAACTCCCAGCACAGGCACGTCCCTTGTGCTATTATTTACAAGAAATATACGCTATACCTATACAAACACAGGGATATACACTATACCAAAAGGATGAACTGTCGGGGGAAAGGGCCAAGGGAGGTGTCGTAGTGTTTGTCACTAACACGCACTATCCTCTGCTCTCTCCTTGGCTACTGATCTGCAAGCAGTTGCAGTTCAAATTCATGTGTGTTGAAGAATCATTGTTTGCTGACTGTATTTCTCTCTGCAAGATGCACTAGACTCTGAGGCTGTCACGGATCTTATCATACAACTTCCATGACCATTCCTCCTCCTGGGAGACTTCAATGCCCATCATGTCCTTTGGTGCTCGACCAATAGTTGCCAAAGGCGTCGGATAATGGAAGGCCTCATGACATCTCATGAGCTGTGCACCCTCAACACAGGTACTCACACATTTCTCTACCACTACTGGCTCATTCTCAGCCATTGACCTTTCTTCTATTCTCCCACCCTCACTGACTCTGTTCAGTGGGAGGTCATTGATGACTTTCATTCCAGTGACCACTTCCCCATCCGCCATGACCTAATAAATGGCTCACCACCTGAAGTTAATCTCCCAAAATGGATGATCAGCAGGGCCAAATGGATGCGTTTCAGCCAGCTGGTTGTGTTCGAACACTGTGACAGTATCCAAGGATGGGTGAAGCACATCACACGAGTGATCCATCGTGCCACTCACTTCTCCATCCTGCAGTCCTCACATCATCTCAGGCGGCGACCAGTACCTTGGTGGACAGATGAGTGCTGTTCTGCGATCCGGACATTTTAAATGTTGACCAACATCAGATAACCGTAGGGCCTTTAGAGTCGTGAGGGCCAAGGCTTGACACATCGTTAGTTAGAGTAAGAAAAGGTCATGGCAAGCATTCCTGGACTCCATCATTCATTCCACTTCTTCTATAAAAGTATGGGAAGACATCCAGAGGATTTGCTATAAACACACAGCCATTTACCGATAGCAGCAGTACTGAAACAGTGATGTCTCCAGACACCACCCAGAGATATTTCTCAGATGCTGGCCGAACATTTTGCACAAATTACTGCCAATGTGAGCCAAGATCCAGCATTTTGTCACTATCGTGTGACTATAGAGGGAAAAGTTGGACTTCATGTCCAAAAGTTCTGAGGCCTACAACTCCCCTTTCTCCATGTGGGAGCTCAAATCAGCACTGACCCAGAATTGTGACACTGCACCCGGTCACAACCACATCTGGTACTGCATGCTTAGACATTCGCCAGTGGCATCAAAAGAAATCCTCCTCAGTTGTTTTAATCTAATATGGCAGACAGGCAACTTCTCCAACTCATGGAGGGAGGCAATTCTGATCCCTCTCCTCAAACCAGGAAAGGACTGTGCATGTCCCAGTAGTTATCAGAGTATTGCCTTAACAAGCTGTGTGGGAAACCATTGTCTGGTCTAGTTGTTAGAGACCAGGCAACTCCTTAGCTGCTGTCAGTATGGATTCCAAAGATTTTAGTTACTGTCAACAATCTGATGCTCCTAGAGGTGGTTATTCAACAGGCTTCCTTCCAGAAGCATCACAGTATTGGCATATTCTTCGATATAAAGGCATACGATACTACTTCGAGACACTGTATACTCACACAACTGCATCGATGGGGCTTTCATGGCCACCTCCTTATCTTTATAGAGTCTTTCCTGTCTCAGCAGTTTTTTAGGACCTGAGATGGTGACATGCTCTATGACTGATTTGAGCAGGAGAATGGTGTTCATCACGGCAATGTTTTAAGTGTAACCCTCTTCGCCATAGCCATCAACAGTATCACATCTGTGGTAAGGAGTCCTGTACAATGCTCCTTTTCTGTACCTCCTCCAGTGTTGCAATGGTGAGCCATCAGTTGCAACTTACAGTGCAGAGGTTAGAGGAATGGGCTATAAATATAGGTTTCCAGTTTTCTGTGTGTGTGTGTGTGTGTGTGTGTGTGTGTGTGTGTGTGTGTGTGTGTGTGTGTGTGTGTGTGTGTGTGTTCACTTTAATCTTTCTTGTCATATTTTTAATTACCTGCCTTGAATATGGCGGACACCATTCTACGTTTTAGAGACAGTGCACTTTCTGGGCCTCAACCCTGAAGGCAGTGAACATCATCAAGTGTCTTATCCACAGGTCTTGGGAGCAAACAGGATGTGTCTCCTTCAGTTTTATCAGGCTTTTGTGCATTCGTGGCTGGACTATGGTTGCACATGTATGGGTCAGTTAGGCCTTCTTACTTGTGGATCATTGACACTGTCCATCATAAGGAGATTTGGCTGGCCATGGGTGCTTATTGGACCAGTCCCATATCTAGCATCTGTGGTGACATGGGGGAACCACCACTTACCATTTGGTGCCAGCTCTTGATAGTGCGTCAGGTGTCTAAATTCTGTGCAGCTCCAACTTCAGGTGCACACTGTACTGTTGCTCGTCCACCTCTGGAACTCCTTTTTCCAACTCTCCATCAGCCATGATGCCTTTTGGGATCTGTGTGCAGTGTGTGCTGGAGTCACTTGATGTGGAGCCAGTATGACCCCAGATCCAGGGTTTTAACTGTCTGCTGCCCTGGTTACTGGAGAGGCCCAGAATGATTTTAGGTTTTGTGCGGTACAGGAGAGAGAGCACTCCTGCTTCCATTTTTAATGCCATATTTTCTGATATTTTATCTGAATACGACAACCATGTAGCTGTCTTTACAGATGGGTCCAAGCAGGGGGACTCTGTTGGTTGCATCCTGGTTCATGTACTCAGGCTCAGGCTGCCTTCAAAACTCACTGTCTTTGACACAGAGTTATATGTGATCTTGTGAGCACTGGAGCATCTGAGTCATTCTCCCAGTGTTAATTTCTCATCTGCTCAGATTCTCTGAGTGCCCTTTACTCTCTCCAACGTTTGTACCCAGCCGATACAGTAACCCAGAATATCCAGGATGCCCTCCTACAACTATGATTGGGGAAGGAGGTGTCTTTCTGCTGGATACCTGGGCACAATGGAATTGTGGGGAACGAAAGGGTGGATGAAGCAGCCAAGGCGGTGTGTTGTGATTGTCTGGTATTTTGGTGTGCTATCCCCCTGCACGCTATCACCTCGCTGTTGAGGTACAAAGTCACGTGTCGATGGGAAGACGAGTGGCTGACAGTGACTGGTAACGAGCTCTGTGTCATCACAACTTGGCCGTGGAGTACTTCCTTCCAGCCACATCGATGAGTTGAGGTCCTTCTTTCTCGGCTTCACGTAGGCCACAGCCCTGCGACACATGGATTCTTACTCTGGCGAAAGGACCATCCAATGTGTGGTGCTTGTGGCATGCGGATCAAGGTATTCCACATTTTAATGGACTGCGTTTTATCTGCCATCTATTTTATGTACTGATCAAGCAAATGTGGTTATGGTTTTAAAGTTTTGTGAATTGTCCAACGTTTTTAACAAGATTTTAGGGAGATGTTCTTAATGTGTCAAAGGGTGGCTGGCTCACCTTAGTTTTTTGTAAGTTGTCAGCCAGTCACATGTCCCTGAGTTTTTCTTTTAGTTCTTCTGTGTTTGGTTTTCTTTGTGTTTTAATTTCTTGATTAGCTCTCTTCCCTCCTAATTGGTTTTAGTGCATGTGATACAGAGTGACTTGTGTGTCGTTTAGAGTGCATGTGTGTCCAACACTTTTTGTTTATCTCCACATCATTTGTTTTCATGACCTTGCTGTTGCATGCCCATCAGACACACACACACACACACACACACACACACACACACACACACGCACACCTACCTGTACCTAGCACAGTACCACTTGTCAGTATGGAATGTGGGATGAATGACTCATTAAATGTTTCTCTGTGCTGTAATTAGTTTGTGAATACCCTATTGCAGGATCGTTTTCCTCATCTTCAAGAGGCTGTCAGTTTAGTGTTTTCAACATTTATCTGACACTCTCCTGTGAATAAAACAATCCTGTGACAATTTCCTCTGTCATTATTTGTATACATTCTGTATCTCTTATGAGCTGTATTTGGTATCTGTCCTACACATATGAGCAATATTTTAAGATGGGGCACAAAATTGATTTGTAAGCAGTCTGCTCTGTGGTCTGACTATGTTTTCCTGTACCCTGCCAATGTCTAAATCTGCCACAGGCCTTACCTGTGACTGAGAATGTGGCATTTAATTTCATACTCTTACGAAGTGTTAGACTTCAGTATTTGTTTGAATTGATTGACTACAGTATCAATCATTCACAGTTAATCATATGATATTACCTCAAATATGGACTTTCTGCTCAAGAATCTGTGCTGCAGACAACTCAGTGATTCAGTTTGGCTGTGTTCCATAATAAATGTATTATTGGTGATACACAGGCTACCTCACTATGGAATGAAAATATTTCCTGGAGACTTGAGATCCCTGCTGGCACATGGTTAGAATGAAAATGGTAATTCCAGTCTCAGGAATGTGGAAGGACTCACAGTTGGTCTAAGACTATGACTAGCATAGCTCTGCCTTGTTTACATGTCTTGCTAACTTTTTACGACCTGGCAGGTTTTATACTGTAGGTATGGTTGTCAGAGGACCTACTGCTACACATGAGTTCCTGGGATGCTGAGATAGTGGCTGAAAGAACATTAAGAGCAGCACACTGAGGGACTTCAGTCAGTGGCTGAGGCTGTGGGACATTCTCCATTATTTCTTGGCTTTCATTTTTCCTAAGTGAAGTTGGCGTAAATAGATAATAACGTGAATCTTAAACACCTGTATGCTTCTACCACTGCTTTAACAATGGATACTCCTGGTTGGACTATCAACAATATAAGGGAAAGGATAAATTGATACTCATCGAAAGATGAAACACTGAGTTGCAGACAGGCACACTGAAAAGACTGTTACAATTTACCTTTTTGCCAAAGCCTTCTTTAGAAAGAAAATGCACACACATTCATTCATATGAGTAAGCATACTTCACACACACTCCAGCAGCTCAGACCAGAATGTAACAGCAGTTCAGGAAAGCTGGTGCTGCAGGAGTGGATCCAGATGACTTGGGTTGATTTCATTGGCTGCTTCACATTCTGTGCCATCTGGATTCCCCTCCACCACAAGCTTTTCTGAACAGCACAAGTGGGAGTTATCTTACAACACATCCTCCATTCCCAAAATTATCCTGGCCACAACCTGCAGTAACCTACTGTCCCCACACATTCCACCCAATATTATGTGCCACCATCTTCCAATACATGTCCCTCATTGTGTGCCGCCTCTGCCATTTCACCCACCTGTCTTTCCTCTTCCCTGCTCCTCTCTTTTTGTACTTCCTCCATCCCTCCCCCATCTACATGATGCTGTGCCCGGTAGTCTTCATCCTTCCATCCAGTCCCTGCTTTCTCCAGCAGACAGCACTCCTCTCCCCCCCCAGCCATTCCCTGCAATCCCTTAGATCAAATATGGTATAATAGGATTATCAGGAGAGTGGAAAAAAAGAAAAGAAGTGCAGAATAATTAAAATTAGTGTGTGTGTTTTGTTACAGGGGAACAGAGCAGGAACAAAAATCAGGAATAGACTGATTTTCATTCTAAACAAAATTATTACACACAATATTGTAGATGTTCAAATAACTCAGAGAATTCAGCAGGGTGACGTCATCAACAACTGCTGATATTTCAACAGGAGCACACCCTCCCATTTTCAATGCATCACTACAGCAAGTAACTACTGTGCAAGGGAATTAAAATGCAAGTTTTCTGAGAAACTCTGGAAGGTGAAACTCACACACACTGTAAACACTAGCACCGTCACAAACCAAAGTTATCAACAATGAAGTTGATAATCAACAGGTGAGGTAGCTTTAACTCTGCCCCTCTGTCTTTTGACGAAGGAGAGAGCAGCATTCCTTGCAAAATTCAAACAAAAACCACCATCTCTCTTTTTAATGTGACTTGCTAATGTAATTTCAACAGCTTCCTTAATAGCAGTATCCCACTAGCTGGAAGTGCATACCATAATCTCTGTGTCATATTCCATAGAATGACCAGAGTGAAGACTACATTCCACAACAGTGGATTTGCTTGGCTGTTGTAACTGTGTGTGTTACTTATGCTCAATACACAGATCTTCCACAGTTTTGATAATCTGTCCTGTATATGACATGCCACAACTGCAAGGAATATATTAGATACCAATCTTACGCAAACTGAGATCATCCTTTACAGAACCTAAAAGGACCCTGATTGTAGGTTGCAGTCAAAAAACACACTTTATAGTATATTTCTGCAAAATGCAACCTATTTGTTATGTAAAATGCTCCCTGCTTAAGACAAAAAGGCCATAGACTTTGATGTCAACTCAGTATTATCATCACTCACTCATGGCACAGTTGGTCTATAGCACACTGCATTTCCGATCTGTCTTTCACTATAACCAGTCTGATGAAAGGTGACTTCAACATGGGCTAACTCA
The DNA here is from genome assembly GCF_021461385.2 of Schistocerca piceifrons. Taxonomy (NCBI): domain Eukaryota; kingdom Metazoa; phylum Arthropoda; class Insecta; order Orthoptera; family Acrididae; genus Schistocerca; species Schistocerca piceifrons. The sequence continues at coordinate 1,107,495,213 of NC_060139.1, forward strand.
GCTGACAAACTCTCAGAGTCTGAGATGATATGGGCCCTGTGAACCAAAGTATGTGATTGAGCTGAATGGTGGCAACTGGTAGCTTTCAGAATCAACCTTCCTCTCTACCATCACTCTAAACATTCTACACTCCGTCTGAAGAGACTGTGAAAGGCCCAGTGGTACCAATTAGCTCCCGTGTCATCCTCTCAGCCCAGGTGCGTCACTGGATGTGGATATGGAGGAGCATGTGGTCAGCATGCCACTTTCCCAGCCGTTGTCAGTTTTCGTGACTGAAGGCACAACTTCCCAGTCAAGTAGCTCCTCAGTTTGCCTCACAAGGGCTGAGTGCACCCAGCTTGCCAACAGAGCTCGGTAGACTGTACGGCCACCCATCTGAGTGCTAGCCCAGCCGGACAGCACTTAACTTCGGTGATCTGATGGGAACCACTGTTATCATTGCGGCAAGGCCGTTGGCCAACAGATATTAGGGTGGGTTAAATTCGAGTGTCCTAAAAAAATTGTTCAAATTCACACTGCCATGAGGCCAAACAGTGAGCAGGGGAAACAAAGAAAAAAGTAGGCAGGTTTCAAAGCCACTGGCTCCAAGGCCCGTTCCTCAAACTCTTCCTTAAACAAACTGGCAATAATAGGTGGCAATAGCTGTACCATCACAACTCCACCTGTCTACTCCTAGTATTGGTCATTGAGTAAAAAGTAACTGGAAGTCAACACATGTTTGTTAATTCAGCACCAAACCTAACCTTAATCGACTGTACAGATCAGACAGAGTAACACTAGTGGAGAGAGAGACCACATCAAAACTTACTAGAATATCAAAGTCATTCAAATGCATCCCCTCTGATCATTGTAAGTAATCTGCTGAGTTCTTAACATGGTGCTTACATCAACCTACTGTAGGGCTCAATGGAGTAGCAAGGTGTTTTGCTACACCATATGTCAGAGCATAAATGTTACAAATGGATGAAGATTACCACTTCCTTGTGGACCTTAGGAAAGCCGTATAACCTAAGGGAACAATACAATAAGAATTAAGACTCTTGATAATCTTCTGCAATTAGGAACTTTTCTTCAGGACACTGCTAGTCTTTCTCTCAACACTTTTTGTGGGTTCAGCTCTAATCCTGTGACCTGCTGAATCAGACAGTAAATTATGCATCTCTTGAAAGTAGTCCTGCTTACCCAAAACAATGGTAGCACTGCCTTTGTCCACAGGTAAAATAACATCATCTGGATCAACTTTAATTGAATGTAAGGCAGCTTCTCATCTGGTGTGGTTTTACTCGTGGATGGTCTTGGGTGGACTTGCTCCACTCAGCACATGACATGCCTCCCTCCCAGCATCATCTGCAGCATCAGGAGGTAGTTAGAACAGCCTATTCAACAGAACTAATTAAATCAGTTTCTGAGTAATGCTATTTGAACCTTGCCCTAGCACTGATCAAGCTGTGTCATCAAAAGTATCTCTGTGAGGTTTATCATAGATCGTCAAGATATAATAGTAGTCTCTGAGTCATGGAAGTATTCAAACTTCACCAAATGCTTGGCAGTTACAGAATGAAATTCCCAGTCAGACTGTGATCAAGAAGCACCATCTATCATATCCCAAGAAAAGGCCAAAATTTTTGAGACAATCATTAAGTGAAGCCAAAACAATTCCTTGAAAACAATATCCAACTGTTGATGAGTGTAATGGATCCATTAACGAACAAGAGCTCGGCCAGCACATTGCTCGTTGTGGTTGATGGCAGGAAAACTAATATGAAGCACAATTTTGGCAAATGTTGGGAAAATATTTTGATCATTTGTCCTAAGAAAAAATGACACCACACACTGAAATCTTACTCTACTGGAGGCAAAGTTTATCCAGTGCAAGCAATGATACATCTCCCCCCCCATAGAAGTAAACAATTGAGACCTGAGTTTCTTCCAGTGTATGAATGTTCAAATAACTTGCAGGAATGTATCTAGTTGGCATCATTGATAACCACCAATTTTTTGACACGAGCATGCCCTGCCGTTTTCAAGGCATAACTGCAGCAAGTAATCACTGAGCAAGGGAATGTAAAACCTCAGTATTCAGAGAAAACTCTGGAACTGTAACACTCACTCACACTGTAAACACAGACGACACCACAAACCAAAGATGCCCAAAGTCAGAATTTATCGATAGTGGATTTAATAATCAATGGCTGAAGTAGCACTAACTCTGAGCCTCTGTTTTTTTGACAAGCGAGTGAGCAGGATTTCATCCAGAATTTAAACAAAAACCATCATCTGTATTTATAAAGTTAGTTGAACAGTGGAAAATCAAGGATGGAATTTAACAATACTGTGAAAAAAAAAAAGGTTTGCTACTCACAAGTCAGAATAGAAGCTGAGTCACAGATAGGCATAACAAAAAGACCGTCAGAAAGTGAGCTTTTGGGCAACTTGCCTTTGTCATAACACACACACACACACACACACACACACACACACACACACACACACACACAGGCGCACAAACATAGCTCACACACATGACCACAAGTCTCTGGCAGCTGAAACTAGACTGCGAGGAGTAGAGTATGATCATGGAGGCAACTGGTTGGTGAGGTAAGGAGGAGGTGGTGTGGGGAGGCGGACGGATAGCAGGATAGCCCATCCTCTGCTAGTAGGAGCATGCAGTAATGAGGTGCAGAGAAGGTAGGGCAGCTATATGCTGTCAGGAGGTTAATCAGAGGGTGGGGGAGGGGGTAGCAGTTAGGAGAGAAGTAAAAAGAGTGCGTGCATTGGTGGAATGTGTAGTGCTGGAATGGGAACAGGTAAAGGGCTAGATGGATGAGGGCAATGACTAATGAAGGTTGAAGCCAGGAGGATTACAGAAACGTAGGATATATTGCAGGGAGGGTTCCCACCTGTGCAATTCAGAAAAGCTGTGTTGGTGGGGAGGATCCTGATAGCACAGGCTGTGAAGCAGTCATTGAAACAAAAATCATAGTATTGGGCAGTTGTCCAGCTCCTTCTTGGCCAGTTTGTCTGTGGCCCTTCATGCGGACAGACTGCTTGATTTTTGTTGTGCCCACATAGAGTGCAACACAGTGGTTGCAGCTTAGTTTGTAGATCATGTGGCTGGTTTTATGGGTAGCCCTGCCTTTGATGGTATAGGTGATGTTTGTGACTAGACTGAACTAGCTGGTGGCATGAGGATGTGTGGGACAGATCTTGCATATAGGTCTGTTAGAGGGATATGAGCCATGAGGCAAGGATTTGGGAACAGGGGTTGTGTAGGGATGGATGATGATATTGTGTAGGTTCAGTGGGTGGTAGAATACCACTGTGGCAGGGTTGGGAAGGATAGTGGGTGGGACATTTCTCATTTCAGGGCATGACGGGAGGTAGTTGAAACCTTGGCTGAGAATGTAATGCAATTGCTCCAGTCCTGGGTGATACTGAATCACTAGCCTCCTCAGTGGCCAGATCGTGGGTCTTTAGGAGGTGATGGGTGATTAGAAAGATAAGGCTCAGGAGATCTCATTTTGTTCAAGGTTGGGTGGGTAAGTATTGTTTGTGAAGGCCTCAGTGAGACCCTCAGTATATTTTGAGAGGGGCTGCTCACTACTGCAGATGTGACAAACATGGGTGGCTAGGCTGTATGCAAGGGACTTCTTGGTATGGCATTGGTGACAGCTGTCAAAGTGGAGGTATTGCTGTTGGTCAGTAGATTTGATGTGGACAGAGGCACTGTTGTAGCCACCTTTGAGGTGGAGGTCAACATGAGGAAGATGTCATCTTTGTGTTCTGGATTAAGGATGAGATCACCCTATCCACATTCCTCCAGAACCTGAACACCTTCTCCCCCATTCGTTTCACCTGGTCCTGCTCAATCCAGTAAGCCACCTTCCTCTCGTGGCTCAGTACCGCCCTCGACTGGAGCAACTGTGTTACATTCTCTGCCAGCGTTTCGACTACCTCTCATCATTCCCTGAAAGGAGAAATGTCCTACCCACTATATGTGCCAGCCCTCCCACAGCAGTTTTCCACCACCCACTGAACCTACACCATATCCTCATCCATCCCCACACAACCCCTGCTCCCAACACCTTGCCTCATCTCTTATATCCCTGTAATAGACCTGTCCCATACATCCTAGTCCACTCCAGTCCAGTCCAGACACAAACATCACCTATCCCGTCAAAGGCAAGGCTACATGTGAAACCAGTCATGTGATCTACAAGCTAAGCACATACATTGTGCTCCACTCTACGTGGATGTGGCAACTAATAACCTGCCAGTCTGCATGAAAGGCCACCAACAAAACGTGGCTAAGAAACAGCTGGACCACCCTGTTGCTGAGCAGAGCATATTGCCGAACATGATGTTCTTCATTTCAGTGACTGCTTCACAGTTGTCCCATCTGGATCCTTCTCATCAACACCAGTTTTTCAGAATTGCACAGGTAGGAACACTCCCTGCAACATATTCTATGTTTCCATAACCTTCCTAGCCCCAACCTCCATTAGTCACTGTCCATACCCATCTATCCCCTTACCTGTCGCCATTCCTGCAGTACACATTTGACCAATGCACACGGTCTTTCTACTTCTCTCCTATCCACTAGCCCGCCTCTGCCCCACCCTCCGCGTAACACATCTAGCTGCCCTACCTTCCTACTAGCAGCACTTTACAGTCCCCCCCATCGCTACCCTGTTGTCCCTTCCCCTCTCCATCCCAGCACCCCTCCCCCCTCCCCCCTCCGCCCCTTACTCCCACTACCCGGTTGGCCTCTATCCTCATGTACTGCTGCTCGCAGTCTGGCTTCAGCTGCCAGAGACTGTGGTCATTTGTGGATGAGTTGTGTTTGCATGAGTGTGTGTGTCTATGTTGTCTTCTTTTGACAAAGGCCTTGTTGGCTGAAAGCTCACTTCCTGACAGTCCTTTTGTTTTACCTATCTGCAACTCGGCGTTCTCCACTACGTGTCGAGTAGCGACTATCGTCTTCACAGTATTGTTGTAAAGTTATTTGCTAACTTAATTTCAACAGCTTCCTTAGTAACAGTATCCCACTAGCTGGAAGTGCACATCATGATCTCTGTGTTGATGACTCTATAAGCAGACTGGTGCAAAGACTTTGTTCTGCAGTGGTGGATTTGCTCAGCATAAGTGTGTGTGCTGCATGTGCTCAGTACACTGGGCCTTACTGTCCTGATAGTCCAACCAGTATATGACATGCTACAAGTGCAACAAATATGGTAGACACCTGGCTTATGCAAACAGAGATCATTCTTACTGAACCTAAAAGGACTCTGGTGACTGTAAAACACACTTCACATCATATTCCATGGAAATACAACCAATTTTGTTTAAAATGTTCTTTATGTAAGGCTAAAAGACCTTAGATTTTCATGCAAACCCAATATTATCCATCTCTCACCCATTGCAATGGTCAAGAGCACAACACGTGTCTGGTCTGTCTTTCACTATAACCATTCTGATGAAGGTGACTTCGAGATGTGCTAACTCAGCTGACGAACTCTCAGGATCTTGGATTACATGGGCCTTGTGAACCAAGGTACAAAGTACCTCTTCATGTTAAGCCAGCTGGCCAGCACATACAAGTCAACCTGAGTGTCCCAACATACCGTCGGCCTTCCTTTCTGTGGCTCGGAGTCTCATACTGTATCTTGACATTTTGTAATGATTCTTATGGAGAAAGTATTTGATGTGGCAGCTTCATCTGTGTTAGGGAAAGTTAAATTTTTCTCTGACTCCCAAGTGTTTGCTAGTGTTTGATTTTATTAGTTTTGTTGATGAGCTGTTTTTAAATCACCTGATAATACAGATGAGGCATGTGGTGTGCTGATTCTGGGACATCCACCCAAGAGTAATGTCACAGCAGCTGAGAGGACTGCTTTACATTCACTTAAAGAGTTGATCCAGATATTGTTATTTTACCTGCAGACTAGGGCAGCGCCACCATTGCTTTGGGTAAGCAGGACTACTTTCAAAAGATGCAGTACCTACTGTCTGATTCAGCGTGTTCCAAGATCAGTGCTGACACCGTATAAAGTGTTGAGAGGAAGACTAACAGCATCCTGAAGAAAAGTTCCTTATTTCAGGAGCCTATCAGGAGTCTTAATTTCTATTGTGTCATTCCCCTTAGGTTATATGGCCTCCCTAAGGTCCATGAGGAAGTGGTCCTCCTCATCTGATTGTAACATTTGTGCTCAGATGTTTTGTGTAGCAAAACACCTTGCTACTTTATCAAGACTTTGATAGTCTAGTAAATTTGATGCGGTCTCTCTCTTCACTAGTGTTCCTCTATTTCATCTGTTACAGTTGACTGAGGTTAAGTTTGATGCTGAATTAAAAAACGTGTTGACTACCACTTACTTTTTATTCAATGGCCAATACTGGGAGCAGACACAACCATTGCAATGGTAAGCCCATTGTCACCTATTATTGCCATTTTCTTAACTGGAAGACATCAAGAAAATTGTCTTGGAGTCGGCAGCTTTGAAACCTACATGTTTTTTTCAGGTATTTAGATGATACTTTTATTGTTTGGCCTCATGGCAGTCAGAATTTGAATGACTTTTCAGAACACCTGAATTCAAGCCACCATCCAACTCAACATGCATGGATACTCTATACTTTTCTTCACAGGACCCATGTCATCTCAGACCCTGAGAGTTTGTCAGCTGAGTTAGCCCATCTTGAAGTCGCCTTTCATTGTAATGGTTATAGTGAAAGACAGATCAGACATGCATTGTGCTATCGACTGAATTTGCAATGGGTGAGTGATGATAATACCGAATTGGCACTAAAATGTACAGCATTTTTGACCTACACAGGGAGCATTTCAAACAGGATTGATTGTATTTTGCGGAAATATGATATGAAGTGTGTTTTCTGACCACAATCGATGATCAGGATACTTTTAGGTTCCATAAAGAATGATCCCAGTTTGCATGTGGCAGGTTTCTACCATATTCACTGTGTGTCATATATTGGTCAGACTACCAGGAGCGTGAGGACCAGCGTACTGAGCATAAGCATCACACATGCTTAGAACAGGAAAGCAAATCTGTCATTGCAGAACATTATCTTGGCACCATTCATCCTCGGTAATATAACAACATGGAGATTATGGCATGTGCTTCCAACTGTTGGTATAGTGTGTGGTGTTGAAATTAAATTAGCAAGTAACCTTATAAATAGAGATGGTTGTCTTTGTTTAAACTCTGCATGTAACCCTGCTCTCTCATAAAACAGAGGGACAGAGTTAATGCTCCCTCAGCTGTTGATTATTAATTTCACCATTGAGAAATTTTGATGTTAGTAATCTTTGATTTTTGATGGTGCTGATGTTTAACATTATAGGTAACTGAAGAAACCTCATACACAATAAAAACATTTGTTTAAAAAATGAAAGGAAAACGTAATCTGTGAAAATCCTTCATATGTATGGAGCAACATGATTCTAATGGGTATGTAGCAGAATTTCTATATAAAGCTACACAGTGTGGTAAATTAACAGGAAATCACACAACAAGTAAACATATGTTGGTAAGACTTGAACAGGTTAGTAAGAATCCAGAATTGAAAGAGGAGTTAGACATGAGGCTTTCATATCACCAAAACTATTTTCTTCACTGTATTTTCAAATCCCTAAACATGGACGAAGGAAGAAAGAATACTTATTATTGGTACATATGTGAAGCAACCTCATTTTGCTAGGTAATAACTGTGTAATGTCCGTTTCTCTCTGGTGCCTATCAGTTTGAATAACAAATGGAAGAAATGCAGCCAGTGTGGAAGAAGGCCAAAAAATAATTTATAACGGAGACTGAAATTTGTACAGCAATCCCACTGAGAAGAAAATAATACAAAATAAGAACAAAGTTGTGGAACTAATAATTACTATTTGTGTTATAAGCAGATGGACAGGAAAAGACATAAAAATGGAAGTAAAAGTGATCTGCATTTGCCTCTGTAAACTGAATGGGGTTTTCAAACTTACCTTCCAGTGTGTTTGGAAACTTCACAATTAGTATCTATTATCAGTTTTTATTTTTGGCAGCTGTAAGTTTGGTCATCTGGTATGCAGCCTTCAGTAGCTACATAGTTGCTACATGATGTACACCACACTGCTGTGATTAATTTTTGAGCTATTCGTGTTTGTTTATAATGGCTGACCCCTCTCTGATGAACAGCTTCATCACAAGTAATAGGCTAAATATCCATATCAGGTAGGCAAACTCCATTCATAAGCACTGTATGATGAAGTTCTGTGGTGGAAAACTAACACATTTTTGATAGCAGATTAAGACATTAATTCTTGCATTATTGACAGCCTGAATGGATTCACACTTTTCACACTCAGGCACTGATCAGTTAAAACACATGTTTAAGCAGCATAAAAGCCTTTACAACTGGTGACTTAGTGAAACAAAATAAGTGGACGCTATATATTAGAAATGGTCTATGTGCTAAAAATAAAGAACCAAGACAGGTCAATAGGCATGTTTTGTTTCAATACAAGGTTATTAGTAAGAAAATTAAATACATTCTGTGATAGACATTCTTGATGTGGCATGTTACACAATAAAGTAATCAAGAAAATGCACTGTTCCAACACAACAAAACTTATTTGAAAACTGATATTTGAATAAGGGTGTGTGTACCATTTTGACTAACAAATAAAGGTCTATGTCCAAACATATATTACTAATTTGTTTCTCTTTGCGAAGTATGTGGCGCAGATATTCAGCATTTGGATTTGCAGCTCCTTGTGTTGACCGTATTTGCAGTTAAAATTGTAGAATGTGAGGTCCGCCAGATATGCAAAACACTGTTTTTTCTCAATACCCAAATATGTTTCAGCACCACTGTGCCATCATCAGGGGGTTTATATTTTATTTATTCTGTAATGTGAATATTTTTATACAATTATTACAAAATTATGTGAATGTTTAGTTCAGACAATAGTTCTTTTCTTTTTGTTAATACCTTTACACTTGATGTGCATGATTTTTCCATATCTCGTGTATATTATTTACTACAGGTAGCTTGTCATCTGCAACCAAATGATGTTGATGATAAATTTTGCTGGGAGTTATCGTATCTGCTAGAATTTAATTTAGTTTGTCATTATATTTTGTGCTTATATTCATTTTTACTTAAGTTTTTCATGTGGCAAGCCATTTTCTCTCCCCATCATGGTGAGGTGTCATGATGCACACCTAAATATAGCACGTATTTTTGTGGAAAATATGTTTATTTTATTTAAAAGATGAGACTGAACATCTACGGTCAACTTTCATGAATAATGGCTATTCTAGCAAGGAGATAGACCGAGCACTTCACTCTGGGCAGAGAGTCGAGAGCAACAACAAACAGCAGCTGCCCAATGGCAAGGTTTTTCTTCCGTTCCTTAGTAATGTCACAAATTGTATTGGGAGAGTGATAAGCAAGTATGGGGTGTAAACTATTTTCAGACTCACCAGCAAAATAAAAGAATACTTAAGACCAGCAAAAGATGCGTGACCTCCTTTGGCTACATGAGTGGTATATAAAATTCCATGTAGTTGTGGACAGGCTTATATCAGTACCACAAAGAGAAGTGTGAACACCTTTCTGATGGAACATAAGATGAATTTCCACCTGGGTCACATGGATAAATCGGCTGTAGCAGAACACGAAACTTCCTGGCAGATTAAAACTGTGTGCTGGACCGAGACTTGAAATCAGGACCTTTGCCTTTCACAGGCAAGTGCTCTCCCAGATGTTATCGCTGTGTTGATGATGCTTTTGTAGTATGGACACACAGAGCAGAGGAGTTGGATGCCTTCCTCATACATCTAAACAGCTTTAATCCAAAAATCTAATTTACTATGGAGACAGAGAGTCATGGGCAATTGAATTTTCTGGATGTGTCTGTGATTAAATGATGGGACTTGCCCTCAAAAGGTAAAGATTCCGAGTTTGAGTCTCTGCCCGGCACACAATTTTAATCTGCCAGGAAGTTTCATATCAACGCACACTCCGCTGCAGAGTGAAAATTTCATTCTTGTAGCAGAACATGTTTACCAGGAAGGTAATCATGAAATAAAATTCAGCAATCTCTAACACTGTCTGAAAAGTGCTCAAAAGAGTCTTTTGATTATTTAGCAGGGGGAACTGGCTTTCTGCTAGAACCACTTATGTATTTTTATAAAATACAAGCACTGATCTACATCATCTCTGGATCACGCAAAAAGCAGGTGATGCAACATGATGCCCCCCCCCCCCCCCCTCCCCATATCCTGCACTGGACACAGTGATACGTGTAACCTACTTCAGACACTGACAGAACTGTGTCATTGATTGCACAGTAGAGTTTTTGTAGTGGTGACTGATGTAAAGAGCCACCCACGATTATGCCTGCCTATTTCTCTACGGTATCCTTCCTACTGAGAGCTCCACTGTATTTGCTCTCACGGTGATTGGCTGTGTGAAAACGTAACCATGCTCACTCAAAAGATAGTGTCGTAACTTGTTACTAGGCTGAAACTACTGTTCCTTGTGCCTCTCGCTCATCATGGTGATGGGGTTGAAAGATATATTCTTTCGATATACAGATGATGACAGTTTAGTCATAAACTGCTACATGAATGTACCGATACATAGACTCCCAAATTGTATTTGTGATTAATGATGAACAAAGTTTGATGAACTGTACAACTCACAACCAAAATACTAGAAGTAAAAATAATAATTACATTATAGAGTACTCATCCCTATCTAGGGTCCTATAATAGGTTGCCATCAGGTATAAAGCAAGGCACTGAAAATTTCTATAGACTCAAAATCAAAGTAAAAGTATATGTTATCAGCCACTTTTCCAAATTACAGAAGAGCTGAACTCAGGGACAAAAATACTGCATAACTGTCATGTGTGTATTAATGAGCTCTTTACTTTTCTGGTACACAAGAAAGTGAAAGTGTCCTTTGTAAAGTGACATAAGTGCTTTGTGTGAAGAAGTGTATGAAAACAGCAGCTGAGTAGTGTAAGATAAAGAATAATTTCTTTGTTTTTCTTCTGCTACATATATGCTGATATGTAAAGTAATACCAGCATTACCACTGTAAGCAGATTAGCACTAGTGATACTGTGGACAATTAGCCTGCAGTACCTGCTGCTGCCTGTTAATATACACTGTCACTCATCCCATGTCCATGAAGAATCTGCTTCATTATGAAGGTTACAGAACATGATGTGCCAAAAAATGAATAAGTATAGTTGTTGACTTGTTCTGCTCTGGTAATCCTTTTCATGCACAGAATAATGATTTCTCTGGATTTATTCTTCTTTACAGGACACTAAACACACCACAAACTGTTTATTTGCTTGCACATATGTTTATACATTGTAGTGTGGCTGAAAGAGGGGGCATTATGTGTAGTAAAGGCAGGACTGATCCCGTGCATGTATGGACGCCATACTTCTGGATATTTTGAACATTGTGTCTGTGCTGTAATTGACGATATGAAAATATGTTGAAGTTACAGGTTGTGTGGTGACTGCTTTCTTCGATGACATGTTTTGAATTATACGTCATATAATTAATAGAGATTGAGGAGGACACATCATCCATAGGTATTTATATTTGACTTCTTACCTGTGTGTGATGTGTTCTCCTTAACCTTGATTAATTTGATGATGCATAGATTGAAATTAGAGACTTCATGTTACACCTATTACTTGCACCTTTTCTTCGTGGGTATGTATGCCCTCTGCCTTACCTCATGAGTTTGTCAGTTAGAAGTAGAGTCACTGAACTATTACTCCCAAGTCTCTTGCAGTTGCCACAGTATCTGGGGAGTGCAAGCCATCCCAATAAATGGCATGCATCTCACTGTAAACAGTGCTGCAGTCACAGGCACCTACCCGCATCTGCGTGGTTACTTGTCCGTGTGACACCATACCTGCATTCCTCTGCTGACAGATACTTAAGTGAGCGCTCAGCCCCTCGACAGCCACTCAAACTCCGAGCTCCACACTGACCTCCAGCCATCCTTGAGTCTCTGCTTGAGACTACCATCCTCGCCACTGCTGCTACCCGTCAGAAAGTGCCATCTCGTGCCTTTGCCAGGATCACAGCCATTAGACATCCATTAACCTCTCCAGAAGGCTGTGCTTCAGTGAATGTGCTCCTTGCCTGTCTGTAAGCTCACAGCCTCATGGAACAGTGTCACTATGCATCCAAATCACCTCCCTGCTCATTGCCACTAACAACAATAGTGGACATTGTCATAGTGGCCTCTTACTATGCATTGTCATAGATGGACTTGCAGTTGCACTCTGCCATGGTTTTTTTCCTCTAAAGCTGTACTAAGTTCTTTCATGGTGAATAAACAAAGTGTCGTTACTGCAACACTTGCTCATCAATCGCTTCTTTGCTACATCACTTGGCCAAAGATACCACGTTGGGCAGTTAAAATTGTGACAGTCTCAGAAAGTGTCTTAAAGGGCATTCACTTACAGTATTTGCAGGTATCTTTTGTAATTCTTTCAGTGTATATCGTAACTAAGGGGTCTGGAAAAAATGTTTAAACCTCCCACAGACATCTCACGCTATCTCCAACTTGTAGCACTCCAGATTATATCCAGTTGCCTTGGTAGTTTGAACTGAAATATTAGAGATCTGAGATTGTGGCTTGTCCAGGATTTGGTGAAACTCATTAGCTTAATCACTGAAGTACTGTGCAGAATAATGGAATAATCAGTGTGTGTGGATATCCAGAAATTTGTTTTCTCTGAGTCGAGCGGGGAAGAATTTAAAAACTATTATCTGTAATGGCTTGTATTCTATACCATTCTCCCCTTTACACCTACAACCACACTATGCGAACCACCGTGAAGTGCATGGTGTAGGGCACATGCAATTGTACAAGTTCCATCCTGTTCCATTCATGTATGGAGGGCAGGGAGAATGAGTATTTGAATGCCTCTGTGTGTGTTGTAATTATTCTCGTCTTATCCTCACGATCTAGTGTTGGTGATACATAGGACTTTATAGTATATTCCTAGATTCGTCATTAAAGGGGACATTGTACGTGAAATTTGTTAAAATTTGACATTTCCTGTTATCTACTCCATAATGTACTTTGGACTTACCTGAACATTTTGGTATATAATACATTAAAATCAGACAATCATGAGACCTTCAAATAATATTTTGAATGTTGACGTGTGACTGTCAAATTTCGTGGCTACGCATATACTGCCACAGTTGAGCAGTCATATCTTTGGAACTACACAATTGCTTTGTTTTGTGCCTACTGCTACATTTCAGAAGTTGGCATTACTAATAAAAAAAAAATCAGTCCTTTGTATCTGATACTATTTCTCGTTGAAAGTAGTGTGATTATCAGCTATGTTTGTAGTAAACTAACTTCTATTGCTTTTTATAAATAAATAAAATGACTAAGCATAAAAGTAACTTCAAGAAACACAAATTTGTGGGTAACAGATATGTGAGACTTTCATTTCCTTCTGAAGTACTTGAAAACGTGTGCTAGCAGTGAAGGATGCCCCCTAGTGCATCGAAAAGGAAAGTAACTTTAGAAATGTGTGACAGTGATAAAAGTAATGATATTATGGACAAAGTCATTATTGATATGCAAAACCTTTCTGAAACTGTCTCTTGCTGTCTTTGTGGTGGTGAAGTTAAGGATATTGGAGCTAGAATAGGTGTGTCTAAATTAATTATTAAATGTCAGAAGCACAAAAACGAAAAAAAACTTTTCATACTTCATCAAAGTGTTCAGGTAATGAATTGTATGAAACTAATACGAGACTGTTCTATGGCCTTAGATTCATTGGTAAAGGTTCGAGGGCTGGTAATGTTCTCTGCACTGTGTTGAATTTGCCAAAACCACCTTCTAGGTATACGAAATATGCAACAGCAATTGGGGACTGTAAATGCTGTGGCTGAAGATTCAATGGTTGCTGCTATCAGAAGCTGTTGAACAAAATGAGGGCGACACAGACATCAGCATTGCCATGGGTGGATCCTGGCAAAAGCGTGGGTTTACTTCTAAAAATGGTTTTAAATCTGCAATAAGTACTGATACTGGAAAAGTTTTGGATTTTGAAGTTCTCAGTAAGTACTGCCAAGGTTGTACAGTGAACCAGAACAACAGATTACTTCGTAAGCAGCAGTGTATTGTTGGCCTTATTACTCTAAAGTTAGCAGTGTTTGAGGGTGCAATAACTTTTAATGGTGGGAACTATGAAAGACTTAAGGTTTTGTGGAAGTTAGGGGTAAGATTTGGACAGAACACAGCTAAAGGAACTCGGGAACTGGATGAGCTTCATGTACGTGAAGCAGAGTAAACTGCTCAGCAAATGACAAAAGAAACAAGAAAGAAAAGGAGGAGCAAGCACTGGGTTGTTGTGACACTGAAGAAGACACAGACTATGGACTAGGGCAATTCTAGTGCATAAAAGATGTAGAAATGTAAGTCTGTATAAGAATTTGTAATAAAAAGAGTTTTAAACCTCAATATCCCTGAACTACATTTTTTGCAATAAATGATACATTTTCTAAAAAAGTACTGATGGTAGGGAAGAAATTTTTGCAGCATAACAAGTGTGAGATTCAACACACATGGAACTAGAATAATTAAAATATCAAGTTTTTTATGTTCATTTATTTACAAAATTCTGTCAAAAAAATAAGTGTTTGAAAAAAAAAAAAAAAGAAAGAAAACGAAAACATGCCTCACAATACAATTTTAGTAATAATTCTAGTCCAGTGTGTCTTGAAAGGTGAATTCAATAATTATGGAAAATAAGTAAGTTTCCAAGATAATGGATCACAAAATTCAATAATTTGACATTGGTTGCGTAGGACATACAATGTCCCCTTAAAGCAGGTTTTTGAAACTGTGTTAGTAGACTTTCTCGGGGTAGTTTGCATCTATCTTCAAGAGTTTGTCAGTTCAGCTCTTTCAACATCTCGGTGACACTCTCCCGTGGGTCAACCAAAACTGAGACCATTTGTGCTGTCCTCCTCTGTATTTGTTCAATATTCCCTGTTAGTACTATCTGGTACAGGTCCCTCATAATTGAGCAATGTTCTAGAAGTAGTTGCATGAGTGATTTGTAAGCAGTCTCCATTGTAAATTGATTGCACTTCTCCAGTATTTCACCAATAAATTCGCCTACCACTTGCTTTACCCACAAGTGGACCTATGTGATCATTTCATTATGTATCCCTACAAAGTGTTACACCCAAGTGTATGTATGAGTTGGCCAGTTCCAAGAGTGACTCATTAATATTACGGTCATAGGATACTAGGTTTTAGAACATTTAAAGCATACTGCCAATCTTTGCACCACTTTTAAATCTTATTAGTATCTGACTAAATATTTAAGATGATTCTTTCAGACAGTATTTTAGAGTAGTAATACTAAAGAAAAAGGAAGAAAGAGAATTCTGGCATTCTTTTCCCAAAGAAGTTCAAAAATGTGCAATTGCCCTGCAAGACACACATGTTCCTTGGGTAAACTGTATAATGTTGTAAAATTCATTATGTTAACAGAGATGATAGCTAACTGTGGCCTGGAAAAGAATTGTGGCCTAATAATAGAGAAATGGATCCTCCAGCTCTTCAACATGGTATGAGCATATACTATATTCCAAAGATATGGCGAAAAAGCCAAGTAGCTGCCCTGCTAAAACCTGGCAAAGAAGAGGAGACAAAAAAAATTAGGCCAGTTACACTACTATGTCACTTCTGAATGGTGTGGCAAAACATCCTCCCTAATTTAAAGTTAAAAAATTAAGTAATTAATTTAAAAATAATAAAAATAAAAAATAAACAGTAATTAACACGAGTGATATCTACGGAATAGGAAGCTTTGTTTATGCGCATACTGTAGTGATATATTGACATAGTGACAGTGAATGAGCAACAAGACTTCAATAGGACATTGAACATATGGAACTATCTTTCAGGTTGTGCAGATTGTAATCTGTAATGATTCCAACCACACCACGGTGAAGATTATGCTGCTGGTGTGGAATCATTTCTGGTAAAGAGTTACTCATTTGCTGCTGCCCAGAGTGCTTTCTGGAGATGCTGGGACATTCCCTCTCATGGTGCAGCTCCTAACCAGAAAACCATTAGCTTATAGTTATGAAGCCTTAAAGCACATGGGGACACAGTTAGAAAAAGAGGAAGAAGGCCACATTGCATTCTAACTCCAGAAAACATTAATGCAGTAACTTTTTCATTTCAGCATTCTCCAAAGAGATATTCTTGAAAGCATCCTAAAGCTCTTCAGTTATCTGATAGGAATGTAAATTGAATTTTTAAACTGGACTTATGATTCCGTCTACACAAGATGGTAATTATTATAATGTTTGAGCAAGATTATGACGTTATGGTATGTTGATAATTTTTACTTTTGGACCATCTAATTACAGCTGAATGAAACACAGTTTTCGTGCCATACACATTTCACATTTATTCTTTGCAAGGCGTCTTCAGTGGCCTGGAAAATACACAAATTTTTGTTTATACTATTTAGTTTATACTTTGGGATGATGTATATGTGGGTTGTAAACAGTTCTGGCTATTACCTTTTATCATCATCATCATCATCATCATCATCATCATCATTTAAGAGTTCCAGTTTCCCAGGTACTGGTAATGAGCCGCTTCCACTTTGTTCTGTCCAAATACACCTGTTCATGGAGAACATCATCCACTGTCCATCCTCTGGTCACTAGATCAGCCTTAATCTAGTCCATCATCGGGTTTGAGGTCTCCCTTGAAGTCTTTTCCCGTCCACCTGTCTTTCCAAAATTATTTTAGCTGTTCTATGAGGGTAATCCCAAAAGTAAGGTCTCCTATTTTTTATAAGTACTTAGACCTGTTTATTTCTACAATGATTTACATCAGTTTACAGCTTGAACATTTAGCTATTTTTCAATATAATCACCATTTCTGTCGATGCCTTTTTGTTTAGACTCTGTGGCAGTATGCCCATGTCATACCAGTTTGCAGCCATGCTCGTCATCAAAGCTGAATCGCTTTTCAGCCAAATGTTCTTTTAACCTAGAGAACAGGTGTTAGACACTGGGTGCCAAGTCGGGACTATAGGGTGGGTGGGTGATTGTGTTCCACTGAAACTGTTGCAGGAGAGCAATGGTTTGCCAAGCGATGTGTGGGCGAGCGTTGTCATGGAGAATGTGTACACCCTTGCTCAACAGTCTTCTTCTCCGGTTCTGAATTACCCGTTTGAGTTTTTTCAGAGTCTCACAGTACCTGTCAGCATTAATTGTGGTCCCAGCGATTCATCTCTGATGACGAGGTGAAAGAAGAGGTTCGTAACTTTCTGAACACCATGGTGGTGAGTTGGTATGACATGGGCACACAAAAACTGCCGCAGTGTCTACAAAAATGCATTGACAGAAATGGTGATTATGTTGAAAAATAGCTAAATGTTCAAGCTGTAAACTGATGTAAACCATTGTAGAAATAAACAGGTCTATGTACTTATTAAAAAAAAGGAGACATTACTTTCAGGATTACCCTCGTAGTTGGCTCAATTCTCATCACATGCCCACACCATTGAAGTCTAGGTGCGCCAGTTGCATCTGATAGGGATATGTCTTTATTCCGGCTGCTTTCATCACCTCCTCATTCCTTAACTTGTCCATCTTAGTCTTCTGGATGGTGTATGTAAGAAATTTCATCTCTGATGCTTGTAGCCTTGATGATTCTCTTTTTGAGAGGGTACATGTTTCAGTACCATAGGTCAATACAGGTATGAAATAGCTATTAAACATCATCAGTTTGGCCAGTTTTGGAATCAGTTCATCCCATAAAAGTGATATTACTTGTTGGTCCTTTTTGCACTCTGTTGGTGATTTCATTTCTGACCAAGTTATCTCTGGAGATTACGCTTCCAAGTTAAGGAAAGCTGTCCACACACTTTAGTTGGTGGTCTCCTAGTTTTACACTTGCTGGTTGTCCAGCTCTGTTGACGGCCATCACCACTGTCTTGGTCTTGCTGATGTTGAGATTAACTGAGATTTCCGTTCATTGAGTCTGATCTGTACTTCCTCTACAGTTTCACCCCATATCATGCCAAAAGCAAAGGCAAATGTATTCAGTTCACCTGACTTCTCCTTGATGTTCATCATCATAGTATCCATAACAGTGATGAATAGTAGTGGGGACAGTGCATTTCCTTGCTGAACTCCACTCTCATTCGCAAACCATGACGATTGTCCTTCCCCAATTTGTACATAGTTAGTACAGTCTTTGTACAACATCTGAATTTTTCTTATTAGTACTTCAGACACATTCTTTTTCCTCAGGTATTCCCAGATCTTATCTCTTATAACACTGTCATAAGCTTTTTCTATATCCAGAAATACAATGACTAGGCTCTTGACTTTCTCCCAATACTTTTCCATCAACATGCAGGTGAAAAAAATTTATTGTTCATCTGTTACTTCTGAAGCCATGTTCCTCCTCCTCTAGCTGTGGTTCTATGTTAGTTCTCAGCCTCTTTTCTATGGTCTTATCAAGTATTTTCAGCCCAAGAGACAATAGGGTTATTCCTCTATAGTTGGTGGGTTTCCGCCTGCTATCTTTCTTAAACAGGGGAATTATTACACCCTTGCTCCAATCTGCAGGTATTTTGTTATCTGCCGATATGGCATTGAGTACTCAGTGCAGCGATTGTATGCCTTGGATACCTGCTGCCTTTATCATGTCTGCATTCATTTCATCTGCACCTGAAGATTTTCCTTTAGGCATAGATTTTAAGGCTGCCTCTGTTTCTGTCCAGGTGATTGGAGTTTCCTCATTGTAAGTGTGGATTTCCAGTTCTGTATTTGGTTCTTCAACTGATCTGTTTAATAGGAGGTCAAAATGGTTTTTCAGGATTTCTCTCTCGTCACATGTCACATTCTGTCCTAACCAGATTTCCATTTTAATCTTAAAGTGCTTTATTTGGTGTAGTAATATTTTAAAGATCTACTTAACAGGTTTCATGAATGTTGTTCTACATGTTGTGTTCTTGTTCCATTTTTAGCACTGAACTTTTTCTTATGACTGCAATTTGAAATTTTGTTTTTCAGACTTCGCAGTACTAGGAACTATACACTTGTTTTGATGTTATGTTTTGGTTTGTATTGCCAGCTGTTATTGCCAAAGATTGAATGTTATTGCCAACTACTGAATGTATTTTTGTGATACTATGCTCTCTCTCTCTCTCTCTCTCTCTCTCTCTCTCTCTCTCTCTCTCTCTCTCTCTGTGTGTGTGTGTGTGTGTGTGTGTGTGTGTGTGTGTGTGTGTGTGTGTGTGTGAGAGAGACTGACTGATCAGATTTATTTATTTATTTGTTTCTTACACCATGGACCCAATTATGGTTCTCTCACACGGATGTAGTGAGTGTCCAATTTTTAGTGTGTCAATGACAAGTACTTATAACTATGTTTACAAGTAAAGATTAGAATGTGTATAATATAGAAAACTGCATGAGACGTAGCCTTATCGCCCAGAGACCTAAATACAAATACGACAACACTGAGAGAGTTACATAACTAGTAAACTGTTTCATAATACAAGATCACAAAAATGAGAACCTTATAGATGCCAAAGAAAAACGTGGAAAATTAAGTATAGAATGACATATAAACCAGAAAGCCAAATATAAGCAGGACAACACTGCAAGAATTACATGTGTTATTTGAAAGTACAACTTAATGCTCAATTTATGTGATAATACACCTTACAGATTTTATGAGGTTTTAAGGCAGTTTTTCATTGTGTTTCATAAACTCTTCCATACTGTAAAATGACATGGCTAAAATGAATTGCCTCAGAAGCTCTTTAAATGTAGTTTTGTAGCCTATTTCACATTTGCCTTATGGAAGAAGGGCATTAAATATCTATACACCAGGGTATTGTACACCTTTCAGCACCACTATCAAATTTTTACATTTAGTGTGGAAATCTTGCTTTCTCCTCGAGTTGTATTGGCAGTATTCACATTTACATAAATTAGCATTGTTACTGACGTTCAGTAATTCTTACATCTGTCAACACCTGCTTTCTTTGAGATTGGGATTATTATATTCTTCTTGAAGTCTGAGGGTATTTCGCCTGGCTCATACATCTTGCTCTCCCAAGGCCATCAGTAGTTCTAATGGAATGTTGTCTACTCCTGGGGCCTTGTTTCGACTCAAGTCTTTCAGTGCTCTGTCAAACTCTTCATGCAGTATCATATCTCCCATTTCATCTTCATCTACATCCTCTTCCATTTCCATAATATTGTCCTCAAGTACATCGCCCTTGTATAGACCCTCTATATACTCCTTCCACCTTTCTGCTTTCCCTTCTTTGCTTAGAACTGGGTTTCCATCTGAGCTCTTGATATTCATACAAGTGGTTCTCTTTTCTCCAAAGGTCTCTCTAATTTTCCTGTATGCAGTATCTATCTTACCCCAAGTGAGATAAGCCTCTACATCCTTACATTTGCCCTCTAGCCATCCCTGCTTAGCCATTTTGCACTTCCTGTTGATCTCATTTTTGAGACGTTTGTATTCCTTTTTGCCTGCTTCATTTACTGCATTTTTATATTTTCTCCTTTCATCAATTAAATTCAATATTTCTTCTGTTACCCAAGGATTTCTACTACCCCTCATCTTTTTACGTACTTGATCGTCTGTTGCCTTCACTACTTCATCCCTCAGAGATACCCATTCTTCTTCTACTGTATTTCTTTGCCCCATTCCTGTCAATTGTTTCCTTATGCTCTCCCTGAAACTCTCTACATGTTAACTAAATGTTAACTTATTTTTAATGAAAATACCTACACTATCTTTTTCCTTGCTATCTTTACAGTGGTGGCTGGCTTCTTGTACCATTTGAATTCCTTCAGCAATGTGGTGGTCAGAGAAACATAAGATCTGAGCATTGTTTATGCAGTTTTTGGCATTTATGTTCACTTCTAGTTCAACTAGTTTGCTTTTAATTCCCGTTAAGTTTTGATGAAAAATGGACAGCTTGTCTGAGGTATTGCTTATCTTGTGGTTTCCTCTTCCTTGTGCTCATGGTTAAAACTTCTTCAGATGAGGACGACACACTACTTTGTCTACCTGCTATGTGCTGTGTGGGAAGCTGTTGATTCTCCTTTTCCTGATGCTGTGGCTGTCATTTCCACTGAAGACGATGGAGCTGTTGACTTGCTTGTGTGGGTGCAAAATTGCTGTTACTGTAGGTTCTGTGGGTGGTACTGGCCTTTTTGGTGAAGATGATATTGTTGATGACCTCCATGCAGTTGGGTGCACAGCTAGTGCTGCTGTAGGTTTAGTTGGCGTTATTGCTTCCTTTTCTGCTGTCATTGTGATTGATGTGACCTTAAGTTTGCTCTATTTTATGATGAAACTGAATCATCTTTAAATGCTCTCATTTCCTTTGTTCATGTTGTTAAGCTTACTGGCGGAGGGATTATTACATGACCTTCCATTGTGGTGCAGCTGATAGCACCATGCCCTGTAAAATGGCCTCTCTCCATGCCATTTGCATCAATAAAGGCAGCCAGTGGGAAACTGCAGCAGTATGTCTCTCTTTTCCCGTTGATTGTCTTAATTTCCGAGTTACACACTATTTATTAGGTCATGCCTATGTGGGACACTAAGGACGAGAACTTTAATTGTGACAGTTTTTCCAGAATTCATTTGAGTAATCTCATTGGATGACATTTTTCAGTACAATAGACATGATTTACACCCAATTACTGGAACATGCATTTTTTTGTTAATTGTTCACAGTTTTTCACAATCATGCCTAACAGAACTGTGGTTTTAATACCACTTGTAATTTTATAATGAAACTGCATAGCTGTCATTATACTGGCTACTTCTTTGGCATGGCCATCTCCTAAGATACATATTTCGCTTTTTTCTGCCACAGACTTG
Organism: Schistocerca piceifrons; assembly: GCF_021461385.2. NCBI lineage: Eukaryota > Metazoa > Arthropoda > Insecta > Orthoptera > Acrididae > Schistocerca > Schistocerca piceifrons. Next base: position 1,107,517,191 of record NC_060139.1, read on the forward strand.
ACATTTTGCTTCTCCATTGTAGATTCATTTTGTAAATACTCATTTTTGAGGTTTAAGTTTTTGCTGTTTACAGAATTAAACAAACCCTTTCCAACATTTAATTGGCAAGTATATGATACCAGCTTGTTGGGTTTGTTGTTAGGATGAACGTGAGCTTGGAATTTGTATGCTGCAGATAATGTAAATGCAGGGTTGTAAGGTTTTGAGTGGAGGTTTAAGGAAACAATAGTTCATAACACTTTCTTCAGAATTTCTTCTGTTTTTTGATACTACTTCCCACTTTTTCGATGTCAAGGCTGTATCTTCTTGCATTCTGCATATCCTGCTGTAAGCAATCTTAAACAGATTCATTTTGACCATTTAAAAATTTAGAGGTATCAGTTAGTTGTGAGGCATGCTGCACCAAGGAACAGCAACATGAGGCATCCGTCATATTTATTTTTGACAAACACGATGAGCGAATCCACCTATAAATCACTTAACACTATCTGATACCATCTGTAACTTTTTACACAACACACAATTTATATTGATTACATTACCAGAGTTGGTGGAGCAGTTTGCTTTAACTTAATCCTACCTACTGTGCATCACATGTCTGTGTGTGCAGGTTTAAAGTCAGTTGCGGGAAGAAGGTAGACGTGGCGGTCGAACGGCACGGACGAGTACCTGTTGAACAATCGATAGATGTGTTAGTGTGTGTTTATGGAAGAACCATGGAGTTTTTATGCAGCTCTGTGTCTATTGTGTCACTGACTATTGTTATGTGAAACAAGAACAATTGAGAAAAAGTATTCTTAAAGACTCTTTATCCGGCCTTGGTAAAGGCAAGACTTATTTTATGATTCAGGTGAAACAAAGTCATGATTATTAAGCTAGCTCTTTTATAAATGTCATTAAATTTGTTTCTGACATTGGACGGAGCGAGTGACTTACTGGAAGTCATATATGTATGTGGAAAGTGAGTTCAAATATACTGTTGGTTGGTTAATGAAATGTAAAGTTCGTGTATCTACTTATTTCACAAGTAGAGAGAGAAACTTAAATATTCCCGTACCTAGCATCATTCTATGGAGACAAAGTCAAGAGAGTTTTCGAGCAGCCAGCTGCGAATTTCAAGTAATTCACCTCATATGAAAGGAGTGGGAAGTTTGTACATCTACTTCACACTTTAAATCGGTATTTTAATGTGGCTGCATGCCAAGTGGAATGATTTTTATCATATTATTTATTTCATTACATGTGGTAGGGAGTTTGTATTGATGTGTGTCTGCTCATTTATCACATCTTTGTTTTCACAATGACTTTCTGGATGTGATAGTTTTCTTGCATTTGTGTAAGGTATTTGTCAAGGTTGTTTATCCTGGTTCTTTTCATATATTGTTTCATGTTTGTAGGATGGTGGTTGTGGTGTTTAAAGTGTTTTTCAAGTGTAAAGTGGTTTGTTTCATAATTCATTTCATCCCTATGCGTTGTGTCACAACTTTAATATTCGAGATTGTGACTTCCTGAACCCTAGAATATGTCCCTCTGGATTGTTGGTTGGCTTAAGTTTGTTGGATTTGCACAGTTTTATATGATATTTGGAAGCCCCGTTTCTTTAGTGTGTTGCACTCTGCTTTTTAATTTGTGTGTATAAATCATAGAGTATAATCAGTTTCTTTTCTGTGTCATGTTGTCAGCATGTATGTGTGTTGGGTGTGTTTGTGAGTTTGCAGATTGAGAGTTTTCTTGCATTCTGGAAATGCTGTGTATGTTTTGTATTTGTATTTTTATTTTTTGATTGAGTCTGTGTGCTACAAGAATGTCATACCCTTTGTTCTTAACTATTTGGATGACCGTACACATTTCTTTTCTATAGTTTCTCTTGTTGAGCAGAATCCTGTTTAATGTTTTTAACACATGGCTTAGTGCTGCAATCTTCTGGTTGTAAGGATGGTTAGATATTGAATGTACTGTTATGTCTGTGGTTGTTGGTTTTCTGAAAATGTTAAATGTATGTTTACTGTTTCCTTTTATTATATTCTTCAAGTGTGAATTTTATGTTCTGATGTGCTTGGTTGATTTCAGAGTGGAGTTCACCTGGTTATTTTTTTCTTCTTCCCCCCCCCCCTCTCTCTCTCTCTCTCTCTCTCTCTCTCTCTCTCTCTCTCTCTCTCTCTCCTTCCCTCCCCCCCCCCCCCCCCCTTCTTCCATGTATCTGTACGAATTTGATTATATGTCTTTCGTAAGTAGTTATCTTTTCAAATATCCAATTTTCTAAATGACAGATAAAATGTTGGTTAAATTTCCTTATCTTAGGGATCCCATGTGCAGTCAATCACTTTGCAATTAATATTCAGTCTCAAACTGGAAGTCGTTTTGTTCAGTTGTTAATCTGAGTAATTTATTATTTCTGTTGTTGCTTATGTAGTGAGGTTGCCATGGGATGTGAGATTTTGCTGTGCGTTTTCCATTTTTTTTTGTCTGATAGGAATGGAGGTATCCACATTCTCTATGTTGAATGAAATCAGTGATGCTGTGTGTCATACCTGTATGTTCTGGATCACTGTTCTGTTGTTTTCTATTTTATGATTAACTTCATTTGATGATTAACTTTGGAGACGTTTGGCTATGAAGTATCCTGGGGCTTTCCTGAGGTTAGCAGCTGATGTCATTGGTGTATCATTTTTTATACAGGGTGTTACAAAAAGGTACAGCCAAACTTTCAGGAAACATTCCTCACACACAAAGAAAGAAAATATGTTATGTGGACATGTGTTCGGAAATGCTTACTTTCCATGTTAGAGCTCATTTTATTACTTCTCTTCAAATCACATTAATCATGGAATGGAAAAACACAGCAACAGAATGTACCAGCGTGACTTCAAACACTTTGTTACAGGAAATGTTCAAAATGTCCTCCGTTAGCGAGGATACGTGTATCCACCTCCGTTGCATGGAATCCCTGATGCGTTGATACAGCCCTGGAGAGTGGCGTATTGTATCACTGCTGTCCACAATACGAGCACAAAGAGTCTCTACATTTGGTACCTGGGTTGCATAGACAAGTGCTTTCAAATGCCCCCATAAATGAAAGTCAAGAGGGTTGAGGCCCGGAGAGTGTGGAGGCCATGGAATTGCTCCGCCTCTACCAATCCATCGGTCACTGAATCTGTTGTTGAGAAGCGTACGAACACTTAGACTGCAATGTGCAGGAGCTCCATCGTGCATGAACCACATGTTGTGTCGTACTTGTAAAGGCACATGTTCTAGCAGCACAGGTAGAGTATCCTGTATGAAATCATGATAACGTGCTCCATTGAGTGTAGGTGGAAGAACATGGGGCCCAATCAAGACATCACCAACAATGTCTGCCCAAACGTTCACAGGAAATCTGTGTTGATGATGTGATTGCACAATTGCGTGCGGATTCTCATCAGCCCACACATGTTGATTGTGAAAATTTACAATTTGATCACATCGGAATGGAGCCTCATCCATAAAGAGAACGTTTGCACTGAAATGAGGATTGACACACTGTTGGATGAACCATTCGCAGAAGTGTACCCGTGGAGGCCAATCAGCTGCTGATAGTGCCTGCACACGCTGTACATGGTACAGAAACAACTGGTTCTCCCGTAGCACTCTCCATACAGTGACGTGGTCAACATTACCTTGTACAGCAGCAACTTCTCTGACACTGATATTAGGTTTATCGTCAACTGCACGAAGAATTGCCTCGTCCATTGCAGGTGTCCTCGTCGTTCTAGATCTTCCTCAGTCGCGAGTCATAGGCTGGAATGTTCCGTGCTCCCTAAGACGCCGATCAATTGCTTTGAACGTCTTCCTGACGGGACACCTTCATTCTGGAAATCTGTCTTTATACAAACGTACCTCGCCACGGCTATTGCCCCGTGCTAATACTTACATCAAATGGGCATCTGCCAACTCCGCATTTGTAAACATTGCACTGACTGCAAAACCACATTCATGATGAACACTAACCTGTTGATGCTACATACTGATGTGCTTGATGCTAGTACTGTAGAGCAGTGAGTCGCATGTCAACACAAGCACCAAAGTCACCATTACCTTCCTTCAATTGTGACGACTGGCGGTGAATCGAGGAAGTACAGTACATACTGACGGAACTAAAATGAGCTCTAACATGGAAATTAAGCATTTCCGGACACATGTCCACATAACATCTTTTCATTATTTGTGTGTGAGGAATGTTTCCTGAAAGTTTGGCCATACCTTTTTATAACACCCTGTATATCTTTGATTGGCTGCAAAGTATCAGTGCTTCTGGGTTCTGCTGTTTTATGTAGTATTTCTGTTTTTCAGTGAGTGCATGTTCAGTGTTTCACAATGTTTGTTTCAGTATTGCCTGAAATTGTGCAGTTGGGTCTGATTTCAGTATTTGTATGGTGTTGGGATTTATGTATTCCTGGAGTTGGGAATTACGTATTCCTTTATTTATTATTTTTTTAATGTAATGTTCTCTATCCATAAGTATTGTAACATTTCCTTTGTCTACTCTCATTATTACTGTGGTACTGGTTATTAACTTTTGTTTCAACACTTTCACAGTTGCTGCTTCTATGGTGGTTACTCTTATTATTCGTCTTCTGTGTGTGTTTATGTTACTAATTATCTTGTCAGTCCTTTGTTTATTTCATAATTATTTTGTTATTCTTCACATGTAAGGATGTGTTCAGTCTCTGCTATAAAAATTTCTATGTACTGATTGTTTAACTTTTGGTTGGTGCAGTGTTTCAACCCTTTGCCCAAGAGCATTTTCTCCTTTGCGTGTAGTTCTGTCTCTGTCAGGTTAACTAAACATGGGAGAAATGTTTGTTGGTGTTCTTGTGGTTTCACATTCCACATGTAAATGCATGTTTGTGTCTTTTATGTTGTTAGTTTCATTTTTTTCTGTCTACACCTATTTTGTGAATGTTTTACTGTTGTGTATATTTTGTTTTCAGGTTTTTCTGTCATGCAGAACTGTGGGGTTTCCTATGCGTTGTGATACCTGTAAATGAATCTCATACAGTATCATGTTTAGGTACTGTTTTTTTCTCAAATATAGTTGCTTCATTAAAGAATATAGCTTATTAATTAAAGATGATACACCAATGACAGCGGTTATTAACTTCAGGAAATTCCCAATATACCACCTAGCCAAACATCTCCAAAAGTTTATTTGATGATTAAGTTAATAATAAAATAGAAAACAACAGAATAGTGATAAACATAACAGACTTAATAGAACACACCCAGAACATACAGGTACCACACATAACCTCAGTGTTTTCATTTGACATAGAAAATGTGGATACTTTCATCACTATCACACAAAAAATAGAAGTCACACAACAAAATCTATCATTCCACAGCAACCTAATTACAAACTAATTACAGAAACAATGACAGAAATGACAACTATGCTCAGATTGATAGCCGAACAAAACTACTTCCAGTGTGAGAATGAATATTACTTGCAAAGTGATGTATTACCTGTGGGATCACCAACATCAGGAACTTTACCCAACATTTGTATCAGTCTTTCAGAAAATAAGATGCTTGAAAATGTAATCACTTATGGAAGATTAAAATTCATATTTTGGTACAGATATATGGATGAGCCAGATAAAAAAAAAAAACTCTACTCTGAATCAACCAAGCACATCAAAACAGCCACAAACACAATAACACATTAAACATCTAATCATCCTCACATCAGAACTTGTGGCACTGAGCCATATGTTAAATAGATTAAACAGGATTCTGCTCAGCAAGAGAAACTATGAAAAAGAAACGAGCACATTCATTCAAATGGGACAATGGGTGTGAAACACATGTAGTATGCACACTTGATCAAAAAATAAAAACACAAATGCAAAAAAAACACAATGTTCCCAATATTTTCATAATGGAAGAAAAATCACAATCCATAAACTCGAAAATTCACACAACACACACACATGCTGACAGCATCACACAGAAAAGTAGCAGATGGTACATTATGACTTACACACACAAATTAAGACACTGAGTGCTAAACATACAAAAGAAACAAGTCTTCCAAATAGGATATAAACTGTGCATATCCTCCAATCAAATGTAAGCCAACTAACAATCAAGAGGGATAAAGTCCAGGGCTCAGGAATTTACAAACTTGTGTGTCAAGGTTGAGATATTGTATCCATAGGAATGACATGTGTGAATACTAAAACAACCGTAGAATAAGATATGAAAAGAATCAGAATAAACAACCTTCACAAATATCTTACACAAATGCAAGAAAACTGCCACATCCAGAAAGTCATAGCTGAAAACAAACTTGTGATAAATGAGCAAACACAATTCAATACAGATTCTCTACTACACACATTAAAGGAAGTAATAAGATAAAAGTCATCTCACTAGCATATGCAGCCACATTAAAAAAGTACATATTCTACCTCCCTCCCCCCCCCCCCCTGTCCCTCTTCCACCCAGTCCACCACCTCTCCCCCCCTGTCCCTCTTCCACCCAGTCCACCACCTCTCCCCCCCTGTCCCTCTTCCACCTAGTCCACCACCTCTCCCCCCTGTCCCTCTCCACCCACTATCCTCTCCACTCTCCCCCTCCCCTTCACACACACACACACACACACACACACACACACACACACAGCATAGCATTTAAAAAAACCGTAGTTGGTAATAATATTCGACACTTGCCAACACCAACCAAATCTAACAGTTACAGTGCAATGAAGCCTGGAAACAAACATTTCAAATGGCAATTATGTGAATCAGATGAACAGTGCAAAAAATATAACAAAAGCATATTGTGTAGAACAACATCCATGCAACTTGTAAGTAGAAATTTAATTTACTACTACATCATGCAACTGTTTTGGACCTATATAAACTATATGCACAAACTAAGTTGACACTTGATGTGGTTGCTGATGGGAACGACTAAATGGGAAATGCATTTGCAGTCACTCCCATCAGTCACTGCCAAGTGTCAACTTGGAATGCATGTGTTTTACATCATCCCAAAATGTAAACTAAAAAACATAAACAGAATTGTGTACATATTCCAGGCTATTGAAGATTTCTTGAACAGAATAAAGGGAAATGCATATAGCATGAAGGTTGTGTTTCATTCAGGTGTAATTAGATGGTCCAAAAGTAAAAATTATCAACATATTATAATATTGTATGTAACTGAGGAAGACAGGACTGCCAGCTGCTTGGCCGAGCAGTTCTCGGTGCTTCAGTCCAGAACCACACTGCTGCCTCGGGCATGGATGTGTGTGACGTCCTTAGGTTAGTTCTAAGACTAGGGGACTGATGACCTCAGATAAGTCCCATAGTGCTTAGAGCCATTTGAATGATTTTTGAAGACAGGACTACAGTTGTGTGCAAACATCCTTGAAAATGTGCCTGACAATGCTGTGGTCCTTGGCAGTGATTAACATTTTCACTCATCAGGATATGTTAATTGTCTCTTGATATTAGACCTGATGGAATGCATGTGAACTTAATGGAAAGCTGCAGTGGCACGGTGTAATGTTTAGCTCTCTCTATACAGCTTAAGCGTTTTCGTTGACCTACTTGTTGAAGAATGATGGTTCTGCTTTCTTGCAGTATCGATGTCTTTTGCTAGCACCGGATGCTTCTCCGAAGATTTCACTGCTAGGAAGAGGAAATTTTCACTCTCTCGCTCTCTCTCTCTCTCTCTCTCTCTCTCTCTCTCTTCTTATTTAAAAAATACGCTACTCTTGGAATATCATTCAATGCACCAGAACATATTTATTGCCACTTTGTACAAAAAACAACTAAATTTTATGACGAAAGACAACACATTACCGGGCACCCAGAATCATTTAATTACACATTTTTGAACACAATTAATACATAAGCTTTTATCATGGCTGACTATCCACGTCCAGTCCACGTACTCTCAACAGCAGTTCAATGTCCAATAAACAGTCCCTGTTACGAGTCTCTCCATTTGTTTTTTAACAATACAAAGCTACATTACAAACAGCTGGCCAAGGAGCTTCCGGGCCGTATTTGTTTATTCTTGGCAGGTCACGCTGAACACTCGCCAGTGCCGACGAATTATCTCCCTTCCAGTTTTGCCTGCACAAACAATAAATGGGTGCAGTATCCCAGGCTCATCCTTATGCCCTGCTTTAAAATAATGCGTATTTGAAATGGCTGGAACACAAGTGTCTCCAGACTTTCATAAAATTCTGGGGGTACTACATGTCCCTCCCCTTAGCTCAAACACTCGTTATTTTGCACACAACATATAATTTAATAATTTTTTTTCTTAACACTTATCTTGTTACTTTGTACTACATAAAAACATTAGGTACAAAAGCTCTCTTCCATCTCCAGTATATCATTAAGCTGTTGGTAATATCTTTCATAGATATAGTACTATGATAAACTAATAGTACAACAAGTATTTGCTATTTCCAATAGATTTATCTACTCTTGCTTCCAGGATTGAGAAAAAATAAATCCCTCCCCTTAGCCAGTTTCAAAGTTCAGGTGTTATTCTGACTAGCTCACTTATATAGCCTTAATAACTAAATGTGTTTCGTCCGTGGTTGTAACTTTATTTCTTTTCATCGGGCTATTCGGTCTGCACAATCCTATTATTCATCAGAAATTTATTTGACTCGATACCTCTGGCTTAATATCTGTTTCTTTTTATCGCCATTCATATTACTTTGTACTACTATAGCTATGATCACAGGTGGATATACACTTCGTCCCCCCTTGTTCCTTTAGCTTAAGCTTACTATACCATTTCACTTGAGATGTGCAACCATCATTACTTAGCACATGTGCTCGAGCCCTTCCTGAGCACTACTTCCTCCCTTATCTGTGATGGTTGTTGTATTACTTGTCTGGGTCTTTGTATTTAATTGTTTGAGTGTGGAAGTGTGATCATGCGTCCTGATTCTTCGGCCCACTAAGGTTCCTAGTTGCAGATTTATAGCAATCACAGAAAAGAGAAGGACTTCAGCACTAGAAGTATAGGAATGTGGACAGAGGGAAAGATAGATTGGTACTCTTAAGAGAAGTAAGAAAGGAGATAAAAGAACTGGTTGTTAAGATCAAAGAAAGAAAGAAGACAGCCCCAAAGACAGGAAACCCTTCCCACCCCCCTTCCCCAGGATCCCCACTTCACCGGTACTTAAGTGAGAAACCAGAGGAGGTATGATGTTCCGCGTCTCCTGCAGAACAGACATTCTCACCATCACCTTTAAGTCCCCAAAGAAAAGATCTTAGCAACTCATATGGAACGGCAAATGATGAAGAACCAGTCACACTTGTTTGTGAGGGTTGTATGAAGGGCGTGGTGTGTAGGTCATGTCTGTGCCTATGCTACCCACCCCTTTCAAAATTAGATATAAACCCTCCCCAATCACATCACAGTTTACAAAAAATATAAAACATTCTATAAAAATAGAAATTATATACACTATAATCAAATAGTTACTCAGTTCGTCACTTCAATCTGTATTTCATACACATGTTCAGTTTATGTCATCTACGTATCATTCTTCCTAAACAGTACCATCATATTATATCTCCTGTTAGAATGTTACCCTGTTAGTTTTACCTCATGCTTAGAGGTTACTGTTTATTGTGACTCCTTAAATTAGTCACAATCGTGTAGTCATAATTGGTCTCTCTTAATACTAATATGAAAGGATAGCTTAAGGACTATAAATAGATTACAGGATAGTCAAAGATTTGAAGGGAGTTCAGTGTAGGAAAACTAATGTGGAAGTAACACCAAACCCAACTCAGGAACCGGCGGACATCACTGCACCCGTTGACACAGAACGTCAACGTCCTGGGGGGTTTTGTACATATCCTTGACAAATTTACATTCCCTTTTCCTCTCCCGTCACAGGATCTACTAAATATAGGGTTTTTTGATGCACTATTGATTGAATATGATAAGGTTCTACATATTTCAGAAAAAAATTTGTGTGTTTCTTTTTTCAGTGCTGAACTTCGAAGGTGTTGTTTTACTAACACTAAGTCATCTACATGGTATTCTGGGTCAGTTGCGGTTGCATTGTATTTATCTACCCTTTGTTGGGCGCTCCTGTGTAAGTTTCTACCAACTCTTTCCTGAATTGCTTGGTGATCAGTAGCTTTTTGCTGTGGCCACGTAAAACACTTAATTAGAGGTTCTCCTATAAATGGCTTGCCAATGGCTTCTATGGGCATCATTCCTGTAGACAAATGCGGTAGTTCGTTTAGAATAAGCTCAAAATCTTTCATTCTTTCTGCCCATGAGGTATGAGTGTCGTGGCAATATGTGCAGCACAACCTACCAATCTCTCTCATTACTCTTTCACTTGGGTTCAAAGATGGATTATAGTTGGATATTAAAATGTGTCGTACATTTCCCCAGGCTAAAAATTCCTTAACTTCATGGCTGGTAAACTGAGGTCCATTATCAGAAAGAAAACACCTCAGTTTACTTGTAGCTATAAAATATTCTTGCAAACACTTGATCACGGTTTGCTTATTAGCCTTCTTAATAGGATACAGTCTTACATATTTCGACCAACATTCTATAAGTACTAATATATAAGCAATGCCTCCCTTCCCTTTGGGTATGTGTCCAAAAAAATCGGCAGCTGTAAGGTCATGTAATGCTTTAGGAATAATCGGATACATCTTATACTTTACATGGGTATTATTCGCCTTAGCTCTCTGACAGATGTCACACATTTTAATAGTAGTAGTTACCTTACGTCCTAATTGCTTAAAATAATAAAACTTATTCATGTGAGCTATGCACTTTTTCACTCCAAAGTAGCCATATCCACTATGAATGTACTGTATTAATTTAGACTCTGCTATTTGTGGTATACACAGCTGCCAATAGCTTGACTCTTTGCTGTTTCTCCATAACAAGTTGTGATTTGTTACCTTCCACTGTTCCGTTTCGTTTACCGGTAATGACTCTCTTATACACATGGCATAGATCTCTGTAAAATAAGGGTCATGTTTAATATTTTCCGTTATCGTTTGGGCTAACTCATGTACTTTCCTTGTTGGATATTCTGTTGGTATAAAATTGATCACAAAAACTACCCCAGGTCCTTCTGTACGTTGTAGATCTTTCATGTTTTGAGGTAGTCGCGACGAAGCATCCGGTTCTGTATTCTCTGATCCTTTTATATATTGTATTTTAATATCATATTCTTGTAAAAACAACATCCACCTCATTAGTCTACTGAATAATAATCTACTACTCATTAGGAATGAAAAAGCTTGGTGGCCGGTATATATGTAGATTTCCGAACCCCATATCAAAGTTTGGAACTTTTCTATACTCCACACTGTCGCTAGCAATTCTTTCTCGGTAGCAGTATAATTTTGTTCATGCTTATTTAAGCTTCGACTAATAAATGCAATAGATCTATAATCATAGGTTACTATCTCCCATTCTCCTTGGAATAATTCTGCTGCAATGCTGTAATCTGAGGCATCAGTTGCTATCTTAAAAGGTTCATTCATTATGGGATGTTGTAAGATAGGCACATTTACTAAAGCTTGTTTTAGTTTGTCGAAGGCTTCTTGGGTCCCTTCGTCCCAATTCCATGATATACCTCTACATAATAATCTTAACAGTCTAGGGTCATTCATTTCTTGGCTTTGCACATAGCGTCGATAATAACCTGCCATTCCCAGAAACCCTTTTAATTGTTTAACGTTTCGAGGAGATGGACAGTTTGTAATAGGCTCGATTCTCTCAGGGTCTGGTTTAATGCCTTTTACTCCCACGATGTGTCCTAAAAACTTTAATTCCGGCCTTGCAAAGTGAGATTTCCTTAACTTTAAGGTGATACCCTTGTCCTTAAATTGCTCGAAAGTTTTTTTCAGTGTCCTACAATGTTCTTCCCAAGTAGGTGAAATAATCAAGATGTCATCTACATAAATAACTAGTTCTTTCAATAACTCTCGTCCAATAGCCTTATCAAGTGCTCTTATAAATACTGGTAAGATTTTCTGTCGAACAAAAAAGCAGTATACTTTTTTGAATCGGGATGTAACCAGATTTGCCAGTACCCAGCCGTCAGATCAACGAAGCTAAAATACTGTGCATTCTTAAATTTAGTTAATAATTCATCTATATTAACCGGACAATCTCTTTTGGTTTCAGTACGACGGTTGAGAGTGCGTGCATCTAGCACCAATCTCACTCCACCTGTAGCTTTTTTCACTACTACTAAGGGATTATTGTAGACATTCATACTCCTTTCTATTATGTCTTGATCAATCATTTTATTAATCTCCTCCCAAACCTCTTCTTTAAGGCTTATAGGTATAGGATATGGTTTGCAAAAAAATGGAGTCTCGTCCTTAATCTTAAATTTGCAAACATAATCGCTAACGGGACCTGGATTCTCTGAAAATACTGAATGGTATTTAGACAATATTTTCACTAAATCCGTTTGCTGTTCAATATTTAACACTTCAGATTCACTTACCTTCTTGCGAAAGTCGTCTTGTGGACATGCAGTATTAGTTAACTCTATCTCTGGAGACAACTGAGCTGACGCGGTTAATTGTAAACTTTGGTGTTCAGATATTTGTTTATACACACCGCTGTCTGTCGCAAACTTAATGCAATGTTTATTCTCGGGTTCCCCCACATAAATACAGTTCTCATTGAAATTTAGTATAACATTAAAATCGATTAACCAGTCTAAACCAAACAATGTCTCTATTTATGTCTTCCACTACTAGCAAAGGTTGTCAAAATGTCATATCACTTATACGGCAGTGTGCCAAGGTTTTGTATTTAACAACCTTACTCTTCTTTCTTCTATACCAACTATGTATACCCCAGTTACTGGTAAAACAGGTAAATTACTTTTAGTTTTTAATGTATTAAAGTATTCATTAGAAAAAAGTGATACTTCACTACCAGAATCTATGAATATGTCTACTTTGTGGTTTTCTATCTCTCCTGTTATAAAAGGTTGTGGTGGTGTAGTTATTTTGTTCATTTCCTCCAGCAGTAGCCACTCCTTGGTAGGTAGTTCATGCATAAAGGAAACCTGTACCCTCTTATTTAGGCTTCTCAATGTATTTCGACGACCTGGGCCCCGGCCCTGGGTCCAGATCGCTCCACGTTTTCCTCACGGGTAGCAACCACAGGACGATTTCCAAACGTTGGAACTGCAGTACCCCCTGTTCCACAGCTGTTGCTGGGCACGAATTCCTGCGTAGTTACCGGACCGAGGTTGGACGTTAATGGTCCTCATGAGCAACCCCCCTCTATTTACATTCCTGCTAGGTCGGTGGACTCGGGCAAGATTGTATTTATAAGGCTTTGACTGGTTATTATGATTCATGTTATTCCCCCTAAAATTTGTTTTTTTTTTTCTGCATGCAAGTTCTCATTCCTGTCTTTATTGATTGCATCGAGTGCGTCTACAAAGGATAACAGTTCCTCCACCGTTTTCCACTCACTGCATAGAATATCTTTTCTAGCATAAGTAGGTAGACATCCTATTAAAATTCTAACTAATCCCTCTTCTTCCATTGGTCGATCTAAATATTTCGCCCTTGTCAAATGCCAGTCAAAATACTTGCGCATTGTACCCCAGGCATTACTATAGTATTTAGGATTCCACAAATCTGAGATTGACTTCTCTTGTGCACTTGAGACCAATATTTTTTTTTAAACTATCTCTGAAAATCTTCCCAGATGCGAAGTTTTCGATATTTACTGTGCCCCATTCTGAAGCTTCACTTTCCAAATAACCTACCGCAAACTCTATTTTCTTAGCATCCTCCCAACTTTTAGGTATGGCTTGGTTAAACTGTTTTAAGAAATGTGTGGTGTGTACCTCCCCATCTGGTTTGAATGTCACATTGCAAATCAGTTATCATGTCCTTATTTAATATAATATTTTGGGAAACTGTGCCTTTCTCTGGTTTCTCCTGCATAAGCTAGAATTCTTTCCTCAACATTTCTGTCTTTCTTGGTGTTATCTAAATTGGAAGTTACTCTAGGCAAAGAGATATCAACACTTAGTTTCTCTTCAACCTTTCCTCCTATTAATTATTCTACTTGTTTTTCTAAGCCATTCAAATTTATAAGCTCTGCAGTCATTAACTTTTCTTTGAAGTTCTGTTCTACGGTTTCCACCCGTGATTTGACCCCTGAAATTTGCACCTGTACTAGAGGGAGCAACTTATCTTGTTTCTGGACATGGGTTTTTAGCGTAGTTAATTCTTGTTCGACCACCTCAAATGTAATGTTACATACATTTTTCAAAGAGTTGTATTTTTCATTAAATTGTGTTTCCAAATTACTACATTTACACTCTACATCATATTCTAATTTTTGAACTAAACCTTTTAGATTAGCTTCATTTATTTGTTCTAAATCCTTAAATAAAATATTTGTCTGTTCACTAAGGGAATCGGACAATTCTTTTTTCAATTCTTTTTTCCATTCTTGCATCTGATTACTTACGATATTAACTTGAGCCTCTAGTTTTGTGTTTTGAAAATCTAACTTAGAGTTTAATTCTGTCTTCAGTTTGTCTTGTTTTGTGTTCTGTGATTCATACTGCGCTTTGATAAACCTCATTAATTTGCCTAAATTTGGCCCCTGTTTTTTTATTCCCATAGCCCCAACAGACTCTATGGATTGATGTTCCTTTTCCATTGTGTTTTGTTTTGCCTTTAATCTAGTTATCATTAAAAGTACACTCACTTATTTCCACAACCCCCCCCCCCTCCACACACACTTCACAAACAATCAAAGGTCAGTAGTAGCTCACCCGGCATCGATGGAAGGCAGCGCCGGCACCGGTGTTCGGCGGCGTCAGCGTCGATGGACGGCGGTGTCGGCATAGGTGGATGGTGGCGCCGGCGTAGGTCGATGACTGCGTCAGCTTTTGTGGATGGCTGCAGCGGCGTTGGTGTGATGCGATGTCTGCATTGGTGTACGGCAGCGTTGGCATTGGTGGATGGCGCTGTCGGCGTAGGTAGACGTCGGCGTTGACGTTGGTGTGATGCGACTTCAGCGTTGGTGTGATGCGACTTCAGCGTTGGTGTACGGCGGCATCGGCATTGGTGGATGGCAGTGTCAGCATAGGTAGAAGGCGGTGGCGGTTTTTGTCTGCACCGCTGTTGGTGTGATGTGACTTCAACGTTTGTGTGCTGCGGCGTCGGCGTTGGTGTGCTGCGGCTTCGGCGTCGGTGTGCTGCGGTGTCGGTGGCGGTGTGCTGCAGCATCGGCGTTTTGAGACTAACTGCAGCGTTATGTGATTTTATTGATTCCCTTTATCATTTCACCATTTATCAACACGATATTTCTGGATAAGTTTTGTGGAATTGCTCTCCATCCTCGCTGTTATGGGTTGCTAAGGCAACTCCCAACTGCTTTTTTTTCCTTTTTCTTATAACTCCTTTAATATTTCCCCTTCTTTCTCAGGTCCTTTCTTTATGGTCGCCCCATTCTTGTGGTGGCCTGGTGTAACGTTAAGCTCTGTCTATACAGCTTAAGCGTTTTTGTGGACTTACTTGGTGAAGAATGCTGGTTCTGCTTTCTTGCAGCGCCAATGTCTTCTGCTAGCACCGGACACTTCTCTGAAGGAAGGGGAAATTTTCACTCTCTCTCTCTCTCTCTCTCTCTCTCTCTCTCTCTCTCTCTCTCTCTCTCTTTTCTTATTTAAAAAATAAGCTACTCTCAGAATATCATTCAATGCACCAGAACATATTTATTTCCACTTTGTATAAAAAAACAACTAGACTTTATGACGTAAGCCCACACATTATCGGGCACCCAGAATCATTTAATTACACATTTTTGAACACAATTAATATATAAGCTTTTATCGTGGCTGACGATCCACATCCAGTCCACATACTCTCAACAGCAGTTCAGCATCTAATAAACAGTCCCTATTTCGAGTCTCTCCATTTGTTTTTTAACAACACAATGCTAAATTACTCTTTGAAGCCAGCCACGGAGCTTCCGGGCTGTATTTTTTTATTCTTGGTAGGTTGTGCAGAACACTTGCCAGTGCCAACGAATTATCTCCCTTCCAGTTTCGCCTGCACAAACAATAAATGGGTGCAGTATCCTATGCTCATCCTTACACCCTGCTTTAAAATAACACGTGTTCGAAACGGCTGGAACACAAGTCTCTCCAGACTTTCGTAAAATTCTGGGGGCACTACAAAACTACTATTAAATATGAATGCATGGTATTTGTTCTTTCTGACATGTTCAAAAGAACAGACAGCATGCAGAATCTGCAGCTGTGATACATTACCTGTAAATTGGAGGTGGATGTGGGGGAAGGGGATTATTGATGTGAACTGCATTGGGGTCCTTTCTTGGATTCAGCGGTGATGATTGAAAATGTGAACTGAACTGGAATTTGAACCTGGGGTCTCCTGCTTACTAGGCAGTTGCATTAACCCCTTGTGGCACCAAGACACAGTGTTTACCACAAATGCATAGGCTATCTGATTCTGCACAAGTCTTGATCAATACAGCTGACATCAACAGCCCCTTCCCCTTCCTTTTCTCCCCCCCCCCTCCTCCACCTTCAATTTACACATAGAAATAAAAACCACTATATTATAACTATGCTGTTGTACTGAGTGTCATTGGAAAAGTTGAGAGAATTGTTTCTTACTGTTTTGAAGATGATGGTACTACTCTGAAAGTAAAATCTCAACAATACATTCACATGATCAACACTTTTTTGTACCAAGACTCAATATGCTGCAGATTGGCAATGAATGGTTGCAGCAGGATGGATTCAGTACTCATACATCTCAAATTTCCTTCAAGTGCTGGGATAGGTGTTTCCCAAATGCTTAATTTCTCTATGTGGCAATGCTGCCTGGCCAGTAAGATCACTGGACCTTACACCCTGTGATTTTTTTTCTTTGGGTGCATCTTAAGGCTGAGGTGTTCCAGTACCAGCTTGTGACTTTGTTAGTCTAAAAAATGGAATATGGGAAGAAACTGATCATAGTCCCCAAGAAATGCTCATCAGAGTGATACAGAATTTCTGAAGTTGAATTCAACAATACATTGATAGTGAGGGACACAACTTGAGTGATGGGTTGTTTAAACAGTGAAAAATTCATACTGTGTGGATATCATTCAAGCTAATGCAGCTTCTTTATTCTGATCCATTTGTTTTTTATTTGCACTTTAACTTAAACAGGTTTCTCACTGCAAGGTTAGGGAAGAATTGTCTTCCTCAGGGAAATGAATTGGTCCCAGGCCTCTTCAGTGACCAACCTATATCTCCCAATGTCAGGAGTTTCTTGTGTGCTGATCATCTCACTCTTACCTCACTTTGAATCCATTGAAGATACTACAGTGCAAACCAGCTTGATCCAAAATCCTGTAAGACATAAGTATGTACTTTCCATTTAAGAAACTTGGAAGTCAGTCAGAAATTAAAGGTAGTGTGAGTGTGAGTTGAAGTGTAACAATGTGATACGCAAAGTACTTAGGACTGATTGTCAGGGATCTCTTACTTATGAGAAGCATTGCATGAACACTAAGTTGAAAGTTTCCACCAGGAACAATCTCTTTAAAAAAACAGGCTGGCTCACAATGGGGTAATCAGGCCGAAACAATTTGAATTTCTGCAGTGACACTGTGTTATTCTATTGCACTGAGCACCTGTCCTGTTTTATTTAACTAAAGTCACACTAGGCGGGTGGATGTTGCCCTCAATGACACAAGTAGACTTACCATCTGGCAGGAATAGCTCCATCTTATGTATGAAGAGAAATAGCTTTGATTAAGGAAAAGAAGAAAATGAAGCAGGAGGTAACTTATCCATTACATGAATATGAAATGCTTGGGCAAAGACTGAAATCCAGGAAGAGCTTTCTCAGCACATCAGACATACTCTTTACCACAAATGTAATATCCATTTGTGGAAAGCTAAGAGACCCATTTTCTGGTAAGTATCTGAAACTCTACCACCTGGTTATGACAAGGAATCCAGGGTTATAATGGCAAGATAAGGCTACGACAATGAAGATAATATCAAGTGCAGATGTGGAGATGATTAGGCTGGGAGATGATTAGGCTGTTGAACATTTGCTTCAATGGTGTCATCTGTGTCCAAGTTCATGCATAGATGGGCCTTGGAGAATGCACTAGAAGTGGCAAAGTTGTGTTCAAATTTTATGTAATGTGATGTTTGTTAACTGCAAAACTTTTGCTTCTGACATGAGAATACTAATAATAATTACCATTCTGTATGTCAGTTTTTGTGCTTTTATGTCTGAGAATTCATGAACAAGATTTTTTTTTACGCCGGTACCCTACCAGATACTGTTATTGAGATGAAAGTATGAAGCTGATGTGTTCTGATATGATAAATAGTGTTGTAAACTGAGTGACAGTTGCACAACCACTGCCTTCTCCATAATTTTAATTTCCTTAATCTCTTTTCCATTTTAAAACATGTAGCATATAAATGAGCTTAACATTCAATTATCAGTGATTTTTTTTTTTTTTTTTTTTCCAGGTCAATCAAGAAATATATGCTGTAGGCACATATTCGTATTTGGCAGTTTTAATTGTGATCTTCCTTGTGACAGATGGACTGAGATACAAACCAGTGATAATTTTAACTGGGTTGACGGGAATTGCCACATGGAGTGTCCTGACATGGGGAAAGACCATCCCATTGATGCAGGTCTTTTCTTTTTTTTTAAATTCTAATGCTATAATAAGTGTTAAACGTACAGATCATTCTGTGTGCATATACAGATTAATGCAATGGACAAAAATGAGAAACAAAGATTAGAGTTTAATGTAGCCTAGACAAGGTTATAGAGACACAGTACAAGCCTGGATTAGGTAAGGAAGGGGAAGGAAATTGGCAGTGCCATTTTCAAAGGAATCATCATGACATTTGCCTTGAAAAATTTACAGAAAGCATGGAAAACCTGAATCTGCATCGCTAGATGCAAACTTGAACCATTGTCCTCTGAAGTGTGAGTGCGTTTGGCTAACCACTATGCCACCTTGCTCAGTATTGAAATGAACACTGGAACAGTTGATAATATGAGGGTCATCCACAAAGTATGTTCCGTTTATATTTCTATCCGCGGCAGCACTACGATTGCAGTTCTGAGCATGCACGGAAGTTACTCTGACTCAAGGAGAAGACATGTACACAAGTTTCAGATCACTGCTGCTGACTAATGCTTTGTAGTGCTTATTTATAATGTCAGCCATAATTGAAAATGTTGCCATGTGTGAAATCAGATATGTGTTTTGTTTTCTAAATGCAAAGAAAGTTAAACCAAAGGAAAGTCATTCACAAATCTGTGAGGTTTACGGACACAATGCTATGAGTGATTCAATGGTTAGAAGATGGGTCAGACTGTTCAATGAAGGATGTGATCAAGTGCACAATGAAGAATGAAGCGGACACCCATCTGTGGTTACTGATAAACTGGTTCACACAATTGAAGAGAAGATTAAGCACAACCATAAGTTTACACTTAGTGCCCTCGCTATGGAAGTTCCGCAAATCTCACGATCACTAATTCATGAAATTGTTACTGTAAAACTGAAATTTCGAGAACTTTGCTCACATTGGGTACACAAAGTTCTTACTGAACAACACAGAAAACAACAGATGGGCAGTGCACTTCAGTTTTTGACACGCAGCAATGATGAAGGCGATGGTTTTCTTTCTTGGATAGTCACGGGGGATGAAACTTGGGTATTGTACGACACCACTGAAACAAAATCTCAGTCAGGGGAATAGAGGCACACTTCATCCCCAATGAATGTTGAGCTTAAGCAAATCTTGACACCTCAAAAAGTCATGTGCACCATTTTTTGGGACAGAAAAGGCATTTACCTGGTTGATTTCTTACCACAAGGCCAAACAATCAATGCACATGGTTACTGCGAGACTGTTAAGAAATTGCATCGCGCAATACAAAACTAGGGCCAAGTTTTACGATCAAAATGTTTTGTTTTTTTCCACAATAATGCCCAACCTCACATGGTGAATGTGACGAAACAACTCTTATGGGAATTTCACTGGGACGTGTTTGATCATCTTCCGTACAGCCCGGACCTCGCTCCTAGTGACCTTCATCTCTTCTTACACTTAAAATCTGTCCTTGGTGGTCAACACTTCAACGATGATGACAACCTGAAAGAACTTGTTACCACATGGTTGAATACACAGGAGACAACCTTCAATGAAGAAGGCATACAAAAACTTATGCCACACTATGACAAGCGCCTACAAAATTTAGGAAGCTATGTAGAAAAGTAGTATAACAGTTGTAGATTTTTGTACAATAAATATTTTTTCTGTATCTGTACACATTTGTTTTATGTAACCAAACAGGACTTACTTTGTGGACATACCTCGTAGCATGTATAGTTTCGTCTGTGTCACTCGGGTACTTGTCTGCTTGAATACTGTGTCTCCATGTTCAGTTAATCAACATTAACAATATTTTTCATTATTTTCAGGAAGTTGTGTATGATTTTACTTAGATAGTCTTCTTTATCTCCCTTAATAGTAAGCTAACAAAAGAGTTAACATATATATTTTTTTAAATTTTATGATATGGAGTTTATTTAACTGATAAGTACAAATACCAGCGAATGTTTCAGTTGTGTGAAGAGACAGGAGGGTATGCAATTCAATACAATTTAACAAAATGGTAAATCTGAAGGTACTTTATTCAGCTGCTGAACATATTGGGGGAGACTTAAATGCTAAAGTTTTGATGTTAAATCTTGGCTTCACATTTCATTTAAGAAATGTGTCGTAAGGTTAATCTCATCCTTTCAAGCTTTATGAATTTTACTAGTTAAGAATGCTTCATGACTGGGATACTAAATTGTACAGAGACAACTGAACATGTGTACAGTTGGCAAAACAAAACTGTTCACATAAAAAATAACCAACAAGAGGAGCGTGCCTATTCACCGTCACTGATTTTGTCCTAATTTTTGGTATTTGAAGGGCTTATTCAGAAATGAAGGTGACAGAAGTAGGAGCTGCTGAGAACCAAGAGTTTAGGAAAAATAGCATTTTCAACATAGGTCAGGTGAGACATGGGCCATTTCAGTTAGCACAGTTTTTAGACAGCAGATAGCACACAGGAAGTGTATAGAATGAAAATCTAAGGACCAGGAGAGCGGGGGGAGGGGACGGTTGAGACCCTTTGGGTAAACTTTTTTTTCCTTTTTAATTTTTGCATTACTTACACTGCAATAAATCGAAATAATGCTCAATATATTGTATTTATTAATGTAGGCAAAATAGAATGTGGAATTGCAAATAATTTCCCAGAAAGGACTACACTTATATCATACACAAGAACTATGCAAAAAATTTTGTGAGAAGGGGTAGTAATTGTGGCATACAGGACTTCATATTCTGTTAGTCTCATTTTGACCTTTGAGCAGCCCTTGGCACGTGCACACAAATGATACGTTCCCTTTTTTATGATCAGTATCATCCCAGTACATGTAAATCATCAACTGTAAAATAAGAAAAGAATCTAATTCTTTATAAGAAGTCCTCATGTATGTGTTACAATCCCTTCCTGGAAATTTTTTAGCAATCCCAAATTTTCCTATGCCTCTTCTTTTCATACCTTTAATGGAAATATCAGTAAATACAGTATATTGAGCATTATTTCAGTTTATTTGCAGTACAAGTAGCATAAAGGTTGAAAAAAAAGTTTCTGCATGGGATCTCAGCCTCATGACCCTTGCATTACTGCTCTGAAACCTTTGCACTGGACCAAGCACTGCTTAGAAATTATTCTAACATAAGTGGCTCATGTCTCGTGCTGCCTGTTTTTTCCCTAAACACTTGGCCACCTGGAGCTTACATTTATTTCCCTTTAATTTCAGGCCAAGCCCCGTTTATACCGCAAATTTGAAAGAAACCAGTCATGACAAGTAGAAGTCACAAATTGTGGCAACACTTTTTCCCCGTTAATGCACATTTTGGATTATAGCGGCAATGTATTATCATATAAGCAAGACATACTATACAGTGTGTTCGAGAATTCCCATTACTAACTTGTAGACTTGTAGAGGGGAATGAGAGTACATAATATTTTGAATAGGAACCCATGTCAAGAAATTACAATTTCCATTCTATGACAGTTTCAATTCATATGTTAAAATTGTCCTCTTCTGCTTGAGGAATTGAATTAGCTGTTACAAACTACAATATTAGGAAAAAATTCAAAAGGAAGTGTAATGAAACATCCAGTTATCATTGAAGCACATTTATTTGTATTGTCAGTTAAACATTATGTGCTTACATTACTCCAAAACAATAAAGAACCCAGCGTACTGTATGTACAGAACAGTTCTGCTGCGTTACACCACTGACATGATGTGGAAACCGCCAACGTTGCTATAAACATTGTACCTACGAGGCATATTTGGTATACATTCTCCCTCAAACCTAGTGTCTCTTCAGTTTCTAGCATAGCAGCCAGAACACTTGCCAGCAAATCTTCCTCTATCTCTACAGTAGTCTAGTAAATTAAACTTTGTGTAAAATCCCACAGGAAGTAAATGTGGCAGTCATGGCTGCAACATGGTTGAACCACCTTGGCCTATCCATCTTTCACCACATTGTGTGTGGAGATATCTCTAAACTGTACATGAGAAATGAGGAGTTGTGCACCATCATGCTGAAACCACATTTCCTGATGGCCGTTTAGTGGCACAGCTTCCAAGAATGGGTATAATATATGTTATCCTGTCAACCCTATTACATACCAGGACAAGCAGTTCTGAGACTTTTCTCTTGCTCTCGCCAGACACGAACACGTTACGCAGCTGAATTGAAACCGTCATAGAATGGAAATGATACATTTCTGGGTATGGGTTCCTATTCGGAATATTATGTACCCCCACCCCTCTACAAGTCCTAGAACTCTGTAATGGGAATTTTCAAACAGTGCTAGATGCAGTAGGAAGTAGGTGTTAGCATCTTTGCACAAGTAGCTTGCAGTCAAACTACCTGGTCATTGAATCATATACTGGTTTCACCATCTGGACTTTTTTCCTATGTCCACATTGTGGAAAGTGCCAATAGCATTTCTTGGTAGGTTCTCTTGTCTTCATACCTACAGCATGTAGTCTTTAAGAGAGTTAATAGAGTATGAGCTATCAAAAACAGTATTACAAAATTTTAAGCAAAGTTCATTCAAGTTTTTTCAAAGCCATTCATTCTGTAAGGATGAGAGAGTGTTGTTACTTTGATGAGTAAGTGATTTTAGATCAGACAGACTTCTAACAAAATCTTACCTTTTATGAAAGTCATATTTGAAATGAAATGCAGCAGATAGTAACTAATCAAATAATTATCCAATTCTTTCACAGAAATGAAACTGGTAATTTTTTTTTCAAACTACGCACTCAAATGTAAGCACAATCTCAACAGCAATTGTCTGTCCCATCATTTGGGAACACTAAAATTCACTGTTACTTTCAATTTAGAAAACAATCAGGTCCAAATTAAGTTGCTGCAGAGAAGGTTTTTATCTGTATGCATAAAATTATTCACAGACAGAAGTAGCAGTCAGAATGGGATAGCAGATGCAGTAGACAAAATCATTAAAATGAAATTGAGTAAGTAAATATTTAACAGTGAGCTCATAAATTTTGGTCTTGAAATAAAATTACAAATATTCTGGGAAAAATAAGTTCAACTATTGAACATAATGGGTCTAAATAACATGTTATCGATGGATTGTTTATAACTACAGTACCATGGCTATCCTAAAATGTGACAGTATAGCATGTTAGGATATGCCATCTCATATTAGGGTAACTTCAGTTTGCCATTGTAGACTCATAGTTTTAGTGAGTGGTTTGACAATTTTGTTAACTTTGTGAAGACATCTGGTGATGATCCTGGTGTGCTAATACCAGATGGTCTTCATATCAGGTTTGTGTGGTAGAAGAAGCAAAATAAAACCATGTCAGCATCATGTGTTTACCCCAACGTTCCACATATAAAATATAGACTCTTTTTCAGAATTCATAGGACTGTTTAAATCGCTTTATTCCCAAGAAATAGAACTGGTGAGCAAATAATACAGGTGAAGTCATTTGAAGAGTCCTATTTGAGAGCAGTAACATTGGAAAATTCTATAAGCAGCTTCTGGAAAATGGGACTCTTCCTGTGTAACAGGCTTATA
Source organism: Schistocerca piceifrons (assembly GCF_021461385.2). Taxonomy (NCBI): domain Eukaryota; kingdom Metazoa; phylum Arthropoda; class Insecta; order Orthoptera; family Acrididae; genus Schistocerca; species Schistocerca piceifrons. The sequence goes on from NC_060139.1 coordinate 1,107,541,445, forward strand.
CTTAGAGGCATAGACAATGCAATTTACCAGAAGTTTGACTTAAAAGTTGCATAAAATGGAATAAATGTAAGTACAAATGATATCTGCAAAGCTCGCAACATCACCAAGCCACATAAAGAGCCATCAATTATAGCAAAATCAATTTGTTAGGTAGCTAACATCTTCATACAGGGGGCATTTGGTACAATTCCAAGAGAAAAAACTTGTTTGGAATCAATGGAGACGGATTTGAAAGTTACATTCTTGAAAAAGGAAAAAAGAAGAAAAAAAGAAAAGTCTTCCAATCATTTGATCTTGATAAAACTTTAATTGAGGACAATGCTTTAGATGTGAATTCGGAAGATAAAGACACTGGATGCACATTCTGCAGTGGTTATTTCTGTGAAGACTAACACAGAAATGAATACAATGCAAGGATTGCTGTTCTTCTGCTGTCAAAGAATGTTGACTTGAAAAAAGAGTTTGATGTGCTTTACTGCAGTTCTTTTCCACAGTAAATGCAGAAAAAGTTAGAGTAAGGAAGAGCATATTATTATTTTATAGTTTTCCTGTTCTTATATTGCTTGATATTAAGTGTTTCCTCTGGCTGCCTCATAATAGGACATCATTTATATTTCAATTCAAATTGACTGATTCAAAATTTGCATGTTTCAAGTGTTAAGTAGCACAAATTCAATAAAAAATTTCAAATGCAAACATTTCACATAGATTTCCTATAACAAACATACAGTTATATCAAATACTGTAATATAAAGAGAAGATACGTGAGACAAGGAAAGATTCACATCAGGGATGAGGCTAGTCTGAGGTCCATCCACAATTGGCACCAATTACCAGCCTCATCTGACAAGCCATGGAAGCAGTTATCCTAAGGTAATATATCTCATCAATTGCAAGACTCTCCCATGTATCCAGCACTAGATCCGTGGTTGGTGACTGTGGTGCTAGTGTTGGCTAGTGTAAGTTCATGTGATGCTTCATTTTGACCCACAAATTTTCAATGGGTTTTACATTTGGCTCTCAAATGGGGCAGTCCACCGGTTCCAAGCTAGTCCATTACAAAAATTATTGCTCCACAGTTCAACTCGTGTGAACCAGAGAATGGTCCCGCTGGAACTGGATCACTCCACTGGGATAGCAGAGCTTCACACTTGGTATGTTTCATGATCTACATCCAGGTAGATACTCTACAAGCCACTGTATGGTGCATTGCAGAGGGTATCCCGTATCACTACTAGAAATTTATCAGTTTAATAAGTCACAGCTGCAAAATATTAACATGAATTCCTTACAGACGAATGGAAAAACTGGTAGAAGCCAACCTCGGGGAAGATCAGTTTGGATTACGTAGAAACATTGGAACACGGGAGGCAATACTGACCTTACAACTTACCTTAGAAGAAAGATCAAGGAAAGGCAAACCTACATTTCTAGCATTTGTAGACTTAGAGAAAGTTTTTGACAATGTTGGCTGGACTACTCTCTTTCAAATTCTAAAGGTGGCAGGGATAAAATACAGGGAGCGAAAGGCTATTTAGAATTTGTACAGAAACCAGATGGCAGTTATAAGAGTCGAGGGACATGAAAGGGAAGCAGTGGTTGGGAAGGGAGTGAGGCAGTGTTGTAACCTCTCCCCCATGTTATTCAATCTGTATATTGAGCAAGCAGTAAAGGAAACAAAAGAAAAATTCGGAGTAGGTATTAAAATCCGTGAAGAAAAAATGAAAACTTTGAGGTTCGCCGATGACATTGTAATTCTGTCAGAGACAGCAAAGCACTTGGAAGGGCATTTGAATGGAATGGACAGTATCTTGAAAGGAGGATATAAGATGAACATCAACAAAAGCAAAACAAGGATAATGGAATGTAGTTGAATTAAGTCGGGTGATGCTGAAGGAATTAGATTAGGAAATGAGACACTTAAAGTAGTAAAGGAGTTTTGCTATTTGGGGAGCAAAATAACTGATGATGGTCAATGTAGAGAGGATGTAAAATGTAGACTGGTAATGCCAAGAAAAGCGTTTCTGAAGAAGAGAAATTTGTTAACATTGAGTATAGATTTCAGTGTCAGGAAGTCGTTTCTGAAAGTATTTGTGTGGAGTGTAGCCATGTATGGAAGTGAAACACGGACGATAAACAGTGTAGACAGGAAGAGAATAGAAGCTTTCGAAATGTGGTGCTACAGAAGAATGTTGAAGATTAGATGGGTAGATCACATAAATAATGAGGAGGTATTGAATAGAATTGGGGAGAAGAGGAGTTTGTGGCACAACTTGATGAGAAGAAGGGACCGGTTGGTAGGACATGTTCTGAGGCATCAAGGGACCACAAATTTAGCATTGGAGGGCAGCGTGGAGGGTAAAAATTGTAGAGGGAGACCAAGAGATGAATAGACTAAACACATTCAGGAGGATGTATGTTGCATTATGTACTGGGAAATGAAGAAACTTGCACAGGATAGGGTAGCATGGAGAGCTGCATCAAACCAGTCTCAGGACTGAAGACCACAACAACAACAACAACAACTAGAAATTTCCTTTCCTGTTCCACTCATAAATAGAGCCAGGAAAAAACGACAGTCTATATTCTTCCATACGAGTCCTAATTTCTCATATCTTATCTTCACAGTCCTTACACGCATTGTATATTGGCGGCAGTAGAATCGTTTGGCAGTCAGCTTCAAGTGCCAGTTTTCTAAATTTTCGCAACAGTGTTTCTTGAAAAGAATGTCACTTTCCCTCCAGGGATTCCCATCTGAGTTCTTGAAGCATCTCCATAACACTTACGTGTTGTTCCAATCTCTGGTAACACATCTAGCAGCCAGCCTCTGAATGGCTTCGACGTCTTCCTTTAATCCAGCTCGGTACGGATCCCAGACACTCGAGCACTACTTGAGTATAGGTCACACCAGTGTCCTATATGTAGTCTCCTTTAAAGGTGAATCAGTCTTTCCTAAAATTCTCCCAATAAACTGGAGTCAGCCATTCACTTTCCTTGCCACAGTTCTCACAGGCTCGTTCAACCTCATATTGCTTTGCAACATTGTGCCCAGGTGTCACGCAGGACACTAATAATACTGTATCCGAACATTACAGGGTTTATCTTCCTACTCATCCACATTAACTTACATTTTTCCACATTTAGGGCTAGCTGCCATACATCAAAGACATTTTGTCTAAGTAATCTTAATCTTCCTAAAGTCACTCAACTTTGGCTTCTTACCATACACCCCAGCATCAACAATAAACAACTGCAGATTGCTGCCCTGGCTGTCCGCCAAATCATTTACGTAGCAAGAGAACAACAGTGATCCTATTACACTTCCCTGGGGGCACTCCTGATGATACCCATGTCTCAGATGAACAATCGCCATCAAGGACAACATACTGGGTTCTATTTCTTAAGAAGTTTTTGAGCCACTCGCGTATCTGTGAACTTATTCCATTTTCTTGTACCTTTTTTAACTGCCTGCAATGGGGCACTGTGTCAAATGCTTTCCATTAATCTAGAGGTATGGAATCTTCCTGTTGCCCTTCATCCATAGTTCTAAGTATATTTTTATGAGAAGGAAAGTTGCTACTCACCATATAGCAGAGATGCTGAGTCGCAGATAGGCACAACGAAGACACTCACAATTATAGCTTTCGGCCCTTAACGTCTTCGTCAACAATTGACACACACACACACACACACACACACACACACACACACACACACTCTCTCTCTCTCTCTCTCTGTCTCCCACGTGTGTGTGTGTGTGTGTGTGTGTGTGTGTGTGTGTGTGTGTGTGTGTGTGTGTTAATTGTTGACGAAAGCCTTAAGGGCCGAAAGCTATAATTGTGAGTGTCTTTCTCATAATATTGTTACATTCCATCCTGGATTTTCCATTGTTTAATTGTTCTCAGTATATTTTGTGAGAAAAGGGTAAGTTGAGTTTTACATGAATGATGCTTTCTAAAACAATGCTGATTCGTGGACAAAAGTTTGTCTGTCTAAAACATATTTACTATGACTGAACTGAGAATATGTTCAAGGGTTCTGCAGCAAACAGAAGTTAGGGATATTTGTCTGTAATTTTGTATGTCTACTCATTTACCTTTCTTATATACTGGAGTTCATGCCCACTTTTTCCAGTCGCTTCGGACTTTGTGCTGGGCAAGAGATTCATAATATATGCAAGCTAAGTAGGTGGCCAGTGCTGTAGAGTACTCGTCATACAATTGAACTGGGATTCCATCTGGACATGATGATTTGTATGCTTCCAAATCTTTCAGCTGTTTCTCTGTGCCCATATGTCATCCATATGGGAGTCAGTCCAATGGTCAAATGATGGTATGTTTGTACAATTCTCCTGTGTGTAAGATTTCTTGAATGTGAAATTTAAATCTTCAGCTTTCGTTTTGCTGTCTTCAACTGCCCCATCAGACTGGTCAACAAGGGACTGAATGGAAGTCTTAGACCTGCATGGTGATTTTACATACAACCAGAATTTTCTTGGGTTCTGTGCCAGATCTTTTGCTAAGGTGTGATGGTGGTAGTTGTATGCTTTGTGCAAAGATCCTTACACAGATGCACAAATTGCTACTAACCTTCCCTTGTTGTCATTTATGCATTCTCTTTTGAACAGAGAGTGCAACAGCCTCTGCTTCTTCAGCATTCACCAAATTTTGTTGTTAAACCATGGTAGGTCTTTTCCACCCTCTATCCTCTTGCTAGGCACATACACTATGTGATCAAAAGTTATGTGATCAAAATTATCCGGGCACCTGGCTGGAAATGACCTAAAAGTTCGTGGCGCCCTCCATAGGTAATGCTGGAATTCAATATGGTGTTGGCCCACACTTAGCCTTGATGACAGCTTCCACTCTTGTTGCAAGCATACATTCAGTCAGGCACTGGAAGTTTTCTAGGGGATGGCAGCTCATTCTTCACAGAGTGCTGCACTGAGTAGAGGTATCAAAGTCGGTCGGTGAGACCTGGCACAAATTCAGCATTCCAAATCATCCCAAAGGTGTCTGTAGGATTCAGGCCAGGAATCTGTTCAGGGTAGTCCATTACAGGGATGTTATTGTCATGTAACTTCTCCTCTACAGCCAGTGCATTATGAACAAGTGCTCAAGGCTGTTGAAAGATGCAGTCACCATCCCCGAATTGCTCTTCAACAGTGGGAAGCAAGAAGGTGCTTGAAACATCAGTGTAGGCCTGTGCTGTGGTAGTGCCATGCAAATCATAACCACATCATAGCACCATCGTCTCCAAATCTTACTGTTGGCACTACACACTCCGGCAGATGATGTTCACTGGGCATTCACCATACCTACACCCTGCCACCAGATTGCCACATTGGGTATCATGATTTGTCACTTCACACAACATTTTTCCACTGTTCAGTCATACAATGTTTATGCTACTTATACGTGATAGATGCCTAAAGAAATTTGGATTTCTGAAGATTACTCTTAAGACCGGCAGTCTGTAAGACATGAAAAAGTGTGGGGACAATTTGAAGATGTTCGTCACTGGTGGAGCCAGTGACAACAATGTCATCCTGGTAATTTATACACCCAGGGATAGTGAGCAATAATTGTTCAAGAATCACTGAAAGAGAGCGTGGACGCTGGCAACCCCGAATGGTAATCTTTGGTATTGATAGAGGCCGAAAGGCGTGTTAAGGACCAGAAACTGCCGGGAAGCAGTGTCAAGAGGAAGTTAATGATAAGCTTCTGACAGGTCAAGTTTAGAAAAATACTGGCCTCCAGCAAGTTCAGTGAACAATTCTTCAGGTCGAGGCATAGGGTAAGTGTCGATAAGGCATTGAGCATTTACAGTGGCTTTGAAATCGCCACAAAGATGAATATCACCATTTGGCTTAGCAATGACAATGACAAGAGAGGACCACTCACTGGAAGTGACAGGAAGCAAGACCCCTGAAGCAGTGAGACAATCCAGCTCCCGTTTGACTTGATCACGAAGGGCCACAGGAATGGGCCGAGCTCGAAAATACTTAAGCCGAGCAGTGGGTTTGAGCATGATATGAGATTCAAACTCGTGTGCACGGCTTAAACCAGGAGAAAAAAGGGACGAAAATGTCGTCGACAGGGAATCCAATTGAGCATAAGGAATAGCATCAGAGACGATATTGACAGAGTCATCTATGGAGAACCCAAAAATGCAAAAGGCATCGAAACCAAAAAGATTCTCCATGTTACTATGGTCGATCAGAAATATGGGAACAGTGTGAATGACAGATTTGTAAGATACCTCAGCATCGAATTGTCCCAAGAGCGAAATCTGTTGTTTATTGTAAGCCCGTAATTGCCTAGTGACAGGTGACAGGATTGGAGAACCCAGTTGAAGATACGTCTGAGAATTGATGATAGTGGCAGCAGAACCAGTATCCACCTGCATGTGAACATCTTGACCATGTATTTGGACAGTGAGAAATAACTCCCCCCCTCCCCCCCCCCCCCGCGACCGCCCCCCCCCCCCCCCCCCCCCCCCCGCAACAACCATGAACCTTGCCATTGGTGGGGAAGCAACCACAACGGAGGGGTATCTGTTGAGAGGCCAGACAAATTTGTGGTTCCTGAAGAGGGGCAGCAGCCTTTTCAGTAGTTGCAGGGGCAACAGTCTGGATGATTGACTGATCTGGCCTTGTAACACTAACCAAAATGGCCTTGCTGTTGTGGTACTGCGAACGGCTGAAAGCAAGGGGAAACTACAGCAGTAATTTTTCGTGAGGGCATGCAGCTTTACTGTATGGTTAAATGATGATGGCGTCCTCTTGGGTAAAATATTCCGGAGGTAAAATAGTCCCCCATTTGGATCTCCAGGCGGGGACTACTCAGGAGGACGTCGTTATCAGGAGAAAGAAAACTGGCATTCTACGGATCGAAGTGTGGAATGTCAGATCCCTTAATCGGGCAGGTAGGTTAGAAAATTTAAAAAGGGAAATGGATAGGTTAAAGTTAGATATAGTGGGAATTAGTGAAGTTCGGTGGCAGGAGGACCGAGACTTCTGGTCAGGTGAATACATGGTTATAAATACAAAATCAAATTGGGGTAATGCAGGAGTAGGTTTAATAATGAATAAAAAAGTAGGAGTGCGGGTAAGCTACTACATAGCATAGTGAACGTATTATAGTGGCCAAGATAGACATGAAGCCCATGCTTACTACAGTAGTACAAGTTTATATGCCAACTAGCTGTGCAGATGACGAAGAAATTGAAGAAATGTATGATGAGATAAAAGAAATTATTCAGGTAGTGAAGGGAGACGAAAATTTAATAGTCATGGGTGACTGGAATTCGACAGTAGGAAAAGGGAGAGAAGGAAACATAGTAGGTGAATATGGATTGGGGCTAAGAAATGAAAGAGGAAGCCGTCTGGTGGAATTTTGCACAGAGCATAACTTAATCATAGCTAACACTTGGTTCAAGAATCATAAAAGAAGGTTGTATACATGGAAGAATCCTGGAGATACTAAAAGGTATCAGATAGATTATATAATGGTAAGACAGAGATTTAGGAACCAAGTTTTAAATTGTAGGGTATTTCCAGAGGCAGATGTGGACTCTGACCACAATCTATTGGTTATAAACTGTAGATTAAAACTGAAGAAATTGGAAAAAGGTGGGAATTTAAGGAGACGGGACCTGGATAAACTGAAAGATCCAGAGGTTGTGCAGAGTTTCAGGGAGAGCATAAGGGAACAATTGGCAGGAATGGGGGAAAGAAATACGGTAGAAGAAGAATTGCTAGCTCTGAGGGATGAAGTAGTGAAGGCAGCAGAGGATCAAGTAGGTTAAAAAGACGAGGGCTAGTAAAAATTCTTGGGTAACAGAAGAAATATTGAATTTAATTGATGAAAGGAGAAAATATAAAAATGCAGTAAATGAAGCAGGCAAAAAGGAATACAAACGTCTCAAAAATGAGATCGACAGGAAGCGCAAAATGACTAAGCAGGAGGACAAATGTAAGGAAATAGAGGCTTATCTCACTAGGGTTAAGATAGATACTGCCTACAGGAGAATTAAAGAGACCTTTGGAGAAAAGAGAGCCACTTGTATGAATATCAAGAGCTCAGATGGAAATCCAGTTCTAAGCAAAGAGGGGAAATCAGAAAGGTGGAAGGAGTATATAGAGGGTCTATACAAGGGCGATGTACTCGAGGACAATATTGTGGAAATGGAAGAGGATGTAGATGAAGATGAAATGGGAGATACGATACTGTGTGAAGAGTTTGACAGAGCACTGAAAGACCTGAGTCGAAACAAGGCTCCGGGAGTAGACAACATTCCATTAGAACTACTGACGGCCTTGGGAGAGCCAGTCCTGACAAAACTCTACCATCTGGTGAGCAAGATGTACGAGACAGGCAAAATACCCTCAGACTTCAAGAAGAATATAATAATTCCAATGCCAAAAGAAGCAGGTGTTGCCAGATGTGAAAATTACCGAACGATCAGTTTAATAAGTCACAGCTGCAAAATACTAACGCGAATTATTTACAGATGAATGGAAAAACTGGTAGAAGCTGACCTCGGAGAAGATCAGTTAGCATTACTTAGAAATGTTGGAACACGTGAGGCAATACTGACCTTATGACTTATCTTAGAAGGAAGATTAAGGAAAGGCAAACCTTCGTTTCTAGCGTTTGTAGAGTTAGAGAAAGCATTTGACAATGTTGACTGGAGTACTCTCTTTCAAATTCTAAAGGTGGCAGGGGTAAAATACAGGGATCGAAAGGCTATTTACAATTTGTACAGAACCCAGATGGCAGTATAAGAGTTAAGGGGCATGAAAGGGAAGCAGTGGTTGGGAAGGGAGTGAGACAGTGGTGTAGCCTCTCCCCAATGTTATTCAATCTGTATATTGAGCAAGCAGTAAAGGAAATAAAAGAAAAATTCGGAGTAGGTATTAAAATCCGTGAAGAAGAAATAAAAACTTTGAGGTTCGCCAGTGACATTGTAATTCTGTCAGAGACTGCAAAGGACTTGGAAGAGCAGTTGAACAGAATGGACAGTATCTTGAAAGGAGGATATAAGATGAACATCAACAAAAGCAAAACGAGGATAGTGGAATGTAGTCTAATTAAGTCGGGTGATGCTGAGGGAATTAGATTAGGAAATGAGACACTTAAAGTAGTAAAGGAGTTTTGCTATTTGGGGAGCAAAATAACTAATGATGGTCGATGTAGAGAGGATATTAAATGTAGACTGGCAATGGCAAGGAAAGCGTTTCTGAAGAAGAGAAATTTGTTAACATCGAGTATAGATTTAAGTGCCCGGAAGTCGTTTCTGAACGTATTTGTATGGAATGTAGCCATGTATGGAAGTGAAACATCGACAATAAATAGTTTGGACAAGAAGAGAATCGAAGCTTTTGAAATGTGGTGCTACAAAAGAATGTTGAAGATTAGGTGGGTAGATCACGTAACTAATGAGGAGGTATTGAATAGGATTGTGGAGAAGAGACGTTTGTGGCACAACTTGACTAGAAGAAGGGATCGGTTGGTAGGACATGTCCTGAGGCATCAAGGGATCACAAATTTAGCATTGGTGGGCAGTGTGGAGGGTAAAAATTGTAGAGGGAGACCAAGAGATGAATACACTAAGCAGATTCAGAAGGATGTAGGTTGCAGTAGGTACTGGGAGATGAAGGAGCTTGCACAGGATAGATTAGCATGGAGAGCTGCATCAAACCAGTCTCAGAACTGAAGACCACAACAACAACAACGCATAACTTCCCTGAAAGGTAAGAAGTACAATTGACAGACAACACAGAATCAGAATCTGCGTCATGTGCATGAACAACATGTATGTGGTCGGATTTGCAAACGGATGACACATGACCCTTTTTTTGTATTTGTGACACACGGCCCAATGGTTTGGACAATCTTCTCATGAATGTTTTGTAAAACACCCCAGACATGAAGGAAATTGCCATGGGTTTTGCTGCAGCTTCTTAGAGGTTTGTTTACGGTTCGGCCGAGGCTGCACTTGGGAGTCTACTGTGGCCACATCGGCCAGTGGGGACACGCCACCAGCTTCGTCATCATCGCACAGAGGTTGTATTTCCCCGACGTCGCCCCATGCCTCTATTTGCGCTCCAGCGGCGCGAGAAATTTCAAAAGACTGAGTTGGATTTGCCAACTGAAGGGCACATTGCCTAACTTCTTTGTCGGGCACCGATCGGATAATAGCATCCTGTACCATGGAATTGGCATAGGATTCTTTGTGAACTTCAGTAACAAACTGACACTTTCTACTGAGGCCGTGAAGTTCGGCAGCCCAAGCATGATAGGATTGATTCGATTGTTTTTTACAATGATAAAAGGCAACACGAGAGGCTACCACAAGCGTTTGCTTTTGAAAATAGACAGACAGAAGTGAGCACATTTCAGCAAAGGTCAAAGACGCAGGATCTTCCAAAGGAGCCAATTGTGACAACAACCAATACATTTGAGGTGAAATCCATGAAAGGAACAGAGACTTACATGTTTGTTCATCCGCGACATGAAATGCCAAGAAGTGCTGTCCAAGACGTTTTTCGTAATCAGACCAGTGTTCCACCGTCTTGTCGTAAGGAGGAAAAGGAGGTAGAGAGAACCATGAGAGACGCCCCGTGTTTGATGCCATGATGAAATCATGAATCACATTTGTGAGAGGCATTTGCTGTTCTATGAGACCTTACAATAGTTGCTCTAAAGTAGCCATGGAAACACTTGGGTCAACGATGGAAAAGAAAAATCACTACCTCATCGCCAATTGTTATAACTTCAAGCTGAACAAATATGTTTCAAGGAAGACACAATATATGAAAGTCACAGATCAAGTAAACAGATTAAGACGTGTGTACACTTTAACAGTCAAATCGTAACTGAGTCCAAGTCTAGTGGCCGCTGGCTGGCTGGTCGCTTAGGTGGTGCTGCTGCTTGGCTGGCAGACAGCGCTACATGTAGAGGATGCGCGTAACTGCACGGCGGCACTTTGAAAGATCGGCGAGTCACAACAAGCTGGGCCTCCTTTGAAAACTGGCTGATAATTGGTATTGAAAGTAGGGTATTGTCAATAATGTAGTCCACAACAGAACTTGTTTTTCATACACTTTTATGACACTTGAGTGTGATCCAAGCTATTTCTTATGGCCAGTTTGGGTCTCTTACACTTCAGTTCAGAACAGATAAACAGACAGCTAAATACTACACATGACTGATATTCTACAAAATAGCTAGAGTGCAGTAACTTACCACTGACAATTAATCATAAATGTCTTCCTGTGGTAAATTAGGAGTCAAAACAGTCACTTAATAGGTCACTCAATACACTAACCTTCTGTACTAGTGAACATATAGCACAACGTGCACAGTAAGTATCAGTTTTCATCAGCAACATTATTCATGAACTAACACTATTGCCACAGTTTATTATTGAAGATTAACACTGGCAATGAGAATAACTACAAGTTCACACCCAAATTAATTGTTTATTATTCACTGAATCACAGGTTAATAAGCAGCAGGAAGCAGGACATGAAACATGTCATGAACACTGTACACATTTTGGTTTAACATATCGACCAGCCTGACAGTGATGAATTTTCCATATAGGCAGACATAGGTGTTACTCCACTACAGACTCACTGTAGAATGCATCCTTCACAGTAATGGTTGGCCTTATAAAGAGGCGCATAAGAATAAACTATTATTTTGGACACCACATAACACTTTAAAATTTGGCTAGGCCAGAACATACTATTTCATATCCAGAAGAAGAGGAGGAGGCCTTTCAAATAACACACTTTGATCCTAAAACAAATAATTTCTAGTAGGCTTGAACTTTAAAAAGTACCCAGTTTTAGGGAATTATAAATTTAGAACATTTCATCAAAGGAATTGTGCCATCAAAAACTAATTATACATTATCATCATTGGTCTAAAAACTACACACTCTCATTTGTTGGGTAGATGTTTGGCAACCCCAGGGTTCCTGAGCTGGGGCCAGTAAGTATTGACAGTCTTCTGTCACTGTAAGCTCTTCATGTGCTTCAGCAACTACTGTGCAGTGCAGCAGTGGTATGCTGTCACAGGAAACAGGGATCTTGGCTTACCGCCTGGATCGCAAGGATGGTAAAAGCCTCTGTAAAAGAAAATCCTAAATCTCAAGATGTGCTGTGTGCCAATGAGATGCATGGCTGTTAAGGTGGAACAGTCATTATTGGGCAAACTCTGGGGAACCTGCTGCACCTCAGTTGTATAAGGCTTATTTGGACATGTCAGGCTCTGTCTAGGTAGACTTTTATTTTCCTGGCTGCTTGTGGGACCATGATGAAATCCTTGAAATTATCTCTTCCTCCTCCCAGCAGTAAGGGTAGGCCACTAATACGTACAATCATCCAAACAAGATCAAGTAGCCTGTCCTCCTGACACAGGAGTTAATTTTAAAAGTTTTGGGTCTTGTAACAGAACACATGCTAGTAATCAGAATGTTTTTTAAAAGTGAAAAGAAAAGTGGGAAAGTTCAAGAAAGATTCAACTTTCTATAATCAAGAAGTCTTTGAGGGATTGCTGGCACTTAAAAATCAGTTAAGCAGTTGCATAATGGGACACCATTTGTAGAAACTTCTAGTCCCCAACAAATTAAGAACCTCCAGAAAGCTGAAAGCGTAGGAGAATCTGCCTAAAAACTGAGCTACATACCATCTTGAATTACAGCGAAGGTGTTGTGACATGCAGGCATCTGGCAGATATTGGTGAGTAGGAATTGAAAGTGAGTGGGCTCCAGAAGGCATAGTCGATGTGCAAAACATCATCAAGAGGGTGGCTGGAGATCTTGTAAAATCTGGCACCTTTCTCCTGACATTCAACAGCACGAGACATCCTGAGCATGGTGAGGCAGGTTTCCTTCCCCTAAGTGTGCATTCTTAGGTCCCCAAACCAATGCACCATTTCATTGTGAGCTCCATTAAGTTTCTTGGTATATAACTTGGTTCTTTAGGAGCAAGTCAGAGATTTCTCATTTTTGAGATGAGAGGCTGAAACTTATGTACATTGTTTTTGCACATTTTTGGTGAGATTATTCTTACTGAACCATATGCTCAGTGATGACATAAGTGGTTTAAACTTTTGATCATGGTCAGCTTTGTCTGTGCCTGTTACTGTTTTACTGTCTGTTTTAATATGTCTGCTTGTGTCTGTATATGTGTGGATGGATATGTGTGTGTGTGCACGAGTGTATACCCGTCCTTTTTTCCCCCCCTAAGGTAAGTCTTTCCGCTCCCGGGATTGGAATGACTCCTTACCCTCTCCCTTAAAGCCCACTTCCTTTCGTCTTTCCCTCTCCTTCCCTCTTTCCTGATGAGGCAACAGTTTGTTGCGAAAGCTTGAATTTTGTGTGTATGTTTGTGTGTCTATCGACCTGCCAGCACTTTCGTTCGGTAAGTCACCTCATCTTTGTTTTTATATATAATTTTTCCCACGTGGAATGTTTCCCTCAAAAAAAAAAAAAAATATATATATATATATATATATATATATATATATAAAAGAAAGATGATGAAACTTACCAAACAAAAGCGCTGGCAGGTCGACAGACACACAAACAAACACAAACATACACACAAAATTCTAGCTTTCGCAACCAATGGTTGCCTCGTCAGGAAAGAGGGAAGGAGAAGGAAAGACAAAAGGATATGGGTTTTAAGGGAGAGGGTAAGGAGTCATTCCAATCCCGGGAGCGGGGGGGAAAAAAGGACAGGTATCCTTTTTTCCCCCTAAGGTAAGTCTTTCCGCTCCCGGGATTGGAATGACTCCTTACCCTCTCCCTTAAAACCCATATCCTTTTGTCTTTCCTTCTCCTTCCCTCTTTCCTGACGAGGCAACCATTGGTTGCGAAAGCTAGAATTTTGTGTGTATGTTTGTGTTTGTTTGTGTGTCTGTCGACCTGCCAGCGCTTTTGTTTGGTAAGTTTCATCATCTTTCTTTTTAGATATATTTTTCCCACGTGGAATGTTTCCCTCTACTATATTCATATATATATATAAAATAGAGGGAAACATTCCACGTAGGAAATATATATCTAAAAACAAAGATGATGTGACTTACCAAATGAAAGTGCTGGCAGGTCGACAGACACACAAACATACACACAAAATTCAAGCTTTCGCAACAAACTGTTGCCTCATCAGGAAAGAGGGAAGGAGAGGGAAAGACGAAAGGATGTGGGTTTTAAGGGAGAGGGTAAGGAGTCATTCCAATCCCGGGAGCGGAAAGACTTACCTTAGGGGGAAAAAAGGACGGGTATACACTCGCACACACACACATATCCATCCACACATATACAGACACAAGCAGACATATTTGTGTTTGTTTGTGTGTCTGTCGACCTGCCAGCACTTTCATTTGGTAAGTCACATCATCTTTGTTTTTGTGTGTGTGTGTGTGTGTGTGTGTGTGTGTGTGTGTGTGTGTGTGTGTGTGTGTGTGTGTTGAGATATTCACACACTGCTGTGGTGGTTGTTCTAGCTTGTTGTCTAAATCGCTGCTAGTGCTCTGATATTAAAGAGAAACTGTTAATACAACTTTCTAATCTAGTGTAAAACAATTTCTCTGATATTTTTGAAAATGTGCTGAGTTGTGCTACTGGACCGTAATTAGCTACATCATTTTCTAGTTCCTTTTTGTGGAGTGGGGGGTAACTTTAGCATTCTTTAGGAGATAAGGGAAAACTCCATTACTAAATGGTGCTTTAGTTATAACAGTTAATGGTTCTACTGGTTCTACAATACATTCTCCAGAATTATTTACAATAAAATCTGGTATGTTGCCACTGCCATTGTAGTATTTATTTTTTAGTCTTTTTATAAGTGTGAGCACTTCAGTGTTTGAGGCTTTGTGGAAAAGCAGTGATTCTTTAATGTTTCCACATGTGTTAGGTGTTGAGTACTGGCTCTATCGCAGTTCTTATTTATCAGGAAGAAAATTGAGAGCAAATGATGAAGCTGATATTAATGATAATAATGGTTAAAATTATGTTGCAAAGGGAAGGGATTAAAATTACATTTAAATTAAGTAACTGAATAAAAATTATGATCTAAGATTTAAAAAAAAAAAAAAATGTATCTGATGAGATTTGAACCCGCAACCAACTACATGTCAAACTTGTATTCTATCCATTACACCATGGAACTAACTACATTATTCAGCCTTTTTTAATGGTATTAATTTGTCACACAAAATTCCAAATTTTTCTTTCATCAATTACTTGCAAATGAGGGTCCACCAGGGTGAATGGCTGCAGTGTGTGCTACATGGGATCTTAACTGTATCAGTGTATCAGTAGTTTCAAAACGTCTATCACAATCCTGTGGACCTCTCCTTGTGAACAATAAACTGTAGCAAAACAATTAAGTGTAGCAAAATACAATGTCAATAAGAATTTAGCAACTTTAACTATTCATTGTGTACGCATTACGTGTACTACTGAAAACAGAAAAGAAAAAAAAAATCTATATTTAAGGAGTGGGACTATGTTGAGTAGAGCTATCCCACCTTGCCTTCTTGTGACTCTCAGCTGTCACACAATGTTATAAGACGCATTCTGTTCCCTCATAAGGTGTGCCTAATCATCACATTATCACTGACAACTTACAGTTTCATAATATGCAAGTTATTTACGTTCAAAAACACATTTCATGGGCTCATGTTGCAGATGACATATTGTATGAGAAAATAGCATGTTGACAAAATTAATGTCGTGTAAGGAACAGATAGAGGAAAAGGCATCACATTGAAACACATACATGACCATACTATTAATCATATAAACATTTAAAAGGAATTTACCTTTACTCTGTAACAAACTGCATTTAACACCAAAAAAATACACAAAACTTTTTAATTGTGTGATTTGAAACAGTACGCAACATTAAATCTGATAACTAGTTTGGCTATTTATACAACCATCTTCAGGTCAATCATGGTAGTGAAATAGTGTCAATGTGTATTTATATCTGATGATATATCTCAGTACATTCTCATATAAGAAAGAACTTCAGTATGAGAATCTACAAAGATATGCAGACGTCACGACGTAACTTTACTATATATATGTTGACACCATGTCTTCAGCATGATTAATCTACATCTACATCTACATCGATACTCCGCAAGCCACCCAACGGTGTGTGGCGGAGGGCACTTTACGTGCCACTGTCATTACCTCCCTTTCCTGTTCCAGTCGCGTATGGTTCGCGGGAAGAACGACTGTCTAAAAGCCTCCGTGCGCGCTCTAATCTCTCTAATTTTACATTCGTGATCTCCTCGGGAGGTATAAGTAGGGGGAAGCAATATATTCGATACCTCATCCAGAAACGCACCCTCTCGAAACCTGGCGAGCAAGCTACACCGCGATGCAGAGCGCCTCTCTTGCAGAGTCTGCCACTTGAGTTTATTAAACATCTCCGTAACGCTATCACGGTTACCAAATAACCCTGTGACGAAACGCGCCGCTCTTCTTTGGATCTTCTCTATCTCCTCTGTCCATCCGATCTGGTACGGATCCCACACTGATGAGCAATACTCAAGTATAGGTCGAACGAGTGTTTTGTAAGCCACCTCCTTTGTTGATGTACTAAATTTTCTAAGCACTCTCCCAATGAATCTCAACCTGGTACCCGCCTTACCAACAATTAATTTTATATGATCATTCCACTTCAAATCGTTCCGCACGCATACTCCCAGATATTTTACAGACGTAACTGCTACCAGTGTTTGTTCCGCTATCATATAATCATACAATAAAGGATCCTTCTTTCTATGTATTCGCAATACATTACATTTGTCTATGTTAAGGGTCAGTTGCCACTCCCTGCACCAAGTGCCTATCCGCTGCAGATCTTCCTGCATTTCGCTACAATTTTCTAATGCTGCAACTTCTCTGTATACTACAGCATCATCCGCGAAAAGCCGCATGGAACTTCTGACACTATCTACTAGGTCATTTATATATATTGTGAAAAGCAATGGTCCCATAACACTCCCCTGTGGCACGCCAGAGGTTACATTAACGTCTGTAGACGTCTCTCCATTGATAACAACATGCTGTGTTCTGTTTGCTAAAAACTCTTCAATCCAGCCACACAGCTGGCCTGATATTCCGTAGGCTCTTACTTTGTTTATCAGGCGACAGTGCAGAACTGTATCGAACGCCTTCCGGAAGTCAAGAAAAATAGCATCTACCTGGGAGCCTGTATCTAATATTTTCTGGGTCTCATGAACAAATAAAGCGAGTTGGGTCTCACACGATCGTTGTTTCCGGAATCCATGTTGATTCCTACATAGTAGATTCTGGGTTTCCAGAAATGACATGATACGCGAGCAAAAAACATGTTCTAAAATTCTACAAGAGATCGACGTAAGAGATATAGGTCTATAGTTTTGCGCATCTGCTCGACGACCCTTCTTGAAGACTGGGACTATCTGTGCTCTTTTTCCAATCATTTGGAACCCTCCGTTCCTCTAGAGACTTGCGGTACACGGCTGTTAGAAGGGGGGCAAGTTCTTTCGTGTACTCTGTGTAGAATCGAATTGGTATCCCGTCAGGTCCAGTGGACTTTCCTCTATTGAGTGATTCCAGTTGCTTTTCTATTCCTTGGACACTTATTTCGATGTCAGCCATTTTTTCGTTTGTGCGAGGATTTAGAGAAGGAACTGCAGTGCGGTCTTCCTCTGTGAAACAGCTTTGGAAAAAGGTGTTTAGCATTTCAGCTTTACGCGTGTCATCCTCTATTTCAATGCCATCATCATCCCGTAGTGTCTGGATATGCTGTTTTGAGCCACTTACTGATTTAACGTAAGACCAGAACTTCCTAGGATTTTCTGTCAAGTCGGTACATAGAATTTTACTTTCGAATTCAATGAACGCTTCACGCATAGCCCTCCTTACGCTAACTTTGACATCGTTTAGCTTCTGTTTGTCTGAGAGGTTTTGGCTGCGTTTAAACTTGGAGTGGAGCTCTCTTTGCTTTCGCAGTAGTTTCCTAACTTTGTTGTTGTACCACGGCGGGTTTTTCCCGTCCCTCACAGTTTTACTCGGCACGTACCTGTCTAAAACGCATTTTACGATTGCCTTGAACTTTTTCCATAAACACTCAACATTGTCAGTGTCGGAACAGAAATTTTCATTTTGATCTGTTAGGTAGTCTGAAATCTGCCTTCTATTACTCTTGCTAAACAGATAAACCTTCCTCCCTTTTTTTATATTCCTATTAACTTCCATATTCAGGGATGCTGCAACGGCCTTATGATCGCTGATTCCCTGTTCTGTACATACAGAGTCAAAAAGTTCAGGTCTGTTTGTTATCAGTAGGTCCAAGATGTTATCTCCACGAGTCAGTTCTCTGTTTAATTGCTCGAGGTAATTTTCGGATAGTGCACTCAGTATAATGTCACTCGATGCTCTGTCCCTACCACCCGTCCTAAACACCTGAGTGTCCCAGTCTATATCTGGTAAATTGAAATCTCCACCTAAGACTATAACATGCTGAGAAAATTTATGTGAAATGTATTCCAAATTTTCTCTGAGTTGTTGTGCCACTAATGCTGCTGAGTCGGGAGGTCGGTAAAAGGAGCCAATTATTAACCTAGTTCGGTTGTTTAGTGTAACCTCCACCCATAATAATTCACAGGAACTATCCACTTCTACTTCACTACAGGATAAACTACTACTAACAGCGACGAACACTCCACCACCGGTTGCATGCAATCTATCCTTTCTAAACACCGTCTGTACCTTTGTAATAATCTGAGGATAGTGATATGAACAGCTGAAACTAGTTATGAAATTTAATGTTGAATATGGTATGAGATCTGTAGACAGTGAACAATTTTTGTGTGAAATATTTAAAAAAATTTTAAGAATATATAGGCTAACTGCCGGCCGGGTTGGCCGAGCAGTTCTAGGTGCTACAGTCTGGAACCATGCGACCGCTACGGTCGCAGGTTCGAATCCTGCTTTGGGCATGGATGTGTGTGATGTCCTAAGGTTAGTGAGGTTTAATTAGTTCTAAGTTCTAGGGGACTGATGACCTCAGAAGTTAAGTGCCATGGTGCTCAGAGCCATTTGAACCATTTGAACCATAGGCTAACTTTTTTGCAATTTTCTGATAGTTTCAGGTATTACTGCATTTAATATGATAAAAAAAACACATGATTGTGAAATTATCTCCAAATCAAAGATCAAATCACATTCACGCACTACAATTTGTGAATATAGGATGTTGTTTAATTTCTATTAAGCAGAAATGATTTATTTATTTTGGTTTCAATTATTTATTCATTCAGGAGTCGTCTGAAAATGATAGAAGGCTTGTCAATAAAATGTAATGAAATTAAATAGCTGAAGTGTTGCTTATTTTGCCTTAAAAATTTTTTTCCAAAAATTTTGTGTTCACCATCTTAACATTTGCTATTTGGTTAGATTTACTCTTGAAAAAAATTTCATCTCAGTAGGATTACATTAACCCCTGCCAACTAGAGGAAAAAATTTAATTTCGAGAATTTTAGGTTTTTCAGTTTTTAGCCATTGTAAAAGTTATTGAGGTCTGTATAAAATCAAAATTAAATAGCATTCAATTTCTAGACGGCCGTTTATATTCTCAAGGATGTTTTCAGTTTCTTGCAATAATGGTACAGTTTATGATGTTCTTCAACACAACACAATATAAATTCCATTTGATCCTCACCTAGCCAGTAGTCCATGATAATCTTGTGTCAATTTAACACACATTTCAACAGAGTCATTAAGAGCTTTTAACTCCTTCACTATCCTTTTGTGTCTAAATATGAAGTGCTGGTTGTCCATATCAAAGGGCATTCTTGAATAAAACCAGTGTCTATAATCTTCAGGCAAGCCAACAGATCATTGCTCTTGCTTGGTACGAAGTTGTCTCTTTTCTCTGATATGAAATTGTGTTAGGGGATGGAAATTAACAAATAAAAATCTATAATTAATGATAATCAGAATAATGTTAAACTTACCATTTAATGGACCATCCAGTTCTCCACAAAAAAGGAATTATCTGCTTTAAATTTGTAGATTCTCTTTGTCCAAATTTGCTACCATTTTGACTCTGGTCTGTAAATCTACTTCTCATCAAAGAGCAATAACAGAAAGAATTGTTCAAATAAATACTACAATAGGTGACTTTTGAATCATGGATCTACCTTTTCATATGATTTCAGATCTTTTATGAAGCAGAGATCTAGATGAGTAGCTTTCACAGCTCCACTGTACTGAAGCCACAGATTGGTATAAACAATTACAATGAAACAAGAGACATCTCTCAGTACATTCTGATTTTCAATAAATATTCAATTTGTGTTCTGAGAAGAAACTTTTTTAAGCAATAAAGTGTCCTTGCAACATGTCTTGTTCAATGTGTTGCACCAGGAGGGTGTAATTTACGTTCCCCCCACCCCCACCCCCCCACCCCCCTTTCCACCGAGTATCTTCCCAACATTACACAGACCTCTATGAGTTCACGATATCACCTCTCACTGCCGGTTAATCTAATTCACTTCCAAAAAGTCTAACATCTCCTTAATTTTTGCCTTGTTAAGAACAAATCTACAATCTTTTTCCCAGTGTGAAAATTACCGACATTAATACTTTTCCAGTTTTCTCTCAAATATAGAAAAACTGGTGCATCAGGGCTGCTTGTTACATCCTGACACTTTACATTCAAATACACTTTTGGAAATAAGTTTATATATTTGATGACAACATGGGAAATACAACTACTGCCTGTCCTCACTGTGTTCACATAAGATGCATACCCCATCAGGATAGACAGTGTTTGAGACAGTCGTGCCACTGCAGAGATTCTGTACATTTTTGTCAATACCCCAGTATGTTAATGCATTTTAAACAGCATTTGCTTGCTCTTTACCAGAACTATTCTGTAATTTTCAGACCCCAATGAGCTGTTCACTGTACAATTTTCGGGTCGCTAACCATTTGTACAGCTAATCTATAATTACGTTCACAATTTGTGAATACAGTTTTTCAATTTAATTGGCTGTAGATCATCAGCAGTGTCTGAAGGACATTGTGTAGCACTATTAAGACAGTGCAAAATACAGATATTGCAAACCTGAATGTTTAGGAAGTTAATACTGATTTCACCATCAAGACCTGTAGCCTTCAGATGTTGTTATTTAATTTGGGGGCTGTGACTCTTTCTAGGACTTCAGTTAATTTGTTGGAGAAAGAGTTCAGATTACCATTAGGTAAACAAACAGAGTAATTAACTTTTCATGGATATCTAACTTTGTTCATTTAATAGCTGCCAATTCAAAATATTTATCTACAATAATTGTCTGTAGATCTTCTCTAAGTTTAATCTGTATGCCACTTCTGATAGAAATAGTAAATCCCCACACTTTTTTAATGTAGCTCTGCAGTAGCAATTTGCACACTCATATGTTAGCAAAATATGCTGGATTTCGCTCTCGCTGCACTGGTGATATGTGATGCGTACCATTGCGCTATCCAAAGACTGTTACTTAACTTCAAGCTGATGCACTTTATTTGCATATTTTGGTGGAGCATAAATATTCTGAGCAAATGTCTTTTGTGTTGGTTCGCATGATTTTTCCCCCTCTGCCAACTGGTGGGTGTGCACCCCAGTGTTAGACATTATGTTCAGTGTACATGTTGAAGAAATTTCTATACTGATTGAGACACTTTTTAATGGAGTGGAACCTATTCTCATGATTTATCCTAAAAAGACCTAGTTCTCCTACCTATGATGACAGGCATTTTACCATTTGTGTCTCCACACACACCTGTTCTGCTCTCATTAATTACCACTCCCATTCCAGTCATGTTGACATGTAGACCATGCCTCATATAGCTGCATCTCCTGATAGTCCCCAAGGCACCAGGGCTGTGTGTACCTGGTCAGCAGTAATCAGTGCCACGTCCAGCTCTACATACATAGCTTAGCAGAGAGCAGTGTACAATAGGTTGATAGGAGGCCATCTGGAAAACTGTTTGCATAAACAAAATGAAAAATGTCATATAGTATGGCAGCCTGGTGCAAGTATTTCATTGGATGCCACTTGGGTGACTTGCGCAAAATCCACAATAGAGTTGTCCAGTTGAATCTTTGTAATTGTTAACATTACTACCACTATTACTCCAGCAGAGTTAAATAAGTGACTCTGCACTTGGAAACTCTTGATCCTGAAAATGTTCGCTGGTTTTTGTTTGGTATGTAGAGGAAATTATCCTTGTCTTTTAGATAATTTAATGGTTAAGAACATTTCTTACTACTTTTCTTAATTATTTGGGCCTTCAGCATGTAGTAATTGTTATTACATTTGATGTCATCACAATTTCAATAGATCATATTTCAGAATATTTTATTTAATGTATATCCACGTTCTGTTCCAGCTGGTGGAGGTACTCTACGGCGTTTTCATGGCATCTGAAGTTGCTTATTACACATACATTTATGCTAAGGTTGATCGTGTCCATTACCAGAAAGTCACTAGCCACACAAGAAGTGCCTACCTCACAGGGAGATTTACTTCATCAGTAGTCAGCCAGATATTGGTCTCTACTGGCACAATGAATTATTTTGAACTCAATCATCTCACTGTTGGTGGTAAGATAGACATTCTATTTTGAACACACACAATAATAATAATAATAATAATAATAATAATAATAATAATAATAATAATAATAATAATAATAAAATTTTATTGTCATTCAGCTGATTACAGCAATAGACAAAGTCAAGAGCATATATTTCTACATAAACTACTATTTTGTTGTAAATTGGTTTACATAAAATAGGTACACATTAGAATACAGTATTTTCATCTTCAAAAAATTCATCAATGGTGTAAATCAGATTGTTCACTAGTAGCTTGTATAATTTAGCTTCAAAAATATTTACACGCAGTTCTTTAAAGTCAGCACTTAGTCTATTAAACATCCTTAGTCCAAGAACTAGGTAGGAGATCTGCAATTTTGATAATCTATGATATGGCACATCTACAGATGTTCTGTTTCTAGTAATATGGCGATGAATATCACTTCTCAACACAAAATTAGACATTGTTTCTAATATACAATAAAACATTGTAGATGAGTAAGTTTACTACTATCATGATCTGTTGTTTAATACATGCAGCATTCAATGATAAAGAATGAGTAATCAAACAGCAACTCAAGTATCTTATGAATTTTCAATACACAATTATGGGAATGATAGATTGCTACTCACCCTAAAGGTGGCTTGTAGAGCTGCAACAGGCGCAGTGAAGAGTCTGTTACACACACACACACACACACACACACACACACACGACCGCTATCAGAGATGGTGGTCAAGTGCTTCTCAGACTACAGCAGTCGAATGTGTGTGAGGTGTGCTTGCTTGTATGAATGCATGCATGCTTTTCTATTCATTTCCTGATTAAGGCTTTAGCCAAAAGCTTAATGTGTAACAGTCTTTTCATTGTGCCTGTCTGCGACTCAACATGTCATCTTTAGGGTGAGTAGCAATCTATCCTTTCCATAATTGTTGATATTTCAACCGGCAGTTGCATTTTAGATAAACGAAGAGGTTTATGTAGCCACCTTATCACATTGAATATCATCATTTGTGTCAAAGTCAAAATGTGAATATGTCTTACCCTGTTCATAGATTATCCACCTTCAAGATGCCATGTGTTGTTCCAGTATGGAAATCAGCACTACTAATTACAGAACAAACCTACTTACCAATTATGCATCACAAAGTATGGCTGATCCACAGAATAATTTAAAAATATGGCTAAATTTTGAGCTTTTAGAATTTTCTAAAATTCCATCATTTCGTTTGAGATACGGGAGCAAGCTGCAGATGAAATGGGAACGTTATTTGAAGAATGGGGAGTGAAAACATAGAGGCTTTGAAGTAACAATCAGTAAATGCCTAGATCCAAATTAATTTAGTGTAATTTAGTGTAAACTTGCATGTGCATTTCACAAATTAACATTACATTCAGTATTTAATTATCCTCCCAACCTGGTACAAAAGCAGATCTGTGCCTTATCTTTCCAGTCTCCCACCACCTTCCAAAGTCCCACCATCTGGCCACAGAGGAGCATTCCTCTCTTAGCTCAGTATTACCCAGGACTGGAGCAACTGAATTACATTGTCCACCAGGGTTTTGACTAACTCTTGTCATGCCCTGAAATGAGAAATGTCCTGGTGACTATCTTTCTCACCTCTCCCACAGTGGTATTCCACTGTCCACCGAATCTTCAAAAGATACTCATCAATCCCCATGCTCCCAACCTCCCTTACCTCAAGGCTCATGCCCCTGTTTTAGACCTGTCCTACACATCCTCCCACCACCATCTACTCCAGCCCGGTCACTAACATCACCTATCCCATCAAAGGCAGGGCTACTTGTGAAACCAGTCACGTGATCTACAAGCACCCACTGTGCTGCATTATATGTGGGCATGACAACCAACAAGCTGTCTGTCTCCATAAATGGCCATGCAGGTGGGAACTTTCCTTCCAATAAATCCTACATTCCCATAACCCTCCTGGCCTCAACCTTCATTAGTCACTGCCCTCACCCATCCAGCCTGCTCTCTCCCTGTTCCCATTCCAGAACTACACAGCCCTCATTCCACAATTGTACCCAGTCTTTTTACTTTTTTCCTTTTCTGCTACCCCTGTCTCCCTCACCTCTCCCCTGCCCTCTGTCTAACCTGCAGCACTTCACTGTCTGTCACCCCTACTCTACTATCCCACCCCCTTCCCATCCCAGCCTAGCCTCCTCCTTACCCCCACCTATTCATCACTCCCATCATGCACTGGTGCTGCTGTTCACAATGTGGTTTCAGTTGTGTGTGCGGGCGCGCATGTGCGCATACGTGTAGTCTATTGTTGACCAAAAGCTTTATTTGTGACAGTCTTTTTGTTGTACCTATCTGCAACTCAGCATCTCTACTATATGGTGAGTACCAACTTTTCTTTTCATTGTTACAGTTCATCCTGGATTTTCCTTTGTTTGATTTATGTTCAGTATTTTTATTAGTGTTAATACTAACCAAATGTTTATAATCTCCTGTAAACTGACTTGTCCACATTGTTGTCATAAAATAATTTTCAAATGATCTATGGAACATGTTCGTAACTAACTAACTAACTCATACTATTAGAAGTGGTATGCCGCCTGTAAGCACTTTGAGTTGACAGTTCACATCTATGTATAACTACTTATCTCCCCTCAAACTGACTGGGCATGTGTGGTGGAGGGTACTTCTGGTTGTACCACAATCTGTTCTCTCCCCCTCCGCATTGTTCATGGCAACTGAATGGGCATAAATTGCTCCATAGTATAATGGAGCTTTAAGTTCATATCCTGTTTGGTAAGTTAATTTTTGCAGCCAATTCATTGTGCAACTCTTACACAATGGTTCTTGTGAAATACCAAATAGATTGTAAAGGCCAAAAATGAATTCTCACTTCCAGTTTGGAAACATTAGTGTCGTCAGGAGAAAACCACCTTTCACAATTGGTGACAGGTATCTTATCACTGTGTAACAGCAGAATGTTGAATGTTGACAGTCCTTTTTCATTTCTCCCCAGTCCATTATTAATTTATTTGTGGTCTTGTTAAGAAGAAAAAGTGTAACATGGCTTTCAGATCACTTTGTGTTCTCAGAAGTTACCCTAAATCTGGTTATGTGTGTATTGTGTGTAGATTAAATTTTTCCAGAAGGCACATGCAGGTTAATTAATGCAGGTGAAACATATATCATAACAAAACATTGGAAAGGGAATATTGTGTTTAACAGATCTTTAAGTGCATTTTCAAATGATCTATGGAACATGTTCGTAACTAACTAACTAACTCATACTATTAGAAGTGGTATGCCGCCTGTAAGCACTTTGAGTTGGCAGTTCACATCTATGTATAACTACTTATCTCCCCTCAAACTGACTGGGCATGTGTGGTGGAGGGTACTTTTGGTTGTACCACAATCTGTTCTCTCCCCCTCCGCTTCTGTGGTCAATATGTAACCACATGAACTAGTGATGTCGATAGTGTAAAGGGCATCCAATATTTTCAGTTTTGCCAAATAGAATCATTGAGTAGTAATGAGATTATGCAGAATTTAGTGAAGATTCATTGTAGATACAGTAGCAGTTCAGTTTTAGATTCTTTGATTTTATGTTTTTCACAATTTTATACCATAATCTTGTAGCCCCTGCGAAAAACCCATAAGACCAAAGCTAAAGGTTCCCTGATTTTACATTTCTTCAGAGTATGGTTCACTTTGATTCTATATTCTTATCAGAGTTTCTCTTCACTTCCTCCCATTTTCTTCCTACTGACATTGATGTGACTGAACGAGTTATAAGTGGCACAAACTAATGGTTTCCACTGCGGGTGGTGGAGGAGTTAAGGGAATATTTTAGGCCAGTGCAAAGAGGGGAGATGCGAGAAGGAAATGTTGGTGTAATCCACGGTCAGCATCTCACAATGTTTAGCTTCACCATGCAATTATGGTTGAAACTACTGGTAGGTGGCATCAGCAATGGAAAAACAGGATAGTTGACGTGAAGTGTTCCGGACCAAGCCAATACATGACAAAGAGGCCCAGCCCCCATCTTTTCTTGTGCCACTTATAACTCAGTCTCGTCTTTTTGCATGCATTCTGATGTACTGTGTTCAGCAACAGTAATGATCATTAACCTTTTAAATACAAACATTGAGTCTCGAAGAGTATGCTCAGTCAGAATAGAGGAAACATCAGTTATTTCTGACTAGTGAGCTCTTATTTGCTGATGTCTTGTTACATCACCCAGTAGCCAATGCAACCATCACACCAGACCAACATATGCAATAAACGTACCAACCTTACCCTACAAAACATTTGAAAATCTTAAAATATAAACAGGCACAGAAGTAATAAATCAAAGTCAGAATGAGAATTTATTTCTTATCCTCCTAGGTAGCAGTTTTACCAACACTCATAATGTCAACTGACATAACATAATTGCAAATTGATAAACAAACAAAGAAATTTCAAAATTTTATGTCAAATAATAGACCTATTTACAAAATGGTTTTTTGCAACTAGTAATACTGTATGTTTCTTGTGGTTGTGGTCTTCAGTCCTGAGACTGGTTTCATGCAGCTCTCCATGCTACTCTATCCTGTGCAAGCTTTGTCATCTCCCAGTACCTACTGCAACCTACATAATTCTGAATCTGCTTAGTGTATTCATCTCTTGGTCTCCCTCTACAATTTTTACCCTCCACACTGCCCTCCAATACTACATTGGTGATCCCTTGATGCCTCAGAACATGTCCTACCAACCAATCCCTTCTTCTACTCAAGTTGTGCCACAAATTTCTCTTCTCCCCAATTCTACTCAATACCTTCTCATTAGTTACGTGATCTACCCATCTAATCTTCAGCATTCTTCGGTAGCACCACATTTCGAAAGCTTCTATTCTCTTCTTGTCGAAAATATTTATCATCCATGTTTCACTTCCATACAAGGCTACACTCCATACAAATACTATCAGAAATGACTTCCTGACACTTAAATCTATACTTGATGTTAACAAATTTCTCTTCTTCAGAAACGCTTTTCTTGCCATTGCCAGTCTACATTTAATATCCTCTCTACTTCAACCATCATTAGTTATTTTGCTTCCCAAATAGAAAAACTCATTTAATACTTTAAGTGTCTCATTTTTTAATCTAATTCCCTCAGCATCACCCCAGTTAACTTGACTACATTCCATTATCCTCGTTTTGCTGTTGTTGATGTTCATCTTATATCCTTTCAAGACACTGCCCATTCCACGCAAGTGCTCTTCCAGGTCCTTTGCTGTCTCTGACAGAATTACAATGTCATCGGCGAACCTCAAAGTTTTTATTTCTTCTCCATGGATTTTAATTCCTACTCCAAATTTTTCTTGTGGTTCCTTTATTGCTTGCTTAATACACAGATTGAATAACATTGGAGAGAGGCTACAACCTTGTCTCACTCCCCTCCCTATCACTGCTTCCTTTTCTTGCCCGTTGCCTCTTATAACTGCCATCTGGTTTCTGTACAAACTGTAAATAGCCTTTCGCTCCCTGTTTTTACCCCTGCCACCTTCAGAATTTGAAAGAGGGTAATCAAGTCAACATTGTCACAAGCTTTCTCTAAGTCTACAAATTTTAGAAACATAGATTTGCCTTTCCTTAATCTATTTTCTAAGATAGGTCATAGGGTCAGTATTGCCTCACTTGTTCCAACATTTCTACGGAATCCAAACTGATCTTCTCTGAGGTCGGCTTCTACCAGTTTTTCCATTCATCTCTAAAGAATTCATGTTAGTATTTTGCGGCCGTGACTTATTAAACTGATAGTTCAGTAATTTTCACATCTGTCAACACCTGCTTTCTTTGGGATTAGAATTATTATATTCTTCTTGAAGTCTGAGGGTATTTCTCCGGTCTCCTACATCTTTCTCACCAGATGGAAAAGTTTCGTCAGGGCTGGCTCTCCCGAGACTGTCAGTAGTTCTAATGGAATGTTGTCTACTCCCAGGGCCTTGTTACAATCTAGATCTTTTAGTGCTCTGTCAAACTTGTCATGCAGTATCATATCTCCCATTTCATTATCATCTAAATTCTCTTCCATTTTTCCATAATATTGTCCTGAAATACATCTTCCTTGTATAGATCCTCTATATACTCCTTCCGCCTTTCTGCTTTCCCTTCTTTGCTTAGAACTGGATTTCCATCTGAGCTCTTGATATTCATACAAGTGGTTCTCTTTTTCTCCAAAGGTCTCTTTAATTTTCCTGTAGGCAGTATCTATCTTACCCTTAGTGATATATGCCTCTACATCCTTACATTTGTCCTCTAGCCATCTGTGCTTAGCCATTTTGCATTTCCTGTCGATCTCATTTTTGAGACGTTTGTATTCCTATTTGTCTGCTTCATTTACTGCATTTTTATATTTTCACCTTTCACCAATTAAATTAAATATATCTTCTGTTACCCAAGGATTTCTACTAGCCCTCGTCTTTTTACCTACTTGATCCTCTGCTTCCTTCAGTACTTCATCCCTCAAAGCTACCCATTCTTCTTCCACTGCATTTCTTTCCCCCATTCCTGTCAATTGTTCCCATATGATCTCACTGAAACTCTGTGCAACCTCTGGTTTAGTCAGTTTGTCCAGGTCCCATTTCCTTAAATTCCCACCTTTTTGCAGTTTCTTCAGTTTTAATCTACAGTTCATAACCAATAGATTGTGGTCAGAGTCCACATCTGCCACTGGAAATGTCTTACAATTTAAAACTTGGTTCCTAAATCTCCGTCTTACCATTATATAATCTATTTGAAACCTTCTAGTATCTCCAGGGTTCTTCCATGTATACAACCTTCTTTCATGTTTCTTGAACCAAGTGTTAGCTATGATTAACGTTATGCTCTGTGCAAAATTCTACCAGGCGGCTTTCTCTTTCATTCCTTAGCCCCATTCCATATTCACCTACTACATTTCCTTCTCTTCCTTTTCCTACTACCAAATTCCAGTCACCAATGACTATTAAATTTTTGTCTCCCTTCACTATCTGAATAATTTCATTTATCTCAACATACATTTCATCAATCTCTTCGTCATCTGCACAGCTAGTTGGCATATAAACTTGTATTACTGTGGTAGGCGTGGACTTCATATCTATCTTGGCTACAATAATGCATTCAGTATGCTGTTTGTAGTAACTTACCCACATTCCTATTTTTTTATTCATTAGTAAACCTACTCCTGCATTACCCCTATTTGATTTTGTATTTATAACCGTGTATTCACCCGACCAGAAGTCTTGTTCCTCCTGCCACCGAACTTCACTAATTCCCATTAATCCAACTTTAACCTATCCATTTCCCTTTTTAAAATTCTAACCTACCTGCCCAATTAAGGTATGTGACATGCCACACTCCAATCCATAGAACGCCTGTTTCCTTTCTCCTGACAACGACGTCCTCCTGAGTAGTCCCTGCCCGAAAATCCAATTGGGGGACTATTTTACCTCTGGAATATTTTACCCATGAGGATGCCATCATCATTTAACCATACAGTAAAGCTGCTTGCCCTTGGGAAAAATTAAGGCTGTAGTTTCCCCCTTGCTTTCAGCTGTTCGCAGTACCAGCACAGCAAGACCGTTTTGTTTAATGTTACAAGGCCAGATCAGTCAATCTTCCAGACTGTTGCCCCTGCAACTACTGAAAAGGCTGCTGCCCCTCTTCAGGAACCACACGTTTTTCTGGCCTCTCAACAGTTACCCCTCTGTTGTGGTTGCAACTATGGTACGGCTATCTTTATTGCTGAGGCACACAAGCCTTCCCACCAACGGCAAGGTCCATGGTTCATGGGGGAGAGGGGGGTACATAATTGAAAATGCTATCACTTTTGCTATTGGTGTATGAGGTAATTGAGCCATTTCCCAACACACTACTGTTACAAAGCGTACCTTAAAACACACAGTTTTGAGGGTTCTTTCCTTTTATGTTCATCTCAAAAGTAGCAAAAAATTATAGGCTACGTGGAGAAATAAATTGAGAACTGTGAAATATGGTGAAAACTGCTGGATTACAATGTCTCAGATGTTTGCAACACTTAGATGTTTGTTTTCCACCAGCTGTCTAGCATGATGATGTCACGTATGCAATGGCTTCTAGCATATAGAGTGATAGCAGGAAGCTTAATTGGTGGCTTGTTCCAAAATATGACTGATGTGATCACTGTATATTGCAAAACGATTTAGAAAAGATATCTGTGTGGTGCAAAAAATGACACTTGACCCTAAATAATGAAACTTGTGAGGTCTTCCACATGAGTGCCAAAATGAATTCATTGAGCTTCAGTTACATGATAAATCAGTCAAATCTAAAGGCTATAAATTGAACTGAATACCTAGGAATTATGATTATGAACAACTGAAATTGCAAAGAACACAAACAAAATGTTGTGGGGAAGGCAAACCAAAGACAGTGTTTTATTGGCAGGTCACCTAGAAAAGAGACACCCTACTCTACACTTGTCCGTGCTCTTTTGGAGTACTGCTGCATGGTCTGGGATCTTACCAGATGTGGTTAACAGAGTACATTGAGAAAGTTCAAAGAAGAGCAGCATGATTTGTATTATTGCAGAACAGGGAAGAGAGTGTCACTGATATGATACAGAATTTGGGGTGGGCATCATTAAAACAAAGGTGGTTTTCATAGCAGTGGGGGAATCTTGTTGTGAAACTTCAATTAAAAACTTTTTTAACCGTTTGCAAAAATGTTTTGTTGATCCCAACCTACATAGGGAGAAATGATCATTGTAATAAAATAAGGGAAATAGGAACTCGCACGGAAAATATAGGTGTTCATTTTTTCCACAAGCTGTTCAAGATTAAAGTAATATAGAATTATTTTGAAGGTGTGCGATTTTAAGAGTATCCATATAGATGTAGACATAGATAACAAATGGAGTTACTGTGGCTTCCACTTTGGTTTAATTTTAATAGTTACACCTCCTACACCCTTCACTGCCATGCATTAATTTTACTTTCATTAGTTCTGCTCAGGGCCTGTCAACAGAATCCGGAACATATCCTGCCTCTAGAAACTGCAGCCAATGTAGGGTACTCCGTCTGCGATATTCAGCACCACGATCAACAGGACATGGTCAGTGTTCAATGGCTTGTACCTCTTTGTTGCAATTCTCAATGGTCTGTAATGCAATGTGATGGCAGACAGATTGTTATAAATGTAACAGATTGGTGGAACAGAGAAACACTCAAATCACAGCAGGCTTAACTTTATTTCATATTCATTGGTATAAATACAGTGAAGAGTCAAAGAAACTGGTACACTTGCCTAATATGGTGTAGACCCTTGGAGCATGCAGAAATGTAGCAAAATGACATGACGTGGACTCAACTAATGTCTGAAGTAGTGATGGAGGGAACTGACACCGTGAATCCTACAGGGCTGTCCATAAATCCATAAGAGCATGAGTGGGTGGAAATCTCTTCTGAACAGCACGTTGCAAGGCATCCCACATATGCTGAATAATGTTCATGTCTGGGGAGTTTGTGGCTAGCGATAGTAGTGTTTAAACTCAGAAGTGTGTTCCTGGAGCCATTCTGTAGCAATTCTGGGCATGTGGAGTGTCACATTGTCCTGCTGAAATTGCCGAAGTACATTGGATTGCACGTGGACAGGAATGGATGCAGGTGATCAGAGAGGATGCTGAAGTACATGTGACATGTCATATCTAGAAATATCAGGGGTCCCATATCATTCCAACTGCACATGCCCCACAGTGTTACAGACCCCCCACCAGTTTGAACAGTCCCCTGCTGACATGCGGGGTCCATTGATTCGTGGGGCTGTCTCCAAACCTGTACACATCCATCCACTCAATATAATTTGAAATGAGATTCATCCGACCAGGCCTCATGTTTCCAGTCATCAACAGTCAATTCTCAGTGTTGACAGGCCCAGGCAAGGCATAAAGCTTTGTGTCGTGCAGTCATCAAGGGTACACGAGTGGGACTTCAGTTCTGAAAGCCCATATCAATGAAGTTTCATTGAATGGTTTGCACACTGACACTTTTTGATGGCCCAGCATTGAAATCATCAGCAATTTGCAGAAGAGTTGCAATTCTGTCACGTTGAATGATTCCCGTCGGTCATCATTGGTCCCATTCTTGCAGGATATTTTTCCACCTGTGGTGATGTTGGAGATTTGATATTTTACCAGAGTTCTGATATTCATGGTACACCTGTGAAATGGTCATACGGGAAAATACCCACTCCATCACTACCTGAGAGATGCTGTGTCCCATTGTTCATGCACCGACTATGACTCCACGTTCAAACTCACTTAAATCTTGATAACCTGCCGTTGTAGCAGCAATAATTGATTCAACAACTGCACTGGACACTTGTTGTCTTATATTGGCATAACCGAGTGCAGTGGCATATTCTGCCTATTTACATATCTTTGTATTTGAATACACATCCCTATACCTCTTTCTTTGGCACTTAAGTGTAAGTACCACGTGAGTAGGAAAACTTGTGTATATGTACATGCTTTCACGAAATGTGCAGTGTTTACACTACAGCAAGCAATGAGTTTGAAGTGCAAATGGTGCATGTTGGCAATACTGGAAAATGCTCCAATTCAACTGTTCACCTCAATGAACAAGGAAAATTTTACAAGCAATACACTAGAGGTCACTGTGTTCGTGTCACCTGAGTTTGCTGCAATGGCATTGGCTACTGAAGGAAAACACACAACCTAATGTTAGATTCTGATGCCTGTCACGGCATGTCACAGTTTTTGGTTTAATTCATCATGTTTATATATTTTTGCTTTTTCCTGAATAAGCACAAAGAACAGAACTATCAAAAATGCATGACATTGTACCCAGCTAGCAATTTCAAGTTCTTGATAGGATTGTTGTTATACATCAATGATTCCTTGAGTACTGATGAAATTCGTTACCACAAATTATTGTATAAACATTGCATTGTACATTTAATTTCCTTCACTTGTACAGATGTTATACAATGTATTGGAGATAATTATGATTTTAAATCTCATATTCCAATTACATATGTTTCTGCTTGTATTTTGGGGGTTTTAACATTTTCTTTGATTCTGTATTGTCCTTACTTTTGCCTATATATATATATATATATATATATATATATATATATATATATATATATATATATATATATATATATATATATATATATATAGTCTGGACCACTCATAATAGTAATCAGACACGCTGTATAGGTGTCAATCTTTTCAGAGTTTTTCAATTTGAAGGGTGTAGAACAACTGCTGTCCTCAGCATGAACTTAGACCCAACTCACGTGTTTGTTGTTTCTGCTGCTGCTGCTTCTGCTGCTGCTCTCTTTGTTCTTGTTGTGGTGCTGGTGGTTTTCGGCCCATTAACTGGTTTGATGCAGCTCTCCACTCTACTCTATATATCCATTTGAATCTTATTGCAGTAAGCAAGACTTGGTCTTTGTCTGCAAGTTTTACTCTGCACACTTTCCTCCAGTACCAGATTGACCATTGTTTGATGGCTCAGAATGAGTTTGATCAGTTTTAGTCAGTTTGTGCTGCTTATTTCTTCTCCCCAATTTGATGGAGTACTCCTTATTAGCTATTCGATGTGCCCATCTAATTTTCAGCACACTTCTGTAGCACCACAGTTCAAAAGTTTCTATTCTGTTCTTGTCCGAACTTCTTATTATCCATTTCTGTATTTATTTCATTTTTTATTTATTTTGTGTTCTGGTGATTTGTATTGTGAATATATATGAAAGGATATGGAATGAGTCAGTTTACAAGTTTTTTGTAGTTATGTTGTATATTATTTTGTACATAGTTCGAATAAATTGTATATTAAAGTACCTACAATTCAGAAACTCAGAAGTATTTAAATATGCTTACAATTATGTACAGACGTGTACACAAATAGTGATCTGAGAATGTATCTGATTGTTGCAGGTACATGCTTCAGGAACTCTTATTGTGTAAAATGGCCCTTACAATAGGAACTGTCTTATGTATTTTTTCATCCACTAAATAAATTATTTGTGAAGGAAGAACATTAAAAATCTTACACGCACTGAAATTGCCCTCCTCCCCTCCCATTTCTACCATACTCAGGTTCAAGTGCTCATAGTAGATGCCTTCTTTTCTTCTGCTACCATGATAGTGATACACCCTCCTAGGTTCAGAAAGGTTCCTTTCTCTCCTCCCCAGGACATTTCTAAAGGGAAGGCATGGCTTGTAATATGATGTCTGATCATGACAGTTGATAATGCATGTTCTGCACCATGCTCCCATGCTGGCTGCAAGGTTGGTAAGACATTCTTGTGGTAAGGCATTCCATTCCTCCAACAGCACGCTTGATAACTGCTGCATGGTTACTGGTGCATTTGGATATTCTGCAATGTGTCTCCCCAATGCATGCCAATGTGCTTCAAGTTGGGCCAAATGCCCTCTCATTCCAAGAGGTGTTCCATGTGTGCAGTTCAATGTGGCTGCACATTTTCATTCATAAAATTTAAGTTGGAGTCAAATGCAACCTGTAATGCCACATGTTGTCTGCCCTCTACACACATACTCCTTCAATGTCATTGCCCCCAAGCATGCAGTCTACCCCACATAACCTAGGTCTATGGTTTGTGGGGGCCTGTGATGATAAAATATTAATAACGAAGTTGGCTCATCAGTTAAGTCAAAATAATAATAGGAACATACTGTTCAACACAGTCATAGCAAACAACTCTGTCAGATTAGTTCAAGAAGACGTACAAGCAGAACACAGCATAGTATCTCTTGAAAATGGTGTAACTGTAGGAGTGCTGAGGTGATGAGATTGCTGTAGCCACCAACATTGGGCACCAAGCCAGCAAGGACAGTATCAGGCTGAATTGGCAGACCAACAAAAAACCAGTAACAACCCATGTCATTATGAGCTGAAGTTCATAGAACCTGACCGAAACTCCACAGCATGTATCAAATAAGAGACAGGTCTAGTAGCATATATTACTAGAAACCTGATGCACTACACTTCTGTGCCAGACAGTGGAATGTACTGGCTCACTGCAGGTTGCTAATGCTTTGGATTGATGGAATACTAAAATGCTGGTTTGGGCACGCATAATTTGTCTACTTTAAAGTCCAGATTGATATTGGCATTGAGGCTGCTAAATGGGAGGAGAGCTCTATTTACCTTGAGAACTGCGTTGTAAATTCCTCTTAACTGTTATGAAAAGGCAAAATACATAAACTGTGTACATTCAATGAAATGTCCCATGCAGTAAGCAACAACCGTGCAGGTTTACTAGATAAGAAATAAAAATGACGAGACAAATAAAATTCTGTTTACAGACAATATTTGTAGCAAGCATTGAAATTGTCAGCTGCTTCTAGAACCCTACAAGTAATACTTGGATACGCGCTGTGGCACTAGGCCACTGGTGTGCTACACTTTGAATATTCCTCCAAAGGTTCTGTGCAGGCCGGCCACCAGAGACCACCTGTGGAGGGCCAAATGACTTGTACACTCGGCATGGCATCTGCCGCATCATCTACTGGAGCCTTCCTCTTTATAAACGCAGTGCAGCCAGCACTCACACTCATATTGAGTTTATATTTACTGTCAGCAACTGGTTGTATCAGTACCCGAATTATTTTTATGTTTGAGTCTATGTTCTCAACTGTCGTTCAGTTGTATGTGGAAGAAGAATGAACGTTTAGTCATTATGGCTGTGCTGGCTCTCCTTGAGCAGCATCAGACTCTTACTGTAGCTGTCATGAATGTGTCGGCCACCTTGACTACACAGGCTTCCACACCATCAGTGTATCCACCACTCTTAGCCCTATATTACAATGTACCCCAAGGCTGGGAGGCTTATGAGAAGTAGCTTTGGCAATACTTCCTTGCTTTTGGTGTCACTGATGCAAACAAGTGTAAAGGTTTTTTACTTTCTTGGATTTCTCCTCAGATCTGCCAGTTGCTATGACAGGCAGCCCCATTCCAGGAACCTGTTTCACTTTTGATCAATGAAGTGTGTAAGTTGTTGTCAAATTATCACCATAAACATATGCAGTCTTCACAGCGCATGTAGAGTTATATTGTTGTCATAAACAGCCCCACAAGTCCTACCAGACTTGGGCAGCCAAACTCCGCATCCTCAGTCACAATTGTCAGTTTGTTACCAGTACTCATGGTGACTCCTATGCTGATTCTGTGGTCCATGATACTCCAGATGAGGAGGGGCATCAACACGCACTACAGTGTGAGAATTCGTCATTGGCTGAAGTGTTAAATATTGCTCAATCTTTCGAGGCATCTTGTGCTTGAGGCTTGGTGTGACATCACTGCAGTGGCTTCCATTCTTGGTCATTAGGTGTCAGATAGTTCTCGGGGGAAAGGAAAACATGGCAGCCATACAAACGCAGCCTCCACACTGCACTGGAAGCAATGCGCCAAACAACAACAGCAACAACAACAACAGAAGCACTCTACACTCCTGTCTGACCCATACTGTTTTGTGCAACATGACAGGCCCACCTGACCTAAGCACTGGGTGATTTACTACTACTATAGGAAAATAGGACAAATAGAATCAGGTGTCATTTCTTGTCTCTTCCTGTGAACATGGATATGGATGTTAATTGTATGCCTGCAGTGTTCACGAATCATTAAAAAAGTGTTTATTGAGGTGTGAGTGATGGGCAAAGTGCCCAGGCAAGAGGACAGCAGTGCAGCCATGATTTTACTAAACTCAAACATATGCAGATATGGGATCTCCAGCATTGTCTCTGGTTATTTGACATTTGGTGAGTTACAGCAAGCAGAATATTCCAATTTTGGGGCACTTTACAGCTTTCGCTACGTATTAATCTGTGGTTTCTTCCTTGAGTTTTTGATTATGGATTATGCTGGCACCCCAAGTTTGTTCAGTTTGGATGCTTTCAATGCTTTTGGCTTTTCCATTTTGGACACATGGCACCTCTTTTACCAATGATGATCATTACCAGGAGTTAAACTCTTCGTGTTCAGAGTTCTGATCTCTTTT
This sequence comes from Schistocerca piceifrons, assembly GCF_021461385.2. Classification (NCBI taxonomy): domain Eukaryota; kingdom Metazoa; phylum Arthropoda; class Insecta; order Orthoptera; family Acrididae; genus Schistocerca; species Schistocerca piceifrons. Next base: position 1,107,579,145 of record NC_060139.1, read on the forward strand.
CTTGGAGGGGTTAGATTATTCTACTAATTTTGTGGTCCACATTATCATGAAACCTACGCACAGGCACACTTTTTCTGTGTGCAACCTGTTCCATTGGCTTTGTTTGATCAAGTGAAATCAGTATTCGACAGGTTTATGTCATTGGGATTCATACATCGTATCATGTGACACTGAGAGAATAGTCTACCCCCCTCATGATTGTCAAAATCTCGAACAATCAGTTTCACCTTTACAGCAACTTTAAAGTTTCAATTAATGCTTAGTCTGTCATTGAACCTACCCTATGTCCCCTCCAGACAATTTGTTAGCTAAACTCACCAAACGGTTCCATGTGATTAACAAATCCCTTGGATTGTACCAATATTAGCACCTCCCACTCAGTGTGGCTAGCACCCAGAAATTCTGCAGCATTTCTTGGAATAACTGACTATGTCCATTGCAATGTGCATCAACTATCTCCGTGACATCATTATTATGGGTGTATCTACAGAAAATAATTTACGTAACTTATGCACATTGTTTGTAGTCTTAAGATATTGCAGGGTTGAAACTGAACTTAAATCAAGTCACACTTTTTTCAGTCATCTGTTGTGTATTTGAGGTTCAAGGTTTCTGAGGATAGTGTTGGGTCCTTACATCATCATATCACAGACACAGCTCTGCCTCACCCTACAATTGTCAGAGAACTCCAAACACTTTAGGTAGAATTGCTTACTATCACAAATTTATTTTTGGTGTGGCCACATTGGCCAATTCACACCATGAGTTGATCCACAAGAACATTCCTTTCCAGTGGATGCTGGCCTGTGACAGTGCATTCATGCTTTCGAAATCTAAATTACGTTGTGCTCTTTGTTTGGCTATTCTCCAGCCTGGCCATCACCCGGTTTTGGCTATGGATGTCTCTCAGTGTGGTCTCGAGGCTGTTCTTCACACATCAATATGAGGATGTTTCTGAACATCCAGTACCTCATACATCAAAAAATGCTCAACTCTGTTCAGCAGCACTACTCCCAAGGTGAAAAGGAAGCACTGCTATTGTCTATGCCCTCATAAAGTTTCATGTGAGCATTACTAACCACAAGCTCTTGGTTTTGTTGTTTAATGCTTCTGCTTTGTTTCCCAATAAAGCAGCACATTGCCTCCAGTATTGGGCCTTGTTTTTGTTTCACTACATCTATGAAATTCATTTTTCACATATCGCACATCTTGCCAATGCTGATGCACTGTTGGCTTCTAGTTGATCTGGATTCTACTTTTGATCATGATGATGTTGAGACACAATGTACAGTGAAAGGCACCAGAATCACAGCTGCTGTTGCTACCATTCCAGTTTTGCATCAAGTTATTTGCCTTGTTCAGCTAGGTTGGCCAGACAGGCATGTACACAGGTCTTCTGGTCCTCTGTATAACTCTTTTGCCCTCCATCATCCATTTTGGTATTTGATGGTGGTGTTCTCTTTGCTACTGATGAGCTGTTGCCTAGGGTTGTGATCCCAGGTGTTCTATGGCTGGATGTGCTTCAGCTCCTATATCGGAGACTTTGGAGTGTCCGCATGCCAAGTTATTGGTCCTTTGGGCCATGTTTTCGACTAGTGTTGATGGTAATGTACATCTCATGGCCTGCTCTCAGTGTACTACTCTGTGGGTGTCATCATGGGTGACACATTTTCCTTGGCCAACACTGCAGCATCCATGGGAATACATCTGTGTTGATTTTTCAGGACCCTTTCCAAATTCTTACTGGTTGTTGGTTTCTTGTGACACTCAGTTCTTGCTCTTTCTGAAAAACTGATGAAGTACCTCTTATGATAACTATTTTGATTTACTTCCAATAATTGCTTATATTTGGAGCTGTATATTGCAGTATCTATTTGAGCTACACACTTAAAGTGTATTTTCCAATAGCAACTAAGATTTTCTTATGATAGATAACACAGGCCAACGATGGAAAAACTTTTTTGCTGAAAATTCCTTATTCTGATGAATGAGTTTGGTATCGAAAGGAAGACTGGAGGCTTTTTATTGATTCATCCAAAACTAGGTTAAAGGCTGTTTTATTACACAATGGTAAAATGTATGCATCTATACCTATTGGACATTTTGTACATTTGAAAGGAAGCTATGAAAACCTAGAAATAGTGCTAAATAAAATATGCTGTTCTGCTCATGGTTGGATGATATATGGCGATCTAAAAGTAACATGCATGCTCCTTGGTCACTAAAGTGGCTTTACCAAATTTCCATGTTTCTTGTGTGAATGGGACAGTAGGTCTAGGGATCAACACTGGTGCAGAGAGAGCTGGCCCGTGAGGGATTCTTTAAAACCTAGTGAGAAAAACATACTACGAAAAAACCTTGTAGATCCAAAAACTGTACTTCTACCACCTCCACATATAAAGTTAGGTGTAATGAAACAGTTTGTAAAGGCTTTGCCTAAAGATGGTCCATGTTTTAGGTATCTCTGCCAAAAATTTCCACACCTTTCAGAAACTAAACTAAAAGAAGGCATCTTTGTCAGACCTGACATTAGAAAATTGATGTTTGATGTTAACTTCGAATCCACAGTGACCTTAAATGAGAAAGATGCATGAGTATCATTCAAGCAAGTCATTACAGAGTTCTTAGGCCATGAAAAAAGTCCCAGAATATGTTTCTATTATAACCACAGTGTTAAAGAAGTTTAAAACTTTAGGATGTTTAATGAGCCAGATAGTTCACTTTTTGAACAGTCACCTTGATTACTTCCCAGACAATATGAGAGATTAATTTTAATTTTAATAATCAACAGCCTCAGTTCCACTGTTTACCTAGAATTTACCTAGGTTTCAGTTGGGATAACCCAACCTTCTTCAGAATAACAGTGACTACCATTTGTCCATAGTGGACAACTAAAACTACAAATCCATAAATTATCGTTGCACTATAAAAACTTATCTGAAACTGCCTCGGCCCCACTTTGCGACTGCAATGCGGCGGCCTCGAGTGCTGTACTGGAACTGACCCTAGTGTCATGAGGCCTGCCTAGGTGGACACAATAACTTGCACTTGCCCATAAACTGTATGATAGTTACTTGTTGGGACAAGATGTGAACTTAAATCCTGAGCTTGAATTTACTAGTAAAGTGAAATAAAAGGTATAGCTGAGGAAAAGGGCATATATGTTATCCTGTGCAGAAGGTACTTAGATTGACTGTCTTAACCTGTATGATGTATTCATTGGTCATGGTATGAGGAAGACGACATGTGCTTACAAAGTATGGCCTATCTAGGAAAATTTTTGTGCTTAAGCATGAAGTTTAATCACCTAAAAAGACCTTAGGAGTGGGAAGGATAATATAAAGCCAACATTGTCTTTATTATGACTAGGTCTAGAAATTTTTAAGACGTAATTGTTAAGCACTTGCTTAGCTATGGTTACAATGCATGAATATCCTATTGACTTGGCACACAAATGGTCATGATTGAACTTATGAACAAGTCTGTATCTAATCTGTAACATCCGCCGATACGGGCCATATAAAATAGATGGTCATTATTCAAGATTAGTATATTTGACCTGAAATGATTTAGAATCAAGTCAAAAACTAACGCACATGCCTGATTGAGCTTCTTGGCGAAGTTATGGCTATGAGTTGCAGAAAACACTATAGTAGGGGATAATGTGGCAGCAATGGGGTACTCAATTTGCTTTCATGGAGGTGATCCACACACATACTGTAAAAACTGTGTGTGGACCATTGCCATTTAACTTAGGGAATGACAGCTGAATTATGTTTAAAACTAAAGTGTGACTTGGCAAACATCGCTCCGGTCAACAGACTTAAAATAATTGACTGACATGGGTCAATAGGTCAGTGTGTAGCCATACCTAAGCAAGTGCTTAACAATTATGTCTTAAAAATTTCTAGACCTAGTCATAATAATAATGATGATGTTGGCTTTATATTATCTTCCCCACTCCTAAGTTCTTTTTAGGTGATTAAACTTTGCGCTTAAGCACAAAAATTTTCCTAGATAGGTGTAAGCACATGATGTCTTCCTCATATCATGACCAGTGAATACTTCATAAATGTTAAGACAGTCGATCTAAGTACATTCTGCACAGGATAACATATACGCCCTTTTCCTCAGCTATACCTTTTATTTCACTTTACTAGTAAATTCAAGCTCAGGATTTAAGTTTGCGTCTTGTCCCAACAAGTAACTATCATACAGTTACTGTGCGAGCGCAAGGTATTGTGTCCACCTAGGTGGGTCTGATGACACTATGGTTAGTTCCAGTATAGCACTCGAGGCTGCCACATTGCGGTGACGAAGTGGGGCCGAGGCAGTTTCAGATAAGTTTTTATAGTGCAACGATAATTTATGGATTTGTAGTTTTAGTTGTCCACTATGGACAAATGGTAGTCACTGTTATTCTGAAGAAGGTTGGGTTATCTCGACTGAAACCTAGGTAAATTCTAGGTAAACGGTGCAACTGAGGCTGTTCATTATTAAAATTAATATTTATACAGTTGCTGACAGGGCCGCAAAATGTTGAAGATATTTAAATATGGGAGATGTTAGTGAGGAGCAAGGAGAGCATTTTCACCAGGACATTAATGTGATGGAAAAACGCTACCAAGGCTGCTGGAACACCAACATGTTGGTCACTTCACTGAGAAGTTCAGCAAGCAACTCATCGTAGAAAAAGCTACACAAGAAGCTTCAGAGAAAAAAGAGAAAGAAAATACAAACCAGTTCCAGCGGACAAGTGAAACCTCTATTAACTCATATCATAGTTGTAAGTAGCTTACTGTAAATACAGACCATGCTTATGTTGTAACAATGCGTTTCATTAATTTCCCCATTTACCGCATAGCATAGGATTTTTATACTATATAATAAAGAGCATATTGCTCAAAAACTATGGGTGATACAAAAAACTAATGCTAGATTTGGTTTCAGCAACATCAACTATCAAAGTAAAAAAAGTTTTTCAAAAAAAATTTTTCATTGATCTGTGTAATTTTTTGGGTCATACTGTATCATGATTTCCATTACAGCTGTTACATATTTTATGCTACATGATTAATTTCATTTGTTTCCCTTCTTTTTTATATGAATGATCATAATAGTTGCAGTTTGAACTACTTTTTCCCGTAGTTAAAACTATCTAGACTTTTTATCTTTCAACTTAACACCAATGATTTGATGTGTATAGCTGCCATGTTTGTGACATCTGTCGCATGTTCATTACATAATTGGCCAAAGCTGAAGGTTAATACCACACCTACAGTGGATCCATAATTCTCCTGATCTTGACGTCAATTGACAGTTGGATGATATGGGAACAGAAAGAAATACCAATACTGGAATGTCGTTTCCTACAAAGGAAGTGGAAACATGATAGAACAACAACAACAACAACAACAACAACTGATGATTCCTGATTACAGGTGACAGGCCAAGCATATTTGTTTCCAGTCTGATATCTCAACCCAACAGCTCTAGACTGATGAGATATATCTGTTAATATAACAATGAAAACAATAAATTATTGATAATATAAAGTAAATAAGAAGTGGTAGGAGAAAACACACACACACACACACACACACACACACACACACACACACACACACACACACACACAAAATTGTGTAACTTTTACAAGCTTTTGGAGCCAGTGGCTCATTCTTCTGGCAGAAGAGTTGAAGGGAGAGGGGTGAAGGAAAAGGATTGGAGAGGTTTAGGGAAAGGGTACAGTTCAGAAAAGTCACACTCCCCTGGTCAGGGAAGACTTACCGGAAGGGATGAGAAGAAAAGTCCCTGCCCAGAAATCCAAATGGGAGACTAATTTACCTCCAGAATGTTTCACCCAAACAGTAACCGAACAGTAGAGCTGGATGCCCTCAAGCAAAATTATAGCTGTAGTTTCCCCTGCTTTCAGCCTATTCCCACTATCAGCTTGGCAAGGCCATTTTAGTTGATGTTACAAGGCTAGGTCAGTCAGTCTTTCAGATTGAAAAGGCTGCTGCCTCTCTTCAGAAACCATACATTTTCCTGGCCTCTCAACAGATAACCCTCCTTTGTGGTTGCACCTGCAGTATGGCTATCTGTATCAATCAGGCATGCAAGCCACCCCGCCAGTGGCAAGGTTCATGGTTCATGGAGCCTAGAAAGTGTATATGATGTGTTCTTCTGTTACAGAAACAACATTACATGAAGTTTATTGGCACAGATTGTTCCCTTGAATGCATATAACTTTGGCAATGGTTTCATTAACCTTGCCTCTGACTCACAAATAGTACTTGGTATTTCACAAGAGATTGACCATGATGAACAGTGGTGAAAAGTTCCTAGAGCCATTTTTAGTAAACTCTCAGCAGAGGCACAGTACAGTTGTACTTTAATACAAAAATTGCCTTTGTATGTGCTTATATCACCACAATAAGCAGTTACCACGTTTTCTGATCAAGCCCTGACACTTCTACAACAACACTGCTTGTGCAGGGCACCAAACACACCACTTGTTTCTGACCAATTCCCTCAGCCCACCACTACACCTCATCTGCCATGTTTCCAGCTTGCCCCACTCGAGTCAACCACCTCCTTCCTCTCTAGCCAACCACTGCATGAGAGAGAGAATGGAGCTTCACAGACTGACTATTAATCACTGCTAGCATGGCACATACTCCCCTTATATTTTGACCATTGGGGAAACACATACTTGCCTTGAGGACCTAGTTTTATCTGGAAGATGTGAGCTCTAATTTGTTTGTTAGTCCAAGGTCCCTTAAGTTCACCATAACTAGTATAAAAAATTCAGTGTCCTCCAAGGGCAGCAACTTTTTATTGATTTTTGTCTGATGCCTTAACTACTCCTTTGTAGTTCTTAATGAGCACCCAGTCCCCCAATCTGGCAAGTGTTCAGCTGCCTCCCTTGATTATAGCATTTATTTTCTCTTTTGTAGGTTCACCACTATTTTGTTTTGACAACAGCTTCTTTGCAATCACCTGGTAAGAACCCATATTTTAACAAGTCCTCAGTGGACCACAAATTGCAAACAAGGGTGGCCTATCTATAACCCAACATGAGATCGGCCAGGGCACACTTATCACTCTCATGCCAAGCAATGTTGAAGGCCATTATGAACCATAGCAATTAACAGTCCCATCAACTTTGATGGCTACTACGTTATGCTGTTAATACAGATTTCAAATTGTGATTAATTCTCCCCACATGTGAAGGATTAGGATAATGGGATGCTGTTGTATGGTGATGTATTCCTATAGCAAGAGAAAATTATTTGAACTTGATGATGTAAACATGGTAGCATTATCCATCACCAAAGATTGGGGCAGGAAAAAGATTTAAAGAAAAATGCCTTGTAAATTCTGAATAACTACCTGGATGTTAAAAAGCTCGAGATGTTAACAACTAAACAAATCACGCAAACATGTCTACACACATGAGAATAACTTTACTACCACTAACTTATTGAGGTACAGAACTGACAAAGTCAATATATGTTCATTGAAAAGGTTTCTCCACTACCTTCAACACCAAGAATCCCACCTTACTGCTCCATGCTGGCTGAATAAAGGCACAGACATCCTAAGATGCTACACCTTTCAGATCTCCTTGTCCGTTCCTTTCCAAATGAACAGCTGCCTGATCTTTTCCCTGGTTTTCAAGATTCCAATCCCCCACTCCCCACCCCCACTCCTATCCACACAGGTGAGTTATGAAAATAACAGAACAACAGTGGGCACAGCCCCCTGGTGTGTGACAACCTCCAATTGTTTTGAGCTGTGTTCTGCAACATATGACACTGTCCTTCACCATGTATGGTTTTACCACTTCATACCATTTCAGCCTTTCTTTGGTCATGCACAGATGGTGGTCCTGATCATAAAAGACTCAAATACTCGGAAGAGGAGACAGAGTATGAGTCAAAATAGATGCTGGAATATGCTCATCATTCGCATCCACTGAACAGTGTTCATTCGCATGTTGTTCCTCTTCTTCTGCAGATACTGGGCTCACGCCATCAGTGATCATATTTGCTGACCCCTTAATGTTATGCCCATCAAATTTAAAACTCAGAATTCTAGTGGCCCACCTTGCAATGTGTCCATTTTTCTGTAGCCTGCCTAATACCCAACTGAGAAAATTTACAGCATTCAAGATAGTACTTAAACCTTTCAATTCCAAATAGAACAGCCAGTGCCCCAGGTTGTAGACTGAATATCTCTTCTCCGGTTTGTTCAATGCTTGGGAGGCATAGGCAGTCATCTTTTTACCCCCTTCGCACTTTTGCAACAAAACTCTCCCAAGCCCGGAAGCTGATCCATCCATTTGTAATATGAAGTCGATGTTAAAACTGTGTAAATCAAGCATTGGTGACGTTTTGAAGGCTTCCTACAAACTGGCAAATGTTGCATGCTGTGAGTACCCTCAATAAAATTTACATCCCTTTTTATGAAGCTAATTCAATGGGGTAGCTTTCAGCAAATCCACCAATGAATTTCCTAAAAAATGATTATTGTCCCAATGGTTTGAGATACTTCCGATAAACAATGTGGTGCTGGGAACTCCTCAATTGCTCTTACCCTTTCAGGATCAATACGTAAACCTTCTCCTGTTACATTATGTCCCAAGAACTTCATAGACAATCAAGCAAATACTGCCTTTGTAGGACTGACTGTTAACCCAGCCATTCCCATCTGTTCAGATACTTCACGTCCATATCTGGATGTATTCGTATCTGATATCTGAAAATACCACATCCATTAATTGGGAACGTACAACCACCCATGCTCCTAGAACAAACAAGATTTGATTAAACTTGAATAACTTCCAGTCAGTAACACAAGTTGTTTCTTACTTGGAACCTTCAGACAGTGATATCTGATTGTAGGCCTGGTTAATGTCAAGCTTGGTGAGACATGGTATTTACTGGTTCAAATGGTTCTGAGCACTATGGGACCTACCATCTGAGGTCATCAGTCCTCTAGAACTTAGAACTACTTAAACCGAACTAACCTAAGGACATCACACACACCCATGCCTGAGGAAGGATTTGAACCTGTGACCATAGCGGTCACGCAGTTCCAGACTGAAGCACCTAGAACCGCTCGGCCACACCGGCTGGTGGTATTTACTGGTATTAAGGAAAACATGGAAGGGAGGACCTTCCCCCACCAATGTAACTTTCTTTTCACACAACCTATTTATTTAACAATATATAATCATAAATTTATTTTCTATACAAATTAACAAATTTGTGAAATGAGTAAGCTTTTACAAGAGAAATCAAAACAAGAACAACATGACAATAGTTACAAGGGCCTGGACCTGTAGCATGCCCATTATCAAGTTAAACAGTGATGTTTACTACCGCACTGAACACAGTTTCTCTTATTAAATGCTCTTCTGTGACACATGAAAACATGTAAGTAATATTGATGACAAGAGTGTTTCAGTTATTCAACCAAATGATGTAAAATTTTTATTTTATTTGGAAACTGTATGTTGAGAGGTTCGGGGTTAAGATGCACACCTATGCTTAAAGGTTAAGCAAATTAGGAAACAATTATGACAATGATAAGGCATGCTTCAAAGCGAGCAACCTTTTCATTTCAATCAGCAACAAGATGTGACTGGATCCCAACCTGTCCCTTTTCACAATCTTGTTCTGACTAAGGCGCTGGTGACAGTTGGCTGTTAATACGTCAAAAGTTAAATTGCTTATCAGTTATGAAGGCCGCTCTGAAAGAACATTTTAAAACATTACGTATGAGCACTTATTACAAGAGAACTCACTCGGCAGAACCACAGGATCCAGTTAAAAATACACCAGTAATGACTTGGTCTTTCAAAAACAGGAATGCACAGCTTAGTACAACAGGTAGTTCTGATTGTCTCAAATACCATTACAATCAAGGAATTGAAGTGGTTAACATCTAAATCTAACGACAAGACCCCTGTTGGTTTAACGGCAACCTGTGCCTTGGTACAATTGTTCGACTATATTTCCGACCAGGAGCTGATTCTTTAGAACTAGAAAGGAACGGCAATATAATATAATATAATATATTTGAAACGAGAATATCTTCAAGGGTTCTGCAGCAAACCAAAGTTAGGAGTATTGGTCTGTAATTTTTCTGGGTCTGTTCTTTTACCCTTCTTATATACTGGAGTCACCTGCATTTTTTTCCACTTGCTCGGAACTTTGTGCTGGGTGAGGGATTTGCAATAAATGCAAGCCAGGTAAGGGGTCATTGCTCTTGAGTACTCTTTGTAAAATTGAACTAGTGTTCCACCTGGACCTAGTGATTTATTTGCTTTTAAATCTTACAATTGTTTCTCTGTTCCAGAGACGCTTATAACTATGTTGTCCATATGTAAGTCTGTCCAATGGTAAAATGGCGTTATGTTTGTACAGTTCTGTTGTGTGAACAATTTCTTGAATGTGAAATTTATAACTCTGGCTTTTGTTTTGCTTTCTTCAACTGTCTATCGTTGCCAATGTCAGCTGATGGACATTCTCCTGGGAGTCAAGTTTGTTGTTTCCGACGAAAAACTGACATTTAATTGCAACCCTCATACCCTCATAATGAGAATGGAACACACAAATTGCATCAGTCTCCAGCTGGCTTCTCTCCAAGGGTCTACCGCAGTCACGGTCACCGGATGGATGTTCTCCTGGGAGTTAGATCTGCTTAGCTTTTTTATGTAAGACAATAATTTTCTTGGGTTCTCTGCCAGATACTCTGCTAATGTTGACAGTGGCCGTTGGGGTATGATTTGCTTGCAGATCATTTTACAGATGCATGAATCTCTACTAACCTTTGCTTCTCATGTTTTGCGTGTTCCTGGAACAGCATCTGCTTCCTCAGCATTGTGATGTACAAATAACAAAGACTCGTCTGCAAAGATTCAGGGTGCCACTCCTTGTCCATTGTTGTCATCGCATGCACCACTTGTGTCATGCCTGTGTCAGCTGTGCTGACTGTCTGCAGTGTTCCATTTGTTGCAAACAAACCCATTTCCATGCTCAAGGTATGATGTGGCCAAATGATCCCAGTCAAGTGAGCGAACAACATGTCTGTCCTCTCGGGTGCTGTTCCAATAGGGCCATCAAGACCCTGCATGACATCAAATTTAGTCCTCTTAAATCCACCAAGAGTAGAATGACAAACGGCAGTCTCTGTTGATCTTAATCCTACAACTATCAAATTCTGACACGTGTCGGAGAAGAAAGACATAAATCTGTGACCTAAGACAGATGCACAAGTTAAGTGATCGAAAGTAAAAGTTTTATGTAGTAGCCAAATGAGAGCCCCATAGTACTGCTAGAGTCTTCATATTATGCCTCAGCTAGCATGCAATTTCAGGTCAGAATTTTGTGCTATGATATTTCCACTTAAGTATCATCAAGAGTAGAGATCAGAGATAGATTGTGAAACTGCAAACATCTGTTTATGAGAGATTCTGTTTAATGTACAAGAAGTGTTTCTTTCACATTCTCTTGTATCTAACTTTTAAGCTAGACTATTTTGCTCTTCCCTCTTCTTAACTTTCTTCCCATATCTTTCTTCTGAAGGTAACATCTATGAAACTTTACTCATTAAGAATGTTTTAGAAGGACGATGTTGAGGTTTTGACCACAGATGTGGCAATTATAGAGAATTTGGGTCAAACAACTGTACTTTAGCTGTACCTTTGAGAATTCCGTACAATGTGAAAACATAGTGTGGTTAAATCGGAGTCTGTAAACATTGTGGAATTGAACAAAAGTGGACTTGGATGTGGTGCCAGGAAATCTTCCTCTAAGCGGTTCATATGAAGCATCTATAGTACAGTGGTTTTCTGGAGAGTGTAACAAATGAGTCATATAACAGGCACATTCAGTGAGCAGACATGCAGGCCATGGAAGCCACAGTTTTTATTGTTCTTCAGAGAGGGCTGCAATAACTCCCAATATGTGAGAGAACATTTTCCTGCTGAAATATGGCCTGCAGACGTGTCTGAAAAATGGATGGGGGAATGGCAGCACCTCAGTTCTCAAATGTCCCAGATGTACTAGTTGTTGTCCAGGTTGTCCTTAAAATTTAGGAGTTGAGACAGCATGTTCATTGTGTTCTGTCAGTTCCATCATGAAAGTGGAGGCACAAGGAATGTGGAAGAGCTGAGTTATACAGAAACAGACAGGAGCAGCCACTGAGAGCTGCTTCTATTAAGAGTACTGGCAGAAAATTATGACTAGGGTTAATATAGTCTAACTGATATTATGGTAACTATCTCTAAATTACTTTATATGTGAATGTTAGAGACAAACAGCTATTTTGAAAGAAGCCACTGTTCCTTCCTATGTACTCCTAACTGTGCTACAGTTATTTACCTAACACTTCAAAGAAAGCATTTTAAGTTTACACAGACAGCTTACTATTAGGTGAATATAAAACGCAGTTCTGAACCCCAGGGAGTGATACATAATCTGTATAGAAATTATTTCTACTTCTAGTTTTGCAGTTGTGATCTGCTGAGTTCATCCTAAATCCACTCTTATTACTACATGTACCCTTATGAATTACTTGTATTGGCTTGTGAGAATCCCTGCATCCCTGAAGGGGCTTCTGCTAGATGTTCACGTGTCAGCTGTACACACTATTCTTGTTGCATACTTCTGTATAAAAAACACTTTTTCACCTTAGCTGCAATGCCACAGGTCATGCCACAAGACAGAACTGGCTTTAAATATGCTGTATCAATCTAGTCTACTGGTCAACACAGTGAGGAAGGTTTCTGAGATAGAACTGAGCTTTTTGGTTGAGTTATCCACATTCTGGAGCCACCTCATCTTATTGTCTATCTGGATGCTGAGAAACTTTACATATAGATCATCATTCAGTGTGTGCCCATCAAGTGTGTGCCCTTCTGGTACCTGTAACTAAGGTTTATTCATAATCTTAAGGGTTCCATTGTTGGCGATGGATCAATTGTAAGCCTGTTCCATTATTATCCTCACTCTGTATGGTACGGATGTGTTTGAGTCCTTTACCAAAATACTTGCGTTAGCAACAAATGTAACAATTTGTGTGGAGTACCCTGATTTCTGCAGTAAACCATTTATGTAGACCAAGAACAAAAGCCATCCAAGCACCAATTCTTGCAATACACCATATTTAATGTCACTTCGCTCTGAACTTAATCTCATTTCTGTTGCTTAATTTGCTAATGTGACCCTCTGTTTTCTATCGATAAGGAATGACTAAGTATAGGGGTAGTTTCTTTGACTAGTAACTCACCTGCTGCTTTAATTCTGAATAGAAATCATCAGGAACTGTGGCCAAAGACTCTTGGCATAATAAGTCACACTCAGTCTCCCAACAGCCATGTCAAAGAGGACAGAGGAGAGGACAGAGGTTCAGGGCACTCTCTTGCCCTCGGGGTGGTGTGGCGTTTGCTTGCTTTATTTCCTAATTGATTGACCTAAGTGTCAACATACTGCATTGATACACTTGCTGAAAAATGGGGGTTGAGGTTTAAGTCCAACACTGACTACTTTAAATGATGCAGCAGACAGGTGCCCATTTTCATTTCACAGTTCTTTACTTTCACTGTTCTCAAACACCCAATAATACACAGTTATAAGACCAGTGCACTATTGTTTAACTTTTGATAAGTCTCATTAATAGATTGATAGTGAACATCAACATACTGCTACAATAGTTTACTGTTGAAGGTCTATGAGCAGTAAAAACCTAACCACACAGTTCTTGCCATGTAATACAGTACTTGTTGAACAGACAGTGTCATTGTTTTAGCACTTGGCCTACTACACTTATTTCACAGCTAAGTGGATGCATTGTTGTTGATCTAACCAATACAGATTCCTTGTCTGAAACTCGGTCATGGACTGACTGTCTTGAGACCAAAAATTGGGTCCTTATATATCCTTACAATAATAGGTACTGAAACACTGAAACTATACATTGTTCGATGTTTAATTTACAGAAATTACTATTGAAACTTAACTCATTCAATTAACTGCATATATAGAAAAATTCCATCTTTTTAACAGTTTCTTCTACTACAAGGGTTAAGCTGTATTATTTGTTTAAAACATGAAATTAACATATATATATCTAAAAACAAAGATGTCAATATAATAGAAGGAAACATTCCACGTGGGAAAAATTATATATAAAAACAAAGATGAGGTGACTTACCGAACAAAAGCGCTGGCAGGTCGATAGACACACAAACAAACACAAACATACACACAAAATTCAAGCTTTCGCAACAAACTGTTGCCTCATCAGGAAAGAGGGAAGGAGGGGGGAAGACGAAAGGAAGTGGGTTTTAAGGGAGAGGGTAAGGAGTCATTCCAATCCTGGGAAAAATGGACAGGTATACATTCGCACACACACACATATCCATCCACACACACATATATATAGTTATAGAAACAATACTTCTGACAAAAGTGGTAATTACTTTGGAATTAATTAAGCCCTGGCTTTGCTAACATGTTTTCAAATAGACCCAGGTAAATACTTTAAGAATGCTATTAGTTGTTCCTCTAAATGTTTATAATTAGTATAGAATTTATATTTGTTATAAATCAACAATAGAATCTAAGTCGTGGAACAATTACTGATTTCACTCTTATAATGAAGGACATTAACTAGAAATAGTCAAAATAAATTAGGAAATCAATTACATACATAAAACTAAGCACAAAATTAGTTCTAGTGTTATATTCTTTAAGACCGTGGGCCAACTTTTCTCTTTTATAGAAATGCAGATTATACTCATGTATGTTAATGGTAGTTAGTAAGAAATGAAAAACTGAATTTTAAGGAGGCAGATGGCAAAACAAGAGGGGAAGTAAAAATATCTCAGCTTGCTTTGTCACAGTGGGAAATTGCCCCCAAAAGACAGAAGACTCAGGAGTAATCAGTGTCATGAGAAGATGCAAAAGGTAATGGAAACCACTGGATTAAAGATACATACAGTATATCCACAGGACATATGGTCTGTAATTGAAAAGTATCACAATGAGCTCTCCATTGTCAAAAGTCTCTGGATTAGTGCCCCATACAGATCTCTGGGAGGGGATTACCAAGGGGGAAATGACCATGAGAAAAAGATGGACTAATCAACAAAAGGATAACAGTGTACAAGGGATGTAGCAAGTTTGAATGTGGTAGGGATGCCAGAAAATTTGAAAAGGGAAATGCAGAGGCTAAATTCGCATACAGTTGGGATTAGTTAAGTAAAATGGAAAGAGGATAAGGATTTCTTGTCAGAAGAATAAAGGGTAACATTAACAGCAGCAGAAAATGGTATAACAAGATTAGGATTTGTTATGAATACGGCTGGTCCCGGCGGAGGTTCGAGTCCTCCCTCGGGCATGGGTGTGTGTGTTTGTCCTTAGGATAATTTAGGTTAAGTGGTGTGTAAGCTTAGTGACTGATGACCACAGCAGTTTAAGTCCCATAAGATTTCACACACATTTGAACATTTTTGTTATTAATAGTGTGTTGTAATAATAAAAAAAATACACTATACTTATATGAATGGAAAGAAAAATTAATTTAAAGTATATTACAATTGCATTATTAGAAATGTTGTACTTCTACAATTTTTGGCAAATTGGATTTCCTCTCTTACATGTCAACTGTAGATGCAGGCAGTGGACTTCAGGTTCATTAGTGCGTGTCAAAAATAAGAAAATCCTCCTTACTTAGTTCCACTTCACTTCAATAAAAAATACTTAATAGCGATATCAAATCTTCTCTTATTTCACAACATATGTGATACAAAACACTTGTAGTGCATCATACTCTGAGCTGCACTTCTTAACAGAAGCTTCTACATACAAGTGTCAGAAACAAAATTATGTACAAGGAAACTGAATAATTTTTTTTCTTCATTTGTCTGCACCTTACTGCACATTCATAATTAACATCTTTGCCAGTGCTTGTGATCGATCAGTTTTTCACTTTTTGTTTTTAATAAATTTTAACTTTACGATGTCCTAGGGTCTTTCACCATGTACCTACGCAATTGCCCCCACACTGTACACTGACATGGTATGGAGATATACAGTTTCTTTTTCTTTTTTGTTTCCAAAGAAAACTCATACATGTACTGAGTTACAACAATGTACATAACATGATAGCTTATAGCTTATACCTATGGTTGACATTCCATCCATGGCTTATACTACAAACATAAATTTCTTAAGTTTTAAAACGTAATAAAATTTTCATTAACTCGGTTCTGTTATTACTGTTTGTTAGTTTTGACTTAGCCTCGTTCATATCACATATAGTAATTAATTATGTAACACATTATTATGATACATTCATACTTCATTTTATAAATAGGCTTTTGTCACATATGGGAGCTCATTTCTTCCTTAGGTAGAGGCGGAAGGTAAACATTGGAAATAGGACTAAAACATTATGCATTGCTAGCCTAACTATGCTTGGCACCACCTCCTTTGTTTGGGAGGAAAGAAGGAAATACTCATCAACTGGTTCAAGGATATATGAGAAGATGTTACTCATACAGTCATGGATTAGTTGCCAAGGAACTTTTGTTTCATGGAAATAATGTGTACTGACTAATCATTCACATAGTGTCATATTGTTTCTTCATGTGCTAGTGCTGTTTACTTCAATTCAGGTGTAACTTAGTGTGAAATATGAAGTTTTAAACATTGTAGACTTATCTTTCTTTAATACCTGGAAATGTCAAGATTTCATGTGACACAATAAAAAGTAATTGGTTTTTGCAAAATCACATGCTTAAATGTTTATGTGTACTCTGCAGTGAATAGGTACTGATAAATGTCACGGAGATATACTGAGATGATGCATGATTTTATTTTCCATTGCCTTATGACCTTTTGATAAATATCCTTATAACTAAACTGTTTACTCAAGGTGTGGCCCATTTCTTCATTTGGTACGTGCTACTCCTGATGTAATTCTTTACTTCTGTGGTGTGATGATGCACTGGTTGCTGAAAGAAAAAAACTTAAAACTAACTCACAACTAATTGCATTATGTAGTTTGGTGGCCACTGATACATTTGGTCATTACATCCATGTGCAGATATTTCCATACTTTGTTTAAATTCATAGATATTCCTTTATTCTGTAACCCTTTATGATTACTTACCTTGCAAAGAAAATTATTTGATACTTCTTGCAGTATTTTGTCATTTGTCCTTAGTGTACACGTCTTGTATAATTTTTCATATTGCTTCCTTTAGCATGTAAATATGTGGTATATAGCTTAGTATTTAATTTAATCTCTGTGTATATATATCAATATTTTCCTTAGTTCTTAGACAACAGATGTAATTGTGTATTATTTCTGTTTACTTTGTATTTAAGTACTTGTGCATATTGCATTCCTATTTGGTTACACCTTCTGCCAGTCTGTTGTACATGTGCAATAGGTCAATGCCTCCTCTCCTACTACTGACGCCAATGCGTATTGCTGAGCACAGACAGCTGATCCATAAGCTAATTTTGCTTACATCTTCACTTTGCATGTAGTGGTGTATTACTTCTTATTGCTGTTAATTTTATGCCTATGTGTACAAATCAAAAGAATTACTTATGCTTCACATATTACTTTACCTTAAAATACACTCCATAAGAAAAATCACACTTAAAGTTATGTACTCTATGTACAATTATCTTGTGATAGAAAGAAAAAGTGTTACCTAGCTTCGTCATTCTATTCTTTTATATCTTTGTGAGGGTCGAGACCCTTGTCTCTCCCTGTTTTCTCATACATCTGTACATCTCAGGGTATGGTATTTTGCAAAATTTAGGGTGTGTACTTAAGAGGACTTGTTGCCCTTCAAAAAAATGTGTAACACATTTCAGTTTCTTATTATAAACTTTCTTTCTATACTCATCCCTGTTTTCTAGTGTAACCATGGCTTGTTTGATTTTGTCTCATAGTGGGTACCTTTGGTATGGGCGACTCCCACTCATTCATTTGTTTTGTGCGGAACATCAATTTGTTAGGTGTGAAACCTGTTGAAGAATGTGGAAAGTTGTTGACAACTTGCATGAAAGGCATTACATATCCTATCGATGGGGTGTGTTTGTGATGGGTGTATGTCCTAATAAACCAGTTAAATTCCTTATTGACTCGTTCTACTGGGCTTGCTTCTGGGTGAAAAAATGTTACTAATATGTGCTTTATGCCCTGTGTGGTCTCCCTCAATTCTTTTGCCATAATTTGTGGCTGTTGCATTTTTAGTGGCATACATTTTGATATGTTTTGAGAAAATATTGTATAGTGCTACTTTGTATCTTACTCCTCCTTTACTTTTTGGATACGTACCAGCTATGTCCAGGGATACTATATTTAGAGGGTTTTTTTGTGGGTACTGGGTATAACTCATTATATTTTGACACATTGGACACTTTATTAATACGTGTAGGACTCACCTCCTAAAATTTGGAAAATAACAAAATGCTGCAATTTTTTCAATATATTTGCCTACCCCATAATGTCCCCATACTTCATGTGTGTGACTTATAAATTTGTCGACATAATCTTCAGGAATACACACACACCATTGATGTGATTTTTCATGTTTCCTGTGAAACAAAATGTCATTGTACTCCTTATACCATTTACTTACCCTTCCACCTTCATCCTGCCTAAGGTTTTGCATGACTTTACTCCATCTGTGATCTTGCTGTTGTATAATTTTAATTTTCTTATTAAACTTATGTAATCAGACTGTTGCATTGTACCTTGCATGAATAATGTTTTGATTTCTGCATCTTTCTCTGTTGATTCACCAAATTCCTTTAAACCTTGTGGTAACCTAGACAAGGCATCTGCAATAACCTTCTTACTTGCTTTAATATAAAAGATCTCAAAATTGAATTCTTGTAAATATAGACACAAATTAGCTATTCTAGGATGCAATAGTTTACAGGTGAAAAGAAATGACATTGTCTCATGGTGACAGTAAACTTTGGTATTCTTGCACCACAAAAAAAATTTCTAACTTTTTGAATGCCCATATTACAGCTACACTTTCCAATTCTGACACAAAGTAAGAGCTTTCTTTTCCTGATAATGTGCGACTAGCAAAACTGATGGCCTTGGGTATTTTTTATACCTTCTCCTTCTTGCATCTTGAACAGGCATGTCCCCAGCCTTTGAGATCAGGCATCAGTGCATAGACAAAAATCCTTCTACATATCAGGGTGGCTAAGAATATTTGCATTGACTAATGGCTGCTTAATGTTATTAAAGTCCTCCTGACACTTATCATCCCATAACCAAAGCCTATTTTTTCATAACAAATTGAGTAATGCATCACTGTTCATCAATTGCTGTGGTACAAATTTAAGAAAAAAATGATGCTAGTCCTAAAAACGCTTTTAGTTGTTTATTATTCCTTGGAGCTGGACAATTGTGTAAGGTATCAAGTTTTTTTGGATCAGGTAATATACCGTCTTCTGACACAACATGTCCTAAAAATTTGACTTGCTCCCTACAAAAACTAGACATTTTTTCAAATTGGCTGTTACTCTGTAATCTGCATATTGTTGAAGCACCTGTTCAATGAGCCTGATATGTGGGTGTGGCTATTAGCATGTTGTCTACAGAAACAGGACTTTGCTAAGCAATTCTGGTCCTACAACAATATCCAATGCAGATATAAACACACTTGCACTAATTTCAGTCGAAAAGATAGGACATGGAATTCATAAATTCTGCCACCACCACATATTTTCAACTTTCTTTATGGAGCTTAATTTGCCAGTAGGACAACTTGAGATCGAGTATACTGAAATAATTTATATTGTAAAACTCTAGGAGCTGTTCATCCAATTTGTCTTGTCTTATGCATACTGGTACTATAATTTTATTGATACATCTAGCATCAAGAAATAATCTTACAGAACTGTTCGTTTTCCTATCTTATAATATAGGACTACAATAGGATGAAAATGAAGGTTGTATAATTCCCCTTAATCATATGATTGATCTCTTCCCTTACTGCCTCTCGTTTTGCCCATGGAATAGAATATGACATTACACAAAATGTTTCATGTGGATAGACTTCAAATTTATATTCATAGTCTTTGATTACTCCTGGCTCCTTTCTGAAAAATTTGCATACTTAAATAACTAGTTAGAAAGTTCTTGTCATTGGATATCATTAGTATCTGTGATTCACATAGTTTCTGCTCTGCCATTTCATAACTAACCTCAGTGTTTGCTTCTTGTTCAGTATCAAATTTGTTTGTGAAATATACAACTGGAAAGGAATATTGTAATATTACATTTGACTCTTGTTTGTTTTTGTTACTTTCATCAGGTGTTTTGACTAAATCAATAGAAAAAATCTGATCCTTTACATAAAAGTGGCATTTACCATTACCTACATCAATCTGTGTTTTGTATGTTCAAAACGTGTCCATACCAATGAGACAATGAACTATAAGTTTGTCAATTATAAGAAAATTGCACTTCACTGTAGAATGTTCAATTTGTAATGGAATAAATGCCCGATTTTTAACCAATTTAGTCTTACTGCTTGTAGCAATTTGCACCTTGCAATTTTGGACAGACAATATTTGGAATTTACCTCACTTCTTCAATTCATAAAAAAATGCATTTGACATTAGGTTGATGCTTGAACCTGTATCTAAAATTAACTGTGTGTCAATGTTATATGTGTTCAACTTAATGATTGCCTGTGTTGTATCTAGCTCAAGCTGATACAGATCATCCTTGATGTCACTTTGTTTGTTAAACCTAATGAAACTTGTTTGTAATTTTACTTTGCCCCCACTCCCTGAGAGATCAATAGCCTGGGACTGAACTATGGCCAGTTAGTGTTTTCTGATGGCATAGTGTGACTGAATTTATTACCTGGAGTGATTTCAGTTAGTTGCACTGTGTGGGTATTTCGCCAATTTGTGATCGCCAATTTGTGTTGTTAGCTGCTGTGGCATTATTTTGCTGCTCGAAGGTCAGCCGCAGCATAATGTAAGGCATGGCATTGTTGCCATACATCGGGCACTGATGCAGCTGACTTTTCTGTACATATTTGGTATAGGGCCTTGTGATGGTGGATTGTAATTCACTCATACATTGAAATTACTCCAGATGTTTTGAAAATATCTTTTAAAAATATCTTTTAATTTTTTTTTTTTTTTTTTTTTTTTTTTTTTTTTTTTTTTTTTTTTTTTTTTTTTTTTTTCCATTTCTGTTACTGTACTTGTTACCTCTGGGTATATAACTTTGCTGTTGTGTGTACCATTATTGCTGTGTGTTTGATCATGTTTTACTGACTGATTTACATAACTATGTTGTTGTTGTGGCCGATTTTCTGTTGCTCTATTGGGTTCAGGTCTTTCCTCATACATTAAGTCCATAGAATCAAGCACTGTCAGCAAACATTCAGTGTTGTGCTCTGCCATTGTGACTAATTTTTCTCTAATGTGCGATGGTAAATGACTTTTCAAAATTTTTGACACATCTACCTGTGATATTGGGTTCACCCAGTAGCGTGTCTTGTTCAGGTATTTTTCAAAGTATCTACGTAGACTACCATATTTGCCATTGAATAGTGCGGGGTTGAAAACCTCGCATCTGAGTCTTTCTTGCACTGCCTCAGACCAGTATTTGTCAAGGAAAACTCATTCAAATTGGATATAAATGCTACAATGTTCAGCCACACCAGTTGCCCATAGAAGAACGTCACCTTGCACATATCCCACGACAAATCTAATGTTCTGTGTGTGCGTCCAGTTGTCTGGAAAAAATGACTAAAAGCACTGATAAATACTACCGGATTCATTCTTTTGCCTTCTGTATTGAATGTAGGAAACTGTCGATGTCTCAGCAAACCTTGATCTGCAAAAACAGTTGATAAGACACATGGCAGGTTTGGTCGTATTTATGTTGTTACCTGTAATTCTGTCTGGTAATTGTTCAGATATTGGAGTTGTGGGTATGTTTACATTTTGCACTCTACAACTGTCACTGATACCTGCTGTGGGACTTGCGACAATTTGTGGATAAATGCCGATAGATTGTTATTTGTTCACTGCGGCCTGTGTATTACTTACATGCATATTTCGAGATCCAGTAATATTTTCTTCTAAAAATGTATGGATCCTATTATCCGTGGCTTGTAGGTTAATGTTTACCTTGTCCACTATTTCATTTTCTTTTTTCTGAATAGTCCTTTCTACTACATCTGTGTATAGCTTACAACTGGTTACTAACTTCTCGGCAATGGTATTACCCTTATTTAATGTACCTGCTTCAGCTTGTCTAATGATATCACTCAGATTTTCACTGATCTTCTCTCTCTCCTTCTTAGCATATGCTCCGAGTCAACTTCTAATGTTGCTACCCTTAAAGTAAGCTCTTCTACAGTTTGTGGTATGACTTTATAGTCTTTATTTAGTTTTTTAATAAGAGTGGTTACTTTTTTTTACTGTCAAAACCAATTGGTTTTGTGTGGCTTTAGTATTTGTGTTTGAATGTGTGATTTTCTTTATCTGTTGCTCTACTAGATCATGCTGATCATTAAAAGAATCTACCTTCTGTCTTAACTCCATAATATTACCTTTAAGTTCGGAAAGTACTTCATGCTTTAGTTGTTTTTTCATATTATTAAACTTTTCGTCACTTTCAGTGCAAAAATTCTGTAAGACCACGTCTTGCAAATCCTTGAATATTTGGTTTTGTTCTTGTTTTATTGTATTTAGGTCTTGTGTAACAGTGTTTTGT
Source organism: Schistocerca piceifrons (assembly GCF_021461385.2). Classification (NCBI taxonomy): domain Eukaryota; kingdom Metazoa; phylum Arthropoda; class Insecta; order Orthoptera; family Acrididae; genus Schistocerca; species Schistocerca piceifrons. The sequence continues at coordinate 1,107,601,951 of NC_060139.1, forward strand.
TGTGGTTTTATCATGTTCACATCTTGTTTCATATTACTGAAATTTGTATTGATACTATCTAATTTCATGGTTATATTAGATAGTAACTGCCATAGCATTGTGTCAGTTGTTCTGCTGTGGTTGCTGTCAGCTGTACTTTCCAAGTTAATGTTTGTGTTGTGCCTAAGTGGTGTTTGTAATGTGTTGTCAAAATTAATATTGGAATGGCTCTCCAATGTTTCATTCATGAGTAGTATATCAGTCTGGGTGATGCGTGACATTGTCTCATCAATTGTATACATTGTGTCATCAAGGTTATTGTGCTGTGGAGCGTCGCTATCATTTGTCACACCTACGACACTCATCTCTGACTTACTTAAACCTTCTGTAGTAGGCATGCATGACGCCTGAACTTCAATTGTTCGGTATCACAATTCTACACCACCTTGGCTGATTGTGTTTACGCTGTTGCTATCAATCATCGACTTATAGTTTTCTGCCATGCCGTATGAATACGGAAAAATAAAAATTTTACAAAAATGTTAAAATTTCATATGCTAATTATTACACTTGATAATTGTAATTTATGTGATGTGAAAGCCCATTTTGCATTTAGTATGATGTGCAAACTATTGTATTGGAATTCTTTATGTTTTACTAATAATGTGTATCCCACTGAAAAATCCCTGTAAATTTTTCACAATAAAATTCAAGGAAGGGAATAATGAAGAAAAGGTTTCTATCTACTTTGAAAGAGGTTCTACCAAGCAAACAAATTGCGTAGCTGTCCCACCTTTGCCGCACTGAAGAAAACAGCTTACTATGGAAAATTTTATGTCACTTGGGTCCAATTCTTATTGCTTTCCAAAATTTTCTCCTAGTTTTTGCCTTTTTGCTTTACTTACTCAGTGTTGTGATTCATGCAAACAGAAAATACCGACAATTAGTTTTTATGATCAATAACAATGTCATAGAAATTTTTTACTATATCAATAGTTAACAAACCCTACTCACTGGCAGTGCCCTGAAGTCCTGGAAGTTGTGTTGTAATAATAATAATGAAAATTTACAGTATAATACTAATATTGATATGTATATAAATGGAAAGTAAAATTAATTTAAAGTATATTACAATTGCATTATTAGAAATGTTGTGCTTGTAGAATTTTTGGCAAATTGGACTTCCTCTCTAACATTTCAATTGTAGATGCATTCAGCGGAATTCAGGTATGCCAGTGCATGTCAAAAATAAGAAAATCCTCCTTACTTAGTTCCACCTCACTTCAGTAAAAAATACTTAATACCGATATCAAATCTTCTCTTATTTCGCAACATATATGATACAAAACACACGTAGCCCGTCATACTCTGAGCCGCACTTCTTAACAGAAGTTTCTACATATGAGAGAGTCAGAAACAATATTATGTACAAGGAAAAATGAATAATGTTTTTTTTTCTTCATTTGTCTGCACATTACCGTGCATTTGCCAAGATTTATGGTTGATTGGTGTTTCACTTTTCGATTTAAATAAATTTTAACATTTTGATATTTTGGGGTCTTTCGCCGTGTACCTATACAGTAGGAAAGTAGGACAGAGAGCAAGTTACTGTTAACAGTACACTAATGGATTGTTCTCATCAGATTTGACAGCAAACAATATTTCTGGTATACATGCTAATGTGCCAGCAGGGGATGGAGATATAGAGAAAGTATATGAGGATACTGAATAGGTAATTCATGTGGTAAAGGCAGATGAAAATCTAATAATCATGGAGGATTGGAACAAAGTTGTAGGAGAAGGAATAGAAGAAATAGTAAAGGGAGAATAAGGGCTTGGTAGTAGGAATGAGAAGGGAGGAAGACTAACTGAGTTCTACAATAAATTTCAACTAGTAGTAGAGAATACTCTGTTCAGTAATCACAAGAGGAAGAGCTATGCTTGGAAAACTTCCAGAGATACTAGATGATTCCAGCTGGATTACCCAATGATCAGACAAAATTCCAACATCTATGATGAATGCTCAAGAAAAGATATAGACTCACATCACAATTTAATAATGAAGAGCAAATTTTAGTTTGAGAGAATCATCCAGTAGAACAGTGTGGAAGCAAGTGTGACACTGAAGTACAGAGGAATGATCAGATGAGTTAAAAATTCGTTAAGGATGTTGATACTGTGATACGGAATACCACAATAAGCAGTTCAATTGAAGAGGAGTTGATATCTCTAAAGAGGGCAATCACAGATGGTGGACAGACAAAGAATGGTAACTGCAACGAAACCTTGGATAACTGGAGAAATCACGCAATCAATTTAAAAAAGGGGGAAGTTAAAAAATTTTCAGCAAAAGACAGGAATACAGAAATACAAAACACTTTGGAATGAAATAAATAGGAAATGTTGAAATGTGAAGAAACTGAAAAAGAAATGATTGTTATAAGGATTGATTCACCATATAGAAAAATCAAAACAATCATCAGTGAAATAAAAAGCAGCAGTGGCAACATTAAGAGTGCAATGGAAGTCCAACTGTTAAAGACAGAGGTGAGAGAGGGTAGGTGGGAAGAGTATATTGAAGGCTATATGAGGGGAAGGAATTGTCTGATAACGTGATAAGAGAAGAAAATCTACATCTACATGACTACTTCACAATTACTTAAGTGCCTGCTAGAGGGTTCTTCAAACCACCTTCAGACTATATCTCTAACTTCCCACTCTCTTACAGTATATGGGAAAAATGAACACTTAAATCTTTTCGTTTGAACTCTAATTTCTCTTATTTTATTATGAGGATCATTTCTCCCTACGTAGGTTGGTGACAATAATATACATATTTTCACATTCAGAGGAAAAAGTTAGTGATGGAAATTTCATGAAAAGATCTCATCACAATGGAAAACCTTTCTGTTTTAATTATTACCACTCTATTCGCTTATCATATCTGTGACACTTTCTCTCATATTTTGCGATAATACAAAATGGACATCTTCGAGGTTCTTTGACAGTAAGGATCCCATACCACACAGCAATACTATAGCAGAGGTGAACAAGTATATTGTAGGCAGTTTATTTAGTAGACCAGTTGCATCTGCATTCTGCTAATGAATCACAGTCTTCGATTTGCCTCACCCAGAATGTCTTCTGTGTGATCATTCCAATTTAAGTGTTTTATAATTGTAGTTCCTAGACATTTAGTTGACTTGACCACCATTAGATCTTGTGGTTTATAGTGAAACCAATATGTAATGGATTTCTTTTAATACTCAAGTTGATAACCTCACACTTTTTTCTTATTCAATGACAACTGCCACTTTTCGCACTATGCGGATATCGTGTCTGAGTCATTTTGCAGTTGGTTTTGTTCTTCCAGTGACTTTACTAGACAGTAAATGACAGCATCATTTGCAAACAAGTGTAATGTGCTGCGAATACATAGAAAGAAAGATCCTTTATCATTTAGCTACGATATAGCAGGTCAGCAACTGGAAGCAGTTAATTCCATAAATTATCTGGGAGTAGGCATTAGGAGTGATTTAAAATGGAATGACCATATAAAATTAATCGTCTGTAAAGCAGATGGCAGACTGAGATTCATTGGAAGAATCCTAAGGAAATGCAGTCCAAAAACAAAGGAAGTAGGTTACAGTACACTTTTTCACCCACTGTTTGAATATTGTTCACCGGTGTGGGATCTGTACCAGATAGGGTTGATAGAAGAGAGAGAGAAGATCCAATGGAGAGCAGTGAGCTTCATTACAGGATCATTTAGTAATCACGAAAGCATTACGGAGATGACAGATACACTCCAGTGGAAGGCTCTGCAAGAGAGACGCTCACTAGCTTAGTACGGGCTTTTGTTGAAGTTTTGAGAACATACCTTCACCGAGGAGTCAAGCAGTGTGCTGCTCCCTCCTATGTATATCTCACGAAGACACCATGAGGGTAAGATCAGACAGATTACAGCCCACACAGAGGCATACCGACAATCTTTCTTTCCACGAACAAGACTGGAATAGAAGGGAGATACTCAAGGTACCCTCCTCCACACACTGTCGGATGGCGGAGTATGGATGTAGATGTAGAAGATGGCTGTTCAGATTGTCTTCTAAACCATTTATAGACATTAGGAACAGCAGAAGGCCTATAACACTTTCTTGGAGAACACCAGATATAACTTGTTTTGCTCAATGATTTTCCCTCAGTTTCTATGTACTGTGATGTTTCTGACAGGAAATCATGTATCCAGTCACACAACTGAAGTGATACTCCATAGACATGCAATTTGATTAGAATTCTCATTTGAAGAATGGTGTCAAAAGCCTTCTTAAATATAAAAATATGGATTCAGTTTTAGAACCCCTGTCAGTAGTACTTATTTCTTCACATTCATAAAGAGCTAGTTGTGTTTCACAAGAATGATATTTCCTGAATTTGTGCTGACTATGCGTCAATAGATCGTTGAGATAAATGTTTGAACACAGTATATGTTCCAAAATCCTAATGCAAATAGATGTCAGTGATAAGGGTTACAATTCATTGGATTACTTTTATTTTCTTTCTTGAGTATTGGTGTGACATGTTCAACTTTCCAGTCTTTTGGTATGGATCTTCCATCATGCAAGGGGTTCTGTATAACTGCTAACTACTCTGAAAGGAACCTAATTGGTATACTAACTGTGTCAGGAGTCTTGCATTTATTAAGCAATTTAAGCTGTGCCAATACACCAAGGACATTTACTTCCAAGTTATTGATGTTGGCAGCTGTTCTTGATTCAAATTCTGGAACATTCACTTCATTGTCTTTAGTGAAGTAATTTCAGAAAACTGTGTTTAGTAGCTCACCATATAGCAGAGATGCTGAGTTGTAGATAGGTACAATAAAAAGCTTGCAGCCAATCATTTGGTTGTGCCTATCTGTGACTCAGCATCTCCGCTGTATGGTGAGTGGCTACTTTCTTTTTCATTATATTGTTACATTCCATCCTGGATTATCCATTGTTTGTGTTTATTAACTCCACTTAAGTGGTGCTGTCATCAGTAATATTGCAGTCAATATCATGCAGTGAAGGTTTTGATTGTGTCTGATCACTGGTGTACTTTACATACAACCAGTGTCTTTTTAGATTTCCTGACAGTGTTTGAAATGGAGTTTTGCATCTTGCATTGAAGTTCATGCAAAGATTCAAGCATGATAAAACATATCCAATCTTCTTTTAAATTTATCATGCTATTTTTGGTGCTTCTGCAACAGTTCTGACCTATTTTGTGTATCATAGGAGATCAGTACAATCTTTAATTAATTTATTTGGTATAAATCTCACAACAGTTGCTAGTACCATTTATTTGAATTTAAGCCACATCTGGTGTACACTTAGATACTTAGTTGGGAAGGAATGGAGACTCTCTCTTAGGAAGGTGTAATGCAGATTTTTATTTGCATCTTTTATACATAAAGTGTGCATTAAATTTGGGTGGATTTGGATGTTGTGGTGATACGTTTTGTTACAACCACCTTGGTGCATCATGATGCTCCCTATTTACTAGGGTTAGTTTTTGCTAAAATTTCAAGTATGTTTCTGCAACCACTTACACTTTGAACAGGCTGCTGAACTAATTGCTCAAAATAACTTTGGGAGAAAGGATTGAATTCAATTTCTGACAGTGTTTAATACCTACCACTGGCTTTGAACATGTATTTTTGCCATCATATTGAAGGTAGATTGAAATCAACATCAACTATTATTGCATGACAGGGATACCTATAGGATGTGAGACTCGAGTATTGTTTGCACTGTTTAGCATCTGTTTCATCTGAGTTGGAGGGTCAATAAAAGGAACCAATAATTACAAGAAGTGTAGTCACTATTGAAAATACAATGAGACAGCATCTGTGCAATTTATTGGTGACATGTGAAAATTTATGCCAGATCAGGACTCAAACCCAGATTTCCTGCTTTACGTAGGCAAGCATTTGCCTTAACCACTTCAGTTGTCCTAGCATGCTTCCAGGACTGACAAAAATGTCCACATCTCACCATGTGTCCATGTCATGCACTTGCACAACCACTGTGGCTCCTGCACAGGAAGAGACTTACTTATCACTGTTGTGGCATTTGCCTAGGCATGCAAGTACTATTTGCTGTGTCTGTGTTTTAACAATCCTATGCAATGCCCTTCAGACACGGATGCATATCTGAAGGAAAAGATGCAGCTGCCATCTACAGCATATGAAATACAAGAAACGTATTTGCAGTTGTGAATGTAATGAGATTCAAGCTGCATAATTTATTAGTGATGTATGAAAACTGTGCTGGACTGGGGCTTGAACCCAGATTTCCATGCATGCATGTCTTAAGGATTTTGCACAGTAGACCATTAAATGCAGACACTGCAAATAGTATAGAACTAATTACAAATTAATCTGGTTGTCAAGTATAACCTCTGCCCATATTAACTGATTACCTGCTTGCCGAAGTGGCCGAGTGGTTCTAGGCGCTGCAGTCTGGAACCGCGAGACCGCTACGGTCGCAGGTTTGAATCCTGCCTCGGGCATGGATGGGTGTGTTGTCCTTAGGTTAGATAGGTTTAAGTAGTTCTAAGTTCTAGGGGACTGATGACCTCAGATGTTAAGTCCCATAGTGCTCAGAGCCATTTGAACCATTTGATTACCTACTTCAGTGTCACCACAAAACAATCTACTTCTAACAGCAACAAACACATTGACACCAAATGTATTTAATCTATGCTTTCTGAACACCATTATACACTTTATAAAAATTTCAGCTGTACTTGTCTTTGGCTTCAGCCAACTTTTGGTGTTTATAACAATTTGAGCTTCAGTACTTTCTATTTAGCACTTGGTGCTCTGGTTGTTTCTCAACAAAGGTATATTAATTATTGATTATGTCTACCCTCTTCTTCTGTTTGATGTGTATTTTTTAAAACTGAAGCATGTTCTCTACTTTCCCCAAGGCCTGTCCTTAAAACTGCCCAATTCATTCCACACAGTCTCTGATACCTGTGTGGCCACCTCCTGTTTGTAGTGGACTACAGGCCTATGTGAAACCTGAAACATGAGCCACCCTGTGGTGCAATTTGAGAAATATCTGCAAATTACACTGGTGCATAACTGCTTGAGCCATCCAATCAGCTTTGTACCAAAGGTTCATAATTACTACTTTCAATGATTCTACAGACGGTGAGCTCTGCCTTCATGATGCAAGCAAGGCTGGGAATCTTCATCACTTCAGCTAACCACACAAATCCAGAGAGATTCTCTTCTGAGACAAAGTGACACACCGTTAGTACCGACTAGAACCACACCGGCAGTTGGCTGCACTTGCACCCTGCTCTCTTCATGGCATCAAGAAGCACCTGGAATGACTGCCACCCAGTGTCCACACACTATGCAAATTAGATTCCTTCCTTTCCTTGGCCTAAGGGTCCCTACTATATGCCTAACATTGGAGCTCCCAATTACCTGTAATCTCACCCTCTGTGAATGCCTGGAATGACTCCTGTGTAACATCTGATTCAGCACCTTTATCAGCCAGAGTCAGCATCTGAAACTTACTTATCGGGTGAACTGAGGAGGGCTTCCAAACGGGCGCCCATAAGTCTTTTGCCTGAAGGGTCACCAACTGAGCTCAAATGCATATTTTGTTTCAGTCATTAGGTATAGTATAATTTTCTGGGGGTCTGAAAAAACAAATTTACTCAGAGCTTTTAGACTACAAAAAAGAATCATCCGAGCAATGGTGGGAGCAAAACCAAAGCAACATTGCAAACCTTTAACTTTTGTGGTCCTGTCCTCCTCAGTTGCGCGTAATACTACGGTATATTGATAATTTTTGTTTATGGACCGTCTGACAGCAACTGAATAAAACACAATTTTAGTGCCATACGCGTTTCGCCTTTATTTTCTGCAAGGCATCATCAGTGGCAGGTTGCGTAGACAGTTTCTTACATATTACGCTCCTGTTGCATTTTTGGTGTTGTTCTTCTTCCTATGAGCGCCAATTTGCTGTTTTTTCCGCATTCCACAGCACTATGCACTGAACGCTTGTTTTAATGCATTTAATGCATTAAAACATGCGTTCAGTGCATAGTGCTGTGGAATGCGGAAAAAACAGCAAATTGGCGCATTAAATGCATTAAAACAAGCGTTCAGTGCATAGTGCTGTGGAATGCGGAAAAAACAGCAAATTGGCGCATTAAATGCATTAAAACAAGCGTTCAGTGCATAGTGCTGTGGAATGCGGAAAAAACAGCAAATTGGCGCATTAAATGCATTAAACAAGTGTTCAGTGCATAGTGCTGTGGAATGCGGAAAAAACAGCAAATTAGCGCTCATAGGAAGAAGAACCACACCAAAAATGCAACAGGAGCATAATATCTAAGAAACTGTATACGCAACCTGCCACTGATGATGCCTTGCAGAAAATAAAGGTGAAACGCGTATGGCACTAGAATTGTGTTTTATTCAGTTGCTGTCAGACAGTCCATAAGTGAAAATTATCAATATACCGTAGTATTGCAAACCTTTATTTGTAAAAATCGATCTAATGTACATTCCAAGCATATACATCTATGAAACTCTCACTTTCACAAAAAGAAACCCACAACTTTTTGAGGGCAACTTCTTCTTGCTACATGTTACCTACCCACTGTTTAAAATCATATGAAAAAAACCCATACTATATGGGCATGAAATTTGTAAATAAAATATGGAAAGATATGGATGACCCAAATGTAAAAGGTACCAAAAGAGACCTGGAAAAATATGTGAAAGATAAATGTTACTATAGTGTAGAAGATTTCATGAATGGCAACAACGCATTATAATTGTAATTAAAATACCTCTTTGAAGATGTTACACCATATATATTATTAGTTTATTGTCTATTTTTAGTATTGTTATATATAGTGTAAAACTGACAAGTCACCTATGTCACAATCTTTGATTGTATAAGGCATGTTATGTGATAATAAAAATTGAATTGAATTGAATCTGAATGCAGCAATCATTTGCTCTATCCATCCTGAAGGTGGTGGAACTATTGAATAAACAGCTATTGAAGTGTATTGAAAGTGTACAAACACATCACTGCTTCAGAAGCGGGAGCTGCAGCCAAGCTAATGAGTTATACGAGTTAACTGGCTTTACAAATGAAATACAAATTATGTAAATATGCATTACACAGGTATTAAAATCCAGAACCATGGAGTTGATATGGAAGAGATAGGGGCTTCAGTATTAGAGTCAATATTTAAAAGAGATGTGGAAGACCTGACAGCTAAGTAAGTAGAAGGGACACTTCATGGGAATTTCAAAAATCACTGGAGAAAATGGCAACCAAACAACTATTCAAGTTGGTGTGTAGAATCTATAGTCAGGTGACATACCATCAGAATTTTGGAAAATGCCATCCACACAAGTACGAAGATAGTAAGAGCAGATAAGTACGAGAAATGTCCCACAATTAGCATAATAGATTGAGCATCCAAGAGAAAAGAAAATTATGGATCCTTTTGCACTTGGTAAAGAAAACAAAACTGAAGAAAATTCAAGACACATTTATAGAATATGTCATCAATTTAAAATCTACATCTACATCTACATTTATACTCCGCAAGCCACCCAACGGTGTGTGGCGGAGGGCACTTTACGTGCCACTGTCATTACCTCCCTTTCCTGTTCCAGTCGCGTATGGTTCGCGGGAAGAACGACTGTCTGAAAGCCTCCGTGCGCGCTCTAATCTCTCTAATTTTACATTCGTGATCTCCTCGGGAGGTATAAGTAGGGGGAAGCAATATATTCGATACCTCATCCAGAAACGCACCCTCTCGAAACCTGACGAGCAATGGTGGAAGATGTTCAAAATCCTGAGAAGTATGGAACATTGGGTGTTATACTAGCTAAGTATATATATGAGAATTAGATAGACATACTAACCTCCTTCTTTCCCTTCTCTCTGCCATCTCCTCCTCTCCCTCTCTCTGACCATCAACTCCTTCCACTTACATCTGTCCATTACCTCCTCCCCCATCACTCTGACCACCTTCTCCTCCCCTCTCCCCCCCCCCTCTCTGTACCATCTCCCCTTTCTCTCTCTCTATGTCCATTGTGTTGGTACAGGATGAAAGACCCTAAGGATATCGTAAAGTTAAAATTTATTAAAAACAAAAAGTGAAACACCGATCGACCATAAGCGTTGGCATAGACATTAATTATGAATGCGTGATAAGGCGCAGACCATCATTCAGTTTTTGGTACATGATTCTCTCTCTCTCTCTCTCTCTCTCTAGTATGTAGAAGTTCTTAAGAAGTGCCATTTTGGAAATATCAATGGCTACAAGTGTTTTGTATATTACGTGTTTCAAAATAAGAAAAACTTTGATACCAGTATTAAGTATTTTTTATTCAAGTGAAGGGAAACCAAGTAAGGAGGATTTTCTTAACTTTTACATGCACTCGTGTACATGGAGTCCACTGCCTGCAACTGCAACTGAAATGCAAGAGAAGTAGTCCGATAACCTAAAAATTCATACAAGCACAGAACATTTCTAATAACGCAGTTGTATTATCCTTTTAAAATGTTCTTCATATGTATATTTATTTTTAGTTTTTTTTTATTTACAACACAACTGTGCCAGGACTTATGGCACCAGTTGTGAGTAGGGTATGTTAACTATTGTTATGGTATGAAATTTCTAAGACATTGTTATGAATCATAGAAACTAATCGTCTGAATTTTCTATTTTTATGAATCATGACAGGGAGCAAGTAAAGCAAAAAGGCAAAATTTGAGGGGAAATGTTGGAAAGTAAATAAGAATTGGAAGTAGGTTACATAAAATTTTCCATATTAAGCAGTTTTATTTGGCGCAGCAAAGGTAGGACAGCTATGCAAGTTGCTTCGATGGTTACACTTGGTAAGGCCTCTTTTGATGTAGATAGAAACCTTTCCAACATTATTCCTTTCCTTGAACTTTATTTGTGAAAAATTTACAAGAATTTTTCAGTGTGATACATATTGTCAGTAAAACATAAAGAATTGCAATGCAATAGTTTACACATCATACTAGATGTAAAGCAGGCTTTGACTTCACAGAAATTACGATTATCAAGTGTAATAATTAGCATATTAAATTTTAACATTTTTGTGAAAATTTTATTTTTTGCATATTTACATAACATGGGTGAGAAGTATATGCCCATTTTTGATAGGGGTAGCAAAAATGCAATCAGCCAAAATGACGTAGAATTGTGTGATCGAACAATTGAAGTTCAGGCTCCATGCATGCCTACTGCAGAAAGTTTAAGTAGATCAGAAATGAGTGTCACAGGTGTGACAAACGATAGTGATGCTCCTCAGCAGAATAACCTTGGCTACACTATGTTTAAAATTGATGAGACAATGTCACGCATCTCCCAGAGTGACATACCACTCATGAATGAAACATTGGAGAGTGATTCTAATAAGAATTTTGTCAACACGTTACAAACACCAGTTGGTCACAACACAAACATTAACTTGACATGTATAGGTGACAGCAAGCACAGTAGTAGAACTGATACACTGCTATGGTAGTTATATCTAATATAAACACAAAATTAGATAGTATCAATACAAATTTCAGTGATATGAAACAAGACATGAACATGGTAAAACAGCAACAAAATGTTATTACACAAGGTCTAAGTAAATGGAACAAGAACAAGAACAAGTATTCAAGAATTTTCAAGACACGGTCTCACAGAAGTTTGATGACTTAGCCAAAAATTTTCGCACTGAAATCAATGAAAAATTGAATGATATGGAAAAAACAACTAAAGCATGAAGTACTTTATGAATTCAACAGTAATATTATGGAATTAAGACAGAAGGTAGATTCTTTCAATGACCATCATGATCAAGTAGAGCAACAGATAAAGAAAATCACAGCAGCAAATACAAACATTGAAGCCACACAAAACCAGCTGGTTTCGACAGTAAAAATGGCAATCACGGTCATTAACAAACTAAATAAAGACTATGAAGGTGTATCTCTAGCTGTAAAAGAGCTTACTTTAAGGGTAGTAACATTAGAAGTTGACTCCTGGCTTGGAGCATGTGCTAAGAAGGAGAGAGAGAGAGAAGATCAATGAAAATCTGAGTGATATCATTAATCAAGCTGAAGGAGTCAGACGACTTAAAGCATTGAAGTATGTATGCAAACTTTCACTCCTTTTACGCAGCCGATCTTCTTCGCTGGCTTCTGGAATCTCTTTAAACTTCTTCTCCAAAATGTGATGCTAGGTACAGATATTTTGAAAATTCTTCCTCTACTTGTGAAATAAGTAGATACTCGAAAGTTACTTTTCATCAACTAACGCTATATTAAAACTTCATACAGAACATAACTCTCACTGCTCACATAAACATCTGACTTCGTGTAAGTCACTCATATCGTCTCGCATCAGAATCAAAGTTAATTACATTTGCAAGTGAGTTGGCTTAATAACCATGACTCTATCACAGGATTCATAAAATACATCTTGCCTCTAGCAAGTCTGGAATAGTTGTTTTTTGTAAGAGTTAACTCTCCACTGTTCTTTTTTCACTAACAAAAGCCACTGACACTATTATCATTGAGTTACATAAAGGCTCCATGGTCCTCTCATATCCACTTTCACTAAAACTTCCATGTATTGCCCGACAGGTACTTGTTGGTGCCATTCGACTGCTGTGTCTACATTCTTCTCGCAACTGAATTTCAAACCTGTACACACACACACACACACACACACACACAAACACACACAAACAAACATGGGACACGCAGTAGGTAGGATTCTATCATCCCACACTCACATCTAAAGTACTGTGGGTTCGAGATGGTAGAAGGCTGAGTGGTTCTAGAATTTACACTGAAATTCTCGAATCACTACATGTCCCCCCCCCCCCCCCCCCCCCCCCCCAGATTGAACACATGATATTTTATACATAATCATTACGCAAGTAATATCATTCATAATAACATTTCATATCTTAACAATATACATTTTTTACATAAGTTTATATACATATCTCTTCTTACAGAAACAATTCTTTGTTCTTTCTTGAACAATTTTTCGTTCGACATGAGCATATACTTGAGGTTTTAGTCAGCTTTACTAATATTTAGGAATTGTGAGGACTTTTTTTTCTTTATTTTCTTTTTAAATTGAAAACTTCACGTGTTTATGACACATGAGTAATCTATTTTCTTCAGGTTACCCTCCATTCAGGGGCTGTTGCATGCAGCTACCATTATTTTGATTTGTAAATAATAGAGTTCAGCTATCAGTTGTTCTTTGGAATTTTTATTGGCAGATCTAGATTTTAGCTAGCAACTAGCCATTCTCAATGCTAAGAATAAAACAGGTACATAGTTAGATGATGTCATAAAAAAGTTGCAATTAGTGGCTTAATTCATATGGTTTGTATATTACATACCACTATCCTTTTTTTGGTCAATGCATGTAATGCCTGTTGGTCTGGCTTTGTACACAATTCATTGAATACTAATGTTTGTGGAAGGCGGACTGTGTGGAGAACACACTGGTTGGTTTTATCGCACCATCTTTGTGAAGTACATATAAACCTCAATGGAAGTAAACCACTTTTAATTTGAAACTTCCTGGCAGATTAAAACTGTGTGCCAGACCGAGACTCAAACTCGGGACACTTTTAATTTAATTACATGAAATGGAACATAAGTAAAATTCTTACATTGTCGTCTGACTTATTTCATCTTTATCGTCAAGTAATAAAATTTCCATGTTCACTCCTTGTGAGTCCGTTATTATTATTAAAACATTTAAATTACGTCAGGTGGCTAAAACTTTTTTAATTAAAAAAAAACACTTATTAAATTTATAAAAACACTGGAGGACACATGCTGTATAGATCTGTTGGTTGATGTGGCTTAGATATATTTATTTATATATTATATCTCCCTTTATTAAAACCTAATAAGTATATTGTTCATCATATTTACTAAATAGTTCATAGATGGTGCCAAACACCAGTCAGATGCATGGTTATTGCAATGTGGCTATTCCACTATACATATAGAGGGTGCTAACCTCTTTATTCCTTAAAGCCAATTTTCATTGTAAATGTAAAACAACCAATATATGGAATTGCTGTTAATAATACTGTTTATGCATCTGACCTAACATATCATGTACGAAGTTCTATTGGTTCAGAATTATGCTCATCATACTCGTATAGTGTACTGTAAATACCATAGTAACCTTATTTAATAATTTGCATCAGACAATTAAATTTACTTGTGAGACTGAAATAAATAAGTCTATTATTTTTCTAGACCTATCAATTCGAAATGAAAATGGTAGGCACACATTTGGTATATTTCATAAAGAGAGTTGTACTGATGGGATTGTGGATTTTACTTCAAACCACCCAGTTCAACATAAAAAGGCGTTTTTCAATTTTGCTATCAACCGTTTGTTTAAAATTCCTCTGTCAAAAAACGAACACAATGAGGAAATGGCAACAATAAGGCACATTGCAAAAGTAAATAACTATCCACGGGACTTTGTGCTATGTATAAGAACATAGCTAATAAATGCAAAAATAGGATGATGCCTTACAATAATAATACAGCTTCTAAAGAACATAGTATGTTTGTCAGCTTACCTTACTATGGAAAAATGAGCTCTAGGATTGCAACTATCCTTATAAAATACAATATGACTCTCTTTTGGTACCAAAAATATCTTAGGATGTATTTTGCAACACTCTGTAGACGTAAAAAAAAAAAAAAAAAAAATATGCATGCATCTGGAGTTCATAAAATTGATTGCCCAGACTGTAAGGCCTGTTATGTTGGCCAAACAGGAAGGAGGCTGGAAATCAGGTTTGGGTAACACATCGTATTGGGAAGAAAAGATACCATGGAAAAATCGAGTATGTCGGTGCATTTGCTTACGACAAAACATAAGGTGCTGACTTTGACATCCAATGTGAGGTTTCTGCATAAGTGTGAGAAGGGCGGGTTCCTCAACCTTCTGGAAGAGCTCAAAATCTCCTACCATCACAAAGATACCAGCAGCAAACTCATTAACGATCAGGTTGTTGTGAAAAATGCATGGTTCTGGGAGTTGTTCGAGGACTTGTTGCTGGGAACAGGTGTAGGGTTTGACCCAGGGGGAATGAGGTAACTCCTACCATCTTACCAATATGTAGCAACCATTTGCTGTATACTATATGAGTACGATGAGTATAATTCTAAACCAATAGAACTTCTTCCATGATATGTTAGGTCAGATGCATAAACAGTATTATTAACAACAATTACATATATTGGTTGTTTTACATTTAAAACGAAAATCATCTTTAGGGATGAGATAGGTTAGCACCCTCTATATGTATAGTGGAATAGCCACATTGCAATAACCATGCATCTAACTGATGTTCAACACCATATATGAACTATTTAGTAAATATTATTAGGTTTTAGTACAGGGAGACATAATATAAAAATAAATGTATCTAAGCCATATCAATCAATAGATGTATACAGCACATGTCCTCCAGTGTTTTATATATTTAAAACATTAAAAAAGTTTTACCCACCTGATGTAATTTAAATGTTTTAAGAATAATAACAGACTCACAAGGAGTGAACATGGAAATTTTATTACTTGACGATAAAGACGAAATAAGTCGGATGACAATGTAAGAATTTTACTGATGTTCCATTTCATGTAATTAAATTTGAAGTGGTTTACTTCCATTGAGATTCATATGTAGTTCACATAGATGGAGCCATATAACCAACCAATGTGTTCTCCACACAGCCCGCCTTCCTCAAATATTAGTATTCAGTGAACTGTGTACAAAGCCAGACCAACAGGTATTACATGTATTGACCAAAAAAAGGATAGTGGTATGTAATATACAAACCATATGAGTTAATCCCTTAATTGCAACTTTTTTATGACATCATTTGACTATGTACCTGTTGTATTCTTAGCATTGAGAATGGCTAGTTGCTAGCTGAAATCTAGATCTGCCAATAAAAATTCCAAAGGACGACTGATAGCTGAAATCTATTATTTACAAATCTATTTTCTATTCTTATCTTTTTGTACTACCTTTTCCCTAGTATGTACTATTTTCATTAGTTGTAGCTTGGAGGAACTTTGGCCGAAATGAAAGTGTTCTTTTGACACTCATTTATTTCTACAAAACACAATAATACTATTCATTCATAGAATTTATAATTTACAGAATAATTCCTATAAAATTTGTGACTTTTGTCATGATACTGTCCCCTTCTCCTAGGATCAGTACCTGTACCTTGCTTGTGGGTTGACCTTATGAGAGCACTTCCTCTTTCCATTCTGGTAGGTACATCCCTTATAAAACATCCCTATTTTTTAGGCCACAGGTCGTTCTATCTCCACGTAGGTACGCCTGCTCTATATACTTAATGAATGCTGGGTACGCCCTCCATATCCTATCTGAGTAGGCCTCATGGTTCATTACCCTAGTATACATTTCTATGTAAAACATAATTAAGTATTTTGTGGTAAAGATAGATTTATATCTTATGCTTCACATTTATTCTTTAATGCATCATTTACTCCCTAGCATGCTCCTCCCACTTATCAACATCTATACTTTCAATAGATACTATGTCAACATACACTATTCATGTCCCACTATCCTTCAATTCATTAGAGTATTTATTATACTGACATTTCTTATTGATCATCATGATTAACATTCTCTCTTGCTTGCTCATGTCTCTTTCTTAGTTTATATACACCTTTTCTTATGTATATTCAATGTAGAACCATCATAGCTTCCTATATACATGTGCATATTTATAGATGTACCCATATTTTCCCCTACAACACTTGGCAGTTCTCACTTCGTGACAGGCTTTCTAGTCTGTAATTGTATGTTTGTGTCTAAGTGTATATATGTGTATATGCAGATGTGTGTTCATGTAGTCTGATTCTTCAGCCTTCTTATCTAAAGATAAGATGTAGGTTATTAGAAACTACGGAAATAAGGAAGGACTTCAGCGATAGAAGTTTATGAATATGGAAAAAAGAAAAAAATATATGTGCTTGCTAAAATCAAAGAAGAGAAAGAAGATAGTCTGAAAGACAGGAAACCCTTCCCACACAGCCCCCTCTTCCACCTCCCCCCCCCCTCCCCCCCCCCCCCCCCCCCTCCGGATCTCTACTTCTCAGGTACTTGAGTGAGACGCCGGATGCAGTAGGTTTGGTGTTAAATCGTCTGCTATGGCACAGACTTGTCCCGCTTTCACCGTCAAGGTCCCCAAAGGAAATCCTAGCAACCCTATGGAAATGGAAAATGATGAAGAATCAGGCACACTTGTTTGTGAGAGTTGTTTGAAAAGTGTGCTGTGTGTTTTGTGTTAGTCATAATTTTTCTGTTCGTGTAAATCATGCTCTTGTCTACAATACCCACCCTCTTTCAAAATTTATACAAACCCTCCCATCTGTATCACATCTCATGAAAGGTATAAAATACTCTATACAAAATTGAAAATCTATACACTATGGTATCACAGTTGTTCAATTAGTCACCTAATATTATATTATCCATAAATATAATAATCTATTCATTTTTTTTGTTAAAATCACTTTCTTTCTTATTCTGAGATTCTCTTAAGATTTCTGTCTCTTGTAGTCATATTCAGTTTTTCAAGCACTAAAATTACAGGATAGTTTAAGATATTAGGAATAGATGACAGAATAGTTAAATATTTTAAGGGAATTCAGTGCAGGAAAACTATTTTGGAAGAAACACCAAAAACAACTCATGATCTGACAGTCGTCACTCCACCCATTAACCCCAAACATTAACATCCCTGGGGGATATACAACTTTACATCTTTCACATTGTACTTTCCTTTCTCTGATACAGTTGTAGGATCTACTAAAAAAAGAGTCTTAGTATAGATCACCGTTTGTACTCAGTATGGTCCTTCATATTTTTGGAAAAAACTTATGGGTCTCTTTTTTCAGAGTCGAGCTTTGAAGATGTTGTTTTATAAGGACCAGGTCATTGACATGGTACTGAGGTTCTATAGCCTTTTCATTATGCTTACTTACTCTTTCTTATGATTTTTCAATTAATTTTTTAGAAACTATTTTTTGATTTATTTCATAATCAATACTCGGTTGTTCAGGCCAATTAAAAAATTTAATTAGAGGTTCTCCTATAAATGATTTACCTACAACTTCTAAAGGTGTCAACCCAATCAGTAGGTGTGGTAATTCATTTAGTATGAGTTCAAAGTCCTTAATTTTTGTTGCCCACAAAGTATGTTTCTCATGACAGTAAGTACATCATAGTTTTCCAGTTTCCTTCATACTCGTTAACATGGGTTTGACAATGGGTTATAATTGGATATTAATACCTGACAAATACCTTCCCATGTTAGGAATTCCTTAATTTCATTACTCACGAATTGTGGTCCATTATCCGTAAGTAATCATTTTGGTTTCGTACTTCCAGAAAGTATTGCTGTAAACAGTGTATAACTGTTTGGGTATTTGCTGTTTTAATGAGATAAAGTTTAACCTATTTTGATGAGCATTCTATGATGACCAAAATGTATGATACTCCTCGCTTTCCTTTTAGAAATGGTCAAAAAAAAAAAAAAAAAAAAAAATGTCGCTGTGAGATTGTGCAATGACTTAGGAATAATAAGATACATTTTCTATTTCACATGAGTATTATTCTCTTTCACTTTCTGGCAAATTTCACAAGTTCTTATCAGAGATGCTATTCTATGCCCTAGCTTCATAAAATAATAAAATTTATTCTTATGGGCTATACACTTTTTGATTCGGAAGTGTCCATATCCTGTATGAACATATCACACAAATGCATCTTCCATTACCTTCGCAATACACAAGCGCCGATGTTGTGATGTTACAATGTCTCTCCAGGTATGACCTATAATTTTACATTTTCCTACTTTATTAGGAGGTAATGGGTTCCAAATACGCATAGAGAATATTTCTTGTAAAACAGGGATCATGATGGATATTTTCTGTTATTCTTTGCGCCATTTCCTTTACTCTGATGTTGGGATATTCTGCTGACATAAAATTAATGGCAAAAAAATGCCAGTTCCTTCCATACGTTTTAATTCTTCCATTCCTATGGGTAACCTTGATAAAGCATTGGTTACAATACTCTCAGAACCTTTTATGTATTGTATTCTAATATCATATTCCTGTAAGAAGAGTGTCCATCTCATTAACCTACTGTGCAGTTATTGGCTAGTTTTAGAAAGGATAAGTCTTGCTGATGTTTATAAATGTGGACTTCTGTTCCTCCTACTAGTGTTTGAAATTTTTGAATACTCCATACAATTGCCAATAGTTCTTTTTTGGTAGCTGTATAATTTAGTTTATGCTTATTTAGGGCTACGACTTGCAAAAGCTATGGTTCTGTGTTTTACATTATTTGGATCCCACACTCCTTGGAAAAGTTTGGCAGCAATACTGTAATCAGATGCATCTGTCAAGATTTTAAACAGTTTGCCCACCACAGGATGATGTAATATGGGTGATCCAACAAGCGCTCTTTTAACGTTTTCAAACACATCATTTTCACCTTGATCCCAAATCCACGGTACTCCATTTCTTAGTAAACAGAAAATTCTTGGGTCATTTAGTTCTTGCCCTTGTACGTACCATCTATAGTATCTGGCCATACCTATAAATCCTTTTAATTGTCTTACATTTTGGGGTGTGGATATTCTTTGATAGCTTTTACGCATTCTGGGTCTGATCTAATCCCCTATGCCCTTACAATGTGACCTAAGAACGTAAGTTCTTGGCACTGAAAGTATGATTTAGACAATTTCATTGTAATACCTTTCTCTTTAAATTTTTTCCGTCTTGCACAAAGTTAAACAATGTTCTTCCAAAGTAGCTGATATTATCAGGATATATACTACATATATTAGCAAGTCCTTTAATAACTCTCCTTAGTGCCTCATATAACACATGTATAAATATGGACACAGAGATATTAAGTCCAAATGGCAATACATTAAAATGGTATGATTTACCATAAGACAAAAATGCTGTATACTTTTTGGATTCAGGATGTAACTTAATTTGCCAATATCCCACAGTCAAATCCATCGTGATAAAGAACCTTGCCTTTTCTAATCTGGATAACAATTCATGAGTATTAATTAGTTGGTCTCTCTTGGTCTCTATATGTCTATTCAATGTACGAATGTCTAACACTAATCATACCCCACCTGTAGCTTTTTTAACCACGACCAGAGGATTGTTTATTATTCTGGAACTTCAATCTATAATATTGCTATCAATCATTTACTGATTTCATCCCTAACTGCTTCTTTCAAACTTACAGATATTGGATATGGTTTGCAAAAGAATGGGGTGTCATCCTTGATTTTAAATTTACAGATGTAGTCACTGATGTTACCTGGAAGATTGGAAAATACTACTTCATACTCCATTAGAATTTTATATAAATCTTGTCATTGTTGACTGGGCAATGTTAGGGGCTCGTTAACTTTGTCTTGTATATCAGTTCAGTGTGATACATGATTACGTTATTGATCTTTGGTGGCAATTGTGCATTAGCCCTTAATCGCAAGCACTGACACCCAGTTGTTTCTTTTCCAATGTAGTAATCTGTCACAAATGGTATCCAACATCTCCTGTCCCCTTTACCAAAACAAAGAAGATTTTCATCAATGTTTAAGATAACTTTAAACTCTAATAACCAATCTGAACCCAATAATAAGTGTCTATTAAAAATTTTTCTACTATAAACAGCATTTGACAGAAGAACATATTTCCAATACTACAGTTCACTTGGGTTTCGTATTTCACAATTTTACTTTTTGTTCTTGTTATTCTGACTATGTAAACTCCAGTTACTGTCAATAGCAGTAAGTGCTGCTTAGTCTTTAATGAATTAAAGAATGCGTTGGAGATGAGTGATACCACACTCCCTTAATCTATAGATATGTTAACTCAGAATTTTCTACAGTTCCTGCTATTATAGTTTGTGGGTTATAAGTAGCTAAGCTTTGTTCTTCAAGCAGCAACCATTCCTTTGTGGGTATTTTGTGGGTAAAGTTAACATACTTATATGGAACAAGGCCTCCTAATGTATCTCCATGACCTGGGCCCCGGCCCTGGATCCAAATCAAACTACGTTTTCCTCATTACTACTAATTACAGTCTGGTTACCGAAATGAGATATCACATCACCATTTTGTGTTCTATTGTTACTTGGTACAAATTCCTGAGCAGTCACTGGACCTAAATTTGAAGGTGGATGCGTTTTCTGATAATTGTCATCATACTTTTTCTTATTGCATTGGTGACTCTTGCTAAGTTAGTCTCATGTTTCTTAAAATTATTCCCACTACTTCTTTTGTAGTTCGGACTTTCACTTTTGTGTAAGTTTTCATTGCAGTCCTTATTTAATGCACCAAGGGCATCAACAAAAGATAGCAACTTCTCTACTGTTTTCCAACCACTACATAAAATATCTTTCCTCGCATTGCTCGGTAATTGTCTACTTAAAATTCCCACTAATCCTTCCTCTTCCATCAGCTTATCTAAATACTTTGACTGTGTTAGATGCCAATCAAAATACTTCCTCATAGTACCACATGTGTTATTGTAATTTTCTGGGTCCTATAGATCAGATATTAATTTTTCCTGGGTACTTGCAGACCGATACGTCTCTTTTGGAAATCTGCTCAAGAAGAAAAGTTCTCAATATTTACAGTCCCCCATTCTGTGGCTTCCCCTAAAAGGTAACCCACAGCAAATTCTATCCTTTTAGAATCTTCCCAATTTTTCGGTAAAGCTCAGTTAAACCTTTTCAAGAAATGTGTCAGATGTACATCTCCATCGGGCTTGAATTTAGGGAATTGTCTGGATAACCCCAAATTAGCTCCTTTCTACATTGTCTACTCATGTACTTACACCTTGTTGTTGTTGTGGTCTTCAGTCCTGAGACTGGTTTGATGCAGCTCTCCAAGTAAAGCTGCATGCCCTCGGGAAAAATTACGGCTGTAGTTTCCCCTTGCTTTCAGCCGTTCGCAGTACCAGCACAGCAAGGCCGTTTTGGTTATTGTTACAAGGCCAGATCAGTCAATCATCCAGACTGTTGCCCTTGCAACTACTGAAAAGGCTGCTGCCCCTCTTCAGGAACCACACGTTTGTCTGGCCTCTCAACAGATACCCCTCCGTTGTGGTTGCACCTACGGTACGGCTATCTGTATCGCTGAGGCACGCAAGCCTCCCCACCAACGGCAAGGTCCATGGTTCATGGGGTGGGGGGGGGGGGGGGGTACTTACAACTGTAATTTGCAATTGAATGACAGGCATTAATTTGTTCAGCTTACCTGCATTCTCTTTTAAAGTATTTAATCCCTGCTTTACAGCATTAAACTTAACATTACATACATTTTCAAAGGATCCTAACTTTTCATTGAGTTTGGATTCTACAGTATTACAGCTGTCTTCAATGTCAAATTCTGACTTTTTTGTTGGATCTAGGAAATTGCCATTTTGTTTCTGACTAAGGTCAGTAAACATTTGATTTGCATGACTGGTCAAGGAACTAGTCAATTCATTCTTTAAATCTTTTTTTAAAATTATCTACTTTATTATTCAATGCATCGAATTCAGTCTTCACAGCACCCATGCCTTTGCTTAGATTACTAAATTCTTTACTTTGTGAATCGAACTTGGCATTTAACAAACCCAAAGTTTCACTCTGAGCCTTCAATTGAGCATTTAATTGAGTACTTAAAGCTTCACTCTGGGCATCTAATTGAGAACTCATTTAGCCTAATTCTTTCCAGAGAGTCTCATTGTGAGAGGCTGAAAGTGCACTTTGGGCTTTGATTAGATATACTAACTCTGACCAGTCAGGCATTTCTTTGCCGACTTTGATAGCCATGGCTGGTTCTTGGGTTTCCTTGACTTGTTCAATGTTATTCATTTTCTTGCAAGCTTTAGATCTTGTAAGCATTTAACTAACTTTAAGTATGATAACTACACTAAAAAGATCACTGAACAGTTTGTACCACTTTGTACTAAAAGAATAAAGCTCTGTTTTACGCTCACCTGGCAGAGAATTTGTGCTGCGTTCGTGAGCAGATGTGGAGGCAGGTCAGCACTGGTGAACAGCAACTGGTGCTGGCAGGTCACATGTTGGTTTTTGTGTCTGCGTCCTCACCATGTGTGTGAGAGTTCTACAGTCTCTAATGTTTTTTGGGTGACAAGGGACAGTGTGGTACTGAGGTGCAAGACTCACACGTCTCTTGCAGTTGACTTACATATTGTGTGCAGCCAATCTTCTTCTCTGGGTAATCAGCTACGTCGATCTCCCAAAAGCTTCTTCTCCAAAGACTATAGTGGGTTACAGGAATTTATTAAGCTACTTCTGTATTCTTGAAATAATTTGTGTACTTGTGGAACACTTTCAGATCATTCATGGTATATTTTCAACTGTCAACACAAAGTAACATTTACTCCTTTTCACATAATTAAGTAAGCTCATACAAGTCAACTGGTATCTTTAAACATCAGACTCAATAAACACTAGTACACTATCATATGTTGTAACAATCCAATAATTTATGAACATCACATGTGTCCAGTCTCATGCAGAGCTAAGCTGTGAAGTAAGTTAAAAGTCTCTAATTTCAAGTGAGTCCAATGTGTGAATGTGCATAGAAATCTCTATTCAATTGTTCATTAGTCTTTTTTACAATGACCACAGACACTAACATGTCAAAGAATACTACATAATTATTCCCTGAGTTTTCATCACGTCTTCTGTGGTGCTGGCGGCAAACACTTGCTGTTGTCAGTGACTCACCCCTCTTACAGTCTTCTAATAACAAACCTCCAACCTGAACATAGAAACAGGTGGATCGGTAGAAACTTTCTCACTCTCCCGCACTCACACCTAAAATATTGGGCATTCGAGACGGTGGGTGGCTGAGTGTTTCTAGAATTTACACCAAAATTCCCGTTAGCTCAAACACGCGATATTTTATACAAATTAATTATGTACAATAATCTCTCACAAGATAATCCTTTATCATTTAACAGTACATCTCTTTCTACTAATAACTGTGCATATTTTACCACAATTATAAAACTTGAACCTTTCAATTTATGTTGGAGTTAGCTGTGTTCACTCTCCAAAAATTTGTGAGTACCAAATTTTTGTTTTTTATGCCTCTTCCAGTTGTAAATTCCAGGTATACATAACTCATGAATACTCTACTGCTTTGTTCTTACTTCCTGTACTACTTTTCCTAAGTATGTACTTATTTGTTACTTATTGTAATCTGGAGGAACTCTGGATAGAATAAAAGTGTTCCCTTCTTCTGACACTTGTAAATCTAAAACATAATAAGGCTATTGATGCATAGAATTCAAACTTACCAGACTATTTCCTTTAAACATGTGACTTCTGTTACGATACTGTCCCTTTTCCCTTTTAGTAACAGTACCTATATCTTACATGGGTTGATCGTAGGAGTACCCTTTCTCCTTCCGTTTTGGTAGGTACGCCCCTTTTTTATTCCTATCCTCCTATGGTACAGATCAATCCTCTTCTTGGTGCCCCTTTCCACTCAGTATAGGTCAGCCTTTCATAGGTCTGCCTATCTGCCCTTTTTCTCATCCAATAAATGTCGAGTGTGCCCTCTGTATCCTTCTTGAGCAGGCCTCCTGGTTCGTTGCTCTTGCATACATCTTTATGAATACTATTCTTAAATATTATCTGGTAAAATTACAAATCTACTTTACACCTTAACTCCACTTTCCAATACTCCCTGTAATACCCTAGAGTCCTCTTTCACTCCTCACTTCTACTATATAGACAGATATCATGCCCACATGTGGTAGATGCTATGTCTACCTGTATTTACCAACTCCCAGTAGATACTATGCCTTTTCTCAAGGGACTAGCACAGCATGTGCATTGATTGTTATTCTCCTGTCTTTATATACATGTAAATATATATACGAGAGTGACAAAAAATAACGATGCAGAACCTTCACATATCAACAATGTAATATGTGCATCTACTCAGATGTGGATATATCTGTATTCCCCTACATCCCTTGGCAGTTCTGACATCACTTCAGCTTTCTAATTCGTAATTCTCCTGTTTGTGTTTAAGTGTGTCTTTGTGTGTATGTATATGTGTGTTTGTGTATCCTCATTCTTCGGACTACTTATTGAAATAAATTGAAGGTTATTGGAAGCCACGGAAAATAAGAAGGACTTCAGTGATAGAAGGAGTATATTCATATGGAAAGAGGGAAAGATAGACCGGTACTCAAATGAGAAATAAGAAAGGAAAAAGTAGAAGTGGTTGCTAAGAGCAAAGAAGTGAAAGAAGATAGCC
This sequence comes from Schistocerca piceifrons, assembly GCF_021461385.2. Classification (NCBI taxonomy): domain Eukaryota; kingdom Metazoa; phylum Arthropoda; class Insecta; order Orthoptera; family Acrididae; genus Schistocerca; species Schistocerca piceifrons. The sequence continues at coordinate 1,107,627,420 of NC_060139.1, forward strand.
GCAAAGACAGGAAAACCCTTCCCACCTCCCTTCCCCAGGATCCCTACTTCGCCGGCACTTGAGTGAGAAGCCAGAAGAGGTACGATGTTAAACGTCTCCTACAGAACGGACATTCTCACCATCACCTTTGACTCCCCTGAAGAAAAATCTTAGCACCTATGGAACGGCAAATGGTGAAGAATCAGTTACACTTGTCTGCGAGGGTTGTCTGAAAGGTGGGTTGTGTGATTAGTGTTAGTCTTGCTTGTACTTACACTACCGACCCCTTCCAAAACTGATACAAACCCAGCCATTTACATTACATCTCACAGAAGGTATAAAATATTCTATAAAAATATAAAATTATACACTACAGTCAAATAGTTGTTTAGCCAATCACTTTACACTATATTTTATACACACATAAAATATTTTGTTCAATTTATGTCTTCTAGATGTCACTCTGCTTGAATAGTATCATGATATTATCTTTATACTAGTACTATATCCTATTTGTTTCATTCCATGTTTAGAGATCACTGTTTATCCTTGATTCTCTTAAAGAGGTCTCCATCTTGTAGTCATATCCAGTTTCCTACTTACTAACATTATAGGATAGTTTAAGAATTCAAGAACAGATTTGAGAGTAGTTGAAGAATTGAAGAGAATTTGGTGCAGGAAAACTAAGTTTGAAGAAACACCAAAAAGAACTAGGGATCCAATGGTCGTCACTCCACCCATTAACATCTCTGGGAGATTGTCTTTTACATTGTATTTTCCTTTTTCTGATCCTATTATAGGATCTACTTCAACTAAGGCTTTTGGATGTACCACCGTTTGCACTCAGAAAGGTCCCTCATACTTTTGAAAAAAATTGTGTGTTCCTTTCTTCAGGGCAGAGCTCTGAAGGTGATATTTTACTAGGACTAGGTCATTAACTTTATACTTAGGTTCAACAGCCTTCTTGTTATATTTACTCACTAGTTATTGTGCTTTTTCAATCAAGTTCTTTGAAACTATTGTTTGATTAAGTTGGTAATCAACAGTAGGTTGCCCAGACCAAGTAAAACATTTAATACATATTACTTCCACAGGTCTTAATCCAGTTGATAAATGTGGCAATTCATTTAAAATAAGCTCAAAGTCATTAACTTTCATTGCCCATGAAGTATGTTTTTCATGGCTGTATGTACGACATAGTTTCCCACTTTCTTTCATAAGCCTTTCACATGGGTTAGAAGACGGATTATAGTTGGAGGTTAATACCTAACTAATATCTTCCAATGCTAAGAATTCTTTAAAGTCATTATTAACAAATTGTGCTCCATTATTAGAGAAGAATCATTTTGGTTTGCGCACCTCGAGAAAGTATTGTTGCAGACAGTGTATCACTGTTGGTGTATTTGCTTTATTAATAGGATACAACTTAACATACTTAGACCAACATTCTATGAAGACAAAAATGTATGACACTCGTCCCTTTCCTTTTGGAACTGGTTGGAAGAAATCCGTTGTTGTAAGATCGTGTAGTGCCTTAGGAATGATTGGAAACATTTTGTATCTAACATGATGGTTACTCCCTTTTACTTTCTGACTGGTTTCACAAGTTCTAATTAAAGATGCTATCTTATGTCCCAACTTTTTAAAATAATAGAACTTGTTCATGTGGGGTAAGCGCTTTTTTATTACAAAGTGTCCATACCCTGTATGGACATACCACACAATTTCGTCCTCCATCAACTTGGGATGCATAAACGCCACCATTGAGATTTTATGCTGTCTCTCCAAAATAAATTTTGCCTTATATTTTTCCATTTCTCTGCTTGATTAGGAGGTAAAGATTTTCTATTAGACGTAGCATGTATTTCAGTAAAGTAGGAATCATGATGGATAGTGTCAGTTATTCTGTGAGCCATTTCTTGTGCCCTGTTGTGCGGATATTCTATTGTCATAAAATTAATCACAAAAATTACACCACGTCCTTCTGTACATTTTAAGTCTTTCATATCTACAGGTAATCTAGACAAAGTGTCAGGTACAATATTTTCAGAACCTTTTACATAATGTATTTTAATGTCGGATTCCTGTAGGAACAACAACCACCACATTAATCTACTATGGAATAAGCGACTACTCATTAAAAAAAGGTAGAGCTTGATGATCAACATATACATGGATCTCTGACCCCCATACTAACTTTTGTAATTTTTGGATACTCCATACTACTGGTAACAGTTCTATCTCTGTAGCTGTATAGTTTAATTCATGTTTGTTAAGACTTCGGCAAGCAAAAGCTATAGATCTGTGATTTGAACTTTCTAGACCCCATTCTCCTTGAAAAAGTCCCATTGTTATACCATAGTCAGATGCATCTGTAGAAATTTTTAATGGCTCACCCATAACTGGATGGTTTAGTATAGGGGATTCGACCAGTGTTTTTTTTTCACATTTTCAAATGCATCATTAGCCTCTTGGTCCCAAACCCATGGTATTCCCTTCCTTTATAAACGTGAAAGTCTTTGGTCGTTCAGCTGGCCATTCCAATAAATCCCTTTCAATTGTCTTATGTTTCTAGGGCGTAGACACTTCTTGTTGGCCTTTATATGTTCCGGATCGGGCTACTCCTACAATGTGCTGTAAAAACTTAAGCTCTTGCCTCACAAAATGCGATTTAGATAATTTTTCCTTTTCTTTAAATTTTTTCAGGGTTTTCCTTAAGGTTTTACAATGTTCTTTCCATGTAGCAGAGATTATAAGGATATCATCCACATATATTATTAAATCCCTTAACAATTCCCTTCCTAACACCTTGTCCAGTGTGTGTATAAACACGGATACCGAGATATTTAGTCCAAACAGTAACACATTAAAATGATATGATTTCCCATCAAATAGAAATGCTGTATACTTCTTTGAATCAGAATGTAACTGAATCTGCCAATACCTGGTAGTCAGGTCCATCCTTCTGAAATATTGTGCTTTCTCAAATTTGGACAGTAATTCACTGTTGTTAATTGGTCTGTCTTGTTCCGTCTCTATATGCTTATTCAAAGTGCATGCATCCAGCACTAACCACACATCTCCTGTAGCCTTTTTTGCCACTACTAAAGGCTTATTCATAACACTTGCACTACATTCTACTATTTTATTGTTGATCATCTTATCTCTTTCTTCTTTAACCACTTTCTTCAGGCTTACTGTTATCTGATGGGGTCTACAAAAAAATGGAGTATTATCTTTGATCTTAAATTTACAACATAGTCACTAATACTACCTAGACTATCAGAAAATACCATTTCATATTCCAATAGAATTTTAGATAAATCCAATTTTTGGTCATTGTTTAACACTGGGGATTCATTTGCTTTATTTTGTATGTTAGCTCGGTGTGATGCATGACTTAAGTTTTCAATCTCTGGTGACAATTGCTCTGTCGCTGTTAATCATAAATGCTGATTCTCAGTTATTTGTTTACCATTATAGTCATCCATCACAAACTTTACACAGTACCTGTCGCCACCTATTCCAAAATAAGGAAAATTCTCCTCAAAATTGAATATGATGATAAATTTTGATAGCCAATCTATGCCAAATAATACGTCTCTATTGATATTTTCCACTATTAAAAATGTCTGATGAAATGGGACATTCCCCATGATTCAGTTCACCTGGGTCTCGTGTTTAACAACATTACTTTTGGTTCCAGTAATGCCTACTACATACACTCCTGTTACCAGTAATAGCAGTAAGTTATGTTTAGTTCATAATGTATTAAAGAAACCACATGAAATAAGTGACACTTCACTACCAGAATCAATAAATGTGTTAACTTCAAAATCTTCTACCTTTCCAACTGTAATTGGTTGTGGATTAACAGTAGTTAAACTAGCTTCTTCTAGCAACAATCATTCTTTGGTCAGCACTTTATGCATAGAGCTAACATATTTATTACAAGCTAGGCTTCCTAATATATTCTACGACAGGATATTACATTTCCACTTTGTACTCTATTGCTACTAGGTACAAATTCCTGGGACATTACTGGGCTTATTTTCGAAGGTGGATGTTTCTTTTGATAACTTTTCGTTACTGCTATTCAGACTACACCAGTGTACTGTAGCTAGATTAGCCTCATGTCTCTTAAAATTACTATTAGTACTATTGTTACTTCTTCAGAAATTCTGACTTTCACTTTGATGTATATTCTCATTCCTGTCTTTGTTTAGGGCATCAAATGCGTCTACAAATGATAACAATTCTTCTATGGTCTTCCACCCACTACATAGTATATCCTTACTAACTAACCCCTCTTCCTCCACAGGTTTATCTAAATACTTTTCCCATGTCAGATGCCAGTCAAAATACCTTCTCACCATTCCCCACATACTGTTATAATACTTTGGGTCCCACAAATCAGATAATAATTTTTGTTGGGCACTCGCTGACCGATATACTTCTCCTTATGCTTTTTCTGGAAGTCAGCCCAACACGAAAAATTCTTAATGTTCACAATGCCCCATTCTGAAACTTCTCCTAAAAGGTACCTTACCATGAATTCTATCTTTTTTGAGTCTTCCCAGTTTTTCGGGAAGGCTTGGTTAAAACGTTTCAGAAAATGAGTTGGGTGTATGTCCCCATCTGGCTTAAATTTTGGAAACTGCCTGGATAGTCCAGAATTTGCTCCCCATTGTAGGTCAGTTATCGCCTCACTGGTTAACACAATGTTAGAAGAAGTCACTTTTTTGTCTACCTTATCCTGGATAAGTTTGAATACTTTCCATAAACTACCTATGCCTTTCTTCCAAAGCTAAATATGAAGAAACATTGATATGGGTTACACTCTCGGCCAATTTTTGTCTATTATTTCTTCTACTTGTTCCTCCAGACTGCTTATGTTTAAGGTATCTGATGTTGCTAGTTTCGCTTTAAAATCCCTTTCCACAGTATCAACCCGAGTGTTGGCACCTACAGTTTGCGATTGTACAAAAGGAATTAACTTATCCTGTTTTTCAATACTCTCCTTCAGGCTGTGCAACCTCTGATTTACAACATCGAAGGTAACACTGCATATGCTTTGAAATGATCCTAATTTTTTGACAAGTTCTGTTTCTACAATGTTACATTTATCTTCAATGACATATTCTAATTTTTTAGTTAAATCTTGAAATTGCTCATCCTGTCTCTGGTTAAATTCAGTAAATAGTTGATTAATGTGAGTATTCAAAAAACTACTGAGTTCACTCTTTAAATCTAACTTCAGATTTTCTACCTTATCATTTAAAGAGTCAAATGCAGTCTTTAATAAATCTATATTTGCCGCTTGATTGTTCAAGGTTTCATTCTGACCATTTAAACTAGAATGTACTAAACCTATTTGTCTCCTTAGAGCTTCATTCTAAGCATTTAATTTTTCACTTAAAGTTACACTTTGTGCTTTTAGTTTTTCACTTAAATTCACACTCAGTTCATCTCTCGAGGAAGCATTTTGAGCATATGACTCTGTTCTTAAAGTCCCGGAAGAGGTTCGAGTCCTCCCTCAGGCATGGGTGTGTGTGTTTGTCCTTAGGATAATTTAGGTTAATTAGTGTGTAAGTTTAGGGACTGGTGACCTTAGCAGTTAAGTCCCATAAGATATCACACACATTTGAACATTTTCTGTCCTTAAGGAAGCAATTTGAGTGTTTACAGCTGCTGAATCTGCATGCTGGGCTTTGATTAAATTCACTATTTGAGACAAGTATGGCCTTTCCCTATTCACCTTAATGGTCATGGTTGGTTCTGAAGTTTTTGCTGTTCTTGATCCATAATTTTATTGATCTTAGACCTAGTAATCATCTAAGAGAAAATTCACCCCTGAGTACAATAACTGTTATATATCATTCAACCGTCCCCTCATTTTACCAAATAATTACTGCTTTTCGCTCACCCAGCATAGAATTCTAGCTGCGTTGGTGAGTGAATGTGTAATCAGCACCGGTGGACAGCACTGGCAGCGGTGTTGAATGTTGGTTTCAGCATCGCATCAGCAAGCAGACGCAGAGTCGACACCTGTGAGCAGCATCTGTTGCAGTCGGCTAGTGAAGTGGCTGGTTACTGCGTCGGTGTCAGCGTGAGGTATGTGTGTGATGACTGCGTACTCTCCACACCCAATCTTCTTAGTCAAAAAGTTGAGGTCTTGTCTCTATTATTTTCTCACATCATTTGCTGTGTTGCACTTGTAACTTTCTTCCATTGGTTTGTTGGACTCAGTACGGTTACTGGAAACAGTTCTTGTAACTTGCTAGGCCTGGTTGCTATGGCAACACATAATATCTTCTTTCCATTTCTGTCTTGAAATTCCTGTTTTCTTTTGGTCCTGTCACTTGGGTTGCCACGTTCTATCATTTTTTGACAACAGACAATAATATCTTCTTTTTTCTGTAATCTATTGATCACTTATATGAACTTTAGTGTCAACATACCTGTTGTTTAATGATGTACTAGAACTGCCATGCAGAACATAATTCTCTTCTTAGACATATAAATATCTTTGTCATCTAACTCGTATCTTGAGCTTTAGAAATAATTAAGTACATTGAGACATAAGAGTTGGCTTAAAAACCATATGAAAATATGAACATGCATCTTGACTTCTCCAAGTCCAAGAAATGAATTAAGATAAAATTCTCTAGTCTCAAGTGAGTCCAGTACATGAATGTGCATAGAAATTGATATTCAATTGGTCATTAGTTTTTTTTTACAATCACCACAGACACTAAATGTCAAAGAATACTACATAATTATTCCCTGTGTTTTCATTACATCTTCCGTGGTGCTGGTGGCAAACACTTGTCATTGTCAGTGACTCACCCCTCTTACAGTCTTCTAACAACAAACTGCCAACCTGCACATAGAAACAAATGGATTGGTAGAAGCGATCTCACTCTCCCATGCTCATACCTAAAATATTGGGTGTTCGAGATGGTGGAAGGCTGAGTTTTTCTAGAATTTACACTGAAATTATTGAGGCACTACAACTCCCCACACCGGTTCTTCTTAATTGAAGTGTTATAGTCGTATTTCTTCTTAGAGAAACACACTGGGATCTTCTTCTCTATTTCTCAATTCAAAATTATGCTCCTTTAAATACTTTAGCACGTTCCATTGTCTCAGAGTAAATTCTCTGTCGTATTTGGTTTAATTACTATGGCAACATACAACAGCTTCTTTCCTCATTTTTTCCTGTTATTTCTGTCCTTCCTCACTGGTTGCCATGTTCTAACAGTTTGGACGACTAAAAGTGTATGTATGCAAACTTCCACTCCTCTTACAAGATGACTTACTTGTTATCCACAGCTGATCTTCTTCACTGGCTTCTGGAATCTCTTTAAACTTCTTCTCCAAAGAGGGATGACAGGAATATTGAAAATTCTCCCTCTAATTGTGAAATAAGTTGATACTCGAAGATTACTTTTCATCAACTAACGCTATATTACAATTTCATACAGAACAGAATTCTCACTTCTCACGTAAACATCTGACTTCTTGTAAGTCACTCGTATCATCTCACATCAGAAACAAAGTTAATTACATTTGCAAATGAGTTGGCTTAAGAACCATGACTCTATCACAGGATTCATAAAATATGTCTTGCCTCTAGCAAGGCTGGAATAATAGTTTTTTTTAAGAATTCTCTCTCCATTGTTCTTTTTTCACTACAATAGCCACTGACACTATTATCACAGAATTACATAAAGAATCCATGGTCCTCTCGTACCCACTTCCACTAAAACTTCCATGGATTCCCCGACAGATACTTGTTGGTGCCGTTCGACCACTGCATCTACGTTCTTCTCGCAACTGAATTTCAAACCTGCACACACAAACATGCGACGTGCAGTAGGTAGGATTCTATCATCCCACACTCACATCTAAAATATCGTGTTTTCGAGATGGTAGAAGGCCGAGTGGTTCTAGAATTTACACCAAAATTCTTGAATCACTACAGCAGGTATGTCAGATAAGGGTAATACCATTGCAAAGAAGTTAGTAACTGATTGTAAGTTATACACGGATGTAGTAGAAATGGCTATTCAGAAAAAAGAAAATGAAACAGTGGACAAGGTAAACATTAACCTACAAGCCATGGAAAATAGGATTCGCACTCTTTTAGAAGAAAATATTACCAGAACTTGAAATATGCATGTAAGTAATACACAGACTGCAGTGAACAAATCGCAACCTGTTGGTATTTATCCACAAATTGTCATGAGACCCACAGCAGGTACCAGTGACAGTTGTAGAGTGTAAAATATAAACATACTCACAACTCCAATACCTGAACAATTACCAACCAGAATTAGAGGTTACTACAATATCATCATAAATATGACCGAATATGCCACATGTCTGTCAACTGTTTTTGCAGATGAAGGTTTGCTGAGACATCAACAGTTTCCTACTGTAACTACCGAAGGTAAAAGAATGAATCCGATAGTATTTATTAGTGCTTTTCATCATGTATTTCCACCAAACAGGACGGAAGCACAGAAAATCAGATTTGTCATGGGATATATGCAAGGTTATGTTCTTTTATGGGCAACTGATGAAGCCGAACGTGCAATACTTATATCCAATTTGAATGAGTTTTCCTTGACAAATACTGGTCTGAGGCAGTGCAAGAAAGACTCAGATGCACGATTTTCAACACCGCACCACTCAATGGCAAATACGGTAGCCTATGTGGATACTTTGGAAAATACATGAACAAGACACACTACTGGACAAACTCAATATCACAGGTAGATGTGTTAAAATGTTTGAAAAGTGGTTTACCATCACACAGAAAAATTAGTCACAATGCCAGAGCACGACCCTGAATATTTTCTGTCATTGCTTGATTCTGTCCATTTAATCTGTGAGGAAACACCTGTACCCAATTGAGCAACAGAAAAACAGACACAACAACAACATAGTTATGTAAGTCAGTCAGTAAAACGTGATCTAAACACACAGCAATGATGGTACACACAACAGCAAAGTTACATACCCAGAGGTAACAAGTACGATAACAGGAACGGGGAAAACAAAATATTTAAAAGACATTTTCAAGACATCAGCTGTAATTTCAATGCATGAGTGAATTACGATCCAGCATCACAAGGCCGTGTGCCGAACATGAACAGAAACAGTCAGCCGTAACAGTGGATAACACGCAGCAACAATGCTATGCCTTACGTTATACTGCAGCCAACCTTTGGACAGCAAAATAATGGCACAGCAGCTGATGACACAAAATGGTGAAGTACCCACACAGTGCAACTAACTGAAATTACTCCAGGTAATGAATTAAGTCACACTACACTGTTGGAAACACCAACTGGTCATAGTTAGGTCCCAGGCTATTGACCTCTTCTCAAAGGCTGGTGGACTTGCTTGTTCCAGATATGGGAAGAATAAGGTAAAGATTTCAGTTTCGAGATAATTTGTATTAAAGGAAGTAAGAATGTTACTGCAGATGCCTTGTATAGGTTACTACAAGGTTTAGAGGAATTTGGTGAGTTAACAGAGCAAGATACAGAACTCACAATGTTATTGATACAAGGTACAACACAACAGTCTGATTACCATAAGTTTTGTAAGCAAATGAAAATTATACAACAGCAAGATCGCAGTTGGAGTAAAGTCATGCAAAAGCTTAAGGAGGATGAAGATGGAAAGGTAAGTAAATGGTATCAGGAGTACAAGGATGTTTTGTTTCATAGAAAACATGAAACATCTGATCAATGATGTGTGTGTATTCCTGAAGATTATGTCAGCGAATTTATAAGGCACACACATCTAATATGGGGACATTATGGAGTCGGCAAATGTACTGAAAAAATTGCAACACTTGGTTATTTTCCAAATTTTAGAAGGCAAGTCCTACAAATTTAAGAAAACGTTCAGTATGTCAAAAATCAAAACAGTCCACTGTTTCAAAATATACTGAGCTACACCCAATACTCACAAAAACCTGTCTGGATTTAGTATCGCTGGACATAGATGAACCATATCCAAGATGTAGAGGAGGAGGAAGATATGTAGTATCACTATATGATATTTTCTTGAAACATATCAAAATGTATGCCATTAAAAATGCAACAGCCACAAATTTCAGGAAAAGAATTCAGGGAGACTATTTGGGAAGAGTAGGTAAACCAAAGGTACTACTAACTGATAATGCTTCATATTTCATTGGGCAAAAGTGAAAACAATTTATGACCTCACCCAGAAGCAAGCCCAATTGAACGAGTCTTTAAAGAATTAACCGGTTTATTAGGGCATACACCCCTCGCAAACATAGTCAATGGGTAGAATACGTAACTCCTTTCATGCAAGCTGTCAATAACCTTCCACATTCTTCAACAGGTTTCAAACCTAACAAATTGATGTTCCAGACAAAACAAACAAATGAGTGGGAGTCGCCCATACCAAAGGTACCCACTACAGAAATAACACTACAAGACAAAATCAAACAAGCCATGGTTACACTAGAAAATGGGGCCGAGTATAGAAAGAAAGTTTATAATAAGAAACTGAAATGTGTTACACCATTTTTTGAAGGGCAACAAGTCCTCTTAAGTACGCACCCTAAATTAACAAAATTTGGCAAACTGAATTAAAAGTGGCAATTACTCTATTCAGGACCATATATAATTTCCAAAATACCATACCCTGAGACGTACAGATTAGTCTATGAGAAAACAGAGAGAGACAAGGGTCTCCACCCTCACAAAGATATAAAAGCTAGTATAGAATGATGAAGCTAGGTAACATTTTTTCTTTCTATCACAGTATAATTATACATAGTATACATAACTTTAAGTGTGATTTTTATTCTGGAGTGTATTATAAGATAAAGTAATGTGTATAGGCATAAGTAATTCTTTTGTTTTGTACACATAGGCATAAAATTGACAGCAATAACAAGTACTACACCGCTTCATGCAAAGTGAAGGTGTAAACAAAATTAGCTTATGGCTCAGCTACCCATGCTCAATAATACACGCTGAGGTCAGTAATAGGAGAGGAGACATTGACCTATTGCACATGCACGACAGACTGGCAGAAGGTGCAACTAAATAGGAATGCAATATGGACAAGTACTTAACTTAAATACAAAGTAAACAGAAATACTACACAATTACATCTATTGTCTTAGAATTAAGGAACATATTGATAAAAATACAAAGATGAGGTGACTTACCGAACAAAAACGCTGGCAGGTCGATAGACACACAAACAAACACAAACATACACACAAAATTCAAACTTTCGCAACAAATTGTTGCCTCATCAGGAAAGAGGGAAGGAGAGGGGAAGACGAAAGGAAGTGGGTTTTAAAGGAGAGGGTAAGGAGTCATTCCAATCCCGGGAGCGGAAAGACTTACCTTAGGGGGAAAAAAGGACAGGTATCCAGATTACGGTAAAAAGGAGAAGGTGAATTCAAAGTGAAACCAAAGTGAAACTACTGGCAAAAACAGAAAGAGGAAAATAAGATGACAGAAAAGATTTCGAAATGCAACAGTGACAATAACAAACGTAATTGTTGGATTCAAATTAATGATATCAATATAATGGAAGGAAACATTCCACGTGGGAAAAATTATATATAAATACAAAGATGAGGTGACTTACCGAACAAAAACGCTGGCAGGTCGATAGACACACAAACAAACACAAACATACACACAAAATTCAAACTTTCGCAACAAATTGTTGCCTCATCAGGAAAGAGGGAAGGAGAGGGGAAGACGAAAGGAAGTGGGTTTTAAAGGAGAGGGTAAGGAGTCATTCCAATCCCGGGAGCGGAAAGACTTACCTTAGGGTAAGTCTTACCTTAAGGTAAGTCTTTCCGCTCCCGGGATTGGAATGACTCCTTACCCTCTCCTTTAAAACCCACTTCCTTTCGTCTTCCCCTCTCCTTCCCTCTTTCCTGATGAGGCAACAATTTGTTGCGAAAGTTTGAATTTTGTGTGTATGTTTGTGTTTGTTTGTGTGTCTATCGACCTGCCAGCGTTTTTGTTCGGTAAGTCACCTCATCTTTGTATTTATATATAATTTTTCCCACGTGGAATGTTTCCTTCCATTATATTGATATCATTAATTTGAATCCAACAATTACGTTTGTTATTGTCACTGTTGCATTTCGAAATCTTTTCTGTCATCTTATTTTCCTCTTTCTGTTTTTGCCAGTAGTTTCACTTTGGTTTCACTTTGAATTCACCTTCTCCTTTTTACCGTAATCTGATACCTGTCCTTTTTTCCCCCTAAGGTAAGTCTTTCCGCTCCCGGGATTGGAATGACTCCTTACCCTCTCCTTTAAAACCCACTTCCTTTCGTCTTCCCCTCTCCTTCCCTCTTTCCTGATGAGGCAACAATTTGTTGCGAAAGTTTGAATTTTGTGTGTATGTTTGTGTTTGTTTGTGTGTCTATCGACCTGCCAGCGTTTTTGTTCGGTAAGTCACCTCATCTTTGTATTTATATATAAGGAACATATTGATATATACACAGAGATTAAATTAAATATTAATCTATATAAAACATATTTACAAGCAAAAGGAAGCATTATGAAAAATTATACGAGACGTGTAAGCTAAGGACAAATGCAAAATACTGTTAAGAAATGTCAAATAATTTTCTTTGCAGAGTAAATGTTCATAAATGGTAACAAAATAAATGAATGTCTATGAATTTAAACAAAGAATGGAAACATTCCCAACAGTGAAGACCGATCTCCCGATTTTCAGGGCAGTTTCAATACTTTCCTTACTATCTGAAAATCCTGCACCTTCGATATATTGGTGAATGACAATGTATGGCTGCTACTTGTCTATGTTAACTTGGTAGATTGGTGCGGTGGCTGTCGGGAGTGGCAGTAGGCGTAGCTCATGCTTCGTATGTACAAGGAAGTAAGGAACTTATCATTGGCATCATTCGGGGACAAATGAATATATTTCAACCAGTGCCAATTTCCTCCACTTCTGGTAGCACCAGCACAATCTTAAAGTTATCGTGGACAAGGAGTAGTCGATAGTTGTTCCAAGTGAAGTGTTTAGCATTGTTGTGTCTAAAAGGCAGTGTTGCCAAGTTTGGGGATTTCCTCCTAATAAATTTAGGGGAAATTAAGCTGCCTAGGGGGAAGCTAGAGAGATAAATGTTTCAGGGGGAAAAATATTTAAGGTTACTACCCTCCCATCCCCGCCCCTCCACCCTACAATTTCATTCTTGACTCCCTTTGACTGCCCCACTACCCTACTTGCTTACCTGACGGTGTGATAAATTATTTAGGGGAATTCGAAGTGTAATATAGGGGGAAACGGTGCGCGAGGGTTGGCATCACTGCTACAAGAGCATTGTCTAGAACTTAGGATCATTGTGTTCTCAGTTCTGTTGCATGATTTGTGTACTCAGTAGTGGTTGTTGGCTGCATTTCTTGGAGGTGTTGGTTATTTTTCATGCAGAATGGCGAAGAAATATGATGCAGTGTTCAGAAATGTGTATAAGGAAGAGTTTCCATGTTTAAGTGAATCGAGGAAGAGACAAACTTGTGCATTTTTAGTGTATGTAGATGTGACTTTTCAGTAGCTCATGGCAGGAAATGCGACATTCTGAAACATGTGTGAACTAAAAACACCAGGAGTGTGTCTACTGTGTAGAATGGAACGAGAAATTTAACTTCTCGTGTAAATCCTAAAATGTAGATTCTGTGATGAATGGCGGGGCTTTATTTACCGCATTTATTGCAGAAAATAACTTGCCTATAAACTGTGCCGACTATGCTGGACCTTCGTTTTGCAAAATGTTTCCCAATTCTGAAATTGCGAAACTTTATGGGTGCGCCAGAACAAAAATGACTGCTTTCCTTATGGAAATGTGCATGGAAGAAAAAGCGAAAGTTATTACGCACTTGCAGTCAAATCCATTCGCTATTGCTACCGATGGTAGTGATAAAACAGACTTTAAGTTATATCCTATTATTGTATCTTTCTTCAGCCCTGAACTTTGTGAAATTCAAAATTGCCTACTCTCTGTGCCTAATTTAAAAGGGGATGCCACTGGAGCTAATATTGCTGATCTTCTGCTTTCAACTTTACAGAAATTCCGTATTCCATTAGAAAACTGTCTGGCTTTTTGGTGCCGATAATGCTCCTGTAATGGTAGGGCAAAAAAAGGGTGTGGCAGGATGCTTGAAGCAAGAAATTGCTAACTTTATCATTGTAGGCTGTTCTTGTCACCTAATTAATCTTGCTGCTGAGAAGTGGGCGGCATGTTTGCCTTTAAACTTTGAAGAAAATATTATTGACATATTTTATTATTTGGAAAGGAGTGCAAAGAGTAAAGAAAAATGTAGAAAGTTTCAAACTTTAAATGACACAGAAATGAGGAAAATTCTGAAACGTGCCTACACAATGGTTATCGTTGAAAAGATGTTTGGATAGGATTTTGGAGCAGTGGGACCCTTTGGTTAGTTTGTTCAAGAGTGAAGTTGTAAGTAAGGATTCTGAAGTGGAAACTTTGAAGAATTATAAAATTCCAAAACATACTCAAAATGTAGATGTGTCTACTTCGTATCACAAGTCCAAGCACTGTGATAAGATTTCACCACACTCCCCGCTTAAAAGAAAAACCCAATCATCAGCTTTACAGAAAACCATTGACACTGTGGACCATGCTTTATCATGTGAGGAACAACTGTTCATGTTTCTGTCATCAAATTTACATAAATCTTTATGCCTTTTGCTTTCAAGTTTTATGCCTGTCTTTGAGAGCCCAATTGTAGCTCTTCAGTCAAGTGCCCCACATATTCACTTATTGAGGTCAATTTTGGAGGAACTATTGAAGAATGTGATGGCAAGATTTGTGAGACTACTCATTATTAAAACCTCCAGCTCTCTTATTGATGTAGATTATCACACTCCAGCAAATCAAAAGGATGATTGTGATCTGATGATAGGAAATTCTACATTTGCTTTGGTGACTACTTTGAAGCCTGAAAAAAGTCTATATTCTTTAAGTCTGTAAGAAAATGTTTCTTATCATCATGTGATTACATGACACAAATTTCCATTCAAAGATGAATTTTTAATGCATGCAGAAGTTGCAAATATTTCTATAATTGACAAAGCATCGTTTTCCAGACTTAGATTTTTCATAAACAGATTTCATAATATTCTGACTAGCGAAAGTGAACACTTAGATACAGAAGTTGATATTCTCCACTCTCAGTTCTGTAACTTTCAGCTGGAAGAAACCAACTTGGCAGCAGAGGGCGTTGGTAGGTCGGAAGAAATTGGCTGATGGGGTTCTTCAATATGATAAACTTACAAAGGTGATGCTGGCTATTTTGTCAATTCCAGATAGTAATGCGGAATGTGAGAGAATTTATAGCACCAAAACGCAGTTCAGGTCCATGCTTTCAGAAATGCCTTTGGAGAAATTTTTGATTTTAAAATCAGTTCAAAAAGGCAAGTGCTTTGAACAGAAATTTAGTTCAGAGTTTTTGAAGAAGACTAAGTCAGCTACGGGTGTGCTGAATAAGTAACTACTGTAATCGAACAAATTCAGACTGATAAACTATTCAGATTATTTGCTAAGCCTAACATGAACATCCTGTATAAAATTAATTTAAATTTGGGAAAGACGTCTTAAGGATATAAGATGCCGTGCAAATATGGGTTGCATTATGAAATGAAAATGCGTGTTCATTTAACAGTGACTTCTTCATACAAAAACTGTGCTAATGTCAAAACAGAAATCTAATATACGTTAATTTGTTTCCTCTGATCATAATTTCGAAATGTAGTTCTCTCGAGAGTGCTTCATTTGAATGTGTGAGAACCCAAAGAAACCTGCAGAGCTCATCATTCATATTGTTCAGCATGTTGAATGATAAATTATAAAGTCCGAAGGCTCAGGTATGTCCATTATTTAGTATTTATATGTAAATAATGAAGCAAATGTAATTGAACTGTTACAGTTATTGAACTATTGCAACTTTAATCGTCAGGGATGTGTTGTAATTCACAAAAGTACATCGCTAAAATTTTCCTGATTTTTCACTTTTGAAAGTTGGCATGTCTGCAATTAGCTTTAAGTTAGTTTTAAGTTGTTTTTTTTTTTTCAGTGACCAGTGCATTATCATGGTGTAGAAGAAGAGAATTAAGTAAAGAGTAGCAGGTACCAAATGAAGAAATGGGCTGCACCTTGAGTAAACAATTTAGTTATAAGGATACTAATACAAAGGTCATAAAGAAAATGAAAAATGAAATACATGTTGTTGCAGTGTATCTCCATGACAATTATCAACACCCATTCCCTGCAGAGTACACATAAACATTTAAGTATGATATTTTATCAAAACAAATCAATTTTGTCTCGTGTCACAGGAAAGCTTGGATAATGACATTTCCAGGTATTCAAGAAAGATAAGTCTATGATGGTTAAAACTTTATATTTCACACTAAGCTACATGTGAATTGAAGTAAATAGCAGTAGCCCATGAAGAAACAACATGACACTGCATGAATGATTAGGCAGTACACATTTCCTTGAAACAAAAGTTCCTTGGCAACTAGTCCATGATTGTACGAGTAGCATTTCCTCATAAGCCCTTGAACCAGTAGATGAGTATTTCCTCTCTTCCCTCCCAAACAAAGGAGGTGGCGCCAAGCATAGTTAGGCCAGTAATGTATAATGTTTAGTCCTCTTTCCAATGTTTACCTTCCTCCTCTACCTAAGGAAGAAATGAGCTCCCATAAGTGAGAAAAGCCTGGCTATAAAATGAAGCATAAATGTATCATATATTGTATCATGATAATGAGTATGTAATTAATTTGTATATGTGATGTGAACGAAGGTAAGTTGAAGCTAACATACAAACTGTAGTAACAGAACCCAGTTAATGAAAATTTTATGACATTTTAAATTTTAGGAAATTTATATTCGTAGTATAAGTGATGGATGGAATGTCAGCCATACGTATAAGCTATCATGTTATGTGTATTGTTGTAAATCAGTACTTGTATGAGTTTTCATTGGAAACTAAACTCCATATGAAGAAATGAACTTTAAAAATAAGCAATTTATACTATGTTTTGGATAGATATATGTGTCTTTCAACAACTAGGTGGTCAAGTGGGATGACATGAACATGCGTGTGCAACAAAATAATTCCTGAGTATCATGACTCACAATGCTTGACACATTTACAAGTGAACTATAGTTGGTCGAGCCAGTGCTTACCTCCTTGATGGATGCTGTTGGTTGGGGTTCCCTCCACTGCAAATGTGAGTATGACAGGTAAAAATGATGCCCAGACTGTAAAAATGGAGATTTTTCTGCCACAGTGTCGGATTTTGAACAATAAGCACACACCCACTGCACCCAGAATGATGACAAACACCACGGCAATTCTTCAGTATGTGACAGTCAATGTGAAATCAATACTAAGAATATGAGTGCACGCACATGTGATGGTAGCAGCTAACATGTTGACCATTGGTGACTAGTTCGTTGCCGCAAAATCGGCCAGTGTGCAAGCGCGTAACCTGTTAGCAAGAATGAAGCAAACTGAACAGTACTGTTAGGGCGGTAAATTAAAATATGTAATGGGTTATCATACTATGTATATAATCTTTTAATTTCCTGTAGAGCTCTAACATACATAGGAATAGGTGAGATATCCATTCCATTAAATAAAAGAGAAGCCAATAAATAAAGGGCATCGACCCCTATCGGCAGAACATGTACAAGCAGAAAACTGTACATCTCTATACCACGTCAACGTACAGTATGGGGGCAGTTGTGTAGGTACATGATGAAAGATCCCCAGGATATTGTAACATTAAAATTTATTAAAAACAAACAATGAAACCCTGATTGACTATAAACATTGGCAAAGATGTTAACTATAAATGCGCGGTAATATGCAGACAATTGAAAAAAACCATCATTCAATTTTCGGTACATGATTTTATTTATCACTTTTTCTAGTATGTAGAAGTTGTTGAGAAATGATGTTTCGGAAATATGACGGGCTACAAGCGTTTCGTATTATACATGTTTCTAAATAAGAAAAAAATTGATACCTGTGTTAAGTTTTTTATATTCAATTTAATGGAAACCAAGTAAGGCGGAATTTCATAACTATGACATGCTCTGTTGTACTTGGAGCCTGCTGCTTGCATCTACAATTGAAATGTAAGAGAATTAGTCTGATAGCCTAAAAATTCATACAAGCACAGAACATTTCTAATAACGCAATTGTATTATCCTTTTAAAATGTTTTTCATATGTACCCTGTGACCTTGATCCCTGTTTATAGTTATTGCCAATGAAACCATGACTGGGAATTGAAATTGCTCAAAATGAGTGGGTAAATTGGGAAAATTGGTATAAATGATATGAGAGAGACCGTCTGGCTGCTGGATCTATGTGGATATTAGCTTCAGTGACAATGTTTCACATAGTTTTAATCAGCAAATGGATAGGATTACAATGTTCAATTCACATTCCATAGTATTATTTGAACCATCAGCTGATAAGCCAAAAATACTACTTTCCTGTTACCTCTCAAAACCAAATGAGAGGAAGAAAACGAAACAGCACATATTTGTGTATACAATTTTTGTTTAAAATTGTATATAAGGAAAAATAATGCATATGGGTGGTACAGTTTGTCTAATGGTTTAAACACCTGTCTAAAGTAGTTAAATGTTTCTGCAAGAAAGAAATCGAAATAGCATATTTTCACAGCACAGGGCAGTACTTTCTTTCTTGCAGTTTGTATTTTCTTTCTTGCAGTTTGTACTTTCTTTCTTGCAGTTTGTACTTTCTTTCTTACAATTTGTTTTAATAGAAAACCTGTACATTGTTGTTTAAAACAGTTTTGCCTATGTCTGCCTGAATGCTTGTTAGAGTACAGTGAAAAATTTTAAGTAAGTTGGTTAATAACTATTTCAGATTTTTGCTAACAACGTTTCCCTATTATGTGTTATGTATATTTATACATTACATGTATTGAAGAAATAAAATGCAATTGGAGGGATAACATTTTTTTTCATCGAGTGGCAGCAGGGTAACACACTATAAGGGTATTAAAATTTGCAAACTGTCCCAACCAGTGCTCCCTTCTTGTGGTGGAAGACTTGATAGTGAAGGAAGAGGGATGAAGGAAACAGACTGCTGAGGTTTAGGAAGTGGGGTGAGTCAGAAAAAATCGCCAAGGACCCTGGGTCAGTGAAGCTTTCTGGAGGGGATGAGAATGTAAGATAGACTAAAGAAATGTATGGCTTATGTCTGCCCAAGTGTTTATTAGAAAATTGTCTAAATATGTAAAGTAAATCACTCAATAATTCTTGAGTTTTTTTGGTAGCAATGTTTGCCGCGCGCGCTGCCGGAGGTGTGTGTGTGTGTGTGTGTGTGTGTGTGTGTGTGTGTGTGTGTGTGTACACACACGAAAAAAGGTTTTGTGTCACCTCGGTTCTGAGAGTTCCAGAACCTCTACAGAAGATTAGAATAGAGATCAACAAATAACATTCTTTCCGCCATTTTTATTGCTTATGAAAATCACACATTGCGTGTTGTACCACCATACAGTGAGATATCCAGAGTTGGTGGTCCAGATTGTTGTACACACCGGAGGAAAAAAACCTTGTTTCACAAAGCGCCTAGCATCCATCGCACTTTGGTACTCATATGATTTTGAAACGCATCCCTTTTGGTTTTTGAACACATTCTAAGCTGATTTCGGAATGAGGGCGGCTAGTGTTGATATGCATAGTGTTCATGCGAAAAAAAGTGAAAATTACACCGATAAAAACAGCGTGTGCACGTATTGTAGTGATGAAATCAGAAAGTTAAATGATCGTGTAAATAGTCTGCAACTAACCATTAATACTCTGATGAGCAAACTAAAAATACTTACTACCAGATAGTGTGGACCTACATCAAACTTGCCTCACAGTAACCATGAAATTCCAGGCAAAGTGAAAAACGAAGTGCCTCATTCTCAACGAAGCTTATTGTATGAGCCTAATATCATGTTTACAAGCAGGTTCAGTGTGCAATCAACTATGCAAGATAAGAAACATTGTGCATATGATAAAACTAACTTCCGAGCTGAATATAAAACTACAAATATGCGGAGCGATACTTCCAAAAGAATGCCTAACAACTCGACTACTTTTAAGAAAGGAAATGAAACTGAAAGACCTGAACACTTGCGTGACCTAAATGTCAAGTATTTGTACAGCACTGATACTAAATTGTTTGGCCATGACGCCGGTGGACCTTCTAAACATGCAGAGAAACCTAAACGAAGAAAAGTAGTTGTGATGGCAGACAGTCATGGTCGTGGATTTGCTCGCCTTCTGAACGGTCAGTCCAGTGTACAAACAATCGCTTACATAAAGCCTGGTGCTTCTATGTCAGAAGTTTGCAATCGTGTATGATCCACAGACATTGCTGACTTATCCTCTGAAGACTTTGTTGTGCTAATTGGTGGGTCAAATGACGTATATAAAAACGAAACACACAAAGGAAAACAAGAACTAAAAAGGTGCTTAGGACAGTTGCCACACACAAATGTTTTAGTGCTGAACATCCCACATCGGCATGACTTACCGTCTTGGTCATGCGTAAATAAAGAAATATCAATGCCAACCAACAAATTTCAATACTTTGCAAACATTTCAGAAATGTAGAACTCGTAAATGTTAACAATATTGGGCGCAGATTCCACACATTACATGGATTGTATGTTAACAACATGGGGAAAAAACTGCTCGTCGGAAAAATTGAAGAAATTATCATCAAGAGGCATCAAACACTCAAAAGTAAAATCATCCTGGATTGGCCCCCCAAATGTTCGAAGGAAACAACGCCAGCAAGACCTCACTCACCAACATCAACAACAAAAGAAGGAACTAGGTGCCTCCAGTATTCAGGCACAGCAACAACCATGAATGCAGTAACAGCTCTACCAATTGCAGACCCAGCTCTAACACCAGCAGCAATATTATCAACAGTAGGATCAGCAGCTGAACAACTACCAGGGGAGCCAGACACAGAAAAAAATTCTGCTGCAGATGATAATAGAAGATTAGGTGCAGTCGGGAAAAGAAAACAGTACTTCCAGCACACCTGAATGATTTTTTATTGACAAGGTAAAGGTAAGTGATCAATTACATATGCCAAAGTCAAACAATATGCCAAAGCCTAACAAATCCTTTAATTTCATGCTGATTCATCAAAATGTCCAATCATTGCTAAACAAATTAAGTGATGTTGAAATTTTATGTACTGATGAGCTAAAAAACGCTTCTGTAATGTGTATAACTGAACACTGGCTGCCTAAAGATGCAATGTCAGTCACAAAACTTGCAGACTTCAATCTTTCATCATCATTTTCTAGAATTACATCCAGTCATGGAGGGTCACGTACATTTGTTAAAAGTGGCATTGATTATTGTAACATAAAACCCATTGAACTGTTAGCTGAAGAGAGAGTTTTTGAAGTATCTTGCAGTTGAACTCTCTGCATTAAAATTAATAATCATCTGTGTATATAGGAGCCCGGATGGGAGCTTAAATGATTTCTGTCATCAACTAGAAGCAGCTTTAAATACTATAAAAAACTTCAACAAAACAGTGAACTTATGTGGAGATTTGAGATTTCTTGAAAATCAATATTAAAAAGACCAGCAAAGCTTGATGATCCTACTGGAAACAAATAACATAAAAGCCACCATAGACTCTCCAACAACTAGCTCAACAATTGATCAGATACCAATAAACACAAACGTCAATCACAATTTCTGTGGCGGAAATCTTCAGTGATCACTATGCACAGTTTATTGCTTTGCACACCCCAAGTGAAACAACTGAGAAAGAGGAACTTAAAAAGAAACAAGGAAATTCACTTATATACAAATAAACCTTTTTGTTCAGAGACTAAGTGAAGAAATTTGGTATGAAGTGTATACTTGTGAAAATACTAACAAAAAGTTTGAAAAATTCATGGAAATCTTCGTCATACTTTGAAGCTGCATTTCCATTAAAAAACAAAAATGTCAACCTAACTACAAAAAGAACAAATGGATTACAACAGGTATTAGAATCTCTTGTGCAGAGAAACGAAGATTACACGATATAGCAAAGACAGAGAACATGCCTCCTGAATTTCATTTGTACCTAAAGAATTACAAGAGGATCCTCAAAAATGTTTTAAGGAAAGCTAAAACAGTGGCAAGTGACAAATACATTGAAAATTCAAAAAAGAAATCGAAAGCTACATGGGAAGTTATAAAAAATCAAACAAGTGAAAGTAAACAATATAAAAATATGAACTTATGTTATGAATGACAAATGATTTCTTGCCCAACAGAAATTGCGGACCTTCAACAAATATTTTGCAAACATAAGTGAACAGTTGGTGCGTGAACTGGAAGAACACAACAAAATATCACCTCCATCATGCAATAGTGTGAGAAATGTGTCTACATCTTTGTTCCTTTCACCCACAAATACTGAAGAAATTTTATCAGTTATAAAAACCTTGAAAACAGGGTACTCGTGGAAATGGTGGAATACCAGATGCAATTATTAAAAAATGCTGTCTTGCCTTAGCTGAACCCTTGACACACTTGTGCAACAGCTCACTGGCATCAGGAATCTTCCCTTCATGCTTAAAAACAGCAAAACTGAAACCACTTCAAAAAAGGAAATCCAGAATGTGTTTCAAATTATAGACCAATAGTCCTACTGCCTGTATTTTCAAAAATTTTAGAAAAAGTTCTTTTTTTATAAGAGATTGTTTGATTTCCTAAATAAAAATAAAATTCTCTCTCCTTCACAGCATGGCGTCGGGAAAGGCTATTCAACTGAAAGTGCAATATTTGAATTTCTTGATGAAATCTATACTAAACTGGATGCAAGTGAGTTTGTGACAGGCATATGTCTTGATTTATCTAAAGCTTTTGACGTCATTGACCATAATGCCCTACTGCAGAAGCTTGACCGATCAGGAATTAGAGGTATATCCAATGTGTGGCTCAAGACATACCTATGTGGTCGCAAACAGGTGGTTGAAGTGCAATATACTGACCATAACAAAATCAGCTACTACTATTCAGGATACGAAAATGTGAAATATGGTGTCCCTCAAGGATCAGTATTAGGACCCATTCTGTTTCTCCTCTATGTCAATGATCTTATGTACAACAAGTATTGCCAAACTACCCTCCAATTTGCAGATGATACAAGCTTCCTTATTAGTGGTAAAACAGAAGAAAAACTTAAAGACTCCACTATCCAAACAATGAACAGTGTAGAACAGTGGTTCAGCTACAACAAGCTAATTATAAACAAAGAAAAGAAAGTAGCGCTGAACTTCTATAATGTAAAAGGAGGACACCATCCAAACTTAGAAATAGAACTTAGGGACAGAGCTCTTGAAAGTGTTGACAGCACTAAATTTCTGGGACTCTGGCTCCAGAACAACACAAAATGGGAGGTACACATTGAATATTTCTAAAGAAAACTAAGCAAAACCTGTTACATGATATAGATCTTAAAATGTTGTTGCAGCAAAGCCAGCCTGTTAAATGTACACTACTCCTATGTGCATTCTGTAATTAAATATGGAATAATCTTCTGGGGCAATACAACAACAAATATTAAACTTTTCAGGATGCAAAAGAGAATACTAAGAATTATTGAAGGGGTAAGCAATATGAAATCATGCAGACCCATATTCAAAATACTGTCAGTTCTTCTTCTTCCTTGCATTTTTATCTATGAAACATCAGTTTTCATCAAACAATATATCAATAGACACCCAGATATCTTATTAAAAAATGAAGATATACATGCACACAATACAAGGAAAAAATCTGACCTTCATATGAAACAGGTGAGAACATCATTATGCCAAAAAGGCACACTACATACTGGGATAAAGATTTTCAATAATCTACCTAACCATATTAAATCAATCACTCTGGTCAAAGCGAGGTGGCGCAGTGATTAGCACACTTGACTCGCATTCAGGAGGATGATGGTTCTGTTCCGCATCTGGCCATCCTGATTTAGGTTTTCCGTGATTTCCCTAAATCTCTTCAGCAAATTCTGGGACGGTTCCTTTGAAAAGGGGATTACTGACTTCCTTCCTCATCCTTTTCTGATCTGATGAGACCGATGACCTCCCCAAAACAACCCAACCCTCACTCCGAGATGCCTGGACACTTTCCTTGTTGAGAGCCCTTCCTGGCACAAAGTAACAATGTGGTCATGATCGAACCACGGTATTGATCATCTAGGCATGATTGAACTACAGACAACATGAGCTGTGTACCTCCTTCCTGTTGGAATGACTGGATCTGATTGGCTATCAGACCCCCTCCATCTAATAGGCACTGCTCATGCACAGTTGTATACATCTTTGGGTGGGTTTAGTGACATCTCTGAACACTCAAAGAGACTGTTCCTGTGATACAGTCAACGTCTATCTACAGGAGTTCTGGGAACCGGGCTGATGCAAACCTTTTTTTGATGTGTGTATTAAAAATATGTGTAGCTTATGACTGTCCAAATATTTATTAGAGCATTGTGTAAATATTGGAAAGAAATTGGTTGAGGCCTTTTTAAGATTTCTGCTAACTATAAGGTGCAATCATAAAGTTACTACTATTTGAGGGTTGTTGTAGCAGTGTCTACTATTTGAGGGTTGTTGTATCAGTGTATATGCAACTTTGCACAACTCTGACATGGAGTTAAGTGTGGCATTCATGTCTTTCTGATGTGTGTGCGGTAAATGCAGAAATGTGGACTAGGATGACATTATTACCTAATCCATCCAAACAGGACCCCTGCGTTGTTTTTCTTTTGTGGGCTGCCAAAGGACAAAAACTGGCAAACATCCATCAGAGAATGAAAAATGTGTATGAGGCAACATGTCTGTCAAAAACCACTGTTGTGGGATAGTAGTGCTGCTTTATGATAACGCACGTCCCCATATTGCAAATGTCATAATGCAGGAGTTACTACAACTCAAGTGGGAGACACTTGAACACTTGCCATAGGTTGAGGGTTCGATTCTCAATTAAGGCTTATTTGTTTTTATTTGCTAAAAGTAGTCTGTGTGGTACACTATCTGGAGTCTTAATCACCACACAGCAATTACAGTGGGTCTTCTACATAACATTTACAGTTAGTACTATGAATACAGAAATGGAATACAATCGCTTTCGTTGGTCAGCTTTTAAAGAAACCTTTTGTCATGGCCTCAAATTGTTTCACACCACTGCATCTACTAGATTCCAACTTGTTTTGTGTGTACCCTCCCCCAATGGTCCCATCGATTAATACCAATTGTTATTCTTGCTATGTTCAGGCCCATTACATTTAGTTACAACCTTTGTCATCAGTAGAGCTAGCAACAAGCATTGCAAATAATTTTGATGGGACCATTGTGGGAGGGTACACAGAAAACAGGAGGACCTCCAGCATGCTAACGCAGATGGCAATCCACTGCACGAATTGCACAGCAGTGCTTTGGCTGCTGACAAAGGTAGTTATCATACATGTCATTATAGTGTTGCCAGAGTTCCAATCTTTAATGTCCATGTTCTACTCAGAATACAACAAAATTTTATGACTGACATTTTTGTATTGGTAGTGTGTGAGGAATCGCACTGTGAAGTCAGTATGCAAATTTGATTTTTCTTCACCCTGTATATATCTGTGTGTGTAAGTATATGTAATAAAAATGTAGCTTGTGTCTCCACAACCATTCATTAAAGTAGTATGTAAAAATTTGTAGTAAATCAGTCATGAACTTTTTGAGGTTTTTGGCAGGAGCTTTAAATGATGACTTGTCTTTATGTAGTAGTAAAAATGTACAAGAACCAAGAGGGGACAATAAGATCGGGAAACCAAGAATGAAGTGCTTGGTGTAAGGCAGGGATGCAGTCTTTTGCCCCTGCTGTGCACTCTGTACATAGAAGAATCAATGACAAAAATAAATGAAAGGTTCAAGAGTGAGTTTAAAATTCAGGGTGAAGTATGTCAGTGATGAGGTTCACTGATGACTTTGGTATCCTTGCTGAAAATGAAGAAAAATTACAGAATGTTTTGAACAGAATGAATGGTCTTACGTGTACAGAATGTGGATTGAGAATAAACCAAAGAAAGATGAAAGTAATGAGACGTAGCAGAAATGAGAACAGCAAGAAGCTTAACATCTAAACTGATGATCACAAAGTAGGTTAAGGATTTCCGCTTTCTTGGAAGAAAAATAACTCATGAAAGATGAAGCAAAGAGGAGACAGAAAGCAGACTATCACAGGCAGAGAGCGTGCTCCTGGCCAAAACAGTTCTATTAGTATGAAATATGGGACTCAATTGGAGAAAGAAATTTCTGAGAATGAATGTTTGGAGAATGGCATTGTGTGGTAGCAAATTATGTATTGTTGGAAAACTGGAAGAGAAGAGAATCAAAGCAATTGAGATATGGTGTGACAGAAAAACATTGCAAATTAGGTGGAATAAGGTATGGAATGAGGACGTTCTCCACATAATTGGCAAAGAAAGGTATATATGGAAAACACTGGCAAGAAAAAGGGGCAGAATAGTAGGTCATTTGCTATGTCAATCTTAGCCAATGTCACTGCCATTAGACACGAAAAAAAGTGTATCATAGCTTCTTTGAGGCAACAGTGAAATACGGCATTATCTTGTGGGGAAATGCTAGCAATTTGACAGGAATAAAGAATATTAACTTCAAGGAAAAAAATTATAAGGAACATGTGTAGTACAAAGCCAAGAGAATCTTTTTGGCCACCTACTAAGTGTTCCCTCACTGTATTTATATGAAATAATTCTTTTCACAAATAATAATCCAGAATTATCTGCTCCAAATAACTTCTGGCATGGATATGAAGCTAGAAACAAAGAAAGTTTCATGCTTCTTATGCATAGACTCAATCTAGATTCAATCTTTTCACACAGACCCCACAATGTATGGGGATGAAAATACACAAGAAGTTAAAAAAGACAAATTCTGGAAAGACTGAAACTGATCTGGTAGAATGAAAGTTGTGTATCACTCTGGTGCAAAAATGCTGTTACTCTAATGATGAATTTTTTAATGATGGCATGACCATTTGAGCAGCACAAAAATTAGTAGTATATACATACAAATAATTTATAGTTCTAGTAGATGTTGTGTTCCGTGTACAATCTGTCATAGTTACAAGTGTGACAAGTCTCCAGTATGCTAAATCAATGATTTAACAAGTATGTTATGAGACAATGAATTCTCATTCTGTGTTAAGACATCAGTGAATATTATCTATGGTACTAGAGGGAGCTGTAGAGGGTAAAAACTGTAGAGGAAGAAAGAGGTTGGAATACATCAAAAAAATAATTGAGGACACTGGGTGCAAGAGATACTGTGAGATAAAGAGAGAAGTGGAATTTGTTGGAAAACCGGAACAGAAGAGAATCAAAGCAATTGAGATATTGTGTGACAGAAAAACATTGCAAATTACAGCTGAAGACTGATTGATCATTCAAAAAGAGATAGATAGATAGATAGATAGATAGAGAGAGAGAGAGAGAGAGAGAGAGAGAGAGAGAGGGGGGAGGGGGGGGATAAGAGGAGGAGAAGAAACAGAAGAAGAAGAAGTTATGACTCAATCCATGCCATTTCTTACCTGGTAGAATTGTATGATCTACACAGTCAAAGGCTGTAATGAAATCACAGAAAAGGCCAATAGGGTAATTTTCATTATTTCGTTCTATTACAATTGATTTTTGGAGATCATATATTGCATTCTCAGTAGAGAATTCTTTACATAAACCAAACTGGCCTGCTTTTAAAAGCTTGTTTTCAAAATCATGATTCAGTACTCTGTCATAAGTTACTTTCTCAAAAAGATTTGAGTACACTGGAAGGAGTGAGATTGGTCTACAACTAGAAGTCAATTGCTTATTTCCATTTTGAATACTGGCATTACTACTCCATACTTCAGTTTTTCAGAAAATATTCCTTGAGTCTTCAATGGATTACAAAGGTAACCCAAGGGTGAAACAATAAAAACATATTTGAAGACAACAATACAAAAGTTCGTATTATTTTAAATATTTAAAATCAAAGTCTCAACCACTTAAAATCGTCCCTTGGTATTACTGAGGGGGTGGGGGTGGGTGGGGGCTTCTAAGGCCCATGGAGAATAAAATCAAATAAATTAATTTTAATTAACAAATTCTATAGTCACTCAGATGCAAATGCAGTAATGAACAATTAGCTTTGACTTCAACTTCATGTATCAAAGGATGTGACATATAGGTACTGAGCCAGTAGGCCTGCAGAGCCCCTTCTCCTTTCTCCACCCCATTTGTAATCTAGGTCTAAGTATTGGTTGCTATGTACTATTATTATTTCACATTCCTACCATTTGCACCATGGAACCCTTCTCATCCTAGATTCTGAATTAATTTCCGGTCCCGCTATTTCCATAGATATATTCCTCCTTTCCATATCTACTATCTACATAGCTCACGTTAACAAAGGAATAGTTGGTGGTGAAAGCTGAGTGTTATTTTCTTATTCATGTTTGTTGATTGCCAAGAAGGTACTCTTTTTCAATGTTATTGTATTTTTATGGAAACATTTATATCTACCTACACTGTGATGCCTATCTTTGTTATCAGTAAAGAGATCATATCAGTCTGTTTCCTTCCTACTTTCCTACCTTTGGTAGTATGGTAAAATTTTTAAATTCCTTTGGGGAATCAATACACAATCATTTCAAATTAAAAATGGAACTTAACAATATTATGAAAAGAATAGTCGCTATTCGCCATATAGCATAGAAGCTGAGTTGCAGGTAGGCACAACCAAAAGACTGTCAGGCAATGAGCTTTTGGTCAACAAGGCCTTCTTTGGAGATAGAACATGCACACATACACTCATGCAAATGAAACTCACACACAGTCTTAGAGGCTGCTGAGACCTTAGCAGCCTGAGACTGTGTTCATGTGTGTGTGAATTGCGTGAGTGTGTGCGTGCATTTTCTGTCTACATTGGAGACTTTGTTGACCAAAAGCTCATTTCCTGACAGTCTTTTTGTTGTACCTCTCTGCAACTCAGCATCTCCGTCATACACACATCAAAAAAAGTTTTGCATCACCCCGATTCCTAGAACTCCTGAAGATAGACAATGACTGTGGATATTGCAACACATACACACTCCCTTTGACTGTTCAGAGATGCCACTAAACCTGCCCAAAGATGTAAACAACCATGCATGAGCAGCGCCTATTAGACGGAGGGTGTCCGACGGCCCATCAGTTCCAGTCATTCCACCAGGAAGGAAGTACGCGGCTCATGTTGTCTTTAGTTCAGCCATGCCTAGGTGGTCAATACTGCGGTTCGATGGCATCAGCATTGTTACTTTGTGCTAGGAAGGGCTCCCAACAAGGGAAGTGTCCAGGCATCTTGAAATGAACCAAGGCGGTGTTCGGACATGGAGGAGATACAGAGAGAGAAGAACTGTCCATGACATGCCTCGCTCAGGCTGCCCAAGGGCTACTACTGCAGTGGATGACCACTAACTACGGATTATGGCTCAGAGGAATCCTGACAGTAACGGCACCATGTTGGATAATGGTTTTTGTGCAGCCACAGGACATAGTGTTATGACTCAAACTGTGCGCAATAGGTTGCATGATGCGCAACTTCACTCCCAACATCAATGGCAAGGTCCATCTTTGTAACCACGACACCTTGCAGCTTGGTGCAGATGGGCCCAACAACATGCCGAATGGATTGCTCAGGATTGGCATCACTTTCTCTTCACCGCTGAGTGCCGCATATGCCTTCAACCAATCGCTGGAGAGATGTTTGGAGGCAACCCGGTCAGGCTGGATGCTTTAGAGTAGACACACTGTCCAGCGAGTGCAGCAAGGCGGAGGTTCCCTGCTGTTTTAGGGTGGCATTATGTGGGGCCGACGTACACCACTGGTGGTCACGGGAGGCGCCGGTAACGGCTGTACGATACGTGAATGTCATCCTCCGCCCAGTAGTGCAATGACATCGGCAGCATATTGGCAAGGCATTGATCTTCATGGATGAGAATTTGCACCCCCATCTTGCACATCTTGTGAATGACTTCCTTCAAGACAACGATAGCGCTCGACTCGAGTGGCCGGCATGTTCACCAGACATCAACCCTATCAAACCTGCCTGGGATAGATTGAGAAGGGCTGTTTATGGACAGTGTGACCCATCGACCTCTCTGAGGGATGTACACCAAATCGCCATTGAGTAGTGGGTCAGTCTGGACCAACAGTACCTTGATGAACTTGTGGATAATATGCCATGACAAATACAGGCATGCATCAATGCAAGAGGACATGCTACTGGGTATTAGAGGTACCGTAGTGTACAACAATCTGGACCACCATCTCTGAAGGTCTCACTGCATGGTGTTACAATATGCAATGTGTGGTTTTCATGAGCAATAAAAAGGGTGGAGATGATTTTTATCTTAATCTCTATTCCAATTTTCTCTACAAGTGTGTACATGTGTGTATGTGAGTAGTAACTGTCCTGTTCATAATATTGTAATATTCCATCCTGGATATTCCATTATTAAAAATGGAATATGTTTCCTTTTGATGACACCTTTTGTTTGAATGGGTGATTCGCCGGTGTCATTACAGAACTACAAAGTCTAGAAAAGTAATCGAGGGTCAATATTGTTTATTTGAGACTTGCATTGTTTATTTGAGGCCTACAGAATTCTTGAAAACAATTTTGTCAAAATGCAAAACCAGTTTGTTTGCAACCTCATTCCGTTCCTTTCTCACTAGGATGTTAAACCAGTCACTAAAAGTGTTGTTCATGTCTGTCATGCAATCTGTATTTAAGGTGAGTGTTGCTAAGCATCATAAATGGACAAACCCCTTAACACATATTCTGAACAGAATATCCAAGCCAATGTAGAATCCAAAAGAGTTGATTTCCTCTCTTCTTGATTTCATATCACCATCACTTTCTATGAGTTGGGTATGTGTCTCATTGGCTGGGACTTGCTTTCTGGTATTTGGTTTAAAATTCATGTGTCAGCATCAGAATGGGGATTTTCTGATAGTAAATCACAAAAATTAAGGCAGTTTCCATCTTTCATCTCAGTACCATGTATTCTGTTCATAGTACAGTTAGTTTTGTCAACTATATTTATAATGCAAAAGTCGCTACAGGGATCACTAATATACTACTAACATTTTGAAGCTTCCAATTTTACACAGTCCTACATAATGTCACTTGTGCTTTTCTTGTTGAGTGCTGCTCTCTCTCTCTCTCTCTCTCTCTCTCTCTCTCTCTCTCTCTCTCTCTCTCTCTCTCACTGACACACACACACACACACACACACACACACACACACACACACACACACAGAGAGAGAGAGAGAGAGAGAGAGAGAGAGAGAGAAACTATAAACTCAACATTTGTAAATTAATTCCAAACAGCACACAAATCCTTCACTCATTCAATTTTGGTAGAACTTTTTAATTTTGTGTCATGCTTTGATAATATTTCATCTTTCTCCTGTTTCTTTAAAAGTGTGTTGTCCTTCCTGAGATTCTGAGTTTAAGAAACTCAGTGCTTTGAGCACTTTTAAAGTAATATCCATTTTTTTCTGCCTCTTATTGCTTACCTTGTTTGCCTGCTGTTGATCAGCTGGTACTCTCTTTATAGATGTTTCTTCATTCTCTCAAATATTATTCTTTCCATCTGGTTACTCATTTGCTCACACGCTACAGTTTTTTTACACTGTGTGTAACTTTTTTATATCTTGTCTGTTTTGACCTGGAAGTTTTATTTTCCCTCTTCATCATACAAAACAGTGATGTTTTTTGGCCACTTCTTGATGTGCTGCTGCTTGATATTCTTTAGCTGGTGGGGGTTTAACTGTTTTTCTGCTAGTTAGGTAGAATGAGGGGCTCACATGGCAGTCATTAGTGATGGTGCACTGAAGCTGAGCCTGAACCTGGTTGGAATTGCTTTGACCTTGATTTTAGTCTATCACATATAATAGAATGTGAATATGAATCAGGTTTGGTTTAGGTGAACCATCATAAAAATAATCAAATACCCATTAGCCACAGGCCTCAAGAACAACTCCACACTACATTTTTATATGGTGCATCATCCTGCCTCTTTATCAGTTATTACTATTAGTAATTAATACTACATTACACAAAATTAAATCAAACTATATGCAGCATTTCAAGCCATTGTTTTTGCATTACTAAATCACATGTATACTGTTTCTACAAAACATTTATGAGACATTGCAGAAATGTTACAATAATCTTTTTTGTCAAACATGCTTCATAATCATTTGTATTTATTTTTTGTGAAATATGTTTTTCAGCAATGGTTATAGCAACAGTGATTGCATTTTGTCTGCCAACTGTGCCACGAAGCATATATTTTCATCCGGAGACAAATAACAATCTTAATCAGCACTTGAAAAGTGTTGAGAGTCAATCCATATCAACAGCAGATCTTCCTGTAAGTGGTGATGCACCAGTACACGAAATAAAAAAAGAAAGATTTGTGGATATGCTGCTACGAGTATACATACATCTCTGGAAAGATTTTAAACTTGCTTACACAAATATATATGTTTTGAAGTGGTCACTTTGGTGGTGCGTTGCAACATGTGGCTTTCTGCAGGTGAGTATATTTTTACCATAACAGGTTTAATTAGTATCATTGCCAGACTTTAAGCGACCTTCAGGTCTTTTGAAGTATGGCAAAGGTTTTTTACTGTCATGTATATTTCCATAGACTGCCTTGGTGTAGTGTGAGCTGCTATGTCTTAAATTCTATAAAATATGAGATCAAGAAAAGCTTATCAAGTATGATCAATATTTCAACTTAAGTAGTGATATGTGGGAAAATGGCAACATTGTTAGGAAAACAATGTTTGAGGAAGGCTGCTTAACAATTCTACTGCATTCATTGTTTGCTTTTTGTGGGAATTGTGAGTGAGAGAATATGTAAAGTCATTGGACTAAGCCTCTGAAAAGTAATCCATCCATGAAAGGAATAGCTTATAAACCCTCATTTGACTGATTCCTTTGTACTGCTTTTCAGTGTCAGAGCCTAAATGGGTAGGAATATTCAAAGACAAACAGTGTGTTTTGTTATGAATTAGTTTAGTGAGTGTAGGAGTGTCATGCAATTCCTCATCCATCGCCCATGGCAGCTGCTACAATAATGTCATTGCGCATGATCTGAGCTGTCCTAGATTGCGGTCATGTGTGGATGAGGTGTGCAAGCTTGTGTGAATGAATGTGTGTGTTCCCATTTCTGAAGAAAGGCTATGGCCAAAAGCCAGTGTGTAAGTGTCTTCTAGTTGTGCCTGTCTGCTACTTAATGTGTCACCTTTAGGGTAATCAGCAATCTATATATTCATTACATTATTGATTATGCAATGGCTAAAAATTCCTATGAAGAGTGAAGCAAGATACTACTCCCTCCTATATGTATCTTATAAAGGAACCACAGTTTTAAAATAAGAGGAATTTGATCTCATACAAAGGTTTACCAACAGCTGTTTGTGCTCCACACACTTTACAAACAGAACAGGGGGATTTGATATGATACTGCTTTGTGAAGTGCTTTCTGCCAAACACTGTAAGGTGGCTTGTGGAGTACGACTATAGCTGTAGACATAAATGATACTCATGTTCTTAATGTGTATTAAGATAAAGTGATGGACAAGGGTAAAATGAATTTCAAAATTCCATTGCTACAGTGGTATTGTCATTGAATGTCACAGTCTTTCGCTTGTGTGATACAGCTTATTTTCTAGACTAGGACGTTGTCAGCAGACTCTAAGATAATTTCATGTATTTATTAAAGAAATATGAAAGGAATTCTCTCTTGCAGGCTCTATATTAATGACATTTTAAT
Organism: Schistocerca piceifrons; assembly: GCF_021461385.2. Taxonomy (NCBI): domain Eukaryota; kingdom Metazoa; phylum Arthropoda; class Insecta; order Orthoptera; family Acrididae; genus Schistocerca; species Schistocerca piceifrons. The sequence continues at coordinate 1,107,661,417 of NC_060139.1, forward strand.
TTCTTCATTCATTCTACTAGTTCCATTGACATCGTCGAGAAAAAGAACCTTTGGGAATTTGGAAAAAGTCAAAGTATATACTAACAAAAGACCAGTGAATTATAAAAGGTTAATTTTTGTATTGTTTTAACAATAAGCTGACACTCTAGTTGTTAATGCCATTCATGCTTATGCCATATAAATTTAATTGAGTAAATTAAACAATGGAAAAATCTGGGATAGAATAACAAAGTGAATTAGGATAGACAAGAAAGAATCAAACCCACATGTATAAAACATCATCAAATTTCATTTTACAAATGAGTAAATGTGTTGAATATTTGATGATAAGCATATAATGGGGAGAAACCTGAGGAAAGATTTGAAACTGTTTTTAATGTTTGTTGGAGGGCACTAAGTGCTATCACTATCAAACACTGGAAGAGTACAGTTATGGTAATTTGTTCTCCATCTGAAGCAAACATTAGATTTTTCCTCATCTCAGTGTTCATGAGATTGTATCTCCTGAACTGTGTGTCATGCAACAATATAATTTTACAGGTACATTCAGTGGTATATGTAGATACTATCAGCAAAATGTGTCATGAAGAGAACTTGTAATAGAATAGTAGTTAAGTAATAAATTGAAACATTATGCCCGATGTTGAAGTTTATCTGCAGGAACAGTGAAAATGTAAGTGATAAACTTTTTTCCTTCCATCATTTTGCGCAGGGTGTCAGTAAGAAAAAGTTTGGCAAAGGTTTGAAATTATGCATAAAGTTTGTTGCAGGTCTTTAAGTGCTCTCATTCTCAAATGCTGGTTGAATAATCTGTATATTTGCTCAGTATGAGTTATGCTGCCTCAAGATATATACACAATTTTAAATGTAATATTTATCTTACCTTTAACATAATATTGTTCTGGTCTTCAGTCCAGAGACTGGTTTGATGCAACTCTCCATGTTACTCTATCCTGTGAAAGCCTCTTCATCTCTGAATAACTACTGCAACTTTCACCCTTCTGAATCTGTTCACTGTATTCTTCTCTGGACCTCCCTCTACGATTTTTGTCCTCCACGCTTCCCTCCAGTACTAAATTGGTGGTCCTTTGATGCCACACAATATGTCCTACCAACCAATCCCCTCTAGTCAAGTTGTGCCACGAATTCTTCTTCTCCCCAAATCTATACAGTACCTCCTCTTTAGTTATGTGATCTACCCATCTAATATTCAGTATTCTTCTGTAGCACAACATTTTGAAAGCTTCTATTCTCTTCTTGTCTAAGCTGTTTATTGTCTATGTTATAATAATAATAATAATAATAATAATCATATATAATTAATAAGATAGTTATTTTTTGTGGAATGTGTAATCAGTAATTGATTAGTCAGGAGGAAAGCTAATAATTGAATAGTAAAATGAATTTAAATATCTCATTAACACACACAAATCACTTTCTTAATCTTTTTTACCTTTTTTGTTGTTTGAAGTGAAAATCATTAGACTCTTAACATGCTGGAAAAACATTTTGTTTGCAATCTTAAAATCTCAGCAGAATGGAAAATTGTCTTCTCGCCTCCCAAGAAAATTCAGATCAGCTCTAAATTAATTTCATGGGTATCATGTTGACAATATAAGAAAAAATGTAGTAAAGCAAAATCTGTAACATTGTATAAATTGGGGATTGATAACCATTAGTATGAAATCAAAGCGGAAATGCCAAATTAATCAATTATTATTTCACAAAGTAAGTTGTTTATACAGACATCTGACATCTCAAACACTAATCACACAGTTCTGAACAAAATAAAGAATTGTGCCATATTTTGGTGAAACATGTCGAAATTACAGAAATCTCAGCTTGATTCTGGAGCAAAAGAAAAATATTCATAGTAAAGTCATTTTGGTAATTGCAGTTGCCGATAATAATGACACAACTAAACAAATTCCTAACAGGAATACAATTTCAGTTCATTTGAAACAAAATGGAAGAATGTAGGAGTCTGATAGCGTAAGGTGCTGTCGGAAAGGCGCGTGACTAAAGAGAGAGAAAGAAAAGACTAGTGCGCATTCTTATATAGGACAAAATACAGATGATAATGCTATGCCATTCTCATTATCCTGGGTCTACATATTCACTGACTTGCAGTGCAGTTAATTGGCACAAAGATTAAATTATATCTTTAACTTTTGATGTTTCGATAGGAAAGGAAAATAGTACATTATTACGTTGCGGGCAGGACGCAATATTAGAATGTTTCACTTCCATACATGGCTACACTCCATACAAACACTTTCTGAAAAGACTTTCTGACACTTCAATCCCTACTCCATGCTAACAAATTCCTCTCCTTCAGAAACTATTTCCTTGCCATAGCCAGTCTACACTTTATATCCTCTCTACTTTGACCATCATCAGTTATTTTACTCCCCAAATAGCAAAAATCTCATTTACTACTTTAAGTATCTCATTTCCTAATCTAGTACCCCCAGCATCACCTGATCTAAATTGACTACATTCCATTATCCTTGTTTTGCTTTTGTTGATGTACTTATTATATTCTCCTTTCAGGACACTGTCCATTCCATTCAAATGCTCTTCCAAGTCCTTTGATGTCTCTGACAGAACTAAAATGTTGCCGGCATACCTCAAAGTTTTTATTTCTCCTCCATGGATTTTAATTCCTACTCTTGTAACTGCCATCTGGTTTCTGTAGAAATTGTAAATAGCATTTCACTCCCTGTATTTTACACCTCCCACCTTCAGAATTTGAAACAGAGTATTCCAGTCAGCATTGCGAAAGCTTTCTGTAAGTCTACCAATGCTATAAACATAGGTTTGCCTTTCCTTAACCTACCTTGTAATGTAAGTGTTAGGGTCAGTATTGCCTCGCGGGTTCCAACATTTCTATGGAATCCAAACTGATCTTTCCCAAGGTTCAGCTCCTGCCAGTTTTTCGATTTGTCTGTGAAGAGTTCATGTTAGTATTTTGCAGCCATGACTTATTAAACCGATAGTTCAATAATTTTCACACCTGTCAACACCTGCTTTCCTTGCGATTGGTATTATTTTATTCTTGTTGAAGTCTGGGGGTATTTTGCCTGTGTCATACATCTTGCTCAGCAGATGGAAGAGTTTTGTTGTGGCTGGCTCCCTCATAGCTATCAGTAGTTCTAATGGAATGTTTTCTACCTCAAGGACCTTGTTGTGATTTAGGTCTTTCAATTCTCTGTCAAATTCTTCATGCTGTACCATATCTCCCATGTCCTCTTCCATTTCCATAATATTGCCCTGAAGTACATTGCCTTTGTATAGACCCTCTATATATTCCTCCCACATTTGTGCTTTCCTTTCTTTACTAAGGATGGGTTTTCTATCTGAGCTCTTGATATTCATGCATGTGGTTCTCTTTTCTCCAAAGATCTCTTTAATTTTCCTGTAGGCAGTATCTATCTTACCCCTAGTGATACATGATTCTACATCCTTACATTTGTCCTCTAGCCATCCCTGCTTAGCCATTTTGCACTTCCTGTCGATTTCATTTTTGTGACGTTTCTATTCTTTTTTGCCTGTTTCATTTGCTGCACTTTTATATTTTTTCCTTTTGTCAATTAAATTCAATATCTCTTCTGTTATCCAAGGATTTCTACTAGCCCTCATCTTTTTACCTAATTGATCCTGAGCTGCCTTCACTATTTAATCTCTCAAAGCCACTCATTCTTCTTCTACTGTATTTCTTTTCCCTGTTCTTGTCAGTCGTTCACTAATTCTCTCTCTGAAACTCTCTACAACTTCTGGTTCTTTCAGTTTATCCAGGTCCCAGCTCCTTAAATTCCTACCTTTTTGCAGTTTCTTCAGTTCTAGTCTACTGTTCACAACCAATAAATTATAGTGAGAGTCCACATCTGCTTCTGGAAATGTCTTACAATTTCAAAGCTGGTTCTGAAGCCTCTGCCTGACCATTATGTAACCAAACTGAAACCTTCTGGTGCCTCCAGGTGTCTTCCACATATACAATCTCCTTTCATGATTGTTAAACCATGTTTCAGTGATGATTACGTAATGCTTTGTGCAAAAGTGTACCAGGCAGCTTCCCCTTTCAATCTACTACTTTTCCTTCCCTTCCTTTTCCTACAGTCGCATTCCAATCCCCCGTGACTACTAAATTTTCATCTCCCTTAACCATCTGAATAACTTCTATCGCATCATACATTTTTTCAATCTCTTCATTGTCTGTGAAGCTCGTTGGCTTATAAATTTGTACTGCTGTGGTAGGTGCTGGCTTCGTGTCTGTCTTGGCTACAATAATGCATTCACTATGCTGTTCGCAGTAGTGTATCCACATTCCTCTTTTTTATTTTTATTCATTATTAAACCCACTCCTGCATTATCGTTATTTGATTTTGTATTTATAACCCTGTATTCACCCAGCCAGAAGCCTTGTTCCTCCTGCCACCAAACCTCACTAATTCCCACTATATCTAACTTTATCCTATCCACTTCCATTTTTAAATTTTCTAACCTACCTGCCCAATTAAGAGGTGTGACAGTCCATGCTCCAATCCATAGAACACTGGTTTCGTTTCTCCTGATAACGACATCCTCCTGAGTATTTCCCACCTGGAGATCTGAATGGGGTACTATTTTACCTCTGGAATATTTTACCCAAGATGATGCAATCATCATTTAACCATATAGTAAAGCTGAATGTCCTTAGGAAAAATTTTGGCTGTAGTTTCCCTTGCTTCCACTCATACACAGTACCAGCAGAGCAAGGCTGTTTTGGATGATATTACAAGAACAGATCAGTCAATCATTCAGGATGTTGCCCCTGCAACTACTGGTAAGACAGCTGCCCGTCTTCAGGAACCACACATTTGTCTGGCCTCTCAACAGATACCTCTCCATTGTGGTTTCACCTATTGTACGGCTATCTGTATTGCTGAGGGATGCGAGTTTCCCCACCAATGGGAAGGTCCGTTTTTCATTGGGGGTGGGGGGGGAGGGGGGGACACATAATGTTATACATTTTAATTAATAAATTATGGCAGTATTTTAAATTTTTAATTTTGGATGGTAATTATATGAAATACTGAACTGAAATTTTTTTGCCGCTGGGACCCATTAGAAATGCAGCCTGCAACGTAATCCATGCATTGTGAATCATGAACCATAAATGATGAACCGGGTTAGCCATATGGTAATGTAGATTACCACTCACCTCGTAGAAGAGGTGTTGACTAGCAGACAGACACATTCAAAAATAGGCAGTTAGTTAAGGTGTCATATTAAGTCCTTCACCAGATGTATATTCACATGCATGTGCCCAGCCACCCACATGCCCACCCACCAACACACACACACACACACACACACACACACACACACACACACAGCCACTGTTAGGAATGGAGGAAGATCTGTATCCTCTGGAGGCTGTGCTTTGGGGCAAAAAGAAAGAACAGAGAAAAGGAAAGAACTATGTAGATGGACTGGGTGGGGTGGTGAAGGGGTGAGGAGGGGGGGGGGGGATGGAAGGTGTGTGTGAGGCTCGACACAGGGAAGGGCATAGAGGCAGATAGAGGACAGAGACTAGTGATAGTTGAGGGCAGGGGGCATTATGGGCATGAAGGTTTGTTTCAGGGAGACTTCCCACCACTGCAGTTTAGAAAAAGTGGTGTTTGAGGAGAAAAAAAAAATAGATGAAACAGCCTGTTGAAGTCGAGCACACTATGTTGTGCTACATGCTAGCCAACTGGTTGGTTCAGCTATCTCTTGGCCAAATTTTGGTGGTGGCATTTCATGCATGCTTCACAAGCCACCATACGCTGCATGCTTCACAAGCCAACATTCACTGCATGGCAGAGCGAACCTGACACCGCTGGTGGTTGTTCATTTTCTTGTTCTACTCACAGATAGAAGGAGTGAAAACTGACTGACTGTATACGTCTGTAAGGCCCCTTATTTCTATTACCTTGCCTTTGTGGTCTCTGTGCAAAATGTGTGTTGATGACCATAGGATCATTCCAGTTCTCTAAACTTTCTGAATAGCATTCCATGAAAAGAACATAATCTTTCCTCCAGTAATTCCAATTTTAGTTCATGAAGCCTCTGTAACACATGTTGATCGAAACTGCTGCTACCAAATGTAGCAGTATGCTCCAGAATTTCTTTGATGTCTTCCTTTAATACCCATGATAGTGATCCCAGACACCTGTGCAATTCTCAAGAATGGGTTGTACAAGTGTTCATTAAGCTGCCTTCTGTACAAATGACCTACATGGTCCTAGAATTTTCACAATATTGCAGTGCTGACCATTCACATTACCTGTTGATGGTCCTATTGCTTGCTCCATCACTTTGCAGCATTACTCATAGGTGTTTAATCACTATGACTGTGTGAAACAGCACATTACTAATACAGTATTCTTATATTACAGGATAAATTTTATACTGCCTTGGATTACATTGCATTTTCCCACAATTGGCACACACTGCCATTCATCACAGTAAATAAAAATTTTATCCAAGTCACTAAGTCTACCTGCACTCACTCAAAGAAGACACTTTCCCATGCACTTCAGTGAACATCCATACTCTGAAAACCACTGTGAAGTACATGAAAGAGAGTACTCCCTGTTGTACCAGTTATTAAAGACTTCTTCACATTCCATTCATGCATGGGGCGAGACAAGAATGATTGTTTAAACACCTCTGTGCATGCTGTAATTAGTTTAATCTTGCCCTCACAATCTGTATGGCAGTAATATGTTGGAGGGTTACAGTTTATTTCTAGATTTATAATTTAAAATGTAACTCAATAAGTAGACTCTCTCCCAGTTCTGTTTCTTCAGCCTCTGTCTTGTGGTCCAAACAAATTTTGGATCATCCTTGCAGTCCTTCCCTGTTGTTGTTGTTGTTGTTGTTTTCAGTCAAAAGACAGGTTTGAAGCAGCTCACCATACTAGTCTATCCTGTGCAAGCTTTTTCATCTGTGAATAATTACTGCAATGTATACTCTTTGAACTTGCTTATTGTGTTCATATAAAGTCCTAACTCTACAATTTTTACCTCCCCTATCCCCACCCCTCCCTCCATTCCCAAACTGACTAGTCTCTGGTGTCTTACGGTAAGTCATCACAACCGATCCCTTTTTTTAGTCAAGTTGTGCCATAAATATCTTCTTTCACTTCATTAGTTATGTGATGTACCCATCTAATCTTCATCATTATTTTATAGCATCACATTTTAAAAGTTTCTGTTATCTTCTACTCACAACTGCTCATCTTGACCATTTCACTTATGTACACTAGTACACTCCAGACAAATACATCTAGAAAGGACTTCCTAATATTTAAATTCATAGCAGATGTTAACAAATTCCTCATTTTCAGAAATGCTTTTCTAGTTGTTGCTAGTCTGCATTTTGTATGGCTCCAACTTTGGCTGTCATCAATTATTTTGGTGCCCATATAGCAAAAATCCTGCACTACATTTACTGTCTGATTCCCTCAGCATCACCTGATTTATTTCAGCTGTATTCTTTCACCATTCTTTTATGGTTGTTGATATTCATCGCATAATCTCTTTTCATGGCTCTATTTCTCCCTCAACTTTAATTCAGTTTCCAAATTTCTCCTTGGTTCGCATCACTGTTTGCTGAATGTATAGATTGAGTAACATCGGAAATATGCTGCATCCCTGTTTCACTACTTTGTCGACCACTGCTTCCTTTTCATGCTCTTTGATTCTTATAACTACTGTATGGTGGCTATACAAGTTGTAAATGACCAATTACCCCTTGTATTTTATCTCTACTATCATCACAATTTCAAAGAGAGAGTTCCAGTCAACATTGTGGAAAACTTTCTCTGAATGAATATATCCTGTGAATACTAGTTTGTCTTTCTTTAACCTAGCTTCTAAGATAAGCCATAGGGGCAATATTGGCTTGCGTGTTTAAACATCCCTCACCTACCCAAACTGAAGTCAGCCTTTACCAGTTTTGAGTTCTTCTGTCAATAATTTGTGTCAGCATTTTGCAGCCATGCCTTATTAAGCTAATGGTACAGTAATAGTCACACCTGTCAATGCTTGCATTATTTGGAACAGAAATTATTACATTCATAATGAAGTCTGATAGTACTTCTTTTCTTTCACAGTAGTTTTGCCATGGCAGCCTTGCTAAATCTCAGGCAATGTTACGTATTTCAGGGCTTTGTTTCCACATAGGTCTTTTAATGCTCTGTCAATTTTTCTGGTGGTATCATATCTCCCCCCCCCCCCCCCCCCCCCCGCCCACCTCGCCTCCTCCCCCATGAACCATGGACCTTGCCGTTGGTGGGGAGGCTTGCGTGCCTCAATGATACAGATAGCTGTACCATAGGTGCAACCACAACTGAGGGGTATCTGTTGAGAGGCCAGACAAATGTGTGGTTCCTGAAGAGGGGCAGCAGCCTTTTCAGTAGTTGCAAGGGCAACAGTCTGAATGATTGACTGATCAGGCCCTGTAACACTAACCAAAATGGCCTTAATTTGTAGTACTGCGAATGGCTGAAAGCAAGGGGAAACAACAGCCATAATTTTTCCTGAGGGCATGCAGCTTTACTGTATGATTAAATGATGATGGCGTCCTCTTGTGTAAAATATTCCGGAGGTAAAATAGTCCCCCATTCGGATCTCCGGGGAATACTCAAGAGGACGTCGTTATCAGGAGGAAGCAAACTGCCGTTCTACGGATCAGAGTGTGGAATGTCAGATCCCTTAATCGGGCAGGTAGGTTAGAAAATTTAAAACGGGAAATGGATAGGTTAAAGTTAGATATAGTGGGAATTAGTGAAGTTCGGTGGCAGGAGGAACAAGACTTTTGGTCAGGTGAATACAGGGTTATAAATAAAAAATCAAATAGGGGTAATGCAGGAGTAGGTTTAATAATGAATAAAAAAGTAGGAGTGCAGGTAAGCTACTACAAAGAGCATAGTGAATGCATTATTGTGGCCAAGATAGACACGAAGCCCACGCCTACTACAGTAGTACAAGTTTATATGCCAACTAGCTCTGCAGATGACGAAGAAATTGATGAAATGTATGATGAGATAAAACAAATTATTCAGGTAGTGAAGGGAGACAAAAATTCAATAGTCATGGGTGACAAATTCGACAGTAGGAAAACGAAGAGAAGGAAACGTAGTAGGCGAATATGGATTGGGGCTAAGAAATGAAAGAGGAAGCCGCCTGATAGAATCTTGCACAAAGCACAACTTAATCATAGCTAACACTTGGTTCAAGAATCATGAAAGAAGGTTGTATACATGGAAGAACCCTGGAGATACTAAAAGGTTTCAGATAGATTTTATAATGGCAAGATAGATATTTAGGAACCAGATTTTAAATTGTAAGACATTTCCAGGGGCAGATGTGGACTCTGACCACAATCTATTGGTTATGAACTGTAGATTAAAACTGAAGAAACTGCAAAAATGTGGGAGTTTAAGGAGATGGGACCTGGATAAACTGAAAGATACAGAGGTTGTACAGAGTTTCAGGGAGAGCATAAGGGAACAATTGACAGGAATGGGGGAAGGAAATACAGTAGAAGAAGAATGGGTAGCTTTGAGGAATGAAATAGTGAAGGCAGCAGAGGATCAAGTAGGTGAAAAGACGAGGGATAGTAGAAATCCTTGGGTAACAGAAGAGATACTGAATTTAATTGATGAAAGGAGAAAATACAAAAATGCAGTAAGTGAAGCAGGCAAAAAGGAATACAAACGTCTCAAAACTGAGATCGACAGGAAGTGCAAAATGGCTAAGCAGGGATGGCTAGAGGACAAAAGTAAGGATGTAGAGGCTTATCTCACTAGGGGTAGATAGATACTGCCTACAGGAAAATTAAATAGACGTTTGGAGAAAAGAGAACCACTTACATGAATATCAAGAGCTCAGATGGAAGCCCAGTTCTAAGCAAAGAAGGGAAAGCAGAAAAGTGGAAGGAGTATGTAGAGGGTCTATACAGGGGCGATGTTCTTGAGGACAATATTATGGAAATAGAAGAGGAGGTAGATGAAGATGAAATGGGAGATGTGATACTGCGTGAAGAGTTTGACAGAGCACTGAAGGACCTAAGTCGAAACAAGGCCCTGGGAGTAGACCACATTCCATCAGAACTACTGACAGCCTTGGGAGAGCCAGTCCTAACAAAACTATATCATCTGGTGAGCAAGATGTATGAGACACGTGAAATTCCCTCAGACTTCAAGAAGAATATAATAATTCCAATCCCAAAGAAAGCATGTGTTGACAGATCTGAAAATTACCGAACTATCAGTTTAATAAGTCACAGCTGCAAAATACTAACGTGAATCCTTTACAGACAAATGGAAAAACTGGTAGAAGTGGACCTCGGGGAAGATCAGTTTGGATTCCGTAGAAATGTTGGAACACGTGAGGCAATACTGACCCTATGACTTATCTTAGACGAAAGATTTAAGGAAAGGCAAACCTATGTTTCCAGCATTTGTAGACTTAGAGAAAGCTGTTGTCAATGTTGACTGGAATACTCTCTTTCAAATTCTGAAGGTGGCAGGGGTAAAATTCAGGGAACAAAAGGCTATTTACAATTTGTACAGAAAGCATATGGCAGTTATAAGAGTCGAGGGACATGAAAGGGAAGCAGTGGTTGGGAAGGGAGTGAGACAGGGTTGTAGCCTCTCCCCGATGCTATTCAATGTGTATATTGAGCAAGCAGTAAAGGAAACAAAAGAAAAGTTCGGAGTAGGTATTAAAATCCATGGAGAAGAAATAAAAACTTTGAGGTTTGCCGATGACATTGTAATTCTGTCAGAGACAGCAAAGGACTTGGAAGAGCAGTTGAACAGAATGGACAGTGTCTTGAAAGAAGGGTATAAGATGAACATCAACAAAAGCAAAACCAGGATAATAGAATATAGTCGAATTAAATCGGGTGATGCTGAGGCAATTAGATTATGAAATGAGACACTTAAAGTAGGAAAGGAGTTTTGCTATTTGGGGAGAAAAATAACTGATGATGGTCGAAGTAGAGAGGATATAAAATGTAGACTGGCAATGGCAAGGAAAGCGTTTCTGAAGAAGAAAAATTTGTTAACATCGAGTATAGATTTAAATGTCAGGAAGTCGTTTCTGAAAGTATTTGTGTGGAATGTAGCCATGTATGGAAGTGAAACATGGATGATGAATAGTTTAGACAAGAAGAGAATAGAAGTTTTCAAAATGTGGTGCTACAGAAGAATGCTGAAGATTAGATGGGTAGATCACATAACTAATGAGTAGGCATTGAATACAATTGGGGAGAAGAGGAGTTTGTGGCACAACTTGACTAGAAGAAGGGATCGGTTGGTAGGACAATTTCTGAGTCATCAAGGGATCACCAATTTACTATTGGAGGGCAGCGTGGAGGGTAAAAATCGTAGGAGACCAAGAGATGAATACACTAAGCAGATTCGTAAGGATGTAGGTTGCAGTAGGTACTGGGAGATGAAGGAGCTTGCGCAGGATGGGGGAGCATGGAAAGCTGCATCAAACCAGTCTCAGGACTGAAGACCACAACAACAACAACAACAACAACAACAACATCGTATCTCCCATCTCATCTTAGCCTACTTCCTCTTTGCTTTCTATAATATTGTCGTCAAGTTTGTTTTCCTTTTACAGACCCTCCTTCCACCTTTCCATTTTCTGTTCCTTGTTCAGCACTTGCCTACGATGTGAGGTGTTAATATTCATAGTGCTACTTCTCTTTTCTCCAAAGGACTCATTAATTTTCTTGTAGGTGGCATCTATTCTTTCTACATCCTTGTGCTTGTCCTCTAACCATTCCTGCTGAGCCATTTTCCATTCTCTCTCAGTATGTCTTTCTAGAGTTATGTATTCCCTTTTGCCTGCTCCATTTTCAGCATTTTTGTATTTTATCCTTTCTTCAACTACACTGAACATCTCCTATGCTATTCGAGCACTTTTGCTGTGTCTGTGGCAGCTGTGCTGCAAAAATGTATGAAGAGACCCAGAGTTGTAAAATTTGAAATTTTCACGGCAAATCAACTGTTCAAAAAGATTTCAGGCTGTACGCATTGTCTGTCCTATATAGGCCATACCACATTGGCACGGTATTTTGTAAATTCCTGTCTTCTGCAGTAGAGCGTTGTACAGAACATCAACGTTGCATTCACCTACTACAACCCAGTAAGTCTACAGTTGCGGAACATTGTATTTCAAGCGGACATTCAATGAAGTAGGACAAAACTTCGATTTTGGCCACTGCAACAACTTTTTGGGACTCCATTATCAAAGAATCAGTTGAAATACGCATTGTGGGAAATCTAATGTACCGTGACAGTGGTTACCAATTAGATAACGCATGGAATCCCGTCATCTCCAAAATTTGCTCGAAGACTTCGACAGCTGCGGCCAGCGACAATACTGACGGCACCTGAGTACTGCAGTTCCACCAGTGAGGGCGCTGCCGCTGGGTGGTGTGGCCCCTCTGTCCACACAATTGCAACGCATGCGCGGCATTACTATCAGCGCACTATATAAGCTGGAGCGGAGAACTTCTTCGTTAGTCCCCGTTCGGCTCACCTGAAGATGGCTGGCAGTTTTCCAGCCAAAATATCATGCAATGAAGTTCACGACAGCTGGCTGCAAGCCCGAAATATTTTTGAACAGACCCAGAATTGCTCACGACCGTCCCAAGTCACCTGCATCCGTTAATGTGCATACCAGCCGATAGACAAAATTGCAGCAACGTTTGTCGCACGTGGATGTGAGCCAAGAAAAAAGCAATGGCAGTGCAAACTGAGCTGCTGTACAGTACAGATGCTTATTTCCAGAGTCTTAACTTCAATCTGCAGGCCACATGAGTTGAACTTAATGCTAGCGTCCCACAGATGCGTACAGAGGGTTGTTTGGTACTCTCCATTCATTTCCGTCTTCATCCCATCTGTAAAACATATGGTGCCCTTGGGTCATGAGAAAAAGGTTCATTTCATTCAGTATTTGCGTCCATTGTTCTCCCACGCTCACACGATCAGATGACATGCTCATCACCGAGGAGTGTATACCCTCCAACATTGGTGTTTGATTGGAACTTTTGTGCAAACACATTTATCACCATCACCGTTTAATGGACATTGTGGTGTGATCTGATTTTTATCACTCATTCATTTACCCATTTGACAGAATAAAAACATTTTCGGCAAGTGTTCTTATCAGTTCTCATTACCACACAATCACCATAGCCTACATCGTGAACAAAGTGCATGGGTGTGACAGTAATGTTGGCTCACTGCGTGACTGACATGTACGCGGTCACATGTTCCCCCTTCATTTGTGACCCATATGTGATGGCTAGGCCAAATACATGGTGACAAAGTTTGATCAGTGTGAGTTATGTGGAACTGCAAGTGCTCTACCATCCTGAACTTGGTGCTAAAGCAGAATGATGACTTTGGAAGAACTGCAAGAGACAGTAGACAGCAGACAAAAGACAATAAATGAACTGCTAGTATGCAGGGACTGGAGATCGAGCTACAGGCACTCTCCGTATGCACTCTCCACTGTTATGGGAGGGGCAGCCAATGCAGGATGTGTTTTGGATAAGTTGCTGTCCTTCTTTCCTCTGGACCCAAGTTTGTGGATCAGCCAAATTGAGGCAGTTTTCCTGAGCAACAACATCACTTGCAAAATCACCAAATTCTGGCATGTCGTGAGCCAGCTAGATCAAGACTATGCAACTGAAATGCAGAACATAATCACCGCCCTGCCGATCCTGTCTTCATATACACTACTGGCCTTCAAAATTGCTTCACCAAGAAGAAATACAGATGATGAATGGGTATTCATTGGACAAATACATCCTACTAGAACTGACATGTGATTACATTTTCACGCAATTTGGCTGCATAGATCCTGAGGAATCAGTACCCAGAACAAGCACCTCTGGCCGTAATAACGGCCTTGATATGCCTGGGCATTGAGTCAAACAGAGCTTATGTGGTGTGTGCAGGTACAGCTGCCCATGCAGCTTCAACACGATACCACAGTTCATCAAGAGTAGTGACTGGCGTATTGTGACAAGCCTGTTGCTCAGCCACCATCGACCAGACATTTTCAATTGGTGAGAGATCTGGAGAATGTGCTGGCCAGGGCAGCATTTGAACATTTTCTGTATCCAGAAAGGCCCGTACAGGACCTGCAACATGCAGTCGTGCATTATCCTACTGAAATGTAGGGTTTCGCAGGGCTCGAATGAAGGGTAGAGCCATGGTTCGTAACACATCTGAAATGTAACATCTACAGTTCAAACTGCCGTCAATGTGAACAAGAGGTGACTGAGACGTGTAACCAATGGCACCCCATACCATCACGCCAGGTGATACACCAGTACGGTGATGACTAATATACACTTCCGATGTGCGTTCACCACCATGTCGCCAACATGGATGCGACCATCATGATGCTGTAAACAGAACCTGGATTCATCTGAAAAAATGACGTTTTGCCATTCGTGCACCCAGGTTCGTCGTTGAATACACCATCGCAGGGGCTCCTGTCTGTGATGGAGCGTCAAGGGTAATCGCAGCCGTGGTCTCTGAGCTGATAGTCCATGCTGCTGCAAACGTCATCAAACTGTTCGTGCAGATTGTTGTTGTATTGAAAATGTCCCCATCTGTTGACTCGGGGATCGAGACGTGGCTGCAGGATCCGTTACAGCCATGCAGATAAGATACCTGTCATCTTGACTGCTAGTGATATGAGGCCATTGGGATCCAGCACGGCATTCCGTATTACCCTCCTGAACCCACCGATTCCATATTCTGCTAACAGTCATTGGATCTCGACCAACGTGAGCAGCAGTGTCGTGATACGATAAACCACAATCGTGCTGGGCTACAATCCGACCTTTATCACACAATCGTGCTGGGCTACACTCCAACCTTTATCAAAGTCAGAAACGTGATGGTATGCATTTCTCCTCCTTACACGAGGCATCACAATGACGTTTCACCAGGCAATGCTGGTCAACTGCTGTTTGTGTATGAGAAATCGGTTGGAAACTTTCCTCATGTCAGCACGTTGTGGGTGTTGCCACTGGTGCCAACCTTGTGTGAATGCTCTGAAAAGCTAATCATTTGCACATCACTGCATCTTCTTCCTGTCAGTTAAATTTCGCGTCTGTAGCACGTCATCTTTCTGGCGTAGCAATTTTAATGGCCAGTAGTGTAAGTGCCTAAGAGAGGAGTTAGTCCAGTGGGAGAGTAAGGTGACAGGAAGCCATTTCAGTTCCTGCTCCATCTGCAGGTCCTCATGCTATCCGGAAGCACAGTGTTCCAACACAAGTGCATGCGGTCAACCGGCAGTGTGGTATCAGCAGTTTTGCAGGTACTCCAATGGCATTAGAGCAGCTGCCGAATGGGTTTTTCTGGTATCATGCCAGCTTTTGCAAGGAAGCGACAAAGTGTTGGCCTCTCTGCTTGCACCCAAATGCCAGCTGCAACCGTGCCTAGGTGCACCTTGCTGTGGTCCATTATCCAGGTGTCTCTTTTTAATGGAAAGGGCTGGTAGTATGAAATAAATTGTTGACACTATTACAGATCTGTTTGTTTTCTCTCGATCTATGCTAAGAGACTGCCAGAAGGCCAAGACACTGTCTTTTTCAGTGGCAACAGTTTACAATACAATTGCATGGCATTTGTCACTGAAATTGGGACCTTGGACAGTGTCTTACATTCCCATGGATATTTACTGTGGCTAATGTCAATGACCCAATCCTGGGTGCAGATTTCCTCAACCGCTACAACTTATTAGCTGACATATTTAGCAACATGCTAATTGATTTGACAACAAATTTGAAAATAGTGGGACAGCAGTGGCTGGCCACCTTCTTCCCTCACACTGTGTGCAGACGTACAGGACAAATTTCGAGAATTCACACACCCACCCGTTACACTGAGGGACGTCCAACATTCAACAGTCCACTATATAGTGACTATGTACAGTCTGCCCTCCTCGTGCTGTCCACATGGACTTGCGCTTAGCAAATCACTATAGAGCAAAGGCTGAGTTGCGACAGGATATTGTTCAGCTATCATGCAACATGTGGTCCTCTGCAATGCTCTTAGTGCTAAAGAAAAATAATTTGTGGCATCCATGCAGAGACTATCATGCCTTAAATGCATGAACAGTGACAAACTGATATCTGGTACTGCACCTGCAGTATTTTAGCCGTGCCCTGGGAGGCTCAGCTATATTGACTGGGCAAACTCATTCATGCAGATCCCTGTGGCACCTGAAGCAATTATCACGCCCTTGGGCTTTTCGAAAGCTTGTACATGATGTTTGGCCTTTGGAATGCTGCCAAGACCTGGCAGCGTTTCCTGGATGGCATCTTACAATGCTTATTGTGGTGTTTTGCGAACCTCAGTGACATCCTCATCTATTTGAAGTCTCCTGAACTCCACAGCTGCTGCCTACTGACCATCTTTCGGCACCTGAGTGAGGCTGACATCCTCATTAACCCCTCTAAAAGTATATTCAGAGTCACAGAGATTGAGTGTCTAGGGCATTTAATCATCCCAAGAGTATCCACAACACTACCTCGCAAGGTACAGGTGATCCTGAACATGACGCACCCACAGACATCCGAAGACTTACGCCGCTATCTTAAAACAATAAATTTTTATCAGTGTCATATGCCTAATGGTGCTGGAGCCCCTGACTGCAGAGTCATTTCACCCTACCTCGAAAGGAGGGATTCCCATTAACTGGACAGATGCGATGGAAATAAGATTTATTATATCCAATCAGAGCCTCAAAAAAGCAGTCATGCCCACTTGCACAGTCCACAATGATGTTTGCCCATGGTCGTGGATGCTAGCCAGACAGCCATAGGTGCAGTGCTTCAACAATGTGATGGTAACACCTCACAGGTACTCGGTTTCTGCTCACAGAAGCTTTCAGAGTCGTAGTGCACTAGGAGTCCTTACGATTCTGAGTTGCTTGTGATGTTTGATGCAGTAAACTACTTCTGCCCATCTGTAGAAACTCGTCCTTTCATAATTTTCACTGGCCACAATCCCCTGACTCACACGTTTTGGTACAATAATACCAAATGTACACTGTGCCAATTCTGGCAGTGGGAGTATGTGTCACTGTTCTCCATGAACATCTGCCATGTATCCAGAATTGATAACACCATTGCTGACTGCTTGTCCCCGACTTGTGCCATTATCTGTTTTCCTGTGAACTTGGAGAACATTGTCCAAGAACAAGAGCATGACAAACAACCGAACAGCTGCTACCACCACACCTTCCAAGCCCTACAGCTCAAGCTAATTCCCGTTACTGGCTCCGCCCATAAAATGTGGTCCAATGTTTCAAGAGGGGCACATCACTCGTTTCTCCCAGAGAAATTCAAGCACAATGCTTTCGAATGAATCCATGGACTGTCACACCACAGTATCAACACCATTGTGTTACTAACGGCCACACATTTCATATGGCCAGGATTATGGAAAGACTGCCATCAATGGGCATGCCAGCGTGCCAAAGTCAGAAAGAATACCCGTGCACCCATCAGGACCATTCCCGATGCAACATGCAATGTTGTATATGTTCATGTTAATATTGTGAGTCCACTCCATCTGTCCTAATCCAAGCATTATCTTCTGGTGATGGTAGATCGCTTCACACACTTGCTGCAGGCAACGTCCATAGTGGATATCACTGCCGTGATCATCACAACAGCCCTCGTCGACACTTGGGTATTGTGCTTCATTTGCCCCAGTCACCTCAGGACGGATTGCAGCTGCCAGTTTAACTGTGAGCTGTTCACACAATTCACCTGACTGTGTGGTTTGCAGTCACACACAACTACCAGATACCACCCAGCATCAAAGGCATGGTCGAGTGGCCCCTTTGAACACTAAAAGCCGTCCTAACTTGGCATGACATGGCTTAGATGGAAGCACTCCTCCTGGTACTGCACGGCCTAAGAGTAGCATTGAAAGAAGAGGGCACTTCATCTGCTGACCGTGTGTGCGGACAGTCTCTTGCCTTCCCTGGTGCTTTTATGGAGGAGGCACCAATACTGTGTGATGCATCAGTCCTGCCACTGGCAGAATGCCTGCCTGCTCACATGGCCCACCTACAGCTTCACCCACCAATGCAGCACGGCACTAGCAAAGTGACCTACAGTGCCTTACATATGTCATGCTGTCTACTGACAAAGTAGAGCCATCATTTCGACCACTGTACTTGGGTCCACACCATGTCATCACCCACATCAAGAGAAAGCCGACCAAAGCATCAGTCGACAGATTCGAGCTGGATTATGTCCTGACTGCTCCTGACACCATTCATTTCTTCAACCCAGTAAGAGATCTGTTGATGGATGACACTTCCTCCGCTACCAGTCAAACAGAGCCTGCACCCACGACTGCCAACGATGCACGCATTCAGCCAGCTGTCATTGCACTGCCACGTGTGCTGTAGCCATGCCTCACCTTGCCGGGCCAGCTGGCTACTGCTCACTAAAACACTCTGCCCACCCCCACCACAGCCACCACCTAATTATATCGTGCACTCCAGCCACCAAGTCTGATTCAAATGCCCATGCTGCATCATAACAATGCCCCAGCTTGCACCTGCTGTAGACACCTTTCTCCAGTGAGCTGTGTCATCAACACATTGTCATCAGTCAAACTTCAGAACCTAACACCCACGTAACTGGCTGCTCGTCTGTTGTGTTCATGCCCCTGCACCTGTATCGTATCAGGCATTGAGGCCCAATTAACTTAGGGTGGGATTTTGTGTCCTATTCCGTCAAGCTCCAGACATCTCCCTCTGCACCACCAGGCTTATATGTTGCAGTTTGGGGAACCACGTTCGTGTGGCAACACCATTCTCATGTGAGTGTAGGTGCTTAGCACAATCTCCACACCTCCACAGTGCTGAAATGTCAAGTCCAGACTGAACCACTCATTGTGCTGCCATGACAGAGTATGTCTGTGAACTCTTAACAGTTAAATTCATAAACGTATTGTTAGCAGTGTTCGTTTTGAGACATCATCTTTTCATGTAACTCACAGCCTGCACTGCTTGCCGCTACTGTCACAAGCCAGCTGCACAAGGCCACACACACTGTGCACCTGCACCCTGACACCGTGCACCATTGCCGAATCACAGCTGACTTTGCTGCCTCCATTGTGCTCATGTTAATGAACAATGAAGTGCGCGAAACCAAACATCTGTCACACAAGCTGGATGCCTGCACTTTCTCACAGCTTCTGAGCTCTGCTCTCCAAGAGAGGATCTGTGCGGCAACTATGCTGCAAAAATGCACAAACAGACCAGAGCCACTCACAGCTGGCCCAAGTCAGCTGCATCAGATATCCGTCGTCACTAATACCTGGCGACAGACAAAATTTTGGAAATGTGCAGTGCACACGGATGTGGTTCAGGAAAGAACATCAGCCATGCAAACTGAGCTGCCGTACAGTGCAGATGCCTATCTTGAGGGTCTGTAACTTCATTCTGTTCAGCTTAATGTGAGTTCCCAACAGACATGTACGGAAGTTTGTTTGGCACTCCCCATTTGTTTCTGCATTTGCTTCATCATGTCCACGATATATGTGGTACACTGTGATTGTGAGAAAAAGGTTTGTCTCATAACAGACACGCATTCCCTGTTCTCCCGTGGTCACACGATCGGATGACGCGCCGCTCGTCACTGAGGAGTGTACACTCTCCAGGAATGGTTTTCGTACGGAACTGTTGCACAAACACAATTATCATAATTTCTAAGCAGTAATCTGATTTCATTTTTGTCACTTGTTCATTTACCCATTTGGCAGAATCGGTACATTTTCAGTGTACTTATCAATTCTCATTACCACGCGATCACCGTAGCCGACATCCTGAACAAACTGCGTAGGTGCGACAGTAATGTTGGCTCACTGCATGACTGACATGTAAGCAGTGATACCCACATGTTGGTGACCCGTATGTGATGGCTAGGCTAAATACATGGTAATGAACTTTCATCAGTGTGAGTCATGTGGACATGCTAGTGCTCTATCATTTACGCCTCACAAACGATGAATGAGTTTGTGAACAAACGATCCTGAACTTGGTGCTAAAGCAAGATGACGACTTTTGAAGAACTGCAAGAGACAATAGACAGTAGACAGTAGACAAAAGACAATAGATGGGCTGCTAGTATGCAGAGACTGGAGATCAAGCTACAGGCACTCTCCATATGCATGTTCTCTGCCCTCCTGGAACCAGCTGAGGAAAACTTCCATGTGCAAGGGAAGGCGAAACCAACACCTCCCACTGTTATGGGAGTGGCGGCAAGTGCAGGATGTGTTTTGGTTAAGTTGCTGCACTTTTGTCCTCTGGACCCAAGTGTGTGGATCAGCCAAGTGGAGGCAGTTTTCCTGAGCAAAAACTTCACATGCAAAATCACCAAATTCTGACATGTCATGAGCCTGGAGATCGATCTACAGGCGCTCTCCGCATGCATGTTCTCTGCCCACCTGGAGCCAGCTGAGGAAAACTTCCATGTGCAAGGGAAGGTCATACCTACACCTCCCACTGTTATGGGAGTGGTGGCAAGTGCAGGGCTTTTGAGTAAGTTGCTGGCCTTTTGGCCTCTGGACCCAAGTGTGTGGATTAGCCAAGAGCAGGTGGTTTTCCTGAGCAACAACATAACATGCGATATCGCCAAATTCTGACATGTTGTGAGCCAGCTATATCGAGACTATGTAACTGAAGTGCAGAACGTACTCACAGCCCTGCCAATCCTGTCTTCATATAAGCAACTAAGAGATGAGTTAATCTGGTTAACTTCATCATCACAAGAGCAACGTGTGCATAAGTTGTTGTGCCAAGAGGAGTGTGGTGACAGGCGCCATCTCAGTTCCCACACCGTCTGCGGATCCTCACACAGTTCAACATTGTCCCTGACTCACTGTTGCGTGCCATCTGGAAGCACAGCCTTCCAGTACAACTGCAAGCGGTCACTGCTGTGCAAACAGATATGCAGCTGGATGCTGTCTTGGGCTTGGCATATCGGTTGCATGACGCACTGGCAATGGTGCCCAATGGTGCAGTCATGGCAGCCTACAGTGCCATTGCTGCACCAGCAAATTTGACTCTGTGAAGACACACGTGTCCCGCAGCCACTGGCATGTGTTGGTGTGACATTAATGTTGTCTCACTGCACAATAGATATGTAACTAACAATACCCAAACATTCCTGCTTCGAGTCTTCTATTATTTCATTTTGATCCTCTTACTTTTTTCTGTACTTTTCTCTCTCAAAACAACCAGCTTGTCTTTTATTGTATTCTTTTTCCCCTCTTTCAGTCCAATATTGCCTAATACTTCCTCTGAAATGCTCAACAATCTCTGGTGTCTTCAATTTAGCCAGGTCCTAAACCTTCGTTTCGTACCTTCTAAACCTCTCAAAACAACCAGTTTGTCTTTTATTGTATTCTTTTTCCCTCTTTCAGTCCAATATTGCCTAATACTTCCTCTGAAATGCTCAACAGTCTCTGGTTTCTTCAATCTAGCCAGGTCCTAACACCTTCATTTCGTACCTTCTAAACCATTCTCTAGTCTTAATCTGCAATTCATAACTAATAAATTATGGTTAGAGTTCACATGTGTCCCTGGAAAAGGTCTTAGAAATTAAAATCTGGTTTTGAAATCTCTTTTGTACCACTGTATAATCAATCTGGTCAATGACGTCACCCAGCAGCAAACCCGTAAGTTATTTGAACAATCTGAAACCTTCTATACTCCCTAGCTTCCTCCACAGATACAATCATCTACCATGACCCCTAAACCAAGTGTTTGCAATTATTAAATTATATTCTGTGTAAAATTCTACAACACAGCTGTAGCTTTGATTTCTTTCCTTCAGCCCATGTTCTCCTTCTATCTTTCCTTTTCCCACAGTTGAATTCCAGTCACCCATAATAATTAGACTTTTTTTTGTCTATCTGAACAATTTCTTTTATATCATCATACATTATTTCTATATCTTTATTTGCAGAGCTACGTGGAATATGAACTTATACTACTGTTGTTGGTGTTATAATGAGATTGGAGGGATAAAAAAAAATCTACTCACCAAGCAGCGGCGGGATAACACACACACACACACACACACACACACACACACACAAAGGTTTAATTTATGCAAGCTTCAGGAGCCAGTGGCTCCTTCTTCCAGCAGAAGAGGTGAAGGGGAAGGAAGAGGGGTGAAGGAAAAGGACTGGAGAACTTTAGGAAAAGGGGTAGAGTTTGGAAAAGTCACCCAGCGAAGGGAGACTTAATGGATGGGATGAGAAGGAAAGACCCTTTTTTTCAGAAAATGAAAGATATATAAAACTGAAATGGAGTAAAGAAAGGAGTAGTTACTGTAAAGAAATCCTGAGATGGAAGGAATTAATGTAAATTAGGGCCATATGGGTGGCAAGAGCCAAGGACATGCTGTAATGCTGCACGAGTTTGGAGAAACTAGTGTCTGGTGAAAGAATCCAGATGGCATGTGTGGTGAAACAGTCATCGAGGTCACGACTGCCATGTCATTGAACATGCTCTGCAACAAGATATTGTGTGTTGCCGGTATACATCCTCCACCCATGCCCATTCACCCTAACTGATAACATGTTGGTAGTCATTTTCAGTGTAAAAATGCTGAACAATGTTTACATAACAGCTGGTATATGACATGTTGTTTAACAGGTGGCTCTCGGTTTGATAGTATTTGTTTTTCCAGTTATAGGGCTGCTACATGTGATAGAAGGATGCACAGGGCAGGTGTTGCATAAGGGAGCCATAAGGTAGGGGGATGGGTGTAGAAGGAGCTTATGGTCTGATGAGGATATTGCAGAGATTGAAAGGCCAATGAAAAGTATTCCAGGTGTGATGGGCAAAATCTCAGACAGAATGGATCTCATTGCAGTGCACAGTTTCAGGAAGTCATGGCCTTCTCAAAGTAGCTAATTAATATATTCAAGGCCAGGATAATACTGATTGACAAGTGGTGTGCTCTGAAGTAAATGTTTGGAGGGATCAGCAGTACCAGGATTAAATGTGCTGTCTGAGGATATCTGTTTTTGGACTAGGCTGGTGGGGTAATTACATCCAGTGAAGGCTGAGATGACAATGGTGATGTGTTGCTGTAAAGAGTCAGCATCTGAACAAATACGTTTGCCTCTAACGCCAAGGCTGTACGGTAGGGAATTTTTGAGCTGGAAAGTATGGCAACTGTCAAAATGTAAGTACTGTTGTTTTTTAGTAGCTTTGCTGTGGACAGAAATATGTAGCTGGCCTTTGGTGAGGAGGAGGTCAACATCAAGGAAAGTGGAATGGGATTTGTAGTAGGACCATGTGAAATTTAATTGGGAGACAGTATTTCTCATCCCATCCAGTAAGTCCCCCCTGACCCTGGGTTCAGGGTGACTTTTCTGAACTGTACCCCTTTTCCTAAACCTCTGCAGTTCTTTTCCTTCCCCTTCAACTCTGCTGTTGGAAGGAGCCACTGGATCTGAAAGCTTGCATAAGTTAAACATTTTTGCGTGTCATTATCATGTCACAGCTTGGTGAGTAGATATTTTTATCTGTCCACTGACATTATATTGTCAAAAATTGTTTATTTTTGTTGTTGTATGTTGTTGGTGTTAGCTTCACGTATATCTTGGCTATAATGGTGTATTCACTGTACTGTTCATAGGCATATTTCAGCTTTGCCCTTATTTGATTTTGTGTTGCACTGACATGACCAAAAGTCTTGTTCTGCCTGCCACTCCACTTCACTAATTCCCACTTTATCTAACTTCAGCTTCTATATTTCCTTTTATAAATTCTCTAGCCTAGCTATTCAATTAAGGGATCTAACATTCCATGCTCTGACCTGTAGAATGCCAGTTTGTTTTTCCTGATGACAACATCTTCCTGTTCCATTTCATATACTTACAAATTATTACACTCAGGTATTAGTATGGGTTGCCTGATTCCAGTTGTAACTCACTGATATTGTAGTCATAAGCTATTGTGTTTTTTGTCTTGTGAAGAGGAATGTTTTAAGTTTATGAACATTTGAAGCAAGTTGCCAGTTGCCAATCTTTGAAGCACTTTGACACCTTATCAAGACTGCACTGACTATTTGATATTTGTGAGCTTTTTCCAGACACTGCTTCATTGTAGATAACTGCATCATCTGCAGACTGTCTGTGGATATTGTTAGTATTGTCTACAAGTTTGTTAATGTACAACATGATAGCAAGAGTCTAACACATTTTCCTGTGGCACACCTGAAGTTCCTTATACATCTGTTGGAGACCTTCAATCCGAGACAACTTGCTGTGACCTCCCTATGAAGGAATACTCTACACAGTTACTAATTTCACTTGATGTACCATACTACTGTACTTCAATAATAAGTGTGGTTGTAATACTGAGTTAAATGCTTTTTGAAAATCAAGAGATATCGCATCTGTCTTTCAGGATTTCATATGAAATGAGTTTGAGTTGAATTTAACATGATCATTGCTTTCAGAGTCTGTGCTGGGTGGTGTGTGTGAAGTCATTTTGTTTGGGAGACCTCATGTGTTTGAGCTCAGTGTATGTTCGGAGTTCCTACAATAAATGAATGTCAAGGATACTGGACACGAGTTTTGTGATCACTTCTGCTACACTTCTTACCATCCATGCGTTATTCCAACTACTGGACACAGTTTTTTGTTTGAGGGATATATGATAAATTATTGTTAAAAGGGGAGTAACTCAGACTCAAATTCACTACAGGATGATAAGGATTCCACAAATTTCTGGAAATTTGTTCAATTTAAGCAGTACCTTCTGTTTCTCACTGCCAGTAATACCTGTATCACTCATCTTTGCAGTGAGCCAAGGATTAAATTGGGTCAATAATTTTTGATTTTGTTTTTTAATGGAACATTTGATAATGGAGTTTTTGTGCTTTTGTGCTTTTGCTTTGCTACCCTCAATTTCAGTTCCAGTCTCATCCATGATTGTGTGGACAATAACATTGGTACCACTAAGAGCCTTTACACATGATCAGAATTTCTTCAAGTTTTGCGACAGATCTGTCAATAATATTCAGCTGTGGTAGTCACTGAAGGCTTCATACATTGCCCTCCTGACAGCCAGATGAGTTTCATATGTATAGCACGATGCATTGTTTTACACCAGTTTTGCACTAGTCTCTGTCCCTTTAGAAAATTTCTTTGTGGTAGCTGTCTACTATGGAGACGATCTGTTCCATCATGAACTGTTGAACTATGTACCTTTCTATCCATTCCATGGTCAACTTTCCTTTTAAACCTGAGTGACAAGTTTTCTGCATGCTCATTTTCAGAGCTAAATGTTTCAAATTTGTTATTGAGGTACAACATATAAGATATTTCTGTAGTTTGTTGAACATATAAATAATTCTATTTGTTTTATTTGGCCTTTGAACTTTGGTAATCATTACTGGTATAACTGTCACACGCACACTGATACCATTTTAACTGTGGACAGCTAAAAAAAGTTCAAGTCT
The DNA here is from genome assembly GCF_021461385.2 of Schistocerca piceifrons. Lineage (NCBI taxonomy): Eukaryota > Metazoa > Arthropoda > Insecta > Orthoptera > Acrididae > Schistocerca > Schistocerca piceifrons. Next base: position 1,107,687,007 of record NC_060139.1, read on the forward strand.
ATTAGTTGTCAAGGGATCCAATATATTTTTATCATAATTAGGCTTCCAAACTATGTGTACTAAGTGTTTTCAGAGAAGGCATTTAGTAATGTGTCAAGGGTATCTTGCAACACACACCCCTTACAGAACTATATATTTCCTCTGATGATGACAGCATGATTGGGGGACTTATGTACTAGTGAATTTTCTCTGAAGTTTTTGGTTACATATGAGGTGAGTCTGGTGGTTGCTAGAATGAAACAGTTATAAGTTTATGCCCACTCTTGTGTCAAGGGTATCTTGCAACACACACCCCTTACAGAACTATATATTTCCTCTGATGATGACAGCATGATTGGGGGACTTATGTACTAGTGAATTTTCTCTGAAGTTTTTGGTTACATATGAGGTGAGTCTGGTGGTTGCTAGAATGAAACAGTTATAAGTTTATGCCCACTCTTGACACTGAGTCTTTCCATGCAGTCGTGCCTGCAGCTTCAATTTCAATGTTGGTGGCTTTGACTTTCTGGTTGATTGTGACAGATACACCACCTCCATTTTTTCATTTCAATATACAGTTACATTTTCCCCAAAATTCTCATTATCATCAATTTTTGATTTTGAAGTCTTTCCTGTACCTAATGTTATTTGAGCTCCACTGCTTTTAGGAGCACGTCAGACTCTAGCAGCTTATCACTAGGATTTTAACACCCTCACATGGCGGGGGGGGGGGGGGGGGGGGGGAGGAATTATTTTTTCTATCCTACACTGGCACTTCTGGGTCTCATTGTATCTATCATCATAGAGACTGGATAAAGAGTCACCGAATCTAATAACCCATGTGTGCGCCATACACACACCTACCTGGGTAACAGCCTATGATGTGTAGTGTACACCAACCCTTTTAGGCGAACACTACAGTTCTCAGCCTCGTGGTGTAATGCCAGGGAGTTTTAGCCTAAGTTTTTATAGAAACTACAAAGTCTGTAGTTCAGTCCTCTCACTTACTCAGAAACAGGAGGCCATGATCAGTTCTGGAGACAATACTGCACATTGTGTATTTGGTTGAAACTTCATGGGCACAGGTGTTCTTCTGAACTTTCTCTGACAGTTACTGAAATGATCCAAGTATGACCTCAGAAACCATATGACAAGCTTTGTTTGTTTCAACATGCAAAATCTACAGTTGATTATGTCATGTTCCCACAAGGGCTGTAGGAATAGCCTCTTCAACAACATTACATAGCTTTGGCATTGTGTCAACTGTTGGGCGCAGTCTCAATTCCTATATTGTTCTTAAAGAATCAGGTTCACCAACATCACTTGTAAATCTTGTTATTGATAACGAGTTTACACAGATCTAGATAGCTAGCAAGTTTGTAAAGAACTTGTGTTAATATGTTACAAGATTCAATGATGACAGCACATATCTGTTGAAACCAGTAAAAAGATTTTAAGAGGTCTTGGTGAACCTGATTCCTTAAGAAAATGTAACATCTTCAACATGTTGAATGAGACCCTCGGGCATGCACAATTTTTTAGCAGTACAATACTTTTTTTTTATAGAGATGTTACTTACCCTGTTTAAATTATCACTTCATCGTTTATAAACTCCTTCACTTACTTACCCTGTTTAAATCATCACCTCATCGTTTATACACTCCATCACTGAATAATACTATTTTTTCACTAAGAGTTCATGTAATTTTTTTCTTTAGATGACCAATTTCCATGCTCAGAATATCACAGCCCTTTAATTGATTGTATATTTTCATGTTAATGTATTTAGGAACCATAGAATATAGCTTTAATTTGTGTGGAAGAAGCATAAAATTTTGTTTTTGCCTAGTTGTGTAAGTATGTTTGATGTGAAATTCTTTGAAAAGTTCAGGTTTACTGTAGCGGAAAATTAGAATTTTAAAAATGTATAATGATGGGACAGATAATATTTAGTTTTTCAGACAATGGGCGACATGAGCTTCTTGGACATGTGGCACACATCTTCCTAATGATTCTTTTTCGAATTTTTAATATACATACCAGATAACCTGAATTACCCCAAAAAATTATGCCATATCTGATGACAGATTCGAAGTAACTATGATACACAATTTTTTGGCTGTCATGTCTATTACTTCATGTAACATTCCCATTGCAAAAGAAAGGCTACGTAGTTTGTTAACTAAATATTCTGAATATGCCTGCCAGCTTAAGTTTTTGTCCAAGTGTAGTGGTAAGAATTTCACTGTGCTTGCTGGTTCTATCTTCTCATTTTTATGTAGGACATAGATCTCACTCAGTTTGGATTGTTTTGTTTTGAACTGTGTGTGTCATGTTTTAGTAATGTTTAGTTTCAGATCATTTAATTGAAACCAGGCTTCCAGAGAATCCAAAGTGTTTACAACATAGTCAGTGATTTCTGCACAGCAATTTTTTTCAATCAGCACTAAAGTGTCATCTGCAAATAGGACAGACTTTACAATGATGTTCAAGGGTAAATCATTTATATAAAACAGGAAGAGGATTGGTCCCAAAAACAAGCCCTGGGGAACACCTAGTGAGATAGTTTTCCATTTATATGAGTAATTTGCAGAGTTAGATGTTATTATAACTCTTTGCTTCCTGTTTGTCAAATATGAGGTCAGCCATTGGAGGGCACTCCTGTCGATCCCACTTCTCTCTCATTTATAGAGCAGCATGGAGTGATTCACTGAATTGAATGCTTTGCTTAGATTACAGAAGATTCCTGCCACTTAGCTGCTGTTGTCCAATGAGGAGCTAATTCTTTCAACAAATGTGTTTATTGCATCTGATCTACTTTTTCCTTTTTGGAACCAAAAATGATTTTTGTCAATGATATTAAATTTTTAGACAAAATTTAATATCTTTTCAAATAACTTAGGGAAAACTGACAGGTTAGAGACATGTCTGTAATTTCCCATTTCTTCTTTTGGGACTTCTTTGTGTACTGGTCTTACTTTGGTTATACGTATTAACTCTGGGAAGCAACTGTGCTCAAAACGATTGGTTAATTATTTCTGTCAGAGGATGATACATTATTTTAAACACCATTTTAATTACTTTATTTGGGAGACCATCCCATATTGCAGAATTTTTTTTCAGGGATACATCTTTCGTTGTAACATTTGTAAATGCAGGAAGCTATTCTGAATTATAAGTAGACACATTTACATTAGATTTAGCTACATTTATAAGAAAATTATTGAAGCAATCAGATATTTGAACAGGGTTTACAGTGGTAAAATCCTGGTATTTGATTTTTGAAATTTCGTGGCTGTTTGATGATGTACCTAATTCAGAACTGATAATGGACCAGACAGCTTTTGACTTGTTCTTATGACCTCTGATGAACTTACTGTTAGACATTCTTTTGGCAGCCTTTACAACCTTTTGGAACACAGCTTTATATCATTTCACATATTCAACACAGTCTGGATTTATATTGAATTTCAGTTCATTATGCAAGTTTCTTTTTCTTATACTAGATATTTACATTAATCCATCTTAGTTTATTTATAGTTTTTTTATGTCCAATGCTAGGTGGAAATAACTCATTGAATATTTCTAAAAATGTTTCTAGAAATCTTCTAAAGTTTTAGGTAAGCCTACATGAAATGTTATAATCTACGGACCAGTTTATTTAATTTAGATTAATGTAAAACATATCCGTATTGTTTTTGTTGAAGTTTGTTTTTATATGCGTTTCGCTATCACTTTGTTTATTTATTTGAGAAGGTAGCTGGATAAACAAAGCAGTATGGTCAGAGATTCCCAAGTCAAAACTAAACTTACATTCACAGACAAACACATACTTTGTTCGTATATTATCTATACAAGTGGCTGAACAGGCATGTGTTCTAGCGGATTCTAAAAAAATTAATTTAAAACCAGAGTTTTGGATTATGTTTGTAAATTTTGCAATGTTACTGTCTTGAGTTAGCACATTTAAGTTGAAATCACCTGCAGTAACAACATTTTTCTTATTTTCTTTCTTGATCTTTTCTAAAAGACTGTGTAATTTAGATAGGAAAATTTTTGTTGTTGGATACCCTGGAATTCTATAAATAGAGATGACTAATGTATTTAGGTCTGTCAGTTCTATGCAGCAGCTCTCAAAAGAGCATTCCTCATTTAAATATTCATAGTTTCTTTTTAGATCATATCTCAAGCAAGCATTGACAAGTATGCATGAGTCTCCATGACTTCTATTTTTTCTAAAAAAGCTGCTAGCTGCATGAAAATTCTCTATTTTATTTAAAATATTTATGGAATTATCTGACAGCCAATGTTCATTTAAGCAAAGAACTTTAATATATTTGGCTTCTGCAAGTATAATTTGAAATTCTTCAAGTTTTGTACCTCCTTCCATTAATCCACTTACATTCAGATGCATCAAATAACTGTTTTTGGTTTTATTTATTTTACTAATTGCTTCTTTCACTAGACAACAATTATTATTAAGCTTTTCATGGGTATTTTAGATTCATGAATTGCTAACAACTTTTGCCTACCAAGATTTGCATTTTTTTAAATTGAGTGTGTGATAATCTATGTTTCCCAGGATTTTCTGAATTTTATTTCTAAAAAACAGTGAATCATTTCTGTCATTAGTCCACTTATATGCCACATACTTCTCCAGAGTGATTTACAGTTGGTTTCAACATTGTGCTTAATTTCTCTACATCCATCATACTCGAACTGATTTGCATTCATTATCTAAGTAGGATGCTAACATCTGCTTATCTGCTCTTTCCAGCATAAAAATTCTCCTTTTCTTCTTACTGAACTTATTAACAATGACAACTATTGTGACTTTTATGAAATTATGAACGCTAATCCCTGTCTCTATACTGACACTGTTGATAATGTCAGCCCATGTTTATTGCTATGAGGTCTAAAATATTTCCGTTGCTTGTGGGTTATTGTACTAGTAATTTGGGAGATTTTTTATGAAATCATTGACAACATCACAAGACTGACCTGCAGTTATCCTATTGATGACCCAATCTTTGCCTGGTAGGTTAAAGTAATCTCTAACTAATTTGACACAATCAGGATACTGAGTGTAGACTTTCTTTTTCATGATCCTACAACTATCACAGCAGAATTGAATGGCCAGTGAATACATCCAGTGCTTAATATGAGTTCATCTAGGCCAAATGCCTGTGTCCAGATAACATTCCAATCAGGTACAATTTCTATCTCAGTGGACACAGTATTTTTCTCAAATGCAGTGAATGCTCCCCTTTCTATGATGTCTTAACTTGTCTTTTCAGTATACATTCTGTGCCTCATTAAATACTTTCAACATTTCTAATTACTTCAGATTTGATACAGCTCATAGTTCAGAATATAATTTGAGTGTGATAGCTTTCTTGGATGGTGGTTAACTATAGGACTTTGTTATCAATGAAACTTCCTGGCAGATTATAACTGTGTGCCAGATCGAGACTTGAACTCGGGACCTTTGCCTTTCGCAGGTAAGTGCTCTATCATCTGAGCTACCCAAGCACGACTCACACCCCATCCTCTCAGCTTTACTACTGCCAGTACCTTATTTCCTACCTTCCTAACTTTGCAGAAGCGCTTCTGTGAACCTTGCAGAACTAGCACTCCTGAAAGAAAGGATATTGCGGAGACATGGCTTAGCCACAGCCTGGGGGATGTTTCCAGAATGAGATTTTCACTCTGCAATGGAGTGTGTGCTGATATGAAACTTCCTGGCAGATGGTAGAGCACTTGCCCGCGAAAGGCGAAGGTCTCGAATTTGAGTCTAAGTCTAGCACACAGCTTTAATCTGTCAGGAAGCGCACACTTCGCTGCAGAGTGAAAGGCTCATTTTGTTATAAGTGTTTTGGCAATTTACTGTTAGATTTTAACAGTCTAACAGACATTTGAAGTGCCTCTACCTTGTATGCAAAAGTGCCTTATTTTCTGCATACCGATTAGTAAGTGTTCATCAGAGGAACACAAACTGACACCTAGCCTAAAAGCATCTGTGTGCACACTACATGTACTGTACTCAGATAGCTGCTTATTTTGTGCACCGAGCGAGGTGGCGCAGTGGTTAGCACACTGGACTCGCATTCGGGAGAACGACGGTTCAATCCCGTCTCCAGCCATCCTGATTTAGGTTTTCCGTGATTTCCCTAAATCGTTTCAGGCAATCCATCTCTAATGACCTCGTTGCCGACGGAACGTTAAACAACACTAACCTAACCTATTTTGTGCAGTGCATTCCTGACCGATCTAGGGAAATTCTACAATTCTCCACTCCATAGTGCAGGTCCAGAAATCTGCAGTTAAGACCATCACAGAATAGACAGTCTCTGCTTGAGGCCCTCCATCTACTCCAAACCAAAAAGCACCTGGTCAACTCAGGGAATGGTACTACAAATTGTAGGCTCTGTGTGCATCCCGTGAAGAATGAGGGCAGCAGTTTTCACCATTTTGGTAATGAGATGAGCTGCAACTTGAAGGTAACTGCACTCTGCACTCTTGATAGCTGCAAGCAGGGTGTCCATCACATCTGGAATGAGGCCTCCTGGTAGATGCTCTTAGCGCACACTTGATTTCTTTCCAACTCTGGACGCTATTTCCCTAAGGACTTCCATAATGTGCCTAATACTGTAGCTCCTGGTAAGTAACAAACCTCTCTCCACGTGCCTGCCGGGACTCTGCTGATGAAGCAGCCACATGTCCATCACTGGGTGAATGGATGTGGTCAGATGGCCAGTATGCGCATCCACCTTCCATCTTGAGTGATGCACTTACAGTTCCTCCACATTGGGTGCCATGGAAGGTGCCTCAACAACTCACTCCAAGGATAAAACAAGCAACACTTGCTGTGCCCCCTGCGACATACCAGTTCCTCCACCTCGACTACACCTCAAGACGGCAGCCTGCACGTGGCTGACTTTGGACAGCTGCACCTTAAGCTGTTTGCGAATTGTGGCCAGCTCCTCCTTTGTCCACATACAGCAGGCACAGTCGTTATCCACCATAATTTGTTTTTATGGTCATGCTCACATAGAACACCACACAGGGGCTTCAGCTAAAGTGGTAGACCACGTGGCTGCTTGCACACGTGACCCTGCTTTTAGTGTGATAGGGAATGCCTGTGGCAGGACTGGAATGGGTGCTAATGCAACGATGTATGGAACTGGTTCTGCATGTAGATCTTTTACCATGATACATTATGCGATCAAAAGTATCTGGACACCTTGCTGAAAATGACTTACAAGTTCGTGGCACCCTCCATCGGTAATGCTGGAATTCAATATGGTGTTGGCCCACCCTTAGCCTTGATGGCAGCTTCCAAACTAACAGGCATATGTTCAGTCAGGTGCTGGAAGGTTTCTTTAGGAATGGCAGAGATGAGGCAAGAGCCTGAAGGAATTCCCAGTCTGTGAAAGTTTCATTACATGATTCAGCTTGGTGGGGCTAGGAGACATAGGAGGACTGTTAAACCTGTCATTTCTGCAGTAGCAGATAGCTAGACAAGAAGAGGGTGCCAATGTTGTCACAAAGTGGGTCACCAGGTGTTCAGCAAGAACTGACACCTTTGTACAAAGACAACCCTGTAGGAAAATACCTGAGAAACAGTTGTTGATTGTTGGTGGCCCAGAAGACTGTGGACTGTGGCCCACACATGGGATGAAGAGGGATATATTCCCAGGGAGTAGATGTAGCACTCCCAGCATTCCTTCTTACTGCATTTACATAGACAGCGAGCCTTAACACAATGTCAGTTAAAAGTGATAAGCTCGCTCTGCAAAGGCCATTGCTTGGGTGTTGCATGGCTCTTCAGTGATCCTCAGTGGCAATTGCAATTCTTAGGTCCACTGTGACACTGGCTTGTGGTCGAGGGGACCTGTGGAGAGGGGAACAGTAGTTCCTGCGAGATGGGTAATCGTGTCAGAGGCATCTTGCACAACCTTGTCAGTGAAATCTGACAGAGAGGGAGCAAAAGTAACATCAGAAAGTGGCCACTGTCACAAAGATCACCATGTAATGACCAATACAGTGAATCTACAAGACTGGAGGAAGAGATTGTTAGAATCATAGCTGAAAAGGTGATATGGGTGGCAATGAAATGGGTACCAGTAGCATCACCAGTGAGACACAGCTCATCGTCAATATGAAGTAGATGGCTTCTACCTGACAAAGTGTTACTCCCCCACAAGGGATGGTATGCATTGAAATCCCCAAGTAGGAGAAAAGGGAAGGCCGAAAGGTGTTGGATTAAGGTGGTCAACTCAATGTAAGTAAGTAGCTTACCTGGAGGTATGTAAATATTGGCAAATTTACACTTGCACTGCTATTGCTTCCAATGTTGTACAGAGAGGAAATCACCCACTGACCACATCTGTGCAAAACAATGTGTATATCCCTCCAGATGCCCTCTCAGGGCCAGCATGGTTTGAACATATGCACAAAAACAATGGAGTATTCTGGAAAGGTCATCAGTGAAGTGCATTTCTTGTAGAGGAAGGGGAGAAAAGTAAGGTGTTGTAGTTTCAGCAGGTGACAGTAATATCAGTTACCGTCTTGGTTGTCTGGGTCAGGTACGGAGGAGGACCGTTCCCACCCCAGGATCACTGCCTGTCACTGAAAGGGGTGCAACCCCATGAATGAACATTGGTTCAAAATCCACTGACATAGGGGGATCAGACATCTCTGGGGTCACCAGGGTATCCTTGTCCTGATTCTTCTTCTTTTTCTTCTTATTCTTCTTCTTCCCCATCACAGCCTTTGGTGGCCAAGATTCGTGTGAGGGCCCATCCATCAGATTTGCTATCTGTGCTAAGTCTGCTGACTCAGTGGCTACCAACTTGTGGGCCACCTGCTAGCTACCTTCTGATCACTGCTGACTGCCTGCTCTTGGGTCCCATGGTTCAAACCTGGTCCATCTAGCTGCCCAGCCATTGCTGCCTTCACAGGCAGGTTCTGTTGCCATCTGCAATCACCTGTGCAGGAACACATCACCATTGTGAGCTGCAATTGTCCATGCCGGGGTTCACAGTTTGATTCTGCATGGTCCAGTGCTTCCCACGCTTACACTATGGGATCAAAAGCATCCTGACACCTAGCTGAAAATGACTTACAAGTACATGGTGCCCTCCATCGGTAATGCAGGAATTCAGTATGGTGTTGGGCCACCCTTAGCCTTGATGACAGATTGCACTCTCACAGGTCAGGAGCTGGAAGGTTTCTTGGGGAATGACAGTCCATTATTCATGGAATTCTGCACTGAGGAGAGGCATCGATGTCAGTCGGTAAGGCTTGGCACAAAGTTGCCATTCCAAAACATCCCAAAGATGTTCTATAGGATTCAGAGGATTCAGGTCAGGAATCTATGCAAGCCAGTCCATTACAGGGACGTTGATGTCATGTAACCACTCTGCCACAGGCCGTGCATTATGAACAGGTGCTCGATTGTGTTGAAAGATGCTATCGCCATCCCTGAATTACTCTTCAATAGTGGGAAGCAAGAAGGTACTTAAAACATCAATGTAGGCCTGTGATGTGATAGTGCCACACAACACAACAAGGGATGCAAGTCCTCTCCATGAAAAATATGAGGTGCTATCCAAAATTTTTGGGTCTGGTGCTGCCATCTGTTGAAAACCTTAACTTTGGACTAATGGTCACCACCACCCTCCAAGTAGTTCCCATCTGCACATACACACTGGTCCCAGCACTTCTGCCACTGATCAAACATTTTCTGGAAGTATGTTCTTTGAGGGCATTTATCATCGCCAGCAATGCTTCCTGAAACATCTCTAGAGTGTCGAACCGATGACCTTTCAACTTGAGTTTCAGTTTTGGGCATAGCGCAAAGCCGTAAGATGCCAAATCTGGCGAGTATGGTGGGTGGGGTACAACTGCCATGTTTTTTGCCAAAAAGGTCCTGGTGAGCAAGGATGTGTGACAGGGTGTGTTGTCGTGATGCAGCAGCCAGTTCCCTCGATGCCAAAGTTCAGGCTGTCATCGCCGCACATTTTCACAAGGGCATCGCAAAACATCACAGTTGTTGTTGTGGTATTCAGTCCTGAGACTGGTTTGATGCAGCTCTCCATGCTACTCTATCCTGCGCAAGCTTCTTCATCTCCCAGCACCTACTGCAACCTACATCCTTCTGAATCTGCTTAGTGTATTCATCTCTTGGTCTCCCTCTACGATTTTTACCCTCCACGCTGCCCTCCAATGCTAAATTTGTGATCCCTTGATGCCTCAAAACATGTCCTACCAACCGATCCCTTCTTCTAGTCAAGTTGTGCCACAAACTTCTCTTCTCCCCAACCCTATTCAATACCTCCTCATTAGTTACGTGATCTACCCACCTTATCTTCAGCATTCTTCTGTAGCACCACATTTCGAAAGCTTCTATTCTTTTCTTGTCCAAACTAGTTATCATCCATGTTTCACTTCCATACATGGCTACACTCCATACAAATATTTTCAGAAACGGCTTCCTGACACTTAAATCTATACTCGATGTTAACAAATTTCTCTTCTTCAGAAACGATTTCCTTGCCATTGCCAGTATACATTTTATATCCTCTCTACTTCGACCATCATCAGTTATTTTACTCCCTAAATAGCAAAATTCCTTTACTACTTTAAGTGTCTCATTTCCTAATCTAATTCCCTCAGCATCACCCGATTTAATTTGACTACATTCCATTATCCTTGCTTTGCTTTTGTTGATGTTCATCTTATATCCTCCTTTCAAGACACTGTCCATTCCGTTCAACTGCTCTTCCAAGTCCTTTGCTGTCTCTGTCAGAATTACAATGTCATCGGTGAACCTCAAAGTTTTTACTTGTTCTCCATGAATTTTAATACCTACTCCGAATTTTTCTTTTGTTTCCTTTACTGCTTGCTCAATATACAGATTGAATAACATTGGGGACAGGCTACAACCCTGTCTCACTCCTTTCCAAACCACTGCTTCCCTTTCATGCCCCTCGACTCTTATAACTGCCATCTGGTTTCTGTACAAATTGTAAATAGCCTTTCACTCCCTGTATTTTACCCCTGCCACCTACAGAATTTGAAAGAGAGTATTCCAGTTAACATTGTCAAAAGCTTTCTCTAAGTCTACAAATGCTAGAAACATAGGTTTGCCTTTTCTTAATCTTTCTTCTAAGATAAGTCGTAAGGTTAGTATTGCCTCACGTGTTCCAACATTTCTACGGAATCCAAACTGATCTTCCCCGAGGTCCACTTCTACCAGTTTTTCCATTCGTCTGTAAAGAATTCGCGTTAGTATTTTGCAGCTGTGACTTATTAAACTGATAGTTCGGTAATTTTCACATCTGTCAACACATGCTTTCTTTGGGATTGGAATTATTATATTCTTCTTGAAGTCTGAGGGTATTTCACCTGTCTCATACATCTTGCTCACCAGATGGTAGAGTTTTGTCATGACTGGCTCTCCCAAGGCCATCAGTAGTACTAATGGAATGTTGTCTATTCCCGGGGCCTTGTTTCGATTCAGGTTTTTCAGTGCTCTGTCAAACTCTGCATGCAGTATCGTATCTCCCATTTCGTCTTCATCTACATGCTCTTCCATTTCCATAATATTGTCCTCAAGTACATTGCCCTTGTATAAACCCTCTATATAATCCTTCCACCTTTCTGCCTTCCCTTCTTTGCTTAGAACTGGGTTGCCATCTGAGCTCTTGATATTCATACAAGTGGTTCTTTTCTCTCCAAAGGTCTCATTAAGTTTCCTGTAGGTAGTATCTATCTTACCCCTAGTGAGACAAGCCTCTACATCCTTACATTTGTCCTCTAGCCATCCCTGCTTAGCGATTTTGCACTTCCTGTCGATCTCATTTTTGAGACGTTTGTATTCCTTTTTGCCTGCTTCATTTACTGCATTTTTATATTTTCTCCTTTCATCAATTAAATTCAATATTTCTTCTGTTACCCAAGGATTTCTATTAGCCTTCGTCTTTTTACCTACTTGATCGTCTGCTGCCTTCACTACTTCATCCCTCAGAGCTACCCATTCTTCTTCTACTGTATTTCTTTCCCCCATTCCTGTCAAATGTTCCCTTATGCTCTCCCTCAAACTCTCTACAACCTCTGGTTCTTTCAGTTTATCCAGGTCCCATCTCCTTAAATTTCCACCTTTTTGCAGTTTCTTCAGTTTCAATCTGCAGTTCATAACCAATATATTGTGGTCAGAATCCGCATCTGCCCCTGGAGATGTCTTAAATTTAAAACCTGGTTCCTAAATCTCTGTCTTACCATTATATAATCTATCTGATACCTTTTAGTATCTCCAGGATTCTTCCAGGTATACAACCTTCTTTTATGATTCTTGAACCAAGTGTTAGCTATGATTAAGTTATGCTCTGTGCAAAATTCTACAAGGCGGCTTCCTCTTTCATTTCTTCCCCCCAATCCATATTCGCCTACTACGTTTCCTTCTCTTCATTTTCCTACTGTCAAATTTGTGTCACCCATGACTATTGAATTTTTGTCTCCCTTCACAACCTGAATAATTTCTTTTATGTCGTCATACATTTCATCAATTTCTTCATCATCTGCAGAGCTAGTTGGCATGTAAACTTGTACTACTGTAGTAGGCATGGGATTTGTGTCTATCTTGGCCACAATAATGCGTTCACTATGCTGTTTGTAGTAGCTTACCCGCACTCCTATTTTTTTATTCATTATTAAACCTACTCCTGCATTACCCCTATTTGATTTTGTATTTATAACCCTGTAATCACCTGACCAAAAGTCTTGCTCCTCCTGCCACCGAACTTCACTAATTCCCACTATATCTAACTTTAACCTATCCATTTCCCTTTTTAAATTTTCTAACCTACCTGCTCGATTAAGGGATCTGACATTCCACGCTCTGACCCGTAGAACGCCAGTTTTCTTTCTCCTGATAACGATGTCCTCTTGAGTAGTCCCCGCCCGGAGATCCGAATGGGGGACTATTTTACCTCCAGAATATTTTACCCAAGAGGACGCCATCATCATTTAATCATACAGTAAAGCTGCATGTCCTCGGGAAAAATTACGGCTGTAGTTTCCCCTTGCTTTCAGCCGTTCGCAGTACCAGCACAGCAAAGCCATTTTGGTTAATGTTACAAGGCCAGATCAGTCAATCATCCAGACTGTTGCCCCTGCAACTACTGAAAAGGCTGCTGCCCTTCTTCAGGAACCACACGTTTGTCTGGCCTCTCAACAGATACCCCTCTGTTGTGGTTGCACCTACGGTTTGGCCATCTGTATCGCTGAGGCACGCAAGCCTCCCCACCAACGGCAAGGTCCATGGCTCATGGGGGGAACATCACAGTAGTACACGGAATTCACTGTTTGGTTGGGTGGGATGAATTCTTTGTGCACAATTCCCTTGGTATCAAAGAAAACGATGATCTTGCTCTTCACTTTGCTCTTCACCTGTCTCGCTCTTTTGGGTCTTGGAGAGCCCGGGCTATTCCACTGGGACGGCTCATTGTCTGTCCCCCAAACACTTGTTGAATCATTGCAAGGGTCTCTGTAGCATTTTTCCCAAGATTCACACAGAATTTGATACACACGTGCTGTTCTGTTCACAGATCTATGATAAAATCGCCACACACCAAAAACAGAGTATTATGGAAATCACTTTGGTCACGCAACACATCCACCCATCTCAATACCACACCGCACACTGACTCATCAGATATGCAGCTCTCGCCACCTAGCGGTACAAAGATCTGCTACTTCTACCTTCCAGATGGCAGCACTGAAAATTTTGGATTCCACCTCGTACAACCACACCATAACACCACAAATAGTGGCACCCTCCATTGGTAATGCAGGAGTTCAGTACGGTGTTGGCCCACGTTTAGCCTTGATGACAACTTCCACTCTTGCAGGCATATGTTCAGTCAGATGCTGGAAGGTTTCTTGGGGAATGGCAGCCCATTCTTCATGAAATGCTGTACTGAGGAGAGGTATCGATTTCGGTTGGTAAGGCCTGGCACGAAGTTGGCATTCCGAAACATCCCAAAAGTGTTCTATAGGATTCAGGTCAGGGCTCTGTGCAGGCCAGTCCATTACAGGGATGTTATTGTTGTGTAATCACTCCGCCACATGCCATCCATTATGAACAGTTGCTCGATTGTGTTGAAAGGTGCAGTCGCCTTCGCCAAATTACTCTTCAGTAGTGGGAAGCAAGAAGGTGGCTGAAACATCAATTTAGGCCTGTGCTGCAATAGTGCCATACAAAACAACAAGAGGTGTAACCGCTTTCCATGAAAAACATGACCACACCATAACACCACTGCGTCCGAATTTTACTGTTGTCACTATATGTGCTGGCTGATGACATTCACCATATCCACACCCTGTCATCAGATCACCACGTTGTGTACCACACTTCGTCACTCCACACAGTGTTTTTCCACTGTTCAATAATCCACTGTTTATGCCCCTTCCACCAAGCGAGGCATCGTTTGGCATTTACTGGCGTGATGTGTGGCTTATGAGCAGCCGCTCGACCATGAAATCCAAGTTTTCCTACCTACTGCCTAACTGTCACAGTACTTGCAGTGGATTCTTATGAAGTTTGGAATTCCTGTGTGATGGTGTGGAGAGGCATCTGCCTGCTACACATTATGACCCTCTTCAACTGTCGGCGGTCTCTGTCAGTCAACAGACGAGGTTGTCCTGTATGCTTCCATTTTAAATCACACCTAATGCGTACTTCCAGATAATTTATGGAATTAACTGCTTCTAGTTGCTGACCTGCTATATTGTAGCTAAATGATAAAGGATCTTTCTTTCTATGTATTTGCAGCACATTACATTTGTCTACATTGAGATTCAATTGCCATTCCCTGCACCCTGCATCAATTCATTGCAGATCCTCCTGCATTTCAGTACAATTTTCCATTGTTACAACCTCTCAATATACCACAGCATCATGCGCGAAGAGCCTCAGTGAACTTATGATGTTATCCACAAGGTCATTTATGTACATTGTGAATAGCAACGGTCTTATGACACTCCCCTGCAGCACACGTGAAATAACTCTTACTTCGGAAGACTTCTCTCCTTTGAGAATGACATGCTGCATTCTGTTATCTAGGAACTCTTCAATCCAATCACACAATTGGTCTGATAGTCCATATGCTCATACTTTGTTCATTAAACGACTGTGTGGAACTGTATCGAACGCCTTGTGGAAGTCAAGAAACACGGCATCTACCTGGGAATCTGTGTCTATTGCCCTCTGAGTCTCATGTACGAATAGAGCGAGCTGGGTTTCACACAATCGTCTCTTACGAAACCCATGCTGATTCCTACAGAGTAGATTTCTAGTCTCCAGAAAAGTCATTATACTCGAACATAATATGTGTTCCAAAATTCTACAACTGATCAACGTTAGAGACACAGGTCTGTAGTTCTGCACATCTGTTTGATGTCCCTTCTTGAAAATGGGGATGACCTGTGCCCTTCTCCAATCCTTTGAAACACTACGCTCTTCTAGAGTCCTACGGTACACCACTGCAAGAAGTGGGGCAAGTTCCTTCGTATACTATGTGTGAAATTGAACTGATATCCCATCAGGTCCAGCGGCCTTTCCTCTTTTGAGCAATTTTAATTGTTTCTCTATCTCTGTGTTGTCTATTTTGATATCTACCATTTTGTCATCTGTGCGACAATCTAGAGAAGGAACTACAATGTAGTCTTCCTCTGTGAAACAGCTTTGGAAAAAGACATTTAGTATTTCGGCCTTTAGTCTGTCATCCTCTGTTTCAGTACCATTTTGGTCACAGAGTGTCTGGACATTTTGTTTTGAGCCACGTACCGCTTTGACATCAGACCAAAATTTCTTAGGATTTTCTGCCAAGTCAGTACATAGAACTTTACTTTCAAATTCATTGAACGCCTCTCGCATAGCCCTCCTCATGCTACATTTCGCTTCGCGTGATTTTTGTTTATCTGCATCCTTTCAGAAATGTATACCTGAAGGTTGGGAACTTCATAAAGTTGATCATACATGCAATGTAATACAAGTGTCATCCACAAAGTAAGTTCCATTTCTATTTCTATCCATGGCAGCACTACGATCGCAGTTCCGAGCATCCATGGTAATTACTGTGACAGAAGGAGAAGACATGTACACCATTTTGAGATCGCTACTGCTGATGTGTGCTGTGTAGTGCTTCTTCATAATGTCAGCCGTAATTGAAAATGCCATCGTGTGTGAAATCAGATCTGTGATTCGTTTTCTAAATGAAAAAACAGTTAAACCAAAGGAAATTTATTAGCAAATCTGTGAGGTTTACAGACAAAATGCTATGAGTGATTCAATGGTTAGAAGATAGGTCAGAGTGTTCAGTGATGGACGTGATCAAGTGCACAATGAAGAACGAAGTGGACGCCCATCTGTGGTTACTGATGAACAGGTTCACACAATTGAAGAGAAGATTAAGCACAACCATAAGTTTACACTTGCTATGGAAGTTCCTCAAATCTCACAATCACTAATTCATGAAATTGTTACTGAAAAACTGAAATTTTGAAAACTTTGCTCACGTTGGGTACCCAAAATTCTTACTGAACAACACAAAAAACAATGGATGAGCAGTGCACTTCAGTTTTTAACACGCTACAATGAAGAAGGCGATGGTTTTCTTTCTTGGATAGTCAGGGGGGATGAAACTTGGGTTTCGTATGACACCCCTGAAAAAAAATAAATGGCAATCAATGGAATGGAGGCACGCTTTATGCCCAATGGAGGTTAAGACTAAGCAAATATTGACACCTCAAAAAGTCATGTGCACCATTTTTTGGGAGAGAAAAGACATTTTGCTGATTGATTTCTTACCACGGGGCCAAACAATCAATGCACATGGTTACTGCTAGACCATTAAGGAATTGCACCAGCCAATACAGAACAACCGCCAAGGATTACTGTCAAAAGGTGGTGTTTTTTTCCACAATAATGCCCGACCTCACATGGCGAATGTGACCAAACAACTCTTACGGGAATTTCACTGTGACACCTTTGATCATCCTCCGTACTACCCAGCCCTCACTCCTAGCGACTTTAATCTCTTCTTACACCTAAAATCTGTCCTTGGTGGTTAACACTTCAGTGATGATATGACCTGAAAGAACATGTTACCACATGATTGAATACACAGGCGGAAACCTTCTATGAAGAAGGCATACAAAAACTTGTGCTATGCTATGACAAGTGCTACAAAATTTTTGAAGCTATGTAGAAAAGTAGTTTTAACAGTTACAGATTTTTGTACAATAAATATTTTTTTCTGTATCTGTACACGTTTGTTTTATGTAACCAAATGGAACTTATTTTGTGGACATACCTCACATGAACTGGAGGTTGTAGGAAGCATCATATGAAAACTGATCATCAGCAGAACACAGTAGAAATTGGTGGAGTGTTGCTCCAATTGAGAGAAGCTGTTGCCAGTGAATGCTATACTGCTGCAAGGTTCATCCCCCCTCCCCAAAGTTGAGACTGAATAAATTGCATGCAAATCATTAAGACTGAATTTGTATGATATGATACTGTAGGCAACAAACAAATGTAGCATTACAAAATGGAGTTAACTTGTAATTAACATTTAAGTAAGGGGAATAAATGAGACTACTGTAGAGGATATTGCTAGTACAATATATGGGTTATGTGTCAGAATAGTTTTAGAGATAAATTTCTTGATATATATCATTGCAAACTTTTATTCCAAAGTGAAAGTACCAAAGGACATACCAAAACAGCGGAGTAAGAAAACACCAGGTAAACTAAAAGGAATAAGAAGTGTTGTTGTTGTTGTTGTGGTCTTCAGTTGTGAGACTGGTTTGATGCAGCTCTCCATGCTACTCTATCCTGTGCAAGCTTCTTCATTTCCCAGTACCTACTGCAACCTACATCCTTGTGAATCTGTTTAGTGTATTCATCTCTTGGTCTCCCTCTACGATTTTTACCCTTCATGCTGCCCTCCAATGCTAAATTTGTGATCCCTTGATGCCTCAGAATATGTCCTACCAACCGGTCCCTTCTTCTTGTCAAGTTGTGCCACAAACTCCTCTTCTCCCAAATCCTATTCAATACCTCCTCATTAGTTACATGATCTACCCATCTAATCTTCAACAATCTTCTGTAACACCATATTCCGAATGCTTCTATTCTCTTCTTGTCCAAACTATTTATTGTCCATGTTTCACTTGCATACATGGGTACACTCCATACAAATACTTTCAGAAACGACTTCCTGACACTTAAATCTATACTCGATGTTAACAAATTTCTCTTCTTCAAAAACGCTTTCCTTGCCATTGCCAGCCTACATTTTATACCCTCTCTACTTCGACCATCATCAGTTATTTTGCTCCCCAAACAGCAAAACTCCTTTACTACTTTAAGTGTTTCATTTACTAATCTAATTCCCTCAGCATCACCCAACTTTATTCGACTACATTCCATTATCCTTGTTTTGCTTTTATTGATGTTCATCTTATACCCTCCTTTCATGACACTGTCCATTCCATTCAACTGCTCTTCCAAGCCCTTTGCTGTCTCTGACAGAATTACAATGTCATCGGCAAACCTCAAAGTTTTTACTTCTTCTCCATGGTTTTTAATACCTACTCCGAATTTTTCTTTTGTTTCCTTCACTGCTTGCTCAATATACAGATTGAATAACATCGGGGATAGGCTACAACCTTGTTTCACTCCCTTCCCAACCACTGCTTCCCTTTCATGCCCCTCGGCTCTTATAAATGCCATCTGGTTTCTGTACAAATTGTAAATAGCCTTTCGCTCCCTGTATTTTACCCCTGCCAACTTCAGAATTTGAAAGAGAGTATTCCAGTCAACATTGTCAAAAGCTTTCTCTAAGTCTACAAATGCTAGATACGTAGGTTTGCCTTTCCTTAATCTAGCTTCTAAGATAAGTCGTAGGGTCAGTATTGCCTCACGTATTCCAATATTTTTACGGAATCCAAACTGATCTTCCCCGAGGTTGGCTTCTACCAGTTTTTCCATTAATCTGTAAAGAATTCGCATTAGTATTTTGCATCTGTTATTTATTAAACTGATTGTTCAGTAATTTTCACATCTGTCAGCACCTGCTTTCTTTGGAATTGGAATTATGGTATTCTTCTTGAAGTCTGAGGGTATTTCACCTGTCTCACACATCTTGCTCACCAGATGGTAGAGTTTTGTTAGGACTGGCTCTCTCAAGGCTGTCAGTAGTTCTAATGGAATGTTGTCTACTCCCGGGGCCTTGTTTTGACTCAGGTCTTGCATTGCTCTGTCAAACTCGTCACGCAGTATCGTATCTCCCATTTCATCTTCATATACATCCTCTTCCATTTCCATAATATTGTCCTCAAGTACACTGCCCTTATATAGACCCTCTATATACTCCTTTCTCCTGGTAATGGCGTCCTCCTGAGTAGTTCCCACCCGGAGATGCGAATGGGGGACTATTTCACCTCTGGAATATTTTACCCAAGAGGATGCCATCATCAGTTAACCATCCAGTGAAGCTGCATGCCCTCGGGAAAAATTACGGCTGTAGTTTCCCCTTACTTTCAGCCGTTAGCAGTACGAGCACAGCAAGGCCGTTTTGGTTAGTGTTACAAGGCCAGATCAGTCAATCCTCCAGACTGTTGCCCCAGCAACTACTGAAAAGGCTGCTGCCCCTCTTCAGGAACCATGCGTTTGTCTGGCCTCTCAACAGATACCCCTCTGTTGTGGTTGCACCTACGGTACGGCTATCTGTATCGCTGAGGCACGCAAGCCTCCTCACCAACGGCAAGGTCCATGGTTCTTAGGGGGGGGGGGGGGGGGTAAGAAGTATAAAAATCAAATTAGTAAGATTTATGCTTTTAAAAGATGATTTGTTAAGGGAATTTGTTAAAAAGAAAGAGCTGTGGATATTATTTAATTAGTTTGTTCTGTATTTATTGCATTATGGTTTAATGAACTATTGGGTATGTGTGAAAATTTAGGGAAGTTCACTCGATAAATAGCAGCCACAAAAGGATGCATTACTGTGGAAAAGATGCTCCAGCATGTTCAACATTACTGTAATGATTGATGCCGAAAGTCTTAATGATGAGCATCTGATTTTCTAGCACCATCCTGGTTCTGACTCTGGTTTGTGTAGACTGTATCCATTTTAGATGGAAAACTGTCCACCCATGTGAAGTCCCAGTGCATCAGTTGCCAGTGAATTGGGTCAACTTTAGGAAATAATGAATGGTACGTAAGTAGTCACTAAACGTTGTGCTTCATTCTAGATTTTATAAGAGAGATCAACACGTGTTGCATATGTATTGCAAATTATGAGATGTTTTGCCAAGACTTTTTCCAGAGATATAGATGGTCCCTGATCCGGTGGCCCAGAAATTCCGAAGAGGGGAGGCATGTTGCACCACAGCTCTGCCTGTCACAGCAGAAAAGTCCTATAACTGACTAAACAGGAGACACCACACTAAAGTGACACAAGAAGCCACATTATGGGGACAGTTAGGTGATTTTGTGTAAAGCTGATTATGCTGACACTATGGAAACTGCTTGTGGGAGGCTAAATCACTATACAGTTGCCAACATGAAGGAAAGTCGGGGCAACAGTAGTGTGGTCAGCCACTGGTCACACCTTGCCCCTCAATGCTGTTGTGGCTTAAAGACAAAAGCACCGCCATCTCGGAAATGGTAGCAGGCCAGGACGGTGTATATATTGCCAATTTTAGACAGGGATTGTGCAGTCGCCACCAGTACCCAGTTACAAGGGGAAATCTACACCAATGCCCAAGTCGAAATGGATCAGTGAACTTGTGTTGCCCGACTCTGTCTTCACTAGCAGTGAACTCGCTGTCTGCTCCGAGTCTGAATGCTGCTCCCAAATGGCAGACCACCTTTTGAGTAATAAGTGACTGCGTGTCGGGGCCCACGGTGAGGTTCTCCACACTCTAGCGTGTCCCTCATGCAGCCACTTATTCCTGCTCGCCTGTGTGGTTACCTTTGCCAACAGCAATTCAACAGACCCCTCCCATACTCGATTTGACACCAGCCCGTATTGCCGACCGTGTAGCCTCACTTACATGCTGCCTGTCATCTAGGGGAACACACTGTGTTAGCCATCAGGAAGGGCCACTGTTATAACCTTTAATCCTAATAAATTGCGTGGATATACAACGTAGAGCAATAGCAAGTTACATGCTTCCAACTCTGAATCTGTCACTCCACTGCCATGCCGTGACATGCGGCCAGCGCCGTACATAGCCAGGTGGCGCTCCCGCGCTCAGTGGAGCTGCGGAGTGCCTCTATCGCCGTGTTCGCGTACTGACGTAGCGGCACTTTTAAATCTCGTGGCACTGTCACAACACTTTTCCCCCCTTGAAAAAAAAAAACTCACTTCCTTGGAGACACGGACAGTGTGGAGACATCCGTGGCCTCTCGGGAGGCCCCGAGAAGATCCCGCAGAGAAACACGAGAGTATGGTCGAAAATGTCCAGGATGGAAGCTTGCGCGTGGAACGGGCCTCCTGGGTGAAAACTCCGAAGCAGCATCCATAGGTGTCGTGGACCTTGGGGTGTACTCCAGCGAGATGGGTCCCGGAGAAGGCGGCGTCGCGACTGGGGCCAGTTCCGGCGTACTCGGAAGCGGTAGCGACGTCGGCTGCAGCAACATGCACGGAAGATGAGCAGCAGTGACAGGACTGGCTTCTCGGGCTGGTGGAGCCGAAAGAAGGGGCGGTGGCACCGGCGTGGCCACCACTCGTGGGCACATCTGGTCGTAATGGCGAACAACCATGCCGTCGTCCATACGTATTTCACAAAGCCGGCGGCCGCGAAGAGCCTTGACCACCCCTGGAATCCATTTAGGGCGAGATCCGTACCCTCGTGCCTACACGTCGGCGCCCACTGAGTACTTGCCCGCACTGGGGGACACAGTACAAGGCCTGACAGGGTGAAGCAGGTGCAGTAGAGTTCGCGGTTGGCGGCCATGCAAGTGTTCAGCAGGGCTGCGATCACCCAGAGGCATGAAGTGATAAGAACTCAGAAATTGCAACAGAGTGTCATCTGTGGAAAAATCACTAAGGAATTTTTTCATCTGGCTTTTGAAAGTGCGGACAAGGCGCTCGACCTCCCCATTCGATTGCGGATGGAAGGGCGGTACTGTAACATGATGAATCCCTTGTCCAGTACAAAAATCACGGAAGGCCTGCGAAGAGAACTGAGGGCCATTGTCTGTGACAATCGTGGATGGAAGACCTTCTAGCGCAAAGATTTTGGACAAAGCCAGCGTTGTCACCACAGTGGTGGGCGACGGACATTGAACAACAAACGGAAACTTCGAGAAGGTGTCAATCAACAGTAGCCAATAAGCGCCGAGGAAGGGGCCGGCAAAGTCAGCGTGCACCCGTTCCCACAGCTGCACCAGATCAGGCCACGGAGAGGGCATTGTACGGGGTGCAGCCAGTTGTTGAGCACACTGACCACACGCAGCGACCATGTGGGCGATGTCTGAATCAATACTGGGCCAATGAACGTGCGTGCGGGCCAGGGACTTAGTCCGAGAAATCCCCCAATGGCCTTCATGCAATAGTTTGAGAACATCTTTGCAAAGAGAGGCTGGCACCACGACCCGAGGAGATGCGCCATCCATGGCCAGAAGAACAACACCATCACAAACAGACAGACGAAGGCGCAATTCATGGTAGTTGCGAAGGGGATCTGATGCCCGGCCCTTGGTCCTGTCCGGCCAACCCCGTTGAACAAAACCAATCACCTGACGCAGGACCGGGTCCTGCGCAGTAGCCGACGCGACCTGCGAACCTGTAAGTGGAAAACCCTCGACCGCACGACGTTCTTCCTCATCAATGTGGAAACAGAGGGGTTCATCTCGATCGAAAACCAGGTCGAGGCCCATTGGCAAACGCGACAACGTGTCAGCGTTGGCGCGCTGGGCCGTGGGGCGATAGTGAATCTCATAGTGAAAACGAGACAAGTATAAGGCCCAACTTCCAGGCGGTGAGCTGCCTTATCTGGAAGCGACGCCGAGGGGCTGAACAGAGCGACCAGCGGCTTGTGGTCGGTGATGAGGTGAAACTTAGAACCATACAAAAAAACACTGAACTTTTTTAGAGCATAAATGATAGCGAGCGCCTCCGTTTCGATTTGAGAGTAATGCCGTTGGGCATCGTTGAGGGTCTTGGAAGTGTAGGCGATGGGTCATTCCGACCCATCCTCATACCGATGGGCGAGAACAGCCCCTAGGCCATACTGGGACGCGTCAGTCGCCAGAACCAAGTGCTGACCTGGACGGAATGTGGCAAGACAAGGCGCCGACTGCAAATGAGCCTTCAGGTGGACAAAAGCCTGCTCACACTCGTCGGACCAACAGAAAGGAACGTTTTTGCGTAACAGCTGATGCAGAGGATGAGCTACCACCGCCGCGGATGGGATGAATTTGTGATAATAAGCAATCTTGCCTAGAAACGCCTGAAGTTCTTTGATCGTAGACGGCTGGGGTAGAGCGGTAATGGCCACAACGTGCTGTCGTAGAGGACGTATACCCTCATGGGACAAGTGGAAACCAAGATACACAATGGAGGGTTGGAAGAACTGTGGCTTGTCCAGATTGCACTTCAACCCAGCCGAATGCAGAACCCGAAACAGCGAACGCAAATTGCGAAGGTGCTCCTCAGTGGAGGCCCACATGACAACAGTGTCATCCAGATAGTTTATGCAGCCGGGAACGGAAGCCGTGAGCTGTTCCAAAAACTGCTGAAAAATGGCCGGCACGGTAGCGACGCAAAATGGTAACCGCTGGTACTGATACAACCCACAAGGAGCGTTGATGACAAGAAATTCCTTGGAAGAAGCATCCAACGGCAACTGATGGTACGCCTGCGATAAGTCAAGTTTGGAAAAGAACTGGCCCCCAGCGAGCTTGGTAAATAACTCCTGAGGACGGGGAATAGGATAAGTGTCAATGAGGCTCTGAGCGTTGACAGTGGCTTTAAAATCATCACACAATCGCAGACTCCCGTTTGGTTTAGAAACCACCACAATTGGCAAAGCCCATTCGCTGGAGGTAACAGGAAGGAGAATCCCTGAAGCTGTTAACCTGTCTATCTCAGCCTTGACAGGTGCACGCAACGCCATCGGAATAGGGTGTGCCCAGAAAAACTTAGGGCGAGCCGTAGGTTTAAGAGTAATGTGGGATCAAAATCCTTGGCACGACCCAGACCAGCAGAGAACACGGACGAGAATTCAGAACACAGTCCATCCAGCTGTTGATACGGAATATCCTCAGATATGAAGTGCACCTCATCATCAATGGAGAACCCGAACAACTGGAAAGCATCATAACCGAACAGGTTTTCTGTGCCCGCATTATCCACCACATAAAACGTGAGGGGCCTAACAACAGACTTGTAGGCAGTGGAAGCATCAAACTGGCCAACGATAGGAATTTTCTGCTTATTATAAGTTCGCAGATTCCGCATAACGGGAGACAAGGGAGGGGAGCCCAACGCCAAATACGTGCAAGAATTAATGAGATTTACTGCAGAGCCAGTGTCCACTTGCATGCGAATGTCTTTATCCAGAACACGAACCGTAACAAACAACTTATTTGTTTTAGAAAGCACACAGTTAACATCCATGTCCGATGCCTCGTCCTTGTTGACAGAAACTTTAGGGGACTGACACACAGAAGCAATGTGGCCTTTTTTCCGACATGAATTACACGTGGCCCAACGTTTTGGACATGCGGCCCTGTCATGCTGTATGAAACAATGTGGACAAGAAGGAAGTGCGGAACGAACCGGCTTCTGTGGTTGCTGTTTTCGCTGCGAGCGGGGTGGCCCAACGCGACGTTGTTGACGCGAGTGAACCACCGTCACGTCGTCGTTCCCCTGCGAAACAGGCAAATTGTCTGCGTCGAAAGTGGTCTGTACAGCGCCCACATCACACCACACATCTATTTGTGCACCAGCAGCGTGAGACACTTCAAAAGATTGAGCGATGCTGAGAACTTCGGACAACGACGGGTTTGGCAGTTGTAAGTCACGTTGCCGAACTTCTTTATCAGGAGCAAGCCGCAGAATAGCATCCCGAACCATTGAATCCGCATAAGACTCATGATGAGTGTCCGTGACAAACTGACATTTCCTACTCAGACCGTGTAGTTCCGCCGCCCAAGCCTGGTAAGATTGATGGGGCTGTTTACAACACCGGTAGAACGGCACATGGGCGGCAATGACGTGGGTGTTTTTTCGGTAATAGTTAGACAATAAGTCACACATTTCTTGGAAGGACAGAGAAGCAGGTTCCCACAGAGGGGCTAACTGAGATAGCAGCTGATAGATCCGTGGGGAAATCCAATATAGAAATAACGACTTACACATAGGAGCGTCGACAACGCCGAAAACCAAGAAGTGTTTCCGCAAACGCTTCTCATAATCCTCCCAGTCTTCAGCGGCCTTGTCATAAGGAGGGAATGGAGGCGGAGAAGAGGAAGACAGACGATGAGTAAGCGACATCGACAACGCCTGAATAGCAGCTGTCAGCTGTGTTTGTTGCGCCTGAATAGCAGCCGTCAGCTGTGTTTATTGGTCAATGAGCACTTGCATAAGCTGTTCCATGTCTGCCCCGACACGAACACACAATTCCACAACGCAGGAAAAAAAAATCCGACCTCAGCGCCAAAAAGTGTTATAACCTTTAATCCTAATAAATTGCGTGGATATACAACGTAGAGCAATAGCAAGTTACATGCTTCCAACTCTGAATCTGCCACTCCACTGCCGTGCCGTGACATGCGGCCAGCGCCGTTCATAGCCAGGTGGCACTCCCGCGCTCAGCGGAGCTGCGGAGTGCCTCTATCGCCGTGTTCGCGTACTGACGTAGCGGCACTTTTAAATCTTGTGGCACTGTCGCAACAGCCACCACAGTGCACACACACATCATTGGCTGTTGTCTAGTACATCTACGACTATTGCATTTGGGCACAAAATGAGTATCTGACATTGCTGTTTTTATGACAGGCCATCAGACAGCCATCTGGTATCCACCCATCACATCACTGTGATCAGGTCTTCATGACCTATAGCATCTCAGTTGCATAAATGACTACAGAGGTCCAAATTAGGAGCTGTTAGTTACTTTTGCCAAGAAGGCAAGTGGGGTAGGTCTGAGAAGATTGTGGAGTGAACTAGGTCAGTCAGACCCCAGATTGTGGGTGACCAGATCCTCCCCCTCCATAACCACTGTAAAAATGAGGGGAACTGAAGTCTTAAAAGTTAACAATGGTTTCTAATGTGTATCAGCTGTACTGAGGGTGAGTAGTGTTTAGTTATTCTCTCATCTTGTAATGATCCAGATTTCTCAAGTAAATAATCTGGAAAAAAACTGCTTTTGTTACATTGAGCTGAAATGTAGTGTGAACTTCCATTCTACACTGGAGCAAATTGAGTAAGCCAAACAATATTAAAGTTCACTATTATGTAAGATGGTTATACTTGATAGAAATTTTGTGTTGAAGTATCTCAATAGTTTGCTTATTTTCATACAATTTTATATGTCTGCAGACTAGTGAAAATAACATGAAATTTAGAAATTCTTCTCTCATGTGTCATCAGTTTGATTCTGTGTGCATGTAAAATGAAATTTTTTGAATATTTTATTTATTTTTGGGGATGAGAAGAAGAAAAAAAGATGAAATCTAACATGTAGATATTAGTTTGCGAACAGGATTTATGAAGGAGCTGATGTATTTTCTGACTTGCAACAATCTGACTTGCAACAACCTGACTTGTTCAAGCTGAGTTTTCTCAGATTTGATAAAGACATAAAAACATCACATCAAACTATGACATATCTCAGTCAGGCATCTCAGGAACCCTTGTATAAATGCTACATGCATCTAACAACACCAGAGAAGGAAAGTTGCTACTCACTATATAGCAGAGATGCTGAGTCACCATAGGCACAATAAAAAGATTCACACAATCGTAGCTTTTGGGCATTAAGGCCTTTGTCAGCAGTAGACACACATACACACACGCACACACACGCTCATGCAAAAGCAACTTGCACACATGTCTGCAGTCTCAGAGAGCTGAAACTACACTGCCAGCAGCAGCACCAGTGCATGATGGAAGTGGCGACTGGGTGGGGCTAAGGAGGAGGCTGGGCCGGGGAGGGGGAGGGATAGTATGGTGGGAGTGGCGGGCAGTGAAGTGTTGCAATTTAGACGGAGGGCAGGAGAGAAGGTGCGGAGGGGGGGAAGGGTTAAGTAGCTGAAAGGCGAGAAATAAAAAGAAATTAAAAGACTGGGTGTGGCGGTGAAATGACAGCTGTGTAGTGCTGGAATGGGAGCAGGGAGGGGACTGGATGGGTAAGGACAGTGACTAACGAAGGTTGAGGCATCTAACATTATTACGATAAAGTCTTATTTATTATCTACTGTAATCTAGCAATGGTTTTTTGAATTCTCCTAAAAAAGTGGAATATGGTGAGCTGGAGTGTGTGAACTTTTGACAGAGTAAGTATCCCTTAATCAATTTTCAGGAAAATTAAATGAAGTACCACATGACAAATGAATGAGAGCCTGTGATTTTGGTACCATGTGGGGTAATGAAGTAGTTAGCACACTGGACTCACATTCAGAAGGACATTGCTTCAAACCTCTGTCTGGCCATCCTCATTTAGGTTTTCCATGCTTTCCCCAAATCACTTAAGGGAAATGTTAGGCTGATTCCTACGAAACAGCATGGTCACTTTCCTTCCCCATCCTTTCCTAACTGAGCTTGTGCTCCAACTTTAATGATCTCATTGTCAATAAGACGTTAAACACTTCTCCTCTCCTCCTCTGTAATTTTGGTATGGAGGTATGGATTCTAAGATATTGACGCAGGGATGCAGAATCTGAGCCATTGTGTGCTATCTCATATATTACTACCTTAAAAATTTGAACCATTAAAATTTTAAAAGATGACAGTTAGATCAAAAATTTTTGTTCCACTGGAACAGTTATTTCTGATGAGAAATGATTAATAAATACATCTGCTTTTCTCTTCCACTTACTTAATGCTCTGGCCACTTTTGTCACTGCAGAATAATCAAACAATACTCCATTCACCAAACTCCAAATATTATCCAAAAGGCTCCAAAGACATGGTAATCTTAGTATTACAAGATGCATCAAAGCAGTAGCCTTTGTATTTATAAGTAATCAATGACTGTGTGCCTTCTTCTATAGCTAAGGCGTATTTTATTGTTTTGATGTCCACTGTTGTAATGTAGTTATTCTCAAAAGCTAATAAATGTATAGTCTGGTTATTAAGTATACCATTACTAGTAAAGGGATTAACTAGCAAAACATATATATGAAGGAACTAAAGGGCAGTCATTTAGCACTAAAACAAAAGTTGACTGAATAAAACATGAGGTGCAAGACCAGTGTGGCATCAGTATAAACATCGACCTGCAAACGAGGACTCTCTCTCCACTCACGAGTTCTTTGGATGAAAACTTTGAGATGATTATGTGACTTGTTGTATATACACGTGTAGATGCTTTTACTTAAATATACATCTATCTTGAAATATAAAGTGGAAGTGTTTGATTTCAGGATAGTAACCCATCACATTCCTACACTAGCAAGTCGGAGGGCTTCATCATCCCGCAACAGCCTGAAGTGGAACACATGATCCAGCCATTTCCTCCAAATGGCTTTGTGTTTGGTACCTAGGAGAGATTTCACATGTCACTAGTTCAGATATTCATGAAGCTTTTGAGTTGTTGAATCAAACATTTCTCTTTCAAAGGGATTGGTTCCTGATGCTCCTGCGATCATAAAACTTTCATTATAGTAGCCTTATCCTGTTGCGTCCATATAAAAAATTTTCGAGATAGGGAACAAGTATGGACACCTATTCAGTATAACTTTCCTCCATACATTCATTAACATTATAATTTGATCTCTAAATACTCATACAAAGGCATTCTACATAGGAAGGGAGATTAAACTTGACATCTTCATTAGCATCATCATCATCATCATCATCATCATCATCATCATTTCTGAACATTTGTTGCATTAGCTTGAAAATATTCTGTGCCACTACTCCATTAGGATGACTAGTATACATCTTGTTACAGGTATTGACATACATTCAACTTTTGTGGGACTCTATTCTGAATGAGAACAAAAAGGAAGAACAACAGCTCCTTTATAATGCTGCAGTTGAAGCAATTTACACAATTATTGGTAAGTAGGAGTGCAAAATATGGCACATTTTCATAAGTTTACAATTTTATTCTATGTGTTGGTCGTTCAGGTTCCATGAATATCATCAGTGTCACTGTTTCACTTAGAGTAATGTTACCGTTTGTACTTCCATTCCTTAAACAATTAAATAAATTTGATAATACCAGTGAAAAGCTTGCATGAAAAGTAAATAGGAAGATAGACTATATCACTCAATTCATGTGCATCTGCAGATATGCAATACATTACTACTTGTCACACAACTCCACAACGACCACTGCCACTTATCACATAGCTAAGAGAACCTGTCAATTTGTAGAACAATGGGGATTGTGTTTAAATTTCTTTTGAAGTAGTTGGAATTATCTACTTCTTGCCTTATGTTAGACGGGAAGTTGTTGAATACATTTGTAGCAGATTACATAACCCCCCCCCCCCCCCCCCCCCTCTGAATCCTAGGTAGGGCAAGGTCTGTTATTTTTGTGTCGTGCATTGTGATCTGCTTCACAGATTATTATTATTTATCTTTAGTTTGAATTTATAATTGGAGACAGCTCACAGAAATTTTATTTAGTTATATTAGCAACTGGTAACTAGACGACAATATTGCTTGTTCCTAATTACTTTAGTTATAGTGTGCATTACTTCATTTACTTTATGAATGAAACCTTGTGAGATTACAAAATACATTGCACTGGGAAATGGTCTCAGCCACATCCCTCTGAGAATTTTCAGCTGATGATGGCCATGTTATGTTGTGCTGATGACAGAGGAGAGGGATCTCCTGGGAGTTGGGAACTGACTCTGTGCACCAGATGTTGGACCTGTCATTTTCCGAAGCTCAGTAAGCTTGTGAACAGAAGTGCAACAGAGAAATGTTTAAGATTCAGTTTTGACACTGTTTTGCAAAGGTTTCTATCCCTCTTCATTGTATGTTGGCTCTGAAACTTGTAACCTCACAAGGTTTTTGTTCATGGAGCAAATGAAATACTTCCCGTTATACCTAAAATAGTTACAAATAACCAGTACAGTTACCAGGATACCAGTTCCTAGTATAACTGTATCCAGTATCAGTGAGCTGTCTCCGATAACGAAATTCAAATAGGAGAAAAATAATAATGATCTGTGAAAGAGATACTGAAGTGAATTACCAGAGGTTGAAAATACTGCTGCAGTTGTAAGATTCTTTTATTTAAAACAAGACTGATATCGGGCTCTTATACACTCATCTTCAGGTGTTATACGTTTGTGCAGTGACCCTGAGCACCACAATGGACGAGCATAGGATGCAGTGTATTAACAGCAAACACAAAGCTCTGGTATAATGCTCAGTTGCAGATGTTCCTCCAACAGCATTATTTGAAGCGAATTAATTGGCTGCAAAAACAAAATTAGGTAGCTATTTTCTAAGATACAGATTTGTAAACGTTTCATTGTGGTGACTTAATAGAGGAACAGTTTATCTCCAAACAACTTGACCATACATGTTTAAGTTCAAATGAAGTTTACCTACAGCACCACATGATAACCATTTTCATTAATATTCAGATTTTAGGAAAATGTGTAATGTATGTCAGGAAATACCTCAAAAGGCTTACTCCTTCCCATAGCTGTGAAGAATTATTATACAGTCACAGGCACAATAAAGAGAAACAACAATTCATACAAATCTTGTGATTTGGAAATAGTTGTGTCACAATCATGCAAGAGCAGTGTAGTTGTGCAAGACACAATCAGAAATGTATGTCATTGGAAACTAATGACGGATAAAAAAAGTTGTGGCGTTGATAGGTCATACGGACCATAGACAACATTAATCTTTGGGACTCAGGTCACTCATCCGAGCCACCATGTTAATTCAGTCTGTTCTGATACCTTGTACTATGTGCACATGTATGATAATTGTCAAAATATATGTATGTGCAGATATTAGTGGGGGCAGTTTATTCCATATACTGCTATTTGTATCCTGTTCCCATTAAGTTATTCGCCTTGGACTCACCCCATATTCGTAAAAGTGTATGAGAATTCTGCTTAGGATGAAACGTCTGTGTTACACTTTCAGAAGATGGTAGGTTTTGTGAAGAGTGTCTTCATTCATTGTGAGACATTCATTTGGCCTTCATGTGGAAACACTGTTCACCCGATAGTCTCTGTGCAAAGAAGAGGTTCAATTACACCCACCTCAAGCAGTTACACTGAGACATTTTACAATGGTGCTCATCACATGATGTGAATAATGGGTGGGAACTGCTGTTAAACCAAAAATAGTGGTTGTAGAAATTTATAATCACATCTAAGTGAATCTACATTACTAATGATGAAACAAATATGTTTCTGTGAGACATGCACAAAAGGAACATATGATGATGTGTGAGTGAATTATAAATCATGTCTAGCATTTTTCCCTAAAGAAAAATAACTATGCTAATTTTGGAAATGAAATAAGAAATTGGAAAATGTTTAATTATCTAAGTATGTTAAAGTGAAGTGTGAAGGCTGATACACTCGTCAATGCTGATTTTGGAAGTAAAATAAGAAATAGGAAAAATGAGTTATCTGACTGTGGTAATATGAAGTTATAATGGCCAATGGGAAATTTTTCATACTTTGTAAAGAATCACAGTAGTAGGAAACTTATGAACTTCCATCATTATTGTTTACACATTATGGCTGACTTTTAAGATTTGTGTTAGTAGACTGCTATTAAAAAATTATAAATACCTTTTCAAATATTTTATTCATATTTATAAACACTAACTATCTGTTATTTAAATACAATTTTGACATGCATGTGTAATAAGAAGCTAATGCAGCAGTTATTTTCTTTTTAGGAGCAATTTCATCTCTTGCCTGTGGCTGGTTAAGGTTCAATTGGCAACTGATTGGAGAATTATTTCTTACAATTTGTTCACTGCTACAAGGGAGTGCACTTTTAATTTCGGCTCTGACTAATTCATTATGGGTTTCATACGCACTTTACATTGTTTTTGGAATACTGTATCATACAGTGATGACAATCACAAAGTAAGTAAACATATTGTGTACATTGTTCTCATTTTGTTATTTTGTATAGCATACATGTGACATGTACCTGTCATAATCTTTGATTTAAAAAAACATATGTAACACAGTTGTGAAAGTAAGTGTTAGAAATTTGTGTTGCTTGTTTAGCACCAATATGGTAACCTAACTAACCTAACATCTTACATATAGGCAAATTCAAGGTAGCTTGCCTTCCCACACCTGCCGCATGTATGCCCTCACACCCACCCATCCATCTGAATGTGCATCATCTTCTAATGTCATCCTCCATTCAAATTCTCTTGCTGCCTTTTTGTCTCATTGCTTCCAGTTCTTGTACAGTTCTCTGTAGCAGAAAATTCACATGCAGCAGTGTCCCAATCAAGATATTTCTTCTTCCTGTTCACTCCCAATAATCTTCTTCCTCTTCTATTTTCTTCATCACTTCTTGACAGTAGCAGTAATATAAAATAAATAGTAAACTAGCTGAGAAAAAAAAATATGATCCACGTAAGAAAATGACCCAGATTCCAAGCTAGCACCACAATCCCACAATGAGGTAGTTGTCTCCAATATAATTAGCAATTGAACAAATTGACTCAGATCTGATGCAACTGCATTGTTTAATGCTTTGAGTGAGTTTCAACTGTAGGGTAACATTTGTAGGCCACCGCAGAGTTTGTAATGAATGTTATTTTATTATTGTATAATGAAACAGAGATTTAGCTTTTGTAATGTAAGTTCATTTTACCGTCATTTATTTAAACTAAGATTAAATTGTGATTTTGCTCATCCATGTTTACCTTGGTAATATAAAGACAGCTATTCTGTACACATGTACAAAGTACACCAAATGCCCACTCATGTTATAAAAAGCAGTGTGCCCACTCAAGAGTTAAGTCTGTCAGCCCACTTCAACTTAAGGACTTTGTAAGGTAGACATGCTGTGCTTTGGGGCAAATGGTAGGAGCAAAAATGAACACACTTTGTGCACTGTGATCACAGAGCAGAGCCTTATTGTTCCAAGATAACTGATTTCAACAGTCATCATCTGATCTTATGGAACTTGTTATAAAATTGTAATGTAACATTACATGAAGTCAAGACATGTGTATATGACAAATGACTTTTATGTGTATATGACAAATGACTTTTATGCTTTGACTTCATGAAATGTAACAAGACCATTTTATGATAAGTTTCATAACATCAGATGATGGCAGCTTAAGACTGTTGAAAGCAGTCATCTTGGAACAATAAAAATGTCTACACTGTGATTGTGCGATCGCAGCATAAGAAGTGTGTTTGTCTTCAAACTTAAGTGTTTCCTCAATAGCCATAGCCATATTTAATCCTTGACTCACTTCTTTAAAACTGTACACTCCATACACAACATTCAGTAAATCTTTTCTCAGCTCCTTTAGGATTCTTCTACATCTCCATACATAAACACACCACAGGCCACCATATTATGCATAGTGGAGGGTAAGTGTACCAGTACTGGTCGTTTCCTTTCCTGTTCCACTTCCAGATATAGTGAGGGGAAAATGACTGTCTACAAGCCACAATTTTTTACATCTTATTTTCGCGGCAAAGTGAGCTTTCCAAAATAAAAGGAATTTACTAACAGACAATCATATGAGCCTAGAAAGTAGGAAAAAGTTTGCCAAAACTTTTGTCTGGAGTGTCTTAACATACAGATGTGAAGTGTGGACTCTCAGAAAGGCAGAGAAAAAGAGACTGGAAGCAATGGAAATGTGGATATGGAGAAGAATGACAAAAACAAGTTGGGTAGATAGAAAAAGTAATGAACAGATCTTAATAGAAGTGAATGAGAACAGAATGCTGCTAAATTATATAGGAAGAAGAAAATCAAAAATGATAGAGCACACAATGAGAGACAAGCAATTCCTAAAGAATGTATTTGAAGGAAAAGTTTTAGGGAAAAAACCAAGAGGCAGGCCAAGAGCAATGTATTTTAATAACATCAAAGGAGATATGGGGATAAAATCATATGAAGAATTGAAGAGGATGACAGTGGAGAGAGGGACGTGGCTAAATCGACAAGGCATAGCCTTTAGTTTATGGTGATGATTTTCGTGGTCCTTACATGAATTGGGCATTGGCAGCAGTAGTATCATTTTGCAGTCAACATTAAATGTCAATTCTCTAAATTTCTGCAATAGTGCTTCATGAAAAGAGCTTTGACTTCCCTCCAGTAATTCCCATTTGAGCTTAAAAGAATCTCTGTAATATATGCATACTGATCAAACCTACTGGTAACAAATCTAGCAGCACACCTCTGAATTGCTTCGATGTCTTCCTTTAATTAGGCCTGGTGGGAATCCCGAACACTCAAACAATACTCAGTAATGGGTTATATTTGACTGATGTGATTGTGTCAGGCACAGCCTACTAATTTTGTATTTGGACATTACAGATTGGGTTTTGCACTCATCTGCATTAACTTACATTTGTCTACGTTTGGAGCAGTCTTCCATTCATTACACCAACTTGAAATTTGTCTATGTCACCTTGTATCCACCCCACAGTCACTCAAGGACAACACTTTCCCATACACAACTGCATCATCAACAAAAGCCATAAACTGCTGTCCACTCTGCCCATTAGATCATTTATATACATAGAGAACAAGAGCAGTCTTATCACATTTCCCAGGGGAACTCTTGACAATACCCTTGTCTCTGATGAATATTCACTTTAAAGAACAATGTCCTGGGTACTGGGCTCTATTACTTAGTCTTCAAGCCACTCACATATCGGGGATCCTAAACCATATGCTCATACCTTCATCAACAGTCTGCAGTGGGTCACTGTAGATGCCACATATACGCTAGTACCATGTAACACACTACTTTCCAAGATGTGCCAAGCACACATAAATGTAGAATCTTGTCTGTAAGTATGTGAATGAAGACAGTGACATAACAGTATTTCAAAAAGCCAAAGTGAGCAAGCAACAAAACAGAAATGATGAGCAAATGTGAACCAATTGTGCGACATCTAGCAGTACATTTAGAGAATGGAGAGAGAGTTTACTTCACAAAAGACCTCCAAGAACAGAACATTAACAGCTTTTTGCCAACTGTACCAAACTGATCCAGTCACAAAAACAT
This sequence comes from Schistocerca piceifrons, assembly GCF_021461385.2. Classification (NCBI taxonomy): domain Eukaryota; kingdom Metazoa; phylum Arthropoda; class Insecta; order Orthoptera; family Acrididae; genus Schistocerca; species Schistocerca piceifrons. The sequence goes on from NC_060139.1 coordinate 1,107,722,458, forward strand.
TACTATATATCAACGTCCTACCTATTATACACTCCTGGAAATGGAAAAAAGAACACATTGAAACCGGTGTGTCAGACCCACCATACTTGCTCCGGACACTGCGAGAGGGCTGTACAAGCAATGATCACACGCACGGCACAGCGGACACACCAGGAACCGCGGTGTTGGCCGTCGAATGGCGCTAGCTGCGCAGCATTTGTGCACCGCCGCCATCAGTGTCAGCCAGTTTGCCGTGGCATACGGAGCTCCATCGCAGTCTTTAACACTGGTAGCATGCCGCGACAGTGTGGACGTGAACCGTATGTGCAGTTGACGGACTTTGAGCGAGGGCGTATAGTGGGCATGCGGGAGGCCGGGTGGACGTACCGCCGAATCGCTCAACACGTGGGGCGTGAGGTCTCCACAGTACATTGATGTTGTCGCCAGTGGTCGGCAGAAGGTGCACGTGCCCGTCGACCTGGGACCGGACCGCAGTGACGCACGGATGCACGCCAAGACCGTAGGATCCTACGCAGTGCCGTAGGGGACCGCACCGCCACTTCCCAGCAAATTAGGGACACTGTTGCTCCTGGGGTATCGGCGAGGACCATTCGCAACCGTCTCCATGAAGCTGGGCTACGGTACCACACACCGTTAGGCCGTCTTCCGCTCACGCCCCAACATCGTGCAGCCCGCCTCCAGTGGTGTCGCGACAGGCGTGAATGGAGGGACGAATGGAGACGTGTCGTCTTCAGCGATGAGAGTCGCTCCTGCCTTGGTGCCAATGATGGTCGTATGCGTGTTTGGCGCCGTGCAGGTGAGCGCCACAATCAGGACTGCATACGACCGAGGCACACAGGGCCAACACCCGGCATCATGGTGTGGGGAGCGATCTCCTACACTGGCCGTACACCACTGGTGATCATCGAGGGGACACTGAATAGTGCACGATACATCCAAACCGTCATCGAACCCATCGTTCTACCATTCCTAGACCGGCAAGGGAACTTGCTGTTCCAACAAGACAATGCACGTCCGCATGTATCCCGTGCCACCCAACATGCTCTAGAAGGTGTAAGTCAACTACCCTGGCCAGCAAGATCTCCGGATCTGTCCCCCATTGAGCATGTTTGGGACTGGATGAAGCGTCGTCTTACGTGGTCTGCACGTCCAGCACGAACGCTGGTCCAACTGAGGTGCCAGGTGGAAATGGCATGGCAAGCCGTTCCACAGGACTACATCCAGCATCTCTACGATCATCTCCATGGGAGAATAGCAGCCTGCATTGCTGCGGAAGGTGGATATACACTGTACTAGTGCCGACATTGTGCATGCTCTGTTGCCTCTGTCTATGTGCCTGTGGTTCTGTCAGTGTGATCATGTGATGTATCTGACCCCAGGAATGTTTCAATAAAGTTTCCCCTTCCTGGGACAATGACTTCACGATGTTCTTATTTCAATTTCCAGGAGTGTACGTGGAACACAACAAGAAAAATCTTTCAGTGATAAAAACAAGTGATTCCAGTAGAGGATCTTCCAGGAATCATGAAAATTCATGCACTAGTCTGAGTATAAACTCTATGTCCAAACAATGCCGAATGTTTGTAAATGTAGGAATATGGGATGCAGGAATATGAAACCTGCCTCTTTTGCTCGATCCAAGTTTTTTTGGATATCATGGGAGAAAGGGCAAGCTGAGTTTCATGCAAGTGATGCTTTCTAAGTCCATTCTGATTTGTGGACAGAAGATTTTCTGTCTCAAGAAAATTTATTACATTTGAACTCAGAATGCACTTAAGAATTTGTGGCATATGGATGTTACAAATATTCATCTGTGAGTGGCCCATTCTTTTACCATTTTTGTGTACAAGGGTCGCCAGTGCTTACTTCCAGTCACTTAGCACTCTGCTAAGTAAGGGCCCAATGCTGCAGAGTAATCTTTGTAAAACCGAATCGAGATTCTGTCTGGACGTGGCAGCTTATTTGCTTTCACCTCTTTCAGTTGCTTCTCTGTGTCATCCATGCGGGAGTCCATATGACAGTCATTCGACGGTATGTTTGTATGATCATCTAGCATGAATGATTTCTTAAACTTTGACTATCAAACTTAACATTTCCTTTTGCTGTCTCCTGTTGCCAGCTCAGACTGGCCAATGAGTGACTGGACAGAAGCTTTCATTCTGCTCAATGATACCACATGCACTGAAGAGCGAAAGAAACTGGTAAACCTGCTTAATATCATGTAGGGCCCCCACTAGCATGCAGAAGTGCTGCAGCATGACATGACATGGACTCGACTAATATCTGAAGTACTTAAATGGATATGGTGTCTGTTCTTTCAGACATGTCCAAAAGAACAGACACCATTGATAACCTGCAGCCGTCTAGGACAAAATTAGAACTATACACTACTGGCCGTTAAAATTGCTACACCGTGGAGATGATGTGCTACAGATGTGAAATTTAACCAACAGGAAGAAGATGCTGTGATATGCAAATGATTAGCTTTTCAGAGCATTCACACAAGGTTGGCGCCGGTGGTGACACCTACAACATGCTGACATGAGGAAAGTTTCCAACCCATTACTCATACACAAACAGCAGTTGACCGGTGTTGCCTGGTGAAGTGTTGTTGTGATGCCTCATGTAAGGGGGAGAAATGCGTACCATCACGTTTCTGACTCTGATAAAGGTTGGATTGTAACCTATCATGATTGCGGTTTATCGTATCATGACATTGCTGCTCACGTTGGTTGGTAACCTATCATGATTGCGGTTTATCGTATCATGACATTGCTGCTCACGTTGGTTGAGATCCAATGACTGTTAGCAGAATATGGAATCGGTGGGTTCAGGAGGGTAATATGGAATGCCGTGCTGGATCCCAATGGCCTTGTATCACTAGCAGTCAAGATGACAGGCATCTTATTCGCATGGCTGTAATGGATCTTGCAGCCACGTCTCTATCCCTGAGTCAAAAGATGGGGACATTTGCAATACAACAACCATCTGCATGAACAGTTTGACAACGTTTGCTGCAGCATGGACTATCAGCTCGGAGACCATGGCTGCAGTTACCATTGACGCTGAATCACAGACAGGATTCCCTGCGACAGTGTACTCAATGACGAACCTGGGTGGATGAATGGCAAAACGTCATTTTTTTGGATGAATCCAGGTTCTGTTTTCAGCATCGTGATGGTCACATCTGTGTTTGGCGACATTGTGGTGAACGCACATTGGAAGCGTACATTAGTCATTGCCATACTGGCATATCACCCGGCCCGGTGTGATGGTATGGGGTGCCATTGGTTATACGTCTCGGTCACCTCTTGTTTGCATTGATGGCACTTTGAACAGTGGACGCTACATTTCAGATGTGTTACAACTTGTGGCTCTACCCTTCATTTGATCCCTGCGAAACCATACATTTCAGCACGATAATGCATGACCGCATGTTACAGGTCCTGTACGGGCCTTTCTGGATGCAGAAAATGTTCGACTGGTGCCCTGGCCAGCACATTCTCCAGATCTCTCACCAATTGAAATCGTCTGGTCAATGGTGGCCGAGCAACTGGCTTGTCACAATACGCCAGTTACTACTCTTGATGAACTGTGGTATTGTGTTGAAGCTGTATGGGCAGCTGTACCTGTACATGCCATCCAAGCTCTGTTTCACTCAATGCCCAGGCATATCAAGGTTGTTATTACGGCCAGAGGTGGTTGTTCTGGGTACTGATTTCTCAGGATCTATGCACCCAAATTGCATGAAAATGTAATCACATGTCAGTTATAGTATAATATATTTGTCCAATGAATAACCGTTTATCATCTGCGTTTCTTCTTGGTGTAGCAATTTTAATGCCAGTAGTGTATGAATATCCTCAGCTGCTGACGGGTGTTGATGTATACCAACCGGGACAGGTGAAAATGTGTGCCCTGACCGGGACTTGAACCCAGGATCTCCCACTTGCATGGCAGATGCTCTATCCATCTGAGCCACCGAGGGCACAGAGGATAGTGCGACTGCAGGGACTATTTCATGCATGCTTCCTGCGAGACCCACAGTCTCACCTTGTGTGTTGCACTCCAATACACTCATTACTCATGGAAGACATTCTTACCAAGTCCTGTAAGAGTTCAGGTAATATGTGTGCATCTGTCAGAAGAAGAAGGTCATGGTCGGTATTGCCAGAAATATATACTTATATGGATATGGTGTCTGTTCCATATAAGTATATAGTTCTGGATATACCAGCCATGACCTTCCCCTCTTGTGCGGATGCACACGTTCCGCAAACACTACGAATGTAGTGTGTGGACGTACAAGGTGAGAATGTGGGTCTCGCGGGAAGCGTGCACGAAATAGTCCCTGCAGTTGCACTATCCTCTTTGCCCTCGGTGGCTCAGATGGATAGTAGAGCGTCTGCCATCTAAGCAGGAGATCCCGGGTTTGTGTCTTGGTTGGGACACATTTTCACCTGTCCCCGTTGATCTATATCAATGCCCTTCAGCAGCTGAGGGTATTAATATAATTCTAATTTTAATAGGGCAGGGAGGGCTCTAAAGGTGTGGTGAAGCTAGTCTCCCTAAGGGAGTACACCCAATACAAATCACCTGTTGCCTTGCAGTTGATAGAGAGATCTACAAAGGCTAAGGATGCACAAGGATGCTACCCTGCGAGCTGTCAGGGGCAACCCCCCAAATGGTTGGGCAGAAGATTAACACTCTCCCCCTGTAAAATATCAATTGTTGCGAATGCTAGCAAGGGAATAAGCCAGACAGATATTTCGATGACGACCCCAACAAACAAAAAAAGGATAAGAGATATGTACACAGGAACATAGAATGTGCAGAGCCTATACCAAGCTGGAGCCCTACATCAGCTGCTAACACAAGCAAACGACGACAGTATAAAAATATCGGCTCTTCAGGAAATTAGGTGGAAGGGGAGTGACACAATCGATGCAGGAAATTTCACTATCTTCTATAGTGGTGGGAGGATGAATACCTTTGGAACAGATTTTGTGGTCGCTAAGGAACTGAAACATGTGGTGATGTGCTTCCAACCAATCAATGAACAAATGTCCATAATAAGATTAAGGGGAAAATTTTTCAACATTACATTGATAAATGTACATTCACTCACAGAGGAGGCAGTGAACAACAAAAGAATGAGTTTTACAGTAAGGTAGAACAACTGTATGATCAGGCTCCCAAACACGATATCAAGATATTAATAGGAGACCTGAATGCAAAAATAGGAAAAGAAAAGGCCTTTCAGCCAACCAGAGGAAGACATAGCCTACATGAAATATCAAATGACAATGGATTTAGGGCTGTGGATTTTGCTATAAGCAAAGCATGACTGTCGGCTGTACATGTTTCCCACATAAAAAAAATACACAAAGAAACATGGATTTCACCAGATAGACAAACCAGAAATCAGATAGACCCTATATTGCTTGATCGGAGACATGGATCGGACATAGTGGATGTTAGGAGTATAATTTTAACTAATATTGTGTTTATACTGGTTGCTGTTGAGGAGGAAAGTTAGTTATTAGTATTTTATTAATGATCTCATTCATAAGCAGCCATTTCACAATCATCACGGTCACTCAAGAAAGTTATAATTAAGCTTTACTTGTTTAATCAGAATCGGACGATGACTCTCCTTGTCTGCAGTCTCGATGATTCGAAGTGATCTACAATCCTGTGTAAATAAAATGTCTTGGTTTTCTTGCATTGCGTAGTCAGTCAGAAAACCACAGATCAAGCAGAAAGTTTGCTTTGATAGAGTTTAATTATATGATGAAATAATGGAGCTCTTGGATCTAATAACTGCAGGTTCATTTCCAATTCATTGGAAGTTCACTTCTGATTACGAACGAAACGACAGCCTCCGTGCAAATTTCCAATTAGAGAATACATATATAATGAAATTCCTTACACCTTTGATGTAAATGCTCAGTATATATTTTCTTGAGTAGCATACAATATATTTTCAATCTCTTTCTTCCAGTAATCTCGATAACAAAATTACAATTATTCAATGCGTCTATTTGGCACGGAGAAGATCCTAGAAGTCCTCTCAACACACCAGAGATAATATTACAAAGAGTAATTATGCACTCATAGAATAGTAATAGTACTGTACTACTTTGCACATCGATTCTGCGAGTATATAGATGGTCAGGTAGGAAACGTAATTCACTCATAGAATTGTGCAGGGATAATTAGTAGAATATAAAGAGAAATTAAAGGAGCCAATGTGGAGCTGACTGCAATTCAGACCACCATCTAGTGAGAATTAAATATAGACAAATGATCTCAGTATTGAGTAAACAAAAAGGCCCCAAACAAAAGAGGTCTGACATTAAGAAACTGAAATTAGAAGAAATACAGAGAACATATCAGATGAAAATAGAAGAGAGGATTAAGAATGAGACTGACACAGCAAATGAACATATAGAAGTAATGTGGAAACGATGTAAGACTGCAATCCTTGAGGCAGCTGGAGAGATCTTAGGACATGAACAGGCTCAAAGAAAGGAAGATTGGTTTGACGAAGAATGTATGAGAAGAATTGAGGAACGTAATATAGCATGAATGAAATTATTGCAGATAACGACTTGAGCAAATCTGAGCGAATATAATGAAAAGCACCGTATAGCGAAGAGGGTCTGCAGACAGAAAAAAAGAGCACTAGAAAAGAAAAAAACTGGAAGAAATTGAACAGCTAGGAGAAGAGAAGCAAAGTCATGAAATGTACCAAAAGATTAAAGAAGGAAAGACCAGGTTCCAAGCCAGAACAAATATGTGTAGGAACTAAGAAAGGGATTTGATAGGGGAGAGTAATAAAATACTTGACAGGTGGGCAGAACACTTCAAATAGTTACTGAACCCGGAAGTAGAAGGGTTAGAATGAGAAGAACAGGTGGAACTAACTTACTATGGACCAAAGGTTTTAACACCAGAACCTACACTGGGGGGAGTGATGCAAGCCATTAAGACCTTAAAAAACAATAAGGCACCTGGAGAAGATCAGATCCAGGCTGAACTTCTCAAGTATGGTGGGGAAACACTGTGGAAAGCAATTCATAAAATAATACTGAATATCTGGCAAGAGGAGAGCATGCCAAAGGAGTGGAAAACAGCTATAATGTGCCCTATACATAAAAAAGGGGATAAATTAAAGTGCCAAAACTATCAAGGAATCTCCCTAATAAATATTACACATAAAGTTTTCTCCAAGATTCTAACCAGCAGGCTTACTACATATGTGGAAGAGAGAGTTGGAGAATATCAGAGTGGCTTTAGAAGAAATAGGTCAACAACTGACCAGATATTCACATTGCACATACTACTTGAAAAATGTTTCGAACCTCAGATTAACATACACTAATTTTATATCGACTTTAAACAAGCCTATGATAGCATCTCAAGAGTGGCATTGCTAAAAAGCTCATTAAACTTTCTATGATGCCCCTCAGCGAAACCAACTGTAAAGTAAAAATACAGGGCGAAATCTCCAGAGAAGTGGAAGTGTGGAAGGGACTTAGACAGGGTGACAGTATCTCCTCATTACTATTCAACCTTTGCCTAGAAAAAGTCATAAGTCAGATAGAGTTAAATAAATGGGGAACCTTCTTAAATCGTTCACTACAGTTCCTAGCCTACACTGACAATATGGCATTACTCATACGAAACACTGCTGTGCTAGGTGAAGCCTATCAACAACTGGAGAAAGGTGCATGGGAACTTGGCCTGACAGTCAACATAAAAAAGACCAAGTATATGACAATGACCAACCAACAAAAACTACCAAATTTAAGGATAGCCGACAGGGAGTTTGGAAGGGTGAGAGACTTCAAGTACCTTTGGTCAACTATCACTGAGATAAATGACATTGGCAGTGAGGTGAAATCCAGAATAGCAGCAGGTAACAGATACTGCTTTGCCACATTACCCATGCTTAGGAGTTCGCTTCTATCACGAAAATCCAGAATCCTCATTTACAAAACAATTATAAGACCAGTTGTTATGTATGGTGCCGAAATGTGGACCATGACTGTAAATGAGGAACGGATCCTTAGCATACGGGAGAGAAAGGTGCTACATAAAATATACATCCCAGTATATGAGCAAGAAGATTGGCGCATTCATACAAATGCAGAACTACAATACCTTTTTGAAGAGCCAGACATTGTTACTACCATTAAAATAAGAAAACTGTGGTTGGCAGGGCACATGGTCAGAATGGAAGAAGACAGAGCATGTAAGAGGATTTTTGATGGCAAGGCTGGAGGCAGACGGTGGAGGGGATGCCTCAGAAAGAGATGGGTGGATGGAGTTGAAGAAGACATGAAAAAGCTGGGTGTCAGATGATGGAGATGGAAAGCCATGGATCGGATAGAATGGCAGAATATTGTGATGCAGGCCAAGGCCCTTCAAGGGCTGGAGAGCCAAGGAGCAAGTAAGTAAGTGATTTCGTTCTAGATGGCTGCAGGTCATCAATGGTGTCTGTTCTCTCCTACATGTCTGAAAGAACAGACACCATATACATGTAAGTATATAGTTCTGGAAATACCGGCCATGACCTTCTTCTTCTGTGTGGATGCACACATATTCCCCGAACTCTTATGGGACTTGGTAAGAATGTCTTCCACGAGTAATGAGTGTGCTGGAGTGGGACACTATGAATGTAGTGTGTGGACATACAAGGTGAGAATGTGGGTCTCGTGAAAAGTGTGTGCGAGATAGTCCCTGCGGTCACACTATCCTCTGTGCTCTCTTTGGCTCAGATGGATAGAGCGTCTGCCATGTAAGCAGGAGATTCCGGGTTTGAGTCCTGGTCGGGGTACACGTTTCACCTGTCCCTGTTGATATATATCAACACCCATCAGCAGCTGAGGGTATTAATATAATTCTAAATATCTCAAGTGGTTCTTGAGGAAACTGAGACCATGAATCCTGTAGGGCTGTCCATAAATACGTTAAAGGTCGAGGAGGTGGAGATCTCTTCTGAAATCCAGGGTGCAAGGTATTCCAGATATGCTCAGTAATGTTCATGTCTGAGGAATTTGATGCTCAACAGAAGTGTTTAAACTCAGAAGAGTGTTCCTGGAGTCATTCTGTTGCAATTCTGGATGTGTGGGGTGTAGCAATGTCCTGATGGAATTGCCCAAGTCTGTCAGAATGTATAATGGAAATGAGTGGATGCAGGTGAACAGACAGTATCCCTACGTGTGTGTCACCTGTCAGAGTCATTTCTGGATATATCAGGGGTCTCATATCCAATTGCACATGTCCCACACCATTACAGAGCCTCCACCAGCTTGACAGTCCCCTGGAGACAAGCAGGGTCCATGGATTCATGAGGTTGTCTCCATCCACTCAATACAACTTGAAATGAGACTCATATGACCAGACAACGTGTTTCCAGTCATCAACAGTCCAATATCAGTGTTGACAGGCCCAGGCGAGGCATAGAGCTTTGTGTTGTGCAGTCATCAAGTGTACACGAGTTAGCCTTCAGCTCCAAAAGCCCATATTAATAATGTTTCAGTGAATGGTTCACTCACTGACACTTATTGATTGCTCAGAATTGAAATCTGCAGCAATTTGGGTAAGGGTTGCACTTGTATTCTCTTCAGTCATCACCATTCCCATTCTTGCAGGATCCTTTTACAGCCACAGCAATGTTGGAGATTTAATGTTTTGCCAGATTTGTGATATTCATGGTACACTCATGAAACGGTCATATTGAAAAATCCCCACTTCATCACTACCTCGGAGATGCTGTGTCCCATCTCTCATGCGCTGACTATATCACCACGTTCAAACTTACTTAAATCTTGGTAACCTGCCATTGTAGCAGCAGTAATTGATCTAACAACTATGCCTGTTTTCATATCTCTGTTTTATTTATTTATCATATGGCAATACAGACATGTAAGAAACAAACAGACAAATCACTAATATAACAAATGTTAATAATTGCAAACCAACATTACTAATATAACAAAGTTTACAGATTACAAACAAACATCAAGTCTATTAATATAATCTATTGACTCTGGAGTTGCCAGCAGGAAGTCATCAGGGCTCCCATTATAGGCTCTTCTGAAACACTCTTCAACAATGTGGCTGATGGTCTGACTTTCTCCGCAGTCACACTGAGGGGATGGTATTTTACCCCATTTATACAGGGAGTAAGCACATCTGCCATGACGAGTTCTAATCCTATTTAGAGTGGACCACGTTTTGAATGGTAGGTCAAAACCAGGTGGCTTTTGTGTGATGAAAGGCATGTTATGATTTTGCCATGCATTCCATTTTTCAGACCATGCATTTGTGATACTGAAACCTTCTTGTACACAGTTCCTTGCTGTTCTTGTTGGCGGGTTCCTAGATCGAAGCCTATTAGTGTCTGCAGCCTCAATGTCTTGGTTGATTGGCAGGCTTCAATTTCTCATGATGTTTTTGTATTCACGTACAAGGGCGTCAGTACGTCGCAGATGTGGTGGCGAGATGTGGCTTAATGTTGGGAGCCATTACGTTGGAGTGGGTTTAATTACTCCAGAAATCATCCTTAGAGTGTTATGCAACTGGACATCCACCTTTTTTATATGTTGGCTGTTTAGCCAAATTGGAGCACAGTATTTGGCAGCTGAGAATACAATTGCTAAAGCAGAGGTGCAGAGAGTGGAGGCCGTTGCTCCCCAGGTAGTACCACAGAGTTTTTGAATAATGTTGTTTCTTGTCTTTAATTTTTCAGCAATCTTTGTTAGGTGTTCTTTAAAAGATAGTGTTCTGTCCAGCGTCATCCCCAAGTACTTCAGAGTTTCATTATGCCTGAGAACGGTGTTTTCAAATCGAATGTTGAGTTCCTTTCCAGCGAGTTTCTTGTTGAGATGGAAGCAACTAACCTCTGTTTTGGAAGCATTTGGTTGAAGTGTCCACTTACAGAAATATTCTCCCATTATCTTCAGGTCTTTTGTTAGGATATCCTCAGATGCTTCAATTGTGCTACATCTTGTAGCAAGGGCCCAATCGTCAGCATACCCGAACTTTCTCGATTGTGTTTCCTGCAGGTCTGCAATATAGAGGCTAAACAGCAGTGGTGCAAGCACTGATCCTTGTGGTAAGCTATTCTTTAGTTTTTTGATGGAGCTGTAGTCAGTGTCCATACTTATTTGGAACACCTTATCATTGAGCATGCTGTTTATTAAGCGTGCTATAGATTTGCAAGGAATTACTCGAAGAATTTTGTACATGATGCCTTCTCTCCACACAGTGTCGTAAGCTGCTGAGAGGTCAATAAAGGCGACTGATGTTTTCAATTTTCTCTGGAATCCAGCCTCAATGTAAGTAGTGAGTGACAACACCTGGTCAGTACAACTTCTTCCTGGCCAAAAGCCTGCCTGTTCAACTGGGATCGCCCTGAACAATTCTGGGCTAATTCTGCTATATATAAGCCTCTCTAGTAATTTGTAAATTACAGACAGCAGGGCAATTGGTCTGTAGTGTTTTGGGTTGTCAGCTGGCTTCCCAGGCTTTAGAATAGCTATTACCTTAGATCGTTTGAGTTCTTGTGGGATATTGCCAGTTTGCAGTATGTTTGTGAAAAGTTGAGCCAGCCATACTTTTGTATACTTGCCACAGTTTATTATGAATTCAGGGTGAACGTTGTTGAAACCTGGTGCCTTTGTTGGTTTGACATCTTTCAGAGCTTTTTCTATGTCTTCGCTAGAGAAAGGGTGAGAGTGTTCAGTTTCTGTGGCTTCATGTTTTAAGATTTTGAGTTTTCGCTTCACTTGGATTGTATGCGTTTTATCCATTGGTGTCCTAGACGTGTTAACTAGATGTGCAGCTATGGCATTTGGTCTTACAGCTGCTTTTTGTCATTGTGTTGGTGGGCTGCTACCTAATTTTCTCAGCAGTGACCATGCTTGCCTGCTAGATGTTTGGAAATTGAGGCTTTCTACAGTTTCCGTCCACTTTTGTCTTCTGGCAGCATCCAAGCTGTGAAGCAGTTCATCTGCTATTTCTTGATCTCCGGATTCAAGGAAGCTCTGGTATAGTTCTACGCTGGTTTGGAACCATCCAGGGATGTATTCTTTGCGATACGCTCTTGGTGTGTGCTTCTTGGCCATGCTTGTCATGGCACCAACAAATCTTTGGTAATTTTTGCTAGTAGGTGGTATCCATCCCAAACATTTGTCCAGATCTGTGGAGAACCCTGTCCAATTGGCTTTTTAAAAATTCCATCATGGGCAAGGAATAGAGGTAATTAGGGGAATTTGAGTTCCTACCTCTATTATGATTGGACAGTGTTGACTGCGGAAAGTCTGGCAGAACTCTACGCGAGGGCATGTTGTTGGACGAGATGAAACACAGGTCAGGGTTCTATTCCTGTCTCCAGGCAGCTGATATAAATGTAAATCGATCCTTAGCATCAAGTACATGGTATAAGTATTCGTCTTCTGCCCATTTTGCTAGTGCTTCTCCATTTGCATCATTGTCTTTATACTTCCACTGTTCATGATGACTATTGAAATCCCCAGCGTATGCAGCAGGATGTGGCTGAGTTTGAAGAATGTGGGCTGGCCAACGTGTAGCAGGTGGCTTATAAATACAAGTACATGGTATAAGTATTCGTCTTCTGCCCATTTTGCTAGTGCTTCTCCATTTGCATCATTGTCTTTATACTTCCACTGTTCATGATGACTATTGAAATCCCCAGCGTATGCAGCAGGATGTGGCTGAGTTTGAAGAATGTGGGCTGGCCAACGTGTAGCAGGTGGCTTATAAATATTGGAGTCGGTAATGCTTCCGATTTTTGTGACAACGTTATGAATGTCTTTGTTGGTGGATGTAGAAATTAGGAAAGCATTTTCAATATCTTGTTTGACATATGTGGCTACTCCATAAGACCTATGACAGATCGCTCCCTACAGTTCCTAGCCTGGTATTTTGCCCCTTTTATTTAGTTGTTGCACTGTATCACAATGAGTTTCCTGTATAGCAACCAAGTCAATGTTGTCATTTTTTAATAGTTTTGATAGAAACTGGCACTTAGCATAACTTATGCCTTCTATGTTTATGTGACAAATTCGAACCATGGGTCCGAGTTTTCTGGTCAGAGGAACCTGAGAAGTGCCGTTTGGTCTGTCTGGTGACATAACTCAGATTATCTGACTGCCAGTATGTGCTAGTTCATTTAGCGTTACCCAGGGTGCACATGTAGTGTTACACTACAGACGCGAACTAGCTTTACACCCCCATATCTCTATATTTGAATATGCCTGCCTGTACCAGTTTCTTTGGCACTTCAGCGTATGTCCAGGATTTTCTGATGTTCTAGGCAAGACGTGGTGCTAAGATATGATGGAGGAAGTTTTGTGCTTTATACACTGACCTTTGTAAGGACATACAAATTTCTACTAACTTTTACCTGTCAACATTTATGCATTTGTTTTTGAACTGAGAGTACAACAATCTCCATTTCCTCAGTATTTACCCAATTTGGCTAGTAAACCACGGAGGATCCTTTCCATCCCTAATTGACCTACTTGGCACACACATGACGAGAGCACAATTTACAGTCATTTTAAACTATGCCTGTAATTCCTCTATGTCTATCATATTGGAGCTAAATGATGCCCATTTATTGCCTAAGTGAGATGCTAACAATGCTTATCTGCTTTTTCTAGGACAAATTCTCTCCTAGCCTCTCGGACAAGTGTATTAACTTCAGTAACCACTACTGCCTGTCTCTATACGACACTGTAGATAAGGTCAAGCCTGTCCGTGACTACAAGATCTGAAACATTTCCATTGCATATGAGTTTTCTAACTAGTTGTTCAAGGCAGTCTTTGAAAACCATGTTCAGACATCAGAAGACTCTTCAGTTGAAACTTCAAGGCCGAGAGGCTGTGGTCGACGTATAAAATTTCCACCTAACGTTTCGTCTCTGTCTAAGGGAGACATCTTATGCCCAGTAGCCAGACGACCTCAGAAGATGTCACCCACAGATGGAACGAAACGTCAGGTGGAAATTTTAAACGTCAACCACAGCCTCTCGGCCTTGAAGTTTCAACTGAAGATGACACTGGCTGCGAAAGCCTACATTGTACAATCGTCATGAGACTGCTTATCCGTACAACGTGCAGTGAATCCACAGATGTCCCATTCTACGCTCAGTAGATGAAAGTCACCCCCAACTGACGCTCGATGTTCGGGGCATATCCGCACTACTGGGCACAGAGCTTCCACTAATGATTCTACAACTGTTATGGCAGAATCAGATTATCATATGAACAACAGTGCAGCCACAATGCACCTAAGTTTGTTCTCCTTCCACATACAAGCAAACAACAGTTGACAACATAGACGCAAACATATAAATGATCCATATGGTGATACAAGTAGTTTCTGACAATAAGTATAACTTAATATGAGAGCGAGTGCCCGCTGCACTGCACTTACAAGGAGGAGGTTTCCAGTAGATGGCACAGTGGATACTGTGTTACGGGCACAAGTCATATGGCATACCACAGGTGGCCTCAGGTGGCTGGCCAATGCAAATGCCATTGATGGGATATTCAGAATATAGCACACCAGCAGCAAGGTGCCACGGTGCATATTCAAGCATCACACGAACGGTTATAGTACCCCTGCCCTTTTGGGGAAAGGGTCCTCCACTGACGTCGGCATCAGGACAACTGGTGAATCATCCGTGCCCTCTGCAGTAGGAATGGCAGGCAATGACAGTGGCAGCAGAAAGAGATTCCGGGCCAGAATCGGAGAGTAGGTGACAAACGGTGCAGTCACGAACAGATACCGCTGCCACTCCCCCAGGTGCAATGTTAAGGGCACCGGTATATTCTCAACACGATAGAACTGTGCTAATGCTGAATGTGTCAACTGCTCGGTCAGGGAATCTGGGGGCACCAGTGCCGAAGAACCCAAAGGCAGTGGAATTGCCGGTGGCAGCAAATAAAGTGAGAAGATCCGGCAGAAATCAGGGGGCGGGACCCTGAAGGGGAGGCAAGTGGCAGTGATAACCACAAGGAGAGCAGGTCTGGTCCTACAGCACGGATGCTCCACGAACCTGGGACAGGCACGGAGGGAGGAGCTGGAGCTGGTGGCTCACTGGCAGCTGCCACCACGGCACGAGGATGTAGCAGGTTGCGGTGCACACTGTACAGCGACAGTGGCCCGGGCGGCTGTCGACCGTCGGTACACTCTACTTCGGTCGGCAGCCGAAACCCTGAGCCCGGACTACTGAACCACTAGCAAATCGTAATGGGGGCTGTGCCAGTGGCCATTGTTGCTGATCATTGAGCACCGTGGCTGGACTCTCGTCCCACACCGGCACAGACTTGCAGTAATCGTCAGTTGTAGGCTTAAATTTATTTGTACTGCGGTGGCCCGGTGTAATATTAAGCTCTCTCTACACAGCTTAAGCGTTTTCGTGGACTTATTTGTTGAAGAATGCTGGTTCTGCTTTCTTGCAGCGCCGATGGCTTCTACTAGCACTGGACGCTTCTCCGAAGATTTCACTGCTAGGAAGGGGAAATTTTCACTCTCTCGCTCTCTCTCTTCTTATTTAAATAATACGCTACTCTTGGAATATCATTCACTGCACCAGAACATATTTATTTCCACTTTGTACAAAAAAAACAATGAAACTTTATGACATAAGCCCACACATTACAGGCCTCCCAAGATCAGTTAATTACACGTTTTTGAACACAATTAATACATAAGCTTTTATCGTGGCTGACTATCCACGTCCAGTCCACGTACTCTCAACAGCAGTTCAACATCTACTAAACAGTCACTATCTCGTCACTCCATTTGTTTTTCAACAATACAAAGCTACATTACTCTTTGCAGCTGGCCACAGAGCTTCCGGGCCGTATTTTATTTTTGGCAGGTCGTGCTGAACACTTGCCAGCGCCTACGAATTATCTCCCTTCCAGTTTCGCCTGCACAAATGGGTGCAGTATCCCATGCTCATCCTTATGCCCTACTTTAAAATAACGCGTATTTGAAATGGCTGGAACACAAGTGTCTCCAGACTTTTGTAAAATTCTGGGGGCACTACATATCCCTCCCCTTAGCTCAAACACTCATTATTTTGCACACAACATGTATTTTAATAATTTTTTTCTTAACACTTACCTTGTTACTTTGTACTACATAAAAACATTAGGTACAAAAACTCTCCTCCATCTTCGGTATTTCATTAAGCTGTTGATAATATCTTTCGTAGACATAGTAGTATGATAAATTAATAGTACAACAAGTATTAGCTATTTCCAATAGATTTATCTACTCTTGCTTCCAGGATTGAGCCAAAATAAATCCCTCCCCTTAGCCAGTTTCAAAGTTCAGGCGTTATTCTGAGGCGAGTCTTTTTTTTTTTAAGCTGTTGCAATGATAACCACTGGTTTTCCGGGTCTGAAAAAAATTTGTTGTTCTGAGGGTTTTCTCCTTTTTCTATTTCCTCGCGCAGGACTCATCTTTTCTATTTAAAAAATTTAAATTTTAGAATTCAAATTTACCAGGAGAAACTTTCCACTACAATCTCGGGTCACTATACCACCCTTTCCCTTTGGGTTCCAATTGACGTAAGGTTTGATACTATGAAAACATCTTCTTCCTCATCCTTGGGTAGGTACGCCCCTTCCATTTATACTAAGCTATGGTACAGGTCATTCCCCTTTTTGGTGCCCCTGCCCGCACAGTATAGGTCAGCCTCCTCTGGGGCTGCCTTCCTGCCTCTCTTCTCTCATTTCATCTATATTGGATGCACCCTCCCTATCTTCTCTAACAGTGATTCCTAGTCTTGCCCCTTTTGTACTCCTCTGCACACTATTTTATTTAAAATTTCCTGGTAAAATTTCTATGTACCTCCTCTCCTTTCCTCCTCCTGAGTCCTTCAGCCTACCTGCTTAAATTCTTTGCTTGTTCACTGCTTACAGCTCACTTATATAGCCTTAATAACTAAATATGTTTCGTCCATGGTCGCAAATTTATTTATTTTCTTCGAGCTATTCAGTCTGCACAATCCTATTATTCATCAGAAACTTATTTGACTCGATACCTCTGGCTTAATATCTTTCTTTTTATCTCCATTCATATTACTTTGTACTACTATAGCTATGAACACAGGTGGATATACACTTTGTCCCCTCTTGTTCCTTTAGCTTAAGCTTACTATACCATTTCACTTGAGATGTGCACCCATAATTACTTAGCACATGTGCTCAAGCCCTTCCTGAGCACTATTTCCCCCCTTATCTGTGACGGTTGTTACACCTCCCTGTGTATTACTTGTCTGTGTCTTTGTATTTAATTGTTTGAGTGTGGAAGTGTGATCGTGCGTCCTGATTCTTAGGCCCTCTAAGGTTCCTAGTTGCAGATTTATCACGGAAAAGAGAAGGACTTCAGCGCTAGAAGTATAGGAATGTGGACAGAGGGAAAGATAGATTGGTACTCTTAAGAGAAGTAAGAAAGGAAATAAAA
Source organism: Schistocerca piceifrons (assembly GCF_021461385.2). Taxonomy (NCBI): domain Eukaryota; kingdom Metazoa; phylum Arthropoda; class Insecta; order Orthoptera; family Acrididae; genus Schistocerca; species Schistocerca piceifrons. The sequence goes on from NC_060139.1 coordinate 1,107,739,982, forward strand.
GGATTGGTTGCTAAGATCAAAGAAAGAAAGAAGACAGCCCCAAAGACAGGAAACCCTTCCCACCCCCCTTCCCCAGGATCCCCACTTTGCCGGTCCTGTGCGTCGTGCTATATACATCATGATCGGTCAGAGTGCCCCCAGCGTTGGGCCGTTTGTCGCAAATGTAATAAAAAAGGACACATTGCTAAAGTTTGCCGCTCAGCCTCAAAAGAATCGAAGGAAGCAGGTACAGAGGACATGGACGTTGACGTTCAGGTAGTTTCATCGGGACAGGCTCCTGACGCATCGGCCCACAAACTCTTTATCGAGGTGTTGGTTCTGTCGCGCTGGTTACGACTGCAAGTAGATATGGGCGCGGCAGTTTCGTTGTTGAATGCCCAAACTTATTCTGACCTTGGATCGCCCCCATTGGCGCCAGTTTACCGGCGCCTACGCGGTTATGGTAAACAGTTAATGGTCAATTCACTACCGACGTGACTTACAAATCAGTCACTCGGCCTATTACTTTTATTGTTGTCAGTGATGCGAGCTCCGCTAACCATTTTGGCCTGGATGCCTTTCAAGCGTCCGGTTTTTTATCGCTGACACCATACAGTTGGTCTCCGAAGATGTTCCCTACCAATCATTGGAATCTTTGATCTCAGACTTTCCAGATATCTTTGAGGAGGGCCTGGGGCGTGTTTCAGATTTTGAAGCTCACTTAACTTTGAAGGCGTCGGCTCGCCCACGTTTTCTACGCACGAGGCAGATCCCCTTGGCTCTCCGCCCTCAGGTAAAGGAAGAGCTAGACCGGCTGACAGCCCTAGGGGTCGTTCTTCCCATTTCTTCTAGTGAGTGGGCTTTGCCCCTCGTTATTGTAAGGAAGCCCTCGGGAAAATTACGTCTTTGTGGCGATTCCAAGGCCACCATTAATTCCCAATTGGTGGTGGACACCTATCCTTTGCCTCATGCTGATGAATTGTTCTCCGCCGTGGCAGGAGGCCAATATTTTTCGAAAATCGATCTTTCGGAGGCTTATCATCAGATACCACTTGATGAGGACTCCAAACGGCTGGTGGTTGCCAACACCCCGTTTGGCCTATACCAATACCAGTGGTTGGCCTTCGGAATATCCAGTGCCCCGACGACATTCCAGCGTTATCTTGAGCACGTCACGTTGACAATCCCTCATTGTATTAATTACTTGGATGACATAATTGTCACAGGCCGCAGCGCGAAGGAACACTTGCACAACCTTCGCACCCTCTTTCTCAAATTCAGGTCTGTGGGCTTGCGTTACAACCTGCATAAGTCAAACTTCTTCCAACCGTCCATTGAGTATGTGGGCTACACCATCTCTCGGCATGGTGTCCAGCCACTAGGAAGTTTGGTCCAAGGTATCGTCGACCTTCCTCGGCCCGCTTCACTGAAAGAGTTACAAGCTTTTTTAGGCAAGATAGCCTATTACCACCGGTTCATTCCCAGGACTTCCACCGTAGCCCGCCCCCTGTACTGCCTTCTGCGCAAGGGTGTTCCTTTTGACTGGTCGCCTGCATGCGAGCGAGCGTTCACCTTGTTGAAGGGCCTCCTCACGTCAGCGCCTTGTTTGGCTATTTTTGACCCCCATAAGCCGTTGGTCCTCGCTACCGATGCTTCGCAGTATGGGGTGGGGGCGGTCCTGGCCTATCGCAACACAGATGGTTCCGAGCAACCGCTGGCGTTTGCGTCTAAAACTCTTAGTCCCGTCCAGGACCAGTACTCCCAGGTGGAAAAAGAGGCTTTGGCCATTGTCTATGATGTTATCAAGTTTCACCCTTTCTTGTATGGCACGAAGATTCAGTTAATCACTGACCATAAGCCGTTAATATCGTTATTTGGCCCTGCCTCTCAGATTCCGGATAGGGCGGCCCACAGACTACAGCACTGGGCCTTGTTCCTCTCTAAGTACCATTATGACATTCATTTTCGCCCTACCGGACAGAATGCCAACGCTGACGCTCTTTCCCGTCTTCTGGTGGGCCCGAATCCTACGTTCGATCGAGAGGAGATTATGTGTTTTCATTTGGATGTGGCGTCCCGCAAAGCGGTTGATGGCTTCCCGATCACTAGTTCTCGAGTCACCAGGGAAACGGCTGCTGACCTGTTTCTCTGGCAGGTAGTTTGCCTCATTTAGCAGGGGTGGTCATCCCGCCCTCCAGGCCAGGCCTCAGACCCTCTTCGTAATTATTTTATTCTACGAGACCGCCTCTCGGTCTTGGACGGAGTTCTCCTTCTGACTACCGATGATACAGCTCCTCATGTGGTTGTTCCTGCAAGTTTATGAAGGTAGGTCCTCACGTTATTACATGAGGGGCACTGGGGTGTTTCCCATACTAAAACCTTGGCTCGCAGACATGTGTACTGGCCCGGTATTGACAGAGAAATTGAGCACTTGGTGGCAGCCTGTTCCCAGTGTGCGAGCCAACAGGCATCTCCCAGTGCAACATTCTCTTCATGGCCGCCGGCAACCCATGCATGGGAACGTGTTCACATCGATTTTGCGGGCCCTTTTCTCAATGGCTTTTGGCTCATTGTCATTGATGCTTATTCCCGATTCCCATATGTGGTTCACTGCTCCTCAGCCACTTCAGAAGTTGCAATCCAGGCACTAGCAAAAATCTTTTCTGTGGAAGGTCTGCCATTCACCCTGGTCTCGGACAATGGACCACAGTTTATTTCGCAGACCTTCCAGGATTTTTGTAGGTGCTTCGGTATTCGGCACGTTTGCTCTCCCCCCTTCCATCCACAAACGAATGGGGAAGCCGAGCGCATGGTGTGCACATTTAAGACACAGATGAAAAAGTATGTGCGCGACTTTCCTGCGGAGGAGGCACTGACGTTTTTCCTGACGGCATACCGGACCACACCAATGGGAGACCGCAGCCCTGCAGAGCTCCTCCATGGGCGCCAACGTAGGACTCTGCTGCACCTCCTCTGGCCTGGTCCTCGCCAGTCTTCGCAAAATGGAGTACCTGGCTTTCCACTGGGTATGTCGGTCTGGGCACGTGGGTTTGGTCGCAATCCACGTTGGATACCGGCGGTGGTCCTGCGCCGAAATGGCCACCGGCTCTATAACTTGCAGGCGGAGGACCGGGTGGTATGTTGTCACCAAAATCAGCTACGTCTATGTTTGAGCACCCACCCTCTGAACTCTCGTACACCGGCTTCCCCATTGCCGCCACCCTGCTGTGACTCTGCTGCACTGTGATGGTTCTCAGACTTGGCAGCCTCCAGTAGCTCCAGCACCGGTATCGCCATTGTGCGAGATGCCCCAGCGAGAGCCGGCCCCCCTCGCAGGCCCGGTTTCTCAGGAGGCTGGCTCACCTGTGGTCGTCCCTTCCCCATTGTCGCCGCCACTGGGTCTTGCCCCTCCAGAGGTGGAACAGGATCTGGAGTTCGACAGCTTGTCACCCGTTCTGTCTCGGGCTCCGGTGGTGGAACGACGAGGGCCTCTTTGTGTGGGTCACTTCCAGCCGTATTCGAAGGTTCCGGCTCGAGGGTTGGCAGATCCCCTCGACTCCGGCCTTCCAATGGATATGGAGGTCATCGCTCCTGCCCGACGCTCCACCTTCCAACGCAGTGGATCACAGTGGCTTCACCCCCCGAAGGAGGAGGAGTGCACTAGCCACCGGAAAGATTGCGGGAGGCGCACATCGGCACGGCGCGTCACGGACGGCAGTTGCCGCAAGTAGAGTCCCGTCCACCAGAGGGCACGCGAGAATTCGGACGCGACCTCTGCCGGCGTAACAACAACAACAACTCAGTCAGCACGGGCCGTGCCCAGTCAGTAAACATCGGGCATGCATAGGGCACAGTCCCGGTCTACGCTAAGTGAAGTGCGACGTAAACGTGAACAGTGTTACTACAGCGCCCGTTGACACAGAACATCAATGTCCCGGGGGCTTTTGTACATATCCTTAACATTATACATTCCTTTTACCTCTCCCGTCACAGGATCTACTAAATATAGGGTTTTGTGGTGTAATATTGACTGAATACGATAAGGTCCTACGTATTTCAGAAAAAAATTTGTGTGTTTCTTTTTTCAGTGCTGAAATTTGAAGGTGTTGTTTCACTAAGTGGTATTCTGGGTCAGTTGCAGTTGCATTGTATTTATCTACCCTTTGTTGGGCGCTCCTATGTAAGTTTCTACCAACTCTTTTCTGAATTGCTTGGTGATCAGTAGCTTTTTGCTCTGGCCACGTAAAACACTTAATTAGAGGTTCTCCTATAAATGGCTTGCCAATGGCTTCTACGGGTATCATTCCTGTAGACAAATGCGGTAGTTCGTTCAGAATAAGCTCAAAATCTTTAATTATTTCCGCCCATGAGGTATGAGTGTCATGGCAATATGTGCGGCACAACCTACCAATCTCTTTCATTACTCTTTCACAAGGGTTCAAAGATGGATTATAGTTGGATATTAAAATGTGTTGTATATTTTCCCAGGCTAATAATTCCTTAACTTCATTGCTGGTAAACTGAGGTCCATTATCAGAAAGAAAATGCCTCGGTTTACTTGTAGCTATAAAATATTCTTGCAAACACTTGATCACGGTTTGCACATTAGCCTTCTTAATAGGATACAGTCTTACATATTTCGACCAACATTCTATAAGTACTAATATATAAACCACACCTCCCTTCCCTTTGGGTATGGGTCCAAAAAAATCGGCAGCTGTGAGGTCAAGTAATGCTTTAGGAATATTCGGATACATCTTACACTTTACATGGGTATTATTCTCCTTAGCTTTCTGACAGATGTCACATGTTTTAATAGTAGCAGTTACCTTATGTCCTAATCACTTAAAATAATAAAATTTATTCATGTGACCTATGCACTTTTTCACTCCAAAGTGGCCATATCCTTATGAATGTTCTGTATTAATTTAGACTCTGCTATTTGTGGTATACACAACCGCCAATAGCTTGACTCTTTGCTGTTTCTCCAGAACAAGTTGTGATTTGTTACCTTCGACTGTTCCCTTTTGTTTACCGGTAATGACTCTCTTATACACATGGCATAGATCTCTGTAAAATAAGTGCCATGTTTAATATTTTTTGTTATCGTTTGGGCTAACTCATGTACTTTCCTTGTTGGATATTCTGTTGTTATAAAATTGATTGCAAAAACTACCCCCGGTCCTTCTATACGTTGTAGGTCTTTCATGTTTTGAGGTAGTCGCGACAAAGCATCGGGTTCTATATTCTCTGATCCTTTTATACATTGTATTTTAATATCATATTCTTGTAAAAACAACATCCACCTCATTAGTCTACTGTGTAATAATCTACTACTCATTAGGAATGACAAAGCCTGGTGGTCAATATAAATGTAGATTTTATGCTCCAAACTATCGCTAGCAATTCTTTCTCGGTAGCAGTATAATTTTGTTCATGCTTATTTAAGCTTCGACTAATAAATGCAATAGATCTATGATCATAGGTTACTATCTCCCATTCCCCTTGGAATAATTCTGCTGCAATACCATAATCTGAGGCACCAGTTGCTATCTTAAAAGGTTCATTCATTACGGGATGTTGTAAGATAGGCGCATTTACTAAAGCTTGTTTTAGTTTGTCAAAGGCTTCTTGGATCTCTTGGTCCCAATTCCATGATATACCTGTACGTAATAATCTTAATAGTCTAGGCTTTGCACATAGCGTCGATAATAACCTGCCATTTCCAGAAACCCTTTTAGTTGTTTAACGTTTGGAGGAGATGGACAGTTTTTAATAGCCTCGATTCTCTCGGGATCTGGTTTAATGCCTTTTACTCTCACGATGTGTCCTAAAAACTTTTAATTCCTGCCTTGCAAAGTGAGATTTGCTTAACTTTAAGGTGATACCCTTTTCCTTAAATAGCTCCAAAGTTTTTTTCAATGTCCTACAATGTTCTTCCCAAGTAGGTGAAATAATCAAGATGTCATCCACTATCAAGTGCTCTTATAAATACTGATACTGATATTTTTAGTCGAAAAGGTAGTACATTAAAGTGGTAAGATTTTCGTTGAACAAAAAATCAGTATACTTTTTTGAATCGGGATGTAACCGGATTTGCCAGTACCCAACCATCAGATCAATGGAGCTAAAATACTGGGCATCTTTAAAGTTAGTTACTAATTCATCTATATTAACCGGACGATCTCTTTCGGTTTCAATATGACGGTTGAGAGTGCGTGCATCTAGCACCAATTTCACTCCAACTGTAGCTTTTTTCACTACTACTAAGGGATTATTATAGACACTCATACTCCTTTCTGTTATATCTTGACCAATCATTTTATTAATCTCCTCCCTAACTGCTTCCTTAAGACTTATAGGTATAGGGTATGGTTTGCAAAAAACGGAGTCTCATCCTTAATCTTAAATTTGCAAACATAATCGCTAACGGTACCCGGATTCTCTGAAAATACTGAATGGTATTTAGACAATATTTTCACTGAATCCATTTGCTGTTCAATATTTAACACTTCAGATACACTTACCTTTTTGTGAAAGTTGTCTTGTGGAGATGCAGTATTAGTTAACTCTATCTCTGGAGACAACTGAGCTGATGCAGTTAATTGTAAACTTTGGTGTTCAGATATTTGTTTATACACATAGCTGTCCATCACAAACTTCATGCAATGTTTATTCTCAAGTTCCCCCACATAAATACAGTTCTCATCGAAATTTAGTATAACATTAAAATCGGTTAACCAGTCTAAACCAAACAATACGTCTCTATTTATGTCTTCCACTACTAGCAAAGGTTGTCTAAACGTCATATCACTTATACGGCAGTGTGCCAATGTTTTGTATTTAACAACCTTACTCTTCTTTCCAGTTATACCAACTATGTATACCCCAGTTACTGGTAAAACAGGTAAATTACTTTTAGTTTTTAGTGTATTAAAGTATTCTTTAGAAATAAGTGATACTTCACTACCAGAATCGATGAATATGTCTACTTTGTGGTTTTCTATCTCTCTTGTTATAATAGGTGGTGGTGGCATAGTTATTTTGTTCATTTCCTCCAGCAGTAGCCACTCTTTGGTAGGTACTTTATGCATAAAGGAAACATGTACCCTCTTATTTAGGCCTCTCAATATATTTCGAGGTCCTGGGCCCCGGCCCTGGGTCCAGAGATCGCTCCACATTTTCCTCATGGGTAGCAACCATGGGACAATTTCGAAACATTGTAACTGTGTTACCCCCCGTTCCACAGCTGTTGCTGGGCACGAATTCCTGCGTAGTTACCGGACCGAGGTTGGACGTTAATGGTCCTCGCGAGCAACCCCCTCTATTTACATTCCTGCTAGGTCGGTGGACTCGGGCAAGATTGGATTCATAATGCTTTGACTGATTATTATGATTCATATTATTCCTCCTAAAATTCAAATTTTCTTGCACATGCAAGTTCTTGTTCCGGTATTTATTGATTGCATCGAGTGCATCTACAAATGATAACAATTCCTCTACACCCACTGCATAGAATATCTTTTCTAGCATAAGTAGGTAGATGTCTTATTAAAATTCTAACTAATCCCTCTTCTTCCATTGGTCGATCTAAATATTTTGCCCTTGTTAAATGCCAGTCAAAATACTTGCACATTGTACCCCAGGCATTACTCTAGTATTTAGGATTCCACAAATCTGAGATCAACTTCTCTTGTGCACTTGAAGACCAATATTTTTCCTAAAACTATCTCTGAAAATCTTCCCAGGATGTGAAGTTTTCAATATTTACTGTGCCCCATTCTGAAGCTTCACCCTCCAAATAACCTACTGTAAACACCATTTTCTTAGCATCCTCCCAACTTTTAGGTATGGCTTGGTTAATCCGTTTTAAGGCCTTCACATATGTCTGCTTATGTGTGTGTGTGTGTGTGTGTGTGTGTGTGTGCGCGCGCGAGTGTATACCTGTCTCTTTTTCCCCCTAAGGTAAGTCTTTATGTGTGGATGGATATCTATGTGTGTGTGTGTGTGTATACCTGTCCCCCTAAGGTAAGTCTTTCCACTCCCAGGATAGGAATGACTCCTTACCCTCTCCTTTAAAACCCACAGCCTTTTGTCTTTCCCTCTCCTTCCCTCTTTCCTGATGAAGCAACTGTGGGTTGCGAAAGCTTGATATTTGTGTGTGTGTTTTTTATTGTGTCTATCTACCAGTGCTTTCCCGTTTGATAAATCACAGCATCTTTTTTAATATATATATTCTTTAATATTTCCCCTTCTTTCTAGGGTCCTTTCTTTATGGTCGCCACGGTCTTGCGGTGGCCCAGGGGTAATGTGAAGCTCTCTCTATACAGCTTAAGCGTTTTCATTGACTTACTTGTTGAAGAATGCTGGTTCTGCTTTCTTGCAGCGCCGATGTCTTCTGCTAGCATCGGATGTTTATCCAAAGATTTCACTGCTAGGAAGGGGAAATTTTCACTCTCTCGCTCTCTCTCATCTTATGTAAAAAATACACTACTATTGGAATATCATTCAATTCACCAAAACATATTTATTTCCACTTTGTACAAAAAAAAAACAATGAAACTTTATGACATAAGCCCACACATTACCGGGCACCCAGAATCAGTTAATTACACATTTTTGAACACAATTAATTCATAAGCTTTTATCGTGGCTGACTATCCACGTCCAGTCCACGTACTCTTAACAGCAGTTCAATGTATAACAAACAGTCACTATTTTGAATCTCTCCATTTCTTTTTCAACAATACAATGCTACATTACTCTTTGTAGCCGGCCATGGAGGTTCTGGGCCGTATTTGCTTATTCTTGGCAGGTCACGCTGAACACTTGCCAGCGCCATCGAATTATCTCCCTCCCATTTTCCCCGGCACAAACAATAAATGGGTGCAGTATTCCATGCTCATCCTTATGCCCTACTTTAAAATAATGCGTGTTCGAAATGGCTGGAACACAAGTGTCTCCAGACTTTTGTAAAATACTGGGGGCACTACAGTACTCTTTTAATGTTTTTGAGAACAGTAGGCCTATCCTCATTCAAAAGAGTCATTTTCTGATTTCATTGTATAATTACATGAGAAACAGCTTATTTTTGAGAATTTTTGGATGCTTACAAACATATATTTTCATAACTTACCAGTATGAGTGTTTTGGATATGTGATGTATTTCATAGCAAATCAGCATTTGTCACTCTCAGTTCCAACGAATATATCATCTCTGAATTTCATTGTATATCAGTGTAAATAAAATTGTGTTTTTGAAAATTTTCAAAAGCTACCATTGTCCTGTGCATAATCTGAGTAATTTGTAGTAAGTCGGCATTTGTGATTTTTATACTGTAGCAGATATTCCAACAAATATCTTGTGTTACATCTAGTTTTCCCTTAAAGATGAGTACCCCTATGTATTATCTAGATTTATCATAAATTACTCTGTTTTTGAGTTTTCTTACAACTATAACTAATCTCAAAAGATTTTTGGGAACTAGTAATTTTTCCCACAGGATTTTGTGTTGCCTTAATACAAATCTTGTTTTATGTATTCACTTCAGTTTTTAGCTCAACAGATTAAAAGCTAATTAGCAGGCATACATTTAAAGTCATTTGTTCACTGTCTTATAATACATTGCACCAGCCAAAATGCAGCCCCACTGTGAATGCTGTTCTGGAACATGGGATGAACTGGTTGATGTTCATAAACAGCTGGAAGTCCCTCCAACTACTGTCAAATGATAGGAAGCTGCTGTGAATTGCTGTGTTGGATGAGATCTCAAGAGTAGTGTACCTGTGATACCAGTACTAGAGGTGGCCCAAGTGCTATCCCTCTTGTGGATCCTGTCTTCTCTGCAGAAAGTACAGGATCCATAATTACTCATCCACTGTACTGTGAGTGGTGTGTCAATGTTTGATCTAGGCATCCTGTACAAGGTGGACAAGGCCCAGGAAGGACACAAGGTATTGTACAAATTCACCTAACCAGCAAGTTTCATCGGAACTGAGCCAGCGGGACTCACTTAACCTGTTTGGGGAAACCTGTTTTGTCTGGTGTCAAGAAGAGGCAAATACAAAAGATTATGGGTCTATTAATCATGGGCAGTTCAATCATATGGCAAATGGTGGTACCCCGTAGGGAAATGGTAGCAAGGAATAGGGTGGGTCACCAGGTACATTCAGTAGGTATGCCCGGTGGCCTCCTTCACCGTGTTGAAAGAGGCCATTCCAGCAGCCACTGAGGGACCAGGGCACAACCAACTGCAGAATGTGGTGAATACTGGAACAAATTATGTTTGTCATCTGGGCTCTGAATTCATACTTGGATCATTCAAGCAACCTGCAGAGAATGTTAAGAAAACCAGCCTTGTGCATGGAGTTTAAATGAAGCTCACAATGTGCAGCATCATCCACAGACCTGATCGTGGCCCTTCGGTTCTGAGTCGAGTGGAAGGACTGAACCGGAGACTTCAAAGGTCCTGCGACAAGCTAGGCTTCAGCTTCCTGGACTTGCGCCGTAGAATTGACAACTGCAGGGTCCCCCTAAATGGGCCAGGTGTGCTCTTACACACCAGAGGCTACTACTCAGATACTGACTATGTGGGGGGTGCACACAAGGGTTCCTGAGATTAGGAGACTCATCATCCAATCCAAATAACAATATCTGTAGGAAATCCAGAAGTATCAGTGTAATATCAAAAGATATGCCTCCCACAGGTGAGAGTATTAAAATCCTAATGGTTAATTGCCAAAGCATTTGCAACAAAGTGCCAGAGTTTGTAAGGCTCAAGAAAAGCAGTGAAGTTCACATAATATTAGGTACAAAAAGCTTGGTGAAACCAGAAAAAGACAGCAGTGAGATTTTTGGGAAAATTCAAGTGGACACCAAAAGGATAGGCAAACAGTAAATGGAGGTGGTGTATTTATCACAGTAGACAAGATAGTCAAATCCACTAACATAGAAATTGAAGCTGCATGTGAGATTGTTTGGACATGACTCATTAACAGGGGTAGGCATAAAATAATGATTGAATCCTTCTATTACCCACCACATACATCTCCTGATGTAAATGAACACTTTAGAAAAAACATTGGTTCATTTGTATGTACATTCCCAAAGCATACCGTAATCATCGGTGGAGACTTTAATCATCCAAGAATAAGTTGGGAAAATTACATTATTTTTAGTGGAGGGCTTGAGACATCCTGTGAAGTCTTACTGAGTGCCTTCTCTGAAAACTACCTAAAAGTACCTAGAACAGTTAGTTGAGAACTCCATTTATGACAGAGCTATATCGGATCTAATAGCAACAAATAGACTGACCTCTTTGAAAATGTCCACATTGAAACTGGTATCAGTGACAATAACATGACTGCGGCAACAGTGATTACCAAAGCGAAAAGCATGACTAAAACAGCAGAAATATGTTCAGTAAATTAGATAAAAAATTATTAGCGTCATACCCCAGTGAGAACTCGAAACTTTCAGCATAGGGCAGGAGTGTGTAGAGGAGCTATGTCTCAAGTCTAAAAGAATAGATGACTATGCACTGGACTGATATTTCCCCAATAGAACAGTTCATAATGGGAGGCACTCTCCGTGGTATAGTCACTGTAAAGAAACTTCTAAGGAAATGGAGATTACTGGATAGTAGGCGTAAAACAAAGCATAGGGCTATAGATAAAGAGATGCTGAATGAAACACATTTGGCTTTCAAGAGAGTGATATATGATGCCTTCAGCAACTACCATAGGAGTCTATTGTTAAATGATCTTTCACAGAACCCAAAGAAATTGTGGTCATATGTAAAGGCTGTTTGTGACACCAACATTAGTGTCGAGTCCCTAGTGAATAAGACAGGAATTTAAATTGAGGGTAGTAAAATAAAAGCTGAAGTGCTTAACTGCATTTTTAAATGTCCATTTGGAAAAGAAAGCCCAGGAGAATTGCCTCAGTTTAATTGTCTCACCACAAAAGAGATGGGTGAAATAAGTATCAGTATCAGTGGTGTTGAGAAACATTTGAAATCATTATGTTAAGAAACATTTAAAATCATTAAAATTGAACAAAGCTCCAGGGCCTGATGGAATCCCTGTCAGATTCTGTACTGAATTTGTAGCTGAGTTAGCCCCTCTTCTTACTATAAACTACTGTAGATCACTTGAACAGAAAACCATGCCCAGTTCCTAGAAAAAAGTGCTGGTCACACCCATCTACTAGAAGGGTATTAGAAGTGATCCACAAAATTACCATCCAATATCCTTGAAATCAATTTGTTCTAGAAGCTTTGAATATATTCTGAGCTCAAACACAATGAGGTACCTCAAACAGAATGACCTCCTCTGTGCCAACCAGCATGGATTCCAAAACCATTGCTAATGTGAAACCTAACTCACACTTTTTTCACATGACATACTGAAAGTGTTGTATCAACAGCTGTTGAAACCAAACTATCAAGCAACCTTATAAACAGAGATGGTGGATTTTGTTTAAATGCTGCTTGGAATCTGGCTCTGTCTCTCAGCAAAAACAGAGGGACAGAATTAGTGCTCCCTCACCTGCTGGTTAATAGTCACATCGATATTTCTGATGTTGGTTTCTTTGGTTGTGTGTTGACTCTGCGGTTACTTGTTCTGTGTGTGGTATCTTCCTTGTTTCCCCTCTGTGAACCAAGGTATTAAATTTCCTTACACATTGCTTCTTCCTTGCAGTTGTGCCTTGAGAATGGCAGGGTGTGCTCCTGTTGAAATACTGGCAGTGGTTGACATCATCTGGCAGCAAACCCATAAGTTATTTGAACGCCAGGAAAAGTTATGATCTCACAATTTGAGTTCACCTCTTCTCACGATAGCTTCACAGTAAGACTCAATTTTGACCACACTAGACACAATATTTTTGTCTACAGCAGTGGCACCTAATCTTTTTTTTTATGTATGTTGCAGGCCTCACTTGATATTTCAGAGCTTTCTACCTCACATTTCAGCCAGCACTTGTTGCCAAGAGTAATTTGGGTGTGATAACTTTTTTGGAGGGCAGTAATCTCAGGAACTTTGTTATGAATATTTTGACAATTTACTGTTACAGTTTTGGCAGTCAAGGTATCTCTACTTTGTGCACGAACTGATTTCATTCATGTGTATTGACTGGTGAACATTTGTCAGAGGACCTCAGACTGCCACCTAGCCTAAAAAGCCCCTAAACTCACACCACAGGTACTCCACTACCCAAGTAGTTGCTTTATTTGTATAGTGCATCCCTGACATATTAGCGGGAGTCATATAACGCTCTGCCCCATAATGCAGATCCAGAAATCTCCAGCCGTGACCATCACAGAGCTGACGGAACTTCTGGTTGAGACCCTCCTCTCTGTTCCAAACCAAAAGACCTCGATTGACTCTCGGTGTGATGCTGCAAATTGTGAGCAATGCTTGCACCCCATGAGTGAGGCCAGCAGTCTTCACCATTTCGACCAGCTGCCTGTAGGAACTAAGGATGTCCTCAGAGCCCAAGCGTCACCATCATTTGTGCTAACATGAAGAACTACTTGCAGACTGATGCACCCTACATGCTCAACAGCTAGAGGCAGAGCCTCCTCCACATCTCAGATGAGTCCCCTTGCAGACACATAAGTGCACTTTGGAGTTGCTTCCAATCCTGGGCACAACTTCCCTAAGGGCCACCTGTCCACTCACAAAAGAAATGGTCAAGGTATGATGGCCAGCCTTCTGACTCCACACTGATTCTCCATTTTGAGCAATGCAACTGTATAACAGCCTGCCACTCACGCTGCAGTGAGTGTGGAGCCACCACGTTGGATATGCTGGAAGGTATCTTGACAGCATGCATGTGGGTGAAATGAGCAACACCTAAGGTGTTGCATGTGACATTCCAGTTTGTCTGTTATCCTCACACCCTGATGGAGCATCCTGCAGAAAGTTGACTGTGGTCATAAGAGTCAGCAGCTGTTCCCAAACAGTGGCCAGTTCCTCCTATGTCCACACACAGCAAGCTCACACACTGTTGATCCAACTACTACTAACATGGGAATTAATCTGTGAGGGGAAAAAAAAACAGATAAAGCTAAAAACATTGCTTCGCTAGATAAAAAAAATCTTCTGAACAAGTGGCAACAGGAGAACACGTATAGAAAAAGCTATTCAAGCTTTTGGAGCCAGTAGCTCCTTCTTCTGGCAGACAGATACAAGAGAAAGGAAGAGGGGTGAAGGAAAAGGACTAGAGAGGTTTAGGAAAAGGGGTAGTGTTTGGAAAAGTCACCCAGAACCCTTGATCAGGAGAGACTTACTAGACGGGATGAGAAGGAAAGGCAGATTCAGTAACAGTCAACAGGTGCAGTCCATCTGAATCTAACAAACAAATGATTACTGTGGTACAGACTGTGCGAATGTACACATTACTTTCAGTAAAACATGCAACTATACGTCTCAAACACAAAAATACACAGTGAATTTAAGAATTAGATGTTGTAAGCATACAAAACTTACAAGTGGTTAGCATACTGGACTCACATTTGAGAGGACAATGGTTCAAACCCATGTCCGTCCATCCTCATTTAGGTTTTCTGTGATTTCCCTAAACCATTTCAGGCAAATGCCGGGATGGTTCCTTTGGAAAGGCATGGCTGACTTCCTTTCCTGATCAGATGGGACTGGTAACCTCAGTGTTTGGTCCCCTTCCCCCAAATCGACTAACCAACCAATCCTCTTCTGGTTTCACCAATACTGCATTTTCATCTATTTATTTTATAGTCTTCATCCTTTCCAATTTGATTACAGTGCCTCTTGAACCCTCTACAGTCTTATCTATCAGTTCTTGTCTGATTGTGTTGAACAGGTTTGTTGACAGTTAGCATCCATGACTTACACCCCTCACTTCTCAACTCTTTCCTGTCCCCCCCCCCCCCCCCCCCACTCCTACTGTCAATTTTTGCTTTCTGTAGATTTACATTATTAAACTTCCATCTGTCCAGTCTATATTTTAAAACTGCCAGCAATATGCTTCAGTTGAATCTATCAAATGCCTTCTTCCAGTCAATAAAACGATATGCTCGCCCTTGTTCCTTTCCACAATTCTTTTTCTAGTCATCTTCAAACTATGAGTAGCATCTCATTTTCCTTTACCTTTTACACCATGCTGGTTTATTAAGCATAAACCTGTTGGAGACGGAAAGACTGTGCCTCACTCTGACCTTAGAACTGTACCAGTCAAAGGAGGGACCCACAGCTAGACTCAGAATCTGAACAACAGTTCATCTTTGGCATTATTTGCATAAAAATCACAGAGAGCAGTGAAAGAAGTGACAAATAGCAGAGAAAAATCCTACAATTGAGTGGGAAATGAACTCTGGGCCACTGAGTTTGTCGCCTGACAGTTAGTCATACCATATACTTTGCAAAAATGGATAAAACAAAACAGAATGAACTTAGAAATATTACTGCGGTCTAGAAAACACAATAGAGACCAAACAATACAATGAGAAGCTATTGAGATTATTTAAAGCAACATGTATGAAACAGAAGTGATATCTGCTTACAAGTATTCTGCAAATATGAGTAGTTAAGCATGACTGATTCATTTTGTTAAACATATAACATTTTAATGTACGTGGACACTGAGTGAAGCCATTATTACTCTGCAGATCAGTCTGAAAAGCCCAGTACTTTACTAGACATCACTGTTGTCTTCTGCTGACCCTTGAACTAAATTACCCAACCAGTTTTAGGGGAACTTACAGTTTATTGTGGGCAGTTTTCACATTAACACATACTAGCGGTGTTGAAAGAAATGAAATGATAAGTGACAGATAAAAATCCTGGAACTGTTTGGGGCTGGAATCCTAGACCTTTAGATTCACAGCCTGGAACTGGCTCACTGAAACACTATAAAAGGTTTACAGTTTAAGATGAGTGAGATGGGAGGATGAAAGTTCAAATCCTCACCAGGAAATCTAAATTTAGTTTTTTTGTTTTTTCATTAAAAAAAAATTGCTGTAATTCACAAAATGGCTGAAGTTATAAGTGCCAAAATCATAACTTAAAAATTGTCTTCTGTAACCCACTTAAGGCAGTTATTGGGACCGTTCTTCTGAAAAATGTGGGGCCAATTTCCCTCCACATACTCCTCCAGAGCTTGTGCTCAGTTTCAAATGATGTCATCAATGGCACATTAAATCATAAACTTCCTTGCTTTCCTTACAGCTAAAAATGAAGTAAATATGGTGTTAACCACATGATAAGCTGCTATATTCATTGTAAATAGACCTTCATTGTTGCAAATAAAGTTTTGTCATTGGTGACTAAAGCAGTGGTATGTAAATATTTTAAACATGGCTGCACTTTAGTGCAAGTGAATGAAAGAGCCAAACAGTGTGGTGGTATTCAGTTATTCAGAAGGACAAGAAACTGGCATACAATGTGACAACATAAATTACAATCAAAACATCATGGGCCAATAACATGTGTCATGCAGAAACTGCTAACTACAAAAAGCGTAGGCATGTCACAAACAACAAAATATATACTAACATAGGAAGTAGTACTTACAAACTTCACATTAGCAAACATTAAGTTAGTGAAGCGATCTAAGATGTCCACATGAAATGTGTCAGCAATGATCTGTACATCCATTTGTAAATGTAAAGACCCTTAAAATCAAGGGCTTGTCACATCAATAAAAACAATCACATAAAATGCCAGACCATATTAAAAGCTACATGCCGACTGAGGAAGAGTGAAGAGCATGGATACTGGGGAAACAAATCCTGAGGTGCATGCACCAATAGACATGTATGCTTGGTGGTATAAACAGCCAATAAGTGTGAGCACATTGAAATTACTAACAAAATTACAGAAATACACCAAGTGAATAAACTAATATTCAATAAAATGTTGAAAAAGACTAATACAAAATGAAATATGCTGCCATATATTAGGACCCTTATAGGACCATATGTGTATCATCATACAAAAATAATGCTGGCTTTGTATAAGTACGTTATTAGAAACATAATGACAGTAAACATATTAATATGACCACCAGTACATCATCATATGAAAACTGAAAATGACAGTGCACACACATGCTATTAAACATAGTGACAGTAAATTTGGAAGACACAGCTATTCTCCACAGAGAAGTCAAAGGGTATAGGATGGACCTTCAGGAACAATTAGAGATGTGTCAAAATGTATAAGTGCAAAGATGGAAATTTACTAAATGACCAGCTGCAGCTTGCCTGTAGACAATTTTTTGATGGCTTCAAACCCATTCTGTTAATGAAAAAATCTTCATGCGACTGCTGGTAGCCTTTGCGAGCAGTTAATTTCCTGAAAATTCTATTGTACAATTTTTGCGCATACGGTTTCATCTGTCAGTTTATGTTGTACTTTTGTTACACTTGCTTACTGTACAGGGACCTATGAATATTTGCTCTTTACTTTCACTATGTTTAATAGTGTGTGTGTGCACTGTCATAATTACTTTTTGTATTATTATGCACTGGAGGTCATATTACTCTGTTTACTGACATTATGCTTGTAATAATGTACTGATACACAGACATCATTATTTTCAAACAATAATTTACTGATGGTCCCATTAGGGTCCAAATGTATATATTTTATTTTGAATTAGTCTCTTTCAGCCTTTAATACTATACTTGTTTATTCGCAGGGAATATTTGTGTAATTTAGTTAGTAATTTCAAAGTGCCCATGCTTATTGCCTGTTTATGCCACCAAGAATACAGGGCTATTACAAATGATTGAAGCGATTTCTTAAATTCACTGTAGCTCCATTCATTGACATATGGTCACGACACACTACAGATACATAGAAAAACTCATAAAGTTTTGTTCGGCTGAAGCCACACTTCAGGTTTCTGCCACCAGAGTGCTCGAGAGCGCAGTGAGACAAAATGGCGACAGGAGCCGAGAAAGCATATGTCGTGCTTGAAATGCACTCACATCAGTCAGTCATAACAGTGCAACGACACTTCAGGACGAAGTTCAACAAAGATCCACCAACTGCTAACTCCATTCGACGATGGTATGCGCAGTTTAAAGCTTCTGGATGCCTCTGTAAGGGGAAATCAATTGGTCGACCTTCAGTGAGAGAAGAAACGGTTGAACGCGTGCGGGCAAGTTTCATGCATAGCCCGCGGAAGTTGACGAATAAAGGAAGCAGGGAGCTAAACGTACCACAGCCGACGGTTTGGAAAATCTTACGGAAATGGCTAAAGCAGAAGCCTTACCGTTTACAATTGCTACAAGCCCTGACACCCGATGACAAAGTCAAACGCTTTGAATTTTCGGCACGGTTGCAACAGCTCATGGAAGGGGATGCGTTCAGTGCGAAACTTGTTTTCAGTGATGAAGCAACATTTTTTCTTAATGGTGAAGTAAACAGACACAATGTGTGAATCTGGGCAGTAGAGAATCCTCACGCATTCGTGCAGCAAATTCACAATTCACCAAAAGTTAACGTGTTTTGTGCAATCTCACGGTTTAAAGTTTATGGCCCCTTTTTCTTCTGCAAAAAAAATTTACAGGACATGTGTATCTGGACATGCTGGAAAATTGGCTCATGCCACAACTGGAGACCGACAGAGCCGACTTCATCTTTCAACAGGATGGTGCTCCACCGCACTTCCATCATGATGTTCGGCATTTCTTAAACAGGAGATTGGAAAACCAATGGATCGGTCATGGTGGAGATCATGATCAGCAATTCATGTCATGGCCTCCACACTCTCCCGACTTAACCCCATGCAATTTCTTTCTGTGGGGTTATGTGAAAGATTCAGTGTTTAAACCTCCTCTACCAAGAAACGTGCCAGAACTGCGAGCTCGCATCAACAATGCTTTCGAACTCATTGATGGGGACATGCTGCGCTAAGTGTGGGAGGAACTTGATTATCGGGTTGATGTCTGCCGAATCACTAAAGGGGCACATATCAAACATTTGTGAATGCCTAAAAAAACTTTTTGAATTTTTGTATGTGTGTGCAAAGCATTGTGAAAATATCTCACGTTATTGTAGAGCTGTGAAATCACTTCAATCATTTGTAATAACCCTGTACATGTTTATTGGTGCATGCACCGTACGATTTGTTTCCATGGTATCCATGATCTCCTCTCTCCCTCAGTCGACATGTAGCTCTTAATATGGTCTCGCATTTTATGTGTTTGCTTTTACTGATGTGACAAGCTCTTGATTTTAGGGACCTGAACTTCTACACATGCATGTACAAATCATGGCTGACACATTCCCTGCAGAGATGTTAGATTGCTTCAATGACTGACTGTTCGCTAATCTAAAGTTTGTAAGTACTACTTTCCTATGTTGGTATATGTCATGTTCTTTGTGATGTGCCTACACTTTTTGTAGTTAGCAGTCTCTGTATGACCCATATTATTGGCCCATGATGTTTTGATTGTAATTTATGTTATCACACTATATGCAAGTTTCTTGTCCATCTAAAGAAGATGGGTTTAAATCTGCTGAAACTATGGTAAAGGTTAACTGAATTTATTACAACCAGTTGGCTGTCTCATTCACCAGGTATGTAAATATTATTTATTTATATGCTAATATTTATTACATTTATTTCCACATTTACTAAACCTAGCCTTCAAATGCTCTCTTACATATAGCCAGAGAATCTTTTCCAGTTAACATTATAACAGATCCTATGGAAAAAAGAATCACAGTGAGTTTCATTTCAAGTTAGGTCTTTCTTTAGAAAAATACATTCCATCAATCAGACTGCAACAAAACTGTGAATTTTATTCTCAGGAGTGGGACAAGTTAGTCAGCTTTCATAATCAGCTGGAAATCACTCTGACTGCTGTGAGTGGATATGCTGTATGAAATACTGAGAGTCACATACCAAGAGATATTAAAGGTACTGAGAGAACTGCCATTTCCTGTGGATATGGTCTCCTCTCCAGGAAATACAAGAGCAATCATAATCTACCTACCAGACTGTGAGTGAAATGATGGTGGTAGATCTAGGAGCTCTATACAGGGTAGGCATGGGCAATACTATATCGATATGTGTCACTGTAACCAATGTTCAAGGTGCTGTTTCCAACTGAAATTGAAACCAAGCCAGATGACACTCTTCACCTGAAGTGAAGTGTACTACATCCTAGGTCAGATCATGAGGAAGTGTGTGGAAAAGGGCAGGGGACTGTTAATGTTGGCAATTCAGACATATGGTGAATAATTGTACCGTTTGTGGAAATGGGAGCTAAAGATGGCAGCCACTGAGAGAGCAAGGTATTACCAGCCACAGATTGTGGCACTCGTTGCCAGTGAATGATGTCTATCATCTTGTCTTGAGGGTCATACTTGGATCATTCCAGCACATAGCAGGAAAAGTTGAGAAGGGCAGCATTACTAACAGAATTTCCACAAAGCTTACAATCAGAAGCATTGTCCCCAGAACCTGTCGTCCCTCTCTAACCAAAGACTTTTAAGTTTCCATGCCAAGCAAGGCTGTGACTATTTTGACTTGTGCCAAAGAACTGGTGGTGGTGGTTGTTAGTGTTTAACGTCTCGTGGACAACGAGGTCATTAGAGACGGAGCGCAAGCTCAGGTTATGGAAGGATGGGGGAGGAAATCGGCCGTGCCCTTTCAAAGGAACCATCCCGGCATTTGCCTGAAACGATTTAGGGAAATCACGGGAAACCTAAATCAGGATGGCCGGAGACGGGATTGAACCGTCGTCCTCCCGAATGCGAGTCCAGTGTGCTAACCACTGCGCCACCTCGCTCGGTGCCAAAGAACTGAAAACTTCATGGTTTCTCTAAACAGGCTGTTTGTGGATTTTTTTTAGGTTAGGCAACTCTTCATCTAGTCCAGATAATGATAGCTATAAAAAACTCTGAAGTATTAGTGTAAGATGCAAAGAAATGCCCCTTACAGATGAGACTATTAAAATTCTAGTGATCAGGTACCAGTGCAATGTAGTTACAGAAAATGGGCTAAGACATGAAATTGAAAGCACTGAGATTTCTGGAGAAAAACTAATTATTTATCAAAAAGATAGGGCAATGGAAAACAGAGATGATGTTTTCATTGCAGTAGTCAGGAGATAGAACTTGAAGCTGCATGTGAGCATATCTGGGCAAGATTCGCATCGAGGATAATCATGGAGCCTTCCATCATGTAGTATATGCTTCACAATAGTACAGTCATCAGTGGATGAGACTTTAACTATCAAAAAATTGATTCAGGCTGTTAAGGTTTACAAAGATCAGGCAAGACAAGGCATTCTGTAAAATAGTTCTAAATGCTTGCTCTGAAGGCTGCTTACAGTTAACAATGTATAGTTCCTAACCACATTCACAGTGGAAATCTATTAAATATAATGTCAACAAATAAACATGACATCAACAAGGATTTCCACATTGAAACCGATGTCAGTGATCATGAAGCAGTTGTAGCACTAGTGGTTAACAAAGTACAAAGAGCAACTAAAACACGTAGAAAAATAGTCATCAAAGTAAATTATGAGGCAGTAGTGTCATATCTCAAGGAATGACTTGAAACCTTTGTCTCTTAGCGTGGATGTGTAGATGAACTGTGGTGCAAATTTACCAGAGCAGCTGACCAAGCACTGGATAGGTATGTACCTTTTAGAAGAGTTTATGATGGGAAGGACTTTCATGGTATACACCCACTGAAAAAAATACTTCTAAACATACAGTGGCTATTGTACAATAGGTCTAATACAAAGCATAAGGCTACAAATAGAGAGATGCTTATTTAAACTAATTTGGCTATTAGAAAGTCAGTGGGGGAAGCCTTCGTGCACTACTGTAGCTGATTATTATCAAAAAATCTCTTACAAAATGCAAAGAAATTATGCTCATATGCAAAGAACATGGGCGACACACAAGTTAGTGTCCAGATGCTCATGGATGATACAGAAACTGAAATTGAGGGAACCATTGCAAAAGTGTAATTCCATTTTCGAATGTTACTTCAGAAAGAATTATCCAAGATTATGTCCCAATTTAATTCTAGCATCACTGCAAAGATGAGTGATATAGATACTAGTGACAGTGGTATGGATAAACAACTTAAATCTCTAAAATTGATCAAGGTTGTAGGCTCCAATGGTATCCCTATCAGATTCTACACATAATTTGCAGCTGAGCTAGCTGCTCTTTTAGCCAGAATGTATCGTGACCCCTGACAAAATACTGTGCCCAGTAATTGCTAGGAAGCACACATCACACCTATCTCCAGAACTATCATCCAATACAGGCACTGAAGTACAAATAATTAGTCCAATTTTCTTCCTACACAACTGTACATCAAGTGAAATTATTTCAGCTAGGTTCGACATAGGGAGAAGTCATCTTTAAAAGGACCTGGCTTCGTTCATCTTCAAACTTCTGTGGGGTTTATATTGGCACTTTTATGTACCCCTGTTGTAGGCTTGAACGAAGCTTACTGTTATGTAGCTGCAACCTCAAAATCTGTCAGGAACTTGGACAATTGGCTATGGGATATTGGTCATGATCCAGAAAATATGCAAAAGTCAAAACCTATGAAGAATTGTTGTTTCAAGATGGCACAGGTGCTTCACTGAAGGTCAAGAGAGACAAACCCTGTGCAGAATTCATGTCCATGAACTGAAACAAGGATAAACTACAGCATATGCATGATATGTACAAGTCAGACTGGCAGCTAGGTTTTTGAATGATTGGAGACCACATAGAAACTAATGAAATGACTGTGTACATCGTCATTACCCAGGACTTGCAGACGAGAAAAATCATTCTCAAGTTCATCCTAAAAGTTTTGACGAAAGATCAAAGGCAAAGCTGTGAGACTGTTTGTGAAGATCTTTTGCACCACATTCAAATAGACCATAAGTTTTTGGACAATGTGATAACTGGCAACAAAACATAGGTTTCTGCATATGACCCTGAGACAAAATGCCAAAGTGCCAAATGGTACTGATATTTCCTCACTAATAAAATAAAAGGTACAAAGGAGCAGGTCAAAGGTCAAAGCCATACTAATCTTCCTAACCTTCTTTTTTGTGATAACTGTGTGGTCTGTCACAGATTTTTACCAGAGGGACAGCCAGTAAGGGGTAGTTTCCTTGTGAAAGCAGAGAAGACTGAAAATAACAGTCAGCAGAATGGGGCCAATCAATACTTTAAACTGGAACGTGCATCATGAAAATGTGCCAGACCACATGCTTTGTGATAAATGCTGGCCTGAAATAGTACTGAAACTCTTCCCCAGCCTCCCTATAGCCCTCATGTAGCTCTGATGGACATTTTCATGTTCAATTGAGTGAAGACCACTCTCAAAGCCATGAGATTGTGTGGAAGTTAGAAGTGGATTTGGTATACTGCTCTAACATTTGAGAAAATAACTTTCAGGGTGCCTTCTAACAATTAAAAACTCGTTTGCAGAAGTGTACTGGTAGCTGTGGTTCCTGTTTTAAAGAATTTTAATTGTGTGTAATGATTTCCCCCTATACCCTTTTTTCCCCCTCTGAATTTGGATTCATTTCTTTTTATACAGTTGCTGTATCACTGATGTCAAGTTGCTGTTGGAACATATTTATAACTCAAATGTAATTTATTACTCAGATTTTATTTATTTATTTAGTCTGACCAGATTAGGTTCAAATGGTTCAAATGGCTCTGAGCACTATGGGACTTAACATCTTTGGTCATCAGTCCCCTAGAACTTAGAACTACTTAAACTTAACTAACCTAAGGACAGCACACAACACCCAGTCATCATGATGCAGAGAAAATCCCTGACCCCGCTGGGAATCGAACCCGGGACACGGGCGTGGGAAGCGAGAACGCTACTGCACGACCACGAGCTGCAGACTGACCAGATTAGGGACTTACATTTGAGTAAGAACAAAACATACCTAAAAAATGACATAACAATCACAATAATAATAATCTGCATTAATAATAATAATAATAATAATAATAATAATAATAATAGTAGAGGGCATTATGTTAAGTCCCATAGTGCTCAGAGCTCAGAGGGCATTAGGAATGATATTGATTAGTTTAGCACATTTCTGTATTATCAGAAGTGGAATAGATAATGAAAGAGGAGAAGACTGAAATGAAATAGTGACTGGCTGTTAAGAAATAGAGAACATTGTAGACAAGGGGGAGGGAAAAGTAGTGATGGAGGAAGGATTGACTATAGTGAGCACTGCAAACAAGCGTATGGAAGAGATAGCTATTGTGATAAAAAGTGTACCATTAGCCGCCTTTTGAAGTTTCAAAGATTTCAGATTTCTCTGATAGTTTGAGAAAGTTTGTTCCAAAGTCAGATTTCTGATACAGAAAATGATTTAGCAAACATGTAAGTGGTAAGTAGAGGTACAGAAAGGATTTTACTTTGTTGAGAACAAATATGTCTGATGTACTGTTCAGCTAGAAGTATAAGGCTTGAAGATAAGTGAAAATGAGTGCAATGATTGAGAAGACAATAGAGCAAACACAAGATACAATAATCCGTATGTTTTTTGGGACATAGCCATGATAACTGTTTATAGGCTGTAGTGATAAGATTGAAATAGTGAACATCAGAAATGGGTCATTCCACATCAAGGGGACCAGGGGTCACCACTCAGCCACCTGCAAATCTAATGAAATTTTGTGTGAAGGTTCTATATAGTCTTTGACGGTTATATACCAAATTTTAGACTAGTATCTTCAATGGTTGAATTTTTAGAGGCTTTTAAAGAGACACTGCTCATCTTTGTATCACATATGAAGGTGCAAATGTGCCAAGTTTTCTAGGCTTTTTGAAAGTTCTAGAAGACATTTTGTCATTTGCTTTAATATACGTAGACAACGTTTTATTCTGAATCATGTCTTGGCAAAAACTGCATATTTAGTCACACCTAAATGTAGATATAAGCCTCTAAGTGGCTAAAAAATTTGTCGCACCATTCGGAGAGCCAAAATTTGACCGACCATTGCTACTTTTCATATGAACCATTCACACCAAACTTTCAGGGGGTTATTCCTACCTATCATGTCTACATATGGATCCAATTTAATTAACATTGCATGCCTAGATTAAAAGATATGCATCTGAAAAGTTGGCCAAAATTTTCTGTGTGCAAATTTTAGGGTATTTTTGGTGGGCAATGTATCTCAACTGTGTCTTGTTCAATCATTTTATTCTTGCCACAGATGAAGAGAGCATGCTTTAGGCTTTGAAAACTGTATTATTTGACTTCTGGATCTTGCATTTTGATGAGTAAGAATATATTTCAAAAGTTATTATTTTAGCACTTGTAGAAGAATGAAAAAGAGATACTTTGCTCATTTAAATCTTATAATTAATTTTCTACTAAAATATGTAAATTAGTTTCAAACATTAATTTAACACGTGCCATAAAATTAAGTGTAGTACACAACACAGCAAATTTGTAAAAGAAAAATTCTAAAGAGTCAGCTCCATTTCTGGTTAAACAGTTCTACAGTTTTGTCAAGGACAGATTGTGGATAACTGTATTGTCTTCCTGGTGATGATGTTGATGGTGTATCTAAAGTCATGAAAATATGTTGATCAGGAATCCAGCAGGTGTGTTTAGCAGTTGGCCAGTGAAAGGAATGAACAGAACCATGTGGGTGCATAAAGCTGATGAGGACATCTTGTTGTTCATGTGAAACTTCACACACGTTTCCAAGCCACCAGCAATTGTCATGCATACATGCAACATACTATCCTGATTGTAAACATGCAATTGAGATAGCTGGAATTTCTTCATCTGCTTTGAAGGCATTAAATGTGAATGCTGTAGCATCATTGAAAACTCTGCATACTCTGAGGTGATTGCAATTAATTATCTTAAATTGATGGTTTACTCATGTTCCAGATATTTTATGTTCCATGGCAAATCTTGTTTCTCGATCAGGCTGAATTTTTTGATTTCTTCTTCTGGTACATAAAGAGTTTATGCCTGGAATACTATCATCACAGCATTTGAACAAATCATATGGAGACAATATTTGGTTATCTAAGGGCCTCTGCAGACTAGCACAGGCTCCTAGTCTCCTTGCACAATGTGATGTACAGTGGCTTGTTTGACAGTGATGCCAAAATCTTCTTCATGCAGACATAAACTGATGACATTTTTGAAATCCTTATGCTGAACAGTTGAACCTTCACTAAAGTAATAAATGTTCTTCATGTTTTCAGTCTTTGTCTTTAAATATGCTGTTAACTTTATTTGAATAGCATGGACAGCAATCATATCATGACGAAGACAGCTGCTGATGTAACATATGCTAATTCTCAGATATTCTTTGCCACCAAAATAGATAATAAATGGATGTCATGTGGCATGACTATTCTCCCAATGAAATCCTTGCACAGCATCTTGAACAACAAATTAATAATTTCCAGCAAAATCCATCAATATAATTAATTTATTTTCTGTGAGATTTCTTTTTAGCTGCTTAAGATATAAACTTTGATGTGTTGACACAAAGTGATGGCTTCTTAAACCAGTAATTTTCAAAATCAGTGCCTCCATGAAATCTTCAACAGTTCTGTGATGTGCCTCCAATTCTGCGTACTGTTTCTCTGTCAGTATGAACCCATTGCTTGAATTCCATTGGTTTTTCAGGGTCATAGTGTTTAAAAGCATCTTAAAGAAAAGCCTCTAGTTGCATTTTTCCTGGACATTCCTCACAATGTTGCATCATACAGTCTTTTGATTCTGAACTGCATACTGTTTTTTTCATCAAATCTTTATAGCCAGCTTGGATGGATATTGCTGAAGCCAACATTAATTTGGCATTTTGTTGAACTACACATACACATACTGAATGTGATTCCAGAAGCACCAACTGCAGTGCACCATTTCAGTTTGAGTTCACAAAATTTTGAGAAGCTCAGTTGATTTTCATATGCTTACAATAAGCAATGAACATTTCTTTCCAGTCACAAAGGAGTTAGCATTTCTACTTGTGAATCTTTTCCCCATTTATTCTTATTGCAACACAACCCTTTTTGCCTAAAAACAAGAAAACTCGTCATCTTAAAAAAAAAAAAATTAGGACATCTTGTTTACTTCATCATTGAGATTTTTTCATTTTTGGTTTGCAAGTGTTGCCAAAACCCTGTCTTCCATCTTTAGTTTCCTGGCCTCCTTCACCATTTTAACTGAAACAGCAAATTCTTTAACCACTTTTTCAGTAGTCCAACTGTTCAGGGCCAGTGTCCAAATTTGAATTAAAGTGCAATTTCTTGAAGTTTGACGCTTAATCTTAAGTTCTTTAAAGATGTCCATATCTTTACATGTTTGGCATTCTTTCGTTTGTATTTGAGCAATATCTTTTTGGGTCACACCAGCAGCTGTGGCAATTACCTTAGTGATGCTGCCTTGGGCTTTCAGAACTTTGTGCTTTATCTATTCCATTGAATCCCTTTTGCTGGTCTGTTGAAGCATCAACAACAACCATGTCTTCAGTGGATAGTGATTCTTGCTTATCCTGGTGGGATGAGTCTTTATTTATTTATTTATTATCATCCCAGTGATCACATTTGTGATATAGTATTTGTCAGGATACATTTTAACAACTGTATAATATCTTTACAACAATTTTTTCTATACTGAATTCATATGAATCTATCTTATGTTTAATTCAATATACAACTAATAAGTGTTTTTATAACATAATTTCTTGTGTGACCTATTCCTTGATGTTGTGATTTCATTTGTCACATTTATGATATCATATATTCTTATACAGTTGAGCAGAGCTATTCACTTATATTGTAGTGACATTTGTCAAGCATGTGGTTCTTTATATTCTAATACAGTTGAGCATAGAAATTCAGTTACACTGTAATAACATTTGTCAAGCATGTGATTTTTATAACAGTTTTAAATTTTGCCTCATTTTCCAGCTCTTTGATATGTTTTGGTAGTGCATTAAAAAGTTAGATGGCTTGATTACATACATGTTTCTGACTTCAGGTCCTTGTTACAGCTTGTAAGTGGAGATCTTTACATTGCCTTGTATCGTAATTATGGTAGTCTGTGTTGGTTTTCATTTTGTCATGATTTCTTTTGATCACCAACAGACATTTCAGAATGTATACTGATGGAATTGTTAAAATTTTCAATGCTTTAAAAAGGGGCCTACAATGTGTTTGAGGTGGGCTCTGGGTCATTATCCGAATAGTGCATTTTTGTAATTTGAAAATCTCATTTAGATGACAATTTGTTTTTCCCCAGAATACTATTCCATAGGATGTAATGGACTGAAAATAACCAAAATATACTAATCTGGTACAGTCATTACTACAAACTCTTGAAATTAGTATAAGTACAAAACATGCTGAATTTAGTTTTAGTGCTAAGCTCACCACATGGTCCTTCCAGTTTATCTTCTCATCAATGTGCATACCCAGGATTTTTGCACACTGTACTCTTTCAAGTTGTTTGCCCTCCATGGTGGGATTTAGGTCGTCATGTTCACTTATTTTCCCATATTGCACATAATTAGTTTTTTTTTTTTTTTTGCATTCAGTGTTAGCTTGTTTGCACTAAACCATTTTTGTATATCTTGTAGGATATGGTCCACAGTACTGTGCAATGACTGCTTCATATCACTAACTATTAAACTAGTATCATCAGCAAATAACATGATTCTAGCTTTCCTCTCTGACCCCTGAATATCATTAATGTAAATGAGGAACAGTTGGGTCTGATCTCAGTTTAATTTTTTGGTTAATATTTGGTGCTGTAATTTCAACCACCTGCATCCTCTTTTCCAGATATGACTCAAACCACTTTTTACCAGTCCTCTGATACCTATAGCTTCAAGCCTTTCCAAAAAGATGCTGTGGTCAACAGTGTCAAACGCTTTTGACAAATCTAGATTTATCCTGGCTACACTTTTTCCCTCTTCCAATTTACTGATTATTTCTTTTGTATATTCCAGTACAGCTGTCTCAATACTTCTCCCAGCTTGAAATCCATGCTGATTACTGTTTATGAGATTGTGGATATTAAGATAATGTGTGACTTTATATTTCATTAGTATCTCTAAAACCTTAGAGAAAGTTGGGAGAAGTGAGACAGGTCTGTAGTTTTCTATTTTAAGCTTATCACCCTTTCCAATGGGGTAACAACTTTAGAAATTTTCAGTTTCTGTGGATACATGCCCTCAGCCATTGACAAGTTTGCTATGTGTGCCAATGGTTTCACTATTTGATTAGCTGTTTTCTTTACTAGTATTATTGGCACCTCATCTACTCCAACTGACATCTTGGACTTGAGACTTTTAATCACTTTTAAAACTTCCTTTTTGTTTGTTGGAACTGCCATCATACAACTGGCTGCCTTGGGTGCTTCCATCTTAATCTGCTCCCCAAAATTCCTGCTTAATGTCTGGGGTACATTTAAAAAGTAATTATTTACATAATTAGGCATGGCATATTTATCTACCATTTTATTCTCCTCCTCTTTTAGAATAATTTCCTTATCTTTGATTGGTACCCCGGTTTCTTTTCTCACAATTTCCCATGCTATTTTAGTTTTATTTCTGGACTGGTTTATTTCCATATCATTACTTAGTAACTTTGCATTTGCAATTACTCTGCAGTATATGTTCCTATACCTTTTTACATATTCTATACAATCAGTATCTGCACACTCCCTCAACTCTGAATTAAGTTTTTTCATGTTTTCACATGATTTCTTAATGAGTCAAAGACTCACCATTAACAATTCAAGTATTTGTGAGATTAATAGTGGTACCAACTGGAAAATTACTAGGAAATCTACTGATGAAACTATTGAGATCTTTAAATCATGTCTCCAAAACGTAGACTGGAGTCCAGTATATAATGTAGAAAATGCCAATTCCAAATACAACCTTTTCAGTAATGAAGTGGCTCTAATATTTGAAAGTACCTTCCCAAAAAGAATATATAAAACTCATACTAAAAAATCCACCAACAAGCCTTGGATTACCACTGGAATTAGGATTTCTAGCAAAAGAACGAGAGAGTTGTACATTGCCTCAAAAAAATCAGATGACCCTAACCTTTTAAATAACTATAAAAAATACTGTAAAATATTGAACAAAGTCATTCTGAAATCAAAAAGTATGTATCTGTGCTCAAAAATTAATAACTCCACTAATAAAACCAAAACTATATGGGAAGTGATACGAAATGAGACTGGTGCAAATTACCCCAACAAGACCCAAAATATTGCTCTTAACAATGAAGGTAAGCTAGTTCAAAATCAAGATATTGTAGCTAAAATCTTTAATGAGCACTTTTTACTGTTGCTAAGAAAACAGCATGCAAAGGCTCCTCAAAAAAGGCAATAAAAACTCTGAAAGAATTTTTCCCTAACTCTATAGACATGATAGGTATGACCCCCATAACTGTGCAAGAAGTAAAAAAAAACCATAATGTCTCTAAAAAGTAAAAATTTGTCGGGTGTAGACAATATTTCCAGCCAACTGCTAAAAGCCAGCTGTAATCAACTCTCTAAAGTTCTAGCTCATATATTCAATTCCCAACAATTTGGTTTCAGATCAGGCATATCTATAACTGAAGCAAATTACACACTTACAAATAATGTTTTAGAATGCCTTGACAAGAAAAAATTACCCGTTAGCATATTCTGTGACCTGACTAAGGCTTTCGACTGCGTCGATCACACAACACTTTTAGGAAAAGCAGCCCAATATGGAATTCGTGGACAAATGGGTAACTGGCTCAGATCATATCTAGAAGACAGACAGCAGAAAGTAGTATTAGGTGTTAACAATTTACAAGTAGGAGAGGTAGAGTCTGACTGGGCAACAGTACATCATGGAGTTCCACAAGGGTCAGTCCTTGGTCCCCTCCTATTTATTATATATATTAATGACCTACCCCTGTCCTCAAATAGTGCTAGCAACATCACAATGTTTGCCGATGACACAAGTATAGTGACAGCCAGCAAAACCTCCACTGACGTAGAGTTAAATGCCAACCAAGCACTCTGCTCTAAACTGGTTCATGGCAAATTCTCTAGCAATAAACCTCAGCAAAACAAATTACATGCAGTTCCAATCCAGTTACATAAGCTCAGAAGAGATTAACATTGCACACGAGAGCCAACAGTTGCAGAGCGTTCAGTGCACAAAGTTCCTAGGCATTCACATAGATAACCGGCTCAACTGGGAATTCCACATACAGCAAACACTAAAACAGCTTAGCTCAGCAACATTTGCCATCCGAATAATCTCCAAAATTGGAGACATCAACGTATCAAAGTCTGCGTATTTTGGCTACTTTCATTCAGTGATGTGCTATGGAATAATCTTTTGGGGCAACTCACCACTTTCAAATAAATTTTTGTAAGCCAGAAAAAAGTAGTCCGAATTATTTGTAGTGTCCCTCCAAGAACCTCATGTCGAAATCTCTTTAAACAGTTGGGTATATTAACCACTACCTCACAATATCTCCTCTCACTCATGGCTTTTACTCTTCTCAATTCCTCTGAATATGAAACAAATGAGGCATACCATCATTATAACACAAGGCGGAAAGGTTATATGCACTGTGAACGGAAAAATCTCTCTCTGGTGCAAAAAGGGGTAAAGAACACAAATACTAAAATCTTTAACGCACTCCCGAGTAATATAAAGTGCCTTAAAGAAAATAAAATGCAATTAAAAAGAAAGCTAAAGGAATTTCTATTGGAAAAATGTTTCTACTCTTTAGATGAATTCTTCAATAGAGATCAGTAATTTGAGTAGTAATTCAGATTATTTCCTTTGTCATTGTTATCTGTATTTGTTTTTTATCACTATTGTATTTTTGTATTGTATTGTTTATTATCTTGATTATATTATTGTATTGTACCAATTCTGAATCATTCATCTACCATGTGTAATATATCAGTATGTTTTGTATTGTATGATATCTATGTTGTATCTGCTTTGACTCGTTCCACACTCAAGCGTAATCATGCCAGACTGGATCTTAGGAATATGTATCTTAAATAAATAAATAAAAAGTCATCCAGGAACTTGACTTTATGTGTCCAGTAGACTTGATTCTGGTCAGTTTATTTGGAAAACACATATCAAAGTTCATCATATAAATCGATGCAAATGCACTATGTGCCTCATCTGTACTTGTTTGGTTCATAACATCTAACCAGTTTTCATTTTCTAAGATACTTATTAAATGATGACAGCTGGCCACAGAGAAGTTTCTTTTGTAAATATTATTTACACCTTTATCTTCCTTTGACCTTAAAGGGATTTAAATAGTGAGAGCATTGTGGTCAGACAATCCTAAATCTATGTTTGTTACCTCTATGTCAGTTGCTGACAGAGAATATGTTATCTATGAGGCTGTTGGAGGTGTTTGTTATTCTAGTTGAATTGTTTATGTATGGTGACATGTTGAAACTCTTTAATATGTCCAAAATTTGCCTTTTTTGTTGACTTTCAACTAGAAGATTAATATTGAAATCAGTGCAAAGAATAATCAGTTTCTTTTTTGTAAAAAGTATTTAGCAACAATTCTAATTTATCAAAAAAGACTTCTATATTTCCACATGCTGATCTATACAGTGTTGTGACTATGACTTTTTTCATCAGGCCATATAGCTGGACAGCACCTGCTTCAAAAAACTTTTCAACACTTAAGTTCTCTGCTTCACATCTCTTTTTTAATTCCAACTCTTGTCTTAGGTTATTACCGATTCCACCCCCTTTTGCAATTTTCCTACAATAATGATTTGCCAGTTTAAATGGATTAATGTGAATACTACTAAATTCATGTTCCTTACACCAGTGTTCACTAATACACAAAACTTCAGGTTGGGTGTTACTTACTGCTATTTCGAGTTCACAATATTTGTTCTTGAAGCACTGCACATTTAGAGTCATAATCTTTAGAGCAGGGCAGTGAACACTGATGGCATTTCTCCTTTCGTTTAACACTGTTAACTTGGAGTTTTCATTAAGGCTAAATACCAAAAATCCTGTTGTACCACAGGTTTCTTGTTTCTGTTTCTTTTCCTACTTGAAGTGGATGATGCTGATTGATTGTTTATACTAGCTGTGGCAGCTGATGACATTTTAATATTAACTATAGCAGATGTTGATGTTTTTAGTGCGTCAGCAAATGTTTTCATTTCTTCTGCTCCTGCCCTCATTTGGAGTGGGATTTTAGGGCACTTTTCTATTGATATACAGCTTATTTCTTCTAGTATTTTTTCACCCATCATCTTTTTTCCATAATAGATCCTGTGCTGTCCATGCCTCATGAAATGATTACTCTCTGAGCTGTTTGCATCCGAAAAAGTTGCACACTTAAAAGCATGGCAGATCTTCCTAAATTTATTATTTCTTGACTTTTTGGCCCACTTCAAGTTTACATCTGGTACAAATTTTCTGACCAGGTTTAGAAACTGCAGTAGTCAGTAACTTCAACCTATCAGACATTGCAATGGTTACTGGTGTTAAAGTCTTCTTGGTTGTGTGTTCTGCTTTACCAAATGGGTTGCAACAAATTTTCTGCAGGAAGTGAAATTTTCTCATTGAAAAGGCATTAACGTAAGAAGAATTTGGGCATCTTCAGTAATATCATGTCTTAGAAGCTCCTTGTCCATTGGCATCATTTCCTTAACTGATTGTAGTTGACGTTTGCCATGATAGAATGGTGATGAAAGTCCTTGGTGAATAGGACCATCGCAATGAAGAATTTTGAAGTATTAGTGCCTCTATGAGTTTCTTTTTAAGCTGGAGAGAAAATACCTTTTTTATGTTTCTGTAGTGAATGAAGTGATACTGATATCTTTTTCATGGACTGCAGGTTTGTGCTCAGTCCAGTCTATGTGGTGGTCCAGAATTATCCCCATGTTCTTTGAATAAGAAGAAAAGCTTTTTTATGTGTCATTTAGGATTAAAAGTGGAACAGTCTTTTGTGAGCAATAAGTGAGTAAGCCAGCATTTACATACTGGATGGATGTGCACAGGCTGTTGGAGTTGCACATAGCTATAACTGAAAGTTATCAGCATGTAAATGATATTTGCAGTGAGACAGAATAATTGATGCATCATTAACATATAATGAGGAAGTAATGGGTTTAATACTGATCCTTGTGGGACACCTGATGTTCCAGTCATTATACACTGTTGGTAGCATAGTATCCTATTCACAATGCCTTATTTGTGCCAACCAGCAAGATCCCAAACCCATCGGTCATGTGGAATCCAACCTGCTCTTTTGTCACATGACATCCTGAAAGCTTCAGATCAAAGTAATTAGGTAGATTCCGTATTTATTAATGAAACTGCAATCATGTGGGGTACTGAATAGAATTTATGAATAGATTTAGGATTTACTGGTAGGGAAGATACATTTTCAATGGAGTGTAATTTACAGAACTAAAAGTAACTTTAGATGTGGTCCAGGTAAGGTTGTTGGTACCGCAGATGTCGATGTTGTATATTAGTGAACTGGGAAATATATTAATAGTAGCCTCAGACTTTTGCAGATGATACAGTTATCTATAAGTGCTATCTGGAAAGAGTTGCACAAATATTCATTCAATCTTGATAAGATTGCAGAGTGTTGCAAAGATAGTCTGTGTGACTTAAAAGTTCAGATATGTAAAATTGTGTCCTTCAGATGACACAAAAAAGTGGGATTCTGTGACTACAATATGAGTGAGTCACAGGACTCAGTCATCACATACAAATAACTGGGTGAAGAATTTGGAGGATTATAAAATGGAATGACTGTATACACTGATGAGTCAAAATATTATGACTACCTACTTAATAGCTTGTCTGTCTGTCTTTGGAGCAAAACACATCGCTGAGCCTGCATATCAGGGATCCAGCAGTTCACTGGTAGGTTTGTGGATGTTTGTGGCATTAGATGTCTCTGTACAAATCATTTAATTTGCATAGATAATGGGCCGCTGATTTACATACGCGATGATGGCACCTTATAGCTACCCAGATGGGTTCCACGGGATTTATATCAGGCGAATTTGGTCACCAAGCCATCAACATGAGTTCACTATAATTCTCCTTAGACCACTGTAGCATATTCTGGCTCCGAGATGCAGACAATTATACTGTTGAAATATGACATAGCCATCGAGCATGAATGAATGCAGGCGGTTTGTGCCTGTCAGCATGTCTTTGATTACTACCACAGGTCTCATGCAGGTGCAGGAGAATGTCTCCCTTAGCATTTTTTGAGCTCAGTGAGAACCACCTTGCAGGATTATCCCTGATGTAACATTCATATTGGTTGTGAGTAGAGTCATAATTGCACACAACTTGATATGATGATGCATACAATGCATACCTTTCTCTGAAGGTGGTATGGAAGGCACAACATGCCACAGGCACCCAAAATTGGCATAAATTATGAATGGACATCACTCTTGGTTGCGAACATTCTTAATATTTAAGAACTTTTTATTCTCTGTAGGCATTTCCACATATACCAGTTCCTGGTTCAAGAAATCTAGAGCATCACTTGTGGTAAATGAACTGAGAGATCTGCAACAAAAATACTTTGCACATTTTCTTGTACAGTTTGGTGGAAAGTAGAGATGGGCAAAGTTGTTCACTTCAGAGATTGATAGTTCCATTGAATTCCTCCCAGACTGAAGAAGTCTCATGTGTCAGGGTGGTGACAGGCTGAGAAATGAGCTCTGTTTTTTCTTGTTGAACAGCCAATTCTTTCACTTCTGCAATAGCCTTCACATGGCAGTCCTGAAATGTTCTGTTGTCTGAAAATCCTTTCCTGTAAATCAGGGGTCCAGTAACATAGCCTGATTAATCAATTTGTTACTGGAGTTAACCGTTTAAGCAAATTATCAGCCAATGACTGTTTTGTGAGGACATTCTTTGTTTTTGTCTTTAAAGATTTTAGTTGCTGTTCTATTAATCTTGGAAAGATTTTAATTTTTGAAAGTGAGACTTTTCTGTAAGGACAACTCTTTGGTTATCTCATCTAAAACTTTCAAAATGTATAAAGCCTGTTGCATTATCTTCCAGTCTGTATCTTTTATGTTTAAGGTGATTGATTTCCAACCTAAAATAGTCAGGGAAGAAATTATGGGACCTTTATTTAAAATAAATTTTTTGCAACATTTTGCAAGTAGGTTCCATTTGGTTGTGACATCTTGTTCCAGTTTCAGTCAGTCTTTTTTAAAGGTCAGCATGTCTGCGTGAGGCAAAGGATATCTCCTTGAGAAACATAACAACTTGTTTAATGTCGTCAATGGGTTCTGTATGGATTTCTGAATTGTGTGTCACGCAGTGAGGTTAAAAAATATATGCAAAGCATGGGATATGTGGAAGTTTGATAAGCATGGCAGTTAATTTCATATTTGAACCATCTTTTGTTATTATAGAAGTGATTTTAAAAGTGATATTGTATCTGTGATAACAGACTACCCAGTTCGAGATATTTTCTGCAGTGTGTCTATTTTTGAATTGTGAGCATTCTAAGAGATATTAGTTTAGCTGACTCTTTTCTTCTATAAAATGTGCAGTGAGTGCATAGAAGCTAATGTTATTTACAGTCACCCATGCATCAGACGTAAGGTAGACTCCCTTTGCGGTGGCCAAATCATTTTCAATTTTATTGAATAGCTCATGGGGCAAACTGAGCTGTAGAAAGTTTGGCAATGTTTTTCAACTTTGTTAATTATAATTTGGGCACAGCATACACACACACACACACACACACACACACACACACACACACACACACACACACATATATATATATATATATATATATATATATATATATATATATATATATATATATATATATATATATATATATATATAAAAAACAAAGATGATGTGACTTACCAAATGAAAGTGCTGGCAGGTCGACAGACACACAAACAACCACAAACATACACACAAAATTCAAGCTTTCGCAACAAACTGTTGCCTCATCAGGAAAGAGGGAAGGAGAGGGAAAGACGAAAGGATGTGGGTTTTAAGGGAGAGGGTAAGGAGTCATTCCTATCCCGGGAGTGGAAAGACTTACCTTAGGGGGGAAAAAGGACGGGTATACACTCGCACACACACACATATCCATCCACACATATACAGACACAAGCAGACATATTTAAAGACAAAGAGTTTGGGCAGAGATGTCAGTCGAGGCAGAAGTGCAGAGGCAAAGATTTTGTTGAATGACAGGTGAGGTATGAGTGGCAGCAACTTGAAATTAGCGGAGATTGAGGCCTGGTGGATAACGGGAAGAGAGGATATATTGAAGAGCAAGTTCCCATCTCCGGAGTTCGGATAGGCTGGTGTTAGTGGGAAGTATCCAGATAACCCGGACGGTGTAACACTGTGCCAAGATGTGCTGGCCGTGCACCAAGGCATGTTTAGCCACAGGGTGATCCTCATTACCAACAAACACTGTCTGCCTGTGTCCATTCATACGAATGGACAGTTTGTTGCTGGTCATTCCCACATAGAATGCGTCACAGTGTAGGCAGGTCAGTTGGTAGATCACGTGGGTGCTTTCACACGTGGCTCTGCCTTTGATCGTGTACACCTTCCGGGTTACAGGACTGGAGTAGGTGGTGGTGGGAGGGTGCATGGGGCAGGTTTTACACCGGGGGCGGTTACAAGGGTAGGAGCCAGAGGGTAGGGAAGGTGGTTTGGGGATTTCATAGGGATGAACTAAGAGGTTACGAAGGTTAGGTGGACGGCGGAAAGACACTCTTGGTGGAGTGGGGAGGATTTCATGAAGGATGGATCTCATTTCAGGGCAGGATTTGAGGAAGTCGTATCCCTGCTGGAGAGCCACATTCAGAATCTGATCCAGTCCCGGAAAGAATCCTGTCACAAGTGGGGCACTTTTGTGGTTCTTCTGTGGGAGGTTCTGGGTTTGAGAGGATGAGGAAGTGGCTCTGGTTATTTGCTTCTGTACCAGGTCGGGAGGGTAGTTGCGGGATGCGAAAGCTGTTGTCAGGTTGTTGGTGTAATGCTTCAGGGATTCCGGACTGGAGCAGATTCGTTTGCCACGAAGACCTAGGCTGTAGGGAAGGGACCGTTTGATGTGGAATGGGAGGCAGCTGTCGTAATGGAGGTACTGTTGCTTGTTGGTGGGTTTGATGTGGACGGACATGTGAAGCTGGCCATTGGACAGGTGGAGGTCAACATCAAGGAAAGTGGCATGGGATGATGTGACTTACCGAACGAAAGTGCTGGCAGGTCGATAGACACACAAACATACACACAAAATTCAAGCTTTCGCAACAAACTGTTGCCTCATCAGGAAAGAGGGAAGGAGAGGGAAAGACGAAAGGATGTGGGTTTTAAGGGAGAGGGTAAGGAGTCATTCCAATCCCAGAAGCGGAAAGACTTACCTTAGGGGGAAAAAAGGAAAAAAGGACAGGTGTACACTCGCACACACACACATATCCATCTGCACATACACAGACACAAGCAGACATATGATATGTGTGGATGGATATGTGTGTGTGTGTGTGCAAGTGTATACCCGTCCTTTTTTCCCCCTAAGGTAAGTCTTTCCGCTCCCGGGATTGGAATGACTCCTTACCCTCTCCCTTAAAACCCACATCCTTTCGTCTTTCCCTCTCCTTCCCTCTTTCCTGATGAGGCAACAGTTTGTAACGAAAGCTTGAATTTTGTGTGTATGTTTGTGTTTGTTTGTGTGTCTATCGACGTGCCAGCGCTTTCGTTCGGTAAGTCACATCATCTTTGTTTTTTTTATATATATATATAAAAAACAAAGATGAGGTGACTTACCGAACGAAAGCGCTGGCAGGTC
Source organism: Schistocerca piceifrons (assembly GCF_021461385.2). NCBI lineage: Eukaryota > Metazoa > Arthropoda > Insecta > Orthoptera > Acrididae > Schistocerca > Schistocerca piceifrons. The sequence goes on from NC_060139.1 coordinate 1,107,778,815, forward strand.
GATAGACACACAAACAAACACAAACATACACACAAAATTCAAGCTTTCGCAACAAACTGTTGCCTCATCAGGAAAGAGGGAAGGAGAGGGGAAGACGAAAGGAAGTGGGTTTTAAGGGAGAGGGTAAGGAGTCATTCCAATCCCAGGAGCGGATGTCTGCTTGTGTCTGTATGTGTGGATGGATATGTGCGAGTGTATACCTGTCCTTTTTTTCCCCCTAAGGTAAGTCTTTCCGCTCCCGGGATTGGAATGACTCCTTACCCTCTCCCTTAAAACCCACTTCCTTTCGTCTTCCCCTCTCCTTCCCTCTTTCCTGATGAGGCAACAGTTTGTTGCGAAAGCTTGAATTTTGTGTGTATGTTTGTGTTTGTTTGTGTGTCTATCGACCCGCCAGCGCTTTCGTTCGGTAAGTCACCTCATCTTTGTTTTTATATAAAATTTTTCCCACGTGGAATGTTTCCTTCTATATATATATATATATATATATATATATATATATATATATATATATATATATATATATAAAAACAAAGATGAGGTGACTTACCGAACAAAAGTGCTGGCAGGTCGATAGACACACAAACAAACACAAACACACACACAAAATTCAAGCTTTCGCAACAAACTGTTGCCTCATCAGGAAAGAGGGAAGGAGAGGGGAAGACGAAAGGAAGTGGGTTTTAAGGGAGAGGGTAAGGAGTCATTCCAATCCCGGGAGCGGAAAGACTTACCTTAGGGGGAAAAAAGGACAGGTATACACTCGCACACACGCACATATCCATCCACACATACAGACACAAGCAGACATATTTAAAGACAAAGAGTTTGGGCAGAGATGTCAGTCGAGGCAGAAGTGTAGAGGCAAAGAAGTTGTTGAAAGACAGGTGAGGTATGAGTGGCGGCAACTTGAAATTAGCGGAGATTGAGGCCTGGCGGATGACGAGAAGAGAGGATATACTGAAGGGCAAGTTCCCATCTCCGGAGTTCGGATAGGTTGGTGTTGGTGGGAAGTATCCAGATAACCCGGACGGTGTAACACTGTGCCAAGATGTGCTGGCTGTGCACCAAGGCATGTTTAGCCACAGGGTGAGCCAGCACATCTTGGCACAGTGTTACACCGTCCGGGTTATCTGGATACTTCCCACCAACACCAACCTATCCGAACTCCGGAGATGGGAACTTGCCCTTCAGTATATCCTCTCTTCTCGTCATCCGCCAGGCCTCAATCTCCGCTAATTTCAAGTTGCCGCCACTCATACCTCACCTGTCTTTCAACAACTTCTTTGCCTCTACACTTCTGCCTCGACTGACATCTCTGCCCAAACTCTTTGTCTTTAAATATGTCTGCTTGTGTCTGTATGTGTGGATGGATATGTGCGTGTGTGCGAGTGTATACCTGTCCTTTTTTCCCCCTAAGGTAAGTCTTTCCGCTCCCGGGATTGGAATGACTCCTTACCCTCTCCCTTAAAACCCACTTCCTTTCGTCTTCCCCTCTCCTTCCCTCTTTCCTGATGAGGCAACAGTTTGTTGCGAAAGCTTGAATTTTGTGTGTGTGTTTGTGTTTGTTTGTGTGTCTATTGACCTGCCAGCACTTTTGTTCGGTAAGTCACCTCATCTTTGTTTTTATATATAATTTTTATATATAATTTTTCCCACGTGGAATGTTTCCTTCCATTATATTGATATATATATATATATATATATATATATATATATATATATATATATATATAGTCTCGTCAGCTACAGACAAAGGATGGTATTTCTGAAAATCGTTGTTAAAAGCTGTACATCTAATGCCATACTTTTATTTAATGTGAGTGACTTAATAATATTAAAAAATTCACTTATTGGTTGTTAGTGATGGCATTACAAAAGGAAATAAATCAAGACTTGGTCCAGAACCTGATGACACCGATGTGCTGGATGCAGCTTGAGACTTAATCTGCCTTTTTCAGAGGATACCTTCACCTGAGGTGAAGTGAGAATGGTTCACAAGAAATGATTTCTCGAATTTCTGCTGTATACAGTGATCTTGATGAGCTTCCTGACCTACATCGTTCCATATTTACTGTAGGATGCTTTGATTGTAAATGTCTCTTCAATTTTGATGATGGCAATGAGCTGCTGACAGTAGCGGCATTTTCCTTTTTCTTCCATTTTAGTAAAAATGGTGCCAAACATCGCTCCTAATTCTTCTAGGTGAAGGAAATGTGGATGACATGTTGTTGTGCAGCACTGAAAAGTACACATTTTAAATTGTGAAAACTTAAAGTGAGAACAAATATACATGCAGCACATTCAGTAATCAGAAGTTATAGAGTAGGCTTGGAACACTGTGATCTGTGAAACATGAACCTGCAATTGTAAAATATGTATCATATACAAAATGGTCTGAAACAGTCATAGTGATTAAGAAACACATGAAGACAAACCTGACAATATGTGAGGATTTCACTGCTGAAAGATAATTTTGAATAATGTGATATGTGAGTTTGAGCTACATAGCATGTGAACAAGTAATGGAAGGATATTGCTGCAGACAAAGGTTGGAAAAAGAAGTGCAAATGAGCTCTAAGGCCTGTGCTTTAGGAGCTAGGAATTTGTGTACTCATGCAGCCACTAGTTCTACCAGAGTGTCTGTATTGTTATTGTAGTACATAGTTAGCCATCACTTTCAACTCATTTTGACGAATTCTGCCATATATTTCAGAATATCAACATCCATGTCTTTCTTCTGATAAACATGGACACCTTGTCCAAGCCAAGCATGCTCTCAAGTGTCCTAAGACACCACAGAAGTGATAGATGAGGAGGTGGAGTATTGGCATACAAATGCTTCGACCATGCTACTCACATCAAATAGTAATGAAGACAAACAAGTAAAATATATTATAAGGATATAGGTTCCACCTTTTTCCAAACACACTGTTTTTTATTTTTACCCAAACATGTATCAGCACCTTTGTGCCATCACCAGTGGGTTTTTCTTTATTGAAAACTGTAAAAAGTGAATTATTTTAGATTATAACTGATTTTAATAAAGTGAGGCCTAAAGAACATTTTTGTTCGTTTTGGTTCTTACCATGATTTTATATTACATGGTTTTGCAAGACCAACTGTATGGTGTCCTGCACTGATAGCTTCTCATCTGCAAATGTTTTGTGTATATAATTACTTACATTTTGTTGTGACTAATCCTTCTTCTTTTAGGTTCCCAGGACACTGCACACACCTTGTGTAGTTTCTTTCTTTATAAACATCTTTTTACTTCACAGAATGTGGTGAGGACTGTGTTGTTGCATTTCCTAATCTTGTTGGTGTTCATTTGTTCCTAAGAGAGTTTGATGCCAAATTCAAATTTTGTTTACTTTGCTCTCTCTCTCTCTCTCTCTCTCTCTCTCTCTCTCTCTCTCTCTATGTGTGTGTGTGTGTGTGTGTGTGTGTGTGTGTGTGTGTGTGTGTGTGTGATTTTTGTGCTTTTGTTCCTTTTGTGTTTACAAATTTTTTGGTTTAATTTTTCTTTCATGTGGGACTTCTACTATTTTCCTCTCCTTTCCTCTCCTATCTGTTTTATGGTGTTTAGCTCCTGTGTGTTATTCTGTTTGTTTATGGGTGTTCTGTTCAATCTGTAGAGCATGAATCTGAAGTTGCTTGCTTGTGTGTCACTAGGTGCTTTGACAGATTTTGAATGGTGGTGCTTGTGGTTCTCAGTTTCCTGAATATTATGAAATCTTGGGTGGCTCTTGTTTTTGGTATGGTGAGGTCCAGAAAATTTTGTTTGTTGTCTGTTGCTGTTTCTAATGTGAAGTGGATTTTTGGGTGTAAGTCTATTATTTCCTTGCACAGCTGTTCTATATGTGTGTGTGGCTCATCAATCAGGCATATTATGTTATCAACAGAATGGTACCAGTATATGACTTTGTATTCTTTTGGTCTTATTATGTGTGTGAAGATCCTATTCTCTAGGTTGTTCATGAATATGTCAGCTAGGAGGCTACTAATTGGTGATCCCATTAGCAGTCCTTCATGTTGGGAATAAAATTCTTTGTTGAACATAAAGTAATTTTGTACTGTTATGGTCTTGAGTATGGTTGCTATTTCAATAATGTGTGAGACTGGTATGTTTTCTTGTAGTTCTAGTCTTAGTTTGATGATACTGATTATTTTATTTATTGGATTAGAAGTGTACATTTATGTGACATCAAATGATATGAAACTTGCTGTGTCTCGTATGTCTTTGTTCTTGATTCTCTCTACTAGTTGCATTGAGTTCTCTAGATTTATGTTGGTCTCAAAAGTGTATATGTTCTTTAGTAATGTGTATGTATGGTGGGCTAGGTGGTACAATGGAGCATTTCTGAAGTCAATGACTGGCCTTAAAGGGGTATGTTCTTTGTGCACCTTTAGTAGGGATTTTAGAGTGGGTGCCTTTTTTGTGTTTTTCATTTTATCTGGTGTTTTGAGAATGTATATTTTGATGCTTTTTAGTGTTTATTGGATGTTTCTCTGATATATTTTTGTTGGGTCACTGGTCAGGGTGATGTTGTTGTCCTTCAGACAACAAAAAGAAAAAGACAGAGTGCTTGCAAAAAGGCAGAACCCATATGCTATAATTGAACTGCAAATGAGGAAAGAAAGGACTAGAGCTGCTGATTCAAAAAATGAATAAGTCAAATATATGTTTGTAAATATTATATGTTTGTAAATGTCAAATCCCTTAAGAAAATTTGCCTAATATGCATCCTCTACAGACTTCCAAAAGTTGGTGGGGTAGCCTGTCTCAAAACTGACCTTTCAAAATTTGACTCAACTTGTTGTTGTTGTTGTTGTCATCTTCAGTCCTGAGACTGATTTGATGCAGCTCTTGATGCTACTCTATCCTGTGCAAGCTTCATCATCTCCCAGTACCTACTGCAGCCTACATCCTTCTGAATCAGCTTAGTGTATTCATCTCTTGGTCTCCCTCTATGATTTTTACCCTCCACACTGCCCTTCAGTACTAAATTGGTGATCTCTTGATGCCTCAGAACATGTCCTACCAACCAATCCCTTCTTCTAGTCAAGTAGTGCCACAAACTCCTCTTCTCCCCAATTCTATTCAATATCTCCTCATTAGTTATGTGATCTACCCATCTAATCTTCGTCATTCTTCTGTAGCACCACATTTTGAAAGCTTCTATTCTCTTCTTGTCTAAACTATTTATCGTCCATGTTTCACTTCCATACATGGCTTCACTCCTTACAAATACTTTCAGAAATGACTTCCTGACACTTAAATCTATACTCGATGTTAACAAATTTCTCTTCTTCAGAAACGATTTTGTTGCCATTGCCAGTCTACATTTTATATCCTCTCTACTTTGACCATCATCAGTTATTTTGCTCCCCAAATAGCAAAACTACTTTAAGTATCTCGTTTCCTAATCTAATTCCCTCAGCATCACCCGACTTAATTCGACTGCCTTCCATTATCCTGGTTTTGCTTTTGTTGATGTTCATCTTATATCCTCCTTTCAAGACACTGTCCATTCCATTCAACTGCTCTTCCAAGTCCTTTGCTGTCTCTGACAGAATTACAATGTCATCGGTGAACCTCAAAGTTTTTATTTCTTCTCCATGGATTTTAATACCTACTCGGAACTTTTATTTTGTTTCCTTTACTGCTTGCTCAATATACAGATTGAATAGCATCGGGGAGAGGCTACAACCCTGTCTCACTCCCTTGCCTACCACTGCTTCCCTTTCATGTCCCTCGACTCTTATAACTGCCATCTGCTTTCTGTAAAAATTGTAAATAGCCTTTTGCTCCCTGTATTTTACTCCTGCCACCTTCATAATTTGAAAGAGAGTATTTGGGTCAACATTGTCAAAAGCTTTCTCTATGCTAGAAACATAGGTTTGCCGTTCCTTAATCTTTCTTCTAAGATAAGTCAAAAGGTCAGCATTGCCTCACATGTTCCAACGTTTCTATGGAATCCAAACTGATCTTCCCCGAGGTCAGCTTCTACCAGTTTTTCCATTCGTCTGTAAAGAATTCGCGTTAGTATTTTGCAGCTGTGACTTATTAAACTAATAGTTCAGTAGTTTTCACATGGGTCAACACCTGCTTTCTTTGGGATTGGAATTATTATATTGTTCTTGAAGTCTGAGGGTGTTTCGCCTGTCTCATACATCTTGCTAACCAGATGTTAGAGTTTTGTCAGGACTGGCTCTCCCAAGGCTGTTAGTATTTCTAATTCCCTTCACCCATGACTATTAAATTTTCATCTCCCTTCACTACCTGAATAATTTCTTTTATCTCATCATACATTTCATCAATTTCTTCATCATCTGCAGAGCTAGTTGGCATATAAACTTGTACTACTGTAGTAGGCGTGGGCTTCGTGTCTATCTTGGCCATAGCAATGCGTTCACTATGCTGTTTGTAGTAGCTTACCTACACTCCTGTTTTTTTTATTCATGATTAAACCTACTCCTGCATTACCCCTATTTGATTTTGTATTTATAATCCTGTATTCACCTGACCAAAAGTCTTGTTCCTCCTGCCACCAAACTTCACTAATTCCCACTATATCTAACTTTAACCTATCCATTTCCATTTTTAAATTTTCTAAGCTACCTGCCCAATTAAGGGATCTGACATTCCATGCTCTGATCCGTAGAATGCCAGTTTTCTTTCTCCTGATAACGACGTCCTCTTGAGTAGTCCCCGCCCGGAGATGCAAATGGGGGACTATTTTACCTCCGGAATATTTTACCCAAGAGGATGCCATCATCATTTAACAATACAGTAAAGCTGCATGCCCTCAGGAAAAATTATGGCTGTAGTTTCCCCTTGCTTTCAGCCGTTCCCAGTACCACAAATTAAGGCCGTTTTGGTTAGTGTTACATGCCCAGATCAGTCAATCATCCAGGCTGTTGCCCCTGCAACTACTGAAAAGGCTGCTGCCCCTCTTCAGGAACCACATGTTTGTCTGGCTGCTCAACAGATACCCCTCCGTTGTGGTTGCACCTACAGTACTGCTATCTGTATCGTTGAGGCACGCAAGCCTCCCCACCAACGGCAAGGTCCATGGTTCATGGGGGGGGGGGGGGGGGGGGAGACTCAACTTAGGATCATATAAATAAAGCTAGGAAGACTACCTATTCACTGTGAAATTCCAGTGTGTAGTTTCTACTTCAAATGTAACAGTATTTCAGCTTGCACCTAACCATAATGCAGCCTATAGTCAGACCCCATATATGTATTTGCCACAAAATCCACAAGCAAAGAAATTCATACCTGGAGAATCAGTTCACAACACCATGACTTACTCTCTAAAATATACAAGGAATAAACTGTGACCATCTACAGATAAATTAAGTGTATCAGTGTACCTGAACTTGCAGTGGAGGCACAACGGATAATTTGGGAGATGACTTCCATATCAGTCACGGACATGAAAGACCAGCTCCTTAGATTTACTACCAAACTAATTGTATTACACTATAAGTATGTTCCTCCAAAGACTGGAAACCTGAAGGGAAAATCTGTGTCTTGACTAACGGAAGAGCTAAAACATTTCATGAATTTCGGAGACACTGCACATCAGACTCACAAATGATCTCCTACCCATGAAAATAAAATTGATTACAAGCAGAGAGCAAACAGAGTCAATCAATCTGAGAGAAATTGTAAGTAAGACATGTCAATATATTAATCTAAAACATGAAGAGCTCTGTGGAAAAGCTTCTGTGATGTAGGGAAGATGAATAAATTACAGCACCATGAACCAAAGTGGAAGCTGCAGCAGATCCCATTGTCTCAACCAAGGAAGTAAACCAGCACTTGACTTTACTGGTAACCTTTATTGACCCATAAACAAAACATAGATTTATTGGTTATTTCGAGGTAAATGACAGTAATTCAAAAATTTTCTTGAGATGACATTTACTGTACAAGATGGCATCGCAGTCCAAATGATAAGCCTATTGTTGACCCAATACTGCTCATAATAAGTATTGCTCCCTATACCTTGAAGATCTTGTCTGCAAAGCACAGCAGAACACTCGTTCCCCCATCAGAATACAAACAGTAGAGATCCGATTACTAAGAAGAGTACCTGTATACGTTTTGTCTGACAGGAGAGTGAATGTAGACGTCAGAAAAGAATTGTGAGTGAAAAACTTAAATGACAAGATTGAAGAATAAAGAAGCAACTGGAAGGATTATGTCACAAGAATGGGAGATGACAGATTACCAAAATTTGTGATATTTATTACCCAGTGGGGAAAAGATATTTAGGAAGACCAAGGCAAATGAACAATTTCGTTGAAGAGGTCATAACAGGCATCTCCTAATACATGCAGAGAGAAGAAGAGATAATGCATTAAAAATATTATACACTCCTGGAAATGGAAAAAAGAACACATTGACACCGGTGTGTCAGACCCACCATACTTGCTCCGGACACTGCGAGAGGGCTGTACAAGCAATGATCACACGCACGGCACAGAGGACACACCAGGAACCGCGGTGTTGGCCGTCGAATGGCGCTAGCTGCGCAGCATTTGTGCACCGCTGCCGTCAGTGTCAGCCAGTTTGCCGTGGCATACGGAGCTCCATCGCAGTCTTTAACACTGGTAGCATGCCGCGACAGCGTGGACGTGAACCGTATGTGCAGTTGACGGACTTTGAGCGAGAGCGTATAGTGGGCATGCGGGAGGCCGGGTGGACGTACCGCCGAATTGCTCAACACGTGGGGCGTGAGGTCTCCACAGTACATCGATGTTGTCGCCAGTGGTCGGCGGAAGGTGCACGTGCCCGTCGACCTGGGACCGGACCGCAGCGACGCACGGATGCACGCCAAGACCGTAGGATCCTACGCAGTGCCGTAGGGGACCGCACCGCCACTTCCCAGCAAATTAGGGACACTGTTGCTCCTGAGGTATCGGCGAGGACCATTCGCAACCGTCTCCATGAAGCTGGGCTACGGTCCCGCACACCGTTAGGCCGTCTTCCGCTCACGCCCCAACATCGTGCAGCCCGCCTCCAGTGGTGTCGTGACAGGCGTGAATGGAGGGACGAATGGAGACGTGTCGTCTTCAGCGATGAGAGTCACTTCTGCCTTGGTGCCAATGATGGTCGTATGCGTGTTTGGCGCCGTGCAGGTGAGCGCCACAATCAGGAATGCATACGACCGAGGCACACAGGGCCAACACCTGGCATCATGGTGTGGGGAGCGATCTCCTACACTGGCCATACACCACTGGTGATCGTCGAGGGGACACTGAATAGTGCACGGTATATCCAAACCGTCATCGAACCCATCGTTCTACCATTCCTAGACCGGCAAGGGAACTTGCTGTTCCAACAGGACAATGCACGTCCGCATGTATCCCGTGCCACCCAACGTGCTCTAGAAGGTGTAAGTCAACTACCCTGGCCAGCAAGATCTCCGGATCTGTCCCCCATTGAGCATGTTTGGGACTGGATGAAGCGTCGTCTCACGCGGTCTGCACATCCAGCACGAACGCTGGTCCAACTGAGGCACCAGGTGGAAATGGCATGGCAAGCCGTTCCACAGGACTACATCCAGCATCTCTACGATCGTCTCCATGGGAGAATAGCAGCCTGCATTGCTGCGAAAGGTGGATATACACTGTACTAGTGCCGACATTGTGCATGCTCTGTTGCCTGTGTCTATGTGCCTGTGGTTCTGTCAGTGTGATCATGTGATGTATCTGACCCCAGGAATGTGTCAATAAAGTTTCCCCTTCCTGGGACAATGAATTCACGGTGTTCTTATTTCAATTTCCAGGAGTGTATGTTATGATTTCTAATGAAATGTGGTTTTAATAAGTTTTGCAATTATATATAAAACACTGGTCTGATGTAAGAGGACTCCTGAAGGTCTTAATCTGTTCAGATTAAATCAATAAATAAAAGATTAAACATAATATACAAGTTGCCCCAGGCTGAATGTTAGTATTCAGGGATATGACAGGAACAATCATCTGAAGTAAAAAACTTCATGTGGACGTATGCACTGTTCTGAATGGCTTCTGACATAGAACATATTTCATGCACATTATTACCTTTTTTTTATTTTTTTATACCTCAGTATGTGACCTTTGCCTGCTTTATTTCTTGACTGATAGCCCTCAGTGTCAACGTACTGTTTTGTTATACTGGCTGCAAAATGGGTTGGGGGGGGGGGGGGGGGGGGAGTTCAACACTGACTACTGTAAATGAGGTAGTCGACAGTTGCTTAATTGCATTTCACCGTTATTTACTTTCAGTTTTCACAACCCCCTAATATTACACAATTGATATGGCCAGTTCACTACTGGTTAACTTTTGAAAAGCCTCATTAATAATTTGCAGGCAAATGTCAGCATAATGCTACAATAGTTTACCAGTGAACATGTATGAGCAGTAAAAACCTAACCACACAGTTCTTGCAGAATAATACGGTATGCATGATACTATTGAACAGACACAGTCATTATTTAACACATGGCCTATTTGTCACTTATTTCATGGTTGACATGTTTTTGAAATAGATCCAAATAAGTACTTAAAGAATGCTAGTGGTTCATCTTCCAAATGTTTACAATTAGTACAGAATTTATATTTGTTTATAAGTCAACAATAGAATCTAAATCACAGAACAATTACTGATTTCACCTCATAACAAAAGATATTAACTAGGAATAGTCAAAATAAATTAGGAAATTAATTACATACACAAAAGTAAGCACAAAATTAGATCTGGTGCTATATTCTCTTTTATGAAAATGCAGAGTGTGCTGATGTGTGTTAATAGTAATTAGTCGAAAATTAGAAAAAAATGAATTTAAGGAGGCAGATGGTAAAACAAGAGAGGAAGTAAAGAGATCCCAGCTTGCTTTGTCACATCACCCTTTCATTTGATTGACCAGATAGATATTGCAAATAGCTAACTGGGCAATTCAATGACCACAAGTGACCCCAGAAAATGAGTTTAACATTCTATACAAAAAAGCATATTACATACGAAGTCTTATCAAAAACTATTGTACATTGTGTTTTTCAAAATTTGTGCTTACTGGTATATGAACTGGCCATATGAAAATTTCCATACAAAATATTTACATACAGTGTATTGTACAGTGCCACAAAATATCTACAAGTTATATTTTTAATACAGATTATGCATCTTCATCATAAGTGATGTCCTTTTTGGAGAAACAAAGATTAAATTCTAACATACATATCACTTTATACAAGTCCTGTCTTGCTTAAAAAAAATAAATCACATGGGTTGCAAAAAGTTAAATTACACCATGCATAGCAGTCCATTTTTAGACAGAAAATTTCACGTTTTCAATATTTAGTATTTTTCACAAGCACTTCCACTCTTTTAATGAGTTTAAACACATTTTCTCATCATGTAGTCCACATCTTCAACAAGCCCAAGTGGCAGTTAGTACGGAAATGCACTGCTACCATTTCACTTGGAGGTGGTTCTCCTCCACCACAATACATGATAAAAGTTAGACAAAATACCCTAACTTTAGTACACTCACTTTTACTTCTAAGTAAGTATGAGAGAAAAATGTTTCACACCAATGGCAAATAATAGTTATTACTTCGTAAATAGATACATTACATAGTGCTCATAACATCACAATAATTAGCACAGAAATTGACTATAGTACGATAGGTGGGGTCTAGTATAAAATTTTAAAATCAAGTACACACCACACTGCAAAACATTACACTAGGTCATAACTCTGTCTGAAATGGGTTAAACTTGAAAGATTTGTGTTTGTTTTCTATTTGCAAAATAGTAAGAACTCAAGATGTGCAGTAGCATGGATTTATTAATCATTACATTATGAAGAAGAGTACAGTCACAATCACATAACTTAATCACTACTCAAAAATTAAGGATATGGAAGTTGTACCAAATCATTACCCTAATTCTCCACTCAACTCTGAGGACTACTGTCATTAAACCAGAAAATTAAATCCTCACAAAATCACAAAATGTTACCAAATAGTTGATCTGCCAGATTCACATCACTCTATCACCACAGTTATCAATTAATCAGCAATATTACTGTTCTTCTTTCCAGTATTACCATTTCAAGCTCATAATTCCTCAGAACAAACAGAAGTTTCCACAGTACCCTTCCTAGAGTCAAAGCTCTCTCCTCCCCAAAATTCACTCAAAATTCTCTGCTGCTTCTTTTTGGACCAATATTCATCAAAAAATGCTTTCTTAAAGCTGTGCCAAGAAGTACAACTATCAGTTACCTGAGCTGCCCGTCCATAAGCATCCATTTTCAAAAAACCTCTCACAAATGACATTTTCTCTTTGTCATTCCATTTTTCAGGCAAATCATTAAATTCCCTAATGAAATCCAGTGGATGCACTTCCCCATATGGTTCAAAATTATTAAATTTCTTACAACGAAGGACTGTTTGGGACACTAAATACTCTATTCTTTAGATTTTGTATCTCTTCCATCTTTTCCTCCATTTCAGCCCATTTTGAATCTACATTTTTATTTACTTTTACAACCTTTTCCTGTACCACTACTGTACACATTGTTTCTACCTCTGTTTCTACATCATTTTTAATCTGATCAATTTGGTTCTCCAGTTTAACCCTATTTTCAGCACAAAATTTCCTGGCTGCTTTGACTTCATCTTTACACTGTTTCTCAGAAGCCCCCACCCTCCTACTATAGTCATCACAAAGTTTCTTTTTCTCTTCTGCACATTTACTACTCATGAATGTTAATTTCTCATTAGTATTCTGTAGTACTTTCTTTACCTTCTCATCACAATCTTTCCCTATTGCCTCAAGCTTCTTATTTAATTTTGAAAGATTAGAGCTGACTACCTTAATTTTCTTTTTAATTTCTTTCTTCAGTTAATCCTCTAAGCTAGTCATGTCAGTTTTAATACTACTGTCTTCTTTCATACTGTTTTCCATCCTACTAATGTCTTCTTTCATACTTATATTACTCAAACTACTCTTATATTGCCTTAACATCATTACAATTTTCTGTCTGCCATAAACTTTTGCCCTTTCTGACTTTCGCTACTGGGTTCCTCCCCCTTAGCCTTAACAATTTCCTCCACTTCAGTACTGTTTTTGTCCATTTCACTCACATCACCACACTGTGTAGAAGATGCTTTTATGATTTCATCTACAATAGGACTTTCATTCTCATCATTCAAAGTTACATTCATGTCTGATTTGTAGTCACTAGTATCTACAGAACCAGTCCCCATTAAATCTTTCTGTTCATTTAAAAACTTAACCTCTACAGCTTTGTTATCAATCACATCCCTCTCTTGTTATCCATTTTCCCCCATCACACTGTCTTGTCCGTTAAGGCCACTCATTATGTATCACTTAATATAAAATGGCTTTTGCTATGGATTACCTTATCTTTATTCACTCATATCCTGCTGCTGCTGTTGTCATCTCAATTCGTCATCTGCACGGCTGCTGCAAGCTGTAATTTTTTCGATGAGGCGAGTTGTTTATCCCGGTTGGCTGCATCCACCTGCATGCTGATTGGCTCTTCCTGTACTTAATGGCTCATTCAATAGAACTCACTCGCTGAATGGCTGCTCTCACACTTTGGCACCTCCTTCATTAAACCACTGTACTGTAAATCATTTTTCAGTTCACTGTTCAGAGTTCATGAGTCCTAGCTTATTGTGCTGAAATACAACAGTCCTCACCCACCCAGGGCACAAAATGTGATGTACGCCTACTTTATTTCTTTGTTGATAGTCCTCGGTGTTGACGTACTGCGTTGTTATACTGGCTGAAAAATTGGGGGGGGTGGGGGCTGGAAGTTCAGCACTGGCTACAGTAAATGAGGTAGTTGACAGCTGTATAGTTGCATTTCACAGTTCTTTACTTTCACTTTTCACAACACCCCAATATTACACAGTTGATACGGCCAGTTAACTGTTGGTTAACGTTTGCTAAGCCTCATTAATAATTTCCAGGCGAATGTCAGCATACTGCTACAGTAGTTTACCATTCAACATGTATGAGCAGTAAAAACGTAACCACACAGTTCTTGCAGAATAATACGGTACATGTGGCACTATTAAATGGACACCACTGTTTTAATACCAGGCCTATTTGTGTTAAACATATTTTGCAGTTAAGTTGATGCATTGTTGTTGATATAACCAATACAGGTTCCTTGTCTGAAAATCGGCTGTGGACTGACTGTCTCAGAACCAAAAATCAGACCTTTATATATCCTCACAATAATAGGTACTGAAATTATACATTGTTTGATGTTTAATTTACAGAAATTACAATTAAAACATAACTCATTCAATTAACTGAATATATAGAAAAAATCCTTTTTAACAGTTTTAACAGTTTCTTCTACTACAACGATTAGGCTGAATTAATTCTTTAAATGATGAAATTAAAAGATATAGTTATACAAACAATACTTTTGACAAACCTGGTAATTATTTTGGAATGAAGGGCTGGCTTTGCTAACATGTTTTTGAATAGAGCCAAATAAATACTTAATGAATGCTAGTGATTTGTCTTCCAAATGTTTATAATTAGTACAGAATTTATATTTGTTTATAAGTCAACAATAGAATGTAAGTCATGGAACTATTACTGATTTCACGCTACAAGAAAAGATATTAACTAGGAATAGTCAAAATACATTACAAAGTTAATTTAACAATGGAAAATCCAGGATGGAATGTAACAATATTGAGAAGGAAAAGGCATTAATGGCCGAAAGCTATAATTGTGTGAATCTTTTTGTTGTGCCTATCGTGACTCAGCATCTCCACAATATTGTTAGGAAGTTAATTATATACACAAAACTAAGCACAAAATTAGATTTGGTGCTATATTCTATAAAACTAGGGTCCATCGTTTCTCTTTTATGAAAATGCAGATTATACTCATGTATGTTAATAGCAATTAGTTAAAAATGAATTCAAGGAGGCATATGGCAAAACAAGGGAGAAAGTAAAGAGATCCTATCTTGCTTTCTCACAAGTATATTCTCATTTTTACAGTGTACCATAGCAGTGTGGATATTGCTGCTAGCAACTGTCAGACTGAAATGTCCTCTCACATCAAAATAACTAGTATTTGTAGTCGACAACCATATTCCTTTGCTTATTCCAACCAATGAGTAAAGAATAATCGTATGTCTAGTGGGTCCAGGGCAAGCCTACTGCCACTCAGGCAAGCTGCAAAATTGCTGCCCCCCCCCCCCCCCCCCCCCGCCCCCCATTTTTTTATAAAAATTTGTGTAATGTTAAAATCTGCCTCTTTTTTGATATGTATGAAAACTTGACTTGAAAAGTTAGTCGTATGATTTAAAAAAATCTAACTCTTAAAAATAATTTTAATAAACCATGCAAATTTATGGTCATTGTAAATGAACATTTTTACGGTCGTGTACCGATAATGTAGTTTGCGGAAAAAATATAATTACAAGTTAATTTGCTTTGAACAATGAAGTGTACAATAACAAATTGTTTTCCGTTGAACAACATAAAAAAATAACGCACTAAAGAACTAAGCATCCGAACATTTAAAAAAACTGGAGAAATCCAACCATCATGGCTTTTGCTTGCACAAGCTCTTTCATTCGATCCGCATAAGTTTTGTTCTTTGCATGAATATATATTGTTGCAAGTTAATTTAAATAAGTTTGGCTCATCGATGATTTGAGATATGTTTTTTATCAATTTTAGCTTTGAGAAACTTCTCTCTCCGTTCGCAACCGTCACCGGTAGTGTTACACATTGGGGCAAAAATTATTTTGCACTATAAACTTTAAAGTCTCTGTTGGACCCATTCCGGGTTTCATAAACGCTGAAAGCACTTTTAAGTTCTTTCATCAAGTCCTGCGAGGCTTCGTCACATTTCGTCGAGACTATCAGAAGGTGTATTCTTCAGCTTGCCGATGTCATTCAGAAAATCAAAATGACCGCAATGAGACATCAGCTGAATGAATCTCTTGTCCAAAGATGTGGTGACTTCGTGTAAAAGATAATACTAGAATTCATTCTTGTAACGTTTCACGTTTCATTGGATCCTCTATTGTCTCATTCCTTTCTTCGTAGGTAAAGTGTCTTGGCCTCTTACGTTGTCAGGAAACACTTATCCATGGTAGCGATGGCTCTTCTGATTCTAATTCTGTAGCCAGTTCTTTGGAATCCGTCAAGAAAGACGAACTCTTCTTCAGTTCTGCAGTTCTCGAAACATTCTCACAAATTTTGAACTTTCCCACAGCCTCGAACATTTATGCCAGTGCTTTGGAGGGTCTTACTGACTACAGTAATGTGAAGCAGTACGCCTTACCATGTTGGCGGAGAAGTAAGAAAGGTGTATTATTTTATTTGATTCGCAAATGTCGTGGTTTCGTCAGCAGTCATATCACCAAATTCTTCTGATATGTGCACAAGCGCCCCCTAAACTCCTCCAATTGGAAACCTCAGCTTACTAAGTGCATCTATGCAGCTTTGCCACATAGTATCACTCAGCGCTTCAGCATCAGGTTAAGCAGACACATCTTCAAGACATCCAAACGGCGAACGGAGGACGAGAAATTTTCACTGTGGAAAACATAGAACCATCATGTTAGGAAAACATAGTGTAATTGTTTACAAGATTCAATGGGTAACTGCTACATGGTACATAGAATGCTCTATTGGTCAAATCTAAAATTCTTTCCCGAAGACTAAAATGCTCTCCCTTCCTGTTCGTACCATTGTCGTACCCTTGACCTCTCGTATTACACAACGTGTTTTTTTTTTAAATCTTCCAAGAACTTCGACCTGCGTGAAAGAGGAGATTGAAGAATCGAGCATTGGAAGAAATACCAGGAAATGCTTGCAAATTCTGACATTGTATACCCCTTCGGGTCGTGTCTTCTAGTTGAAGAGTACCACCACTGTTACCTGCTCCACTTTGGAAATGTATGGAGTGCAGTCTAAACTCATGCAGTAATACTTTGCGGATTTCGTCATTAATAAAATGTTGTTAGTTATAGATGACCCAATAAAATGAATTTCTTGCTTCTATGAGTCTTTTCCAAGGTATTAAAATTCCTGATTCAGCAATGTCTGCCTTTGAGAGGAAGTGAGATATACTCTTTCAGCGTAACAACGGAAAACTCTTGAAACAGTTGTACGATGTTCGCTTTCAATATTCAGTACCCTTTGATGATGGGCACGAACAATTCGTGAGTTTTTCAGTCCTTCAGACAACACGATCCATTTTTTTATCCGGATTCAAACGCCTAGTAGACTTCTCATGGCCTTCGAGATAAGAAACAAAGTATCGCCAGTCGCTTATACCGTTTGCAAGAAAAGCAGAAGACTGCGTCCTTGCTCTTTGAGCATACTAAACCAATGTCTATCCGCTTTTTCTAGATTGTTGGAAGAATAGCTGTAATGCACAAGATTGGAGGACCAGTTATCCTCTTTTTTGGGATATTCTCCAGCTCCTTTAACGTTGTCGAGAGAACTTCACGTGACCATTGTCATTCGAACGCAGTCGTCAATAACTTTCTGCCATAATCCGATATCTGAGTCAATTGTGTCGTCAAGTTTGGGTTTACCTTCAACCCCATCTGCGATGGTGGCTTCCGCAGGTGATCTCTCTCCGGTATGTTCCGAGTCGGGTCGCCTAGTTTCAGTTCTGCCTGATGTGTCGTTCTCCGAGCTTACCTCGCAAACCAGGTCTTCAGGCGAATGGAGTCCTGTTGAACATCTTCTATCAGCATTGCTACTGTGTTCGGTGAGCTTCAGTAGTTCTACTAGTTTCTTCAGTCTATGGCTCAGCATGCACCTTTCCACTCTAGACGCTGCTAGGTCGCTCTCTCTTTGGATTGATATGTTGTCGAGGTGCATCCTTTGCATCTTATCTTTTTCATCTTTGAGCGCCCCTTTTTTCTTATATTCAATGCCAGACAGTCTTTTCCTCCCGTCGGGCATGTCTAAAAAAAAAAAAAAGAAAATCCTAGAACTTTTTTTTTTAAATCTTTATTTCCAAAATCTTAATAATTATACAGTTTTAACCCACTACCTTACATGATTAGTGGGTCCAGATAATGCAATGATTACAATTGCAGCTAAATCCTAAGTTATATTTAAGTAACTAATTAGTATCGTACGCTGCAATGGGCAAAAACTAGTTGATTTTAATTTTGTAGGAATTACTTAATAAACCTAACTATTAACTAGTTACTACTGCCTACAGCGTTACATATGTGTCAGTCAAAATATAAACCTGCTTGTAGAGCCTTACTCATGAAGCTAAACCCAATGAGCGTGCCCCTGACACTGGGCAGGCCAAGATGTTAGTCGCTGCAAGTTTCTAGAAATGAAGTACCAAAAATCTAAGTCCTACAAGTAATTCTAACCTAAAGTCAAGTTTGGTGCTTGTCGTTGATCGGTAGTGTTGCACCCCACGCCCTCTAGTCCCGAACGCGGCGGATTCCAGACTGTAGAAGTTGGCCTGTACACGCTCAGGCGGTATGGGAATAGGGTACTGGACTCAGTAGGTGTTAAGTATTTCTCAAGTCCTTGCTAGTTTAGGTCTCTCAGATATTCCCTTAAAACTTTTTGTGATACTACGTTTGCCAATTTGTTGATAGTCTGAAAAGTGTCGTGTTGTCTGAGTAAGCTGTATGTGTTATGGTGTGGCAGTTGGTCACGTAACATTGAAGCTACATCATTGAAAAGGGGGCACTCGTAAACAACACGGTCAGGAACACCCTCCGGAATGCCACAGTCACTTGTGGGTGTAGCCTTCTTCCCGAATCGACATAAATATGTTGGGTAGGGCCCATGACCAGTGAGAAAGTGGAATAGTCCCCGGATTGGTTCGAAGTATTTCATTCCCATCCGTTCCCTAATATCCGGAAGAGGATCAAAAGTTCTATGTCCGGTTTCTTCAGCTTCCCAGGATTCTTGCCATAATTGGTCTCCTCTTAGTCTGATCTCAACCCTGTTCCAAGCCCTGAGCTCTGATGCCTAAAATCTCTACTGTTTTTTTCTATGTTCCCTTTCTTGGCCCAGTACCATGCAGCCTGTTCACGAATTTTGATGTCCAGGGGGCAGAGCCCCATTATGACTAACAGGGCTCCTCCCAGCGTTGTCCTGTATGCCCCCACTGATCTCACTATCATGTTCCTCTGGGCTCTTCTCACTGTCACGGCAGGCGCCACCCTCGTGAGTCTGTGCGCCCTGACTCCCGAGCCGTAACCCACTATTGATGTAAGTATGCTATTGTGATATAATTTAATGAGATGTGGTGGGAGATGAAATCTTTTATGTCCAATGGAAATGAGGTTATTCAGTACTTGAAGGGCTCTCTGGGTTACGGTGTCAGTGTGCTTCCCGAAGGACCACCTTTCGTCAATGATGATTCCGAGGCAGAGAGTCTCTCGTTGCTGGAGAACTGGTGAGCCCTCAATCCTCACTGTTGGGTTATGAATTAACTGTTCTTTCAGAAGAAGGTAGGTAGACTTGCCTGGTGAAATTTTCGTCTTTGTACTTCGGCACCAAAGTTGCAGTATCTCTATAGCTCTTTCTATCTTGGGCTCTATATCTTCTCGGCTATGGCTGCCGACCAGTAGGAGGAGGTCATCTGCGTAGGCTAGCACTACATCACTTTGCTGTAATTTGTCCAGTAACGGCTCCATATGGATGTCCCAAAACAGGGGACTTAGGACAGAGCCCTGGGGACATCCTTTAGTAATAGATTTTCCCACTCTTCCGCTAGGGGATGATAGCCAGACCTCCTGATCCTTGCAATAGCTCCTCAGAAACCCATATAACGGCCCTGGATACTCTTTCTCCCGTAAACAGGAGAAGAGCGAAGGCCACCACAGGTTGTTAAAGTCGCCACTTATGTCCACCATGATGCCGACAACGTACTTGTATGGGGTAGAGGCACAGACCTCGGCCACCAGGGCGAATGCATCAGATGCCACCCGCCAAGGCCTGAAGTCGAACTGCCTGCTGCTCATCCCGCACAGCACTCAGTGTGCAGCGTCTGTCAGCCAGTAGTCTTTCTAAGATCTTCCCCAGCAGGTCGAGCAAGCAGATTGGTCTGTAAGACTTCGTTTCTGCTTGGTCTTTAGCGTGTCCCTTCTTGACAATCACCAATTTTCCAAATCCGTGGGAACTTTTTCTGCCTAAGGCATTCATTAAAGAGGTGAGTTAGTGGCGCAACTATCGGGGGGCCAGGAATTGCACCACCTCCACCACAATGCCGTCCAGCCTGGGAGCTTTCCCTCTCTTTAGAGATCTTATATGGGCAGCCACCTCCTCTTCAGAGAAGTGGTAGACTGCCGTTGCATTGTCGTATTCATTGTTGTCATCAGGCAGCAGGGACTGGAGAAGGACCTCAGCAGTCTCCTGCCAAGACTCCATCATCCCGCCCCCGTGCCCGACGGTCGATAGCTCCATGGGAGAGCAGATTTTTTCTTGGACTAACTTGTAGGGTACACCCCATGGGTGTTCTCAACTCCTGGATCTCACTTCACGCAGTTCTTTTTGGAATCTGTCTTTTGCTTTCCGGTACAGTTGGAACCACCTTTGTCTTTCCAGCCAGACGACACTGCGCTGATAATGTCTCCTGAAACTTCTGACAGACCGGCGCATATCCTCCAGTTCGGCTGACCAAGGTGACAAAGAGGCCGCCATGGCCTTCCTCCTAGTAGGTACAGCAGCTTTCACCGCTAGAGTTATCACGCTTACCAGTTCCTCAGCTCTTTTGTCCACGTCAATGTCCTGGTGTATGTCACCCTCTGGCAATGCAGGAATGTCGCACTTCCTTGCTAGTCGTTCCCAGCCGGCTGTTTTGTAATTGTATTGCACCTCCTACTCCATAGCGCAGCAGCTCTCTCTGTCTCCTATGGTAAATGTTATGAGACTGTGGTCACTAGTGGTGGCGTTCTCTTCTACCTTCCATTGTTGAATGTGGTTGACTGTATTGGGTGTGATGAAGGTCAGATCAATGTTTGTTCCTTGACCACCTCCCACCACATAGGTTGGAGGGTTGCCTGGCTTGTTGGCCACCATCAGTTGCAAAGCCATAATGACCTCTTCTGCCTTCTCTCCATTTGGGTCCCTGGTGCTGCTGTACCATAGGGGGGATTTAGCATTAATATCGGCAGTTATTATTACTCTCCGACACTGCAACACCGTGATCACTGTGATCAGATGTCTCAGATGTCTCTCGATATCGTCCCCATACTGGAAGTACATGTTGATAATTATGATCACTCCCGTTGGAGATTGCAACTCCACGACGTTGCAGTGGCTAGTTGTAAATTGTGACAGTATTGCAGCCCTCAGGAGTTTGTTAGTTATTACAGTTGTCGCTATTGGGTCCTCTCCTTTACTTACAACTTGCCAAGTCGCAGCTGCAAAAGCTATTTTCCCAGCTTGGGAGTACGGTTCCTGCAGGCAGAGCACATCCAGTCTCCTCTCCCCCACCTCCTTACTTAGCTCCTGCATCACCAGTCTGCTGTTGTGAGTGTTAAGTTGGCTGATGGTAATTTTAGTCATTTATGGAATGTACATATGAATTCTGTCATTTGGCCAGGTCTTGCTCCAGTCGAAAGTAATACGCCTATTTGCCAAAACTGCTTGTTCATAGATGTTGTCAAGGTCGAATTTTTTTCCTCGTCTTTCAAAGGCTTTCTTAAGTAGGTCGCACAGGGCTCTGAAGTTGGTGGGGAGATTCACTGACTTAAGCTGTATCCTGTCCATAGCCTCCATTACCAAGAAGGTGACTTTCCTACCGTTTTCGTCTCCCACCCAGACCACGTGTCTTAAGGCAGTGGTCAGGGTAGTTGGCTGCTCTAATCTCGCTAATTGCATTGTGAATTCAATATTGGGATATACTCTAACTGGGTCATCTGGTGGCGATCTGACAACAGGAGTATCTGGTGTGGTGAGTTTTTAGCTAGAGCTAGTTACTATGTTTTCTTGGACTGGTTTCTGCTGAGCTTTGTTCTTCTCTGTCTTTGGGATTGCCACCGGCGCAGCCTCCACTACAGGATGCCGTTGATCTTTAGTCGGCCATGTCTCCCGGCTTGGGGAGGAGGGAGTTGCAGCTGTGAAAGGGAGCTCAGTTTGAGTCCCGCTATCCATTGTAAGTCAGTCTGAGTGCTCATATCAGTGGTTTCAATTTTGGTGGCGCCTGAAAGCGACCTCAAGAATTGCTTGAAAGCACTTGCCCACATGGCATCCCTCCTCCTTTTGCCTGGGGATTTTCTCTTAGGCATCCTGTTAGCCTTAGGACTGTCAGCCATAATCCGTTCTTGATACCAGTCTCTGTTCTAACAGCCTGTAAGTAGGGCAGTTGTGTCCGGTGGCTCCACAAGGTCTCTACCCCATCTTTTGCAAGGGATGCACACTGCTGCAGCCTTGCATTCTTTTCTGACATGACCGTCCTCACCACATTTTCAGCAGGCTGACCCCCTGGTACAGTGCCTGAGAACATGGTCAAGGTCTCCACAATTGTGGCAACATGGTACCACAAGATAGTCTCTTGTGTTGACCACGTGGAATCCAATGTATAGTTTGCCCATTGAAGTAATTAATTCTTTTCCACATGTGAGCGGAGACCTCGGCAACGTGATGGATCACATCATGGTCCCGAGGCCCCATTTTGAATCTCAACTTGAAGCTGTCTTTAAATTCATCATCTTTTAAGTCTTCGAAGTCCTGAGCCCTTACAGTTTCGCATAATTCCTCATTGGTCATAATAGTTGGCACATCATATAAGATTACTAAGGGGTTTCTTTTTCTTGGTGGCTCACATTTGACCACTGAGTTTAACTTGGTATTGTTTAGTAGTTTCTCTTTATCGTCCTCCGAGGCAACCTCAACAATTACTGAGTTTCTACTAGGTTTTACTTTATTTATTTTAATTTTGTCGTTAACTGAGTTAATTGTAGTCGTTAGCAATTCCTGAATCTTTCTAACACTAGTGCCTTGGCCAGGCAGGGTCCTTAGAAATACCATTGTGTATGGCCGTTTTGCTACACGTGCGATGGTATCTTTTGTAGTTTGCGGTTTGGGTGGCGCTTGTGTGTCCACTCCCGTCCAGGTCTTGCTCGGTTGCTTTCTCAGCCTCTCATTTTCTTTCTCTAATTCTTCCACGTGGCCCTCGAGCTTGGCATTGGCCATGGCCCATGCTGCCGGCTCGTTCTTGATAATTGTTAGTGCCACTTGACTGATCTTGCCATTCTTTGTATTCTGCTCCAAGAGCAGCGTGATTCTGGCATGTCTCTGCAAGACATTTTCATCAGCTGCCTATCCCAGCTCGTCCTGTGGAGTGGGTTCAGGCATCAAAGAAGCTGTGAGGGCGCACTATCACTCACTTCGGATGTGGCCATTTTTAGTACGAGTGATATAAAATATAAAGGTGGGAACCTGTCTCTTGCCCTGGACCGACTCCTCTGGCATAAGGGGCCGGGGGGGGGGGGGGGGGGGGGACTTCTGCAGCTCACCCACCGACCTCGCCCCTAGGTCAAGGCCACTCCCGAGCTGCTGGGCTCAACGCACCGTCGCCAGTGCAGTGGTCCCCTTCGGTGACTCCGTCATCGACGATTTCACGCGACGCTCCTCAGAAACTGCACCCCTCACTCTGGAGAGGCATATGCACCTCTCGTCCTTCGTCGCCTACTAGCCCGAGCTTCCACCTCTCGGCCAAGGACCCACTCCTACTCAGGTGGCGGGCCGGTCCCCCCAGTCGTTCGGCGGTCTGGACCCATCTAACCTGGCCCAGGCGATGTCACCACCTCCTTAGTTTGGCAGAACATGCCGGCCGTAGTGGCCGAGAGGTTCTAGGTGCTGCAGTCCAGAACCGCGCGACCGCTACTGTCGCAGGCTTGAATTCTGCCTCGGGCATGGATGTGTGTGATGTCCTTAGGTTAGTTAGGTTTAAGTACTTCTAAGTTCTAGGGGACTGATACCTCAGAAGTTATAACCCATAGTGCTCAGAGCCATTTGAGCCATTTGGCAGAACATGCCCCGGTTACCCAGGGGTACGGCGAAGCACCCTTGCCGATTCGCGCCGCGATCCCAAGCCGACAAACGAAGTCGGCGGCATGCAGAGCACCTGCTGGTCTGTGCCCTGCGAACAGAATGGGACTGGTGTTCGGTCCCTCGACACAGCTCCCCCTGTGCCACGCACCCTTTCTCTTTCGCATCGGGTTGGGTCGCAGCTCTCCCTTTTGTCGGAAGGCAGAAATGCCGAGCTTGACGTCTGGTACCACGGGAATGCGGAGAGAGCCAGTTGGGAAGGAGAAGCTATGGGACTTAACTTATGAGGTCATCAGTCCCCTAACTTAAAACTACTTAACCCTAACCTAGGTACATCACACACATCCATGCCCGAGGCGTGATTCGAACCTGCGACCGTAGCGGGCGCGCGGTTCCAGACTGTAGCGCCTAGGACATGTCTCAATCCGGCCTGTAAAGAACTAACTGTTAATATCGTTGTTTTTTATATATTTATCTTCATTGCGTTCTTCTTCTTCACTTTGCCCATTTCTCAAACTAAAGTGATGCCGGCACTGGTTTCATGGAGCTGAGGAATCCTTTTCTTGTTCTGCAATTTATTGAGATTATTTCACATTTCACCGAACCCATAGAATTTTTTTTCCGAATTACTAGTTAGGACTTCGGAATCTTGTGTAGATTGGGTTTCTGTTATTTTTCTTGAAATTAATTTTTCTGGATTAAAATTCCTTGAACTCATACAATAATAAATATCACATCGGAATATTATAGACTTTATATTGTGAATTATTAATGACGCAACAAATTAAAATTTTAAAAGGAGCGAGGTGACGTACAGTCAACAAAATAAATAACTTGTTGTTACAACAGTTAAAATTTAAAATTCTAGTCAAGCAACTAGGTTGTTCAGTGTGACATCAGGATATTTTTGTTGAAAAAAATACACGCACATGCATGTACTTCAATCGAACACTTTAAAAGAAAAATACTAACGCCCTTGGTTGATTGGACATATATGAACCTAAGAAAAAATTTACTGTTGAGAAGGTTTTAAAGGTCATTCCACAAAAACAGCTGGATCATTCAGCATCGTTCACAGCGCGCTAATTTATAATAATATACATTAATAAAGATCAGTTGCCACGTGTATGAAAACTCTACGTTGTTACCAAAAATATCGACAAATCGTGATGGATTTACTTCAGATTTTTAAACGACACGCCACTGAACATTCAGACATAAATGGCCATAGAGAAGACGGGGAGGAGTGGATGTACGGAGCTACTGAAGGAGGAGATGGGCAGAGAGAGGAGGGAAATGAGAAGAAGGGCAGAGAGAGAGAGCGCCAAGGAATTTAGGACCTATATGAAGTTCATCGCGCGGGTGGCGCAGTGGTCAGCACACTGAACTCGCATTCGGGAGGACAACGGCTCAAACCCATCTCCGGCCATCCTGATTTAGGTTTTTCATCATTTCCTTAAATCATTTCAGGCAAATGCCGGCATGGTTCCTTTGAAAGGGCACAGTCGATTTCCTTCCTAATCCTTCCCTAACCCGAGCTTGTGCACCGTCTCTAATGACCTCTTTGTCGACAGGGCGTTAAACACTAATCTCCTCCTTCTATATGAAGTTTCCTTAAATACTGAGCAACTGCAAAGCACTGCCTTTTTCACAAGTAATTTCTATAAATATACAAAATTACGTGTTCCTCAATCAATTACATTTGGAGGAATAACTAGTTGTTGTTTTTGTTGTTGTTGTTGTTGTTGGTGGTGGTGGTGGTCTTCAGTCCAGAGACTGGTTTGATACAACTCTACATGCTACCCTATCCTGTGCATGCTTCTTCATCTCCAAGTACCTACTGCAACCCACATACTTCTGAATCTGCGTAGTGTATTCCTCTTTTGGTCTCCCTCTACGACTTTTACCCTCCGCGCTGCCCTCCGATACTAAACTTGTGATCCCTTGATGCCTCAGAACATGTCCAACCGATCCCTTCTTCTAGTCAAGTTGTGCCACAAATTCATCTTCTCCCCAATTCTATTCAATACCTCCTCATTAGTTACGTGACCTATCCATATAATATTCAGCATTCTTCTGTACCACCATATTTCGAAAGCCTCTATTCTCTTCTTGTCTAAACTATTTATCGTCCATGTTTCACTTCCACACATGGCTACACTACATACAAATACTTTCAGAAAAGACTTCCGCACACTTAAATCTATTCTCGATGTTAACAAATTTTCTTGCCATTGCTAGTCTACATTTTATATCCTCTCTACTTCGACCATCATCAGTTATTTCCCTCCCCAAATATCAAAACCCATCTACTACCTTAAGTCACATTTTTAATCTAATTGCCTCAGCATAACCTGATTTAATTCAACTACATTCCATTATCTTCGTTTAGCTTTTGTTTATGTTCATCCTACATCCTCCTTTGCAGACACTATCCGTTCCGTTCAGCTGCTCTTCCAGGTCCTTTGCTGTCTGACAAAATTACAATGTCATCTGCAAACCTCAAACTTTTTATTCCTTTTCCGTGGATTTTAATTCCTACTCCAAATTTTCCTTTCGTTTCCTTTACTGCTTGCTCAGTATACAATTTAATAACATCGGGGGTAGGCTACAACCCTATCTCACTCCCTTCCCAACCACTGCTTCCCTTTAATGCCCCTGAACCCTTATAACAGTCATCTGGTTTCTGTACAAATTGTAAATAGCCTTTCGCTCCCTATATTTGACCCCTGCCACCTTCAGAATTTGAAAGAGAGTATTCCAGTTAACATTGTCAAAAGCTTTCTCGAAGTCTACAAACGCTAGAAACATATGTTTATCTTTCCTTAATCCATCTTATACGTCGTAGCGTCAGTATTGCATCACGTGTTCCAACACTTCTACAGAATCCAAACTGATCTTCCCCAAGGTCGGTTTCTACCAGTTTTTCCATTCATCTCTAAAGAATTCATGTTAGCATTTTGCAGCCGTGACTTATTAAACCGATAGTTCAGTAATTTTCACATCTGCCAACACTTGCTTGCTTTGGGATTGATATTATTATATTCTTCTTGAAGTCTGAGGATATTTTGCCTGAACCATACATCTTGCTCACCGGATGGAAAAATTTTGTCATGGCTGCTTCTCCCACAGCTATCAGTAGTTCTAATGGAATGTTGTCTACTCCAGGGCCCTTGTTTCGACTTAGGTCTTTCAGCGCTCTGTCAAACTCGTCACGAAGTATCATATCTCCCATATCATCTTCATCTACGACCTCTTCCATTTCCGTAATATTTCTCTGAAGTACATTGCCCTTGTATAGACTGTCTATATACTCCTTCCACCTTTGTGCTTTCCCTTCTTTGCTTAGAACTGGTTTTCCATCTGAGTTCTTGACATTCATACAAGTGGTTCTCCTTTCTCCGAATGTCTCTTTAATTTTCTTGTAGGCAGTATCTATCTTATCCCTAGTGATATTTGCCTCTATATTGTTACATTTGTCCTCTAGCCTACCCTGCTTAGCCATTTTGCATTTCATGCCGATCTCTTTCTAGAGACGTTTGTATTCCTTTTTGCCTGCTTCATTTACTGCATTTTTATACTTTCTCCTTTC
Organism: Schistocerca piceifrons; assembly: GCF_021461385.2. NCBI lineage: Eukaryota > Metazoa > Arthropoda > Insecta > Orthoptera > Acrididae > Schistocerca > Schistocerca piceifrons. The sequence goes on from NC_060139.1 coordinate 1,107,806,474, forward strand.
ATCAATTAAATTCAATATCTCTTCTGTTACCCAAGGACTTCTACTAGCCCTCGCTTTTTACCTACTTGATCCTCTCTTGCCTTCCCTATTTCACCTCTGAAAGTTACCCATTCTTCTTCTACTGATTTCTTTCTCCTGTTCTTGTCAGTCGTTCCCTAATACTCTCTCTGAAACACTCTAAAACTTCTGGTTCTTTCAGTTTATCCAGGTCCCACCCCCTTAAATTCCTACGTTTTTGCAGTGTCTCCAGTTTTAATCTACAGTTCATAACCAATAAATTGTGGTCAGAGTCCACATCTGCCCCTGGAAATGTCTTACAATTTTAAACCTGAAACCTTCCACTATCTCCAGGCTTCTTCCATGTACACAACCTTCTTTCATGATTCTGAAACCAAGTGTTAGCTACGATTAAGTTATGCTCTGTGCAAAATTCTAACAGGAGGCTTCCTCTTTCATTCCTTACCCCCTTCCATATTCACCTACTACGTTTCCTTCTCTTGCTTTTCCTACTATCGAATTCTAGTCTCCCATGGCTATTAAATTTTCGTCTCCCTTCACTATCTGAATAATTTCTTTTATCTCATCATACATTTCTTCAGTATCTTCGTCATATGCGAGGCTAGTTGGCATATAAACGTGTACTACTGTGGTAGGTGTGAACTTCGTGTCTGTTTTGGCTACCATAATGCGTTCACTATGCTGTTCGTAGTAGCTTACCCGCGCTCCTATTTTTTATTCATTATTAAGTCTACTCCTGCATTACCCCTATTTGATTTTGTATTTATAACCCTGTATTCACCAGACCAAAAGTCTTGTTCCTGCTGCCACTGAACTTCACTAATTCCCACTGTATCTACGCATTTCCCTTTTTTAAATTTTCTAACCTTTTTTTCCGATTGAGGGATCTGACATTCCACGCTCCGAACTGTAGAACACAAGTTTTGTTTCTCTTGGTAACAACATCGTCCTGCGGAGTCACCGTCCGGAGATCCGAATGGCTGACTATTTTACCTCTGGAATATTTTCCCCAAGAGGACGCCATCAGTTTACCATACAGTAAAGCTGCATGTCCTCAGGAAATATTGCGGCTGTAGTCCCACCTTGCTTTCAGCCGTTCGCTGTACCAGCACAGCAAGGCTGTTTTGGTTAATGTTACAAGGCCAGATCAGTCAATCCTCCATACTGTCGTCCCTGAAACTACTGGAAAGGAACCTCTCCACGAACCACACGTTTGTCTGGCCACTCAACAGATACCCCTCCGTTGTGGTTGCACGTACGGTACAGCTATCTGTATTGCTGAGGCACGCAAGCCTCCACACTACTGGCGAAGTCCATAGTTCAAGGTTAATTGACTGTACATGAAATAAAATTTGCTTTCTGCAGACCAAAGTATCTAATATGATAATGTCAAAATAATCTTAAATTCCTCTCTCTCTCTACTCTGTTCAGTGTAAGAATAAACCTGATGTAAACAAACATAAACACGATGATTGGTCAGAAGCCGCGGCACACGTTCACTGTGATGTTACGTTCGAAGTAGGTCCTACTTATGTATTAGAGATATTATTATTTATTACTAAGTTACGTTAAATGTAACCTAGTTATTATAATGTATTGACAGCCATCAGCTTTTTCGTGATGAAGTTTTAGTTGTGAATTTTTTTTATTTAAAAATCATGTACAGTTACGGTCGTGGTACTGTTGTGCTGATTGTCACGCAGTTAATACGCAGTATGAAAATGGCCGAGGCTTTTTCTGTTCTGTAGTGAAACACACATGTGGAACACGGTTAAAAAGTCCTTGAAAATAGGTTGATCCTAATGTTTTTCGTAAATTTAAGAGAAAAATCAGCTTCGAAGTTTTCCGAGGGACTGTGATACAGGATCGATACAAGTAACACATTGGATGCAGAGCGGAGTCAGTAGCGTAGTAGATTGATAACCTAATGCAATTCATGAGTTGCTATAATCAGTCTCGAGCTGTCTTTTCTTCGTTCAATTTGAAATACCTACATCTCGTTATTGTAAAATTCATCATCTTTTTATGAATAATGCTCGTTGCCTTATTTCTAATTACATACTGCAAGCGAAATTCCTGTTTCATTTCAAATAGAAATTCTTAATTATCAATATTTTATTAAAGATAGGTAACAAAAGCTGCTTAAATTAAGAAAACGTAAGTTAATATTTTAGGGCAAAAATGAAAAACCATATTGTCTTTATTTGGATTGTTCATTGTTTTATACTTCAGATGTCGTCACACACGAATCAGGGTGATAAGTGTCACAGAAACATGAAGATCATTTTCACAATATCAAGTTTTGTATCCCGCCTGGAAGGCGGCACATGGGTGTGCTCCTGTAAACTGAAGGGTAGGATGAATGTAGGAAGTGAGTAGGAGCAGGAAAAGATGAAAATCTCTCGGTACTGCTCTTAGAAATGATTTTACTATATCACAATAATTGCTGAATACATAATAACGTGAATACTTAACTTTGCACTGAGGAGCACGTAGGTGCGAAGCCTCAGACCTGTCTTAAGTAGTGCGAAGTCTCTACATGAAGCGAAACTGGAGCCAAGTGTGCCGGCCGCCTCGTCTCCATCAAGTGGGTAACACCTGCAGCGGCGCTCGTAGAGCTGAACAGCGCCTGCTAGAGGGCGCTGTCGTCGGTGTAATAGTGCCAACCCATCAACTTGCACCTACGCTGTGGCATCGCAGCTATCGATACCACATCAAGCACACCGTGCAAATGCTGCATTTTTACATTTGCCACTGTACCATTGCAATATGTTTTGTGGTGGTGTTCGTAGCGACAAACACTTGGCTGTAGAAATGGCTTACGAAGTCACCGCCACACTTTTTAATAGCGGGCCGACCGGTCCGCTGGAACAGTGAACAGAAAGATGAAAACCCAAACACTCTGATTAAATAAAAGTCGGTACTTATCTTTATTAACGAAGATACACAAACACAGTAGTGAACTCCGTATCTACAGAAATCTGTCTAGTTCGAGTCAGAGCGGCTAGGTCAGCGTCGGCTGACGACAAACAACAACTCTGCTGCGATGAACACACAACTGACTAGCAAGTACACAATTCGGTGGCGAGTATACAACTGTCCTAGCGCTCGCGACTCCAGCGCTTAAGAACCCAGAAGCCAGCGGTGGCGCGCGCAGACTTGCGGCGATTTCCTGTCTCGCTGGTGCTGCTTATGCAGACGGCGTCCGGACTTTGATGCTGCCAACCTTTTGGCAGCGGGCTCGGGTGGCATTACTGGCTAGGATATAACACTCCTCCCCCCCCCCCCCCCCCCCAAATCGCCGCACCGTCGTTGAATAATGACGTGGCGAGCGTCGACGGCGGGGGAGGGGTCTGGCCGCAGGCGTAGCAGAAGAGACCGGGGCGGAGACTGTTGTCGGTGGCAGTCCCCGGTCCGCACCCCAGCATTGGCTGCGCGGGGCCTCGGGAAACACCAACTGAAAACCGAGGTCAGGGTGCACGCCTGTGACCACGGGCGCAGCTTCTGGTACTGGACGCGACGGGGCGTCGGGACCCACGAAGAGAGGCAGCGTCTCCTGACGCTGCGTCGACGGCTGCTGAGTGGGCGCCGGACAAGGCGCTGCGGTGTCAGACTCCTTGGGGGTGCCCAAGAAAAGCGGCTGCAGGACAGGCTGCACAGCTACCGCTTGGGAAGGCGGGCCGGCTGAGGGGTCGACGTCCATCAGCTCCGAAGGCGGTGGCGACTGAAGAGGGACCGCAGGCGCTGGAGCGACCACCTGGGGCGCTCCCGGATGAAGCTGCACGGGATGCATCAACGGGACGGGCTGTCGGCGTGGTAGCGGCGACGGCTGCTGCTGCTGCCCTGGGGGCGGCAGCGAAGTCGGAAGGCGCGGCTGGAACCCGCCGCGGACCAAATCTGTGGACAAAGAACGAGCGGCAGAATCCGGGCGGCCAGCGCGGCGCAACTGGTTCTGATGCCTCCTGTGCACCCGAGTAGCACCTTGAACAGTATAAAAACCGCGACCCTGGACACTTATCACGGTACCACGTTCCCAACGACGGCGACCGTGATAAACTCTGAAAAAAACGGCGTCGTTGCGCTGAAAACGCGTGCGATGCTCAGAAGCGGCGGGTCGATCCGGGGGGTGCAACAACCGTAGTAGGGTGCGATGACGACGGCCGTGGAGAAGCTCCGCAGGCGAAGGGCCGTCGCGTGACGTGGTCCGGTACGACGACAGGAACGTGATGAGGGCCTGCTGACGAGAGTGCGTAGCACGAAGGCGGTCCATATGATCCTGGAATGTGCGTACAAAACGTTCCGCTGCACCATTCGATTGAGGGTGGAACGGCGGAGTAAGAACATGGCGAATGGCATTGGCAGAACAAAAACTTTCAAATTCAGCAGAGGTAAATTGTGGACCATTGTCAGACACTAACACTTGTGGAAGACCCTCAATACAAAAAATTGAAGTCAACGCCTGTATAGTTTGTGCAGACGTTGTAGACTGCATGGGCACAACAAACGGAAAATTACTAAATGCATCTATCACGATGAGCCAACGAGAATTCCAATATGAACCAGCGAAATCAATATGTACTCGCTGCCAGGGACCGGCAGGGCGTGCCCACTCAAAATAGCGTTGAGGCGGAGCAGCTTGGTGTTCGGCACACGTCGAACAATCTGTAGACATCTGCGTAATCTGCTTATCAATGCCGATCCATGTACAATGACGGCGGGCAAGCTGCTTGGTGCGGACCACTCCCCAATGACCTTGATGCAACAATTCGAGGACCTTGGATTGGAGCACTTGGGGAACCACTACACGAAGCTGGTCATTCTCGGTGCGTAACAGCAAAACTCCGTGCGAAACAGACAACAGATGACGTTGCGGATAATAGCGACGAACCACAGGATCCGATATGTCCTTTGCCTTGGACGGCCAACCACGTTCAACAAAACGTAATAGTAAACTCAGATGAGGATCCATAGCTGTCTCACGTGCCACCTGACGATAATCAATCGGAAAATCCCGGAGGGATTGATGCTCATCGGCGTCAATCTGATGGCAAGAGTCGTCAGAGGAATCGAAGTCATCATCGGCAGCAATCGGCAATCTAGAAAGCGCGTCAGCGTTTGCATGCTGAGCTGTAGGGCGATACAGTATCTCATACTGGTATTGTGATAACAAAAGAGCCCAACGTTGTAGTCTCTGAGCTGTCCGCTGAGGAACTGGTTTAGACGGATGAAACAGTGACGTCAGAGGCTTGTGATCTGTTACTAAATAGAATGGTCTACCATAGAGGTAGTGATGGAATTTTGTGACACCGAACACAATAGCCAACGCTTCCTTGTCCAATTGGCTATAATTACACTGAGCTTTGTTTAGCAATTTAGTTGCGAACGCAATAGGACGTTCGGTGTTACCGACTCGGTGAGACAACACAGCACCGAGGCCGAAAGAAGAGGCATCACAAGCTAACACCAGAGGCTTGTTAGGGTCGTAATGGACCAGACAACGATCATTCAATAAAGCCTCTTTAAGCTGCTGAAAGGCTGATTGGCAATCAGCTGACCACACAAACGGAACATTCTTACGGCGGAGACGATGCAACGGTGCAGCAATCTGTGATGCATTAGGTATAAACCTAATATAATACGTCAAGTTGCCAAGAACTGCTTGCAATTCATGCAGATTGCGAGGGGCGGGCAAATCACGAAGAGCTGCTAAATGTGACTGGGAGGGATGAATGCGTTGAGCATTAATAACATGTCCCAGATACTCCATCTCCGTAAGGAAAAATGAACATTTATCGATGTTGCAACGTAGGCCTGCCTGAGACAACACTTTAAACAAACACTCCAAATTACGGAAATGTTCAGCAGGCGTCCGACCGGACACAATATCGTCTAAATAGTTGCAACACGATGGCACATTAGCCAGAAGTTGTGACAAAAAACGCTGAAAAACAGCTGGAGCTGACGCACAACCAAAAGGCAAACGCAGGAAACGGAACAACCCCAACAACGTGTTTATGACAAAATACTGTTGTGATTGCTCGTCGAGGGGCAATTGCAAATATGCTTCACGGAGATCAATTTTGGAAAAGAAACGAGCTTCCCCTAACTTATCCATCAGCTCGTCCGGTCTAGGCAAAGGAAAAGAATCAATGACAGTCTGAGGATTAACTGTCGACTTAAAATCAGCACACAAACGTAACTTGCCAGACGGTTTCTTTATAATAACTAAGGGAGAAGCCCACTGGCTCGCTGAAACGGGTTGAATAACACCGTTGTTTTGCCAATGACGAAGTGCATCTTCTACAGGTGCCCGGAGGGCGTGAGGCACTGGACGAGCACGACAAAATCGAGGCTGAGCATTATCTTTTAACGTAATATGATCGGCAAAGTTCGCAGTGCAACCTAGTTCTTCTTTAAATATGTCACTGTATTGTTTACACAAAGCGGTTATGCTGTCTTGAGGAACAACAACAGAATTAATTTGCAACACATTGTCTTGGATAGACAGGCCAAACAAGTCAAAACAGTCTAATCCGAAAATGTTTACACTGTCTGCAGCGCGGAGCACTGTGAATGAAACTGTTTTTGTATTGCCACGGAATGTGGCTGGCACGCTACATACACCTAACACAGGAATTTGTTCTCCACTATAAGTAGCCAAAGAATGTTTTGCCGCTGAAAGTTTAGGGCGGCCGAAAGCCGCATATGTAGCACTATTTATGAGAGTCCCAGACGCACCAGTGTCTAATTGAAAATTGAAGGTCTTATCCTGGATGCGTAGTTTCACAAATAGTTTATTACACTGTCACTGGATCGGTGCAGTGGAGGCGGAAGACACAAAATCAGTGCGGTTAGCGCGTGTTCGCTGCTTACGACAACTCGTGGGTTGGGCGGGTGGAACAACAACACCCGCTTCACTTGCAGTCTGTACATTACTGTTTACAGCGTTTGAATTACGCTTGGGTCGCATAGTAGAGGGCTGGGTGGGTGGCTGATTGCGAACAAGTTTATTACCCACACGAAACGTGGAAGAGTCTTTAAACGCGACCTTCTGGGCGGGCTGGCTTTGAAGAACATGAATATCCATGGGCTGGGCAGCACTAGAATTGTTCTTGCGTTTACGCAAACAAACAGTCTGGATGTGTCCTTTCCTTTGACAAAAGTGACAAACCGCGTTTCTTAACGGGCAACGTTCACGTGGATGAGCAAGAACACACTTAGGGCAAGACTTAACTGTATCATGTTGCACACGCGGCTGACGAATGTGTTTAACATGACGCGGCCGGCTAGTGTTTACAGTCTGACTCTGCTGGTGGGGCCGCGGGCGTGACATAACTTGCTTAGCACAGGCAATTTGAGAAATACATGGCTGATCTAACTCACACTCAGCATAGTCAAAAGTATCTTGGGCTTCAATGATGTTCATCACAGTCTCTAATGACGGGTCAGGCAACTTTAAGATAGCAGCACGAATACGAGAATCTGCAATGTTTTGAGTAATAGCGTCTCGTAGCATGACATCACTGTAGGAAGCTCCACACACACAATTAAATCGGCACTGACGGGTGAGGCCCCGTAAATCTGTTAACCACTGTTTATTAGATTGATGTGGCAGTTTCTTTAATCTGAAGAACTTGAATCTGGCTGCTGCCACATGAACTCGCGACTCGAAATACTCAGCAAGGTTGTTAACAACAACGTCATAGTCTAAAGCTTCTGGCTGGGATTCCGGGAACAACTTACAAAGTAGTCGATAGATTTCCACGCCTGCAGTGGAAATTAAATAAAGCTGCCGCTCAGTACCTGTGATTTTGTAGACTGTCATGTGCGCCTGCAACTGCGCGAAATATTCTCGCCATTCTTCTCTTGATGCATCAAAAGCACGGAAATGTGGTGCTGCCTGTGCTTGTTCCTTTTGTGTTGGAAGATTAGCCGCTTGTTTGGCGATTGCTTCCACCAGACTTTGTATTTGCTGACTCTGTAACAAGATCAACTGTTGTAATTCGGCAGACATAGTGAACACAAATTAAACCAGCCCCCAAAAGTTTATCGCTATAATTAGTATAACCAGAAACAAGTTGAACCAGCCCTGCACACGAGTTCGGAAGTCCTCGTCGCCAATTTTGTGGCGGTGTTCGTAGCGACAAACACTTGGCTGTAGAAATGACTTACGAAGTCACCGCCACACTTTTAATAGCGGGCCGACCTGTCCGCTGGAACAGTGATCAGAAAGATGAAAACCCAAACACTCTGATTAAATAAAAGTCGGTACTTATCTTTATTAACGAAGATACACAAACACAGTAGTGAACTCCGTATCTACAGAAATCTATCTAGTTCGAGTCGGAGCGGCTAGGTCAGCGTCGGCTGACGACAAACAACTACTCTGCTGCGATGAACACACAACTGACTAGCAAGTACACAATTCGGTGGCGAGTATACAACTGAGCGGCGAATACAGATCTGTCCTAGCGCTCGCGACTCCAGCGCTTAAGAACCCAGAAGCCAGCGGCGGCGCGCGCAGACTTGCGGCGATTTCCTGTCTCGCTGGCGCTGCTTATGCGGACGGCGTCCGGACTTTGATGCTGCCAACCTTTTGGCAGCGGGCTCGGGTGGCATTACTGGCTAGGATATAACAATATGCACACAACAGAACTGATCTGGAATCAAGTAAATAGACTTGGCCCTAGAAATAACAAGACTATTAAATTGCCGGACTCGGATTCGAATAAGGAAGGAGCTAAGATATTACCAGACGACTGACTCAGTATGCTATTGCTCACACATAGCTCGCTCAGAAAAATTGCCCTGTGCTTAACTTAGGAAATTTCATCACTCTTGTTTGTAATTAGGACACTATGTTAGGTGAGAACGACAGCATTTTATGCTTTTCGTCAGGTCACCTAAGCAGCGTGTGGTTGTGCTGTATTTTTGCCGCATATTATTTCATTAACTTTAAAAATTCAATGATATTCGAAGCTATATTCTTTCTTTGCTCTTCTCTCTTTGCGTCTGAACTGAAACTGCTCATATCATTGCAGGTTAGTTGGACCAGCTGGCTGGCCAGTGCCGTCCAAGTTCAGTGCGCCGGTAAAACTGTTGTCCCGCATTATCACTCAGTCTATGCGTGTGTAAGAGTATCCTTACGTTCGAACTTGACTGTACTGGACACAACTTGGCTTCCTCTCACATGAAAGGAAATCCAGTGAGATTCAAGCAAACGCAGAAGAGTACATGGCGTATTGTTTATATCAGGTTCAGTCTTATGATTAAGAGAGTATAGTTGCGCTTCTGCCCGCTCTTTGAAATGTAGCCTTTTCCTAACCGTTCCTGTGGGTTTAACTTTTCATACAACAGCGAAGGAAGCGTTACAGAGAAGCGCAGCCTACTGAGAGGGTCCGACTTGATGCTTCAATAAGACTCAATGGCTCTATTTCGTAAATTTTATTCACTTTCTTCTGAACTTGCTGTTTCCGATGTAGCGCCTAGTGGAGAGTATGCGACTCGTAGTAGCATCCACAGAGATGAGGAGACGATTCATTTGCCGCCCTGCCAATTTTTCAAGTAATGTGTCATAAGGAAACAAATTTTCCTTTCTGCAGCCTTGAACAAAAATAAGTCTAACTCATCAGAAACGTGCATTCACAATAACAATTATGCTGTGCATGAAAAACACCTGTTACATAAGTGTAAATTATGTAATCCCAAATTACAACAAATATCGACGTGCCACTTTTTCCGCGGGGAAAGCAATAAAAGGGCATCTGATCAGTCAGGTTCCCTCGGCCAACTGCCAAAGTCAATTCTGTATTTTAAGTCGTAAAGACTGCAACAGTAGCTACAGTGGTTGTTCTAAAAATAAATACAACAACTCACAAAAATAGTAGTCATACTCAGCGGGTACATGAACACAACAATCGATACTCTGAAAACAAAATAAGGAAGAAATGAGTTCTCCCTCGCCCTGTTCCACAGGGGCGGAAAAGCTGCCAGTGCGATTCTGTACAGCACATGTGGCTCCCCGTGCGGCCGCACTCCTGATCTCTAGTCACGTGATTCCAGGCACGATGGAGACTGCTTGCGGCCTTGCGTAAGCGCTCATATCGCTCAGCGCTGCTGATATTTCAGTATAGGTTGGCACACTGTTCCATCACGTTGCACCCCTTCCCGCTGTTAAAAAAGTATGAAGAATTTACCGACTATCTGAGGCCCTTGCGCACTACAGCCAGCATCTGCAGCTCAGTATCCAACGCATTAGACATACCCTGTCAAGGAATACTGTGCATGTTCTTTTAGTAACGCACCTTTGCAACATCCATTAGCACGGAAGCGATCGATGTAAGCATCAGATGTTGTTCAGAGTCCTCCACACACCGCTTGTGCAATAATATTAACAATAATTACGGAACGTAGCGAGGGCCCTACACAACACCATGTAACAGTTCCGGGCGGTCTCTATGACCTGTGAGTCAGCTACCGTTATCGAGTGATACAGAAGCGAGTATGTATCGGAACGCTACCAGCCCGAGTAGTGTTTAGCACTCTGCGACGTGGATTTCTACCATCACTAGTTTACGTAATCGATTTCCACATTAAATAACTAAAACTGTAGACAGACAGCTGATATTTTGCACACGTCAAACACAGTTTAGTTGACGATTTGTATAAAACATCCATGTAAAGGCTCATAATCACACTTTTCGGTCATACTTTATACCTGTTGTCGTAATTACACTAATTTATGCGTGTGCTGCAACGTGAATGCTCCATGGCCAGCAGGATGTGATTTTTCTGTATGCATGATATCACACGAAACGTCTACTAATGAAGGAAATTTACTTTAAAGACACGCAGACCACTTTACAGCAAGACAGTAATTGTTTATTTAAATTACAATGACCTATGGCGGCAAAGTGCAAGGGATGGATACAGGTGGTCACAAGCGGACAGATCTAGCTGTTTGGAGGACCCTAACTATCCTGCCGCACAGCGCTGTAGCTATGACATATGGAGCAGTATCAATGCTGACAGTGCCTAAGACCATTCTACGTCAACACGCTTTTTCTCCACCAAAAAACTCCATTGTATATGTGTGGAAAACAGTAAATTTGCCATAATTGATACAACAGGAGAGAACAGTCGAAAAAATGGTTAAATGTGCCAAAGATGAGGTTAAATAAATAGACAAACGCTAAGCAACTGTATTAGGAGCTACTCTAAGTCATGTAGATCAAAAATTGTGCTGCCCGTGCTATCCAGAGAGCCAGTTTTTATCCTTTGTCAGGGAACTTCCCATGATTACATCTAAAGGAACGTTAGTGTGTGATCAATATTTTTCGATTCTGAAATTTACACTTCATCAAAATATTTTTTACGAGTCCATATACGTATCACATGCAGCTAGCAACTATTGCTTTGGAGAATGCCACAGCATTCAGAATAAGAGAACCTTACTGGTTCATCGAGCGCGCGCGCAAGCACGCACGCACGCACGCACGCACGCACACACACACACACACACACACACACACACAGACAGAACTAATAGGAGTACGACAGATTCGCCTTGTCTCTCTAGAATGCACCATTGTTCTGCAGAAGGAAAAAGCGCTGTTGCTATCCTTCTCATACACTATGTGATCAAAAGTATCCGGTCACCCCCAAAACATACGTTTTTCATATTAGGTGCATTGTGCTGCCACCTACTGCCAGGTACTCCATATCAGCGACTTCAGTAGTCATTAAACATCGTGAGAGAGCAGAATGGGGCGCTCCGCGGAACTCACGGACTTCGAATGTGGTCAGGTAATTGGGTGTCACTTGTGTCATATGTCTGTACGTGAGATCTCCACAGTCCTAAACATCCCTACGTCCACCGTTTCTGATGTGATAGTGGAGTGGAAACGTGAAGGGACACGTACAGCACAAAAGCATACAGGCCGACCTCGTCTGTTGACTGACAGAGACCACTGACACTTGAAGAGGGTCGTAATGTGTATAGTAGGCATGCATCTATCCAGACCATCATACAGGACTTCCAAATTGCATCAGAATCCAATGCAAGTACTATGACATTGAGGCGGGAGGCGAGAACACGGTCGATCGGCTGCCCATAAGCCACACATCTCGCCAGTAAATGACAAACGACGCCTCGCTTGGTGTAAGGAGCGTAAACATCGAACGATTGAACAGAGGAAAAACGTTGTGTGGAGTGACGAATCACGGTACACAATGTGGCGATCCGATGGCAGTGTGTGGTTACTGGGAAGGCCCAGTGAACGTGATCTGCCAGCGCTTGTAGTGCCAACAGTAAAATTCGGAAGCGGTGGTGTTATGGTGTGGTTGTGTTTTTCATGGAGGGGGCTTGAACCCCTTGTTGTTTTGCGTGGCAATATCACAGATCAGACCTACACTGATGTTTTAAGCACCTTCTTGCTTCCCACTGTAGAAGAGCAATTTGGGGGTGTCGATTGCATCTTTCAACACCATCGAACACCTGCTCATAATGCACGGCCTGTGGCGGAGTGGTTACACGACAATAACATCCCTGTAATGGACTGGCCTGTACAGAGTCCTGACCTGAATCCTATGGAGCACCTTTGGGATGATTTGGAATGCCAACTTCGTGCCAGGCCTCACCGACCGACATCGTTACCTCTCCTCAGAGCAGCACTCCGTGAAGAATGGGCTGCCATTCCCGAAGAAACCTTCCCACACATGACTGAACGTATGCTTGCGAGAGTGGAAGCTGTTGTAAAGGCTAAGGGTGAGCCGATACCATATTGAATTCCAGCATTACCGATGGAGGGCGCCACGAACTTGTAAGTCATTTTCAGCCAGGTGTCCGGATACTGTTGATCACATAGTGTATGTACTCGCTGCAGCTTCACTCTAGCGAATGCCTCATCTATAGTTTGTTTCCTTGAGTGTACCTTCGACATCATGTCGACCCATCCCTCTGTATAAATAACTAAATCTGTATTTTTTTCCACAAGCGGTCTACAATGAGCGCTCTCTCTCTCTCTCTCTCTCTCTCTCTCTCTCTCTCTCTCTCTCTCACACACACACACACACACACACACACACACACACACACACACACATAACCAACCTTTAGTGCAGTTCTCTATTAATTCAGAGGCACCTGGTGCTCTTATTCTAAGAATGCATCCAAGACTTCTCGCCAGACATTTTGACGTAGTACTTACGTCACTGTGTCACTAATTTAGGCAAATGTGCCAAATGTACATGGACACTGACGTTCACCTGCGCACAGACATTTTTGGTTGGTTCCAAAATGTATGTCTGGGCACATACCCTCTGGATTCTGCCTTCTATTTAACCGTGCCTGGGCTTTTCTGGGACGCAGTGCTTAGGAAGAAATGTGCCGACTTTGAACTTGTGACCGATATTGACAGCTCCTATTCTTCGAACGCGGGATTCGCTGTGGCCTTTGCCAGTGTGTGCACAGGTGAGCCAAGGAGTGAGGGGGAGTACAGGCCATCTGATGATTTACGTTACTATCTTTACCTGGATGTGAACTACCTCTATAGGCAAGGCATGCAACAAAGCCTGCCATTTGGAGGTTCCGCTGGATTTCCAAAGGAGAAAGCGACAGACTGAGGAAGAAGATCAAACATGTGGCTGCGGATGCAGATGATGCATATGTTCTGGATGTAGAGCTGGAATGTTCAACCCTCCTGCACGATGAGCACCGTGACTTGCCTTTATGTCTGGAGCGTCTAACCCTGCGATATGGTCCTGTCCTGAAGCTGTTGACAACTTTGGGGAAAAAAACAAATTTATATAGTTCACCACAGAAACTACCAGCAATGTCTTAGGTTGGAAATGAAAATTGTTAGTATCACCCACCGAATCTCCTTCAAGCAGGATCCCTGGTGGAAGGAGTTCATTGATTTGAGTAGCGAACAGAGGGCTCTCGTGACGTGTGATTGCCAAGAGCACTTTTACAAATTAATGAATAAATCAGTTTGCGAAAAAACCATAGCGAATGTTAGTACCGCAAACGGCGTTTTGGCGCGACATGTTACACCAAGTTTCAAACGGGTCACCATATTCAGTGAAGTACTAGTTGCTGTGGAGATGAATAAGATTAAAGTGCAGGTCGCGAAACCTTTCTATATCTCCAAACTTAACATATACAGTTTTTACTACAAGTTCGAAAAGCTAGACTGTGATGACGCCAAGTGACTTTGTGTGCGTACGATACTTTCATCTACTGGGTGAAAGGCTGAGATCCATGTGAAGTAATTTGGTACAGTCACAAAGAATTCGACACGTATGATTATTCGGCTGATAGTCCTTTTGGGATATCACCTCAAAACACATGCTCTGATAAAGTACGAGGCAAATAGTTTCACAAATTGTGGCGTGTATGTACACCCACTGTAAAGGTACAAATGCCACCTAGAGGCTCGCTGAAGGTGTGCATCGTGCGGTCTCAAAGGCTCTAATGATTGATGATTACAAGAGGTGCCTTCACGAAGGCGTTGCCACAGTTCGTGTGCTTGTAAAAAAAAATTGTGTGTGTGTGTGTGTGTGTGTGTGTGTGTGTGCGCGCGCGCGCGCGCGCGCGAGTGGGTGTGCGTGCGTTCTTTTTTCTTCACTTTCTGCTGCTAAGTTCTGCTTCCCATCTATATAAAACAGAAATCATTGATTAGATACTTGATATACTGAAATAATTGATTAAGAAATGTAAATAGAATGATCAGAGAGAAAACCGGTGTGAAATATCGAAAGAAATCTATTAGAAGGCAAATATAAATGTTGCATGAAAGCATATATAGAAACAAAAATGGGAGACGTAGAATTTAAGTTCTTGTTTCAGATAGTCATAAGAAGGAGAAAACACATTTGTAAGTAAAACTATTGCAAATTAGAAAAAACAGCTGTGTAAACACATCAAAAAATTGTAAAAAAACAGCATACCAAATTATAGGCTTAAATAGTGTTGTATAAAAAACAGTGTCTGATATGTCATCAGAAAATATTGCAAATAAAAGAACAAATCGTTAACAAAAAATTCCCAATAAACCATAATCTATTTTCCTATCACTGTTATTATTCCCACAGTAAGCCCTTATGGTATTATTGTTTATAACAGACCTGAACCTTTTCTCATAATGCACAGACACTGAATTAAGAAGCCTATGCAGTTGAGCTAGTTATACAGGATAATAAGGGGGAGAAAGAAGGGCTGCTCTATCCTCATTGGTCCTCTTAGGTTTCCTGCCATTCTTGTCATGTGACCGAACTGACTCGTCTTAATGTAATTTGTTATCAACAATTGGATACAGCTTACAAACTCTCCCTGTGATCCAGTGTTTCTCCACTTACAAAATAGAAAATTTGAGAAAATACATAAAATTGAGAAAAACGTTGAAAAATATGTAAAAATCAGTGTAGTTGCTTATCAACTTGCGTGTTGTTTTGTTGGCGCCACGTAATTTGTTACAACAAATAGATATGTCCCTTCCCTATGGTGCCCAGCTGCATAGCAACCCCTGCCACTCAAGCGTCCCGGCCATAAAAGATGTGGAGGGTGTTGTTAATGCCAATTGGTCCACAGGGGTGGGGAGGGGAGGGGAGGGAGGGGAAGACGGGATTACCATCATTTTTATGACACATTACGACTATAGCGCTATGTCATGACGTTGAATATAAGTCGCACTGCTGCCTGTGTGATGCCCCTGTGTAATCTTGATCAATTCCCGGTGGTTTTCCAGGGGAGAGGAAGTGGGGACCCAACAAGCCCAAGTGGGTAACCTGACACCAGATGTGTGACATGATACTCTCTTATCTCACCTAAGGTATGGGCACTACTCTCACTGCTATCATAGCGCACAGCACTGTATCGTGCTCCCTGCCGCCGTTGGATAAGCAGCTGCCAGCAGCAAGTAGTATACTCCTAGCTTACTTATTTGTTACATAGTTTAATTCTTAATTTCTTTGCGTGTTTTTGGGTACTTGCATTGTTTAATTCATAAATTTCGGGCGCATTGTAGTATTTGAGAGTTGTAGCATCGCGCTTTAGTGTTTACTTCGTAGATTCTTACTTAAATTGCATGTGAGTTTCGTATAGGAGGTGTAATTTCGAGTTTTAGTTACTGTAATCGTAAATTCAGGCAGATTGTAGCGCAGTCGTTAGGCATTTGTACAGGTTAGTTCATACATTCTTTGCGTGTTTCCCTTGCGTTATCTAGGCACGGACTCGTGTTTCAGTAACTGTTGTTCAACATCGATTAGAATGGGCAGGGACTGTTATTGCTGTGTTCGGATGAGGGCTGAGTTGGCATCCTTTCGCTCACAGCCGCAAGCGGCGCTGACTTCGGTCGCGCAGCTTGTGGCTGTTGCCAATGGGCACCACTGTGGGGAGCCGGACTTGGGTATCACGGGGATGTCAACCCCGTCCCATCTGTCCCCAGATCGGTCTGTCGCTGTGGTTGCCCCGGTTGCTGCCCGCAGTGGGGCTGAGCCCTCGCCTGTGGTCGATTGGGAGGTCGTTCCAAGGCGTAGCAGGCAGCGAAAGACGTCCCCGGAGGCTGATCAGAAAGCCTCCCCGGTGCGTCTGACAAACAGGTTTCAGGTACTGTCTCTGGCTGAGTCAGATGCAGCTGCCTGCTCTGTTTCAGAGGATGATTCTCAGCCTTCGAGGTCCGGGCAATCGCAGAGGGTGGGCTTATTGGTAGTTCGGAGCTCCAATGTTCGGCGCATAATGGGACCCCTTAGGGATATGGCGGCTAAGGAGGGGAAGAAATACAGTGTGCACTCCGTGTGCATTCCGGGTGGAGTGATTCCTGATGTGGAAAGCGTCGTTTCGGATGCCATGATGAGCACAGGGTGCAGCCAGCTGCAGGTGGTGGCACATGTCGGCACTAATGACGTGTGTCGCTTTGGATCTGAGGAAATTCTCTCTGGATTCCAGCGGCTATCTGATTTGGTGAAGGCTGTCAGTCTTGCTTACGAGATGAAGGCAGAGCTTACCATCTGCAGCATCGTTGACAGAACCGACTGCGGACCTTTGGTGCAGAGCCGGGTGGAGGGTCTGAATCAGAGGCTCAGACGGTTTTGCGACCGTGTTAGCTGCAGATCCCTTGACTTGCGCCATAGGGTGGTGGGGTTTCGGGTTCCGCTGAATAGGTCGGGAGTTCACTACACTCAGCTGGCGGCTACACGGGTAGCGGAGGCTGTGTGGCGTGGACTGGGCGGTTTTTTAGGTTAGAAGGCCTCGGGAAAGTACGGGGTGGGCTGCAATCTCAAAGGGTGCATGGCAAATACAGGACGTGCTTGGATCAAGGAACAGTCGGAATTGTAGTTGTAAATTGTTGTAGTTGTGCTGGGAAAGTCCCTGAGCTTCAAGCGCTAATAGAAAGCACAGAAGCTGAAATTGTTATAGGCACAGAAAGCTGGCTAAAGCCTGAAATAAGTTCTGCAGAAATTTTTACGAAGTCTCAGGCGGTGTTCAGGGAAGATAGATTAGGCAGAATTGGTGGTGGAGTGTTTGTGTCTGTCAGTAGTGGTTTATCTTGTAGTGAAGTCGAAGTAGATACTCCGTGCGAATTGGTATGGGTGGAGGTTATACTTAACAGCCGAACTATGTTAATAATTGGCTCCTTCTACCGACCCCCAGACTCCGATGATATAGTTGCTGATCAGTTTAGAGAAAATTTGAGTCTCGTAACAAATAAATACCCCACTCATACGGTTATAGTTGGTGGGAACTTCAACCTTCCCTCGATATGTTGGCAAAAATACTTGTTCAAAACCGGTGGTAGGCAGAAAACATCCTCTGAGATTGTCCTAAATGCTTTCTCCGAAAATTATTTCGAGCAGTTAGTCCACGAACCCACGCGAATTGTAAGTGGTTGCAAAAATACACTTGACCTCTTAGCCACAAACAATCCAGAGCTACTAGAGAGCATCATGACTGATACAGGCATTAGTGATCACAAGGTCGTTGTAGCTAGGCTCAATACCGTTTCTTCCAAATCCACCAGAAACGAACGCAAAATAATTTTATTTAAAAAAAAAAAACGGATAAAGTGTCACTAGAAGCCTTCCTAAGAGACAATCTCCATTCCTTCCGAACTGACTATGCAAATATAGACGAGATGTGGCTCAAATTCAAAGATATAGTAGCAACAGCAATTGAGAGATTCATACCTCATAAATTGGTAAGAGATGGAACTGATCCCCCATGGTACGCAAAACAAGTCCGAACGCTGTTGCAGAGGCAACGGAAAAAGCATGCGAAGTTCAGAAGAACGCGAAATCCCGAAGATTGGCTGAAATTGAAAGAGGCCCGAAATTTGGCACGGACTTCAATGTGAGATGCCTTTAATAGGTTCCACAACGAAACATTGTCTCGAAATTTGGTAGAAAATCCGAAGAAATTCTGGTCATACGTAAAGTACACAAGCGGCAAGCGGCAAGATGCAGTCAATACCTCCGCTGCGCAGTGCCGATGGTACTGTTACCGACGACTGTGCCGCTAAAGCGGAGTTATTGAACGCAGTTTTCCGAAATTCCTTCACCAGGGGAGACGAATAGAATATTCCAGAATTTGAAACACGAACAGCTGCTAGCATGAGTTTCTTAGAAGTAGATACCTTAGGGGTTGCGAAGCAACTCAAATCGCTTGATACAGGCAAGTCTTCAGGTCCAGATTGTATACCGATTAGGTTTCTTTCAGATTACGCTGATACAATAACTCCCTACTTAGTAATCATATACAACCGCACGCTCACTGATAGATCTGTACCTACAGATTGGAAAATTGCGCATTATTAATCACCTCGAAGGGAACGATCTATTGATACATAATCAACATGGTTTCAGAAAACATCGTTCTTGTGCAACGCAGGTAGCTCTTTATTCGCGTGAAGTAATGGCTGCTATCGACAGGGGACTCAAGTTGATTCCGTATTTCTAGATTTCCGGAAAGCTTTTGACACCGTTCCTCACAAGCGACTTCTAATCAAGCTGCGGGCCTATGGGGTATCGTCTCAGTTGTGCG
The DNA here is from genome assembly GCF_021461385.2 of Schistocerca piceifrons. Taxonomy (NCBI): domain Eukaryota; kingdom Metazoa; phylum Arthropoda; class Insecta; order Orthoptera; family Acrididae; genus Schistocerca; species Schistocerca piceifrons. The sequence continues at coordinate 1,107,825,528 of NC_060139.1, forward strand.
ACTGGATTCGTGATTTCCTGTCAGGAAGGTCGCAGTTCGTAGTAATAGACGGCAAATCATCGAGTAAAACTGAAGTGATATCAGGTGTTCCCCAGGGAAGCGTCCTGGGATCTCTGCTGTTCCTGATCTATATAAATGACCTGGGTGACAATTTGAGCAGTTCTCTTAGGTTGTTCGCAGATGATGCTGTAATTTACCGTCTAGTAAGGTCATCCGAAGACCAGTATCAGTTGCAAAGCGATTTAAAAAAGATTGCTGTATGGTGTGGCAGGTGGCAGTTGACGCTAAATAACGAAAAGTGTGAGATGATCCACGTGAGTTCCAAAAGAAATCCGTTGGAATTCAATTACTCGATAAATAGTACAATTCTCAAGGCTGTCAATTCAACTAAGTACCTGGGTGTTAAAATTACGAACAACTTTAGTTGGAAAGACCACATAGATAATATTGTGGGGAAGGCGAGCCAAAGGTTGCGTTCCATTGGCAGGACACTTAGAAGATGCAACAAGTCCACTAAAGAGGCAGCTTACACTACACTCGTTCGTCCTCTGTTAGAATATTGCTGCGCGGTGTGGGATCCTTACCAGGTGGGATTGACGGAGGACATCGAAAGGGTGCAAAAAAGGGCAGCTCGTTTTGTATTATCACGTAATAGGGGAGAGAATGTGGCAGATATGATACGCGAGTTGGGATGGAAGTCATTAAAGCAAAGACGTTTTTCGTCGCGGTGAGATCTGTTTACGAAATTTCAGTCACCAACTTTCTCTTCCGAATGCGAAAATATTTTGTTGAGTCCAACCTACATAGGTAGGAATGATCATCAAAATAAAATAAGAGAAATCAGAGCTCGAACAGAAAGGTTTAGGTGTTCGTTTTTCCCGCGCACTGTTCGGGCGTGGAATGGTGGAGAGATAGTATGATTGTGATTCGATGAACCCTCTGCCAAGCACTTAAATGTGAATTGCAGGGTAGTGATGTAGATGTAGATGTATCGTCGTACATGCGGGTTGCCTATCCTCCTCGCCTTGGGCTCGTACCCGTCCTCTACTCTGCTGCCTCTAACTTCATACGAAAAATTGGTGCGGAGATGCATGCGAAAAGGCAGTCACTCAATGAACGACCTGTGTTGGGTTCCGTGCTCTCGTCGAATATTGTTCCATCACGCTGGGGCATTCATAATGGTGATAACAGATACTCGCTCTCTTTCGTTATGCACAGTCATGGAGTTATTTTAAAGTTCAAATGTCAAAGTATATTGTGAAATTAGCTGTCGTTAGATGTGTCATTGGTCAGAAAATGCTATCTTTCTGAAGAAATTAAGCAAATCATCAAGTCCCACGCCTATTCTAGTTCAAAGCTGCCATCACGATCAATAAGGTCTTCCGCTAAACGTATTTCGATTGATTACTTAATTGCTGAATCCCAGAAGGATTTAGTCAAGGCCAAGATTTCCATGGCAGAATAATCCGTGGAATGTCCTGTGGCGATGCAATGCTCGGCTGTGGCTAACTTACTGGACTGCTAAAGGTGAATGTGGCGATCATGTTTAACGCATCTTTCACGCACTGTGCGCGTTGTCTGACCAATGTAGACTTTGCACAGTGGCATCGTATTCTGTGGATTCCAGCTCTCCCCAATCCCAGACGGTCCTTGCCAAACCGAGAAGACCACAAGACTTTGTAGCTGGACGGAACATTACTTTGGCATAATGTTTTCTTAGGATTGCCCTAATTTCGACCAAATCTCACTGCAAGTTTAGGAGGAGCGCCCTGGACTTGAAGCACTCCCTCTCCTCCTGATATTGTGGGTGATCAAGTTTCTCTTCCTTGAAGCTATGGTCACCTGATGTGGAAAATATCCATTATCTTTGAACTCTGATTGTAGGTGTTCCAGCTCCTTTGCATGGCTGTCTTCATCAGATACAACGAATCAATGCACCAACATTCGAAGGAAGTTCATAATTTGTGATGGATAGATGCCTGCAAATACAGGTCTGTATATATGGACTTATGGTAAACGGAATGTTCCAATGGTCAATTCACTTTCTGGCCTCTAGTTGCCACCACCCGTCACAAACTATGAGCGTCCTTCGAATTTTCGTGCACTGAGTATATGTTGTGTCTGATGGAAACAGCCTCGCAAAGGAGATCGAACACCTACAATCAGGGTTCAAAGGTAATGGATACTCTTCACATCAGATCAGAGCAGCTTTAAGGAAAAAGGAACGTGACCACCATAATATCAAGAGGAGAAGGAGTGATTCGAGTCCAGGGAGTCTCTCCCGTATATCGACAATATTTTGTCGCATTTGCGATTGCGGAGAGCTGTAATCTACGGAATGCATTGCCAATGCGGCAAAGTCTACAGTGTTCAGACTACGTGCACATTGCGTGAAAGATGCGTTGAACGTGATCGCCACACTCGCCTTTAGCAGCCTAGTACACGAGTCCTGCATCTCCACAGGACAAATGGCTCAAATGGCTCTGAGCACTATGGGGCTTAACATCTGAGGTCATCAGCCCCTAGAAGTTAGAACTACTTAAATCTAACTAACCAAGGGACATCACAAACGTCCATGCCCGAGGCAGGATTCGAACCTGCGACCGAAGCAGTCGCGCGGTTCCAGACAAGCGCCTAGAACCGCTCGGCCACTACGGCCGGCTCCACAGGACATCCAGTGGATTATTCTGCCATGGAAATCTTGGCCTTGGCGAGATCCTTCTGGGATTCTGTTACTATGGAATCAGTGGAAATACGTCTAGCAGAATACTTGTTAATCGTGATGGGTGCTTTCTACGAGATACGGCGGGGGACCCGGCGATTTCTTTAATTTCTTCAGACCAGTGACATGTCTAGTGACGGTGATTTTAAATTCCGCGAGTGCGCATTCCGACATAGAGTGCTCATGTTGTAGCACCATTACACATGCGCCTGCGTGTCATTAGATGGAGCGGTATTCAAAGAGGGCACGAAACTCGACAGAGGTCGCTCATGCAGTGGCTGCCTTTACGCATGCGTCTTCACGGGGATATTTGGTAAAAAGTTAGCACTGGGAACTGGCATCTTCATGCTTCGCAATACAGCCAGAGTTGGAACAACACTGGTGATCCCCCTCTCCATATTAGGAGACTCGTACAATGACTATGGTCAACAAAGAATGAAAATTATCTACCCTCAAATCTGAATGAATATCTCCACTGGATACAGACACGTGCATCCAAACCCTCCAGATGAACAAGAATAAACGAAACAGTAATAAAAGTTGCAGTGCAGAACACTCACCTAAAAGCGGATGAATGGGTGTCTCATCCGAAATATAGTGGCGAGAAGTCAATGTTATGCGGCTGTTGTCCCGAAAATTCATTGAATACTCTTTAGACCGGGAAAATTTCAAAACTGAGAACTGGTTATCTGTTTATAATTATCTGGCAGATCAGACCCATTGTTTCACAGTATGCAACCATTCCCATTCTGCCATGAAAGGGAATGGTAGGACTTATGTAATTTTATTGTCATTTGTATGCCTGTAATGGTAAGTCTGCGGCAAGTATATGTCACCTACTGTGTTTCGTAACCGTCAAGGGCCAGTCCACGAAAGCACTTGTGTTTTGGAATCGGCGGTTGTTTTGTTTTATCCATGCTGTATGGGAGTAGACTGTGAGAAGTTCTTTAGCAATGGTAATGGAGACATCACGCATAGTGCATTGTCTTATTCTGTGGCAGTTTATAAGTCTGAAGATCTTGTTGATGCTCAACATGTATCACCCAGTAGTTTGTGTGCTATCAAGTCTGATTTACATAAATAGTCGAAAGGTTAATACCGTTGCTGTAGTGACACTAACGACACCGACATAATAAGCCTACAGGCTAGAAAAAGAAGTACAACTTTTCGTGGATTTACTACAATACAAGGTTGCTGTAAATGTTCATTCACTTAATAAGCTCTATACTGTTCAAAGTATTACATGTACAAATATGGTTGATACATGAATACAGCCATGAACTCACCAACTTTGCATTTTGCACTCTACAAATGTTTTGTGAGTGCTGTTCTGTTCACAAGAGACACGTCCAAGTGGTAGTCAAGTTTGTTCCATGCTTTATATAGCAACATCACCACAGCAGCATTGATGGGTTCTCTGGGCTGTTCATGTGTTCTTGGTGTTCTTGGCAGGTGGAGTACGATCCTTGATGTATCCCAGAGGAAAAGGTCACAAGGTGTGCCAGTGTGGCAAAGTCTGTTGATCAGACTACGTGCACGTAGCGTGAAAGATGCGTTGAACATGATCGCCACACTCGCCTTTAGCAGCCCAGTACACGAGCCCTAATGACGCACAGGCGCATGTGTAATGGTACTATAACATGAGCACTCTATGTCGGAATGCGCACTCGCGGGATTTAAAATCACATGTCAAAATTAATAAATACAGGCAACATGGGTGAGGGGGGGGGGGATGAGGGGGGGAGCAAGGGAACAGAACCGTGTCAGCTTCGCTTCTGCAACCAAAACCAAGGGAACAGAACCACATCAGCTTCACATCTACACTCAATCCAGCGATGTGGAAAAATCATCATGTAGGAAGCGACAAACATCAATGCACGAGTGGCGTGGTGCCCTGTCTTATTCGAAGACGAAATTCTTGGAATCAGCACTCAGTTATAGAAACAACCACAACTGCTACACATCAAGGTTAGTAGTACTTGTCATAGTTTTCTCATAGATGAATAACAACTCAGACACCTTCATCTGTGCCTTCAGACAGAAAATTTTAACCTATGGTGAATCTCGTTCATGAACTACAATTTCATGAGGATTTTAAGTGTCCTGCGCACTCACAATGTGTCGATTAAGCTTGCCAGATGAATGAAAGATCACTTTATCACTAAATATCAAGTTGGAGGCAAAAATGTTCATTCTCAAGTAGTTGCTTCCTGCGTTGTGGCGCAAAATTGATGGCACCGGTTAATTGTACAATTTGAAATGTAATCGCCAACGCAAAATCTTCCACACAGTTTGTTGTGGTATTCCAAGTCCCTAACTTGCGCGGGCTGTTGATTTCTTTGGACTGCATGTAATACTTTCCCTCACACAGCCCACAGTGACATCTAGCATGGTTGGTCGAATGGTACTTTTCTTTTCACAGAGACAACCAGTGTCTTTAAATCGTTGATACCAACGCGCAAGCCTCTCTTCACATGATTGTTATTTTCCATAATTTCTTCTGAATGCACGCTGCGCTGTTGTAATAGATAACATCTCGCATATTCCAACACACAAAAACTCTTCTCCTGCTTTGTTGCCATTTTGTCAAGCCACTGCACTCAAAACGTCCACTGGTGGGCTCAATGCAAACTCGGTGAGTTTATGGTCCAATTCAAGCATCAGTCATACTTATTTATGTAATACTTTGGAAAATATAGAACTTTAAAATAAATTAATCATTTATAGTAGCCCTGTATTTTAACTACTAAAATGCAAGACACTGTAAGCGCTGAAGGTGTGACAGTGTCACCACTTGTGGTGCGATTGCTGTCATTTTGGCTTCACAGATCAGCTCCTTGATTTGCGCAGGTAGAAGCAAATTTTCATTTTGCAGGAATAACCATCGATTCTGTAAAGTTTGCTCCATTGGTCAGTCAGCTCGACCACCACTATGCGGCCAAAGTTGAAGGCATAATCAGAGCATCTCCTGCACGAGATTTGCACGATAAAGTGAAGTCACATTGCATCGTACTTCCTAATGAGACAATCTCTACTATTTCGTATTTATTCGCAAATCCCAGACCGTCGACTCTCAATAAATTTGTCCTTCTTGGATGGCGAAACGTAATGTATGATTGCAGATTGTATCACAAGGATTTGTGCTTGGATAGCCGAAGTAGTTAAGGCGACCGCTCACCTCAAGTGAGAAATCCAGGTTCAAGCCCCTGTGTGGCACAAATTTTCATTGCCATCGTTGTAACTCTTTGAACAAAATTGGTCCATATGACCTTTTTACTCATGGACTTTTGTTAAAATAAACTTATGCTTACCTTTTAACAGCTCAGAGGTAGCGAAGCACATCAGTGAAGACAGTTATGGACTCGTATTTGGAATTAACACATTCTTTGCCCTCATTCTACAATCCGTACTCACTGCTGTTGTTGTTGGGAATGGAGGCCTTGAACTGAATGCAAAAGACCAGGTAAGTTATTTGCTATTTACAAAATATATAATTTTGAGAATTAAAATGTATATTGCACTATATAGCAGTAGAATGATTAGTCATACGGACAAATGTTAGGTAGTTTGGTACTGTATGTTGTCAGCCATACAGAGAGATTGGGAGAGGGCGGAGGGAGGGGGAAGGGGCAGAGGGAGAGAGTGAGAGGGGCATGAGGGTGGGACGGGTGGGGGATGGGAGAGAGTCAAGGAAGCATCATGGCAAAAATAACTGATCTATACAACAAAAACCCAACTAGTGTTGCATAAACATTTTATTGAAAAATTGTTCTGTACTCCTCTTTTTATCCATCATTTGGCATTATCTGTTTGATTGCATGACAGTTGATTCTTCTTACAGCAAAGCTCTGTTACCACGTGGATTGCTGTACTTTCTGTGATTTAATATTCATCCCCCCCACTTCAGCTATTCATCCCATCACTGCCATTAACATCAAATTATCATCATGATTAAGACAGAAGATTCTAGTTCTTACATGATAGTAATCTCGTTCTTTGGCGTATTTTATGTGATTTTTGTCTTTTTTGGCATACAGCATGTCATCAGCAACATTATAAGCGGCTCTTATTAAGAAATATGAAAATTTGAACTTACATGCTGTAGTCAGTGCTATACTATTATTGCTTTAGTGTTATTATACCATTTTGGTGGGTACTAGATTGTAACATATGTATAAATAAAACGTGGGAAGATTGTGATAGTTTGTAAGTTTATAGAAGGCATGCTATCAGCTGTAAAAATGAACTGGGGTTAAATTCTATTGATGCATGGTTTCAAAATCGATCACCAGCAATTGACACTGATTCACCACCAACAGAGAGTCCTTCTCAACTGCCCCCAGGGGCTCGGCATTCATTTGCTAGATACGGGTTTGGCGACCCTAGGGTTCCTGAGGTGGGAGCTGGTAAGCGCTGCTGCCAGTCCCCTGTCACCATAAGCTCTGGGCTTGCTTCAGCGACCACCATGGTGGCGGTGGAATGTTGTGTGTTACAGTGAATGAGGATCTTGGCTTGACTACCTGGATCGCAAGGATGGAATAAACCTCTATAAAAAACCTCAATCTCAAAGTGTACTGCGCGCTGATGAGATGCATGGTTTTTGAGGTGGAACAGTTGTTAGGGGGCAACCTCGCCACACCTCATTTGTATAATGCATGTTACTCAGGCTCTGTCTGAGTGGACCCTTATTTCCCTAGCTGCTCGTGGAACCGAGATGGAACCCTTGAAATATTCTTCTTCTCCTCCCAGTGGGAAGGGTGTAACACCTGGGAGTTCTCACACCCATTCATGAAAAAGAATGAAGGGGGATAGTCCTGATAAGCAGCTTCTTGTCAGTAATGGGGCTCAAGGAGTCATGAATCACGTTGTCTTTGTAGTGATCAAGAGGAAGAAGGGGACGTTTGAAAAAGTGCCCCCTTCTGTATCCATAAAGGCTTAGAAGGGCTGGCTGATACCCTAAAGTCTATTAAGTGGTTGCACAATGGGTCCTTGGTTGTTGAGACTGACTGGGCAAAGCCGGTGGTACCTGTACTCCTTAACAAGTCATAGAAATTGGGTGAGTACGACATCATTGTTGAGTTACATTACTCCCTTATCTTCAGCAAAGGTGTGGTAACCCACCGTGGTATTATGGATATCGACGTTGCTGAACTCAGACAAGAATGGGCACCACAGGGGATCATAGATGTCAAACAAAGGACATGCAAGAACAATGGAGTGACTGAGAAAACTACCACTTTAATTGTGACATTCAATTATCCAATGCTACCTGAACACATTATGACAGGTTTCCTCTGACTTAGGGTTCGGCGCCGTGTACCTAACCTTATGTGACGCTTCAAATACCAGCGTTTTGGCCATACAACACTGCGTCGTAGATGTGAAACGACTTGTGGGAAGTGTGGAAAGGCAGCCCGTGAAACTGGGATGGACTGTCCATCTTCAGCAGTATGTATTAACTGCTCTGGAAGCCACCCAGTCTGGAGCCGAGCCTCCCCTGTTTTTGTAGAGGAACACAAAATTCAGGAAATCAAAGTGGCGAAACAGATCCCGTATGCAGAAGCCAAAAAGGACTATCAGGCGATGAAACCCCCTGTCTTTGCCACTTCTTATGCTTCGTAGGTGCAGAAACCTGTTACTAAGGTCGACGCTTCGACTCAGACGATGTCCAGTGTTCCATTATTCACCTCTAGCACCTATACTTGCACCTGTATGTGCCAAAGTAAAGTGAAAGACATAGCGATTCAAACAGCTACGATGGAAGGGACCAGTAATGCTTCCACAGTGCACAACCTGAAGGTACCCCAAAAGCAGAGTGTCCCTCAACGCCTAGTTTCTTTGAAGAAAACTGGCTCTCACCATCCCCTTTCCCCCTCATTCTTGCTGGAAACAGAGCAGGGAAAGGATCCCAACATTTGGGTCGAAAGCTGACCTGGGTGCCATCAGGTGTCATTCTGGCATGTCTGATTGATGATGAGGATATCATGGATTTTGATGCCTCATCACCAGACCCAGTCAGCCCCAAAATCTCGCCTCACTCTACAAGCGCCTCACCAGCTTGACACAAAGACAGGGGTAGATCAAGACTACATTGACGAAATGACTCCCATACTTCAATGGAATATAAATAGATACAGGACTCATCTGGCGGAACTGAGACTCCTTGTACAGGATAGAACCTTTTGCCTCTGCCTTCACGAGACTCATTTTAAATAGACTGACACACCTGTACTTGGAGGTTATCACCTTACTGGTGACTGGACAGAAGACGGGGTTGCAATGTTTGTAAAGGACACTTTTCACTCCTCACCTATTTCCTTAACAACAACACTACAAGTGGTTGCTGTTCGGATAGTGGCCCATGTTGACATCACAGTGTGTTCTGTGCGCTTATCACCCCATGAGCCTCTTAACAGTGGGGTCCTCACTCAACTTCTTGATGAACTACCCCAACCCTTTATCCTTTTGGGGGACTTCAGTGCACACAGTGCACTATGGGGCTCTAACACCACTTGCCCCAATGGTTGGGTACTCGAGGATATGCTACACACAACATTCTTATACTGTTGAACATGGTTCAAGCCACACATTTTAGGACTGCTACAGGTTCGTCTACAGCCATAGACCTCTCCTTCTGCTCGCCTGCTCTTGGGGACACTGCTCAGTGGGCAGTGGACAATGACCTTCATGGTAGTGACCATTTCCCAATCTGGATCCATTTGCCTCATGGAGCAGATCCTGAAAGAAAGCCACTGAGGTGGTTACTCAAGAAGGCTAGCTGTTTTAGAGCAATGTGATGGCGTCCAGGACTAGATGGATCACATTACAGCTGTGATCATGCTGCCGATGCATCCATCCCAAAGTCTGTGGAAGTGCCTAGGAGGTGACCTGTCCCTTGGTGGAACGATGAGTGTCGTTATGCAATCAGGCACAGGAGGGCAGCTATGCGCGGATTCAATCGATGCCCTACAGATGTAAATCTTACAAATTTTCGAGTAGCGCGCACAAACGCGAGGAGAATAATTCGGGAGAGTAAGCAGAGGTCTTGGCAAGAGTTCCTGCACTCCATCAATAAGTCCACATCCACAAGTAAAGTATGGGAAGCCATCATGAGAATCTCAAGGCACAACTCTTGACCGCCAATAGCAGCTGTACGAATACAGGAGTCTCTTGTAACATCGATGAGGGATATAGCTCAGACAATGGCTGAATCATATAATTCCATTACAGCTTATTCCAGCCAGAATCCCACCTTCCATCGAAATCGGGAGGTCCAGGAGAAGGCTGATCTTGTTTTCCGTTCCAATAACATGGAAGAATACAACCAGCCTTTTTCTCCGTGGGAGCTGGAGTCTGCATTGTCAGTTGCTTGTGATACGACCCCTGGAAACGACCTGATAACAGTTGGATCGACGGTCAAAGGAAGTCCTCCTTAAGCTCTTCAATAAAATTTGGATAATTGACGACTTTCCCAACTCGTGGAAGGAATCTATTTTAATCCCAATTTTGAAACCAGGAAAGGATCGGACAGACCCTGGTAGTTATCGTAGTATTTGCCTGACAAGCTGCGTGGAAAAGACACTGCAGCATATGGTCAATCAACGCCTCGTGTGGGTTCTTGCAACCAGGTCCCTACTCAAGTCACTCCTAGTGTGAGTTCAGGAGGTATCGCTCTACTCTCGATAACCTGATCCTGCTTGAAGCTGCAATTCAGTGAGCTAACCTTCATAATCAACACCTTATCGGTGGTTTCTTTGATTTGGAAAAGGCCTACGATACTACCTGCAGGCATAATATTTTGTCGCAGTGGGGATTCCGCGGACGTGTTCCGACCTTCATATGGTCCTTTCTCTTGGACAGATGTTTTAGATACAGGGTTGGGAATGCCCTGTCTGACCGTTTTAAGCAGGAGAATGGTGTCCCTCATGGGAGTGTTATAAGTGTCACGGCCTTCTCATTGCAATCAACAGTATTACAACCACAGTGGGACGTTCAGTACTATGTTCCTTGTTTGTGGACGACTTCTCCATCTTCTGTGCATCCTCCAGCCTCACCACAGATACTCGGCAATTGCAACTGACGATCAGGGGGTTGGAGGAATGGTCTTGCACCACAGGTTTGAGATTCTCATTAGAGAAAACAGCTTGTGTTGGTTTTAATCGTTTCCGCTATCTCTTTAATTTGCCCGTTTTAAAACTGGGGGACACCGTTCTCACTTTTAAGGAAAAGGTTAAGTATCTGGACCTTATCTTTGACGGAAAGTTAACATGGTTCCCACACTTTAAAGAACTGAAACTGAGATGTCTTCAGGCCTTAAACATGCTTAAATGTGTCAGTCATTGGTCTTGGGGAGCCGACAGAGTGCGTCTGCCCCAACTTTATAGGGCCTTTGTGTGATCACAGCTTGAATACGGATGCCAGATTTATGGGTCAGCAAGGCCTTGTGATGTAACAAAATAAAAGTGATGTTGTTATTCAATGGAAAAGTTGGAAATTGAGATTTCGTTTACTGTTTTATCAATCACAATTGGCGTAGGAATTATGGATTGACCATTGTCATAAACTATTGCATTATGAAATGTGAATAGTCTTTACTTGCAGTTTCGCGTTGCTTGAAGCAGTCACAGCTAGCGTGCTATTGATTAATAAATTGCATTATCGTCTTTCTAATTACTTCATGATCGTAGATACGATCATACCCGGTCGTGAAGTTATTGTTATGACAAAACATTTTTATAAGGGACCAGAAAGTTCTTAAGGGCGCAAAAACAGCTGTAACATCACACAAAAGGGAAATTCAATATTAAAGCCGATGCAAGAAGGCGATAAAGTAGTTTCCTTTTTGTCAATGTAACACGCACATTGGACTGCTGATCTTGGCGTCTGTAATCTTAGCAAAATGCGTAATTAAAATGAAAATAATACTGAAGAGATGATAGGAATGAGCACTGCTAAATGATTCAGTATTCCCAGAACTAATATTTATTATAACTAAAACATATATCGTACCTTAAGCTTAGTACTACAATGTCCGTTTCATGTCCATTGAGCGCTCTTTTATATAGCCATTGTCCTCTTGAGTCGCTCGTGCGTGGTCACGATAAGTTATAACAGTTCTTCCTCTTACACTTCACTCAAAGTTAGACGGAACACGTTTTTATTCATTTAGTAAAAATTACTTCAGACCGCTACAAATCTGCGTCCGTCTTAAGAAAAACAGTACAAGTCTTAGCGCTCAGGCTTCATTTGTTCTCCAGCGAAAAAAATAGGGAAGGATCGCATATCTATCCGTATTCTTCTGTTTATATTGCCGCCCAAATACGACGAATTACTTTATGTAGGAGATTCCACGGTCGCTATGCGACGCCTTATTATACATTAATCAATCTTTATAAACAAGTATTTGCCTTCTGGCTGAAAGTATTAACTATTTGCTGTTTTAATGAAGCCAAAAATAGCGAATATCACACCGCCTCCCACGAGGAGAGAGGGAATGCCGAAGGATTACCTCGATATTCGTGAGATATTCGTGAGTTTTGGTATGACACTTACATAATGTTACTGGCGTACTAAGTACATAAATTGAAATTACATTTATAAACATATATCAGATATTTATCATTTTTCAAAATAAAGTTTTTCACACTTTGTTCACCAGTCACTTAATACCAAGATTCACATTTACGTGCATATTTATGTTTGGTCCATATTTGCTTATAACAATAAGTGAACGTTCATTTCTCACTTCAGGGGATAGAATTCAGAAATTACATTCTCTTGAGCTTGACAACTAATACCTGAGTACAGTGAGTGTTTATTTTCACTAAACTGGAGTGGACAATGTTCGAGCATCTGTTGACTGATTGTGGTTCAGTTACAGTTTAACAACGTAGGACTACACTTGGTGATGCTTTCACTTTCTGTGCTAGCTGTCTGCGGCGTTCATCGTGCAGTACATCTGTCCTTTCCACTGTGGTGCCAGGAGTTCAAGTGGCTTCCCGGGTTTTTAATTTACAATATGAAACAGAAGAAGTGGAAAATTATTAGTATAACTTACAACCTATTGGATACATTGGTTAAGGATCGGGACCAGAGTCTTCCTATAGTTCACATTCATTTTGTTTTGTCCATCAAGGGACAGGATTCTAATTCATTTTAGCAGTGTTCAGGAGTGCCGGTATTATTGGCTTTAAGGTCTGAGTAATCTGACAATCTACTTCTCACTCATCTTAACTTCAACTCAAGAAAATTGCTTAATTTACGTATGAAAATGTAGTCACACAAGTGTGCAAATGTCTTTCCTCCAGTATGTACGATTGAAGTCATGTCGCTTAGCGGTTTAAAGTTTGGATTGTTTCGTCACCCACACGTGCGCCCCTCACAGCGGCTGCACAGTGTTGCGTGAGCTCCAGTACTCAGTATCCGTTCGCGCTCAGGCTGTGACTGAGCTGCAGGTCGTCGATCGCTCTTTCTTCTTCTCTTTTTTTTTTTTTTTCCCCCTTGTGAACTTTGTATCACGCGAGTGCATCGATACACACACATCGCGCACGTTTTCCATCGGAGGAGCCGGACACTCAAGCTGCCTCCATACTTCCCTGTCAACTGCCTCCCGTGGGGCTCACAGGTAAGTGACGACGAATATTTTAGCTGTCGCTGCACTTAGAACAACACTAAACTTTGCGTTACACCTATTGTCGTAGTCTTGACTTATTTTTACACTTGCAGGATAACACTACCACTATACCACTAATACACACTGAACAGTTACTATGCACGTCGCACTTTAGTGTGCATCTTCACACAGCATTCTTGCTCAGTTCCTTCGTCGATAGCATTCATTTACAAAACAATCAAATTTGCAGGTTTCCTCCATTGGTACAAAAAGATTTATATTCTACTATTTACAAAAGATCACTTACGAGCTAATATTTACAATTAATGGTCACTCTGGTTGAGTACTGTCGTGGAAATGAATTCTTGCGTACTGGAAATTTTCTTGTGTGAACTGTTAATGATAAGTATTGTGTTGAACAGCGCACTGACTACATGGTAACGGCTACTACATGTAGACTTTAAGTATTAAATATTAAGTATGGAAAAATTGTCTAGAGTGATGGACATGAAATGATACTTCTTCAACAAGCTGAAGCAGGAAATTAAGGTTTCAGAAAGAATTTCAATTCAACTTTAAGTTAGTATACAAAAAAAGTGCTTGCGAGGTGATTGCCCGGAGCTATATAAATATGTAAAGGTGAGAAATGGAGGAGGAAAGACATTTGCACACTTGTGTGACTACATTTTCATACGTAAATTAAGCAATTTTCTTGGGTTGACGTTAAGATGAATGAGAAGTAGATTGTCAGATTACTCAGACCTTAAAGCCATTAATACCGGCACTCCTGAACACTGCTAAAATGAATTAAATCCTGCCTCTGGATGGACAAAGAAAATGAATGTGCACTATAGGAAGACTGAACTCCAGACCAGTCCCGATCCTTAATCAATGTATCCAATAGATTGTAAGTTATACTAATAATTTTCCACTTCTTCTGTTTCATATTGTAAATTAAAAACCCGGGAAGCCACTTGAACTCCTGGCACCACAGTGGAAAGGACAGATGTACTGCACGATGAACGCCGCAGACAGCTAGCACAGAAAGTGAAAGCATCACCAAGTGTAGTCCTACGTTGTTAAACTGTAACTGAACCACAATCAGTCAACAGATGCTCGAACATTGTCCACTCCAGTTTAGTGAAAATAAACACTCACTGTACTCAGGTATTAGTTGTCAAGCTCAAGAGAATGTAATTTCTGAATTCTATCCCCTGAAGTGAGAAATGAACGTTCACTTATTGTTATAAGCAAATATGGACCAAACATAAATATGCACGTAAATGTGAATCTTGGTATTAAGTGACTGGTGAACAAAGTGTGAAAAACTTTATTTTGAAAAATGATAAATATCTGATATATGTTTATAAATGTAATTTCAATTTATGTACTTAGTACGCCAGTAACATTATGTAAGTGTCATACCAAAACTCACGAATATCTCATGAGGACGTGAGGATCGAGGTAATCCTTCGGCATTCCCTCTCTCCTCGTGGGAGGCGGTGTGATATTCGCTATTTTTGGCTTCATTAAAACAGCAAATAGTTAATACTTTCAGCCAGAAGGCAAATACTTGTTTATAAAGATTGATTAATGTATAATAAGGCGTCTCATCATAATTAACAGAGTTTCTTTGCTTCCCAAAAAAGAATAGCCTTCAGTACCAGCTCCGAAAGAAGTTTCTCGAAAACTGGAAGAGTAAGTGGTGCATATCTCTTGTGGGAAAACAGAGGCTGAAGCTAGATGTCCATTGAACTGGAATATTTCTTTCGCCACGTAACGTATCACATACTCTTTTGCCTCTCATGGTGGATTACGCATTGCTCCTCCATATTGAGTTCTCCCTCTTTTATGACACTCGTGCAAATCTGTTCAAGTTATGTTCACTCATTCCCTAATTTTTGTAACTTCGCGCTCTAAAGCTGTCAGGTGATTTTCGAAGATGGGTCAATATTCATTTCTGTAGCCGATTCTGCACAAATCCAGACGGATCATAATTTTATGAAAGAACGAGAGCCATAAATTTAAAGAACGAGACGTATGAATTAACCATTCATCCTTTAAAATCGTTACTAAGCCATTGGTTTGTAGGATGGTGTTTTCATTACACAGTTTTACCCAGTTACTCGTATTATTGATGCACTTCCCTATATTTGAAACACTATTGACACTCCTTGACAAGCAGTTACATCGAGTAGACACTAAATAAACTTGACAGTCCTTTTTCTACAATGCCGTCGAGGTCTGCTGCTGTGTATTGAGTTGCTGAAAGAAAGCTGCAAAGCCCCTGAATATTAGCGCACATCTGTTGATCCAAGCAGATGTAAGTATGAGAATCAACTGGTGGACATAACAGTGAATCTATGAGGCATTGGAAAACTTTTCCCAACATGACGAGACACTCATGACTGCTGCACCATTGTATGTTTGTGCTGTCAGTTTGAGTTGACAGTTATCCAAGTGCTAATTTGTCTGCTCTATAATACACATTGCCAAAGACTGAACAACATACTTTTCTGGTGCTGTGAAGTCCCAAAATCTTTCAATTATTCATTCATTAATGATGCATCTATATAATATAGCATCTGTATAACCCAAGATAAATAAGTGGTCTTGTCAGCTGTTACAGCCTAAAACTCCACATCCTTAATTTCATTTTAGCAGACTTGAAGCGTGTATTGGAGGAATCATTCTGGTTGGTTTTAGAGATGCATTTGAAAACTATTGCTTCATCTAAATGAGATCTTAAAACAGAGTCTAATTCTGGGCCAAAATTAATCAAGAACGAAAAACAAGATTTCGGAGATGATTCAGTCTCATTACGTCCACAGAAATGTATACAGTTAATAATTAGCTTTAGTATCAGTGGCAGCTCCTGTGTAAGAGCACAAGTGGCTGTGGACACCCTAACTTTCGACATCTTGTGGATTTATTGGTTATTTTTCTTTGAATGTTGTTAAATGTAGCAGATGCTGCAACCTGAAAGGTATAGGACTTAAATCTACAACGCAGCTGCTCCTCCAGACACCATGAAACTTGGCAACAAGGTCCCGAGCACACCTTCAGTTGTGCACGTTGTACGGAGCTTTTGCGCATGCGCACCTTGCGTGATGCAATTGCCTTAAGGGCCAAGTACATATGGATTTGATAAAATAAGGTGCACGGTTCACAGTGCTACTCAACTAGTTTACATCAGTGCCACTAGGTGGTAGCACACTGCAGCAGATTTTTATGCCTGTTCGGTCGGCATAAATCATAAGCACCTAAAGGACACCAGCGTCGATTGTGAGATTGTAGCATTTATACGTGCCTCTGAAATCTGATGATCTTATGGTGTGTCAGGTTTATCTCTGCCCACATTGTATGTATGAAAATTCACGAAAATCTGTATCACTTAAAAGTGGGATCAATGGCAATGTGCTTTAGGCCCTTATGGATCTCTGTGCCTCATTTATGCTCTAGTCAAATGACCATATTGAGAGACATCACTACTTGAACTTATTCATTTCCGCCAACGGCATTTTGTGTTTGGCGCTGGTTATTTACTGTGCGGGTATCGGCTTTCGTGTGCAATGTAAACATGAAGTATGCTGAATATATTTTAAATACTAACGCAAAAATAAAGCTGTGAGGACGGGTCGTGAGTTGTGCTTGTGTAGCTCAGTCGGTAGAACACCTGCCCGCGAAAGGCAAAGGTGCCGTGTTCGAGTCTCGGTCCGGCACACAGCATTAAACTGCCAGGAAATTTCATATCAGTGCATACTCCACTGCACAGTGAAA
This sequence comes from Schistocerca piceifrons, assembly GCF_021461385.2. Lineage (NCBI taxonomy): Eukaryota > Metazoa > Arthropoda > Insecta > Orthoptera > Acrididae > Schistocerca > Schistocerca piceifrons. Next base: position 1,107,842,642 of record NC_060139.1, read on the forward strand.
ATCTCGTTCTGATAACGGAAAAGTAAATTACAAGGAAGAGTTAACCGCAAAGAAACTAGGGCCTCCGAGAACAGATCCTTTGATTGAGAGGGTGACAAAATGAAATAAGCATGACTGCAAGCGAACATTTAACAAGGAAGTGTACAATTAACACAAGTTCCTGTGTGGGTGCAGCGTAAGAATATCTGATGTTCAGCGTTGTAGTAAATTCGTGAATTAATGCATCTGTTAGGTATCATGTACATTTATACGAAAAATGGGAAAGCACTAAAACTTCCACTTACAGAAAAATGCGAAGTTGAGACCCGTGGAAACTTACACATTATTTCGTTATTGATCTAAACAGTACTTCATTATGTACAGAATAACAATTCATTCTTTTGACAGATAAGCTACGCATATTATTATTATTATTGTTATTATTTTTGGCAGTGGCTATAGTTGTATAAACTTACTGATAAGCGTAACTGTTATACAGCAGTTGCTATTAATTTCAGATTCTCAGATTTATCTGAATCTAAAAATTTGTGAACACCCAGAATGTACACTCACGAGTCGCCGTTTTTTACTATATAGCTATTATCCCTAACTTTTTGATTGTCTGACTCTGTGGAACTCCTGTACCTGCTGTCTAGTTGGGTAGCAATAAAGGCGTTTTTCAAATCAGTACCACACAGCTGTTCAGGTTTGTTGTACAGTTCAGAGTTAAGTTCTCTATCAAACTAAAGACCTTTTTCTTTCAGCTGTCTGCGAAATTGTTAAAGTCAGTGTACTCAGCCTCATGAGTTCTGATTTTTTCTTCAGACTTGGGTAAACTGAAGGGTTCAGGGAGCAAAGATGTTATTTCACATATTCACTTGTTATTACTTGAGCCTCAAAATTCACTACAGCACACGCTAAAATAACGGAGGCAACGCACAGGAAATAGTTATTTCGCTCGCAGCTAGATGTAAACTGGTAAGGATGTTGGAGAATCCCGCCTTGTTCAAAGATCTGAGTTCCAGTTTGCTTTGGAGTGTTATGACCCTGCTTCTGGAGCTGGCTGGGTTGCCTCAGGTGAAATGTTTATACAATGTTTATACACTTGCCTCCATACCCCCTCCTCCAACCCAACCCCCTCTCAGACACCCATGTCCACGTTTGCAAGCAGAATGCAACCCCAAGTCACCGTCGGCGCATTTTCATACCACCTGGATGCTTTCGCCACTTGGAGAAGAATCGGAGCATTTCATGAGATAAATAGCACACTACGTCACTAGTGGGACAAGGTTTGTAGGAGGACACGCTGCATTGTTGCCAAATTTATTCAAGATGGCAGCGATGACGTCATCCAAGATGGCAGCATGTAGACTTGGCAACAGTGCATGACTTCATCCAAGATGGCGGCTTTAGGCGGGTAAATAGGTCAATTGTGCTATGTCCGCTAACCTAAGCCTCCAGAAGAAAAAATGGCGGGAAGTTTGAATTCCAACAGGATAATGCATGCAAAACCCTACTTATCTTTATTATTATTCATTATTATTGATTATCATTTATTAACATTCATTATCATTAATTATTATTTATTATCATTTATTATTATTTATTATTATTGACCTGCCACCACTAGGAAATTCCCTTAAAATTCAAATTCCAACACGATAATAGCTGCAAAACCGTACTTTTGTTTATTATTCATTATCATTTAGTATAATTCATTATCATTGTCATTTATTATCATTCATTATCATTTATTATCATTCATTATCATTTATTATTATTATTATTATTTGTTATTATAGGCCTACCTCCACTAGAGAACTGCGCCAAATTCCAACACGATAATGTCTCGAAAACTGTACTTCTATTTATTGTTATCATTTATTATTTATTCAAGATGTCCGATTTTGTCGGCGAGAAAGCCATTTTCCTTACATCCATAACAAAAATCAATCACAAGTTCAAATCCCAACACTATAATCGATCACACGTACGAACTTTCTCCATCACTTATCTTTTTTCACTGGTAGCCTATCAGAATCGCGCCAAATAATAAACTGCACTTATAGTAACGTAAGTCACATCCCTGAAGACTTTATTTCAAGCAGTACGGTCATCACTTGTTCTCCAACACAAGCAGCACACATCTTTGATATCACAGTGCAGTCGCCACTACGTCTGCACTCCAACTGAATTAGTTCAAATCCTCGCCAGCCCCTGGCCAGCGCGCGGAGACACTGCTGATGCCTGTCACGTGAGGCGGCCGGCCGCGGTCCCTTGTCCGCTCACCACATGTATTCGTCGCCTCCGCACGTTTCCTGCCCAAACTGTTTGCGTCGGAGCTGAATCACAAAACGGTCGGCCGATCCCTGCCACACTTTTGGCGCCAAAGTTGTTTTCCTGGGCACGTTCAAACCTATCGATGCCGACCACTCACCATCCACCACGTGTCCTTGTGCAAGCGGCCGGCCGGTGTGGCCGTGCGGTTAAAGGCGCTTCAGTCTGGAACCGCGTGATCGTTACGGTCGCAGGTTCGAATCCTGCCTCGGGCATGGATGTGTGTGATGTCCTTAGGTTAGTTAGGTTTAAGTAGTTCTAAGTTCTAGGGGACTGATGACCACAGATGTTAAGTCCCATAGTGCTCAGAGCCAGCCTTGTGCAAGCGAGAACGCAGTGCTACACTTTTGGCGGCAAAGTCTGCTCGATAGTGGAATCCGCCATGACTGCATAACAGCACGTTTGGTCGGCACTAGAACGCTCGCTAATTGACTCTCTCTCGCATGAACATTATAACTGTACAATCGCTGCGCCACCGCCCCACTTACGTCCCACACGACGGACATAGTCTTCTGTAAATATGCTGATCTAACCTATCAATTACCTAAGTACTTAATTCCATTTCAGTTTTAATCATATTAAATAATTCAATTTACAATTTCATATATGTATGCAAAGGTGTTCAACTACCTAATTTCAACTACTTTTTGAAGACCAGACAGGCACCTCTTCCTAGGAACCAGCGCCGAGTTTGAATTCTGGCAGTAACGAAAGGTCATTTCTGCTTTCTCTACCAACATAAAAAAGTTGTTGGAAGGAAAGGGCACTTGTACTAACCTCAGCCACCCGACCGCCACTTCCTCCTAGGAACCAGCGCCAAGTTTGAAATCCGCCATTAAACAAAGCTCACTGGCGCTTCCGCCACCAACCTAAGAAAATTGTTGCAAACCAAGCTCATCACCGCTAAACTAAGCCACCAGCACTCAGCCTCTTCCTACACGTTTTGGGTAAAAGGACTCACCCTGCAATAGGCCCGTGGATGGAGGAACCGATGTACTTTATTTAGGAATGGAGTATATGTATCCCACCGACATGTTTCACTCCATACAGACCTGCAAAACACTCCTACATAACTCATTTACAATGCTCTAGACACACACTTGCTAATTGTAAACAGTTAAAAAAAACGCATACCACAGCCTTCAAACATGCGTACCGCTCGTAAATAATGCAAAATATTTACGTCCAAAGAGCCAAACAACTGCTAATTTTCGGAAATAATTTCAGTGCATAGGCTAGTGGAAGGAGGAACGAGTGTCCTTTATTTATTTGGGACATTATTTTCTTGAAACTTTTGCTTCTCATAGGTTTCGATATGTAAGGCTGACCTAAGGCATGTTCTGAACTCCACTAGTGCACTATACTTGGCAACACAACCACACCCATCAAGATATTGATTCCAATCCAGACCTGTCACTCCTCTACAGATAAATTTTTCCAGTTATTTGTCGACTCACTCACAGTCTGACCGGATTGCTGTTATCGCGCAAAAACGCTCTGGTTGCGCTGTGCTGCTCAGGGAAGTGAGGAAGAACTGCACTGTATTTATTTCACGCCCCTTTATTTAGTCGTGGAGTATATTTGTCACAAAACACCTGCACTGATCCATCTGTGGTCATCTGACACAGGCCACAAACACGTAAACAACTTCTAATTTCACCACACAATAGCAAACAGCTCTTAAATAATGCAGTACACAATATCAGCAGACGAGCTCTGTACTCTTAAACTCTCCAAATAAAGCACAGCACAGTGCACAGACATGCTCGCAAAATAGTGCAACAGACGCGCCCGAACACCACAGCTGCCAAACCGACCAAAAGTCTCTGGTCGGCCTCCCCCCAAACATGACCTCTACCCAGTCGCCTTCGCGCCTGACACCGAAGAAATTGATATCGCCTATGCGCCTTAGATTACGCTCCAAGGCAGGCAGCGCGAGTGCGGTCGGCGGGGGTGGGGGTTCCAGAGCCTCTAGCCAAGCTCAGCTTCCGAGCGCTTTGACAGCCGATCAGAAAGGGCACTCTCCTCTGACACATGTCAAAGCTGCATTGTTGTTCTCATGTATACCGCCGGCGTCTCAGGTCTGGACCTGCCTTCACGTCTATTGTCAGAATAGCCCATAGTTCGTTGCACACACGATTAATACGGCCGGGAAAACATTTACTACTCACCTGCAACCGAGATGGTGACGGAAAACCAATCACTGTGATCTGTGCTGCAGGCACGTGTAATCATTGAGAACACTCTATATATTTTTTCGAACAACTTATTTAACCATACAACATATCTATCCCACTATCACAATACAACCACCCAGGTGTGCCCTGGCCATGTTGCACAGTCCACAGACACACACCCAATCATAATGTCAGTACACACTATACCAAAATGCTACTAAATAATTCTTCATACAGATGTGGATATACGCTCAGTACTCGTAAACTATCCTAATAACGCATAGCAGAGCCTGCAGATCCGCTTCCAGAATAACTCATATATGTCCGAGAAGGGATTCACTACACTTTCAACTACCTAGTTTCAACTACTTTTCAAGGTCATTCAACGGCTCAGTTCCACATCCGAAATACAGGCTCATAGATCGTTGTATATGGGAAATATCTTACGATTTTCGCTAGCTTAGCAAATAAGAGAGGTCTAAATTCTCGTATAAAATATTTATTACCGTTGCATATTCATCTACACACAGAAAACAACGCTTTCTTTATTTTTCTTAGGTGTAGTTTTAATAATGTCCAACTTAATTTTTAACTTATAAATTAAATCCACATCCAAATCATCTATTTCTTCCTCCAAAGAGTAATTTGACAAATACAGAGAAGGTATATTCTCGAATTCTAATACATATCTAATTTTCTTCCTCTAAAATACTTATTTTATGGCTTTAACTATTAGCTCTGTTCCTTCCCACAGCTTTTCTAGGCGAGAGCATTCGGGGATTTTAATTTTTCCTCGTTATCTCCACCATGACGGTAGAGTTAAAGCGTTCCACGTCTTCCTGTGTATGTTGGCAACTCTTCTGCTCCACATTCTTGCGGGATTTCTGTGTGGAACATTAAGTTTACAACTTTTGCAAACGAGTGTTCATAAATGTAGTTATTCGATCAATTTTAAATTCGGCAAATTGCTGTTCTGTTGCTAGGTGGACAACATCTAGTTCGCCACACTTAGACATAATATAACCATCCTTTTTAAGCCGATCCAAATGGGAACAGAGCTTAATAAACACATTTTTCGTCTATCCCTTGGTATAGTAAACGTTCTCGACTCCACTGATTTCGGCCAGTACTTCAACAGGCTACCAGTTTCCATGGCTGTTTACTGTAAATGCCAATATTTTGTATTCCCCCTTCGTAGAGAGATTTTTCCATACACTGTGTTTCCCTGGCCTGCACATCCGCAATAGCCTCCTCCCTTTCCATTTGCAGCTTATATTCTTCCTTTATGGCAGCTATCTTCTCTGTATACTCTAGTTTTCTTTTCTTTAGCTCAATGTCATCCATATCCAGTTTCCTTTTTAGTGCACATAAAACATTAACTGCACTTGAAAGAGTTATTTCTTTAATGGGCAATGGTTTAAGTCTGTGTGATACAATTACCCTTTTTCTTAAGGCTTGGGGTATAACCAGCCCCAATTCGGCGATACCTATATCGTACGGTATTGTGGAGAACAGGGTTCTAGATTGAGAAAAATAAGTTTCTCCTGTTTTAACATAACACTTCTGCGTAATACTAATATTTTCTTTGTTGGAGTCTGTGTTAAGAACCTCTACATAGTTTACAGGTAGGTAATTAAAACTGTTTGCAGACAGAGCATATCTTATAAGCTTTTCTCGGTCCTGAGAATCCGGCAGACTCACGTGCACACCAGTCAATTTTCGAGTGTTCTTATTACCCCAGTAGACAACTTGCAGAACGTTGTTAAACACCACACAGCAACTGTTCTGTAAATTATTAGTTGGCCGACACCACATAGACGCAATTGGCACAGAGTAAAGTGGAGCCCATTGTAAATACCGCTTGTTAGTGCCTAATACACGTAAACAGCTCTGCACTGGGTCGAACACACGATCCATTCTGTAGTTGTATATAGTAACCTCACCTGTCCCTAACCTGCATGCTACAGCAAAATTCCGACTTCGCTTTAGTCACACCCTACACATCGTTCAGCTAACCCCATTTCCAGATCTTTGCGCATCTGATATCTGCAATTTAAGTCCGAGAAAGACATATCCATTACCTTCTGCAGCCTGTTTAGAAACAGGACGACCTCATTTACTGCAACAGGGCCTTGTCTTGACCATTCGCTGGAAATGCGAGCGCCGTCAGCAACATTTCAAAGCCACATATCTGTCCATCTAAACAGCCGTCCACTCAGCCCCAGGACCAACATGCCGAAGTGGGCTCTCTCTATACCTGCTCTCCAGCTATTGTCTAACGACATTCACTGCACAAATGGATTCCAGAATAGCGCAGATCTCTATCCTCCCCTGCATCTCTAACTCGACGTGTAAACACTGTCTCTCCTCTAGCCAGCGAACCCGACGTCAATAATGCTGCGCTGACAATTTCCTCTCACAAATCTTAAACACTCTCATATATAAAAGCCTATTCACTCCTGCCAAAACTCACTTATAATAAAAAACATCTCCCTTTCTCAGCATATATTAGTATGCATTTAGAACAAATAGACAAACATAATTCCAAGCAGAAGTCATACATACGATTAAAAAGAATAAAAAGACCTTAATTTAGGTTGTTGTTGTTGTGGTCTTCAGTCCTGAGACTGGTTTCATGCAGCTCTCCACGCTACTCTATCCTGTGCAAGCTTCTTCATCTCCCAGTACGTAGTGCAGCCTACATCCCTCTGAATCTGCTTAGTGTATTCATCTCTTGGTCTTCCTCTACGATTTTTACCCTCCACACTGCCCTCCAATACTAAACTGGTGATCCCTTGATGCATCAGAACATGTCCTACCAACCGATTCCTTCTTCTAGTCAAGTTGTGCCACAAACTCCTCTTCTCCCCAATCCTATTCAATACCTCCTCATTAGTTATGTGATCTACCCATCTAATCTTCAGCATTCTTCTGTAGCACCACATTTCGAAAGCTTCTATTCTCTTCTTGTCCAAACTAGTTCTCGTCCATGTTTCACTTCCATACATGGCTACACTCCATACGTATACTTTCAGAAACGACTTCCTGACACTTAAATCTATACTCGATGTTAACAAATTTCTCTTCTTCAGAAACGCTTTCCTTGCCATTGCCAGTCTACATTTGATATCCTCTCTACTTCGACCATCATCAGTTATTTTGCTCCCCAAATAGCAAAACTCCTTTACTACTTTAAGTGTCTCATTTCCTAATCTAATACCCTCAGCATCACCCGACTTAATTCGACTACATTCCATTATCCTCGTTTTGCTTTTGTTGATGTTCATCTTATATCCTCCCTTCAAGACACCATCCATTCCGTTCAACTGCTCTTCCAAGTCCTTTGCTGTCTCTGACAGAATTACAATGTCATCGGCGAACCTCAAAGTTTTTATTTCTTCTCCATGGATTTTAATACCTACTCCGAATTTTTCTTTTGTTTCCTTTACTGCTTGCCCAATATACAGATTGAATAACATTGGGGAGAGGCTACAACCCTGTCTTACTCCCTTCCCAACCACTGCTTCCCTTTCTTGTCCCTCGACTCTTATAACTGCCATCTGGTTTCTGTACAAATTGTAAATAGCCTTTCGCTCCCTGTATTTTACCCCTGCCACCTTTAGAATTTGAAAGAGAGTATTCCAGTCAACATTGTCAAAAGCTTTCTCTAAGTCTACAAATGCTAGAAACGTAGGTTTGCCTTTCCTTAATCTTTCTTTTAAGATGAGTCGTAAGGTCAGTATTGCCTCACGTGTTCCAGTATTTCTACGGAATCCAAACTGATCTTCCCCAAGGTCGGCTTCTACTAGTTTTTCCATTCGTCTGTAAAGAATTCGAGTTAGTATTTTGCAGCTGTGACTTATTAAACTGATTGTTCGGTAATTTTCACATCTGTCAACACCTGCTTTCTTTGGGATTGGAATTATTATATTCTTCTTGAAGTCTGAGGGTATTTCGCCTGTTTCATACATCTTGCTCACCAGATGGTAGAGTTTTGTCAGGACTGGCTCTCCCAAGGCCGTCAGTAATTCCAATGGAATGTTATCTACTCCGGGGGCCTTGTTTCGACTCAGGTCTTTCAATACTCTGTCAAACTCTTCACGCAGTATCGTATCTCCCATTTCGTCTTCATCTACATCCTCTTCCATTTCCATAATATTGTCCTCAAGTGCATCGCCCTTGTATAGACCCTCTATATACTCCTTCCACCTTTCTGCTTTCCCTTCTTTGCTTAGAACTGGGTTTCCATCTGAGCTCTTGATGTTCATACAAGTGGTTCTCTTATCTCCAAAGGTCTCTTTAATTTTCCTGTAGGCAGTATCTATCTTACCTCTAGTGAGATATCCTCTACATCCTTACATTTGTCCTCTAGCCATCGCTGCTTAGCCATTTTGCACTTCCTGTCGACCTCATTTTTGAGACGTTTGTACTCCTTTTTGCCTGCTTCATTTACTGCATTTTTATATTTTCTCCTTTCATCAATTAAATTCAATATTTCTTCTGTTACCCAAGGACTTCTACTAGCCCTCGTCTTTTTACCTACTTGATCCTCTGCTGCCTTCACTACTTCATCCCTCAAAGCTACCCATTCTTCTTCTACTGTATTTCTTTCCCCCATTCCTGTCAATTGTTCCCTTATGCTCTCCCTGAAACTCTGTACAACCTCTGGTTCTTTCAGTTTATCCAGGTCCCATCTCCTTAAATTCCCACCTTTTTGCAGTTTCTTCAGTTTTAATCTACAGGTCATAACCAATAGATTGTGGTCAGAGTCCACATCTGCCCCTGGAAATGTCTTACAATTTAAAACCTGGTTCCTAAATCTCTGTCTTACCATTATATAATATATCTGACACCTTTTAGTATTTTACTGCCTAGGTAGCAGAATTCCTTAACTTCATTGACTTCGTGACCATCAATCCTGATGTTAAGTTTCTCGCTGTTCTCATTTCTACTACTTCTCATTACCTTCGTCTTTCTCCGATTTACTCTCAAACCATACTGTGTACTCATTAGACTATTCATTCCATTCAGCAGATCATTTAATTCTTCTTCACTTTCACTCAGGATAGCAATGTCATCAGCGAATCGTATCATTGATATCCTTTCACCTTGTATTTTAATTCCACTCCTGTACCTTTCTTTTATTTCCATCATTGCTTCCTCGATGTACAGATTGAAAAGTAGGGGCGAAAGGCTACAGCCTTGTCTTACACCCTTCTTAATACGAGCACTTCGTTCTTGATCGTCCACTCTTATTATTCCCTTTTGGTTGTTGTACATATTGTATATGACCCGTCTCTCCCTATAGCTTACCCCTACTTTTTTCAGAATCTCGAACAGCTTGCACCATTTTATATTGTCGAACGCTTTTTCCAGGTCGACAAATCCTATGAAAGTGTCTTGATTTTTTTTAGCCTTGCTTCCATTATTAGCCGTAACGTCAGAATTGCCTCTCTCGTCCCTTTACTCTTCCTAAAGCCAAACTGATCGTCACCTAGCGCATTCTCAATTTTCTTTTCCATTCTTCTGTATATTATTCTTGTAAGCAGCTTCGATGCATGAGCTGTTAAGCTGATTGTGCGATAGTTCTCGCACTTGTCAGCTCTTGCCGTCTTCGGAACTGTGTGGATGATGCTTTTCCGAAAGTCAGATGGTATGTCGCCAGACTCATATATTCTAAACACCAACGTGAATAGTCGTTTTGTTGCCACTTCCCCCAATGATTTTAGAAATTCTGATGGAATGTTATCTATCCCTTCGGCCTTATTTGACCGTAAGTCCTCCAAAGCTCTTTTAAATTCCGATTCTAATACTGGATTCCCTATCTCTTCTAAATCGACTCCTGTTTCTTCTTCTATCACATCAGACAAATCTTCACCCTCATAGAGGCTTTCAATTTATTCTTTCCACCTATCTGCTCTCTCCTCTGCATTTAACAGTGGAATTCCCGTTGAACTCTTAATGTTACACCCTTGCTTTTAATGTCACCAAAGGTTGTTTTGACTTTCCTGTATGCTGAGTCTGTCCTTCCGACAATCATATCTTTTTCGATGTCTTCACATTTTTCCTGCAGCCATTTCGTCTTAGCTTCCCTGCACTTCCTATTTATTTCATTCCTCAGCGACTTGTATTTCTGTATTCCTGATTTTCCCGGAACATGTTTGTAGTTCCTCCTTTCATCAATCAACTGAAGTATTTCTTCTGTTACCCATGGTTTCTTCGCAGCTACCTTCTTTGTACCTATGTTTTCCTCCCTGTTGCCAGTCTACTCTTTATAACCTCTCTACTTCGACCATCATCAGTTATTTTGCTCCCCAAACAGCAAAACTCCTTTACTACTTTCAGTGTCTCATTTCCTAATCTAATTCCCTCAGCATCACCCGACTTAATTTGACTACATTCCATTATCCTCGTTTTGCTTTTGTTGATGTTCATCTTATATCCTCCTTTCAAGACACTGTCCATGCCGGCGGCCGGTGTGGCCGTGCGGTTCTAGGCGCCGCTACGGTCGCAGGTTCAAATCCTGCCTCGGACATGGATGTGTGTGATGTCCTTAGGTTAGTTAGGTTTAAGTAGTTCTAAGTTGTAGGGGACCGATGAGCACAGATGTTAAGTCCCATAGTGCTCAGAGCCATTTGAACCATTTGGATAGACGAAAAATGTGTTTATTAAGCTCTGTTCCCATTTGGATCGGCTTAAAAAGAATGGTTATATTATGTCTAAGTGTGGCGAATTAGATGTTGTCCACCTAGCAACAGAACAGCCATTTTCCGAGTTTAAAACTGATCGAATAACTACATTTAATGAACACTCGTTTGCAAAAGCTGTAAACTTAATGTTCTACACAGAAACCCCGCAAGAATGTGGAGCAGAAGAGTTGCCGACATACACACGGGAAGACGTGGAACGCTTTAACTCTACCGTCATGGTGGAGATAACGAGGAAAAATTAAAATCCCCGAATGCTCTCGCCTAGCAAAGCTGTGGGAAGGAACAGAGCTAATAGTTAATGCCATAAAACAAGTATTTTAGAGGAAGAAAATTAGATATGTATTAGAATTCGAGAATATACCTTCTCTGTATTTGTCAAATTATTCGTTGGAGAAAGAAATAGATGATTTGGATGTGGATTTAATTTATAAGTTAAAAATTAAGTTGGACATTATTAAAACTACACCTAAGAAAAATAAAGAAAGCGTTGTTTTCTGTGTGTAGATGAATATGCAACGGTAATAAATATTTTATACGAGAATTTAGACCTCTCTTATTTGCTAAGCTAGCGAAAATCGTAAGATATTTCCCATATACAACGATCTATGAGCCTGTATTTCGGATGTGGAACTGAGCCGTTGAATGACCTTGAAAAGTAGTTGAAACTAGGTAGTTGAAAGTGTAGTGAATCCCTTCTCGGACATATATGAGTTATTCTGGAAGCGGATCTGCAGGCTCTGCTATGCGTTATTAGGATAGTTTACGAGTACTGAGCGTGTATCCACATCTGTATGAAGAATTATTTAGTAGCATTTTGGTATAGTGTGTACTGACATTATGATTGGGTGTGTGTCTGTGGACTGTGCAACATGGCCAGGGCACACCTGGGTGGTTGTATTGTGATAGTGGGATAGATATGTTGTATGGTTAAATAAGTTGTTCGAAAAAATATATAGAGTGTTCTCAATGATTACACGTGCCTGCAGCACAGATCACAGTGATTGGTTTTCCGTCACCATCTCGGTTGCAGGTGAGTAGTAAATGTTTTCCCGGCCGTATTAATCGTGTGTGCAACGAACTATGGGCTATTCTGACAATAGACGTGAAGGCAGGTCCAGACCTGAGACGCCGGCGGTATACATGAGAACAACAATGCAGCTTTGACATGTGTCAGAGGAGAGTGCCCTTTCTGATCGGCTGTCAAAGCGCTCGGAAGCTGAGCTTGGCTAGAGGCTCTGGAACCCCCACCCCCGCCGACCGCACTCGCGCTGCCTGCCTTGGAGCGTAATCTAAGGCGCATAGGCGATATCAATTTCTTCGGTGTCAGGCGCGAAGGCGACTGGGTAGAGGTCATGTTTGGGGGGAGGCCGACCAGAGACTTTTGGTCGGTTTGGCAGCTGTGGTGTTTGGGCGCGTCTGTTGCACTATTTTGCGAGCATGTCTGTGCACTGTGCTGTGCTTTATTTGGAGAGTTTAAGAGTACAGAGCTCGTCTGCTGATATTGTGTACTGCATTATTTAAGAGCTGTTTGCTATTGTGTGGTGAAATTAGGAGTTGTTTACGTGTTTGTGGCCTGTGTCAGATGACCACAGATGGATCAGTACAGGTGTTTTGTGACAAATATACTCCACGACTAAATAAAGGGGCGTGAAATAAATACAGTGCAGTTCTTCCTTACTTCCCTGAGCATCACAGCGCAGTCCGAGTGGTTTTTGCGCGATAACAGCAATCCGGTCAGACTGTGAGTGAGTCGACAAATAACTGGAAAAATTTATCTGTAGAGGAGTGACAGGTCTGGATTGGAATCAATATCTTGATGGGTGTGGTTGTGTTGCCAAGTGTAGTGCACTAGTGGAGTTCAGAACATGCCTTAGGTCAGCCTTACATATCGAAACCTACGAGAAGCAAAAGTTTCAAGAAGATAACGTCAAAAAAATGGCTCTGAGCACTATGGGACTCAACTGCTGAGGTCATTAGTCCCCTAGAACTTAGAACTAGTTAAACCTAACTAACCTAAGGACATCAGAAACATCCATGCCCGAGGCAGGATTCGAACCTGCGACCGTAGCGGTCTTGCGGTTCCAGACTGCAGCGCCTTTAACCGCACGGCCACTTCGGCCGGCAAGATAACGTCCCAAATAAATAAAGGACACTCGTTCCTCCTTCCACTAGCCTATGCACTGAAATTATTTCCGAAAATTAGCAGTTGTTTGGCTGTTTGGACGTAAATATTTTGCATTATTTACGAGCGGTACGCATGTCTGTAGGCTGTGGTATGCGTTTTTTTTTAACTGTTTACAGTTAGCAAGTGTGTGTCTAGAGCATTGTAAATGAGTTATGTAGGAGTGTTTTGCAGGTCTGTATGGAGTGGAACATGTCGGTGTGATAGACATACTCCATTCCTAAATAAAGTACATCGGTTCCTCCATCCACGGGCCTATTGCAGGGTGAGTCCTTTTACCCAAAACGTGTAGGAAGAGGCTGAGTGCTGGTGGCTTAGTTTAGCGGTGATGAGCTTGGTTTGCAACAATTTTCTTAGGCTGGTGGCGGAAGCGCCAGTGAGCTTTGTTTAATGGCGGATTTCAAACTTGGCACTGGTTCCTAGGAGGAAGTGGCGGTCGGGTGGCTAAGGTTAGTACAAGTGCCCTTTCTTTCCAACAATTTTGTTAGGTTGGTAGAGACTGCAGAAGTGACCTTCCTTTACTGCCAGAATTCAAACTCGGCGCTGGTTCCTAGGAAGAGGTGCCTGTCTGGTCTTCAAAAAGTAGTTGAAATTAGGTAGTTGAACACCTTTGCATACATATATGAAATTGTAAATTGAATTATTTAATATGATTAAAACTGAAATGGAATTAAGTACTTAGGTAATTGATAGGTTAGATTAGCATATTTACAGAAGACTATGTCCGTCGTGTGGGACGTAAGTGGGGCGGTGGCGCAGCGATTGTACAGTTATAATGTTCATGCGAGAGAGAGTCAATTAGCGAGCGTTCTAGTGCCGACCAAACGTGCTGTTATGCAGTCATGGCGGATTCCACTATCGAGCAGACTTTGCCACCAGAAGTGTAGCACTGCGTTCTCGCTTGCACAAGGCTGGCTCTGAGCACTATGGGACTTAACATCTGTGGTCATCAGTCCCCTAGAACTTAGAACTACGTAAACCTAACTAACCTAAGGACATCACACACATCCATGCCCGAGGCAGGATTCGAACCTGCGACCGTAACGATCACGCGGTTCCAGACTGAAGCGCCTTTAACCGCACGGCCACACCGGCCGGCCGCTTGCACAAGGACACGTGGTGGATGGTGAGTGGTCGGCATCGATAGGTTTGAACGTGCCCAGGAAAACAACTTTGGCGCCAAAAGTGTGGCAGGGATCGGCCGACCGTTTTGTGATTCAGCTCCGACGCAAACAGTTTGGGCAGGAAACGTGCGGAGGCGACGAATACATGTGGTGAGCGGACAAGGGACCGCGGCCGGCCGCCTCACGTGACAGGCATCAGCAGTGTCTCCGCGCGCTGGCCAGGGGCTGGCGAGGATTTGAACTAATTCAGTTGGAGTGCAGACGTAGTGATATCAAAGATGTGTGCTGCTTGTGTTGGAGAACAAGTGATGACCGTACTGCTTGAAATAAAGTCTTCAGGGATGTGACTTACGTTACTATAAGTGCAGTTTATTATTTGGCGCGATTCTGATAGGCTACCAGTGAAAAAAGATAAGTGATGGAGAAAGTTAGTACATGTGATCGATTATGGTGTTGGGATTTGAACTTGTGATAGATTTTTGTTATGGATGTAAGGAAAATGGCTTTCTCACCGAGAAAATCGGACATCTTGAATAAATAATAAATGATAATAATAAATAGAATTACAGTTTTCGAGACATTATCGTGTTGGAATTTGTCGCAGTTTTTTAGTGGAGGTAGGCCTATAATAATAAATGATAATGAATGATAATAAATGATAATGAATGATAATAAATGACAATGATAATGAATGTTACTAAATGATAATGAATAATAAACAAAAGTACGGTTTTGCAGCCATTATTGTGTTGGAATTTGAATTTGGAGGGAATTTTCTACTGGAGGCAGGTCAATAATAATAAATAATAATAAATGATAATAAATAATAATAAAATAATAAATAATAATTAATGATAATGAATGTTAATCAATAGTAGTGAATAATAATGAATAATAATAGTCAATAATAATAAAGATAAGTACGGTTTTGCATGCATTATCCTGTTGGAATTCAAACTTCCCGCCATTTTTTCTTCTGGAGGCTTATGTTAGTGGACATAGCACAATTGGTGTATTTTCCCGCCAAAATTCAAACTTCCTGCCATTTTTTCCTGAGGTTAGGCTAGTGGACATACCCCAATTGACCTATTTTCCGGCTGAAAGCCGCCATCTTGGATGACGTCATCGTCGCCATCTTGAATAAATTTATCAACAACACAGCATGCCCTCATATGAACATTGCCCCACTACTTACGTCCCCATTTGTTTATGAAGTTCAAAAGCAAACACAGTTGAACAAAATTATTGGTGGGTAGTGCGAACTTGCAAACCTGTACCAGAGCCATCCCTGGAAATTTTTGCTTCTATGAATGGCAAATACTCACGTCTGCCATCAAGGATTATAGCTCAGGGCCCAAATGCTGAATTTATACATTCATCGACACACAATTTAGATTTGGTACTAAATGATTTTGTAATGAATATAAAAGTCCGGCATTTGTGTTTTCTTTAACAAATCTGTGGGGCAACAGGTAAGTGAGGGATTAGCTGTGTTTTTCAAAGTAACAGCTTGGATCTCTTAAGCTTAAATAGCATTAAGTGGTGGAATGATAGTTAATAATGAACATAGTACAGATTAAATTTGTATGATGCCTTTGTGTCATGTTAATATATATCTTGATTCTTTCCACATCCCTGGAACGTTTTCCTTCTGGGTAGCATATATGGTAACACAATGAGCGGATGAATATGCATTGGTTTGTTTCACTTTTTATGAGATTCCAAGCTGCTTTACAACTATTTTTGGGTTTTAAAATGTTGTTATCATTCACTTCACACTCATCTCTTTTAATTTTACTTTTGCAGTCTTCTTTGAGGTTTGTGTATATTTTCTTTCTTTAATCAGCTTATGTAGATCTATCTTCAATTATAAGAATCAGTATTCTTATTATATTCAGTCCTGAAAAACACCACATCATAATACTCTGTGGTCTATATTAAATATTGTTAACATTTTTGGAATTGGTTGCGCAGTTGATATTTAGTATACATTGTACAATTGGTAGAAACAAAAGTGGGATCCCTCATGTTCAGTATACTGATTTTAGTTCCCTTATCACATTTTCAATGTTTTTATTTTTTTAATGTAGTACTATATTTTTCACAAAACCTTTCTTACATACAGAGAGTAACTGCATTATTTTTAAACTTAGTCTTTTGTAACAAGATTCTCCTAATTTAATCACACTACATTCTACAGTCTCTATGCTCATTCTTATTATATTATAAGTTTTTCATTGAGGCAGTAGAAATTAAGTGAAACACAATATTTCTTTTTTTCTGTTATGTCCATGTTAATGCCACATTTTGTACTATTGACATCATGTGTGAAGGCAAATGGGCAGCTGTTAAAAACAACATAATGGTGATCTCTTTTGACCGAATGTGAATTATTGTCAAAAATGTGTACAATCAAAAAACATAAGTAAAAGCACTTATTTCTCTCTTGTTATTCTGATTGTTATCGCTATAATATTACAAAGTTGTTGTGTAATATGAGTATTAGGACTATTGCAGGATATTGATTTGAGATTATTCTGTTTCAGTTCCTTGTTTATGGAGGCTACTTCTTGGTTCTGGGTGCTTTCTTTTCTGTGGCGACAGTGTATACACTGTGCAGGCGTAACATATGCAGAGAAAAACTGTGGCTTTCCAATGATACAATGATCTCTGGCAACTGACACACTGTATTGTAATAATAGGTTTTTTTAACTTTGGCTTGTACTTAATGAGTAATTAGGTGATATAATTTTAGAAAATGAGCTAGTTTTCTTTCCTGTTGTGCACAATATTTTGTTTAATATCTATTAGGCAGTGCACAAAACGTAAATGAGTAGTAGTAATATTAAAGGGAAACTGCCTTGAGGTATTTCTTTCATTTTCACTTAATTTGATACATGTAAATGTAGAAGAAAACTGTAATAATACCATGCTGGTATTGCTTGTGGGAGTGGAAATATTGTTCTACAAAAATTAAAATTAATGTTTTTGTATTTGTGATCCAACCCATGAAAGTCAAATGACTTATTATTTCAAACTCAGGCTGGTAAAATGGTAAAAAGAACTATTTCTATCAGTGATATACATCAGTTGCCAATCTGAGAACTTAGTGTACACTATCTTTGTTCCAAGTAGTAAGGTGGAATCAGTAATGTTTTAAATCCACATTTTAAAACATAGGTCTTAAAAAAACAATTAACTACTCAACAAACATCCATTGGTTGAAGAATACGTGCTAATTATATGCACAAACCAAATGTAATAGGATGCAAATGTTCTGAGGAAGGAGGACGGATCTGTCAATATAGGAAGATAGCATAAAATTTGTTGTGGGCTACCACATATCCACATGAAAAAATGAAACAGTAATTAGAAAAAGCACTGAAATTTTTTAAACACATTCACAAAATGATTTTTGATCATGTCCCTGTTCGGGCGCCAAGTGTTGTGTTATTCAAGATACAGTGATGTTTTGTGTGTAACTTGGCGACAGAATCAGAGAGTGATTGAATCATCTTATAGTAACAAGTCACTAAATACCTGACATTCTTTGGACAGGAAGCAGCAGATTAATTTATTTGAGTTTAGTAGGAAGCAACATTATCATTTCCACGCGTTTTCACGACCGCGATGCAGTCATACTCGGATCGACACTAAGGGACCAAAATATTTACTGACTTTAAAAAAAATCAATACTACACAACTGAAAAGGATTGTTTCAGAAATGATAGGAAAACGATACTGTTCCTCCTGCCTCCGTGCTGCGTGGGTTCCATCAGCGTGATCGTAATTTCTGGAGATAAACTAATACAAAATGATTAACATTCAAGTAATGAGGAGACGGAGATACTTAAGTATAATTTGCCTAAATAAGCACACTTCATGTATAACACACGTTTTTTAATGCTACGTACCTTTTTATATTACAGTTACAATAGCTGGTGCGTATTAACAAAATCTTTGCACATCACAGACAATACTTGAGTTTCATGTCCTCTTGATGGTGCCTGTTCGTAATTAATTACATAAACCTGTGTTTCCTGATTGAGAAGACAATTAGCACATTTACAGACTATTTTGCACAAATTATAAAATACAGATTGCCACCTTTCATTTTTTCCTTTTTATGTCGCTATGTCTGCCAGCCCTTTTTTCGCACTACCTTTCTGTTGTGACATATATGCTTACTTAAGCATTTTAAACTACTGTAATGACCATAAGATACGAAGTTGCAGTAATTAACTCAGTTTGAGGAAGAATGTCGGAACAAAGTTAGCCAGGAAGTCTTTGAAAACGACAAAACAGTACGAATCGACAGATATGTTTTGAAATACGTCAGCGCCTATTGTTCTGTAGCAGTGTACAGTTCCAAATTTGATTTGTAATCATAAATTGATTCATTAGTCGTCTTGTTTCGTCTCTTCCCGCAGACGATTCTTGTGCTTGCGCTGTAGTATGGACCACGACCCGAATGCCAGCGAGCGACAGTCGAGCAAAGTCGGGACAAGCCGGGACGGGGATAGGAATGGGGCGCACGCAAATTACGCAAATATCCCGGTTGAGGCGAAGGCGCTCACTTCGCTAGCAGTGGTGCCCTCCAGCACGACACCGCCACAACACTCGAGTAGTGGACTTCCTACGCAAATCCTCAAATTAGAATGGTTTCACAATGTTGTAGCTAGGAGATATCCTTCTGGACGCAGCGCACATCTGAATTTTACCAGTAATGTCTCAAAGATGCCTTAAACTCCCCCGTCGGAACAAATGACAATCTCCACCTCCGCTTAAACCGTATCAACCCAAAGATTCTCCGCATACATACTGAAAACGCAAAAGGCATCTTGGTCCGTAGTCGCGCCTTGTGCGCTCTGGACGACGAAGAACTGTCGTCCTATCACCTCGCGCGTGTTAAAACACGGGCAAGATGTAATCATGTGACAGCGGTATTAACGGCGACTGGCGAGCGTCTTAGATAGAAAGCAGAGATTCTCCAACATATTACAGCCCACTACAGTGCCTTATTTCGAGACGTTGAGGTAGATGACGTAGCATTAAAGTATGACGTGCAGTCTGACATTTCAGACGCGGACTGTGAACAGTTGAGAGCGGAGGTGACAATACGAGACACAAAATCTGTTATACAATCATGCTCTAAAGGAAATTCTCTGGGATCCGATGGACTCCCAACCGAATTCTGTCAGGTCTTCTGGGACATCTTTGGAGAAAAACTCACCGATATAGTTAACGAAGTAGTTCGTGACACCAAAATTTTCTGGAAGGTCGAGTTGCGCTCGTCCCCAAAACACGACACACATGCCGTTTCCAAGAATTTCGACCCATCACGCTACTCAACACGGATTACAAAATCGCTGCAAAGTGCATTGCAGCGAAGATGAAGCCAGTTATGAACAAAGCTATCAGCTCCTACCAGACATGTTGAGTCACACACCGCAATATTTTGCACACAGCGTCTGTATACCGAGACATAGTAGGGCACACGGCAGCCATTCTATCCGTAGACTTCGCGAACGCATTCGATCGCATAAGCCATAAGTACCTGCTACAAGTCATGGCAAAAATAGGGTTTGACGGAGAATTTATCAAAATTATTCAAAATGTTCTCACGAGAGGAAGATCAGTAGTCACAATAAATTGATGGCAAACTAAACCGATCCCTATCTGCCGCTGTGTCAGACAAGGATGTCCGCTGTCGCTGTTCCTATTCGTTATTGCCACAGACCCGCTTCTCAGAACAATAGGCCGGACATCAAAAGCTGTACAAATATACAATGCTTCCATTAAATGTGTAGCGTACGCAGACTATGTAGGTACTTTCATTGACCGATTCGGTCCTCCCTTCGCCAGTACGAACGTGCGTTGGGAGCAGCGATCAGTACTCGTAAATCTGTGCTACTTCCACTGGGTCTGCAAGCCACCGATGTTGTCCGTCCATGGTACATAGTTGTGAGAGATCACAAGGTGACGGGCCTAGACGTAACTGCGTGTCCGCAGCATATGCAAGCACGAAATTGGAGAAGGCTTCTGAACTCCATGAAAGGCCTTTGCAGAAGCCATGCAATCCAGCAGCTTAACTTGCACCACAAAGGGAAGCTCTTCAGTTGCTTTATCCTCTGTAAGGCATGGTATGTGGCGCAGTTGCTTAGTGTGCCGAAACTAATAAGATGCGTTATATCTCAAGCAGTTTACTGGCTACTCTGGCGCCAGAAAATTTTTAAACTGCAAGCAACAGTCTGTGGCTTGGACCCTGCATGGGGAGGACCTGGACTAGTAGATTTCAACCGCAAATGTGCAGCATTGCTCACGAACGGCACTGCCACACGGCTGATGGCAGCCCTGCTGGAAACCTATCGGTCACACTCTGAATGCGTCCCAGTGTCGCTGGCGAACATCCCTTGTACGAGAATATATGCTGAATAGAAGTTATGTCCTCCGCACAGCCACGGATCCACACAGGACAGCACGGCAACTGTATATGGAATTGATGGAACAACCTCCGATTAATCAATTGCAAGTTCGCCTACCTACTGTAAACTGGAAGCAAATGTAGTCAAATATCAATAACAGTGCTTTTCGTCCGATGTGTCTGCACTGTGGTACGAAGTTGTCAATAATACACTACCCACCAATCAGCGTTTAGCCGATATCCATCTTCTTGCCTCCCCCATCTGTGCAGGTGTGGCGTGCCTGACACCAGAGAACACCGCCTGAAATGTCATGCTGTTTCTGACGTGTGGAGGACTTGCCAGTCGATGACAGCTCTCATTACTCAAACTACACCGGCCCACCTCTTTTTTGACAGTGTCATTGTACCAGACTTTAAATAGTTTCCACGTGCAAAACACAATATTGCTGTGTGGTTGTTGGGCCATACCGTCTACGCCCTCATCGATTAGCAAATTCGTGATGGGCTGTTTTATCTGACCTACGTTTGGGAACAATATTTTAAGACCAAAAACAGTGAGAAACATAATGAACATTCTGCAAATTTCTTATCAGCTGCATTGCATCATGCTTATGAGGAACTACTCAACTGTTAAGTTTTCCTGTGAAGATGTGTGCGAGCTCCTCTTGTTTCCTGCAATTGTCCTTTTACTCTCGCAATAGAGATTCGATGATTCGCAATGTAATCTCATTCTTGTGTGCTACATGTTGTTCTAGCAGAGATAATTCTTGACATATAGTTAACGTCAGGTGGTGAAATGGAATCAGCCACCATGTATGTGTCTATATCGACAAAAAAATTAAAAAATAATATATATTTAAAAAAAAAAGAGGGAAAGTCAGACAGAGACTACTGAGTAATAGGGTGCGGTTCCAAATGGAGAGTGGTGGTGGTGGTTAGTGTTTAACGTCCCGTCGACAACAAGGTCACTAGAGACGGAGCGCAAGCTCGGGTTAGGGAAGGATTGGGAAGGAAAACGGCCGTGCCCTTTCAAAGGATCCATCCCGGCATTTTCCTGAAACGATTTAGGGAAATCACGGAAAACCTAAATCAGGATGGCTGGAGACGGGATTGAACCGTCGTCCTCCCGACTGCGAGCCAAACGGAGAGTATCAGGAAAAAATACACCAGAAAAAAAAATAATAAATGATACACCGGTTCTCGTCTGGTCACCGAAGTTAAGAAACATCAGGTAACTGCCTGGGAACACCAGGTGCTGGGTTGCTGTTGGCTCCCTTTCATTTTCTCCTTTTTATGTCGCTACACCTGCCAGCTCTCTTTTCATACTACATTTCTGTTGTGACAAAGATGTTACCTTATGCATTTTAAACTACTATAATGACCGTAAGGTACGAAATTGCAGTAATTAACTCAGTTTGGAGAAGAATGTGCGAACAAAGTTTGCCGGAAGTCTCTGAAAACGACGAAACGGTACGAATCGACAGATATATTCTGAAATACGACAGCGCCTATTGTTCTGTAGCAGTGTACAATTGAAAATTTGATTTGTAATCATAAATTTTATCTTTCATCTTCTCGTCTCCTCATGTAGATGTTTCTCGTGCTTGCGCTGTAATACGGACCACGACCCGAGTGGCACCGAGTGACAGTCGATCAAAGACAGGGCCGAGACGAGACGGTGATAGAAATGAGGCAAAGAAGCTCACATCGCTAGTAGTGGCGCCCTCCAGCATGACACTGCCACTCCCCGCACAGGCTACACTCTAGTCAGCGGGACAGCAGGGACGAGATGCGTGGTCTCCGAGTGTCGGAGGCCGGCCGCGCCTGGCAGTGACAGGTGGTGCATCTAGCAGCTGTGCATCTCACACACGCGGCAGCGCGCCCCCTAATTCGGCAGTCGCTCTGCTGGGACATCGGGCGCGCGTTTTGCGCTGTACTGGGTGCCTGTTCTCTATCTTCCCGCCATTGGCCGATCGTTTCGGTACTCGAGAGCACCGAACGGTCTAGTGCTCGAATTAGAGTCCCTGCATTATTCAGTATGCACTCCCGGTAGCGATACCGTTCGGATCTACAGAACCGAAGCGCTGTTGTCGGTTTGTGTCACGCAAGCCAATAAAAAGCAAGCGCACTGCAGCGCGCACAGCGCCACGAACACAAAGCGGCCAGCAGACGACACAGGCGCGATATTCTTCCGAGTACCGAAAATTGTGTGTACGTTGCCGTAACGCATGGCGCCGCATTCCATCGAGCTCACGTGTCCGCCTTCATCGCCCTTGCTTCCTCCTTAACAGTATCAGGCGCAGTATATCCATTTCCATGATTCTCAGCTGAAATGCATAAAAAATTTTACAGTTTCTCCGACCACATGTGTCCATGCATGCATAATAACGATAGAGTATTTGACTGTATTCTGTAGATTGTCGTAAATGCCACATTATGTCATCTTATTCTCATTCACACTGACATCGTGTTTTGGATTTTACGTTTTGGAAAATGAGTTAGGAATTGTGTGTAGTACCACATTGTACTAATACATCTATAAACAACACCCGAAAAATTGATTCTGAGGGTTTCAAAGAATAAGAAGATAAACAGAATGTGATTATAACTCGCTCCTAGAGATCCAGATGATTAACTAGCTCGCTTCCCTATATGATACATCAATGATTTGGGTGTTAAAAACAAAATTGAAAAAAAAAGAAACGCATTTTCGAGAGCTCCTGCAGTTCGTCGAAGTTTATAACATGAATCTCATGAATGAAAATGTTTCGTATATGGTGCTACAGTCGAAAAATATTACGGCAGAGATCTTTCATCTCTGTCTACTGTGGCTGAGGACTCGATCGCAGATAAATGCTTGTGACAAGCAAGATTATGAAGATGACTGCTGCTAGTTACATTACCAGTAATTTAAGTTGTGCTCTTAGATTCCTGTCTAACCGCATACTCAGAAATCGCTACATATTCGGAAGAAATGGTGAATTATTTCTCATAAGCAAAGTTATAAAGGTCACTGTCGGTTGTTTCACTAGCAGCAGTTTCATCTCCAACAATATTTCGTATTATAAACATGCAGAAATCACGAAATTACGTGCATTATCTGAAAACTACCTTGAGCTGTTAAACAGACAACTGAACCGTGGCGATAACATATTAGACCTTCTGGTGTCAAACAGACCCGAACTATTTGAAACACCTAGCGAGGTGGCGCAGTGGTTAGCACACTGGACTCGCATTCGGGAGGACGACGGTTCAATCCCGTCTCCAGCCATCCTGATTTAGGTTTTCCGTGATTTCCCTAAATCGTTTCAGGCAAATGCCGGGATGGTTCCTTTGAAAGGGCACGACCGATTTCCTTCACAATCCTTCCCTAACCCGAGCTTGCGCTCCGTCTCTAATGACCTCGTTGTCGACGGGACGTTAAACACTAACCACCACCACCACCTATTTGAAACAGTTAACGCAGTACAGGGAATCAGCGATCATAAAGCGGTTACTGCATCGATGATTTCAGCCGTAAATAGAAATATTAAAAAAGGTAGGAAGATTTTTCTGTTTCGCAAAAGTGACAAAAAGCAGATTTCAGAGTACCTGGCGGCTCAACACAAAAGTTTTGTCTCAATTACAGATAGTGTTGAGGATCAGTGGACAAAGTTCAGAACCATCGTACAATATGCATTAGATGAGTATGTGCCAAGCAAGATCGTAAGAGATGGAAAAGAGCCACCGTGGTACAACAACCGAGTTAGAAGACTGCCGCGGAAGCAAAGGGAACTTCACAGCAAACATAAATATAGCGAAAGCCTTGGAGACAAACAAAAATTACGCGAAGCGAAATGTAGTGTGAGGAGGGCTATGCGAGAGGCGTTCAGTGAATTCTAAAGTAAAATTCTATGTACTGACTTGGCAGAAAATCCAAAGAAATTTTGGTCTTATGTCAAAGCGGTAGGTGGATCAAAACAGAATGTCCAGACACTCTGTGACCAAAATGGTACTGAAACAGAGGATGACAAACTAAAGGCCGAAATTCTAAATGTCCTTTTCCAAAGCTGTTTCACAGAGGAAGACTGCACTGTGGTTCCTTCTCTAGATTGTCGCACAGATGACAAAATGGTAGATATCGAAATAGACGACAGAGGGATAGAGAAACAGTTAAAATCGCTCAAAAGAGGAAAGGCCGCTGGACCTGATGGGATACTAATTCGATTTTACACAGAGTACGCGAAGGAACTTGCCGCCCTGCTTGCAGCGGTGTACCGTATGTCTCTAGAAGAGCGTATCGTTCCAAAGGATTGGAAAAGGGCACAGGTCATCCCCGTTTTCAAAATGGGACGTCGAACAGATGTGCAGAACTATAGACCTATATCTCTAACGTCGATCAGTTGTAAAATTTTGGAACACGTATTATGTTCTAGTACAATGACTTTTCTGGAGACTAGAAATCTACTCTGTAGGAATCAGCATGGGTTTCGAAAAAGACGATCGTGTGAAACCCAGCTCGCGCTATTCGTCCACGAGACCCATAGGGCCATAAACACGGGTTCCCAGGTAGATGCCGTGTTTCTTGACTTCCGCAAGGCGTTCGATACAGCTCCCCACAGTCGTTTAATGAACAAAGTAAGTGCATATGGACTATCAGACCAATTGTGTGATTGGATTGAAGAGTTCCTAGATAACAGAACGCAGCATGTCATTCTCAATCGAGAGAAGTCTTCCGAAGTAAGAGTGATTTCAGGTGTGCCGCAGGGGAGTGTCGTAGGACCGTTGCTGTTCTCAATATACATAAATGACCTTGTGGATAACATCGGAAGTTCATTGAGGCTTTTTGCGCATGATGCTGTGGTATATCGAGAGGTTGTAACAATGGAAAATTGTACTGAAATGCAGGAGGATCTGCAGCGAATTGACGCATGGTGCAGGGAATGGCAATTGAATCTCAATGTAGACAAGTGTAATGTGCTGCGAATACATAGAAACAAAGATCTCTTATCATTTAGCTACAATATAGCAGGTCAGCAACTGGAAGCAGTTAATTCCATAAATTATCTGGGAGTACGCATTAGGAGTGATTTAAAATGGAATGATCATATAAAGTTGATCGTCGGTGAAGCAGATGCCAGACTGAGATTCGTTGGAAGAATCCTAAGGAAATGCAATCTGAAAACAAAGGAAGTAGGTTACAGTACGCTTGTTCGCGCACTGCTTGAATACTGCTCAGCAGTGTGGGATCCGTACCAGATAGGGTTGATAGGAGAGAGAGAGAAGATTCAACGGAGGGCAGCGCACTTCCTTACAGGATCATTTAGTAATCGCGAAAGCGTTACGGAGATGATAGATAAACTCCAGTGGAAGACTCTGCAGGAGAGACGCTCAGTAGCTGGGTACGGGCTTTTGTTGAAGTTTCGAGAACATTCCTTCACCGAGGACTCAAGCAGTATATTGCTCCCTCCTACGTATATCTCGCGAAGACACCATGAGGATAACATCAGAGAGATTAGAGCCCACACAGAGGCATACCGACAATCCTTCTTTCCACGAACAATACGAGACTGGAATAGAAGGGAGAATCGATAGAGGTACGCAAGGTACCCTCCGTCACACACCGTCAGGTGGCTTGCAGAGTATGGATGTAGATGTAGAAATCATTACTGAGGAAGTGGTCTCTTACATGTAAGTAATAATGAATATTGCAGAAAAATCTTAACTTACATAAATAACGTGTTAGATATATGAAGAGGAAAAAAAAATAAAAAATTGCGACCACCCATGCGTGTCCTATCGTATCGCATTCCCTGCTAACCACTTGGCCGCGCCAAACAACAGATGTGCAGAACTCAATTCTTGTAGTATTGTGTAGAGGAACATAGGCTGACTTCATTGTCAAACGGTGCTGCGTAAGTCATAAATGTGTGATAGTTTGGAAGGTTTCCAATTTCAGGCTTCACATAACTGCTTTCCATTGTTACTTGAAAGTTGTAAACACATTTCGATAGTTACTAACTAACCCATTTAAGGGAAAAATTACACAAAGGCACTAGTAGCGTCAGTTCACACTAATGTAATATACGTTAGCAGAGCTGATGTCTTGATATTTAATGATCTTTAAACTCTTATTTGTATAAAAATAACACGTATTTTGAGAGAATATTGACCGAAAACTTTTTTTTGATGTAACCATTCACAGTAACAACCTAACCTAATCATATTTCTAACAAAGGAAAATAGTCAATTATGAACTCACTTTCCAACTGGATGCGTTCTCTGGTGATTCTTTAGTAACACAGTCACTAAATCCAAAGCTAAAACTGCTAAATATGTTTAAAATAACAAATTATAGGTGTAAGTAAACCACAGCTCACCGATCGACACGGCCAGACCGAAATCCAAATCCTCTCGGTGCAATTGTAAAATCTGTGGGAGAACTGTTCGATAACAAGTCTCAGAAGGTTACTGAATAGGATATTTCGATAAAGAACCAAAAATGACGTCACTAATGAGACTAACGTACTACACCGATCGGTACAGGATAGGGCCCTGGAGGCACACGTTGATGCGGAAGGAAGTGCTTCGCGTCAAATGCGGCCGATTTCGACCGAAAACTGCAATTTTGTGTATAGGGAGGCGAGCCGAATGTGATTTCTGCCGTGCTCCTACAGTATGAGCATGCCAACGGCCATACCGTGTCGAATACACTGGTTCCCGTCCGAGCACCGAAGTCAAGCAATATCGCAAATATACTTGGCTGCCCGGCTGCCTGGTATCACCTCGGTGCCTCGCGAGCAGTGTTTCTGCGTGCGACTCGGCCGCGCCGCCTCGGCGTTCTTCTGCTTCCTCTGCCGAGCGGCTGTTTTTCTTCTGGACTGTAAGTAATGGATACGATTTACGACGACAGTGAGGAAAGGCAGAACAATGTGGAGTGCGAATTTGATCGTTCCGTCGACAAACCCTCGGCTTTTGAAATTCATCGTTGGATACTTGAGAACTTGATGATAACGACCGATGACGTTTTTGGTATACAATTTGATGCGTTTCTAAATTCAGTGTTCTTTAAACCGAAATCTACCTATATGTGTGACGCTTTTGTGTCTTTCAATGGTGGTGCTCGGAAATTTCGGTATCTTGACTTTAGAATTGTAATGTGGCTGTGTCGCACGCTGGCTTTGGAGTTAGGCAAATTAAATTATTTAATCTGGCGTTTGAAATACGGAACGACACTAGCTCTCGTCATTTGCGGCCGTACGGCACTGTGTTGTCTGTTGACAAAGAAAAGTGGTCGTCTGCATACCTCTTTCAAGTTGAAAACGCTGTGCGGAGTGTGAAAATGGTTGTCAGACAACATATACCGTCTTTTGTTTTGGTCAACGGACACCGCGCGTTTGTGACATATAGCGGACAGCCACAAATTTGTTCTTTTTGCAGTGGGGTTGGCCATTACCGCCAAAACTGTCCGAAACGTAAACGACTTGCTCAGCTTCCGATTGAGGATTCATTTGCGCGGGGTGCGGGGCCAGCTTTGCTCGTGTCGCCGTCCCCCGCCGCAGCCGCTCACCGTGTTGCCGACGATAAGCTCGGTGCCGCCGCGGCGTCCGCGCGTGTGTCCACCATCGACAGCCACTGTGCTCTGCTTCTGTGCCTACCGTCTCAGAACCTTTGTCTCCGGCTCAGGGCGACGTGCCAGTTGTAGAAAATCCAGTTGTAGAAAATGTTTCACCAGAGACAGTGTCTGAACCCGTAGAAAAGTCGGCAAACGATTTTGTATCGGAATCTGTTTCGCAGTCTGTGACGGTACCAGAACCCTCTTCTCCCTTGACTGAACCCGTTGCTGTGACTGCCAGAGCTCGCATTCCAACTGCTGATGTGGAATCACAGGCATTTTTCGCAACACCTAAACCACGACGGGATGAACATACTTCTCGGAGTTCCAGTAGGCATCTGGTGGAACAGATTCTGGGACCACCCCCTCCCCCCCCCCCCCCCCCCCCCCGTTAACCCCACGGCGCGGGCGGCGGATGTCGAGGGCGGTGAATAGACTTAGTGTGTGGTGTAGCTTCCCCCTCCTCCCTCGCACATCTGCATATTGCGTGTTTTGTAGCTGTTTCGTCACTGCTTCTGACGTGGCTCCGCTGCAACTAACAGTCGAACGGAAATCTGAGGAGCCTGACCACCGGCCGCTAACGCAGGATCCCGTGTCGGACTGGACTCAGACGTCGATGCACTGTCTACAACAGTGACGCTGTCTGGATTCGATTTCCGCATTGACCTGGGGGACGTAATGTCACAGACGTCCTTCAGTGAATCATTGGAATGGTCGGATGACGTGGTTCAGGATGACGGAACCTAAACCTGTCTCTCTGATGTGCATTCCATCTATTCTTTGGTGGCTGAATTCCGTCCATCTTCACTATTTTTAACATGTAAGGTTTTTGTTTCTTGTATACTTTAATTGTGTATGACACTTGAGATTGGTTCGTGAAACATTTTAACTGTCAATGTCAACAAACAGAGCAACGAGCACAAGTTGTCGGCTCTGCTCACCTTTTAATGTGATTCCCATTGTCATGTAGGCTTCTTACAGGAAGTCACACGTATGGCTCTGTTGTTTTTTATCGACTCCACTGATTTTACCGTCGTGGATAACACAATGTAGGACGAACAGACTAGTACTGCTATTTTAATATGCCCCGATTTTGATGTTAGCAATATTGAAATGCTGCCCAATGGCCGCGCAGTAGACTTTATCGTTAATGGTGTTGCTTTTGTCAATGTGTACGCCCATGCCGGTGACAAACCGGCGAGGAATCGATTTTACGGTCAGTATCTCTGTCAGCTTCTCAATCGTAATAATAATGAATTAGTGCCTGCCTGGTTCATTGATGAATGAATGCGAAATTTTCATGCTTAACAAAATTTATTCACATTAATTGACATCGGAACTGCACACTCGTCATGTAAACAAACACGGACAGACTTCACTGATCTCTGTGACTTCCAAAAGTAACTTCAAAACTGACTGACAAAACAACAACTCAACAAATAACTCGCAGCCTCGCTGCATCGCTTTTTAGAGAATTTGAACAATAACTTCCAAAATAAAACATTATTAATTTTGTACAATTTTGATGTCACAATTAAAATTTACAAAACGTAAAGAAACAGCCGAATAACGTATAAAATACAAAATTAATTACGATACTGTCTCGTATTATTGTAGCTACGTAATTAATTACAGTTTGGATTTGGTTGCTAACATGTAATGGTAGTAGAGAGCTCGTACTTTATCCGATTAAATACATAGAACGTACAAATTAGGCCACAAATTCTGGAATTAGCAAAACTGCGAGATGTAAACAATTGGAGAGTTAATTAGAAATGCAGTTAGAACGACTATTAACTGCAGAGGAAGACATAGAAATAAATAATACATGAAAATACATCGCCTGGCAATAACTTTTAAGCTGTTTCTTAAGTTCAAGACGTTTTCCATTACTGGATTTTTAGATTACCATTTTGTTAATTAGAAGCATTGATTTTTCATGCTAACATCTCTGGAGTCTCTAGTTATTTATTGGTAAGGACTTATTACTTCAATTTCTTATTTACTTACTTAATTTAGTGTATGTACATAATTTTATTAATGACAACAATCTACCGATAATTATGACAACGCACGATCTTCTAGAACATTCTATACGCCTTCGCAATGAATATCAAGTTTTTTATCAGATAGGACTGAATGATATATATAAAGACACACACAAGGTCTTAAGAAGTACTGAATTATCCGATAACTATCTGGATGCATATAAAAAAGAAGGTGGTATCAGACATTTCATATGAATTTTGGGGAAAGCTGTATCGTTACAATTGGTTGACAGTTTTCAGCTCCGGGACACGTGGCGTGTGCTCACTCCGGACAAGACTCAGTTCACCTACTTTTACGCCACCGGCCACAGTAGGCTAGACAAGATTTGTGTGTCGTCGCTGCTCGCCGCCCACATCAGGAGGGGGGAAGTGATACGAGTTATTTTTTCCGCCACTGCAGTTATATGTGTCAACCCGTCGTACCACGTGCGCGGCCACCTCGACGCGAAAACATTTAGAAGCTTAACTGCAGTCTTTTGGATGACGCCAGCCTCACGCCACAATTGACTGACTTGTGGCGCAGGCTCCTGCGTGACAAGAGCGGTGACGGCAGTACCACACGGTGCTGGGGGTGGCGGTTGCTCAGCCGGCTATCAGGCGTTTTTTAATCGATTTTAATCGAGACGCGGCGCATTGGCGTCTGTCGACGACACACTTTTCACAGACCTTTCTGAAGGATCTGGCTCAGCGAGTCACAACGTCTCATAATCTGCTTTCTGTTTTTAACCAATTCAAAGCAAAACTCATCAATGATCTCCGATGGAAGAGTGTTGGGACAGTCACGTGGAGCCAACCTGTAGGTGACGTAGAAGGGGAACGGCTCTCTCTTTACCGTCTGAACAGAGAGCGAAAACGGCGCGAGAGGTTGGCCGTACGTGCCTAGATCAAACAGGATGGAACGACAACTTCTGATAGGGCAGAAATTGAGCGGGAGGTTCATGCATATTTTTCAACGCACTTTTTTTTTTGCAGAGGATACCACATGTTGTCATGTTGTAACATGAGCGGACAGAGCCCATCTAAATGAAATTTTCCTTTGGTGATTTAGGGGAAGCAGTGAAAAGAAGTCCTAGGGGAAAATCCCGTGGACTGGACGGAATCCCTGCAGAATTTTATTTAAAATTTTTCCGTCTTTTAAGTGACGAGTTAATTGCAATAATGAATGAAATCCACAACGGCACTGATATACCGCCGGAATTTGGAGAAGGGCGCATTGCACTACTCCCAAAATCGAACGCAACGCCGAATATCGACAGTGTTCGCCCTATAACATTACTGAAGGCCGACCATAAGATCGTCGTGCGGTGTGTTACGCACAGAATGAAGGAAGTTATGCCGAAAGTCGTAAGTGAACATCAGACTTGTGCTGTGAAAGACAGGAACATTTTGATGTCATTCTAGCATATCGGAATTGCGTCGGATATGTTAAAAGTAACAGGCTACGAACGGCTGCGATATTGCTGATCGATTTTAAAAATGCCTTTGATCGGATAACTCACACTTATCTGCGGCAAGTGATGGTCGGAATGGGATTTGGAACTAAAATAACAAAGATGGTGGAAAATATTTTGCGGAATGCCACGTCACGAGTCGTCATCAACGGTGTTCCAAGTAGTGTGATGCCC
Organism: Schistocerca piceifrons; assembly: GCF_021461385.2. Classification (NCBI taxonomy): domain Eukaryota; kingdom Metazoa; phylum Arthropoda; class Insecta; order Orthoptera; family Acrididae; genus Schistocerca; species Schistocerca piceifrons. Next base: position 1,107,874,842 of record NC_060139.1, read on the forward strand.
GTTACTTCAGTCCATGACGCTCTACGCCTTGGCGTTAGATCCGCTCGTCCGCTGCATCGCCCAGGAATGTCAGCTGATCTGCAGAGCATATGCTGACGACCTAGGAATGTTCCTCGACCAGCCGGCGGACATTGACAGACTGCACGGTGTTTTGAAACAATTTGATAGGGCAAGAGGGGCTCACTCGGAAAACCGTTTTACTCCCTCGTACACCTCGACTGCGCAGTGTACACGGCGATTGGTTCTGTGTTAAGCAACGCCAAACAGTGCTCGGTGTCATTTTGATTGACAATCCGCAGCGCATGGAAGCTCTTCACTGGCGGTCCACGTTGTATAAGATTCGGGCTGTTGCAAAAATATATGCACCCAGGAATTTGGCACTCCGTCAAAAGGTGGCTCTCATCAACACGCATATTTTGGCCAAAGAATGGTATGTGGCCCAAGTCCTACTGGTGCCGAAAGAACTGGAACGGGCCATTCAACAGGCGGTCTATTGACTGCTATGGAAGGGTGACATTTTTAAGGTTTAAATGGCAACCTGTAACTTGAACCTGACTGAGGGGTGGGGGGTTAGGCTTAGTTGATTCTCGCACCAAGTGAGCGGCGCTCTTAGTGAAGCCGATGATTGGAAATGGGCCACGCACTCCAACGGCTGCATTGTTACATAAATACCGTGCGCAGCCAGTGATCGCTCCAGTGTCCGTCATTCACATTCCGTACACGTTGAACTTCGTGCTCCGTTTCTATATTCACAACAGCTATCTTGTGCTTGTTGATGTCTGTGAGTGCAGTGTCAGTTATACCGTTCGAGCTTTTCGCGGATCGCTGGAGAAACCTCGCCACCGTCGCCATTCCGGAAAAAGTTCATGCGACTTGGTACAAAGTAGTGAATCGTACAATTCCGACCAGTGCCAAACTTCATTCTATTGACTTTATGTCGTCGGGAGCATGCAGCATGTGATTCGTGCACTGAGGAGGATACCATCGCACATCGATTCGTGTGTCGCAAATTCCGTGTTATTTTGGATATTGCGTGTGACATGGTTCGCTTAATTAATAGGGCGGACAGGCAACATGTGACAGGCGTGGACGCAATCGTGCCTCAGTGCGCGGCTTACTCGCCCACTAAACGTAATGCCACACTTTGGAGTCTTGGACACACAATTTATTGTTTTTTTCCCCTAAAATTGACTGAAGTTGTGGACAGAACATGGTCAGGACCTAGCTCGAGCAGCTTATCACCAAGTTTTTTACGGGTCGTCTTGGATCATGCATTTACCAAATTGTCAATTGCTTCATAGGACTGCCTACCTAATTTTGACTCATAACACATTATCGTCAGGTAATAATGCCAATAGTACTAATTAAGGTGGTTCAACGGGACTTTGATTACCAAAGTACTTACTTTCATCGAGTGATGGAACTATAGTTTGGTAAAGCTGCGTTTATATGGCACGAAAATTAGCGAAAAAGTAGAATGCTTTAAAGTTATGTAAATGGTGTTTTGTCAGTAGTAGTTTATATGTGCTTCTTTCCGTTTGCTTTTTTTCCCATGTGGATTGTTATTTGTAATTTTTTTCAACCACAACGAATGAAGGAACAGTCTTGTGAAGATAGTTTTCCTTAATTTTGATTTTGTATGTGCATTGAAGATGGATACCTTACCCTTTGTGCGGGTGGACATTCTGTTTTATTCTCAACGTAACCTCCATCGACCATTGGCGGCGACTGTTCCGAATGGTTCTAATTTTTATTTCCGGTGGATTTAGTTTTTCGGCAGACGCCAAGTATTGGTTGCCTTGGAAGATTGTGGTCACTGTGGTGACCAGGTGTGGCCAGGTGACACGGCGTTAAGAAGCCTATTTTTTCTGTTATTTGGAACACCATCAGGAAGACATTCTCATTTCAGGTCATTCTCAGGAATTGGAGAATATATTTCTTTTCTGTTTTCCGTACAGGAAGCCAACTGCACATATTACATTCAGAAAAGCTCGAAGATGAAGGCAATACTTGGAGAGCGTAAGGCTGGGCTACGAGGGGAGTTGGGAGGCCCACCAAAAATTTAAAAAATAATAAAAATAAAAATTAAAAAGGTACACAAAAAGAAATCATCATCATCATCATCAGCCAATTCAATCATTAAACGATGTGGCCTCTTCGTGTCGTGGATTCAGGTAGGCTTTCAGCATACTTCTCCAAGATGGACGGTCTTGGGCAGTTCTCTGCCAGGTGTTACCAGCGATCTCCTTGATGTCTTTGTCCCACCTGTCTGGTGGTCTTCCTCTAGGCCTCCAGTGCTCTCTCAGACTCCACTCCAGTACTAGCTTCCTCCATCTGTTGTCTTTTCTTCTTGCGACCTGGTCAGCCCACTGCCATTTCAAGGAACCTACTGTCTCTAAGATGTCATTAACCTTCGTCACAGACCGGATGTCATCTGCCCTTTTCCTATCGTTTCTTGTATAGCCCAGCATTGATCTCTCCACGGATCTCTGTGGTGTCCTAAGTTTCCCTTTTGTAAATGAGTTCAGTGTCCATGTCTCGCAGGCATACGTCTTCACAGGAAGAATGCATTGATCAAATACTGCTTTCTTCATATTTACTGGCATTTTTGATCTGAATACTGTCTGGCCGTATGTCTCCCTTCATATTTGTAATCTGGCCAAGGTAGACATATTCACTGACCTCTTCTAATAGACTGTCCGTGACTTTCACATCTCCAGCTGGGACCCATTTGTTAGACATCACTTTTGTTTTGGAAAGGTTCATGTTCAGGCCAAACGATTGACATTCCGATGCAAGATCTGTAACTAAGTTTTGGAGCTCAGCAAAGTCTTACGTTCCCAGCTCAGCTTTGACATAGCCATTTTCAGTACAGCAGAGAAGAGTTTGGGGAGATGGGATCGCCTTGCTTGACACCCCTCATGATGCGAAATTCTTGAGTTGATTCGCCGGTGTTAACATAAGCTGAAGAATTCTCGTAGATTTTCCTGAGCACTTCAATGTATGCTGCTCCCACTCCTTGCTCACTCAAAGCTTGGAGAACAGCTACATGGTTAACGTAGTCAAATATCTTTTCAAAGTCATCAAAGGCAATGCGGAGAGGCACTTGGTATTAATTCGCTCTGTTTATCACTTCACTAACGGTCAGAATGTGGTCAATAGTGCTAAAATTTCTTCGGAATCCTGCTTGTTCTATAGGCTGGGCTGAGTCTAGGGTGGAACTAATTCGGTATAACAAGATCTTTGTGAAAATTTTTTACAAAATTGAGAGCAAACTGATAGGGCGGTAGTTTTTAATATTGTGAATACTTCCTTTCTTGTGTATCAAAATAATCTTAGCCTTGTTCCACGATAGTGGGATTGAAGCATAGTGCAGGCAGGAAGTAAATACTTTTGCCAAGTGATTTATTGTTACCTCTCCTGCCAGTTTGAGCAGGTCAACACTGAGCTCATCATCACCCGGCACTGTTCCCTTCTTCGTGCTATCTGGAGCGCACTTGACTTTCGATGGGAGTAAAAGAAATGAAAAAAACAAAAAAGGTGATTTTGGGTCTCCTTCATTTTCCCCTTTTTATGTAGCTAAGATACGAAATTGCAGGAATTAACTCAGTTTGAGGGAGAGTGTGCTAACGATGTTTGCCAGGAAGTCTTTGAAAACGACAAAACAGTACGAATCGACAGATATGTTTTGAAATACGTCAGCGCCTATTGTTCTGTAGCAGTGTGCACTTCCAAATTTGATTTGTAATCATAAATTTGTTCTTTAGTCGTGTCGTCTCGTCTCCTCTCCTCCCGCAGACGTTTCTCGTGCTCGCGCTGTCGTACGGACCGCGACCCGAGCGGCACTCGAGCTAAGTCGGGACGAGTGTAAACGAGGAAATGGACTGGTGCGAATGCAAACAGTCTGTGCACTGTGCTCGAGGAACTCGCTGTTGCGGAAGGAAGTGTCTCGCGTCAAATGCGGCCGATTTCGACCGAAAACTATGATTTTGTGTGTCGGAAGAAGAGCGGAATGCGAATTCCGCCGTGCGCCTACAGTATACGAACGCCAACGGCCGTACGGCGTCGAACTACACCGGTTGTCGTCCGATCGCCGTAGTTAAGCGGCGCCGGGACCGGTGAGTAGAAGCCCGGCTGGGCCGGCTGGCCCGTGGCCGCAGCGCTGCGCGGCGCTCCGGCCGGCGCCCGCCCTGCTCTGCCTCGCGGCGTGTTTTTCGCTTGCCTTCTTCATTTCTACTCACGGTATGCGAAGATCGCGAGAATAAAAATCGGTGCGAATTCGACAGAAATGTAGCTCGTCCGTCCACCTCAGAAATTCACCGTCGGACGATTGCCGAGTTGAAATTAACGGACAGTCACGTCACGGGATTGCAGTTAGACGTGTTCTCGTATTCTCTCTTTGTGAACTAAATGACTCGGAACTCTGTGATACTATAGTAAACGTGATCGGTGGTGTGAGCAAGTTTAAGCGTGCCGACGGTAGTGTCAGCAACGTAAATGTGTCCGATGTCGGTTTTGGCGTGCGTACTGAGCGTGTCTTTAACCTTCCTTTTGAAGTAAAGAACGAGACTATCTCCCGTTGCCTCGGCTCGTACGGAACTGTTTTGACGTTCGTCAAAGAAAAGTGGTCGTCTGCGTACCCTTTTCAAGTTGAAAATGGAATTCGCAGTGTGAAAATGATGGTGCGAAAGCACGTTCCGTCATTCTCGTACGTGGCCGGTCATCGCGCCTTTATTAGCCATAGCGGGCAAGCTCAGACTCGCTGCTGCTGCTGCTGTCAAACTGACCACTTTGGCCGACATCGGCCGCGTCGTAGGCTCGGCGGTAACGCCGGCGCACAGACGACAGGGGCGGCCACTTGCTACGGACGTCACTCCCGACGCGGCTCGCCTCTCCGTTAGCTGGTGTAGATACCGCTTCGTCTGAACGATCTCACATGCCGGTACATTCGTCTGTGACGGGTTCAGAACCTGTTCCGACTATTGTTCCTCACACGGAAATGACAACGTCGCCCTCAGATATAGCTAAGACGGAAATTGACCCCACGGTTTCTTCCAGCGTTGCAGTACCTGTACAGTCAGACCCTTCTGATTCTATCCCTATTGACTGTGTTATCGTGCCGCCACAGACAGTATTTGACATGTCAGTGGCACCGTAAACAGAACCTGTCGGAGTGAGTAGCCTACTGTTCCCGTTTCGAACTCTCGTCAATCGGCTCCCGTTTCCGTGGCTGCTTCCGCCCAGACACGAGACGCTGGCGACCTCGCTTCTGTGAAGCGCGGTTCCGCTGACCGTCTACGCAGTGCCAGTACTCGTGCGTTTATGCCGCAGCGGCCGTCCTCCAGGTGGGAGCGTAGCCCGACACAGGAGAGGAGGGCCGTGTTCGCGCTCCAGGCCTCCACAGCAGCAGCGCCAGCAGCAGCAGCAGCAGGCGGCGTCGCAGCCGTGCCGCGTGTCACGACAGCGTCAGCCCGCGCGTGCGGACGACCGGCGGGCGTTTGAAGAATGCGTTACATTCTGAGAAAGTAGGCTCTGCAACCCGCGTCACCCCCGGTACAGTTTTCAAACGAGCGGAAAGCTGGAGACCCCCTAAGAGGCGCGCGCGCCCCTCTGCGCGACACTTTGTGTCGCTCCCTCGAAGACGAGACACGTCTATTTATTTCGGCAACCTCCGTATCACCACAACTGCCTGAGTAATTTGCCCTACACGTATCACTATGTTCGTTATTAGTTTATTAGCACAGTCACAGTATTTTGAGAGTACAGCCACGTCAGTGACCTTTCTGGTACGACCACTACTGCGACTCCTTTCCTGCCACGTTCCATCCAAAGCTGCATCTTGTACAGTTTGATGCGTAGCTTGTTGGGCTGCATCCCTAGCTGCGAGGTCTAATGCGTAGTCGTACGTGTCCATTTTGAAGGGGGTTAGGAACATTGGTAACACCACACAGCGTAGCTCCAGTTGCTCTACACAGCCTATTTACCGACCTTTCATTCGTGCAATAAACTTCAGTGTCATTAATTTTCGATGAAAGAAAACCGAAGATTGGTATAAAGTGACCAGCCAGATGAATACAGCGTCCAACTCTGTTCCAGAAAATCAGATCATTTATTTACGTCGATATATTCAGAAAATTCCTTGCCCTCGACAAGCATCTCAACATATCTTCAGCATGTTTCACTTTCCTAGTAGAAGTAATAGCAGGAGGAGAAGGTGCATAACTTCTGAGGATCACCTGCATTGGGATGTCTTCATTCTTCCGTGTTTGATGACGTTGAAACTATATTCCCCATTGACTGCGAGCTGTTTTTCAGTTGTTTCTGCCAAATCATAATTTTGAGTAACTTTATACTAGTCCTGGTTATTTTTACATGAAAATGCAGACCGTAAGTGGGAATGTTCTTCAAATAACTATCACATTCAGCACATGTAAATAAACAGTGAAGACAAAGATATAAACCGACAATGAGAGAGCAACTTTTGCAAACTGGCAAACACTGATGCTTTGTATGTGTCACATACCAACCAAATTAAAATGTGAACAGGTAGAGTCTGCAAATCGTGGCAAAATGTTGACAGAATTCCAATTTGTCACGGTAGCACACGGGCAAAACTCGTATAGAGACTTCTGGTAGCACAATCTCGGTTCGCTGCCAGGGAATTTGGAGTGTCGAACATGTATCAGACTTTCGTCATCTCCTATTCTTAGTGTGTCATTTAAAGTGTTCCATATTTGTTTTCATTTTGTAGTAGAAGCGACTTTCCTCACATTGTGTTTCTGATTACAACTTCTCGGGTATATTGCACTCTTCAAATTGTACTGTTAATATGTTCCTCGTATTGTGCTTGACATTTGCTGGCATCCGTTACTTTGGGCAGAGTAAATGATTCTGTCCAAATCCCACCCCACACACAATAAAAGACACTGTTGTAAGAAACCAGCTATTTATTACATCACGGTGTGGACAGCCTCAGTACAAAGATACATAAAACTGCTGGTGAGAGACGGTGCACAGCTGTACACAAAGCATTTGCCAGCCAGGGGATGCTCGCCATCGGCAGCAGGTGGCAGAGGCACCTCACCTAGGTCAGCGGTCTCTGGGCCCAGAGCGACTGAACGGTGTGCTACCTGAACAAAAGTACGTGTCGATGTGCGCTGCGATGGAGGTGTAAAGGTGCAGTAATGTGTGGGTTACTGATACCCTCCTTCCCCGAGCGGGGGAGTGGGGGTGGGTAGCAGAAAAGCTGAGAGATGCCCCCTCACCTACAGTGCATTGACTATCGTCTGAAGTGGGCGCCCTGGGCTCGAGCAGTACGTACTGGTAGCCAGGGAGGAGAGAGGCGTGAGCGCAGCCACCTGCACCTGCACCTGCACCTGCACCTGCACCTGCACCTGCACCTGCACCTGCACCTGCACCTGCACCTGCACCTACTCCCCCCACTCACCACCTCTAGGAGAGCAGGCGCAGGACCGTGCCATCCCGTACACGTCGGACTAGTGTCCAGAACAAATGAAGGCGGCACTGGCAGGTGGACTGCAGTTGTCGAAATCCGTGTGGGAGGCGCCAGCGCCAGTGTACGTAGCCCCGGCATCCCGCCCTGTGCCTGTGAGAGAAGGCACTGCAGGAGCGACGAGAGGCCGAGCCGTATCGTCCGCGCGGTGCCAGTCGACTGACGGGGCAGCCGGACACCACATCGGGAGGGTGGCCGGCCGAGGCCCGTGGACGTGGCGCCCGTGGCAAACTGCAATGACGGCGGAAGAGTTCTGCGTGTGGCGATTCGCGGGGAGTCTGTGCGCACCGAGTGCACGACTGATTATAATAGAATGCCACGAAGTGGTCGTCGGTTCGTGCCGTGAAAACGCGGTGCCCCCACTGACTGTGACGGTGTCTAGAATCCGATGCGGGTGTCGTACGAATGCTCAGGACTGCAGTTCTGGACACAAACCGCGACAGGGCCAGTGCCTCTGTATGACACAGGATACAGAGCAGTGCCTGTGGCTGTGGCTGCTGGCCGTGTAAGAGAAAAAGGTAAAGCACTCCTCTGCCAAAAATTTCGTGATATAAGTGCGCATTTTAGTTTTGAAGGTCCACACAGTATGTTCTGCCCCGTCATCGGATTACACACGAAAGACGGACACCGTCACACGTAGAAGGTAGGCCGCAGAGAGAAAAAGTTCTGACAGAGCCTCGACAGTTGCATCTGCTGTCGTACTGACGACGAAATACTTAAGGAAATGTGGAAAAGGCGTCGACAACCGATAACAGAAAAGTGTGTCTACAGGTCCAGGAGGTAGTGTGGGTACTGCCCAGGATGTTGGGGTATATTGCACAGCGCTACCTCTTTATTCCGACACTCGAGACAGGCCACAACCGGAGTAGAAGGGCAACCTGCGTGCCACACCACATTCCATTGTTGCCAAATACGAGGTGCATTCAAGTTCTAAGGCCTCCGATTTTTTTTTCTCCAGACTGGAAACAGATAGAAACATGCACATTGTTTTAAAATGAGGCAGCGTTCATTGTCAATACGTCCCAGAGAAGGCAGCACCGTATGGCAGATGGAATTTTAACGCCAGTGGCGAGAATGACAACTGTTTTAAATACTTAAAATGGCGACGTTTTCCTTACTTGAACAGCATGCAATCATTCGTTTTCTGAATTTGCGTGATGTAAAACCAATTGAAATTCATCGACAGTTGAAGGAGACATGTGGTGATGGAGTTATGGATGTGTCGAAAGTGCGTTCGTGGGTGCGACAGTTTAATGAAGGCAGAACATTGTGTGACAACAAACCGAAACAACCTCGGGCTCACACAAGCCGGTCTGACAACGTGATCGAGAAAGTGGAGAGAATTGTTTTGGGGGATCGCCGAATGACTGTTGAACAGATCGCCTCCAGAAACGGCATTTCTGTGGGTTCTGTGCACACAATCCTGCATGACGACCTGAAAATGCGAAAAGTGTCATCCAGGTGGGTGCCACGAATGCTGACGGACGACCACATGGCTGCCCGTGTGGCATGTTGCCAAGCAATGTTGACGCGCGACAACAGCATGAATGGGACTTTCTTTTCGTCGGTTATGACAATGGATGAGATGTGGATGCCATTTTTCAATCCAGAAACAAAGTGCCAGTCAGCTCAATGGAAGCACACAGATTCACCGCCACCAAAAAAATTTCGGGTAACCGCCAGTGCTGAAAAAATGATGGTGTCCATGTTCTGGGACAGCGAGGGCGTAATCCTTACCCATTGCGTTCCAAAGGGCACTATGGTAACAGGTGCATCCTACGAAAATGTTTTGAAGAACAAATTCCTTCCTGCACTGAAACAAAAACGTCCAGGAAGGGCTGCACGTGTGCTGTTTCACCAAGACAACGCACCCGCACATCGAGCTAACGTTACGCAACAGTTTCTTCGTGATAACAACTTTGAAGTGATTCCTCATGCTCCCTACTCACCTGACCTGGCTCCTAGTGACGTTTGGCTTTTTCCAACAATGAAAGACACTCTCTGTGGCCGCACATTCACCAGCCGTGCTGCTATTGCCTCAGCGATTTTCTAGTGGTCAAAACAGACTCCTAAAGAAGCCTTCGCCGCTGCCATGGAATCATGGCGTCAGCGTTGTGAAAAATGTGTACGTCTGCAGGGCGATTACGTCGAAAAGTAACGCCAGTTTCATCGATTTTGGGTGAGTAGTTAATTAGAAAAAAAAAATCGGAGGCCTTAGAACTTGAATGCACCTCGTATATTAGAGATGGCGGCAACGACGTCATCTGAGAAGGCAGCACGCAGACTTGGCAACAGCGCATGACGTCATCTGAGATGGCGGCTTTTGGCTGGAAAATAGGCCAATTGTGCTATGCCCACTAACCTAACCTCCAGAAAAATGGCGGGAAACTTGAATTTTGGCGGGACAATAGACCAATTGGGCTACGTCCACTAACCTAAGCCTCCAGAAGAAATAGGCGCCAAATTCAAATTCCGACGAGGTAATGTGTGCAAAACCGTGCTTGTCTTTATTATTATTCATTATTATTGATTATCATTTATTAACATTCATTATCATTTATTATTATTTATTATCATTTCTTCTTATTATTATTATTACTTTTATTATTTATTATTATTGGCCTACCTCCACTAGAAAATTTGCGCCAAATTAAAATTCCAGCACGATAATGGCTGCAAAACGATACTTGTCTTTATTATTATTGATTATCATTCATTATCATTCATCATTTATTATTATTTATTATTATTATTGGTCTATCTCCACTAGAAAATTGCGCCAAATTCAAATTCCAACACGATAATGTCTCCAAAAATGTTCTTCTATTTGTTTTTATCATTTATTATTTATTCCAGATGTCCGATTTCGGTGAGGAGAAAGCCATTTGCGTTGCATCCATAACAAAAAAAAAAACCTCTCACTAGTTCAAATTCCAACACCATAATCTATCACATATATCAAGTAGCCCACATCCTATGAACTTTCGCGCTCGTTTATCATTTCACTGCTAAGCTTTGAAAATCGTGTCAAATAATAAAATGCACTTATAGTAACCTAATTCACATCCTTTCATTTTGTGTGGGAAAAAAGGGCTTATGTCTTTATTTTAGGCAGTACGGTCATCACTTGTTCTCCAACACAATCAGTACACATCTTCGAGATCCCAGTGCGGTCGCCACGACGTCCACGCTACAACTGAATTAGTTGAAATCGTCGCCGCACCTGGCCCCTCTCCAAGGCGCCACGGTCGCCGAGCGAGCGGCCGCATAGCCACGCGCGCCACAGGTAAGGGAGCGGCCGCACCGCCCTACGTCACAGCCGGTCCGGCGCTCTCGTCAACATCACGCTTTCATGGAGTGGCTAGTCAGCCCCACGTGTCTTTCTGCGACCGAGAACGCCGTGCTACACTTTTGGCGCCAAAGTTTGCTCGTCAGTGGAATCCGCCATGACTATATAACAGCACGTTTGCTCGCCACGAAATCCCTCGCTAAGTTAATTGACTATCTCTCTCGCGCGCGTTATAACCGGACACTCGCCGCGCCGCTGCCCCGCTGACGTCCGACTGCTTACGTCACACACCCTCGATCGCACCCTCCATACACAAGACGGACACAGTCTTCTGTAAATATACTATCTCCCACATCCCTCATCTAACCTATCAATCACCTAAGTACTTAATTCCACTTCAGTTTTAATCATATTAAATAATTCAATTTACAATTTCATATACATATACGAAGGTGTTCAACTACCTACTTTCAACTACTTTTCGAGGACCAGACCGCCACCTCTTCCTAGGAACCCCCACCGAGTTGAATTCTGTCAGTAAAGAAACGTCACTTGCGCTTTCGCTACCAACCTAAGAAAATTGTGAGTAAAGAAAGGGCACTTGTACTATTCTCATCCACCCGACCACCTCTTCCTCCTACGATCAGGCACTAAGTGTGAAATCTGCCAGTAAACAAAGCTCACTTGCATCTTCGCTACCAACTTAAGAAAACTGCTGAAGACGAGGCGTACCACCACTACCACTTCCTAGGGGGCTGTTGGTAAAACGACTCAGCCCGCACTAGGCTGATGGAAGGAGGAAGGGCCGACCGGGGTGGCTGAGCGCTTCTAGGCGCTACAATCTGGAACCGCGTGACCGCTATGGTCGCAGGTTCGAATACTGCCTCGGGCAGGGATTTGTGTAATGTCCTTAGGTTAGTTAGGTTTAAGTAGTTCTAAGTTTTATGGGACTGATGATCACAGATGTTAAGTCCCATAGTACTCAGAGCCGTTTTTTGAAGGAGGAAGGAGTGTACTTTATTTATTTGGTAGCAATTCATTTAGCGCTGGAGTACACGTATCACAGAACACACGCTCTCACATGCCCCCCACAGCATACAGACCTGCAAACTACTCCTACATAACTCATGTACTACGCTCTACACACACACTTGCTAATTGTAAACCGTTAAAAAAGCCCGTGCACAGCCTATAGACATGTGAAGCACACCTAAATATTTCAAGACATTCAAGCCCATAGAACCAAACAACTCTTAATTTCTCTAAATAATAATCCATCTAAAATACCCTGCTCCATAATCGTCAACTTTTCAAAATCATACGCCTGTCTTTATTTAAACAACGAGAGATAGAAGCGCCACCACAGTCCACGGTCCAGTTGACTTAGTACACAGGACAACCCCGCCCCCCTCCCCCCGACATCAGAATATGTGAATAGTTTCACACATTTTTTTGAAACTTTTGCATCTCATAGGTTTCGATATGTAAGGCTGACCTAAGGCAGGTTCTGAACTCCAGTAGTACACTACACTTGGCAACATAACCACGCCCATCAAGATATTCATTCCAATCCAGATAAATTTGTCCATTTATTTGTTGACTCACTCACAGTCTGACCAGATTGCCGTTTTGGCGCAAAAAACGCTCTGGTTGCGCTGTGCTGCCCGGGGAAGTAAGGAAGGACTGCGCTCTATTTATTTCGAGCCCTTTTATTTAGTCATGGAGTATATTTGTCACAAAACACCTGCACTGATCCATCTGTGGTCATCTGACACAGGCCACAAACACGTAAACAACTCCTAATTTCACCACACAATAGCAAACTGCTCTTAAATAATGCAGTACACAATATCCGCAGACGAGCTCTGTACTCTTAAACTCTCCAAGTAACGCACAGCACAGTGCACAGACATGCTCGCAAAATAGTGCAATAGACACGCCCAAACACCCTCGCCCAATACCCTGCCCCAGCTGCCAAACCGACCAAAAGCCTCTGCTCGGCCTCCCGCAAACATGACCCCCTCACATTCGCATTCGCGCCTAACACCGGAGAAATTCATATCACCTATGCGCCTTAGATTACGCTCCAAGGCAGGCCGCGCGCGCGTGCGGTCGGCGGGAGGGGGGGGGGGGGTTCCAGAGCCTCCACCCAAGTTCAGCTTCCGAGCGCTCGTGACAGCCGATCAGAAAGGGCGCTCTCCTCTGACACATGTAAAAGCTGCTTTGTTCTTCTCGTGTATACCGCTAGCGTCTCAGGTCTGGACTTGCCTTCACGTCTATTGCCCATAGCTGGTTGACACACACGATTAACGCCTCCGCGAAAACACTTAGTACTCGCCTGCAGCAGAGATGGTAATGGAAAACCAATCACTCTGATCTGCGTTGCGGGGTCGTGTAATGATTGACAGCACTCTATTTTTTCAAACAACTTATTTAACCGTACAGTATATCTATCACACTATCACAAAATACCCACCCAGATGTGCCCTGGGTCGTGTTGCACAGCACCCAACTCATAATTTCAGTACATACAATAACAAACTGCTATTAAATAATTCTGCACACTGATGTGCAGATACGCTCAGTGCACGTAAACTTTCCAAATAAAACATAGCAGAGCCTGTAGATCCACCCGCAAAATAACTCAGCAGAAGTGCGCAGCTACCCCCCACCCCCACCCCCCCCTGCACCCTGTTCACAGGATCGTGAAGTCACTCATCCGTCTGATTACAGACCACCCACAGCCCCTGCTCGGCTTCCGCAAGCGTAAGTTGGCGCGGTCGACGCGCTCTTCAGTGTCAAAGCACACACAGACGTCCGTCCAGGACTGCGATCCGTCACAACCCTGAGCCGCGACCACTGCACGCGGGTGAAAGTCAACTTTATATCAACGTAGCAAAATTCCAAAGCGCAGCCTCCATATGCTAGACACATCATAGCAGCAGCACATGTCTTTACCTCCTATGACACACTGCGCATTGCTCCTGACACGACATTACACGGCCCTTTAATTAAACATAACTACATGTCCCTGCTCTCGCCTCATCGTGTGACCAGCCATCTAAAACCTTCTCAATATTATTATAAGTTTACTACATTTTTTTTAAATACATCTAATTTACTCCTCCCACCGCACGTAGCATCAGACCCGTCCTACCATCAACATACGCAAACGTCCTCAACCCTATCTTAACGCTCATATATCACCCCACAAACCATGTCCATGAATCAATTTACCATTCTCAACCCCTCTTTTAGAATCACAAACGTAGCCTCTATCTAAACACCAATCAACTCATCTTTCTCGCACTTTCAACAGTAAAATTAATTGTACACACACCCCGAAATGCGAAATGCAATTAAAGAGTCAAATTTTTATACAGACCATCAAGCACATACCAAACTCACACCAATACTCAAAGCCTGGTCCATATGTACCACCTCCAACGTGAATTAAATATTATTACCATTGCCACAATATTCTGCCAGCGCTCGATTTGGACCTTTTTCGGCTCTTAACTCTTGTCACTAGCAGTCCAATATCACTATCTATAGATTGCATTAATTTCCACATAAAAAAATCTAGTCCAGTTATCTATGTCATCAAACTGCCCCCTCTCACAATAGCATACAAACTCATCTTCTCCAGTCCTTATACAACTTTTATCAGCGACACGCTTCAGCCGCTATCCTCGATACTGAATACCCGACCAGCGTGCGTAAGGCCTGTGAAGACATCGCCGACGCGGGGTTGTATACTATAATCATCATCACATTTCACTGAACGACACGGAAAGACGCCAATTCGCTTGTCCTCGATGTTCCAATGGCTCACTCCTTCCATCCTGCATTACACTTCATCCATTCAACATACACATTCATTCGAGCCGCCGTTTAGAGACTCATACACTCCTGGAAATTGAAATAAGAACACCGTGAATTCATTGTCCCAGGAAGGGGAAACTTTATTGACACATTCCTGGGGTCAGATACATCACATGATCACACTGACAGAACCACAGGCACATAGACACAGGCAACAGAGCATGCACAATGTCGGCACTAGTACAGTGTATATCCACCTTTCGCAGCAATGCAGGCTGCTATTCTCCCATGGAGACGATCGTAGAGATGCTGGATGTAGTCCTGTGGAACGGCTTGCCATGCCATTTCCACCTGGCGCCTCAGTTGGACCAGCGTTCGTGCTGGACGCGCAGACCGCGTGAGACGACGCTTCATCCAGTCCCAAACATGCTCAATGGGGGACAGATCCGGAGATCTTGCTGGCCAGGGTAGTTGACTTACACCTTCTAGAGCACGTTGGGTGGCACGGGATACATCCGGACGTGCATTGTCCTGTTGGAATAGCAAGTTCCCCTGCCGGTCTAGGAATGGTAGAACGATGGGTTCGATGACGGTTTGGATGTACCGTGCACTATTCAGTGTCCCCTCGACGATCACCAGTGGTGTACGGCCAGTGTAGGAGATCGCTCCCCACACCATGATGCCGGGTGTTGGCCCTGTGTGCTTCGGTCGTATGCAGTCCTGATTGTGGCGCTCACCTGCACGGCGCCAAACACGCATACGACCATCATTGGCACCAAGGCAGAAGCGACTCTCATCGCTGAAGACGACACATCTCCATTCGTCCCTCCATTCACGCCTGTCGCGACACCACTGGAGGCGGGCTGCACGATGTTGGGGCGTGAGCGGAAGACGGCCTAACGGTGTGCGGGACCGTAGCCCAGCTTCATGGAGACGGTTGCGAATGGACCTCGCCGATACCCCAGGAGCAACAGTGTCCCTAATTTGCTGGGAAGTGGCGGTGCGGTCCCCTACGGCACTGCGTAGGATCCTACGGTCTTGGCGTGCATCCGTGCGTCGCTGCGGTCCGGTCGCAGGTCGACGGGCACGTGCACATTCCGCCGACCACTGGCGACAACATCGATGTACTGTGGAGACCTCACGCCCCACGTGTTGAGCAATTCGGCGGTACGTCCACCCGGCCTCCCGCATGCCCACTATACGCCCTCGCTCAAAGTCCGTCAACTGCACATACGGTTCACGTCCACGCTGTCGCAGCATGCTACCAGTGTTAAAGACTGCGATGGAGCTCCGTATGCCACGGCAAACTGGCTGACACTGACGGCAGCGGTGCACAAATGCTGCGCAGCTAGCGCCATTCGACGGCCAACACCGCGGTTCCTGGTGTGTCCGCTGTGCCGTGCGTGTGATCATTGCTTGTACAGCCCTCTCGCAGTGTCCGGAGCAAGTATGGTGGGTCTGACACACCGATGTCAATGTGTTCTTTTTTCCATTTCCAGGAGTGTATATCCGAACACATAGCATCATTCAACAACCATCACTTGCTCTTATCTAATAACTCATCCATCAGGTCTGGGGGCGAGGTAACCCCTTTCTTTCTTTCTTTCAGCAGGAGAGAGCAATTTTTTTTTATAGTGGCAGCTAAATTGCGCCATCAACTTAACACCACCAATCGCGAAACATATCTTCAAATACGTAAACACTCTTACTCAATTAAACAGCGTTCCCGCTGAGGACATGACCTTCAATATTACAGTTCTTAATCCGATAACCACCAAAACAAGTACTAAATGCTCAAACTAATCCCATTGCACCTTACAAAGCGGGAGTCCGAGCGCCTCCGGCGGCATATCAAAGCCACATATCTGTCCACCTAAACAGCCGTCCACTCGGCCCCAGCACCAGCATGCCGAAGTGGGCTTTCTCTATACCTGCTCTCCAGCTATTGTCTAACGACGTACACTGCACAATGGATTCCTGAATAGCGCAGATCTCTAGCCTCTCCTCCATCGCCAACTTGACATGTAAACAGTGTCTTCCCCAGCCAGCGAACCCGACGTCATTCACGCTGCACTGACAATTTCCACTCACAAATCTTAACGACTCGCATATATAAAAGCCTATTCACTCTTGCCAAAACTCACTTAATAATAAAAAAGCATTCTCCCTTGAGTATGCATTTAGAACAAATAGACAAACGTAATTCCAAGCTGAAGTCATACATATGATTAAAAAGAAAAAAAAAATGACCTCAATTTACGTTATCCGACATTTATTTACATGTCCTAATGATACAGTCGTGGATGAGTCGTGTCATCCACTCGCTCACTCCTTCAACAGACGCTTTCACAGAACTTGTTCTACTTATATGCCACCCACCCTGTTATGATAATTTTGTACAAGCATTTACGCCCCCCCACATACAACCCAGCTCAATAGAACAT
Organism: Schistocerca piceifrons; assembly: GCF_021461385.2. NCBI lineage: Eukaryota > Metazoa > Arthropoda > Insecta > Orthoptera > Acrididae > Schistocerca > Schistocerca piceifrons. The sequence goes on from NC_060139.1 coordinate 1,107,891,913, forward strand.
AATAATTCCTTTTTCCACAGATATTCATAATCAGTGAACAATTAAATGTACTAAATTACGCATACATGTAATCAAATAAGCAAATACTTTTACCGACATACACACCCCTCTCACTAAGGATAGGACATTTAATATTATATACTTAAATACATACCAATGATAACAATATTCCGACACGCGCCTTGTCCTTGTAATAAAGATACAATTCATTTTCCTATACTGTACAAAATCACCATTCTACATCAGAGCACCCTCAGTCGACCCAAGTCGCTCTCAGAACAGTTCAGCTAATCTGAGAGCTTTTTCCGGTTGGCGGAAACGCGTCAGTCTTTCTGATCACAGCCTGCTCGCTTTTCTACAGATATCTCGAGACTCACGTATTAGAAGACCAAAAATATTTTTAATATTATAAAATTCACCTCGTACTCGTCGATATTGAGCACAGTCCTAGTACTTTAGCGTGCCATAGACCTCTGACTAACTAGAATTCCTGACCAGCCGGCCGGAGTGGCCGTGCGGTTCTAGGCGCTACAGTCTGGAACCGAGCGACCGCTACGGTCGCAGGTTCGAATCCTGCCTCGGGCATGGATGTGTGTGATGTCCTTAGGTTAGTTACGTTTAATTAGTTCTAAGTTCTAGGCGACTGATGACCTTAGAAGTAAAGTCGCATAGTGCTCAGAGCCATTTTGAGCCAATTTCTGACCTGCACAGACATTAACACAGACTGATGCACGGTCTCTCACAGGAAACTATACCTTGCACCTTGTGAATCATATTCTTACAGTCGATACCATAACACTGAATGATATTAAATAAAGGACATCCACAACACAAGGAGACTAGAAGAGCCTGGCAACTTTCCAAACCTCCGGCCGAAAGTGATTGACGGCCTCTACATTTAAACTCAAATGTCGCAATGACCCAATAGTTGATAACTCTGCATTACATTTCTAGTGATTGTTCATTTTGCACACAAGTACGGGATCACCGTTTTCAGTGCTAGCAACCCCAGAAGTTGCGGTCCATCAACCACAATTTCTTCCCCAACTCAAACAAGTATTGCCACTCAATCATTATGTGGTACCCAACGCACGGATGGGATGGATAAGACACCACCGATCTACGTTAATATTATCCATCACAGCTGATATCGCAAAAAAATTTTACAGTAAGTACAACACTGACCAATCATGTGACAGCATGTTTTCTTGATTTCAGTATCATAGATAAACCATACCTCCCCTACTTTGCAAGTATCATTGCCAGCATTGATAGATGACTGCTCAGTACGTCCATTCACACTTAATTCTCGAACACATAAAAACGATGAAAGTATAACAGACAATGCTATACATATTTCTAAGACCTCGCGCATAGTACTCGATCAATCTCTCTGCGTATGGTGGTCACAGAGCAATCACGCCCTCTTACGTTAAAAGACCGTCCTCACCTCGGCATTGACCAGCCTATCCCGCAACATCGCTCCTCAATTATTCCTCAACCGAGCAGACGAATGTAGCTACACTTCACCTCTCTTGACTGAACAGAGCTTTCCTAGACCTAACCCCTCCAAGTATACCTCATTTCTCGAGATGTAACCAAGTCTTGGGGCTTAGCACACCATATCCATCTAAAGTAACAGATCTCAAAGTTCCTTAATTTAATAGCATACAGTTAAGAAGAACAAGAGCGGAGTGATATTTATACGCAACGTAGTTCGACACATTTTTACGTAAATCATCCAATCTATCATGAGTAAAGTATTGTACCTCCATACGAATAGAATGCGGGCTGTATCACTTGAATAAGACATCCAAATAGAACACTGGGGGGAAAAAATTGACTTTCAGCAACTTGTCCTTCTCTACAATAAATGAGTCAACGCTTAAATCGTACCTAGCTACAGCTCTATCTCAATCGATCATCCCATACACTCCTTCCGCCTTTCGCGAGGTGTACATGTACATAGAGATACAGAAAACAGAGCAAGCGCTCTCCGAATGTGGAGGTGGCTGGATACGCCTGGGTTACATTTACAGGCAATTTTAGAACACAGAACGATAGGTTATGTCGCGGTCGCATGGATGGATCTGACATAAAATAGAAAGAAATGCGAAAACTGATTATCGCATACGCATAAACTAACCTAATATACACCGAAATGCAGTGAAAATGAGGACATACTTGCTTAGTTCTGGTTCGCAGGGAGCAATTTGTACATGGAGTCAAGTATGCGGCAACAAGAGGAGTGAAGGAAAACGATGACATCGAACCGAGAGGAATCAGGAAGATAGTCAATTTTTTCTCAATGAGCTCGTATTACAGTGTATGTCTACTGAGGTAGCAGCGATACACACGAGTTGAATACTGTATTTGATGCTTTTCAGGAGGACAGAGAATCATTGTCTAAACTTACTCACATCTGTGTTAAAGGATAAGAGAGAGCGTACGGGATGATCGATTGAGATAGAGCTGTAGCTAGGTACGATTTAAACGTTGACTCATTTATTCTAGAGAAGGACAAGTTTCTGAAGGTCAATTTTTTCTCCCAGCGTTCGATTTGGATGCCTTAGTCACGTGATACAGCCTGCGTTCTATTCGTATGCAGCTACAATACTTTACACATGATAGATTGGATGATTTACGTAAAAATGTGTCGAACTACGATGCATATAAATATCACTCCGTTCTTGTTCTTCTTAATTGTATGCTACTAAATTAAGGCACTTCGAGATCTGTCACTATAGATCGATATGGTGTGCTAAGCTCCAAGACTTGGTTACATCTCGAGAAATGTGGTGCACTTGGAGGGGCTAGGACGATCATTCATCACAATAGTAATTACAGTTTTTTTTCTCAAAGTCTGAACTGTAAAAGAAAAAGACCACGGAAGTAGTGGATTTCCATGCAGTCTTGAAGAAGTAGTGTTGTCCATCCAACGGAAAGACAGAGCTGACTCTTGACATGCAGACAGGTAATGGGCCACAACAGAGCAAACCCACAACAGAGTCATTCGAATTTTTGAAGAATATTGGTAGGTAGGTCATCACAGAACAGATCCACTGTAGTCCTGGTAGAAAGTATGGTACTGGTGGGCCATCAAAGGTGCAGACCCACAGCAGTCCTTGTAGAGACGGCCAGCAGCCATCTGTTGCGGCTGTGCAGGTGCACAATCACCATCAAAGAGTGATGGACAATGTAGCAAGTCGATAAACCACTATTTATGCACTCACAAAGTTTTTGGAGTGGTCCTTAGAACCAGCAATGCTGTTAACCAGGCCCTTGCTGAATTATTAACACACGTGCAAACACTAACAGTCCCAACTTTTCGCATATTGTGCATATACTATGACCAACTGAAATGTGTGCATTGATATGAATGCTTATTAGTTACTTAATTTGATGGACTGGTGTCAATTACAATTTTATAACATTAGAAGACAATTACAAAGGTACAAAATGGTTCAAATGGCTCCGAGCACTATGGGACTTAACGTCTGTGGTCATCAGTCCCCTAGAACTTAGAACTACTTAAACCTAACTAACCTAAGGACATCACACACATCCACGCCCGAGGCAGGATTCGAACCTGCGACCGTAGCAGTCGCGCGGTTCCGGACTGAGCGCCTTAACCGCAAGACCACCGCGGCCGGCACACAAAGGTGCAGGAAACGTCATTAAATACATAATAATATGGATAACATTTGTATTAATACAAGCATTACAAAAGAATAGAAATAAACATACACATCAGTGTTACAGGAATTATGACATAAGTAAATACGTAATAGATCAGAACAGCTTTCGAAAATAATGTCTAACCATCTTTACGAAATAAATAACATATTATTAATGCAAATTACATTTGAGGATAACTGTATTCCTCATCATAGTGAAAATAACTTAGAAATGAAGAAATTCTACAACATAAACCTTGTTATCTAAACGCATAAAGACAAGAAAAACACAAATACACAAGTGTACACAAACACATAACGGAATAACACAAAAGGAAAGGTCAGGGTTTGTTTTCACTGTAACATTTGGTACTGCAGTCCAAACCAAAACTTCAATCCATAGATCTTTCCTCCTATTTCAGTATTCGTTCACACACAAAAAAATTCTATTAAAGCACGCATTCTGGATTTATATGTAAACATATTTCTTACCTCATAATTTATTTTCCATTATCTTACCTCATCCTTTGTTTCCAAGAAAATCCTACCTAAGCCTGGCAATAGACACTCACATCAGCCACTGCTCCAACACCTCGCACATTGTGCTACCCAGGCCCAGGTCCAGGCAATAGACGCTCATATTGGCCACCGCTCCACCTCCACACACCTGCTGCCACCCTGGCTCATGTCCTCAGAACAGGCGCTCACATCGGATACTGTGCCACCTCCAAACACTGGGTGCCACCCTGGTCCAGGTGATGGCAATCGAAACTCACATCTGCGTTCGTGCCACATCCTTGCTCTTGCTGCCACCCTGGCCCAGGTCCTAGCAATAGACGCTCACATTAGCCACTGCTCCTCCTCCACGTGCCCTCTGCTACCCTAGCTCAGGTCATGACAATAGAAAGCTCACTTTGGTGAGCGGTCCATTTCACCACACCTTCAGCCACCCATTCACAGGCCCTGACAATCGATGCACACACCTGCCACCACGCCACCTCCCGACACCTGCTTCCACCCAGGCCCAGGGACTGGCAATTAACGATCAATCAGCCACTGCACCACCTCGTCATGCCTGCTTCCACCCTGGCCCAGGACTTGGCGATGGACGCTCACATCAGCCACCACTCCACCTAATCGTGACTGCTGCCACCCTGGTCCAGGTAATGGCAAAGAGACGTTCAAACCAGACACAGCACCACCTCCCCACAAATGCTGTCATCCTAGCCCAAGTCTAAATCAACCAGCACTCCACCTCCGCTCACCTGCTGCCACCGTGGCCCATGTCCTAGCAATAAAGACGCTCAAATTGGACACGCTCCACCTCCACACACCTGCTGCCACCTTGGCCCAGGTCCTCAGAATAGACGCACGCATCAGCCACCACTCCACCTCCTCGAGCCTGCTGCCGTCCTAGCTCACGTCATGGCAATATACAGTCACATCAGCCACTCCTCCACCTCGTCATGCCTGCTTCCAACCTGGCCCTGAGTCCTGAAAATAGCCGCTCACATCGGCCACCGCGCCATCTCTAACACGCAGGCCCAGGTCCTGGCAATAGACACTCACGTCAGCCACGCTACACCTCCTCGCTCCTGCTGCCACCCTGGACCAGGTCCTGACAGTAGACTCTCACGTTGGTCACCGCGCCATCTCCTCCCGCTCTACTGCCTCCCTGGCCCAGGACCTGGCGTGAGCCAGATCGCTGGTCGATCATCAGCGATCGGCTTGTTATCTTTGGTGCGTCCCCGGGCATGAGCATCTTTGCGTTTTGGGCTAGGGCGCGTGGGACGGCCAGAGGCAGTCGGTTTGGGGCAGTCGGTGAGACTAGAGGAGTTAGGCTCGGGCCTAAGCAGAGGTGTGATGTCTGTTACGCTGGGGCATTTTGCTAATCGTGAAATTCCTGCAGCGGTTACTGGTTGCCTGGAAGGCATCTCATATAAAGTGTACAAAGCCTCGCAGTGAGAGGGGAATATGGAGTTGGTGTTGGCCTAGATGTTTGTACAAATTTTGAGGTGCCTGTGTGAGAAACACGGCGTGGGCCTGTTGGTTGCTTTGTCCTTCTGGCAGCCACCGCAAGCGGATTTCTGCCGGAATGTCTACAGTTTGTGGTGAGCGTAGTGTGAGCAAGTTCTCGTAGGATGTGCTCCCAGCCTGAGTCTTAGCCTGTGGTTTTTGTGGGTGCCAACCCCTTGTCTGTTACTGCTTCCGGGTGTCCTGTAAGATTTCACAGCAAAACTGTGTTTTTGTGGCATTCTGTGTTTCTGGCTCAGCCTCCGCCCAGGAAGGGGAAAGATTTGTGCCTCAACTGAAAGTAGGGGGGGGGGGGGGAGGGGGGAAGGTTCGATTGGACATCTTTGGAATTCCTTAATGCTGTAATTTAATCATAAAAAATTGTTCTTTCAGAATAAGCGCCTGTTTCCTTGGGACACTACAGTTCAAACAGGAGTGGCGTAATGCTAATGAGTATTTGTTATCGTCAAATGAAGTGTATTTAATGTCTTGCAGTTTTCTGGGGCACACAGCTGTGTTATTGAACTCATTTTCAAGTGTTCTGTCAGGTAAATGACTGCTTCCCACTTCAGTGTATTGTTTTGAGTAGTATTGTAAGGTTTTTTGGATATTTGTCAGTGGGGTGTATTGATTCAATTTTGTTTTTCTCTTTCTTTTGAATTACGGAGAATTGTTTAGTTTATCTGGTTATTGGCTTAACTCGCGCTTCACGCAGTAAATCAGCTGATATCGAAATTGTTTTTTTTATATTCCTGTTTAATGTCTGACAGATTCAAATGTAACTTCATTTATGTTATCTGAAATAAATGTGTTGGATTGATCTTAATGAATTATGTGCAATCGAAGTAAGGGACCCAGTCTTTCATTAGTGCTCAGCAGTGGCGTGTGCTTCGGGTTGTGAGCCCAGTGCTCGGACCAGTTCTGGTAGCAGAGCGTGGTTGCTCTGTGGTTACTGCTATTGCACATGCTTCATTTTTTAGTTAATGGCTATTGTCTTTAAATTGTAAATTTGTGGTTCTGCTGTGTGCTGTTCGTGTGTGTATTTTACAGAATTGTCATGTCGGGATGGTCGGTCATGGGGATTGGGTGCCTGAAGAAGGACCAATTGCAATACGAGTTACGGATTCGAGGGCAGCCTGACGACGGTGGCGTGAGTGAACTGTCTGCGCAACTGCGAGGTGGGCAGGTGGCCGCTCCTTCAGCAGGGCCTGAGCAGGCACACGGGGGCAAAGGCTTGCTGGTTATTGGAAGCTCCAGCGTTAGGCGGGTGTTGGAGCCCCTTAGGGAAATAGCGTACAGGGCTGGAAAGAATTGCAGCTTGCACTCGGTTTGTCTGCCGGGGGGCCTCATCCAAGATGTGGAAGCGGCCTTGCTTGCGGTAATCGAGCTTACAGGGTGCAGTCGTCTGCAAGTAGTTGCTCACGTTGGCACAAGTGATGCCTGTCACTTGGATTCTGAGGCGATCCTCAGTTCGTACAGGCGGCTGGCGGATTTGGTGAAGACTGCTGGCCTCGCTCACGGGGTGCAAGCAGAGCTCTCTATTTGCAGCATTGTTGCCAGAGTGGATTGGAGTCCTTTAGTTTGGAGCCTAGTGGAGGGTCTCAACCAGAGGTTTCGTCGACTCTGTGACGGCCTTGGCTGCAGATTTCTAGACTTGCACTATTGGGTGGGGAATTGTAGGACGCCCCTAGGTAGGTCAGGGGTGCGCTACACAAAGGAAGCGGCTACTCGGGTAGCAGAGTACTTATGGCGTGCACATGTTTTTTTTTTTACACTAGGCAGTAGTGCGAGATGTCCTGATGAACACTCACCAGTCGACGTGCAGGCAGGGAAATCAGGACGTGCTCAGTGTAAAGACACTTCTGCTATCAAGATATTAGCAGTAAATTTTCAGAGTGTTCAGAATAAAGTTCCTCAATTTACTGCCCTCCAGGAAGCGTGTGGTGAGCAAATTATTCTTGGGACTGAGACCTGGCTGAACCCTGAGATAGGAAGTTCTGAAATATTTAGTGAGAGTTGGAACGTGTATCGGAAAGACAGATTAGACACCGTAGGAGGTGGTGTCTTAATTGCAGTTGACAAAAATATTGTGTCTACTGAGGTCGAAGTAGAGTGTGATTGTGAAGTTATCTAGACACGTTTAACAGGGCTAGGAGAAATAAAGTTAATTGTTGGGTGTTATTACCAGCCACCAGGTTCCATTGTGACGGTTCTAGAATCATTCAAAGGGAGTCTACACTCTGTATCGCAGAAGTACCCGGATCATGCTGCATTAGTCGGAGGCGACTTCAATCTACCTAGTATACACTGGAATGTCTATGGATTCATTACAGGTGGTACAGACAAGCCGTCGTGTGAATTACTTTTGAACACATTATCCGAAAACTGTCTTGAGCAGCTAAATCGACAGCCAACGCATACTGGAAATATTTTAGATCTGGTAGCCACGAACAGACCAGACCTCATCGACGGTGTCAGTGTTGAGACAGGGATTAGTGATCATGATGTTGTCATTACGACTAAGGTTCCGAAAGTTAAAAAGTCGGTCAAGAAGGCTAGGAGAGTATTCTTACTAGAAAGAGCAGATAAGCAGTTCTTAGCATCCCACTTGGTAAATGAATCGACTTCATTTACTTCCAGTACGATGGACGTGGAAGAATTTTGGGCAAATTTTAAACACATTGTAAATCACGCATTGGACAAGTATGTGCCGAAAAAGTGGGTTACGGACGGAAAAGACCCACCGTGGTATAACAGCGAAATTCGGAGAATGCTCAGGAAGCAAAGACAGTTGTACTCGCGGTACAAGAAAGATCGGGAGAATGAGGACAGGCGGAAGTTAGTAGAGATTCGTGTTGTTGTAAAAAGAGCGATGCGCGAAGCATCCAACCACTACCATCGTCATACCTTAGCAAAAGATCTTGCTGAAAACCCAAGGAAATTCTGTCTTACGTAAAATCGGTAAGCGGGTCGAAGGCTTCCATCCAGTCACTCACTGATCAGTCTGGCCTGGCAACGGAAGACAGCTAAACGAAAGCTGAAATTTTAAATTTAGCATTTGAGGAATCTTTCACGCAGGAGGATCGTGCAAACATACCGCCGTTTGCGTCTCGTATAGATTCCCTTATGGAGGACATAGTGATGGACATCCATGGGGTTGTGAAGCAGCTGAGTGGGTTGAAAATAAATAAATCGCCAGGTCCTGATGGGATTCCAGTTCGGTTTTATAGAGAGTACTCTACTGCATTGGCTCCTTACTTGGCTTGCATTTATCGCCAATCTCTTGCCCAACGTAAAGTCCCGAGCGATTGGAAAAAGCGCAGGTGACCCCTGTATATAAGAAGGATAGAAGGACGGATCATCAAAATTACAGACCAATATCCTCAACATCGGTCTGTTGCAGGATTCTCGAAAATATTCTCAGTTCGAATATATGGAATTTCCTTGACACAGAGAAGTTGCTGTCCATGCATCAGCACGGCTTTAGAAAGCATCGCTCCTGCGAAACGCAACTCGCCCTTTTTTCACATTGTATCTTGCGAACCATGGATGAAGGGTATCAGACAGATGCCATATTCTTTGCCTTCCGGAAAGCGTTTGACTCGGTGCCCCACTGCAGACTCCTAAGGTACGAACATACGGGATTGGTTCCCAAATATGTGAGTGGCTCGAAGACTTCTTAAGTAATAGAACCCAGTACGTTGTCCTTGACGGTCAGTGTTCATCGGCGGTGAGGGTATCATCTGGAGTGCCCCAGGGAAGTGTGGTAGGTCAGCTGTTGTTTTCTATCTACATAAATGATTTTTGGATAGGGTGGATAGCAATGTGCGGCTGTTTGCTGATGATGCTGTGGTGTAGGGGAAGGTGTCGCCGTTGAGTGACTGTTGGAGGAAACAAGATGACTTGGACGGGATTTGTGATTGGTGTAAAGAATGGCAGCTAACTCTAAATATAAATAAATGAAAGTTAATGCAGATTAATAGGAAAAAGAATCCCGTAATGTTTCAATACTCCATTAGTAGAGTAGCGCTTGACACAGTCACGTCGATTAAATATTTGGGCGTAACATTGCAGAGCGATATGAAGTGGAACAAACATGTAATGGCAGTTGTGGGGAAGGCGGATAGTCGTCTTCGGTTCATTGGTAGAATTTTGGGAAGATGTGGTTCATCTGTAAAGGAGACCGCTTATAAAACACTAATACGACCTATTCTTGAGTACTGCTCGAGTGTTTGGGATCCCTGTCAGGTCAGATTGAGGGAGGACATAGAAGCAATTCAGAGGCGGGCTGCTAGATTTGTTACTGGTAGGTTTGATCATCACGCGAGTGTTACGGAAATGCTTCAGGAATTCGGGCGGGAGTCTCTAGAGGAAAGGAGGCGTTCTTTTCGTGAATCGCCACTGAGGAAATTTAGAGAACCAGCATTTGAGGCTGACTGCAGTACTACTTCACTGCCGCCAGCTCACATTTCGCGGAAAGACCACAAAGATAAGATAAGAGAGATTAGGGCTCGTACAGAGGCATATAGGCAGTCATTTTTCCCTCGTTCTGTTTGGGAGTGGAACAGGGAGAGAAGATGCTAGTTGTGGTATGAGGTACCCTCCGCCACGCACCGTATGGTGGATTGCGGAGTATGTATGTAGATGTAGATGTAGAGTTGCAGGAGCGGGTTTTGAAATTTCAAGTTCAGTTGAGTGCTTTGGAATGGGAAAGCGCTGCGGTGGAGGGTGAACAGGGAGGTGACGCTTCGTTGAATTTGCCAATGGAGTCCTCTGGCACCGGATCCCGAGATCAGACTAGTGGGACAATTATTTTGCTAAACTTCCAAACCCCTTGGTGCCCATATTTCAGGGAGTTTGTAACAACAACTGCACATATAATAATTTGTTCTTCTGATTTTCGATAAATTAGTGTAAGCAATGTTTTGATTTCATTTCTTTTTCTTTTCGTGTCATTATGTTAAAGAAACTGTAAGCAACTTTCGATGTGAATATTAATATTTATGTCAAATTTCAAGCAATGCTATAACAGAATTGAAGTGTAACCCATGTTGAATCTATTGTAACATGTTTAAAATTGTAATTGTGCGCCTGGTCCATACGTAGGCAATGGATTAGGATATGTGGAATGCAAAACCTTTGGTGAATACCCTGTCTGGAGGGGAGCGGTAAAAGGTGGATGGCAGGCGAGCGCGGGAAAATGCACACGGGCGCTGCACGGCATAACGGGCTCAGCAGAAGTAGTCGGAGTTAGGCGTCGGTCTGAGAAACACGCTCTGGATCGAGGAGGCTCTCCTGGAAAACGTGATTTCATTGAGCATCGGATGTGCTGTTTCCGACGACTGTACAGCATGGCTATATTCCATTTGCACTAAATGAAAAAGGATTGCGACGCTAAGAAGAAGCAAAGTGCCGATACATCAAGAGCTATAGCTGTGATTGTACGTGTGCTGTGCGCCTCGCCATCTCGCCGCCCGCCAACCGCCGCATCGACACGAACAGGTTGAAACATTTAGTACTGTACTCGTGTGGACCAGTGTTAATTTTGTTCCTGACTGTTCAATAACAACTTAACTTTTACCAGAATTGTCCTATCATTTAAGTATCCTCATCACTAACCTAGACAGGGTCCTTTCCACATGTTGTACAATCCGAGTGTCCCGAAATGAAGATTTAAAGTTTATGTTAATAAGAATTACCTGCAGACCTATCTATGCTAGAATAATGTTTAAGGAACTTTATTGTTAATGAATATACAAGTAAAGAACATAGGTCTGACAAAGTTGGAAGATAATGTTGAAATTGGTTTAGTAATGAAGTATAATTAATTTGAGACAAAAATAATGGTAGTTAAATAAGCAAGAAATAAGACAAAAAGAGTAGTAATTCATATATTGGAAACCTTGAGTGCTTAATGAGTTCAATAGTTAAAGAATTTCAATACAGTGACAATTACAGTTTCAGGGTCCCCCCCCCCCCAACCCCCTTTTCCTTTTCTATTCATTTAAATTCTGAAGTGTACTGAACTGATCTGACCAGCAAAGTTAAAGTCAATATAAAAAACTAAATTTATCAGTGTTTTACCCTTCTTAAAATTGACATTGTATGTGTGTTTCAAAAGTGCTATTTCTAGGGTAACCTATGCCCGATTTCAGTCGGATCAATAGACAAAACGCAGTTTGTAGTAATCATTATACTGTAATGTTGTGTATTTATAGCTTGTCCAAATTAGTACAGAAAGGGAAAATATTAGTTCAGTAGATTTTTCTGGTTCTAAAATTTATCATATAATGCAGTATTACTACGTGTTGTTATGCTTGTACATACATCCACTTGTACAAGGAAAAAACTCACTTAATGCCTAATCAGGCTGGCGACCGTATTATTAACAATTGGTAGTATCTGCTGTGTATGTTTCTTGCCCGTCCTAACGTGTAGTTGCACTTTAGACTTGCTTGATGTATCATTGTTGTTACTGAGTGGGTGTAAGTCTGATTTTGCCTCCATTCAGGTACACGCGGTCAACATAATTACTAAAATCCTTTCTTATAAGGTGAAGCCCGTCAACTTACCATAGTACAGGCTTTAAAGAGTTAACGTACGCCCGAGCGTAGACGTTACAAGTGGTGACCGTGACAGGACATCCAATTGTTATCGGTGACAAATTAATGTGAATACCGAGCAGTGGATGTTCAGTGGCACGAATTGCAATATTATTTAGTAAAATAAATAACAGTGAACGTCAAATACGATAGTGTAGTGCAATTTGCATTCAGTATGGACGGGAGAGTAGACAGAGTAGATGTGCCGAGCGTAATGGAAGAGGCGCATGGCAATAGCAGGAGTTTACGCGGACAGATAACAGATGGCGTTAGCGAAAGGCAATTGGCGTATATACAATACCATGAACATGTTAATGAACAGATTGAAATGTCGAGATTGCCTCGAACACAGCAAGAGATAAAACAAGAATTAGGGGATGACTTTGTAGACGATAGTGGGTACGTGAACGAATCCACTGACATGTTTGATTCTCCACAGATAAAGAAAGAACCGAAAGAAACTTTTGAAGTAGGATCGGAACACACCGATTCCGTAGAACAGAATAGTATGAAAATTTTAAGCATGAACGATTTGTTTGAACAATTAACCAAACAAATTGTAGGACAGAGTGATCAGCTTCAAAAACAAGCCAGTAATCGGGTTAGTCAGCTCAAAACACAGAATGATCAACTTAAAACACACGTTGCAGAGCAGCTCAAAACACAGAATGATCAACTTAAAACACACGTTGCAAAGCAGCTCAAAACACACAATGATCAGCTTAAAACACAGGTTAGTCAGCTTAAAACACACGTTGACGAGCAGCTTAAAACACAAAGTAATCAGATTAAAGCACAGGTCGAAGAACAAGGAATTAAAATTAGTAAACAAATAGAACAGGTAGAACAGAAAGTGGGTAATTTAAGTTCTGTGGTAAATACTATGAAAATTGAAATTGACACAATTAACAAAAATATGGATACTATGCAGGGGGAAATTGACAACATTAACAGTAGGTTTGATGTTGAAATTCTCAACATCCAAGAGAAAGTAGAGCCTCTAGTTGAAACGAAAGTAGACGAAAAAGTTTTCGGTCTTAAAACTGAGATCGTAAACGAATGTCAACACGGAATATCACAGTTGAAAAAGACAGTTTCAGACACTGAAAGAGAATTAGGCGAAAAGGTGACCGGATGTGTACTAAAGTGTGAACAAAATACATCGAAAATTCAAGGCAAAATTTTCGATCTTGAGGGTAAAATTAGAGATAGGCCTGGTGTTGTCTGTAATGGCACACCACTTACGAAGCTATTGGAAGGTGAGGAACGCTTCGATCCCGCCGAGAAACATAACGGATGGCATCCGTTAGATTTCATCAAAAATTGCGAGAGAATATTTCCTGAACACTTGTCTGATCAGGAAAAGATAAACGTAGTAATTAGCGCCTTAGCAGGTGACGCTAAGCGCTGGGGAATTAATTTGAATACCGAACGAATGACGTTCGAAGAATTTAAGCAAAAGTTTACGGAAAATATTGGTCCGAACAAAAACAGGATCATTTGTGGCGCGAGTTTATCATGGCCAAACTTCATGATAACAGGGGCAGGAATTCTTTAAAAGATTTCTGCGAATATTGGTACCGGAAGTTGACGCATTTAAGAGGAAGAAGATCCAATTCTGAAATAATATGGGAGTTATATAAAAAGCTTCCAGAAGATTCGAAGAGATACTTGGGAAGCAATCATCGTAGCTTCCAAGCTTTTCTCGAAAGGGTCGAAGACGAAGACCACTGGCGCGAAAGTCGTGCCAATTATCAAAATATTGGTAACAGGAATAATCGTAATAATGACGAGAGAAATCACGGCGAAGGGTTTCGCGTCAACGTGATACAGAGAGGAAGAGGCAGAGGAAGAGGAAGGGGAGGTTATCTAGGTCGCGCTAGAGGGTATACCGCGCAAGATAATAATGACGCGGGAAACTGATTTCCGCGAACGTTGCGGGCCAAACGGAAGCGGACAGTACATACCGGCCCCGATTTAAGAAATGTTACCGGACCGACAGTAAAGTTACGAGACAGGTTAGAGACAGGCGACATGTTGTTGCGAAACAAGCGTCAGGTGCGGGCATAAATGCGTCATCGTTGCCGCGCATATTAACAGGCGAGTGGAGCATCAGAGGGCAACGGCCCAGCCTAGCAAAACAGCTGTTCAGAGAGAAACCGATAACAATGCGGCAGCATTAGATACGAGCACTGCCGTAAGTACTGGTGCACACATTACGAGTGGTAATTCCGTGGCGAAGGAAATAGTAGATGAAACGGTGGAGACAAAGAGAGGCGCCGTTAGCAGTGTTAGCAAAAAAGTAAATGGCGAGAATGATCTAGCAGAAGTAATTGGCGGTGTGTGCAGATCGACGATCTGTACAAGGGCCTAAAGAAATGTGAGTGGGAGGATTTTAAGAAGGAGTATGAGGCAAGAAAGTTGATTAGAGAAAAAGGAGATAATAGAGACGTCGACTTAAGTACAAGAAGACAGACTCCTCTTACTGTCTATGATTTGAATCTTTCCTGGAGACCAGTTTTAGATTCCGATGCTTCACTTCAGGTTTACTATATCCCTTGGACCTTCACATTGACGATGAAACACAGAGATTGCATCGGAATTAAATACAAAAGGCACAATGCCGACTTAAGTACAGGAAGACTGACTCTTCTCACAGTCTATGTTTGAGTCTTTCCTGTGTCACCAGTTTTAGATTCCGATGCTTCACTTCAGGTTTACTGTATCCCTTGGACCTTCACATTGACGATGAAACACAGAAATTGCATCAGAATTAAATAAAAAAGGCACAATGCCGCCTTAAGTACATGAAGACTGACTCTTCATAGTGCCTATGCTTTGAGACTTTCCTGTGAGACCAGTTTTAGATTCCGATACTTCACTTCAGGTTTACTGTATCCCTTGGACATTCACACTGACGATGAAACACAGAAATTGCATCGGAATTCAATACAAAAGGCAAAATGCCGACTTAAGTACATGAGGACTGACTCTACTTACTGTCTATATTTCGTGCCTTCCCTGTGAGACCAGTTTTAGATTCCGATGCAAAACTGCAGGTTTACTGTATCCCTTGGACATTCACATTGACGATGAAACACAGAAATTGCATCGGAATTAAATACAAAAGGCACAATGCCGACTAAAGTACAAGAAGAGTGACTCTTCTTACTGCCTATGCTTTGAGCCTGTTCTGTGAGACCAGTTTTGGATTCCGATGCTTCACTTCAGGTTTACTGTATCCCTTGGACCTTCATATTGACGATGAAACACAGAAATTGAGTCTGAATTAAATCCAAAGGGCATAATGTGGACTTAAGTACAAGAAGAGTGACTCTTCTTACTGCCTATGTTTTCAGCCTTTCCTGAGAGGCCAATTTTAGATTCCAATGCTTCACTTCAGGTTTACTGTATCCCTTGGACGTTCACATTGACGATGAAACATTGAAATAGCATCGGACTTAAATACAAAAGGCACAATGCCGACTTCAGTTCATAAAGACTGACTCTTCTTAAGGTCTATAAATGAGTTTATACTGTCTCACCTGTTTTAGATTCCGATGCTTCACTTCAGGTTTACTGTATCCCTTGGACCTTCGGACTAACGATGAAACACAGAAATCGCATCGGAATTAAATGCAAAACGCACAATGCGGACGTAAGGATAAAAGGAGTGATTCCTCTTACAGCCTATGCTTTGAGCCTTTCCAGTGAGACCAGTTTTAGATTCCGATGCTTCACTTCAGGTTTACTGTATCCCTTGGAACTTCAAATTGACGATGAAACACAGAAATTGGCTCGGAATTTAAGGGGATACGGAATCACCTATCCCCGCAATGTTAATATATGCCTACTATAGGGAACATTTTCTCACAAACTACTGGAGACAGAGAGGTAAAAATTTTACTGTATGTGCATTCATATGTTACAACAATACTGAAACAACAGTTTATTGTCAAAGTATTATCTTACAGAGATATTGTACATTTATTTTTAAGTAAATTTTTTCCATCGCTTTTTACTAGACTATCACCCCTAAGTCTTTTGTAAATCAAGTAATTAAAAAATCGTTGTTTCAGTATGTAATAGGGACCTATGTCACTACGTCATAAAAATTTCAGACTTCTAGGTTGACCAGTACCTGAGATAATGTTCCTAGATGAAGTAAAAAGTAAACTTACGGGAAACGGAGAAAGAAGATTAAAACATTCCTGATCCGTAGCTAATACCCCCTTCACAGTCTTCATAATCATCTTCAAGTCTTCTTTTGGCACCCCTCTGCACCTGTCTTGCTTTTTTCACTAATGTCTTGATTATATTATCAGCATGCCTTAGTCTGTGCTGATCTAAAAAGAACATAGCACGTACCGTACGGGAACCAACACACATACCCAACTTTTGAAGGACCTGGCATTTAGTTATATTTCCAAGATTGAAGGTTGCCACAGCATCATACACACCAAAATGTAGTGTATTACTTCCGACAAACACTGTTTTTGGGAGACGATGCCATATCACACTATTCAAGCACTCGTTGGGGTTCTGCGTTTTTCCGTGAAGACATTTCATCAGAATACTTCTGTCAGCCAGATCTCTGAAAATGGGCTTTATTTCTGCCATGATGGCTGATGGTAGACTGTGGTGGTGAATGTATTTCTCTCCTGTTGTTAGTCCCCTATTGTATTTACACCAGCTGTTTTCACCTTTGGGGCACAAACCATGTTGTGGATGCTCATCCGTGGATGCGGTGTGGAAATATAAAGCCCATATAGCTCTCCTCATTTCTTCAAGATTGCCTGTATTTTGCCTGATTGCAAGGCCATAGCAGTTCTGAATGTGGTCTATTATGGAATCAGTCAATCTTCCTCTGCCATCCAAGGTTTTCCCATCATCTAGTTTTTTCCCTTTCATAACTGATTTTAACCTTCTCAGCCTGGCACCCATTCTCTTCTGCACATGTCCTATACATTCAAGTTTGCTTATATTTACACTGTTCCCATATGGTTTGCTTTCCAAAACTTCTTTGAATGCTTTAGAGTCACTATCTCCCAGATATTTGACATAGCGAACATTATACCACTGTGAAGAGCGATGAAAAATTTTCTTCACCCCAGCAACCTCCATGCCACCATTACTACCATAATAATTAGCAATACAGTCATCACTGTGTTCATTTTTCAGCCTGCCTGTGCAGCTACAGTATTTAGACATTATTGCAACATCAATAACCTTGCCAGTATCAACACTAGTTGCTGTTACAACACCATTGTTGGAGGTGTGGCCCCTTTTCTGCCACGTGCCATCAAACGCCACTGTGAGGTCACGACTGCCGTCATTTTCTTCCACTGCTTCTTCCACAGCAACCTGCATTGACTTCTGTGCTACATCTTCAACTGCAGATCCTAGTACATAATTGTAAGCTTCAAACTTTGAAGGTGCACTTGGAAGATTTAGAACACCACATAGCATATCACCAGCTGCTTTGCCCTTACCAATTGCTCGCAATCCATAAACTAACCTAATATTTACACTATAAAGTTCAGTTTTCTTGTATCCATTATTTACAGTTACTGAAACCGAACTTGGAAACTTACAGCTGTATTTACAAACACTGCATATTAAATTAAACTGGGCAGCCAGGCCAACATGGGATTCTACTTTCAGAGAAACGTTTCCATGACATTTTTTGCAGCACAAACTGTTTTCAAGAGCTTCACACAATATATTCGTATCAATGAGTTCAAAAACTTCATTCCCTCTATCAAGTAAATTATATTTCTCTTCCAAATCTCTTAGTTTTTTATGAGAAGCACTGTTTTCATTTGGTGTAAGTTCGTTCGGCAAATCAGTAATAAGTGGATTCACATTTTCCAACAGTGATGATGATGAACTGCTTTGCTTTGCTAATGAATCATTATTTCTTTTCTTTTGCCAGTTCACACGCTTTTTAAATACTTTTGCTTTAGCTCTAGGCTTTTTCACTGCGAAAAATGAAGCACTAAATACGAAATAACTCAACAACAACTACTTTCTTATATCACACTGTTTACAAAACAGTCCCGCCACAAAGTCAAAGAGTAACTTGAGGAAACCAGAGAGAAACATTTTCGGGCAACTAGTGTATAAATAGTCGCTGGAAACCGGGATATTTGAATTCATGTCACTTTAAAGGTACTGCCAAAAAGTTCATGGTCAGCCACGAGAGACGTGTATAACTAAAGCGCAATACCCGATCTCACAAATATATAAAAATAAAATAGTTATAATTGTAGTAGAGCTATGTATGATACGTCATTTTAAAGAGGAAACGTGGCAGAATATAATACGCCAATAAAAAAAAATTCGATTTTTTAACCCAAAATCCGATTCCGTATCCCCTTAATACAAAAGGCACAATGCCAACTAAAGTACAGGAAGACTGACTCTTCTTACTGTCTATGTTTGAGTCTTTCTTGTGTCACCAGTTTTAGATTCCGATGTTTCACTTCAGGTTTACTGTATACCTTGGACCTTCACATTGACGAAGAAACACAGAAATTCCATCAGAATTAAATACAAAAGGCACAATGCCGACTTAAGTACAAGAAGAATGACTCTTCTTAGTGCCTATGGTTTGAGTCTTTCCTGTAAGACCAGTTTTAGATTCCGATGCTTCACTTAAGGTTTACTGTATCCCTCGGACCTTTACATTGACGATAAAACACAGATATCGCATCGGAATTAAATGCAAAAGGCACAATGCCGACTTAAGTACAAGAGGAGTGACTCCTCTTACGGCCTATGTTTTGAGCCTTTCCTGTGAAACCAGTTTTAGATTCGGATGCTTCACTTCAGGTTTACTGTATCCATTGGACCTTCACCTTGACGATGAAACACAGAAATGGCATCGGAATTAAATACATAGGGCACAATACCGACTTAACTACAAGAAGACTGACTCTTCTTAGTCTCTATGATTTGAGCTTTTCCTGTGAGACCAGTTTTAGATTCCGATGCTTCACTTCAGTTTTACTGTATCCGTTGGACCTTCTCATTGACGATGAAACACAGATATTGCATCGGAATTAAATACAAAAGGCACAATGCCGACTTCAGTTCATAAAGACTGACTCTTCTTAATGTCTATATATGAGTTTATACTGTCTCACCAGTTTTAGATTCCGATGCTTCACTTCAGGCTTACTGTATCCCTTGGACCTTCACATTGACGATGAAACACAGAAATTGCTTCAGAATTAAATTCAAAAGGCACAATGCCGACTTAAGTACAAGAAGACGGACTCTTCTTAGTGCCTGAGCTTTGCGTCTTTCCTGTAAGACCAGTTTCAAATTCCGATGCTTCACTTCAGGTTTACTGTATCCCTTGGACCTTTACATTGACGATAAAACACAGAAATCGCATCGGAATTAAATACATAAGGCACAATACCGTCATAACTACAAGAAGTCTGACTCTTCATAGTGCCTATGATTTGAGCCTTTCCTGTGAGACCAGTTTTAGATTCCGATGCTTCACTTCAGGTTTACTGTATCCCTTGGACCTTCAAAATAACGGTGAAACACATAAATTGCATCTGTATTAAATACAAAGGGCACAATGTCGACTTACGTACAAAAAGAGTGACTCTTCTTACTGCCTATGTTTTCAGCCTTTCCTGACAGACCAGTATTAGTTTCCGATGCTTCACTGGAGGTTTACTTTAGACCTTTGATCTTTACATTGACGATGAAACACAGAAATTGCATCTGAAGTAAATTCAAAAGGCACAATGCCGATTTAAGTACAAGAAGACTGACTCTTCTTACAGTCTATGTTAGAGCTTTTCCTGTGAGACCAGTTTTAGGTTCCGATGCTTCACTTCTGATTTAATGTATCCCTTGGACCTACACATTGACGATGAAACACAGAAATTGCATCGGAATTAAATACATAAGGCACAATGCCGACTTAAGTACAAGAAGACTGATTCCTCTTAGTGTCTATGATTTGAGCCTTTCCTGTGAGATCAGTTCTAGATTCCGATGCTTCACTTCAGGTTTACTGTTTCCCTAGGACCTTCACTTTGACGATGAAACACAGAAATTGTAACGGAATTAAATACACAAGGCACAATGCCGACATAAGTAAAAGGAGACTGACTCTTCTAACGGTCTATGTTTAAGTCTTTGCTGTGTCACCAGATTTGGATTCCGATTCACCATTCCAGATTTAATGTATCCATTGGACCTTCACATTGACGATGAAACACGGAAATTGCATCGGAATTAAATACAAGACTCACAATGCCGACTTAAGTACAAGAAGAGTGACTCTTCTTACTGCATCTGGGATTGAGCCTGTCCTGTGAGACCAGTTTTAGATTGCGATGCTTCACATCAGGTTTACTGTATCCCGTGGAACTTCACTTTGACGATGAAACATAGAAATTACATCGGAAGTAAATACAAAGGGCCCAATGCCGACTAAAGTAATAGAAGACTGACTCTTCTTACTGTCTATGATTTGAACCTTTCCTTTGAGACTAGTTATAGATCCCGATGCTTAACTTCAGGTTTACTCTATGCCTTGGTCCTTCGCATTGACGATGTAGCACAGAAACTGCAGCAGAATTAAATACAAAAGGCACAAAGCCGACTTAGGTACAAGATGACTGACTCTACCTACTGTCTATGTTTTGAGCCTTTAATGTGAGACCAGTTTTAGATTCCGATGCTTCACTTAGGATTTACTGTATGAAGTGGACCAACACATTGACGATGAAACACAGAAATTGCATCGGAATTAAATACAAAAGGCACAATGCCGAGTTAGGTACAAGAAGACTGACTCTACTTACTGTTTATGTTTTTATCCTATCCTGTGGGACCAGTTTTAGATTCCGATGCTTCACTTCAGGTTTACTGTATCCCTTGGACCTTCACATTGACGGCGAAACACGGAAATTGCATCGGGATTAAATACAAAAGGCACAATGCCGACTTAAGTACAAAATGACTGACTTATCTTACTCTCTATGTTTTGAGCCCTTCCCCTGAGACCAGATTTAGATTCCGATGCTTCCCCTAAGTTTTACTGTATCCCTTGGACCTTCACATTGACGAAGAATCACACATAAACCATCGGAAGTAAATACAAAATGCACAATGCCGAATTAACTACAAGAAGACTGACTCTCCTTACTGTTTATGCTTTGAGCCTTTCCTGTGAGACCAGTTTTATATTCCGATGCTTCACTTCAGGTTTACTGTAACCCTTTGGACCTTCACATTGACGATGAAACACAGATATTGCATCGGAATTGAAAACAAAAGGCACATGCCGACTATGTACAAAAGGCACAATGCCATCTTAAGTACAAGAAGACTGACTCTTCTTACTGTTTATGTTTTGAGCCTTTCGTGTGAGACCAGTTTTAGATTCCGATGCTTCACTTCAGGTTTACTGTAACCCTTTGGACCTTCACATTGACGATGAAACACAGATATTGCATCGGAATTAAAAATAAAAGGCACATGCCGACTTGTGTACAAGAGGACTGACTCTACTTACTGTGTATAGTTTGAGCCTTTCTTCTGAGATCAGTTTTAGATTTCGATGCTCCACTTCAGGTTTACTGTATCCGTTGGTCCTTCACATTGACGATGAATCACAGAAATTGTTTCGCATTAAATACAAAAGGCACAATGCCGACTCAAGTACAATAAGACTGACTCTTCTTACTGTCTATGTTTTGACTCTTTCCTGTGAGATCAGTTTTACATTTCTATGCTTCACTTCAGGTTTACTGTATCCCTTGGACCTTCACATTGACGATGAAACAAAGAAATAGCATCGGAATTAAATACAAGACGCACAATGCTAACATAACTACAAGAATACACTCTCATCTTACTGTCTATGTTTGAGCCATTCCTGTGAGTCGTGTTTTATATTCAGATGCTCCACTTCAGGTTTACTGTATTCGTTGGTCCTTCACAATGACGATGAATAACAGAAATTGAATTGCATTATATACAAAAGGCATAATGCCGACTTAAGTACAGAAAGACTGACTCCTCTTACTATCTATGATTGAGTCATTCCTGTGTCACCAGTTTCAGATTCCGATGCTCCACTGCGGGTTTACTGTAGTCCTTGGACCATCACATTCACGATGAAACACAAACATTGTATCGGAATTAAAAACAAAAGGCACAATTTTGAGTTACGTACAAGAAGAGTGACTCTTCTTACTGTCTTTGATTGAGTCTTCCTTTGTCACCAGTTTTTGATTCCGATGCTTCACTTCAGGTTTACTGTATCCCTTGGACCTTCACGTTGACGATAAGTCACAGATATTGCAACGGAACTAAATATAATAGGAACAATGCCGACTTATGTACAAGAGGACTGACTCTACTTGCTGTCTATGGTTTGAGCCTTTCCTGTGAGACCAGTTTAAGATTCCGATGCAAAACTGCAGGTTTACTGTATCCCTTGGACCCTCACATTGACAATGAAACACAGAAATTGCATCGGTATTAAATACAAGACGCACAATGCCGATATGAGGACACTCTCGTCTTACTGTCTATGTTTGAGCCATTCCTGTGAGACCAGTTTTATATTCCGATGCTTCACTTCAGGTTTACTGTATCCCTTGGTCATTCACATTGACGATGAATCACAGAAATTGTATCGGAATTAAATACAAAATGCGCAATGCCGACTTAAGTACAAGAGGACTGACTCATCTAACCGTCTATGATTTGAGCCCTTCCCCTGAGACCAGTTATAGATTCCGATATTTAACTTCAGGATTACTGTATCGCTTGGACCATCACATTGACGATGTAGCACAGAAACTGCAGCAGAATTAAATACATTAGGCCCAATGCCGACTTAAGGTCAAGAAGACAGACTCTTCTTACTGTCTATGTTTGAACCTTTTCTTTGAAACCAGTTATAGACCCCGATGCTTAACTTCAGGTTCACTCTATCCCTTGGACCTTCACATTGACGATGTAGCAGAGAAACTGCAGCTGAATTAAATACATAAGGCCCAATGCCGACTTAAGGTCAAGAAGACTGACTCTTCTTACTGTCTATGATCTGAGCCCCTCCTGTGAGACCAGTTTTAGATTCCAATGCTTCACTTCAGATTTACTGTATCCCTTGGACCCCCACATTGACGATGAAACATAGAAATTGCATCGGAAATAAAAACAAAGGACACATGCCGACTTAAGTACAAGGAGACTGACTCTTCTTACTATCTATGATTTGAGCCCTTCCCCCGAGACTAGTTTTAGACTCCGATACTTCAATTAAGATTTACTGCATCCCTTGGACCTTCACACTGACGATGAAACACAGATATTCCATCGGAAGTAAATACAAAATGCACAATGCTGACTTAAGTACAAGAAGACTGACTCTTCTTACTGCCTATGTTTGAGCCTTTCCTGTGAGAACAGATTTACATTCCGATGCTTTACTTCAGGGTTACTGTATCCCTTGGTCCTTCCCACTGACGATGAAACACAGAGAATGCATCGGAATTAAATACAACGGCACAATGCCGACTTAAGTACAAGAAGACTGACTCAACTGTCTGTCTATATTTTGAGCCTTTCCTGTGAGACCAGTTTTAGATTCCGATGCCTCACCTCAGGTTTACTGTATCCCTTGGACCTTCACATTGACGATGAAACACCGTAATTACATCGGAATTAAATACTGAAGGCACAATGCCGTATTAGTACAAGGAGACTTACTATTCCTACTGTCTATGTTTTGAGCCCCTCCTGTGAGACCAGTTTTAGATTCCAATGCTTCACTTTAGATTTACTGTATCCCTTGGACCCCCACATTGACGATGAAACATAGAAATTGCATCGGAAATAAAAACAAAGGACACATGCCGACTTAAGTACAAGGAGTCTGACTCTTCTTACTATCTATGATTTGAGCCCTTCCCCCGAGACCAGTTTTAGACTCCGATACTTCAATTAAGATTTACTGCATGCCTTCTACCTTCACATTGACGATGAAACACAGATATTCCATCGGAAGTAAATACAAAATGCACAATGCCGACTTAAGTACAAGAAGACTGACTCTTCTTACTGCCTACGTTTGAGCCTTTCCTGTGAGAACAGATTTACATTCCGATGCTTTACTTCAGGGTTATTGTATCCCTTGGTCCTTCCCACTGACGATGAAACACAGAGAATGCATCGGAATTAAATACAACGGCACAATGCCGACTTAAGTACAAGAAGACTGACTCAACTGTCTGTCTATATTTTGAGCCTTTCCTGTGAGACCAGTTTTAGATTCCGATGCCTCACCTCAGGTTTACTGTATCCCTTGGACTTTCACATTGACGATGAAACACCGTAATTACATCGTAATTAAATACTGAAGGCACAATGCCGTATTAGTACAAGGAGACTTACTATTCCTACTGTCTATGTTTTGAGCCTTTCCTGTGAGACAAGTTTTAGATTCCGATGTTTCACTTCTGGTTTACTGGATCTCTTGGACACTCACATTGACGAAGAAACACAGAAAATGCATCGGAATTAAATACAAAGGGCACAATGCACACATAGGTAGAAGAAGACTGGCTCTACTAACTGTCTATGTTTTGAACCTTTCCTTTGAGACCACTTATAGAACCAATGCTTAACTTCGGGTTTTCTCTATCCCTTGGATCTTCACATTGACGATGTAACACAATTATTGCATCGGAATTAAATATAAAAGGGACAATGGCGACTTACGTACAAGAAGACTGACTTATCTTACTATCTATGTTTGAGTCTTTCCTGTGTCACCAGTTTCAGATTCCGATGCTTCACTTCAGGGTTACTGTATCCCTTGGACTTTCACATTCACGATGAAACACAGAAATTGTATCGGAATTAAATACAAAAGGCACAGTGCCGACTTAAGTACAAGAAGACTGACTCTTCTTACTGTCTATGATTTGAACCTCTCCTTTGAGTCCAGTTATCGTTTCCGATCCTTATCTTCAGGTTATTCTATGCCTTGGACCTTCGCATTGACGATGTAACACAGAAACTGTAGCAGAATTAAATACAAAAGGCACAATGCCAACTTAGGTACAAGATGACTGACTCTACTTACTGTCTATGTTTTGGCCTTTAATGTGAGACCAGTTTTAGATTCCGATGCTTCACTTCAGATTTACTGTATGAAGTGGACCAACACATTGACGATGAAACACAGAAATTGCATCGGAATTAAAAACAAAAGGCACAATGCCGACCTAAGTACAAGAAGACTGACTCTTCTTACTGTCTATGTTTGGGCCTTTCCTGTGAGAACAGATTTACATTCCGATGCTTCACTTGAGGGTTACTGTTTCCCTTGCTCCTTCCCATTGACGATGAAACACAGAAAATGCATCGGAATTAAATACAATGGGCACAATGCCACTTAAGTACAAGAAGACTGACTCTTCTTAGTGTCTATGCTTTCGGCCTTTCCTGTGAGAACAGTTATAGATTCCGATGCTTCACTTCAGGTTTACTGTATCCCTTGGACCTTCACATTGACGAAGAAACACAGAAAATGCATCGGAATTAAATATAAAAGGCACAATGCTCACATAGGTAGAAGAAGACTGACTCTACTAACTGTCTATGTTTTGAACCTTTCCTTTGAGACCAGTTATAGAACGCATGCTTCACTTCAGGTTTACTGTATCCCTTGGACCTTCACATTTACGATCAAACACTGAAATTGCATCGGATATAAATACAAAAGGCACATGCCGAATTATGTACAAGAAGACTGACTCATCTTACAGTCTATGAGCTGAGCCCTTCCCCTGAGACCAGGTTTGGAATCCGATGCTTCACTTAAGTTTTACTGTATCCCTTGGACCTTCACATTGACGATGAAACACAGATATTACATCGAAAGTGAATACAAAATGCTCAGTGCCGACTTAAGTAGAAGAAGACTGACTCTTCTTACTGTCTATGTGTGGGCCTTTCCTGTGAGAATAGATTTATATTCCGATGCTTCACTTGAGGGTTACTGTTTCCCTTGGTCCTTCCCATTGACGATGAAACAAAGAAAATGCATCGGAATTAAATACAATGGGCACAATGCCGACTTAAGTACAAGAAGACTGACTCTTCTTACTGTCTATGCTTTTGGGCTTTCCTGTGAGAACGGTTTTAGATTTCGATGCTTCACTTCAGTGTTACTGTGTCCCTTGGACCTAGACATTGGCGATGAAACACAGAAATTGCATCGGAAGCAAACACAAACGGCACAATGCCGACATAAGTACAAGAAGACCGACTCTTCTTAGTGTCTACGATTTGTGCCTTTCCCGTGAGACAAGTTTTAGATTCCGTTGCTTCAATTCAGGTTTGCCGTATCCCTTTGACCTTCACATTGACGATGAAAGACAGATATTGCATTGGAATTAAACACAATATGCACAATGCTGACTTAAGTGCAAGAGAACTGACTCTTCTTACTGTCTATGTTTTGTACCATCCTGTGAGATCAGTTTTAGATTCCGATGCTTCACTTCAGGTTAACTGTATCCACTGCTCCTTCTTATTTACGATGAAACACAGAAATAGCACCGGAATTAAATACAAAAGGCACAATGCCGACCTAAGTAGAAGAAGACTGACTCTTCTTACTGTCTATGTTTTGAGACGTTACTGTGAGACCAGTTTAAGATTCCGATGCTTCACTTCGGGTCTACTGTATCCCTTGGACCTTCTTATTGACGATGAACACAGAAATAGCATCGGAATTAAATACAAAAGGCACAATGCCGACTTACGTACAAGAAGACTGACTCTTCATAGTGTCTACGATTTGAGAATTTCCTGTGTGACCAGTTATAGAATCCGATGCTTCACTTCAGGTTTACTGTATCCCTTGGACCTTCTTATTGTCGATGAAACACAGAAATTGCATCTTATTTAATTACAAAAGGCACAATGCCGACATAGGTACAAGGAGACTGATTCTTCTTACAGTCTATGTTTTGAACCTTTCCTGTGAGACCAGTTTTAGATTCCGATGCTTCACTTCAGGTTTACTGTATCCCTTGGACCTTCTTATTGACGATGAAACACAGATATTGCATCGGAATTAAATACAATATGCACAATGCTGACTTAAGTGCAAGAGAACTGACTCTTCTTACTGTCTATGTTTTGAACCATCCTGTGAGATCAGTTTTAGATTCCGATGCTTCACTTCAGGTTTACTGTATCCCTTTGACCTTGTTATTGACGATGGAACACAGAAATTGCATCGAAATTAAATACAAAAGGCACAATGCCGTCTGAATTACAAGAAGACTGACTCTTCTTACTGTCTATGTTATGAGCCTTTCCTGTGGGACCAGTTTTAGATTCTGATGCTGCACTCCTGGTTTACTGTATCCCTTAGATCTTCTTATTGTCGATGAAACACAGAAATTGCGTCGGAAATAAATACAAAAGGCACAATGCCGACTTAAGTACATGAAGACTGACTCTCATTTCAGTTTATGTTTTGGGCCTCTCCTGTGAATCCAGTTTTAGATTCCGATGCTTCACTTCAGGTTTACTGTATCCCTTAAACCTTCTTATTGACGATGAAACACAGAAATTGCATCGGAATTAAATACAAAAGGCACAATGCCGACTTAAGTGCGAGAGGACTGACACTTCTTACATTCTATGATTTGAACCTTTTTTGTGAGCCCATTTTGAGATATCGATGCTCCACTACTGGTTTACTGTATCCCTTGGACCTTCTTATTGACGATGAAACACAGAAATTGCATCGGAATTAAATACAAAAGGCACAATGCCGACATAAGAACAAGATGACGGACTCTTCTTACAGTCTATGGTTTTAACCTTTCCTGTGAGCTCTGTTTTAGGTTCCGATGCTTCACTACAGGTTTACTGTATCCTTTGGACCTTCTTATTGACGATGAAACACAGTAATTGTATACGAATTAAATACATAAGTAACAATGCCGACTTAAGTACAGGAAGACTGACCCTTCTTACTGTCTATGATTTGAACCTTTCCTGTGAGACCAGTTTTAGATATCGATGTTTCACTTCAGGTTTACTGTATCGCTTCGACCTTCTTATTGACGATGAAACACTGAAATTTCATCGGAATTAAATACAAAAGGCACAATGCCGACAGACGTACAAGGAGACTGACTGTTCTTACTGTCTATGTTTTCAACCTTTCCTGTGAGACCAGTTTTAAATTCCGATGCTTCACTTCTATTTTACTGTACCCCTTGGACCTTCTTATTGACGCTGAAACACAGAAATTGCATCGGAAATAATTGCAAAATGCACAGTGCCGTCTTAAGTACAAGAAAATGACTCTTCTTACTGTATATACTTTGAACCTTTCCTGTGCGACCAGTTTTAGATTCCGATGCTTCAGTTCAGGTTTACTGTATCCCTTGGACTTTCTTATTGACGATGAACCACAGAAATTGCATCGGAAATAAATACAAAAGGCACAATGCCGACTTAAGTACAAGAGGACTGACTCTTCATACTGCCTATGTTTTGAACCTTTCCTGTGAGAGCAGTTTCAGATTCCGATGCTTCACTTCTAGTTTACTGTACCCCTTGGACCTTGTTATTGACGATGAACCACAGAAATTGCATCGGAAATAAATACAAAAGGCACAATGCCGACTTAAGTACAAGAGGACTGACTCTTCATACTGTCTATGTTTTGAACCTTTCCTGTAAGACCAGTTTTAGATTCCGATTCTTCACTGCAGGTTTACTGTATCCCTTGGAACTTCTTATTGATGATGAAACACAGAAATTGCATCGGAATTACATACAAAAGGCACAATGCCGACTTAAGTACAAGAGGACTAACTCTTCTTACATTCTATGATATGAGCCTTTCCTGTGAGACCAGTTTTAGATATCGATGCTTCACCTCAGGATTACTGTATCCCTTGGACCTTCTTATTGACGATGAAACACAGAAATTGCATCGGAATAAAATACAAAAGGCACAATGCCGTCTTACGTACAAGAAGACTGACTCTTCATAGTGTCTACGATTTGAGAATTTCCTGAGTGACCAGTTTTAAGTTCCGATGCTTCACTTCAGGTTTACTGTATCCCGTGGACCTTCTTATTGACGATGAAACACACAAATTCCATCGGAATTAAATACAAAAGGCATAATCCCGACTTAAGTACAACAAGACAGACTCTTCTTACTGTCTATGAGTTGAGCCTTTCCTGTGAGACCAGTTTTAGATATCGATGCTTCACTTCAGGATTACTGTATCCCTTGGACCTTCTTATTGACGATGAAACACAGAAATTGCAACGGAATTAGATACAAAACGCCCAATGCCGACTTAAGTACAAGAAAACTGACTCTTCTTACTGTCTTAGTTTTGAACCTTTCCTGTGAGACCAGTTTTAGATTCCGATGCTTCACTTCAGGTTTACTGTATCCCTTGGACCTTCTTATTGTCGATGAAACACAGATATTGTATAGGAATTAAATACAATAGGCACAATGCTGACTTAAGTGCAAGAGAACTGACTCTTCTTACTGTCTATGTTTTGAACCATCCTGCGAGATCAGTTTTAGATTCCGATGCTTCACTTCAGGTTTACTGTATCCCTTCGACCTTCTTATTGACGATGAAACACAGAAATTGCATCGAAATTAAATACAAAAGGCACAATGCCGACTTAAGTACAAGAAGACTGATGCTTCTTACTGTCTATGTTATGAGCCTTTCCCCTGGGACCAGTTTTAGATTCTGATGCTGCACTTCTGGTTTACTGTATCCATTGGACCCTCTTATTGACGATGAAACACAGAAATTGCGTCGGAATTAGATACAAAATGCACAATGCCGACTTAAGTACATGAAGACTGACTCTTATTACTGTCTATGTTTTGAGCCTCTCCTGTGAGTCCAGTTTTAGACTCTGATGCTTCACTTCAGGTTTACTGTAACCCTTAAACCTTCTTATTGCCGATGAAACAAAGAAATTGCATCGGAATTAAATACAAAAGGCACAATGTCCACTTAAGTGCAAGAGGACTGACACTTCTTACATTCTATGATTTGAACCTTTTTTGTGAGACCAGTTTCACATATCGATGCTCCACTTCTGGTTTACTGTATCCCTTGGACCTTCTTATTGACGATGAAACACAGAAATTGCATCGGAATTAAATACAAAAGGCACAATGCCACACAACAACAAGAAGACCGACTCTTCTTACAGTCTATGGTTTTAACCTTCCCTGTGAGTTCAGTTTTAGGTTCCGATGCTTCACTTCAGGTTTACTGTATCCCTTGGACCTTCTTATTGACGATGGGACACAGATATTGTATCGGAATTAAATACAATAGGCACTATGCTGACTTACGTGCAGGAGAACTGACTCTTCTAACTGTCTATGTTTTGAACCATCCTGTGAGATCAGTTTTAGATTCCGATGCTTCACTTCAGGTTTACTGTATCCCTTTGACCTTCTTATTGACGATGAAACACAGAAATTGCATCGAAATTAAATATAAAAGGCACAATGCCGACTGAACTACAAGAAGACTGACTCTTCTTACTGTCTATGTTATGAGCCTTTCCTGTGGGACCAGTTTTAGATTCTGATGCTGCACTTCTGGTTTACTGTATACCTTAGATCCTCTTATTGACGATGAAACACAGAAATTGCGTCGGAATTAAATACAAAAGGCACAATGCCGACTTAAGTACATGAAGATTGACTCTTATTACTGTCTATGATTTGAGCCTCTCCTGTGAGTCCAGTTTTAGATTCCGATGCTTCACTTCAGGTTTACTGTATCCCTTAAACCTTCTTATTGCCGATGAAAGAAAGAAAGTGCATCAGAATTAAGTACAAAAGGCACAATGCCGACTTAAGTACAAGAGGACTGACTCTTCATACTGTCTATGTTTTGAACCTTTTCTGTGAGACCAGTTTTAGAATCCTATGCTTCACTTCACGTTTACTGTATCCCTTGGAATTTCTTATTGACGAAGAAACACAGAAATTGCACCGGAATTAAATACAAAAGGCACAATGCCGAGTTAGGTACAAGAAGACTGACTCTACTTACTGTTTATGTTTTTATCCTATCCTGTGGGACCAGTTTTAGATTCCGATGCTTCACTTCAGGTTTACTGTATCCCTAGGACCTTCACATTGACGACGAAACACGGAAATTGCATCGGGATTAAATACAAAAGGCACAACGCCGACTTAAGTACAAAATGACTGACTCATCTTACTCTCTATGTTATGAGCCCTTCCCCTGAGACCAGATTTAGATTCCGATGCTTCCCCTAAGTTTTACTGTATCCCTTGGACCTTCACATTGACGAAGAATCACACATAAACCATCGGAAGTAAATACAAAATGCACAATGCCGAATTAACTACAAGAAGACTGACTCTCATTACTGTTTATGTTTTGAGCCTTTCCTGTGAGACCAGTTTTAGATTCCGATGCTTCACTTCAGGTTTACTGTAACCCTTTGGACCTTCACATTGACGATGAAACACAGAAATTGCTTCGGAATTAAATACAAAATGACAATTCCAACTTAAGTACAAGCAGACTGACTGTTGTTACTGTTTATGTTTTGAGCTTATCCTGTGAGACCAGTTTTATATTCCGATGCTTCACTTCAGGTTTACTGTAACCCTTTGGACCTTCACATTGACGATGAAACACAGATATTGCATCGGAATTGAAAACAAAAGGCACATGCCGACTATGTACAAAAGGCACAATGCCATCTTAAGTACAAGAAGACTGACTCTTCTTACTGTTTATGTTTTGAGCCTTTCGTGTGAGACCAGTTTTAGATTCCGATGCTTCACTTCAGGTTAACTGTAACCCTTTGGACCTTCACATTGACGATGAAACACAGATATTGCATCGGAATTAAAAACAAAAGGCACATGCCGACTTGTGTACAAGAGGACTGACTCTTCTTACTATCTATGATTTGAGCCCTTCCCCCGAGACCAGTTTTAGACTCCAATACTTCAATTAAGATTTACTGCATCCCTTGGACGTTCACACTGACGATGAAACACAGATATTCCATCGGAAGTAAATACAAAATGCACAATGCTGACTTAAGTACAAGAAGACTGACTCTTCTTACTGCCTATGTTTGAGCCTTTCCTGTGAGACCAGTTTTATATTCCGATGCTTCACTTCAGGTTTACTGTATCCCTTGGTCCTTCCCACTGACGATGAAACACAGAGAATGCATCGGAATTAAATACAACGGCACAATGCCGACTTAAGTACAAGAAGACTGACTCAACTGTCTGTCTATATTTTGAGCCTTTCCTGTGAGACCAGTTTTAGATTCCGATGCCTCACCTCAGGTTTACTGTATCCCTTGGACCTTCACATTGACGATGAAACACCGTAATTACATCGGAATTAAATACTGAAGGCACAATGCCGTATTAGTACAAGGAGACTTACTATTCCTACTGTCTATGTTTTGAGCCCCTCCTGTGAGACCAGTTTTAGATTCCAATGCTTCACTTTAGATTTACTGTATCCCTTGGACCCCCACATTGACGATGAAACATAGAAATTGCATCGGAAATAAAAACAAAGGACACATGCCGACTTAAGTACAAGGAGACTGACTCTTCTTACTATCTATGATTTGAGCCCTTCCCCCGAGACCAGTTTTAGACTCCGATACTTCAATTAAGATTTACTGCATCCCTTGGACCTTCACATTGACGATGAAACACAGATATTCCATCGGAAGTAAATACAAAATGCACAATGCCGACTTAAGTACAAGAAGACTGACTCTTCTTACTGCCTACGTTTGAGCCTTTCCTGTGAGAACAGATTTACATTCCGATGCTTTACTTCAGGGTTATTGTATCCCTTGGTCCTTCCCACTGACGATGAAACACAGAGAATGCATCGGAATTAAATACAACGGCACAATGCCGACTTAAGTACAAGAAGACTGACTCAACTGTCTGTCTATATTTTGAGCCTTTCCTGTGAGACCAGTTTTAGATTCCGATGCCTCACCTCAGGTTTACTGTATCCCTTGGACTTTCACATTGACGATGAAACACCGTAATTACATCGTAATTAAATACTGAAGGCACAATGCCGTATTAGTACAAGGAGACTTACTATTCCTACTGTCTATGTTTTGAGCCTTTCCTGTGAGACAAGTTTTAGATTCCGATGTTTCACTTCTGGTTTACTGGATCTCTTGGACACTCACATTGACGAAGAAACACAGAAAATGCATCGGAATTAAATACAAAGGGCACAATGCACACATAGGTAGAAGAAGACTGACTCTACTAACTGTCTATGTTTTGAACCTTTCCTTTGAGACCACTTATAGAACCAATGCTTAACTTCGGGTTTTCTCTATCCCTTGGATCTTCACATTGACGATGTAACACAATTATTGCATCGGAATTAAATATAAAAGGGACAATGGCGACTTACGTACAAGAAGACTGACTTATCTTACTATCTATGTTTGAGTCTTTCCTGTGTCACCAGTTTCAGATTCCGATGCTTCACTTCAGGGTTACTGTATCCCTTGGACTTTCACATTCACGATGAAACACAGAAATTGTATCGGAATTAAATACAAAAGGCACAGTGCCGACTTAAGTACAAGAAGACTGACTCTTCTTACTGTCTATGATTTGAACCTCTCCTTTGAGTCCAGTTAACCGTTTCCGATCCTTATCTTCAGGTTATTCTATGCCTTGGACCTTCGCATTGACGATGTAACACAGAAACTGTAGCAGAATTAAATACAAAAGGCACAATGCCAACTTAGGTACAAGATGACTGACTCTACTTACTGTCTATGTTTTGGCCTTTAATGTGAGACCAGTTTTAGATTCCGATGCTTCACTTCAGATTTACTGTATGAAGTGGACCAACACATTGACGATGAAACACAGAAATTGCATCGGAATTAAAAACAAAAGGCACAATGCCGACCTAAGTACAAGAAGACTGACTCTTCTTACTGTCTATGTTTGGGCCTTTCCTGTGAGAACAGATTTACATTCCGATGCTTCACTTGAGGGTTACTGTTTCCCTTGCTCCTTCCCATTGACGATGAAACACAGAAAATGCATCGGAATTAAATACAATGGGCACAATGCCACTTAAGTACAAGAAGACTGACTCTTCTTAGTGTCTATGCTTTCGGCCTTTCCTGTGAGAACAGTTATAGATTCCGATGCTTCACTTCAGGTTTACTGTATCCCTTGGACCTTCACATTGACGAAGAAACACAGAAAATGCATCGGAATTAAATATAAAAGGCACAATGCTCACATAGGTAGAAGAAGATTGACTCTACTAACTGTCTATGTTTTGAACCTTTCCTTTGAGACCAGTTATAGAACGCATGCTTCACTTCAGGTTTACTGTATCCCTTGGACCTTCACATTTACGATCAAACACTGAAATTGCATCGGATATAAATACAAAAGGCACATGCCGAATTATGTACAAGAAGACTGACTCATCTTACAGTCTATGAGTTGAGCCCTTCCCCTGAGACCAGGTTTGGAATCCGATGCTTCACTTAAGTTTTACTGTATCCCTTGGACCTTCACATTGACGATGAAACACAGATATTACATCGAAAGTGAATACAAAATGCTCAGTGCCGACTTAAGTAGAAGAAGACTGACTCTTCTTACTGTCTATGTGTGGGCCTTTCCTGTGAGAATAGATTTATATTCCGATGCTTCACTTGAGGGTTACTGTTTCCCTTGGTCCTTCCCATTGACGATGAAACAAAGAAAATGCATCGGAATTAAATACAATGGGCACAATGCCGACTTAAGTACAAGAAGACTGACTCTTCTTGCTGTCTATGCTTTTGGGCTTTCCTGTGAGAACGGTTTTAGATTTCGATGCTTCACTTCAGTGTTACTGTGTCCCTTGGACCTAGACATTGGCGATGAAACACAGAAATTGCATCGGAAGCAAACACAAACGGCACAATGCCGACATAAGTACAAGAAGACCGACTCTTCTTAGTGTCTACGATTTGTGCCTTTCCTGTGAGACAAGTTTTAGATTCCGTTGCTTCAATTCAGGTTTGCCGTATCCCTTTGACCTTCACATTGACGATGAAAGACAGATATTGCATTGGAATTAAACACAATATGCACAATGCTGACTTAAGTGCAAGAAGACTGACTCTTCTTACTGCCTATGTTTGAGCCTTTCCTGTGAGACCAGTTTTATATTCCGATGCTTCACTTCAGGTTTACTGTATCCCTTGGTCATTCACATTGACGATGAATCACAGAAATTGTTTCGGAATTAAATACAAAATGCGCAATGCCGACTTAAGTACAAGAGGACTGACTCATCTAACCGTCTATGATTTGAGCCCTTCCCCTGAGACCAGTTATAGATTCCGATATTTAACTTCAGTATTACTGTATCCCTTGGACCATCACATTGACGATGTAGCACAGAAACTGCAGCAGAATTAAATACATTAGGCCCGATGCCGACTTAAGGTCAAGAAGACTGACTCTTCTTACTGTCTATGTTTGAACCCTTTCTTTGAAACCAGTTATAGACCCCGATGCTTAACTTCAGGTTCACTCTATCCCTTGGACCTTCACATTGACGATGTAGCAGAGAAACTGCAGCTGAATTAAATACATAAGGCCCAATGCCGACTTAAGGTCAAGAAGACTGACTCTTCTTACTGTCTATGATCTGAGCCCCTCCTGTGAGACCAGTTTTAGATTCCAATGCTTCACTTCAGATTTACTGTATCCCTTGGACCCCCACATTGACGATGAAACATAGAAATTGCATCGGAAATAAAAACAAAGGACACATGCCGACTTAAGTACAAGGAGACTGACTCTTCTTACTATCTATGATTTGAGCCCTTCCCCCGAGACCAGTTTTAGACTCCGATACTTCAATTAAGATTTACTGCATCCCTTGGACCTTCACACTGACGATGAAACACAGATATTCCATCGGAAGTAAATACAAAATGCACAATGCTGACTTAAGTACAAGAAGACTGTTTCTTCTTACTGCCTATGTTTGAGCCTTTCCTGTGAGAACAGATTTACATTCCGATGCTTTACTTCAGGGTTACTGTATCCCTTGGTCCTTCCCACTGACGATGAAACACAGAGAATGCATCGGAATTAAATACAACGGCACAATGCCGACTTAAGTACAAGAAGACTGACTCAACTGTCTGTCTATATTTTGAGCCTTTCCTGTGAGACCAGTTTTAGATTCCGATGCCTCACCTCAGGTTTACTGTATCCCTTGGACCTTCACATTGACGATGAAACACCGTAATTACATCGGAATTAAATACTGAAGGCACAATGCCGTATTAGTACAAGGAGACTTACTATTCCTACTGTCTATGTTTTGATCCTTTCCTGTGAGACAAGTTTTAGATTCCGATGTTTCACTTCTGGTTTACTGGATCTCTTGGACACTCACATTGACGAAGAAACACAGAAAATGCATCGGAATTAAATACAAAGGGCACAATGCACACATAGGTAGAAGAAGACTGACTCTACTAACTGTCTATGTTTTGAACCTTTCCTTTGAGACCACTTATAGAACCAATGCTTAACTTCGGGTTTTCTCTATCCCTTGGATCTTCACATTGACGATGTAACACAATTATTGCATCGGAATTAAATATAAAAGGGACAATGGCGACTTACGTACAAGAAGACTGACTTATCTTACTATCTATGTTTGAGTCTTTCCTGTGTCACCAGTTTCAGATTCCGATGCTTCACTTCAGGGTTACTGTATCCCTTGGACTTTCACATTCACGATGAAACACAGAAATTGTATCGGAATTAAATACAAAAGGCACAGTGCCGACTTAAGTACAAGAAGACTGACTCTTCTTACTGTCTATGATTTGAACCTCTCCTTTGAGTCCAGTTAACCGTTTCCGATCCTTATCTTCAGGTTATTCTATGCCTTGGACCTTCGCATTGACGATGTAACACAGAAACTGTAGCAGAATTAAATACAAAAGGCACAATGCCAACTTAGGTACAAGATGACTGACTCTACTTACTGTCTATGTTTTGGCCTTTAATGTGAGACCAGTTTTAGATTCCGATGCTTCACTTCAGATTTACTGTATGAAGTGGACCAACACATTGACGATGAAACACAGAAATTGCATCGGAATTAAAAACAAAAGGCACAATGCCGACCTAAGTACAAGAAGACTGACTCTTCTTACTGTCTATGTTTGGGCCTTTCCTGTGAGAACAGATTTACATTCCGATGCTTCACTTGAGGGTTACTGTTTCCCTTGCTCCTTCCCATTGACGATGAAACACAGAAAATGCATCGGAATTAAATACAATGGGCACAATGCCACTTAAGTACAAGAAGACTGACTCTTCTTAGTGTCTATGCTTTCGGCCTTTCCTGTGAGAACAGTTATAGATTCCGATGCTTCACTTCAGGTTTACTGTATCCCTTGGACCTTCACATTGACGAAGAAACACAGAAAATGCATCGGAATTAAATATAAAAGGCACAATGCTCACATAGGTAGAAGAAGATTGACTCTACTAACTGTCTATGTTTTGAACCTTTCCTTTGAGACCAGTTATAGAACGCATGTTTCACTTCAGGTTTACTGTATCCCTTGGACCTTCACATTTACGATCAAACACTGAAATTGCATCGGATATAAATACAAAAGGCACATGCCGAATTATGTACAAGAAGACTGACTCATCTTACAGTCTATGAGTTGAGCCCTTCCCCTGAGACCAGGTTTGGAATCCGATGCTTCACTTAAGTTTTACTGTATCCCTTGGACCTTCACATTGACGATGAAACACAGATATTACATCGAAAGTGAATACAAAATGCTCAGTGCCGACTTAAGTAGAAGAAGACTGACTCTTCTTACTGTCTATGTGTGGGCCTTTCCTGTGAGAATAGATTTATATTCCGATGCTTCACTTGAGGGTTACTGTTTCCCTTGGTCCTTCCCATTGACGATGAAACAAAGAAAATGCATCGGAATTAAATACAATGGGCACAATGCCGACTTAAGTACAAGAAGACTGACTCTTCTTACTGTCTATGCTTTTGGGCTTTCCTGTGAGAACGGTTTTAGATTTCGATGCTTCACTTCAGTGTTACTGTGTCCCTTGGACCTAGACATTGGCGATGAAACACAGAAATTGCATCGGAAGCAAACACAAACGGCACAATGCCGACATAAGTACAAGAAGACCGACTCTTCTTAGTGTCTACGATTTGTGCCTTTCCTGTGAGACAAGTTTTAGATTCCGTTGCTTCAATTCAGGTTTGCCGTATCCCTTTGACCTTCACATTGACGATGAAAGACAGATATTGCATTGGAATTAAACACAATATGCACAATGCTGACTTAAGTGCAAGAAGACTGACTCTTCTTACTGCCTATGTTTGAGCCTTTCCTGTGAGACCAGTTTTATATTCCGATGCTTCACTTCAGGTTTACTGTATCCCTTGGTCATTCACATTGACGATGAATCACAGAAATTGTTTCGGAATTAAATACAAAATGCGCAATGCCGACTTAAGTACAAGAGGACTGACTCATCTAACCGTCTATGATTTGAGCCCTTCCCCTGAGACCAGTTATAGATTCCGATATTTAACTTCAGTATTACTGTATCCCTTGGACCATCACATTGACGATGTAGCACAGAAACTGCAGCAGAATTAAATACATTAGGCCCGATGCCGACTTAAGGTCAAGAAGACTGACTCTTCTTACTGTCTATGTTTGAACCCTTTCTTTGAAACCAGTTATAGACCCCGATGCTTAACTTCAGGTTCACTCTATCCCTTGGACCTTCACATTGACGATGTAGCAGAGAAACTGCAGCTGAATTAAATACATAAGGCCCAATGCCGACTTAAGGTCAAGAAGACTGACTCTTCTTACTGTCTATGATCTGAGCCCCTCCTGTGAGACCAGTTTTAGATTCCAATGCTTCACTTCAGATTTACTGTATCCCTTGGACCCCCACATTGACGATGAAACATAGAAATTGCATCGGAAATAAAAACAAAGGACACATGCCGACTTAAGTACAAGGAGACTGACTCTTCTTACTATCTATGATTTGAGCCCTTCCCCCGAGACCAGTTTTAGACTCCGATACTTCAATTAAGATTTACTGCATCCCTTGGACCTTCACACTGACGATGAAACACAGATATTCCATCGGAAGTAAATACAAAATGCACAATGCTGACTTAAGTACAAGAAGACTGTTTCTTCTTACTGCCTATGTTTGAGCCTTTCCTGTGAGAACAGATTTACATTCCGATGCTTTACTTCAGGGTTACTGTATCCCTTGGTCCTTCCCACTGACGATGAAACACAGAGAATGCATCGGAATTAAATACAACGGCACAATGCCGACTTAAGTACAAGAAGACTGACTCAACTGTCTGTCTATATTTTGAGCCTTTCCTGTGAGACCAGTTTTAGATTCCGATGCCTCACCTCAGGTTTACTGTATCCCTTGGACCTTCACATTGACGATGAAACACCGTAATTACATCGGAATTAAATACTGAAGGCACAATGCCGTATTAGTACAAGGAGACTTACTATTCCTACTGTCTATGTTTTGATCCTTTCCTGTGAGACAAGTTTTAGATTCCGATGTTTCACTTCTGGTTTACTGGATCTCTTGGACACTCACATTGACGAAGAAACACAGAAAATGCATCGGAATTAAATACAAAGGGCACAATGCACACATAGGTAGAAGAAGACTGACTCTACTAACTGTCTATGTTTTGAACCTTTCCTTTGAGACCACTTATAGAACCAATGCTTAACTTCGGGTTTTCTCTATCCCTTGGATCTTCACATTGACGATGTAACACAATTATTGCATCGGAATTAAATATAAAAGGGACAATGGCGACTTACGTACAAGAAGACTGACTTATCTTACTATCTATGTTTGAGTCTTTCCTGTGTCACCAGTTTCAGATTCCGATGCTTCACTTCAGGGTTACTGTATCCCTTGGACTTTCACATTCACGATGAAACACAGAAATTGTATCGGATTTAAATACAAAAGGCACAGTGCCGACTTAAGTACAAGAAGACTGACTCTTCTTACTGTCTATGATTTGAACCTCTCCTTTGAGTCCAGTTATCGTTTCCGATCCTTATCTTCAGGTTATTCTATGCCTTGGACCTTCGCATTGACGATGTAACACAGAAACTGTAGCAGAATTAAAAACAAAAGGCACAATGCCGACTTAAGTACAAGAAGACTGACTCTTCTTACTGTCTATGTTTGGGCCTTTCCTGTGAGAACAGATTTACATTCCGATGCTTCACTTGAGGGTTACTGTTTCCCTTGCTCCTTCCCATTGACGATGAAACACAGAAAATGCATCGGAATTAAATACAATGGGCACAATGCCACTTAAGTACAAGAAGACTGACTCTTCTTAGTGTCTATGCTTTCGGCCTTTCCTGTGAGAACAGTTATAGATTCCGATGCTTCACTTCAGGTTTACTGTATCCCTTGGACCTTCACATTGACGAAGAAACACAGAAAATGCATCGGAATTAAATATAAAAGGCACAATGCTCACATAGGTAGAAGAAGACTGACTCTACTAACTGTCTATGTTTTGAACCTTTCCTTTGAGACCAGTTATAGAACGCATGCTTCACTTCAGGTTTACTGTATCCCTTGGACCTTCACATTTACGATCAAACACTGAAATTGCATCGGATATAAATACAAAAGGCACATGCCGAATTATGTACAAGAAGACTGACTCATCTTACTGTCTATGAGTTGAGCCCTTCCCCTGAGACCAGGTTTGGAATCCGATGCTTCACTTAAGTTTTACTGTATCCCTTGGACCTTCACATTGACGATGAAACACAGATATTACATCGAAAGTGAATACAAAACGCACAATGCCGACTTAAGTAGAAGAAGACTGACTCTTCTTACTGTCTATGTTTGGGCCTTACCTGTGAAAATAGATTTATATTCCGATGCTTCACTTGAGGGTTACTGTTTCCCTTGGTCCTTCCCATTGACGATGAAACAAAGAAAATGCATCGGAATTAAATACAATGGGCACAATGCCGACTTAAGTACAAGAAGACTGACTCTTCTTACTGTCTATGCTTTCGGGCTTTCCTGTGAGAACGGTTTTAGATTTCGATGCTTCACTTCATGGTTACTGTGTCCCTTGGACCTAGACATTGGCGATGAAACACAGAAATTGCATCGGAAGTAAACACAAACGGCACAATGCCGACATAAGTACAAGAAGACCGACTCTTCTTAGTGTCTACGATTTGTGCCTTTCCTGTGAGACAAGTTTTAGATTCCGTTGCTTCAATTCAGGTTTGCCGTATCCCTTTGACCTTCACATTGACGATGAAAGACAGATATTGCATTGGAATTAAGCACAATATGCACAATGCTGACTTAAGTGCAAGAGAACTGACTCTTCTTACTGTCTATGTTTTGAACCTTCCTGTGAGATCAGTTTTAGATTCCGATGCTTCACTTCAGGTTAACTGTATCCGCTGCTCCTTCTTATTTACGATGAAACACAGAAATAGCATCGGAATTAAATACAAAAGGCACAATGCCGACCTAAGTAGAGGAAGACTGACTCTTCTTACTGTCTATGTTTTGAGACGTTACTGTGAGACCAGTTTAAGATTCCGATGCTTCACTTCGGGTCTACTGTATCCCTTGGACCTTCTTATTGACGATGAACACAGAAATAGCATCGGAATTAAATACAAAAGGCACAATGCCGACTTACGTACAAGAAGACTGACTCATCATAGTGTCTACGATTTGAGAATTTCCTGTGTGACCAGTTATAGATTCCGATGCTTCACTTCAGGTTTACTGTATCCCTTGGACCTTCTTATTGTCGATTAAACACAGAAATTGCATCGGATTTAATTACAAAAGGCACAATGCCGACATAGGTACAAGGAGA
This sequence comes from Schistocerca piceifrons, assembly GCF_021461385.2. Lineage (NCBI taxonomy): Eukaryota > Metazoa > Arthropoda > Insecta > Orthoptera > Acrididae > Schistocerca > Schistocerca piceifrons. The sequence continues at coordinate 1,107,934,321 of NC_060139.1, forward strand.
CGGATTCTTCTTACAGTCTATGTTTTGAACCTTTCCTGTGAGACCAGTTTTATATTCCGATGCTTCACTTCAGGTTTACTGTATCCCTTGGACCTTCTTATTGACGATGAAACACAGATATTGCATCGGAATTAAATACAACATGCACAATGCTGACTTAAGTGCAAGAGAACTGACTCTTCTTACTGTCTATGTTTTGAACCATCCTGTGAGATCAGTTTTAGATTCCGATGCTTCACTTCAGGTTTACTGTATCCCTTTGACCTTGTTATTGACGATGGAACACAGAAATTGCATCGAAATTAAATACAAAAGGCACAATGCCGTCTGAAGTACAAGAAGACTGACTCTTCTTACTGTCTATGTTATGAGCCTTTCCTGTGGGACCAGTTTTAGATTCTGATGCTGCACTCCCGGTTTACTGTATCCCTTGGACCTTCTTATTGTCGATGAAACACAGTAATTGCGTCGGAAATAAATACAAAAAGCACAATGCCGACTTAAGTACATGAAGACTGATTCTCATTTCAGTCTATGTTTTGGGCCTCTCCTGTGAATCCAGTTTTAGATTCCGATGCTTCACTTCAGGTTTACTGTATCCCTTAAACCTTCTTATTGACGATGAAACACAGAAATTGCATCGGAATTAAATACAAAAGGCACAATGCCGACTTAAGTGCAAGAGGACTGACACTTCTTACATTCTATGATTTGAACCTTTTTTGTGAGACCAGTTTCAGATATCGATGCTCCACTTCTGGTTTACTGTATCCCTTGGACCTTCTTATTGACGATGAAACACAGAAATTGCATCGGAATTAAATACAAAAGGCACAATGCCGACATAAGAACAAGATGACTGACTCTTCTTACAGTCTATGGTTTTAACCTTTCCTGTGAGCTCTGTTTTAGGTTCCGATGCTTCACTACAGGTTTAGTGTATCCTTTGGACCTTCTTATTGACGATGAAACACAGAAATTGTATACGAATTAAATACATAAGTAACAATGCCGACTTAAGTACAGGAAGACTGACCCATCTTACTGTCTATGATTTGAACCTTTCCTGTGAGACCAGTTTTAGATATCGATGTTTCACTTCAGGTTTACTGTATCGCTTCGACCTTCTTATTGACGATGAAACACTGAAATTTCATCGGAATTAAATACAAAAGGCACAATGCCGACTTAAGTACAAGAAGACTGACTCTTCTTACTGTCTATGTTATGAGCCTTTCCCGTGGGACCAGTTTTAGATTCTGATGCTGCACTTCTGGTTTACTGTATCCATTGGACCCTCTTATTGACGATGAAACACAGAAATTGCGTCGGAATTAAATACAAAATGCACAATGACGACTTAAGTACATGAAGACTGACTCTTATTACTGTCTATGTTTTGAGCCTCTCCTGTGAGTCCAGTTTTAGACTCTGATGCTTCACTTCAGGTTTACTGTAACCCTTAAACCTTCTTATTGCCGATGAAACAGAGAAATTGCATCGGAATTAAATACAAAAGGCTCAATGTCCACTTAAGTGCAAGAGGACTGACACTTCTTACATTCTATGATTTGAACCTTTTTTGTGAGACCAGTTTCGCATATCGATGCTCCACTTCTGGTTTACTGTGTCCCTTGGACCTTCTTATTGACGATGAAACACAGAAATTGCATCGGAATTAAATACAAAAGGCACAATGCCGACACAACAATAAGAAGACCGACTCTTCTTACAGTCTATGGTTTAAACCTTCCCTGTGAGGTCAGTTTTAGGTCCGATGCTTCACTTCAGGTTTACTGTATCCCTTGGACCTTCTTATTGACGATGGAACACAGATATTGTATCGGAATTAAATACAATAGGCACTATGCTGACTTACGTGCAGGAGAACTGACTCTTCTAACTGTCTATGTTTTGAGCCTCTCCTGTGAGTCCAGTTTTAGATTCCGATGCTTCACTTCAGGTTTACTGTATCCCTTAAACCTTCTTATTGCCGATGAAACAAAGAAAGTGCATCAGAATTAAGAACAAAAGGCACAATTCCGACTTAAGTACAAGAGGACTGACTCTTCATACTGTCTATGTTTTGAACCTTTTCTGTGAGACCAGTTTTAGAATCCTATGCTTCACTTCACGTTTACTGTATCCCTTGGAACTTCTTATTGACGAAGAAACACAGAAATTGCATCGGAATTAAATACAAAAGGCAGAATGCCGACTTACGTACAAGAAGACTGACTCTTCATAGTGTCTATGATTTGAGCATTTCCTGTGTGACCAGTTTTGGATTCCGATGCTTCACTCCAGGTTTACTGTATCCCTATGACCATCTTATTGACGATGAAACACATAAATTGCGTCGTAATAAAAAACAAAATTCACGATGACGACTTAAGTACCAGAGGACTGACACTTCTTACATTCTATGATTTGAGCCTTTCCTGTGGGACCAGTTTGAGATATCGATGCTTCACTTCATGTTTACTGTATCCCTTGGTCCTTCTTATTTACGATGAAACATAGAAATTGCATCGGAATTATATACAAAAGGCATAATGCCGACATAAGTACAAGGAGACTGACTCTTCTTACTGTCTATGATCTGAGCCTTTCCTGTGAGACCAGTTTTAAATTTTGATGCATCACTTCAGGTTTACAGTATCCCTTGGACCTTCTTATTGACGATGAAACACAGAAAAGTCATTGGAATTAAATAGAAAAGGCCCAATGCCGACTTAAGTACAAGAGGACTGACTCTACTTACTGTCTATGTTTTGAACCTTTCCTGTGAAACCAGTTTTAGATTCCGATGATTCACTTCAGGTTTACTGAATCCCTTGGACCTTCGCATTCACGATGAAACACAGAAATTGCATTGGAATTAAATACAAAACGCACAATGCCGACTTAAGTACAAGAAGACGGATTCTTCTTACTGTCTTAGTTTTGAACCTCTCCTCTGAGACCAGATTTAGATTCCGATGCTTCACTTCAGGTTTACTGTATCCCTTGGACCTTCTTATTGTCGATGAAACACAGATATTGCATCGCAGTTAAATGGAATAGGCACAATGCTTACTTAAGTGAAAGAGAACTGACTCTTCTTACTGTCTATGTTTTGAACCATCCTGTGAGATCAGATTCAGATTCCGATGCTTCACTTCAGGTTTACTGTATCCCTTGGACCATCTTGTTGACGATGAAACACAGAAATTTAATCGAAATTAAATACAAAAGGCACAATGCCGACTGAAGTACAAGAAGACTGACTCTTCTTACTGTCTATGTTATGAGCCTTTTTCTGTGAGACCAGTTTTAGATTCTAATGCTGCACTTCTGGTTTACTGTATCCCTTGGAACTTCTTATTGACGATGAAACACAGAAATTGCTTCGGTATTAATATCAAACGGCAGAACGCCGACTTGCGTACAAGAAAACTGACTCTTCATAGTGTCTATGATTTGAGCATTTCCTGTGTGACCAGTTTTAGATTCCGATGCTTCACTCCAGGTTTACTGTATCCCTTGGACAATCTTATTGACGATGAAACGCATAAATTGCATCGGAATAAAATACAAAAGGCACAATGACGACTTAAGTTCAAGAGGACTGACACTTCTTATATTCTATGATTTGAGCCTTCCCTGTGGGACCAGTTTTAGATATCGATGCTTTACTTCAGGTTTACTGTATCCCTTGGTCCTTCTTATTGACGATGAAACATAGAAATTGCATTGGAATGAAATACATGAGGCATAATGCCGACTTAAGTACAAGGAGTTTGACTCTCCTTACTGTCAACGATCTGAGCCTATCCTGCGAGACCAGTTTTAAATTTTGATGCTTCAGTTCAGGTTTACTGTATCTCTTGGACCTTCTTATTGACGATGAAACACAGAAATGGCATTGGAATTAAATACAAAATGCACAATGCCGACTTAAGTACAAGAAGACTGACTCTTCTTACAGTCTATGTTTTGAACCTTTCCTGTGAGACTAGTTTTAGATTCCGATCCTTCAATTCAGGTTTACTGTATGACTTGGACCTTTTTATTGACGATGAAACACAGTAATTGTATCCGAATAAAATACATGAGTAACAATGCCGACTTAAGTACAGGAAGACTGACCCTTCTTACTGTCTAAGATTTGAACTTTTTCTGTGAGACCAGTTTTAGATATCAATGCTTCAATTCAGGTTCACTGTATCCTTTGGACCTTCTTATTGACGATGAACCACAGAAATTGCATCGGCAATAAATACAAAAGGCCCAATGCCGACTTAAGTACAAGAGGACTGACTCTTCTTACTGTCTATGTTTTGAACCTTTCCTGTGAAACCAGTTTTAGATTCCGATGCTTCACTTGAGACTTACGGTATCCCTTGGAATTTCTTATTGACGATGAAACACAAAATTGCATCGGAATTAAATACAAAATGCACAACGCCGACTTACGTACAAGAAGACTGAATCTTCATATTGACTATTATTTGAGCATTTCCTGTGTGACCAGTTTTAGATTCCGATGCTTCACTCCGGGTTTACTGTATCCCTTGGACCTTCTTACTGACGATGAAACACAGACATTGCATTGGAATAAAGTACAAAAGGCACAATGAAGACTTAAGTATCAGAGGACTGACTCTTCTTATATTCTATGAAATGAGCCTTTCCTGTGGGACCAGTTTTAGATATCGATGCTTCACTGCAGGTTTACAGTATCCCTTGGACCATCTTATTGACGATGAAACACAGAAATTGCATCGGAATTAAATACAAAAGGCACAATGCGGTCTTAAGTACAAGAAGACTGACTCTTCTTACTGTCTATGCTTTGAGCCTTTCCTGTGCGACCAGTTTTGGATTCCGAATCATCAATTCAGGTTTACTGAATCACTTGGACCTTTTTATTGACGATGAAACACAGAAATTGCCTGGGAACTAAATGTAAAATTCACAATACCGACATAAGGACAAGACGACTGACTCTTCTTACTGTCTATGATCTGAGCTTTTCCTGTGAGACCAGTTTTAAATTTCCATGCTTCACTTTAGATTTACTGTATCCCTTGGACCTTCTTATTGACGATGAAACACAGAAATTGCATCGGAAATAAATACGAAAGGTACAATTCCGACTTAAGTACATGAGGACTGACTCCTCTTTCATTGTATTATGTAACCCTTTCTTGTGAGACCAGTTTTAGATATCGGTGCTCCACTTCAGGTTTACTTAATCCCTTGGACTTTCTTGTTGACGATGAAACACAGAAATTGCATCTGAATTAAATACAAAAGGCACAATGCCAGCTTAAGAACAAGAAGACAGACTCCTCATACTGTCTATGTTTTGAACCTTTCCTGTGAGACCAGTTTTGGTTCCGATGCTTCACTTCAGGTTTACTGTATCCCTTGGACCTTCTTATTGATGATGTAACACTGAAATTGTATCGGAATTAAATACAAAAGGCACAATGCCCACTTAAGTACAAATAGACTGACTCTTCTTACTGTCTATGTTTGGAACCTTTCCTGTGAGACCAGTTTTACATTCCGATTCTTCACTTCAGGTTTACTGCATCCCTAGGACCTTCTTATTGACGTTGAAACACAGAAATTGCAACGGAATGAAATACAAAGGCACAATGCCAACTTAAGTACAAGAAGACCGACTGTTCTTACTGTCTATGTTTTGAACCTTTCCTGTGAGACCCGTTTTAGATTCCGAAGCTTCACTTCAGGTTTACTGTATCCCTTGGACCCTCTTATTGACGATGAAACACAGAAATCGCATCGGAATTAAATACAAACCCACAATGCTGTCTTAAATACAAGAAGACTGACTCTTCTTACTGTCTAAGTTTTGTACCGTTCCTGTGACTGTAGTTTCAGATTACGATGCTTTACTTCTGGTTTACTGTAACTCTTGGCCCTTCTTATTGACGATGAAACACAGAAATTGCTTCGGAATTAAATACAAAAGGCACAATGCCGACTTCAGTACAAAAAGACTGACTCTTCTTACTGTCCATGTATTGAGCCTTTCCTGTGAGACCAGTTTTAGAGTCCGACGCTTCGCATCAGGTATACTGTATCCCTTGGACTTTCTTATTGACGATGAAACACAGATATTACATCGGAATTAAATACAAAAGGCACATTGCCGACTTAAGTACAAGAATAACGACTCTTCTTGCTGTCTATGATTTGAACCATTCCTGTGAGACCACTTTTAGGTTCCGATGCGTCAGTTCAGGTTTACTGTATCCCTTCGACCTTCTTATTGATGATGGAACACAGAAAATTCATCGGAATTAAATACAAAAGGCACAATGCCGACTTAAGTACAAGAGGACTGACTCTTCTTACATTCTATGATTTGAACTTCTCTTGTGAGACCAGTTTTAGATATCGATGCTCCACTTCAGAATTACTGCATCCCTTGGACCTTCTTATTGACGATGAAACACAGAAATTGTATCGGAATTAAATACAAAAGGCACAATGCTGACTTAAGGCAAGAGGACTGACTCTTCTTACTGTTTATGCTTTGAATCATTCCAGTGAGACCAGTTTTAGGTTCTGATGCTTCACTTCAGGGTTACTGTATCCCTTGGACCTTCTTATTGACGATGTAACAGTGAAATTGCATCGGAATTAAATACAAAAGGCACAATGCCGACTTAAGACAAGAGGACTGACTCTTCTTACTGTCTATGTTTTGAACCTTTCCAGTGAGACCAGTTTTAGGTTCTGATGCTTCACTTCACGGTTACTGTATCCCTTGGATCTTCTTATTGACGATGTAACAGTAAAATTGTATCGGAATTAAATACAAAAAGCACAATGCCGACTCAAGTACAAGAAGACTGACTATTCTTAAAATCTATGCTTTGAACTTTCCTGTGAGACCAGTGTTAGATATCGGTGCTTCACTTAAGGTTTACTGTATCCCTTGGACCTTCTTATTGACGATGGAACACAGAAATTGCATCGGATTCAAATACAAAAGGCACAATGCCGACTTAAGAACAAGAAGACTGACTCTTCAAACTGTCTATGCTTTGAACCTTTCCTGTAAGACCAGTTTTAGGTTCTGATGCTTCACTTCAGGTTTACTGTATCCCTTGGACCTTCTTATTGATGGTGTTACACTGAAATTGTATCAGAATTAAATACAAAAGGCACAATGCCACTTAAGTACAAGAAGACTGTCACTTCTTACTGTCTATGTTTAGAACCTACCTGTGAGACCAGTTTCAGATTCCGATGCTTCGCTTCAGGTATACTGTATGCCTGAGACCTTCTTATTGACGATGAAACACAGATATTGCAACGGAACGAAATACAAAAGCACAATGCCGACTTAAGTACAAGAAGACGGACTCTTCTTACCGTCTATGTTTTAACCTTTCCTGTGATACCAGTTTTACATTCCGATGCTTCATTTCAGGTTTACTGCATCCCTAGGACTTTCTTATTGACGATAAAACACAAAAATTGCATCGGAATTAAATACAAAAGGCACATTGCGACTTAAATACAAGAGGACTGGCTCTTCTTACTGTCTATGTTTTGAACCTTTCCTGTGAGACCAGTTTTAGAATCAGATGCTTCACTTCAGGTTTACTGTATCCCATGGAGCTTCTTAATGACGATGAAACACAGAATTTGCATCGGAATTAAATACAAAAGGCACAATGCCGACTTAAGTACAAGAAGACTGACTCTTCTTACTGTCTATGTTTTGAGCCTTTCTTGTGAGTCCACTTTTAGATTCCGATGCTTCACCTCAGGTTTACTGTATCCCTTGGACCTTCTTATTGAAGATGAAACATAGAAATTGCATCGAAATTAAATATAAAAGGCACAATGCCGACTTAAGTACAAGAGGACTGACTCTTCTTACATTCTATGGTTTGAACCTTTCTTATGAGACCAGTTTTCGCAATCGATGCTCCACTTCAGGTTTACTGTATCACTTGGACCTTCTTATTGACAACGAAACACAGAAATTGCATTGGAATTAAATACAAAAGTCACAATGCCGACTTAAGTACAAGAAGACTGTCCCTTCACACTGTCTAAGCTTTGAGCCTATCCTGTGAGACCAGTTTTAGATTCCGATTTTTCACTTCAGGTTTACTGTATCACTTGGACTTTCTTATTGGCGATGAATCACAGAAATGGCATCGGAATTAAATACAAAAGGCACAATGCCGACTTAAGTACAAGAAGACCGACTCGTCTTACTGTCAATGTATTGAGCCTTTCCTATGACACCAGTTTTAGATTCCGATGCTTCATTTAAGGTTTACTGCATCCCTTGGACCTTCTTTTTGACGATGAAACAAAGAAATTGCATCGGAATTAAATACAAAAGGCACAATGCCGACATCAGTACAAAAAGACTGACTCTTCTTACTGTCCATGTATTGAGCCTTTCCTGTGAGACCAGTTTCAGATTCCGATGCTTCGCTTCAGGTATACTGTATCCCTAAGACCTTCTTATTGACGATAAAACACAGAAATTGCAACGGAATGAAATACAAAAGCACAATGCCGACTTAAGTACAAATAGACGGACTCTTCTTACCGTCTATGTTTTAACCTTTCCTGTGATACCAGTTTTACATTCCGATGCTTCATTTCGGGTTTACTGCATCCCTAGGACTTTCTTATTGACGATAAACCACAAAAATTGCATCGGAATTAAATACAAAAGGCACATTGCGACTTAAATACAAGAAGACTGGCTCTTCTTACAGTCTATGTTTTGAACCTTTCCTGTGAGACCAGTTTTAGAATCAGATGCTTCACTTCAGGTTTACTGTATCCCATGGACCTTCTTAATGACGATGAAACACAGAAATTGCATCGGAATTAAATACAAAAGGCACAATGCCGACTTAAGTACAAGAAGACTGACTCTTCTTACTGTCTATGTTTTGAGCCTTTCTTGTGAGTCCACTTTTAGATTCCGATGCTTCACCTCATGTTTACTGTATCCCTTGGACCTTCTTATTGACGATGAAACAGAGAAATTGCATCGAAATTAAATATAAAAGGCACAATGCCGACTTAAGTACAAGAGGACTGACTCTTCTTACATTCAATGGTTTGAACCTTTCGTATGAGACCAGTTTTCGCAATCGATGCTCCACTTCAGGTTTACTGTATCACTTGGACCTTCCTATTGACAACGAAACACAGAAATTGCACTGGAATTAAATACAAAAGGCACAATGCCGACTTAAGTACAAGAAGACTGACTCATCTTACTGTCTATGCTTTGAACTTTCCTGTGAGGCCAGTGTTAGATATAGATGCTTCAGTTCAGGTTTATTGTATCCTTTGGACCTTCTTATTGGCGATGAAACACAGAAATTGCATCGGAATTAAATACAAAAGGCACAATGCCGACTTAAGTGCAAGAGGACTGACTTTTCTTACTGTCTATGATTTGAGCCTGAGCTGTGAGTCCAGCTTTAGATTCCGATGATTCACTTCAGGTTTGCTGTATCCCTTGGACATTTGTATTGACGATGAAACACAGAAATGCATCGGAATTAAATACAAAAGGCACAATGCCGACTGAAGAACAAGAGGACTGACTCTTTTTACATACTATGATTTGAAACCTCCTTGTGAGACCAGTCTTAGATATCAATGCTCCACTTCAGGTTTACTGTATCCCTTGGACCTTCTTATTGACGATGGAACACAGAAATTGCATCGGATTCAAATACAAAAGGCACAATGCCGACTTAAGAACAAGAAGACTGACTCTTCAAACCGTCTATGTTTTGAACCTTTCCTGTAAGATCGGTTTTAGGTTCCGATGCTTCACTTCAGGTTTACTGTACCCTTGGACCTTCTTATTGATGGTGTTTCACTGAAATTGTATCGGAATTAAATGCAAAAGGCACAATGCTGACTTAAGTACAAAAAGACTGACTTTTCTTACTGTCTATGTTTGGAACCTACCTGTGAGACCAGTTTCAGATTCCGATGCTTCGCTTCAGGTATACTGTATGCCTGAGACCTTCTTATTGACGATGAAACACAGATATTGCACCGGAATGAAATACAAAAGCACAATGCCGACTTAAGTACTAGAAGACGGACTCTTCTTACAGTCTATGTTTTGAACCTTTCCTGTGAGACCAGTTTTAGAATCAGATGCTTCACTTCAGGTTTACTGTATCCCATGGACCTTCTTAATGACGATGAAACACAGAAATTGCATCGGAATTAAATACAAAAGGCACAATGCCTACTTAAGTACAAGAAGACTGACTCTTCTTACTGTCTATGTTTTGAGCCGTTCTTGTGAGTCCACTTTTAGATTCCGATGCTTCACCTCAGGTTTACTGTATCCCTTGGACCTTCTTATTGACGATGAAACATAGAAATTGCATCGAAATTAAATACAAAAGGCACAATGCCGACTTAAGTACAAGAGGACTGACTCTTCTTACATTCAATGGTTTGAACCTTTCATATGAGACCGGTTTTCGCAATCGAAGCTCCACTTCAGGTTTACTGTATCACTTGGACCTTCCTATTGTCAACGAAACACAGAAATTGCATTGGAATTAAATACAAAAGGCACAATGCCGACTTAAGTACAAGAAGACTGACTCATCTTACTGTCTATGCTTTGAACTTTCCTGTGAGGCCAGTGTTAGATATCGATGCTTCAGTTCAGGTTTAGTGTATCCTTTGGACCTTCTTATTGGCGATGAAACACAGAAATTGCATCGGAATTAAATACAAAAGGCACAATGCCGACTTAAGTACAAGAAGACTGACTTTTCTTACTGTCTATGATTTGAGCCTCTCCTGTGAGTCCAGGTTCATATTCCGATGATACACTTCAGGTTTACTGTATCACTTGGACCTTTTTATTAACTATGGAACACAGATTAAGCATCGGAATTAAATACAAATGGCAAATCCCGACTTGAGTGCAAGAAGACTGACTCTTCTTACTGTCTATGTTTCGAGCCTGTGCTGTGAGTCCAGCTTTAGATTCCGATGATTCACTTCAGGTTTACTGTATCCTTTGGACATTTTTATTGACGATGAAACACAGAAATTGCTTCGGAAATAAATGCAAAAGGCACAATGCCAACTTAAGTACATGAGGACAGTCTCTTCTTACATTCCATGATTTGAGCCTTTCCTGTGAGACCAGTTTTAGATATCGATGCCTCACTTCAGTTTTATGGTATACCTTGGACCTTCATATAGACGAATAATCCCAGAAATTGCATCGGAATTAAATACAAAAGGCACAATGCCGACTTAAGAACAAGAAGACTGTCCCTTCACACTGTCTAAGCTTTGAGCCTATCCTGTGAGACCAGTTTTAGATTCCGATGTTTCACTTCAGGTTTACTGTATCACTTGGACTTTCTTATTGACGATGAATCACAGAAATCGCATAGGAATTAAATATAAAAGGCACAATGCCGACGTAAGTACAAGAAGACCGACTGTTCTTACTGTCAATGTATTGAGCCTTTCCTGTGACACCAGTTTTAGATTCCGATGCTTCACTTCAGGTTTACTGCATCCCTTGGACCTTATTATTAGCGATGAAACACAGAAATTACATCGGAATTAAATACAAAAGGCACATGGCCGACTTAAGTACAAGAAGACTGACTCTTCTTGCTGTCTAAGATTTGAACCTTTCCTGTGAATGTAGTTTCAAATTATGATGCTTCACTTCTGGTTTACTGTAACCCTTGACCATTCTTATTGACGATGAAACACAGAAATTGCTTCGGAATTAAATACAAAAGGCACGATGCCAACTCAAGTACAAGAGGACTGACTTTTCTTACATTCTATTATTTGAGCCTTTGCTGTGAGACCAGTTTTAGATATCGATGCCTCACTCGAGTTTTATGGTATCCGTTTGACCTTCTTATAGACGAAGAATCCCAGAAATTGCATCGGAATAAAATACAAAAGGCAGAATGCCGACTTAAGAACAAGAAGACTGTCTCCTCATACCTCTCTATGTTTGAGCCTATCCTGTGAGACCAGTTTTAGATTCCGATGCTTCACTTCAGGTTTACTGTATCACTTTTACTTTCTTAATGACGATGAATCACAGCAATTGCATCGGAATTAAATACAAAAGGCACAATGCCGACTTAAGTACAAGAAGACCGACTCTTCTTACTGTCAATGTATTGAGCCTTTCCTGTGACACCAGTTTTAGATTCCGATGCTTCACTTCAGGTTTACTGCATCCCTTGGACCTTTTTATTGTCGATGAAACACAGAAATTACATCGGAATTAAATACAAAAGGCACAATGCCGACTTAAGTACAAAAATACTGACTCTTCTTACTGTCCATGTATTTAGCCTTTCCTGTGAGGCCAGTTTTAGAGTCCGATGCTACGCATCAGGTTTACTGTATCCCTTGGACTTTCTTATTAACGATGAAACACAGATATTACATCGGAATTAAATACACAAGGCACATTGCCGACTTAAGTACAAGAATACTGAGTCTTCTTGCTGTCTATGATTTGAACCTTTCCTGTGAGACTAGTTTTAGGTCCGATGCATCAGTCCAGGTTTGCTGTATCCCTTGGACGTTCTTATTGACGATGTAACAGTAAGATTGTATCGGAATTAAATACAAACGGCACAATGCCGATTTAAGTACAAGAAGAGTGACTCTTCTTACTGTACATGTATTGAGCCTTTCCTGTGACACCAGTTTTAGAGTCCGATGCTACGCATCAGGTTTACTGTATCACTTGATCTTTCTTATTGACGATGAAACACAGATATTACATCGGAATTAAATTCAAAAGGCACAATGCCGACTTAAGTAAAAGAAGACTGACTTTTCTTACTGTCTATGATTTGAGCCTCTCCTGTGAGTCCAGGTTTATATTCCGATGATACACTTCAGGTTTACTGTATCCCTTGGAACTTTTTATTAACGATGAAACACAGAATAAGCATCGGAATTTAATACAAATGGCACATCCCGACTTGAGTACAAGAAGACTGACTCTTCTTACTGTTTATGTTTCGAGCCTGTCCTGTGAGTCCAGCTTTAGATTCCGATGATTCACTTCAGGTTTGCTGTATCCCTTGGACATTTGTATTGACGATGAAACACAGAAATGCATCGGAATTAAATACAAAAGGCACAATGCCGACTGAAGAACAAGAAGACTGACTCTTCAAACCGTCTATGTTTTGAACCTTTCCTGTAAGATCGGTTTTAGGTTCCGATGCTTCACTTCAGGTTTACTGTATCCCTTGGACCATCTTATTGATGGTGTTTCACTGAAATTGTATCGGAATTAAATGCAAAAGGCACAATGCTGACTTAAGTACAAAAAGACTGAATTTTCTTACTGTCTATGATTTGAACCTTTCCTGTGAATATAGTTTCTCATTACGATGCTTCACTTCAGGTTTACTGTAACCCTTGGACCTTCTTATTGACGTTGAAACACAGAAATTGCTTCGGAATTAAATACAAAGGGAACAATGCCAACTTAAGTACAAGAGGACTGACTCGTCCTACATTCCATGATATGAGCCTTTCCTGTGAGGCCAGTTTTACATTCCGATTCTTCACTTCAGGTTTACTGCATCCCTAGGACCTTCTTATTGACGTTGAAACACAGAAATTGCATCGGAATTAAATACAAAAGGCACATTGCGACTTAATTACAAGAAGACCGACTCTTCTTACTGTCAATGTATTGAGCCTTTCCTGTGACACCAGTTTTAGATTCCGATGCTTCACTCAGGTTTACTGCATCCCTTGGACCTTCTTATTGACGATGAAACACATAAATTGCATCGGAATTAAATACCAAAGGCACAATGCCGACTTAAGTACAAGAAGACTGACTCTTCTTACTGTCCATGTATTGAGCCTTTCCTGTGACACCAGTTTTAGATTCCGATGCTTCACTTAATGTTTACTGCATCCCTTGGACCATCTTATTGACGATGAAACAGAGAAATTGCATCGGAATTAGATACAAAAGGCACAATGCCGACTTAAGTACAAGAGGACTGACCCTTCTTACATTCAGTGATTCGAACCTCTCTTGTGAGACCAGTTTTAGATATCGATGCTCCACTTCAGGTTTACTGTATCCCTTGGACCTGCTTATTGACGATGAAACACAGAAATTGTATCGGAATTAAATACAAAAGGCACTATGCCGACTTAAGTACAAGAAGACTGTCACTTCTTACTGTCTGTGTTTTGAACCTTCCTGTGAGACCAGTTTCAGATTCCGATGCTTCGCTTCAGGTTTACTGTATCCCTTGGACCTTCTTATTGACGATGAAACACAGAAATTGCAATGGAATGGAATACAAAAGCACAATGCCGACTTAAGTACAAGAAGACGGACTCTTCTTACTGTCTATGTTTTGAACCTTTCCTGTGATACCAGTTTTACATTCCGATGCTTCATGTCAGGTTTACTGTATCCCTTGGACCTTCTTATTGACGATGAAACACAGAAATTGCATCGGAATTAAATACAAAATGCACAATGCAGACTTAAGTGCAAGAAGACTGACTCTTCAAGCTGTCTATGCTTTGAACCTTTCCTGTGAGACCAGTTTCAGATTGCGATGCTTCACTTCAGGTTTTCTGTATCCTTTGGACCATCTTATTGACGATGAAACACAGAAATTGCTTCGCAATTAAATTCAAAAGGCACAATGCCGATTTAAATACACGAAGACAGAATCTTCTTACTGTCTATGTTTCGAGCCTTTCCTGTGAGTCCAGTTTTACATTCTGATGCTTCACCTCAGGTTTACTGTATCTCTTGGACCTTCTTATTGACGATGAAACATTGAAATTGCATCTGAATTAAATACAAAATGCACAATGCCGACTTAAGTACAAGAGGACTGACTCTTCTTACATTCTATGATTTGAACCCTTCTTGTGAGACCAGTTTTCGATATCGATGCTCCACTTCAGGTTTACTGTATCACTTAGTCCTTCTTATTGACGATGAAACACAGAAATTGCATCGGAATTAAATACAAAAGGCACAATGCCGACATAAGTACAAGAAGACTGACTCTTCTTACTGTCTATGATTTGAGCCTCTCCGGTGAGTCTATTTTTAGAATCCGATGATTCACTTCAGGTTTACTGTATCCCTTGGTCCTTTTTATTGACGATGAAACACTGAAATTACATCGGAATTAAATACAAAATGCACAATGCCGACTTATGGACGGGAAGACTGACTCTTCTTACTGTCTACGTTTTGAACCGTTGCTGTGAGACCAGTTTTAGATTCCGATGTTTCACTTCAGGTTTACTGTATCACTTGGACTTTCTTATTGACGATGAATCACAGAAATCGCATAGGAATTATATATAAAAGGCACAATGCCGACGTAAGTACAAGAAGACCGACTGTTCTTACTGTCAATGTATTGAGCCTTTCCTGTGACACCAGTTTTAGATTCCGATGCTTCACTTCAGGTTTACTGCATCCCTTGGACCTTATTATTGGCGATGAAACACAGAAATTACATCGGAATTAAATACAAAAGGCACAATGCCGACTTAAGTACAAGAAGACTGACTCTTCTTGCTGTCTAAGATTTGAACCTTTCCTGTGAATGTAGTTTCAAATTATGATGCTTCACTTCTGGTTTACTGTAACCCGTGGCCCTTCTTATTGACGATGAAACACAGAAATTGCATCGGAATTAAATACCAAAGGCACAATGCCGACTTAAGTACAAGAAGACTGACTCTTCTTACTGTCCATGTATTGAGCCTTTCCTGTGACACCAGTTTTAGATTCCGATGCTTCACTTAAGGTTTACTGCATCCCTTGGACCTTCTTATTGACGATGAAACACAGAAATTGCAATGGAATGGAATACAAAAGCACAATGCCGACTTAAGTACAAGAAGACTGACCCTTCTTACATTCAGTGATTCGAACCTCTCTTGTGAGACCAGTTTTAGATATCGATGCTCCACTTCAGGTTTACTGTATCCCTTGGACCTGCTTATTGACGATGAAACACAGAAATTGTATCGGAATTAAATAAAAAAGGCACTATGCCGACTTAAGTACAAGAAGACTGTCACTTCTTACTGTCTGTGTTTTGAACCTTCCTGTGAGACCAGTTTCAGATTCCGATGCTTCGCTTCAGGTTTACTGTATCCCTTGGACCTTCTTATTGACGATGAAACACAGAAATTGCAATGGAATGGAATACAAAAGCACAATGCCGACTTAAGTACAAGAAGACGGACTCTTCTTACTGTCTATGTTTTGAACCTTTCCTGTGATACCAGTTTTACATTCCGATGCTTCATGTCAGGTTTACTGTATCCCTTGGACCTTCTTATTGACGACGAAACACAGAAATTGCATCGGAATTAAATACAAAAGGCACAATGCAGACTTAAGTGCAAGAAGACTGACTCTTCAAGCTGTCTATGCTTTGAACCTTTCCTGTGAGACCAGTTTCAGATTGCGATGCTTCACTTCAGGTTTACTGTATCCTTTGGACCATCTTATTGACGATGAAACACAGAAATTGCATCGCAATTAAATTCAAAAGGCACAATGCCGATTTAAATACACGAAGACAGAATCTTCTTACTGTCTATGTTTTGAGCCTTTCCTGTGAGTCCAGTTTTACATTCTGATGCTTCACCTCAGGTTTACTGTATCCCTTGGACCTTCTTATTGACGATGAAACATTGAAATTGCATCTGAATTAAATACAAAATGCACAATGCCGACTTAAGTACAAGAGGACTGACTCTTCTTACATTCTATGATTTGAACCCTTCTTGTGAGACCAGTTTTCGATATCGATGCTCCACTTCAGGTTTACTGTATCACTTAGTCCTTCTTATTGACGATGAAACACAGAAATTGCATCGGAATTAAATACAAAAGGCACAATGCCGACATAAGTACAAGGAGACTGACTCTTCTTACTATCTATGCTCTGAACTTTCCAGTGAGACCAGTTTTAGATATCGATGCTTCACTTCAGGATAACTATATCCCTTGGACCTTCTTACTGACGATGAAACACAGATATTGCTTCGGAATTAAATACAAAAGGCACAATGCCGACATAAGTACAAGAAGACTGACTCTTCTTACTGTCTATGATTTGAGCCTCTCCGGTGAGTCCATTTTTAGAATCCGATGATTCACTTTAGGTTTACTGTATCCCTTGGTCCTTTTTATTGACGATGAAACACTGAAATTGCATCGGGATTAAATACAAAATGCACAATGCCGACTTATGGACGGGAAGACTGACTCTTCTTACTGTCTACGTTTTGAACCGTTGCTGTGAGACCAGTTTTAGGTTCCGATGCTTCACTTCAGGTTTACTGCATCCCTTGGACCATCTTATTGACGACGAAACACAGAAATTGCATCGGAAATAAATACAAAAGTCGCAATGCCGACTTAAGTACAAGAGGACTGACTCATCTTACCTTCTATTATTTGAACTTTTCTCGTGAGACCAGTTTTAGATATCGATGCTCCACTTCAGGTTTACGGTATCCCTTGGAACTTCTAATTGACGAAGACACTGAAATTGTATCGGAATTAAATACAAAAGGCACAATGCCGACTTAAGTACAAGAAGACTGACTCTTATTACTGTCCATGTATTGAGCCTTTCCTGTGAGACCAGTTTTAGAGTCCGATGCTACGCATAAGGTTTATTGTATCGCTTGGACTTTCTTAATGACGATGAAACACAGATATTACATCGGAATTGAATACAAAAGGCACATTGCCGTCGTAAGTACAAGAATACTGACTCTTCTTGCTGTCTATGTTTTGAACTTTTCCTGTGAGACCAGTTTTTGGTTCCGTTGCTTCAGGTCAGGATAACTGTATCCCTTGGACCTTCTTATTGACGATGAAACACAGAAAGTGCATCGGAATTAAATACAAAAGGCACAGTGCCGACTTTAGTACAAGAGGACTGATTCTTCTTACATTCTACAATTTGAACCTTTCTTTTGAGACCATTTTTAGATATCGATGCTTCATTTCAGGTTTACTGCATCCACAGGACTTTCTTATTGACGATGAAACACAAAAATTGCATCGGAATAAAATACAAAAGGCACAATGCGACTTAGATACAAGAGGACTGACTCTTCTTACAGTCTATGCTTTGAACCTTTCCTGTGAGACCATTTTTAGAATCCTATGATTCACTTCAGGTTTACTGTATCCCTTGGACCTTCTTATTGACGATGAAACACAGAAATTGCAACGGAATTAAATACAAAAGGCACAATGCCGACTTAAGTACAAAAGGACTGACTCTTCTTACATTCTATGATTTGAACCTTTCTTGTGAGGCCAGTTTTCGATATCGATGCTCCACTTCAGGTTTACTGTATCCCTTGGACCTTCTTACTGACGATGAAACACAGAAATTTCATCGGAATTAAATACAAAAGCACAATGCCGACTTAAGTACAAGAAGACTGACTCTTCTTATGGTCTATGTTTTGAACCTTTCCTGTGAGACCATTTATAGATTCCGATGCTTCACTTCAGGCTTACTGTATCCCTTGGACCTACTTATTGACGATGGAACACACAAATTGCATGGGAATTAAATGCAAAAGCCACAATGCGGAGTAATGAACAGGAAGACTGACTCTTCTTACTGTCTACGTTTTGAACCGTTCCTGAGAGACCAGTTTTAGGTTCCGATGCATCACTTCAGGTTTACTGCATCCGTTGGACCATCTTATTGACGACGAAACACAGAAATTGCATCGGAAATAAATACAAATGTCGCAATGCTGCCTTAAGTACAAGAGGACTGACTCATCTTACCTTCTATTATTTGAACTTTTCTCGTGAGACCAGTTTTAGATATCGATGCTCCACTTCAGGTTTACGGTACCCCTTGGAAATTCTAATTGACGAAGACACTGAAATTGTATCGGAATTAAATACAAAAGGCACAATGCCGACTTAAGTACAAGACGACTGACTCTTATTACTGTCCATGTATTGAGCCTTTCCTGTGAGACCAGTTTTAGATTCCTATGATTCACTTCAGGTTTACTGTATCCCTTGGACCTTCTTATTGACGATGAAACACAGAAATTGCATCGGAATTAAATACAAACGGCACAATGCCGACTTAAGTACAAGAAGACTGACTCTTCTTACTGTCTATGTTTTGAGCCTTTCCTGTGAGTCCAGTTTTAGATTCCGATGCTTCTCCTCAGGTTTACTGTATCCCTTGGACCTTCGTATTGACTATGAAACATAGAATTTGCAACGGAATTAAATACAAAAGGCACAATGCCGACTTAAGTACAAAAGGACTGACTCTTCTTACATTCTATGATTTGAACCTTTCTTGTGAGGCCAGTTTTCGAAATCGATGTTCCACTTCAGGTTTACTGTATCCCTTGGACCTTCTTACTGACGATGAAACACAGAAATTTCATCGGAATTAAATACAAAAGCACAATGCCGACTTAAGTACAAGAAGACTGACTCCTCTTACTGTCTATGATTTGAACCTTTCCTGTGAATGTAGTTTCTCATTACGATGCTTCACTTCAGATTTACTGTAACCCTTGGACCTTCTTATTGACGTTGAAACACAGAAATTGCTTCGGAAATAAAAGCAAAAGGCACAATGCCAACTTAAGTACAAGAGGACAGTCTCTTCTTACATTCCATGATTTGAGCCTTTCCTGTGAGACCAGTTTTAGATATCGATGCCTCACTTCAGTTTTATGGTATACCTTGGACCTTCATATAGACGAATAATCCCAGAAATTGCATCGGAATTAAATACAAAAGGCACAATGCCGACTTAAGAACAAGAAGACTGTCCCTTCACACTGTCTAAGCTTTGAGCCTATCCTGTGAGACCAGTTTTAGATTCCGATGTTTCACTTCAGGTTTACTGTATCACTTGGACTTTCTTATTGACGATGAATCACAGAAATCGCATAGGAATTAAATATAAAGGCACAATGCCGACGTAAGTACAAGAAGACCGACTGTTCTTACTGTCAATGTTTTGAGCCTTTCCTGTGACACCAGTTTTAGATTCCGATGCTTCACTTCAGGTTTACTGCATCCCTTGGACCTTATTATTGGCGATGAAACACAGAAATTACATCGGAATTAAATACAAAAGGCACAATGCCGACTTAAGTACAAGAAGACTGACTCTTCTTGCTGTCTAAGATTTGAACCTTTTCTGTGAATGTAGTTTCAAATTATGATGCTTCACTTCTGGTTTACTGTAACCCTCGGCCCTTCTTATTGACGATGAAACACAGAAATTGCTTCGGAATTAAATACAAAAGGCACGATGCCAACTCAAGTACAAGAGGACTGACTTTTCTTACATTCTATTATTTGAGCCTTTGCTGTGAGACCAGTTTTAGATATCGATGCCTCACTCCAGTTTTATGGTATCCGTTTGACCTTCTTATAGACGAAGAATCCCGGAAATTGCATCGGAATAAAATACAAAAGGCAGAATGCCGACTTAAGAACAAGAAGACTGTCTCCTCATACCTCTCTATGTTTGAGCCTATCCTGTGAGACCAGTTTTAGATTCCGATGCTTCAATTCAGGTTTACTGTATCACTTTTACTTTCTTAATGACGATGAATCACAGCAATTGCATCGGAATTAAATACAAAAAGCACAATGCCGAGTTAAGTACAAGAAGACCGACTCTTCTTACTGTCAATGTATTGAGCCTTTCCTGTGACTCCAGTTTTAGATTCCGATGCTTCACTTCAGGTTTACTGCATCCCTTGGACCTTCTTATTGTCGATGAAACACAGAAATTACATCGGAATTAAATACAAAAGGCACAATGCCGACTTAAGTACAAAAATACTGACTCTTCTTACTGTCCATGTATTTAGCCTTTCCTGTGAGACCAGTTTTAGAGTCCGATGCTACGCATCAGGTTTACTGTATCCCTTGGACTTTCTTATTAACGATGAAACACAGATATTACATCGGAATTAAATACACAAGGCACATTGCCGACTTAAGTACAAGAATACTGAGTCTTCTTGCTGTCTATGATTTGAACCTTTCCTGTGAGACTAGTTTTAGGTCCGATGCGTCAGTCCAGGTTTGCTGTATCCCTTGGACCTTCTTATTGACGATGTAACAGTAAGATTGTATCGGAATTAAATACAAATGGCACAATGCCGATTTAAGTACAAGAAGAGTGACTCTTCTTACTGTACATGTATTGAGCCTTTCCTGTGACACCAGTTTTAGAGTCTAATGCTACGCATCAGGTTTACTGTATCACTTGAACTTTCTTATTGACGATGAAACACAGATATTACATCGGAATTAAATTCAAAAGGCACAATGCCGACTTAAGTAAAAGAAGACTGACTTTTCTTACTGTCTATGATTTGAGCCTCTCCTGTGACTCCAGGTTTATATTCCGATGATACACTTCAGGTTTACTGTATCCCTTGGACCTTTTTATTAACGATGAATCACAGAATAAGCATCGGAATTTAATACAAATGGCACATCCCGACTTGAGTACAAGAAGACTGACTCTTCTTACTGTCTATGTTTCGAGCCTGTCCTGTGAGTCCAGCTTTAGATTCCGATGATTCACTTCAGGTTTGCTGTATCCCTTGGACATTTGTATTGACGATGAAACACAGAAATGCATCGGAATTAAATACAAAAGGCACAATGCCGACTGAAGAACAAGAGGACTGACTCTTTTTACATACTATGATTTGAAACTTCCTTGTGAGACCAGTCTTAGATATCGATGCTCCACTTCAGGTTTACTGTATCCCTTGGACCTTCTTATTGACGATGGAACACAGAAATTGCATCGGATTCAAATACGAAAGGCACAATGCCGACTTAAGAACAAGAAGACTGACTCTTCAAACCGTCTATGTTTTGAACCTTTCCTGTAAGATCGGTTTTAGGTTCCGATGCTTCACTTCAGGTTTACTGTATCCCTTGGACCTTCTTATTGATGGTGTTTCACTGAAATTGTATCGGAATTAAATGCAAAAGGCACAATGCTGACTTAAGTACAAAAAGACTGACTTTTCTTACTGTCTATGATTTGAACCTTTCCTGTGAATATAGTTTCTCATTACGATGCTTCACTTCAGGTTTACTGTAACCCTTGGACCTTCTTATTGACGTTGAAACACAGAAATTGCTTCGGAATTAAATACAAAAGGAACAATGCCAACTTAAGTACAAGAGGACTGACTCTTCCTACATTCCATGATTTGAGCCTTTCCTGTGAGGCCAGTTTTACATTCCGATTCTTCACTTCAGGTTTACTGCATCCCTTGAACCTTCTTATTGACGATGAAACACATAAATTGCATCGGAAATAAATACCAAAGGCACAATGCCGACTTAAGTACAAGAAGACTGACTCTTCTTACTGTCCATGTATTGAGCCTTTCCTGTGACACCAGTTTTAGATTCCGATGCTTCACTTAAGGTTTACTGCATCCCTTGGACCTTCTTATTGACGATGAAACACAGAAATTGCATCGGAATTAAATACAAAAGGCACAATGCCGACTTAAGTACAAGAGGACTGACTCTTCTTACATTCTGTGATTCGAACCTCTCTTGTGAGACCAGTTTTAGATATCGATGCTCCACTTCAGGTTTACTGTATCCCTTGGACCTTCTTATTGACGATGAAACACAGAAATTGTATCGGAATTAAATACAAAAGGCACTGTGCCGACTTAAGAACAAGAAGACTGACTCTTCAAGCTGTTTATGTTTTGAACATTTCCTGTAACACCAGATTTAGGTTCCGATGCTTCACTTCAGGTTTACTGTATCCCTTGGACCTTCTTATTGACGATGAAACACAGAAATTGCATCGGAATTAAATACAAAAGGCACAATGCAGACTTAAGTGCAAGAAGACTGACTCTTCAAGCTGTCTATGCTTTGAACCTTTCCCGTGAGACCAGTTTCAGATCGCGATGCTTCACTTCAGGTTTACTGTATCCTTTGGACCATCTTATTGACGATGAAACACAGAAATTGCATCGCAATTAAATTCAAAAGGCACAATGCCGATTTAAATACACGTAGACAGAATCTTCTTACTGTCTATGCTTTGAGCCTTTCCTGTGAGTCCAGTTTTACATTCTGATGCTTCACCTCAGGTTTCCTGTATCCCTTGGACCTTCTTATTGACGATGAAACATTGAAATTGCATCTGAATTAAATACAAAATGCACAATGCCGACTTAAGTACAAGAGGACTGACTCTTCTTACATTCTATGATTTGAACCCTTCTTGTGAGACCAGTTTTCGATATCGATGCTCCACTTCAGGTTTACTGTATCACTTAGTCCTTCTTATTGACGATGAAACACAGAAATTGCATCGGAATTAAATACAAAAGGCACAATGCCGACATAAGTACAAGGAGACTGACTCTTCTTACTATCTATGCTCTGAACTTTCCAGTGAGACCAGTTTTAGATATCGATGCTTCACTTCAGGTTTACTGTATCACTTAGTCCTTCTTATTGACGATGAAACACAGATATTGCTTCGGAATTAAATACAAAAGGCACAATGCCGACTTAAGTACAAGAAGACTGACTCTTCTTACTGTCCATGTATTTAGCCTTTCCTGTGAGACCAGTTTTAGAGTCCGATGCTACGCATCAGGTTTACTGTATCCCTTGGACTTTCTTATTAACGATGAAACACAGATATTACATCGGAATTAAATACACAAGGCACATTGCCGACTTAAGTACAAGAATACTGAGTCTTCTTGCTGTCTATGATTTGAACCTTTCCTGTGAGACTAGTTTTAGGTCCGATGCGTCAGTCCAGGTTTGCTGTATCCCTTGGACCTTCTTATTGACGATGTAACAGTAAGATTGTATCGGAATTAAATACAAATGGCACAATGCCGATTTAAGTACAAGAAGAGTGACTCTTCTTACTGTACATGTATTGAGCCTTTCCTGTGACACCAGTTTTAGAGTCTGATGCTACGCATCAGGTTTACTGTATCACTTGAACTTTCTTATTGACGATGAAACACAGATATTACATCGGAATTAAATTCAAAAGGCACAATGCCGACTTAAGTAAAAGAAGACTGACTTTTCTTACTGTCTATGATTTGAGCCTCTCCTGTGACTCCAGGTTTATATTCCGATGATACACTTCAGGTTTACTGTATCCCTTGGACCTTTTTATTAACGATGAATCACAGAATAAGCATCGGAATTTAATACAAATGGCACATCCCGACTTGAGTACAAGAAGACTGACTCTTCTTACTGTCTATGTTTCGAGCCTGTCCTGTGAGTCCAGCTTTAGATTCCGATGATTCACTTCAGGTTTGCTGTATCCCTTGGACATTTGTATTGACGATGAAACACAGAAATGCATCGGAATTAAATACAAAAGGCACAATGCCGACTGAAGAACAAGAGGACTGACTCTTTTTACATACTATGATTTGAAACTTCCTTGTGAGACCAGTCTTAGATATCGATGCTCCACTTCAGGTTTACTGTATCCCTTGGACCTTCTTATTGACGATGGAACACAGAAATTGCATCGGATTCAAATACGAAAGGCACAATGCCGACTTAAGAACAAGAAGACTGACTCTTCAAACCGTCTATGTTTTGAACCTTTCCTGTAAGATCGGTTTTAGGTTCCGATGCTTCACTTCAGGTTTACTGTATCCCTTGGACCTTCTTATTGATGGTGTTTCACTGAAATTGTATCGGAATTAAATGCAAAAGGCACAATGCTGACTTAAGTACAAAAAGACTGACTTTTCTTACTGTCTATGATTTGAACCTTTCCTGTGAATATAGTTTATCATTACGATGCTTCACTTCAGGTTTACTGTAACCCTTGGACCTTCTTATTGACGTTGAAACACAGAAATTGCTTCGGAATTAAATACAAAAGGAACAATGCCAACTTAAGTACAAGAGGACTGACTCTTCCTACATTCCATGATTTGAGCCTTTCCTGTGAGGCCAGTTTTACATTCCGATTCTTCACTTCAGGTTTACTGCATCCCTTGGGCTTTCTTATTGACGATGAAACACATAAATTGCATCGGAATTAAATACCAAAGGCACAATGCCGACTTAAGTACAAGAAGACTGACTCTTCTTACTGTCCATGTATTGAGCCTTTCCTGTGACACCAGTTTTAGATTCCAATGCTTCACTTAAGGTTTACTGCATCCCTTGGACCTTCTTATTGACGATGAAACACAGAAATTGCATCGGAATTAAATACAAAAGGCACAATGCCGACTTAAGTACAAGAGGACTGACTCTTCTTACATTCTGTGATTCGAACCTCTCTTGTGAGACCAGTTTTAGATATCGATGCTCCACTTCAGGTTTACTGTATCCCTTGGACCTTCTTATTGACGATGAAACACAGAAATTGTATCGGAATTAAATACAAAAGGCACTATGCCGACTTAAGAACAAGAAGACTGACTCTTCAAGCTGTTTATGTTTTGAACATTTCCTGTAACACCAGATTTAGGTTCCGATGCTTCACTTCAGGTTTACTGTATCCCTTGGACCTTCTTATTGACGATGAAACACAGAAATTGCATCGGAATTAAATACAAAAGGCACAATGCAGATTTAAGTGCAAGAAGACTGACTCTTCAAGCTGTCTTTGCTTTGAACCTTTCCCGTGAGACCATTTTCAGATCGCGATGCTTCACTTCAGGTTTACTGTATCCTTTGGACCATCTTATTGACGATGAAACACAGAAATTGCATCGCAATTAAATTCAAAAGGCACAATGCCGATTTAAATACACGAAGACAGAATCTTCTTACTGTCTATGCTTTGAGCCTTTCCTGTGAGTCCAGTTTTACATTCTAATGCTTCACCTCAGGTTTCCTGTATCCCTTGGACCTTCTTATTGACGATGAAACATTGAAATTGCATCTGAATTAAATACAAAATGCACAATGCCGACTTAAGTACAAGAGGACTGACTCTTCTTACATTCTATGATTTGAACCCTTCTTGTGAGACCAGTTTTCGATATCGATGCTCCACTTCAGGTTTACTGTATCACTTAGTCCTTCTTATTGACGATGAAACACAGAAATTGCATCGGAATTAAATACAAAAGGCACAATGCCGACATAAGTACAAGGAGACTGACTCTTCTTACTATCTATGCTCTGAACTTTCCAGTGAGACCAGTTTTAGATATCGATGCTTCACTTCAGGTTTACTGTATCACTTAGTCCTTCTTATTGACGATGAAACACAGATATTGCTTCGGAATTAAATACAAAAGGCACAATGCCGACTTAAGTACAAGAAGACTGACTCTTCTTACTGTCTATGATTTGAGCCTCTCCGGTGAGTCCATTTTTAGAATCCGATGATTCACTTCAGGTTTACTGTATCCCTTGGACCTTTATATTGACGACGAAACACTGAAATTGCATCGGAATTAAATACAAAATGCACAATGCCGACTTATGGACGGGAAGACTGACTCTTCTTACTGTCTACGTTTTGAACCGTTGCTGTGAGACCAGTTTTAGGTTCCGATGCTTCACTTCAGGTTTACTGCATCCCTTGGACCATCTTATTGACGACGAAACACAGAAATTGCATCGGAAATAAATACAAAAGTCGCAATGCCGACTTAAGTACAAGAGGACTGACTCATCTTACCTTCTATTATTTGAACTTTTCTCGTGAGACCAGTTTTAGATATCGATGCTCCACTTCAGGTTTACGGTATCCCTTGGAACTTCTAATTGACGAAGACACTGAAATTGTATCGGAATTAAATACAAAAGGCACAATGCCGACTTCAGTACAAGAAGACTGACTCTTAATACTGTCCATGTATTGAGCCTTTCCTGTGAGACCAGTTTTAGAGTCCGATGCTACGCATAAGGTTTATTGTATCGCTTGGACTTTCTTAATGACGATGAAACACAGATATTACATCGGAATTGAATACAAAAGGCACATTGCCGTCGTAAGTACAAGCATACTGACTCTTCTTGCTGTCTATGTTTTGAACTTTTCCTGTGAGACCAGTTTTAGGTTCCGTTGCTTCAGGTCAGGATAACTGTATCCCTTGGACCTTCTTATTGACGATGAAACACAGAAAGTGCATCGGAATTAAATACAAAAGGCACAATGCCGACTTTAGTACAAGAGGACTGATTCTTCTTACATTCTACAATTTGAACCTTTCTTTTGAGACCATTTTTAGATATCGATGCTTCATTTCAGGTTTACTGCATCCACAGGACTTTCTTATTGACGATGAAACACAAAAATTGCATCGGAATAAAATACAAAAGGCACAATGCGACTTAGATACAAGAAGACTGACTCTTCTTACAGTCTATGCTTTGAACCTTTCCTGTGAGACCATTTTTAGATTCCTATGATTCACTTCAGGTTTACTGTATCCCTTGGACCTTCTTATTGACGATGAAACACAGAAATTGCATCGGAATTAAATACAAACGGCACAATGCCGACTTAAGTACAAGAAGACTGACTCTTCTTACTGTCTATGTTTTGAGCCTTTCCTGTGAGTCCAGTTTTAGATTCCGATGCTTCTCCTCAGGTTTACTGTATCCCTTGGAACTTCTTATTGACGATGAAACACAGAAATTTCATCGGAATTAAATACAAAAGCACAATGCCGACTTAAGTACAAGAAGACTGACTCTTCTTACAGTCTATGTTTTGAACCTTTCCTGTGAGACCATTTATAGATTCCGATGCTTCACTTCAGGCTTACTGTATCCCTTGGACCTACTTATTGACGATGGAACACAGAAATTGCATGGGAATTAAATGCAAAAGCCACAATGCGGAGTAATGAACAGGAAGACTGCCTCTTCTTACTGTCTACGTTTTGAACCGTTCCTGAGAGACCAGTTTTAGGTTCCGATGCATCACTTCAGGTTTACTGCATCCGTTGGACCATCTTATTGACGACGAAACACAGAAATTGCATCGGAAATAAATACAAAAGTCGCAATGCCGACTTAAGTACAAGAGGACTGACACTTCTTACTTTCTATTATTTGAACCTTTCTTGAGAGGTCAGTTTTCTACATCGATGCTCCACTTCAGGTTTACTGAATCCCTTGGACCTTCTAATTGACGATGACACAGAAATTGCATCGGAATTAAATACAAAAGGCACAATGCCGAATGAAGTACAAGAAGACTGACACTTCTTAATGTCTATGTTTTGAACCTTCCTGTGAGCACAGTTTTAGATTCCGGTGCTACGCTTCAGGATTACTGAATCCCTTCGACCTTCTTATTGACGATGAAACACAGATATTACATCGGAATTAAATTCAAAAGGCACATCGCCGACTTAAGTACAAGAATACTGACTCTTCTTGCTGTCTATGATTTGAACCTTTCCTGTGAGACCAGTTTTAGGTTCCGACGCTTCAGGTCAGGATTACTGTATCCCTTGGACCTCCTTATTGACGATGAAACACAGAAAGTGTATCGGAATTGAATACAAAAGGCACAATGCCGACTTAAGTACAAGAGGACTGACTCTTCTTACATTCTATGATTTGAACCTTTCTTGTGAGACCAGTTTTAGATATCGATGCTTCATTTCAGGTTTACTGCATCCCTAGGACTTTCTAATTGACGATGAAACACAAAAATTGCATCGGAATTAAATACAAAAGGCACAATGCCGACTTAAGTACAAGAAGACTGACTCTTCTTACATTCTATGATTTGAATCTTTCTTGTGAGACCAGTTTTCGATATCGATGCTCCACTTCAGGTTTGCTGTATCCCTTGGACCTTCTTATTGACGATGAAACACAGAAATTGCATCGGAATTAAATTCAAAAGGCACAATGCCGACTTAAGTACAAGAAGACTGACTCTTCTTACTGTCTATGTTTTGACCTTTCCTGTGAATGTAGTTTCTGATTACGATGGTTCACTTGAGGTTTACTGTAACCATTGGACCTTCTTATTGACGATGAAACACAGAAAGTGCATCGGAATTAAATACAAAAGGCACAATGCCGACTTAAGTACAAGAGGACTGACTCTTCTTACATTCTATGAAACGAGCCCTTACTGTGAGACCAGTTTTAGATATCGATGCTTCACTTCAGGTTTACTGTATCCCTTTCACATTCTTATCGACGATGAAGGAGAGAAATTGCATCGGAATTATATACAAAAGGCTCAATGCCGACTTAAGTACCAGAAGACGACTCTTCTTACAGTCTATGTTTTGAATCTTTCCTGTGAGACAATTTATAGATTCCGATGCTTCACTTCAGGCTTAATGTATCCCTTGGACCTACTTATTGACGATGGAACACAGAAATTGCATGGGAATTACATACAAAAGCCACAATGCGGAATAATGAACAGGAAGACTGACTCTTCTTACTGTCTACGTTTTGAACCGTTCCTGAGAGACCAGTTTTAGGTTCCGATGCATCGCTTCAGGTTTACTGCATCCGTTGGACCATCTTATTGACGACGAAACACAGAAATTGCATCGGAAATAAATACAAAAGTCGCAATGCCGACTTAAGTACAAGAGGACTGACACTTCTTACTTTCTATTATTTGAACCTTTCTTGAGAGGTCAGTTTTCTATATCGATGCTCCACTTCAGGTTTACTGAATCCCTTGGACCTTCTAATTGACGATGACACAGAAATTGCATCGGAATTAAATAGAAAAGTCACAATGCCGAATGAAGTACAAGAAGACTGACACTTCTTACTGTCTATGTTTTGAACCTTCCTGTGAGACCAGTTTTAGATTCCGGTGCTACGCTTCAGGTTTACTGTATCCCTTCGACCTTCTTATTGACGATGAAACACAGAAAGTGCAACGGAATGAAATAAAAAGCACAATGCTGACTTAAGTACAAGAAGACGGACTCTTCTTACTGTCTATGTTTTGAACGTTTCCTGTGAGACCAGCTTTACATTCCGATGCTTCATTTCAGGTTTACTGCATCCCTAGGACTTTCGTATTGACGATGAAAGACAAAAGTTGCATCGGATTAAATACAAAAGGCACAATGCGTCTTAAATACAAGAAGACTGACTCTTCTTACTGTCTATGATTTGAACCTTTCCTGTGAGACCAGTTTTAGATTCCGATGCTTCACTTCAGGTTTACTGTATCCCTTGGACCTTCTTATTGACGATGAAACACAGATATTGCATCGGAATTAAATACAAAAAGCAAAATGCCGACTTAACTACAAGAAGACTGACTCTTTTTACTGTCAATGTTTTGAGCCTTTCGTTTAAGACCAGTTTTACATTTTTTACATTCCGATGCTTCATTTGAGGTTTACTGTATCTCTTGGACCGTCTTATTGACGATGAAACACAGAAATTGCATCGGAAGTAAATACAAAAGGCCAATAAGGCCGACTTAAGTACAAGAAGACTGACTCTCCTTACTGTCTATGTTATGAGCCTTTCCTGGGAGGCCCGTTTTAGATTCTGATGTTTCACTTCAGGCCTCCTGTATCCCTTGGACTTTCTTATTGACGATGAAACAGAGAAATTGCATCGGAATAAAATACAAAAGGCACAATGACGACTTAAGTACAAGAATACTGACTCTTCTTAGTGTCTATGGTTTGAACCTTTCATGTGAGACCAGATTTAGATTCCGATGCTTCACTTCAGGTTTACTGTATCCCTTGGACATTCTTGTTGACGATGAGACGCAGAAATTGCCTCGGAATTAAATACAAAAGGCACATTGCCATCTTAAATAGAGGAAGACAGACTCCTCTTACAGTCTATGTTTTGAACCTTTCCTGTGAGTCCAGTTTTAGATTCCGATGTTTCACTTTAGGTTTACTGTATACCTTGGACCTTCTTATTGACGATGAAACACATAAATTGCATCGGAATTAAATACAAAAGGGACAATGCCGACTTAGGCACAAGAAGACTGACTCCTCATACTGGTTATGATCTGAGCCTTTCCTGTGAGACCAGTTATAGATTACGATGCTTCACTTCAGGATTACTGTATCCCTTGGACCTTCTTATTGCGTCTGAAACACAGAAATTGCATCGGAATTAAATACAAAAGCCACAATGCCGTCTTAAGTACAAGAGGACTGACTCTTCTTACATTCTATGATATGAGCTTTTCCTGTGAGACCAGTTTTAGATATCGATGCTTCACTTCCGGTTTACTGTATCCTTGGACATTCTTATTGACGATGAAACACAGAAATTGTATCGGAATTAAATACAAAAGGCAAAATGCCGTTTAAGTGCAAGAAGACTGACTCTTCTTACAGTCTAAGGTTTGGACCATTCCTGTGAGACCGGTTTTAGATTCAGATGCTTTACTTCAGGTTTACTGTATCCCTTGGACATTCTTATTGTCGATGAAACACAGAAATTGCATCGGAATAAGATACAAACCAACAATGACGGCTGAAGTACAAGGAGACTGACACTTCTTACTGTCTACGTTTTGAACCTTTCCTGTGGGACCTGTTTCAGATTCCGATGCTTCACTTCAGGTTTACTGTATCAGTTGGACCTTCTTATTGACGGTGAAACACAGAAATAGCATGGGAATTAAATACAATAGGCACAATGCCGACTTAAGTACAAGAAGACAGACTCTTCTTACTGTCTATGTTTTGACCCTTTCCTGTGAGACCAGTTTTAGATTCCGATGCTTCACTTCAGGTTTACTGTATCCCTTGGACCTTCTTGACGATGAAACACAGATATTGCATCGGAATTAAATACAAAAGGCACAATGGCGAATTAAGTACAAGAAGACTGACTCTTCTTAATGTCTATGTTTTGAGCCTTTCCTGTAAGACCAGTTTTAGATTCCGATGCTTCACTTCAGGTGTACTGTATCCCTTGGACCATCTTATTGACGATGAAACACAGAGATTGTATAGGAATTAAATACAAAAGGCACAATGCCGACTTACGTACAAGAAGACAGACTCTTCTTGTTGTCTATGTTTTGAACCTTCCAGTGAGACCAGTTTTAGATTCCGATGCTTCACTTCAGGTTTACTGTATCCCTTGGACCTTCTAATTGACGATGACACAAAAATTGCATCGGAATTAAATACAAAAGGCACAATGCCGAATGAAGTACAAGAAGACAGACTCTTCGTACTGTCTATGTTTTGAACCTTCCTGTGTGACAAGTTTTAGAGTCCGATGCTTCACTTCAGGTTTACTGTATCCCTTGGACCTTCTTATTGACGGTGATACACAGAAATTGCATCGGAATTAAATACAAAATTCACAATGCCGACTTAAGTACAAGAAGACCGACTCTTCTTACTGTCCATGTTTTGGTCTTTTTCTGTGAAACCAGTTTTAGATTCCGATGCTTCACTTCAGGTTTACTGTATCCCTTCGACCTTCTTATTGACGATGTAACACCGAAAGTGCAACGGAATGAAAAAAAAAGCACAATGCCGAATTAAGTACAAGAAGACGGACTCTTCTTACTGTCTATGTTTTGAACCTTTCCTGTGAGACCAGTTTTACATTCCGATGCCTCATTTCAGGTTTACTGCATCCCTAGGAGTTTCGTATTGACGATGAAACACAAAATTTGCATCGGAATTAAATACAAAAGGCACAATGCGTCTTAAATACAAGAAGACTGACTCTTCTTACTGTCTATGATTTGAACCTTTCCTGTGAGACCAGTTTTAGATTCCGATGCTTCACTGCAGGTTTACTGTATCCCTTGGACCTTCTTATTGACGATGAAACACAGAAATTGCATCGAAATTAAATACAAAAGGCACAATGCCGACTTAAGTACAAGAGGACTGACTCTTCTTACATTCTATGATTTGAACCTTTCTTGAGAGACCAGTTTTCGATATCGATGCTCCACTTCAGGTTTACTGTATCTCTTGGACTTTCTTATTGACGATGAAACACAGAAATTGCATCGGATTATATACAAAATGCACAATGCCGACTTAAGTACAAGAAGACTGATTCTTCTTACTGTCTATGTTTTGAACCTTTCCTGAGAATGTAGTTTCTGATTACGATGCTTCACTTCTGGTTTACTGTATCACTTGGACTTTCTTGTTGACGATGAATCATAGAAATTGCATAGGAATTAAATACAAAAGGCACAATGCCGACTTAAGTACAAGAAGACCGACTCTTCTTACTGTCAATGTATTGGGCTTTTCCTGTGACACCAGTTTTCGATTCCGATGCTTCATTGCAGGCTTACTGCATCCCTTGGATATCCTTATTGACGATGAAACACTGAAATTGCATCGGAATTAAACACAAAAGGCACAATGCCGACTTAAGTACAAGAAGAGTGACTCTTCTTACTGTCCATGTATTGAGCCTTTCCTGTGACACCAGTTTTAGAGTCCGATGCTACGCATCAGGTTTACTGTATCACTTGAACTTTCTTATTGACAATGAAACACAAATATTACATCGGAATTAAATTCAGAAGGCACATCGCCGACTTAAGTACAAGAATACTGACTCTTCTTGCTGTCTATGATTTGAACCTTTCCTGTGAGACCAGTTTTAGGTTCCGACGCTTCAGGTCAGGATTACTGTATCCCTTGGACCTCCTTATTGACGATGAAACACAGAAAGTGTATCGGAATTGAATACAATAGGCACAATGACGACTTAAGTACAAGAGGACTGACTCTTCTTACATTCTATGATTTGAACCTTTCTTGTGAGACCAGTTTTAGATATCGATGCTTCATTTCAGGTTTACTGCATCCCTAGGACTTTCTAATTGACGATGAAACGCAAAAATTGCATCGGAATTAAATACAAAAGGCACAGTGCCGACTTAAGTACAAGAAGACTGTCTCTTCTTACATTCTATGATTTGAACCTTTCTTGTGAGACCAGTTTTCGATATCGATGCTCCACTTCAGGTTTGCTGTATCCCTTGGACCTTCTTATTGACGATGAAACACAGAAATTGCATCGGAATTAAATTCAAAAAGCACAATGCCGACTAATGTACAAGAAAACTGACTCTTCTTACTGTCTATGTTTTGAACCTTTCCTGTGAATGTAGTTTCTGATTACGATGGTTCACTTGAGGTTTACTGTAACCATTGGACCTTCTTATTGACGATGAAACACAGAAAGTGCATCGGAATTAAATACAAAGTGCACAATGCCGACTTAAGTACAACAGGACTGACTCCTCTTACATTCTATGACACGAGCCCTTACTGTGAGACCAGTTTTAGATATCGATGCTTCACTTCAGGTTTACTGTATCCCTTGGACATTCTTATCGACGATGAAGGAGAGAAATTGCATCGGAATTATATACAAAAGGCTCAATGCCGACTTAAGTACCAGAAGACTGACTCTTCTTACAGTCTATGTTTTGAACCTTTCCTGTGAGACCATTTATAGATTCCGATGCTTCACTTCAGGCTTAATGTATCCCTTGGACCTACTTATTGACGATGGAACACAGAAATTGCATGGGAATTACATACAAAAGCCACAATGCGGAGTAATGAACAGGAAGACTGACTCTTCTTACTGTCTACGTTTTGAACCGTTCCTGAGAGACCAGTTTTAGGTTCCGATGCATCGCTTCAGGTTTACTGCATCCGTTGGACCATCTTATTGACGACGAAACACAGAAATTGCATCGGAAATAAATACAAAATTCGCAATGCCGACTTAAGTACAAGAGGACTGACACTTCTTACATTCTATTATTTGAACCTTTCTTGAGAGGTCAGTTTTCGATATCGATGCTCCACTTCAGGTTTACAGAATCCCTTGGACCTTCTAATTGACGATGACACAGAAATTGCATTGGAATTAAATAGAAAAGGCACAATGCCGAATGAAGTACAAGAAGACTGACACCTCTTACTGTCTATGTTTTGAACCTTCCTGTGAGACCAGTTTTAGATTCCGGTGCTACGCTTCAGGTTTACTGTATCCCTTCGACCTTCTTATTGACGATGAAACACAGAAAGTGCAACGGAATGGAATAAAAAGCAGAATGCCGACTTAAGTACAAGAAGACGGACTCTTCTTACTGTCTATGTTTTGAACGTTTCCTGTGAGACCAGCTTTACATTCCGATGCTTCATTTCAGGTTTACTGCATCCCTAGGACTTTCGTATTGACGATGAAACACAAAAGTTGCATCGGAATTAAATACAAAGGGCACAATGCGTCTTAAATACAAGAAGGCAGACTCTTCTTACTGTCTATGATTTGAACCTTTCCTGTGAGACCAGTTTTAGATTCCGATGCTTCACTTCAGGTTTACTGTATCCCTTGGACCTTCTTATTGACGATGAAACACAGATATTGCATCGGAATTAAATACAAAAAGCAAAATGCCGACTTAACTACAAGAAGACTGACTCTTTTTACTGTCAATGTTTTGAGCCTTTCGTTTAAGACCAGTTTTACATTCTGATGCTTCATTTGGGGATTACTGTACCTCTTGGACCGTCTTATTGACGATGAAACACAGAAATTGCATCGGAAGCAAATACAAAAGGCCTATAAGGCCGACTTAAGTACAAGAAGACTGACTCTCCTTACTGTCTATGTTATGAGCCTTTCCTGGGAGGCCCGTTTTAGATTCCGATGCTTCACTTCAGGCCTCCTGTATCCCTTGGACTTTCTTATTGACGATGAAACAGAGAAATTGCATCGGAATAAAATACAAAAGGCACAATGCCGACTTAAGAACAAAAATACTGACTCTTCTTAGTGTCTATGGTTTGAACCTTTCATGTGAGACCAGATTTAGCTTCCGATGCTTTACTTCAGGTTTACTGTATCCCTTGGACATTCTTGTTGACGATGAGACGCAGAAATTGCCTCGGAATTAAATACAAAAGGCACATTGCCATCTTAAATAGAGGAAGACGGACTCCTCTTACAGTCGATGTTTTGAACCTTTCCTGTGAGACCAGTTGTAGATTCCGATGTTTCACTTCATATTTACTGTAACCCTTGGACCTTCTTATTGACGATGAAACACTAAAATTGCATCGGAATTAAATTCACAAGGCACAATGCCGACTTAAGTACAAGGGGACTGACTCCTCTTACAGCCTATGATTTGAGCCTTTCCTGTGAGTCCAGTTTTAGATTCCGATGTTTCACTTTAGGTTTACTGTATACCTTGGACCTTCTTATTGACGATGAAACACATAAATTGCATCGGAATTAAATAGAAAAGGGACAATGCCGACTTAGGCACAAGAAGACTGTCTCCTCATACTGGTTATGATCTGAGCCTTTCCTGTGAGACCAGTTTTAGATTACGATGCTTCACTTAAGGTTTACTATATCCCTTCGACCTTCTTATTGCGTCTGAAACACAGAAATTGCATCGGAATTAAACACAAAAGCCACAATGCCGTCTTAAGTAAAAGAGGACTGACTCTTCTTACTGTCTATGCTTTGATCCTTTCCTGTGAGACCAGTTTTAGATTCCGATGCTTCACTTCAGGTTTACTTTATCCCTTGGACCTTCTTGACGATGAAACACAGATATTGCATCGGAATTAAATACAAAAGGCACAATGGCGAATTAAGTACAAGAAGACTGACTCTTCTTAATGTCTATGTTTTGAGCCTTTCCTGTAAGACCAGTTTTAGATTCCGATGCTTCACTTCAGGTGTACTGTATCCCTTGGACCATCTGATTGACGATTAAACACAGAGATTGTATAGGAATTGAATACAAAATGCACAATGCCGACTTACGTACAAGAAGACAGACTCTTCGTACTGTCTATGTTTTGAACCTTCCTGTGTGACAAGTTTTAGAGTCCGATGCTTCACTTCAGGTTTACTGTATCCCTTGGACCTTCTTATTGACGGTGATACACAGAAATTGCATCGGAATTAAATACAAAATTCACAATGCCGACTTAAGTACAAGAAGACCGACTCTTCTTACTGTCCATGTTTTGGTCTTTTTCTGTGAAACCAGTTTTAGATTCCGATGCTTCACTTCAGGTTTACTGTATCCCACGGACCTTCTTGACGATGAAACACAGGTATTGCATCGGAATTAAATACAAAAGGCACAATTCCTACTTAAGTACAAGGGGACTGACCCTTCTTACATTCCATGATTTGAGCCCTTCCTGTGAGAACAGTTTTAGATATCGATGCCTCACTTCAGGTATACTGTATCCGTTGGACCTTCTTATTGGCGATGAGACACAGATATTGCATCGGAATTAAATACAAAAGGCACAATGCCAACTTAAGTACAAGAACAGAGACTCTTCTTGTTGTCTATGTTTTGAACCTTCCAGTGAGACCAGTTTTCGATTCCGATGCATCACATCAGGTTTACTGTATCCCTTGGACCTTCTTATTGCCGATGAAACACAGAAATTGCACCGGAATTAAATACAAATGGCACAATGCTGACTTAAGTACATGAAGACTGACCCTTCTTACTGTCTATTTTATGAGCCTTTCCTGTGAGACCAGTTTTAGATTCCGATGCTTCACTTCAGGTCTACTGTATCCCTTGGACCTTCTTATTGGCGATGAAACACAGAAATTGCATCGGAATTAAATACAAACGGCACAATGCCGACTTAAGTACTAGAAGAATGACTCATCTTACTGTCTACGATTTGAGCCATTCCTGTGAGACCAGTTTTAGATTCCGATGCTTAACTTCAGGTTTACTGTATCCGTTGGAACTTCTTATTGACGATGAAACACAGAAATAGCATCGGAATTAAATATAAAAGGCACAATGCCAACCCAAGTACAAGACGGCTGACTCTTCTTACATTCTATGAATTGAACCTTTCTTGTGAGACCAGTTTTAGATATCGATGCTCCACTTCAGGTTTACTGTATCCCTTGGACCTTCTTATTGACGTTGAAACACAGAAATTGCATCGGAATGAAATACAAAAGGCACAATGCCGACATAAGTACAAGAAGGCTGACTCATCTAACTGTCTATACTTTGAACCTTTCCTGTGAGACCAGTTTTAGATATCGATGATTCACTTCAGGTTTACTGTATCCCTTCGACCTTTTTATTGACGACGAAACACAGAAATTGCATCGGAAATAAATTCAAAAATCGCAATGCCGACTTAAGTACAAGAGGACTGACTCATCTTACCTTCTATTATTTGAACATTTCTCGTGAGACCAGTTTTAGATATCGATGCTCCACTTCAGGTTTACGGTATCCCTTGGAACTTCTTATTGACGATGACACAGAAATTGCATCGGAATTAAATACAAAAGGCACAATACCGTCTTAAGAACAAGAAGACTGTCCCTTCATACTGTCTATGCTTTGAGTGTATCCTATGAGACCAGTTTAGATTTCGATGCTTCACTTCAGGCTTACTGCATCCCTTGGATCTTCTTATTGACGATGAAACACGGAAATTGCATCGGAATTAAATACAAAAGGCACAATGCCGACGTAAGTACAGGAAGACTGACTCTTATTACTGTCCATGTATTGAGCCTTTCCTGTGAGACCAGTTTTAGAGTCCGATGCTACGCATCAGGTTTATTGTATCGCTTGGACTTTCTTAATGACGATGAAACACAGATATTACATCGGAATTAAATACAAAAGGTACATTGCCGTCCTAAGTACAAGAATACTGACTCTTCTTGCTGTCTATGTTTTGAACCTTTCCTGTGAGACCAGTTTTAGGTTCCGTTGCTTCAGGTCAGGATAACTGTATCCCTTGGACCTTCTTATTCACGATGAAACACAGAAAGTGCATCGGAATTAAATACAAAAGGCACAATGCCGACTTAAGTGCAAAAGGACTGACTCTTCTTACATTCTATGATTTGAACCATTCTTGTGAGGCCAGTTTTCGATATCGATGCTCCAATTCAGGTTTACTGTATCCCTTGGACGTTCTTACTGACGATGAAACACAGAAATTTCATCGGAATTAAATACAAAAGGCACAATGTCGACTTAAGTACAAGAAGACTGACTCTTCTTACAGTCTATGCTTTGAACCTTTCCTGTGAGACCATTTATAGATTCCGATGCTTCACTTCAGGCTTACTGTATCTTTTGGACCTACTTATTGACGATGGAACACAGAAATTTCATGGGAATTAAATACAAAAGCCACAATGCGGAGTAATGAACAGGAAGACTGACTCTTCTTACTGTCTACGTTTTGAACCGTTCCTGAGAGACCAGTTTTAGGTTTCGATGCATCACTTCAGGTTTACTGCATCCGTTGGACCATCTTATTGACGACGAAACACAGAAATTGCATCGGAAATAAATACAAAAGTCGCAATGCCGACTTAAGTACAAGAGGACTGACACTTCTTACTTTCTATTATTTGAACATTTCTTGAGAGGTCAGTTTTCGATATCGATGCTCCACTTCAGGTTTACTGAATCCCTTGGACCTTCTAATTGACGATGACACAGAAATTGCATCGGAATTAAATACAAAAGGCACAATGCCGAATGAAGTACAAGAAGACTGACACTTCTTACTGTCTATGTTTTGAACCTTCCTGTGAGACCAGTTTTAGATTCCGGTGCTACGCTTCAGGTTTACTGTATCCCTTCGACCTTCTTATTGACGATGAAACACAGAAAGTGCAACGGAATGAAATAAAAAGCACAATGCCGACTTAAGTACAAGAAGACGGACTCTTCTTACTGTCTATGATTTGAACCTTTCCTGTGAGACCAGTTTTGGATTCCGATGCTTCACTTCAGGTTTACTGTATCCCTTGGACCTTCTTATTGACGATGAAACACAGAAATAGCATCGGAATTAAATACAAAAGGCACAATGCCGACTTAAGTACAAGAATACTGACTCTTCTTAGTGTCTATGGTTTGAACCTTTTATGTGAGACCAGATTTAGACTCCGATGCTTCACTTCAGGTTTACTGTATCCCTTGGACATTCTTGTTGACGATGAGACGCAGAAATTGCCTCGGAATTAAATACAAAAGGCACATTGCCATCTTAAATAGAGGAAGACAGACTCCTCTTACAGTCTATGTTTTGAACCTTTCCTGTGAGACCAGTTGTAGATTCCGATGTTTCACTTCATGTTTACTGTAACCCTTGGACCTTCTTATTGACGATGAAACACTGAAATTGCATCGGAATTAAATTCAAAAGGCACAATGCCGACTTAAGTACAAGGGGACTGACTCCTCTTACTGCCTATGATTTGAGCCTTTCCTGTGAGTCCAGTTTTAGATTCCGATATTTCACTTCAGGTTTACTGTATACCTTGGACCTTCTTATTGACGATGAAACACATAAATTGCATCGGAATTAAATACAAATGGGACAATGCCGACTTAGGCACAAGAAGACTGACTCTTCATACTGGTTATGATCTGAGCCTTTCCTGTGAGACCAGTTTTAGATTACGATGCTTCACTTCAGGTTTACTGTATCCCTTGGACCTTCTTATTGCGTCTGAAACACAGAAATTGCATCGGAATTAAATACAAAAGCCACAATGCCGTCTTAAGTACAAGAGGACTAACTCTTCTCACATTCTATGATATGAGCCTATCCTGTGAGACCAGTTTTAGATACCGATGCTTCACTTCAGGTTTACTGTATCCTTGGACATTCTTATTGACGATGAAACACAGAAATTGTATCGGAATTAAATACAAAAGGCACAATGCCGTTTAAGTGAAAGAAGACTGACTCTTCTTACAGTCTAAGGTTTGGACCATTCCTGTGAGACCGGTTTTAGATTCAGATGCTTCACTTCAGGTTTACTGTATCCTTGGACATTCTTATTGACGATGAAACAGAAATTGTATCGGAATTAAATACAAAAGGCACAATGCCGTTTAAGTGCAAGAAGACTGACACTTCTTACTGTCTATGTTTTGAACCTTTCCTGTGGGACCTGTTTCAGATTCCGATGCTTCACTTCAGGTTTACTGTATCAGTTGGACCTTCTTATTGACGGTGAAACACAGAAATAGCATGGGAATTAAATAAAATAGGCACAATGCCGACTTAAGTACAAGAAGACAGACTCTTCTTACTGTCTATGTTTTGATCCTTTCCTGTGAGACCAGTTTTAGATTCCGATGCTTTACTTCAGGTTTACTGTATCCCATGGACCTTCTTGTCGATGAAACACAGGTATTGCATCGGAATTAAATACAAAAGGCACAATTCCGACTTAAGTACAAGGGGACTGACTCTTCTTACATTCCATGATTTGAGCCCTTCCAGTGAGAACAGTTTTAGATATCGATGCCTCACTTCAGGTATACTGTATCCGTTTGACCTTCTTATTGACGATGAGACACAGATATTGCATCGGAATTAAATACAAAAGGCACAATGCCGACTTAAGTACAAGAAGACTGACTCTTATTACTGTCCATGTATTGAGCCTTTCCTGTGAGACCAGTTTTAGAGTCCGATGCTACGCATCAGGTTTATTGTATCGCTTGGACTTTCTTACTGACGGTGAAACACAGAAATTTCATCGGAATTATATACAAAAGGCACAATGCCGACTTAAGTACAAGAAGACTGACTCTTCTTACAGTCTAAGGTTTGGACCATTCCTGTGAGACCGGTTTTAGATTCAGATGCTTCACTTCAGGTTTACTGTATCCTTGGACATTCTAATTGACGATGAAACAGAAATTGTATCGGAATTAAATACAAAAGGCACAATGCCGTTTAAGTGCAAGAAGACTGACACTTCTTACTGTCTATGTTTTGAACCTTTCCTGTGGGACCTGTTTCAGATTCCGATGCTTCACTTCAGGTTTACTGTATCAGTTGGACCTTCTTATTGACGGTGAAACACAGAAATAGCATGGGAATTAAATAAAATAGGCACAATGCCGACTTAAGTACATGAAGACTGACCCTTCTTACTGTCTATTTTATGAGCCTTTCCTGTGAGACCAGTTTTAGATTCCGATGCTTCACTTCAGGTCTACTGTATCCCTTGGACCTTCTTATTGGCGATGAAACACAGAAATTGCATCGGAATTAAATACAAACGGCACAATGTCGACTTAAGTACTAGAAGAATGACTCATCTTACTGTCTACGATTTGAGCCATTCCTGTGAGACCAGTTTTAGATTCCGATGCTTAACTTCAGGTTTACTGTATCCGTTGGAACTTCTTATTGACGATGAAACACAGAAATAGCATCGGAATTAAATATAAAGGGCACAATGCCAACCCAAGTACAAGACGGCTGACTCTTCTTACATTCTATGAATTGAACCTTTCTTGTGAGACCAGTTTTAGATATCGATGCTCCACTTCAGGTTTACTGTATCCCTTGGACCTTCTTATTGACGTTGAAACACAGAAATTGCATCGGAATTAAATACAAAAGGCACAATGCCGACATAAGTACAAGAAGGCTGACTCATCTATCTGTCTATACTTTGAACCTTTCCTGTGAGACCAGTTTTAGATATCGATGATTCACTTCAGGTTTACTGTATCCCTTCGACCTTTTTATTGACGACGAAACACAGAAATTGCATCGGAAATAAATACAAAAATCGCAATGCCGACTTAAGTACAAGAGGACTGACTCATCTTACCTTCTATTATTTGAACTTTTCTCGTGAGACCAGTTTTAGATATCGATGCTCCACTTCAGGTTTACGGTATCCCTTGGAACTTCTTATTGACGATGACACAGAAATTGCATCGGAATTAAATACAAAAGGCACAATACCGTCTTAAGAACAAGAAGACTGTCCCTTCATACTGTCTATGCTTTGAGTGTATCCTATGAGACCAGTTTAGATTTCGATGCTTCACTTCAGGCTTACTGCATCCCTTGGATCTTCTTATTGACGATGAAACACGGAAATTGCATCGGAATTAAATACAAAAGGCACAATGCCGACGTAAGTACAAGAAGACTGACTCTTATTACTGTCCATGTATTGAGCCTTTCCTGTGAGACCAGTTTTAGAGTCCGATGCTACGCATCAGGTTTATTGTATCGCTTGGACTTTCTTAATGACGATGAAACACAGATATTACATCGGAATTAAATACAAAAGGCACATTGCCGTCCTAAGTACAAGAATACTGACTCTTCTTGCTGTCTATGTTTTGAACCTTTCCTGTGAGACCAGTTTTAGGTTCCGTTGCTTCAGGTCAGGATAACTGTATCCCTTGGACCTTCTTATTCACGATGAAACACAGAAAGTGCATCGGAATTAAATACAAAAGGCACAATGCCGACTTAAGTGCAAAAGGACTGACTCTTCTTACATTCTATGATTTGAACCATTCTTGTGAGGCCAGTTTTCGATATCGATGCTCCACTTCAGGTTTACTGTATCCCTTGGACGTTCTTACTGACGATGAAACACAGAAATTTCATCGGAATTAAATACAAAAGGCACAATGTCGACTTAAGTACAAGAAGACTGACTCTTCTTACAGACTATGTTTTGAACCTTTCCTGTGAGACCATTTATAGATTCCGATGCTTCACTTCAGGCTTACTGTATCCCTTGGACCTACTTATTGACGATGGAACACAGAAATTTCATGGGAATTAAATACAAAAGCCACAATGCGGAGTAATGAACAGGAAGACTGACTCTTCTTACTGTCTACGTTTTGAACCGTTCC
Source organism: Schistocerca piceifrons (assembly GCF_021461385.2). NCBI lineage: Eukaryota > Metazoa > Arthropoda > Insecta > Orthoptera > Acrididae > Schistocerca > Schistocerca piceifrons. Next base: position 1,107,978,111 of record NC_060139.1, read on the forward strand.
TGAGAGACCAGTTTTAGGTTTCGATGCATCACTTCAGGTTTACTGCATCCGTTGGACCATCTTATTGACGACGAAACACAGAAATTGCATCGGAAATAAATACAAAAGTCGCAATGCCGACTTAAGTACAAGAGGACTGACACTTCTTACTTTCTATTATTTGAACATTTCGTGAGAGGTCAGTTTTCGATATCGATGCTCCACTTCAGGTTTACTGAATCCCTTGGACCTTCTAATTGACGATGACACAGAAATTGCATCGGAATTAAATACAAAAGGCACAATGCCGAATGAAGTACAAGAAGACTAACACTTCTTACTGTCTATGATTTGAACCTTCCTGTGAGACCAGTTTTAGATTCCGGTGCTACGCTTCAGGTTTACTGTATCCCTTCGACCTTCTTATTGACGATGAAACACAGAAAGTGCAACGGAATGAAATAAAAAGCACAATGCCGACTTAAGTACAAGAAGACATACTCTTCTTACTGTCTATGATTTGAACCTTTCCTGTGAGACCAGTTTTGGATTCCGATGCTTCACTTCAGGTTTACTGTATCCCTTGGACCTTCTTATTGACGATGAAACACAGAAATAGCATCGGAATTAAATACAAAAGGCACAATGCCGACTTAAGTACAAAAATACTGACTCTTCTTAGTGTCTATGGTTTGAACCTTTCATGTGAGACCAGATTTAGACTCCGATGCTTCACTTCAGGTTTACTGTATCCCTTGGACATTCTTGTTGACGATGAGACGCAGAAATTGCCTCGGAATTAAATACAAAAGGCACATTGCCATCTTAAATAGAGGAAGACAGACTCCTCTTACAGTCTATGTTTTGAACCTTTCCTGTGAGACCAGTTGTAGATTCCGATGTTTCACTTCATGTTTACTGTAACCCTTGGACCTTCTTATTGACGATGAAACACTGAAATTGCATCGGAATTAAATTCAAAAGGCACAATGCCGACTTAAGTACAAGGGGACTGACTCCTCTTACTGCCTATGATTTGAGCCTTTCCTGTGAGTCCAGTTTTAGATTCCGATATTTCACTTCAGGTTTACTGTATACCTTGGACCTTCTTATTGACGATGAAACACATAAATTGCATCGGAATTAAATACAAATGGGACAATGCCGACTTAGGCACAAGAACACTGACTCTTCAGACTGGTTATGATCTGAGCCTTTCCTGTGAGACCAGTTTTAGATTACGATGCTTTACTTCAGGTTTACTGTATCCCTTGGACCTTCTTATTGCGTCTGAAACACAGAAATTGCATCGGAATTAAATACAAAAGCCACAATGCCGTCTTAAGTAGAAGAGGACTAACTCTTCTCACATTCTATGATATGAGCCTATCCTGTGAGACCAGTTTTAGATATCGATGCTTCACTTCAGGTTTACTGTATCCTTGGACATTCTTATTGACGATGAAACACAGAAATTGTATCGGAATAAAACACAAAAGGCACAATGCCGTTTAAGTGAAAGAAGACTGACTCTTCTTACAGTCTAAGGTTTGGACCATTCCTGTGAGACCGGTTTTAGATTCAGATGCTTCACTTCAGGTTTACTGTATCCTTGGACATTCTTATTGACGATGAAACAGAAATTGTATCGGAATTAAATACAAAAGGCACAATGACGTTTAAGTGCAAGAAGACTGACACTTCTTACTGTCTATGTTTTGAACCTTTCCTGTGGGACCTGTTTCAGATTCCGATGCTTCACTTCAGGTTTACTGTATCAGTTGGACCTTCTTATTGACGGTGAAACACAGAAATAGCATGGGAATTAAATAAAATAGGCACAATGCCGACTTAAGTACAAGAAGACAGACTCTTCTTACTGTCTATGATTTGATCCTTTCCTGTGAGACCAGTTTTAGGTTCCGATGCATCACTTCAGGTTTACTGCATCCGTTGGACCATCTTATTGACGACGAAACACAGAAATTGCATCGGAAATAAATACAAAAGTCGCAATGCCGACTTAAGTACAAGAGGACTGACACTTTTTACTTTCTATTATTTGAACCTTTCTTGAGAGGTCAGTTTTCGATATCGCTGCTCCACTTCAGGTTTACTGAATCCCTTGGACCTTCTAATTGACGATGACACAGAAATTGCATCGGAATTAAATACAAAAGGCACAATGCCGAATGAAGTACAAGAAGACTGACACTTCTTACTGTCTATGTTTTGAACCTTCCTGTGAGACCAGTTTTAGATTCCGGTGCTACGCTTCAGGTTTACTGTATCCCTTCGACCTTCTAATTGACGATGAAACACAGAAAGTGCAACGGAATGAAATAAAAAGCACAATGCCGACTTAAGTACAAGAAGACGGACTCTTCTTACTGTCTATGTTTTGAACCTTTCCTGTGAGACCAGTTTTACATTCCGATGCTTCATTTCAGGTTTACTGCATCCCTAGGACTTTCGTATTGACGATGAAACACAAAAGTTGCATCGGAATTAAATACAAAAGGCACAATGCGTCTTGAATACAAGAAGAGTGACTCTTCTTACTGTCTATTATTTGAACCTTTCCTGTGAGACCAGTTTTAGATTCCGATGCATCACTTCAGGTTTACTGTATCCCTTGGACCTTCTTAGTGACGATGAAACACAGAAATTGCATCGGAATTAAATACAAAAGGCACAATGCCGACTTAAGTACAAGAAGACTGACTCTTCTTACATTCTATGATTTAATCCTTTGTTGTGAGACCAGTTATCGATATCGATGCTCCACTTCAGGTTTACCGTATCCCTTGGACCTTCTTATTGACGATGAAACACAGAAATTGCATCGGAATTAAATACAAAAGGCACAATGTCGACTTAAGTACAAGAAGACTGACTCTTCTTACAGTCTATGTTTTGAACCTTTCCTGTGAGACCATTTATAGATTCCGATGCTTCACTTCAGGCTTACTGTATCCCTTGGACCTACTTATTGACGATGGAAAACAGAAATTGCATGGGAATTAAATACAAAAGCCACAATGCGGAGTAATGAACAGGAAGACTGACTCTTCTTACTGTCTACGTTTTGAACCGTTCCTGAGAGACCAGTTTTAGGTTTCGTTGCATCACTTCAGGTTTACTGCATCCGTTGGACCATCTTATTGACGACGAAACACAGAAATTGCATCGGAAATAAATACAAAAGTCGCAATGCCGACTTAAGTACAAGAGGACTGACACTTCTTACTTTCTATTATTTGAACATTTCTTGAGAGGTCAGTTTTCGATATCGATGCTCCACTTCAGGTTTACTGAATCCCTTGGACCTTCTAATTGACGATGACACAGAAATTGCATCGGAATTAAATACAAAAGGCACAATGCCGAATGAAGTACAAGAAGACTGACACTTCTTACTGTCTATGTTTTGAACCTTCCTGTGAGACCAGTTTTAGATTCCGGTGCTACGCTTCAGGTTTACTGTATCCCTTCGACCTTCTTATTGACGATGAAACACAGAAAGTGCAACGGAATGAAATAAAAAGCACAATGCCGACTTAAGTACAAGAAGACGGACTCTTCTTACTGTCTATGCTTTGAACCTTTCCTGTGAGACCAGTTTTACATTCCGATGCTTCATTTCAGGTTTACTGCATCCCTAGGACTTTCGTATTGACGATGAAACACAAAAGTTGCATCGGAATTAAATACAAAAGGCACAATGCGTCTTAAATACAAGAAGACTGACTCTTCTTACTGTCTATGATTTGAACCTTTCCTGTGAGACCAGTTTTAGATTCCGATGCTTCACTTCAGGTTTACTGTATCCCTTGGACCTTCTTATTGACGATGAAACACAGAAATTGCATCGGAATTAAATACAAAAGGCACAATGCCGACTTAAGTACAAGAATACTGACTCTTCTTAGTGTCTATGGTTTGAACCTTTCATGTGAGACCAGATTTAGATTCCGATGCTTCACTTCAGGTTTACTGTATCCCTTGGACATTCTTGTTGACGATGAGACGCAGAAATTGCCTCGGAATTAAATACAAAAGGCACATTGCCATCTTAAAGAGAGGAAGACAGACTCCTCTTACAGTCTATGTTTTGAACCTTTCCTGTGAGACCAGTTGTAGATTCCGATGTTTCACTTCATGTTTACTGTAACCCTTGGACCTTCTTATTGACGATGAAACACTGAAATTGCATCGGAATTAAATTCAAAAGGCACAATGCCGACTTAAGTACAAGGGGACTGACTCCTCTTACGGCCTATGATTTGAGCCTTTCCTGTGAGTCCAGTTTTAGATTCCGATATTTCACTTCAGGTTTACTGTATTCCTTGGACCTTCTTATTGACGATGAAACACATAAATTGCATCGGAATTAAATACAAATGGGACAATGCCGACTTAGGCACAAGAAGACTGACTCTTCATACTGGTTATGATCTGAGCCTTTCCTGTGAGACCAGTTTTAGATTACGATGCTTCAGGTTTACTGTATCCCTTGGACCTTCTTATAGCTTCTGAAACACAGAAATTGCATCGGAATTAAATACAAAAGCCACAATGCCGTCTTAAGTACAAGAGGACTGACTCTTCTTACATTCTATGATATGAGCCTATCCTGTGGGACCAGTTTTAGATATCGATGCTTCACTTCAGGTTTACTGTATCCTTGGACATTCTTATTGACGATGAAACACAGAAATTGTATCGGAATTAAATACAAAAGGCACAATGCCGTTTAAGTGAAAGAAGACTGACTCTTCTTACAGTCTAAGGTTTGGACCATTCCTGTGAGACCGGTTTTAGATTCAGATGCTTCACTTCAGGTTTACTGTATCCTTGGACATTCTTATTGACGATGAAACACAGAAATTGTATCGGAATTAAATACAAAAGGCACAATGCCGTTTAAGTGAAAGAAGACCGACTCTTCATACAGTCTAAGGTTTGGACCATTCCTGTGAGACCGGTTTTAGATTCAGATGCTTCACTTCAGGTTTACTGTATCCTTGGACATTCTTATTGACGATGAAACACAGAAATTGTATCGGAATTAAATACAAAAGGCACAATGCGGTTTAAGTGCAAGAAGACTGACACTTCTTACTGTCTATGTTTTGAACCTTTCCTGTGAGACCATTTATAGATTCCGATGCTTCACTTCAGGCTTACTGTATCAGTTGGACCTTCTTATTGACGGTGAAACACAGAAATAGCATGGGAATTAAATAAAATAGGCACAATGCCGACTTAAGTACAAGAAGACAGACTCTTCTTACTGTCTATGATTTGATCCTTTCCTGTGAGACCAGTTTTAGATTCGGATGCTTCGCTTCAGGTTTACTGTATCCCATGGACCTTCTTGTCGATGAAACACAGGTATTGCATCGGAATTAAATACAAAATGCACAATTCCGACTTAAGTACAAGGGGACTGACTCTTCTTACATTCCATGATTTGAGCCCTTCCTGTGAGAACAGTTTTAGATATCGATGCCTCACTTCAGGTATACTGTATCCGTTTGACCTTCTTATTGACGATGAGACACAGATATTGCATCGGAATTAAATACAAAAGGTACAATGCCGACTTAAGTACAAGAAGACTGACTCTTATTACTGTCCATGTATTGAGCCTTTCCTGTGAGACCAGTTTTAGAGTCCGATGCTACGCATCAGGTTTATTGTATCGCTTGGACTTTCTTACTGACGGTGAAACACAGAAATTTCATTGGAATTATATACAAAAGGCACAATGCCGACTTAAGTACAAGAAGACTGACTCTTCTTACAGTCTATGTTTTGAACCTTTCCTGTGAGACCATTTATAGATTCCGATGCTTCACTTCAGGCTTACTGTATCCCTTGGACCTACTTATTGACGATGGAACACAGAAATTGCATGGGAATTAAATACGAAAGCCACAATGCGGAATAATGAACAGGAAGACTGACTCTTCTTACTGTCTACGTTTTGAACCGTTCCTGAGAGACCAGTTTTAGGTTCCGATGCATCACTTCAGGTTTACTGCATCCGTTGGACCATCTTATTGACGACGAAACACAGAAATTGCATCGGAAATAAATACAAAAGTCGGAATGCCGACTTAAGTACAAGAGGACTGACACTTTTTACTTTCTATTATTTGAACCTTTCTTGAGAGGTCAGTTTTCGATATCGCTGCTCCACTTCAGGTTTACTGAATCCCTTGGACCTTCTAATTGACGATGACACAGAAATTGTATCGGAATTAAATACAAAAGGCACAATGCCGAATGAAGTACAAGAAGACTGACACTTCTTACTGTCTATGTTTTGAACCTTCCTGTGAGACCAGTTTTAGATTCCGGTGCTACGCTTCAGGTTTACTGTATCCCTTCGACCTTCTTATTGACGATGAAACACAGAAAGTGCAACGGAAGGAAATAAAAAGCACAATGCAGACTTAAGTACAAGAAGACGGACTCTTCTTACTGTCTATGCTTTGAACCTTTCCTGTGAGACCAGTTTTACATTCCGATGCTTCATTTCAGGTTTACTGCGTCCCTAGGACTTTCGTATTGACGATGAAACACAAAAGTTGCATCGGAATTAAATACAAAAGGCACAATGCGTCTTAAATACAAAAAGACTGACTCTTCTTACTGTCTATTATTTGAACCTTTCCTGTGAGACCAGTTTTAGATTCCGATGCTTCACTTCAGGTTTACTGTATCCCTTGGACCTTCTTATTGACGATGAAACACAGAAATTGCATCGGAATTAAATACAAAAGGCACAATGCCGACTTAAGTACAAGAATGCTGACTCTTCTTAGTGTCTATGGTTTGAACCTTTCATGTGAGACCAGATTTAGATTCCGATGCTTCACTTCAGGTTTACTGTATCCCTTGGACATTCTTGTTGACGATGAGACGCAGAAATTGCCTCGGAATTAAATACAAAAGGCACATTGCCATCTTAAATAGAGGAAGACAGACTCCTCTTACAGTCTATGTTTTGAACCTTTCCTGTGAGACCAGTTGTAGATTCCGATGTTTCACTTCATGTTTACTGTAACCCTTGGACCTTCTTATTGACGATGAAACACTGAAATTGCATCGGAATTAAATTCAAAAGGCACAATGCCGACTTAAGTACAAGGGGACTGACTCCTCTTACTGCCTATGATTTGAGCCTTTCCTGTGAGTCCAGTTTTAGATTCCGATATTTCAGTTCAGGTTTACTGTATACCTTGGACCTTCTTATTGACGATGAAACACATAAATTGCATCGGAATTAAATACAAATGGGACAATGCCGACTTAGGCACAAGAAGACTGACTCTTCATACTGGTTATGATCTGAGCCTTTCCTGTGAGACCAGTTTTAGATTACGATGCTTCACTTCAGGTTTACTGTATCCCTTGGACCTTCTTATTGCGTCTGAAACACAGAAATTGCGACGGAATTAAATACAAAAGCCACAATGCCGTCTTAAGTACAAGAGGACTGACTCTTCTTACATTCTATGATATGAGCCTATCCTGTGAGACCAGTTTTAGATATCGATGCTTCACTTCAGGTTTACTGTATCCTTGGACATTCTTATTGACGATGAAACACAGAAATTGTATCGGAATTAAATACAAAGGGCACAATGCCGTTTAAGAGAAAGAAGACTGACTCTTCTTACAGTCTAAGGTTTGGACCATTCCTGTGAGACCGGTTTTAGATTCAGATGCTTCACTTCAGGTTTACTGTATCCTTGGACATTCTTATTGACGATGAAACACAGAAATTGTATCGGAATTAAATACAAAAGGCACAATGCCGACTTAAGTACAAGAAGACTGACTCTTCTTACAGTCTATGTTTTGAACCTTTCCTGTGAGACCATTTATAGATTCCGATGCTTCACTTCAGGTTTACTGTATCAGTTGGACCTTCTTATTGACGGTGAAACACAGAAATAGCATGGGAATTAAATAAAATAGGCACAATGCCGACTTAAGTACAAGAAGACAGACTCTTCTTACTGTCTATGATTTGATCCTTTCCTGTGAGACCAGTTTTAGATTCCGATGCTTCACTTCAGGTTTACTGTATCCCATGGACCTTCTTGTCGATGAAACACAGGTATTGCATCGGAATTAAATACAAAAGGCACAATTCCGACTTAAGTACAAGGGGACTGACTCTTCTTACATTCCATGATTTGAGCCCTTCCTGTGAGAACAGTTTTAGATATCGATGCCTCACTTCAGGTATACTGTATCCGTTTGACCTTCTTATTGACGATGAGACACAGATATTGCATCGGAATTAAATACAAAAGGCACAATGCCGACTTAAGTACAAGAAGACTGACTCTTATTACTGCCCATGTATTGAGCCTTTCCTGTGAGACCAGTTTTAGAGTCCGATGCTACGCATCAGGTTTATTGTATCGCTTGGACTTACTTACTGACGGTGAAACACAGAAATTTCATCGGAATTATATACAAAAGGCACAATGCCGACTTAAGTACAAGAAGACTGACTCTTCTTACAGTCTATGTTTTGAACCTTTCCTGTGAGACCATTTATAGATTCCGATGCTTCACTTCAGGCATACTGTATCCCTTGGACCTACTTATTGACGATGGAACACAGAAATTGCATGGGAATTAAATTCGAAAGCCACAATGCGGAATAATGAACAGGAAGACTGACTCTTCTTACTGTCTACGTTTTGAACCGTTCCTAAGAGACCAGTTTTAGGTTCCGATGCATCACTTAAGGTTTACTGCATCCGTTGGACCATCTTATTGACGACGAAACACAGAAATTGCATCGGAAATAAATACAAAAGTCGCAATGCCGACTTAAGTACAAGAGGACTGACACTTTTTACTTTCTATTATTTGAACCTTTCTTGAGAGGTCAGTTTTCGATATCGCTGCTCCACTTCAGGTTTACTGAATCCCTTGGACCTTCTAATTGACGATGACACAGAAATTGCATCGGAATTAAATACAAAAGGCACAATGCCGAATGAAGTACAAGAAGACTGACACTTCTTACTGTCTATGTTTTGAACCTTCCTGTGAGACCAGTTTTAGATTCCGGTGCTACGCTTCAGGTTTACTGTATCCCTTCGACCTTCTTATTGACGATGAAACACAGAAAGTGCAACGGAATGAAATAAAAAGCACAATGCCGACTTAAGTACAAGAAGACGGACTCTTCTTACTGTCTATGTTTTGAACCTTTCCTGTGAGACCAGTTTTACATTCCGATGCTTCATTTCAGGTTTACTGCATCCCTAGGACTTTCGTATTGACGATGAAACACAAAAGTTGCATCGGAATTAAATACAAAATGCACAATGCGTCTTAAATACAAGAAGACTGACTCTTCTTACTGTCTATTATTTGAACCTTTCCTGTGAGACCAGTTTTAGATTCCGATGCTTCACTTCAGGTTTACTGTATCCCTTGGACCTTCTTAGTGACGATGAAACACAGAAATTGCATCGGATATAAATACAAAAGGCACAATGCCGACTTAAGTACAAGAAGACTGACTCTTCTTACATTCTATGATTTAATCCTTTGTTGTGAGACCAGTTATCGATATCGATGCTCCACTTCAGGTTTACCGTATCCCTTGGACCTTCTTATTGACGATGAAACACAGAAATTGCATCGGAATTAAATACAAAAGGCACAATGTCGACTTAAGTACAAGAAGACTGACTCTTCTTACAGTCTATGTTTTGAACCTTTCCTGTGAGACCATTTATAGATTCCGATGCTTCACTTCAGGCTTACTGTATCCCTTGGACCTACTTATTGACGATGGAACACAGAAATTGCATGGGAATTAAATACAAAAGCCACAATGCGGAGTAATGAACAGGAAGACTGACTCTTCTTACTGTCTACGTTTTGAACCGTTCCTGAGAGACCAGTTTTAGGTTTCGATGCATCACTTAAGGTTTACTGTATCCGTTGGACCATCTTGTTGACGACGAAACACAGAAATTGCATCGGAAATAAATACAAAAGTCGCAATGCCGACTTAAGTACAAGAGGACTGACACTCCTTACTTTCTATTATTTGAACATTTCTTGAGAGGTCAGTTTTCGATATCGATGCTCCACTTCAGGTTTACTGAATCCCTTGGACCTTCTAATTGACGATGACACAGAAATTGCATCGGAATTAAATACAAAAGGCACAATGCCGAATGAAGTACAAGAAGACTGACACTTCTTACTGTCTATGTTTTGAACCTTTCCTGTGGGACCTGTTTCAGATTCCGATGCTTCACTTCAGGTTTACTGTATCAGTTGGACCTTCTCATTGACGGTGAAACACAGAAATAGCATGGGAATTAAATAAAATAGGCACAATGCCGACTTAAGTACAAGAAGACCGACTCTTCTTACTGTCTATGATTTGATCCTTTCCTGTGAGACCAGTTTTAGATTCCGATGCTTCACTTCAGGTTTACTGTATCCCATGGACCTTCTTGTCGATGAAACACAGGTATTGCATCGAAATTAAATACAAAAGGCACAATTCCGACTTAAGTACAAGGGGACTGACTCTTCTTACATTCCATGAATTGAGCCCTTCCTGTGAGAACAGTTTTAGATATCGATGCCTCACTTCAGGTATACTGTATCCGTTTGACCTTGTTATTGACGATGAGACACAGATATTGCATCGGAATTAAATACAAAAGGCACAATGCCGACTTAAGTACAAGAAGACTGACTCTTATTACTGTCCATGTATTGAGCCTTTCCTGTGAGACCAGTTTTAGAGTCCGATGCTACGAATCAGGTTTATTGTATCGCTTGGACTTACTTACTGACGGTGAAACACAGAAATTTCATCGGAATTATATACAAAAGGCACAATGCCGACTTAAGTACAAGAAGACTGACTCTTCTTACAGTCTATGTTTTGAACCTTTCCTGTGAGACCATTTATAGATTCCGATGCTTCACTTCAGGCTTACTGTATCCCTTGGACCTACTTATTGACGATGGAACACAGAAATTGCATGGGAATTAAATACGAAAGCCACAATGCGGAATAATGAACAGGAAGACTGACTCTTCTTACTGTCTACGTTTTGAACCGTTCCTGAGAGACCAGTTTTAGGTTCCGATGCATCACTTCAGGTTTACTGCATCCGTTGGACCATCTTATTGACGACGAAACACAGAAATTGCATCGGAAATAAATACAAAAGTCGCAATGCCGACTTAAGTACAAGAGGACTGACACTTTTTACTTTCTATTATTTGATCCTTTCTTGAGAGGTCAGTTTTCGATATCGCTGCTCCACTTCAGGTTTACTGAATCCCTTGGACCTTCTAATTGACGATGACACAGAAATTGCATCGGAATTAAATACAAAAGTCGCAATGCCGACTTAAGTACAAGAGGACTGACACTTTTTACTTTCTATTATTTGAACCTTTCTTGAGAGGTCAGTTTTCGATATCGCTGCTCCACTTCAGGTTTACTGAATCCCTTGGACCTTCTAATTTACGATGACACAGAAATTGCATCGGAATTAAATACAAAAGGCACAATGCCGAATGAAGTACAAGAAGACTGACACTTCTTACTGTCTATGTTTTGAACCTTCCTGTGAGACCAGTTTTAGATTCCGGTGCTACGCTTCAGGTTTACTGTATCCCTTCGACCTTCTTATTGACGATGAAACACAGAAAGTGCAACGGAATGAAATAAAAAGCACAATGCCGACTTAAGTACAAGAAGGCGGACTCTTCTTACTGTCTATGTTTTGAACCTTTCCTGTGAGACCAGTTTTACATTCCGATGCTTCATTTCAGGTTTACTGCATCCCTAGGACTTTCGTATTGACGATGAAACACAAAAGTTGCATCGGAATTAAATACAAATGGCACAATGCGTCTTAAATACAAGAAGACTGACTCTTCTTACTGTCTATTATTTGAACCTTTCCTGTGAGACCAGTTTTAGATTCCGATGCTTCACTTCAGGTTTACTGTATCCCTTGGACCTTCTTAGTGACGATGAAACACAGAAATTGCATCGGAATTAAATACAAAAGGCACAATGCCGACTTAAGTACAAGAAGACGGACTCTTCTTACATTCTATGATTTAATCCTTTGTTGTGAGACCAGTTATCGATATCGATGCTCCACTTGAGGTTTACCGTATCCCTTGGACCTTTTTATTGACGATGAAACACAGAAATTGCATCGGAATTAAATACAAAAGGCACAATGCCGACTTAAGTACAAGAAGACTTACTCTTCTTACTGTCTATGTTTTGAACCTTTCCTGTGAATGTAGTTTCTGATTACGATGGTTCACTTGAGGTTTACTGTAACCATTGGACTTTGTTATTGACGATGTAACACAGAAATTGTTTCGGAATTAAATACAAAAGGCACAATGCCAACTTAAGTACAAGAGGACTGACTCTTCTTACATTCTATGATTTGAGCCTTTCCTGTGAGACCAGTTTTAGATATCGACGCCTCACTTCAGTTTTATGATATACCTTGGACCTTCATATAGACGAAGATTCCCAGAAATAGCATCGGAATTAAATACAAAAGGCACAATGCCGACTTAAGTACAAGAAGACTTACTCCTCTTACATTCTATGATTTGAACCTTTCTTGAGAGACCAGTTTTCGATATCGATGCTCCACTTCAGGTTTACTGTATCACTTGGACTTTCTTATTGACGATGAAACACAGAAATTGCATCGGATTATATACAAAATGCACAATGCCGACTTAAGTACAAGAAGACTGATTCTTCTTACTGTCCATGTTTTGAACCTTTCCAGAGAATGTAGTTTCTGTTTACGATGCTTCACTTCTGGTTTACTGTATCACTTGGACTTACTTATTGACGATGAATCACAGAAATTGCATAGGAATTAAATACAAAAGGCACAATGCCGACTTAAGTACAAGAAGACCGACTCTTCTTACTGTCAATGTATTGAGCTTTTCCTATGACACCAGTTTTCGATTCCGATGCTTCACTGCAGGCTTACTGCATCCCTTGGATATTCTTATTGACGACGAAACACAGAAATTGCATCGGAATTAAACACAAAAGGCACAATGCCGACGTAAGTAGAAGAAGAGTGACTCTTCTTACTGTCCATGTATTGAGCCTTTCCTGTAACACCAGTTTTAGAGTCCGATGCTACGCATCAGGTTTACTGTATCACTTGAACTTTCTTATTGACGATGAAACACAGATATTACATCGGAATTAAATACAAAAGGCACATCGCCGACTTAAGTACAAGAATACTGACTCTTCTTGCTGTCTATGTTTTGAACCTTTCCTGTGAGACCAGTTTTAGGTTCCGACGCTTCAGGTCAGGATTACTGTATCCCTTGGACCTCCTTATTGACGATGAAACACAGAAAGTGTATCGGAATTGAATACAAAAGGCACAATGCCGACTTAAGTACAAGAGGACTGACTCTTCTTACATTCTATTATTTGAACCTTTCTTGTGAGACCAGTTTTAGATATCGATGCTTCATTTCAGGTTTACTGCATCCCTAGGACTTTCTAATTGACGATGAAACACAAAAATTGCATCGGAATTAAATATAAAAGGCACAATGCCGACTTAAGTACAAGAAGACTGACTCTTCTTACATTCTATGATTTGAACCTTTCTTGTGAGACCAGTTTTCGATATCGATGCTCCACGTCAGGTTTGCCGTATCCCTTGGACCTTCTTATTGACGATGAAACACAGAAATTGCATCGGAATTAAATTCAAAAGGCACAATGCCGACTTAAGTACAAGAAGACTGACTCTTCTTACTGTCTATGTTTTGAACCTTTCCTGTGAATGTAGTTTCTGATTACGATGGTTCACTTAAGGTTTACTGTAACCATTGGACCTTCTTATTGACGATGAAACACAGAAATTGCATCGGAAATAAGTACAAAAGTCGCAATGCCGACTTAAGTACAAGAGCACTGACACTTCTTACTTTCTATTACTTGAACCTTTCTTGAGAGGTAAGTTTTCGATAACGATGCTCCACTTCAGGTTTACTGAATCCCTTGGACCTTCTAATTGACGATGACACCGAAATTGCATTGGAATTAAATACAAAAGGCACAATGCCGAATGAAGTACAAGAAGACTGACACTTCTTACTGTCTATGTTTTGAACCTTCCTGTGAGACCAGTTTTAGATTCCTGTGCTACGTTTCAGGTTTACTGTATCCCTTCGACCTTCTTATTGACGATGAAACACAGAAAGTGCAACGGAATGAAATAAAAAGCACAATGCCGACTTAAGTACAAGAAGACGGACTCTTCTTACTGTCTATGTTTTGAACGTTTCCTGTGAGACCAGCTTTACATTCCGATGCTTCATTTCAGGTTTACTGCATCCCTAGGACTTTCGTATTGACGATGAAACACAAAAGTTGCATCGGAATTAAATACAAAAGGCACAATGCGTCTTAAATACAAGAAGACTGACTCTTCTTACTGTCTATGATTTGAACCTTTCCTGTGAGACCAGTTTTAGATTCCGATGCTTCACTTCAGGTTTACTGTATCCCTTGGACCTTCTTGTTGACGATGAAACACAGATATTGCATCGGAATTAAATACAAAAAGCAAAATGCCGACTTAACTACAAGAAGACTGACTCTTTTTACTGTCAATGATTTGAGCCTTTCGTTTAAGACCAGTTTTACATTCCGATGCTGCACTTCAGGTTTACTGTATCTCTTGGACCTTCTTATTGACGATGAAACACAGAAATTGCATCGGAAGTAAATACAAAAGGCCTATAATGCCGACTTAAGTACAAGAAGACTGACTCTCCTTACTGTCTATGTTATGAGCCTTTCCTGGGAGGCCCGTTTTAGATTACGATGCTTCACTTCAGGCCTCCTGTACCCCTTGGACTTTCTTATTGACGATGAAACAGAGAAATTGCATCGGAATAAAATACAAAAGGCACAATGCCGACTTAAGTACAAGAATACTGACTCTTCTTAGTGTCTATGGTTTGAACCTTTCATGTGAGACCAGTTTTAGATTCCGATACTTCACTTCAGGTTTACTGTATCCCTTGGACATTCTTGTTGACGATGAGACGCAGAAATTGCCTCGGAATTAAATACAAAAGGCACATTGCCATCTTAAATAGAGGAAGACAGACTCCTCTTACAGTCTATGTTTTGAACCTTTCCTGAGAGACCATTTGTAGATCCCGATGTTTCACTTCATGTTTACTGTAACCCTTGGACCTTCTTATTGACGATGAAACACTGAAATTGCATCGGAATTAAATTCAAAAGGCACAATGCCGACTTAAGTACAAGGGGACTGACTCCTCTTACTGCCTATGATTTGGGCCTTTCCTGTGAGTCCAGTTTTAGATTCCGATGTTTCACTTCAGGTTTACTGTATACCTTGGACCTTCTTATTGACGATGAAACACAGAAATTGCATCGAAATTAAATACAAAAGGCACAATGCCGACTTAAGTACAAGAAGACTTACTCTTCTTACTGTCTATGTTTTGAACCTTTCCTGTGAATGTAGTTTCTGATTACGATGGTTCACTTGAGGTTTACTGTAACCATTGGACCTTGTTATTGACGATGTAACACAGAAATTGTTTCGGAATTAAATACAAAAGGCACAATGCCAACTAAAGTACAAGAAGACTGACTCTTCTTATATTCTATGATTTGAGCCTTTCCTGTGAGACCAGTTTTAGATATCGATGCCTCACTTCAGTTTTATGGTATACCTTGGACCTTCATATAGACGATGATTCCCAGAAATAGCATCGGAATTAAATACAAAAGGCACAATGCCGACTTAAGTACAAGAAGACTTACTCCTCTTACATTCTATGATTTGAACCTTTCTTGAGAGACCAGTTTTCGATATCGATGCTCCACTTCAGGGTTACTGTATCCCTTGGACTTTGTTATTGACGATGAAACACAGAAATTGCATCGGATTATATACAAAATGCACAATGCCGACTTAAGTACAAGAAGACTGATTCTTCTTACTGTCTATGTTTTGAACCTTTCCAGAGAATGTAGTTCCTGATTACGATGCTTCACTTCTGGTTTAATGTATCACTTGGACTTTCTTATTGACGATGAATCACAGAAATTGCATAGGAATTAAATACAAAAGGCACAATGCCGACTTAAGTACAAGAAGACCGACTCTTCTTACTGTCAATGTATTGAGCTTTTCCTGTGACACCAGTTTTCGATTCCGATGCTTCACTGCAGGCTTACTGCATCCCTTGGATATTCTTATTGACGACGAAACACAGAAATTGCATCGGAATAAAACACAAAAGGCACAATGCCGACGTAAGTACAAGAAGAGTGACTCTTCTTACTGTCCATGTATTGAGCCTTTCCTGTAACACCAGTTTTAGAGTCCGATGCTACGCATCAGGTTTACTGTATCACTTGAACTTTCTTATTGACGATGAAACACAGATATTACATCGGAATTAAATACAAAAGGCACATCGCCGACTTAAGTACAAGAATACTGACTCTTCTTGCTGTCTATGTTTTGAACCTTTCCTGTGAGACCAGTTTTATGCTCCGACGCTTTAGGTCAGGATTGCTGTATCCCTTGGACCTCCTTATTGACGATGAAACACAGAAAGTGTATCGGAATTGAATACAAAAGGCACAATGCCGACTTAAGTACAAGAGGACTGACTCTTCTTACATTCTGTGATTTGAACCTTTCTTGTGAGACCAGTTTTAGATATCGATGCTTCATTTCAGGTTTACTGCATCATTAGGCGTTTCTAATTTGACGATGAAACACAAAACTTGCATCGGAATTAAATACAAAAGGCACAATGCCGACTATAGTACAAGAAGTCTGACTCTTCTTACATTCTATGATTTGAACCTTTCTTGTGAGACCAGTTTTCGATATCGATGCTCCACGTCAAGTTTGCCGTATCCCTTGGACCTTCTTATTGACGATGAAACACAGAAATTGCATCGGAATTAAATTCAAAAGGCACAATGCCGACTTAAGTACAAGAAGACTGACTCTTCTTAGTGTCTATGTTTTGAACGTTTCCTGTGAATGTAGTTTCCTGATTACGATGGTTCACTTGAGGTTTACTGTAACCATTGGACCTTCTTATTGACGATGAAACACAGAAAGTGCATCGGAATTAAATACAAAAGGCACAATGCCGACTTAAGTACAAGAGGACTGACTCTTCTTACATTCTATGATACGAGCCCTTACTGTGAGACCAGTTTTAGATATCGATGCTTCACTTCAGGTTTACTGTATCCCTTGGATATTCTTATCGACGATGAAGGAGAGAAATTGCATCGGAATTATATACAAAAGGCTCAATGCCGACTTAAGTACAAGAAGACTGACTCTTATTACTGCCCATGTATTGAGCCTTTCCTGTGAGACCAGTTTTAGAGTCTGATGCTAAGCATCAGGTTTATTGTATCGCTTGGACTTACTTACTGACGGTGAAACACAGAAATTTCATCGGAATTATATACAAAAGGCACAATGCCGACTTAAGTACAAGAAGACTGACTCTTCTTACATTCTATGATTTAATCCTTTGTTGTGAGACCAGTTATCGATATCGATGCTCCACTTCAGGTTTACCGTATCCCTTGGACCTTCTTATTGACGATGAAACACAGAAATTGCATCGGAATTAAATACAAAAGGCACAATGTCGACTTAAGTATAAGAAGACTGACTCTTCTTACAGTCTATGTTTTGAACCTTTCCTGTGAGACCATTTATAGATTCCGATGCTTCACTTCAGGTTTACTGTATCAGTTGGACCTTCTCATTGACGGTGAAACACAGAAATAGCATGGGAATTAAATAAAATAGGCACAATGCCGACTTAAGTACAAGAAGACCGACTCTTCTTACTGTCTATGATTTGATCCTTTCCTGTGAGACCAGTTTTAAATTCCGATGCTTCACTTCAGGCTTACTGTATCCCTTGGACCTACTTATTGACGATGGAACACAGAAATTGCATGGGAATTAAATACGAAAGCCACAATGCGGAATAATGAACAGGAAGACTGACTCTTCTTACTGTCTACGTTTTGAACCGTTCCTGAGAGACCAGTTTTAGGTTCCGATGCATCACTTCAGGTTTACTGCATCCGTTGGACCATCTTATTGACGACGAAACACAGAAATTGCATCGGAAATAAATACAAAAGTCGCAATGCCGACTTAAGTACAAGAGGACTGACACTTTTTACTTTCTATTATTTGAACATTTCTTGAGAGGTCAGTTTTCGATATCGCTGCTCCACTTCAGGTTTACTGAATCCCTTGGACCTTCTAATTGACGATGACACAGAAATTGCATCGGAATTAAATACAAAAGGCACAATGCCGAATGAAGTACAAGAAGACTGACACTTCTTACTGTCTATGTTTTGAACCTTTCCTGTGAGACCAGTTTTACATTCCGATGCTTCATTTCAGGTTTACTGCATCCCTAGGACTTTCGTATTGACGATGAAACACAAAAGTTGCATCGGAATTAAATACAAAAGGCACAATGCGTCTTAAATACAAGAAGACTGACTCTTCTTACTGTCTATGATTTGAACCTTTCCTGTGAGACCAGTTTTAGATTCCGATGCTTCACTTCAGGTTTACTGTATCCCTTGGACCTTCTTATTGACGATGAAACACAGAAACGGCATCGGAATTAAATACAAAAGGCACAATGCCGACTTAAGTACAAGAGGACTGACTCTTCTTACATTCTATGATATGAGCCTATCCTGTGAGACCAGTTTTAGATATTGATGCTTCACTTCAGGTTTACTGTATCCTTGGACATTCTTATTGACGATGAAACACAGAAATTGTATCGGAATTAAATACAAAAGGCACAATGCCGTTTAAGTGAAAGAAGACTGACTCTTCTTACAGTCTAAGGTTTGGACCATTCCTGTGAGACCGGTTTTAGATTCAGATGCTTCACTTCAGGTTTACTGTATCCTTGGACATTCTTATTGACAATGAAACACAGAAATTGTATCGGAATTAAATACAAAAGGCACAATGCCGTTTAAGTGCAAGAAGACTGACACTTCTTACTGTCTATGTTTTGAACCTTTCCTGTGGGACCTGTTTCAGATTCCGATGCTTCACTTCAGGTTTACTGTATCAGTTGGACCTTCTCATTGACGGTGAAACACAGAAATAGCATGGGAATTAAATAAAATAGTCACAATGCCGACTTAAGTACAAGAAGACCCACTCTTCTTACTGTCTATGATTTGATCCTTTCCTGTGAGACCAGTTTTAGATTCCGATGCTTCACTTCAGGTTTACTGTATCCCATGGACCTTCTTGTCGATGAAACACAGGTATTGCATCGGAATTAAATACAAAATGCACAATTCCGACTTAAGTACAAGGGGACTGACTCTTCTTACATTCCATGAATTGAGCCCTTCCTGTGAGAACAGTTTTAGATATCGATGCCTCACTTCAGGTATACTGTATCCGTTTGACCTTGTTATTGACGATGAGACACAGATATTGCATCGGAATTAAATACAAAAGGCACAATGCCGACTTAAGTACAAGAAGACTGACTCTTATTACTGTCCATGTATTGAGCCTTTCCTGTGAGACCAGTTTTAGAGTCCGATGCTACGCATCAGGTTTATTGTATCGCTTGGACTTACTTACTGACGGTGAAACACAGAAATTTCATCGGAATTATATACAAAAGGCACAATGCCGACTTAAGTACAAGAAGACTGACTCTTCTTACAGTCTATGTTTTGAACCTTTCCTGTGAGACCATTTATAGATTCCGATGCTTCACTTCAGGCTTACTGTATCCCTTGGACCTACTTATTGACGATGGAACACAGAAATTGCATGGGAATTAAATACGAAAGCCACAATGCGGAATAATGAACAGGAAGACTGACTCTTCTTACTGTCTACGTTTTGAACCGTTCCTGAGAGACCAGTTTTAGGTTCCGATGCATCACTTCAGGTTTACTGCATCCGTTGGACCACCTTATTGACGACGAAACACAGAAATTGCATCGGAAATAAATACAAAAGTCGCAATGCCGACTTAAGTACAAGAGGACTGACACTTTTTACTTTCTATTATTTGAACCTTTCTTGAGAGGTCAGTTTTCGATATCGCTGCTCCACTTCAGGTTTACTGAATCCCTTGGACCTTCTAATTGTCGATGACACAGAAATTGCATCGGAATTAAATACAAAAGGCACAATGCCGAATGAAGTACAAGAAGACTGACACTTCTTACTGTCTATGTTTTGAACCTTCCTGTGAGACCAGTTTTAGATTCCGGTGCTACGCTTCAGGTTTACTGTATCCCTTCGACCTTCTTATTGACGATGAAACACAGAAAGTGCAACGGAATGAAATAAAAAGCACAATGCCGACTTAAGTACAAGAAGGCGGACTCTTCTTACTGTCTATGTTTTGAACCTTTCCTGTGAGACCAGTTTTACATTCCGATGCTTCATTTCAGGTTTACTGCATCCCTAGGACTTTCGTATTGACGATGAAACACAAAAGTTGCATCGGAATTAAATACAAATGGCACAATGCGTCTTAAATACAAGAAGACTGACTCTTCTTACTGTCTATTATTTGAACCTTTCCTGTGAGACCAGTTTTAGATTCCGATGCTTCACTTCAGGTTTACTGTATCCCTTGGACCTTCTTAGTGACGATGAAACACAGAAATTGCATCGGAATTAAATACAAAAGGCACAATGCCGACTTAAGTACAAGAAGACGGACTCTTCTTACATTCTATGATTTAATCCTTTGTTGTGAGACCAGTTATCGATATCGATGCTCCACTTGAGGTTTACCGTATCCCTTGGACCTTTTTATTGACGATGAAACACAGAAATTGCATCGGAATTAAATACAAAAGGCACAATGCCGACTTAAGTACAAGAAGACTTACTCTTCTTACTGTCTATGTTTTGAACCTTTCCTGTGAATGTAGTTTCTGATTACGATGGTTCACTTGAGGTTTACTGTAACCATTGGACTTTGTTATTGACGATGTAACACAGAAATTGTTTCGGAATTAAATACAAAAGGCACAATGCCAACTTAAGTACAAGAGGACTGACTCTTCTTACATTCTATGATTTGAGCCTTTCCTGTGAGACCAGTTTTAGATATCGATGCCTCACTTCAGTTTTATGGTATACCTTGGACCTTCATATAGACGAAGATTCCCAGAAATAGCATCGGAATTAAATACAAAAGGCACAATGCCGACTTAAGTACAAGAAGACTTACTCCTCTTACATTCTATGATTTGAACCTTTCTTGAGAGACCAGTTTTCGATATCGATGCTCCACTTCAGGTTTACTGTATCACTTGGACTTTCTTATTGACGATGAAACACAGAAATTGCATCGGATTATATACAAAATGCACAATGCCGACTTAAGTACAAGAAGACTGATTCTTCTTACTGTCCATGTTTTGAACCTTTCCAGAGAATGTAGTTTCTGTTTACGATGCTTCACTTCTGGTTTACTGTATCACTTGGACTTACTTATTGACGATGAATCACAGAAATTGCATAGGAATTAAATACAAAAGGCACAATGCCGACTTAAGTACAAGAAGACCGACTCTTCTTACTGTCAATGTATTGAGCTTTTCCTGTGACACCAGTTTTCGATTCCGATGCTTCACTGCAGGCTTACTGCATCCCTTGGATATTCTTATTGACGACGAAACACAGAAATTGCATCGGAATTAAACACAAAAGGCACAATGCCGACGTAAGTACAAGAAGAGTGACTCTTCTTACTGTCCATGTATTGAGCCTTTCCTGTAACACCAGTTTTAGAGTCCGATGCTACGCATCAGGTTTACTGTATCACTTGAACTTTCTTATTGACGATGAAACACAGATATTACATCGGAATTAAATACAAAAGGCACATCGCCGACTTAAGTACAAGAATACTGACTCTTCTTGCTGTCTATGTTTTGAACCTTTCCTGTGAGACCAGTTTTAGGTTCCGACGCTTCAGGTCAGGATTACTGTATCCCTTGGACCTCCTTATTGACGATGAAACACAGAAAGTGTATCGGAATTGAATACAAAAGGCACAATGCCGACTTAAGTACAAGAGGACTGACTCTTCTTACATTCTATTATTTGAACCTTTCTTGTGAGACCAGTTTTAGATATCGATGCTTCATTTCAGGTTTACTGCATCCCTAGGACTTTCTAATTGACGATGAAACACAAAAATTGCATCGGAATTAAATACAAAAGGCACAATGCCGACTTAAGTACAAGAAGACTGACTCTTCTTACATTCTATGATTTGAACCTTTCTTGTGAGACCAGTTTTCGATATCGATGCTCCACGTCAGGTTTGCCGTATCCCTTGGACCTTCTTATTGACGATGAAACACAGAAATTACATCGGAATTAAATTCAAAAGGCACAATGCCGACTTAAGTACAAGAAGACTGACTCTTCTTACTGTCTATGTTTTGAACCTTTCCTGTGAATGTAGTTTCTGATTACGATGGTTCACTTAAGGTTTACTGTAACCATTGGACCTTCTTATTGACGATGAAACACAGAAATTGCATCGGAAATAAGTACAAAAGTCGCAATGCCGACTTAAGTACAAGAGCACTGACACTTCTTACTTTCTATTACTTGAACCTTTCTTGAGAGGTAAGTTTTCGATAACGATGCTCCACTTCAGGTTTACTGAATCCCTTGGACCTTCTAATTGACGATGACACCGAAATTGCATTGGAATTAAATACAAAAGGCACAATGCCGAATGAAGTACAAGAAGACTGACACTTCTTACTGTCTATGATTTGAACCTTTCCTGTGAGACCAGTTTTAGATTCCGATGCTTCACTTCAGGTTTACTGTATCCTTTGGACCTTCTTGTTGACGATGAAACACAGATATTGCATCGGAATTAAATACAAAAAGCAAAATGCCGACTTAACTACAAGAAGACTGACTCTTTTTACTGTCAATGATTTGAGCCTTTCGTTTAAGACCAGTTTTACATTCCGATGCTGCACTTCAGGTTTACTGTATCTCTTGGACCTTCTTATTGACAATGAAACACAGAAATTGCATCGGAAGTAAATACAAAAGGCCTATAATGCCGACTTAAGTACAAGAAGACTGACTCTCCTTACTGTCTATGTTATGAGCCTTTCCTGGGAGGCCCGTTTTAGAATCCGATGCTTCACTTCAGGCCTCCTGTACCCCTTGGACTTTCTTATTGACGATGAAACAGAGAAATTGCATCGGAATAAAATACAAAAGGCACAATGCCGACATAAGTACAAGAATACTGACTCTTCTTAGTGTCTATGGTTTGAACCTTTCATGTGAGACCAGTTTTAGATTCCGATGCTTCACTTCAGGTTTACTGTATCCCTTGGACATTCTTGTTGACGATGAGACGCAGAAATTGCCTCGGAATTAAATACAAAAGGCACATTGCCATCTTAAATAGAGGAAGACAGACTCCTCTTACAGTCTATGTTTTGAACCTTTCCTGAGAGACCAGTTGTAGATCCCGATGTTTCACTTCATGTTTACTGTAACCCTTGGACCTTCTTATTGACGATGAAACACTGAAATTGCATCGGAATTAAATTCAAAAGGCACAATGCCGACTTAAGTACAAGGGGACTGACTCCTCTTACTGCCTATGATTTGGGCCTTTCCTGTGAGTCCAGTTTTAGATTCCGATGTTTCACTTCAGGTTTACTGTATACCTTGGACCTTCTTATTGACGATGAAACACAGAAATTGCATCGGAATTAAATACAAAAGGCACAATGCCGACTTAAGTACAAGAAGACTTACTCTTCTTACTGTCTATGTTTTGAACCTTTCCTGTGAATGTAGTTTCTGATTACGATGGTTCACTTGAGGTTTACTGTAACCATTGGACCTTGTTATTGACGATGTAACACAGAAATTGTTTCGGAATTAAATACAAAAGGCACAATGCCAACTAAAGTACAAGAAGACTGACTCTTCTTATATTCTATGATTTGAGCCTTTCCTGTGAGACCAGTTTTAGATATCGATGCCTCACTTCAGTTTTATGGTATACCTTGGACCTTCATATAGACGATGATTCCCAGAAATAGCATCGGAATTAAATACAAAAGGCACAATGCCGACTTAAGTACAAGAAGACTTACTCCTCTTACATTCTATGATTTGAACCTTTCTTGAGAGACCAGTTTTCGATATCGATGCTCCACTTCAGGTTTACTGTATCCCTTGGACTTTGTTATTGACGATGAAACACAGAAATTGCATCGGATTATATACAAAATGCACAATGCCGACTTAAGTACAAGAAGACTGATTCTTCTTACTGTCTATGTTTTGAACCTTTCCAGAGAATGTAGTTCCTGATTACGATGCTTCACTTCTGGTTTAATGTATCACTTGGACTTTCTTATTGACGATGAATCACAGAAATTGCATAGGAATTAAATACAAAAGGCACAATGCCGAATGAAGTACAAGAAGACTGACACTTCTTACTGTCTATGTTTTGAACCTTCCTGTGAGACCAGTTTTAGATTCCGGTGCTACGCTTCAGGTTTACTGTATCCCTTCGACCTTCTTATTGACGATGAAACACAGAAAGTGCAACGGAATGAAATAAAAAGCACAATGCCGACTTAAGTACAAGAAGGCGGACTCTTCTTACTGTCTATGTTTTGAACCTTTCCTGTGAGACCAGTTTTACATTCCGATGCTTCATTTCAGGTTTACTGCATCCCTAGGACTTTCGTATTGACGATGAAACACAAAAGTTGCATCGGAATTAAATACAAATGGCACAATGCGTCTTAAATACAAGAAGACTGACTCTTCTTACTGTCTATTATTTGAACCTTTCCTGTGAGACCAGTTTTAGATTCCGATGCTTCACTTCAGGTTTACTGTATCCCTTGGACCTTCTTAGTGACGATGAAACACAGAAATTGCATCGGAATTAAATACAAAAGGCACAATGCCGACTTAAGTACAAGAAGACGGACTCTTCTTACATTCTATGATTTAATCCTTTGTTGTGAGACCAGTTATCGATATCGATGCTCCACTTGAGGTTTACCGTATCCCTTGGACCTTTTTATTGACGATGAAACACAGAAATTGCATCGGAATTAAATACAAAAGGCACAATGCCGACTTAAGTACAAGAAGACTTACTCTTCTTACTGTCTATGTTTTGAACCTTTCCTGTGAATGTAGTTTCTGATTACGATGGTTCACTTGAGGTTTACTGTAACCATTGGACTTTGTTATTGACGATGTAACACAGAAATTGTTTCGGAATTAAATACAAAAGGCACAATGCCAACTTAAGTACAAGAGGACTGACTCTTCTTACATTCTATGATTTGAGCCTTTCCTGTGAGACCAGTTTTAGATATCGATGCCTCACTTCAGTTTTATGGTATACCTTGGACCTTCATATAGACGAAGATTCCCAGAAATAGCATCGGAATTAAATACAAAAGGCACAATGCCGACTTAAGTACAAGAAGACTTACTCCTCTTACATTCTATGATTTGAACCTTTCTTGAGAGACCAGTTTTCGATATCGATGCTCCACTTCAGGTTTACTGTATCACTTGGACTTTCTTATTGACGATGAAACACAGAAATTGCATCGGATTATATACAAAATGCACAATGCCGACTTAAGTACAAGAAGACTGATTCTTCTTACTGTCCATGTTTTGAACCTTTCCAGAGAATGTAGTTTCTGTTTACGATGCTTCACTTCTGGTTTACTGTATCACTTGGACTTACTTATTGACGATGAATCACAGAAATTGCATAGGAATTAAATACAAAAGGCACAATGCCGACTTAAGTACAAGAAGACCGACTCTTCTTACTGTCAATGTATTGAGCTTTTCCTGTGACACCAGTTTTCGATTCCGATGCTTCACTGCAGGCTTACTGCATCCCTTGGATATTCTTATTGACGACGAAACACAGAAATTGCATCGGAATTAAACACAAAAGGCACAATGCCGACGTAAGTACAAGAAGAGTGACTCTTCTTACTGTCCATGTATTGAGCCTTTCCTGTAACACCAGTTTTAGAGTCCGATGCTACGCATCAGGTTTACTGTATCACTTGAACTTTCTTATTGACGATGAAACACAGATATTACATCGGAATTAAATACAAAAGGCACATCGCCGACTTAAGTACAAGAATACTGACTCTTCTTGCTGTCTATGTTTTGAACCTTTCCTGTGAGACCAGTTTTAGGTTCCGACGCTTCAGGTCAGGATTACTGTATCCCTTGGACCTCCTTATTGACGATGAAACACAGAAAGTGTATCGGAATTGAATACAAAAGGCACAATGCCTACTTAAGTACAAGAGGACTGACTCTTCTTACATTCTATTATTTGAACCTTTCTTGTGAGACCAGTTTTAGATATCGATGCTTCATTTCAGGTTTACTGCATCCCTAGGACTTTCTAATTGACGATGAAACACAAAAATTGCATCGGAATTAAATACAAAAGGCACAATGCCGACTTAAGTACAAGAAGACTGACTCTTCTTACATTCTATGATTTGAACCTTTCTTGTGAGACCAGTTTTCGATATCGATGCTCCACGTCAGGTTTGCCGTATCCCTTGGACCTTCTTATTGACGATGAAACACAGAAATTACATCGGAATTAAATTCAAAAGGCACAATGCCGACTTAAGTACAAGAAGACTGACTCTTCTTACTGTCTATGTTTTGAACCTTTCCTGTGAATGTAGTTTCTGATTACGATGGTTCACTTAAGGTTTACTGTAACCATTGGACCTTCTTATTGACGATGAAACACAGAAATTGCATCGGAAATAAGTACAAAAGTCGCAATGCCGACTTAAGTACAAGAGCACTGACACTTCTTACTTTCTATTACTTGAACCTTTCTTGAGAGGTAAGTTTTCGATAACGATGCTCCACTTCAGGTTTACTGAATCCCTTGGACCTTCTAATTGACGATGACACCGAAATTGCATTGGAATTAAATACAAAAGGCACAATGCCGAATGAAGTACAAGAAGACTGACACTTCTTACTGTCTATGATTTGAACCTTTCCTGTGAGACCAGTTTTAGATTCCGATGCTTCACTTCAGGTTTACTGTATCCCTTGGACCTTCTTGTTGACGATGAAACACAGATATTGCATCGGAATTAAATACAAAAAGCAAAATGCCGACTTAACTACAAGAAGACTGACTCTTTTTACTGTCAATGATTTGAGCCTTTCGTTTAAGACCAGTTTTACATTCCGATGCTGCACTTCAGGTTTACTGTATCTCTTGGACCTTCTTATTGACGATGAAACACAGAAATTGCATCGGAAGTAAATACAAAAGGCCTATAATGCCGACTTAAGTACAAGAAGACTGAC
This sequence comes from Schistocerca piceifrons, assembly GCF_021461385.2. Taxonomy (NCBI): domain Eukaryota; kingdom Metazoa; phylum Arthropoda; class Insecta; order Orthoptera; family Acrididae; genus Schistocerca; species Schistocerca piceifrons. Next base: position 1,108,005,677 of record NC_060139.1, read on the forward strand.
TCTCCTTACTGTCTATGTTATGAGCCTTTCCTGGGAGGCCCGTTTTAGAATCCGATGCTTCACTTCAGGCCTCCTGTACCCCTTGGACTTTCTTATTGACGATGAAACAGAGAAATTGCATCGGAATAAAATACAAAAGGCACAATGCCGACATAAGTACAAGAATACTGACTCTTCTTAGTGTCTATGGTTTGAACCTTTCATGTGAGACCAGTTTTAGATTCCGATGCTTCACTTCAGGTTTACTGTATCCCTTGGACATTCTTGTTGACGATGAGACGCAGAAATTGCCTCGGAATTAAATACAAAAGGCACATTGCCATCTTAAATAGAGGAAGACAGACTCCTCTTACAGTCTATGTTTTGAACCTTTCCTGAGAGACCAGTTGTAGATCCCGATGTTTCACTTCATGTTTACTGTAACCCTTGGACCTTCTTATTGACGATGAAACACTGAAATTGCATCGGAATTAAATTCAAAAGGCACAATGCCGACTTAAGTACAAGGGGATTGACTCCTCTTACTGCCTATGATTTGGGCCTTTCCTGTGAGTCCAGTTTTAGATTCCGATGTTTCACTTCAGGTTTACTGTATACCTTGGACCTTCTTATTGACGATGAAACACAGAAATTGCATCGGAATTAAATACAAAAGGCACAATGCCGACTTAAGTACAAGAAGACTTACTCTTCTTACTGTCTATGTTTTGAACCTTTCCTGTGAATGTAGTTTCTGATTACGATGGTTCACTTGAGGTTTACTGTAACCATTGGACCTTGTTATTGACGATGTAACACAGAAATTGTTTCGGAATTAAATACAAAAGGCACAATGCCAACTAAAGTACAAGAAGACTGACTCTTCTTATATTCTATGATTTGAGCCTTTCCTGTGAGACCAGTTTTAGATATCGATGCCTCACTTCAGTTTTATGGTATACCTTGGACCTTCATATAGACGATGATTCCCAGAAATAGCATCGGAATTAAATACAAAAGGCACAATGCCGACTTAAGTACAAGAAGACTTACTCCTCTTACATTCTATGATTTGAACCTTTCTTGAGAGACCAGTTTTCGATATCGATGCTCCACTTCAGGTTTACTGTATCCCTTGGACTTTGTTATTGACGATGAAACACAGAAATTGCATCGGATTATATACAAAATGCACAATGCCGACTTAAGTACAAGAAGACTGATTCTTCTTACTGTCTATGTTTTGAACCTTTCCAGAGAATGTAGTTCCTGATTACGATGCTTCACTTCTGGTTTAATGTATCACTTGGACTTTCTTATTGACGATGAATCACAGAAATTGCATAGGAATTAAATACAAAAGGCACAATGCCGACGTAAGTACAAGAAGAGTGACTCTTCTTACTGTCCATGTATTGAGCCTTTCCTGTAACACCAGTTTTAGAGTCCGATGCTACGCAGCAGGTTTACTGTATCACTTGAACTTTCTTATTGACGATGAAACACAGATATTACATCGGAATTAAATACAAAAGGCACATCGCCGACTTAAGTACAAGAATACTGACTCTTCTTGCTGTCTATGTTTTGAACCTTTCCTGTGAGACCAGTTTTAGGCTCCGACGCTTTAGGTCAGGATTGCTGTATCCCTTGGACCTCCTTATTGACGATGAAACACAGAAAGTGTATCGGAATTGAATACAAAAGGCACAATGCCGACTTAAGTACAAGAGGACTGACTCTTCTTACATTCTGTGATTTGAACCTTTCTTGTGAGACCAGTTTTAGATATCGATGCTTCATTTCAGGTTTACTGCATCATTAGGCCTTTCTAATTGACGATGAAACACAAAAATTGCATCGGAATTAAATACAAAAGGCACAATGCCGACTGTAGTACAAGAAGTCTGACCCTTCTTTCATTCTATGATTTGAACCTTTCTTGTGAGACCAGTTTTCGATATCGATGCTCCACGTCAAGTTTGCCGTATCCCTTGGACCTTCTTATTGACGATGAAACACAGAAATTGCATCGGAATTAAATTCAAAAGGCACAATGCCGACTTAAGTACAAGAAGACTGACTCTTCTTAGTGTCTATGTTTTGAACGTTTCCTGTGAATGTAGTTTCCTGATTACGATGGTTCACTTGAGGTTTACTGTAACCATTGGACCTTCTTATTGACGATGAAACACAGAAAGTGCATCGGAATTAAATACAAAAGGCACAATGCCGACTTAAGTACAAGAGGACTGACTCTTCTTACATTCTATGATACGAGCCCTTACTGTGAGACCAGTTTTAGATATCGATGCTTCACTTCAGGTTTACTGTATCCCTTGGATATTCTTATCGACGATGAAGGAGAGAAATTGCATCGGAATTATATACAAAAGGCTCAATGCCGACTTAAGTACAAGAAGACTGACTCTTCTTACTGTCTATGTTTTGAACCTTTCCTGTGAGACCATTTATAGATTCCGATGCTTCACTTCAGGCTTAATGTATCCCTTGGACCTACTTATTGACGATGGAACACAGAAATTGCATGGGAATTACATACAAAAGCCACAATGCGGAGTAATGAACAGGAAGACTGACTCTTCTTACTGTCTACGATTTGAACCGTTCCTGAGAGACCAGTTTTAGGTTCCAATGCATCACTTCAGGTTTACTGCATCCGTTGGACCATCTTATTGACGACGAAACACAGAAATTGCATCGGAAATAAATACAAAAGTCGCAATGCCGACTTAAGTACAAGAGGACTGACACTTCTTACTTTCTATTATTTGAACCTTTCTTGAGAGGTCAGTTTTCTATATCGATGCTCCACTTCAGGTTTACTGAATCCCTTGGACCTTCTAATTGACGATGACACAGAAATTGCATTGGAACTAAATACAAAAGGCACAATGCCGAATGAAGTACAAGAAGACTGACACTTCTTACTGTCTATGTTTTGAACCTTCCTGTGAGACCAGTTTTAGATTCCGGTGCTACGCTTCAGTTTTACTTTATCCCTACGACCTTCTTATTGACGATGAAACACAGAAATTGCTTCGGAATTAAATACAAATGGCACAATGCCGACTTAAGTACATGAAGACTGACACTTCTTACTGTCTATGTTATGAGCCTTTCCTGTGAGACCAGTTTTAGATTCCGATGCTTAACTTCAGGTTTACTGTATCCGGTGGAACTTCTTATTGACGATGAAACACAGGAATAGCATCGGAATTAAATATAAAAGGCACAATGCCAACCCAAGTACAAGACGGCTGACTCTTCTTACATTCTATGAATTGAACCTTTCTTGTGAGACCAGTTTTAGATATCGACGCTCCACTTCAGGTTTACTGTATCCCTTGGACGTTCTTATTGACGTTGAAACACAGAAATTGCATCGGAATTAAATACAAAAGGCACAATGCCGACATAAGTACAAGAAGACTGACTCTTCTAACTGTCTATACTTTGAACCTTTCCTGTGAGACCGGTTTTAGATATCGATGATTGACTTCAGGTTTACTGTATCCCTTGGACCTTTTTATTGACGATGAATTACTGAAATTGCATCGGAATTAAATACAAAAGGCACAATGCCGACTTATGGACGGGAAGACTGACTCTTCTTACTGCCTACGTTTTGAACCGTTGCTGTGAGACCAGTTTTAGGTTCCGATGCTTCACTTCAGGTTCACTGCATCCCTTGGACCACCTTATTGACGACGAAACACAGAAATTGCATCGGAAATAAATACAAAAGTCGCAATGCCGACTTAAGTACAAGAGGACTGAGTCATCTTACCTTCTATTATTTGAACTTTTATCGTGAGACCAGTTTTAGATATCGATGCTCCACTTCAGGTTTACGGTATCCCTTGGAACTTCTAATTGACGATGACACAGAAATTGCATCGGAATTAAATACAAAAGGCACAATGCCGACATAAGAACAAGAAGACTGTCCCTTCATACTGTCTATGCTTTGAGTGTATCGTATGAGACCAGCTTAGATTTCGATGCTTCAGATCAGGCTTACTGCATCCCTTGGATCTTCTTATTGACGATGAAACACGGAAATTGCATCGGAATTAAACACAAAAGGCACAATGCCGACGTAAGTACAAGAAGACTGAGTCTTATTACTGTCCATGTATTGAACCTTTCCTGTGAGACCAGTTTTAGAGTCCGATGCTACGCATCAGGTTTATTGTATCGCTTGGACTTTCTTAATGACGATGAAACACAGATATTACATCGGAATTAAATACAAAAGGCACATTGCCGTCGTAAGTACAAGAATACTGACTCTTCTTGCTGTCTATGTTTTGAACCTTTCCTGTAAGACCAGTTTCAGGTTCCGTTGCTTCAGGTCAGGATAACTGTATCCCTTCGACCTTCTTATTGACGATGAAACACAGAAAGTGCAAGGGAATTAAATACAAAAGGCACAATGCCGACTTTAGTACAAGAGGACTGATTCTTCTTACATTCTACAATTTGAACCTTTCTTTTGAGACCTTTTTTAGATATCGATGCTTCATTTCAGGTTTAGTGCATCCACAGGACTTTCTTATTGACGATGAAACACAAAAATTGCATCGGAATTAAATACAAAAGGCACAATGCGACTTAGATACATGAAGACTGACTCATCTTACAGTCTATGCTTTGAACCTTTCCTGTGTGACCATTTTTAGATTCCGATGATTCACTTCAGGTTTACTGTATCCCTTGGACCTTCTTATTGACGATGAAACACAGAAATTGCATCGGAATGAAATACAAACGGCACAATGCCGACTTAAGTACAAGAAGACTGACTCTTCTTACTGTCTATGTTTTGAGCCTTTCCTGTGAGTCCAGTTTTAGATTCCGATGCTTCTCCTCAGGTTTACTGTATAGCTTGGACCTTCTTATTGACTATGAAACATAGAAATTGCAACGGAATTGAATACAAAAGGCACAATGCCGACTTAAGTACAAAAGGACTGACTCTTCTTACATTCTATGATTTGAACCTTTCTTGTGAGGCCAGTGTTCGATATCGATGCTCCACTTCAGGTTTACTGTATCCTTTGGACCTTCTTACTGACGATGAAACACAGAAATTTCATCGGAATTAAATACAAGAAGCACAATGCCGACTTAAGTACAAGAAGACTGACTCTTCTTACAGTCTATGTTTTGAACCTTTCCTGTGAGACCATTTATAGATTCCGATGCTTCACTTCAGGCTTACTGTATCCCTTGGACCTACTTATTGACGATGGAACACAGAAATTGCATGGGAATTAAATACAAAAGCCACAATGCGGAGTAATGAACAGGAAGACTGACTCTTCTTACTGTCTACGTTTTGAACCGTTCCTGAGAGACCAGTTTTAGGTACCGATGCATCACTTCAGGTTTACTGCATCCGTTGGACCATCTTATTGACGACGAAACACAGAAATTGCATCGGAAATAAATACAAAAGTCGCAATGCCGACTTAAGTACAAGAGGAATGGCACTTCTTACTTTCTATTATTTGAACCTTTCTTGAGAGGTCAGTTTTCGATATCGATGTTCCACTTCAGGTTTACTGAATCCCTTGGACCTTCTAATTGACGATGAATCAGAAATTGCATCGGAATTAAATACAGAAGGCACAATGCCGAATGAAGTACAAGAAGACTGACACTTCTTACTGTCTATGTTTTGAACCTTCCTGTGAGACCAGTATTAGATTCCGGTGCTACGCTTCAGGTTTACTGTATCCCTTCAACCTTCTTATTGACGATGAAACACAGAAAGTGCAACGGTATGAAATAAAAAGCACAATGCCGACTTAAGTACAAGAAGACGGACTCTTCTTACTGTCTATGTTTTGAACCTTTCCTGTGAGACCAGTTTTACATTCCGATGCTTCATTTCAGGTTTACTGCATCCCTAGGACTTTCGTATTGACGATGAAACACAAAAGTTGCATCGGAATTAAATACAAAAGGCACAATGCGTCTTAAATACAAGAAGACTGACTCTTCTTACTGTCTATGATTTGAACCTTTCCTGTGAGACCACTTTTAGATTCGATGCTTCACTTCAGGTTTACTGTATCCCTTGGACCGTCTTATTGACGGTGAAACACAGAAATTGCATCGGAATTAAATACAAAAGGCACAATGCCGACATAAGTACAAGAAGACTGACTCTTCTTACATTCTATGATTTGAACCTTTGTTGTGAGACCAGTTATCGATATCGATGCTCCACTTCAGGTTTACCGTATCCCTTGGACCTTCTTATTGACGATGAAACACAGAAATTGCATCGGAATTAAATACAAAAGGCACAATGCCGACTTAAGTACAAGAAGACTTACTCTTCTTACTGTCTATTTTTGAACCTTTCCTGTGAATGTAGTTTCTGATTACGATGGTTCACTTGAGGTTTACTGTAACCATTGGACCTTGTTATTGACGATGTAACACAGAAATTGTTTCGGAATTAAATACAAAAGGCACAATGCCAACTTAAGTGCAAGAAGACTGACTCTTCTTACATTCTCTGATTTGAGCCTTTCCTGTGAGACCAGTTTTAGATATCGATGCCTCACTTCAGTTTTATGGTATACCTTGGACCTTCATATAGACGAAGATTCCCAGAAATAGCATCGGAATTAAATTCAAAAGGCACAATGCCGACTTAAGTACAAGAAGACTTACTCCTCTTACATTCTATGATTTGAACCTTTCTTGAGAGACCAGTTTTCGATATCGATGCTCCACTTCAGGTTTACTGTATCCCTTGGGCTTTCGTATTGACGATGAAACACAGAAATTGCATCGGATTATATACAAAATGCACAATGCCTACTTAAGTACAAGAAGACTGATTCTTCTTACTGTCCATGTTTTGAACCTTTCCAGAGAATGTAGTTTCTGTTTACGATGCTTCACTTCATGTTTACTGTATCACTAGGACTTACTTATTGACGATGAATCACAGAAATTGCATAGGAATTAAATACAAAAGGCACAATGCCGACTTAAGTACAAGAGGACTGACTCTTCTTACATTCTATGATACGAGGCCTTACTGAGAGACCAGTTTTGAATATCGATGCTTCATTTCAGGTTTACTGTATCCCTTGGACATTCTTATCGACGATGAAGGAGAGAAATTGCATCGGAATTATATACAAAAATCTCAATGCCGACTTAAGTACAAGAAGATTGACTCTTCTTACAGTCTATGTTTTGAGCCTTTCCTGTGAGACCATTTATAGATTCCGATTTTTCACTTCAGGCTCAATGTATCCCTTGGACCTACTTATGACGATGGAACACAGAAATTGCATGGGAATTACATACAAAACCCACAATGCGGAGTAATGAACAGGAAGACTGACTCTTCTTACTGTCTACGTTTTGAACCGTTCCTGAGAGACCAGTTTAGGTTCCGATGCATCACTTCAGGTTTACTGCATCCGTTGGACCATCTTATTGACGACGAAACACAGAAATTGCATCGGAAATAAATACAAAAGTCGCAATGCCGACTTAAGTACAAGAGAACTGACACTTCTTACTTTCTATTATTTGAACCTTTCTTGAGAGGTCAGTTTTCGATATCGATGCTCCACTTCAGGTTTACTGAATCCCTTGGACCTTCTAATTGACGATGACACCGAAATTGCATTGGAATTAAATACAAAAGGCATAATGCCGAATGAAGTGCAAGAAGACTGACACTTCTTACTGTCTATGTTTTGAACCTTCCTGTGAGACCAGTTTTAGATTCCGATGCTTCACTTCAGGTATACTGTATCCCTTGGACCTTCTTATTGACGATGAAACACAGGTATTGCATCGGAATTAAATACAAAAAGCAAAATGCCGACTTAACTACAAGAAGACTGACTCCTTTTACTGTCAATGATTTGAGCCTTTCGTTTAAGACCAGTTTTACATTCCGATGTTTCACTTCAGGTTTACTGTATCTCTTGGACCTTCTTATTGACAATGAAACACAGAAATTGCATCGGAAGTAAATACAAAAGGCCTATAATGCCGACTGAAGTACAAGAAGACTGACTCTGTTTACTGTCTATGTTATGAGCCTTTTCTGGGAGGCCCGTTTTAGATTCCGATGCTTCACTTCAGGCCTCCTGTATCCCTTGGACTTTCTTATTGACGATGAAACAGAGAAATTGCATCGGAATAAAATACAAAAGGCACAATGCCGACTTAAGTACAAGAATACTGACTCTTCTTAGTGTCTATGGTTTGAACCTTTCATGTGAGACCAGTTTTAGATTCCGATTCTTCACTTCAGGGTTACTGTATCCCTTGGACATTCTTGTTGACGATGAGACGCAGAAATTGCCTCGGAATTAAATACAAAAGGCACATTGCCATCTTAAATAGAGGAAGACAGACTCCTCTTACAGTCTATGTTTTGAACCTTTCCTGAGAGACCAGTTGTAGAGTCCGATGTTTCACTTCATGTTTACTGTAACCCTTGGACCTTCTTATTGACGATGAAACACTGAAATTGCATCGGAATTAAATTCAAAAGGCACAATGCCGACTTAAGTACAAGAAGACAGACTCTTCTTACTGTCTATGTTTTGATCCTTTCCTGTGAGACCAGTTTTAGATTCCGATGCTTCACTTCAGGTGTACTGTATTCCTTGGACCATCTTATTGACGATGAAACACAGAGATTGTATAGGAATTAAATACAAAAGGCACAATGCCGACTTACGTACAAGAAGACAGACTCTTCGTACTGTCTATGTTTTGAACCTTCCTGTGTGACAAGTTTTAGATTCCGATGCTTCACTTCAGGTTTACTGTACCCCTTGGACCTTCTTATTGACGGTGATACACAGAAATTGCATCGGAATTAAATACAAAAGGCACAATGCCGACTTAAGTACAAGAAGACTGACTCTTCTTACTGTCTATGCTTTGGTCTTTTTCTGTGAAACCAGTTTTAGTTTCCGATGCTTCACTTCAGGTTTACTGTATCCCATTTACCTTCTTGACGATGAAACACAGGTATTGCATCGTAATTAAATACAAAAGGCACAATTCCGACTTAAGTACAAGGGGACTGACTCTTCTTACATTCCATGATTTGAGCCCTTCCTGTGAGAACGGTTTTAGATATCGATGCCTCACTTCAGGTATACTGTATCCCTTGGACCTTCGTATTGACGATGAAACACAGATATTGCATCGGAATTAAATACAAATGCACAATGCCGACTTAAGTACAAGAAGACAGACTCTTCTTGTTGTCTATGTTTTGAACCTTCCAGTGAGACCGGTTTTAGGTTCCGATGCTTCACTTCAGGTTTACTGTATCTTTTGGACCTTCTTAATGACGATGAAACACAGAAATTGCATCGGAATTAAATACAAATGGCACAATGCCGACTCAAGTACATGAAGACTGACTCTTCTTACTGTCTATGATATGAGCCTTTCCTGTGAGACCATTTTTAGATTCCGATGCTTCACTTCAGGTTTACTGTATCCCTTGGACCTTCTTATTGGCGATGAAACACAGAAATTGCATCGGAATTAAATGCAAACGGCACAATGCCGACTTAAGTACTAGAAGAATGACTCATCTTACTGTCTACGATTTGAGCCATTCCTGTGAGACCAGTTTTAGTTTCCGATGCTTAACTTCAGGTTTACTGTATCCGTTGGAAGTTCTTATTGACGATGAAACACAGAAATAGCATCGGAATTAAATATAAAACGCACAATGCCGACCCAAGTACAAGACGGCTGACTCTTCTTACATTCTATGAATTGAACCTTTCTTGTGAGACCAGTTTTAGATATCGATGCCCAATTCAGGTTTACTGTATCCCTTGGACCTTTTTATTGACGTTGAAACACAGAAATTGCATCGGAATTAAATACAAAAGGCACAATGCCAACTTAAGTACAAGAAGACTGACTCTTCTAACTGTCTATACTTTGAACCTTTCCTGTGAGACCAGTTTTAGATATCGATGATTCACTTCAGGTTTACTGTATCCCTTGGACCTTTTTATTGACGATGAAACACTGAAATTGCATCGGAATTAAATACAAAAGGCACAATGCCGACTTAAGAACAAGAAGACTGTCCCTTCATACTGTCTATGCTTTGAGTCTATCCTATGAGACCAGTTTCGATTTTGATGCTTCACTTCAGGCTTACTGCATCCCTTGGATCTTCTTATTGACGATGAAACATGGAAATTGCATCGGAATTAAATATAAAAGGCACAATGCCGACTTAAGTACAAGAAGATTGGCTCTTATTACTGTCCATGTATTGAGCCTTTCCTGTGAGACCAGTTTTGGAGTCCGATGCTACGCATCAGGTTTATTGTATCGCTTGGACTTTCTTAATGACGATGAAACCCAGATATTACATCGGAATTAAATACAAAAGGCACATTGCCGTCGTAAGTACAAGAAGACTGACTCTTCTTGCTGTCTATGTTTTGAACCTTTCCTGTGAGACCAGTATTAGGTTCCGTTGGTTCAGGTCAGGATAACTGTATCCCTTGGACCTTCTCATTGACGATGAAACACAGAAAGTGCATCGGAATTAAATACAAAAGGCACAATGCCGACTTTAGTACAAGAGGACTGATTCTTCTTACATTCTACAATTTGAACCTTTCTTTTGAGACCATTTCTAGATATCGATGCTTCATTTCAGGTTTACTGCATCCACAGGACTTTCTTATTGACGATGAAACACAAAAATTGCATCGGAATTAAATACAAAAGGCACAATGCGACTTAGATAGAAGAAGACTGACTCTTCTTACAGTCTATGCTTTGAACCTTTCCTGTGAGACCATTTTTAGATTCCGATGATTCACTTTAGGTTTACTGTATCCCTTGGACCTTCTTATTGACGATGAAACACAGAAATTGCATCGGAATTAAATACAAACGGCACAATGCCGACTTAAGTACAAGAAGACTGACTCTTCTTACTGTCTATGTTTTGAGCCTTTCCTGTGAGTCCAGTTTTAGATTCCGATGCTTCTCCTCAGGTTTACTGTATCCCTTGGACCTTCTTATTGACTATGAAACATAGAAATTGCAACGGAATTAAATACAAAAGGCACAATGCCGACTTAAGTACAAAAGGACTGACTCTTCTTACATTCTATGATTTGAACCTTTCTTGTGAGGCCAGTTTTCGATACCGATGCTCCACTTCAGGTTTACTGTATCCCTTGGACCTTCTTACTGACGATGAAACACAGAAATTTCATCGGAATTAAATACAAAAGGCACAATGCCGACTTAAGTACAAGAAGACTGACTCTTCTTACAGTCTATGTTTTGAACCTTTCCTGTGAGACCATTTATAGATTCCGATGCTTCACTTCAGGCTTACTGTATCCCTTGGACCTACTTATTGACGATGGAACACAGAAATTGCACGGGAATTAAATACAAAAGCCACAATGCGGAGTAATGAACAGGGAGACTGACTCTTCTTACTGTCTACGTTTTGAACCGTTCCTGAGAGACCAGTTTTAGGTTCCGATGCATCACTTCAGGTTTACTGCATCCGTTGGACCATCTTATTGACGACGAAACACAGAAATTGCATCGGAAATAAATACAAAAGTCGCAATGCCGACTTAAGTACAAGAGGACTGACACTTCTTACTTTCTATTATTTGAACCTTTCTTGAGAGGTCAGTTTTCGATATCGATGCTCCACTTCAGGTTTACTGAATCCCTTGGACCTTCTAATTGACGATGACACAGAAATTGCATCGGAATTAAATACAAAAGGCACAATGCCGAATGAAGTACAAGAAGACTGACACTTCTAACTGTCTATGTTTTGAACCTTCCTGTGAGACCAGTTTTAGATTCCGGTGCTGCGCTTCAGGTTTACTGTATCCCTTCGACCTTCTTATTGACGATGAAACACAGATATTACATCGGAATTAAATACAAAAGGCACTTTGCGGTCGTAAGTACAAGAATACTGACTCTTCTTGCTGTCTATGTTTTGAACCTTTCCTGTGAGACCAGTTTTAGGATCCGTTGCTTCAGGTCAGAATAACTGTATCCCTTGGACCTTCTTATTGACGATGGAACACAGAAAGTGCATCGGAATGAAATACGATAGGCACAATGCCGACTTTAGTACAAGAGGACTGATTCTTCTTACATTCTACAATTTGAACCTTTCTTTTGAGACCATTTTTAGATATCGATGCTTCATTTCAGGTTTACTGCATCCACAGGACTTTCTTATTGACGATGAAACACAAAAATTGCATCGGAATTAAATACAAAAGGCACAATGCGACTTAGATAGAAGAAGACTGACTCTTCTTACAGTCTATGCTTTGAACCTTTCCTGTGAGACCATTTTTAGATTCCGATGCTTCACTTCAGGTTTACTGTATCCCTTGGACCTTGTTATTGACGATGAAACACAGAAATTGCATCGGAATTAAATACAAACGGCACAATGCCGACTTAAGTACAAGAAGACTGACTCTTCTTACTGTCTATGTTTTGAGCCTTTCCTGTGAGTCCAGTTTTAGATTCCGATGCTTCTCCTCAGGTTTACTGTATCCCTTGGACCTTCTTATTGACTATGAAACATAGAAATTGCAACGGAATTAAATACAAAAGGCACAATGCCGACTTATGTACAAAAGGACTGACTCTTCTTACATTCTATGATTTGAACCTCTCTTGTGAGGCCAGTTTTCGATATCGATGCTCCACTTCAGGTTTACTGTATCCCTTGGACCTTCTTACTGACGATGAAACACAGAAATTTCATCGGAATTAAATACAAAAGGCACAACGCCGTCTTAAGTACAAGAAGACCGACTCCTCTTACTGTCTATACTTTGAACCTTTCCTATGAAACCAGTTTTAGATTCCGATGCTTCACATCAGGTTTAGTGTATCCCTTGGACCTTCTTATCTACGAGCAAACACAGAAATCGCACCTTGAGCGTCTCCTGCGAGACCAGTTTTAGTTATCGATGCTTCACTTCACTTTTGCTGCATCCCTTGGCCCTTCTTATCGACGATCAAACACAGAAATTGCATCGGAATTACATACAAAAGGCTCAATGCCGAATTAAGTACAAGAAGACTGACTCTTCTTACTGTCGATGCTTTGAACCTTTCCTGTGAGACCAGTTGTAGATTCTGATGCTTCACTTAAGGTTTACTGTATCCCTTGGACCTTCCTATAGACGATGAAACACAGAAATGGCATCGGAATTAGATACAAAAGGCACAATGCCTACTTAAGTACAAGAAGACTGACACTTCTTACTGTCTATGTTTTGAACCTTTCCTGTGAGACCAGTTTTAGTTTCCGATGCTTCACTTCAGGTTTACTGTATCCCTTGGACCTTCTTATTGACGATGAAGCACAGAAATTGCATCGGAATGGAATACAAAAGGCACAATGCCGACTTAAGTACAAGAGGACTGTCTCTTCTTACATTCTATGATTTGAGACCTTCCTGCGATACCAATTTTCGGATATCGATGCTTCACTTCATGTTTACTGTATCCCTTGGACCTTCTTATTGATGATAAAGGACAGATACTGCATCGGAATTGCATACAAAAGGCACAATGACGACTTACGTACAAGAAGACTGACTCTTCTTACTGTCTTTCCTTTGAGCCTTTCCTTTGAGACCAGTTTTTGATTCCGATGCTTCACTTCAGGATTACTGTATCCCTTGGACCATCTTATTGACGATGAAACACAGAAATTGCATCGTAATGAGATACAAAATGCCTACAATGCCTACTTAAGTACAAGAAGTTTGACTCTTCTCACTGTCTATGATTTTAACCTGTCCTGTGAGACCAGTTTTAGATTCCGATGATTCACTTCAGGTTTACTGTATCCCTTGGACCTTCTTATTTACGATGAAACACAGAAATTGAATCGGAATTAAATACAACAAGCACAATGCCGACTTAAGTACAACAAGACAGACTCTTCTCACTGACTATGTTTTCAACCTCTCCCGTGAGATCAGTTTTAGATCCCGAAGCTTCACTTCATGTTTGCTGTATCCTTTGGACCTTCTCATTGACGATGAAACACAGAAATTGCATCGGAATTAAATACTAAGCTCACAATGCCGACAAGTACAAGAAGACTGACACTTCATACTGTCAATGTTTTGAATCTTTCGTGTGAGACCAGTTTTGGTTTCCGATAATTCACTTCAGGTTGACTGTATCCCTTGGATCTTATTATTGACGTTGAAGCACAGAAATTGCATCGGAATGGAATACAAAAGGCACAATGCCGACCGAAGTACTAGAGGACTGTCTCTTCTTACATTCTATGATTTGAGACCTTCCTGCGAGACCAATTTTCGGATATCGATGCTTCACTTCAGGTTTACTGTATCCCTTGGACATACTTATTGACGAGGAAGGACAGATATTGCATCGGAATTAAATACAAAATGCACAATGCCGTCTTAAGTACAAGAAGACTGACTCTTCTTACTGTCTACGTTTTGAACCTTTTCTGTGAGCCCTGTTTCAGTTTCTGATGCTTCACTTCACTTTTACTGCATCCCTTGGACCTTCTTATTGACGATGAAACACAGAATTTGCATCGGAATTAATTACAAAAGGCACAATGCCGACTTAAGTACAAGAGGAATGTCTCTTCTTACTGTCTATGTTTGAACCTTTCCTGTGACACCAGTTTTACATTCCAATGTTTCTTTTCAGGTTCACTGTACCCCGGGGACCTTCTTATTAACGATGAAACACAGAAATTGCATCGGAATTAAATACAAAAGTTACAATGCCGACCTATGTACAAGAAGACTGACTCCTCTTACTGTCTATGTTTTGATCCTTTCCAGTGAGACCTCTTTTGGATTCCGATGCTTCACTTCAATTTTACTGCTTCCCTTAGACCATCTTATTTAAGATGAAACACAGAAATTGCATCGCAATTAAATACAAAAGGCACAATGCCGACTTAAGTACAAGGGGAACGTCTCTTCTTACTGTCTATAATTAGAACCTATCCTGTGAGAACAGTTTTAGATTCTGATGCTTCACTTCAGGGTTACTGTATCCCTTGGACCTTCTTATTCACGATGAAACCCGGAAATTGCATCGTAGTTAAATACAACAAGCACAATGATGACTTAAGTACAACGAGACAGACTCATCCCACTGTCTGTGTTTTAAACCTCTCCCCTGAGATCAGTTTTAGATCCCGAAGCTTCACTTTACGTTTGCTGCATCCTTTGGACCTTCTCATTGACGATGAAACACAGAAATTGCAACGGAATTAAATACAAAAGGCACAATACAAAATAGAGTACAAGAAGACTGACTCTTCTGACTGTCTATAATTTGAACCTTTCCTGTGAGACCAGTTTTACATTCCGAAGCTTCACTTCAGGATTACTGTATCCCTTGGACCTTCTTATTGCCGATGAAACACAGAAATTGCATCGGAATTAATTACATAAGGCACAGTGCAGACTTAAGTACAAGATGACGGACCCTTCTTACTTTCTATGTTTTGGCCTTTCCTGTGAGACCACTTCTAGATTAAGATGCTTCACTTCAGGTTTACTGTATCCATTGGACCGTCTTATTGACGATGAATCACAGAAATTGCATCGGAATTAAATACAAAACGCAAAATGCCGACTTAAGTACAAGAGGACTGACACTCCTTACTTTCTATTATTTGAACATTTCTTGAGAGGTCAGTTTTCGATATCGATGCTCCACTTCAGGTTTACTGAATCCCTTGGACCTTCTAATTGACGATGACACAGAAATTGCATCGGAATTAAATACAAAAGGCACAATGCCGAATGAAGTACAAGAAGACTGACACTTCTTACTGTCTATGTTTTGAACCTTCCTGTGAGACCAGTTTTAGATTCCGGTGCTACGCTTCAGGTTTACTGTATCCCTTCGACCTTCTTATTGACGATGAAACACAGAAAGTGGAACGGAATGAAATAAAAAGCACAATGCCGACTTAAGTACAAGAAGACGGACTCTTCTTACTGTCTATGCTTTGAACCTTTCCTGTGAGTCCAGTTTTACATTCCGATGCTTCATTTCAGGTTTACTGCATCCCTAGGACTTTCGTATTGACGATGAAACACAAAAGTTGCATCGGAATTAAATACAAAAGGCACAATGCGTCTTAAATACAAGAAGACTGACTCTTCTTACTGTCTATGTTTTGAACCTTTCCAGTGAGACCTCTTTTGGATTCCGATGCTTCACTTCAATATAACTGCATCCCTTGGACCTTCTTATTTAAGATGAAACACAGAAATTGCATCGAAATTAAATACAAATGGCACAATGCCGACTTAAGTACAAGAGGAACGTGTCTTCTTACTGTCTATGATTTGAACCTATCCTGTGAGACCAGTTTTAGTTTCCGATGTTTCACTTCAGGTTTACTGTATCCCTTGGACCTTCAAAATGACGATGAAACACAGAAATTGAATCGGAGATAAATACAAAATGCACAATCCCGACTTAAGTACAAGATGACTGACTCTTCTTACAGTCTATGTTTAGAAACCTTCCTGTGAGACTAGTTTTAGATTCCGAAGCTTCACTTCAGGTTTACTGTATCCCTTGGACTTTCTTATTGACGATGAAACACAGAAATTGCATCGGAAATAAATTCAAGAGGCCTACAATGCCGATTTAAGTACAAGAAGACTGACTCTTTTAACTGTCTATGTTTTGAACCTTTCCTGTGAGACTAGTTTTAGATTCCGATGCTTCACTTCAGGTTACCGTATCCCTTGGACCTTCTTATAGACGATGAAGCGCAGATATTGAATCGGAATTAAATACAAAAGGTACAATACCGACTTAAGTACAAGTAGACTGACTCTTCTTACTGTCTATGTTTTGAACCTTTCCTGTGAGACCAGTTTTAGATTCCGATGCTTCACTTCAGGATTACTGTATCCCTTGGACCTTCTTATTGACGATGAAAGACATAAATAGCTTCGGAATTACATACAAAAGGCACAATGGCAACTTAAGTACAAGAAGAGTGACTCTTCTTACTGTCTATGTTTTGACCTTATCCTGTGTGACCAGTTTTAGATTCCGATGCTTCACTTCAGGTTTACTGTATCCCATGGACATTTTTGTTGACGATGAAACACGGAAATTGCATCGGAATTAAATACAACAAGCACAATGACGACTTAAGTACAACAAGACAGACACTTCTCACTCTCTATGTTTTGAACCTCTCCCGTGAGATCAGTTTTAGATCCTGAAGCTTCACTTCATGTTAGCTGTATCCTTTGGACCTTCTCATTGACGATGAAACACAGAAATTGCATCGGAATTAAATACAAAAGGCACAATGCCGACTTATGTACTAGAAGACTGACTCTTCTTACTGTCTATGCTTTGAACTTTCCCTGTGAGACCAGTTTTGGATTCCGGTGCTTCACTTCACTTTTACTGCATCCCTTGGACATTCTAATTGGCGAAAAAAACTCAGAAATTGAATCGGAATTAAATACAAAAGGCACAATACAAAATAGAGTACAAGAAGACGGGCTCTTCTTACTGTCTATGTTTTGAACCTTTCCTGTGAGACCAGTTTTAGATATCGATGCATCACTTTTGGTTTACTGTATCCCTTTGACCTTCTTGTTGACGATGAAACACAGATATTGAGTCGGAATTAGATACAAAAAGCGCAATGCCGATTTAAGTACAAGAAGACTGACTCTTCTTACTATCAATGTTTTGAGCCCTTCCTTTAAGACCAGTTTTACATTCCAATGCTTCACTTCAGGTTTACTGTATCTCGTGGACCTTCTTATTGACGATGAATCACAGAAATTGCATCGGAAGTAAATACAAAAGGCACAATGCTGACTTAAGTACAAGAAGACTGACTCTCCTTACTGTCTATGTTAAGAGCCTTTCCAGTGAGGGCAGTTTAAGATTCCGAAGCTTCACTTCAGGATTACTGTATCCCTTGGACCTTGTTATTGACGATGAAACACAGAAATTGCATCGGAGTTAAATACAAAAAGCACAATGCCGAATTAAGTACAAGAATACCGACTTTTCTTAGTGTCTATGATTTGAACCTATCCTGTGACACCAGTTTTAGATTCCGACGCATCACTCCAAGTTTACTGTATCCGTTGGACCTACTTATTGACGATGAAACACAGAAATTGCTTCGGAATTAATTACAAAGGGCACAACGCCGACTTAAGTACAAGAAGACCGACTCCTCTTGCTGTCTATACTTTGAACCTTTCCTATGAAACCAGTTTTAGATTCCGATGCTTCCCATCAGGTTTAGTGTATCCCGTGGACCTTCTTATCTACGAGGAAACACAGAAATTGCACCTTGAGCGTCTCCTGCGAGACCAGTTTTAGCTATTGATGCTTCACTTCACTTTTGCTGCATCCCTTGGACCTTCCTATCGACGATCAAACACAGAAATTGCATCGGAATTACATACAAAAGGCTCAATGCCGAATTAAGTACAAGAAGACTGACTCTTCTTACTGTCGATGTTTTGAACCTTTCCTGTGAGACCAGTTTTAGATTCTGATGTTTCACTTCAGGTTTACTGTATCCCTTGGACTTTCCTATAGACGATGAAACACAGAAATGCCATCGGAATTAGATACAAAAGGCACAATGCCTACTTAAGTACAAGAAGACTGACACTTCTTACTGTCTATGTTTTGAACCTTTCCTGTTACACCAGTTTTAGTTTCCGATGCTTCACTTCAAGTTTACTGTATCCCTTGGACCTTCTTATTGACGATGAAGGACAGAAATTGCATCGGAATGGAATACAAAAGGCACAATGCCGACTTAAGTACAAGAGGACTGTCTCTTCTTACATTCTATGATTTGAGACCTTCCTCCGAGACCAATTTTCGGATATCGATGCTTCACATCATGTTTACTGTATCCCTTGGACCTTCTTATTGACGATGAAGGACAGATACTGCATCGGAATTACATACAAAAGGCACAATGACGACTTACGTACAAGAAGACTGACTCATCTTACTGTCTATGTTTTGAACCTTTCCAGTGGGACCAGTTTTAGATTCCGATGCTTCACTTCACTTAGTGCATACCTTGGACCTTCTTCTTGACGATGAAACACAGAAATTGCATCGGAATTACATACGTAAGGCACAATGCCGACTTAAGTAAAAGAGGATTGCTTCTTCTTACTGTCTATGATTTGAACCGTTCCTGTGAGTTCAGTTTTGGGTTCCGATGCTTCATTTCAGGTTTACTGTATCCCTTGGACCTTCTTATGGACGATGAAACACAGAAATTGCATCGGAATTATATACAAAATGCACAATGCCGACTTAAGTACAAGAAGACTGAGTCATCTTACTGTCTATGTTTTGAACCTTTCCTGTGAGACCTCTTTTGGATTCTGATGCTTCACTTCAATTTTACTGCATCACTTGGACCTTCTTATTTATGATGAAACACAGAAATTGCATCGGAATTAAATACAAAAAGCACAATGCCGACTTAAGTACAAGAGGAATGTCTCTTCTTACTGTCTATGTTTTGAACCTTTCCTGTGAGTCCAGTTCAGTTGCTGATGCTTCACTTCACTTTTACTGCATCCCTTGGACCTTCTTATTGACGATGAAACACAGAATTTGCATCGGAATTAAAAAGAAAAGGCACAATGCCGACTTAAGTACAAGAGGAATGTCTCTTCTTACTGTCTATGTTTGAGCCTTTCCTGTGACACCAGTTTTACATTCCAATGCTTCTTTTCAGGTTTACTGTGCCCCGCGGACCTTCTTATTGACGATGAAACACAGAAATTGCATCGGATTTAAATAGAAATTTACAATGCCGACCTATGTACAAGAAGACTGACTCCTCTTACTATGTTTTGATCCTTTCCAGTGAGACTTCTTTTGGATTCCGATGCTTCACTTCAATTTTACTGCTTCCCTTAGACCTTCTTATTTAAAATGAAACACAGAAATTGCATCGTAATTAAATACAAAAGGCACAATGCCGACTTAAGTACAAGAGGAACGTCTCTTCTTACTGTCTATAATTAGAACCTATCCTGTGAGACCAGTTTTAGATTCTGATGCTTCACTTCAGGGTTACTGTATCTCTTGGACCTTCTTATTGACGATGAAACACGGTAATTGCATTGGAGTTAAATACAACAAGCACAATGATGACTTAAGTACAACGAGACAGACTCATCCCACTGTCTGTGTGATAAACCTCTCCCCTGAGATCAGTTTTAGATCCTGAAGCTTCACTTCACGTTTGCTGTACCCTTTGGACCTTCTCATTGACGATGAAACACAGAATTTGCAACGGAATTAAATACAAAAGGCACAATGCCGCCTTATGTACTTGAAGACTGACTCTTCTTACTGTCTATGTTTTGAACCTTTCCTGTGAGACCAGTTTTAGATTTCGAAACTTCACTTCAGGTTTACTGTATCCCTTGGACCTTCTTATTTACGACGAAACACAGAAATTGCATCGGAATTAAATACAAAAGGCACTATGCCGACTTTGTACAAGAGGACTGACTGTTCTTACTGTCCATATTTTGAGCCTTTCCTGTGAGACCAGTTTTAGGTTCCGATGTTTCACTTCAGGTTTACCGTATCCTTTTGACCTTCTTATTGACGATGAAACACTGAAATTGCATCGGAATTAAATGCAAACGGCGCAATGGCGACTTAAGTACAAGGAGACTGACTCTTCTTACTGTCTATGGTTTGAACCTTTCCTGTGAGACCAGTTTTAGATTCCGAAGCTTCACTTCAGGATTACTGTATCCCTTGGACCTTCTTATTGCCGATGAAACACAGAAATTGCATCGGAATTAATTACATAAGGCACAGTGCAGACTTAAGTACAAGATGACGGACCCTTGTTACTGTCTATGTTTTGAACCTTTCCTGGAGACCACTTCTAGATTAAGATGCTTCACTTCAGGTTTACTGTATTAATTGGACCTTCTTATTGACGATGAATCACAGAAATTGCAACGAAAATAAATACAAAAAGCACAATGCCGACTTAAGTACAAAAAGACTGACCCTTCTTACCGTCTATGTTTTGAACCTTTGCAGTGAGACCAGTTTTTGATTCCCATGCTTCATTTCACTTCTACAACATGCCTAGGACATTCTTATTGACCATGAAACACAGAAATTGCATCGGAATTAAATACAAAACGCAAAATGCCGACTTAAGTACAAGCAGACTGACACTTCTTACTGTCTATGGTTTGAACCTCCCCTGTGAGACCAGTTTTAGATTCCGACTCTTCACTTCAGGTTTACTGTATCCCTTGGACCTTCTTATTGACGATGAAACACAGAAATTGCATCGGAATTAAATTCAAAAGGCACAATGCCGACTTAAGTACAAAAAGACTGACCCTTCTTACCGTCTATGTTTTGAACTTTTCCAGTGAGACCAGTTTTAGATTCTGATGCTTCATTTCACTTCTACAACATCCCTTGGACATCCTTATTAACGATGAAACACAGAAATTGCATCGGAATTGAATACAAAACGCAAAATGCCGACTTAAGTACAAGAAGACTGACACCTCTTACTGTCTATGTTTTGAACCTCCCCTGTGAGACCAGTTTTAGATTCCGAGGCTTCACTTCAGGTTTACTGTATCCCTTGGACCTTCTTATTAAAGATGAAACACAGATATTGCATCGGAATCAAATACAAAAGGCACAATGCCGACTTAAGTACAAGAAGACTGACTCTTCTTACTGTCTATGTTTTGAACGTTTCCTGTAACACCAGTTTTAGATTCCGATGCTTCACTTCAGGTTTACTGTATCCCTTGGACCTTCTTATCGAAGATGAAACACGGAAATTGGATCGGAATTGAATACAAAAGGCACAATGCGGACTTAAGCACAAGAAGACTGACCCTTCCTACTGTCTATGTTTTGAACCTTTCCAATGAGACCACTTTTAGAGTAAGATGCTTCACTTCAGGTTTACTGTATCCATTGGACCTTCTTATTGACGATGAATCACAGAAATTGCAACGGAAATAAATACAAAAGGCACAATGCCGACTTAAGTACAAGAGGAATGCCTCATCTTACTTTCTATGATTTGAGCCATTCCTGTGAGACCAGTTTTAGATATCGATGCTTCACTTCAGATTTACTGTATCCCTTGGACCTCCTTATTGACGATGAAGGATAGAAATTGCATCGGAATTAAATACAAAATGCACAATGCCGACTTAAGTACAAGAAGACTGACTCTTCTTACCCTCTGTGCTTTGAACCTTTCCTGCGAGACCAGTTTTAGCTTCCGATACTTCACTTTAGGTTTACTGTATCCCTTGGACCGACGATGAAACACAGAAATAGCATAGGAATTATATACAAAAGGCACAATGCCTACTTAAGTACAATAAGACTGACTCTTCTTACTCTCTAAGTTTTGAACCTTTCCTGTGAGACCAGTTTTAGCTTCCAATGCTTCACTTCAGGTTTACTGTATCTTTTGGACCTTCTTATTGACGAAGAAACACAGATATTGCATCGGAATTAAATACCAAAGGCACAATGCCGACTTAAGTACAAGAAGACAGACTCTTCTTACTGGCTATGTTTTGAGCCATTCTTGTGAGCCCAGTTTTAGATTCCGATGCTTCGCTTCAGGTTTACTGTATACCTTTGACCTTCCATCGGAATTAAATACAAAATTCACAATGCCGACTTTAGTACAAAAAGACTGACTATACTTTCTGTCTCTGTATGAACCTTTCCTGTGAGACCAGTTTTAGATTCCGATGATTCACTTCAGGTTTACTGTATCCCTTGGACCTTCTTATTGACGATGAAACACAGAAATTGCATCGGAATCAAATCAAAAGACGTACAATGCCGACTTAAGTACAAGGAGACTGACTCTTCTTACTGTCTATGATTTGAACCTTTCCTGTGAGATCAGTTTTAGATTCCAATGCTTCACTTCAGGTTTACTCTTTCCGTTGGTCCTACTTATTGACGATCAAACACAAAAATTGCATGGGAATTAAATACAAAAGGCACAATGCCGACTTAAGTACAAGAAGACTGACTCTTCTTACTATCTATGTTTAGAACCTTTCCTGTGAGACCAGTTTTAGATCCCGATGCTTCACTTCAGGTTTTTCTGTATCCTTTGGACCATCATATTGTCGGTGAAACACAGAAATTGCACCGGAATTAAATTTAAAAGGCACAATGCAGACTTAAGTACAAGAAGACTGACTCTTCTTACTGTCTATTTTTTGAACCTTTCCAGTGAGACCAGTTTTAGATTCTGATGCTTCACTATACTTTTACTGCATCCCTTGGACCTTCTTATTGACGATGAGACACAGAAATTGCATCGGAATTAAATACAAAAGGCACAATGCCGACTTAAGTACAAGAGGACTGACTCTTCTTACATTCTATGATTTGAGCGTTTCCAGCGAGTCCAGTTTAAGGTATCGATGCTTCACTCCAGTTTTAATGCATCCCTTGGACCTTCTTATTGACGATGAAACACAGAAGTAGCATCGGAATTAAATACAAATAGCACAATGTCGACTTAAGTACAAGACTGACTCATCTCACTGTCTATGTTTTGAGCATTTCCTGTGTGACCAGTTTTAGACTCCGACGCTTCACTTGAGGTTTACTGTATCCCTTGGACCTTCTTATTGACGTTGACCCACAGAAATTGCATCGGAATTAAATACAAAAGGCACAATGCCGACTCAAGTACAAGAAGACTGACTCTTCTGACAGTCTATGATTTGAACCTTTCCTGTGAGACCAGTTTTAGATTCCGATGCTTCACTTCAGGTTTACTGTATCCCTTGGACCTTTTTATTGACGAGGAAACACAGAAATTGCATCGGAATTAAATACAAAAGGCACAATGCCGACTTAAGTACAAGAAGCCTGACTCTTCTTACTGTCTATGATTTGAACCTTTCTTGTGAGACCAGATTTACCTTCCAAAGCTTCTTTTCAGGTTTACTGTATCCCTTGGACCTCCTTATTGTCGATGAAACAGAGAAATAGAATCAGAATTAAATACAAAATGCACAATAGAGACTTAAGTACAAGAAGACAGACTCTTCTTACTGTCTATGTTTGAACCTTTAGAGTGAGACCAGTTTTAGTTTCCGATGCTTCACTTCAGGATTACTGTATCCCTTGGACATTCTTAATGACGTTGACCCACAGAAATTTCATCGGAATTAAATACAAAAGGCACAATGCCGACTTCAGTACAAGAAGACAGACTCCTCTTACTGTCTATGATCTGAGCATATCTTGTGTGACCAGCTTTAGATTCCGATGCTTCACATCAGGATTACTGTACCCTGTGGACCTCCTTAGCTTTTCCTGGGAGACCAGTTTTAGTTTCCGTTATTTCACTTCAGGTTTACAGTATCCCTTGCACCTTCTTATTGACAATGAAACACAGAAATTGCATCGGAATTAAATACAAAAGGCACAATACCGACTCAAGTACAAGAAGACTGACTCTTCTGACAGTCTATGATTTGAACCTTTCCTGTGAGACCAGTTTTAGATTCCGATGCTTCACTTCAGGTTTACTGTATCCCTTGGACCTTTTTATTGACGAGGAAACACAGAAATTGCATCGGAATTAAATACAAAAGGCACAATGGCGACTTAAGTACAAGAAGCCTGACTCTTCTTACTGTCTATGATTTGAACCTTTCTTGTGAGACCAGATTTACATTCCGATGCTTCTTTTCAGGTTTACTGTATCCCTTGGACCTCCTTATTGTCGATGAAACACAGAAATTGCATCGGAATTAAATACAAAAGGCACAATGCCGACTTAGGTACAAGAGGACTGACTCTCGTTTCAGTCTATGTTTTGAACCTCTCATGTGAGACCAGTTTTAGATTCCAATGCTTCACTTCAGGTTCACTGTATCCCTTGGACCTTGTTAATTACGATGAAACACAGAAATTGCATCGGAATTAAATACAAAAGGCACAATGCCGACTTAAGTTCAAGAGGACTGACTCTTCTTACATTCTATGATTTGAGCGTTTCCTGCGAGACCAGTTTTAGATATCGATGCTTCACTTCACTTTTAATGCATCCCTTGGACCTTCTTATTGACGATGAAACACAGAAATTGCATCGGAATTAAATACAAAATGCACAATGCCGACTTAAGTACAAGAGGATTTTCTCTTCTTACTGTCTATGTTTTGAACCTTTCCTTTGAGATCACTTTTAGATTCCGATGCTTCACTACAGGTTAACTGTATCCCTTGGACCTTCTTACTTTCCTGTGAGATCAGTTTTAGATTGCGATGCCTCACATCAGGTTTACAGTATCCCTTGGACCTTCTTATTGACGATAAATCACAGAAATTGAATCGGAATTAAATACAAATTGCACAGTACCGACTTACGTACAAGAAGACTGACTCTTCTTACTGTCTATGTTTGAACCTTTCCTGTGAGACCACTTTTAGATTCGAATGCTTAACTTCAGTATTACTGTATCCCTTGGACCTTCTTATTGACGATGTAACACAGGAATTGACTCAGGAATAAAATACAAATGGCAAAATGCCGACTTAAGTACAAGGCTGACTCATCTTAGTGTCTATGCTTTGAGCATTTCCTGTGTGACCAGTTTTAGACTCCGACGCTTCACTTCAGGTTTACTGTATCCCTTGGACCTTCTTATTGACGTTGACCCACAGAAATTGCATCGGAATTAAATACAAAAAGCACACTGCCGACTTCAGTACAAGAAGACTGACTCTTCTTACTGTCTATGTCTTGAGCCTTTCCTGTGAGACCAGTTTTAGATTCCGATGCTTCACTGCACTTCTACTTCATCCCTTGGACCTTCTTATTGACGAAAAAAGCAGAGAAATAGAATCGGAATTAAATACAAAATGCACAATTCAGACTTAAGTACAAGAAGACTGACTCTTCTTACTGTCTATGTTTTGAACCTTTAGTGTGAGACCAGTATTAGATTCCGATGCTTCACCTCAGGATTACTGTATCCCTTGGACCTTCTTATTGACGTTGACCCACAGAAATTGCATCGGAATTAAATACAAAAGGCAAAATGCCGACTTCAATACAAGAAGACTGACGCTTCTTACTGCCTATGATCTGAGCATTTCCTGTGTGACCAGTTTTAGATTCCGATGCTTCACATCACGATTACTGTATCCTGTGGACCTCCTTATTGCCGATGAAACACAGAAATTGCATCGGAATTAAATACAAAAGGCAGAATGCCGACTTAAGTACAAGAAGACTGACTCTACTTACTGTCTATGTTTTGAACCTCTCCTGTGAGCCCAGTTCTAGATTCCGATGCTTCACTTCAGGTTGACTGTATCCCTTGGACCTTCTTATTGACGATGAAACACAGAAATTGCATCGGAATTAAATACAAAAGGCAAAATGCCGACTTTAGTACAAGAACACTGACTCTTCTTACTGTTTATGCATTGAGCACTTGCTGTGTGACCAGTTTTAGATTCCGATGCTTCACTTCAGGTTTACTGTAACCCTTGGACCTTCTTATTGACGATGAAACACGGAAATTGCATCGGAATCAAATACAACACGCACAATGCCGACTTAAGTACAAGAAGACTGACTCTTCGCATTGTCTATGTTTTGAACCTCTTTTGTGGGATCAGTTTTAGATTCCGATGCTTCACTTCAGGTTCGCTGTAAAGCTTGGACCTTCTCATTGACGATGAAGCACAGAAATTGCATCGGAAATAAACTGAAAACTTACAATGCCGACTTAAGTACAAGAAGACTGACTCTTCTTACTCTCTATGTCTTTAACCTCTCCTGTGAAACCAGTTTTAGATTCCGATGCTTCACTTCAGGTTTACAGTATCGCTTGGACCTTCTTATTGATGATTAAACAGAGGATTTGCATCGGAATTAAATACAAAAGGCACAATGCCGACTTAGGTAGAAGAAGACTGACTCTCCTTACTGCCTATGTTTTGAGCCTTACCTGTGGGACCAGTTATAGATTCCGATACTTCGCTTCAGGTTTACTGTATCGCTTTGACCATCTTATCGACGATGAAACACAGAAATTGTTTCGGAATTAAATACAAAAGGCACAATGCCGACGTAAGTACAAGAAGAATATTCTTACTGTCTATGTTTTGAACCTTTCCTGTGAGACCAGTTTTAGATTCCGATGCTTCACTTCAGATTAACTCTATCCCTTCGACCTTCTTATTGACGATGAACCACAGAATTTGCATCGGATATAAAAACAAAAAGCAAAATGCCAACTTAAGCACAAGAAGACTGACTCTTGTTGTTGTCTGTGTTTTGAACCTTTCCTGTGAGACCAGTTTTTGATTATGTTGCTTCACTTCAGGATTACTGTATCCCTTGGACACTCTTGTCGTCGATGAAACGTAGAAATTGCATCGGAATTAAATACAAAAGGCAAAATGTTGACTTAAGTACAAGAAGACCAACTCTTCTTACTGTCTATGTTTTGAACCTCTCCTATGAGATCAGTTTTAGATTCTGATACTTCACATCATGTTTACTGTTTCCTTCGGACCTTCTTATTGACGATGACAGACAGAAATTGCATCGGAATAAAATACAAAAGGCACAATGCCGGCTTAAGTACAAAAAGACAGACCCTACTAACCGTCTATTTTTGAACTTTTCCAGTGAGACCAGTTTTAGATTCCGATGCTTCACTTCACTTCTGCTCCATCCCTTGGACCTACTTATTGACGATGAAACACAGAAATTGCATCGGAAATAAATAAAAAAGGCACAATGCCGACTTAAGTAGAAGAAGACTGAATCTTCTTACTGTCTATCTTTGAACCTTTCCTGTGAGACCAGTTTTAGATTCCGATTCTTCACTTCAGGTATTTCTGTATCCCTTAGACCTTCATATTGTCGATGAAACACGAAAATTGCATCGTAATTAAATACAAAAGGCACAATGGCGACTTAAGTACAAGAGGAATGTCTCTTCTTACTGTGTATGTTTGATCCTTTCCTGTGAGACCAGTTTTAGATTCCGATGCTTAACTTCACTTTTACTGCATCCCTTGGATTTTCTTAGTGACGATGAAGCACAGAAATTGCATCGGAATTAAATACAAAAGGCAAAATGCCGACTTAAGTACAAGAAGAATATTCTTACTGTCTATGTTTTGAACCTTTCCTGTGAGACCGGTTTTTGATTCCGATGCCTCACTTCAGGTTTACTGTATCCCCTGAACCTTCTTATTGACGATGAAACACAGAAATTGCATCGGAATTAAATACAAAAGGCAAAATGTCTACTTAAGCACAAGAAAAGAGACTCTTCTTACTGTCTATGTTTTTAACCTTTCCTGTGAGACTAGTTTTAGATTCCGATGATGCACATCAGGTTTACTGTACCCCTTGGACCTTCTTATTGTCGATGAAGGACAGAAATTGCATCGGAATTAAATACAAAAGGCACTATGTTGACTTAAGTAGAAGAAGACTGACTCTTCTTACTGTCTATGTTTTGAAACTTTCCTGTGAGTCCAGATTTAGATTCCCATGCTTCAATTCAGGTTTACAGTATCCCTTGGACCTTCTTACTGACGATGAAACACAGAAATTGCATCGGAATTAAATAAAAAAGGCACAATGCCGACTTCAGTACAAGAGGACTGACTCTTCTCACATTCTATGAATTGAGCCAATCCTGTGAGACCAATTTATTGATATCGATGCTTCACTTCAGGTTTACTGTATCCTTTGGACGTTCCCATTGACGATGAAGGACAGATATTCTATCGGAATTAAATACAAAAGGCACAATGCCGACTTCAGTGCAAGAAGACTCACTCTTCTTTCTGTCAATGTTTTAAAACTATCCTGTGAGACCAGTTTTAGATTCCGATGCTTCACTTCAGTTTTACAGTACCCCTTGGACCTTCTTATTGACGATGAAACACAGAAATTTCATCGGAATTAAATACTAAAGGCACAATGCCGACTTATGTACAAGAAGAATGACTCTTCTTACAGCCTATGTTTCGAACCTTTCCTGTGAGACCAGATTTACAATCCGATGCTTCTTTTCAGGTTTACTGTATCACTTGGACCCTCTTATTGACGATGAAACACAGAAATTGCATCGGAATTAAATACAAAAGGCACAATGCCGACTTAAGTACAAGAAGACTGACTCTTCATACTGTCTATGTTTGAACCTTTCCTGTGAGACCAGTTTTAGATTCCGATGCTTCACTTCAGGCTTACTGTATCCTTTGGAACTTCTTATTGACGATGAAACATAGAAATTGCTTCGGAATTAAATACAAAGGGCACAATCCCGACTTAAGTAGAAGAAGAGTGACTCTCCTTACTGGCTATGATTTGAGCCTTTCCTGTGGGACAAGTTTTAGATTCCGATACTTTACTTCACGTTTACTGTATCCCTTAGACCATCTTATTGACGATGAAGCACAGAAATTGCATAGGAATTAAATACAAAAGGCACAATGCCGACTTAAGTACAAGAAGACTGACTCTTGTTAGTGTCAATGCTTTAAACCTTTCCTGTGAGACTAGTTTTAGATTCCGATGCTCCACTTCAGATTAACTCAATCCCTTGGACCTTCTTATTGACGATGAAACACCGAAATTGCATCGGAATTAAATTCAAAAGGCAAAATACTGACTTAAGTACAAGAAGACTGACTCTTCTTTTTGTCTATGCTTTGAACCATTCTTGTGAGACCAAATTTTTCTTCCGATGCTTCTTTTCAGGTTTACTGTATCCCTTGGACCTTCTTATTGCCGATGAAACACAGAAATTACATCGGAATTAAATATAAAAGACACTGCCGACTTAAGCACAAGAAGACTGGCTATTCTTACT
This sequence comes from Schistocerca piceifrons, assembly GCF_021461385.2. NCBI lineage: Eukaryota > Metazoa > Arthropoda > Insecta > Orthoptera > Acrididae > Schistocerca > Schistocerca piceifrons. The sequence continues at coordinate 1,108,035,694 of NC_060139.1, forward strand.
GCCTATGCTGTGAACCTTTCCTGTCAGACCAGTTTTGGATTCCGATGCTTCACATCAGGTTTACAGTATCCCTTGGACCTTCTTATTGACGATTAAATACAGAAATTGCCTCGGAATTAAATACAAAACGCACAATGCCGACTTCAGTACAAGATGAGTGTCCCTTCTTACATTCTATGAATTGAGCCCATCCTGTGAGACCAATTTTTTTATATCGATGCTTCAGTTCAGGTTTACTGTATCCCTTGGACGTTCCTATTGACGATGAAGAACAGATATTGCATCGGAAATAAATACAAATGGCACAATGCCGACTTCAGTACAAGAAGACTCACTCTTCTTACTGTGTATGTTTTGAAACTATCCTGTGAGAGCAGTTTTAGATTCCGATGCTTCACTTCAGGTTTACTGTATCCCTTGGACCTTTTTATTGACGAAGAAACACAGAAATTTCATCGGAATTAAATACTAAAGGCACAATGCCGATTTAAGTACAAGAAGACTGACTCTTCTTACAGTCTATATTTTGAACCTTTCCAGTGAGACCAGATTTACATTCCGATGCTTCTTTTCAGGTTTACTGTATCACTTGGACCTTCGTATTGACGATGAAACACAGAAATTGCATCGGAATTAAATACAAAAGGCACAATGCCGACTTAAGTACAAGAAGACTGACTCTTCTTACTGTCTATGATTTGAACCTTTCCTGTGAGACCAGTTTTAGATTCCGATGCTTCACTTCAGGATTACTGTATCCCTTGGAACTTCTTATTGACGATGAAACACAGAATTTGCGTCGGAATTAAATACAAAAGGCACAATGCCGGCTCAAGTACAAGAAGACTGACTCTTCTGACAGTCTATGATCTGAACCTTTCCTGTGAGACCAGTTTTAGATTCCGATGCTTCACTTCAGGTTTACTCTATCCCTTGGAAATTTTTATTGACGAGGAAACACAGAAGTTGCATCGGAATTAAATACAAAAGGCACAATGCTGACTTAAGTACAAGAAGACTGACTTTTCTTACTGTCTATGATTTGAACCCTTCTTGTGTGACCAGATTTACCTTCTGATGCTTCTTTTCAGGTTTACTGTATCCCTTGGACCTTCTTATTGTCGATGAAACACAGAAATTGCATCGGAATTATATACAAAGGGCACAATGACAACTTAAGTACAAGAAGACTGACTCTTCTTACTGTCTATGTTGTGAACCTTTCCTGTCAGACCAGTTTTAGACTCCGATGCTTCACATCAGGTTTACCGTATCCATTGGACCTTCTCATTGACGATGAAGGACAGTAAGTGCATCGTAATTAAATACAAAAGGCACTATGCTGACTTAAGTAGTAGAGGACTGACTCTTCTAACTGTCTATGCTTTGAAACTTTCCTGTGAGACCAGTTTTAGATTCCCATGCTTCACTTCATGTTTACTGTATCATTTGACCCCCTTATTTACGATGAAGCACAGAAATTGCGTTGGAAGTAAATACAAAAGGCACAATGCCGACTTCAGTACAAGAGGACTGACACTTCTTTCATTCTATGAATGGAGCCCATCCTGTGAGAGCAATTTTTTGATATCGATGCTTTACTTCAGGTTTACTGTATCCCTTGGACCTTCCTATTGACGATGAAGGATAGATATTGCATCGGAATTAAATACAAAAGGCACAACGCCGACTTCAGTACAAGAAGACTCACTCTTCATACTGTCTATGTTTTGAACCAATCCTGTGAGACCAGTTTTAAACTGCGATGCTCCACGTCAGGTTTACCGTATCCCTTGGACCTTCTTATTGACGATGAAACACAGAAATTTCATCTGAATTAAATACTAAAGGCACAATGCCGACTTAAGTACAAGAAGACTGTCTCTTCTTACAGTCTATGCTTTGAACCTTTCCTGTGAGACCAGATTTACATTCCGATTCTTCTTTTCAGGTTTACTGTATCACTTGGACCTTCTTATTGACAATGAAACACAGATATTGCATCGGAATTAAATACAAAAGGCACAAGGCCGACTTAAGTACAAGAAGACTGACTCTTCTTACTGTCTATGTTTGAACCTCTCCTGTGAGACCAGTTTTAGATTCCGATGCTTCACTTCAGGTTTAATGTATCCCTTGGACCTTCGTATTGACGATGAAACACAGAAATTGCATTGGAATTAAATACAAAATGCACAATGCCGACTTAAGTACAAGAAGACTGACTCTTCTTACTGTCTATGTTTGAACCTCTCCTGTGAGACCAGTTTTAGATTCCGATGCTTCACTTCAGGTTTACTGTATCCTTAGGACCTTCGTATTGACGATGAAACATAGAAATTGCATTGGAATTAAATACGAAATGCACAATGCCGACTTAAGTACAAGGAAACTGACTCTTCTTACTGTCTATGTTTGAACCTCTCCTGTGAGACCAGTTTTAGATTCCGATGCTTCACTTCAGGTTTACTGTATCCCTTGGACGTTCTTATTGACGATGAAACTCAGAAATTGCATCGGAATTAAATACAAAAGGCACAATGCCGACTTAAGTACAAGAGGACTATTCTTACTGTCTATGTTTTGAACCTTTCCTGTGAGACCAGTTTTAGATTCCGATGCTTCACTTCAGGTTTACTGTATCCCTTGGACCTTCTTATTGACGATGAAACACAGAAATAGCATCGGAATTAAATACAAACGGCACAATGCCGGCTTAAGTACGAGAAGACTGACTCTTCTTACTGTCTGTGTTTTGAACCTTTCCTGTGAGACTAGTTTTAGATTCCGATGTTTCACTTCAGATTAACTGTATCCCTTGGACCTTCTTATTGACTATGAAACACGGAAATTGCATCGGAATTAAAAACAAAAGGCAAAATGCCAACTAAAGCACAAGAAGACTGACTCTTGTTACTGTCTATGTTTTGAACCTTTCCTGTGAGACCAGTTTTTGATCATATTGCTTCACTTCAGGAATACTGTATCCCTTGGACCCTCTTATCGTCGATGAAACGTAGAAATTGCATCGGAATGAAATACAAAAGGCAAAATGTTGACTTAAGTACAAGAAGAACAACTCTTCTTACTGTCTATGTTTTGAACCTCTCCTATGAGATCAGTTTAGATTCCGATACTTCACATCATGTTTACTGTTTCCTTCGGACCTTCTTATTGACGATAACAGACAGAAATTGCATCGGAATAAAATACAAAAGGCACAATGCCGACTTAAGTACAAGAAGACTGAATCTTCTTACTGTCTATGTTTTGAACCTTTTCTGTGAGAGCAGTTTTAGATTCCGATTCTTCACTTCAAAATTTTCTGTATCCCTTAGTCCTTCATATTGTCGATGAAACACGGAAATTACATCGGAATTAAATACAAAAGGCACAATGCCGACATAAGTACAAGAGGAATGTCTCTTCTTACTGTCTATGTTTGATCCTTTCCTGTGAGACCAGTTTTAGATTCCGATGATTCACATCAGGTTTACTGTACCCCTTGGACCTTCTTATTGTCGATGAAGGACAGAAATTGCATCGGAATTAAATACAAAAGGCACTATGCTAACTTAAGTAGAAGAAGACTGACTCTTCTTACTGTCTATGTTTTGAAACTTTCCTTTGAGACCAGATTTAGATTCCCATGCTTCGATTCAGGTTTACAGTATCCCTTGGACCTTCTTACGGACGATGAAACACAGAAATTGCATCGGAATTAAATACAAAAGGCACAATGCCGACTTCAGTACAAGAGGACTCACTCTTCTTTCTGTCTATGTTTTGAAACTATCCTGTGAGACCAGTTTTAGATTTCGTTGCTTCACTTCAGGTTTACTGTATCCCTTGGACCTTCGTATTGACGATGAAACACAGAAAATGCATCGGAATTAAATAAAAAAGGCCAAATGCCGACTTAAGTACAAGAACTCTGACTCTTCTTACTGTCTATGTTTTGAACCTTTCTTGTGAGACCAGTTTTAGATTCGATGCTTCACTTATGGTTTACGGTATCCCTCGGACCTTCGTATTGACGATGAAACACAGAAATAGCATTGGAATTAAATACAAAAGGCACAATGCCGACCTAAGTACAAGAAGACTGAACCTTCTTACTGTCTATGTTTTAAGCCTTTACTGTGGGACCAGTTTTAGATTCCGATATTCACTTCAGGTTTACTGTATCCCTTTGACCATCTTATTGACGATGAAACACAGAAATTGCATCGGAATTAAATACAAAAGGCACAATGCCGACTTAAGTACAAGAAGAATACTCTTACTGTCTATGTCTTGAACCTTTCCTGTGAGACCGGTTTTAGATTCCGATGCCTCACATCAAGGTTTACTGTAGCCCTTGGACCTTCTTATTGACGATGAAACACAGAAATTGCATCGGAATTAAATACAAATGGCACAATGCCGACTTAAGTACAAGAAGACTGACTGTTCTTACTGTCTATGTTTTAAACCTTTCCTGTGAGACTAGTTTTACATTCAGATGCTTCACTTCAGATTAACTCTATCACTTGGACCTTCTTATTGACGATGAACCACAGAATTTGCATCGGAAATGAATACAAAAGGCAAAATGCCTACTTAAGCACAAGAAGACAGACTCTTCTTACTGTCTATGTTTTGAACCTTTCCTGTGAAACCAGTTTTGCATTCCGATGCTTCACTTCAGGTTTACTGTATCCCTTGGACCTTCTTATTGACGATGAAACACCGAAATTGCATCGGAATTAAATACAAAAGGCACAATGCCGACAAAAGGACAAGAAGACAGGCTCTTCTTACTGTCTATGTTTTGAACCATTCCTGTGAGACCAGTTTTAGGTTCCGATGCTTCACTTCAGGATTACTGCATCCCTTGAACCTTCTTATAGACGATGAAACACGGAAATTGCATCGGAATTAAATACAAAAGGCACAATACCGACTTAAGTACAAGAAGACTGACTCTTCTTACTGTCTATGTTTTTGAACCATTCTTGTGAGACCAGATTTACCTTCCTATGCTTCTTTTCAGGTTTACTGTATCCCTTGGACCTCCTTATTGTCGATGAAACACAGAAATTGCATCGGAATTAAATATAAAAGGCACAATACCGACTTAAGTACAAGAAGACTGACTCTTGTTACTGTCTATGCTGTGAACCTTTCCTGTCAGACCAGTTTTCGATTCCGATGCTTCACATGAGGTTTACTGTACCCCTTGGACCTTCTTATTGTCGATGAAGGACAGAAATTGCATCAGAATTAAATACAAAAGGCGCTATGCTCACTTAAGTAGAAGAAGACTGACACTTCTTACTGTCTATGTTTTGAAACTTTCCTGTGAGACCAGTTATAGATTGCCATGCTTCAATTCAGGTTTCCAGTATTCCTTGGACCTTCTTGTCGACGATGAAATACAGAAATTCCCTCGGAATTAAATACAAAGGGCACAATGCCGACTTCAGTACAAGAGGACTGACCCTTCTTACATTCTATGAATTGAGCCCATCCTGTGAGACCAATTTTTTGATATCGATGCTTCACTTCAGGTTTACTGTATCACTTGGAACTTCTTATTGACGATGAAACATAGAAATTGATTCGGAATTAAATACAAAAGGCAAAATGCCGACTTAAGTACAAGAAGACCGTCTCTTCTTACTGTCTATGCTTTGAGCATTTCCTGTGTGACCAGTTACAGATGCCGATGCTTCACTTCAGGTTTACTGTATCCCTCGGACCTTCTTATTGACGATGAAACACAGAAACAGCATTGGAATTAAATACAAAACGCACAATGCCGACTTAAGTACAAGAAGACTGACTCTTCTTACTGTCTATGTTTTTAACCTTTCCTGTTAGACCAGTTTTAGATTCCGAAGCTTCACTTTAGGTTTACTGTATCCCTTGGACCTTGTTTTTTACGATGAAACACAGATATTGCGCCGGAATTAAATTGAAAAGGGACAATGCCGACTTAAGTGCAAGAAGACTGACTCTTCTTACTGTCTTTGTCTTGAACCTCTCCTGTGAGACCAGTTTTAGATTCCGATGCTTCACTTCAGGTTTACTGTATCCCTTGGACCTTCTTATTTACGATGAAACACAGTAATTGCATTGGAATTAAATACAAAAGGCGCAAAGCCGACTTAAGTACAAGAGGACGGACTATTCTTATACTCTATGATTTGTGCGTTTCCTGCGAGACCAGTTTTAGATATCAATGATTCACATCACTTTTACTGCATCCCTTGGACCTTCCCATTGACGATGAACCACAGAATTTGCATCGGAATTAAATACAAAAGGCAAAATGCCTACTTAAGCACAAGAAGACTGACTCTTGTTACTGTCTATGTTTGAACTTTTCCTGTGAGACCAGTTTTACATTATGATGCTTCACTTCAGGATTACTGTATCCCTTGGACCCTCATATCGTCGATGAAACGTAGAAATTGCATCGGAATTAAATACAAAAGGCAAAAAGTTAACTTAAGTACAAGAAGACCAACTCTTCTTACTGTCTATGTTTTGAACCTCTCCTATGAGATCAGTTTTAGATTCCGATATTTCACATAATGTTTACTGTTTCCCTCGGACCTTCTTATTGACGATGACAGACAGAAATTGCATCGGAATAAAATACAAAAGGCACAATGCCGACTTAAGTACAAGAAGACTGACTCTTCTTACTGTCTATGTTTTAAACCTTTCCTGTGAGACTAGTTTTAGATTCCGATGCTTCACTTCAGATTAACTCTATCCCTTGGACCTTCTTATTGACGATGAACCACAGAATTTGCATCGGAAATAAATACAAAAGGCGAAATGCCTACTTAAGCACAAGAAGACAGACTCTTCTTACTGTCTATGTTTTGAACCTTTCCTGTGAGACCAGTTTTACATTCCGATGCTTCACTTAAGGTTTACTGTATCCCTTGGACCTTCTTATTGACGATTAAACACCGAAATTGCATCGGAATTAAATACAAAAGTCACAATGATGACTAAAGGACGAGAAGACAGGCTCTTCTTACTGTCTATGTTTTGAACCTTTCATGTGAGACCAGTTTTAGATTCCGATGCTTCACTTCAGGATTACAGCGTCCCTTGAACCTTCTTATAGACGATGAAACACGGAAATTGCATCGGAATTAAATATAAAAGGCACAATGCCGACTTAAGTACAAGAAGACTGACTCTTCTTACTGTCTATGCTGTGAACCTTTCCTGTCAGACCAGTTCTCGATTCCGATGCTTCACATAAGGTTTACTGTACCCCTTGGAACCTCTTATTGACGATGAAGGGCAGAATTTGCATCGGAATTAAATACAAAAGGCACTATGCTAACTTAAGTAGAAGAAGACTGACTCTTCTTACTGTCTATGATTTGAAACTTTCTTGTGAGACCAGTTTTAGATCCCATGCTTCAATTCAGGTTTACAGTATCCCTTGGACCTTCTTATTGACGATGAAATACAGAAATTGCCTCGGAATTAAATACAAAAGGCACAATGCCGACTTCAGTACAAGTGGACTGACCCTTCTTACATTCTATGAATTGAGCCCATATTGTGAGACCAATTTTTTGATATCGATGCTTCACTTCAGGTTTACTGTATCCCTTGGACGTGACTATTGACGATGAAGGACAGATATTGCATCGGAATGAAATACAAAAGTCACAGTACCGACTTCAGCACAAGAAGACTCACTCTTCTTACTGTCTATGTTTTGAAACTATCCTGTGAGACCAGATTCAGATTCCGATGCATCACTTCAGGTTTACTGTATCCCTTGGACCTTCTTATTGACGATGAAACACAGAAATTTCATCGGAATTAGATCCTAAAGGCACAATGCCGACTTAAGTACAAGAAGACTGACTCTTCTTACAGTCTATGATTTGAACCTATCCTGTGAGACCAGTTTTAGATTCCGATGCTTCACTTCAGGATTACTGTATCCCTTGGAACTTCTTATTGACGATGAAACATAGAAATTGCTTCGGAATTAAATACAAAACGCAAGATGCCGTCTTAAGTACAAGAAGACCGTCTCTTCTTACTGTCTATGTTTTGAGCATTTCCTGTGTGACCAGTTACAGATTCCGATGCTTCACTTCAGGTTTACTTTATCCCTCGGACATTCTTATTGACGATGAAACACAGAAATAGCATTGGAATTAAATACAAAAGGCACAATGCCGACATAAGTACAAGAAGACTGACTCTTCTTACTGTCTATGTTTGAACCATTCTTGTGAGACCAGATTTACCTTCCGATGCTTCTTTTCAGGTTTACTGTATCCCTTGGACTTTCTTATTTTCGATGAAACATAGAAATTGCATCGGAATTAAATACAAAAGGCACAATGCCGACTTAAGTACAAGAAGACTGACTCTTCTTACTGTCTACGCTGTGAACCTTTCCTGTCAGACCAGTTTTAGATTCCGATGCTTCACATCAGGTTTACTGTATCTCTTGGACCTTCTTGTTGACGATGAAACACAGAAATTGCATCGGAATTAAATACAAAAGGCACTATGCTGACAAAAGTAGAAGAACACTGACTCTTCTTATTGTCTATGATTTGAAACTTTCCTGTGAGACCAATTTTAGATTCCCATGCTTCAATTCAGGTTTACTGTATCCCTTGGACCTTCTTATTGACGATGAAACACAGAAATAGCATCGGAATTAAATACAAAAGGGAAAATGCCGACTTAAGTACAAAAAGACTGACTCTTCTTACTCTCTATGTTTTGAACCTATCCTGTGAGACCAGTTTTAGATTCCGATTTTTCACTTTAGGTTTACTGTATCCCTTGGACCTTCTTATAGACGATGAAACACAGAATTTGCATCGGAATTTAATACAAAAGGTACAATGCCGACTTAATTACAGGAGTACTGACTCTTCTAACATTATATGATTTGAGCGTTTCCTGCGGGACCAGTTTTAGATATCGATGCTTCACTTCACTTTAATTGCATCCCCTGGACCTTCTTATTGACGATGAAACACAGAAATTGCATCGGAATTAAATACAAAAGGCACAATGCCAACATAAGTACAAGATGACCGACTCTTCTTACTGTCTATGTTTTGAACCTTTCCTGTGAGACCAGTTTTGGATTCCGATGCTTCACTTCAGATTTACTGTATCCCTTGGACCTTCTTATTGACGATGAAACACAGAATTTGCATCGGAATTAAATACAAAAGGCACAATGCCGACTTAAGTAGTAGAGGACTGACTCTTCTTACTGTCTATGTTTTAAACTTTCCTGTGGGACCAGTTTTAGATTCCGATACTTAACTTAAGGTTTACTGTACCCGTTTGACCATCTTGTTGACGATGAAACACAGAAATTGCATCGGAATTAAATACAAAAGGCACAATGCCGACTTAAGTACAAGAAGACTCTTCTTACTGTCTATGGCTTGAACCTCTCCTGTGAGACCAGTTTTAGATTCCGATGCTTCACTTCAGGTTTACTGTATCCCTTGGACCTTCTTATTTACGATGAAACACAGTAATTGCATTGGAATTAAATAGAAAAGGCGCAAAGCCGACTTAAGAACAAGAGGACGGACTATTCTTATATTCTATGATTTGTGCGTTTCCTGCGAGACCATTTTTAGATATCGATGACTCACATCACTTTTACTGCATCCCTTGGACCTTCTTATTGACGATGAACCACAGAATTTGCATCGGAATTAAATACAAAAGGCAAAATGCCTACTTAAGCACAAGAAGACTGACTCTTGTTACTGTCTATGTTTGAACCTTTCCTGTGAGACCAGTTTTACATTATGATGCTTCACTTCAGGATTACTGTATCCCTTGGACCCTCATATCGTCAATGAAACGTAGAAATTGCATCGGAATTAAATACAAAAGGCAAAAAGTTAACTTAAGTACAAGAAGACCAACTCTTCTTACTGTCTATGTTTTGAACCTCTCCTATGAGATCAGTTTTAGATTCCGATATTTCACATAATGTTTACTGTTTCCCTCGGACCTTCATATTGTCGATGACAGACAGAAATTGCATCGGAATAAAATACAAAAGGCACAATGCCGACTTAAGTACAAGTAGACTGATCTTCTTACTGTCTACGTTTTGAGCCTTTACTGTGGGACCAGTTTAAATTCCGATATACACTTCAGGTTTACTGTATCCCTTTGACCATCTTATTGACGATGAAACACAGAAATTGCATCGGAATTAAATACAAACGGCACAATGCCGACTTAAGTACAAGAAGACTGAATCTTCTTACTGTCTATGTTTTAAACCTTTCCTGTGAGACTAGTTTTAGATTCCGATGCTTCACTTCAGATTAACTCTATCCCTTGGACCTTCTTATTGACGATGAACCACAGAATTTGCATCGGAAATGAATACAAAAGGCGAAATGCCTACTTAAGCACAAGAAGACAGACTCTTCTTACTGTCTATGCTGTGAACCTTTCCTGTCAGACCAGTTTTCGATCCTGATGCTTCACATCAGGTTTACTGTACCCCTTGGACCCTCTTATTGACGATGAAGGGCAGAATTTGCATCGGAATTAAATACAAAAGGCACTATGCTAACTTAAGTAGAAGAAGACTGACTCTTCTTACTGTCTATGATTTGAAACTTTCCTGTGAGACCAGTTTTAGATTCCCATGCTTCAATTCAGGTTTACAGTAACCCTTGGACCTTCTTATTGACGATGAAATACAGAAATTGCCTCGGAATTAAATACGAAAGGCACAATGCCGACTTCAGTACAAGTGGACTGACCCTTCTTACATTCTATGAATTGAGCCCATACTGTGAGACCAATTTTTTGATATCGATGCTTCACTTCAGGTTTACTGTATCCCTTGGACGTGACTATTGACGATGAAGGACAGATATTGCATCGGAATGAAATACAAAAGTCACAGTACCGACTTCAGCACAAGAAGACTCACTCTTCTTACTGTCTATGTTTTGAAACTGTCCTGTGAGACCAGATTCAGATTCCGATGCATCACTTCATGTTTACTGTATCCCTTGGACCTTCTTATTGACGATGAAACACAGAAATTTCATCGGAATTAGATCCTAAAGGCACAATGCCGACTTAAGTACAAGAAGACTGACTCTTCTTACAGTCTATGATTTGAACCTTTCCTGTGAGACCAGTTTTAGATTCCGATGCTTCACTTCAGGATTACTGTATCCCTTGGAACTTCTTATTGACGATGAAACATAGAAATTGCTTCGGAATTAAATACAAAAGGCAAAATGCCGACTTAAGTACAAGAAGTCCGTCTCTTCTTACTGTCTATGTTTTGAGCATTTCCTGTGTGACCAGATACAGATTCCGATGCTTCACTTCAGGTTTACTGTATCCCTCGGACCTTCTTATTGACGATGAAACACAGAAATAGCATTGGAATTAAATACAAAAGGCACAATGCCGACATAAGTACATGAAGACTGACTCTTCTTACTGTCTATGTTTGAACCATTCTTGTGAGACCAGATTTACCTTCCGATGCTTCTTTTCAGGTTTACTGTATGCCTTGGACTTTCTTATTTTCGATGAAACATAGAAATTGCATCGGAATTAAATACAAAAGGCACAATGCCGACTTAAGTACAAGAAGACTGACTCTTCTTACTGTCTACGCTGTGAACCTTTCCTGTCAGACCAGTTTTAGATTCCGATGCTTCACATCAGGTTTACTGTATCCCTTGGACCTTCTTGTTGACGATGAAGGACAGAAATTGCATCGGAATTAAATACAAAAGGCACTATGCTGACTTAAGTAGAAGAAGACTGACTCTTCTTGTTGTCTATGATTTGAAACATTCCTGTGAGACCAATTTTAGATTCCCATGCTTCAATTCAGGTTTACTGTATCCCTTGGACATTCTTATTGACGATGAAACACAGAAATAGCATCGGAATTAAATACAAAATGCAAAATGCCGGCTTAAGTACAAAAAGACTGACTCTTCTTACTCTCTATGTTTTGAACCTTTCCTGTGAGACCAGTTTTAGATTCCGATGTTTCACTTTAGGTTTACTGTATCCCTTGGACCTTCTTATTGACGATGAAACACAGAATTTGCATCGGAATTAAATACAAAAGGTACAATGCCGACATAATTACAGGAGTACTGACTCTTCTTACATTCTATGATTTGAGCGTTTCCTGCGAGACCAGTTTTAGATATCGATGCTTCACTTCACTTTAATTGCATCCCCTGGACCTTCTTATTGACGATGAAACACAGAAATTGCATCGGAATTAAATACAAAAGGCACAATGCCGACTTAAGTACAAGAAGACTATTCTTACTGTCTATGTTTTGAACCTTTCCTGTGAGACCAGTTTTGGATTCCGATGCTTCACTTCAGGTTTACTGTATCCCTTGGACCCTCTTATTGACGATGAAACACAGAATTTGCATCGGAATTAAATACAAAAGGCACAATGCCGACTTAAGTAGTAGAAGACTGACTCTTCTTATTGTCTATGCTTTGAAACTTTCCTGTGGGACCAGTTTTAGATTCCGATACTTAGCTTAAGGTTTACTGTACCCGTTTGACCATCTTGTTGACGATGAAACACAGAAATTGCATCGGTATTAAATACAAAAGGCACAATGCCGACTTAAGTACAAGAAGACTATTCTTACTGTCTATGTTTTGAACCTTTCCTGTGAGACCAGTTTTGGATTCCGATGCTTCACTTCAGGTTTACTGTATCCCTTGGACCTTCTTATTGACGATGAAACACAGAAATTGCGTCGGAATTAAATACAAAAGGCACAATGCCGACTCAAGTACAAGAAGACTGACTCTTCTGACAGTCAATGATTTGAACCTTTCCTGTGAGACCAGTTTCACATTCCGATGCTTCACTTCAGGTTTACTGTATCCCTTGGACCTTTTTATTGACGATGAAACTCAGAATTTGCATCGGAATTAAATACAAAAGGCACAATGCCGACTTAAGTAGTAGAAGACTGACTCTTCTTACTGTCTATGCTTTGAAACTTTCCTGTGGGACCAGTTTTAGATTCCGATACTTAACTTGAGGTGTACTATACCCCTTTGATTATCTTATTGACGATGAAACACAGAAATTGCATCGGAATTAAATACAAAAGGCACAATGCCGACTTAAGTACAAGAAGACTATTCTTACTGTCTATGTTTTGAAACTTTCCTGTGAGACCAGTTTTTGATTCCGATGCTTCACATCAGGTTTACTGTATCCCTCTGGGCTTTCTTATTGACGATGAAGGACAGTAATTGCATCGGAATTAAAAAAGAAAGGCACTATGCTGACTTAAGTAGTAGAAGACTGACTCTTCTTGCTGTCTATGCTTTGAAACTTTCCTGTGATACCACTTTTAGATTCCGATGCTTCACTTCAGAGTTACTGTATCCCTTGGAACTTCTTATTGACGATGAAACACAGAAATTGCTTCGGAATTAAACACAAAAGGCAAAATGCCGATTTAAGTACAAGAAGACTGACTCTTCTCTCTGTCTATGAATTGAGCAATTCCTGTGTGACCAGTTACAGATTCCGATGCTTCACTTCAGGTTTACTGTATCCCTTGGACCTTCGTATTGACGATGAAACACAGAAAATTTATCTGAATTAAATACAAAAGTCCTAATGCCGACTTAAGTACAAGAACACTGACTCTTCTTACTGTCTATGTTTGAACCTGTCCTGTGAGACCAGTTTTAGATTCCGATGCCTCACTTCAGGTTTACTGTATCCCTTGGACCTTCGTATTGACGATGAAACACAGAATTTGCATCGGAATTAAATACAAAAGGCACAATGCCGACTTAAGTACAAGAAGACTATTCTTACTGTCTATGTTTTGAACCTTTCCTGTGAGACCAGTTTTGGATTCCGATGCTTAACTTCCGGTTTACTGTATCCCTTGGACCTTCTTATTGACGATGAAACACAGAAATTGCGTCGGAATTAAATACAAAAGGCACAATGCCGACTCAAATACAAGAAGACTGACTCTTCTGACAGTCTATGATTTGAACCTTTCCTGTGAGACCAGTTTTAGATTCCGTTGCTTCACTTCAGGTTTACTGTATCCCTTGGACCTTTTTACTGACGAGGAAACACAGAAATTGCATCGGGATTAAATACAAAAGGCACAATGCCGACTTAAGTACAAGAAGACTGACTCTTCTTACTGTCTATGATTTGAACCTTTCTTGTGAGACCCGATTTACCTTCCGATGCTTCTTTTCAGGTTTACTGTATCCCTTGGACTTTCTCATTTACGATGAAACACAGAAATTGCATCGGAATTAAATACAAAAGGCACAATGCCGAAATAAGTACAAGATGACTGACTCTTCTTACTGTCTATGTTTTGAACCTTTCCTGTGAGACCAGTTTTAGATTCCGACGCTTCACTTCAGGTTTACTGTATCCCTTGGATCTTCTTATTGACGATGAAACACAGAATTTGCATCGGAATGAAATACAAAAGGCACAATGCCGACTTAAGTACAAGAGGACTATTCTTACTGTCTATGTTTTGAACCTTTCCTGTGAGTCCAGTTTTAGATTCCGATGCTTCACGTCAGGTTTACTGTATCCCTTGGACCTTCTTATTGACGATGAAACACAGAAATTGCATCGGAATTAAATACAAAAGGCAAAATGCCGACTTAAGTACAAAAAGACTGACTCTTGTTTCAGTCTATCTTTGAACCTCTCATGTGAGACCAGTTTAAGATTCCGATGCTTCACTTCAGGTTTACTGTATCCCTTGGACCTTCTTAATTACGATGAAACACAGAAGTTGCATCGCAATTAAATACAAAAAGCACAATGCCGACTTAAGTACAAGAACACTGACTCTTCTTACTGTCTATGATTTGAAACTTTCCAGTGCGACCATTTTTAGATTCCGATGCATCACTTTACTTTTACTGCACCCCTTGGACCTTCTTATTGACGATGAAACACAGAAATTGCATCGGAATTAAATACAAAATGCACAATGCCGACTTAAGTACAAGAGGATTTTCTCTTCTTACTGTCTATGTTTTGAACCATTCCTGTGAGATCAGTTTTAGATTCCGATGCTTCACTTCAGGTTTACTGTATCCCTTGGGACTTCTTACTTTCCTGTGAGACCAGTTTTAGATTGCGACGCCTCACTTCAGGTTTACCGTATCCCTTGGACCTTCTTATTGACGATAAATCACAGAAATTGAATCGGAATTAAATACAAATTGCACAGTACCGACTTAAGTACAAGAAGACTGACTCTTCTTACTGTCTATGTTTTGAACCTTTCCTGTGAGGCCAGTTTTAGATTCCAATGCTTCACTTCAGTATTACTGTATCCCTTGGACCTTCTTATTGACGATGTAACACAGGAATTGGCTCAGCAATAAAATACAAAAGGCAAAATCCCGACTTAAGTACAAGACTGACTCATTTTACTGTCTATGTTTTGAGCATTTCCTGTGTGACCAGTTTTAGACCCCGACGCTTTACCTCAGGTTTACTGTATTCCTTGGACCTTCTTATTGACATTGACCCACAGAAATTGCATCGGAATTAAGTACAAAAGGCACAATGCCGACTTCAGTACAAGAAGGCTGACTCTTCTTACTGTCTATGTTTTGAACCTTTCCTGTGAGACCAGTTTTAGATTCCGATGCTTCACTGCACTTCTACTTCATCCCTTGGACCTTCTTATTGACGAAAAAAGCAGAGAAATAGAATCGGAATTAAATACAAAATGCAGAATACAGACTTAAGTACAAAAAGACTGACTCTTCTTAGTGTCTATGTTTTGAACCTTTAATGTGAGACCAGTTTTAGATTCCGATGCTTCACTTCAGGGTTACTGTATCCCTTGGACCTTCTTATCGACGATGAAACGTAGAAATTGCATCAGAATTAAATACAAAAGGCAAAATGTTGACTTAAGTTCAAGAAGATCAACTCTTCTTACTGTATATGTTTTGAACCCCTCCTATGAGATCAGTTTTAGATTCCGATACTTCACATCATGATAACTGTTTCCCTCGGACCTTCTTAGTGACGATGAAAGACAGAAATTGCATCGGAATAAAATACAAAAGGCACAATGCCGACTTAAGTACAAAAAGACAGACTCTACTTACAGTCTATTTTTGAACCTTTCCAGTGAGACCAGTTTTAGATGGCGATGCTTCACTTCACTTCTGCTACATCCCTTGGACCTACTTATTGACGATGAAACCCAGAAATTGCATCGGAATTAAATACAAAAATCACAATGCCGACTTAAGTGCAAGAAGACTGAATCTTCTTACTGTCTATGTCTTGAACCTCTCCTGTGAAACCAGTTTTAGATTCCGATGCTTCACTTCTGGTTTACTGTATTCCTTGGACCTTCTTACTTACGATGAAACACAGAAATTGCATCGGAATTAAATACAAAAGGCAGAAAGCCTACTTAAGAACAAGAGGACTGACTCTTCTTACTGTCTATGTTTTGAACCCTTCCTGTGAGACCAGTTTTGGATTCCGATGCTTCACTTCAGGTTTACAGTATCCCTTGGACCTTCTTATTGACGATGAAACACAGGATTTGCATCGGAATTAAATACAAAAGGCACAATGCCGACTTAAGTAGAAGAAGACTGACTCTCCTTACTGCCTATGTTTTGAGCCTTTCCTGTGGGACCAGTTTTAGATTCCGATACTCCACTTCAGGTTTTCTGTATCCCTTTGACCATCTTATTGACGATGAAACATTGAAATTGTTTCGGAATTAAATACAAAAGGCACAATGCCGACTTAAGTATTAGAAGCATATTCTTACTGTCTATGCTTTGAACCTTTCCTGTGAGACCAGTTTTAGATTCCGTTGCTTCACTTCAGGTTTACTGTATGCCTTGGACCTTGCTACTGACGATGAAACACAGAAATTGCATCGGAATTAAATACAAAAGGCACAATGCCGACTTAAGTACAAGAAGACTGACTCTTCTTACTGTCTATGTTTTAAACCGTTCCTGTGAGACTAGTTTCAGATTCCGATGCTTCACTTCAGATTAACCCTATCCCTTGGACCTTCTTATTGACGATGAACCACAGAATTTGCATCGGAATTAAAAACAAAAGGCAAAATGCCAACTTAAGCACAAGAAGACTGACTCTTGTTACTGTCTATGTTTTGATCCTTTCCTGTGAGACCAGTTTATGATTATGTTGCTTCACTTCAGGATTACTGTATCCCTTGGACCCTCTTATCGTGGATGAAACGTAGAAATTGCATCGGAATTAAATAAAAAAAGCAAAATGTTGATTTAAGTACAAGAAGACCAGCTTTTCTTACCGTCTATGTTTTGAACCTCTCCTATGAGATTAGTTTTAGATTCCGATACTTCACATCATGTTTACTGTTTCCTTCGGACCTTCTTATTGACGATGACAGACAGAAATTGCATCGGAATAAAATACAAAAGGCACAATGCCGACTTAAGTACAAGAAGACTGAATCTTCTTACTGTCTATGTTTTGAACCTTTCCTGTGAGACCAGTTTCAGATTCCGATGCTTCACGTCACTTCAGCTGCATCCCTTGGACCTACTTATTGACGATGAAACACAGGAATTGCATCGGAAATAAATACAAAAGGCCCAATGCCGACTTAAGTACAAGAAGACTGAATCTTCTTACTGTCTATGTTTTGAACCTTTCCTGTGAGACCAGTTTTAGAATCCGATTCTTCACTTCAGGTTTATCTGTATCCCTTAGGCCTTCATATTGTCGATGAAACACGAAAATTGCATCGGAAATAAATACAAAAGGCCCAATGCCGACTTAAGTACAAGAAGACTGAATCTTCTTACTGTCTATGTTTTGAACCTTTCCTGTGAGACCGATTTTAGATTCCGATGCCTCACTTCAGGTTTACTGTATCGCTTGGACCTTCTTATTGTAGATGAAACACAGAAATTGCATCGGATTAAACACAAAAGTCACAATGGCGACTTATGTACAAGAAGACTGATTCTTCTTACTGTCTATGCTTTCAACCTTTCCAGTGAGACCAGTTTTAGATTCCGATGCTTAACTTCACTTTTATTGCATCCCTTGGAACTTCTTACTGACGATGAAGCACAGAAATTGCATCGTAATTAAATACAAAAGGCAAAATGCCGACTTAAGTACAAGAAGAATATTCTTACTCTCTATGTTTTGAACCTTTCCTGTGAGACCGATTTTAGATTCCGATGCCTCACGTCAGGTTTACTGTATCCCTTGGACCTTCTTATTGACGATGAAACACAGAAATTGCATCGGAATTAAATACAAAATGCAAAATGCCTACTTAAGCACAAGAAAACAGACTCTTCTTACTGTCTATGTTTTGTACCTTTCCTGTGAGACTAGTTTTAGATTACGATGATTCACATCAGGTTTACTGTACCCCTTGGACCTTCTTATTGTCGATAAGGACAGAAATTGCATCGGAATTAAATACAAAACGCACAATGCTGACTTAAGTAGAAGAAGACTGACTCTTCTTACTGTCTATGCTTTGAAACTTTCATTTGCGACCAGATTTAGATTCCCATGGTTCAATTCAGGTTTACAGTATCCCTTGGACCTTCTTACTGACGAAGAAACACAGAAATTGCATCGGAATTAAATACAAAAGGCACAATGCCGACTTCAGTACAAGAGGACTGACTCTTCTTACATTCTATGAATTGAGCCAATCCTGTGAGACCAATTTTTTGATGCCGATGCTTCACTTCAGGTTTACTGTATCCCTTGGACGTTCCTATTGACGATGAAGGACAGATATTGCATCGGAATTAAATACAAAAAGGCACAATGCCGACTTCAGTGCAAGAAGACTCACTCTTCTTTCTGTCTATGTTTTGAAACTATCTTCTGATACCAGTTTTACATTCCGATGCTTCACCTCAGGGTTACTGTATCCCTTGGAACTTCTTATTGACGATGAAACATAGAAATTGCTTCGGAATTAAATACAAAAGGCAAAATGCCGACTTAAGTACAAGAAGACTGACTCTTCTTACTGTCTATGCTTTGAGCAATTCCTGTGTGACCAGTTACAGATTCCGATGCATCAATTTAGGTTTACTGTTGTGGCGGCAGCACCGTCCAACGCACGAAGGGCTGAACTACGGCACTGCCGACACAAGTAGGGGCAGCTGTACCGTTATGCGGAATTTCGGCAACGGTGCGTCGCACACCGGACCGCACGGGAACAAAGCTGCCACCAGTGCGAGCTAGTCGACGCGACGCGACACACGTCTCCCCAGTTCTTCCGCCGCGGACCACGTGCGTCGAGTCAACGTGACTCCGCCGTAAATGCGTACGCGCGGTGGTAAACGCAGTCGCCGTTAAATTGTCTTTCGTTTCTTCGCGGACGTTACGGCGCCTCCGGTCGCGCCAAGAGCAGAACATTCTGTGACGCGGTCTTTTGTCTCGCTCGGTCCACGCGGTCGCGCCACGGCTCGTCACTGGAGTGTACACCCTCCGGGATCGGTGACCGAGCCGTGCCGCCAGTGCAACGCGCCTATGTAGACGGACATTAGCGAAGTATATTATTTGTCATTTATTGTAACGGCAGGAAAAATAAATGTGTCCGGTCCAGAAACCGCTTTAGTCATTTATTGCCACAAAGCCTCTCCCATGAGCATAGTGCGTGGGCGCGGCGATAAATGCCGGTACACTGCACATGAGCGACTGTAAGCGGAGATACAACACGTTCCCGCTACACTGGTGACCCCGACGTGATCTGAGGCTAAAAAAAAACACGTGGTGACAAACGTTCGTCGGTACGAGAGACGTGGAACCGCGAGTGGGCTTGCGCGCATACGCCCGCGCCGAACAGTGCTCCGTAGTAATTTTTTTTAACTAACTTTTTCTTGTATTGTTTTTGTGTGCGTATATTTTGATCGCGAACTGCTTAGTGTTATTTTTTTTTTCTTTTCGTGTGTTTCCCTTGTGTTATTTTCACTGTGTACTTTCCTCTTGTACGAGGATTCGACTCTGAGCTAAGATGGCGACACTAGAGGAGTTGCGAAAGACCGTCGAGGAACTGCTCGCACGCAACACGAGGCTAGAGAATGAGCTACAGGCACGGACTACACGCGCGGACGCCGCGCAGCCGCAGACAGCTCAGGACAATGTTGGCGCGCAAATCCCCGCCACAGCGACGCCTCCTACGACCGCCGGAACGCCGACAGGCGCAGGACGGGCACTGATCAGGCTGCCTCCCTTTTGGCCGCGCAACCCTGTAATGTGGTTCAGCCAGGTTGAGGCGGTATTTATGAGCAACCACGTGACCTGCGACCTGGCGAAATTTGGGCACGTAGTGAGCCAGCTGGACCAGAACTATGCGGCAGAAGTGCGGGATATAATCACCGCCCCACCGACGCAGTCGAGCTACAAACGGCTCAAGGAAGAGCTGATCCGGCGGATTTCGTCGTCAGAGGAACAGCGTGTGCACCAACTGCTGCGGCAAGAGGAATGCGGCGATCGGAGGCCCTCGCAATTCCTGCGCCACTTGCGGAGCCTCGCGCAGTCCGATATGGTGCCAGATTCGCTGTTGCGCACTATCTGGGTGCGCAGCCTCCCAGCTCAGGTGCAGGCAGTGATAGCCGCACAGACGGAGATGCAGCTGGACGCCGTCGCTAACTTGGCCGACAGGGTGCACGACGCACTGACAACGGCGCCTAGCACCGCGGCTGCGGCAGCTTACGACTCCGTCCCCCCACCTCCGTGGCGGCCAGCGCCTCCCGCACCCGCATCGGATGCCGACCTGCACCAGCTAGTGCAAAACTTGACCGCACAGGTGGCAGCTCTCTCGACGCAAGTCGACCGGTTGGCGCGCTCGCAGCAAGAGGGCAGTACGCGCCGCAGCGGCAGCAGACCGGGCGACAGGCGGCGTGGCTCGCGCAGCCGGCAACGCAGCAACAGCCGCTCCAACGGTACCCCGCCGACGTCACACCACGCACAAAGCGGCTACTGCTGGTACCACGCCCGCTTCGGCAACGAAGCAACCAGGTGCCGTGCTCCTTGCTCGCACCCAAACGCCAGCTGCGACCGGACCTAGGCGCACCCGGCTGCAATATGATATCGAAGCGTCTGTTTGTTGCGGAACGGGGGGCAGGCGTGAGGTACCTCGTCGACACGGGTTCGGACCTCTCGATCTTCCCCCGTTCTATGTTACGAGACCGCAGGAGGGCCGAGGCACTCTGCCTTACAGCGGCGAACAACTCCACTATTAAAACTTACGGCACACACAGCCGCAATATAGATCTGGGCCTACGGCGCACGTTCTCGTGGACTTTTACCGTGGCCGACGTCAATGAGCCGATCCTGGGCGCAGACTTTCTCGGCCACTACGGGCTACTAGCCGACATCGCAAACGGCCAGCTCATCGACGCCACGACTAAGTTAAAGATAGCGGGACAGCGCCGGCAGGCTGCATACTACAGCGTTAAACCCGTGAAGTGCACCGGACCGTACGCTGACATTCTGGAACAATTCCCCGACCTCACCCGCCCAGCCGGTGCACCGAGAGACATCAAACATTCGACGGTGCACCACATAATAACCATACCCGGACCCCCCACATCGTGTCGCCCACGTCGACTCGCGCCGGACAGACTCGCAGCAGCAAAGGCGGAGTTCGAGGCCATGTTGCGGCAAGGCATCGTGCGACCATCGAGCAGCCCATGGTCATCGGCGTTGCATTTAGTGCCCAAGAAAGACAATTCGTGGCGCCCGTGTGGGGACTATCGCGCCCTTAATTCGCGAACGGTGCCGGACCGATACCCAGTCCCACACCTTCAAGACTTCAGCTACGCCTTGGCGGGCTGCGCGGTGTTCAGCAAGATTGACTGCGCAAAGGCGTACACCCAAATTCCGGTGGCGCCCGAAGACATCGAAAAAACAGCCATCGTAACGCCCTTTGGGCTTTTCGAAAGCCTGTTTATGACTTTCGGTCTTCGGAATGCTGCCCAGACTTGGCAGCGGTTCCTGGACGGCGTCTTGCGAGGCTTGCCATTTTGCTTCGCGTACCTCGACGACATCTTGGTGTATTCCAAGTCGCCCGAACTCCACCGCCGCCACTTAACGACCATCTTTCAGCGCCTGAGTGAAGCCGACATCGTCATTAACCCCGCTAAATGCGAGTTCGGCGTGACGGAAATTGAGTTCCTCGGCCATTTAATTACGCCCACCGGATCGACACCGCTACCGGAGAAAGTTAAGGCAATACAGAACATGCCGCGTCCGCAGACGCACAAAGAATTACGACGCTACCTCGGCATGTTGAACTTTTATCGTCGACACCTGCCCAACGCCGCAGCAGTGCAAGAGCCGCTGACTAAGGCGTTACAAGGTCCTACTTCAAAAGGAAAGACCCTCGTGAATTGGACAGACGCAATGGAGCACAGCTTCACGGACTCAAAAAGGAATCTCGTGGAAGCGACGCTGCTCGCGCACCCGGTACATGACGCGGACTTAGCTGTAGTCGTGGACGCCAGCCAGGCCGCCATCGGCGCGGCGTTACAACAGCGCGTCGGCGGGAGTTGGCAGCCTCTCGGTTTTTTCTCCAAAAAGCTTTCCGATTCGCAACGTGCTTGGAGCGCTTATGACCGAGAGTTGCTTGCGGTGTACGCGGCGGTGAAATACTTCCGACCGTCCATAGAAGCCCGACAGTTCATCATTTTCACCGATCACAAACCCATTACCCACGCGTTCGAGAACAACCACACTAAGTGTTCACCGCGCCAACTCCAGCAGTTAGAGTACGTGTCGCAATTCACGACTGACATTCGACACATTTCGGGGATAGACAATATCGTCGCCGATTGTTTGTCCCGAGCGTGTGCCGTTATTTCACCCCCTGTGAACTTTGAGGACGTGGCCCAAGTACAGGAGAGTGACGAAGAACTACACCGATTCCGTCACGACACTTCCAGCGGCCTGCAACTGGAGCTGGTGCCTGTCCCCGGCTCCGCACGGAAGATTTGGTGTGACACCTCAACCGGCACGCACCGACCGTTTCTCCCGGAGAAATTCCGACGCAGTGCCTTCGACCGTATCCACGGACTGTCACACCCCGGCACCAACACCACTGCGACGCTCGTGGCTGCGCGTTTCGTCTGGCCCGGGCTTCGGAAGGACTGCCGCGAATGGGCGCGCACTTGCACGTCATGTCAGCGCGCCAAAGTCGGGAGGCACACCCACGCACCCGTGGGCACCTTCCCGGACGCGACACGCCGATTTGCACACGTCCACGTGGACCTCGTCGGCCCGCTTCCTCTCTCACAAGGCAAGCGGTACCTCCTAACAATGGTGGACCGCTTCACTCGCTGGCCGGAAGCAACGCCCGTCGCGGACGTCACAGCCGAGACCGTCGCCACCGCATTCGTCGACACCTGGGTGGCACGCTTCGGATGTCCCAGTCACGTGACAACTGATCGCGGCCGCCAGTTTGACTGCGCGTTGTTCACGCACGTCGCCAGATTGTGTGGCACCCGGTTACACAGGACAACCAGCTACCATCCGGCGTCGAATGGCATGGTCGAACGGTTCCACAGGACCCTCAAAGCCGCTCTAACCTGCCACGACACCTCATGGCCAGAGGCGCTTCCACTGGTGCTGCTCGGCCTGCGAGTCACGCCGAAGGAGGAGATCGGCGCGTCACCTGCCGACCTCGTTTACGGGCAATCCCTGACAATCCCGGGCGATTTTGTCGAAGATGCAAGACTCCCACGCGACGCCGTGGCACCCACTCTGGCGGAACGTCTGCGCAGTCACATGGCCGGCCTCCGAGCGCACGCACCGACGCGGCACGGCACCGGGAAGATATTCGTCCACGCCGACCTGCAGCGCTGCACGCACGTCATGTTGCGTACCGACGCAGTACGGCCACCTCTCCGACCGCCCTACAGTGGACCGCACCGCGTGATCGCCCGAGGAGACAAAACGCTGGTCCTCGAGTGCAACGGAAAGCCGTCGACAGTGTCAGTCGACCGCGTCAAACCAGCCTACGTCTTGCCCGCTCCATCAGCCACGCATTTCTTCGACCCGGCAGAAGATCTGTTCACGGACGACACGCCCTCTGCCAGCGGTCAGACGGAAAACGCACCCGGAGCCGCCGGTGACACGCAGCTGCAGCCCGCTGTCATCGCGCCGCCACGTGCGCCTCCCACCACCACGCCCAGGCAGCTGGTACGGCCGCCCGGACCGCGCCCACCACAGGCGCACCGGTCGCCCCCACCACAGCCGCCAGCGGACTACGTCACGCGCGCCGGCCGCCGCGTCCGATTCAAACGGCCGTGCTGCGTCGCCAGCGCGCCACGACACCGAAACCGGCAGTCACGCGCCCGAGCCGCCGAACGCCGTCAGAATTCGGCGCCCACGAGCCGCCGTCCGCTGTAGAGACCCGACCTCCAGCTGGAAGTGCCTTCGGCCGGTAACTCCAGTCGAGCGTTCGTCACAGCTCCTGGACCCGCGTTCGCGTCTTTTGCCTCCGCCGCGTCGGGCGTTGAGGCCGGATCGGCACCCGCGCCTGCTTACCTCATTCGCTTCTCCGTCGAGCTCCGGACATCGCGCACCACACCGCCCGGCTTGTCCGTAGTAGCTCCCGGACCCGCATTCGAGTTCCGACGGTAACGCACTCGCGCAAGCGCCTTCGAGACGTCACCACCAATGACCTGCAACGCGCGCCTTCACGCGCATCGCCACGGACAGTCGCAGCCAGTGCCTGCTGCCGCTGTCACTAGCCGCCAGCGCGAGGACACGCCCACCGCACGCTCGCCGGTCCGGCGCGCTGACGTCACGGGCCGCCGCCCTTCCGACGCCGACCGACCCCCACCAAAGCTGCCGCACTGCCATCACGCAGCGCGCGAACTTTAAACACACGCGCGCCACCGAACGATCGCCGCGTTTTCGCAGCTACGGGCTCCGCTCTCCAAGGGGGGATCTGTGTGGCGGCAGCACCGTCCAACGCACGAAGGGCTGAACTACGGCACTGCCGACACAAGTAGGGGCAGCTGTACCGTTATGCGGAATTTCGGCAACGGTGCGTCGCACACCGGACCGCACGGGAACAAAGCTGCCACCAGTGCGAGCTAGTCGACGCGACGCGACACACGTCTCCCCAGTTCTTCCGCCGCGGACCACGTGCGTCGAGTCAACGTGACTCCGCCGTAAATGCGTACGCGCGGTGGTAAACGCAGTCGCCGTTAAATTGTCTTTCGTTTCTTCGCGGACGTTACGGCGCCTCCGGTCGCGCCAAGAGCAGAACATTCTGTGACGCGGTCTTTTGTCTCGCTCGGTCCACGCGGTCGCGCCACGGCTCGTCACTGGAGTGTACACCCTCCGGGATCGGTGACCGAGCCGTGCCGCCAGTGCAACGCGCCTATGTAGACGGACATTAGCGAAGTATATTATTTGTCATTTATTGTAACGGCAGGAAAAATAAATGTGTCCGGTCCAGAAACCGCTTTAGTCATTTATTGCCACAAAGCCTCTCCCATGAGCATAGTGCGTGGGCGCGGCGATAAATGCCGGTTCACTGCACATGAGCGACTGTAAGCGGAGATACAACACGTTCCCGCTACACTGTATCCCTTGGACCTTCTTATTGACGATGAAACACAGAAATTGCATCGGAATTAAATACAAAAGGCACAATGCCGACTACGGTTCAAGAGGACTGACTCTTCTTACTTTCTATGAATTGAGCCCATCCTGTGAGACCAATGTTTTGATATCGATGCTTCACTTCAGGTTTACTGTATCCCTTGGACCTTCCTATTGTCGATGAACGACAGATATTGCATCGGAATTAAATACAAAAGGCACTATGCTGACTGAAGTAGAGGAAGACTGACTCTTCTGACTGTCTATGCTTTGAACCTCTCCTGTGAGACCAGTTTTAGATTCCGATGCTTCACGTCTGGTTTACTATATCCCTTGGACCTTCTTATTTCGATGAAACACAGAAATTGCATCGGAATTAAATTGAAAAGGAACAATGCCGACTTAAGTACAAGAAGACTAACTCTTCTTACTGTCTATGTCTTGAACCTCTCCTGTGAGACCAGTTTTAGATTCCGATGCTTCACTTCAGGTTTACTGTATCCCTTGGACCTTCTTATTTACGATGAAACACAGAAATTGCACCGGAATTAAATACAAAAGGCACAAAGCCGACTTAAGTACAAGAGGACTGACTCTTCTTACATTCTATGATTTGAGCGTGTCCTGAGAGACCAGTTTTAGATATCGATGCTTCACTTCACTTTTACTGTATCCCTTTGACCATCTTATTGACGATGATACACAGAAATTGCATCGGAATGAAATGCAGAAGGCACAATGCCGACTTAAGTACAAGAAGACTATTCTTACTGTCTATGTTTTGAACCTTTCCTGTGAGACCAGTTTTGTATTCCGATGCTTCACTTCAGGTTTACGGTATCCCTTGGACCTTCTTATTTACGATGAAACACAGAAATTGCCTCGGAATTAAATACAAAAGGCACAATGCCGACTTAAGTACAAGAAGACTGACTCTTCTTACTGTCTATGCTTTGAACCTTTCTTATGAGACCAGATTTACTTTCCGATGCTTCTTTTCAGGTTTACTGCATCCCTTGGACCTTCTTATTGTCGACGAAACACTGAAATTGCATCGGAATTAAATAGAAAAGACACAATGCCGACTTAAGTACAAGAAGACTGACTCTTCTTACTGTCTATGCTGTGAACCTTTCCTGTCAGACCAGTTTTGGATTCCGATGCTTCACATCAGGTTTACTGTATCCCTTGGACCTTCTTATTGACGATGAAGGACAGAAATTGCATCGGAATTAAATACAAAAGGCACTATGCTGACTGAAGTAGAAGAAGACTGACTCTTCTTACTGTCTATGCTTTGAAACTTTCCTGTGAGACCAGTTTTAGATTCCCATGCTTCCATTCAGGTTTACTGTATCCCTTGGATCTTCTTATTGATGATGAAACATAGAAATTGCATCGGAATTAAATACGAGGGCAGTTCAATAAGTAATGCAACACATTTTTTTTCTGAAACAGGTGTTGTCTTATTCAGCATTGAAATACACCAGGTTATTCCCCAATCTTTTAGCTACACAACACTATTTTTCTACGTAATCTCCATTCAATGTTACGGCCTTACACCACCTTGAAATGAGGGCCTGTATGCCTGCACAGTACCATTCCACTGGTCGATGTCGGAGCCAACGTCGTACTGCATCAATAACTTCTTCATCATCTGCGTAGTGCCTCCCACGGATTGCGTCCTTCATTGGGCCAAACATATGGAAATCCGACGGTGCGAGATCGGGGCTGTAGGGTGCATGAGGAAGAACAGTCCACTGAAGTTTTGTGAGCTCCTCTCTTGTGCGAAGACTTGTGTGAGGTCTTGCGTTGTCATGAAGAAGGAGAAGTTCGTTCAAATTTTTGTGCCCACGAACACGCTGAAGTCGTTTCTTCAATTTCTGCACAATACACTTCAGAGTTGATCATTTGACCATGGGGAAGGACATCGAACAGAATAACCCCTTCAGCGTCCCCAAAGACTGTAACCATGACTTTACCGGCTGAGGGTATGGCTTTAAACTTTTTCTTGATAGGGGAGTGGGTGTGGCGCTACTTCATTGATTGCCGTTTTGTTTCAGATTCGAAGTGATGAACCCATGTTTCATCGCCTGTAACGATCTTTGACAAGAAATTGTCACCCTCAGCCACATGACGAGCAAGCAATTCCGCACAGATGGTTCTCCTTTTCTCTTTATGGTGTTCGGTTGGACAACGAGGGACCCAGCGGGAACAAACCTTTGAATACCCCAACTGGTGAGCAACTGTGACAGCACTACCAACAGAGATGTAAAGTTGAGCACTGAGTTGTTTGATGGTGATCCGTCGATCATCTCGAACGAGTGTGTTCGCACGCTCCGCCATTGCAGGAGTCACAGCTGTGCACGGCCGGCCCGCACGCGGGAGATCAGACAGTCTTGCTTGACCTTGCGGCGATGATGACACACGCTTTGCCCAACGACTCACCGTGCTTTTGTCCACTGCCAGATCACCGTAGACATTCTGCAAGCGCCTATGAATATCTGAGATGCCCTGGTTTTCAGGCAAAAGAAACTCGATCACTGCCCGTTGTTTGCAACGCACATCCGTTACAGACGACATTTTAACAGCTCCGTACAGCGCTGCCACCTGTCGGAAGTCAATGAAACTATACGAGACGAAGGGGGAATGTTTGAAAATATTCCACAAGAAATTTCCGGTTTTTTCAACCAAAATTGGCCGAGAAAAAAAACGTGTTGCATTACCTATTGAACTGCCCTCGTACAAAAGGCAGAATAACGACTAAAGTACAAGAGGTATGTTTCTTCTTACTGTCTAAGTTTTGAAACTTTCTGTGAGACCAGTTTTAGATTCCGATGCTTCACTTCAGGTTTTCTGTATCCCTTGGACCTTCATAAAGACGATGAAACACAGAAATTGCGTCGGAATTAAATACAAAATGCACAATGCCGACTTAAGTAGAAGAAGACTGACTCCTCTTACTGTCTATGTTTTGAACCTTTCCTGTGGGACCAGTTTCAGATTCCGATGCTTCTCTTCACTCTTAGTGTATCCCTTGGGCCTTCTTATTGTCGATGAAACACAGAAATTTCATCGAAATTAAATACAAAAGGCAGAATGCAGACTTAAGTACAAGAGGAATGCCTCTTCTTACTGTCCATGTTTTGGACCTTCCCTGTGAGACCAGGTTTAGATTCCGATGCTTCACTTCAGGTTTACTGTATCTCTTGGACCTTCATATTGACGATGAAACACAGAAATTGCATCGGAATTAAGTACAAACGGCACAATGCCGACATAAGTAGAAGAAGACGGGAACTTATTACAGTCTATGTTTTGAGCTTTTCCTGGGAGATCAGTTTTGGTCTCCGATAATTCACTTCAGGTTTACAGTATCCCATGCACCTTCTTATTGACGATGAAACACAGAAATTGCATCGGAATTAAATACAAAAGGTACAATGCCGACTTAAGTACAAGATGACTGACTCTTCTTACTGTCTATGTTTTGAACCTTTCGTGTGAGACCGGTTTTAGATTCCGATGCTTCACTTCAGGTTTACTGTATTCCTTGGACCTTCTTATTGACGATGAAACACAGAATTTGCACCGGAATTAAATACAAAAGGCACAATGCTGACTTAAGTACAAGATGACTGACTCTTCGTACTGTCTATGATTGAACCTTTTCTGTGAGACCAGTTATAGATTCCGATGCATCACTTCAGGTTTTCTGTATCCCTTGCACCTTCATAAAGGCGATGAAAGAAAGAAATTGCATCGGAATTAAATACAAAACAACACTGTCGACTAAAGTACAAGAAGACGGGCTCTTCATACTGTCTATGTTTGAGCCTTTCCTGTGAGACCAGTTTCAAATTCCGATGCCTCTCCTCACTCTTACTGTATGCCTTGGACCTTCATATTGACGATGAAACAGAGAAATTGCATCGGAATTAAGTACAAACTGCACAATGCCGACATAAGTAGAAGAAGACTGGCACTTCTTACAGTCTATGTATTGAGCTTTTCCTGGAAGACCAGTTTTGGTTTCTGATAATTCACTTCAGGTTTACAGTATCCCTTGCACCTTCTTATTGACGATGAAACACAGAAATTGCATCGGAATTGAATACAAAAGGCACAATGCCGACTTAAGTACAAGAAGACTGACTCTTCTTACAGTCTATGCTTTGAACCTTTTCTGTGAGACCGGGTTTAGATTCCGATGCTTCACTTCAGGTTTACTGTATTCCTTGGACCTTCTTACTGACGATGAAACACAGAATTTGCATCGGAATTAAATACAAAACAACACTGTCGACTAAAGTACCAGAAGACGGGCTCTTCTTACTGTCTATGTTGTGAGACATTCCCGTGAGACCAGTTTCAAATTCCGATGCTTCTCCTCACTCATACTGTATCCCTAGGACCTTCATATTGACGATGAAACACAGAAATTGCATCGGAATTAAAAACAAAAGGCACAATGCCGACTTAAGTACAAGAAGACTGACTCTTGTTACTGTCTATGTTTGAACCTTTCCTGTGAGACCAGTTATTGATTCCGATGCATCAC
Source organism: Schistocerca piceifrons (assembly GCF_021461385.2). Classification (NCBI taxonomy): domain Eukaryota; kingdom Metazoa; phylum Arthropoda; class Insecta; order Orthoptera; family Acrididae; genus Schistocerca; species Schistocerca piceifrons. The sequence continues at coordinate 1,108,065,957 of NC_060139.1, forward strand.
TTCAGGTTTTCTGTATCCCTTGGACCATGATAAAGGCGATGAAAGAAAGAAATTGCATCGGAATTAAATACAAAATGCACAATGTCGGTTAAAGTACAAGAAGACGTTATCTTCTTACTGTCTATGTTTTGAGCCTTTCCTGTGAGACCAGTTTCAGATTCCGATGGTTCTCCTCACTCTTACTGAATCACTTGGACCCTCATATTGACGATGGAACACTGAAAATGCATCGGAATTAAATACAAAAGGCACAATGCCGACATAAGTACAAGATGACTGACTCTTCTTACTGTCTATGTTTTAACCTTTCCTGTGAGACCAGTTATAGATTCCGATGCCTCACTTCAGGTATTCTGTATCCCTTGGACCTTCATAAAGGTGATGAAAGAGAGAAATTGCATCGGAATTAAATACAAAGCAACACTGTCGACTGAAGTACAAGAAGACGGGCTCTTCCTACTCTCTATGTTTGGAGCCTTTCCTGTGAGACCAGTTTCAAATTTCGATGCTTCTCCTCACTCTTACTGTATCCCTTGGACCATCTTACTGACGATGAAACACAGAAATTGCATCGGAATTAAATACAAAAGGCACAATGCCGACTTGAGTACAAGAATACTGACTCTTCTTACTGTCTATGTTTTGAACCTTTCGTGTGAGACCGGTTTTAGATTCCGATGCTTCACTTCAGGTTTACTGTATTCCTTGGACCTTCTTATTGACAATGAAACACAGAAATTGCATCGGAATTAATTACAAACGGCACAATGCCGACATAAGTACAAGAAGACGGGCTCTTTTTACAGTCTATGTTTTGAGCTTTTCCTGGGAGATCAGTTTTAGTTTCCGATAATTCACTTCACGTTTATAGTATCCCTTGCACCTTCTTATTGACGATGAAACACAGAAATTGCATCGGAATTAAATACAAAACGCACAATGCCGACTTAAGTACAAGAAGACTGAGTCTTCTTACAGTCTATGTTTGAACCTTTCCTGTGAGACCAGTTATAGAATCTGAAGCATCACTTCAGGTTTTCTGTATCCCTTGGACATTGATAAAGGCAATGAAAGAAAGAAATTGCATCGGAATTAAATACAAAACGCACACTGTCGACTAAAGTACAAGAAGACAGGCTCTTTTTACTGTCTATATTTTGAGCCTTTCCTGTGAGACCAGTTTCAGATTCCGATGCTTCTCCTCAGTCTTACTGAATCCCTTGGACGTTCATATTGACGATGGAACACAGAAATTGCATCGGAATCAAATACAAAAGGCACAATGGCGACATAAGTAGAAGAAGACGGGCTCTTCTTACTGTCTATGCTTTGAGCCTTTCCTGTGAGACCAGTTTCAGATTCCGATGCTTCTCCTCACTCTTACTGAATCCCTTGGACATTCATATTGACGATGAAACACAGAAATTGCAACGGAATTAAATACAAAAGGCACAATGCCGACTTAAGTACAAGAAGACTGACTCTTCTTACCGTCTATGTTTGAACCTTTGCTGTGAGACCAGTTTCAGATTCCGATGCTTCTCCTCACTCTTACTGAATCCCTTGGACCTTCATATTGACGATGGAACACAGAAATTGCATCGGAATTAAATACAAACGGCACAATGCCGACATAAGTTGAAGAAGACGGGCTCTTCTTACTGTGTATGACTTAAGCTTTTCCTGGGAGACCAGTTTTAGTATCCGATATTTCACTTCAGGTTTACAGTATCCCTTGCACCTTCTTACTGACGATGAAATACAGAAATTGCATCGGAATTAAATACAAAAGGCACAATGACGACTGAGGTACAAGAAGACTGACTCTTCTTACTGGCTATGATTTGAGCTTTTCCTGGGAGACCAGTTTTAGTTTCTGATAATTCACTTCGGGTTTACAGTATCCCTTGCACCTTCTTATCGACGATGAAACACAGAAATAGCATCGGATTTAAAAACAAAAGGCACAATGCCGACTTAAGTACAAGAAGACTAACTCTTCTTACTGTCTATGTTTGAACCTTTCCTGTGAGACCAGTTTTAGATTCCGATGCTTCACTTCAGTTTTACTGTATTTCTTGGACTTTCTTATTGACGATGAAACACAGAAATTGCATCGGAATTAAATACAAAATGCACAATGCCGACTTAAGTACAAAATGACTGTCTCTTCTTACTGTCTATGTTTGAACCTTTCATGTGAGACCAGTTATAGATTCCGATGCATCACTTCGGGTTTTCTGAATCCCTTGGACATTCATAAAGGCGATAAAAGAAAGAAATTGCATCGGAATTAAATACAAAAGGCACAATGCCGACTGAGGTACAAGAAGACTGACTCTTCTTACTGGCTATGATTTGAACCATTGCTGTGAGACCAGTTTTAGATTCCGGTGCTTCACTTCAGGTTTAATGTATCCCTAGGACCTTCATATTGACGATGAATCACAGAAATTGCATCGGATTTAAATACAAAAGGCACAATGCCGACTTAAGTACAAGATGACAGACTCTTCTTACTGTCTATGTTTTAACCTTTCCTGTGAGACCAGCTACAGTTTCCGGTGCATCACTTCAGGTTTACTGTATCCCCAGGACCTTCATATTGACGATGAAACACAGAAATTGCATCGGAATTCAATACAAACGGCACAATGCCGACATAAGCAGAAGAAGACGGGCTCTTCTTACTGTCTATGTTTTGAGCCTTTCATGTGACACCAGTTTCAGATTCCGATGTTTCTCTCCACTCTTACTGAATCCCTTGGACCTACATATTGACGATGGAACACAGAAATTGCATCGGAATTAAATACAAAAGGCACAATGCCGACTTAAGTACAAGAAGACTTAGTCTTCTTACTGTCTACAATTTGAACCTTTCCTGTGAGACCAGTTTTAGATTCCGATGCATCACTTCAGGTTTACTGTATCCCTAGGACCTTCATATTGACGATGAAACACAGAAATTGCATCGGAATTAAATACAAAAGGCACAATGCCGACTTAAGTACAACATGACTGACTCTTCTTACTGTCTATGTTTGAACCTTTCATGTGAGACCAGTTATAGATTCCGATGCATCACTTCAGGTTTTCTGTATCCCTTGGACCTTGATAAAGGCAATGAAAGATAGAAATTGCATCGGAATTAAATACAAAACGCACACTGTCGACTAAAGTGCAAGAAGACAGGCTCTTCTTACTGTCAATGTTTTGAGCCTTTCCTGTGAGACCTGTTTTAGATTCCGATGCTTCTACTCACTCTTTCTGTATCAATAGGACCTTCATATTGACGATGAAACACAGATATTGCATCGGAATTAAAAACAAAAAGCACAATGCCGACATAAGTAGAAGAAGACGGGCTCTACTTACTGTCTATGACTTGAGCTTTTCTGGGAGACCAGTTTTAGTATCGGATATTTCACTTCAGGTTTACAGTATCTCTTGCACCTTCTTATTGACGATGAAACACAGAAACTGCATCGGAATTATATACAAAAGGCACCATGCCGACTTAAGTACGAGAAGACTGACTCTTCTTACTGTCTATAATTTGAGCCTTTCCTGTGAGACCAGTTTTAGATTCCGATGCTTTACTTCAGGTTTACTGTATCCCTAGGACCTTCATATTGACGATGAAACACAGAAATTGCATCGAAATTAAATACAAACGGCACAATGCCGACATAAGTAAAAGAAGGCGGGCTTTTCTTACTGTCTATTATTTGAGCCTTTCCTGTGAGACCAGTTTCAGAATCCGATGCTTCTCCTCAATCTTACTGTATCCCTTGGACCTTCATATTGACGATGAAACACAGAAATTGCATCCGAATTAAATACAAACGGCACAATGCCGACATAAGTAGAAAAGACGGGCTCTTCTTACTGTCTATGACTTGAGCTTTTCCTCGGAGACCAGTTTTAGTATCCGATATTTCACTCAGGTTTACAGTTTCCCTTGCACCTTCTTATTGACGATGAAACACAGAAATTGCATCGGAATTAAATACAAAAGGCACAATGCCGAATGAAGTACAAGAAGACTTACTCTTCTTACTGTGTATGATTTGAACCTTTCCTGTTAGACCAGTTTTAGATTCCGATGCTTCACTTTAGGACCTTCATATTGACGATGAAACACAGAAATTGCATGGGAATTAATTACAAAAGGCACAATGCCGACTGAAGTACAAGAGGACTGACTCTTCTTACTGACTATGATTTGAACCATTCCTGTGAGACCAGTTTTAGATTCCGATGCTTCACTTCAGGTTTAGTGTACCCTAGGACCATCATATTGACGATGAAACACAAAAATTGCTTCGGAATTAAATACAAAAGGCCCAATGCCAACTTAAGTACAAGATGACAGACTCTTCTTACTGTCTATGTTTTAACCTTTCCTGTGAGACCAGTTATTGATTCCGATGCATCACTTCAGGTTTTCTGTATCCCTTGGACCTTCATAAAGGCGATGAAAGAAAGAAATTGCATCGGAACTAAATACAAAACGCACACAGTCGACTAAAGTACAATAAGACGTTATCTTCTTTCTGTCTATGTTTTGAGCCTTTCCTGTGAGACCAGTTTCGGATTCCGATGCTTCTCCTCACTCTAACTGTATCCCTAGGACCTTATATTGACGATTAAACACAGAATTTGCATCGGAATTATTAACAAAAGGCACAATGCCGACTTAAGTACAGGAAGATTGACTCTTCTTACAGTCTATGTTTGAACCTTTCCTGTGAGACCAATTATAGATTCCGATGCATCACTTCAGGTTTACTGTATCCCTAGGACCTTCATATTGACGATGAAACACAGAAATTGCATCGGAATTAAATACAAAAGGCACAACGCCGACTTAAGTACAAAAAGACGGGCTCTTCTTACTGTCTATGTTTGCGCCTTTCCTGTGAGACCAGTTTCAGATTCCGATGCTTCTCCTCACTCTTACTGAATCCCTTGTACCTTCATATTGACGATGGAACACAGAAATTGCATCCGAATTAAATACAAACGGCACAATGCCGACATAAGTAGAAGAAGACGGGCTCTTCTTACTGTCTATGATTTGAGCTTTTCCTGGGAGACCAGTTTTAGATTCCGATATTTCACTTCAGGTTTACAGTAACACTTGCACCTTTTTATTGACGATGAAACACACAAATTGCTTCGGAATTAAATACAAAAGCACAATGCCGACTTAAGTACAAGAAGACTGACTCTTCTCACTGTCTATAATTTAAACCTTTCCTGTGAGACCAGTTTTAGATTCCGATGCTTTACTTCAGGTTAACTGTATCCCTAGGACCTTCATATTGACGATGAAACACAGAAGTTGCATCGGAATTAAATACAAACGGCACAATGCCGACATAAGTAGAAGAAGACGGGCTCTTCTTACTGTGTATGACTTAAGCTGTTCTTGGGAAACCAGTTTTAGTATCCGATATTTCACTTCAGGTTTACAGTATCCCTTGCACCTTCTTATTGACGATGAAACACAGAAATTGCAACGGAATTAAATACAAAGGGCACAATGCCGACTGAGGTACAAGAAGACTGACTCTTCTTACTGGCTATGATTTGAACCATTGCTGTGAGACCAGTTTTAGATTCCGGTGCTTCACTTCAGGTTTCGTGTATCCGCAGGACCATCATATTGACGATGAAACACAGAAATTGCATCGGAATTAAATACAAAAGGCACAATGCCGACTTAAGTACAAGATGACAGACTCTTCTTACTGTCTATGTTTGAACCTTTCCTGTGAGACCAGCTATAGTTTCCGATGCATCACTTCAGGTTTACTGTATCCCTAGGACCTTCATATTGACGATGAAACACAGAAATTGCATCGGAATTAAATACAAAAGGCACAATGCCGACTTAAGTACAAGATGACAGACTCTTCTTACTGTCTATGTTTGAACCTTTCCTGTGAGACCAGCTATAGTTTCCGATGCATCACTTCAGGTTTTCTGTATCCCTTGGACCTACATAAAGGCGATGAAAGAAAGAAATTGCATCGGAATTAAATACAAAACGCACACAGTCGACTAAAGTACAATAAGACGTTATCTTCTTTCTGTCTATGTTTTGAGCCTTTCCTGTGTGACCAGTTTCAGATTCCGATGCTTCTCCTCACTCTTACTGAATTCCTTGGACCTACATATTGACGATGGAACACAGAAATTGCATCAGAATTAAATACAAAAGGCACTATGCCGACATAAGTAGAAGAATACGGGCTCTTCTTACTGTCCATGATTTGAGCTTTTCCTGGGAGACCAACTTTAGTTTCTGATATTTCACTTCAGGTTTACAGTATCCCTTGCGCCTTCTTATTGACGATGAAACACAGAAATTGCATCGGAATTAAATACAAAAGGCACAATGCCGACTTAAGTGCAAGAAGACTGACTCTTCTTACTGTCTATGATTTGAAGCTTTCCTTTGGGACCAGTTTTAGATTCCGATGCTTCACATCAGGTTTACTGTATCCTCTAGGACCTTCATATTGACGATGAAACACAGAGTTTGCATCGGAATTAAGTACAAAAGGCACAATGCCGACTTAAGTACAAGAAGACTGACTCTTCTTACTGTCTATGAATTCAACCTTTCCTGTGACACCAGTTTTCGATTCCGATGCTTCTCTTCGGGTTTACTGTATCCCTAGGACCTTCATATTGACGATGAAACACAGAAATTGCATCGGAATTAAATACAAAATGCACAATGCCGACTTAAGTACAAGAAGACTTACTCTTCTTACAGACTACGACTTGAACATTTCCTGTGAGACCAGTTTTAGTGTTCGATGCTTCACTTCAGGTTTACTGTATCCCTAAGAACTTCGTATTGACGATGAAACGCAGAAATTGCATCGGAATTAAATACAAAAGGCACAATGCCGACTTAAGTACAAGAAGACTGACTCTTCTTACTGTCTATGATTTGAACCGTTCCTGTGAGACCAGTTTTAGATTTCGATGCTTCACTTCAGGTTTAATGTATCCCTTGTACCTTCTTATTGACGATGAAACACAGAAATTGCGTCGGAATTAAATACAAAATGCACAATGCCGACTTAAGTACAAGAAGACTGACTCTTCTTACTGTCTATGATTTGAACCTTTCCTGTGAGACCAGTTTTAGATTCCGATGCTTCACTTCAGGTTTACTGTGTCCTCTAGGACCTTCATATTGACGATGAAACACAGAAATTGCATCGGAATTAAGTACAAAAGGCACTATGCCGACTTAAGTACAAGAAGATGGCCTCTTCTTACTGTCTATGTTTTGGGCCTTTCCAGTGAGACCAGTTTTAGATTCCGATGCTACACTTCAGGTTCACTGTATCCCTTAGACCTTCTTATTGAGGATGAAGCACAGATATTGCATCGGAATTAAATACAAAAGGCACAATTAAGCCGTAAGTACAAGAAGACTGACTCTTCTTACTGTCTATGCTTTGAAACTTTCCTGTGCAACCAGTTTTAGATTCCGATGCTTCACTTCAGGTTTACTGTATTCTTTAAACCATCTTATTGACGATGAAACCCAGAAATTGCATCGGAAGTAAATACAAAAGGCACTATGCCGACAAAAGTAGAAGAATACGGGCTCTTCTTACTGTCCATGATTTGAGCTTTTCCTGGGAGACCAGCTTTAGTTTCCGATATTTCACTTCAGGTTTACAGTATCCCTTGCACCTTCTTATTGACGATGAAACACAGAACTTGCATCGGAATTAAATACAAAAGGCACAATGCCGACTTAAGTACAAGAAGACTTAGTCTTCTTACTGTCTACAATTTGAACCTTTCCTGTGAGACCAGTTTTAGATTCCGATGCTTGACTTCAGGTTTACTGTATCCCTAGGACCTTCATATTGACGATGAAACACAGAAATTGTATCGGAATTAAATACAAACGGCACAATGCCGACAGAAGTAGAAGAAGACGGGCTCTTCTTACTGTCTATGCTTTGAGCTATTCCTGTGAGACCAGTTTCAGAATCCGATGCTTCTCCTCACTCGTACTGTATCCCTAGGACCATCATATTGACGATGAAACACAGAAATTGCATCGGAATTAAAAACAAAAAGCACAATGCCGACCTAAGTACAAGAAGATTGACTCTTCTTACTGTCTATGTTTGAACCTTTCCTGTGAGACCAGTTTTAGATTCCGATTTTTCACTTCAGGTTTACGTTATACCTAGGACCTTCATATTGACGATGAAACACAGAAATTGCATCGGAATTAAATACAAAAGGCACAATGCCGACTTAAGTATAAGAAGACTGACTCTTCTTACTGTCTATGTTTGAACGTTTCCTGTGAGACCAGTTTCAGATTCCGATGCTTCTCCTCACTCTTACTGAATCCCTTGGACCTTCATATTGTCGATGAAACACAGAAATTGCATCGGAATTAAATACAAGAAGCACAATGCCGACTTAAGTACAAGATGACTGACTCTTCTTACTGTCTATGTTTTAACCTTTCCTGTGAAACCAGTTATAGATTCCGATGCATCACTTCAGGTTTACTGTATCCCTAGGACCTTCATATTGACGATGAAACACAGAAATTGCATCGTAATTAAATACAAAAGGCACAATGCCGACTTAAGTACAAGAAGACTGACTCTTCTTTCTGTCTATGATTTGAACCTTTCCTGTGAGACCAGTTTCAGATTCCGATGCTTCACGTCAGGTTTACTGTATCCTCTAGGACCTTCATATTGACGATGAACCACAGAAATTGCATCGGTATTAAGTACAAAAGGCACAATGCCGACTTACGTAGAAGAAGACTGACTCTTCTTACTGTCTATGATTTGAACCTTTCCTGTGATACCAGTTTTAGATTCCGATGCTTCACTTCAGGTTTACTGTTTCCCTAGAACCTTCATATTGACGATGAAACACGGAAATTGCATCGGAATAAAATACAAAAGGCACAATGCCGACTAAAGTACAAGAAGACTGACTCATCTTACTGTCTATTATTTGAACCTTTCCTGTGAGACCAGTTTTAGATTCCGATGCTTCACTTCAGGTTTACTGTATCCCTAGGACCTTCATATTGACGATGAACACAGAAATTGCATCGGAATTAAATACAAACGGCACAATGCCGACTTAAGTACAAGGACACTGACTCTTCTTACTGTCTATGATTTGAACATTTCCTGTGACACCAGTTTTAGATTCCGATGCTTCACTTCAGGTTTACGGTATCCCTAGGACCATCATATCGACAATTAAATACAGAAATTGCATCTGAACTAAATACAAAATTCACAATGCCGAGTTAAGTACAAGTAGACTGACCCTTCTTACTGTCTATGATCTGAACCTTTGCTGTGAGACCAGTTTCAGATTCCGATGCTTCTCCTCACTCCTACTGTATCCTTTGGACCTTCATATTGACGATGAAACACAGAAATTGCATTGGAAATAAATACAAACGGCACAATGCCGACATAAGTAGAAGAAGACGGCCTCTTCTTACTGTCTATGATTTGAACCTTTCCTGTGAGACCAGTTTTAGATTTCGATGCTTCACTTCAGGTTTAATGTATCCCTTGTACCTTCTTATTGACGATGAAACACAGAAATTGCATCGGAATTAAATACAAAATGCACAATGCCGATCTAAGTACAAGAAGACTGACTCTTCCTACTGTCTATGATTTGAACCTTTCCTGTGAGACCAGTTTTAGATTCCGATGCTTTACTTCAGGTTTACTGTGTCCTCTAGGACCTTCATATAGACGATGAAACACAGAAATTGCATCGGAATTAAGTACAAAAGGCACAATGCAGACTTAAGTATAAGAAGACGGCCTCTTCTTACTGTCTATGTTTTGGGCCTTTCCAGTGAGACCAGTTTTTGATTCCGATGCTACACTTCAGGTTTACTGTATCCCTTAGACCTTCTTATTGACGATGAAGCACAGATATTGAAGCGGAATTAAATACAAAAGGCACAATTAAGACGTAAGTACAAGAAGACTCACTCTTCTTACTGTCTATGTTTTGAAACTTTCCTGTGCAACCAGTTTTAGATTCCTATGCTTCACTTCAGGTTTACTGTATTCTTTAAACCATCTTATTGACGATGAATCCCAGAAATTGCATCGGAAGTAAATACAAAAGGCACAATGCCGACTTAAGTACAAGAATACTGACGCATCTTACTGTCTATGATTTGAACTTTTCCTGTGAGACCAGTTTTTGATTCCGATGCTTCACTTCAGGTTTACTGTATCCCTAGGACCATCATATTGACGATGAAACACAGAAATTGCATCGGAATTAAATACAAAAGGCACAATGCTGACTTAAGTACAAGAAGACTGAGTCTTCTTACTGTCTTTGATTTGAACCTTTCCTGTGAGACCAGTTTCAGATTTCGATGCTTCACTTCAGGTTTACTGTATCCCTAGGACCTTAATATTGACGATGAAGCACAGAAATTGCATCGGAATTAAATACAAACGGCACAATGCCGACATAAGTAGAAGAAGACGGGCTCTTCTAACTGTCTATGATTCGAGCTTCTCCTGGGAGACCAATTTTAGTTTCCGATATTTCCCTTCAGGTTTACAATATCCCATGAACCTTCGTATTGACGATGAAACACAGAAATTGCATCTGAATTTAATACATAAGGCACAATGCCGACTTAAGTACAAGAAGACTGACTCCTCTTACTGTCTATGATTTAAACCTTTCCTGTGAGATCAGTTTTAGATTCCGATGCTTCACTTCAGGTTTACTGTATCCCTAGGACCATCATATTGACGATTAAACACAGAAATTGCTTCGGAATTAAATACAAACGGCACAATGCCGACATAAGTAGAAGAAGACGTGCTCTTCTAACTGTCTATGATTCGAGCTTCTCCTGGGAGACCACTTTTAGATTCCGATATTTCGCTTTAGGTTTACAGTATCCCATGAACCTTCGTATTGACGATGAAACACAGATATTGCATCGGAACTGAATACAAAAGGCACAATGCCAACATAAGTACAAGAAGACTGACTCTTCTTACTGTCTACGGTTTGAACCTTTCCTGTGAGACCAGTTTTAGATTCCGATGCTTCACTTCAGGTTTACTGTATCCCTTGGACCTTCTTATTGAATATGAAACCAGAAATTGCATCGAAGTTAAATACAAATGCACAATGCCGACTTAAGTAGAAGAAGACTGACTCATCTTACCGTCTATGATTTGAACCTTTCCTGTGGGACCAGTTTTAGTTTCCGATGCTTCACTTCAGATTACCTTATCCCTTGGACCTTCATAAAGGCGATGATACACAGAAATATCATTAGAATTAAATACAAAAGGCATTATGTCGACTAAAGTACAAGAAGACGGCCTCTTATAACTGTCTATGTTTTGAGCCTCGCCTTTGAGACCTGTTTTAGATTCCGATAATTCACTTAAGGTTCACTGTATCCCTTGTACCTTCTTATTGACGATGAAACACAGAAATTGCATCGGAATGAAATACAGAAGGCACAATTCCGACTTAAGTACAAGAAGACTGACTCTTCTTACTGTCTATGTTTTGAACCTTTCCTGTATGACCAGTTTCAGATTCCGATGCTTCACTTCACTCTTACTGTATCCCTTGGACCTTCTTATTGACGATGAAACACAGAAATTGCATCGAAATTATATACAAAAGGCAGAATGCCGACTTAAGTACAACAGGAATGTCTCTTCCAACTGTCGATGTTTTGACCTTTCCTGTGAGTCCAGTATTAGATTCCGATACTCCACTTCATCTTTACTGTATCCATTGGACCTTTTTATTGACGATGTAACACACAATTCGCATCGGAATTAAATACAAAAGGCACAATGCCGACTGAGGTACAAGAAGACTGACTCTTCTTACTGGCTATGATTTGAACCATTGCTGTGAGACCAGTTTTAGATTCCGGTGCTTCACTTCAGGTTTAGTGTATCCCTAGGACCTTCATATTGACGATGAAACACCGAAAGTGCATCGGAATTAAATACAAAAGGCACAATGCCGACTTAAGTACAAGATGACCGACTCTTCTTACTGTCTATGTTTTAACCTTTCCTGTGAGACCAGCTATAGTTTCCGATGCATCACTTCAGGTTTACTGTATCCCTAGGACCATCATATTGACGATGAAACACAGTAATTGCATCGGAATTAAATACAAACGGCACAATGCCGCAATGAGCAGAAGAAGACGGGCTCTTCTTTCTGTCTATGTTTTGAGCCTTTCCTGTGTGACCAGTTTCAGATTCCGATGTTTCTCCTCACTCTTACTGAATCCCTTGGACCTACATATTGACGATGGAACACAGAAATTGCATCAGAATTAAATACAAAAGGCACTATGCCGACATAAGTAGAAGAATACGGGCTCTTCTTACTGTCCATGATTTGAGCTTTTCCTGGGAGACCAGCTTTAGTTTCCGATATTTCACTTCTGGTTTACAGTATCCCTTGCGCCTTCTTATTGACGATGAAACACAGAAATTGCATCGGAATTAAATACAAAAGGCACAATGCCGACTTAAGTACAAGAAGACTTAAGTCTTCTTACTGTCTACAATTTGAACCTTTCCTGTGAGACCAGTTTTAGATTCTGATGCTTCACTTCAGGTTTACTGTATCCCTAGGACCTTCATATTGACGATGAAACACAAAAATTGTATCGGAATTAAATACAAACGGCACAATGCCGACATAAGTAGAAGAAGACGGGCTCTGCTTACTGTCTATGCTTTGAGCTATTCCTGTGAGACCAGTTTCAGAATCCGATGCTTCTCCTCACTCGTACTGTATCCCTAGGACCTTCACATCGACGATGAAACACAGAAATTGCATTGGATTTAAAAACAAAAAGCACAATGCCGACCTAAGTACAAGAAGATTGACTCTTCTTACTGTCTATGTTTGAACCTTTCCTGTGAGACCAGTTTTAGATTCCGATGCTTCACTTTAGGTTTACTGTATCCCTAGGACCTTCATATTGACGATGAAACACAGAAATTACATCGGAATTAAATACAAACGGCACAATGCCGCAATAAGCAGAAGAAGACGGGCTCTTCTTTCCGTCTATGTTTTGAGCCTTTCCTGTTGACCAGTTTCAGATTCCGATGCTTCTCCTCACTCTTACTGAATCCCTTGGACCTACATATTGACGATGGAACACAGAAATTGCATCAGAATTAAATACAAAAGGCACTATGCCGACATAAGTAGAAGAATACGGGCTCTTCTTACTGTCCATGATTTGAGCTTTTCCTGGGAGACCAGCTTTAGTTTCCGATATTTCACTTCTGGTTTACAGTATCCCTTGCGCCTTCTTATTGACGATGAAACACAGAAATTGCTTTGGAATTAAAAACAACAAGCACAATGCCGACCTAAGTACAAGAAGATTGACTCTTCTTACTGTCTATGTTTGAACCTTTCCTGTGAAACCAGTTTTAGATTCCGATGCTTCACTTTAGGTTTACTGTATCCCTAGGACCTTCATATTGACGATGAAACACAGAAATTGCATCGGAATTAAATACAAACGGCACAATGCCGACATAAGTAGAAGAAGACGGCCTCCTCTTACTGTCTATGTTTTTAGCTTTTCCTGGGAGACCAGATTAAGTTTCCGATATTTCACTTCAGGTTTACAGTATCCCTTGCACCTTCTTATTGACAATGAAACACAGAAATTGCATCGGAATTAAATACAAAAGGCACAATGCCGACTTAAGTGCAAGAAGACTGACTCTTCTTACTGTCTATGATTTGAAGCTTTCCTTTGAGACCAGTTTTAGATAACGATGCTTCACATCAGATTAACTGTATCCTCTAGGACCTTCATATTGACGATGAAACACAGAATTTGCATCGGAATTAAGTACAAAAGGCACAATGCCGACTTAAGTACAAGAAGACTGACTCTTCTTACAGACTATGACTTGAACATTTCCTGTGAGACCAGTTTTAGAGTTCGATGCTTCACTTCAGATTTACTGTATCCGTAAGAACTTCGTATTGACGATGAAACGCAGAAATTGCATCGGAATTAAATACAAAAGGCGCAATGCCGACTTAAGTACAAGAAGACTGACTCTTCTTACTGTCTATGATTTGAACCTTTCCTGTGAGACCAGGTTTAGATTCCCATGCATCACTTTAGGTTTACAGTATCCCATGAACCTTCGTATTGACGATGAAACACAGATATTGCATCGGAACTGAATACAAAAGGCACAATGCCGACATAAGTACAAGAAGACTGACTCTTCTTACTGTCTACGGTTTGAACCTTTCCTGTGAGACCAGGTTTAGATTCCCATGCATCACTTCAGGTTTACTGTATCCCTAGGACCTTCTTATTGACGATGAAACACAGATATTGCTTCGGAATTAAATACAAAAGGCACAATGCCGACAAGTACAAGAAGACTGACTCTTCTTACTGCCTAAGTTTTGAACATTTCCTGTGAGACCAGTTTTAGATTCCGATGCTTCACTTCAGGTTTACTGTATCCCTTGGACCTTCTTATTGAATATGAAACCAGAAATTGCATCGAAGTTAAATACAAATGCACAATGCCGACTTAAGTAGAAGAAGACTGACTCATCTTACCGTCTATGATTTGAACCTTTCCTGTGGGACCAGTTTTAGTTTCCGATGCTTCACTTCAGATTACCTTATCCCTTGGACCTTCATAAAGGCGATGATACACAGAAATATCATTAGAATTAAATACAAAAGGCATTATGTCGACTAAAGTACAAGAAGACGGCCTCTTATAACTGTCTATGTTTTGAGCCTCGCCTTTGAGACCTGTTTTAGATTCCGATAATTCACTTAAGGTTCACTGTATCCCTTGTACCTTCTTATTGACGATGAAACACAGAAATTGCATCGGAATGAAATACAGAAGGCACAATTCCGACTTAAGTACAAGAAGACTGACTCTTCTTACTGTCTATGTTTTGAACCTTTCCTGTATGACCAGTTTCAGATTCCGATGCTTCACTTCACTCTTACTGTATCCCTTGGACCTTCTTATTGACGATGAAACACAGAAATTGCATCGAAATTATATACAAAAGGCAGAATGCCGACTTAAGTACAACAGGAATGTCTCTTCCAACTGTCGATGTTTTGACCTTTCCTGTGAGTCCAGTATTAGATTCCGATACTCCACTTCATCTTTACTGTATCCATTGGACCTTTTTATTGACGATGTAACACACAATTCGCATCGGAATTAAATACAAAAGGCACAATGCCGACTGAGGTACAAGAAGACTGACTCTTCTTACTGGCTATGATTTGAGCCATTGCTGTGAGACCAGTTTTAGATTCCGGTGCTTCACTTCAGGTTTAGTGTATCCCTAGGACCTTCATATTGACGATGAAACACCGAAAGTGCATCGGAATTAAATACAAAAGGCACAATGCCGACTTAAGTACAAGATGACCGACTCTTCTTACTGTCTATGTTTTAACCTTTCCTGTGAGACCAGCTATAGTTTCCGATGCATCACTTCAGGTTTACTGTATCCCTAGGACCATCATATTGACGATGAAACACAGTAATTGCATCGGAATTAAATACAAACGGCACAATGCCGCAATGAGCAGAAGAAGACGGGCTCTTCTTTCAGTCTATGTTTTGAGCCTTTCCTGTGTGACCAGTTTCAGATTCCGATGTTTCTCCTCACTCTTACTGAATCCCTTGGACCTACATATTGACGATGGAACACAGAAATTGCATCAGAATTAAATACAAAAGGCACTATGCCGACATAAGTAGAAGAATACGGGCTCTTCTTACTGTCCATGATTTGAGCTTTTCCTGGGAGACCAGCTTTAGTTTCCGATATTTCACTTCTGGTTTACAGTATCCCTTGCGCCTTCTTATTGACGATGAAACACAGAAATTGCATCGGAATTAAATACAAAAGGCACAATGCCGACTTAAGTACAAGAAGACTTAAGTCTTCTTACTGTCTACAATTTGAACCTTTCCTGTGAGACCAGTTTTAGATTCTGATGCTTCACTTCAGGTTTACTGTATCCCTAGGACCTTCATATTGACGATGAAACACAAAAATTGTATCGGAATTAAATACAAACGGCACAATGCCGACATAAGTAGAAGAAGACGGGCTCTGCTTACTGTCTATGCTTTGAGCTATTCCTGTGAGACCAGTTTCAGAATCCGATGCTTCTCCTCACTCGTACTGTATCCCTAGGACCTTCATATCGACGATGAAACACAGAAATTGCATTGGATTTAAAAACAAAAAGCACAATGCCGACCTAAGTACAAGAAGATTGACTCTTCTTACTGTCTATGTTTGAACCTTTCCTGTGAGACCAGTTTTAGATTCCGATGCTTCACTTTAGGTTTACTGTATCCCTAGGACCTTCATATTGACGATGAAACACAGAAATTACATCGGAATTAAATACAAACGGCACAATGCCGCAATAAGCAGAAGAAGACGGGCTTTTCTTTCCGTCTATGTTTTGAGCCTTTCCTGTTGACCAGTTTCAGATTCCGATGCTTCTCCTCACTCTTACTGAATCCCTTGGACCTACATATTGACGATGGAACACAGAAATTGCATCAGAATTAAATACAAAAGGCACTATGCCGACATAAGTAGAAGAATACGGGCTCTTCTTACTGTCCATGATTTGAGCTTTTCCTGGGAGACCAGCTTTAGTTTCCGATATTTCACTTCTGGTTTACAGTATCCCTTGCGCCTTCTTATTGACGATGAAACACAGAAATTGCTTTGGAATTAAAAACAACAAGCACAATGCCGACCTAAGTACAAGAAGATTGACTCTTCTTACTGTCTATGTTTGAACCTTTCCTGTGAGACCAGTTTTAGATTCCGATGCTTCACTTTAGGTTTACTGTATCCCTAGGACCTTCATATTGACGATGAAACACAGAAATTGCATCGGAATTAAATACAAACGGCACAATGCCGACATAAGTAGAAGAAGACGGCCTCCTCTTACTGTCTATGTTTTTAGCTTTTCCTGGGAGACCAGATTAAGTTTCCGATATTTCACTTCAGGTTTGCAGTATCCCTTGCACCTTCTTATTGACAATGAAACACAGAAATTGCATCGGAATTAAATACAAAAGGCACAATGCCGACTTAAGTGCAAGAAGACTGACTCTTCTTACTGTCTATGATTTGAAGCTTTCCTTTGAGACCAGTTTTAGATAACGATGCTTCACATCAGATTTACTGTATCCTCTAGGACCTTCATATTGACGATGAAACACAGAATTTGCATCGCAATTAAGTACAAAAGGCACAATGCCGACTTAAGTACAAGAAGACTGACTCTTCTTACAGACTATGACTTGAACATTTCCTGTGAGACCAGTTTTAGAGTTCGATGCTTCACTTCAGGTTTACTGTATCCGTAAGAACTTCGTATTGACGATGAAACGCAGAAATTGCATCGGAATTAAATACAAAAGGCGCAATGCCGACTTAAGTACAAGAAGACTGACTCTTCTTACTGTCTATGATTTGAACCTTTCCTGTGAGACCAGGTTTAGATTCCCATGCATCACTTTAGGTTTACAGTATCCCATGAACCTTCGTATTGACGATGAAACACAGATATTGCATCGGAACTGAATACAAAAGGCACAATGCCGACATAAGTACAAGAAGACTGACTCTTCTTACTGTCTACGGTTTGAACCTTTCCTGTGAGACCAGGTTTAGATTCCCATGCATCACTTCCGGTTTACTGTATCCCTAGGACCTTCTTATTGACGATGAAACACAGATATTGCTTCGGAATTAAATACAAAAGGCACAATGCCGACAAGTACAAGAAGACTGACTCTTCTTACTGCCTAAGTTTTGAACCTTTCCTGTGAGACCAGTTTTAGATTCCGATGCTTCACTTCAGGTTTACTGTATCCCTTGGACCTTCTTATTGAATATGAAACCAGAAATTGCAATGAAGTTAAATACAAATGCACAATGCCGACTTAAGTAGAAGAAGACTGACTCATCTTACCGTCTATGATTTGAACCTTTCCTGTGGGACCAGTTTTAGTTTCCGATGCTTCACTTCAGATTACCTTATCCCTTGGACCTTCATAAAGGCGATGATACACAGAAATATCATTAGAATTAAATACAAAAGGCATTATGTCGACTAAAGTACAAGAAGACGGCCTCTTATAACTGTCTATGTTTTGAGCCTCGCCTTTGAGACCTGTTTTAGATTCCGATAATTCACTTAAGGTTCACTGTATCCCTTGTACCTTCTTATTGACGATGAAACACAGAAATTGCATCGGAATGAAATACAGAAGGCACAATTCCGACTTAAGTACAAGAAGACTGACTCTTCTTACTGTCTATGTTTTGAACCTTTCCTGTATGACCAGTTTCAGATTCCGATGCTTCACTTCACTCTTACTGTATCCCTTGGACCTTCTTATTGACGATGAAACACAGAAATTGCATCGAAATTATATACAAAAGGCAGAATGCCGACTTAAGTACAACAGGAATGTCTCTTCCAACTGTCGATGTTTTGACCTTTCCTGTGAGTCCAGTATTAGATTCCGATACTCCACTTCATCTTTACTGTATCCATTGGACCTTTTTATTGACGATGTAACACACAATTCGCATCGGAATTAAATACAAAAGGCACAATGCCGACTGAGGTACAAGAAGACTGACTCTTCTTACTGGCTATGATTTGAGCCATTGCTGTGAGACCAGTTTTAGATTCCGGTGCTTCACTTCAGGTTTAGTGTATCCCTAGGACCTTCATATTGACGATGAAACACCGAAAGTGCATCGGAATTAAATACAAAAGGCACAATGCCGACTTAAGTACAAGATGACCGACTCTTCTTACTGTCTATGTTTTAACCTTTCCTGTGAGACCAGCTATAGTTTCCGATGCATCACTTCAGGTTTACTGTATCCCTAGGACCATCATATTGACGATGAAACACAGTAATTGCATCGGAATTAAATACAAACGGCACAATGCCGCAATGAGCAGAAGAAGACGGGCTCTTCTTTCTGTCTATGTTTTGAGCCTTTCCTGTGTGACCAGTTTCAGATTCCGATGCTTCTCCTCACTCTTACTGAATCCCTTGGACCTACATATTGACGATGGAACACAGAAATTGCATCAGAATTAAATACAAAAGGCACTATGCCGAAATAAGTAGAAGAATACGGGCTCTTCTTACTGTCCATGATTTGAGCGTTTCCTGGGAGACCAGCTTTAGTTTCCGATATTTCACTTCTGGTTTACAGTATCCCTTGCGCCTTCTTATTGACGATGAAACACAGAAATTGCATCGGAATTAAATACAAAAGGCACAATGCCGACTTAAGTACAAGATGACTTAAGTCTTCTTACTGTCTACAATTTGAACCTTTCCTGTGAGACCAGTTTTAGATTCTGATGCTTCACTTCAGGTTTACTGTATCCCTAGGACCTTCATATTGACGATGAAACACAAAAATTGTATCGGAATTGAATACAAACGGCACAATGCCGACATAAGTAGAAGAAGACGGGCTCTGCTTACTGTCTATGCTTTGAGCTATTCCTGTGAGACCAGTTTCAGAATCCGATGCTTCTCCTCACTCGTACTGTATCCCTAGGACCTTCATATCGACGATGAAACACAGAAATTGCATTGGATTTAAAAACAAAAAGCACAATGCCGACCTAAGTACAAGAAGATTGACTCTTCTTACTGTCTATGTTTGAACCTTTCCTGTGAGACCAGTTTTAGATTCCGATGCTTCACTTTAGGTTTACTGTATCCCTAGGACCTTCATATTGACGATGAAACACAGAAATTACATCGGAATTAAATACAAACGGCACAATGCCGCAATAAGCAGAAGAAGACGGGCTCTTCTTTCCGTCTACGTTTTGAGCCTTTCCTGTTGACCAGTTTCAGATTCCGATGCTTCTCCTCACTCTTACTGAATCCCTTGGACCTACATATTGACGATGGAACACAGAAATTGCATCAGAATTAAATACAAAAGGCACTATGCCGACATAAGTAGAAGAATACAGGCTCTTCTTACTGTCCATGATTTGAGCTTTTCCTGGGAGACCAGCTTTAGTTTCCGATATTTCACTTCTGGTTTACAGTATCCCTTGCGCCTTCTTATTGACGATGAAACACAGAAATTGCATCGGAATTAAATACAAAAGGCACAATGCCGACTTAAGTACAAGAAGACTTAGTCTTCTTACTGTCTACAATTTGAACCTATCCTGTGAGACCAGTTTTAGATTCCGATGCTTCACTTCAGGTTTACTGTATCCCTAGGATCTTCATATTGACGATGAAACACAGAAATTGTATCGGAATTAAATACAAACGGCACAATGCCGACATAAGTAGAAGAAGACGGGCTCTTCTTTCTGTCTATGCTTTGAGCTATTCCTGTGAGACCAGTTTCAGAATCCGATGCTTCTCCTCACTCGTACTGTATCCCTAGGACCTTCATATCGACGATGAAACACAGAAATTGCTTTGGAATTAAAAACAACAAGCACAATGCCGACCTAAGTACAAGAAGATTGACTCTTCTTACTGTCTATGTTTGAACCTTTCCTGTGAGACCAGTTTTAGATTCCGATGCTTCACTTTAGGTTTACTGTATCCCTAGGACCTTCATATTGACGATGAAACACAGAAATTGCATCGGAATTAAATACAAACGGCACAATGCCGACATAAGTAGAAGAAGACGGCCTCCTCTTACTGTCTATGTTTTTAGCTTTTCCTGGGAGACCAGATTAAGTTTCCGATATTGCACTTCAGGTTTACAGTATCCCTTGCACCTTCTTATTGACAATGAAACACAGAAATTGCATCGGAATTAAATACAAAAGGCACAATGCCGACTTAAGTGCAAGAAGACTGACTCTTCTTACTGTCTATGATTTGAAGCTTTCCTTTGAGACCAGTTTTAGATAACGATGCTTCACATCAGATTTACTGTATCCTCTAGGACCTTCATATTGACGATGAAACACAGAATTTGCATCGGAATTAAGTACAAAAGGCACAATGCCGACTTAAGTACAAGAAGACTGACTCTTCTTACAGACTATGACTTGAACATTTCCTGTGAGACCAGTTTTAGAGTTCGATGCTTCACTTCAGGTTTACTGTATCCGTAAGAACTTCGTACTGACGATGAAACGCAGAAATTGCATCGGAATTAAATACAAAAGGCGCAATGCCGACTTAAGTACAAGAAGACTGACTCTTCTTACTGTCTATGATTTGAACCTTTCCTGTGAGACCAGTTTAAGATTCCGATGCTTCACTTCAGGTTTACTGTATCCCTAGGACCATCATATTGACAATTAAACACAGAAATTGCATCTGAACTAAATACAAAATTCACAATGCCGACTTAAATACAAGTAGACTGACCCTTCTTACTGTCTATGATCTGAACCTTTGCTGTGAGACCAGTTTCAGATTCCGATGCTTCTCCTCACTCCTACTGTATCCTTTGGACCTTCATATTGACGATGAAACACAGAAATTGCATTCGAATTAAATACAAACGGCACAATGCCGACTTAAGTAGAAGAAGACGGCCTCTTCTTACTGTCTATGTTTTTAGCTATCCTGTGAGACCAGTTTTAGTTTCCGATATTTCACTTCAGGTTTACAGTATCCCTTGCACCTTCTTATTGACGATGAAACACAGAATTTGCATCGGAATTAAGTACAAAAGGCACAATGCCGACTTAAGTACAAGAAGACTGACTCTTCTTACTGTCTATGAATTCAACCTTTCCTGTGACACCGGTTTTCGATTCCGATGCTTCTCTTCGGGTTTACTGTATCCCTAGGACCTTTATATTGACGATGAAACACAGAAATTGAATCGGAATTAAATACAAAAGGCAAATTGCCGACTTAAGTACAAGAAGACTTACTCTTCTTACAGACTATGACTTGAACATTTCCTGTGAGACCAGTTTTAGAGTTCGATCCTTCACTTCAGGTTTATTGTATGCCTAAGAACTTCGTATTGACGATGAAACGCAGAAATTGCATCGGAATTAAATACAAAAGGCACAATGCCGACTTAAGTACAAGAAGACTGACTCTTCTTACTGTCTATGATTTGAACCTTTCCTGTGAGACCAGTTTTAGATTTCGATGCTTCACTTTATGTTTAATGTATCCCTTGTACCTTCTTATTGACGATGAAACACAGAAATTGTATCGGAATTAAATACAAAATGCACAATGCCGACTTAAGTACAAGAAGACTGACTCTTCTTACTGTCTATGATTTGAACCTTTCCTGTGAGACCAGTTTTAGATTCCGATGCCTTACTTCAGGTTTGCTGTGTCCTCTAGGACCTTCATATTGACGATGAAACACAGAAATTGCATCGGAATTAAGTACAAAAGGCACAATGCCGACTTAAGTACAAGAAGACGGCCTCTTCTTACTGTCTATGTTTTGGGCCTTTCCAGTGAGACCAGTTTTAGATTCCGATGCTACACTTCAGGTTTACTGTATCCGTTAGACCTTCTTATTGACGATGAAGCACAGATATTGCATCGGAATTAAATACAAAAAGCACAATTAAGCCGTAAGTACAAGAAGACTGACTTTTCTTACTGTCTATGTTTTGAAACTTTCCTGTCCAACCAGTTTTAGATACCGATGCTTCACTTCAGGTTTACTGTATTCCTTAAACCATCTTATTGACGATGAGACCCAGAAATTGCATCGGAAGTAAATACAAAAGGCACAATGCCGACTTAAGTACAAGAAGACTGACTCATCTTACTGTCTATGATTTGAACTTTTCCTGTGAGACCAGTTTTTGATTCCGATGCTTCACTTCAGGTTTACTGTATCCCTAGGACCTTCATATTGACGATGAAACACAGAAATAGCATCGGAATTAAATACAAAAGGCACAATTCCGACGTATGTACAAGAAGACTGACGTTTCTTACTGTCTATGCTTTGAAACTTTCCTGTGAGACCAGCTTTAGATTCCGAAGCTTCACTTCAGGTTTACTGTATTCCTTAAACCTTCTTATTGACGATGAAACACAGAAATTGCATCGGAATTGAATACAAAAAGCACAATGCCGACTTAAGTACAAGAAGACTGACTCCTCTTACTGTCTATGATTTAAACATTTCGTGTGAGACTAGTTTTAGATTCCGATGCTTCACTTCAGGTTTACTGTATACCTAGGACCTTCATATTGACGATGAAACACAGAAATTGCATCGGAATTAAATACAAAAGTCACAATGCCGACTTAAGTACAAAAAGACGGGCTCTTCTTACTGTCTATGTTTGAGCCTTTCCTGTGAGTCCAGTTTCAGATTCCGATGCTTCTCCTCACTCTTACTGAATCCCTTGTACCTTCATATTGACGATGGAACACAGAAATTGCATCCGAATTAAATACAAACGGCACAATGCCGACATAAGTAGAAGAAGACGGGCTCTTGTTAGTGTCTATGATTTGAGCTTTTCCTGGGAGACCAGTTTTAGTTTCCGATATTTCACTTCAGGTTTACAGTAACACTTGCACATTTTTATTGAGGATGATACACACAAATTGCATCGGAATTAAATACAAAAGGCACAATGCCGACTTAAGTACAAGAGGACTGACTCTTCTCACTGTCTATAATTTAAACCTTTTCTGTTAGACCAGTTTTAGATTCCGATGCTTTACTTCAGGTTTACTGTATCCCTAGGACCTTCATATTGACGATGAAACACAGAAATTGCATCGGAATTAAAAACAAAAGGCACAATGCCGACTTAAGTACAAGAAGACTGACTCTTCTTACTGTCTACGTTTGAATATTTCCTGTGACACCAGTTTCAGATTCCGATGCTTGTCCTCACTCTTTCTATATCCCTTGGACCGTCATATTGACGATGGAACACAGAAATTGCATCGGAATTAAATACAAACGGCTCAATGCCGACATAAGTAGAAAAAGACGGGCTCTTCTTACTGTGTGTGACTTAAGCTTTTCCTGGGAGACCAGTTTTAGTATCCGATATTTCACTTCAGGTTTACAGTATCCCTTGCACCTTCCTATTGACGATGAAACACAGAAATTGCATCGGAATTAAATACAAAAGGCACAATACCGACTGAGGTTCAAGAAGACTGACACTTCTAACTGGCTATGATTGGAACCATTGCTGTGAGACCAGTTTTAGATTCCAGTGCTTCACTTCAGGTTTAGTGTATCCCTAGGACCTTCATATTGACGATGAAACACAGAAATTGCATCGGAATTAAATACAAAAGGCACAATGCCGACTTAAGTACAAGATGACAGACTCCTCTTACTGTCTATGTTTTAACCTTTCCTGTGAGACCAGCTATAGTTTCCGATGCATCACTTCAGGTTTACTGTATCCCTAGGACCATCATATTGACGATGAAACACAGAAATTGCATCGGAATTAAATACAAACGGCACAATGCCGACATAAGCAGAAGAAGACGGGCTCTTCTTACTGTCTATGTTTTGAGCCTTTCCTGTGAGACCAGTTTCAGATTCCGATGCTTCTCCTCACTCTTACTGAATCCCTTGGACCTACATATTGACGATGGAACACAGAAATTGCATCAGAATTAAATACAAAAGGCACTATGCCGACATAAGTAGAAGAATACGGGCTCTTCTTACTGTCCATGATTTGAGCTTTTCCTGGGAGACCAGCTTTAGTTTCCGATATTTCACTTCAGGTTTACAGTATCCCTTGCACCTTCTTATTGACGATGAAACACAGAAATTGCATCGGAATTAAATACAAAAGGCACAATGTCGACTAAAGTACAAGAAGACTGACTCTTCTTACTGTCTATGTTTGAACGTTTCCTGTGAGACCAGTTTCAGATTCCGATGCTTCTCCTCACTCTTACTGAATCCCTTGGAGCTTCATATTGTCGATGAAACACAGAAATTGCATCGGAATTAAATACAAAAGGCACAATGCCGACTTAAGTACAATATGACTGACTCTTCATACTGTCTATGTTTTAACCTTTCCTGTGAAACCAGTTATAGATTCCGATGCGTCACTTCAGGTTTACTGTATCCCTAGGACCTTCATATTGACGATGAAACACAGAAATTGCATCGTAATTAAATACAAAAGGCACAATGCCGACTTAAGTACAAGAAGACTGACTCTTCTTACTGTCTATGATTTGAACCTTTCCTGTGAGACCAGTTTTAGATTCCGATGCTTCACGTCAGGTTTAGTGTATCCTCTAGGACTTTCATATTGACGATGAACAACAGAAATTGCATCGGTATTAAGTACAAAAGGCACAATGCCGACTTACGTAGAAGAAGACTGACCCTTCTTACTGTCAATGATTTGAACGTTTCCTGTGACACCAGTTTTAGATTCCGATGCTTCTCTTCAGGTTTATTGTATCGCTAGGACCTTCATATTGACGATGAAACACAGAAATTGCATCGGAATTAAATACAAAAGGCACAATGCCGACTTAAGTACAAGAAGACTGACTCTTCTTACTGTCTATGATTTGAACATTTCCTGTGAGACCAGTTTTAGAGTTCGATGCTTCACTTCAGGTTTACTGTATCCCTAAGACCTTCATATTGACGATGAAACACAGAAATTGCATCGGAATTAAATACAAAAGGCACAATGCTGACTTAAGTACAAGAAGACTGACTCTTCTTACTGTCTATGATTTGAACCTTTCCTGTGATACCAGTTTTAGATTCCGATGCTTCACTTCAGGTTTACTGTTTCCCTAGAACCTTCATATTGACGATGAAACACATAAATTGCATCGGAATAAAATACAAAAGGCACAATGCCGACGTAAGTACAAGAAGACTGACTCATCTTACTGTCTATGATTTGAACCTTTCCTGTGAGACCAGTTTTAGATTCCGATGCTTCACTTCAGGTTTACTGTATCCCTAGGACCTTCATATTGACGATGAACACAGAAATTGCATCGGAATTAAATACAAACGGCACAATGCCGACTTAAGTACAAGGACACTGACTCTTCTTACTGTCTACGATTTGAACATTTCATGTGACGCCAGTTTTAGATTCCGATGCTTCACTTCAGGTTTACTGTTTCCCTAGAACCTTCATATTGACGATGAAACACATAAATTGCATCGGAATAAAATACAAAAGGCACAATGCCGACGTAAGTACAAGAAGACTGACTCATCTTACTGTCTATGATTTGAACCATTCCTGTAAGACCAGTTTTAGGTTTCGATGCTTCACTTCAGGTTTAATGTTTCCTTTGTCCCTTCTTATTGACGATGAAACACAGAAATTGCATCGGAATTAATTACAAAATGCACAATGCCGACTTAAGTACAAGAAGACTGACTCTTCCTACTGTCTATGATTTGAACCTTTCCTGTGAGACCAGTTTTAGATTCCGATGCTTTACTTCGGGTTTACTGTGTCCTCTAGGACCTTCATATTGACGATGAAACACAGAAATTGCATCGGAATTAAGTACAAAAAGCACAATGCCGACTTAAGTACAAGAAGACGGCCTCTTCTTACTGTCTATGTTTTGGGCCTTTCCAGTGAGACCAGTTTTAGATTCCGATGCTACACTTCAGGTTTACTGTATCCCTTAGACCTTCTTATTGACGATGAAGCACAGATATTGCATCGGAATTAAATACAAAAGGCACAATTAAGACGTAAGTACAAGAAGACTGACTCTTCTTACTGTCTATGTTTTGAAACTTTCCTGTGCAACCAGTTTTAGATTCCGATGCTTCACTTCAGGTTTACTGTATTCTTTAAACCATCTTATTGACGATGAAACCCAGAAATTGCATCGGAAGTAAATACATAAGGCACAATGCCGACTTAAGTACAAGAAGACTGACTCTTCTTACTGTCTTTGATTTGAACCTTTCCTGTGAGACCAGTTTTAGATTTCGATGCTTCACTTCAGGTTTACTGTATCCCTAGGACCTTCTTATTGACGATGAAACACAGAAATTGCATCGGAAATAAATACAAAAGGCACAATTCCAACGTATGTACAAGAAGACTGACGTTTCTTACTGTCTATGCTTTGAAACTTTCCTGTGAGACCAGCTTTAGATTCCGAAGCTTCACTTCAGGTTTACTGTATTCCTTAAAACTTCTTATTGACGATGAAACACAGAAATTGCATCGGAATTAAATACAAAAAGCAGAATGCCGACTTAAGTACAAGAAGACTGACTCCTCTTACTGTCTATGATTTAAACATTTCGTGTGAGACCAGTTTTAGATTTCGATGCTTCACTTCAGGTTTACTGTATCCCTAGGACCTTCATATTGACGATGAAACACAGAAATTGCATCGGAATTAAATACAAAAGTCACAATGCCGACTTAAGTACAAAAAGACGGGCTCATCTTACTGTCTATGTTTGAGCCTTTCCTGTGAGTCCAGTTTCAGATTCCGATGCTACTCCTCACTCTTACTGAATCCCTTGTACCTTCATATTGACGATCGAACACAGAAATTGCATCCGAATTAAATACAAACGGCACAATGCCGACATAAGTAGAAGAAGACGGGCTCTTGTTACTGTCTATGATTTGAGCTTTTCCTGGGAGACCAGTTTTAGTTTCCGATATTTCACTTCAAGTTTACAGTAACACTTGCACATTTTTATTGACGATGATACACACAAATTGCATCGGAATTAAATACAAAAGGCACAATGCCGACTTAAGTACAAGAGGACTGACTCTTCTCACTGTCCATAATTTAAACCTTTTCTGTGAGACCAGTTTTGGTTTCCGATATTTCACTTCAGGTTTACAGTATCCCTTGCACCTTCTTATTGACGATGAAACACAGAAATTGCATCGGAATTAAATACAAAAGGCACAATGCCGACTGAGGTTCAAGAAGACTGACACTTCTTACTGGCTACGATTGGAACCATTGCTGTGAGACCAGTTTTAGCTTCCAGTGCTTCACTTCAGGTTTAGTCTATCCCTAGGACCTTCATATTGACGATGAGACACAGAAATTGCATCGGAATTAAATACAAAAGGCACAATGCCGACTTAAGTACAAGATGACAGACTCTTCTTACTGTCTATGTTTTAACCTTTCCTGTGAGACCAGCTATAGTTTCCGATGCATCACTTCAGGTTTACTGTATCCCTAGGACCCTCATATTGACGATGAAACACAGAAATTGCATCGGAATTAAATACAAACGGCACAATGCCGACATAAGCAGAAGAAGATGGGCTCTTCTTACTGTCTATGTTTTGAGCCTTTCCTGTGAGACCAGTTTCAGATTCCGATGCTTCTCCTCACTCTTACTGAATCCCTTGGACCTACATATTGACGATGGAACACAGAAATTGCATCAGAATTAAATACAAAAGGCACTATGCCGACATAAGTAGAAGAATACGGGCTCTTCTTACTGTCCATGATTTGAGCTTTTCCTGGGAGACCAGCTTTAGTTTCCGATATTTCACTTCAGGTTTACAGTATCCCTTGCACCTTCTTATTGACGATGAAACACAGAAATTGCATCGGAATTAAATACAAAAGGCACAATGTCGACTTAAGTACAAGAAGACTTAGTCTTCTTACTGTCTACAATTTGAACCATTCCTGTGAGACCAGTTTTAGATTCCGATGCTTCACTTCAGGTTTACTGTATCCCTAGGACCTTCATACTGACGATAAAACACAGAAATTGTATCGGAATTAAATACAAACGGCACAATGCCGACATAAGTAGAAGAAGACGGGCTCTTCTTACTGTCTATGCTTTGAGCTATTCCTGTGAGACCAGTGTCAGAATCCGATGCTTCTCCTCACTCGTACTGTATCCCTAGGACCTTCATATTGACGATGAAACACAGAAATTGCATCGGAATTAAAAACAAAAAGCACAATGCCGACCTAAGTACAAGAAGATTGACTCTTCTTACTGTCTATGTTTGAACCTTTCCTGTGAGACCAGTTTTAGATTCCGATGCTTCACTTCAGGTTTACTGTATCCCTAGGACCTTCATATTGACGATGAAACACAGTAATTGCATCGGAATTAAATACAAAATGCACAATGCCGACTTAAGTACAAGAAGACTGACTCTTCCTACTGTCTATGATTTGAACCTTTCCTGTGAGACCAGTTTTAGATTCCGATGCTTTACTTCGGGTTTACTGTGTCCTCTAGGACCTTCATATTGACGATGAAACACAGAAATTGCATCGGAATTAAGTACAAAAAGCACAATGCCGTCTTAAGTACAAGAAGACGGCCTCTTCTTACTGTCTATGTTTTGGGCCTTTCCAGTGAGACCAGTTTTAGATTCCGATGCTACACTTCAGGTTTACTGTATCCCTTAGACCTTCTTATTGACGATGAAGCACAGATATTGCATCGGAATTAAATACAAAAGGCACAATTAAGACGTAAGTACAAGAAGACTGACTCTTCTTACTGTCTATGATTTGAAACTTTCCTGTGCAACCAGTTTTAGATTCCGATGCTTCACTTCAGGTTTACTGTATTCTTTAAACCATCTTATTGACGATGAAACCCAGAAATTGCATCGGAAGTAAATACATAAGGCACAATGCCGACTTAAGTACAAGAAGACTGACTCCTCTTACTCTCTATGATTTAAACCTTTCCTGTGAGACTAGTTTCAGATTCCGATGCTTCACATCAGGTTTACTGTATACCTAGGACCTTCATATTGACGATGAAACACAGAAATTGCATCGGAATTAAATACAAAAGGCACAATGCCGACTTAAGTACAATAAGACTGACTCTTCTTGCTGTCAATGATTTGAACCTTTCCTGTGAGACCAGTTTTAGATTCCGATTCTTCTCTTCAGGTTTACTGT
The DNA here is from genome assembly GCF_021461385.2 of Schistocerca piceifrons. Lineage (NCBI taxonomy): Eukaryota > Metazoa > Arthropoda > Insecta > Orthoptera > Acrididae > Schistocerca > Schistocerca piceifrons. The sequence goes on from NC_060139.1 coordinate 1,108,096,007, forward strand.
ATCCCTAGGACCTTCATATTGACGATGAAACACAGAAATTGCATCGGAATTAAATACAAAAGCTCAATAACGACTTAAGTACAAGAGGAATGTCTCTTCTTACTGTCTATGTTTTGAAACTTTCTGTGAGACAGTTTTAGATTCCGATGCTTCACTTTAGGCTTTCTGTATCCCTTGGACCTTCATTAAGACGATGGAACACAGAAATTGTATCGGAAGTAAATACAAAACGCACAATGCCGACATAAGTAAAAGAAGACAGGCTCTTCTAACTGTCTATGTTTGAGCCTCTCCTGTGAGATCTGTTTTTAATTCCGATAATTCACTTAAGCTTTACTGTATCCCATTTACCTTCTTATTGACGATGAAACACTGGTATTGCATCGGAATGAAATACAAAAGGCACAATGAAGACTTAAGTACACGAAGACTGTCTCTTCTTACTGTCTATGATGTGATTCTTTCCTGTGGGTCCAGTTTCAGATTCCGAAGCTTCTCCTCAATCGTACTGTATCCCTTGGACCGTCTTATTAACGATGAAACACAGAAATTGCATCGGAATTAAATACAAAAGGCACAATGCCGACTTAAGTACAAGGAGACTGACTCTTCTTACTGTCAATGATTTGAACCTTTCCTGTGAGACCAGTTTTAGATTCCGATTCTTCTCTTCAGGTTTACTGTATCCGTAGGACCATCATATTGACGATGAAACACAGAAATTGCATCGGAATTAATACAAAAGGCACAATGCCGTCTTAAGTACAAGAAGACTGACTTTTCATACTGTCTATGATTTGAACATTTCCTGTGAGACCAGTTTAAGAGTTCGATGCTTCACTTCAGGTTTACTGTATCCCTAGGACCTTCATATTGACGATGAAACACAGAAATTGCATCGGAATTAAATACAAAAGGCACAATGCCGACATAAGCAGAAGAAGACGGGCTCTTCTTACTGTCTATGTTTTGAGCCTTTCCTGTGAGACCAGTTTCAGATTCCGATGCTTCTCCTCACTCTTACTGAATCCCTTGGACCTACATATTGACGATGGAACACAGAAATTGCATCAGAATTAAATACAAAAAGCACTATGCCGACATAAGTAGAAGAATACGGGCTCTTCTTACTGTCCATGATTTGAGCTTTTCCTGGGAGACCAGCTTTAGTTTCCGATATTTCACTTCAGGTTTACAGTATCCCTTGCACCTTCTTATTGACGATGAAACACAGAAATTGCATCGGAATTAAATACAAAAGGCACAATGTCGACTTAAGTACAAGAAGACATAGTCTTCTTACTGTCTACAATTTGAACCATTCCTGTGAGACCAGTTTTAGATTCCGATGCTTCACTTCTGGTTTACTGTATCCCTAGGTCCTTCATACTGACGATAAAACACAGAAATTGTATCGGAATTAAATACAAACGGCACAATGCCGACATAAGTAGAAGAAGACGGGCTCTTCTTACTGTCTATGCTTTGAGCTATTCCTGTGAGACCAGTGTCAGAATCCGATGCTTCTCCTCACTCGTACTGTATCCCTAGGACCTTCATATTGACGATGAAACACAGAAATTGCATCGGAATTAAAAACAAAAAGCACAATGCCGACCTAAGTACAAGAAGATTGACTCTTCTTACTGTCTATGTTTGAACCTTTCCTGTGAGACCAGTTTTAGATTCCGATGCTTCACTTCAGGTTTACTGTATCCCTAGGACCTTCATATTGACGATGAAACACAGTAATTGCATCGGAATTAAATACAAAATGCACAATGCCGACTTAAGTACAAGAAGACTGACTCTTCCTACTGTCTATGATTTGAACCTTTCCTGTGAGACCAGTTTTAGATTCCGATGCTTTACTTCGGGTTTACTGTGTCCTCTAGGACCTTCATATTGACGATGAAACACAGAAATTGCATCGGAATTAAGTACAAAAAGCACAATGCCGTCTTAAGTACAAGAAGACGGCCTCTTCTTACTGTCTATGTTTTGGGCCTTTCCAGTGAGACCAGTTTTAGATTCCGATGCTACACTTCAGGTTTACTGTATCCCTTAGACCTTCTTATTGACGATGAAGCACAGAAATTGCATCGGAATTAAATACAAAAGCTCAATAACGACTTAAGTACAAGAGGAATGTCTCTTCTTACTGTCTATGTTTTGAAACTTTCTGTGAGACAGTTTTAGATTCCGATGCTTCACTTTAGGCTTTCTGTATCCCTTGGACCTTCATTAAGACGATGGAACACAGAAATTGTATCGGAATTAAATACAAAACGCACAATGCCGACATAAGTAAAAGAAGACAGGCTCTTCTAACTGTCTATGTTTGAGCCTCTCCTGTGAGATCTGTTTTTAATTCCGATAATTCACTTAAGCTTTACTGTATCCCATTTACCTTCTTATTGACGATGAAACACTGGTATTGCATCGGAATGAAATACAAAAGGCACAATGAAGACTTAAGTACACGAAGACTGTCTCTTCTTACTGTCTATGATGTGAATCTTTCCTGTGGGTCCAGTTTCAGATTCCGAAGCTTCTCCTCATTCGTACTGTATCCCTTGGACCGTCTTATTAACGATGAATCACAGAAATTGCATCGGAATTAAATACAAAAGGCACAATGCCCACTTAAGTACAAGAAGACTGACTCTTCTTACTGTCTACGATTTCAACCTTTCCTGTGATACCAGGTTTAGATTCCGATGCTTCACTTCAGGTTTACTGTATCCTCTAGGACCTCATATTGACGATGAAACACAGAAGTTGCATCGTAATTAAATACAAAAGGCACAATGCCGACTTAAGTACAAGGAGACTGACTCTTCTTACTGTCAATGATTTGAACCTTTCCTGTGAGACCAGTTTTAGATTCCGATTCTTCTCTTCAGGTTTACTGTATCCGTAGGACCATCATATTGACGATGAAACACAGAAATTGCATCGGAATTAATACAAAAGGCACAATGCCGTCTTAAGTACAAGAAGACTGACTTTTCATACTGTCTATGATTTGAACATTTCCTGTGAGACCAGTTTAAGAGTTCGATGCTTCACTTCAGGTTTACTGTATCCCTAGGACCTTCATATTGACGATGAAACACAGAAATTGCATCGGAATTAAATACAAAAGGCACAATGCCGACTTAACTACAAGAAGACTGACTCTTCTTAATGTCTATGATTTGAACCTTTCCTGTGAGACCAATTTTAGATTCCGATGCTTCACTACAAGTTTACTGTATCCCTAGGACCATCATATTGACGATAAAACACGGAAATTTCATCGGAATTAAAAACAAAAGGCACAATGCTGACATAAGTACATGAAGACTGACACTTCTTACTGTCTATGATTTGAACCTTTCCTGTGAAACCAGTTTTGGATTCCGATGCTTCACTTCAGGTTTACCGTATCCCTAGGACCTTCATATTGACGATGAAACACAGAAATTGAATCAGAATTAAATACAAAAGGATCAATGCCGAATTAAGTACATGAAGACTGACTCTTCTTACTGTCTATGATTTGAACCTTTCCTGTAAGACCAGTTTTAGATTCCGATGCTTCACTTCATGTCTAGTGTATCCCTAGGACCTTCAAATTGAGGATGAAACGCAGAAATTGCATCGGAATTAAATACAAAAGGCACAATGCCGACTTAAGTACAAGAAGACTGACTCTTCTTACTGTCTATGATTTGAACCTTTCCTGTGAGACCAGTTTTAGATTCCGATGCTTCACTTCATGTTTACCGTATCACTAGAACCTTCTTATTGATGATGAATCACAGAAATTGCATCGGAATTAAATACAGAAGACAGAATACCGACTTAAGTACAAGAGGAATGTCTCATCTTACTGTCTATGCTTTGGGCCTTTCCTGTGAGACCAATTTTAGATTCCGATGCTTCACTTCAGGTTTACTGTGTCACTTGCACCTTCTTAGTGACGATGAATCACAGAAATTGCATCGGAATTAAACACAAAAGGCACAAGTCCAATGTAAGTACAAGAAGACTGACTCATCTTACTGTCTATGCTTTGAACCATTCCTGTGAGGCCAGTTTTAGATTCCGATGCTTCACTTCAGGTTTTCTGTATCCCTTGGACATTCATAAAGACGATGAAAGAAGAAAATTGCATCGGAATTAAATAGAAAACGCACACTGTCGACTAAAGTACAAGAAGACGGGCTCTACTCACTGCCTATGTTTTGAGCCTTTCCTATGAGACTAGTTTTAGATTCCGAAGCTTCACATCCGGTTTACTGCATCCCTTGGACTTTCTTATTGACGATGAAACACAGAAATTGCATCGGAACTAAATACAAAAGGCATAATGCCGACATAAGTACGAGAAGACTGACTCTTCTTACTGTCTATGTTTTGAACCTTTCCTGTGAGACAAGTTTTAGATTCCGATGCTTCACTTCTGGTTTTCTGTATCCCTTGGACCTTCATAAAGACGATGAAAGAAAGAAATTGCATCGGAATTAAATAGAAAACGCACACTGTCGACTAAAGTACAAGAAGACGGGCTCGTCTTACTGTCTATGTTTTGAGCCTCTCCTTGGAGACTTGTTTTAGATTCCGAAGCTTTACTAGAGGTTTACTGTATCCCTTGGACCTTCGTATTGACGATGAAACACAGAAATTGATTCGGAATTAAATACAAAAGCACAATGCCGACTCAAATACATGAAGACTGACTCATCTGACTGTCTACGATTTGAACCTTTCCTGTGAGACCAGTTTTAGTTTCCGATTTTTCACTTCAGGTTTACTGTATCCCTAGGACCTACATATTGACGATGAAATACGGAAATTGCATCGGAATGAAATACAAAAGGCTCAATGCCGACTTAAGTACAAGAGGACTGACTCTTCTTACATTCTACGATTTGAACCTTTCCTATGAGACCAGTTTTAGTTTCCGATGTTTCACTTCAGGTTTACTGTATCCCTAGGACCTTCTTATTGACGATGAAACACAGATATTGCTTCGGAATTAAATACAAAAGGCACAATGCCGACTTAAGTACAAGAAGACAGGCTCTTCTTACAGTCTATGTATTGAGCCTCTCCTGTGAGACCAGTTTTAGATTCAGATAATTCACTTCAGGTTAACTGTATCCCTTGGACCTTCTTATTGACGATGAAACACAGAAATTGCATCGGAATTAAATACAAAAGGCACAAAGCCGACTTAAGTACAAGACGACTGACTCTTCTTCCTGTCTATGTTTTGAACCTTTACTGTGAGACCAGTTTTAGATTCCGATGCTTCACTTCAGGTTAACTGTATCCCTTGGATCCTCTTATTGACGATGAAACACAGAAATTGCATCGGAATTAAATACAAAAGGCACAAAGGCGACTTATGTACAAGACGACTGACTCTTCTTCCTGTCTATGTTTTGAACCTTTCCTGTGAGACCAGTTTTAGATTCCGATGCTTCACTTCAGGTTAACTGTATCCCTTGGATCCTCTCATTGACGATGAAACACAGAAATTGCATCGGAATTAAATACAAAAGGCATAATGTCGACTGAAGTACAGGAAGACGGTCTCTTCTTACTGTCTATAATTTGAGCCTTTCCTGTGAGACGAGATTTAGATTCCGATGCTTCACTTCAGGTTTACTGTATCCCTTGGACCTTCTTGTTGACTATGAAACTCAGAAATTGCATCGGAATTAAATACAAAAGGCACAAAGCCGACTTAAGTACAAGACGACAGACTCTTCTTCCTGTCTATGTTTTGAACCTTTCCTGTGAATCCAGTTTTAGATTAAGATGCTTCACTTCAGGTTAACCATATACCTAGGACCTTCCTATTGACGATGAAACACAGAAATTGCATCGGAATTAAATAGAAAAGGCACAATGCCAACTTGAGTACAAGAAGACGGGCTCTTCTTACAGTCTATGATTTGAGCCTCTCCTGTGAGACCAGTTTTAGGTTCCGATAAATCACTTCAGGTTAACTGTATCCCTTGGACCTTCTTATTGACGATGAAACACAGAAATTGCATCGGAATTAAATACAAAAGGCACAAAGCTGACCTAAGTACAAGACGACTGACTCTTCTTCCTGTCTATGCTTTGAACCATTCCTGTGAGATCAGTTTTTGATTAAGATGCTTCATTTCAGGTTAACTGTATCCCTTGGACCTTCTTATTGACGATGAAACACAGAAATTGCATCGGAATTAAATACAAAAGCACAATTCCGACTTAAGTACAAGAAGACGGGTTCTTCTTACTGTCTATGTTTTGAATCTTTCCTTTGAGACCAGTTTTAGATTCCGATGCTTCGCTTCAGGTTTACTGTATCCCTTGGACCTTCTTATTGACGATGAAACACAGAAATTGCATCGGAATTAAATGCAAAAGGCACAAGCCGACTTAAGTACAAGACGACTGACTCTTCTTCCTGTCTATGTTTTGAACCTTTCCTGTGAGACCAGTTTTAGATTCCGATGCTTCACTTCAGGTTAACTGTATCCCTTGGATCCTCTTATTGACGATGAAACACAGAAATTGCATCGGTATTAAATACAAAAGGCACAAAGCCGACTTAAGTACAAGACGACTGACTCTTCTTCCTGTCTATGTTTTGAACCTTTCCTGTGAGACCAGTTTTAGATTCCGATGCTTCACTTCAGGTTAACTGTATCCCTTGGATCCTCTAATTGACGATGAAACACAGAAATTGCATCGGAATTAAATACAAAAGGCATAATGTCGACTGAAGTACAGGAAGACGGTCTCTTCTTACTGTCAATAATTTGAGCCTTTCCTGTGAGACGAGATTTAGATTCCGATGCTTCACTTCAGGTTTACTGTATCCCTTGGACCTTCTTGTTGACTATGAAACACAGAAATTGCATCGGAATTAAATAGAAAAGGCACAATGCCGACTTGAGTACAAGAAGACGGGCTCTTCTTACAGTCTATGTTTTGAGCCTCTCCTGTGAGACCAGTTTTAGGTTCCGATAATTCACTTCAGGTTAACTGTATCCCTTGGACCTTCTTATTGACGATGAAACACAGAAATTGCATCGGAATTAAATTCAAAAAACACAGTGCCGACGTAAGTACAAGAAGAGGGGCTCTTCTTACTGTCTATGTTTTGAACCTTTCTGTGAGACCAATTTAGAATCCGATCCTTAACTTCAGGTTTTCTGTTTCCCTTGGACCTTCATAAAGACGATGAAACACAGAAATTGCATCGGAATTAAATACAAAAGGCATAATGTCGACTGAAGTAGAAGGAGACGGGCTCTTCTTACTGTCTATGATTTGAGCCATTCCTGTGAGACGAGTTTCAGATTCGGATGCTTCACTTCAGGTTTACTGTATCCCTACGACCTTCATATTGACGATGAAACACAGAAATTGCATCGGAATTAAATACAAAAGGCGGAATGAAGACTTAAGTACAAGAGGACTGACACTCTCACTTTCTACGATTTGAACCTCACCTGTGAGTCCAGTTTCACATTCCGATGCTTCACTTCAGGTTTACTGTATCCCTTGGAGCTTCGTATTGACGATGAAACACAGATATTGCATCGGAATTAAATACAAAAGGCACAATGGTGACTTAAGGTCAAGTGGAATGTCTCTCCTTACTGTCTATGTTTTGAACCTTTCTGTGAGGCCAAGTTGGAATCCGAACCTTAACTTCAGGTTTTCTGTTTCCTTTGGACCTTCATAAAGACGATGAAACACAGAAATTGCATCGGAATTAAATATAAAAGGCATAATGTCGACTGAGGTACAAGAACACAGGCTCTTCTTTCAGTCTATGTATTGAGCATCCCTGTGAGACCAGTTTTAGATTCAGGTAATTCACTTCAGGTTAACTGTATCCCTTGGACCTTCTTATTGACGATGAAGCACAGAAATTGCATCGGAATAGATTATAGATTATGATGTATCAGTTTAGGTTTTCTGTATCCCTTGGACCTTCATAAAGGCGATGAAAGAAAGAAATTGCATCGGAATTAAATACAAAACGCACACTGTTGACTAAAGTACATGAAGACAGGCTCTTCTTACTGTCTATGATTTGAGCCTTTCCTGTGAGACCAGTTTCAGATTCCGATGCTTCTCCCCACTCTTACTGAATCCCTTGGACTTTCATATTGTCGATGGAACACAGAAATTGCGTCGGAATTAAATACAAACTGCACAATGCCGATAGAAGTAGAAGAAAACGGGCTCTTCTTACTGTCTATGATTAGAGCTTTTCCTGGGAGACCAGTTTTAGTTTCCGATATTTCACTTCAGGTTTACAGTATCCCTTGCACCTTCTTATTGACGATGAAACACAGAAATTGCATTGGAATTAAATACAAAAGGCACAATGCCGACTTAAGTACAAGTAGACTGACTCTTCATACTGTCTGTAATTTGAACCTTTCCTGTGAGACCAGTTTTAGATTCCGTGGCTTCACTTCAGGTTTACTGTATCCCTAGGACCTTCATATTGACGATGAAACACAGAAATTGCATCGGAATTATATACAAACGGCACAATGCCGACATAAGTAGAAGAAGACGGGCTCTTCTTAGTGTCTATGATTGGAGCTTTTCCTGTGAGACCAGTTTCAGATTCCGATGCTTCTCCTCACTCATACTGTATCCTTAGGACCTTCATATTGACGATGAAACACAGAAATTGCATCAGAATTAAAAACAAAAGCCACAATGCCGACTTATGTACAAGAAGACTAACTCTTCTTACTGTCTATGTTTGAACCTTTCCTGTGAGACCAGTTTTAGATTTCGATGCTTCACTTCAGGTTTAGTTTATCCCTATGACCTTCATATTGACGACGAAACACAGAAATTGCATCGGAATTAAATACAAACGGGACAATGCCGACATAAGTAGAAGAAGACAGGCTCTTCTTACTGTCTGTGATTTGAACTTTTCCTGGGAGACCAGTTTTAGTATCCGATATTTCACTTCTGCTTTACAGTATCCCTTGCACCTTCTTATTGACGATGAAGCACAGAAATTGCATCGGAATTAAATACAAAAGCACAATGCCGACTTCAGTACAAGAAGACTGACTCTTCTTAGTGTCTATGATTTGAACCTTTCCTGTGAGACCAGTTTCAGATTCCGATGCTTCTGCTCACTCTTACTGTATCCTTTGGACCTTCATATTGACGATGAATCACATAAATTGCATCGGAATTAAATACAAACGGCACAATGCCGACGTAAGTAGAAGATGACGGGCTCTTCTTACTGTCTATGTTTGTAGCTTTTCCTGGAAGGCCAGTTTTAGATTCCGATATTTCACTTCAGGTTTACAGTATCCCTTGCACCTTCTTATTGACGATGAAACACAGAAATTGCATCGGAATTAAATACAAAAGGCACAATGCCGACTTAAGTACAAGAAGACTGACTCTTCTTACTGTCTATGATTTGAACCTTTCCTGTGACACCAGTTTTAGATTCCGATGCCTCACTTCAGGTTTATTGTATCCTCTAAGTCCCTCATATTGACGATGAAACACAGAAATTGCATCGGAATTAAAAACAAAAGGCACAATGCCGACTTAAGTACAAGAAGACTGACTCTTCTTGCTGTCTATGATTTGAACATTTCCTGTGAGACCAGTTTTAGATTCCGATGCTTCACTTCAGGTTTACTGTATCCCTGGGACCTTCATATTGACGACGAAACACAGAAATTGCATCGGAATTAAATTCAAATATCACAATGCCGACTTAAGTACAAGAAGACTGACTTTTCTTACTGTCTGTGATTTGAACCTTTCCTGTGAAACAAGTTTTAGATTTCGATGCTTCACTTCAGGTTTACTGTATCCCTAGGACCTTCATATTGACGATGAAACACAGAAATTACATCGGAATTAAATACAAAAGGCACAATGCCGACTTAAGTACAAGAAGACTGCCTCTTCTTGCTGTCTATGATTTGAACATTTCCTGTGAGACCAGTTTTAGATTCCGATGCTTCACTTCAGGTTTACTGTATCCCTGGGACCTTCATATTGACGACGAAACACAGAAATTGCATCGGAATTAAATTCAAATATCACAATGCCGACTTAAGTACAAGAGGACTGACTCTTCTTACTGTCTATGTATAGAACCTTTCTTGTGAGACCAGTTTTAGATTCTGATGCTTCACTTCAGGTTTACTGTATCCCTAGGACCTTCATATTGACGATGAAACACTGAAATTGCATCGGAATTAAATACAAAAGGCACAATGCCGACTTAAGTATAAGAAGACTGACTCTTCTTACTGTCTATGATTTGAACCTTTCCTGTGAGACCAGTTTTAGATTCCGATGCTTCACTTCAGGTTTACTGTATACCTAGTACCCTCATATTGACGATGAAACACAGAAATTGCATCGGAATTAAATACAAAAGGCACAATGCCGACTTTAGTACAAGAAGACTTACTCTTCTTACTGTCTATGATTTGAACCTTTCCTGTGAGACCAGTTTCAGATTCCGATGCTTGTCCTCACTCTTAATGTATCCTGTGGAGCTTCATATTGACGATGAGACACAGAAGTTGCATTGGAATTAAATACAGACGGTACAATGAAGACATAAGTAGAAGAAGACGGGCTCTTCTTACTGTCTATGTTTTAGCATTTCCTGGGAGACCAGTTTTAGATTCCGATATTTCACTTCAGCTTTACAGTATCCCTTGCACCTTCTTGTTGACGATGAAGCACAGAAATTGCTTCGGAATTAAATACAAAAGGCACAATGCCGACTTAAGTACAAGAAGACTGACTCTTTTTACTGTCTATGATTTGAACATTTCCTGTGAGACCAGTGTTAGATTTCGATGCTTCACTTCAGGTTTACTGTTTCCCTAGGACCATCATATTGACGATGAAACACAGAAATTGCGTCGGAATTAAATACAAAAGGCACAATGCCGACTTAAGTACAAGAAGACTGACTCTTCTTACTGTCTATGATTTGAACATTTCCTGTGAGACCAGTGTTAGATTTCGATGCTTCACTTCAGGTTTACTGTTTCCCTAGGACCATCATATTGACGATGAAACACAGAAATTGCATCGGAATTATATACAAACGGCACAATGCCGACATAAGTAGAAGAAGACGGGCTCTTCTTACTGTCTATGATTGGAGCTTTTCCTGTGAGACCAGTTTCAGATTCCGATGCTTCTCCTCACTCATACTGTATCCTTAGGACCTTCATATTGACAATGAAACACAGAAATTGCATCGGAATTAAAAACAAAAGCCACAATGCCGACTTATGTACAAGAAGACTGACTCTTCTTACTGTCTATGTTTGGACCTTTCCTGTGAGACCAGTTTTAGATTTCGATGCTTCACTTCAGGTTTAGTTTATCCCTATGACCTTCATATTGACGATGAAACACAGAAATTGTATCGGAATTAAATACAAACGGCACAATGCCTACATAAGTAGAAGAAGACAGGCTCTTCTTACTGTCTGTGATTTGAGCTTTACCTGGGAGACCCGTTTTAGTATCCGATATTTCACTTCAGCTTTACAGTATCCCTTGCACCTTCTTATTGACGATGAAGCACAGAAATTGCATCGGAATTAAATACAAAAGCACAATGCCGACTTCAGTACAAGAAGACTGACTCTTTTTAGTGTCTATGATTTGAACCTTTCCTGTGAGACCAGTTTTAGATTCCGATGCTTCACTTCACGTTTACTGTATCCCTAAAACCTTCATATTGACGATGAAACACAGAAATTGCATCGGAATTATATGCAAATGGCACAATGCCGACTTAAGTACAAGAAGACTGACTCTTCTTACTGTCTGTGATTTGAACCTTTCTTGTGAGACCAGTTTTAAAGTCCAGTACTTCACTTCATTTTTACTGTACCCCTAAGACTTTCATATTGACGATGAAACACAGAAATTTCATCGGAATGAAATACAAAAGGCACAATGCCGACTTAAGTACAAGAAGACTGACTCTTCTTACTGTCTAAGATTTGAACCTTTCCTGTGAGACCAGTTTCAGATTCCGATGCTTCTGCTCACTCTTACTGTATCCTTTGGACCTTCATATTGACGATGAAACACAGAAATTGCATCGGATTTAAATACAAACGGCACAATGCCGACGTAAGTAGAAGATGACGGGCTCTTCTTACTGTCAATGTTTGTAGCTTTTCCTGGAAGGCCAGTTTTAGATTCCGATATTTCACTTCAGGTTTACAGTATCCCTTGCACCTTCTTATTGACGATGAAACACAGAAATTGCATCGGAATTAAATACAAAAGGCACAATGCCGACTTAAGTACAAGAAGACTGACTCTTCTTACTGTCTATGATTTGAACCTTTCCTGTGACACCAGTTTTAGATTCCGATGCCTCACTTCAGGTTTAGTGTATCCTCTAGGACCCTCATATTGACGATGAAACACAGAAATTGCATCGGAATTAAAAACAAAAGGCACAATGCCGACTTAAGTACAAGAAGACTGACTCTTCTTGCTGTCTATGATTTGAACATTTCCTGTGAGACCAGTTTTAGATTCCGATGCTTCACTTCAGGTTTACTGTATCCGTGGGACCTTCATATTGACGACGAAACACAGAAATTGCATCGGAATTAAATTCAAATGGCACAATGCCGACTTAAGTACAAGAAGACTTACTTTTCTTACTGTCTGTGATTTGAACCTTTCCTGTGAAATAAGTTTTAGATTTCGATGCTTCACTTCAGGTTTACTGTATCCCTAGGACCTTCATATTGACGATGAAACACAGAAATTACATCGGAATTAAATACAAAAGGCACAATGCCGACTTAAGTACAAGAAGACTGACTCTTATTACTGTCTATGATTTGACCCTTTCCTGTCGGACCAGTTTTAGATTCCGATGCTTCACTTCAGGTTTACTGTATCCCTAGGACCTTCATATTGACGATGAAACACGGAAATTGCATCGGAATTAAATACAAAAGGCACAATGCCGACTTAAGTACAAGAAGACTGACTCTTCTTACTGTCTATGATTTGAACCTTTCCTGTGAGACCAGTTTTAGATTCCGAAGCTTCACTTCAGGTTTACTGTATCCGTAGGACCTTCATATTGACGATGAAACACAGAAATTGCATCGGAATTATATACAAAAGGCACAATGCCGACTTAAGTACAAGAAGACTGACTCTTCTTAGTGTCTATGATTTGAACGTTTCCAGTGAGACCAGTTTTAGATTCCGATGCTTCACTTCAGGTTTACTGTATCCCTAGGACCTTCAAATTGACGACGAAAAACAGAAATTGCATCGGAATTAAATACAAAAGGCACAATGCCGACTTAAGTACAAGAAGACCGACTCTTCTTACTGTCTGTGATTTGAATCTTTCCTGTGAGACCACATTTAGATTCCGATGGTTCACTTCAGGTTTACTGCATCACTAGGACATTCATATTGACGATGAAACACGGAAATTGCATCGGAGTTATATACAAAAGGCACAATGCCGACTTAAGTACAAGAAGACTGACTCTTCTTACTGTCTATGATTAGAACCTTTCCTGTGAGACCAGTTTTAGTTTCCGAAATTTCACTTCAGGTTTACAGTATCCATTGCACCTTCTTATTGACGATGAAACACATAAATTGCATCGGGATTAAATACAAAAGGCACAATGCCGACTTAAGTACAAGAAGTCTGACTCTTCTTACTGTCTATGATTTGAACCTTTCCTGTGAGACCAGTTTTAGATTCCGTTGCTTCTCTTCAGGTTTACTGTATCTCTAGGGCCTTCTTATTGACGATGAAACACAGAAATTGCATCGGAATTAAATACAAAAGGCACAATGCCGACTTAAGTACAAGAAGACTGACTCTTCTTACTGTCTATGCTTTGAACATTTCCTGTGAGACCAGTTTTAAAGTTCGATGCTTCACTTCAGGTATACTGTATCCCTAGGACCTTCAAATTGACGAAGAAAAACGGAAATTGCATCGGAATTAAATACAAAAGGCACAATGCCGACTTAAGTACAAGAAGACTGACTCTTCTTACTGTCTATGATTTGAACCTTTCCTGTGAGACCAGTTTTAGATTTCGATGCTTCACTTCAGGTTTACTGATTCCCTTGTACCTTCATATTGACGATGAAACACAGAAATTACATCGGAATTAAATACAAAAGCTCAATAACGTCTTAAGTACAAGAGGAATGTCTCTTCTTACTGTCTATGTTTTGAGACTTTATGTGAGACAGTTTTAGATTCCAATACTTCACTTCATTTATACTGTATCCCTTGGACGTTCCTATTGAGGATGAAACACAGATATTGCATCGGAATGAAATACAGAAGGCACAATGCCGACATAAGGTCTAGAGGAATGTCTCTTCTTACAGTCTATGTTTTAAACCTTTCGTGAGACCAGTTTTAGAATCCGATACTTCACTGCAGGTTTTCTGTCTCCCTTGGACGTGCATAAAGTCGATGAAACAGAGAATTTGCATCGGAATTAAATACAAAAGGCATAATGTCGACTGAAGTACAAGAAGACGGGCTCTTCATACTGTCTATGTGTTGAGCCTGTCCTGTGAGACGAGTTTTAGATTCAGATGCTACAGTTCAGGTTTACTGTATCCCTTGGACCTTCTTATTGACGATGAAACACAGAAATTGCATCGGAATTAAATACAAAAGGCACAATGCCGACTTAAGTACAAGAAGACGGGCACTCCTTACTGACTATGTATTGAGCCACTCCTGTGAGACCAGTTTTAGATTCCGATGCTTCACTTCAGGTTAACTGTATACCTTGGACCTTCTTATTGACGATGAATCACAGAAATTGCATCGGAATAAAATACAAAAGGCACAATGCCGACTTAAGTACAAGAAGACTGACTCATCTTACTGTCTATGATTTGAACCTTTCCTGTGAGACCAGTTTTTGTTTCCGATGCTTCACTTCAGGTTACCTTATCCCTTGGACCTTCATAAAGACGATGATACACAGAAATTGCATCGGAATGAAATACAAAAGGCAGAATGCCGACTTAAGTACAAGAGGAATGTTTGTTCCTACTGTCTATGTTTTGGACCTTTCCTGTGAGTCCAGTTTTAGATTCCGAAGCTTCACTTCATTTTTACTGTATCCAACGGAGATTCGTATTGACGATGAAACACAGAAATTGCATCGGAATTAAATACAAAAGGCACGATGCCGACTTAAGTACAAGAAGACTGCCACTTCTTACTGTCTATGTATTGAACCTTTCCTGTGAGACCAGTTTTAGATTCCGATGCTTCACTTCAGGTTTACTGTATTCCTTGGACCTTCTTATTGACGCTGAAACACAGAAATTGCATCCGAATTAAATACAAAAGGCACAATGCCGACTTAATTACTAGAAGACTGACTCTTCCCACTGTCAATGTTTTGAACCTTACCTGTGAGACCAGTTTTAGATTCCGATGCTTCACTTCAGGTTTTCTGTATCCCTTGGACCTTCATAAAGACGATGAAAGAAAGAAATTTCATCGGAATTAAATACAAAACGCACACTGTGGACTAAAGTACAAGTAGACGGGCTCTTCTTACTGTCTATGTTTGAGCCTTTCCTGTGAGGCTAGTTTTAGATTCCGATGATTAACTTCAGATTTACTGTAGCCCTTTGACTATCTTATTGACGATGAAACACAGAAATTGCATCGGAATAAAATACAAAAGGCACAATGTCGACTTAGGTACAAGACGACTGACTCTTCTTCCTGTCTATGTTTTGAGCCTCTTCTGTTAGACCAGTTTTAGATTCCGATAACTCACTTAAGGATTACTGTATCCCTTTGACCTTCTTATTGACGATGAAACACAGAAATTGCATCGGAATTAAATACAAAAGGCATAATGTCGACTGAAGTACAAGAAGACGGGGTCTTCTTAGTGTCTATGATTTGAGACATTCCTGTGAGACAAATTTTAGATTCCGATGCTTCACTTCAGGTTTACTGTATCCCTTGGACCTTCTTATTGACGATGAAACACAGATATTGCATCGGAATTAAATACAGAAGGCACAATGCCGACTTAAGTACAAGAAGACTGTCTCATCTTACTGTCTATGATTTGAACTTTTCCTGTGAGACCAGTTTTTGTTTCCGATGCTTCACTTCATCTTACCTTATCCCTTGGACCTTCATAAAGACGATGATACAGAGAAATTGCATCGGAATGAAATACAAAAGGCAGAATGCCGACTTAAGTACACGAGGAATGTGTCTTCTTACTGTCTATGTTTTTGGCCGTTCCTGTGAGTCCAGTTTTAGATTCCGATGCTTCACTTAATTTTTACTGTATCCATTGGACCTTCTTATTGACGATGAAACACAGAAATTGTATCGGAATTAAATACAAAAGATACAATGCCGACTTAAGTACAAGAAGACTGCCCATCTTACTGTCTATGTATTGAACCTTTCCTGTGAGACCCGTTTTAGATTCCGATGCTTCACTTCAGGTTTACTGTGTTCCCTGGACCTTCTTATTGACGCTGAAACACAGAAATTGCATCGGAATTTAATACAAATGGCACAATGTCGACTTAAGTAGAAGAGGACTGACTCTTCCTACTGTCAATGCTTTGAATCTCTCCTAAGAGACCAGTTTTAAATTCCGATGTATCACTTCAGGTTTTCTGTATCCCTTGGACCTTCATAAAGACGATGAAAGAAAGAAATTGAATTGGGATCAAATGCAAAACGCACACTGTCGACTAAAGTACAAGTAGACGGGCTCTTCTTACTGCCTATGTTTGAGCTTTCCCTGTGAGACTAGTTTTAGATTCCGAAGTTTCACTTCTACATCTACATCTACATCTACATCTACATTGATACTCCGTAAGCCAAACAACGTTGTGTGTCGGAGGGCACTTTAAGTGCCACTGTCATTACCTCCCTCTCATGTTCCAGTCGCGTATGGTTCGCGGAAAGAACGACAGCCGGAAAGCCTCCGTGCGCGCTCTAATCTCTCTAATTTTACATTCGTGATCTCCTCGGGAGGTATAAGTAGGGGGAAGCAATATATTCGATACCTCATCCAGAAACGCACCCTCTCGAAATCTGGCGAGTAAGCTACACCGCGATGCAGAGCGACTCTCTTGCAGAGTCTGCCACTTAAGTTTATTAAACATATCCGTAACGCTATAACGGTTACCAAATAACCCTGTGACGAAACGCGCCGCTCTTCTTTGGATCTTCTCTATCTCCTCCGTCAGACCGATCTGGTACGGATCTCACACTGATGAGCAATACTTCAGGATTACTGTATCCGTTGGACCTCCTTATTGACGATGAAACACAGAAATTGCATCGGAATTAAATACATAAGGCACAATGTCGACTAAAGTACAAGCAGACTGACTTATCTTACTGTCTATAATTTGAACCTTTCCTGTGAGACCTTCACTTCAGGTTTACCGTATTCCTTGGACTTTCTTATTGACGATGAAACACAGATATTGCACCGGAATTAAATACAAAAGGCACAATGACAACTTAAGATCAAGAGGAATGTCTTTTCTTACTGTCTATGTCTTGAACCTTTCTGTGAGACCAGTTTTAGAATCCGATCCTTCACTTCAGGTTTTCAGTATTGCTTGGACCTTCATAAAGACGATGAAACACAGAAATTGCATCGGAATTAAATACAAAATGCATAATGTCGACTGAAGTAGAAGAAGACGGGCTCTTCTTACTGTCTATGATTTGAGCCTTTCCTGTGAGACGATTTTTAGATTCCGATGCTTCACTCCAGGTTTCCTGTATCTCTTGGACCATCTTATTGACGATGAAACACAGAAATTGCAACGGAATTAAAGACAAAAGGCACAATGCTGACTTAAGTACAAGAGGAATGTCTCTACCTACTGTCTATGTTTTGGAACTTTCCTGTGAGTCCAGTTTTAGATTCCGATGCTTCACTTCATTTTTACTGTATCCATTGGACCTTCTTATTGCCGCTGAAACACAGAAATTGCATCGGAATTAAATACAAAAGGCACAATGCCGACTTAAGTACAAGAAGACTGCCTCTTCTTACTGTCTATGCATTGAACCATTCCTGTGAGACCTGTTTTAGATTCCGATGCTTCACTTCAGGTTTACTGTATTCCTTGGACCTTCTTACTGACGATAAAACACAGAAATTGCATCGGAATTAAATACAAAGGGCACAAAGCCGACTTAAGTACAAGACGACTGACTCATCTTCCTGTGTATGTTTTGAACCTTTCCTGTGAGAGCAGTTTTAGATTCCGATGCTTCACTTCAGGTTTTCTGTATCTCTTGGACATTCATAAAGACGATGAAAGAAAGAAATTGCATCGGAATTAAATACAAAACGCACACTGTCGACTAAAGTACGAGTAGACGGGATCTTCTTACCGTCTATGTTTGAGCCTTTCCTGTGAGACTAGTTTTAGTTTCCGAAGCTTCACTTCAGGTTTACTGTATCCGTTGGACCTTCTTATTGACGATGAAACACAGAAGTTGCATCGGAATTAAATACAAAAGGCACAATGTCGACTTAAGTACAAGAAGACTGACTCATCTTACTGCTAATGATTTGAACCTTTCCCGTGAGACCAGTTATAGTTTCCGATGCTTCACTCCAAGTTTACTGTTCCCTAGGATCTTCATATTGACGATGAAACACAGTAATTGCATCGGAATTAAATACAAAAGGCTCAATGCCGACTTAAGTACAAGAGGACCGACTCTTCTTACATTCTATGATTTGAACCTTTCCTGTGAGACCAGTTTTAAATTCCGATGCTTCACTTCAGGTTAACTGTATCCCTTGGACCCTACTTATTGACGATGATACACAGATATTGCATCGGAATTAAATACAAAAGGCACAATGCCGACTTAAGGTCAAGAGGAAAGTCTCTTCTTACTGTCTCTGTTTTGAACCTTTATGTGAGACCAGTTTTAGAATCCGATCCTTCACTTCAGGATTTCTGTATCCCTTGGACCTTCATAAAGACGATGAAACACAGAAATTGCATCGGAATTATATACAAAAGGCATAATGTCGACTGAAGTACAAGAAAACGGGCTCTTCTTTTGCCTATGATTTGAGCCTTTCCTGTGAGACGAGTTTTAGCTTCCGATGCTTCACTTCAGGTTTAATGTATCCTTTGGACCTCCTTATTGACGATGAAACACAGAAATTGCATCGGAATTAAATACAAAAGGCTCAATTCCGACGTAAGTACAAGAGGACGGGCTCTTCTTACTGTCTATGTTCTGAGCCTCGCCTTTGAGACCTGTTTTAGATTCCGATAATTCACTTAAGGTTTACTGTATCCTTTGGACCTCCTTATTGACGATGAAACACAGAAATTGTATCGGAATTAAATACAAAAGGCACAAAGCCGACTTAAGAACAAGACGACTGACTCTTCTTCCTGCCTATGTTTTGAACCTTTCCTGTGAGACCAGTTTTAGATTAAGATGCTTCACTTCAGGTTAACTGTATCCCTTGGACCATCCTATTGACGATGAAACACAGAAATTGCATCGGAATTAAATACAAAAGGCACAATGCCGACTTAAGTAAAAGAAGACGGGCTCTTCTTACTGTCTGTGTTTTGAGCCTCTCCTGTGAGACCAGTTTTAGATTCCGATAATTTACTTCAGGTTTACTGTATCCCTTGGACCTTCTTATTGACGATGAAACACAGAAATTGCATCAAAATTAAATACAAAAGGCACAATGCCGACTTAAGTACAAGAAGACTGACTCTTCTTACTGTCTATGTTTTGAACCTTTCCTGTGAGACCAGTTTAAGATTCCGATGCTTGACTTCAGGTTTAATGTATATTTTGGACCTTGTAAATGACGATGAAACACAGAAATTGCATCGGAATTAAATACAAAGGGCACAATGCCGACTTAAGATCAAGTGGAATGTCTCTTCTTACTGTCTATGTTTTGAACCTATCTGTGAGACCAGTTTAGAATCCGATCCTTCACTTCAGGTTTTCTGTTTGCCTTGGACCTTCATAAAGTGGATGAAACACAGAAATTGCATCGGAATTAAATACAAAAGTCATAATGTCGACAGAAGTAAAAGGAGATGGGCTCTTCTTACTGTCTATGATTTGAGTCATTCCTGTGAGACGAGTTTTAGATTCCGATGCTTCACTTCACGTTTACTGTATCACTCGGACCTCCTTATTGACGATGAAACACAGAAATTGCATCGGAATTAAATACAAAATGCACAATGCCGACTTAAGTACAGGACGACTGACTCTTCTTCCTGTCTATGTTTTGAACCTTTCCTGTGAGACCAGTTTTAGATTCCGATGCTTCACTTCAGGTTCTCTGTATCCTTTAGACCTTCATAAAGACGATGAAAGAAAGGAATTGTATCGGAATTAAATACAAAACGCACACTGTCGACTAAAGTACAAGAAGACGGGCTCTTCTTACTATCTATGTTCTGAGCGTTTCCTGTGAGACTAGTTATCGATTCCGAAGCTTCACTTCAGGTTTACTGTATCCCTTGGACCTTCTTATTGACGATGAAACACAGAAATTGCATCGGAATTAAGTACAAATATCACAATGTCGACTTAAGTACAAGAAGACTGACTCATCTTACAGTCTATGATTTGAACCTTTCCTGTGAGACCAGTTTTGGATTCCGATGCTTCACGTCAGGTTTACTGTATCCCTTGGAAGTTCTTATTGACGATTAAACACAGAAATTGAAACGGAATTAAATACAAAAGGCACAATGCCGACGTAAGTACAAGAAGACTGTCTATGATTTGAACCTTTCCTGTGAGACCAGTTTTAGATTCGGATGCTTCACTTCAGGTTTACTGTATCCCTGGGACCTTCATATTGTCGATGAAACACAGAAATTGCATCGGAATTAAAAACAAAATCATAATGCCAACTTAAGTACAAGAGGACTGACTCTTCTCACATTCTATGATTTGAACCTTTCCTGTGAGACCAGTTTTAGATTCCGATGCTTCACTTCAGGTTTACCGTATCCCTTGGTCCTACTTATTGACGAAGAAACACAGAAATTGCATCGGAATTAAACATTAAAAGCACATATCCGAATTAAGTACAAGAGGTATGTCTCTTCTTACTGTCTATGTTTTGAAACTTTCTGTGAGACCAGTTTTAGATTCCGGTGCTCACTTTAGGTTTTCTGTATCCCTGGGACTTTCATATTGACGATGAAACACATAAATTGCATCGGAATTAAAAACAAAATGTATAATGTCGACTAAAGTACAAGAAGACGGGCTCCTCTTACTGCCTATGCTTTGAGCCTTTCCTGTGAGACTAGTTTTAGATTCCGATGCTTCACTTCAGGTCACTGTATCGCTTGGACCTTCTTATTGACAATGAAACACAGAAATGGCATCGGAATTAAATATAAAAGGCACAATGCGGACTTAAGTAAAAGAGGACGGGCTCATCTTATAGTCTATGTTTGAACCTCTCCTGTGACACCAGTTTTAGATTCCGATAATTCACTTAAGGTTTACTGTATCCCTTGGACCTTCTCATTGACGTTGAAACACAGAAATTGCATCGGAATTAAATACAAAAGGCACAATGCCGACTGAAGTTCATGAAGACTGACTCTTCTTACTGCCCATGTTTTGAACCTTTCCTGTGAGACCAGTTTCAGATTCCCATGCTTCTCTTCACTCTTACTGTATCCCGTGGACCTTCTCATTGACGATGAAACGCAGAAATTGCATCGCATTTTAATACAAAAGGCACAATGCCAACTTAAGTACAAGAAGACGGGCTCTTCTAACTGTCTATGTTTTGAGCCTCTCCTGTGAGACCTGTTTTAGATTTCGAAAATTCACTTAAGGTTTACTGTATCCCTTGTACCTTCTTATTGACGATGAAACACTGATATTGCATCGGAATGAAATACAAAAGGCACAATGCCGACTTAAGTACAGGAAGACTGACTCCTCTTACTGTCTATGTTTTGAACCTTTCCTGTGAGACCAGTTTTAGATTCCGATGCTTCTCTTCACTCTTACTGTATCCCTTGGACCTTCTTATTGACGATGAAACACAGAAATTCCATCGGAAATAAATACAAAATTTACAATGCCGAATTAAGTACAAGAAGACTGACTCTTCTTACCGTCTATGTTTTGCACCTTTCCTGTGAGACCAGTTTTAGATTCCGATGCTTCACTTCAGGTTAACTGTATCCCTTGGTCCTTCATAAAGACGATGAAAGCTAGAAATTGCATCGGAATTAAATACAAAACGCACACTGTCGACTACAGTACAAGAAGACGGGCTCTTCTTGCTGTCTATGTTTTGAGCCTATCCTGTGGGACTAGTTTTAGTTTCCGATGCTTCACTTCAGGTTTACTGTATCCCTTGGACCTTCATATTGACGATGAAACACAGAAATTGCATCGGAATTAAATACAAAAGGCACAATGCCGACTTAAGCACAAGAATAGTGACTCTTCTTACTGTCTATGTTTTGAACCTTCCTGTGAGACCAGTTTTACATTCCGATGCTTCACGTCAGGTTTACTGTATCCCTTGGACCTTCTTATTGATGATGAAGCACAGAAATCGCTTCGGAATTAAATACAAAAGGCACAATGCCGACTGAAGTACAAGAAGACTGACTCTTCTTACTGTCTGTGTTTTGAACTCTTCCTGTGAGATTAGATTTAGATTCCGATGCTTCATTTCAGGGATACTGTATCCCTTAGACCTTCTAATTGACGATGAAACACAGAAATTGGATCGGAATGAAATACAAAATCCACAATGCCGTCATAAGTACATGAGGACTGACTCTTCTTACATTCTGTGACATGAGCCTTTCCTGTGAGACCAGTTTTAGATTCCGATGCTTCACTTCAGCTTCACAGTATCTCTTGGACCTTCTTATTGTCGATGAAACACAGAAATTGCATCGGATTTAAGTACAAAACTCACCATGCCGAATTAAGTAGGACTGGCTCTTCTTACTGTCTATGTTTTGAACCTTTCCTGTGAGCCCAGTTTTAGATTCCGATGCTTCTCTTCAGGATCACTGTATCCCTTGGACCTTCTTACTGTCGATGAGAGACAGAAATTGCATCGGAAGTAAATACAAAAGTCAGAATGCCGACTTAAGTACAAGAGGTATGTCTCTTCTTACTGTCTATGATTTGAACCTTTCCTGTGAGACCAGTTTTAGATTCCGATGCCTAACTTCAGGTTTACTGTATCCCTTGGACCTTCATATTGACGATTAAACACAGAAATTGCGTAGGAATTAAATACAAATTGCACAATGCCGACTTAAGTACATGAGGACTGACTCTTCTTATATTCTATGATTGGAGCCTTTCCTGTGAGACCAGTTTTAGATATCGATGCTTCACTTCTGGTTTACTGTATCCTTTGGACCTTCTTATTGGCGATGAAACACACAAATTGCATCGGAATTAAATACAAAGGCACAATGCCAACCTAAGTACAAGAAGACTGACTCCTCTTACTGTATATGATTTGAACCTTTCCTGTGAGGCCAGCTTCACATTCCGATTCTTCTCTTCACTCTTCCTGTATCCCATGGACCTTCTTATTGACGATGGAACACAGAAATTGCATCGGAATTAAATACAAAAGGCACAATGCCGACTTAAGTACAAGAAGACGAGCTCTTCTTACTGTCTATGTTTTGAGCCTCTCCTGTGAGACCTGTTTTAGATTCCGTTAATTCAGTAAAGGTTTACTCTATCCCTTGTATCTTCTTATTGACGATGAAACAGAGAAATTGCATCGGAATGAAATACAAAAGGCACAATGCTGACTTAAGTACAAGAAGACTGACGCTTCTTACTGTCTATGTTTTGAACCTTCCTGTGACATCAGATCTAGATTCCGATGCTTCACTTCAGGTTTACTGTATCCCTTGGGCCTTAAAATTGGTGATGAAACACAGAAATATCTTCGGAATTCAATACAAATGGCACAATGCCGACTTAAGTACAAGAAGACTGACGCTTCCTACTGTCTATGCTTTGTACCTTCCTGTGAGACCACTTTTAGATTCCGATGCTTCACTTCAGGTTTACTGTATCCCTTGGACCTTCTTATTGACGATGAAACACAGAAATTGCATCGGAGTTAAATACAAAAGGCACAATGCCGACTTAAGTACAAGAAGACTGACTCTTCTTACAGTCTATGTTTTGAACCATTCCTGTGAGACCAGTTCAGATTCCGATGCTTCCCTTCACTCTTACTGTATCCCTTGGACCTTCCTATTGACGATGAAACACGGATTTTGCATCGGAATTAAATACAAAAGTCAGAATGCCGACTTAAGTACAAGAGGTATGTCTCTTCTTACTGTCTATGATTTGAACCTTTCCTGTGAGACCAGTTTTAGATTCCGATGCCTAACTTCAGGTTTACTGTATCCCTTGGACCTTCATATTGACGATGAAACACAGAAAGTGCATCGGAATTAATAACAAGAGGCACAATGCCGACTTAAGTACAAGAAGACTGATTCTTCTTACTGTCTATGTTTTGCACCTTCCTGTGAGACCACTTTTAGATTCCGATGCTTCACTTCAGGTTTACTGTATCCCTTGGACCTTCTTATTGACGATGAAACACAGAAATTGCATCGGAATAAAATACAAAATGCACAATATCGACTTAAGTACAAGATAACTAACTCTTCTTATTGTAATTAGATTAAAAACAGCCGACCCGTTGCAAAGGATAAAGTAATCTTTACCTAGGTTTCGATTAGTATAAACCTATCTTCTTCAGAAGTAAGCCTGAGGAAAATGAACATCGTGATTTATATGAAAGGTATACACATAAGATTAGAGTTTAACATATATTAAGAGAATATTGTGCTAGAAAATATGAGAAGGATTTGTTGTACTTACAGTATTACATTAACATGGAGTGATACGTCGCTGACATTTTTACAAAGTTCTCCATAGCTCCATTAGTCAAAATCGTATATAGCCCTAAGAGTAGGGTTTGTCAGATAAATAAAATTAAGTACATGGAAGTTGGAGAGTGCATAAGCAACTGAGTAAAATCGGCCTGCGTGGTAGCACTGCGGCCAGGGCAGGTGGCGCTCACGTCGCGTACTATGTGTCGATTGGTTTACTGAAGCAACATGTAAAATATAAATATTAATTGCGTCCTTAGATAGAGTGACAGTAAATAAAAGGAAAGCATTTAACATTCCCATTATGACAATGTAGGAGCCTTAGAAACAATAACGTTGAAACATATTTCAAAAAGGTAGGTGGCGCATACGCCATGAGTTACATGCAGTGGCTTATACAGCCCAAAATAAAATTATGTTACCATATTAGTGAAGCACATAGAACGTATATAAGTCAAAACCTTAAGAATAAACAGTAATGGCATCCTAAGACATAAATCATGAAAGCTCGTCTACAATCCAGCTAATACACATTCACTGGGATCCGAGGTTTTAGGATAAGCGAGAATTACATGAGGGCCAGTGTAGTGGCAGCCATACATCAAGAGTAAATCACATTGCATAAAAGGTAGTGAGCTTAGAGATATAAAAATGCATTATAGCTTCCTGAGGAAATAGACAATTGAGGTTATCAACATTAATGTTACGAATTAAATAGTACGGGTTTAAAGCCTTCAAAAAATTGTCTACAGGCAAGGTTCAACTGATCGTTGAGTATATTACCGTCATTGAGCTCTAGATGTTTAAAAATAAATAACTCTTCCCACAGATCTAGTCTCCGTTCGTTAACTTGTCTGTGTAGGATAACCGTGTCTTCTAACTGTTTATTCGTGTGGCCGGCTATCAAGAGGTGTCCAGCAAAAGTAGAGTTGTGAACATTAGCTCCTTTTTTACGTAATAGATGTTCTTTACATCGAGTTTTAACAGCTCTGCCTGTTTGACCAATATAATATGAGGGGCATTTATTACAGGTTAGTTTGTATACACC
Organism: Schistocerca piceifrons; assembly: GCF_021461385.2. Classification (NCBI taxonomy): domain Eukaryota; kingdom Metazoa; phylum Arthropoda; class Insecta; order Orthoptera; family Acrididae; genus Schistocerca; species Schistocerca piceifrons. The sequence goes on from NC_060139.1 coordinate 1,108,122,090, forward strand.
TCAATTAGAAAACCAATCGTTAGCAATTTCTACTGAATGTATAAGATTTCTTTTTAGACTATCGTCTGTAGAAAAGGAGACGTTACAGTTATATTTTTTATTCAGAAGAGGTTTAATCCTATACGATACGTTACCCAAGAAAGGGATGGAAATAAATTTTTTAGTTTCTGTGGTATCTGTGGGGAGGTTACTACTCAAAGTCGAACAATTTTGGGAAATTTTCTTATTAAGCAATTGATCGATCATATTCTGGTTGTATCCATTATTAACAGCAATCGTTTTGATGACATTCAATTCCTTTTGTTGATCCGCAGGTGATAAGTCGTGGTTACCATTCGGTGAATGGCGGAATGAAAAAACGCCAGTTTGTGCGCTTTAGGATGAGTTGAGTCAGCAGGAATGACATTATCTGAATGTTTCCTTGCGGAAGATATTGAATTGAAATGTATTATCTTGTATAGAAATTGTTGAATCTAGAAAATTAAGCTCACGTTTATCATTTTGAAGTTCTTTTGTGAAGGAAATTTTTTCATGTAAACCATTGAAAGTGTTGAAGAGCTGCTCTAACTCATGGTCAGTGCCATCAAAAGCAATGAAAATGTCGTCCACATAACGTGCATAATAGCGGATTTTTTTGTGTAATTCTGAACTAGAATTGAAAAATGCTGTTTCCAGGGCGTTAATGAAAACCTCTGCTAGAATACCGGCAAGGGGGCTGCCCATTGCCAGGCCATCTGGCTGTATATACATTTTCCCATTAAATGTGAAATAATTGTATTTTAATATGACCTTAAGCAAACCAATAAGTTCAGCAATCTGAGTTTCACTTAGTTTTTTATGCTTAAAAAGATTTTCTTTTACAAGGCCTATGGTTTCATCCACCGGGACATTTGTATAGAGGTTGACGATGTCGAAGGACACCATTCTAGTGTCAGGTGTACATTTTACAGATTGAATATTGTTAATTAATTCCTTACTATTTCTTATAGAAAAGTTATTTTCAAATGTGAAAGCATCTTTAATTTTAAAATGGATTCGCCTAGCAAGAGTGTGATGTGGACTGCCTATACCATTCACTACATGGCGGATCAGATGATCTTGTTTGTGCAGTTTAAACTGGCTTCTGAGCACGGGTGGTTTGGGGTTCATATTTATAAACCCTTTCTTTTGAAACTTATTAAACAGGCTGACGGAATTAGTTAGAGTACGCCAGATTTCATTTTGCAGTTCAGCAGTAGGATCTACGGTAACCTCAGTGATGTCGTTTTCCTCAAAAAACTTTAGAGTTTTCTCTATATACTCATTTTTATAAGCCACGAGAATGGTGTTACCTTTGTCACTCTTAGTGACTAAGGCGTCGTGTTCTCTAAGTTTATGATTAATGCTTTTTACTATACTATATTCGCCCGACTGACTATTAGGAGCTAATTTAATTTCTTTTTCTATTATGTTATTACATTCGTAGGCAGATTTAACTTGCTCCGTTTTCTCTAATTTCAGAGATTCTAAACCGGATATCAGATCTACAATGAGATTACAAATAACTGGATATTTATCGAGTTTAGAAGGCAAGTTATATTTAAGGCCTTTACAAAATAAGTAATTCTCAGCCTGCGTAAAAGTGATATTAGTTTTATTTAGTACTCTTTCGTAAAATAGGTGCTTGCCACTATTGTGTGCTGTATTAACACTTTTACTTGTGGTCCTATTACTAAACTTCAAAAGCTTTCTTTCATGTCTAGCCTTGATTTCTTCTTTACGATTAAAGAGCCATTCATTAATATTATTTAACAGGTGGTCAATTTGAAAATTACAAAGATCTTTAAAAGCTTTAGAAATTGCTAACGATTGGTTTGCTAATTCAGGTGTATACAAACTAACCTGTAATAAATGCCCCTCATATTATATTGGTCAAACAGGCAGAGCTGTTAAAACACGATATAAAGAACATCTATTACGTAAAAAAGGAGCTAATGTTCACAACTCTACCTTTGCTGAACACCTCTTGATAGCCGGCCATACGCCTAAACAGTTAGAAGACACGGTTATACTACACAGACAAGTTAAAGGACGGAGACTAGATCTGTGGGAAGAGTTATTTATTTTTAAACATCTAGAGCTCAAAGACGGTAATATACTCAACGATCAGTTGAACCTTGCCTGTAGACAATTTTTTGAAGGCTTTAAACCCGTACTATTTAATTCGTAACATTAATGTTGATAACCTCAGTTGTCTATTTCCTCAGGAAGCTATAATGCATTTTTATATCTCTAAGCTCACTACCTTTTATGCAATGTGATTTACTCTTGATGTATGGCTGCCACTACACTGGCCCTCATGTAATTCTCGCTTATCCTAAAACCCCAGATCCCAGTGAATGTGTATTAGCTGGATTGTGGACGAGCTTTCATGATTTATGTCTTAGGATGCCATTACTGTTTATTCTTAAGGTTTTGACTTATATACGTTCTATGTGCTTCACTAATATGGTAATATAATTTTATTTTGGGCTGTATATGCCACTGCATGTAATTCATGGCGTATGCGCCACCTACCTTTTTGAAATATGTTTCAACGTTATTGTTTCTAAGGCTCATACATTGTCATAGTGGGAATGTTAAATGCTTTCCGTTTATTTACTGTCACTCTATCTAAGGACGCAATTAATATTTACATTTGACATGTTGCTTCAGTACCCCAATCGGCACATAGTACGCGACGTGAGCGCCACCTGCCCTGGCCGCTGTGCTACCACGCAGGCCGATTTTACTCAGTTGCTTATGCGCTCTCCAACTTCCATGTACTTAATTTTATTTATCTGACAAACCCTACTCTTAGGGCTGTATTTGATTTTGACTAATGGAGCTATGGAGATCTTTGTAAAAATGGCAGCGACGTATCACTCCATGTTAATGTAATACTGTAAGTACAAGAAATCCTTCTCATATTTTGTAACACAAGATTCTCTTAATATATGTTAAACTCTAATCTTGACTTATGTGTATACCTTTCATATAAATCAAGATGTTCATTTTCCTCAGGCTTACTTCTGAAGAAGATAGGTTTATACTAATCGAAACCTAGGTAAAGATTACTTTATCCTTTGCAATGGGTCGGCTGTTTTTAATCTAATTACGTGGAACCGTCGCTGTTACGCAGCTATGTTTAAAATAATGAAATTCTTGCCTGGCGAGGTATCAAAAGCTGCATCAGGGATATGGACATCACATTAAAAATTGTGAAAGCAGGTATGGCTATTGACTTTAATCAACAGTGCCTAGATAAAGACATTATCCCTGATTACGTGAAGGCGTACGTAAACATTAAACAGTGTAACAGAGTGCCTTCTATTAAAAAGGAGTTAGTGCATTTAGTCATTTCGGATAGCGTAGTGAATTTGTACAAGAAAAAAGATGTTCTTAATAGTGAAGCCCACTGTATACACCTATTTTTAACTAAAGCTTTTAAAGATCTTTGTAATTTTCAAATTGACCACCTGTTAAATAATATTAATGAATGGCTCTTTAATCGTAAAGAAGAAATCAAGGCTAGACATGAAAGAAAGCTTTTGAAGTTTAGTAATAGGACCACAAGTAAAAGTGTTAATACAGCACACAATAGATGCAAGCACCTATTTTACGAAAGAGTACTAAATAAAACTAATATCACTTTTACGCAGGCTGAGAATTACTTATTGTGTAAAGGCCTTAAATATAACTTGCCTTCTAAACTCGATAAATATCCAGTTATTTGTAATCTCATTGTAGATCTGAAATCCGGTTTAGAATCTCTGAAATTAGAGGAAACGGAGAAAGTTAAATGTGCCTATGAATGTAATAACATAATAGAAAAACAAATTAAATTAGCTCCTAATAGTCGGTCGGGCGAATATAGTATAGTAAAAAGCATTAATCATAAACTTAGAGAACATGACGCCTTAGTCACTAAGAGTAACAAAGGTAACACCATTATCGTGGCTTATAAAAATGAATATATAGAGAAAACTCTAAAGTTTTTTGAGGAAAACGACATCACTGAGGTTACCGTAGATCCTACTGCTGAACTGCAAAATGAAATCTGGCGTACTCTAACTAATTCCGTCAGCCTGTTTAATAAGTTTCAAAAGAAAGGGCTTATAAATATGAACCCCAAACCACCCGTGCTCAGAAGCCAGTTTAAACTGCACAAACAAGATCATCCGATCCGCCATGTAGTGAATGGTATAGGCAGTCCACATCACACTCTTGCTAGGCGAATCCATTTTAAAATTAAAGATGCTTTCACATTTGAAAATAACTTTTCTATAAAAAATAATAAGGAATTAATTAGCAATGTTCAATCTGTAAAATGTACACCTGACACTAGACTGGTGTCCTTCGACATCGTCAACCTCTATACAAATGTCCCGGTGGATGAAACCATAGACCTTGTAAAAGAAAATCTCTTTAAGCATAAAAAAACTAAGTGAAACTCAGATTGCTGAACTTATTGGTTTGCTTAAGGTCATATTAAAATACAATTATTTCACATTTAATGGGAAAATGTATATACAGCCAGATGGTCTGGCAATAGGCAGCCCCCTCGCCGGTATTCTAGCAGAGGTTTTCATTAACGCCCTGGAAACAGCATTTTTCAATTCTAGTTCAGAATTACACCAAAAAATCCGCTATTATGCACGTTATGTGGACGACATTTTCATTGCTCTTGATGGCACTGACCATGAGTTAGAGCAGCTCTTCAACACTTTCCAATGGTTTACATGAAAAAATTTCCTTCACAAAAGAACTTCAAAATGATAAACGTAAGCTTAATTATCTAGATTCAACAATTTCTATACAAGATAATACATTTCAATTCAATATCTTCCGCAAGGAAACATTCAGATAATGTCATTCCTGCTGACTCAACTCATCCTAAAGCGCACAAACTGGCGTTTTTTCATTCCGTCATTCATCGAATGGTAACCACGCCTTTATCACCTGCAGATCAACAAAAGGAATTGAATGTCATCAAAACGATTGCTGTTAATAATGGATACAACCAGAATATGATCGATCAATTGCTTACTAAGAAAATTTCCCAAAATTGTTCGACTTTGATTAATAACCTCCACACAGATACCAAAGAAACTAAAAAATTTATTTCCATCCCTTTCTTGGGTAACATATCGTATAGGATTAAACGTCTTCTGAATAAAAAATATAACTGTAACGTCTCCTTTTCTACAGACAATAGTCTAAAAAGAAATCTTACACATTCAGTAGAAATTGCTAACGATTGGTTTTCTAATTGAGGTGTATACAAACTAACCTGTAATAAATGCCCCTCATATTATATTGGTCAAACAGGCACAGCTGTTAAAACACGATATAAAGAACACCTATTACGTAAATAAGGAACTAATGTTCACAAATCTACCTTTGCTGAACACCTGTTGATAGCCGGCCATACGCTTAACAGTTAGTAGACACGGTTATCCTATACAGACAAGTTAAAGGACGGAGAATATACCCGTGGGAAGAGTTATTTATTTTTAAACATCTAGAGCTCAAAGACGGTAATATACTCAACGATCAGTTGAACCTAGCCTGTAGACAAATTTTTGAAGGCTTTAAACCAGTACTATTTAATTCGTAACATTAATGTTGATAACCTCAGTTGTCTATTTCCTCAGGAAGCTATAATGCATTTTTATATCTCTAAGCTCACTACCTTTTATGCAATGTGATTTACTCTTGATGTATGGCTGCCACTACACTGGCCCTCATGTAATTCTCGCTTATCCTAAAACCCCAGATCCCAGTGAATGTGTATTAGCTGGATTGTGGACGAGCTTTCATGATTTATGTCTTAGGATGCCATTACTGTTTATTCTTAAGGTTTTGACTTATATACGTTCTATGTGCTTCACTAATATGGTAATATTATTTTATTTTGGCCTGTATATGCCACTGCGTGTAACTCATGGCGTATGCGCCACCTACCTTTTTGAAATATGTTACTACGTTATTGTTTCTAAGGCTCCTACATTGTCATAATGGGAATGTTAAATGCTTTCCTTTTATTTACTGTCACTCTATCTAAGGACGCAATTAACATTTATATTTTACATGTTTCTTCAGTACCCCAATCGGCACATAGTACATGACGTGAGCGCCATTTGCCCTGGCCGCAGTGCTACCACGCAGGCCGATTTTACTCAGTTGCTTATGCGCTCTCCAACTTCCATGTACTTAATTTTATTTATCTGACAAACCCTACTCTTAGGGCTGTATTTGATTTTGACTAATGGAGCTATGGAGATCTTTGTAAAAATGGCAGCGACGTATCACTCCATGTTAAAGTAATACTGTAAGTACAAGAAATCCTTCTCATATTTTGTAACACAGGATTCTCTTAATATATATTAAACTCTAATCTTGACTTATGTGTATACCTTTCATATAAATCACGATGTTCATTTTCCTCGGGCTTACTTCTGAAGAAGATAGGTTCATACTCATCGAAACCTAGGTAAAGATTTCTTTATCCTTTGCAACGGGTCGGCTGTTTTTAATCTAATTACGTGGTACCGTCGCTGTTACGCAGCTATATTTAAAATAATGATCTTCTTACTGTCTATGTTTTGAACCTTTCAGTGAGACCAGTTTTAGATTCCGAAGATTCACTTCAGGTTTACTGTTTCCCTTGGAACTTCTTATTGACGTTGAAACACAGAAATTGCATCGAATTAAATACAAATGGCACAATGCCGACTTAAGTACAAGAAGACTGACTCTTCTTACTGTCTATGTTTTGAACCTTTCCTGTGGGACCAGTTTTAGATTCCGAAGCTTCACTTCAGGTTTACTGTATCCCTTGGACCTTCTTATTAACGATGAAACACAGAAATTTCATCGGAATTAACTACAGAAGGCACAATGCCGACTTAAGTACAAGAAGACTGACTCTTCTTACTGTCTATGATTTGAACTTTCCTGTGAGCCCAGTTTTAGATATCGATGCTTCACTTCAGGTTTACTGTATACCTTGGACCTTCTTATTGATGACGAAACATAGAAATTGCATCGGAATTAAATACAAGAGGCACACTACCGACTTAAGTACAAGAAGACTGACTCTTGTTACTGTCTATGCTTTGAACCTTTCCTGTGGGACCAGTTTTAGATTCCGATGCATCACTTCATGTTTTCTGTCACCCTTGGACCTTCATATTGACGATAAAACACAGAAATTGCATCGGAATTAAATACAAAAGGCACAATGCCGACTTAAGTCCAAGAAGACTGACTCTTCTTACTGTCTATGTTTCGAGCCATTCCTGTGAGACCAGTTTTAGATTCCGATGCTTCACTTCAGGTTTACATTATTCCTTGGACCTTCGTATTGACGATGAAACACAGAAATTGAATCAGAATTACATAAAAAAGGCACAATACCAACTTAAGTACAAGAAGACTGACTCTTCTTACTGTCTATGTTTTGAACGTTTCCTGTGAGACCAGCTTTAGATTCCGATGCTTCATTTCAGGTTTACTGTATCCCTTGGACCTTCTTATTGACATTGAAGCACATAAATTTCGTCGGAATTAACTAGTAAAAGCACAATGCCGACTTAAGTACAAGAAGACTGACACTTCTTACTTCCTATGTTTTGAACCATTCCTGTGAGACCAGTTCTAGATGTCGATGCTTCAGTTCAGGTTTACTGCATCCTTTGGACTTTCTAACTGACGACGAAGCACAGAAATTGCATCGGAATTAAATACAAAAGGCACAATGCCGTCTTAAGTACAAGAAGACTCACTCTTCTTACTGTCTATGATTTTAACCTTTCCTGTGAGACCAGTTTTACATATCGATGCTTCACTTCAAGTTTACTATATCACTTGGACCTTCTTATTGACGATGAAGCACAGAAATTGCATCGGAATTGAAAACAAGAGGCACAATACCGACTTAAGTACAAGAAGACTGATTCTTCTTACTGTCCATGCATTGAACCTTTCCTGTGAGACCGGTTTTAGATTCCGATGCTTCACTTCAGGTTTTCTGTATCCCTTGGACCTTCTTTTAGGACGATGAAACACAGATATTGCATCGGAATTAAATACAAAAGGCACAATTCCGACTTAAGAGAAGAAGACTGACACTTCTTACTGTCTATGATTTGAACCTTTCCTGTGAGACCAGTTTTAGATTCTGATGCTTCACGTCAGATTTACTGTATCCCTTGGACCTTCTTATTGACGATGAAACACAGAAAATGCATCGGAATTAAACACAAAATGCACAATTCCGCCTTAAGAACAAGAGGACTGACTCTTCTTACATTCTATGATTTGAACCTTTACTGTGAGACCAGTTTTAGATTCCGATGCCTCACTTCAGGTATACTGTATCCCTTGCACCATATTATTGACGATGAAACCGGATATTACATCGGAAATAAATACAAAATGCACAATGCCGACTTAAGTACAAGAAGACAGACTCTTCTTACATTCTATGATTTGAGCCTTTCCTGTGAGACCAGTTTTAGATATCGATGCATCACTTCATGTTTACGGTATCAATTGGACCTTCTTATTGACGATGAAACACAGAAATTGCTTCGGAATTAAATTTAAAAAGCACTATGCCGACTTAAATACAAGAAGACTGACTCATCTTATTGTCTATGTTTCGAACCTTTCCTGTGAGACCAGGTTTAGATTCCGATGCTTCACTTCAGGTTTACTGTATCCCTTGGACCTTCTTATTGACGATGAAACACAGAAATGCATCTGAATTAAATACAAAAGGCACAATACGGACTTAAGTACAAGAAGAATGCCTCTTCTTACTGTCTATGTTTTGAACCTTTCTTGTGAGACCAGTTTTAAATTCCGATGCTTCACTTCAGGTTTTCTGTAACCCTTGGACCATTATATTGACGATGAAACACACAAATTGCATTAGAATTAAATACAAAAGGCAAAATGCCGACTGTAGTGCAAGAAGACTGACTCTGGTTACTGTCTATGTTGTGAGCATTTCCTGTGTTACCAGTTTTAGATTCCGATGCTTCATTTCAGGTTCACTGTATCCCTTAGACCTACATATTGACGATGACACACAGAATTTGCATCGGAATTAAATACAAAAGGCACAATGAAGACGTAAATGCAAGAGGACTGACCTTTCTTACATTCTAGGATTTGAGCCTTTCCTGTGAGTCCAGTTTTAGTCATCGATGCTTCACATCAGGTTTACTGTATCCCTTGAACCCCTTATTCACGATGAGACACAGAAATTACACCGGAATTAAATACAAAAGGCACAATGCCGACTTAAGTACAAGAAGACTGACTCTTCTTACTGTCTATGATTTGAGCCTTTCCAGTGAGACCAGTTTTAGTTTCCGATGCTTCACTTCAGGTTTACTGTATCCCCTGGACCTTCGTAAAGACGATGCTACACAGAGATTGCATCGGAATGAAATACAAAACGCACAAAGTCGACTAAAGTACAAGAAGACTGGCTCTTCTTACTGTCTATGTTTTGAACCTTTCCTGTGAGACCAGTTTTAGATTCCGAAGCTTCACTTCAGGTTTACTATAACACTTGAACTTTCGTATTGACGATGAAACACAAAAATTGCATCGGAATTAAATGCAAAAGGCACAATGCCGAGTTAAGTACTAGAGGACTGACTCTTCTTACATTCCATGATTTGAGCATTTTCTGTGAGACGAGTTTTACATTCCGATGCTTTACTTCAGGTTTAATGTATCCCTTGGATCTTCTTATTGACAATGAAACACACAAATTGCATCGGAATTATATACAAAACGCACATTGTCAACTTAGGTACAAGAAGAATGACTCTTCATACTGTCTATGCATTGAACCTTTCCTGTGAGAACAGTTTTAGATTCCGATGCATCACTTCAGTTTTCCTGTATCCCTGGGAGCTTCTTATTGACGATGAAACACAGAAATTGCATCGGAATTAAATACAAAAGGCACAATGCCGACTTAAGTACAAGAAGACTGCCTCTTCTTACTGTCTACGTTTTGAGATGTTCCTGTGAGACTAGTTATGGATTCCAATGCTTCACTTCAGGTACACTGGATCCCTTAGACCTTCTAATTGACGATGAAACACACAATTGCATCGGAATTAAATACAAAAGGCACAATGCCGACTTAAGTACGAGAAGACTTACTCTTCTTCCTGTCTATGTTTTGAACATTTCCTGTGAGACCAGTTTTAGATTCCGATGCATCACTTCAGGTTTACTGTATCCCTAGGACCTTCTTATTGACGATGAAACACAGAAATTGCATCGGAATTACATACAAAATGCACAATACCAACTTAAGTACAAGAAGACTGACTCTTCTTACTGTCTATGCTTTGAACCTTTCCTGTGAGACCAGTTTTAGAGTTCGAAGCTTCATTTCAGATCTACTGTATCCCTTGGACCTTGTTATTGACGATGAAACTCAGAAATTGCATGAGAATTAAATACAAAAGGCACAATGCCGACTTAAGTACAAGAAGACTGACTTTTCCTACTGTCTATGTTTTGAACCTTTCCAGTGAGACCCGTTTTACATATCGACGCGTCACTTCAGGTTTACTGTATCCATTGGACCTTCTTATTGACGATGAAACCCAGAAATAGCATCGGAATTAAATACAAGAGGCGCAATACCGACTTAAGTACAAGAAGACTGACTCTTCTTACTATGTATGATTTGAGCATTTATTGTGTGACCAGTTTTAGATTCCGATGGGTCACTTCAGGTTCACTGTATTCCTTAGACCTTCATAATGACGATGAAACACAGAAATTGCATTGGAATTAATTACAAAAGGCACAATGCCGACGTAAATACAAGAGGACAGACCATTCTTACATTCTATGCTATGAACCTTTCCTGTGAGTCCAGTTTTAGATATCGATGCTTCACTTCTGGTTTACTGAATCCGTTGAACATTTTATTGACGATGAGACACTGAAAATGCATCGGAATTAAATGCAAAAGGCACAAAGCCGACTTAAGTACAAGAAGACTGACTCTTCTTACTGTCTATGATTTGAGCCTTTCCAGTGAGGCCAGTTTTATATTCCGATGCTTCACTTAAGTTTTACTGTATCCCTTGGACCTTCTTATAAACGATGAAACACATAAATTGCATCGGAATTAAATACAAAAGGCACAATGCCGACTTAAGTTCAAGCATACTGCCTCTCTTAACTCTCTATGTTTTGAACCTTTTCTGTGAGACCAGTTTTAGATTCCGATGCGTCCCTTCATGTTTACTGTATCCCGAGGACTTTCTCATTGACGATGTAACACAGAAATTGCATCGGATTAAAATACAGAGGGCACAATGCCAACTCAAGTACAAGAAGACTGACTCTTCTTACTGTCTATGTTTTGAACCTTTCCTGTGAGACCAGATTTAGATTCCGATGCTTCACTTCAGGAATACTGTATCTCTTGGACCTTCTTATTGACGATGAAACACAGAAATTGCATCGGAATTAAATACAAAAGGTTCAATGTCGACTTAAGTACAAGAAGACTGACCCTTCTTACTGTCTCTGTTTTGAACCTTTCCCGTGAGACCAATTTTAGATTCCGATGCTTCACTTCAGGTTTTCTGTATCCCTTGGACCTTCTTATTGGCGATGAAACATAGAGATTGCATCGGAAAGTAATACAAAAGCACAATGCCGACTTAAGTACAAGAAGACTGACTCTTCTTACTGTCTATGTTTTGAACCTTTCCTGTGACACCAGTATTAGATTCCGAAGCTTCACTTCAGGTTTACTGTATCCCTTGGACCTTCTTATTGACGATGAAACTCTGAAATTGCATCGGAAATTAATACAAGAGGCACAATGCCGACTTAAGTACAAGAAGACTGACCCTTCTTATTGTCTATGTTTGAACCATTCCTCTGAGACCAGGTTTAAATTCCGATGCTTCACTCCAGGTTCACTGTATCACTTGGACCTCCTTTTTGGCGATGAAACACAGAAATTTCATCGGAATTGAATACAAAACGCACATTGAAGACTTAAGTACTAGAAGACTGACTCTTCTTACTGTCTATGATTTGAACCTTTCCTGTGAGACCACTTTTAGATTCCGATGCTTCACTTCAGGTTTACTGTATCCCATGGACCTTCTTATTGTCGATGAAACACAGAATTTGCATCGGAATTAAATACAAAAATCACAATACCGACTTAAGTACAAGAAGACTGACTCTTCTTACTCTCTATGTTTTGAAGCTATCCTGTGCGACCAGTTTTAGATTTCGATGCTTCACTTCAGGTTTCCTGTATCCCGTCGACCTTCTTTTGACGATGAAACACAGATATTGCATCGGAATTAAACAATAAATGCACAATGCCGACTTAAGTACAAGAAGACGGACTCTTCTTACTGTCTATGTTTTGAACCTTTCCTGTGAGACCAGTTTTAGATATCTATGCTTCACTTCAGGTTTACCGTATCCCTTGGAACTTCTTATAGACGATGAAACACAGAAATTGCATCGGAATTAAATACAAAAGGCAAAATGCCGACTTAAGTACAAGAGGACTGACTCCTCTTACCGTCTATAGTTTTGAACCTTTCCTGTGAGACCACTTTTAGATTCCGATGATTCACTTCAGGCTTACTGTATCCCAAGGACCCTCTTATTGATTGATGGAACACAGAAATTGCATCGGACATAAATACAAAACGCTCAATGCCGACTTAAATATTAGAAGACTGACTCTTCTTACTGTCTATGTTTTGAATATTTCCTGTGAGACCAGTTTTAGATTCCGATGCTTCACTTCAGGTTTACTGTATGCCTTGGACCTTCTTATTGACGATGAAACACAGAAATTGTATCAGAATTAGATACAAAAGGCACAATACCGACTTAAGTACTAGAAGACAGACTCTTCTTACTGTCTATGATTTGGACCTTTACTGTGAGACCAGTTTTCGTTACACGACAGACTCTTCTTACTGTCTATAGTTTGAACCCTTCCTGTGAATCCAGTTTTCGATTCCGATGCTTCACTTCAGGTTTTCTGGATCCCATGGACCTTCTTATTGACGATGGAACACAGAAATTGCATCGGAATTAAATACCAAAGGCACAATGCCGAATTAAGTACAAGAAGACTGACTCTTCCTACTGTGAATGCTTTGAACATTTCCTGTGAGACCCGTTTCAGATTCCGATGCTTCTCTTCACTCTTACTGTATCCCTAAGTCCTTCTTATTGACGACGAAACACGGAAATTGCATCGGAATTATATACGAAAGGCAGAATGCCGACTTAAGTACAAGAAGTATGTCTCTTCTTACTGTCTATGTTTTGAACCTTTCCTGTGAGACCAGTTTTAGATTCCGTTTCTTCAATACAGGTTTACTGTATCCCTTGGATCTTCTTATTGACGATGAAACACAGAAATTGCATCGGAAATAAATACAAAACACATAATGCCGACTTAGGTACAAGAAGACTGACTTTTCTTACTGTCTATGTTTTGAACCTTTCCTGTGAGACCAGTTTTACATTCCGATGCTTCGCTTCAGGTTTACTGCATCCCTTGGACCTACTTATTGACTATGAAACACAGTAATTGCATCGCAATTAAACACAAAAGGAACAATGCCGACTTAAGTACAAGAGGAATGTCTCTTTTTATTGTCTATGATTTGAAAATTTCCTGTGAGACCAGTTTAAGATTCCGATGCTTCACTTCAGGTTTTCTGTATCCCTTGGACCTTCATATTGACGATGAAACACAAAAATTGCATCGCAATTAAACACAAAAGGAACAATGCCGACTTAAGTACAAGAGGACTAACACTTCTTACATTCTATGATTTGAGCATTTCCTGTGAGACCAGTTTTAGATATCGATACTTCACCTCAGGATACTGTATCCCTTGGACCTTTTTACTGACGTTGAAACACAGAAATTTCATCGGAATTAAATACAAAAGGCACAATTCCCACTTCAGTACAAGAAGACTGACTCTTCTTACTGTCTATGCTTTGTACCTTTCCTGCTAGATGAGTTTTAGATTCCGATGCTTCACCTGATGTTAACTGTATCCCTTGGACCTTCTTATTGACGATGAAACACAGAAATTGCATCAGAACTAAATACAAAAGGCACAATGCCGACTTAAGTACAAGAGGACTAACACTTCTTACATCCTATGATTTGAGCCTTTCCTGTGAGACCAGTTTTAGATATCGATACTTCACCTCAGGATACTGTATTCCTTGGACCTGTATAGTGACGTTGAAACACAGAAATTGCATCGGAATTAAATACAAAAGGCAAAATGCCCACTTAAGTACAGGAAGACTGACTCTTCTTACTGTCTATGCTTTGAACCTCTCCTGTGAGACCAGTTTTAAAATCCGATGCTTCACTTCAGGTTTAGAATATCGCTAGGACCCTCTTATTGACTATGAAACGCAGAAGTTGCATCGGAATTAAATACAAAAGGCACAATGCCGACTTAAGTACAAGAAGACTGACTCTTCTTACTGTCAATGTTTGAACCTTTACTGAGAGACCAGTTCTAGATTCCGATGCTTCATTTCATGTTTACTGTATCCCTTAGACCTTCTTAATGCCAATGAAACACAGAAATTGCGTCGGAATTAAATAAAAAAGGCACAATGCTGACTTAAGTAGAAAACGACTGACTCTTCTTACTGACTATGCTTTGAACTTTTCCTGTGAGACCAGTTTTAGATTCCGATGCTTCACTTCAGGTTTGCTGTATCCCTTGGACCTTCTTATTGACGATGAAACACAGATATTGCATCGGAATTAAAGACAAAACTCACAATGCCGACCTAAGTACAAGAGGGCTGACTCTTCTTACATTCTATGATGGAAGCCAATCCTGGGAGACCAGTTTTATATTCCGATGCTTCACTTCTGGTTTTCTGTATCCCTTGGACCTTCTTACTGACGATGGAACACACAAATTGCATCAGAATTAAATACAAAAGGCACAATGTCGACTTACGTACAAGAGGATTAACTCTTCTTACTTCTATGATTTGAGCCTTTCCTGTGAGACCAGTTTTAGATATCGATGCTTCACCTCAGGGTACTGTATATTTTGGGAGTCCTTATTGACGTTGAAACACAGAAGTTGCATCGGAATTAAATACAAAAGGCACAATGCCGACTCAAGTACAAGAGGACTGACCCTTCTTAGTGTCTATGTTTTGAACTTCTCCTCTGAGACCAGTTTTAGATTCCGATGCTTCAATTCAGGTTTACTGTATCCCTTGGACCTTCTTAATGACGATGAAACACAGAAATTGCATCGGAATTATACACAATACTCACAATGCCGACTTAAGTACAAGAGGACTGACTCTTCTTACTGTCTATGTTTGAACCTTTCCTGAGAGACCAGTTTTAGATTCCGAAGCCTCACTTCAGGTTTACTGTATCCCTTTGTCCTTCTTACTGACGATGTAACACAGAAATTGCATCGGAATTAAATACAAAAGGCACAATGCGGACTTAAGTACAAGAAGACTGACTCTTCTTACTGTCTATGTTTTGAACCTTTGCGTGAGACCTGTTTTGGATTCCGATGCTTCACTTCATGTTTACTCTATCCCTTGGTCATTCGTATTGACGATGAAAGACAGAAATTGCATCGGAATTAAATACAAATGACACTCTGCCAAGTTAAGTACAAGAAGACTGCCTCTTTTTACTGTCTATGTTTTGAACCTTTGCTGTGAGACCAGTTTTAGATTTAGATGCTTCACTTCAGGTTTACAGTATACCTTCGACCTTTTTATTGACGATGGAACACAGAAATTGCATCGGAATTATATACGAAAGCTCACAAAGCCGATTTAAGTACAATAAGACTGACTCTTCTTACTGTGTCTGTTCTGAACCTTACCTGTGAGACAAGTTTTAGATTCCGATGCTCCACTTCAAGTTAACTGTATCCCTTGGAAAATCTTATTGACGATGAAACACAGAAATTGCATCGGAATTAAAAACAAAAGGTACATTGCTGACATATGTACAAGAAGACTGACTCTACTTACTGTCTATGGTTTGAAACTTCACTGTGAGACCAGTTTTAGCTTCCGATGCTTCAGGTCTGGTTTACTGTCTCCCTTGGACCTCGATATTGAATATGAAATACAAAATGCACAATGCCGACTTAAGTACAGGAAGACGGGCTCTTCTTACTGTCTACGTTTGAACGTTTCCTGTGAGACCAGTATTTGATTCCGATGCTGCACCTCAGGTTTGCTGTATCCCTTGGACTTTCTTATTGGCGATGAAACACAGAAACTGCATCGGTATTAAATACAAAGGCACAATGGCGACTCAAGTACAAGAGGACTAGCTCCTCTTACATTCTATGATTTGAGCCTTTCCTTTGAGACCAGTTTTAGATATCGATGCCACACCTCAGGATACTGTATCCCCTGGACCTTCTTATTGACGTTGAAACACAGAAATTGCATCGGAATTAAATACAAAGGGCACAATGCCAACTTAAGTGCAAGAAGGCTGACTCTTCGTACTGTCTATGCTTTAAACTTTTCCTGTGAGACCAGTTTTAGATTCCGAAGCTTCACTTCAGGTTTACTGTATAACTTTGACATTCTTATTGACGATTAAACACAGAAATTGCATCGGTATTAAATACAAAAGGCACAATTACGACTTAAGTACAAGAAGACTAACTATTCCTACTGTGTATGATTAGAACCATTCATGTGAGACCAGTTTTAAATTCCGATGCTTCACTTCAGGTTTACTGTATCACTTGGACGTTCTTATTGTCGATGAAACACAGAAAATGCATCGGAATTAAATACATAACGCACATTGCCGACGTAAGTACACGAGGACCGACTCTTATTACATTCTATGATTTGAACCTTTCCTGTGAGGCCAGTTAATCCGATGCTTCACTTCAGGTTTACTATATTCCTTGGACCTTCTTATTGACGATGAAACACAGAAATTGCATCGGAAGTAAATACAAAAGGCACAATACCGTCTTAAGTACAAGAAGACTGACTCTTCTTACAGTCTCTGTTCTGAACCTTTACTATGAGACAAGTTTTAGAATCCGATGCTCCACTGCAAGTTAACTGTATCCCCTGGACCTTCTTATTGACGATGAAACACAGAAATTGCAGCGGAAATAGATACATATGGCACAATGTAGACTCAAGTACAAGAGGACTAACTCTTATTACATTCTCTGATTTGAACCTTTCCTGTGAGACCTGTTTTAGATATCGATGCCTCACCTCAGGATGCTGTATTCCTTGGACCTTCTTATCGACGGTGAAGCACAGAAATTGTATCGGAATTAAATACAAAATGCACAATGCCGACTTAAGTACAAAATGACTGACTCTTCATACTGTCTATGTATTGTACCTTTCCTGTGAGACCAGATTTAGATTCCGATGCTTGTCTTCAAGTTTACTGTATCCCTAGGACCTTCTTATTGACGTTGAAACACAGAAATTGCATCGGAATTAAATACAAAAGGCACATGCCGACTTAAGAACAAGAGGACTGACATTTCTTACAATCAATGATTTGAGTCTTTCCTGTGAGACCAGTTTTAGATTCTGATGCTTCACTTCAGGTTTACTGTATCGCTTGGAACTTCATATTGTTGATGAAACACAGAAATTGATCGGAGTTAAATACAAATGGCACAGTGCCGATTTAAGTCCAAGAAGACTGACTCTTCTTGCTGTCTTTGATTCGAACCTTTCCTGTGAGACCAGTTTTAGATTACGATGTTTCCCTTCAAGTTTACTGTATCCCTTGGACCTTCTTATTGACGATGAAACACAGAAATCGGCTCGGAATTAAAGATAAATAGCACAATGCCGACTTAAGTACAAAAGGACTGACCCTTCTTACTGTCTATGTTTGAACCTTTCCTGTGAGACCAGTTTTACGATCCGATGCATCACTTCAGGTTTACTGTATTCCTTGGACCTTCTAATTGACGATGAAACAGAGAAATTGCATCGAAATTAAATACAAAAGGCACAATGATGACTTAGGTACAAGAAGACTGACTCTTCTTACTGTCTATGTTTGAACCTTTCCTGTGAGACCAGTTTTAGATTCCGAAGCTTTACTTCAGGTTTACACTATCCCTTGGACCTTCTTATTGACGATGAAACACAGAAATTGCATCGGAATTAAATACAAAATACACAATGCCGACCTTTGTGCAAGAGGACTGACTCTTATTACATTCTATGATTTGAATCCTTGCTGTGAGACCAGTTAATCCGATGCTTCACTTCAGGTTTACTGTATCCCTAGGACCTTCTTATTAACGATGAAACACAGAAATTGCATCGGAATTAAATACAAAAGGCTCAATGTCGACTTAAGTACAAGAAGACTGTCTCTTCTTACATTCTATCATTTGAACCATTCCAGTGAGACCAGTTTTAGATTCCGATGCTTCACGTCAGGTTTACTGTATCAATTGGTCCTTCTTATTGACGATGAAACACAGAAATTGCATCGGAATTAAATACAAAAGGCACAATGCCGACTTTAGTACAAGAAGACTGACTCATCTTACTGTCTATGATTGATCCTTTCCTGTGAGACCAATTTCAGATTCCGATGCTTCAATTCAGGTTTACTGTAACCCTTGGACCTTCTTAATGGCGATGAAACACAGAAATTGCATCGGAATTAAATACAAAACTCACAATGCCGACTTAAGTACAAGAGGACTGACTCTTCTTACTGTCTACGTTTAAACCTTTCCTGAGAGACCAGTTTTAGATTCCGATGCCTCACTTCAGGTTTACTGTATCCCTTTGTCCTTCTTACTGACGATGAAACACAGATATTGCTTCGGAATTAAATACAAAAGGCACAATGCCGACATAAGTACAAAAAGACTGACTCTTCTTACTGTCTATGTTTTGAACCTTTGCTATGAGACCTGTTTTAGATTCCGATGCTTCACTTCAGGTTTACTCTATCCCTTGGTCCTTCTTAATGACGATGAAACACAGAAATTGCATCGGAATTAAATACAAATGTCACACTGCCAAGTTAAGTACAAGAAGACTGACTCTTCTTACTGTCTATGTTTTGAACTTTTGCTGTGAGACCAGTTTTAGATTCCGATGCTTCACTTTAGGTTTACAGTATACCTTGGACCTTTTTATTGACGATGGAACACAGAAATTGCATCGGAATTATATACGAAAGCTCACAATGCCGACTTAAGTACAAGAAGACTGACTCTTCTTACTGTCTCTGTTCTTGAACCCAACCTGTGAGACAAGTTTTAGATTCCGATGCTCCACTTCAAGTTAACTGTATACCTTGGACATTCTTATTGACGATGAAACACAGAAATTGCATCGGAATTAGAAACAAAAAATACATTGCTGACATATGTACAAGAAGACTGACTCTACTTACTGTCTATGGTTTGAAACTTTACTGTGGGACCAGTTTTAGGTTCCAATGCTTCACGTCTGGTTTACTGTATCCCTTGGACCTCCATATTGACTATGAAACACAGAAGTTGAATAGTAATTAAATACAAAATGCACAATGCCGACTTAAGTACAAGAAGACGGGCTCTTCTTACTGTCTACGTTTGAACCGTTCCTGTGAGACCAGTATTAGATTCCGATGCTGCACCTCAGGTTTGCTGTATCCCTTGGACCATCTTATTGGCGATGAAACACAGAAAGTGCATCGGATTTGAATACAAAATTCACAATGCCGACCTATGTATAAGAAGACTGACTCTTCTTACTGTCTATGTATTGAAACTTACAAGTAAGACCAGTTTTAGATTCCGAAGCTTGACTTCAGGTTTCCTGTATCCCTGGGACCATTATACCGACGATGAAACACAGAAATTGCATCGGAATTAAATACAAAAGGCACAATGCCGACTTAAGTACAAGAAGACTGACTCTTCGTAATGTCTATGATTTGAACTTTTCTTGTGTGACAAGTTTTAGATTCCGATGCATCACTTCAGGTTTACTGTATCCCTTGGACATTCTTATTGACGATGAAACACAGAAATTGTATCGGAATTAAATACAAAAGGCACAATTCCGACTTAAGTACAAGAAGACTGACCATTCCTACTGTGTATGTTTTGAAGCATTCATGTGAGACCAGTTTTAAATTACGATGCTTCTCTTCAGGTTTACTGTATCCCTTGGACCCTCTTATTGACTATGAAACACAGAAATTGCATCGGAATGAAATACAAATGTCACAATGCCGACTTAAGTACAAGAAGACAGACTCTTCTTACTGTCTAAGTTTGAACCTTTCCTGTGAGACGAGTTTTAGATTCTGAAGCTTCACTTCAGGTTTACTGTATCCCTTGGCCCATCTTATTGACGATGAAACACAGAAATTGCATCAGAATTAAATACAAAAGGCACAATGCCGGCCTAAGTACAAGAAGACTAACTCCTCTTACTGTCTATGATTTGAAGTTTTCCTGTGAGACCAGTTTTAGATTCCGATGCTACACATCAGGTTTACTGTATCACTTGGACCTTCTTATTGTCGGTGAAACAGAGAAATTGCATTGGAATTAAATACATAAGGCACATTGCCGACTTAAGTAGAAGACGACGTTCCCTTCTTACTGTCTATTTTGTGAACCTTTAGTGTGAGACCAGTTTTAGATACCGATGTTTCACCTCAGGTTTACTGTATCCCTTGGACTTTCTTATTGGCGATGAAACACAGAAATTGCATCGGCATTAAATAAAAATGGCACAATGCCGACTCAAGTTCAAGAGGACTAACTCTTCTTACATTCTGTGATTTGAGCCTTTCCTGTGAGACCTGCTTTAGATATTGATGCCTCACCTCAGGATACTGTATTCCTTGGACCTTCTTATTGACGTTGAAACACAGAAATTGCATCGGAATTAAGTACAAAATGCACAATGCCGACTTCAGTACAAAATGACTGTCTCTTCATACTGCCTATGTATTGTACCTTTCCTGTGATACCAGATTTAGATTCCGATACTTGTCTTCAAGTTTACTGTATCCCTAGGACCTTCTTATTGACGTTGAAACACAGAAATTGCATCGGAATTAAATACAAAAGGCACATGACGACTTAAGTACAAGAAGACTGACCCTTCGTACTGTCTATATTTTGAACTTTTCCTGTGAGACCAGTTTTAAATTCCAACGCTTCACTTTAGGTTTACTGTATCCCTTGGACATTCTTATTGACGATGAAACACATGAATTGCATCGGAATGAAATACAAAAGGCACAATTCCGACTTAAGTACAAGAAGACTAACTCTTCTTACTGTCTATGTTTTGAACCTTTCCTGTGAGACCAGTTTTAAATTCCGATGCTTCACTTCAGGTTTACTGTATTGCTTGGACCCTCTTATTGACCATGAAACACAGAAATTGAATCGGAATAAAATACAAATGGCACAATGCCGACTGAAGTACAAGAAGAGTGACTCTTCTAACTGTCTATGTTTGAATCTTTCCTATGAGACCAGATAATCCGCTGCTTCACTTCAGGTTTACGGTATCCCTTGGACCTTCTTATTGACGATGAAACACAGAAATTGCATCGGAGGTAAATACAAAAGGCACAATTTCGACTTAAGTACAAGAGGACTGACTCTTCTCACATTATATGATTAAAACCATTCCTGTGAGACCAGTTTTAGATTCCGATGCTTCACGTCAGGTTTACTGTATCAATTGGTCCTTCTTATTGACGATGAAACACAGAAATTGCATCGGAATTAAATACAAAAAGCACAATGCCGTCATACGTACAAGAAGACAGACTCTTCTTACGGTCTATGAATTGAACCTTTCCTGTGAGGCCAGTTTTAGATTCCGGTGCTTGACTTCAGGTTTACTGTATCCACTGGACCCTCTTATTGACGATGAAACACAGAAATTGCATCGGAATTAAATACAAAAGGCACAATGCCGAATTAAGTACAAGAAGACTGACGCTTCTTACTGCCTATGTTTTGAACCTTTCCTGTGAGCCCAGTTTCAAAATCCGATGCTTCACTTCAGGTTTACTGGATCCCACGTACCCTCTTACTGACTATGAATTCAGAAAATGCATCAAAATTAAATACGAAAGCACAATGCCGACATAAGTACAAGTAGACTGATTCCTCTTACTGTCTATGCTTTAACATTTCCTGTGAGACCAGTATTAGATTCCGATGATTCACTTCAGGATGTCTGTATGCCTTGGACCTGCTTATTTAAGATGAAACACAGAAATTGCATCGGAATTAAATACAAAAGGCACAATGCCGACTTAGGTACATGAAGACTGACTCTTCTTACTGTCTACGATTTGAACCTTGCCAATGAGACCAGTTTTAGATTCCGAAGCTTCACTATATGTTTACTGTATCCCTTGGACCTTCTTATTGACGATGAAACACAGAAATAGCATCGGAATTAAATACAAAATGGACAGATCCGACTTAAGTACAAGATGACTGACTCTTCTTCCTGTCTATGATTTGATCCTTTCCGGTGAGACGAGATTTAGATTCCGATACTTCACTTCAGGTTTACTGTATCCCTTGGACCTTCTTATTGATGATGAAACACAGAAATTGCATCGCAATTAAATACAAAAGGCACAATGCCGACCTGGGTACAAGAAGACTGACTCTTCATACTGTCTATGTCTTTGAACCTTTCCTGTGAGACCAGTTTTAGATTCCGATGCTTCCCTTCAGGTTTGCTGTATCCCTTATACCATCTTATTGACGATGAAACATAGAAATTGCATCGGAATTAAATACAAAAGGCACAAAGATGACTTAAGTAGAAGAGGACGGACTCGTCTTACAGTCTATGAAATGAGCCTTCCCTGTGAGGCCAGTTTTAGATATCGTTGCTTCACTACAGGTTTACTGTATTCCTTGGACCTTCTTATTGACGATGTAACACAGAAATTGCATCGGAATTTAATACAAAAGGCACAATGACGACTTATCTTGTTACATTCCATGATTTGAGCCTCTTCTATGAGACCAGTTTTAGATATCGAAGCTTCACTTCAGGTTTACTGTATCCCTCTGAGCTTCTTATTGACGATGAAACACAGAAATAGCATTCGAATTAAATTCAAAAGGCACAATGCCGACTTCAGTACAGGAAGACTGACTCTTCTTACTGTCTATATTTTGAACGATACCTGTGAGTCTAGTTTTAGTTCCGGATGCTTCACTTCAGGTTTACTGTATACCTTGGACCATCATATTGACGATGAAGCACCGAAATTGCATCGGAATTAAATACAAATGGCACAATGCCGACTTAAGTACAAGAAGACTGACTCTTCTTACCGTCTACGATTTGAACCTTTCCTGTGAGACCAGTTTTAGATACTGATGCTTCACTTCAGGTTTACTGTATCCCATGGACCTTCTTATTTACGATGAAACACAGAAATTGCATTGGAATTAAATACAAAAGACGCAATGACGACTTAAGTACAAGAAGACTGACTCTTCTTACGGTCTATGCTTTGAACCTTTCCTGTGAGTCTAGTTTTAGTTTCCAAAGCTTCACTTCAGGTTTACTGTATCCCTTGGACCTTCTTATTGACGATGAAACACAGAAATAGCATCGGAATTAAATACAAAATGCACAGTTCCGACTTAAGTACAAGATGACTGACTCCTCTTACTGTCTGTGATTTGAACCTTTCCTGTGAGACCAGTTTTAGATTCCGATGCTTCACTTCAGGTTTACTGTATCCCTTGGACCTTGTTAATGACAATGAAACACAGAAATTGATCGGAATTAAATACCAAAGGCACAATGCCGAATTAAGTACAAGAGGACTGACTCTTCTTACATTCTATGATTTGAACCTTTCCTGTGAGACCAGTTTTAGATTCCGATGATTCACTTCAGGTTTACTGTATCCCATGGACCTTCTTATTGACGATGAAATACAGAAATAGCATCGGAATTAAATACAAATGGCACAATGCCGCCTTAAGTACAAGAGGAATGACTCTTCTTACATTCTATGACTTAAACCTTTCCTGTGAGACCAGTTTTGAATCCCGATGGTTCAGTCCAGGTTTACTGTATCCCTTGGCCCTTCTTATTGACAATGAAATACAGAAATTGCAAAGGAATTAAATACAAAAGCCACAATGCCGACTTAAGATCAAGAGGACTGACTCTTCCTACATTCTATGATTGGAACGTTTCCTGTGAGACCAGTTTTAGATTCCGATGCTTCACTTCAGGTTTACTGTATCCCTTGGACCTTCTTATTGACGATGAAACACAGAAATTGCATGGGAATTAAATACAAAAGGTACAATTCCGACTTAAGAAGAAGACGACTGACTCTTCTTACTGTCTATGCGTTAACCTTTCCTGTGAGACCAGTTTTACATTGCGATGCTTCGGTTCAGGTTTACTGTATCCCTTGGAACATCTCATTTACGACTAAACACAGAAATTTCATCGGAATTAAATGGAAAAGGCACAAGTACAAGGGAACTGACTCTTCTTACATTCTATGATTTTGGCCTTCAATCTGAGACCAGTTTTAGATATCGATACTTCACATTAGGTTTACTGTACCCTTCGACCTTCTTGTTGACGATGAAACACAGAAATTGCATCTGAATTAAATATAAAAGCCACAATGCCGACATAGGTACAAGTAGACTGACTCTTCATACTGTTAATGTTTTGAATCTTTCCTGTGAGGCCAGTTTTAGATTCCGTTGATTCACTTCAGGTTTACTGTATCCCTTGGACTATCATATTGACGATGATACACAGAAATTGCATCGGAATTAAATACAAAAGGCACAATGCCGACTTAAGTACAAGAAGGCCTACTCTCCTTACTGTCTGTGTTTTGAACCTTTCCCGTGAGACTAGTTTTAGATTCCGATGCTACACTTCAGGTTTACATTATACCTTGGACTATCTTATTGACGAAGAAACACAGAAATTGCATCGGAATTAAATACAAAATGCACAATGCGGACTTAAGTACAAGAAGAATGACTCTTCTTACATTCTATGACTTAAACCTTTCCTGGGAGACCAGTTTTGAATTCCGATGCTTTACTTGAGGTTTACTGTATCGCATGGACGTTCTTATTGACGATGAAACACAGAAATTGCATCGGAATTAAATATAAAAGGCACAATGCCGACTTAAGTACAAGAAGAATGACTCTTCTTACTGTATATTATTTGTACATTTCCTGTGAGACCAGTTTTACTTCCCGTTGATTCACTTCAGGTTTACTGTATCCCCTGGACTATCATATTGACGATGATTCACAGAAATTGCATCGGAATTAAATAGAGAAGGCACAATGCCGAAATAAGTACAAGAAGACTGAATCTTCTTTCTGCCTGTGTCTTGAGCCATTCCTGTGAGACCAGTTTGAGATTCCGATGCTCACTTCAGGTTTACTGTATCCCTTGGACCTTCATGTTGACGACGAAACACAGAAATTGCATCGGAATTAAATACAAAAGGCACAATCCCGACTTAAGAACAAGAAGATTGACTCTTCTTACTGTCTATGCTTTAACCTTTCCGGTGAGACCAGTTTTACATTCTGATGCTTCACGTCAAGTTTACTGTATCCCTTGGACCTTCTCATTTACGATGAAACACAGAAATTGCATCGGAATTAAATGGAAAAGGCACATTGCCGGCTTAAGTACAATAGAACTGACCCTTCTCACATTCTATGATTCAGGCCTTCAATCTGAGACCAGTTTTAGATATCGATACTTCACTTTAGGTTTACTGTATCCTTTCGACCTTCTTATTGACGATGAAACACAGAAATTGCATCTGAATTAAATACAAAAGCCACAAAACCGACTTAAGTACAAGAGGACCGACTTTTCTTACATACTATGATTTGAGCCTTTCCTGTGAGACCAGTTTTAGATATCGTTGGTTCACTTCACGTTTACTATATTCCTTGCAGTTGCTATTGACTTTGAAACACAGAAATTGCATCGGAATTAAATACAAAAGGCACAATGCCGACTTAGGTACAAGAAGACTGACTCTTCTTACTATCTATGTTTGAGCCTCTCCTGTGAGTTCAGTTTTAGATTCCGATGCTTCACTTTAGGCTTACTGTTTCCCTTGGAGCTTCGTATTGACGATGAAACATAGAAATTGCATCGGAATGAAATACAAAAAGCACAATGCCGACTTAAGTACAAGAAGACTGACTCTTCTTACTGACTATGCTTTGAACCTTTCCTGTGAGACCAGATTTAGGTTCCGATGCTTCACTTCACGTTTACTGTATCCCTTGGACGTTCTTATGGACGATGAAACACAGAATTTGCATCGTAATTAAATACAAAATGCACAATGCGGACTTAAGTACAAGAAGACTGACTCTTCTTACTGACTATGCCTTGAACCTTTCCTGTGAGACCAGTTTTAGGTTCCGATGCTTCACTTCAGGTTTACTGTATCCCTTGGACCTTCTTATTGACGATGAAACACAGAAATTGCATCGGAATTAAGTAGAAATGGCACAATGCCGACTTAAGTACAAGACAACTGACTCTTTCTACATTCCATGATTTGAGCCTTTCATCTGAGACTGGTTTTAGATATCGATGCTTCGCTATAAGTTTACTGTATCCCTTGGACCTTCTTGTTGACGATGAAACACAGAAATTGCATCGGAATTAAATACAAAAGGCACAATGGCGACTTAAGTACAAGAGGACAGACTTTTCTTACATTCTATGATTTGTGCCTTTCCTTTGACGCCAGTTTTAGATATCGATGCTTCACTTCATGTTTACTATATCCCTTGGACCTTCTTATTGACGATGAAACACAGAAATTCCATCGGAATTAAATACAAAATGCACAATGCGGACTTAAGTACAAGAAGACTGACTCTCCTTACTGACTATGCTTTGAAACTTTCCTGTGAGACCAGTTTTAGGTTCCGATGCTTCACTTCAGGTTTACTGTTTCCCTTGGACGTTCTTATGGACGATGAAACACAGAAATTGTATCGGAATTAAATACAAAAGGCACACTGCCGACTTAAGTACAAGAAGACTGACTCTTCTTACTGTCTATGTTATGAACCTTTCCTGTGAGACCAGATTTAGATTCTGATGCTTCACTTCAGGTTTACTGTATCCCTTGGACATTCTTATGGACGATGAAACCCAGAAATTCCATCGTAATTAAATACAAAATGCACAATGCCGACTTAAGTACAAGAGGACTGGCTCTTTTTTCACTCTATGATTTGAGCCTTTAATTTGAGACCAGTTTTAGATATCGATGCTTTACTTTAGGTTTACTGTAACCCTTAGACCTTCTTATTGACGATGAAACACAGAAATTGCATCGGAATTAAATACAAAAGCCACAATGCCGACATAGGTACAAGTAGACTGACTCTTCATACTGTTAATGTTTTGAATCTCTCCTGTGAGACGAGTTTTAGATTCCGTTGATTCACTTCAGGTTTACTGTATCCCTTGGACTATCATATTGACGATGATACACAGAAATTGCATCGGAATTAAATACAAAAGGCACAATGCCGACTTAAGTACAAGAAGACTGACTCTCCTTACTGTCTGTGTTTTGAACCTTTCCTGTGAGAGTAGTTTTAGATTCCGATGCTACACTTCAGGTTTACATTATACCTTGGACCATCTTATTCACGAAGAAACACAGAAATTGCATCGGAATTAAATGGAAAAGGCACATTGCCGGCTTAAGTACAATAGAACTGACCCTTCTTACATTCTATGATTCAGGCCTTCAATCTGGGACCAGTATTAGATATCTATACTTCACTTTAGGTTTACTGTATCCCTTGGACCTTCTTGTTGACGATGAAACACAGAAATTGCATCGGAATTAAATACAAAAGGCACAATGGCGACTTAAGTACAAGAGGACGGACTTTTCTTACATACTATGATTTGAGCCTTTCCTGTGAGACCAGGTTTAGATTCCGATGCTTCACTTCACGTTTACTGTATCCCTTGGACGTTCTTGTGGACGATGAAACACAGAAATTGCATCGTAATTAAATACAAAATGCACAATGCCGACTTAAGTACAAGAGGACTGGCTCTTTTTACACTCTACGATTTGAGCCTTTAATTTGAGACCAGTTTTTGATATCTATGCTTTACTTTAGGTTTACTGTATCCCTTAGACCTTCTTATTGACGATGAAAAACAGAAATTGCATCGGAATTAAATACAAAAGGCACAATGCCGACATAAGTACAAGAGGACTGACTTTTCTTACATTCTATGATTTGAGCCATTCCTGAGAGACCTGTTTTAGATATCGATGCTTCACTTCAGGTTTACTGTATCCCTTGGACCTTCTTATTGACAACGAAACACAGAAATTGCATCGGAATTAAATACAGAAGGCACAATTCCGACTTAAGTACATGATGACTGACTCTTCTTTCTGTGTAAGTTGGAACCTTTCCTGTGAGACCAGTTTCAGATTCCGATGCTTCACTTTTGGTTTACTGTTTCCCTTGGACCTTCTTATTGACAATGAAACACAGAAATTGCATCGGAATTAAATACAAAAGGCACAGTTCCGACTTAAGTTCATGATGACTATCTCTTCTTACTGTGTAAGTTTGAACCTTTCCTGTGAGACCAGTTTCAGGTTCCGATGCTTCACTCTTGGTTTACTGTTTCCCTTGGATCTTCGTATTGACGATGAAACACAGAAATTGCATTGGAATGAAATACAAAAAGCACAATGCCGACTTAAGTACAAGAAGACTGACTCTTCTTACTGTCTTTGCTTTGAACTTTTCCTGTGAGACCTGATTTAAATTCCGATGCTTCACTTCAGGTTTACTGTATCCCTTGGACGTTCTTATTGACGTTGAAACACAGAAATTGCAATGGAATTAAATACAAAAGGCACAATGCCGACTGAGCTACAAGGAGACTGACTTTTCTTACTGTCTATGTTTTGAACCTTTCCCATGAGGTCAACTTTAGATTCCGATGCTTCACTTCAGGTTTACTGGATCCCTTGGACCTTCTTATTGACGATGAAACACAGAAATTGCATCGGAATTCAATACAAAAGGCACAATGCCGACTTAAGTACTAGAGGACCGACTTTTCTTACATACTATGATTTGAGCCTTTCCTGTGAGACCAGTTTTAGATATCGTTGCTTCACTTCAGGTTTACTATATTCCTTGCAGTTGCTATTGACTTTGAAACACAGATATTGCATCGGAATTAAATACAAAAGGCACAATGCCGACTTAAGTACAAGAAGACTGACTCTTCTTACTATCTATGTTTGAGCCTTTCCTGTGAGTTCAGATTTAGATTCCGATGCTTCACTTTAGGCTTACTGTTTCCCTTGGATCTTCGTATTGACGATGAAACACAGAAATTGCATCGGAATGAAATACAAAAAGCACAATGCCAACTTAAGTACAAGAACACAGACTCTTCTTACTGACTATGCTTTGAACCTTTCCTGTGAGACCAGTTTTAGGTTCCGATGCTTCACTTCAGGTTTACTGTATCCCTTGGACCTTCTTATTGACGATGAAACACAGAAATTGCATCGGAATTAAGTAGAAATGGCACAATGCCGACTTAAGTACAAGACAACTGACTCTTTCTACATTCTATGATTTGAGACTTTCATCTGAGACTGGTTTTAGATATCGATGCTTCACTATAAGTTTACTGTATCCCTTGGACCTTCTTATTGACGATGAAACACAGAAATTGCATCGGAATTAAATACAAAAGGCACAATGGCGACTTAAGTACAAGAGGACAGACTTTTCTTACATTCTATGATTGGTGCCTTTCCTTTGACGCCAGTTTTAGATATCGATGCTTCACTTCATGTTTACTATATCCCTTGGACCTTCTTATTGACAATGAAACACAGAAATTCCATCGGAATTAAATACAAAATGCACAATGCGGACTGAAGTACAAGAAGACTGACTCTTCTTAGTGATTATGCTTTGAAGCTTTCCTGTGAGACCAGTTTTAGGTTTCGATGCTTCACTTCAGGTTTACCGTTTCCCTTGGACGTTCTTATGGACGATGAAACACAGAAATTGTATCGGAATTAAATACAAAAGTCACACTGCCGACTTAAGTACAAGAAGACTGACTCTTCTTACTGTCTATGTTATGAACCTTTCCTGTGAGACCAGATTTAGATTCTGATGCTTCACTTCAGGTTTACTGTATCCCTTGGACATTCTTATGGACGATGAAACCCAGAAATTGCATCGTAATTAAATACAAAATGCACAATGCCGACTTAAGTACAAGAGGACTGGCTCTTTTTTCACTCTATGATTTGAGCCTTTAATTTGAGTCCAGTTTTAGATATCGATGCTTTACTTTAGGTTTACTGTATCCCTTAGACCTTCTTATTGACGATGAAACACAGAAATTGCATCGAAATTCATACAAAAGGCACAATGCCGACTTAAGTACAAGAGGACTTACTCTTCTTACATTCTACGATTTGAACCTTTCCTGTGAGACCAGTTCTAAATTCCGATGCTTGACTTCGGGTTTACTGTATCCCTTGGACCTTCCTATGACGATGTAACACAGAAATTGCATTGGAATTAAATACAAAAGGCACAATGCCGACGTAAGTACAAGAAGACTGACTCTTCTTACAGTCTATGTGTTGAACCTTTCCTGTGAGACCAGTTTTAGATACCGATGTTTCACCTCAGGTTTACTGTATCCCTTGGACTTTCTTATTGGCGATGAAACACAGAAATTGCATCGGCATTAAATAAAAATGGCACAATGCCGACTCAAGTTCAAGAGGACTAACTCTTCTTACATTCTGTGATTTGAGCCTTTCCTGTGAGCCCTTCTTTAGATATTGATGCCTCACCTCAGGATACTGTATTCCTTGGACCTTCTTATTGACGTTGAAACACAGAAATTGCATCGGAATTAAGTACAAAATGCACAATGCCGACTTCAGTACAAAATGACTGTCTCTTCATACTGCCTATGTATTGTACCTTTCCTGTGATACCAGATTTAGATTCCGATACTTGTCTTCAAGTTTACTGTATCCCTAGGACCTTCTTATTGACGTTGAAACACAGAAATTGCATCGGAATTAAATACAAAAGGCACATGACGACTTAAGTACAAGAAGACTGACCCTTCGTACTGTCTATATTTTGAACTTTTCCTGTGAGACCAGTTTTAAATTCCAACGCTTCACGTTAGGTTTACTGTATCCCTTGGACATTCTTATTGACGATGAAACACATGAATTGCATCGGAATGAAATACAAAAGGCACAATTCCGACTTAAGTACAAGAAGACTAACTCTTCTTACTGTCTATGTTTTGAACCTTTCCTGTGAGACCAGTTTTAAATTCCGATGCTTCACTTCAGGTTTACTGTATTGCTTGGACCCTCTTATTGACCATGAAACACAGAAATTGAATCGGAATAAAATACAAATGGCACAATGCCGACTGAAGTACAAGAAGAGTGACTCTTCTAACTGTCTATGTTTGAATCTTTCCTATGAGACCAGATAATCCGCTGCTTCACTTCAGGTTTACGGTATCCCTTGGACCTTCTTATTGACGATGAAACACAGAAATTGCATCGGAAGTAAATACAAAAGGCACAATTTCGACTTAAGTACAAGAGGACTGACTCTTCTCACATTATATGATTAAAACCATTCCTGTGAGACCAGTTTTAGATTCCGATGCTTCACGTCAGGTTTACTGTATCAATTGGTCCTTCTTATTGACGATGAAACACAGAAATTGCATCGGAATTAAATACAAAAAGCACAATGCCGTCATACGTACAAGAAGACAGACTCTTCTTACTGTCTATGAATTGAACCTTTCCTGTGAGGCCAGTTTTAGATTCCGGTGCTTGACTTCAGGTTTACTGTATCCACTGGACCCTCTTATTGACGATGAAACACAGAAATTGCATCGGAATTAAATACAAAAGGCACAATGCCGAATTAAGTACAAGAAGACTGACGCTTCTTACTGCCTATGTTTTGAACCTTTCCTGTGAGCCCAGTTTCAAAGTCCGATGCTTCACTTCAGGTTTACTGGATCCCACGTACCCTCTTATTGACTATGAATTCAGAAAATGCATCAAAATTAAATACGAAAGCACAATGCCGACATAAGTACAAGTAGACTGATTCCTCTTACTGTCTATGCTTTAACATTTCCTGTGAGACCAGTATTAGATTCCGATGATTCACTTCAGGATGTCTGTATGCCTTGGACCTGCTTATTTAAGATGAAACACAGAAATTGCATCGGAATTAAATACAAAAGGCACAATGCCGACTTAGGTACATGAAGACTGACTCTTCTTACTGTCTACGATTGGAACCTTGCCAATGAGACCAGTTTTAGATTCCGAAGCTTCACTATATGTTTACTGTATCCCTTGGACCTTCTTATTGACGATGAAACACAGAAATAGCATCGGAATTAAATACAAAATGGACAGATCCGACTTAAGTACAAGATGACTGACTCTTCTTCCTGTCTATGATTTGATCCTTTCCGGTGAGACGAGATTTAGATTCCGATACTTCACTTCAGGTTTACTGTATCCCTTGGACCTTCTTATTGATGATGAAACACAGAAATTGCATCGCAATTAAATACAAAAGGCACAATGCCGACCTGGGTACAAGAAGACTGACTCTTCATACTGTCTATGTCTTTGAACCTTTCCTGTGAGACCAGTTTTAGATTCCGATGCTTCCCTTCAGGTTTGCTGTATCCCTTATACCATCTTATTGACGATGAAACATAGAAATTGCATCGGAATTAAATACAAAAGGCACAAAGATGACTTAAGTAGAAGAGGACGGACTCGTCTTACAGTCTATGAAATGAGCCTTCCCTGTGAGGCCAGTTTTAGATATCGTTGCTTCACTACAGGTTTACTGTATTCCTTGGACCTTCTTATTGACGATGTAACACAGAAATTGCATCGGAATTTAATACAAAAGGCACAATGACGACTTATCTTCTTACATTCCATGATTTGAGCCTCTTCTATGAGACCAGTATTAGATATCGAAGCTTCACTTCAGGTTTACTGTATCCCTCTGAGCTTCTTATTGACGATGAAACACAGAAATAGCATTCGAATTAAATTCAAAATTCACAATGCCGACTTCAGTACAGGAAGACTGACTCTTCTTACTGTCTATATTTTGAACGATACCTGTGAGTCTAGTTTTAGTTCCGGATGCTTCACTTCAGGTTTACTGTATACCTTGGACCATCATATTGACGATGAAGCACCGAAATTGCATCGGAATTAAATACAAATGGCACAATGCCGACTTAAGTACAAGAAGACTGACTCTTCTTACCGTCTACGATTTGAACCTTTCCTGTGAGACCAGTTTTAGATACTGATGCTTCACTTCAGGTTTACTGTATCCCATGGACCTTCTTATTTACGATGAAACACAGAAATTGCATTGGAATTAAATACAAAAGACGCAATGACGACTTAAGTACAAGAAGACTGACTCTTCTTACGGTCTATGCTTTGAACCTTTCCTGTGAGTCTAGTTTTAGTTTCCAAAGCTTCACTTCAGGTTTACTGTATCCCTTGGACCTTCTTATTGACGATGAAACACAGAAATAGCATCGGAATTAAATACAAAATGCACAGTTCCGACTTAAGTACAAGATGACTGACTCCTCTTACTGTCTGTGATTTGAACCTTTCCTGTGAGACCAGTTTTAGATTCCGATGCTTCACTTCAGGTTTACTGTATCCCTTGGACCTTGTTAATGACAATGAAACACAGAAATAGATCGGAATTAAATACCAAAGGCACAATGCCGAATTAAGTACAAGAGGACTGACTCTTCTTACATTCTATGATTTGAACCTTTCCTGTGAGACCAGTTTTAGATTCCGATGATTCACTTCAGGTTTACTGTATCCCATGGACCTTCTTATTGACGATGAAATACAGAAATAGCATCGGAATTAAATACAAATGGCACAATGCCGCCTTAAGTACAAGAGGAATGACTCTTCTTACATTCTATGACTTAAACCTTTCCTGTGAGACCAGTTTTGAATCCCGATGGTTCAGTCCAGGTTTACTGTATCCCTTGGCCCTTCTTATTGACAATGAAATACAGAAATTGCAAAGGAATTAAATACAAAAGCCACAATGCCGACTTAAGATCAAGAGGACTGACTCTTCCTACATTCTATGATTGGAACGTTTCCTGTGAGACCAGTTTTAGATTCCGATGCTTCACTTCAGGTTTACTGTATCCCTTGGACCTTCTTATTGACGATGAAACACAGAAATTGCATGGGAATTAAATACAAAAGGTACAATTCCGACTTAAGAAGAAGACGACTGACTCTTCTTACTGTCTATGCGTTAACCTTTCCTGTGAGACCAGTTTTACATTGCGATGCTTCAGTTCAGGTTTACTGTATCCCTTGGAACATCTCATTTACGACTAAACACAGAAATTTCATCGGAATTAAATGGAAAAGGCACAAGTACAAGGGAACTGACTCTTCTTACATTCTATGATTTTGGCCTTCAATCTGAGACCAGTTTTAGATATCGATACTTCACATTAGGTTTACTGTACCCTTCGACCTTCTTGTTGACGATGAAACACAGAAATTGCATCTGAATTAAATATAAAAGCCACAATGCCGACATAGGTACAAGTAGACTGACTCTTCATACTGTTAATGTTTTGAATCTTTCCTGTGAGGCCAGTTTTAGATTCCGTTGATTCACTTCAGGTTTACTGTATCCCTTGGACTATCATATTGACGATGATACACAGAAATTGCATCGGAATTAAATACAAAAGGCACAATGCCGACTTAAGTACAAGAAGGCCTACTCTCCTTACTGTCTGTGTTTTGAACCTTTCCCGTGAGACTAGTTTTAGATTCCGATGCTACACTTCAGGTTTACATTATACCTTGGACTATCTTATTGACGAAGAAACACAGAAATTGCATCGGAATTAAATACAAAATGCACAATGCGGACTTAAGTACAAGAAGAATGACTCTTCTTACATTCTATGACTTAAACCTTTCCTGGGAGAAAAGTTTTGAATTCCGATGCTTTACTTGAGGTTTACTGTATCGCATGGACGTTCTTATTGACGATGAAACACAGAAATTGCATCGGAATTAAATATAAAAGGCACAATGCCGACTTAAGTACAAGAAGAATGACTCTTCTTACTGTATATTATTTGTACATTTCCTGTGAGACCAGTTTTACTTCCCGTTGATTCACTTCAGGTTTACTGTATCCCCTGGACTATCATATTGACGATGATTCACAGAAATTGCATCGGAATTAAATAGAGAAGGCACAATGCCGAAATAAGTACAAGAAGACTGAATCTTCTTTCTGCCTGTGTCTTGAGCCATTCCTGTGAGACCAGTTTGAGATTCCGATGCTCACTTCAGGTTTACTGTATCCCTTGGACCTTCATGTTGACGACGAAACACAGAAATTGCATCGGAATTAAATACAAAAGGCACAATCCCGACTTAAGAACAAGAAGATTGACTCTTCTTACTGTCTATGCTTTAACCTTTCCGGTGAGACCAGTTTTACATTCTGATGCTTCACGTCAAGTTTACTGTATCCCTTGGACCTTCTCATTTACGATGAAACACAGAAATTGCATCGGAATTAAATGGAAAAGGCACATTGCCGGCTTAAGTACAATAGAACTGACCCTTCTCACATTCTATGATTCAGGCCTTCAATCTGAGACCAGTTTTAGATATCGATACTTCACTTTAGGTTTACTGTATCCTTTCGACCTTCTTATTGACGATGAAACACAGAAATTGCATCTGAATTAAATACAAAAGCCACAAAACCGACTTAAGTACAAGAGGACCGACTTTTCTTACATACTATGATTTGAGCCTTTCCTGTGAGACCAGTTTTAGATATCGTTGGTTCACTTCACGTTTACTATATTCCTTGCAGTTGCTATTGACTTTGAAACACAGAAATTGCTTCGGAATTAAATACAAAAGGCACAATGCCGACTTAGGTACAAGAAGACTGACTCTTCTTACTGACTATGCTTTGAACCTTTCCTGTGAGACCAGATTTAGGTTCCGATGCTTCACTTCACGTTTACTGTATCCCTTGGACGTTCTTATGGACGATGAAACACAGAATTTGCATCGTAATTAAATACAAAATGCACAATGCGGACTTAAGTACAAGAAGACTGACTCTTCTTACTGACTATGCTTTGAACCTTTCCTGTGAGACCAGTTTTAGGTTCCGATGCTTCACTTCAGGTTTACTGTATCCCTTGGACCTTCTTATTGACGATGAAACACAGAAATTGCATCGGAATTAAGTAGAAATGGCACAATGCCGACTTAAGTACAAGACAACTGACTCTTTCTACATTCCATGATTTGAGCCTTTCATCTGAGACTGGTTTTAGATATCGATGCTTCGCTATAAGTTTACTGTATCCCTTGGACCTTCTTGTTGACGATGAAACACAGAAATTGCATCGGAATTAAATACAAAAGGCACAATGGCGACTTAAGTACAAGAGGACAGACTTTTCTTACATTCTATGATTTGTGCCTTTCCTTTGACGCCAG
This sequence comes from Schistocerca piceifrons, assembly GCF_021461385.2. Classification (NCBI taxonomy): domain Eukaryota; kingdom Metazoa; phylum Arthropoda; class Insecta; order Orthoptera; family Acrididae; genus Schistocerca; species Schistocerca piceifrons. The sequence continues at coordinate 1,108,158,922 of NC_060139.1, forward strand.
TTTTAGATATCGATGCTTCACTTCATGTTTACTATATCCCTTGGACCTTCTTATTGACGATGAAACACAGAAATTCCATCGGAATTAAATACAAAATGCACAATGCGGACTTAAGTACAAGAAGACTGACTCTCCTTACTGACTATGCTTTGAAACTTTCCTGTGAGACCAGTTTTAGGTTCCGATGCTTCACTTCAGGTTTACTGTTTCCCTTGGACGTTCTTATGGACGATGAAACACAGAAATTGTATCGGAATTAAATACAAAAGGCACACTGCCGACTTAAGTACAAGAAGACTGACTCTTCTTACTGTCTATGTTATGAACCTTTCCTGTGAGACCAGATTTAGATTCTGATGCTTCACTTCAGGTTTACTGTATCCCTTGGACATTCTTATGGACGATGAAACCCAGAAATTCCATCGTAATTAAATACAAAATGCACAATGCCGACTTAAGTACAAGAGGACTGGCTCTTTTTTCACTCTATGATTTGAGCCTTTAATTTGAGACCAGTTTTAGATATCGATGCTTTACTTTAGGTTTACTGTAACCCTTAGACCTTCTTATTGACGATGAAACACAGAAATTGCATCGGAATTAAATACAAAAGCCACAATGCCGACATAGGTACAAGTAGACTGACTCTTCATACTGTTAATGTTTTGAATCTCTCCTGTGAGACGAGTTTTAGATTCCGTTGATTCACTTCAGGTTTACTGTATCCCTTGGACTATCATATTGACGATGATACACAGAAATTGCATCGGAATTAAATACAAAAGGCACAATGCCGACTTAAGTACAAGAAGACTGACTCTCCTTACTGTCTGTGTTTTGAACCTTTCCTGTGAGAGTAGTTTTAGATTCCGATGCTACACTTCAGGTTTACATTATACCTTGGACCATCTTATTCACGAAGAAACACAGAAATTGCATCGGAATTAAATGGAAAAGGCACATTGCCGGCTTAAGTACAATAGAACTGACCCTTCTTACATTCTATGATTCAGGCCTTCAATCTGAGACCAGTATTAGATATCTATACTTCACTTTAGGTTTACTGTATCCCTTGGACCTTCTTGTTGACGATGAAACACAGAAATTGCATCGGAATTAAATACAAAAGGCACAATGGCGACTTAAGTACAAGAGGACGGACTTTTCTTACATACTATGATTTGAGCCTTTCCTGTGAGACCAGGTTTAGATTCCGATGCTTCACTTCACGTTTACTGTATCCCTTGGACGTTCTTGTGGACGATGAAACACAGAAATTGCATCGTAATTAAATACAAAATGCACAATGCCGACTTAAGTACAAGAGGACTGGCTCTTTTTACACTCTACGATTTGAGCCTTTAATTTGAGACCAGTTTTTGATATCTATGCTTTACTTTAGGTTTACTGTATCCCTTAGACCTTCTTATTGACGATGAAAAACAGAAATTGCATCGGAATTAAATACAAAAGGCACAATGCCGACATAAGTACAAGAGGACTGACTTTTCTTACATTCTATGATTTGAGCCATTCCTGTGAGACCTGTTTTAGATATCGATGCTTCACTTCAGGTTTACTGTATCCCTTGGACCTTCTTATTGACAATGAAACACAGAAATTGCATCGGAATTAAATACAGAAGGCACAATTCCGACTTAAGTACATGATGACTGACTCTTCTTTCTGTGTAAGTTGGAACCTTTCCTGTGAGACCAGTTTCAGATTCCGATGCTTCACTTTTGGTTTACTGTTTCCCTTGGACCTTCTTATTGACAATGAAACACAGAAATTGCATCCGAATTAAATACAAAAGGCACAGTTCCGACTTAAGTTCATGATGACTATCTCTTCTTACTGTGTAAGTTTGAACCTTTCCTGTGAGACCAGTTTCAGGTTCCGATGCTTCACTCTTGGTTTACTGTTTCCCTTGGATCTTCGTATTGACGATGAAACACAGAAATTGCATTGGAATGAAATACAAAAAGCACAATGCCGACTTAAGTACAAGAAGACTGACTCTTCTTACTGTCTTTGCTTTGAACTTTTCCTGTGAGACCTGATTTAAATTCCGATGCTTCACTTCAGGTTTACTGTATCCCTTGGACGTTCTTATTGACGTTGAAACACAGAAATTGCAATGGAATTAAATACAAAAGGCACAATGCCGACTGAGCTACAAGGAGACTGACTTTTCTTACTGTCTATGTTTTGAACCTTTCCCATGAGGTCAACTTTAAATTCCGATGCTTCACTTCAGGTTTACTGGATCCCTTGGACCTTCTTATTGACGATGAAACACAGAAATTGCATCGGAATTCAATACAAAAGGCACAATGCCGACTTAAGTACTAGAGGACCGACTTTTCTTACATACTATGATTTGAGCCTTTCCTGTGAGACCAGTTTTAGATATCGTTGCTTCACTTCAGGTTTACTATATTCCTTGCAGTTGCTATTGACTTTGAAACACAGATATTGCATCGGAATTAAATACAAAAGGCACAATGCCGACTTAAGTACAAGAAGACTGACTCTTCTTACTATCTATGTTTGAGCCTTTCCTGTGAGTTCAGATTTAGATTCCGATGCTTCACTTTAGGCTTACTGTTTCCCTTGGATCTTCGTATTGACGATGAAACACAGAAATTGCATCGGAATGAAATACAAAAAGCACAATGCCAACTTAAGTACAAGAACACAGACTCTTCTTACTGACTATGCTTTGAACCTTTACTGTGAGACCAGTTTTAGGTTCCGATGCTTCACTTCAGGTTTACTGTATCCCTTGGACCTTCTTATTGACGATGAAACACAGAAATTGCATCGGAATTAAGTAGAAATGGCACAATGCCGACTTAAGTACAAGACAACTGACTCTTTCTACATTCTATGATTTGAGACTTTCATCTGAGACTGGTTTTAGATATCGATGCTTCACTATAAGTTTACTGTATCCCTTGGACCTTCTTATTGACGATGAAACACAGAAATTGCATCGGAATTAAATACAAAAGGCACAATGGCGACTTAAGTACAAGAGGACAGACTTTTCTTACATTCTATGATTTGTGCCTTTCCTTTGACGCCAGTTTTAGATATCGATGCTTCACTTCATGTTTACTATATCCCTTGGACCTTCTTATTGACAATGAAACACAGAAATTCCATCGGAATTAAATACAAAATGCACAATGCGGACTGAAGTACAAGAAGACTGACTCTTCTTAGTGATTATGCTTTGAAGCTTTCCTGTGAGACCAGTTTTAGGTTCCGATGCTTCACTTCAGGTTTACCGTTTCCCTTGGACGTTCTTATGGACGATGAAACACAGAAATTGTATCGGAATTAAATACAAAAGTCACACTGCCGACTTAAGTACAAGAAGACTGACTCTTCTTACTGTCTATGTTATGAACCTTTCCTGTGAGACCAGATTTAGATTCTGATGCTTCACTTCAGGTTTACTGTATCCCTTGGACATTCTTATGGACGATGAAACCCAGAAATTGCATCGTAATTAAATACAAAATGCACAATGCCGACTTAAGTACAAGAGGCCTGGCTCTTTTTTCACTCTATGATTTGAGCCTTTAATTTGAGTCCAGTTTTAGATATCGATGCTTTACTTTAGGTTTACTGTATCCCTTAGACCTTCTTATTGACGATGAAACACAGAAATTGCATCGAAATTCATACAAAAGGCACAATGCCGACTTAAGTACAAGAGGACTTACTCTTCTTACATTCTACGATTTGAACCTTTCCTGTGAGACCAGTTCTAAATTCCGATGCTTGACTTCGGGTTTACTGTATCCCTTGGACCTTCCTATGACGATGTAACACAGAAATTGCATTGGAATTAAATACAAAAGGCACAATGCCGACGTAAGTACAAGAAGACTGACTCTTCTTACAGTCTATGTGTTGAACCTTTCCTGTGAGACCAGTTTTAGATTCCGATGCTTCACTTCACGTTTACTGTATCCCTTGGACCTTCTTATTGACAATGAAACACAGAAATTGCATCGGAATTAAATACAAAAGGCACAATTCCGACTTAAGTACATGATGGCCGACTCTTCTTACTGTGTAAGTTTGAATTTTCCTGTGAGACCAGTTTTAGATTCCGATGCTTCACTTTTGGTTTACTGTTTCCCTTGGATCTCCGTATTGACGATGAAACACAGAAATTGCATTGGAATGAAATACAAAAAGCACAATGCCGACGTAAGTGCAAGAAGACTGACTCTTCTTACTGTCTATGATTTGAACCTTTCCTGTGAGACCAGTTTTAGATTCCGATGCTTCACGTCAGGTTTACTGTATCCCTTATACGTTCTTATTGACGATGAAACACAGAAATTGCATCGGAATTAAATTCAAAACCCTCAATGGCGACTGAACTCCAAAAGGACTGACTCTTCTTACTGTCAATGCATTTCAACCTTTCCTGTGAGTCCAGATTTAAATTCCGATGCTTCACTTCAGGTATACTGTATCCCTTGGACGTTCTTATTGACGCTGAAACACAGAAATTGCAATGGAATTAAATACAAAAAGCACAATGCCGACTTAGCTACAAGGAGACTGACTTTTCTTACTGTCTATGTTTTGAAACTTTGCCGTGAGACCAGCTTTAGATTCCGATGCTTCACTTCCGGTTTACTGTATCACTTGGACCTTCTTATTGACGATGAAACACAGAAATTGCATCGGAATTCAATACAAAAGGCACAATGCCGACGTAAGTACAGGAAGACTGACTCTTCTTACAGTCTATGTGTTGAACCTTTCCTGTGAGACCAGTTTTAGATTCCGATGCTTCACATCAGGTTTACTGTGTCCCTTGAACCTTCTTATTGACGACGAAACACAGAAATTGCATCGGAATTAAATTCAAAGGGCACAATGCCGACTTAAGTACAAGAAGACTGATTCTTCTTACTGTCTTTGTTTTGAACCTTTCCTGTAAGACCAGTTTAGATTCCGATACTACACTTCAGGTTTACTGTATACCTTGGACCTTCTTATTGACGATGAAACACTGAAATTGCATCGGAATTAGATACAAAGGCACAATGGCGACTTACGAACAAGAAAAGTGACTCTTCTTACTGTCTGTGCTTTGGGCCATTCCGGTGAGACCAGTTGTAGATTCCGATGCTTCACTTCTGATTTATTGAACCCCTGGACCTTCTTGTGGCGACGAAACACAGAAATTGCATCGGAATTAAATACAAAAGGCACAATGCCGACTTAAGTACAAGAAGACTGACTCTTCTTAGTGTCTATGATTTGAACCTATCCTGTGAGACTAGTTTTTGATTCCGATTCTTCACTATATGTTTACTGTATCACTTGGACCGTCTTATTGACGATGAAACACAGAAATTGCATCGGAATTAAATACACTCCTGGAAATTGAAATAAGAACACCGTGAATTCATTGTCCCAGAAAGGGGAAACTTTATTGACACATTCCTGGGATCAGATACCTCACATGATCACACTGGCAGAACCACAGGCACATAGACACAGGCAACAGAGCATGCACAATGTCGGCACTAGTACAGTGTATATCCACCTTTCGCAGCAATGCAGGCTGCTATTCTCCCATGGAGACGATCGTAGAGATGCTGGATGTAGTCCTGTGGAACGGCTTGCCATGCCATTTCCACCTGGCGCCTCAGTTGGACCAGCGTTCGTGCTGGACGTGCAGACCGCGTGAGACGACGCTTCATCCAGTCCCAAACATCTTCAATGGGGGACAGATCCGGAGATCTTGCTGGCCAGGGTAGTTGACTTACACCTTCTAGAGCATGTTGGGTGGCACGGGATACATGCGGACGTGCATTGTCCTGTTGGAATAGCAAGTTCCCTTGCCGGTCTAGGAATGGTAGAACGATGGGTTCGATGACGGTTTGGATGTACCGTGCACTATTCAGTGTCCCCTCGACGATCACCAGTGGTGTACGGCCAGTGTATGAGATCGCTCCCCACACCATGATGCCGGGTGTTGGCCCTGTGTGCCTTGGTCGTATGCAGTCCTGATTGTGGCGCTCACCTGCACGGCGAGAAACACGCATACGACCATCATTGGCACCAAGGCAGAAGCGACTCTCATCGCTGAAGACGACACGTCTCCATTCGTCCCTCCATTCACGCCTGTCGCGACACCACTGGAGGCGGGCTGCACGATGTTGGGGCGTGAGCGGAAGACGGCCTAACGGTGTGCGGGACCGTAGCCCAGCTTCATGGAGACAGTTGCGAATGGTCCTCGGCGATGCCCCAGGAGCAACAGTGTCCCTAATTTGCTGGGAAGTGGCGGTGCGGTCTCCTACGGCACTGCGTAGGATCCTACGGTCTTGGCGTGCATCCGTGCGTCGCTGCGGTCCGGGCCCAGGTCGACGGCACGTGCACCTTCCGCCGACCACTGGCGACAACATCGATGTACTGTGGAGACCTCACGCCCCACGTGTTGAGCAATTCGGCGGTACGTACACCCGGCCTCCCGCATGCCCACTATACGCCCTCGCTCAAAGTCCGTAACCTGCACATACGGTTCACGTCCACGCTGTCGCGAAATGCTACCAGTGTTAAAGACTGCGATGGAGCTCCGTATGCCACGGCAAACTGGCTGACACTGACGGCGGCGGTGCACAAATGCTGCGCAGCTAGCGCCATTCGACGGCCAACACCGCGGTTCCTGGTGTGTCCGCTGTGCCGTGCGTGTGGTCATTGCTTGTACAGCCCTCTCGCAGTGACCGGAGCAAGTATGGTGGATCTGACACAACTGTGTCAATGTGTTCTTTTTTCCATTTCCAGGAGTGTACAAAAGGCACAATGCCGACTTAAGTACAAGAAAACTGACTCTTCTTGCTGTCTATGTTTTGAACCTTTCCTATGAGACGAGTTTTAGTTTCCGATGCTTCACTTCAGGTTTACTGTATCCCTTGGAAATTCTTATTGACGATGAAACACAGAAATTGCATCGGAATTAGATACAAAGGCACAATGGCGACTTACGAACAAGAAAAGTGACTCTTCTTACTGTCTATGCTTTGGACCATTCCGGTGAGACCAGTTGTAGATTCCGATGCTTCACTTCTGATTTATTGAACCCCTGGACCTTCTTGTGGCGACGAAACACAGAAATTGCATCGGAATTAAATACAATAGGTACAATGCCGACTTAAGTACAAGAAGACTGCCTCTCCTTATTGTCTATGTTTTGAACCTTTCCTGTGAGACCAGTTTTAGATTCCGACGCCTCACTTCAGGTTAACTGTATCCCTTGGACCTTCTTATTGACGATGAGACGTAGTAATTGCACCAGAATAAAATAAAAAATGCACAGTGCCGACTTAAGTACAAGAAGACTGACTCTTCTTACTGTCTCTGTATTGAACCTTTCCTGTGAGACCAGTTTTTGATTCCGATGCTTCACTTCAGTTATCCTGTATCCCTTGGACCTTCTTATTGACAATGAAACACAGAAATTGCATCGGAATTAAATACAAAGGGCACAATGCCTACTTATGTACAAGAAGACTGACACTTGTTACTGTCTATCTTTAGAACCTTTCCTGTGAGACGAGTTATAGATTCCGATGCTTCGCTTCAGGTTTACTTAGTCCCTAGCCCCGTCGTATTGACGATGATACACAGAAATTGTGTCGCAATTAAATACAAAAGGCACAATGTTGATTTAAGTACAAGACGACTGCCTCTTCTTACTGTCTATGCTTTGAACCTTTAGGGTGAGACCAGTTTTAGATTCCGATGCTTCACTTCAGGTTTACTGTATCCCTTGGACCTACTTATTGACGATGAAACACGGAAATTGAATTGGAATTAAATACAAAAGGCACAATGCCGACTTAAGTGCAAGAAGACTGACTCTTGTTAGTGTCTATGATTTGTACCTTTCCTGTGAGACCAGTTTTAGATTCCGATGCCTTACTATACGTTTTCTGCATCCCTTGGACCTTCTTATTGACGATGAAACACAGAAAGAGCATCGGATTTAAATGCGAAATTCACAATGCCGAGTTAAGTACAAGAAGACTGACTCTTCTTCTTGTCTATGTTTTGAACCTTTCCTGTGAGACCAGTTTTAGATTCCGTAGCTTCAGTTCAGGTTTACTGTATCCCTTGGACCTACTTATTGACGATGAAACACGGAAATTGAATTGGAATTAAATACAAAAGGCACAATGGAGACTTAAGTGCAAGAAGACTGACTCTTGTTAGTGTCTATGATTTGTACCTTTCCTGTGAGACCAGTTTTAGATTCCGATGCCTTGATATAAGTTATCTGTATCCCTTGGACCTTCTTATTGACGAAGAAACACAGAAAGAGCATCGGAATTAAATGCAAAATTCACAATGCCGACTTAAGTACAAGAAGAGTGACTCTTCTTACTGTCTATGTTTTGAACCTTTCCGATGCTGGACTTGAGGTTTACTGTATCCCTTGGACCATTTTATTGACGATGGAACACAGAAATTGTATCGGAATTTAATACAAAAGGCACAATGCCGACAGAAGTACAAGAAGACTGACTCTTCCTACTGTCTGTGTTTTAACCTTTCCTGCGAGACCAGTTTTAGATTCAGATGCTTCTCTTCAGGTTTACTGTATCCCTTGGACCTTCTTGTTGACGATGAAACACAGTAATTGCATCGGAATTAAGTACAAAGGCGCAATGCCGACTTAGCTACAAGAAGACTGACTTTTCTTACTGTCTATATTTTGAACCTTTCCTGTGAGACCAGCTTTAGATTCCGATGCTTCACTTCAGGTTTACTGTATCCCTTGGACCTTCTTATTGACGATGAAACACTGAAATTGCATCGGAATTAGATACAAAGGCTCAATGGCCACTTACGAACAAGAAGAGTGACTCTTCTTACTGTCTATGCTTTGAACCATTCCTGTGAGACCAGTTGTAGATTCCGATGCTTCACTTGAGATTTACTGAACCCCTGGACCTTCTTATTGACGATGAAACACAGAAATTGCATCGAAATAAAATACAAAAGGCACAATGCCGACTTAAGTACACGAAGACTGACTCTTCTTCTTGTCTATGTTTTGAACCTTTCCTGTGAGACCAGTTTTAGATTCCGTAGCTTCAGTTCAGGTTTACTGTATCCCTTGGACCTACTTATTGACGATGAAACACGGAAATTGAATTGGAATTAAATACAAAAGGCACAATGGAGACTTAAGTGCAAGAAGACTGACTCTTGTTAGTGTCTATGATTTGTACCTTTCCTGTGAGACCAGTTTTAGATTCCGATGCCTTGATATAAGTTATCTGTATCCCTTGGACCTTCTTATTGACGAAGAAACACAGAAAGAGCATCGGAATTAAATGCAAAATTCACAATGCCGACTTAAGTACAAGAAGAGTGACTCTTCTTACTGTCTATGTTTTGAACCTTTCCGATGCTGGACTTGAGGTTTACTGTATCCCTTGGACCATTTTATTGACGATGGAACACAGAAATTGTATCGGAATTTAATACAAAAGGCACAATGCCGACAGAAGTACAAGAAGACTGACTCTTCCTACTGTCTGTGTTTTAACCTTTCCTGCGAGACCAGTTTTAGATTCAGATGCTTCTCTTCAGGTTTACTGTATCCCTTGGACCTTCTTGTTGACGATGAAACACAGTAATTGCATCGGAATTAAGTACAAAGGCGCAATGCCGACTTAGCTACAAGAAGACTGACTTTTCTTACTGTCTATATTTTGAACCTTTCCTGTGAGACCAGCTTTAGATTCCGATGCTTCACTTCAGGTTTACTGTATCCCTTGGACCTTCTTATTGACGATGAAACACTGAAATTGCATCGGAATTAGATACAAAGGTTCAATGGCCACTTACGAACAAGAAGAGTGACTCTTCTTACTGTCTATGCTTTGAACCATTCCTGTGAGACCAGTTGTAGATTCCGATGCTTCACTTGAGGTTTACTGAACCCCTGGACCTTCTTATTGACGATGAAACACAGAAATTGCATCGAAATAAAATACAAAAGGCACAATGCCGACTTAAGTACACGAAGACTGACTCTTCTTAGAGTCTATGATTTGAACCTTTCCTGTGAGACCAGTTTGAGAATACGACGACTCACTTCAGCGTTACTGTATCCCTTGGACCTTCTTATTGACGATGAAACATAGTAATTGCATCAGAATAAAATAAAAAATGCACAATGCTGACTTAAGTACAAGAAGACTGACTCTTCTTACTGTCTCTGTTTTGAACCTTTCCTGTGAGACCAGTTTATGATTCCGATGCTTCACTTCAGTTATACTGTATCCCTTGGACCTTCATAATGACGAAGAAACACAGAGATTGCATCGGAATTAAAATCAAAAGGCACAATGATGACTTCAGTACAAGAAGACTGACTCTTCTTCCTGTCAATGTTTTGAACCTTTCCTGTGAGACCAGTTTGAGATTCCGTTGCTTCAGTTCAGGTTTACTGTATCCGTTGGACATTCATATTGACGAAGAAACACAGAAATTGCATCGGAATTAAATACAAAAGGCACAATGCCGACTTAAGTACAAGAAGACTGACCATTGTTAGTGTCTATGATATGTACCTTTCCTGTGAGACCAATTTTAGATTCAGATGCCTTACTATGCTTTTACTGTATCCCTTGGACTTTCTTATTGACGATGAAACACAGAAATAACATAGGAATTAAATGCAAAATTCACAATACCGACATAAGTACAAGAAGACTGACTCTTCCTACTGTCTGTGTTTTAACCTTTCCTGCGAGACCAGTTTTAGATTCCGATGCTTCACTTCAGGTTTACTGTATCCCTTGGACCTTCATATTGACGATGAAACACAGAATTTGCATCGGAATGAAATACAAAAGGCATAACGCCGACTTAAGTGCAAGAAGAGTGACTCTTCGTGCTGCCTATGTATTGAACCTTTCCTGTGAGACCAGCTTTAGATTCCGATGCTGGACTTCAGGTTTCCTGTATTCCTTGAACCTTCTTATTGACGATTAAACGTAGTAATTGCATCAGAATAAAATAAAAAATGCACAATGCCGACTTAAGAAAAAGAAGACTGACTCTTCTTAGTGTCTCTGTATTGAACCTAACCTGTGAGACCAGTTTCTATTCCGATGCTTCACTTCAGTTATCCTGTATCCCTTGGACCTTCTTATTGACGAAGAAACACAGAGATTGCATCGGAATTAAATACAAAAGGCACAATGCCGACTTCCGTACAAGAAGACTGACTCTTCTTCCTCTCTATGTTTTGAACCTTTCCTGTGAGACCAGTTTTAGATTCCGTTGCTTCAGTTCAGGTGTACTGTATCCGTTGGACCTTCATATTGACGATGAAACACAGAAATGGCATCGGAATTAAATACAAAGGGCACAATGCCTACTTATATACAAGAAGACTGACACTTGTTACTGTCTATCTTTAGAACCTTTCCTGTGAGACGAGTTTTAGATTCCGATGCTTCACTTCAGGTTTACTTAGTCCCTAGGAACTTCTTATTGACGATGATACACAGAAATTGTGTCGCAATTAAATATAAAAGGCTCAACGCTGATTTAAGTACAAGACGACTGCCTCTTCTTACTGTCTATGTTTTAAACCTTTAGTGTGAGACCAGTTTTAGATTCCGATGCTTCACTTCAGGTTTACTGTATCCCATGGACCTACGTATTGACGATGAAACACAGAAATTGAATCCCAATTAAATACAAAGGGCACAATGCCGACTTAAGTACAAGAAGACTGACGCTTGTAGTGTCTATCATTTGTACCTTTCCTGTGAGACCAGTTTTAGATTCCGATGCCTTACTATACCTTTACTGTTTCCCTTGGACCTTCTTTCTGACGATGAAACACAGAAATAGCATCGGAATTAAATGCAAAATTCACAATGCCGACTTAAGTACAAGAAGACTGACTCTTCTTACTGTCTATTATTTGAACATTTCCTGTGAGAACGGTTTTAGATTCCGATGCTTCACTTCAGGGTTACTGTACCCCTTGGACCTTCTTATTGACGACGAAACACAGAAATTGCATCGGAATTAAATAGAAAAGGCACAATGCCGACTTAAGGACAAGAAAACTGAGTCTTCTTGCTGTCTATGATTGAACCTTTCCTGTGGGACCAGTTTTAGTTTCCGATGCTTCACTTCAGATTTACTATATCCTTTGGACCTTGTTGACGATTAAATACAGAAATTGCATCGGAATTTAATACAAAAGGCACAATGCCGACATAAGTAAAAGAAGACTTACTCTTCCTACTGTCTGTGTTTTAACCTTTCCTGCGAGACCAGTTTTAGATTCCGATGCTTCACTTCAGGTTTACTGTATCCTTTGGACCTTCTTGCTGACGATGAAACACAGAAATTGCATCAGAATTAGATACAAAAGGCACAATGCCGACTTAAGTACAAGAAGACTGACACTTCTTAGGGTCTATGATTTGAACCTCTCCTGTGAGACCAGTTTTAGATTCCAATGCTTCACTATTTGTTTACTGTATCTCTTGGACCGTCTTATTGACGATGAAACACAGAAATTGCATCGGAATTAAACACAAAAGGCACAATGCCGACTTCAGTACAAGAAAACTGACTCTTCCTGCTGTCTATGCTTTGAACCTTTCCTATGAGACCAGTTTTAGTTTCTGATGCTTCACTTCAGGTTTACTGTATCCCTTGGACCTTGTTATTGACGATGAAACACAGAAATTGTATCGGAATTAAATACAAATTTCACAATACCGACTTAAGTACAAGAGGGCCGACTCTTCTTACAATCTATGATATGAACCTTTCCTGAGAGACCAGTTTAGATTCCGATGCTTCACCTCAGGTTTACTGTATCCCTCTGACCTTCATATTGACGATGAAGCACAGAAATTGCATCGGAATTAAATACAAAGGGCACAATGCCGACTTAAGTACAAGAAGACTTGATACTGTCGATGTTTTTAACCTTTCCTGTGAGACCAGTTTTTGATTTCGATGCTTCACTTCATGTTGACTGTATCCTATGGACCTTCTTATTGACAATGAAACAGAGAAATTGCATTGGAATTAAATACAAATTTCACAGTGCAAACTTAAGTGCAAGAGGACTGACTCCTCTTACGTCCTTTGATTTGAACCTTTCCTGTGAGACCAGTTTTAGATTCCAATGCTTCACTTCAGGTCTAATGTATCGCTTCGACCTTCATACTGACGATGAAACACAGAAATTGCATCGGAATTAAATACAAAAGGGACATTGCCGACTTAAGTACAAGAGGACTGACTCTTTTTACATTCCTTGATATGAAGCTTTCCTGTGAGACCAGTTTTAGATTCCGATGCTTCACTTCAGGTTTACTGTACCCTTTGGACCTTGTTATTAACGATGAAACACAGAAATTGCATCCGAATTAAATAGAAAAAGCACAATGCTGACTTACGTACAAGAAGACTTCTTACTGACTATGTTTTGAACCTTTCCTGTGAGACAAGTTTTAGATTTCGATGCTTCACTAAGTGTTTACTGTGTCCTTTGGACCTTCTTATTGACGATGAAACACAAAAATTGCATCGGAATTAAATACAAAATTTATAGTGCAGACTTAAGTGCAAGAGGACTGACTCTTCTTACATTCGAAGGTTTGAACCTTTCCTGTGAGACCAGTTTTAGATTCCGATGCTTCACTTCAGGATTAATGTATCCCTTGGACCTTCATATTGACGATAAAACACAGAAATTGCATCGGAATTAAATACAAAAGGCACAATGCCGACTTAAGTACAAAAGGACTGACTCTTTTTAAATTCTTTGATTTGAATCTTTCCTGTGAGACCAGTTTCAGATTCCGATGCTTTACTTCAGGTTTTCTGCATCCCTTGGACCTTGTTATTGACGATGAAACACAGAAATTGCACCGGAATTAAACACCAAAGGGACAATGCCGACTTAAGTACAAGAGGACCGACTTTTCTTACATTCGATGATTTGAACCTTTCCTGTGAGACGAGTTTTAGATTCCGATGCACACCTCAGGTTTACTGTATCCCTTGGACCCTCTTATTGACGATGAAAAACAGAAATTGCATCGGAATGAAATACAAATGGCACAATACCGACTTATGTACAAGAAGGCTGACTCTTCTTAATGTCTATGATTTGAGCCTTTCCTGTGAGACCAGTTTTAGATTCCGATACTTCACTTCAGGTTTACTGTATCCCATGGACCTTCTTATTGACGATGAAACACAGAATTTGCATCGGCTTAAATTACATAATGCACAATGCCGAATTAAGTACAAGAGGACTGACTCTTCTTACATTGTATGATTAGGGCCTTTCCTGTGAGACCAGTTTTAGATTTCGTTACTTCACTTAAGGTTTACAGTATCCCATGGACCTTCTAATTGACGATGAAACACAGAAATTGCATCCAAATTAAATACAAATGCACAATGTCGACTTAAGTACAAGAGGAATGTCTCTTGTTTCTGTCTATGATTTGAACTATTCCTGTGAGACCAGTTTTAGATTCCGATGCTTCACATCATGTTTACTGTATCTTTTGGACCTTGCTATTAACGATAAAAACACAGAAATTGCATCGGAATTAAAAACCAAAGGCACAATGCCGATTAAAATGCAAGAGGACTGACTCATCTTACATTCAATGATTTAACCCTTTCCTGTGAGACCAGTTTTAGATTCCGATGCTTCTCTTCAGGATTACTGTATCCCTTGGACCTTCTTATTGACGAAGAGATACAGAAATAGCATTGGAATTAAATACAATTTGCACAATGCCGACTTAAGTACAAGAGCAATGTCTCTTCTTTCTGTCTATGTTTTGAAATAATCCTGTGAGACCAGTTTTAGATTCCGATGCTTCACATCAGGTTTACTGTATCCCTTGGACGTTTTTATGGACGATTAAACACAGAAATTGCATCGGAATTAAATACCAAAGGCACAATGCCGACTTAAGTACAAGAGGACTGACTCTTCTTACATTCTCTGATTTGAAACTTTCCTATGAGACCAGTTCTAGATTCCGATGCTTCACCTCTGGTTTACTGTATCCCTTGGACCTTCTTATTGACGATGAAACACAGAAATTCCATCGGAATTAAATACTAATGGCACAATGCCGACATAAGTACAAGAAGACTTACTCTTCTTACTGTCTATGATTTGAGCCTTTCCAGTGAGACCAGTTATGGATTCAGCTGCTTCACTTCAGGTTTACTGTATCCCTGGGTCCTAGTTTTTGTCGATGAAACACAGAAATTCCATCGGAATTAAATACAAAATCCTTAATGGAAACTTAAGTACAAGAAGACTGACTCTACATACTGTCTATGATTTGAGCCTTTCATGTGAGACCAGTTTTTGATTCCGATACTTCACTTCAGGTTTACTGTATCCCATGGACCTTCTTATGGACAATGAAACACAGATATTGCATCGGAATCAAATACAAAAGGCACAATTCCGACATAACTACAAGAGGACTGACTCTTCTTACTGTCTATGTTTTCAACTTTTCCTGGGAGACCAGTTTTAGATTCCGATGCTTCACTTCAGGTTTACTGTATCTCTTGGACCTTCTTAATGACGATGAAACAAAGAAATTACATCGGAATTAAATCCAAAATGCACAGTGCAGACTGAAGTACAAGAGGACTGACTCTTCTTACATTCTATGATTTGGACCTCTAATCTGAGAGCAGTTTTAGATTCCGATGCTTCACATCAGGTTTAATGGATCCCTTGGACCTTCGTATTGACGAAGAAACACAGAAATTGCATCGGAATTAAATAAGAAGCACAATGCCGACTTAAGTACAAGAAGACTGACTCTTCTTACTGTCTTTGTTCTGAACCTTTCCTGTGAGACCAGTTTTACATTCCGATGCTTCACTTCAGGTTTACTGTATCCCTTGGACCCTCCCATTGACGATGAAACACTGAAATTGCATCGGAATTAAATAGAAACTGCACAATGCCGACTTATGTACCAAAAGACTTCTTACTGTCTATGTTTTCAACGTTTCCTGTGAGACCAGTTTTTGATTTCGATGCTTCACTTCAGGTTTACTGTGTTCTTTGGACCGTCTTATTGACGATGAAACACAGAAATTGCATTGGAATTAAATACAAAAGGCACAATGCAGACTTAAGTACAAGAGGACTGACTCTTCTTACTGTCTATGTTTTGAACATCTCCTGTGAGACCAGTTTTACATTCCGACGCTTCACTTCAGGTTTACTGTATCACTTGGACCCTCTTATAGACGATGAATCACAGAAATTGCATCGGAATTAATTACAAAAGGCACTATGCCAAATTAAGTAAAATAAGACTGACTCTTCTTACTGTCTATGTTTTGAACCTTTCCTGTGGGACAAGTTTCAGATTCCAATGCTTCACTTCAGGTTTACAGTATCCCTTGGACCTTCGTATTGACGATGAAACGCAGAAATTGCAAAGGAATTAAATACAAAAAAGCACAATGCATGCTAAAGTACAAGAAGACTGACACTTCTTACTGTCTATGTTTTGAACCTTTCCTGTGAGACCAGATTCAGTTTTTGATGCTTCACTTCAGGTTTACTGTATCTCTTGGACCTTCTTATTGACGATGGAACACAGAAATTGCATTGGAATGAAATAGAAAAGGCACAATGCCGACATCAGTACAAGAAGACTTCCTCTTCTTACATTCTGTTATTAGAACCTTTCTTGTGAGACCAGTTTATGATTCCATTGCTTCAGTTCAGTTTCTCTGTATCCCTTGGACCTTCTTATTGACGATGAAACGCAGATATAGCATCGGAATTAAATACAAAAGGAACAATGCCGACTTAAGTAGAAGAGGACTGACTCTTCTTACTGTCTATGTTTTGAACCTTTCCTGTGAAACCAGTTTTAGATTCCGATGCTTCACATCTGGTTTACTGTATCCCTTGGACCTTACTATTGACGATGAAACACTAAACTTGCATCGGAAGTAAATACAAAAGGCACAATTCCGACTTAAGTAGAAGAGGACTGACTCTTTTTACATTCGTTGCTTTGAACCTTTCCTGTGAGACCAGTTTTAGATTCCGATGGTTCACTTCGGGTTTACTGTATCCCTGGGACCTTCTTATTGACGATGAAACACAGAAATTGCATCGGAATTAAATACAAAAGACCCAATGCCGACATAAGTACAAGAAGTCTGACTCTTCGTACTGTCTATGATTTGAAACTTTCCTGTGAGTTCAGTTTTAGATTCCGATGCTTCACCTCAGGTTTACTGTATCCCTTGGACCTTCGTATTGACGGTGAAACCCAGAAATTGCGTCGGAATTAAATACCAAACACACAATGCCGACTTAATTTCAAGAAGACTGACTCTTCTTACTGTCTATGTTTGAACCTTTCCTGTGAGACCAGTTTTACATTCCGATGCTTCACTTCAGGTTTACTGTTTCCCTTGGACTTTCTTATTGACGATGAAACACAGAAATTTCATCGGAATTAAATGCAAAAGGCACAATGCGGACTTAAGTACTAGAAGACTGGCTCTTCTTACTGTCTATGTTTGAACCTATCCTGTGAGACCAGTTTTACATTTCGATGCTTCACTTCTGGTTTACTGTATCCCCTGGACCTTCTGATTGACGATGAAACACAGAAATTGCATCGGAATTAAATACAAAAAGCACATTGCCGACTTGAGTACAAGAAGACTGACTCTTCTTACTGTCTATGATTTGAACTTTTCCTGTGAGACAAGTTTTAGATTCCGATGCTTCACTTCAGGTTTACTGTATCCATTGGACCTTCTTATTGACGAAGAAACACAGAAATTGCATCGGAATTAAATACAATAATCACGATTCCGACATAAGTACAAGAGGACTGACTTTTCTTACATTCTCTGATTTGAGCCTTTCCTGTGAGACCAGTTTTGGGATCCGATGCTTCACTTTGGGTTTACTGTATCCCTTGGACCTTCATATTGACGATGAAACACAGAATTTGCATGGGAATTAAATACAAAAGACCCCATGCCAACTTAAATACAAGAGGAGTGACTCTTCGTACTGTCTATGATTTGAACCTTTTATGTGAGTTCAGTTTTAGATTCCGATGCTTCACTTCAGGTTTACTGTATCCCTTCGACCTTCTTATTGACGGTGAAACACAGAAGTTGCGTCGGAATTAAATGCAAAACACACATTGCCCATTCAAGATCAAGAGGACTGACTCTTCTTACTGTCTTTGCTTGAACCTTTCCTGTGAGACCAGTTTTACATTCCGATGCTTCACTTCAGGTTTACTGTATCCCATGGATCTTCTTATTGACGATGAAATCAGAAACATCATCGGAATTAAATACAAAAGGCACAATGCCGTCTTAAGTACAAGAAGACTGACTCTTCTTACTGTCTATGTTTTGAAACGTTCCTGTGCGACCAGTTTTAGATTCCGATGCTTCATTTCAGGTTTACTGTATTCCTTGGACCTTCTTATTGACGATGAAACACAGAAATTGCATCGGAAATAAATATATAACGCGCAATGGAGACTTAAGTACAAGAGGACTGACTCTTCTTACATTCTGTGATTTAAACCTTTCCTGTGAGAACAGTCTTAAATTCCGATGCTTCACTTCAGGGTTACTGTATCCCTTGGACTTTCTTATTGACGATGACACACAGAAATTTCATCGGAATGAAATGCAAAAGGCACAATGCGGACTTAAGTACAAGACGACTGGCTCATCTTACTGTCTATGTATTGAACCATTGCTGTGCGACCAGTTTTAGATTCCAATGCTTTACTTCAGATTCACTGTATCCCTTGGACCTTCTTATTGACAATGTAACACAGAAATTCCATCGGAATGAAATGCAAAAGGCACAATGCCGTCTTGGGTACAAGAGGACTGCCTCTCCTTACATTTAATGATTTGAACCTGTCCTTTGAGAGTAGTTTTTGATTCCGATGCTTCACTTCAGGTTTACTGTATCCCTTGGACTATTTTATTGACGATGAAACACAGAAATTGCATCGGAATTTAATACAAAAGGCACAATGCCGGTTAAGTACAAGAGGACTGACTCTTCCCACATTCTCTGTTTTGAACCTTTCCTGTGAGACCAGTTTATGATTCCGATGCTTCACTTCAGGGTTTCTGTATCCCTTGGACTTTCTTATTGACGATGAAACGCAAATATAGCATCGGAATTAAATAAAAAAGGAACAATGCTGACTTAAGTACAAGAAGATTGACTCGTCTTACTGTCTATGTTTTGAACCTCTCCTGTGAAACCAGTTTAGGATTCCGATGCTTCACGTCAGGTTTACTGTATTCCTTGGACCTTCTTATTGACGATGAAACACAGAAATTGCATCGGAATTAAATACAAAAGGCACAATGCCGACTTACGTACAAGAGGACTGACTCTTCTTACATTCTATGAATTGAACCTTTCCTGTGGGACCAGTTTTAGATTGCGATGCTTCACTTCAGGTTTACTGTATCCCTTGGACCTTCATATTGACGAAGAAACACAGAAATTGCATCGTAATTAATTACAAAAGGCCCAATGCCGACTAAAGTACAAGAAGTCTGACTCTTCTTACTGTCTATGTTTTGAACCTTTCCTGTGAGACCAGTTATAGATTCCGATGCTTCACTTCAGGTTTACTGTATCCCTTGGATCCTCTTATCGACGATGAAACACAGAAATTGCATCGGAATTAATTACAAAAGGCACATTGCCAACTTAAGCACAAGAAGACTGACTCTTCTTACTGTCTACGCTTTGAAACTATGCTGTGAGAACAGTTTTGCATTCCGATTTTTCACTACACGTTTACTGTATCCCTTGGAACTTCTTATTGACGATGAAACACAGAAATTGCATCGGAATTAAATACAAAAGACAGAATGCCGCCTTATGTACAAGAAGACTGATTCTTCTTACTGTGAATGTTTTGAACCTTTCCTGTGAGACCAGTTTTAGATTCCGATGCTTCACTTGAGGTTTACTGTATCCCTTGGACCTTCTTATTGACGGTGAAACAAAGAAATTGCGTCGGAATTAAATACAAAACACACAATGCCCATTCAAGTTCAAGAGGACTGACTCTTCTTACTGTCTTTGTTTGAACCTTTCCTGTGAGACCAGTTTTACATTCTGATGCTTCACTTCAGCTTTACTGTATCCCATGGATCTTCTTATTGACGATGAAATCAGAAATATCATCGGAATTAAATACAAAAGGCACAATGCCGTCTTAAGTACGAGAAGACTGACTCTTCTTACTGTCTATGTTTTGAAACGTTCCTGTGAGACCAGTTTTAGATTCCGATGCTTCATTTCAGGTTTACTGTATCCCTTGGACCTTCTTATTGACGATGAAACACAGAAATTGCATCGGAAATAAATATATAACGCACAATGGAGACTTAAGTACAAGAGGACTGACTCTTCTTACATTCTGTGATTTAAACCTTTCCTGTGAGAACAGTCTTAAATTGCGATGCTTCACTTCACGATAAGTGTATCCCTTGGACCCTCATATTGACGATGAAACACAGAAATTGCATCGGAATTAAATACAAAAGGGACAATGTCAAATTAAGTACAAGAAGAGTGACTCTTTTTACATTCTTTGATTTGAACCTTTCCTGTGAGACCAGTTTTAGATTACGATGCTTCACTCCAGGTTTACTGTATCCCTTGGACCTTCTTATTGACGATGAAACACAGAAATTGCATCTGAATTAATTGCAAAATGCACAATGCCAAATTAAGTAAAAGAAGATTGTCTCTTCTTATTGTCTATGTTTTGAACTTTTCCTGTGAGACCAGTTTTAGATTCCGATGCTTCACATCAGGGTTTCTGTATCCCGTGGACCTTCTTATTGACGATGAAACGCAAATATAGCATCGGAATTAAATAAAAAAGGAACAATGCTGACTTAAGTACAAAAAGATTGACTCGTCTTACTGTCTATGTTTTGAACCTCTCCTGTGAAACCAGTTTAGGATTCCGATGCTTCACGTCAGGTTTACTGTATTCCTTGGACCTTCTTATTGACGATGAAACACAGAAATTGCATCGGAATTAAGTACAAAAGGCCCAATGCCGACTAATGTACAAGAAGACTGACTTTTCTTACTGTCTACGTTTTGAACCTTTCCTGTGAGACTAGTTATAGATTCCGATGCTTCACTTCAGGTTTACTGTATCCCTTGGACCGTCTTAACGACGATGAAATACAGAAATTGCATCGGAAGAAGTTACAAAAGCCACAATGCCAACTTAAGCACAAGAAGACTGGCTGTTCTTACTGCCTATGCTTTTAAACTTTGCTGTGAGAACAGTTTTACATTCCGATGCTTCACTTCACGTTTACTGTATCCCTTGGAACTTCTTATTGATAATGAAACACAGAAACTGCACCGGAATTAAATGAAAAAGTCACAATGCCGACGTAAGTACAAGAAGACTGACTCTTCTTACCGTCTATGATTTGAACCTGTCCTGTAAGACCAGTTTTAGATTCCGATGCTTCACTTCAGGTTTCCTGTATCCCTTGGACAATCTTATTGACGATGAAACAGAAATCGCATCGGAATTAAAAACAGAACGCACAATGCCGACTTAAGTACAAGAGGACTGACTCTCCTTACATTCTATGATTTGAGCCATTCCTGTGAGACCAGTTTTAGAAATCGATGATTCACTTCAGGTTTACTGTATCCCTTGGACGTTCTTATTGGCGATGAAACACAGAAATTGCATCGGAATTAAATACAAAAGGCACAATGCCGACGTAAGTACAAGAAGACTGACTCTTCTTACCGTCTATGATTTGAAGCTTTCAGGTAAGAACAGTTTTTTATTCCGATGCTTTACTTCAGGTTTCCAGTATACCTTGGACCTTCCTATTGACGATGAAACACAGAAATTGCATAGGAGTTTAATAGAAAAGGCACAATGCCGACTTAAGTACAAGAAGAGTGAGTCTTTTTACTGTCTATGATTTGAACCCTTCCCGTGAGACCAGTTTCAGTTTGCGATGCTTCACTTCACGTTTACTGTACCCCTTGGACCTACTTATTGAAGATGAAACAGAGAAATTGCATCGGAATTAAATACAAAAGGCAGAATGCCGCCTTATGTACAAGAAGACTGAGTCTTCTTACTGTGTATGTTTTGAACCTTTCCTGTGAGACCAGTTTTAGATTCCGATGGTTCACTTCAGGTTAGGGTATGCCTTGGCCCTTTTAATTGACAATGAAACATAGAAATTGTATCGGAATTAAATACAAAAGGCACAATGCAGAAGTAAGAACAAGAAGACTGACTCTTCTTACGTCTATGATTTGAACCTTTCCTGTGAGACCGGTTTTAGACTCCGAAGCTTCACTTAAGGTTTACTGTTTCCCTTGGACCTTCATATTGACGAAGAAACACAGAAATCGCATCGGAATTAAATACAAAAGGCCCAATACCGACTTCAGTACAAGAAGACTGACTCTTCTTACTGTCTATGCTTTGAACCTTTCCTGTGAAACCAGTTTTAGATTCCAATGCTTCACTTCTGGTTTACTGTATCCCTTGGACTTTACTATTGACGATGAAACACTGAAATTGCATCGGAATTAAATACAAAAGGCACAATGCCGACTTAAGTACAAGAGGACTGACTCTTCTTACATTCTATGATTTGAACATTTCCTGTGAGACCAGTTTTAGATTCCGATGCTTCATTTCGGGTTTACTGTATCCCTTGGACATTCGTATTGACGAAGAAACACAGAAAGTGCATCGGAATTAAATACAAAAGGCGCAATGCCGACTTAAGTACAAGAGGACTGACTCTTTTTACATTCGTTGATTTGAACCTTTTCTGTGAGACCAGTTTTCGATTCCGATGCTTCACTTCAGGTTTACTGTATCCCTTGGACCTTCTTATTGACGGTGAAACAAAGAAATTGCGTCGGAATTAAATACAAAACACACAATGCCCATTCAAGTTCAAGGGGACTGACTCTTCTTACTGTCTTTGTTTGAACCTTTCCTGTGAGACCAGTTTTACATTCCGATGCTTCACTTCAGCTTTGCTGCATCCCATGGATCTTCTTATTGACGATGAAATCAGAAATATCATCGGAATTAAATACAAAAGGCACAATGCCGTCTTAAGTACAAGAAGACTGACTCTTCTTACTGTCTATGTTTTGAAACGTTCCTGTGAGACAAGTTTTAGATTCCGATGCTTCATTTCAGGTTTACTGTATCCCTTGGACCTTCTTATTGACGATGAAACACAGAAATTGCATCGGAAATAAATATATAACGCACAATGGAGACTTAAGTACAAGAGGACTGACTCTTCTTACATTCTGTGATTTAAACCTTTCCTGTGAGAACAGTCTTAAATTCCGATGCTTCACTTTAGGGTTACTGTATCCCTTGGACTTTCTTATTGACGATGACACACAGAAATTGCATCGGAATTAAATACAAAAGGGACAATGTCAACTTAAGTACAAGAAGAGTGACTCTTTTTACATTCTTTGATTTGAATCTTTCCTGTGAGACCAGTTTTAGATTACGATGCTTCACTTCAGGTTTACTGTATCCCTTGGACCTTCTTATTGACGATGAAACACAGAAATTGCATCCGAATTAAATAAAAAAGGAACAATGCTGACTTAAGTACAAGAAGATTGACTCGTCTTTCTGTCTATGTTTTGAACCTCTCCTGTGAAACCAGTTAAGATTCCGATGCTTCACGTCAGGTTTAGTGTATTCCTTGGACCTTCTTATTGACGATGAAACACAGAAATTGCATGGGAATTAATTACAAAAGGCCCAATGCCGACTAAAGTACAAGAAGACTGACTCTTCTTACTGTGTACGTTTTGAACCTTTCCTGTGAGACTAGTTATAGATTCCGATGCTTGACTTCAGCTTTACTGTATCCCTTGGACCGTCTTAACGACGATGAAACACAGAAATTGCATCGGAAGAAGTTACAAAAGCCACAATGCCAACTTAAGCACAAGAAGACTGGCTGTTCTTACTGCCTATGCTCTTAAACTTTGCTGTGAGAACAGTTTTACATTCCGATGCTTCACTTCACGTTTACTGTATCCCTTGGAACTTCTTATTGATAATGAAACACAGAAACTGCACCGGAATTAAATGAAAAAGTCACAATGCCGACGTAAGTACAAGAAGACTGACTCTTCTTACCGTCTATGATTTGAACCCGTCCTGTAAGACCAGTTTTAGATTCCGATGCTTCACTTCAGGTTTCCTGTATCCCTTGGACCATCTTATTGACGATGAAACAGAAATCGCATCGGAATTGAAAACAGAACGCACAATGCCGACTTAAGTACAAGAGGACTGACTCTCCTTACATTCTATGATTTGAGCCATTCCTGTGAGACCAGTTTTAGAAATCGATGATTCACTTCAGGTTTACTGTATCCCTTGGACGTTCTTATTGGCGATGAAACACAGAAACTGCATCGGAATTAAATACAAAAGGCACAATGCCGACGTAAGTACAAGAAGACTGACTCTTCTTACCGTCTATGATTTGAAGCTTTCCGGTAAGAACAGTTTTTTATTCCGATGCTTTACTTCAGGTTTCCAGTATACCTTGGACCTTCCTATTGACGATGAAACACAGAAATTGCATAGGAGTTTAATAGAAAAGGCACAATGCCGACTTAAGTACAAGAAGAGTGAGTCTTTTTACTGTCTATGATATGAACCCTTCCCGTGAGACCAGTTTCAGTTTGCGATGCTTCACTTCACGTTTACTGTACCCCTTGGACCTACTTATTGAAGATGAAACAGAGAAATTGCATCGGAATTAAATACAAAAGGCAGAATGCCGCCTTATGTACAAAAAGACTGATTCTTTTTACTGTGTATGTTTTGAACCTTTCCTGTGAGACCAGATTTAGATTCCGATGGTTCACTTCAGGTTTACGGTATCCCTTGGTCCTTCTAATTGACAATGAAACATAGAAATTGTATCGGAATTAAATACAAAAGTCAAAATGCAGAAGTAAGAACAAGAAGACTGACTCTTCTTACGTCTATGATTTGAACCTTTCCTGTGAGACCGGTTTTAGACTCCGAAGCTTCACTTAAGGTTTACTGTTTCCCTTGGACCTTCATATTGACGAAGAAACACAGAAATCGCATCGGAATTAAATACAAAAGACCCAATACCGACTTCAGTACAAGAAGACTGACTCTTCTTACTGTCTATGCTTTGAACCTTTCCTGTGAAACCAGTTTTAGATTCCAATGCTTCACTTCTGGTTTACTGTATCCCTTGGACTTTACTATTGACGATGAAACACTGAAATTGCATCGGAATTAAATACAAAAGGCACAATGCCGACTTAAGTACAAGAGGACTGACTCTTCTTACATTCTATGATTTGAACATTTCCTGTGAGACCAGTTTTAGATTCCGATGCTTCATTTCGGGTTTACTGTATCCCTTGGACATTCGTATTGACGAAGAAACACAGAAATTGCATCGGAATTAAATACAAAAGGCGCAATGCCGACTTAAGTACAAGAGGACTGACTCTTTTTACATTCGTTGATTTGAACCTTTTCTGTGAGACCAGTTTTAGATTCCGATGCTTCAATTCAGGTTTACTGTATCCCTTGGACCTTCTTATTGACGGTGAAACAAAGAAATTGCGTCGGAATTAAATACAAAACACACAATGCCCATTCAAGTTCAAGAGGACTGACTCTTCTTACTGTCTTTGTTTGAACCTTTCCTGTGAGACCAGTTTTACATTCCGATGCTTCACTTCAGCTTTACTGTATCCCATGGATCTTCTTATTGACGATGAAATCAGAAATATCATCGGAATTAAATACAAAAGGCACAATGCCGTCTTAAGTACAAGAAGACTGACTCTTCTTACTGTCTATGTTTTGAAACGTTCCTGTGAGAACAGTTTTAGATTCCGATGCTTCATTTCAGGTTTACTGTATCCCTTGGACCTTCTTATTGACGATGAAACACAGAAATTGCATCGGAAACAAATATATAACGCACAATGGAGACTTAAGTACAAGAGGACTGACTCTTCTTACATTCTGTGATTTAAACCTTTCCTGTGAGAACAGTCTTAAATTCCGATGCTTC
The DNA here is from genome assembly GCF_021461385.2 of Schistocerca piceifrons. Lineage (NCBI taxonomy): Eukaryota > Metazoa > Arthropoda > Insecta > Orthoptera > Acrididae > Schistocerca > Schistocerca piceifrons. The sequence goes on from NC_060139.1 coordinate 1,108,185,190, forward strand.
ACTTCAGGATAAGAGTATCCCTTGGACCCTCATATTGACGATGAAACACAGAAATTGCATCGGAATTAAATACAAAAGGGACAATGTCAACTTAAGTACAAGAAGAGTGACTCTTTTTACATTCTTTGATTTGAATCTTTCATGTGAGACCAGTTTTAGATTACGATGCTTCACTTCAGTTTTACTGTATCCCTTGGACCTTCTTATTGACGATGAAACACAGAAATTGCATCTGAATTAATTGCAAAATGCACAATGCCAAATTAAGTAAAAGAAGATTGTCTCTTCTTATTGTCTATGTTTTGAACCTTTCCTGTGAGACCAGTTTTAGATTCCGATGCTTCACTTCAGGGTTTCTGTATCCCTTGGACCTTCTTATTGACGATGAAACGCAAATATAGGATCGGAATTAAATAAAAAAGGAACAATGCTGACTTAAGTACAAGAAGATTGACTCGTCTTACTGTCTATGTTTTGAACCACTCCTGTGAAACTAGTTTAGGATTCCGATGCTTCACGTCAGGTTTACTGTATTCCTTGGACCTTCTTATTGACGATGAAACACAGAAATTGCATCGGAATTAATTACAAATGGCCCAATGCCGACTAAAGTACAAGAAGACTGACTCTTCTTACTGTGTACGTTTTGAACCTTTCCTGTGAGACTAGTTATAGATTCCGATGCTTTACTTCAGGTTTCCTGTAACCCTTGGACCTTCTTATTGACGATGAAACAGAAATCGCATCGGAATTAAAAACAGAACGCACCATACCGACTTAAGTACAAGAGGACTGACTCCTCTTACATTCTGTGATTTGAGACATTCCTGTGAGACCAGTTTTAGACGTCGATGATTCACTTCAGGTTTATTGTATCTCTTGGACCTTCTTATTGACGATGAAACACAGAAATTGCATCGGAATTAAGTGCAAAAGGCACAATGCCGACTTAAGTACAAGAAGACTGACTCTTCTTTCTGTCTGTGTTTAGAACCTTTCTTGTGAGACCAGTTTTAGATTCCGATGCTTCACTTCAGGTTTACAGTATCCCTTGCACCTTCTTATTGACGATGAAACACAGAAATTGCATCGAAATTAAATACAAAAGGCGCAATGCCGACTTAAGTACAAGAAGACTGACACTTCTAACTGTATATGATTTGAGCCTTTCCTGTGACACCAGTTTTAGATTCCGATGTTTCACTTCAGGTTTACTGTATCTCTTGGACCTTCTAATTGACGATGAAACACAGAAATTGCATCGGAATTAAATACAAAAGGCACAATGCCGACTTAAGTACAAGAAGACTGACTCTTCTTTCTGTCTATGTTTAGAACCTTTCCTGTGAGACCAGTTTAAGATTCCGATGCTTCACTTCAGGTTTACTGTATCCCTTGGACAATCTTATTGACGATGAAACACAGAAATTGCATCGGAATTAAATAGAAAAGGCACAATGGCTACCTAAGTACAAGAATACTGAGTCTTCTTACCATCTATGATTTGAAGCTTTCCGGTAAGAACAGTTATTGATTCCGATGCTTCACTTCAGGTTTCCGGTATACCTTGTACCTTCTTATTGACGATGAAACACAGAAATTGCATCGGAAATAAATACAAAACGCACAAAGCCGACTTAAGTACAAGAGGACTGACTCTTCTTACATTCTATGATTTGAGCCATTCCTGTGAGACCAGTAATAGATATCGTTGTATCACTTCAGGTTTACTGTATCCCTTAGACCAGAACACAGAAATTGCATCGGAGTTGAATAGAAAAGGCACACTGACGAGTTAAGTACAAGAAGAGTGACTCTTTTTACTGTCTATTATTTAAACCCTTCCCGTGAGACCAGTTTCAGATTCCGATGCTTTACTTCACGTTTACTGTATCCCTTGTACGTTCTTATTTACAACGAAACACAGAAATTTCATCGGAATTAAATACAAAAGGCAGAATGTCGCCCTATGTACAGGAAGACTGATTCTTCTGACTGTGTATGTTTTGAACCTTTCCTGTGAGACCAGTTTTAGATTCCGATGCTTCACTTCAGGTTTACTGTATCCCTTGGACCTTCTAATTGGCAATGAAACATAGAAATTGCATCGGAATTAAATACAAAAGGCACAATACAGATGTAAGTACAAGAAGACTGACTCTTCCTGCGTCTATGATTTGAACCTCACCTGTGAGACCAATTTTAGATTCCGATGCTTCACATCATATTTCCTGTACCCTTGGACCTTCTTATTGACGATGAAACACAGAAATTGCATCGGAATCAAATACAAAACGCACAATGCCGACTTAAGCACAAGAGGACTGACTCTTCTTACATTCTATGATTTGAGACTTCCTGTGAGTCCAGTTTTAGATATCGACGATTCACTTCAGGTTTACTGTATCCCTTGGCCCTTCTTACTGTCTATGTTTTGAACCTATTTGTGAGACCAGTTTTAGAATCCGATGCTTCACTTCAGGTTTACTGTATCCCTTGGACCTTCTTATTGGCGATGAAACACAGAAATTGCATTTTAATTATATAGAAAATGCACAATACCGACTTAAGTACAAGAGGACTCACTCTTCTTACATTCTATGATTTGGACCTTTCCTGTGAGACCAGTTTTAGATTCCGATGCTTCACTTCAGGTTTACTGTATCAATTGGACCTTCTTATTGACGATGAAACACAGAAACTGCCTCGGAATTAAAAACAATAGGCACAATGCCGACTTGAGAACAAGAGGACAGACTCTTCTTATATTCTGTGATTTGAGCCTTTCCTCTGAGATCAGTTTCAGATTTCGATGCTTCACTTTATGTTTACTGTATACCTTGGAAATTCTTATTGACGACGAAACACAGAAACTGCATCGGAATTAAATACAAAAAGCACAATGCCGACTTAAGTACAAGAAGACTGACTCTTCTTACATTCTATGATTTGAGCCTTTCCAGAGAGACCAGTTTCAGATTCCGATGCTTCACTTCGGGTTCCTGTATCCCTTGGACCTTCTTATTGACGATGAAACACAGAAATTGCATCGGAATGTAATACAAAACGCACTATGCCGACATAAGTACAAGAGGACTGACTCTTCTTACATTCTATGATTTGAGCCAATCGTGTGAGACCAGTTTTAGATATCGATGATTCACTTCAGGTTTTCTGTATCCCTTGGACCTTCTTATTGGCGATGAAACAGAAATTGCATCGGAATTATATACAAAAGGCACAATGCGGACTTAAGTACAAGAAGACTGACTCTTCTTACTGTATATGTTATTAACCTTTTTTTGAGACCAATTTTAGATTCCCATGCTTCACTTCAGGTTTACTCTACCCCTAGGACCCTTTTATTGACGATGAAACACAGAAATTACATCGGAATTAAATACAAAAGGCACATTGCCGACTTATGAACAAGAGGACTGACATTTCTTACAATCAATGATTTGAGTCTTTCCTGTGAGACCAGTTTTAGATTCTGATGCTTCACTTCAGGTTTACTGTATCGCGTGGAACTTCATATTGTTGATGAAACACAGAAATTGCATCGGAGTTAAATACAAAACTCACAATGCCGACTTAAGTACAAGAGGACTGACTGTTATTACATTCCTTGCTTTGAACATTTCCTGTGAGACCAGTTTTAGATACCGAAGCTTCACTTCAGGTTTACTGTATCCCTTGGACCTTCTTATTGACGATGAAACACATAAATTGCATCGGAATTAAATACAAAAGGCACAATGCCGACTTAAGTACAAGAAGGCTGACTCTTCTATCTGTCTAAGTTTGAACCGTACCTGTGAGACCGGTAATAGATTCCGATGCTTCACTTCAGGTTTACTGCATCCCTTGGACCTTCTTATAGAGGATTAAACACAGAAATTGCATCGGAATTAAATACAAAAGGCACAATGCCGACTTAAGTACAAGAAGACTGACACCTCTAACTGTCTATGTCTGAACCATTCCAGTGAGACCAGTATTACATTCCGATGCTTCACTTCAGGTTTACTACGTCCCTTGGACCTTCTTATTGACGATGAAACACAGAAATTGCATCGGATTTAAATACAAAAGGTACAATGCCGACTTATGTACAAGAAGACTGACTCTTCTTACTGTCTATGATTTGAACCTTCCTTGTGAGACCAGTTTTGGATTCCAATGCTTCACTTCAGGTTTACTGTATCCCTTGGACCCTCTTGTTACGATGAAACACAGAAATTGCATCCGAATCATATACAAAAGGCACAATGCCGACTTAAGTACAAGAAGACTGGCTCTTCTTACCCTCTATGCTTTGAACCTTTCCTGTGAGAGCAGTTTTAGATTCCGATGCTTCACTTCAGGTTTACTGTATCCGTTGGACCAACTTATTGACGATGAAACATAGAAATTGCATGGGAATTAAATACAAAAGGCCCAATGCCGACTTCAGTACAAGAAGACTGACTCTTCTTACATTCTATGATATCAGCCTTTGCTGTGAGACCAGTTTCAGAATTCGATGCTTTACTTCAGACGTACGGTATCACTTGGACCTTCTTATTAACGATGAAACACAGAAATTGCATCCGAATCATATACAAAAGGCACAATGCCGTCTTAAGAACAAGAGGACTGACAATTCTTACAATCAATGATTTCAGTCTTTCCTGTGAGACCAGTTTTAGATTCTGATGCTTCACTTCAGGTTTACTGTTTCCCTCGGACCTTCTTATTGACGATTAAACACAGAAATTGAATCGGAATACAAATTCATAAGGCACAATGCCGGCTTAAGAGCAAGAAGACTGACACTTCTTATTTTCTAAGCTTTGAACCGTTCGTGTGAGGCAAGTTTTTGATTCCAATGCTTCACTTCAGGTTTACTGTATCCCTTAGGACTTCTTATTGACGATGATGCACAGAAATTGCTTCGGAATTAAATACATAGGGCACAATGCCGACTTAAGTACAATAAGACTGTCTATTCTTAGTGTCTAAGTTTTGAACCTTTCCTGTGAGAGCAGTTTTGGGTTCCGATGCTTCACTTCTGATTTACTGTATCCCTTGGACCTTCTTTTTGACGATGAAACACAAAAGTTGCTTCGGAATTAAGTACAAAATGCACAAAGCCGACATAAGTAAAGCAGACTGACTCTTCTTACTATCTATGATTTGAGCCTTTCCTGTGACTCCAGTTTTAGATTCCGATGCTTCACTTCAGTTTACTGTATCGCTTGGAACTTCATATTGATGATGAAACACAGAAATTGCATCGGAGTTAAATACAAAACTCACAATGCCGACTTAAGTACAAGAGGACTGATTCTTATTACAATCTTTGCTTTGAACATTTCCCGTGAGACCAGATTTAGATTCCGACGCTTCACTTCAGGTTTACTGTATCCCTTGGACCTTCTTATTGACGATGAAACACAGAATTGTTATATACAAAACGCACAATGCCGACTTAAGTACAAGAAGACTGACACTTCTTACTGTCTATGATTTGAACCTTTCCTGTGTGACCAGTTTTAGATTCCGATGCCTCACTTCAGGTCTACTGTATCCCTTGGTCCTTCATATTGACGAAGAAGCTAAGAAATTGCATCGGAATTAATTACAAAAGGCACAATGCCGACTTAAGTACAAGAAGCCTGATCTTCTTGCTGTCTATGTTTTGAACCTTTCCCGTGAGACCAGTTTTACATTCTGATGTTTCACTTCAGGTTTACAGTATCCCTTGGACCTTCTTATTGACGATGAAACACAGAAATTGCATAGGAATTAAATACAAAAGGCACAATGCCGACTTATGTTCAAGAAGACTGACTCTTCTTACTGTCTATGTATTGAACCTTTCCTGAGAGACCAGTTTTAGATTCCGATGCTTCACTTCAGGTACTGCATCCCTTGGACCTTCGTATTGATGATGAAACACAGAAATTGCATCGGAGCTAAATACAAAAGCCACAATGCCGACTTAAGTACAAGAGGACTGAATCTTTTTACATTAATTGTTTTGAACCTTTCCTGTGAGACCAGTTTTAGATTCCAATGCTACACTTCAGGTTTACTGTAACCCTTAAACCTTCTTAATGACGATGAAACACAGAAATTGCATCGGAATTAAATACAAAACGCAGAATGCCGACTTAAGTACGAGGAGACTAACTCTTCTTACTGTGAGACCTGCATTTGATTCCGAATCTTCACTTCAGGCTTACTGTATCCCTTGGACCTTCTTATTGACGATGAAGCACAGAAGTTGCATCGGAATTAAATACAAGATGCACACTGCCGACTTAAGTACGAGAGGACTGACTCTTCTTACATTCTATGATTTGATCCTTTCCTATGAGGCAAGATTTGGATTTCGATGCTTTACTTTAGGCTTACTGTATCACTTGGACCTTCTTATTGACGATGAAACACAGATATTGCATCGGAAATAAATACAAAAGTCACAATGCCGACTTAAGTACAAGAAGACTGACACTTCTTACTGTCTATGCTTTGCACTTTTCCTGTGATCCCAGTTTTAGATTCCGATGCTTCACTTCAGGTTTACTGTATCCCTTAGACCTTATTAATGACGATGAAGCACAAAAATTGCATCGGAAGTAAATACATAAGGCACAATGCCGACTTAAGTACACGATTACTGACTCTTGTTACTCTCTACGCATTTGAACCCTTCATGTGAGACCAGTTTTCGATTGCGATGCTTCACTTCTGGTTTACTGTATCCCTTGGACCTTCTTATTGACGAAGAAACACAGAAATTTCATCGGAATTAAATACAAAATGCACAATACCGACTTAAGTACAAGAAGACTAACACTTCTTACAGTCTATGATTTGAAACATTCGTGTGAGACCAGTTTTTGATTCCGATGCTTCACTTCAGGTTTTCTGTATCCCATAGACCTTCTTATTGACGATGAAGCACAGAAATCGCATCGGAATTAAATACATAAGGCACATTGCCGACTTAAGTACAAGTTTACTGACTCTTCTTCCTGGCTATGATTTGAACATTTCGTGTGAGACCAGCATTTGATTCCGATGCTTCACATCAGGTTTACTGTATCCCTTGGACCTTCTTGTTGACGACGAAGCACAGAAATTGCATCGGAATTAAATACAAAATGCACAATACCGACTTAAGTACAAGAAGACTGACTCTTCTCACTCTCTATGTTTTGAACTTTTCCTATGATACCAGTTTTAGATTCCGATGCTTTACTTGTGGTTTACTGTGTCCCTTTGACCTTCTTACTGACGATGAAACACAGAAATTGCATCGGAATTAAATACAAAAAGCACAATGGCGACTAAAGTTCAAGAGGATTGACTCTTCTCACTGTCTATGCTTTGAACCTTTCGTGTGCGACCAGTTCTTGATTCCGATGCCTCACTTCAGGCTTACTATATCCCTCAGACGTTCTTATTGACGATGAAGCACAAAAATTGCATCGGAATTAAATACAAAAGCACAATGAAGACTAAAGTACAAGAGGATTGACTCTTCTTACATACTATGATTTGATCCTTTCCAGTGAGACCAATTTTAGATTCCGATGCTTCACGTCAGGATTACTGCATCCCATGGACCTTCATATTGATGATGAAACACAGAAATTTAATCGGAGTTAAATACAAAAGGCACAATGCCGACTTAAGTACAAGTGGACTGACTCTTTTTACATTCTTTGATTTCAACCTTTCCTGTGAGACCGGTTTTAGGTTCCGATGCTTCACTTTAGGTTTATTGTATCCCTTGGCCCTTCATATTGTTAATGAAACACAGAAATTGCATCGGAGTTAAATACAAATCTCACAATGCCGACTTAAGTACAAGAATACTGACTCTTATTACATTCCTTGCTTTGAACATTTCCTGTGAGACCAGTTTTAGATTCCGAAGCTTCTCTTCAAGTTGACCGTATCCCTTGGACCTTCTTGTTGACTATGAAACACAGAAATTACATCCGAATCATATACAAAAGGCACAATGCCGACTTAAGAACAAGAGGACTGACAATTCTTACAATCAATGATTTCAGTCTTTCCTGTGAGACCAGTTTTAGATTCTGATGCTTCACTTCAGGTTTACTGTATCCCTCGGACCTTCTTATTGACGATTAAACACAGAAATTGAATCGGAATACAAATTCATAAGGCACAATGCCGGCTTAAGAGCAAGAAGACTGACACTTCTTATTTTCTAAGCTCTGAACCGTTCGTGTGAGGCAAGTTTTTGATTCCAATGCTTCACTTCAGGTTTACTGTATCCCTTAGGACTTCTTATTGACGATGATGCACAGAAATTGCTTCGGAATTAAATACATAGGGCACAATGCCGACTTAAGTACAATAAGACTGGCTATTCTTAGTGTCTACGTTTTGAACCTTTCCTGTGAGAGCAGTTTTGGGTTCCGATGCTTCACTTCTGATTTACTGTATCCCTTGGACATTCTTATTGACGATGAAACACAAAAGTTGCTTCGGAATTAAGTACAAAATGCGCAAAGCCGACATAAGTAAAGCAGACTGACTCTTCTTACTATCTATGATTTGAGCCTTTCCTGTGACTCCAGTTTTAGATTCCGATGCTTCACTTCAGGTTTGCTGTATCGCTTGGAACTTCATATTGATGATGAAACACAGAAATTGCATCGGAGTTAAATACAAAACTCACAATGCCGACTTAAGTACAGGAGGACTGATTCTTATTACAATCTTTGCTTTGAACATTTCCTGTGAGACCAGATTTAGATTCCGACGCTTCACTTGAGGTTTACTGTATCCCTTGGACCTTCTTATTGACGATGAAACACAGAAATTGCATCGTAGTTATATACAAAACGCACAATGCCGACTTAAGTACAAGAAGACTGACACTTCTTACTGTCTATGATTTGAACCTTTCCTGTGAGACCAGTTTTAGATTCCGATGCCTCACATCAGGTCTACTGTATCCCTTGGACCTTCATATTGACGATGAAGCTAAGAAATTGCATCGGAATTAATTACAAAAGGCACAATGCCGTCTTAAGTACAAGAAGCCTGATCTTCTTTCTGTCTATGTTTTGAACCTTTCCCGTGAGACCAGTTTTAGATTCTGATGCTTCACTTCAGGTTTACAGTATCCCTTGGACCTTCTTATTGACGATGAAACACAGAAATTGCATAGGAATTAAATACAAAAGGCACAATGCCGACTTATGTACAAGAAGACTGACTCTTCTTACTGTCTATGTATTGAACCTTTCCTGTGAGACCAGTTTTAGATTCCGATGCTTCACTTCAGGTACTGCATCCCTTGGACCTTCGTATTGATGATGAAACACAGAAATTGCATCGGAGCTAAATACAAAAGCCACAATGCCGACTTAAGTACAAGAAGACTGACACTTCTTACTGTCTATGCTTTGCACCTTTCCTGTGATCCCAGTTTTAGATTCCGATGCTTCACTTCAGGTTTACTGTATCCCTTAGAACTTATTAATGACGATGAAGCACAAAAATTGCATCGGAAGTAAATACATAAGGCACAATGCCGACTTAAGTACACGATTACTGACTCTTCTTACTCTCTACGCATTTGAACCTTTCATGTGAGACCAGTTTTAGATTGCGATGCTTCACTTCTGGTTTACTGTTTCCCTTGGACCTTCTTATTGACGAAGAAACACAGAAATTTCATCGGAATTAAATACAAAATGCACAATACCGACTTAAGTACAAGAAGACTAACACTTCTTACAGTCTATGATTTGAAACATTCGTGTGAGACCAGTTTTTGATTCCGATGCTTCACTTCAGGTTTACTGTATCCCTTAGACCTTCATATTGACGATGGATCACAGAAATTGCATCGGAATTAAATACAAATGGCACATTGCCGACTTAAGTTCAAGAGGACTGACTCTTCTCACTCTCTATGTTTTGAACTTTTCCTATGATACCAGTTTTAGATTCCGATGCTTTACTTGTGGTTTACTGTGTACCTTTGACCTTCTTACTGACGATGAAACACAGAAATTGCATCGGAATTAAATACAAAAAGCACAATGGCGACTAAAGTTCAAGAGGATTGACTCTTCTCACTGTCTATGTTTTGAACCTTTCGTGTGAGACCAGTTCTTGATTCCGATGCCTCACTTCAGGCTTACTGTATCCCTCAGACGTTCTTATTGACGATGAAGCGCAAAAATTGCATCGGAATTAAATACAAAAGCACAATGAAGACTAAAGTACAAGAGGATTGACCCTTCTTACATACTATGATTTGATCCTTTCCAGTGAGAGCAATTTTAGATTCCGATGCTTCACGTCAGGATTACTGCATCCCTTGGACCTTCATATTGATGATGAAACACAGAAATTTAATCGGAGTTAAATACAAAAGGCACAATGCCGACTTAAGTACAAGTGGACTGATTCTTTTTACATTCTTTGATTTGAACCTATCCTGTGAGACCATTTTTAGATTGAGATGCTTCACTTCAGGTTTACTGTATCCCTTGGACCTTCGTATTGACGATGAAACACAGAAATTGTGTCGGAATTAAATACAAAAGGCGCAATTCCGACTTAAGTGCAAGTGGACTGACTATTTTACATTCTTTGATTTGAACCTTTCCTGTGAGACCAGTTTAGTATTCCTATGTTTACTTCAGTTTTACTGTATCCCTCGGACCTTCGTATTGACGATGAAACACAGAAATTTCATCGGCATTAATTGTAAAAGGCACAATGCCAACTAAAATACATGAAGACTGCCTCTTCGTACTGTCCATGCTTTGTACCTTTCCTGTGAGACCAGTTTTAGATTCCGATGCTTCACTTGAGGCTTACTGTATCCCTTGGACCATCTTATTGACGATGAAACACCGAAATTGCATCGGAATTTAAATACATAAGGCACAATGCCCACTAAGTAAAAGAAGACTGACACTTCTTACTGTCTATGATTTGATCCTTTCGTGTGAGACCAGTTTTAGATTGCGATGCTTCACTTCTGTTTTACTGTATCCCTTGGACCTTCTTACTGACGATGAAACACTGATATTGCATCGTAATTAAATTCAAAAGGCACAATGCCGACATAAGTACAAGAAGAATGACTGTTCTTACTGTCAATGATTTAAGCGTTCCTGTGAGACCAGTTTTAGATTCCGATGCTTACCTTCCGGTTTACTGTATCCCTTGGACCTTCTTATTGACGATGAAACACAGAAATTGCTTCGGAATTGAATACAAAATGCACAATGCCGACTGAAGTACTAGAAGGCTGATACTTCGTACTGTCAATGGTTTGAACCTTTCTAGTGAGACCAGTTTTAGATTCTGATGCTTCACTTATGGTTTACTGTATCTTTTGGCCCTTCTTATTGACGAAGAAACACAGATATTGAATCGGAATTAAATGCAAAAATCACAATGCTGACTTAAGTACAAGAAAAATGACACTTCTTACTGTCTATGTTTTTAACCTTTCGTGTGAGACCAGTTTTTGATTCCGATGCCTCACTTCAGGTTTACTGTATGATTTAGACCTTCTTATTGACTTTGAAGCACAAAATTGCATCGGAGTTAAATACATAAGACACAAAGCTGACTTAAGTACAAGAAGACTGACTCTTCTTACTGTCTATGTTATGAACCTTTACTGTGAGATGAGTTTTAGCTTCTGATGCTTCACTTCAGGTTTACTGTATCACTTGCACCTTCATATTGATGATTAAACACGGAAATTGCATACGAGTTAAATACAAAAGTCACAATGCCGACTTAAGTACAAGTGAACTGACTCTTTTTACATTCTTTGATTTGAACCTGTCCTGTGAGATCAGATTTAGATTCCGATGCTTCACTTCAGGTTTACTATATCCGTTGGACCTCCGTATTGACGATGAAACACTGAAATTCCATCGGAATTAAATACAGAACCACAATGCCGACGTAAGTAGAAGAAGACTGACTCATCACGCTTTCTATGTTTGAAGCTTTCCTGTGAGACCAGTTATAGATTCCGATGCTTCACTTCAGGTTAACTGTATCCCGTGGACCTTTATTTTGACGATGAAATACAGAAACTGCATCGGAATTAAATACAAAAGGCACAATGCCGACATAAGTGCAAGAGGACTGACTCTTTTTACATGCTTTGATTTGAACCCTTCCTGTGAGACCAGTTTAGGATTCCTATGCTTCACTTCAGGTTTACTGTATCACTTGGACCATCTTATTGACGATGAAACACAGATATTGCATCGCAATTAAATAAAAAGGCATAACGCCGACTTAAGTACAAGAAGACTGATTCTTCTTACACTCTGTGTTTTGAACCTTTCCTGTGAGACCAGTTTAGGATTCCTATGCTTCACTTCTGGTTTACTCTGTCCCTTGGACCTTCTGATTGACGGCGAAACACAGAAATTGCTTCGGAATTAAGTTCGCATGGCAGAATGCCGTCTTAAGTACAAGAAGACTGACACATCTTACTGTCAATGTTTTAAACCTTTCCTGTGAGACCAGTTTTCGATTGCGATGCTTTACTTCAGGTTTACTGTATCGCTTGGACCTTCTTATTGACGATGATACAAAGACATTGCATCGGAATTAAATACAAAAGGCACAATACCGACTTAAGTACAAGAGGACTGACACTTCTTACATTCAATGATTTGATACTTTTCTGTGAGACCTGTTTTTGTTTCCGATGCTTCTCTTCAGGTTTACTGTATCCCTTGGACATTCTTACTGTCGATGAAACACAGAAATTGCATCGGAATATAAATACATAAGGCACAATGCCGACCTAAGTACAAGAAGACTGACACTTCTTACTGTCTATGTTTTGAACTATTCGTGTGAGACCAGTGTTTGATTCCGATGCTTCACTTCAGGTTAACTGTATCCCTTGGACATTCTTATCGATGATGAAACACAGAAATTGCATCTGAATTAAATACAATGGGCACAATGCCGACTTAAGTACAAGAATACTGACACTTCTTACTGTCTATGCTTTTGAACCTTTCCTGTGAGACCAGTTTTAGTTTCCGGTGCTTCACTCAGGTTTACGTCAGACCTTGCACCTTCTTATTGACGATGAAACACAAAAATTGCATTGGAATTAAATACAAAAGGCACTATGTCGACTTAACTAGAAGAGGACTAACTCTTGTCACTGTCTATGATTTGAACCATTCCTGTGAGACCAGTTTTAGATTCCGATGCTCCACTTTTGGTAAACTGTATCCCTTGGACCTTCGTATTGACGAAGAAACACAAAAATTGCATCGGAAATAAATGCAAAAGGCACAATGCGGACTTAAGTACAAGAAGACTGACTCTTCTTACATTCTATGATTTGACGCTTTCCTGTGATACCAGTTTTAGATATCTTTGCTTCACTTGAGGTTTAGTATATCACTTGGACCTTCTTATTAACGATGAAACACAGAAATTACATCGGAATTAAATACAAAAGGCACTATGTCGACTTAACTAGAAGAGGACTAACTCTTGTCACTGTCTATGATTTGAACCATTCCTGTGAGACTAGTTGTAGATTCCGATGGTTCTCTTCAGGTTTACTGTATCACTTGGACCTTCTTATTGACGAAGAAACACCGAAATTGCATCGAATTTGAGTACAAAAGGCACAATGCCGCCTTAAGTACAAGAAGACTGACACTTCTTACTGTCTACGTTTTGTACCTTTCCTGTGAGACCAGTTTTAGTTTCCGGTGCTTCACTCAGGTTTACATTATACCTTGGACCTCCTTATTGACGACGAAACACAGAAAATGCATCGGAATTGAACACAAAAGGAACAATGCCGACTTATGTACTAGAAGACTGACTCTTCTTACTGTCTATGTTTTGACCTTTCCTGTGAGACCAGTTTTAGATTCTGATGCTTCACTACTGGTTTACTGTATCCTTTGGACCTTCATGTTGACAATGAAACACAGAAATTACATAGGAATGAAATACAAAAGGCACAATGCCTTTTAAGTACAAGAGGACTGACCTTTCATAGATTCTATGAAATAAACATTTCCTGTGAGACCAGTTTAAGATTCCGGTGCTGCACTTCAGTTGTAATGTATCCCTTGGACCTTCTTGTTGACCATGGAACACAGATATTGCATCAGAATTAAATACAAAAGGCACAATGCCGTCCAAAGTACTAGAAGACTGACTCATCTTACTGTCTATGTTTTGAAACTTTCCTGTGAGACCAATTTTAGACTCCGATGCTTCACTTCACTTTTACTGTATCCCTTGGACCTTTTTATTGACGATGAAACACAGAAATTGCATTGGAATTGAATACAAAATGCACAATGCCGAGGTAAGTACAAGAAGACTGACTCTTCTTACCGTCTATGCTTTGAACGTCTCCTGTAAGACCAGTTTTAGATATCGATGCTTCACTTCAGGTTTACTGTATCCCTTGGACTTTCTTATTGACGATGAAACACAGAAACTGCATCGGAATTAAATACAAAAGGCACAATGCCGACTTAAGTACAAAGGGATTGAATCTTCTTACATTCGGTGATTTTAGCCTCTCCTGTGAGATCAGTTTTAGATATCGATGCTTCACTTGGGGTTTACTGTACCCCTTGGACCTTCTTATTGACGATGAAACACAGAAAATGCATCGGAATTAAATACAATAGGCTCAATGCCGACTTAAGTAAAAGAAGACTGACTCTTGTTACGGTCTAGGTTTTCAACCATCCCTGTGAGACCAGTATCAGATTCCGATCCTTCACTTCAGGTTTACTGTATCCCTTGGTCCTTCTTATTGACGATGAAACACAGATATTGCATCGTAATTAAATACAAAAAGCATAATGCCGACTTAAGTACAAGAAGACTGACTCCTCTTACTGACTATGATTTGAAACTTTCCTGAGAGACCAATTTTAGATTCCGATGCTTGACTTGAGGCTTACTGTAGCCCTTGGATCTTCTTTTGACAATGAAACACAGAAAGGGCATCGGAATTAAATACAAAAGTCATAATGCCGACTTAAGTACAAGAGGACTGACTTTTCTTACATTCAATGATTTAAACCTTTCCCGTGAGACCAGTTTTAGATTCCGATGCTTCACTTCAGGTTTCCTGTATCCCTTGGACCTTCATATTGACGATGAAACACAGAAATTGCATCGGAATTAACTACAAAAGGCACAATGCTGACTTAAGTATAAGAGGTCTGACTCTTTTTACATTCTATAATTGGAACCTTTCCTGTGAGGCAAGTTTTAAATTCCGATGATTCACTTCAGAATTACTGTATCCCTTGCACCTTCCTATTGACGATGAAGCCCAGAAATTACATCGGAATTAAATACAAAAAGCACAATGCCGACTTAAGTGCAAGAAAAATGTCTCATCTTACTGTCTATGCTTTGAGCCTTTCCTGTGAGACCAGTTTTAGATTCCGATGCTTCACTTCTGGTATACTGTATCCCTTGGACCTTCGTATTGACGATGAAACACAGAAAATGTATCGAAATTAAATACAAAAGGCACATGGCCGATTTAAGTACAAGAATACTGACTCTTCTTACATTCTATGATTTGAGCCTTTCCTGTGATACCAGTTTTAGATATTGATGCTTCCCTTTAGGTTTACTGTATCCCTTGGACCTTCTTATTAACGATGAAACAAAGAAATTGCATCGGAATTAAATACAAAAGGCACAATGTCGACTTAACTACAAGAAGACTGACTCTTCTCACAGTCGATGATTTGAACCTTTCCTGTGAGACCAGTTTTGGATTCCGATGTTTCACTTCAGGTTTACTGCATACCTTGCACCTTCTTTTTGACGACGAAACACAGAAATTGCATCGAAATTAAATACAAGAGGAGCAATGCCGACTTAAGTACAAGAAAACTGGCTATTCTCACTATCTATGATTTGACCTTTCCTGTGAGACCAGTTTTAGATTCCGATGCTTCACTTCAGGGTTACTGTATCCCTTGGACCTTCTTATTGACGATGAATTACAGAAATGGCATCGGAATTATATACAAAAGGCACAATGTCGACGTAACTACAAGAAGACGGACTCTTCTTACTGTCTAATTTTTGAACCTTTCCTGAGAGACCAGTTGCCGATTCCGATACTTCACTTTAGGTTTACTGTATCCCTTGGACCTACTTATTGACGATGAAACATAGAAATTGCATTGGAATTAAATACAAAATGCACAATGCCGACTTAAGTACAAGAAGACTCTCACTTCTTACTGTCTATGTTTTGACCTTTCCTGTGAGACCAGTTTTAGATTCCGATGCTTCACTCCAGGTTTACTGTATCCCTTGGACCTTCTTATTGACGATGAAGCACAGAAATTGCATCGGTATTAAATACAAAAGGCACAATGCCAACTTATGTAGAAGAAGACTGCCTCTTCTTAATGTCTTTGATTTGTACTTCTCCTGTGAAACCAGTTTTAGATTCCGTGCTAGACGTCAGGTTTACTGTATCACTTGGACCTTCTTATTCACGATGAAACACAGAAATTGCATCGGAATTAAATTCAAAAGGCACATTGCCGACTTAAGTTCAAGAAGACTGACTCTTCTAACTGTCTATGCTTTGAACCTTTCCTGTGAGACCAGTTTTAGATTCCGATGCTTCACTTCTGGTATATTGTATCCCTTGGACCTTCTAATTGACGATGGAACACAGAAAATGTATCCAAATTAAATATAATAGGCACATTGCCGAATTACGTACAAGAATACTGACTCTTCTTACATTCTATGATTTGAGCCTTTCCTGTGTTACCAGTTTTAGATATCGATGCTTCCCTTTAGGTTTACTGTATCGCTTGGACGTTCTTATTAACGATGAAACACAGAAATTGCATCGGAATTAAATACAAAAGGCACAATGTCGACTTAGCTACAAGAAGACTGACTCTTCTCACAGTCGATGATTTGAACCTTTCCTGTGAGACCAGTTTTAGATTCCGATGCTTCACTTCAGGTTTACTGTATCCCTTGGACCTTCTTATTGACGATGAGACACCGAAATTGCATCGGAATTAAATACAAAAGGCACAATGTCGACTTAGCTACAAGAAGACTGACTCTTCTCACAGTCGATGATTTGAACCTTTCCTGTGAGACCAGTTTAAGATTCCGATGCTTCACTTCAGTCGTACCGAATTACTTGGACCTTCTTATTGACGATGGAACACAGACATTGCATCAGAATTAAATACAAAAGGCACAATGCCGACTTAAGTACAAGAAGACTGACTCTTCTTACTGCGTATCATTTGAATCTTTCCTGTGAGACCAGTTTTATATTCCAATGCTTCACTTCTGGTTTACTGTATCCCTTGGACCTTCTTATTGACGATGAAACACAGAAATTACATCGGAGTTAAATACAAAAGGCACAATGCTGACTTAAGTACAAGAAGACCGACTCTTCTTACATCCTATGATGTGAGCATTTCCTGTGATACCAATTTAAGATATTCAAGCTGCACTTCAGGTTTACTGTATCCCTTCGACGATCTTATTGACGATGAAACACAGAAATTGCATCGGAATTAAATACAAAAGGCACAATGTCACTTAACTACAAGAAGACGGACTCTTCTTACTGTCCAAGTTTTGAACCTTTCCTGTGAGACCAGTTGCAGTTTCCGATGCTTCACTTTACGTTTATTGTATCCCGTGGACCTTCTTAGTGACGATGAAACACAGAAATTGCACTGGAATTAAATACAAAATGCACAATGCCGACTTAAGTACAAGAAGACTGACTCTTCTTACTGTCTATGTTTTGAACCTTTCCTATGCGACCAGTTTTAGTTTCCGATGCTTCACTTCAGGTTTACTGTATCCCTTGGACCTTCTTATTGACGACGAAACACAGAAATTGCATCGGAATTAAATACAAAAGGCACAATGCCGACTGAAGTACAAGAAGACTGGCACTTCTTCCTGTCTATGTTTTGAAACTTTCCTGTGAGACCAGTTTTAGAATCCGTGCTTGACTTCAGGTTTACTGTATCCCTTGGACCTTCTTGTTGACGATGAAACACAGAAATGGCATCGGAATTAAATACAAAAGGCACAATGTCGACTTAACTACAAGAAGACGGACTCTTCTTGCTGTCTAATTTTTGAACCTTTCCTGAGAGACCAGTTGCCGATTCCGATACTTCACTTTAGGTTTACTGTATCCCTTGGACCCTCTTATAGACGATGAAACATAGAAATTGCATTGGAATTAAATACAAAATGCACAATGCCGACTTAAGTACATGAAGACTCATTCTTCTTACTGTCTCTGATTTGACCCTTCCAGCGAGACCCGTTTTAGATTCCGATGCTTCACTTCAGGTTTAGTGTATCCCTTGGACCTTCTTATTGTCGATGAAGCACAGGAATTGCATCGGAATTAAATACAAAAGGCACAATGCCAACTGATGTAGAAGAAGACTAACTCTTCTTACAGTCTATGATTTGTACTGTTCCTGTGATACTAGTTTTAGATTCCGTGCTTGACGTTAGGTTTACTTTATCCCTTGGACCTTACTGACGATGAAACACACAAATTGCATCGGAATTAAATACAGAAGGCACAATGCAGACTTAATTACAAGAGGACTGACTCTATTTACATTCTAGGATTGAGCCTTTCCTGTGAGACCAGTTTTAGATTCCGTGCCTGACTTCAGGTTTACTGTGTCCCTAGGACCTTCTTATTCACGATAAAACACAGAAAATGCATCGGAATTAAATAGAAAAGGCACATTGCCGACTTAAGTACAAGAAGACCGACTCTTCTTACATTCTACGATTTGAGCCATTCCTGTGATACAAATTTTAGATATCGATGCTTCACTTCAGGTTTACTGTATCCCTTTTACCTTCTTATTGGCGATGAAATACAGAAATTTCATCGGAATTAAATACAAAAGGCACAATAACGACTTAAGTACAAGAAGACTGACTCCACCTCCTGTCTATGTTTTGAACCCGTCCTGTAGGACCAGTTTTAGATTCCGATGCTTCACTTCAGGTATACTGTATCCCTTGGACCTTCTTATTGACGATGAAACACAGAAATTGCATCGGAATTAAATACAAAAGACACAATGCCGACTTAAGTACAAGAGGACCGACTCTACTTACATTCTATGACTTGAACCTTTCCTGTGAGACCAGTTTAAGATTCCGATGCTTCACTTTAGGTTTTCTGTATCCCTAGGACCTTCATATTGACTATGAAACACACAAATTGCATTGGAATTAAATACAGAAGGCACAATGCAGACTTAATTACAAGAGGACTGACTCTATTTACATTCTATGATTGAGCCTTTCCTGTGAGACCAGTTTTAGATTCCGTGCCTGACTTCAGGTTTACTGTATCCCTTGGACCATCTTGTTGACGATGAAACACAGAAATGGCATCGGAATTAAATACAAAAGGCACAATGTCGACTTAACTACAAGAAGACGGACTCTTCTTACTGTCTAATTTTTGAACCTTTCCTGAGAGACCAGTTGTCGATTCCGATACTTCACTTTAGGTTTACTGTATCCCTTGGACCCTCTTATAGACGATGAAACATAGAAATTGCATTGGAATTTAATACAAAATGCACAATGCAGATTTAAGTACAAGAGGACTGACTCTTTTTACATTCCATGATTGAGCCTTTCCTGTGAGACCAGTTTTAGATTCCGTGCTTGACTTCAGGTTTACTGTATCCCTTGGACTTTCTCATTGACAATGAAACACAGAAAATGCATCGGAATTAAATACAAAACGCACAAAGCCAACTTAAGTACAAGAAGGCTGACTCTTCTTACTGTCTATGTTTTGAACCTTTCCTGTGAGACCAGTTTTAGATTCCGATGGTTCACTTCAGGTTCACTGTATCCCTTGGACCCTCTTATTGACGATGAAACACGGAAATTGCATCTGAATGAAATACAAAAGGCACAATGCCGGTTTAAGTACAATATTACTGCCTCTTTTTACATTTTATGATTGAGCCTTTCCTGTGAGACCAGTTTTAGATTCCGTACTTGACTTCAGGTTTAATGTATCCCTTGGACCTTCTTATTGACAATAAAACTCAGAAATTGCATCGGAATTAAGTACAAAGGCACAATAACGACTTAAGTACAAGAAGACTGACTCTTCTAACTGTCTAGGCTTTGAACCTTTCCTGTGAGACCAGTTTTAGATTCCGATGCTTTACTTCAGGTTCACTGTATTCCTTTGACCTTCCTATTGACGATGAAACACAGAAATTGCATCGGAATTAAATACAAAGGGCACAATGCCGGCTTATGTACAAGAAGAGTGACTGTTCTTACTGTCTATGATTTGAACCCTTCCTGTGAGACCAGTTTTAGATTCCGATGCCTCTCGTCAGTTTTACTGTATCCCTTGGACCTTCTTATTGACGATGAAACACAGAAATTGCATCGAAATCTGATACAGAAGGCACAATGCCGACTTAAGGACAAGAGGACTGACTCTTCTTACATTCAATAATTTGTGCCTTTCCTATGAGACCAGTGATAGATGTCGCTGCTTCACTTCAGGTTTACTGTATCCCTTGGACCATCTTATTGACGATGAAATACAGAAATTGCATCGGAATTAAATACAAAAGGCACTATAACGACTTAAGTACAAGAAGAATGACTCTTCTTCCTGTCTATGATTTGAACCATTCCTGTGAGGCCAGTTTTAGATCTGATGCCTCACTTCAGGTTTACTGTATCCCTTGTACCTTCTTATTGACGATGAAACACAGAAATTGCATCGGAATGAAATACAAAAGGCACAATGCCGGCTCATGTACAAGAAAACTGACTCTTCTTACTGTCTATGATCTGTACTTTTCCTGTGCGACCAGTTTTAGATTCCGTTCTTGACGTCAGATTTACTGTATTCCTTGGACCTTGTTATTGACGATGAAACACAGAAATTGCATCGGAATTAAATACAAAATGCACAATGCCGAAGTAAGTACAAGAGGACTGACTCCTCTTCCTGTCTATGTTTTGAACCTTTCCTGTGAGACCAGATTTAGATTCCGATGCTTCACTTCAGGTTTACTGTATCCCTTGGACCTTCTTATTGACGATGAAACACAGATATTGCACCGGAGTTAAATACAAATGGCACAATGCCGACATAAGTACAAGAAGACTGACTCTTCTTACATTCTATAATTTGAACCGTTCCTGTGAGTCCAGTTTTAGATTCCGATGCCTCAGTTTAGGTTTACTGTATCGCTTGGACCTTCATATTGACGATGAAACACAAAAATTGCATCGGAATTAAATACAAAAGGCACAATGCCTACTTAAGTACAAGAGGACTAACTCTTTTACATTCTATGATTTCAACCTTTCCTGTGGGACCAGTTTTAGGTTCCGATGCTTCACTTCTGGTTTACTGTATCCCTTGGACCTACTTATTGACGATGGAACACAGATATTGCATCGGAATGAAATACAAAAGGCACAATGCCGACATATGCACAAGAAGACTGACTCTTCTTCCTGTCTATGATTTGAACCTTTCCTTTGAGACCAGTTTTAGATTCCGATGCTTCACTTCAGGTTTACTGTATCCCTTGGACCTTCTTATTGACGATGAAACACAGAAATTGTATCGGAATGAAATACAAAAGGCACAATGCCCACTTATGTACAAGAAGACTGACTCTTCTTACTGTCTATGATTTGTACTTTTCTTGTGAGACCAGTTTTAGATTCCGTGCTTGACTTCAGGTTTACTGTATCCCTTGGACCTTCTTAATCACGATGAAACACAGAAAATGCATCGGAATTAAATACAAAAGGCACAATGCCGACTTAAGTACACGAAGACTGACTCTTCTTACTGTCTATGTTTTGAACCTTTCCTGTGAGACCAGTTTTAGATTCCGTTGCTTCACTTCAGGTTTACTGTATTCCTCTGACTTTCTTATTGACGATGAAACACAGGAATGTAATCGGAATGGACCCTAGCATTATCGACGTATTTTTTGTTACATGTAATACCAACGGGGGGGCCTCAAAGGCCCATAAAGAATACCACAATTTATTTTATCATAAATCAAGTTTGTTTACTTCTGATACCTCTAATAACAATTCAAAATGCTTAGACATTGTTTTTGTATACTGGATATTAAAAGATGTTATTATAATAGGAATAAAATGACTAAATCACGAGATTCAGTTTATATATTTTTTGGAATAATGTTTCAAAATAGTGTTTTCTTATAAAAACGACTTTTTTAATTCGATACACTACATGAAGCAAACAAAATTTACTGTCTCATTCTGCAACGCATTTTTCACACAACACTGTCTTCCTGCTGTGTTTCCCACAGACGTGTTTGTGGCACTGAGAGCAGGTAACAGTTGACTTTCCCAGCTTGTTGTACTTGATCTCTTTAGATGCAGCTTCTTGGCAGCATAGGTGGCACCGTCCATGTGTTCCTGGTTCTGCTGTTGAGGATGATGGTTCTACAGAGCAGCTGAGCTTTCGTTGTGTGATGCTTTCCATTGCCATTATTACTGGCTTCTGAAGTCCATACAAATTTTGTGCCCGTATATCTACTTGAGATCTTATTAGTTCGATACCTAAGTTAGTGATAAAATTTCTTCTGCGGTTTAGCAAATTGTTTTTCCAATTCGGAAAGTTGAGGAGGAAGAGTGAATATGCATTTATTGCTGCTATGTCAATGAGTGTGTAGAAGAGGGACAAAGGCCATCTTCTTGTTCCTCTCTTTGTGCTGTAGTGTCTTGCCATCTGGTCTATGGTGTCCACGCCTCCCTTTGTAGAATTATAAAAAAGATTTATGTTAGTCTTTTTTGAGTCTTCATTCAACACCCCTTCTGAGTGATAAGTTGAAAGCATCAACAGCAGGCGTTTTGGCTTCTCGCGGACTAGCGTTGATGCAAGAGTAACTGGTGGCCTCTGTGTCTGAGGGTCAGTATAAGCAAAGATGGAAGAGTGTAAACTGCGGCCAGTTGTAGTCTTCAGCTCTTCAGGTATGTGTCGTCTGTTAGACTGTAGGGTGCCAAAAGTGTGAGGTGAAAATCATTCCATAGAGTCTCAGCAAGCTCCACTGAAGTATAGTACCGATCTGTCGTAACATTACGGCCTTATTTTTCAATAGGTTTTATTAGTCTCTTTACAATTTCCATCGGTCCATTTGAATGCTGTGTATTTCCTGACTTGCCTGTATAGTTGTCCATGCTGATCACATATCTAGTCTCAGAATCAGACAGCATTCGAATTAGAAAGCCGTATTTTCCAGGTTTTTCTTTTAGAAACACCTTGAATGGACAGCGACCACGGAACAAAGACAACATCTCATTCACTGTTGTATGTAGACCAGGAATGAAATACAATGGAAGTGAAGAATTCAAGCTTCCAAAAATTTCCCTCATTGGAACAAACTTGTCAGTCTGGCGACGAATTTCTCTTGTGTTCTTATCATCAAACCTCAATATTTTAGTCAATTCGAAAAATCGGGTCCGACTCATTGATCCATAGTACACTTGTCGGCCCTGAAGCAAAGACCATAAATCTTGGACAGGTATCTTATTGTCATGATTTGAACCCATGATTAGCAAGAGTCCTATATAACAAAATAACTCATCTTCATCTGTGTGCTGAATACCTAGCCGAGAAGCCTCTTCATTTGAGTGTAGTTTTATTAGATTCATAATTTGAGGTGTAAAAAAGAGCTCTATAGCCTCTTTCGGAGACGCAATTCTTCCTTGTTGTCCTAGCCCCATTCTTTCTCGCACTATATTTTGTACAGAACGCCGATATTGTCGAGATGACTTCGTAATATACTCTCGTCCACTTTTTGCAATGAATTTATCACATTCCGTATCATTATCATCTGGTGGATTGGCTTCAACCTCATCTTCATTCTCAGACGATGAATCAGTTCTAATTTCTTCCACATCATCATCCACTTCACTTTCCTCTAAATATGATTCGTTCAAAACTTCTTCTAGCACTCTTTCAATCGAACTATCACGTAAACGATGTCTACTCATGTTGCTGGTTCAACAGCAGCAAAAACACTGAAAATAACAATGGTCCGGTTCATAATAATATGTCTGAAGGCAACAATGCCAAAATTCGTTTCATGGTAAGAATTCGAAACGAGAGACTCAACCTCGTAAATCTTTCCTTGCTATTACCAACGGGTGGGCTTCTAAGGCCCACAGATAATTAAATCAAGTAAATGAATTTTAATTACATTTTTATTCCGAAATTCTGTAATGACTCAATAGTAAATTCAATAACGAACATTAACCTTTGCTTTCAAGTTCACATATCAAAGGGTGTGGATACAACATAGAAAAACTGAGTCAGTGGGCCTACGAGGCCCCCCCGTTGGTAATGCTAGGGTTAAATACAGAAGGCTCCATGCTGACTTAAGTACAAGAGGACTGACTCTTCTTACATTCTATGATTTGTGCCTTTCCTGTGAGACCAGTTTTAGACATCGCTGCTTCACTTAAGGTTTACTGTATCCCTTGGACCTTCTTATTGAGGTTGAAATACAGAAATTGCAGCCAAATTAAATGTAAAATTCACAATGCCGACTTAAGAACAAGAAGACTGACTCCTCTTCCTGTCTATGTTTTGACCCCTTCCTGTGAGACCAGTTTTAGATTCCGATGCTTCACTTCAGTTTTACTCTATCCCTTGGACCTACTTATTGACGATGGAACACAGATATTGCATCGGAATTGAATACAAAAGGCACAATGCTGACTTAAGTACAAGAAAACTGACTCTTCTTACTGTCTATGGTTTTGAACCTTTCCTGTGAGACCAGTTTTAGATTCCGATGCCTCTCGTCAGGTTTACTGTATCCCTTGGACCTTCTTATTGACGATGAAATACAGAAATTGCATCGAAATTAGATACAGAAGGCACAATGCCGACTTAAGTACAAGAAGACTGACTCTTCTTCTTGTCTATGATTTGAACCTTTCCAGTGAGACCAGTTTTAGATTCCGATGCTTCACTTCAGGTTTACTGTATCCCTTGGACTTTCTTATTGACGATGAAAAACAGAAATTGCATCGAAAATAAAAACAAATTCACAATGCCACTTAAGTACAAAAAGACTGACTCTTCTTACTGTCTACGTTTTGAACCTTTCCTGTGGGACCAGTATTAGATTCCGATGCTTCACTTCCGGTTTACTGTATCCCTTGGAATTTCTTATTGACGATGAAACACAGAAATTTCATCGGAATGACATTCAGAAGGCACAATGCCGACTTATGTACAAGAAGACTGACTCTTCTTCCTGTCTATGATTTGTACTTTTCCTGTGAGACCAGTTTTAGATTCCGTGCTTGAAGTCAGAGTTACTGTATCCCTTGGACCTTCTTATTGACGATGAAACACAGAAATTGCAACGGAATTAAATACAGAAGGCACAATGCCGACTTAAGTACAAGAGGACTGACTCTTCTTACATTCTATGATTGAGCCTTTCCTGTGACACCAGTTTTAGATTCCGTGCATGACTTCAGGTTTACTGTATCCCTTGGACCTTCTTATTCACGATGAAACACAGAAAATGCATCGGAATTAAATACAAAAGGCACAATGCCGACTTAAGTACAAGAAGACTGATTCTTCTTACTGTCTATGATTTGAACCTTTCCTGTGATACCAGTTTTAGATTCCGATGCTTCATTTCAGGTTTACTGTATTGCTTGAACCTTCTTATTGACGATGAAACACAGAAATTGAATCGGAATTAAATACAGAAGGCACAATGCGGACTTAAGAACAAGAGGACTGACTCTTCTTACGTTCTATGATCTGTGCCTTACCTGTGAGACCAGTTTTGGACATCGATGATACACTTCAGGTTTACTGTATCCCTTGGACCTTCAAATTGACCATGAAACACAAAAATTACATCAGAAATCAATACAACAGGCCCAATGCCGACTTAAGTATTAGAGGACTGACTCTTTTTAGATTCTATGATTTGAACCTTTCCTGTGAGACCAGTTATAGATTCCGATGCCTCACTTTGGGTTTACTGTATCGCTTGGACCTTCATATTGACGATGAAACACAAAACTTGCATCGGAATTAAATACAAAAGGCACAATGCCTACTTAAGTACAAGAGGACTGACTCTTTTACATACTACGATTTCAACCTTTCCTGTGAGACCAGTTTTAGATTCCGATGCTTCACTTCGGGTTTACTGTATCCCTTGGATCTTCTTATTTACGATGAAACACAGAAATTACATAGGAATTAAATACAAAAGGCACAATGCCGATTAAGTACAAGAGGACTGACTTTTCTTACATTCTATGATTTAAATCATTCCTGTGAGACCAGTTTAAGATTCCGATGGTTCACTTGAGGTTTGCTGTATTCCTTTGACCTTCTTATTGACAATAAAACACAGGAATTCAATCGGAATTAAATACAGAAGGTTCAATGCCGACTTAAGAACAAGAGGACTGACTCTTTTTACATTCTATGATTTAAACCTTTCCTGTGCGACCAGTTTTAGATTCCGATGCTTCACTTATGGTTTACTGTATCCCATAGACCTTCGTATTGACGATGAAACACAGAAGTTGCTTTGTAAATAAACACAAAAGGCACAATGCCGACTTAAGTACAAGAAAACTGACTCCTATTATGGTCAAAGTTTTGAAACTTTCATGTGAGACCAGTTTTAGTTTCCGATGCTTCACTTCAGGTTTACTGTATCCCTTTGACCTTCTTACTGACGACGAAACACAGATATTGCAACGGAATTAAATACAAATGGCACAATGCCGACTTAGGTACAAGAAGACTGACTCTTCCTCCTGTCTATGTTTTGAACGTATCCTGTGAGACCAGTTTTAGATTCCGATGCTTCACTTCAGGTTTACTGTAACCCTTGTACTTTCTTATTGACGATGAAGCTAAGAAATTGCATCAGAATTAATTACAAAATAAACAATGCCGACTTATATACAAGAAAACTGACTCTTCTTACTTTCTATGATTTGAACCTTTCCTGTGAGACCAGTTTTAGAATCCGTGCTTGACTTCAAGTTTACTGTATCCCTTGGACCTTCTTATTGACGGGGAAACACAGAAATTGCATCGTAATTAAATACAAAAGGCACATTTCCGACTTAAGTACATTAAGACTGACTCTTCTTACTGTCTATGTTGTGAACCTTTCCTGTGAGCCCAGTTTTAGATTCTGATGCTTCACGTCAGGATTACTGTATCCCTTGGACCCTCTTATTGACGATGAAACACAGAAATTGCATCCGATTTAAATACAAAAGGAACAATGACGACTTAACTACAAGAATACGGACTCTTATAACTGTCTTTGTTTTGAACCTTTCCTGTGAGACCGGTATCAGATTCCGATGCTTCACTTCTGGTTTACTGTATCCCTTGGACCATCTTATAGACGATGAAACACAGAAATTGCTCGGGAATTAAACACAAAAGGCACAATGCCGACTTAAGTACAAGAAGACTGACTCTTCTTACTGTCTATGTTTTGACCTATTCTATGAGAGCAGTTTTAGATTCCTATGCTTCACTTCGGGTTTACTGTATCCCGCGGACCTTTTTTTTGACGATGAAGCACAGAAATTACATCGGAATTAAATACAAAAGGCACAATGCCGGCTTATATACAGGAAGACTGACTCTTCTTACTGTCTATGATTTGAACCTTTCCTGTGAGACCAGTTTTAGATTCCGTGCTTGACTTCAGGTTTACAGTATCCCTTGGACCTTCTTATTGACGATGAAACACAGAAATTGCATCTGAATTACACACAAAAGGCAGATTGCCGACTTAAGTACATGAAGACTGTCTATGTTTTGAACCTTTCCTGTGAGACCAGTTTTAGATTCCGATGCTTCACGTCAGGCTTACTGTATCCCTTGGACCCTCTTATTGACGATGAAACACAGAAATTGCATCTTAATTATTTACAGAAGGGACAATGCCGACATAAGTACAAGAGAACTAACTGTTCTTACATTCAATGATTTGTGCCTTTCCTGTGAGACCAGTTTTAGATATCGATGCTTCACTTCTGGTTTACTGTATCCCTTGGGCGTTCTTATTGACGATGAAACACAGAAATTGCATCGGAACTAAATACAAAAGGCACAATGACGACTTAAGTACAAGAAGACTGACGCTGCTTACTCACTATGTTTGAACCTTTCCTGTGAGACCAGTTTTAGTTTCCGATGCTTCACGTCCGGTTTACTGTATCCCTTGCACCTTCTCATTGACGATGAAACACAGAAATTGCATCGGAATTAAATACCAAAGGCACAATGCCGACTTAAGTATAAGAAGACTGACACTTATTACTGTCTATGTTTTGACCTTTCCTATTAGACCAGTTTTAGATTCCGATGCTCCACTTCAGATTTACTGTATCCCTTGGACCTTCTTTTTGACGATGAAGCACAGAAATTACATCGGAATTAAATACAAAAGCCACAATGCCGACTTATATACAAGAAGACCTACTCTTCTTACTGTCTATGATTTGAACCTTTACTGTGAGCCCAGTTTCAGATTCCGATGCTTCATTTCAGGTTTACTGTATCCCTTAGACCTTCATATTGACGATGAAACCCAGAAATTGCATCGGAATTAAATACAAAAGGCACAATGCCGACTTAAGTACAAGAAAATGTCTCATCTCACTGTGTATGATTTGAGCCTTTCCTGTGAGACCAGATTTAGATTCCGATGCTTCACTTCAGGTTTACTGTAACCCTAGGACCTTCATATTGACGATGAAACACAGAAATTGCATCGGAAAAAAATTAAAAGGCACAATGCCGACTTAAGTACAAGGAAAATGTCTCATCTCACTGTGTATGATTTGAGCCTTTCCTGTGAGACCAGATTTAGATTCCGATGCTTCACTCCAGGTTTACTGTATCCCTTGGACC
This sequence comes from Schistocerca piceifrons, assembly GCF_021461385.2. Classification (NCBI taxonomy): domain Eukaryota; kingdom Metazoa; phylum Arthropoda; class Insecta; order Orthoptera; family Acrididae; genus Schistocerca; species Schistocerca piceifrons. The sequence goes on from NC_060139.1 coordinate 1,108,214,261, forward strand.
TTCATATTGGAAACACAAAAATTGCATCAGAATTAAATACAAGAGGCACAATGCCGACTTAAGTATAAGAGGACTGACTCTTTTTACATTCTATGAATTTAACCTTTCCTGTGAAACACAGGTTTACTGTATCCCTTGGAATTTCTTATTGACGATGAAACACAGAAATTTCATCGGAATGACATTCAAAAGGCACAATGCCGACTTATGTACAAGAAGATTGACTCTTCTTCCTGTCTATGATTTGTAGTTTTCCTGTGAGACCAGTTTTAGATTCCGTGCTTGACGTCAGATTTACTGTATCCCTTGGACCTTCTTATTGACGATGAAACACAGAAATTGCATCGGAATTAAATCGGGTCCGACTCATTGATCCATAGTACACTTGTCGGCCCTGAAGCAAAGATCATAATTCTTGGACAGGTATCTTATTGTCATGATGTGAACCCATGATTAGCATGTTGCTGGTTCAACAGCAGAAAAACACTGAAAATAACAATGGTCCACTTCATAATAATATGTCTGAGGGCAACAAAGCCAAAGTTCGTTTCATGGTAAGAATTCGAAACGAGAGACTCAACCTCGTAAATCTTTCCTTGCTATTACCAACGGGTGGGCTTCTAAGGCCCACAGATAATTAAATCAAGTAAATGTATTTTAATTACCTTTTTATTCCGAAATTCTGAAATGACTCAATGGTACATTCAATAACGAACAATTACCTTTGCTTTCAAGTTCATATATCAAAGGGTGTGGATAAAACATAGAAAAACTGAGTCAGTGGGCATACGAGGCCCCCCCGTTGGTAATGCTAGGGTTAAATACAGAAGGCTCCATGCCGACTTAAGTGCAAGAGGACTGACTCTTCTCACATTCTCTGATTTGTGCCTTTCCTGTGAGACCAGTTTTAGACATCGCTGCTTCACTTAAGGTTTACTGTAGCCCTTGGACCTTCTTATTGACGATGAAATACAGTAATTGCAGCCAAATTAAATGGAAAATGCACAATGCCGTCTTATGTACAAGAAGACTGACTCCTCTTCCTGTCTATGTTTTGAACCCTTCCTGTGAGACCAGTTATAGATTCCGATGCTTCACTTTATTGACGATGAGAAACAGAAATTGCATCGAAAATAAAAACAAATGCACAATGCCGACTTAAGTACAAGAAGACTGACTCTTCTTACTGTCTATGTTTTGAAGCTTTCCTGTGGGACCAGTTTTCGATTCCGATGCTTCACTTCAGGTTTACTGTATCCCTTGGACCTTCTTATTGACGATGAACCACAGAAATTGAATCGGAATTAAATACAGAAGGCACAATGCCGACTTAAGGACAAGAGGACTGACTCTTCTTACGTTCTATGATCTGTGCCTTACCTGTGAGACCAGTTTTTGACATCGATGCTACACTTCAGGTTGACTGTATCCATTGGACCTTCAAATTGACGATGAAACACGAAAATTACATCAGAAATCAATACAACAGGCCCAATGCCGACTTAAGTATTAGAGGACTGACTCTTTTTACATTCTATGATTTGAACCTTTCCTGTGAGACCAGTTATAGATTCCGATGCCTCACTTTGGGTTTACTGTGTCGCTTGGACCTTCATATTGACGATGAAACACAAAAATTGCATCGGAATTAAATACAAAAGGCACAATACCTACTTAAGTACAAGAGGACTGACTCTTTTACATACTACGATTTCAACCTTTCCTGTGAGACCAGTTTTACATTCCGATGTTTCACTTCGGGTTTACTGTATCCCTTGGACCTTCTTATTGACGATGAAACACAGAAATTACATAGGAATTAAATACAAAAGGCACAATGCCGATTAAGTACAAGAGGACAGACTTTTCTTACATTCTATGATATAAATCATTCCTGTGTGACCAGTTTAAGATTCCGATGGTTCACTTCAGTTTAACTGTATCCCTTGGACCTACTTATTGACGATGGAACACAGATATTGCATCGGAATTAAATACAAAAGGCACAATGCCGACTTAAGTACAAGAAGACTGACTCTTCTTACTGTCTATGTTTTGAACCCATCCTGTGAGACCAGTTTTAGATTCCGATGCTTCACTTCAGGTTAACTGTATTCCTTTGACCTTCTTATTGACGATAAAACACAGGAATTCAATCGGAATTAAATACGGAATGCTCAATGCCGACTTAAGAAAAAGAGGAATGACTCTTCTTACATTCTATGATTTGTGCCTTTCCTGTGAGACCGGTATCAGATTCCGATGCTTCACTTCAGGTTTACTGTATCCTTTGGATCTTCTTATAGACGATGAAACACAGAAATTGCTCGGGAATTAAACACAAAAGGCACAATGCGCGACTTATGTACAAGAAGACTGACTCTTCTTACTGTCTATGTTTTGACCTATTCTATGAGAGCAGTTTTAGATTCCGATGCTTCACTTCAGGTTTACTGTATCCCTTGGACCTTTTTTTTGACGATGAAGCACAGAAATTATATCGGAATTAAATAAAAAAGGCACAATGCCGACTTATATACATGAAGACTGACTCTTCTTACTGTCTATGATTTGAACCTTTCCTGTGAGACCAGTTTTAGATTGCGTGCTTGACTTCAGGTTTACAGTACCACTTGGACCATCCTATTGACGATGAAACACAGAAATTGCATATGAATTACACACAAAAGGCAGATTGCCGACTTAAGTACAAGAAGATTGTCTATGTTTTGAACCTTTCCTGTGAGACCAGTTTTAGATTACGATGCTTCACGTCAGGTTTACTGTATCCCTTGGACTCTCTTATTGACGATGAAACACAGAAATTGCATCTTAATTAATTACAGAAGGGACATTGCCGACATAAGTACAAGAGAACTAACTGTTCTTACATTCAATGATTTGTGCCTTTCCTGTGAGACCAGTTTTAGATATCGATGCTTCACTTCTGGTTTACTGTATCCCTTGGGCGTTCTTATTGACGATGAAACACAGAAATTGCATCGGAACTAAATACAAAAGGCACAATGACGACTTAAGTACAAGAAGACTGACGCTTCTTACTCACTATGTTTTGAACCTTTCCTGTGAGACCAGTTTCAGTTTCCGATGCTTCACGTCAGGTTTACTGTAACCCTTGCACCTTCTCATTGACGATGAATCACAGTAATTGCATCGAAATTAAATACAAAAGGCACAATGCCGACTTAAGTACAAGAAGACTGACTCTTATTACAGTCTATGTTTTGACGTTTCCTATGAGACCAGTTTTAGATTCCGATGCTCCACTTCAGGTTTAATGTATCCCTTGGACCTTCTTTTTGACGATGAAGCACAGAAATTACATCCGAATTAAATACAGAAGGCACAATGCCGACTTATATACAAAAAGACCTACTCTTCATAGTGTCTATGATTTGAACCTTTACTGTGAGACCAGTTTCAGATTCCGATGCTTCACTTCAGTTTTACTGTATCCCTTGGACCTTCTTATTGACGATGAAACCCAGAAATTGCATCGGAATTTAATACAAAAGGCACAATGCCGACTTAAGTAGAAGGAAAATGTCTCATCTCACTGTGTATGATTTGAGCCTTTCCTGTGAGACCAGATTTAGATTCCGATGCTCCACTTCAGGTTTACTGTATCCCTCGGACCTTCATATTGGAAACACAAAAATTGTATCAGAATTAAATACATAGGGCACAATGCCGACTTAAGAATAAGAGGACTGACTCTCTTTACATTCTATGAATTGAACCTTTCCTGTGAGACCAGTTTTAGATTCCGATGCTTCACTTCAGGTTTACTGTATTGATTGGACCTTCTTATTGACGATGAAACACAGAAATTGCATCGGAATTAAATACAAAAGACACAATGCCGACTTAAGTACAAGAGGACCGGCTCTACTTACATTCTATGATTTGAATCTTTCCTGTGATACCAGTTTCACATTCCGATGCTTTACTTTAGGTTTTCTGTATCGCTTGGACCTTCTTATCGACTATGAATCACAAAAATTGCATCGGAATTAAATACAAGTGGCACAATGCCGACTTAGGTACAAGAAGACTGACTCTTCCTCCTGTCTATGTTTTGAACGTATCCTGTGAGACCAGTTTTAGATTCCGATGCTTCACTTCAGGTTTACTGTAACCCTTGTACTTTCTTATTGACGATGAAGCTAAGAAATTGCATCAGAAATAATTACAAAATGAACAATGCCGACTTATATACAAGAAAACTGACTCTTCTTACTGTCTATGATTTGAACCTTTCCTGTGAGACCAGTTTTAGATTCCGTGCTTGACTTCAAGTTTACTGTATCCCTTGGACCCTCTTATTGACGGTGAAACACAGAAATTGCATCGTAATTAAATACAAAAGGCACATTTCCGACTTAAGTACATGAAGACTGACTCTTCTTACTATCTATGTTGTGAACCATTCCTGTGAGCCCAGTTTTAGATTCCGATGCTTCACGTCAGGATTACTGTATCCGTTGGACCCTCTTATTGACGATAAAACACAGAAATTGCATCGGAACTAAATACAAAAGGCACAATGACGACTTAAGTACAAGAAGACTGACGCTGCTTACTCACTATGTTTGAACCTTTCCTGTGAGACAAGTTTTAGTTTCCGATTCTTCACGTCAGGTTTACTGTATCCCTTGCACCTTCTCATTGACGATGAAACACAGAAATTGCATCGGAATTAAATACAAAAGGCACAATGCCGACTTAAGTATAAGAAGACTGACACTTATTACTGTCTATGTCTTGACCTTTCCTATGAGACCAGTTTTAGATTCCGATGCTCCACTTCAGGTTTACTGTATCCCTTGGACCTTCTTTTTGACGATGAAGCACAGAAATTACATCGGAATTAAATACAAAAGGCACAATGCCGACTTATATACAAGAAGACCTACTCTTCTTACTGTCTATGATTTGAACCTTTACTGTGAGCCCAGTTTCAGATTCCGATGCTTCATTTCAGGTTTACTGTATCCCTTAGACCTTCATATTGACGATGAAACCCAGAAATTGCATCGGAATTAAATACAAAAGGCACAATGCCGACTTAAGTACAAGAAAATGTCTCATCTCACTGTGTATGATTTGAACCTTTCCTGTGAGACCAGATTTAGATTCCGATGCTTCACTTCAGGTTTACTGTATCCCTAGGACCTTCATATTGACGATGAAACACAGAAATTGCATCGGAAAAAAATTAAAAGGCACAATGCCGACTTAAGTACAAGGAAAATGTCTCATCTCACTGTGTATGATTTGAGCCTTTCCTGTGAGACCAGATTTAGATTCCGATGCTTCACTTCAGGTTTACTGTATCCCTTGGACCTTCATATTGGAAACACAAAAATTGCATCAGAATTAAATACAAAAGGCACAATGCCGACTTAAGTATAAGAGGACTGACTCTTTTTACATTCTATGAATTTAACCTTTCCTGTGAAACACAGGTTTACTGTATCCCTTGGAATTTCTTATTGACGATGAAACACAGAAATTTCATCGGAATGACATTCAAAAGGCACAATGCCGACTTATGTACAAGAAGATTGACTCTTCTTCCTGTCTATGATTTGTACTTTTCCTGTGAGACCAGTTTTAGATTCCGTGCTTGTCGTCAGATTTACTGTATCCCTTGGACCTTCTTATAGACGATGAAACACAGAAATTGCATCGGAATTAAATCGGGTCCGACTCATTGATCCATAGTACACTTGTCGGCCCTGAAGCAAAGATCATAAATCTTGGACAGGTATCTAATTGTCATGATGTGAACCCATGATTAGCATGTTGCTGGTTCAACAGCAGCAAAAACACTGAAAATAACAATGGTCCACTTCATAATAATATGTCTGAGGGCAACAAAGCCAAAATTCGTTTCATGGTAAGAATTCGAAACGAGAGACTCAACCTCGTAAATCTTTCCTTGCTATTACCAACGGTTGGGCTTCTAAGGCCCACAGATAATTAAATCAAGTAAATGTATTTTAATTACCTTTTTATTCCGAAATTCTGAAATGACTCAATGGTACATTCAATAACGAACAATTACCTTTGCTTTCAAGTTCGTATATCAAAGGGTGTGGATACAACATAGAAAAACTGAGTCAGTGGGCCTACGAGGCCCCCCCGTTGGTAATGCTAGGGTTAAATACAGAAGGCTCCATGCCGACTTAAGTGCAAGAGGACTGACTCTTCTTACATTCTCTGATTTGTGCCTTTCCTGTGAGACCAGTTTTAGACATCGCTGCTTCACTTAAGGTTTACTGTAGCCCTTGGACCTTCTTATTGACGATGAAATACAGTAATTGCAGCCAAATTAAATGGAAAATGCACAATGCCGTCTTATGTACAAGAAGACTGACTCCTCTTCCTGTCTATGTTTTGAACCCTTCCTGTGAGACCAGTTTTAGATTACGATGCTTCACTTTATTGACGATGAGAAACAGAAATTGCATCGAAAATAAAAACAAATGTACAATGCCGACTTAAGTACAAGAAGACTGACTCTTCTTACTGTCTATGTTTTGAAGCTTTCCTGTGGGACCAGTTTTCGATTCCGATGCTTCACTTCAGGTTTACTGTATCCCTTGGACCTTCTTATTGACGATGAACCACAGAAATTGAATCGGAATTAAATACAGACGGCACAATGCCGACTTAAGGACAAGAGGACTGACTCTTCTTACGTTCTATGATCTGTGCCTTACCTGTGAGACCAGTTTTGGACATCGATGCTACACTTCAGGTTGACTGTATCCATTGGACCTTCAAATTGACGATGAAACACGAAAATTACATCAGAAATCAATACAACAGGCCCAATGCCGACTTAAGTATTAGAGGACTGACTCTTTTTACATTCTATGATTTGAACATTTCCTGTGAGACCAGTTATAGATTCCGATGCCTCACTTTGGGTTTACTGTGTCGCTTGGACCTTCATATTGACGATGAAACACAAAAATTGCATCGGAATTAAATACAAAAGGCACAATACCTACTTAAGTGCAAGAGGACTGACTCTTTTACATACTACGATTTCAACCTTTCCTGTGAGACTAGTTTTACATTCCGATGCTTCACTTCGGGTTTACTGTATCCCTTGGACCTTCTTATTGACGATGAAACACAGAAATTACATAGGAATTAAATACAAAAGGCACAATGGCGATTAAGTACAAGAGGACTGACTTTTCTTACATTCTATGATATAAATCATTCCTGTGTGACCAGTTTAAGATTCCGATGGTTCACTTCAGTTTAACTGTATCCCTTGGACCTACTTATTGACGATGGAACACAGATATTGCATCGGAATTAAATACAAAAGGCACAATGACTACTTAAGTACAAGAGGACTGACTCTTTTACATACTACGATTTCAACCTTTCCTGTGAGACCGGTATCAGATTCCGATGCTTCACTTCAGGTTTACTGTATCCCTTGGACCTTCTTATAGACGATGAAACACAGAAATTGCTCGGGAATTAAACACAAAAGGCACAATGCCGACTTATGTACAAGAAGACTGACTCTTCTTACTGTCTATGTTTTGACCTATTCTATGAGAGCAGTTTAGATTCCGATGCTTCACTTCAGGTTTACTGTATCCCTTGGACCTTTTTTTTGACGATGAAGCACAGAAATTATATCGGAATTAAATACAAAAGGCACAATGCCGACTTATATACATGAAGACTGACTCTTCTTACTCTCTATGATTTGAACCTTTCCTGTGAGACCAGTTTTAGATTGCGTGCTTGACTTCAGGTTTACAGTATCCCTTGGACCATCCTATTGACGATGAAACACAGAAATTGCATATGAATTACACACAAAAGGCAGATTGCCGACTTAAGTACAAGAAGATTGTCTATGTTTTGAACCTTTCCTGTGAGACCAGTTTTAGATTACGTTGCTTCACGTCAGGTTTACTGTATCCCTTGGACCCTCTTATTGTCGATGAAACACAGAAATTGCATCTTAAATTATTACAGAAGGGACATGGCCGACATAAGTACAAGAGAACTAACTGTTCTTACATTCAATGATTTGTGCCTTTCCTGTGAGACCAGTTTTAGATATCGATGCTTCACTTCTGGTTTACTGTATCCCTTGGGCGTTCTTATTGACGATGAAACACAGAAATTGCATCGGAACTAAATACAAAAGGCACAATGACGACTTAAGTACAAGAAGACTGACGCTTCTTACTCACTATGTTTTGAACCTTTCCTGTGAGACCAGTTTCAGTTTCCGATGCTTCACGTCAGGTTTACTGTAACCCTTGCACCTTCTCATTGACGATGAATCACAGAAATTGCATCGAAATTAAATACAAAAGGCACAATGCCGACTTAAGTACAAGAAGACTGACTCTTATTACTGTCTATGTTTTGACCTTTCCTATGAGACCAGTTTTAGATTCCGATGCTCCACTTCAGGTTTAATGTATCCCTTGGACCTTCTTTTTGACGATGAAGCACAGAAATTACATCCGAATTAAATACAGAAGGCACAATGCCGACTTATATACAAAAAGACCTACTCTTCATAGTGTCTATGATTTGAACCTTTACTGTGAGACCAGTTTCAGATTCCGATGCTTCACTTCAGTTTTACTGTATCCCTTGGACCTTCTTATTGACGATGAAACCCAGAAATTGCATCGGAATTTAATACAAAAGGCACAATGCCGACTTAAGTACAAGGAAAATGTCTCATCTCACTGTGTATGATTTGTGCCTTTCCTGTGAGACCAGATTTAGATTCCGATGCTCCACTTCAGGTTTACTGTATCCCTCGGACCTTCATATTGGAAACACAAAAATTGTATCAGAATTAAATACATAAGGCACAATGCCGACTTAAGAATAAGAGGACTGACTCTCTTTACATTCTATGAATTGAACCTTTCCTGTGAGACCAGTTTTAGATTCCGATGCTTCACTTCAGGTTTACTGTATTGATTGGACCTTCTTATTGACGATGAAACACAGAAATTGCATCGGAATTAAATACAAAAGACACAATGCCGACTTAAGTACAAGAGGACCGACTCTACTTACATTCTATGATTTGAATCTTTCCTGTGATACCAGTTTCAGATTCCGATGCTTTACTTTAGGTTTTCTGTATCGCTTGGACCTTCTTATCGACTATGAATCACAAAAATTGCATCGGAATTAAATACAAGAGGCACAATGCCGACTTAGGTACAAGAAGACTGACTCTTCCTCCTGTCTATTTTTTGAACGTATCCTGTGAGACCAGTTTTAGATTCCGATGCTTCACTTCAGGTGTACTGTATCCCTTGTACCTTCTTATTGACCATGAAGTACAGAAATGGCATCAGAAATAAATACAAAATGCACAATGACGACTTATATACAAGAAGTTTGACTCTTCTGACTGTCTATGATTCGAACCTTTCCTGTGAGACCAGTGTTAGATTCCGATGCATCACTTTAGGTTTACTGTATTTCTTGCCCCATCTTATTGACGATGAAACACAGAAATTGCATCGGGATTAAATAGAAAAAGCAAAATGCTGACTTACGTACTAGGGACCGACTCTTCTTACTGTCTATGTATTGACCTTTCCTGTGAGACCTATTTAAGATTCCGATGCTTCACTTCAGGTTTACTGTATCCCTTGGACCTTCGTATTGACGATGAAGCACAGAAATTGCATCGGAATTAAATGCAAAAGGCACAATGCCGACTTATGTACAAGAAGACTAACTGTTCTTACTGCCTATGATTTGAACCATTCCCGTGAGAACAGTTTTAGATATCGATGCTTCACTTCAGGTTTACTGTATCCCTTGGACCTCCTTATTGACGATGAAACACAGAAATTGCATCGGAATTAAATACAAAAGGCACAATGCCGACCTAAGTACAAGAAGACTGACTCTTCTTACTGTCTATGCTTTGAACCTTTCCTGGGAGACTAGCTTTAGATTCCGATGCTTCACTTCAGGTTTTTTGAATCCCTTGGAACTTCTTATTGACGATGAAACAAAGAAATTGCATCGGAATTAAATGCAAAAGGCACAATGTCAACTTAAGTACAAGAAGACTGACTCTCCTTACTGTCTATGTTTTGAACCTTCCCTGTGAGACCAGTTTTAGATTCCGATGCTTCACCTCAGGTTTACTGTATCCCTTGGACCCTCTTATTGACGATGAAACACAGAAATTGCATCGGAATAAAATACAGAAGGCACAATGCCGATTTAAGTACAAGAGGACTGACGCTCCTTACATTCTATGATTTGTGCCTTTCCTGTGAGAACTGTTTTAGATATCGATGCTTCACTTCAGGATTACTGCAACACTTGGACCTTCTTATTGACGATAAAACACAGAAATTGCATCGGAATAAAATACAAAATGCCCGATGCCGAATTAATTACAGGAAGACTGACTCTTCTTACATTCTATGATTAGAGCCTTTGCTGTGGTACTAGATTTAGATATCGATCCTTCACTTCTGGTTTACTGTATAGCTTGGACCTTCTTATTGACGAGGAAACACAGAAATTTGATCGGAATAAAATACAAAAGGCACAATGCCGACAAGAGTACAAGAAGACTAACTCTTATTTCTGTCTATGTTTTGAACCTTTCCTGTGAGACCAGTTTTAGATTCCGATGCTTCACTTCAGGTTTACTGTATCCCTTGCTCCTTCTTATTGACGATAAACACAGAAATTGCATCGGAATTAAATAGAAAAGGCAAAATGCCGACTTATGCACAAAGTACCGACTCTTCTTACTGTCTATATTTTGAACCATTATTGTAAGACCAGATTTAGATTCCGATGTTCACTTCAGGTTAACTGTACCCATTCGGCTTTCTTATTGACGATGAAACACAGAAATTGCGTCGGAATTAAATACAAAATGCACAATGCCGGCTTAAGTACAAGAAGATTGACTCTTCTTACTGTCTTTATTTTGAGCCATTACTCTAAGACCAGTTTTAGATTCCGATGCTTCACTTCAGGTTTACTGTATCTTTTCGGCCTTCATATTGACGATGAAACACAGAAATTGCGTCGGAATTAAATACAAAAAGCACAATACTGACTTAAGTACAAAAAGACTGACTCTTCTTACTGTCAATGTTTTGACCTATTCTATGAGACCAGTTTTAGATTCCGATGCTTCACCTCAGGTTCAGTGTATCCCTTGGACCTTTTTTTGACGATGAAGCACAGAAATTACATCGGAATTAAATACAAAAGGCACAATGCCGACTTATATACATGGAGACTGACTCTTCTTACTCTCTATGATTTGAACCTCTCCTGTGAGATCAGTTTTAGATCCCGTGCTTGACTTCAGTTCTACAGTATCCCTTGGACCTTCTTATTGACGATGAAACACAGAAATTGCATCCGAATTACACACAAAAGGCAGATTGCCGTCTTAAGTACAAGAAGACTGACACTTCTTACTGTCTATGTTTTGAACCTTTCCTGTGAGACCAGTTTCAGATTCCGATGCTTCACGTCAGGTGTACTGTATCCCTTGGACATTCTTATTGACGATGAAACACAGAAATTGCATCGGAATTAATTACAGAAGGAACAATGCCGTCATAAGTACAAGAGGACTGCCCGTTCTTACGTTCAATGATTTGTGCCTTTCCTGTGAGACCAGTTTTAGATATCGATGCTTCACTTCTGGTTTACTGTTTCCCTTGGGCGTTCTTAATGACGATGGAGCACAGAAATTGCATCGGAATTAAATACAAAAGGCACAATGCCGACTTATATACAAGATGACTGACTCTTCTTACATTCTATGATTAGAGCCCTTCCTGTGGTACCAGTTTTAGATATCGATGCTTCACTTTAGGTTTACTGTATCCCTTGGACCTTCTTATTGACGATAAAACACAGAAATTGCATCGGAATAAAATACAAAAGCCACAATGCCGACTTAAGTACAATTAGACTGACTCTTCATACTGTCTATGATTTGAACCTTTCCTGTGAGTCCAGCTTTAGATGATGATGCTTCACTTCATGTTTACTGTATCTCTTGGACCTTCTTATTGACGATAAAACACAGAAATTGCATCGGAATTAAATACAAAAGGCACAATGTCGACTTAACTACAAGAAGACGGACTCTTCTTACTGTCTATGATTTGAACCTTTGCTGTGAGACCAGTTTCAGATTCCGATGCTTCACTTCAGGTTTAATGTATCCCTTGGACCTTCTTATTGACGACGAAACACAGAAATTGCATCGGAATTAAATACAAAAGCACAATGCCGACTTAAGTACAAGAAGACTGACTCTTCTTACTGTCTATGTTTTGAACCCTTCCTGATAGACCAGTTTTCGATTCCGATGCTTCACTTCAGGGTTACTGTATCCCTTGGACCTTCTTATTGACGATGAAACACAGAAATAGCTTCGGAATTAAATACAAAAGGCACAATGCCGTCTTATGTACAAGAAGGCTGTCGCGTCTTACTGTCCACGATTTGAACTTTTCCTGTCAGACCAGCATTAGATTCCGTGCTTGACGTCAGGTTTACTGTATCCCTTGGAGCTTCTTTTTGACGATGAAACACTGATATCTCATCGGAATTAAATACAGAAGGCACGATGCCGACTTAAGTATAAGAGGATTGACTCATCTTACATCAAATGATTTGAGCCTTTCCTGCGAGACCAGTTTCAGATTCCGAAGCTTCACTTCAGGTGTACTGTATCCCTTTGACCTTCTTATTAACGATGAAACACAGAAATTGCATTGGAACGGTATACAAAAGCCACAATGCCGACATAAGTATAAGAAGACTGACTCTTCTTACTGTCTATGTTTTGAACCCTTCCTGATAGACCAGTTTTCGATTCCGATGCTTCACTTCAGGGTTACTGTATCCCTTGGACCTTCTTATTGACGATGAAACACAGAAATAGCTTCGGAATTAAATACAAAAGTCACTATGCCGTCTTATGTACAAGAAGGCTGTCCCGTCCTACTGTCCATGATTTGAACTTTTCCTGTCAGACCAGCTTTAGATTCTGTGCTTGACGTCAGGTTTACTGTATCCCTTGGAGCTTCTTTTTGACGATGAAACACAGAAATAGCATGGGAACGGTATACAAAAGCCACAATGCCGACATAAGTATAAGAAGACTGACTCTTCTAACTGTCTATGTGTTGAACCTCTCCCGTGAGACCAGTTTTAGATTCCGATGCTTAAGTTCAGGTTTACTGTATCCCTTGGACCCTCTTATTGGCGATGAAGCACAGAAATTGTTTCGGAATTAGATACAAAAGGCAAAATATCGACTTAAGTACAAGAAGACTGACTCTTATTCCTGTCTATGTTTTGAACCTTTCCTGTGAGACCAGTTTTAGATTCCGATGCATCACTTCAGGTTTACTGTATCCCTTGCCCCTTCTTATTGACGATGAAACACAGAAATTGCATCGGAATTAAATAGAAAAGGCAAAATGCCGACTAACGTTCTAAGGACCCGACTCTTCTTACTGTCTATGTTTTGACCATTCCTGTGAGACCTATTTAAGATTCCGATGCTTCAGTTCTGTTTTACTGTATCCCTTGGACCTTCGTATTGACGATGAAGCACAGAAATTGCATCGGAATTAAATGCAAAAGGCACAATGCCGACTTATGCTCAAGAAGACTAACTCTTCGTACTGCCTATGATTTGAATCATTCCTGTGAGAACAGTTTTAGATATCGATGCTTCACTTCAGGTTTACTGTATCCCTTGACCTCCTTATTGACGATGAAACACAGAAATTGCATCGGAATTAAATACAAAAGGCACAATGCCGACCTAAGTACAAGAAGACTGACTCTTCTTACTGTCTATGCTTTGAACCTTTCCTGGGAGACTAGCTTTAGATTCCGATGCTTCACTTCAGGTTTTTTGAATCCCTTGGACCTTCTTATTGACGATGAAACAAAGAAATTGCATCAGTATTAAATACAAAAGGCACAATGTCGACTTAAGTACAAGAAGACTGACTCTCCTTACTGTCTATGTTTTGAACCTTCCCTGTGAGACCAGTTTTAGATTCCGATGCTTCACTTCATTTTATCTGTATCACTTGGATCTTCTTATTGACGATGAAACACAGAAATTGCATCGGAATTAAATACATATGGCACAATGGCGACTTCAGTACAAGAAGACTGACCCTTCTTACTGTCTATGTTTTGAACCCTTCCTGATAGACCAGTTTTCGATTCCGATGCTTCACTTCAGGGTTACTGTATCCCTTGGACCTTCTTATTGACGATGAAACACAGAAATAACTTCGGAATTAAGTACAAAAGGCACTATGCCGTCTTATGTACAAGAAGGCTGTCCCGTCCTACTGTCCATGATTTGAACTTTTCCTGTCAGACCAGCTTTAGATTCTGTGCTTGACGTCAGGTTTACTGTATCCCTTGGAGCTTCTTTTTGACGATGAAACACTGATATCTCATCGGAATTAAATACAGAAGGGACGATGCCGGCTTAAGTACAAGAGGGCTGACTCTTCTTACATCAAATGATTTGAGCTTTTCCTGCGTGACCAGTTTCAGATTCCAAAGCTTCACTTCAGGTGTACTGTATCCCATTGACCTTCTTATTAACGATGAAACACAGAAATTGCATTGGAACGGTATACAAAAGCCACAATGCCGACATAAGTATAAGAAGACTGACTCTTCTAACTGTCTATGTGTTGAACCTCTCCCGTGAGACCAGTTTTAGATTCCGATGCTTCAGTTCAGGTTTACTGTATCCTTTGGACCTTCTTATTGGCGATGAAGCACAGAAATTGTTTCGGAATTAGATACAAAAGGCACAATGCCGACTTATGTCCAAGAAGACTAACTCTTCTTACGGCCTATGATTTGAACCATTCCTGTGAGAACAGTTTTAGATATCGATGCTTCACTTCAGGTTTACTGTATCCCTTGGACCTCCTTATTGACGATGGAACACAGAAATTGCATCGGAATTAAATACAAAAGGCGCAATGCAGACCTAAGTACAAGAAGACTGACTCTTCTTACTGTCTATGTTTTGAACTTTTCCTGGGAGACTAGCTTTAGATTCCGATGCTTCACTTTAGGTTTTTTGAATCCCTTGGGCCTTCTTATTGACGATGAAACAGAGAAATTGCAACGGAATTAAATACAAAAGGCACAATGTCGACTTAAGTACAAGAAGACTGACTCTCCTTACTGTCTATGTTTTGAACCTTGGCTGTGAGACCAGTTTTAGATTCCGATGCTTCACTTCAGGTTATCTGTATCACTTGGACCTTCTTGTTCACGATTAAACACAGAAATTGCATCGGAATTAAATACATATGGCACAATGGCGACTTCAATACAAGAAGACTGACCCTTCTTACTGTCTATGTTTTGAAGCTTTCGTGGGAGACCAGTTTTTAATTCCGTTGCTTCACTTTAGATTTACTGTATCCCATAGACCTTCTTATAGACGACGAAGTACAGAAATTGCATCGGAATTAAATACAAAAGGCACAATGCCGACTTATATACAAGATGACTGACTCTTCTTACATTCTATGATTAGAGCCTTTCCTGTTTTACCAGTTTTAGATATCGATGCTTCACTTTAGGTTTACTGTATCCCTTGGACCTTCTTATTGACGATAAAACACAGAAATTGCATCGGAATAAAATACAAAAGCCACAATGCCGACTTAAGTACAATTAGACTGACTCTTCTTACTGTCTATGATTTGAACCGTTTCTGTGAGACCAGCTTTAGATGACGATGCTTCACTTCATGTTTACTGTATCTCTTGGACCTTCTTATTGACGATGAAACACAGAAATTGCATCGGAATTAAATACAATAGGCACAATGTCGACTTAACTACAAGAAGACGGACTCTTCTTACTGTCTATGCTTTGAACCTTTCCTGGGAGACTAGCTTTAGATTCCGATGCTTCACTTCAGGTTTTTTGAATCGCTTGGAACTTCTTATTGACGATGAAACAAAGAAATTGCATCGGAATTAAATACAAAAGGCACAATGTCGACTTAAGTACAAGAAGACTGACTCTCCTTACTGTCTATGTTTTGAACCTTCCCTGTGAGACCAGTTTTAGATTCCGATGCTTCACCTCAGGTTTACTGTATCCCTTGGACCCTCTTATTGACGATGAAACACAGAAATTGCACCGGAATAAAATACAGAAGGCACAATGCGGACTTAAGAACAAGAGGACTGACTCTTCTTACGTTCTATGATCTGTGCCTTACCTGTGAGACCAGTTTTGGACATCGATGATACACTTCAGGTTTACTGTATCCCTTGGACCTTCAAATTGACCATGAAACACAAAAATTACATCAGAAATCAATACAACAGGCCCAATGCCGACTTAAGTATTAGAGGACTGACTCTTTTTAGATTCTATGATTTGAACCTTTCCTGTGAGACCAGTTATAGATTCCGATGCCTCACTTTGGGTTTACTGTATCGCTTGGACCTTCATATTGACGATGAAACACAAAACTTGCATCGGAATTAAATACAAAAGGCACAATGCCTACTTAAGTACAAGAGGACTGACTCTTTTACATACTACGATTTCAACCTTTCCTGTGAGACCAGTTCTAGATTCCGATGCTTCACTTCGGGTTTACTGTATCCCTTGGACCTTCTTATTTACGATGAAACACAGAAATTACATAGGAATTAAATACAAAAGGCACAATGCCGATTAAGTACAAGAGGACTCACTTTTCTTACATTCTATGATTTAAATCATTCCTGTGAGACCAGTTTAAGATTCCGATGGTTCACTTGAGGTTTGCTGTATTCCTTTGACCTTCTTATTGACAATAAAACACAGGAATTCAATCGGAATTAAAAACAGAAGGTTCAATGCCGACTTAAGAACAAGAGGACTGACTCTTTTTACATTCTATGATTTAAACCTTTCCTGTGCGACCAGTTTTAGATTCCGATGCTTCACTTATGGTTTACTGTATCCCATAGACCTTCGTATTGACGATGAAACACAGAAGTTGCTTTGTAATTAAACACAAAAGGCACAATGCCGACTTAAGTACAAGAAAACTGACTCCTATTATGGTCAAAGTTTTGAAACTTTCATGTGAGACCAGTTTTAGTTTCCGATGCTTCACTTCAGGTTTACTGTATCCCTTTGACCTTCTTACTGACGACGAAACACAGATATTGCAACGGAATTAAATACAAATGGCACAATGCCGACTTAGGTACAAGAAGACTGACTCTTCCTCCTGTCTATGTTTTGAACGTATCCTGTGAGACCAGTTTTAGATTCCGATGCTTCACTTGAGGTTTACTGTAACGCTTGTACTTTCTTATTGACGATGAAGCTAAGAAATTGCATCAGAATTAATTACAAAATGAACAATGCCGACTTATATACAAGAAAACTGACTCTTCTTACTTTCTATGATTTGAACCTTTCCTGTGAGACCAGTTTTAGAATCCGTGCTTGACTTCAAGTTTACTGTATCTCTTGGACCTTCTTATTGACGGGGAAACACAGAAATTGCATCGTAATTAAATACAAAAGGCACATTTCCGACTTAAGTACATTAAGACTGACTCTTCTTACTGTCTATGTTGTGAACCTTTCCTGTGAGCCCAGTTTTAGATTCTGATGCTTCACGTCTGGATTACTGTATCCCTTGGACCCTCTTATTGACGATGAAACACAGAAATTGCATCCGATTTAAATACAAAAGGAACAATGACGACTTAACTACAAGAATACGGACTCTTATAACTGTCTTTGTTTTGAACCTTTCCTGTGAGACCGGTATCAGATTCCGATGCTTCACTTCTGGTTTACTGTATCCCTTGGACCATCTTATAGACGATGAAACACAGAAATTGCTCGGGAATTAAACACAAAAGGCACAATGCCGACTTAAGTACAAGAAGACTGACTCTTCTTACTGTCTATGTTTTGACCTATTCTATGAGAGCAGTTTTAGATTCCGATGCTTCACTTCGGGTTTACTGTATCCCGTGGACCTTTTTTTTGACGATGAAGCACAGAAATTACATCGGAATTAAATACAAAAGGCACAATGCCGGCTTATATACAGGAAGACTGACTCTTCTTACTGTCTATGATTTGAACCTTTCCTGTGAGACCAGTTTTAGATTCCGTGCTTGACTTCAGGTTTACAGTATCCCTTGGACCTTCTTATTGACGATGAAACACAGAAATTGCATCTGAATTACACACAAAAGGCAGATTGCCGACTTAAGTACAAGAAGACTGTCTATGTTTTGAACCTTTCCTGTGAGACCAGTTTTAGATTCCGATGCTTCACGTCAGGCTTACTGTATCCCTTGGACCCTCTTATTGACGATGAAACACAGAAATTGCATCTTAATTATTTACAGAAGGGACAATGCCGACATAAGTACAAGAGAACTAACTGTTCTTACATTCAATGATTTGTGCCTTTCCTGTGAGACCAGTTTTAGATATCGATGCTTCACTTCTGGTTTACTGTATCCCTTGGGCGTTCTTATTGACGATGAAACACAGAAATTGCATCGGAACTAAATACAAAAGGCACAATGACGACTTAAGTACAAGAAGACTGACGCTGCTTACTCACTATGTTTGAACCTTTCCTGTGAGACCAGTTTTAGTTTCCGATGCTTCACGTCCGGTTTACTGTATCCGTTGCACCTTCTCATTGACGATGAAACACAGAAATTGCATCGGAATTAAATACCAAAGGCACAATGCCGACTTAAGTATAAGAAGACTGACACTTATTACTGTCTATGTTTTGACCTTTCCTATGAGACCAGTTTTAGATTCCGATGCTCCACTTCAGATTTACTGTATCCCTTGGACCTTCTTTTTGACGATGAAGCACAGAAATTACATCGGAATTAAATACAAAAGCCACAATGCCGACTTATATACAAGAAGACCTACTCTTCTTACTGTCTATGATTTGAACCTTTACTGTGAGCCCAGTTTCAGATTCCGATGCTTCATTTCAGGTTTACTGTATCCCTTAGACCTTCATATTGACGATGAAACCCAGAAATTGCATCGGAATTAAATACAAAAGGCACAATGCCGACTTAAGTACAAGAAAATGTCTCATCTCACTGTGTATGATTTGAGCCTTTCCTGTGAGACCAGATTTAGATTCCGATGCTTCACTTCAGGTTTACTGTATCCCTAGGACCTTCATATTGACGATGAAACACAGAAATTGCATCGGAAAAAAATTAAAAGGCACAATGCCGACTTAAGTACAAGGAAAATGTCTCATCTCACTGTGTATGATTTGAGGCTTTCCTGTGAGACCAGATTTAGATTCCGATGCTTCACTTCAGGTTTACTGTATCCCTTGGACCTTCATATTGGAAACACAAAAATTGCATCAGAATTAAATACAAGAGGCACAATGCCGACTTAAGTATAAGAGGACTGACTCTTTTTACATTCTATGAATTTAACCTTTCCTGTGAAACACAGGTTTACTGTATCCCTTGGAATTTCTTATTGACGATGAAACACAGAAATTTCATCGGAATGACATTCAAAAGGCACAATGCCGACTTATGTACAAGAAGATTGACTCTTCTTCCTGTCTATGATTTGTACTTTTCCTGTGAGACCAGTTTTAGATTCCGTGCTTGACGTCAGATTTACTGTATCCCTTGGACCTTCTTATTGACGATGAAACACAGAAATTGCATCGGAATTAAATCGGGTCCGACTCATTGATCCATAGTACACTTGTCGGCCCTGAAGCAAAGATCATAATTCTTGGACAGGTATCTTATTGTCATGATGTGAACCCATGATTAGCATGTTGCTGGTTCAACAGCAGAAAAACACTGAAAATAACAATGGTCCACTTCATAATAATATGTCTGAGGGCAACAAAGCCAAAATTCGTTTCATGGTAAGAATTCGAAACGAGAGACTCAACCTCGTAAATCTTTCCTTGCTATTACCAACGGGTGGGCTTCTAAGGCCCACAGATAATTAAATCAAGTAAATGTATTTTAATTACCTTTTTATTCCGAAATTCTGAAATGACTCAATGGTACATTCAATAACGAACAATTACCTTTGCTTTCAAGTTCATATATCAAAGGGTGTGGATAAAACATAGAAAAACTGAGTCAGTGGGCCTACGAGGCCAGCCCGTTGGTAATGCTAGGGTTAAATACAGAAGGCTCCATGCCGACTTAAGTGCAAGAGGACTGACTCTTCTTACATTCTCTGATTTGTGCCTTTCCTGTGAGACCAGTTTTAGACATCGCTGCTTCACTTAAGGTTTACTGTAGCCCTTGGACCTTCTTATTGACGATGAAATACAGTAATTGCAGCCAAATTAAATGGAAAATGCACAATGCCGTCTTATGTACAAGAAGACTGACTCCTCTTCCTGTCTATGTTTTGAACCCTTCCTGTGAGACCAGTTATAGATTCCGATGCTTCACTTTATTGACGATGAGAAACAGAAATTGCATCGAAAATAAAAACAAATGCACAATGCCGACTTAAGTACAAGAAGACTGACTCTTCTTACTGTCTATGTTTTGAAGCTTTCCTGTGGGACCAGTTTTAGATTCCGATGCTTCACTTCAGGTTTACTGTATCCCTTGGACCTTCTTATTGACGATGAACCACAGAAATTGAATCGGAATTAAATACAGAAGGCACAATGCCGACTTAAGGACAAGAGGACTGACTCTTCTTACGTTCTATGATCTGTGCCTTACCTGTGAGACCAGTTTTGGACATCGATGCTACAC
Organism: Schistocerca piceifrons; assembly: GCF_021461385.2. NCBI lineage: Eukaryota > Metazoa > Arthropoda > Insecta > Orthoptera > Acrididae > Schistocerca > Schistocerca piceifrons. Next base: position 1,108,235,149 of record NC_060139.1, read on the forward strand.
TTCAGGTTGACTGTACCCATTGGACCTTCAAATTGACGATGAAACACGAAAATTACATCAGAAATCAATACAACAGGCCCAATGCCGACTTAAGTATTAGAGGACTGACCCTTTTTACATTCTATGATTTGAACCTTTCCTGTGAGACCAGTTATAGATTCCGATGCCTCACTTTGGGTTTACTGTGTCGCTTGGACCTTCATATTGACGATGAAACACAAAAATTGCATCGGAATTAAATACAAAAGGCACAATACCTACTTAAGTACAAGAGGACTGACTCTTTTACATACTACGATTTCAACCTTTCCTGTGAGACCAGTTTTACATTCCGATGCTTCACTTCGGGTTTAGTGTATCCCTTGGACCTTCTTATTGACGATGAAACACAGAAATTACATAGGAATTAAATACAAAAGGCACAATGCCGATTAAGTACAAGAGGACAGACTTTTCTTACATTCTATGATATAAATCATTCCTGTGTGACCAGTTTAAGATTCCGATGGTTCACTTCAGTTTAACTGTATCCCTTGGACCTACTTATTGACGATGGAACACAGATATTGCATCGGAATTAAATACAAAAGGCACAATGCCGACTTAAGTACAAGAAGACTGACTCTTCTTACTGTCTATGTTTTGAACCCATCCTGTGAGACCAGTTTTAGATTCCGATGCTTCACTTCAGGTTTACTGTATTCCTTTGACCTTCTTATTGACGATAAAACACAGGAATTCAATCGGAATTAAATACGGAATGCTCAATGCCGACTTAAGAAAAAGAGGAATGACTCTTCTTACATTCTATGATTTGTGCCTTTCCTGTGAGACCAGTTTTAGATTCCGATGCTTCACTTCAGGTTTACTGTATCCCTTTGACCTTCTTACTGACGATGAGACACAAAAATTGCATCGGAATTAAATACAAAAGGCACAATGCCTACTTAAGTACAAGAGGACTGACTCTTTTACATACTACGATTTCAACCTTTCCTGTGAGACCGGTATCAGATTCCGATGCTTCACTTCAGGTTTACTGTATCCTTTGGATCTTCTTATAGACGATGAAACACAGAAATTGCTCGGGAATTAAACACAAAAGGCACAATGCGCGACTTATGTACAAGAAGACTGACTCTTCTTACTGTCTATGTTTTGACCTATTCTATGAGAGCAGTTTTAGATTCCGATGCTTCACTTCAGGTTTACTGTATCCCTTGGACCTTTTTTTTGACGATGAAGCACAGAAATTATATCGGAATTAAATAAAAAAGGCACAATGCCGACTTATATACATGAAGACTGACTCTTCTTACTGTCTATGATTTGAACCTTTCCTGTGAGACCAGTTTTAGATTGCGTGCTTGACTTCAGGTTTACAGTACCACTTGGACCATCCTATTGACGATGAAACACAGAAATAGCATATGAATTACACACAAAAGGCAGATTGCCGACTTAAGTACAAGAAGATTGTCTATGTTTTGAACCTTTCCTGTGAGACCAGTTTTAGATTACGATGCTTCACGTCAGGTTTACTGTATCCCTTGGACCCTCTTATTGACGATGAAACACAGAAATTGCATCTTAATTAATTACAGAAGGGACATTGCCGACATAAGTACAAGAGAACTAACTGTTCTTACATTCAATGATTTGTGCCTTTCCTGTGAGACCAGTTTTAGATATCGATGCTTCACTTCTGGTTTACTGTATCCCTTGGGCGTTCTTATTGACGATGAAACACAGAAATTGCATCGGAACTAAATACAAAAGGCACAATGACGACTTAAGTACAAGAAGACTGACGCTTCTTACTCACTATGTTTTGAACCTTTCCTGTGAGACCAGTTTCAGTTTCCGATGCTTCACGTCAGGTTTACTGTAACCCTTGCACCTTCTCATTGACGATGAGTCACAGAAATTGCATCGAAATTAAATACAAAAGGCACAATGCCGACTTAAGTACAAGAAGACTGACTCTTATTACAGTCTATGTTTTGACGTTTCCTATGAGACCAGTTTTAGATTCCGATGCTCCACTTCAGGTTTAATGTATCCCTTGGACCTTCTTTTTGACGATGAAGCACAGAAATTACATCCGAATTAAATACAGAAGGCACAATGCCGACTTATATACAAAAAGACCTACTCTTCATAGTGTCTATGATTTGAACCTTTACTGTGAGACCAGTTTCAGATTCCGATGCTTCACTTCAGTTTTACTGTATCCCTTGGACCTTCTTATTGACGATGAAACCCAGAAATTGCATCGGAATTTAATACAAAAGGCACAATGCCGACTTAAGTAGAAGGAAAATGTCTCATCTCATTGTGTATGATTTGAGCCTTTCCTGTGAGACCAGATTTAGATTCCGATGCTCCACTTCAGGTTTACTGTATCTCTCGGACCTTCATATTGGAAACACAAAAATTGTATCAGAATTAAATACATAAGGCACAATGCCGACTTAAGAATAAGAGGACTGACTCTCTTTACATTCTATGAATTGAACCTTTCCTGTGAGACCAGTTTTAGATTCCGATGCTTCACTTCAGGTTTACTGTATTGATTGGACCTTCTTATTGACGATGAAACACAGAAATTGCATCGGAATTAAATACAAAAGACACAATGCCGACTTAAGTACAAGAGGACCGACTCTACTTACATTCTATGATTTGAATCTTTCCTGTGATACCAGTTTCAGATTCCGATGCTTTACTTTAGGTTTTCTGTATCGCTTGGACCTTCTTATCGACTATGAATCACAAAAATTGCATCGGAATTAAATACAAGTGGCACAATGCCGACTTAGGTACAAGAAGACTGACTCTTCCTCCTGTCTATGTTTTGAACGTATCCTGTGAGACCAGTTTTGGATTCCGATGCTTCACTTCAGGTTTACTGTAACCCTTGTACTTTCTTATTGACGATGAAGCTAAGAAATTGCATCAGAATTAATTACAAAATGAACAATGCCGACTTATATACAAGAAAACTGACTCTTCTTACTGTCTATGATTTGAACCTTTCCTGTGAGACCAGTTTTAGATTCCGTGCTTGACTTCAAGTTTACTGTATCCCTTGGACCCTCTTATTGACGGTGAAACACAGAAATTGCATCGTAATTAAATACAAAAGGCACATTTCCGACTTAAGTACATGAAGACTGACTCTTCTTACTGTCTATGTTGTGAACCTTTCCTGTGAGCCCAGTTTTAGATTCCGATGCTTCACGTCAGGATTACTGTATCCGTTGGACCCTCTTATTGACGATGAAACACAGAAATTGCATCGGAACTAAATACAAAAGGCACAATGACGACTTAAGTACAAGAAGACTGACGCTGCTTACTCACTATGTTTGAACCTTTCCTGTGAGACCAGTTTTAGTTTCCGATGCTTCACGTCAGGTTTACTGTATCCCTTGCACCTTCTCATTGACGATGAAACACAGAAATTGCATCGGAATTAAATACAAAAGGCACAATGCCGACTTAAGTATAAGAAGACTGACACTTATTACTGTCTATGTCTTGACCTTTCCTATGAGACCAGTTTTAGATTCCGACGCTCCACTTCAGGTTTACTGTATCCCTTGGACCTTCTTTTTGACGATGAAGCACAGAAATTACATCGGAATTAAATACAAAAGGCACAATGCCGACTTATATACAAGAAGACCTACTCTTCTTACTGTCTATGATTTGAACCTTTACTGTGAGCCCAGTTTCAGATTCCGATGCTTCATTTCAGGTTTACTGTATCCCTTAGACCTTCATATTGACGATGAAACCCAGAAATTGCATCGGAATTAAATACAAAAGGCACAATGCCGACTTAAGTACAAGAAAATGTCTCATCTCACTGTGTATGATTTGAACCTTTCCTGTGAGACCAGATTTAGATTCCGATGCTTCACTTCAGGTTTACTGTATCCCTTGGACCTTCATATTGGAAACACAAAAATTGCATCAGAATTAAATACAAAAGGCACAATGCCGACTTAAGTATAAGAGGACTGACTCTTTTTACATTCTATGAATTTAACCTTTCCTGTGAAACACAGGTTTACTGTATCCCTTGGAATTTCTTATTGACGATGAAACACAGAAATTTCATCGGAATGACATTCAAAAGGCACAATGCCGACTTATGTACAAGAAGATTGACTCTTCTTCCTGTCTATGATTTGTACTTTTCCTGTGAGACCAGTTTTAGATTCCGTGCTTGACGTCAGATTTACTGTATCCCTTGGACCTTCTTATAGACGATGAAACACAGAAATTGCATCGGAATTAAATCGGGTCCGACTCATTGATCCATAGTACACTTGTCGGCCCTGAAGCAAAGATCATAAATCTTGGACAGGTATCTTATTGTCATGATGTGAACCCATGATTAGCATGTTGCTGGTTCAACAGCAGCAAAAACACTGAAAATAACAATGGTCCACTTCATAATAATATGTCTGAGGGCAACAAAGCCAAAATTCGTTTCATGGTAAGAATTCGAAACGAGAGACTCAACCTCGTAAATCTTTCCTTGCTATTACCAACGGGTGGGCTTCTAAGGCCCACAGATAATTAAATCAAGTAAATGTATTTTAATTACCTTTTTATTCCGAAATTCTGAAATGACTCAATGGTACATTCAATAACGAACAATTACCTTTGCTTTCAAGTTCATATATCAAAGGGTGTGGATACAACATAGAAAAACTGAGTCAGTGGGCCTACGAGGCCCCCCCGTTGGTAATGCTAGGGTTAAATACAGAAGGCTCCATGCCGACTTAAGTGCAAGAGGACTGACTCTTCTTACATTCTCTGATTTGTGCCTTTCCTGTGAGACCAGTTTTAGACATCGCTGCTTCACTTAAGGTTTACTGTACCCCTTGGACCTTCTTATTGACGATGAAATACAGTAATTGCAGCCAAATTAAATGGAAAATGCACAATGCCGTCTTATGTACAAGAAGACTGACTCCTCTTCCTGTCTATGTTTTGAACCCTTCCTGTGAGACCAGTTTTAGATTCCGATGCTTCACTTTATTGACGATGAGAAACAGAAATTGCATCGAAAATAAAAACAAATGTACAATGCCGACTTAAGTACAAGAAGACTGACTCTTCTTACTGTCTATGTTTTGAAGCTTTCCTGTGGGACCAGTTTTAGATTCCGATGCTTCACTTCAGGTTTACTGTATCCCTTGGACCTTCTTATTGACGATGAACCACAGAAATTGAATCGGAATTAAATACAGACGGCACAGTGCCGACTTAAGGACAAGAGGACTGACTCTTCTTACGTTCTATGATCTGTGCCTTACCTGTGAGCCCAGTTTTGGACATCGATGCTACACTTCAGGTTGACTGTATCCATTGGACCTTCAAATTGACGATGAAACACGAAAATTACATCAGAAATCAATACAACAGGCCCAATGCCGACTTAAGTATTAGAGGACTGACTCTTTTTACATTCTATGATTTGAACATTTCCTGTGAGACCAGTTATAGATTCCGATGCCTCACTTTGGGTTTACTGTGTCGCTTGGACCTTCATATTGACGATGAAACACAAAAATTGCATCGGAATTAAATACAAAAGGCACAATACCTACTTAAGTACAAGAGGACTGACTCTTTTACATACTACGATTTCAACCTTTCCTGTGAGACCAGTTTTACATTCCGATGCTTCACTTCGGGTTTACTGTATCCCTTGGACTTTCTTATTGACGATGAAACACAGAAATTACATAGGAATTAAATACAAAAGGCACAATGCCGATTAAGTACAAGAGGACTGACTTTTCTTACATTCTATGATATAAATCATTCCTGTGTGACCAGTTTAAGATTCCGATGGTTCACTTCAGTTTAACTGTATCCCTTGGACCTACTTATTGACGATGGAACACAGATATTGCATCGGAATTAAATACAAAAGGCACAATGCCTACTTAAGTACAAGAGGACTGACTCTTTTACATACTACGATTTCAACCTTTCCTGTGAGACCGGTATCAGATTCCGATGCTTCACTTCAGGTTTACTGTATCCCTTGGACCTTCTTATAGACGATGAAACACAGAAATTGCTCGGGAATTAAACACTAAAGGCACAATGCCGACTTATGTACAAGAAGACTGACTCTTCTTACTGTCTATGTTTTGACCTATTCTATGAGAGCAGTTTAGATTCCGATGCTTCACTTCAGGTTTACTGTATCCCTTGGACCTTTTTTTTGACGATGAAGCACAGAAATTATATCGGAATTAAATACAAAAGGCACAATGCCGACTTATATACATGAAGACTGACTCTTCTTACTCTCTATGATTTGAACCTTTCCTGTGAGACCAGTTTTAGATTGCGTGCTTGACTTCAGGTTTACAGTATCCCTTGGACCATCCTATTGACGATGAAACACAGAAATTGCATATGAATTAAACACAAAAGGCAGATTGCCGACTTAAGTACAAGAAGATTGTCTATGTTTTGAACCTTTCCTGTGAGACCAGTTTTAGATTACGTTGCTTCACGTCAGATTTACTGTATCCCTTGGACCCTCTTATTGTCGATGAAACACAGAAATTGCATCTTAAATTATTACAGAAGGGACATGGCCGACATAAGTACAAGAGAACTAACTGTTCTTACATTCAATGATTTGTGCCTTTCCTGTGAGACCAGTTTTAGATATCGATGCTTCACTTCTGGTTTACTGTATCCCTTGGGCGTTCTTATTGACGATGAAACACAGAAATTGCACCGGAACTAAATACAAAATGCACAATGACGACTTAAGTACAAGAAGACTGACGCTTCTTACTCACTATGTTTTGAACCTTTCCTGTGAGACCAGTTTCAGTTTCCGATGCTTCACGTCAGGTTTACTGTAACCCTTGCACCTTCTCATTGACGATGAATCACAGAAATTGCATCGAAATTAAATACAAAAGGCACAATGCCGACTTAAGTACAAGAAGACTGACTCTTATTACTGTCTATGTTTTGACCTTTCCTATGAGACCAGTTTTAGATTCCGATGCTCCACTTCAGGTTTAATGTATCCCTTGGACCTTCTTTTTGACGATGAAGCACAGAAATTACATCCGAATTAAATACAGAAGGCACAATGCCGACTTATATACAAAAAGACCTACTCTTCATAGTGTCTATGATTTGAACCTTTACTGTGAGACCAGTTTCAGATTCCGATGCTTCACTTCAGTTTTACTGTATCCCTTGGACCTTCTTATTGACGATGAAACCCAGAAATTGCATCGGAATTTAATACAAAAGGCACAATGCCGACTTAAGTACAAGGAAAATGTCTCATCTCACTGTGTATGATTTGAGCCTTTCCTGTGAGACCAGATTTAGATTCCGATGCTCCACTTCAGGTTTACTGTATCCCTCGGACCTTCATATTGGAAACACAAAAATTGTATCAGAATTAAATACATAAGGCACAATGCCGACTTAAGAATAAGAGGACTGACTCTCTTTACATTCTATGAATTGAACCTTTCCTGTGAGACCAGTTTTAGATTCCGATGCTTCACTTCAGGTTTACTGTATTGATTGGACCTTCTTATTGACGATGAAACACAGAAATTGCATCGGAATTAAATACAAAAGACACAATGCCGACTTAAGTACAAGAGGACCGACACTACTTACATTCTATGATTTGAATCTTTCCTGTGATACCAGTTTCAGATTCCGATGCTTTACTTTAGGTTTTCTGTATCGCTTGGACCTTCTTATCGACTATGAATCACAAAAATTGCATCGGAATTAAATACAAGAGGCACAATGCCGACTTAGGTACAAGAAGACTGACTCTTCCTCCTGTCTATTTTTTGAACGTATCCTGTGAGACCAGTTTTAGATTCCGATGCTTCACTTCAGGTGTACTGTATCCCTTGTACCTTCTTATTGACCATGAAGTACAGAAATGGCATCAGAAATAAATACAAAATGCACAATGACGACTTATATACAAGAAGTTTGTCTCTTCTGACTGTCTATGATTCGAACCTTTCCTGTGAGACCAGTGTTAGATTCCGATGCATCACTTTAGGTTTACTGTATTTCTTGCCCCATCTTATTGACGATGAAACACAGAAATTGCATCGGAATTAAATAGAAAAAGCAAAATGCTGACTTACGTACTAGGGACCGACTCTTCTTACTGTCTATGTTTTGACCTTTCCTGTGAGACCTATTTAAGATTCCGATGCTTCACTTCAGGTTTACTGTATCCCTTGGACCTTCGTATTGACGATGAAGCACAGAAATTGCATCGGAATTAAATGCAAAAGGCACAATGCCGACTTATGTACAAGAAGACTAACTGTTCTTACTGCCTATGATTTGAACCATTCCCGTGAGAACAGTTTTAGATATCGATGCTTCACTTCAGGTTTACTGTATCCCTTGGACCTCCTTATTGACGATGAAACACAGAAATTGCATCGGAATTAAATACAAAAGGCACAATGCCGACCTAAGTACAAGAAGACTGACTCTTCTTACTGTCTATGCTTTGAACCTTTCCTGGGAGACTAGCTTTAGATTCCGATGCTTCACTTCAGGTTTTTTGAATCCCTTGGAACTTCTTATTGACGATGAAACAAATAAATTGCATCGGAATTAAATACAAAAGGCACAATGTCAACTTAAGTACAAGAAGACTGACTCTCCTTACTGTCTATGTTTTGAACCTTCCCTGTGAGACCAGTTTTAGATTCCGATGCTTCACCTCAGGTTTACTGTATCCCTTGGACCCTCTTATTGACGATGAAACACAGAAATTGCATCGGAATAAAATACAGAAGGCACAATGCCGATTTAAGTACAAGAGGACTGACGCTCCTTACATTCTATGATTTGTGCCTTTCCTGTGAGAACTGTTTTAGATATCGATGCTTCACTTCAGGATTACTGCAACCCTTGGACCTTCTTATTGACGATAAAACACAGAAATTGCATCGGAATAAAATACAAAAGGCCCGATGCCGAATTAATTACAGGAAGACTGACTCTTCTTACATTCTATGATTAGAGCCTTTGCTGTGGTACTAGATTTAGATATCGATCCTTCACTTCTGGTTTACTGTATAGCTTGGACCTTCTTATTGACGAGGAAACACAGAAATTTGATCGGAATAAAATACAAAAGGCACAATGCCGACATAAGTACAAGAAGACTGACTCTTATTTCTGTCTATGTTTTGAACCTTTCCTGTGAGACCAGTTTTAGATTCCGATGCTTCACTTCAGGTTTACTGTATCCCTTGCTCCTTCTTATTGACGATAAACACAGAAATTGCATCGGAATTAAATAGAAAAGGCAAAATGCCGACTTATGCACAAAGTACCGACTCTTCTTACTGTCTATATTTTGAACCATTATTGTAAGACCAGTTTTAGATTCCGATGTTCACTTCAGGTTAACTGTACCCATTCGGCTTTCTTATTGACGATGAAACACAGAAATTGCGTCGGAATTAAATACAAAATGCACAATGCCGGCTTAAGTACAAGAAGATTGACTCTTCTTACTGTCTTTATTTTGAGCCATTACTCTAAGACCAGTTTTAGATTCCGATGCTTCACTTCAGGTTTACTGTATCTTTTCGGCCTTCATATTGACGATGAAACACAGAAATTGCGTCGGAATTAAATACAAAAAGCACAATACTGACTTAAGTACAAAAAGACTGACTCTTCTTACTGTCAATGTTTTGACCTATTCTATGAGACCAGTTTTAGATTCCGATGCTTCACCTCAGGTTCAGTGTATCACTTGGACCTTTTTTTGACGATGAAGCACAGAAATTACATCGGAATTAAATACAAAAGGCACAATGCCGACTTATATACATGGAGACTGACTCTTCTTACTCTCTATGATTTGAACCTCTCCTGTGAGATCAGTTTTAGATCCCGTGCTTGACTTCAGTTCTACAGTATCCCTTGGACCTTCTTATTGACGATGAAACACAGAAATTGCATCCGAATTACACACAAAAGGCAGATTGCCGTCTTAAGTACAAGAAGACTGACACTTCTTACTGTCTATGTTTTGAACCTTTCCTGTGAGACCAGTTTCAGATTCCGATGCTTCACGTCAGGTGTACTGTATCCCTTGGACATTCTTATTGACGATGAAACACAGAAATTGCATCGGAATTAATTACAGAAGGAACAATGCCGTCATAAGTACAAGAGGACTGCCCGTTCTTACGTTCAATGATTTGTGCCTTTCCTGTGAGACCAGTTTTAGATATCGATGCTTCACTTCTGGTTTACTGTTTCCCTTGGGCGTTCTTAATGACGATGGAGCACAGAAATTGCATCGGAATTAAATACAAAAGGCACAATGCCGACTTATATACAAGATGACTGACTCTTCTTACATTCTATGATTAGAGCCCTTCCTGTGGTACCAGTTTTAGATATCGATGCTTCACTTTAGGTTTACTGTATCCCTTGGACCTTCTTATTGACGATAAAACACAGAAATTGCATCGGAATAAAATACAAAAGCCACAATGCCGACTTAAGTACAATTAGACTGACTCTTCATACTGTCTATGATTTGAACCTTTCCTGTGAGTCCAGCTTTAGATGATGATGCTTCACTTCATGTTTACTGTATCTCTTGGACCTTCTTATCGACGATAAAACACAGAAATTGCATCGGAATTAAATACAAAAGGCACAATGTCGACTTAACTACAAGAAGACGGACTCTTCTTACTGTCTATGATTTGAACCTTTGCTGTGAGACCAGTTTCAGATTCCGATGCTTCACTTCAGGTTTAATGTATCCCTTGGACCTTCTTATTGACGACGAAACACAGAAATTGCATCGGAATTAAATACAAAAGCACAATGCCGACTTAAGTACAAGAAGACTGACTCTTCTTACTGTCTATGTTTTGAACCCTTCCTGATAGACCAGTTTTCGATTCCGATGCTTCACTTCAGGGTTACTGTATCCCTTGGACCTTCTTATTGACGATGAAACACAGAAATAGCTTCGGAATTAAATACAAAAGGCACAATGTCGCCTTAACTACAAGAAGACGGACTCTTCTTACTGTCTATGATTTGAAGCTTTGCTGTGAGACCAGTTTCAGATTCCGATGCTTCACTTCAGGTTTAATGTATCCCTTGGACCTTCTTATTGACGATGAAACACAGAAATTGCATTGGAATTACATACAAAAGTCACAATGCCGACACAGGTATAAGAAGACTGACTCTTCTTACTGTCCATGTTTTGAACCTTTCCCGTGAGACCAGTTTTAGATTCCGATGCTTCACTTCAGGTTTTACTGTATCCCTTCGACCTTCTTTTTGACGATGAAGCACAGAAATTACATCGGAAGTAAATACAGAAGGCACGATGCCGACTTAAGTATAAGAGGATTGAATCATCTTACATCAAATGATTTGAGCCTTTCCTGCGAGACCAGTTTCAGATTCCGAAGCTTCACTTCAGGTGTACTGTATCCCTTTGACCTTCTTATTAACGATGAAACACAGAAATTGCATTGGAACGGTATACAAAAGCCACAATGCCGACATAAGTATAAGAAGACTGACTCTTCTTACTGTCTATGTGTTGAAACTCTCCCGTGAGACCAGTTTTAGATTCCGATGCTTCAGTTCAGGTTTACTGTATCCCTTCGACCTCCTTATTGGCGATGAAGCACAGAAATTGTTTCGGAATTAGATACAAAAGGCAAAATAGCGACTTAAGTACAAGAAGACTGACTCTTATTCCTGTCTATGATTTGAACCTTTCCTGTGAGACCAGTTTTAGATTCCGATGCATCACTTCAGGTTTACTGTATCCCTTGCCCCTTCTTGTTGACGATGAAACACAGAAATTGCATCGGAATTGAATAGAAAAGGCAAAATGCCGACTAACGTACTAAGGACCGACTCTTCTTACTGTCTATGTTTTGACAATTCCTGTGAGACCTATTTATGATTCCGATGCTTCAGTTCTGGTTTACTGTATCCCTTGGACCTTCGTATTGACGATGAAGCACAGAAATTGCATCGGAATTAAATGCAAAATGCACAATGCCGACTTATGCTCAAGAAGACTAACTCTTCGTGCTGCCTATGATTTGAATCATTCCTGTGAGAACAGTTTTAGATATCGATGCTTCACTTCAGGTTTACTGTATCCCTTGGACCTCATTATTGACGATGAAACACAGAAATTGCATCGGAATTAAATACAAAAGGCACTATGCCGACCTAAGTACAAGAAGACTGACTCTTCTTACTGTCTATGCTTTGAACCTTTCCTGGGAGACTAGCTTTAGATTCCGATGCTCTACTTCAGGTTTTTTGAATCCCTTGGACCTTCTTATTGACGATGAAACAAAGAAATTGCATCGGAATTAAATGCAAAAGGCACCATGCCGACTTAAATACAAGAGGACCGACTATTGTTACTGTCTTTGTTTTGAACTTTTCCTGGGAGATCAGTTTGAGATTCCGTGATTGACTTCAGGTTTACTGTATCCCTTGGATCTTCTTATTGGCGATGAAACACAGAAATTGCATCGGAATTAAATACAAAACGCCCAATACTGACTTAGGTACAAGAAGACTGACTCCTCTTACTGTCTATGTTTTGACCTTTCCTGTGAGACCAGTTTTAGATTCCGATAGTTCTCTTCAGGTTTACTGTATCCCTTGGACCTTCTTATTGACGATGAAACACAAAAATTGCATCGGAATTAAATACAAAACGCACATTGCCGACTTAAGTACAAGAAGACTGACACTTCTTACTGTCTATGTTTTGAACCTTTCCTGTGAGACCAGTTTTAGATTCCGATGCCTCACGTCAGGTTTACTGTATCCCTTGGACCTTCTTATTGATGATGAAACACAGAAATTGCATCGAAATAAAATACAGAAAGCACAATGCCGACTTGAGTACTAAAGGTCTGACTCTTCTTACATTCTATGATTTGCGACTTTCCTTTGAGAACAGTTTTAGATATCGATGCTTCACTTCAGGTTTACTGTATCCCTTGGACCCTCTTATTGACGATGAAAAACAGAAATCGCATCGGATTGAAATACAAAAGCACAATGCCGACTTAAGTATAAGAAGACTGACTCCTCTTACTGTCTATGTTTTGAACCCTTCCTGATAGACCAGTTTTCGATTCCGATGCTTCACTTCAGGGTTACTGTATCCCTTGGACCTTCTTATTGACGATGAAACACAGAATTAGCTTCGGAATTAAATACAAAAGGCACAATGCCGTCTTATGTACAAGAAGGCTGTCCCGTCCTACTGACCATGATCTGAACTTTTCCTGTCAGATTCTGTGCTTGACGTCAGGTTTACTGTATCCCTTGGAGCTTCTTTTTGACGATGAAACACTGATATCTCATCGGAATTAAATACAGAAGGGACGATGCCGGCTTAAGTACAAGAGGGCTGACTCTTCTTACATCAAATGATTTGAGCCTTTCCTGCGTGACCAGTTTCAGATTCCAAAGCTTCACTTCAGGTGTACTGTATCCCTTTGACCTTCTTATTAACGATGAAACACAGAAATTGCATTGGAACGGTATACAAAAGCCACAATGCCGACATAAGTATAAGAAGACTGACTCTTCTAACTGTCTATGTGTTGAACCTCTCCCGTGAGACCAGTTTTAGATTCCGATGCTTCAGTTCAGGTTTACTGTATCCCTTGCCCCTTCTTATTGACGATGAAACACAGATATTGCATCGGAATTAAATAGAAAAGGCAAAATTCCGACTTACGTACTAAGGACCGACTCTTCTTACTGTCTATGTTTTGACCTGTCCTGTGAGACCTATTTAAGATTCCGATGCTTCACTTCAGGTTTACTGTATCCCTTGGACCTTCGTATTGACGATGAAGCACAGAAATTGCATCGGAATTAAATGCAAAAGGCACAATGCCGACTTATGTCCAAGAAGACTAACTATTCTTACTGCCTATGATTTGAATTATTCCTCTGAGAACAGTTTTAGATATCGATGCTTCACTTCAGGTTTACTGTATCCCTTGGACCTCCTTATTGACGATGAAACACAGACATTGCATCGGAATTAAATACAAAAGGCACAATGCCGACCTAAGTACATGAAGACTGACTCTTCTTACTGTCTATGTTTTGAACCTTTCCTGGGAGACTAGCTTTAGATTCCGATGCTTCACTTTAGGTTTTTTGAATCCCTTGGGCCTTCTTATTGACGATGAAACAGAGAAATTGCATCGGAATTAAATACAAAAGGCACAATGTCGACTTAAGTACAAGAAGACTGACTCTCCTTACTGTCTATGTTTTGAACCTTGGCTGTGAGACCAGTTTTAGATTCCGATGCTTCACTTCAGGTTATCTGTATCACTTGGACGTTCTTGTTCACGATGAAACACAGAAATTGCATCGGAATTAAATACATATGGCACAATGGCGACTTCAGTACAAGAAGGCTGACCCTTCTTACTGTCTATGTTTTGAACCTTTCGTGGGAGACCAGTTTTTAATTCCGTTGCTTCACTTTAGATTTACTGTATCCCATAGACCTTCTTATAGACGATGAAGTACAGAAATTGCATCGGAATTAAATACAAAAGGCACAATGCCGACTTATATACAAGATGACTGACTCTTCGTACATTCTATGATTAGAGCCTTTCCTGTTTTACCAGTTTTAGATATCGATGCTTCACTGTAGGTTTACTGTATCCCTTGGACCTTCTTATTGACGATAAAACACAGAAATTGCATCGGAATAAAATACAAAAGCCACAATGCCGACTTAAGTACAATTAGACTGACTCTTCTTACTGTCTAAGATTTGAACCGTTCCTGTGAGACCAGCTTTATATGACGATGCTTCACTTCATGTTTACTGTATCTCTTGGACCTTCTTATTGACGATGAAACACAGAAATTGCATCGGAATTAAATACAAAAGGCACAATGTCGACTTAACTACAAGAAGACGGACTCTTCTTACTGTCTATGATTTGAACATTTGCTGTGAGACCAGTTTCAGATTCCGATGCTTCACTTCAGGTTTAATGTATCCCTTGGACCTTCTTATTGACGATGAAACACAGAAATTGCATCGGAATTAAATACAAAAGGCACCATGCCGACATAAGTACAAGAAGACTGACTATTCTTTCTGTCTTTGTTTTGAACCTTTCCTGGGAGACCAGTTTGAGATTCCGTGTTTGACTTCAGGTTTACTGTATCCCTTGGACCTTCTTATTGGCGATGAAACACAGAAATTGCATCGGAATTAAATACAAAAGGCACAATACTGACTTAGGTACAAGAAGACTGACTCCTCTTACTGTCTATGTTTTGACCTTTCCTGTGAGACCAGTTTTAGATTCCGATGCTTCACTTCAGGCTTACTGTATTCCTTGCCCCTTCTTATTGACGATGAAACACAGAAATTGCATCGGAATTAAATAGAAAAGGCAAAATGCCGACTTCAATACAAAGGACCGACTCTTCTTACTGTCTATGTCTTGACCTTAACTGTGAGACCTAATTTAGATTCCGATGCTTCACTTCAGGTTTACTGTATCCCTTGGACCTTCTTATTGACGACGAAGCACAGAAATTGCATCGGAATTAAATACAAAAGGGCAAGAAGCCGACTTATGTACAAGAAGATGGAGTCTTCTTACTGTGAATGATTTGAACCTTTCCTGTGGGACCAGTTTTAGATTCCGTGCTTGACTTCAGGTTCACTGTAGCCCTTTGACCTTCTTATTGACGATGAAACACAGAAATTGCATCGGAATTAAATACAAAACGCACATTGCCGACTTAAGTACAAGAAGACTGACTCTTCTTACTGTCTATGTTTTGAACCCTGCCTGATAGACCAGTTTTCGATTCCGATGCCTCACGTCAGGTTTACTGTATCCCTTGGACCTTCTTATTGTCGATGAAACACAGAAATTGCATCGGAATAAAATACAGAAAGCACAATGCCGACTTGAGTGCAAAAGGTCTGACTCTTCTTCCATTCTATGATTTGCGCCTATCCTTTGAGAACAGTTTTAGATATCGATGCTTCACTTCAGGTTTACTGTATCCCTTGGACCCTCTTATTGACGATGAAAAACAGAAATTGCATCGGAAGTAAATACAAAAGCACAATGCCCACTTAAGTACAAGAAGACTGACTCTTCTTACTGTCTATGTTTTGAACCCTGCCTGATAGACCAGTTTTCGATTCCGATGCTTCGCTTCAGGGTTACTGTATCCCTTGGACGTTCTTATTGACGATGAAACACAGAAATAGCTTCGGAATTAAATACAAAAGGCACAATGCCGTCTTATGTACAAGAAGGCTGTCTCGTCTTAGTGTCCATGATTTGAACTTTTCCTGTCAGACCAGCTTTAGATTCCGTGCTTGACGTCAGTTTTACTGTATCCCATGGAGCTTCTTTTTGACGATGAAACACTGATATCTCATCGGAATTAAATACAGAAGGCTCGATGCCGACTTAAGTACAAGAGGGCTGACTGTTCTTACATCAAATGATTTGAGCCTTTCCTGTGAGACCAGTTTCAGATTCCGAAGCTTCACTTCAGGTGTACTGTATCCCTTTGACCTTCTTATTAACGATGTAACACAGAAATTGCATTGGAAAGGTATACAAAAGCCACAATGCCGACATAAGTATAAGAAGACTGACTCTTCTTACTCTCTATGTGTTGAACCTCTCCCGTGAGACCAGTTTTAGATTTCGATGCTTCACTTCAGGTTTACTGTATCCCTTGGACCTTCGTATTGACGATGAAGCACAGAAATTGCATCGGAATTAAATGCAAATGGCACAATGCCGATTTATGTTCAAGAAGACTAACTCTTCTTACTGCCTATGATTTGAACCATTCCTGTGAGAACAGTTTTAGATATCGATGCTTCACTTCAGGTTTACTGTATCCCTTGGACCCCCTTATTGACGATGAAACAAGGAAATTGCATCGGAATTAAATACAAAAGGCACACTGCCGACCTAAGTACAAGAAGACTGACTGTTCTTACTGTCTATGTTTTGAACCTTTCCTGGGAGACTAGCTATAGATCCCGATGCTTCACTTCAGGTTTTTTGAATCCCTTGGACCTTCTTACTGACGATGAAACAAAGAAATTGCATCGGAATGAAATACAAAAGGCACAATGTCGACTTAAGTACAAGAAGTCTGACTCTCCTTACAGTCTATGTTTTGAACCTTCCCTGTGAGACCAGTTTTAGATTCCGATGCTTCACTTCAGGTTAACTGTATCACTTGGACTTTCTTATTCACGATGGAACATAGAAATTGCATTGGAATTAAATACAAGAGGCACAACGCCGACTTAAGTACAAGAAGACTGACTGTTCTTACTGTCTATGTTTTGAACCTTTCATGTGAGACCAGTTTTAGATTCCGATGCTTCACTTCAGGTACACTGTATCCCTTGTACCTTCTTATTGTCGATGAAACAGAGATATTGCATCGGAATTAAATACAAAACGCACAATGCCGGATTAAGTACAATAGGACTGACTCTTCTTACTGTCTATGTTTTGAACCTTTCCCCTGAGACCAGTTTTAGATTCCGATGCCTCGCTTCAGGTTAACAGTATCCCTTAGACCTTCTTATTGACGATGAAACACAGAAATTGCATCGGAATTAAATACAAAAGGCACAATGCCGACTTAAGTACAGGAGGACTGACTGTTCTTACTGTCTATGTTTGAACCTTTCTTGTAAGACCACTTTTACATTCCGATTCTTCACTTGAGGTTTACTGTATCCCTGGGACCTCCTTACTGACGACGAAGCACAGATATTGCATCGGAATTAAATACAAATGGCACAATGCCGACTTAAGTACAAGAAGACTGACTCTTCTTATTGTCTATGTTTTGAACCTTTCCTGTGAGACCAGTCTAAGATTCCAATGCTTCACTTCAGGTTTACCGTATCACTTGGTTCTTCTTATTGACGATGAAACACAGAAATTGCATCGGAATAAAATACAAAAAGCACGATTTCGACTTAAGTACAAGAAGACTGACTCTTCTTACTGTTCATGATTTTAACATTTCCTGTGAGACCAGTTTTAGATTTCGATGCTTCACTTCAGGCTGACTGTATCCCTTGGACCTTCATATTGACGATGAAACACAGAAATTGCATCGGAATTAAATACAAAATGCACAATGCCAACTTAAGTACAAGAGGACTGACACTTCTTACATTCTATGATTAGAGCCTTTCCTGTGATGCCAGTTTTAGATATCGATGTTTCACTTCAGGTTTACTGCATCCCTTGGACCTTCTTATTAACGATGAAACACAGATTTTGCATCGGATTTACTTCTTACTGTCTATATTTTGAACCTTTCCTGTGAGACCACTTTTAGATTCCGATGCTTCACTTCAGGTTTACTGTATCCCTTGGACCTTCTTATTGACGATGAAACACAGATATTGCGTCGGAATTAAATACAAAATGCACAATGCCGACTTAAGTACAAGAATACTGACTCTTCTTACTGTCCTTATTTTGAACCATTACTGTAAGACCAGTTTAACATTCCGATGCTTCACTTCAGGTTTAGTGTATCCCTTTGGCCTTCATATTGAAGTTGAAACACAGAAATGGCGTCGGAATTAAATACGAAAGTCACAATGCCGACTTAAGTACAAGAAGACTGACTCTTCTTACTGTCTATGTTTTCAACCTTTCCTGTGAGACCAGTTTTATATTCCGATGCTTAACTTGAGGTTTACTGTAGCCCTTGGACCTTCTTATTGACGATGAAACACAGAAATTGTATTGGAATTAAATACAAAATTCACAACGCCGACTTAAGTACAAGAAGACTGACTCTTCTTTCTGTCTGTGTTTTGAACCTTTTCTGTGAGACCAGTTTTAGATTCCGATGCTTCACTTCAGGTACCCCGTATCCCTTGTACCTTCTTATTGACGATGAAACAGAGGTATTGCATCGGAATTAAATACGAAAGGCACAATGCCGGCGTAAGTACAAGAGGACATTCTCTTCCTACATTCTATGCTTTGAACCTTTCCTGTGAGACCAGTTATAGATTCCGATGCTTCACTTCAGGTTTACTGTATACCTTGGACCATCTTATTGACGATGAAACACAGAAATTGCATTGGAATTAAATATAATAGGCACAATGCCGACGTAAGTACAAGTAGACTGACTCTTCTTACTGTGTTTGCTTTGAACCATTCCTGTGAGACCAGTTTTAGATTCCCATGCTTCAATTCAGGTTTACTGTATCGCTTGGGCCTTCTTATTGACGACGAAACACAGAAATTGCATCGGAATTAAATACAAAAGGCACAATGCCGACTTAATTAAAATAAAACCGACTCTTCCTGCTGTCTATGTTTTGAAACTTTCCTGTGAGACCAGATATAGATTCCGATGCATCACTTTACGTTTACTGTATCGCTTGGACGTTCTAATTGACGATGAAACAGAGAAATTGCATCGGAAATAAATAAGTAAGGCACAATGGCGACTTAAGTAGATAAAGACTGACACCTCTTACTGTCCACGTTTTTAACCTTTCCTGTGAGAACCGTTTGAGATTCCGATGCTTCACTTCAGGCTGACTGTATCCCTTGGACCTTCATATTGACGATGAAACACAGAAATTGCATCGGAATTAAATAAAAAAAGCAAAATGCCGACTTAAGTACAAGAGAGCTTACTATTGTTACATTCGATGATTTGAGCCTTTCCTGTGATACCAGTTTTAGATACTGATGCTTCACTTCAGGATTACTGAATCCCTTGGACCTTCTTATTGGCGATGAAACACAGAAATTGCATCGGAATTAAATACAAAAGAATCAATGCCGACTTGAGTACAAGAGGACAGACTCTTCTTACTGTCTATGTTTTAACCTTTCCAGTGAGACCACTTTAAGATTCCGATGCATCACTTCAGGTTTACTGTATCTATTGGACCTTCTTATTGACGATGAAACACAGAATTGCATCGGAATTAAATACAAAAGGCACAATGCCGACTTAAGTACAAGAAGACTGACTCTTCTTACTGTCTCTATTTTGAACCATTATTGTAAGACCAGTTTTAGATTCCGATGTTTCACTTCAGGTTTACTGTACCCATTCGGCCTTCTTATTGGCGATGAAACACAGAAATTGCATCGAAATTAAATACAAAAGGCACAATGCCGACTTAAGTACAAGAAGACTGACTCTTCTTACAGTCTTTATTTTGAACCATTACTGTAAAACCAGTTTTAGATTCCGATGCTTCACTTCAGGTTTACTATATCCCTTTGGCCCTCATATTGACGATGAAACACAGAAATTGCGTTGGAATTAAATACAAAAGGCACAATGCCGACTTAAGTACAAGAAGACTGACTCTTCTTACTGTCTATGTTTTCAACCTTTCCTGTGAGACCAGTTTAGATTCTGATGCTTAACTTCAGGTTTACTGTAACCCTTGGACCTTCTTATTGACGGTGGAACACAGAAATTGC
Source organism: Schistocerca piceifrons (assembly GCF_021461385.2). Lineage (NCBI taxonomy): Eukaryota > Metazoa > Arthropoda > Insecta > Orthoptera > Acrididae > Schistocerca > Schistocerca piceifrons. The sequence goes on from NC_060139.1 coordinate 1,108,255,776, forward strand.
ATTGGAATTATATACAAAAGGTACAACACCGACTTAAGTACAAGAAGCCTGACTCTTCTTACTGTCTGTGTTTGAACTTTTCCTGTGAGACCAGTTTTAGATTCCGATGCTTCACTTCAGGTACCTTGTATCCCTAGTACCTTCTTCTTGACAATGAAACAGAGATATTGCACCGGAATTAAATACAAAAGGCACAATGCCGGCTTTAGTACAAGAGGACATGCACTTTTTACATTCTATGCTTTGAACCTTTCCTGTGAGACCAGTTATAGATGCCGATGCTTCACTTCAGGTTTACTGTATCCCTTGGACCATCTTATTGACGATGAAACACAGAAATTGGATTGGAATTAAATACAAAAGGCACAATGCCGACTTAATTACAAGAAAACAGACTCTATTTGCTGTCTATGTTTGAAACTTTCCTGTGAGACCAGTTATACATTCCGATGCTTCACTTCAGGATTACTGCATCCCTTGGACCATCTTATTGACGATGAAACACAGAAATTGCATCGTTATTAAGTACAAAAGGCACATGCTGACGTAAGTACAAGTAGACTGACTCTTCATACTGTCTACGTCTTCAACATTTCCTGTGAGATTAGTTTTAGATTCCGATGCTTCACTTCAGGTTTACTGTATCCCTCGGACCTTCTTATTGACGATGAAACACAGAATATGCATCGGAATCAAATGCAAAAGGCTCAATGCCGACTTGAGTACAAGAGGACTGACTCTTGTTACTGTCTATCTTTTAACCTTTCCTGTGAGACCACTTTAAGATTCCGATGCATCACTTCAGGTGTACTGTTTCCATTGGACCTTCTTATTGACGATGAAACACAGAAACTGCATAGGAATTAAATACAAAAGACACAATGCCGACTTAAGTACAAGAAGACTGACTCTTCTTACTGTCTATATTTTGAACCATTCCTGTAAGACCAGTTTTAGATTCCGATGTTTCACTTTAGGTTTAATGTATCCCTTCGGCCTTCTTATTGACGATGAAACACAGAAATTGCGTCGGAATGAAATACCAAAGGCACAATGCAACTTTAGTACAAGAAGACTGACTCTTCTTACTGTCTATAGTTTCAACCTTTCCTGTGAGACCACTTAAAGATTCCGATGCTTAACTTCAGGTTTACTGTAACCCTTGGACCTTCTTATTGACGATGAAAAACAGAAATTGCATTGGATTTAAATACAAAAGGCACAACGCCGACTTAAGTACAAGAAGACTGACTCTTCTTACCGTCTGTGTTTTGAACCTTTCCTGTGAGACCAGTTTTAGATTTCGATGCTTCACTTCAGGCTGACTGTATCCCTTGGACCTTCATATTGACGATGAAACACAGAAATTGCATCGGAATTAAATACAAAATGCACAATGCCGACTTAAGTACAAGAGGACTGACACTTCTTACATTCTATGATTAGAGCCTTTCCTGTGATGCTAGTTTTAGATATCGATGTTTCACTTCAGGTTTACTGTATACCTTGGACCATCTTATTGACGATGAAACACAGAAATTGCATTGGAATTAAATATAAAAGGCACAATGCCGACGTAAGTACAAGTAGACTGACTCTTCTTACTGTGTATGCTTTGAACCATTCCTGTGAGACCAGTTTTAGATTCCCATGCTTCAATACAGGTTTACTGTATCGCTTGGGCCTTCTTATTGACGACGAAACACAGAAATTGCATCGGAATTAAATACAAAAGGCACAATGCCGACTTAATTAAAATAAAACCGACTCTTCCTGCTGTCTATGTTTTGAAACTTTCCTGTGAGACCAGATATAGATTCCGATGCATCACTTTACGTTTACTGTATCGCTTGGACGTTCTAATTGACGATGAAACAGAGAAATTGCATCGGAAATAAATAAGTAAGGCACAATGGCGACTTAAGTAGATAAAGACTGGCACCTCTTACTGTCCACGTTTTTAACCTTTCCTGTGAGATCCGTTTTAGATTCCGATGCTTCACTTCAGGCTGACTGTATCCCTTGGACCTTCATATTGACGATGAAACACAGAAATTGCATCGGAATTAAATACAAAATGCACAATGCCGACTTAAGTACAAGAGGACTGACGCTTCTTACATTCTATGATTAGAGCCTTTCCTGTGATGCCAGTTTTAGATATCGGTGTTTCACTTCAGGTTTACTGCATCCGTTGGACCTTCTTATTAACGATGAAACACAGATTTTGCATCGGATTTACTTCTTACTGTCTATATTTTGAACCTTTCCTGTGAGACCACTTTTAGATTCCGATGCTTCACTTCACGTTTACTGTATCCCTTGGACCTTCTTATTGACGATGAAACACAGAAATTGCATCGGAATTAAATAAAAAAAGCAAAATGCCGACTTAAGTACAAGAGAGCTTACTATTGTTACATTCGATGATTTGAGCCTTTCCTGTGATACCAGTTTTAGATACTGATGCTTCACTTCAGGATTACTGAATCCCTTGGACCTTCTTATTGGCGATGAAACACAGAAATTGCATCGGAATTAAATACAAATGAATCAATGCCGACTTGAGTACAAGAGGACAGACTCTTCTTACTGTCTATGTTTTAACCTTTCCAGTGAGACCACTTTAAGATTCCGATGCATCACTTCAGGTTTACTGTATCTATTGGACCTTCTTATTGACGATGAAACACAGAATTGCATCGGAATTAAATACAAAAGGCACAATGCCGACTTAAGTACAAGAAGACTGACTCTTCTTACTGTCTCTATTTTGAACCATTATTGTAAGACCAGTTTTAGATTCCGATGTTTCACTTCAGGTTTACTGTACCCATTCGGCCTTCTTATTGGCGATGAAACACAGAAATTGCATCGAAATTAAATACAAAAGGCACAATGCCGACTTAAGTACAAGAAGACTGACTCTTCTTACAGTCTTTATTTTGAACCATTACTGTAAAACCAGTTTTAGATTCCGATGCTTCACTTCTGGTTTACTATATCCCTTTGGCCCTCATATTGACGATGAAACACAGAAATTGCGTTGGAATTAAATACAAAAGGCACAATGCCAACTTAAGTACAAGAAGACTGACTCTTCTTACTGTCTATGTTTTCAACCTTTCCTGTGAGACCAGTTTAGATTCTGATGCTTAACTTCAGGTTTACTGTAACCCTTGGACCTTCTTATTGACGGTGGAACACAGAAATTGCATTGGAATTATATACAAAAGGTACAACACCGACTTAAGTACAAGAAGCCTGCCTCTTCTTACTGTCTGTGTTTGAACTTTTCCTGTGAGACCAGTTTTAGATTCCGATGCTTCACTTCAGGTACCTTGTATCCCTAGTACCTTCTTCTTGACAATGAAACAGAGATATTGCACCGGAATTAAATACAAAAGGCACAATGCCGGCTTTAGTACAAGAGGACATGCACTTTTTACATTCTATGCTTTGAACCTTTCCTGTGAGACCAGTTATAGATGCCGATGCTTCACTTCAGGTTTACTGTATCCCTTGGACCATCTTATTGACGATGAAACACAGAAATTGCATTGGAATTAAATACAAAAGGCACAATGCCGACTTAATTACAAGAAAACAGACTCTATTTGCTGTCTATGTTTGAAACTTTCCTGTGAGACCAGTTATACATTCCGATGCTTCACTTCAGGATTACTGCATCCCTTGGACCATCTTATTGACGATGAAACACAGAAATTGCATCGTAATTAAATACAAAAGGCACATGCTGACGTAAGTACAAGTAGACTGACTCTTCATACTGTCTACGTCTTGAACATTTCCTGTGAGATTAGTTTTAGATTCCGATGCTTCACTTCAGGTTTACTGTATCCCTCGGACCTTCTTATTGACGATGAAACACAGAATTTGCATCGGAATCAAATGCAAAAGGCTCAATGCCGACTTGAGTACAAGAGGACTGACTCTTGTTGCTGTCTATCTTTTAACCTTTCCTGTGAGACCACTTTAAGATTCCGATGCATCACTTCAGGTGTACTGTTTCCATTGGACCTTCTTATTGACGATGAAACACAGAAACTGCATAGGAATTAAATACAAAAGACACAATGCCGACTTAAGTACAAGAAGACTGACTCTTCTTACTGTCTATATTTTGAACCATTCCTGTAAGACCAGTTTTAGATTCCGATGTTTCACTTTAGGTTTAATGTATCCCTTCGGCCTTCTTATTGACGATGAAACACAGAAATTGCGTCGGAATGAAATACCAAAGGCACAATGCAACTTTAGTACAAGAAGACTGACTCTTCTTACTGTCTATAGTTTCAACCTCTCCTGTGAGACCACTTAAAGATTCCGATGCTTAACTTCAGGTTTACTGTAACCCTTGGACCTTCTTATTGACGATGAAAAACAGAAATTGCATTGGATTTAAATACAAAAGGCACAACGCCGACTTAAGTACAAGAAGACTGACTCTTCTTACCGTCTGTGTTTTGAACCTTTCCTGTGAGACCAGTTTTAGATTCCGATGCTTCACGTCCGGTTTACTGTATCGCTTGGACCTTCTTATTGACGATGAAACACAGAAATTGCATCGGAATTAAGTACAATGGGAAAATGGCGACTTAAGTACAAGTAGACAGACTCTTCTTACTGTCTATGATTTGAAACATTCCTGTGAGACCAGTTTTAGATTCCGATGCTTCACTTCAGGTTTACTGTATCCCTTGGACCTTCTTATTGACGATTAAACACAGAAATGGTATCGGAATTAAATACTAATGGCACAATGCCGACTTATTTACAATAAGACTGACTCTTCTTTCTGTCTATGCTTTGAGCCTTTCCTGTAAGACCAGTTTTAGATTCCGATGCCTCACTTCAGGCTTACAGTATCCCTTAGACCTTCTTATTGACGATGAATCACAGAATTTGCTTCGGAATTACTTCCTACTGTCTACGTTATGAACCTTTCCTGTGAGACCACTTTTAGAATCCGATGCTTCACTTCAGGTTTACTGTATTCCTTGGACCTTCTTATTGACGATTAAACACACTAAAGGCATCGGAATTAAATACAAATGTCACAATGCCGACTTTAGTACAAGAAGACTGACTCTTCTTCCGGTCTATGATGTAAACCTTTCCTGTGAGACCAGTTTTAGATTCCGATGCTTGACTTCACGTTTGCTGTATCCCTTGGACCTTCTTATTGACGATGAAACACAGAAATTGCATCGGAATAAAATACAAAAGACACAATGCCGACTTAAGTACAAGAAGGCTGACTTATCTTACTGTCTATGTTTTCAACCTTTTTCTGTGAGACCAGTTTTACATTCCGATGCTTAACTTCAGGTTTACAGTAACCCTTGCACCTTCTTATTGACGATGAATCACAGAAATTGCATTGGAATTAAATACAAAAGGCACAACGCCGACTTAAGTACAAGAAGACTGACTCTTCTTACTGTCTATGTTATGAATCTTTCCTGTGAGACCAGTTTTAGATTCCGATGCTTCACTTCAGGTACACTGTATCCCTTGTACCTTCTTATTGACGATGAAACAGAGATATTGCATCGGAATTAAATACAAAACGCACAATGCCGGATTAAGTTCAAGAAGACTGACTCTTCTTACTGTCTATGTTTTGAACCTTTTTTCTGAGACCAGTTTTAGATTCCGATGCCTCACTTCAGGTTAACAGTATAACTTAGACCTTCTTATTGACGATGAAACACAGAATTTGCATCGGAATTAAATACAAAGCGCACAATGCCGAATTAAGTACAAGAGGACTTACTCGTGTTACATTCTATGATTTGAGCCATTCCTTGATACCTGCTTTAAATATCGATGCTTCACTTCAGGTTTACTGTATCCCTACGACCTTGTTATTGACGACGAAACACAGGAATTGCAACGGAATTAAATACAAACGGCACAATGCCGACTTAAGTACAAGAAGACTGACTCTTCTTGCTGTCTATGTTTTAACCTTTCCTGTAAGACCACTTTTAGATTCCGATGCTTCACTTGAGGATTACTATTTCCCTTGGACCACCTTATTGACGACGAAACACAGATATTGTATCGGAATTAAATACAAACGGCACAATGCCGACTTAAGTACAAGAAGACTGACTGTTCTTATTGCCTATGTTTTGAACCTTTCCTGTGAGACCAGTCTTAGATTCCGATGCTTCACTTCAGGTTTACTGTATCCCTTGGACCTTCTTACTGACGATGAAACACAGAAATGGCTTCGGAATTAAATACAAAAGCACAATGCAGACTTAAGTACAAGAGGGCTGACTCTTCTTACATTATATGATTTGAACCATTCCTGTGAGACCAGATTGAGAGTCCGATGCATCACTTTAGGTTTACTGTATCCCTTGGACCTTCTTATTGACGATGAAACACAGAAATTGCATCGGAATAAAATACAAAAGGCTCAATGCCGACTTGAGTACAAGAGGACTGACTCTTCTTACTGTTTATGTTTTAACCTTTCCTGTGAGACCACTTTAAGATTCCGATGCTTCACTTCAGGTTTACTGTATCCTTTGGACCTTCTTATTGGCGATGAAACACAGAAATTGCATCGGAATTAAAAACAATAGGCACAAAGACGACTTATGTACAAGAAGAATGACTCTTCTTACTGTCTATACTTTGAACCATTCCTGTGATACCTGTTTTAGATATTGCTGCTTCACTTCAGGATTACTGTATCCCTTCGACTTTCTTATTGACAATCAAACACAGAAATTGCATCGGAATGAAATACAAAAGGCACAATGCGGACTTAAGTACAAGAAGACGTACTCTTCTTATTGTTTGTGTTTTGAACCTTTCCTGTGAGACCAGACTTAGATTCCGATGCTTCTCCTCAGGTTTACTGTATCACTTGGTTCTCCTTATTGACGATGTAACACAGATATTGCATCGGAACAAAATACAAAAGGCACGATGCCGACTTAAGTACAAGAGGAATGTCTCATCTTACTGTCTATGATTTGAACCTTACCTGTGAGACCGGTTATAGATTCCGATACTTCACTTTAGGTATACTGTATCCCTGGGACCTTCTTATTGACGATGAAACACAGAAAATGCATCGGAATTAAATACAATAGGCTCAATGCAGTCATAAGTACAAGACGACTGACTCTTCTTACTGTCTATGTTATAACCTTTCACGTGGGACCACTTTTAGATGCCGATGCATCACTTCAGGTTAACTATATCCCTTGGACCTTCTTATTGACGATGAATCACAGCAATTGCATCGGAATTGAATACCAATTGCACAACGCGACATAAGTACAAGAAGACTGACACTTCTTACTGTCTGTGTTTTGAACCGTTCCTCTAAGACCAGTTTTAGATTCCGATGCCTCACTGTAGGTTTACAGTATCCCTTAGACCTTCTTTTTGACGTTGAAACACAGAATTTGCATCGGAATTAAATACAAAACGCACAATGACGACTTAAGTACAAGAGGACTTACTCTTCTTACTTTCTATGAATTGAGCCTTTCCTGAGATATTAGTTTTAGATATCGATGCTTCACTTCAGGTTTACTGTATCCCTTGGTCCTTCTTATTGACGATGAAACACAGAAATTGCATCGGAATTAAATACAAAAGGCACAATGCCGACTTAAGTACAAGAAGACAGACTCTTCTTACTGTCTTTGTTTGAACCATTCCTCTGAAACCAGTTTTAGATTCCGATGCTTCACTTCAGGTTAACTGTATCCCTTGGACCTTCTAATTGACGATGAAACACAGAAATTGCATTGGAATTAAATACAAAAGGCACAATGCCGCCTTAAGTACAAGAACACTGACTCCTCTTATTTTCTGTGCTTTGAACCAATCCTGTGAGACCAGTTTTAGATTCCAATGCTTCACCTCAGGTTTACTGTATCCCTTGGCCTTCATATTGACGATGAAACACAAACATTGCAACCGAATTAAATACAAAAGTCACAATGCCGACGTAAGTAGAAGAAGACTGACTCCTCATACTGTCTATGATTTGAACTTTTCCTGAGTGACCAGTTTTAGATTCCGATGCTTCACTTCAGGTTTACTGTATCCCTTGGACCTTCTTATTGACGATGAAACACAGAAATTGCTTCGTAAGTAAATAAAAACGGCAAAATGGCGACTTAAGGAGAAGAAGACAGACTCTTCTTACTGTCTGTGTCTGAACCTTTCCTGTGAGACCAGTTTTAGATTCCGATGCTTCACTTCAGGTTTACTGTATCCCTTGGACCCTCTTATTGACTATGAATGACAGAAATTGCATCGGAATTAAATACAAAAGGCACAATGCCAACTTAAGTACAATTAGACTTACCCTTCTTACTGTCTATGTTTTAACCCCTCCTGTGAGACCAGTTTTACAGTCCGATGCTTCACTTCAGGTTTACTGTATCCCTTGGAACTTCTTATTGACGGTGAAACACAGAATTTGCATCATAATTAAATACAAAACGCACAATGCCGTCTTATGTACAAGAAGACTGACTCTTCTTATTGTCTATGTTTTGAACCTTTCCTGTGAGACCAGTTTTAGATTCCGATGCTTCACGTCAAGTTCAATGTATCCCATGGACCTTCTTATTGTCTATGAAACACAGAAATTGCATCGGAATCAAAGACAAAAGGCACCATGACGACTCAAGTACAAGAGGAATGTCTCTTCTTACTGTCTATGATTTGAACCTTTCCTGTGAGACCGGTTATAGCTTCCGATACCTCACTTTAGGTTTACTGTATCCCTTGGACCTTCTTATTGACGATGAAACACAGAAATTGCATCGCAATTAAACACAAAAGCACAATGCCGACTTAAGTACAAGAGGGTTGTCCTTGTTTACTGTTTAAGCTTTGATCCTTTCCTGTGAGCCCAGTTTTAGATTCCGATGGTTCACTCCAGATTTACTGTATCCCGTGGACATTCTTATTGACGATGTAACACAGAAATTGCATCGGAATTAGATACAAAAGGCACAATGCCGACTTAAGTACAAGAAGACTTACCCTTCTTACTGTCTATATTTTGAACCTCTCCTGTGAGACCAGTTTCAGAGTCCGATGCTTCACTTCAGGTTTACTGTATCCCTTGGACCTTCTTATTGACGGTGAAACACAGAAATTGCATCGGAATTAAATACAAAACGCACAATGCCGACTTATGTAAAAGAAGACTGACTCTTTTTATTGTCTATGTTTTGAACCTTTCCTGTGAGACCAGTTTTAGATTCCGATGCTTCACTTCAGGTTTACTGTATCCCTTGGACCTTCTTATTGACGATGAAACACAGAATTTGCATCGGAATTAAATGCGAAAGGCACAATGCCGAGTTAAGTACAATGAGACTAACTCTTCTTACATGCTATGATGTGAGCCTTTCCTGCGATACCAGTTTAAGATATCGATGCTTCACTTATGGTTTACTGTATCCCTTGGACCTTCTTATTGGCGATGAAACACAGAAATTGCTACGCAATTGAATACAAAACGCACAATGCCGACTTAAGTACAAGAAGACTGACTCTTCTTACTATCTATGTTTTCAACCTTTCCTGTGAGACCAGTTTAGATTCCGATGCTTCAGTTCTTGTTTACTGTATCCCTTGGACCTTCTTATTGACGATGAAACACAGAAATTGCTTCGTAATTAAATAAAAATGGCAAAATGGCGTCTTAAGGACAAGAAGACAGACTCTCCTTACTGTCTGTGTTTGAACCTTTGTTGTGAGACCAGTTTTAGATTCCGATGCTTCACTTCAGGTTTACTGTATCCCTTGGACCCTCTTATTGACGATGAAACACAGAAATTGCATCGGAATTAAATACAAAAGGCACAATGCCAACTTAAGTACAATTAGACTTACCCTTCATACTGTCTATGTTTTGAACCCCTCCTGTGAGACCAGTTTTACAGTCCGATGCTTCACTTCAAGTTTACTGTATCCTTTGGAACTTCTTATTGACGGTGAAACACAGAATTTGCATCGGAATTAAATACGAAACGCACAATGCCGTCTTATGTACAAGAAGACTGACTCTTCTTATTGTCTATGCTTTGAACGTTTCCTGTGAGGCCAGTTTTAGATTCCGATGCTTCACTTCAGGCTTACTGTATCCCTTGGACCATCTTATTGACGATGAAGTACAGAAATTGCATCGGAATTAAATTAAAAAGGCACAATGCCGACTTAAGTACAAGATGACTGACCCTTCTTACCATCTATGTTTGAACCATTCCTGTAAGAGGAGTTTTAGATTCCGATGCTTCACATCAGGGTTACTGTATCCCTTCGGCCTTCTTATTGACGATGAAACACAGAAATTGCTCGGAATTAAATACAAAAGGCACACTTCCGACTTAAGTACAAGAAGGCTGACTCTTCTAACTGTCTACGTTTTGAACCTTACCTGTGAGACCGGTTTTAGACTCAGATGCTTCGCTTCCGGTTTACTGTATACCTTATACCTTTCTATTGACGATGAAACAGAGAAATTGAATCGGAATTAAATGCAAAAGGCACAATGCCGGCTTAAGTACAATAGGACTGTTTCTTGTTACACTCTATGATTTGAACCTTTCCTGTGAGACCAGTTTTAGATTTCGATGAATCACGTTAGGTTTACTGTATCCCTTGGACCTTCTTGTTGACGATGAAACACAGAAATTGCATCGGAATTAAAGACAAAAGGCACAATGCCGACTTAAGTACAAGAGGAATGTCTCTTCTTACTGTCTATGATTTGAACCTTTCCAGTGAGACCGGTTACAGATTGCGATACTTCACTTTAGGTTTACTGTATCCCTTGGACCTTCTTATTGACGATGAAACACAGAAAATGCATCGGAATTAGATACTAAAGGCACAATGCCGACATTAGTACAAGAAGACTGACCCTTCTTACGGTCTATGATTTGAGCCTTTCCTGAGAGACCAGTTTTAGATTTCGATGCTCCACCTCAGGTTTGCCGTATCCCTTGGACCTTCGTATTGACGATGAAACACAGAAATTGCTTCGGAATTAAATACAAATGGCAAAATGGCGACTTAAGGGCAAGAAGAAAGGCTCCTCTTACTGTCTATGCTTAAACCTTTCCTGTGAGACCTGTTTTAGATTACGATGCTTCACTTCAGGTTTACTGTATTCCTTGGACCTTCTTATTGACGATTAAACACAGAAATGGCATCGGAATTAAATACATATGGCACAATGCCGACTTAAGCACAAGAAGACTGACCCTTCTTACTGTCAATGTTTTGAACCTTTCCTATGTGAAAAGTTTAAGATTCCGATGCTTCACTTCAGGTTTACTGTATCCCTTGGACCTTCTTATTGACGATGAGACACAGAAATGGCATCGGAATTAAATACAAAAGGCACAATGCCGACTTAAGTACAAGAAGACTGACATTTCTTACTCTCTATGTTTGAACCTTTCCTGTGAGACCAGTATTCGATTCCGATGCTTCACTTCAGGTTTACTGTATCCCTTTGGCCTTCTTATTGACGATGAAACACAGAAATTGCGTCAGAATTAAATACAAAAGGCACAATACCGACTTAAGGACAAGAAGACTGACTATTCTTTGTGTCTATGTTTTGAACCTTTCCTGTGAGACCAGTTTTAGATTCCGATGCTTAACTTCAGGCTTACTGTATCCCTTGGACCTTCTTATTGACGATGAAACACAGAAATTGCATCGGAATTAAATACAATGTCAAAATGGCGACTCAAGTACAAGTATACAGACTCTTCCTACTGTCTATGCTTTGAACCTTTCCTGTGAGACCAGTTTTACGAGGATCAGTCAAAAAGTAATGCCTCCTATTTTTTTTTCTACGTTTAATTGTCAGGAAATTTAAATGCAATTACATAGGTTGAAAACCACAACATTGAGGATCATTTTGTCATTTTTCAATGTAATCTCCGCCCATCTCTACAGTTTTGGTCCATCTTTGAACAAGGGCATGTATCCCAGCACGGTAAAAATCACAGCTCTGCTTCCTAAGCCATTGACGCACGGATGTTTTGACGGCCTCCTCATCTTCAAAATGAATCCCACGATGAGCTTCTTTTAGTGGCCCGAACAGATGGAAGTCTGATGGTGCCAGGTCAGGGCTGTATGGGGGATGAGGCAAAACTTCCCATCCAATTTTGACAATCTCGTCAGAGGTGTGACGACTGGTGTGTGGTCTTGCATTGTCATGCAAAAGAAGAACATCTGCCATTGATTTTGTTGGGCGAACTCGCTGAAGACGTGCTTTAAGTTTGTTGAGGGTTGTGACGTATTGATCAGAATTTATTGTGCATCCCTGCTCCAAAAAATCAACCAGAATCACACCCTCTGTATCCCAGAAAACTGTTGCCATAACTTTCCCTGCCAATCGCACAGTTTTGAATTTTTTCTTCCTCGGCGAGCTTGTGTGACGCCACTCCATTGACTGCCTCTTTGATTCGGGTTCAAAAAAATGCACCCATGTTTCGTCCCCGGTCACAATTTTTTTCAGAAACTCATCTCCCTCCAAACGGAAGCGCTGCAAGTGTTGGGAGGCTATTGTTTTCCTTGCCTCTTTATTCTGATCGGTTAACATTCTTGGAACCCACCGTGCACAAACTTTTGAGTACCCCAATTGTTTAATAATCGTGATCACACTGCCTTTACTAAGAGAAATAATGCGACACACTTCATCTGCAGTCACCCGACGGTCACCACGAATGATGTCATCAACTTGCTGAATGTTGTGTGGAGTCACTGCACTCACCGGCCTGCCGCTCCGCTTTTCGTCAGTCAACGGTGTTTGCCCTTCAGCTTCCTTACAACGACGAACCCATCGTCTAACAGTGCTGACATCCACTGTCACAACACCATACACCTTCTTCAGTCTTTCATGAATGCGTATGGGCGTTTCACCTTCTGCATTCAAGAATTCAATCACACAACGCTGTCTCAAACGAACATCGATGTCGGCCATCTTACAAACTTCTGCTGTGCTGCCACCTGTTGACACAGAAAGTTACTACTGCAGTGGATTGCAGAAGAAGGTTTGAGGAATGGCGCCAAATTCAAATTATTCACTTAACTTAATTTCTTTAAGTAGAAAAAAAATGGGAGGCATTACTTTTTGACCGACCCTCGTAGATTACGATGCTTCACTTCAGGTTTACTGTATCCCTTGGACCTTCTTATTGACGATGAAACACAAGAATTGCATCGGAATGAAATACAAAAGGCAGAATGCTAACTTAAGTACAAGAAGACTGACTCTTCTTACTGTCTATGTTTTGAACCATTCCTGTAAGAGCAGTTTTAGATTCCGATGCTTCACTTCAGGTTTACTGTATGCCTTGGACCTTCTTATTGACGATGAAACACAGAAATGGCATCGGACTTAAATACAAAAGGCAAAATGCAGTCTTAATTACAAGAGGACTGACTCTTCTTACATTCTATGACTTGAACCTTTCCTGTGAGACCAGATTTAGAGTCCGATGCATCACTTCAGGTTTACTGTATCCCTTAGGCCTTCGTATTGACGATGAAACATAGAAATTGCGTCGTAAATTAATACAAAAGGCTTAATGCCGACTTCAGTACAAGAGGAATGACTCTTCTTACTGTTTATGTTTTAACCTTTCCTGTGAGACCACTTTAAGATTCCGATGCTTCACTTCAGGTTTACTGTATCCCTTGGACCTTCTTATTGACGATGAAACATAGAAATTGCATCGGAATTAAAAACAAAAGGCACAGTGCCGACTTAAGTACAAGAAGACTGACTCTTCTTACTGTCTATATTTTGAACCACTCCTGTAAGACCAGTTTTAGTGTCCGATGCTTCACTTCAGGTTTACTGTATCCCTTCGGCCTTCGTATTAACGATGTAACACAGAAATTGTGTCGGAATTAAATACATAAGCCACAATGCCGACTTAAGTACAAGAAGACTGACTCTTCTTACTGTCTATGTTTTCAACCTTTCCTGTGAGACCAATTTTAGATTCCGATGCTTAACTTCAGGTTTACAGTAACCCTTGGACCTTCATATTGACGATGAATCACAGAAATTACATTGGAATTAAATACAAAAGGCACAACGCCGACTTAAGTACAAGAAGACTGACTCTTCTTACTGTCTACGTTATGAACCTTTCCTGTGAGACCAGTTATAGATTCCGATGCTTCACTTCAGGTACATTGTATCCCTTGTACCTTCTTATTGACGATGAAACAGAGATATTGCATCGGAATTAAATACAAAACGCACAATGCCGGATTAAGTACAAGAAGACTGACTCTTCTTACTGTCTATGACTTGAACCTTTCCTCTGAGACCAGTTTTAGATTCCGATGCCTCACTTCAGGTTAACAGTATCCCTTAGACCTTCATATCGACGATGAAACACAGAAATTGCATCGGAATTAAATACAAAGCGCACTATGCCGACTTAAGTACAAGACGACTTACTCGCGTTACATTCTATGATTTGAGCCATTCCTTGATACCTGCTTTAGATATCGATACTTCACTTCAGGTTTACTGTATCCCTTCGACCTCCTTATTGACGGCGAAACACAGAAATTGCATCGGAATTATATACAAAAGGCACAATGCCGTCTCAAGTACAGTAAAACTGACTCTTCTTACAGTCTATGTTTGAACCTTTCCTGTAAGACCACTTTTAGATTCCGATGCTTCACTTCAGGTTTACTGTATCCCTTCGGCCTTCTTATTGACGATGAAACACAGAAATTGCATCGGAATTAAATACAAAACGCACAATGCCGACCTAAGTACAAGAGGACTTACTCTTCTTACACTATATGATTTGAGCCTTTCCTGAGATGCCAGTTTTAGATATCGATGCTTCACTTCAGGTTTACTGTATAACTTGGACCTACTTATTGACGATGAAACACAGAATTTGCAACGGAATTACTTCTTACGGTCTACGTTTTGAACCATTCCTGTGAGACCACTTTTAGATTCCGATGCTTCACTTCAGGTTTACTGTATCCCATGGACCTTCTTATTGACGATGAAACGCAGAAATTGCATCGGAATTAAATACAAAAGGCACAATGCCGACTTAAGTACAAGAAGACAGACTCTTCTTACTGTCTATGTTTTGAACCATTCCTGTGAGACCAGTTTTAGATTCCGATGTTTCACTTCAGGTTAACTGTATCCCTTGGACCTTCTTATTGACGATGAAACACAGAAAATGCATTGGAATTAAATACAAATGCACAATGCGGACTTAAGTACAAGAAGACTGACTCCTCTTATTGTCTATGCTTTGAACCTATCCTGTGAGACCAGTTTTAGATTCCGATGCTTCACCTCAGGTTTACTGTATCCCTTGGACCTTCTTATTCACGATGAAACACAAAAATTGCAACCGAATTAAATACAAAAGGCACATTGCCGACGTAAGTACAAGAAGACTGACTCTTCATACTGTCTATGTTTTGAACCTATCCTGTGAGACCAGTTTTAGATTCCGATGCTTCACCTCAGTGTTACTGTATCCCTTTGACATTCTTATTCACGATGAAACACAAAAATTGCAACCGAATTAAATACAAAAGGCACAATGCCGACGTAAGTACAAGAAGACTGACACTTCATACTGTCTATGTCTTGAACCTTTCCTGTGTGACCAGTTATAGATTCCGATGCTTCGCTTCAGGTTTAGTGTACCCTTCGACCTTCTTATTGACGATGAAACACAGAAATTGCATCGGAATAAATACAAAAGGCACAATGCGGACTTAAGTACAGGAAGACTGACTCTTCTTATTGCCTATGTTTTGAACCTTTCCTGTGAGACCAGTCTTAGATTCCGATGCTTCACTTCAAATTTACTGTATCCCTTCGGCCTTCTTATTGACGATGAAGCACAGAAATTGCGTCGGAATTTAATACAAAAGACACAATGCCGACTTAAGTACAAGAAGACTGACTCATCTTACTGTCTATGCTTTCAACCTTTCCTGTGAGACCAGTTTTACATTCCGATGCTTAACTTCAGGTTTACAGTAACCCTTGGACCTTCTTATTGACGATGAATCACAGAAATTGCATTGGAATTAAATACAAAAGGCACAACGCCGACTTAAGTACAACAAGACTGACTCTTCTTACTGTCTATGTTATGAATCTTTCCTGTGAGACCAGTTTTAGATTCCGATGCTTCACTTCAGGTACACTGTATCCCTTGTACATTCTTATTGACGATGAAACAGAGATATTGCATCGGAATAAAATACAAAACGCACAATGCCGGATTAAGTTCAAGAAGACTGACTCTTCTTACTGTCTATGTTTTGAACCTTTCCTCTGAGACCAGTTTCAGATTCCGATGCCTCACGTCAGGTTAACAGTATCCCTTAGACCTTCTTATTGACAATGAAACACAGAATTTGCATCGGAATTAAATACAAAGCGCACAATGCCGACTTAAGTACAAGAGGACTTACTCGTGTTACATTCTATGATTTGAGCCATTCCTTGATACCTGCTTTAAATATCGATGCTTCACTTCAGGTTTACAGTATCCCTTCGACCTTGTTATTGACGACGAAACACAGGAATTGCAACGGAATTAAATACAAAAGGCACAATGCCGACTTAAGTACAGGAAAACTGACTCTTCTTGCTCTCTATGTTTTAACCTTTCCTGTAAGACCACTTTTAGATTCCGATGCTTCACTTGAGGATTACTATATCCCTTGGACCTCCTTATTGACGACGAAGCACAGATATTGCATCGGAATTAAATTCAAACGGCACAATGCCGACTTAAGTACAAGAGGGCTGACTCTTCTTACATTCTATGATTTGAGCCATTCCTGTGAGACCAGATTTAGAGTCCGATGCATCACTTTAGGTTTACTGTATCCCTTGGACCTTCTTATTGACGATGAAACACAGAAATTGCATGTGAATAAAATACAAAAGGCTCAATGCCGACTTGAGTACAAGAAGAATGACTCTTCTTACTGTCTATATTTTGAACCATTCCTGTAAGACCAGTTTTAAATTCCAATGTTTCACTTCAGGTTTACTGTATCCCTTGTACCTTCTTATTGACGATGAGACACAGAAATTGCATTGGAATTAAATACAAAAGGCACAATGCCGACTTAAGTACAAGAAGACTGACTCCTCTTATTGTCTATGCTTTGAACCTAACCTGTTAAACCAGTTTTAGATTATGATGCTTCACCTCAGGTTTACTGTATCCCTTGGACCTTCATATTGACGATGAAACACAAAAATTGCAACCGAATTAAATACAAAAGGCACAATGCCGACGTAAGTAGAAGAAGACTGACTCCTCATACTGTCTATGATTTGAACCTTACCTGTGTGACCAGTCTTAGATTCCGATGCTTCACTTCGAGTTTACTGTATCCCTTGGACCTTCTTATTGACGATGAAGCACAGAAATTGCATCGGAATTAAATACAAAGCGCACAATGCCGACTTAAGTACAAGAGGGCTTACTCGTGTTACATTCTATGATTTGAGCCATTCCTGTGATACCTGTTTTAGATATTGCTGCTTCACTTCAGGATTACTGTATCCCTTCGACTTTCTTATTGACAATGAAACACAGAAATTGCATCGGAACGAAATACAAAAGGCACAATGCGGACTTAAGTACAGGACGACTGACTCTTCTTACTGTCTATGTTTGACCTTTGCTGTAAGACCACTTTTAGATTCCGATGTTTCACTTGAGGTTTACTATATCCCTCGGACCTCCTTATTGACGAGGAAACACTGATATTGCATCGGAATTAAATACAAATTGCACAATGCCGACTTAAGTACAAGAAGACTGACTCTTCTTATTGTCTATGTTTTGAACCTTTCCTGTGAGACCAGTCTTAGATTCCGATGCTTCTCCTCAGGTTAACTGTATCACTTGGTTCTTCTTATTGACGATGAAACACAGATATTGCATCGGAATAAAATACAAAAGGCACGATGCCGACTTAAGTACAAGAAGTCTGACTCATCTTACTGTTGATGTTTTTAACATTCCCTGTGAGACCAGTTTTTGATTCCGATGCTTCACATCAGGTTTAATGTATCCCTTGGACCTACTTAGTGACGATGAAACACTGATATTGCATCGGAATTAAATACAAAAGGCACAATGCCGGATTAAGTACAAGAAGACTGACTCTTCTTACTGTCTATGTTTTGAACCTTTCCTCTGAGACCAGTTTTAGATTCCGATGCGTCACTTCAGGTTTACTGTATCCCTTGGACCCTCTTATTGACTATGAGTGACAGAAATTGCATCGGAATTAAATACGAAAGGCACAATGCCAACTTAAGTACAATTAGACTTACCCTTCTTACTGTCTATGTTTTAACCCCTCCTGTGAGACCAGTTTTACAGTCCGATGCTTCACTTCAGGTTTACTGTATCCCTTGGACCTTCTTATTGACGATGAAACACAGAATTTGCATCGGAATTAAATGCGAAAGGCACAATGCCAAGTTAAGTACAATGAGACTATCTCCTCTTACATGCTATGATGTGAGCCTTTCCTGCGATACCAGTTTAAGATATCGATGCTTCACTTATGGTTTACTGTATCCCTTGGACCTTCTTATTGGCGATGAAACACAGAAATTGCTACGCAATTAAATACAAAACGCACAATGCCGACTTAAGTACAAGAAGACTGACTCTTCTTACTAACTATGTTTTCAACCTTTCCTGTGAGACCAGTTTAGATTCCGATGCTTCAGTTCTTGTTTATTGTATCCCTTGGACCTTCTTATTGACGATGAAACACAGAAATTGCTTCGTAATTAAATAAAAATGGCAAAATGGCGACTTAAGGACAAGAGGACAGACTCTCCTTACTGTCTGTGTTCGAACCTTTGTTGTGAGACCAGTTTTAGATTCCGATGCTTCACTTCAGGTTTACTGTATCCCTTGGACCCTCTTATTGACGATGAAACACAGAAATTGCATCGGAATTAAATACAAAAGGCACAATGCCAACTTAAGTACAATTAGACTTACCCTTCATACTGTCTATGTTTTGAACCCCTCCTGTGAGACCAGTTTTACAGTCCGATGCTTCACTTCAGGTTTACTGTATCCCTTGGAACTTCTTATTGACGGTGAAACACAGAATTAGCATCGGAATTAAATACGAAACGCACAATGCCGTCTTATGTACAAGAAGACTGACTCTTCTTATTGTCTATGCTTTGAACGTTTCCTGTGAGGCCAGTTTTAGATTCCGATGCTTCACTTCAGGCTTACTGTATCCCTTGGACCATCTTATTGACGATGAAGTACAGAAATTGCATCGGAATTAAATTAAAAATTCACAATGCCGACTTAAGTACAAGATGACTGACCCTTCTTACCATCTATGTTTGAACCATTCCTGTAAGAGGAGTTTTAGATTCCGATGCTTCACATCAGGGTTACTGTATCCCTTCGGCCTTCTTATTGACGATGAAACACAGAAATTGCGTCGGAATTAAATACAAAAGGCACAATTCCGACTTAAGTACAAGAAGGCTGACTCTTCTAACTGTCTACGTTTTGAACCTTACCTGTGAGACCGGTTTTAGACTCAGATGCTTCGCTTCCGGTTTACTGTATACCTTATACCTTTTATTGACGATGAAACAGAGAAATTGAATCGGAATTAAATGCAAAAGGCACAATGCCGGCTTAAGTACAATAGGACTGTTTCTTGTTACACTCTATGATTTGAACCTTTCCTGTGAGAGCAGTTTTAGATTTCGATGAATCACGTTAGGTTTACTGTATCCCTTGGACCTTCTTGTTGACGATGAAACACAGAAATTGCATCGGAATTAAAGACAAAAGGCACAATGCCGACTTAAGTACAAGAGGAATGTCTCTTCTTACTGTCTATGATTTGAACCTTTCCAGTGAGACCGGTTACAGATTGCGATACTTCACTTTAGGTTTACTGTATCCCTTGGACCTTCTTATTGACGATGAAACACAGAAATTGTATTGGAGTTAAATACAAAATTCACAACGCCGACTTAAGTACAAGAAGACTGACTCTTCTTTCTGTCTGTGTTTTGAACCTTTTCTGTGAGACCAGTTTTAGATTCCGATGCTTCATTTCAGGTACCCCGTATCCCTTGTACCTTCTTATTGACGATGAAACAGAGGTATTGCATCGGAATTAAATACGAAAGGCACAATGCCGGCGTAAGTACAAGAGGACATTCTGTTCCTACATTCTATGCTTTGAACCTTTCCTGTGAGACCAGTTATAGATTCCGATGCTTCACTTCAGGTTTACTGTATACCTTGGACCATCTTATTGACGATGAAACACAGAAATTGCATTGGAATTAAATGTAAAAGGCACAATGCCGACGTAAGTACAAGTAGACTGACTCTTCTTACTGTGTATGCTTTGAACCATTCCTGTGAGACCAGTTTTAGATTCCCATGCTTCAATTCAGGTTTACTGTATCGCTTGGGCCTTCTTATTGACGACGAAACACAGAAATTGCATCGGAATTAAATACAAAAGGCACAATGCCGACTTAATTAAAATAAAACCGACTCTTCCTGCTGTCAATGTTTTGAAACTTTCCTGTGAGACCAGATATAGATTCCGATGCATCACTTTACGTTTACTGTATCGCTTGGACGTTCTAATTGACGATGAAACAGAGAAATTGCATCGGAAATAAATAAGTAAGGCACAATGGCGACTTAAGTAGATAAAGACTGACACCTCTTACTGTCCACGTTTTTAACCTTTCCTGTGAGAACCGTTTTAGATTCCGATGCTTCACTTCAGGCTGACTGTATCCCTTGGACCTTCATATTGACGATGAAACACAGAAATTGCATCGGAATTAAATACAAAATGCACAATGCCGACTTAAGTACAAGAGGACTGACGCTTCTTACTGTCTATGTTTTAACCTTTCCAGTGAGACCACTTTAAGATTCCGATGCATCACTTCAGGTTTACTGTATCTATTGGACCTTCTTATTGACGATGAAACACAGAAATTGCATCGGAATTAAATACAAAAGGCACAATGCCGACTTAAGTACAAGAAGACTGACTCTTCTTACTGTCTCTATTTTGAACCATTATTGTAAGACCAGTTTTAGATTCCGATGTTTCACTTCAGGTTTACTGTACCCATTCGGCCTTCTTATTGGCGATGAAACACAGAAATTGCATCGAAATTAAATACAAAAGGCACAATGCCGACTTAAGTACAAGAAGACTGACTCTTCTTACAGTCTTTATTTTGAACCATTACTGTAAAACCAGTTTTAGATTCCGATGCTTCACTTCAGGTTTACTATATCCCTATGGCCCTCATATTGACGATGAAACACAGAAATTGCGTTGGAATTAAATACAAAAGGCACAATGCCGACTTAAGTACAAGAAGACTGACTCTTCTTACTGTCTATGTTTTCAACCTTTCCGGTGAGACCAGTTTAGATTCTGATGCTTAACTTCAGGTTTACTGTAACCCTTGGACCTTCTTATTGACGGTGGAACACAGAAATTGCATTGGAATTATATACAAAAGGTACAACACCGACTTAAGTACAAGAAGCCTGACTCTTCTTACTGTCTGTGTTTGAACTTTTCCTGTGAGACCAGTTTTAGATTCCGATGCTTCACTTCAGGTGCCTTGTATCCCTAGTACCTTCTTCTTGACAATGAAACAGAGATATTGCACCGGAATTAAATACAAAAGGCACAATGCCGGCTTTAGTACAAGAGGACATGCACTTTTTACATTCTATGCTTTGAACCTTTTCTGTGAGACCAGTTATAGATGCCGATGCTTCACTTCAGGTTTACTGTATCCCTTGGACCATCTTATTGACGATGAAACACAGAAATTGCATTGGAATTAAATACAAAAGGCACAATGCCGACTTAATTACAAGAAGACTGACTCTTCTTACTGTCTATATTTTGAACCATTCCTGTAAGACCAGTTTTAGATTCCGATGTTTCACTTTAGGTTTAATGTATCCCTTCGGCCTTCTTATTGACGATGAATCACAGAATTTGCTTCGGAATTACTTACTACTGTCTACGTTATGAATCTTTCCTGTGAGACCAGTTTTAGATTCCGATGCTTCACTTCAGGTACACTGTATCCCTTGTACCTTCTTATTGACGATGAAACAGAGATATTGCATCGGAATTAAATACAAAACGCACAATGCCGGATTAAGTTCAAGAAGACTGACTCTTCTTACTGTCTATGTTTTGAACCTTTCCTCGGAGACCAGTTTTAGATTCCGATGCCTCACTTCAGGTTAACAGTATAACTTAGACCTTCTTATTGACGATGAAACACAGAATTTGCATCGGAATTAAATACAAAGCGCACAATGCCGAATTAAGTACAAGAGGGCTGACTCTTCTTACATTATATGATTTGAACCATTCCAGTGAGGCCAGATTGAGAGTCCGATGCATCACTTTAGGTTTACTGTATCCCTTGGACCTTCTTATTGACGATGAAACACAGAAATTGCATCGGAATAAACTACAAAAGGCTCAATGCCGACTTGAGTACAAGAGGACTGACTCTTCTTACTGTCTATGTTTTAACCTTTCCTGTGAGACCACTTTAAGATTCCGATGCTTCACTTCAGGTTTACTGTATCCTTTGGACCTTCTTATTGGCGATGAAACACAGAAATTGCATCGGAATTAAAAACAATAGGCACAAAGCCGACTTATGTACAAGAAGAATGACTCTTCTTACTGTCTATATTTTGAACCATTCCTGTGATACCTGTTTTAGATATTGCTGCTTCACTTCAGGATTACTGTATCCCTTCGACTTTCTTATTGACAATCAAACACAGAAATTGCATCGGAATGAAATACAAAAGGCACACTGCGGACTTAAGTACAAGAAGACGTACTCTTCTTATTGTTTGTGTTTTGAACCTTTCCTGTGAGACCAGACTTAGATTCCGATGCTTCTCCTCAGGTTTACTGTATCACTTGGTTCTCCTTATTGACGATGTAACACAGATATTGCATCGGAACAAAATACAAAAGGCACGATGCCGACTTAAGTACAAGAGGAATGTCTCTTCTTACTGTCTATGATTTGAACCTTTCCAGTGAGACCGGTTACAGATTGCGATACTTCACTTTAGGTTTACTGTATCCCTTGGACCTTCTTATTGACGATGAAACACAGAAAATGCATCGGAATTAGATACTAAAGGCACAATGCCGACATTAGTACAAGAAGACTGACCCTTCTTACGGTCTATGATTTGAGCCTTTCCTGAGAGACCAGTTTTAGATTTCGATGCTCCACCTCAGGTTTGCCGTATCCCTTGGACCTTCGTATTGACGATGAAACACAGAAATTGCTTCGGAATTAAATACAAATGGCAAAATGGCGACTTAAGGGCAAGAAGAAAGGCTCCTCTTACTGTCTATGCTTAAACCTTTCCTGTGAGACCTGTTTTAGATTACGATGCTTCACTTCAGGTTTACTGTATTCCTTGGACCTTCTTATTGACGATTAAACACAGAAATGGCATCGGAATTAAATACATATGGCACAATGCCGACTTAAGCACAAGAAGACTGACCCTTCTTACTGTCAATGTTTTGAACCTTTCCTATGTGAAAAGTTTAAGATTCCGATGCTTCACTTCAGGTTTACTGTATCCCTTGGACCTTCTTATTGACGATGAGACACAGAAATGGCATCGGAATTAAATACAAAAGGCACAATGCCGACTTAAGTACAAGAAGACTGACATTTCTTACTCTCTATGTTTGAACCTTTCCTGTGAGACCAGTATTCGATTCCGATGCTTCACTTCAGGTTTACTGTATCCCTTTGGCCTTCTTATTGACGATGAAACACAGAAATTGCGTCAGAATTAAATACAAAAGGCACAATACCGACTTAAGGACAAGAAGACTGACTATTCTTTGTGTCTATGTTTTGAACCTTTCCTGTGAGACCAGTTTTAGATTCCGATGCTTAACTTCAGGTTTACTGTATCCCTTGGACCTTCTTATTGACGATGAAACACAGAAATTGCATCGGAATTAAATACAATGTCAAAATGGCGACTCAAGTACAAGTATACAGACTCTTCCTACTGTCTATGCTTTGAACCTTTCCTGTGAGACCAGATTTAGAGTCCGATGCATCACTTCAGGTTTACTGTATCCCTTAGGCCTTCGTATTGACGATGAAACATAGAAATTGCGTCGTAAATTAATACAAAAGGCTTAATGCCGACTTCAGTACAAGAGGAATGACTCTTCTTACTGTTTATGTTTTAACCTTTCCTGTGAGACCACTTTAAGATTCCGATGCTTCACTTCAGGTTTACTGTATCCCTTGGACCTTCTTATTGACGATGAAACATAGAAATTGCATCGGAATTAAAAACAAAAGGCACAGTGCCGACTTAAGTACAAGAAGACTGACTCTTCTTACTGTCTATATTTTGAACCACTCCTGTAAGACCAGTTTTAGTGTCCGATGCTTCACTTCAGGTTTACTGTATCCCTTCGACCTCCTTATTGACGGCGAAACACAGAAATTGCATCGGAATTATATACAAAAGGCACAATGCCGTCTTAAGTACAGTAAAACTGACTCTTCTTACAGTCTATGTTTGAACCTTTCCTGTAAGACCACTTTTAGATTCCGATGCTTCACTTCAGGTTTACTGTATCCCTTCGGCCTTCTTATTGACGATGAAACACAGAAATTGCATCGGAATTAAATACAAAACGCACAATGCCGACCTAAGTACAAGAGGACTTACTCTTCTTACACTATATGATTTGAGCCTTTCCTGAGATGCCAGTTTTAGATATCGATGCTTCACTTCAGGTTTACTGTATAACTTGGACCTACTTATTGACGATGAAACACAGAATTTGCAACGGAATTACTTCTTACGGTCTACGTTTTGAACCATTCCTGTGAGACCACTTTTAGATTCCGATGCTTCACTTCAGGTTTACTGTATCCCATGGACCTTCTTATTGACGATGAAACGCAGAAATTGCATCGGAATTAAATACAAAAGGCACAATGCCGACTTAAGTACAAGAAGACAGACTCTTCTTACTGTCTATGTTTTGAACCATTCCTGTGAGACCAGTTTTAGATTCCGATGTTTCACTTCAGGTTAACTGTATCCCTTGGACCTTCTTATTGACGATGAAACACAGAAAATGCATTGGAATTAAATACAAATGCACAATGCGGACTTAAGTACAAGAAGACTGACTCCTCTTATTGTCTATGCTTTGAACCTATCCTGTGAGACCAGTTTTAGATTCCGATGCTTCACCTCAGGTTTACTGTATCCCTTGGACCTTCTTATTTACGATGAAACACAAAAATTGCAACCGAATTAAATACAAAAGGCACATTGCCGACGTAAGTACAAGAAGACTGACTCTTCATACTGTCTATGTTTTGAACCTATCCTGTGAGACCAGTTTTAGATTCCGATGCTTCACCTCAGTGTTACTGTATCCCTTTGACCTTCTTATTCACGATGAAACACAAAAATTGCAACCGAATTAAATACAAAAGGCACAATGCCGACGTAAGTACAAGAAGACTGACACTTCATACTGTCTATGTCTTGAACCTTTCCTGTGTGACCAGTTATAGATTCCGATGCTTCGCTTCAGGTTTACTGTACCCTTCGACCTTCTTATTGACGATGAAACACAGAAATTGCATCGGAATTAAATACAAAACGCACAATGCCGACCTAAGTACAAGAGGACTTACTCTTCTTACACTATATGATTTGAGCCTTTCCTGAGATGCCAGTTTTAGATATCGATGCTTCACTTCAGGTTTACTGTATAACTTGGACCTACTTATTGACGATGGACTTAAGTACAAGAAGACAGACTCTTCTTACTGTCTATGTTTTGAACCATTCCTGTGAGACCAGTTTTAGATTCCGATGTTTCACTTCAGGTTAACTGTATCCCTTGGACCTTCTTATTGACGATGAAACACAGAAAATGCATTGGAATTAAATACAAATGCACAATGCGGACTTAAGTACAAGAAGACTGACTCCTCTTATTGTCTATGCTTTGAACCTATCCTGTGAGACCAGTTTTAGATTCCGATGCTTCACCTCAGGTTTACTGTATCCCTTGGACCTTCTTATTTACGATGAAACACAAAAATTGCAACCGAATTAAATACAAAAGGCACATTGCCGACGTAAGTACAAGAAGACTGACTCTTCATACTGTCTATGTTTTGAACCTATCCTGTGAGACCAGTTTTAGATTCCGATGCTTCACCTCAGTGTTACTGTATCCCTTTGACCTTCTTATTCACGATGAAACACAAAAATTGCAACCGAATTAAATACAAAAGGCACAATGCCGACGTAAGTACAAGAAGACTGACACTTCATACTGTCTATGTCTTGAACCTTTCCTGTGTGACCAGTTATAGATTCCGATGCTTCGCTTCAGGTTTACAGTACCCTTCGACCTTCTTATTGACGATGAAACACAGAAATTGCATCGGAATAAATACAAAAGGCACAATGCGGACTTAAGTACAGGAAGACTGACTCTTCTTATTGCCTATGTTTTGAACCTTTCCTGTGAGACCAGTCTTAGATTCCGATGCTTCACTTCAAATTTACTGTATCTTTTCGGCCTTCTTATTGACGATGAAACACAGAAATTGCGTCGGAATTTAATACAAAAGACACAATGCCGACTTAAGTACAAGAAGACTGACTCATCTTACTGTCTATGCTTTCAACCTTTCCTGTGAGACCAGTTTTACATTCCGATGCTTAACTTCAGGTTTACAGTAACCCTTGGACCTTCTTATTGACGATGAATCACAGAAATTGCATTGGAATTAAATACAAAAGGCACAACGCCGACTTAAGTACAAGAAGACTGACTCTTCTTACTGTCTATGTTATGAATCTTTCCTGTGAGACCAGTTTTAGATTCCGATGCTTCACTTCAGGTACACTGTATCCCTTGTACATTCTTATTGACGATGAAACAGAGATATTGCATCGGAATAAAATACAAAACGCACAATGCCGGATTAAGTTCAAGAAGACTGACTCTTCTTACTGTCTATGTTTTGAACCTTTCCTCTGAGACCAGTTTCAGATTCCGATGCCTCACGTCAGGTTAACAGTATCCCTTAGACCTTCTTATTGACAATGAAACACAGAATTTGCATCGGAATTAAATACAAAGCGCACAATGCCGACTTAAGTACAAGAGGACTTACTCGTGTTACATTCTATGATTTGAGCCATTCCTTGATACCTGCTTTAAATATCGATGCTTCACTTCAGGTTTACTGTATCCCTTCGACCTTGTTATTGACGACGAAACACAGGAATTGCAACGGAATTAAATACAAAAGGCACAATGCCGACTTAAGTACAGGAAAACTGACTCTTCTTGCTCTCTATGTTTTAACCTTTCCTGTAAGACCACTTTTAGATTCCGATGCTTCACTTGAGGATTACTATATCCCTTGGACCTCCTTATTGACGACGAAGCACAGATATTGCATCGGAATTAAATTCAAACGGCACAATGCCGACTTAAGTACAAGAGGGCTGACTCTTCTTACATTCTATGATTTGAGCCATTCCTGTGAGACCAGATTTAGAGTCCGATGCATCACTTTAGGTTTACTGTATCCCTTGGACCTTCTTATTGACGATGAAACACAGAAATTGCATCTGAATAAAATACAAAAGGCTCAATGCCGACTTGAGTACAAGAAGAATGACTCTTCTTACTGTCTATATTTTGAACCATTCCTGTAAGACCAGTTTTAGATTCCAATGTTTCACTTCAGGTTTACTGTATCCCTTGTACCTTCTTATTGACGATGAGACACAGATATTGCATTGGAATTAAATACAAAAGGCACAATGCCGACTTAAGTACAAGAAGACTGACTCCTCTTATTGTCTATGCTTTGAACCTAACCTGTTAAACCAGTTTTAGATTATGATGCTTCACCTCAGGTTTACTGTATCCCTTGGACCTTCATATTGACGATGAAACACAAAAATTGCAACCGAATTAAATACAAAAGGCACAATGCCGACGTAAGTAGAAGAAGACTGACTCCTCATACTGTCTATGATTTGAACCTTACCTGTGTGACCAGTTTTAGATTCCGATGCTTCACTTCAAGTTTACTGTATCCCTTGGACCTTCTTATTGACGATGAAGCACAGAAATTGCATCGGAATTAAATACAAAGCGCACAATGCCGACTTAAGTACAAGAGGGCTTACTCGTGTTACATTCTATGATTTGAGCCATTCCTGTGATACCTGTTTTAGATATTGCTGCTTCACTTCAGGATTACTGTATCCCTTCGACTTTCTTTTTGACAATGAAACACAGAAATTGCATCGGAACGAAATACAAAAGGCACAATGCGGACTTAAGTACAGGACGACTGACTCTTCTTACTGTCTATGTTTGAACCTTTGCTGTAAGACCACTTTTAGATTCCGATGTTTCACTTGAGGTTTACTATATCCCTCGGACCTCCTTATTGACGAGGAAACACTGATATTGCATCGGAATTAAATACAAATTGCACAATGCCGACTTAAGTACAAGAAGACTGACTCTTCTTATTGTCTATGTTTTGAACCTTTCCTGTGAGACCAGTCTTAGATTCCGATGCTTCTCCTCAGGTTAACTGTATCACTTGGTTCTTCTTATTGACGATGTAACACAGATATTGCATCGGAATAAAATACAAAAGGCACGATGCCGACTTAAGTACAAGAAGTCTGACTCATCTTACTGTTGATGTTTTTAACATTCCCTGTGAGACCAGTTTTTGATTCCGATGCTTCACATCAGGTTTAATGTATCCCTTGGACCTACTTAGTGACGATGAAACACTGATATTGCATCGGAATTAAATACAAAAGGCACAATGCCGGATTAAGTACAAGAAGACTGACTCTTCTTACTGTCTATGTTTTGAACCTTTCCTCTGAGACCAGTTTTAGATTCAGACGCCTCACTTTAGGTTTACTGTATAACTTGGACCTACTTATTGACGATGAAACACAGAATCTGCATCGGAATTACTTGTTACTGTCTACGTTCTGAACCTTTCCAGTGAGACCACTTTTAGATTCCGATGCTCCACTTCAGGTTTACTGTATCCCTTGGACCTTCTTATTGACGATGAAATACAGAAATTGCATCGGAATTAAATACAAAAGGCACAATGCCGACTTAAGTACAAGAAGACTGACTCCTCTTATTGTCTATGCTTTTAACCTATCCTGTGAGACCAGTTTTTGATTCCGATGCTTCACCTCATGTTTACTGTATCCCTTGGACCTTCATATCGACGATGAAACACAAAAATTGGAATCGAATTAAATACAAAAGGCACAATGCCGACGTAAGTAGAAGAAGACTGACTTCTCATACTGTCTATGATTTGAACCTTTCCTGTGTAACCAGTTTTAGATTCCGATGCTTCACTTCAGGTTTACTGTATCCCTTGGACCTTCTTATTGACGATGAAGCACAGAAATTGCATCGGAATTAAATACAAAGCGCACAATGCCGACGTAAGTACAAGAGGGATTACTCGTGTTACATACTATGATTTCAGCGAATCCTGTGATACCTGTTTTAGATATTGCTGCTTCACTTCAGGATTACTGTATCCCTTCGACTTTCTTATTGACAATGAAACACAGAAATTGCATCGGAATGAAATACAAAAGGCACAATGCGGACTTAAGTACAGGAAGACTGACTCTTCTTACTGTCTATGTTTGAACCTTTGCTGTAAGACCACTTTTAGATTCCGATGCTTCACTTGAGGTTTACTATATCCCTTGGACCTCCTCATTGACGACGAAACACTGATATTGCATCGGAATTAAATACAAAAGGCACAATGCCGACTTAAGTACAAGAAGTCTGACTCATCTTACTGTTCATGTTTTTAACATTCCCTGTGAGACCAGTTTTTGATTCCGATGCTTCACATCAGGTTTGCTGTATCCCTTGGACCTTCTTAGTGACGATGAAACACAGAAATGGCATTGGAATTAAATACAAAAGGCACAATGCAGACTTAAGTACAAGAAGACTGACTCTCCTTACTGTCTATGTTTAAACCTTACCTGTGAGACCAGTTTTAGATACCGATGCTTCACTTCAGTTTTAGTGTATCCCTTATACCTTCTTATTGACGATGAAACAGGGAAATTGCATCGAAATTAAATACAAAAGGCACAATGCCGGCTTAGGTACAAGAGGACTGTCTCTTCTTACACTCTATGATTTGAACCTTTCCTGTGAGACCAGTTTTAGATTCCGATGCTCCACGTCAGGTTTACTGTATCCCATGGACCTTCATATTGACGATGAAACACAGAAATTGCATCGGAATTAAAGACAAAAGGCACAATGCCGACTTAAGTACAAGAAGAATGTCTCATCTTACTGTCTATGAGTTGAACCTTTCCTGTGAGACCGGTTATAGATTCCGATACTTCACTTTAGGTATACTGTATCCCTTGGACCTTCTTATTGACGATGAAACACAGGAAATGCATCGGAATTAAATACAATAGGCTCAATGCAGTCTTAAGTACAAGAAGACTGACTCTTATTACTGTCTATGTTTGAACCTTTCACGTGGGACCACTTTTAGGTTCCGATGCATCACTTCAGGTTTACTATATCCCTTGGACCTTCTTATTGACGATGAATCACAGCAATTGCATCGGAATTGAATACCAATTGCACAACGCGACATAAGTACAAGAAGACTGACACTTCTTACTGTCTGTGTTTTGAACCGTTCCTCTAAGACCAGTTTTAGATTCCGATGCCTCACTGTAGGTTTACAGTATCCCTTAGACCTTCTTTTTGACGTTGAAACACAGAATTTGCATCGGAATTAAATACAAAACGCACAATGACGACATTAGTACAAGAGGACTTACTCTTCTTACTTTCTATGAATTGAGCCTTTCCTGAGATATTAGTTTTAGATATCGATGCTTCACTTCAGGTTTACTGTATCCCGTGGTCCTTCTTATTGACGATGAAACACAGAAATTGCATCGGAATTAAATACAAAAGGCACAATGCCGACTTAAGTACAAGAAGACAGACTCTTCTAACTGTCTTTGTTTGAACCATTCCTCTGAAACCAGTTTTAGATTCCGATGCTTCACTTCAGGTTAACTGTATCCCTTGGACCTTCTAATTGACGATGAAACACAGAAATTGCATTGGAATTAAATACAAAAGGCACAATGCCGCCTTAAGTACAAGAACACTGACTCCTCTTATTTTTTGTGCTTTGAACCAATCCTGTGAGACCAGTTTTAGATTCCAATGCTTCACCTCAGGTTTACTGTATCCCTTGGCCTTCATATTGACGATGAAACACAAACATTGCAACCGAATTAAATACAAAAGTCACAATGCCGACGTAAGTAGAAGAAGACTGACTCCTCATACTGTCTATGATTTGAACTTTTCCTGAGTGACCAGTTTTAGATTCCGATGCTTCACTTCAGGTTTACTGTATCCCTTGGACCTTCTTATTGACGATGAAACACAGAAATTGCTTCGTAAGTAAATAAAAACGGCAAAATGGCGACTTAAGGACAAGAAGACAGACTCTTCTTACTGTCTGTGTCTGAACCTTTCCTGTGAGACCAGTTTTAGATTCCGATGCTTCACTTCAGGTTTACTGTATCCCTTGGACCCTCTTATTGACTATGAATGACAGAAATTGCATCGGAATTAAATACAAAAGGCACAATGCCAACTTAAGTACAATTAGACCTACCCTTTTTACTGTCTATGTTTTAACCCCTCCTGTGAGACCAGTTTTACAGTCCGATGCTTCACTTCAGGTTTACTGTATCCCTTGGAACTTCTTATTGATGGTGAAACACAGAATTTGCATCGGAATTAAATACAAAACGCACAATGCCGTCTTATGTACAAGAAGACTGACTCTTCTTATTGTCTATGTTTTGAACCTTTCCTGTGAGAACAGTTTTAGATTCCGATGCTTCACGTCAAGTTCAATGTATCCCATGGATCTTCTTATTGTCTATGAAACACAGAAATTGCATCGGAATCAAAGACAAAAGGCACCATGACGACTCAAGTACAAGAGGAATGTCTCTTCTTACTGTCTATGATTTGAACCTTTCCTGTGAGACCGGTTATAGCTTCCGATACCTCACTTTAGGTTTACTGTATCCCTTGGACCTTCTTATTGACGATGAAACACAGAAATTGCATCGCAATTAAACACAAAAGCACAATGCCGAATTAAGTACAAGAGGGTTGTCCTTGTTTACTGTCTAAGCTTTGAACCTTTCCTGTGAGCCCAGTTTTAGATTCCGATGGTTCACTCCAGATTTACTGTATCCCGTGGACATTCTTATTGACGATGTAACACAGAAATTGCATCGGAATTAGATACAAAAGGCACAATGCCGACATAATTATAAAAAGATTGACTCTTCTTACTGCCTATAATTTTAACCTTTCCTGTGAGACCAGTTTTAGAGACGGATGCTTCACATTAGGTTTACTGTATCCCTTTGACCTTCATATTGACGATGAAACACAGGAATTGCATCGGAATTAAATACAACAGTCACAATGCCGACTTAAGTAAAAGAAGACTTACCCTTCTTACTGTCTATATTTTGAACCTCTCCTGTGAGACCAGTTTCAGAGTCCGATGCTTCACTTCAGGTTTACTGTATCCCTTGGACCTTCTTATTGACGGTGAAACACAGAAATTGCATCGGAATTAAATACAAAACGCACAATGCCGACTTATGTAAAAGAAGACTGACTCTTTTTATTGTCTATGTTTTGAACCTTTCCTGTGAGACCAGTTTTAGATTCCGATGCTTCACTTCAGGTTTACTGTATCCCTTGGACCTTCTTATTGACGATGAAACACAGAATTTGCATCGGAATTAAATGCGAAAGGCACAATGCCGAGTTAAGTACAATGAGACTAACTCTTCTTACATGCTATGATGTGAGCCTTTCCTGCGATACCAGTTTAAGATATCGATGCTTCACTTATGGTTTACTGTATCCCTTGGACCTTCTTATTGGCGATGAAACACAGAAATTGCTACGCAATTAAATACAAAACGCACAATGCCGACTTAAGTACAAGAAGACTGACTCTTCTTACTATCTATGTTTTCAACCTTTCCTGTGAGACCAGTTTAGATTCCGATGCTTCAGTTCTTGTTTACTGTATCCCTTGGACCTTCTTATTGACGATGAAACACAGAAATTGCTTCGTAATTAAATAAAAATGGCAAAATGGCGTCTTAAGGACAAGAAGACAGACTCTCCTTACTGTCTGTGTTTGAACCTTTGTTGTGAGACCAGTTTTAGATTCCGATGCTTCACTTCAGGTTTACTGTATCCCTTGGACCCTCTTATTGACGATGAAACACAGAAATTGCATCGGAATTAAATACAAAAGGCACAATGCCAACTTAAGTACAATTAGACTTACCCTTCATACTGTCTATGTTTTGAACCCCTCCTGTGAGACCAGTTTTGCAGTCCGATGCTTCACTTCAGGTTTACTGTATCCCTTGGAACTTCTTATTGACGGTGAAACACAGAATTTGCATCGGAATTTAATACGAAACGCACAATGCCGTCTTATGTACAAGAAGACTGACTCTTCTTATTGTCTATGCTTTGAACGTTTCCTGTGAGGCCAGTTTTAGATTCCGATGCTTCACTTCAGGCTTACTGTATCCCTTGGACCATCTTATTGACGATGAAGTACAGAAATTGCATCGGAATTAAATTAAAAAGGCACAATGCCGACTTAAGTACAAGATGACTGACCCTTCTTACCATCTATGTTTGAACCATTCCTGTAAGAGGAGTTTTAGATTCCGATGCTTCACATCAGGGTTACTGTATCCCTTCGGCCTTCTTATTGACGATGAAACACAGAAATTGCGTCGGAATTAAATACAAAAGGCACAATTCCGACTTAAGTACAAGAAGGCTGACTCTTCTAACTGTCTACGTTTTGAACCTTACCTGTGAGACCGGTTTTAGACTCAGATGCTTCGCTTCCGGTTTACTGTATACCTTATACCTTTTTATTGACGATGAAACAGAGAAATTGAATCGGAATTAAATGCAAAAGGCACAATGCCGGCTTAAGTACAATAGGACTGTTTCTTGTTACACTCTATGATTTGAACGTTTCCTGTGCGACCAGTTTTAGATTTCGATGAATCACGTTAGGTTTACTGTATCCCTTGGACCTTCTTGTTGACGATGAAACACAGAAATTGCATCGGAATTAAAGACAAAAGGCACAATGCCGACTTAAGTACAAGAGGAATGTCTCTTCTTACTGTCTATGATTTGAACCTTTCCAGTGAGACCGGTTACAGATTGCGATACTTCACTTTAGGTTTACTGTATCCCTTGGACCTTCTTATTGACGATGAAACACAGAAAATGCATCGGAATTAGATACTAAAGGCACAATGCCGACATTAGTACAAGAAGACTGACCCTTCTTACGGTCTATGATTTGAGCCTTTCCTGAGAGACCAGTTTTAGATTTCGATGCTCCACCTCAGGTTTGCCGTATCCCTTGGACCTTCGTATTGACGATGAAACACAGAAATTGCTTCGGAATTAAATACAAATGGCAAAATGGCGACTTAAGGGCAAGAAGAAAGGCTCCTCTTACTGTCTATGCTTAAACCTTTCCTGTGAGACCTGTTTTAGATTACGATGCTTCACTTCAGGTTTACTGTATTCCTTGGACCTTCTTATTGACGATTAAACACAGAAATGGCATCGGAATTAAATACATATGGCACAATGCCGACTTAAGCACAAGAAGACTGACCCTTCTTACTGTCAATGTTTTGAACCTTTCCTATGTGAAAAGTTTAAGATTCCGATGCTTCACTTCAGGTTTACTGTATCCCTTGGACCTTCTTATTGACGATGAGACACAGAAATGGCATCGGAATTAAATACAAAAGGCACAATGCCGACTTAAGTACAAGAAGACTGACATTTCTTACTCTCTATGTTTGAACCTTTCCTGTGAGACCAGTATTCGATTCCGATGCTTCACTTCAGGTTTACTGTATCCCTTTGGCCTTCTTATTGACGATGAAACACAGAAATTGCGTCAGAATTAAATACAAAAGGCACAATACCGACTTAAGGACAAGAAGACTGACTATTCTTTGTGTCTATGTTTTGAACCTTTCCTGTGAGACCAGTTTTAGATTCCGATGCTTAACTTCAGGTTTACTGTATCCCTTGGACCTTCTTATTGACGATGAAACACAGAAATTGCATCGGAATTAAATACAATGTCAAAATGGCGACTCAAGTACAAGTATACAGACTCTTCCTACTGTCTATGCTTTGAACCTTTCCTGTGAGACCAGTTTTACGAGGGTCAGTCAAAAAGTAATGCCTCCTATTTTTTTTTCTACGTTTAATTGTCAGGAAATTTTAATGCAATTACATAGGTTGAAAACCACAACATTGAGGATCATTTTGTCATTTTTCAATGTAATCTCCGCCCATCTCTACAGTTTTGGTCCATCTTTGAACAAGGGCATGTATCCCAGCACGGTAAAAATCACAGCTCTGCTTCCTAAGCCATTGACGCACGGATGTTTTGACGGCCTCCTCATCTTCAAAATGAATCCCACGATGAGCTTCTTTTAGTGGCCCGAACAGATGGAAGACTGATGGTGCCAGGTCAGGGTTGTATGGGGGATGAGGCATAACTTCCCATCCAATTTTGACAATCTCGTCAGAGGTGTGACGACTGGTGTGTGGTCTTGCATTGTCATGCAGAAGAAGAACATCTGCCATTGATTTTGTTGGGCGAACTCGCTGAAGACGTGCTTTAAGTTTGTTGAGGGTTGTGACGTATTGAACAGAATTTATTGTGCATCCCTGCTCCAAAAAATCAACCAGAATCACACCCTCTGTATCCCAGAAAACTGTTGCCATAACTTTCCCTGCCAATCGCACAGTTTTGTATTTTTTCTTCCTCGGCGAGCTTGTGTGACGCCACTCCATTGACTGCCTCTTTGATTCGGGTTCAAAAAAATGCACCCATGTTTCGTCCCCGGTCACAATTTTTTTCAGAAACTCATCTCCCTCCAAACGGAAGCGCTGCAAGTGTTGGGAGGCTATTGTTTTCCTTGCCTCTTTATTCTGATCGGTTAACATTCTTGGAACCCACCGTGCACAAACTTTTGAGTACCCCAATTGTTTAATAATCGTGATCACACTGCCTTTACTAAGAGAAATAATGCGACACACTTCATCTGCAGTCACCCGACGGTCACCACGAATGATGTCATCAACTTGCTGAATGTTGTGTGGAGTCACTGCACTCACCGGCCTGCCGCTCCGCTTTTCGTCAGTCAACGGTGTTTGCCCTTCAGCTTCCTTACAACGACGAACCCATCGTCTAACAGTGCTGACATCCACTGTCACAACACCATACACCTTCTTCAGTCTTTCATGAATGCGTATGGGCGTTTCACCTTCTGCATTCAAGAATTCAATCACACAACGCTGTCTCAAACGAACATCGATGTCGGCCATCTTACAAACTTCTGCTGTGCTGCCACCTGTTGACACAGAAAGTTACTACTGCAGTGGATTGCAGAAGAAGGTTTGAGGAATGGCGCCAAATTCAAATTATTCACTTAACTTAATTTCTTTAAGTAGAAAAAAAATGGGAGGCATTACTTTTTGACCGACCCTCGTAGATTACGATGCTTCACTTCAGGTTTACTGTATCCCTTGGACCTTCTTATTGACGATGAAACACAAGAATTGCATCGGAATGAAATACAAAAGGCAGAATGCTTACTTAAGTACAAGAAGACTGACTCTTCTTACTGTCTATGTTTTGAACCATTCCTGTAAGAGCAGTTTTAGATTCCGATGCTTCACTTCAGGTTTACTGTATCCCTTGGACCTTCTTATTGACGATGAAACACAGAAATGGCATCGGACTTAAATACAAAAGGCAAAATGCAGTCTTAATTACAAGAGGACTGACTCTTCTTACATTCTATGACTTGAACCTTTCCTGTGAGACCAGATTTAGAGTCCGATGCATCACTTCAGGTTTACTGTATCCCTTAGGCCTTCGTATTGACGATGAAACATAGAAATTGCGTCGTAAATTAATACAAAAGGCTTAATGCCGACATCAGTACAAGAGGAATGACTCTTCTTACTGTTTATGTTTTAACCTTTCCTGTGAGACCACTTTAAGATTCCGATGCTTCACTTCAGGTTTACTGTATCCCTTGGACCTTCTTATTGACGATGAAACATAGAAATTGCATCGGAATTAAAAACAAAAGGCACAGTGCCGACTTAAGTACAAGAAGACTGACTCTTCTTACTGTCTATATTTTGAACCACTCCTGTAAGACCAGTTTTAGTGTCCGATGCTTCACTTCAGGTTTACTGTATCCCTTCGGCCTTCGTATTGACGATGTAACACAGAAATTGTGTCGGAATTAAATACATAAGCCACAATGCCGACTTAAGTACAAGAAGACTGACTCTTCTTACTGTCTATGTTTTCAACCTTTCCTGTGAGACCAATTTTAGATTCCGATGCTTAACTTCAGGTTTACAGTAACCCTTGGACCTTCATATTGACGATGAATCACAGAAATTACATTGGAATTAAATACAAAAGGCACAACGCCGACTTAAGTACAAGAAGACTGACTCTTCTTACTGTCTACGTTATGAACCTTTCCTGTGAGACCAGTTATAGATTCCGATGCTTCACTTCAGGTACATTGTATCCCTTGTACCTTCTTATTGACGATGAAACAGAGATATTGCATCGGAATTAAATACAAAACGCACAATGCCGGATTAAGTACAAGAAGACTGACTCTTCTTACTGTCTATGTCTTGAACCTTTCCTCTGAGACCAGTTTTAGATTCCGATGCCTCAC
The DNA here is from genome assembly GCF_021461385.2 of Schistocerca piceifrons. Classification (NCBI taxonomy): domain Eukaryota; kingdom Metazoa; phylum Arthropoda; class Insecta; order Orthoptera; family Acrididae; genus Schistocerca; species Schistocerca piceifrons. Next base: position 1,108,293,962 of record NC_060139.1, read on the forward strand.
TTCAGGTTAACAGTATCCCTTAGACCTTCATATCGACGATGAAACACAGAAATTGCATCGGAATTAAATACAAAGCGCACTATGCCGACTTAAGTACAAGAGGACTTACTCGCGTTACATTCTATGATTTGAGCCATTCCTTGATACCTGCTTTAGATATCGATACTTCACTTCAGGTTTACTATATCCCTTCGACCTCCTTATTGACGGCGAAACACAGAAATTGCATCGGAATTATATACAAAAGGCACAATGCCGACTTAAGTACAGTAAAACTGACTCTTCTTACAGTCGATGTTTGAACCTTTCCTGTAAGACCACTTTTAGATTCCGATGCTTCACTTCAGGTTTACTGTATCCCTTCGGCCTTCTTATTGACGATGAAACACAGAAATTGCATCGGAATTAAATACAAAACGCACAATGCCGACCTAAGTACAAGAGGACTTACTCTTCTTACACTATATGATTTGAGCCTTTCCTGAGATGCCAGTTTTAGATATCGATGCTTCACTTCAGGTTTACTGTATAACTTGGACCTACTTATTGACGATGAAACACAGAATTTGCAACGGAATTACTTCTTACGGTCTACGTTTTGAACCATTCCTGTGAGACCACTTTTAGATTCCGATGCTTCACTTCAGGTTTACTGTATCCCATGGACCTTCTTATTGACGATGAAACGCAGAAATTGCATCGGAATTAAATACAAAAGGCACAATGCCGACTTAAGTACAAGAAGACAGACTCTTCTTACTGTCTATGTTTTGAACCATTCCTGTGAGACCAGTTTTAGATTCCGATGTTTCACTTCAGGTTAACTGTATCCCTTGGACCTTCTTATTGACGATGAAACACAGAAAATGCATTGGAATTAAATACAAATGCACAATGCGGACTTAAGTACAAGAAGACTGACTCCTCTTATTGTCTATGCTTTGAACCTATCCTGTGAGACCAGTTTTAGATTCCGATGCTTCACCTCAGGGTTACTGTATCCCTTGGACCTTCTTATTCACGATGAAACACAAAAATTGCAACCGAATTAAATACAAAAGGCACATTACCGACGTAAGTACAAGAAGACTGACTCTTCATACTGTCTATGTTTTGAATCTATCCTGTGAGACCAGTTTTAGATTCCGATGCTTCACCTCAGTGTTACTGTATCCCTTTGACCTTCTTATTCACGATGAAACACAAAAATTGCAACCGAATTAAATACAAAAGGCACAATGCCGACGTAAGTACAAGAAGACTGACACTTCATACTGTCTATGTCTTGAACCTTTCCTGTGTGACCAGTTATAGATTCCGATGCTTCGCTTCAGGTTTACTGTACCCTTCGACCTTCTTATTGACGATGAAACACAGAAATTGCATCGGAATAAATACAAAAGGCACAATGCGGACTTAAGTACAGGAAGACCGGCTCTTCTTACTGTCTAAGTTGGAACCTTTCCTGTAAAACCACTTTTAGATTCCGATGCTTCACTTGAGGTTTACTATATCCCTTGGACCTCCTTATTGCCGACGAAACACAGATATTGCATCGGAATTAAATACAAACGGCACAATGCCAACTTAAGTACAAGAAGACTGACTCTTCTTATTGCCTATGTTTTGAACCTTTCCTGTGAGACCAGTCTTAGATTCCGATGCTTCACTTCAAATTTACTGTATCCCTTCGGCCTTCTTATTGACGATGAAACACAGAAATTGCGTCGGAATTTAATACAAAAGACACAATGCCGACTTAAGTACAAGAAGACTGACTCATCTTACTGTCTATGCTTTCAACCTTTCCTGTGAGACCAGTTTTACATTCCGATGCTTAACTTCAGGTTTACAGTAACCCTTGGACCTTCTTATTGACGATGAATCACAGAAATTGCATTGGAATTAAATACAAAAGGCACAACGCCGACTTAAGTACAAGAAGACTGACTCTTCTTACTGTCTATTTTATGAATCTTTCCTGTGAGACCAGTTTTAGATTCCGATGCTTCACTTCAGGTACACTGTACCCTTGTACATTCTTATTGACGATGAAACAGAGATATTGCATCGGAATAAAATACAAAACGCACAATGCCGGATTAAGTTCAAGAAGACTGACTCTTCTTACTGTCTATGTTTTGAACCTTTCCTCTGAGACCAGTTTCAGATTCCGATGCCTCACATCAGGTTAACAGTATCCCTTAGACCTTCTTATTGACAATGAAACACAGAATTTGCATCGGAATTAAATACAAAGCGCACAATGCCGACTTAAGTACAAGAGGACTTACTCGTGTTACATTCTATGATTTGAGCCATTCCTTGATACCTGCTTTAAATATCGATGCTTCACTTCAGGTTTACTGTATCCCTTCGACCTTGTTATTGACGACGAAACACAGGAATTGCAACGGAATTAAATACAAAAGGCACAATGCCGACTTAAGTACAGGAAAACTGACTCTTCTTGCTCTCTATGTTTTAACCTTTCCTGTAAGACCACTTTTAGATTCCGATGCTTCACTTGAGGATTACTATATCCCTTGGACCTCCTTATTGACGACGAAGCACAGATATTGCATCGGAATTAAATTCAAACGGCACAATGCCGACTTAAGTACAAGAGGGCTGACTCTTCTTACATTCTATGATTTGAGCCATTCCTGTGAGACCAGATTTAGAGTCCGATGCATCACTTTAGGTTTACTGTATCCCTTGGACCTTCTTATTGACGATGAAACACAGAAATTGCATCTGAATAAAATACAAAAGGCTCAATGCCGACTTGAGTACAAGAAGAATGACTCTTCTTACTGTCTATATTTTGAACCATTCCTGTAAGACCAGTTTTAGATTCCAATGTTTCACTTCAGGTTTACTGTATCCCTTGTACCTTCTTATTGACGATGAGACACAGAAATTGCATTGGAATTAAATACAAAAGGCACAATGCCGACTTAAGTACAAGAAGACTGACTCCTCTTATTGTCTATGCTTTGAACCTAACCTGTTAAACCAGTTTTAGATTATGATGCTTCACCTCAGGTTTACTGTATCCCTTGGACCTTCATATTGACGATGAAACACAAAAATTGCAACCGAATTAAATACAAAAGGCACAATGCCGACGTAAGTAGAAGAAGACTGACTCCTCATACTGTCTATGATTTGAACCTTACCTGTGTGACCAGTTTTAGATTCCGATGCTTCACTTCAAGTTTACTGTATCCCTTGGACCTTCTTATTGACGATGAAGCACAGAAATTGCATCGGAATTAAATACAAAGCGCACAATGCCGACTTAAGTACAAGAGGGCTTACTCGTGTTACATTCTATGATTTGAGCCATTCCTGTGATACCTGTTTTAGATATTGCTGCTTCACTTCAAGATTACTGTATCCCTTCGACTTTCTTATTGACAATGAAACACAGAATTTGCATCGGAACGAAATACAAAAGGCACAATGCGGACTTAAGTACAGGACGACTGACTCTTCTTACTGTCTATGTTTGAACCTTTGCTGTAAGACCACTTTTAGATTCCGATGTTTCACTTGAGGTTTACTATATCCCTCGGACCTCCTTATTGACGAGGAAACACTGATATTGCATCGGAATTAAATACAAATTGCACAATGCCGACTTAAGTACAAGAAGACTGACTCTTCTTATTGTCTATGTTTTGAACCTTTCCTGTGAGACCAGTCTTAGATTCCGATGCTTCTCCTCAGGTTAACTGTATCACTTGGTTCTTCTTATTGACGATGTAACACAGATATTGCATCGGAATTAAATACAAAAGGCACAATGCCGGATTAAGTACAAGAAGACTGACTCTTCTTACTGTCTATGTTTTGAACCTTTCCTCTGAGACCAGTTTTACATTCAGACGCCTCACTTTAGGTTTACTGTATAACTTGGACCTACTTATTGACGATGAAACACAGAATCTGCATCGGAATTACTTGTTACTGTCTACGTTCTGAACCTTTCCAGTGAGACCACTTTTAGATTCCGATGCTCCACTTCAGGTTTACTGTATCCCTTGGACCTTCTTATTGACGATGAAATACAGAAATTGCATCGGAATTAAATACAAAAGGCACAATGCCGACTTAAGTACAAGAAGACTGACTCCTCTTATTGTCTATGCTTTTAACCTATCCTGTGAGACCAGTTTTTGATTCCGATGCTTCACCTCAGGTTTACTGTATCCCTTGGACCTTCATATCGACGATGAAACACAAAAATTGGAATCGAATTAAATACAAAAGGCACAATGCCGACGTAAGTAGAAGAAGACTGACTTCTCATACTGTCTATGATTTGAACCTTTCCTGTGTAACCAGCTTTAGATTCCGATGCTTCACTTCAGGTTTACTGTATCCCTTGGACCTTCTTATTGACGATGAAGCACAGAAATTGCATCGGAATTAAATACAAAGCGCACAATGCCGACGTAAGTACAAGAGGGATTACTCGTGTTACATACTATGATTTGAGCGAATTCTGTGATACCTGTTTTAGATATTGCTGCTTCACTTCAGGATTACTGTATCCCTTCGACTTTCTTATTGACAATGAAACACAGAAATTGCATCGGAATGAAATACAAAAGGCACAATGCGGACTTAAGTACAGGAAGACTGACTCTTCTTACTGTCTATGTTTGAACCTTTTCTGTAAGACCACTTTTAGATTCCGATGCTTCACTTGACGTTTACTATATCCCTTGGACCTCCTCATTGACGACGAAACACTGATATTGCATCGGAATTAAATACAAAAGGCACAATGCCGACTTAAGTACAAGAAGTCTGACTCATCTTACTGTTCATGTTTTTAACATTCCCTGTGGGACCAGTTTTTGATTCCGATGCTTCACATCAGGTTTGCTGTATCCCTTGGACCTTCTTAGTGACGATGAAACACAGAAATGGCATTGGAATTAAATACAAAAGGCACAATGCAGACTTAAGTACAAGAAGACTGACTCTTCTTACTGTCTATGTTTAAACCTTACCTGTGAGACCAATTTTAGATACCGATGCTTCACTTCAGTTTTAGTGTATCCCTTATACCTTCTTATTGACGATGAAACAGGGAAATTGCATCGAAATTAAATACAAAAGGCACAATGCCGGCTTAGGTACAAGAGGGCTGTCTCTTCTTACACTCTATGATTTGAACCTTTCCTGTGAGACCAGTTTTAGATTCCGATGCTCCACGTCAGGTTTACTGTATCCCATGGACCCTCATATTGACGATGAAACACAGAAATTGCATCGGAATTAAAGACAAAAGGCACAATGCCGACTTAAGTACAAGAAGAATGTCTCATCTTACTGTCTATGAGTTGAACCTTTCCTGTGAGACCGGTTATAGATTCCGATACTTCACTTTAGGTATACTGTATCCCTTGGACCTTCTTATTGACGATGAAACACAGGAAATGCATCGGAATTAAATACAACAGGCTCAATGCAGTCTTAAGTACAAGAAGACTGACTCTTATTACTGTCTATGTTTGAACCTTTCACGTGGGACCACTTTTAGGTTCCGATGCATCACTTCAAGTTTACTATATCCCTTGGACCTTCTTATTGACGATGAATCACAGAAATTGCCTCGGAATTGAGTACAATTTGCACAACGCGACATAAGTACAAGAAGACTGACACTTCTTACTGTCTGTGTTTTGAACCTTTCCTCTGAGAACAGTTTTAGATTCCGATGCCTCACGTTAGGTTTACAGTATCCCTTAGACCTTCTTATTGACGTTGAAACACAGAATTTGCATCGGAATTAAATACAAAACGCACAATGACGACATTAGTACAAGAGGACTTACTCTTCTTACTTTCTATGAATTGAGCCTTTCCTGAGATACCAGTTTTAGATATCGATGATTCACTTCAGGTTTACTGTAGAACTTGGACCTACATATTGACGTTGAAACGCAGAATTTTCATCGGAATTACTTGTTACTGTCTACGTTTTGAACCTTTCCTGTGAGACCACTCTTAGATTCCGATGCTTCACTTCAGGTTTACTGTATCCCTTGGACCTTCTTATTGACGATGAAACACAGAAATTGCATCGGAATTAAATACAAAAGGCACAATGCCGACTTAAGTACAAGAAGACAGACTCTTCTTACTGTCTTTGTTTGAACCATTCCTGTGAAACCAGTTTTAGATTCCGATGCTTCACTTCAGGTTAACTGTATCCCTTGGACCTTCTTATTGACGATGAAACACAGAAATTGCATTGGAATTAAATACAAATGGCACAATGCTGCCTTAAGTACAAGAGGACTGACTCCTCTTATTGTCTATGCTTTGAACCAATCCTGTGAGACCAGTTTTAGATTCCGATGCTTCACCTCAGGTTTGCTGTATCCCTTGGACCTTCATGTTGTTGTTGTTGTGGTCTTCAGTCCTGAGACTGGTTTGATGCAGCTCTCCATGCTACTCTATCCTGTGCAAGCTTTTTCATCTCCCAGTACCTACTGCAACCTACATCCTTCTGAATCTGCTTAGTGTATACATCTCTTGGTCTCCCTCTACGATTTTTACCCTCCACGCTGCCCTCCAATACTAAGTTGGTGATCCCTTGATGCCTCAGAACATGTCCTACCAACCGATCCCTTCTTCTGGTCATGTTGTGCCACAAACTTCTCTTCTCCCCAATCCTTTTCAATACTTCCTCATTAGTTATGTGATCTACCCATCCAATCTTCAGCATTTTTCTGTAGCACCACATTTCGAAAGCTTCTATTCCCTTCTTGTCCAAACTAGTTCTCGTCCATGTTTCACTTCCATACATGGCTACACTCCATACGAATACATTCAGAAATGACTTCCTGACACTTAAATCAATACTGGATGTTAACAAATTTCTCTTCTTCAGAAACGCTTTCCTTGCCATTGCCAGCCTACATTTTATATCCTCTCTACTTCGACCATCATCAGTTATTTTGCTCCCCAAATAGCAAAACTCCTTTACTACTTTAAGTGCCTCATTTCCTAATCTAATTCCCTCAGCATCACCCGACTTAATTAGACTACATTCCATTATCCTTGTTTTGCTTTTGTTGATGTTCATCTTATATCCTCCTTTCAAGACACTGTCCATTCCATTCAACTGCTCTTGCAAGTCCTTTGCTGTCTCTGACAGAATTACAATGTCATCGGCGAACCTCAAAGTTTTTATTTCTTCTCCATGAATTTTAATACCTACTCCGAATTTTTCTTTTGTTTCCTTTACTGCTTGCTCAGTATACAGATTGAACAACATCGGGGAGAGGCTACAACCCTGTCTTACTCCCTTCCCAACCACTGCTTCCCTTTGATGCCCCTCGACTCTTATAACTGCCATCTGGTTTCTGTACAAATTGTAAATAGCCTTTCGCTCCCTGTATTTTACCCCTGCCACCTTTAGAATTTGAAAGAGAGTATTCCAGTCAACATTGTCAAAAGCTTTCTCTAAGTCTACAAATGCTAGAAACGTAGGTTTGCCTTTCCTTAATCTTTCTTCTAAGATAAGTCGTAAGGTCAGTATTGCCTCACGTGTTCCAGTGTTTCTACGGAATCCAAACTGATCTTCCCCGAGGTTGGCTTCTACTAGTTTTTCCATTCGTCTGTAAAGAATTCGTGTTAGTATTTTGCAGCTGTGACTTATTAAGCTGATAGTTCGGTAATTTTCACATCTGTGAACACCTGCTTTCTTTGGGATTGGAATTATTATATTCTTCTTGAAGTCTGAGGGTATTTCGCCTGTTTCATACATCTTGCTCACCAGATGGTAGAGTTTTGTCAGGACTGGCTCTCCCACGGCCGTCAGTAGTTCCAATGGAATATTGTCTACTCCGGGGGCCTTGTTTCGACTCAGGTCTTTCAGTGCTCTGTCAAACTCTTCACGCAGTATCATATCTCCCATTTCATCTTCATCTACATCCTCTTCCATTTCCATAATATTATCCTCAAGTACATCGCCCTTGTATAGACCCTCTATATACTCCTTCCACCTTTCTGCTTTCTCTTCTTTGCTTAGAACTGGTTTTCCATCTGAGCTCTTGATATTCATACAAGTTGTTCTCTTATCTCCAAAGGTCTCTTTAATTTTCCTGTAGGCGGTATCTATCTTACCCCTAGTGAGATAGGCCTCTACATCCTTACATTTGTCCTCTAGCCATCCCTGCTTAGCCATTTTGCACTTCCTGTCGATCTCATTTTTGAGACGTTTGTATTCCTTTTTGCCTGTTTCACTTACTGCATTTTTATATTTTCTCCTTTCATCAATTAAATTCAATATTTCTTCTGTTACCCAAGGATTTCTACTAGCCCTCGTCTTTTTACCTACTTGATCCTCTGCTGCCTTCACTACTTCATCCCTCAAAGCTACCCATTCTTCTTCTACTGTATTTATTTCCCCCATTCCTCTCAATTGCTCCCTTATGCTCTCCCTGAATCTCTGTACAACCTCTGGTTCTTTTAGTTTATCCAGGTCCCATCTCCTTAAATTCCCACCTTTTTGCAGTTTCTTCAGTTTTAATCTACAGGTCATAACCAATAGATTGTGGTCAGAGTCCACATCTGCCCCTGGAAATGTCTTACAGTTTAAAACCTGGTTCCTAAATCTCTGTCTTACCATTATATAATCTATTTGATACCTTTTAGCATCTCCAGGGTTCTTCCATGTATACAACCTTCTTTCATGATTCTTAAACCAAGAGTTAGTTATGATTATGTTGTGCTCTGTGCAAAATTCGACCAGGCGGCTTCCTCTTTCATTTCTGTCCCCCAATCCATATTCACCTACTATGTTTCCTTCTCTCCCTTTTCCTACACTCGAATTCCAGTCACCCATGACTATTAAATTTTCGTCTCCCTTCACAATCTGAATAATTTCTTTTATTTCATCATACATTTCTTCAATTTCTTCGTCATCTGCAGAGCTAGTTGGCATATAAACTTGTACTACTGTAGTAAGCATGGGCTTCGTATCTATCTTGGCCACAATAATGCGTCCACTATGCTGTTTGTAGTAGCTTACCCGCATTCCTATTTTCCTATTCATTATTAAACCTACTCCTGCATTACCCCTATTTGATTTTGTGTTTATAACCCTGTAGTCACCTGACCAGAAGTCTTGTTCCTTCTCCCACCGAACTTCACTAATTCCCACTATATCTAGCTTCAACCTATACATTTCCCTTTTTAAATTTTCTAACCTACCTGCCCGATTAAGGGATCTGACATTCTACGCTCCGATCCGTAGAACGCTAGTTTTCTTTCTCCTGATAACGACATCCTCTTCAGTAGTCCCCGCCCGGAGATCCGAATGGGGGACTATTTTACCTCCGGAATATTTTACCCAAGAGGACGCCATCATCATGTAATCATACAGTAAAGCTGCATGCCCTCGGGAAAAATTACGGCTGTAGTTTCCCCTTGCTTTCAGCCGTTCGCAGTACCAGCACAGCAAGGCCGTTTTGGTTATTGTTACAAGGCCAGATCAGTCAATCTTCCAGACTGTTGCCCTTGCAACTACTGAAAAGGCTGCTGCCCCTCTTCAGGAACAACACGTTTGTCTGGCCTCTCAACAGATACCCCTCTGTTGTGGTTGCACCTACGGTACGGCTATCTGTATCGCTGAGGCACGCAAGCCTCCCCACCAACGGCAAGGTCCATGGTTCATGGGGGGGTTGGACCTTCATATTGACGATGAAACACAAACATTGCAACCGAATTAAATACAAAAGGCATAATGCCGACGTAAGTAGAAGAAGACTGACTCCTCATACTGTCTATGATTAGAGCCATTCCTGTGATACCTGTTTTAGATATTGCTGCTTCACTTCAGGATTACTGTATCCCTTCGACTTTCTTATTGACAATGAAACACAGAAATTCAATCGGAATGATATACAAAAGGCACAATGCGGACTTAAGTACAGGAAGACTGACTCTTCTGACTGTCTATGTTTGAACCTTTGCTGTAAGACCACTTTTAGATTCCGATGCTTCACTTGAGGTTTACTATATCCTTTGGACCTCCTTATTGACGACGAAACACTGATATTGCATCGGAATTAAATACAAAAGGCACAATGCCGACTTAAGTACAAGAGGAATGTCTCATCTTACTGTCTATGATTTGAACCTTTCCTGTGAGACCGGTTATAGATTCCGATACTTCACTTTAGGTATACTGTATCCCTTGGACCTTCTTATTGACGATGAAACACAGAAAATGCATCGGAATTAAATACAATAGGCTCAATGCAGTCTTAAGTACAAGAAGACTCACTCTTCTTACTGTCTATGTTTGAACCTTTCATGTGGGACCACTTTTAGATTCCGATGCATCACTTCAGGTTTACTATATCCCTTGGACCTTCTTTTTGACGATGAATCACAGAAATTGCATCGGAAATGAATACAATTTGCACAACGCGACATAAGTACAAGATGACTGACTCTTCTTACTGTCTGTGATTTCAACCATTCCTGTAACAGCAGTTTTAGATTCTGATGCTTCACGTCAGATTTACTGTATCCCTTCGGCCTTCTTATTGACGAAGAAACACAGAAATTGCGGCGGAATTTAATACAAATGGCACAATGTCGACATAAGTACAGGAAGACTGACCCTTCTTACTGTCAATGTTTTGAACCTTTCCTGTGAGACCAGTTTTAGATTCCTTTGCTTCACTTCAGGTTTACTGCATCCCTTGGACCATCTTATTGACGATGAAGTACAGAAATTGCATCGGAATTTTAAAAAAAAGGCACAATGCAGACTTAAGTACAAGAAGACAGTCTTTTCTTACACTCTATGATTTGAACCTTTCCCGTGAGACCAATTTTAGATTCCGATGCTTCACGTCAAGTTTAATGTATAACATGGACCTTCTTATTGTCTATGAAACACAGAAATTGCATCGGAATCAAAGACAAAAGGCACCATGCCGACTCAAGTACAAGAGGAATGTCACTTCTTACTGTCTATGATTTGAACCTTTCCTGTGAGACCGGTTATAGATTATGATACTTCACTTTAGGATTACTGTATCCCTTGGACCTTCTTATTGACGATGAAACACAGAAATTGCATCGCAATTAAACACAAAAGGCACAATGCCGACTTAAGTACAAGAGGGTTGTCTCTGTTTACTGTCTAAGCTTTGAACCTTTCCTGTGAGCCCAGTTTTAGATTCCGATGGTTCACTTCAGGTTTACTGTATCCCGTGGACATTCTTATTGACGATGTAACACCGAAATTGCGTCGGAATTAGATACAAAAGGCACAATGCCGACATAATTATAAGAAGATTGACTCTTCTTACTGCCTCTAATTTTAACCTTTCCTGTGAGACCAGTTTTAGAGACGGATGCTTCACATTAGGTTTACTGTATCCCTTGGATCTTCGTATTGACGATGAAACACAGGAATTGCATCGGAATTAAATACAAAAGTCACAATGCCGACTTAAGTACAAGAAGACTTACCCTTCTTACTGTCTATATTTAAACCTCTCCTGTGAGACCAGTTTCAGAGTCCGATGCATCACTTCAGGTTTACTGTATCCCTTGGACCTTCTTATTGTCGATGATACACAGAAATTGCTACGCAATTAAATACAAAACGCACAATGCCGACTTAAGTATAAGAAGACTGACTCTTCTTACTGTCGATGTTTGAACCTTACCTGTGAGACCAGTTTTAGATGCCGATGCTTTACTTCAAGTTTACTGTATCCCTTATACCTTCTTATTGACGATGAAACAGAGAAATTGCATCGGAATTAAATACAAAAGGCACAATGCTGGCTTAAAAACAAGAGGACTGTCTCTTCTTACACTCTTTGATTTGAACCTTCCCCGTGAGACCAATTTTAGATTCCAATGCTTCACGTGAGGTTTAGTGTATCTCTTGGACCTTCTTATTGACGATGAAACACAGAAATTGCATTGGAATTAAAGACAAAAGCACAATGCCGACTCAAGTACAAGAGGAATGTCTCTTCTTACTGTCTATGATTTGAACCTTTCCTGTGAGACCGGTTATAGTTTCCGATACTTCACTTTAGGTTTACTGTATCCCTTGGACATTCTTATTGACGATGAAACACAGAAAATGCATCGGAATTAAATACAAAAGGCACAATGCCAACTTTAGTACAAGAAGATTGACCTTTCTTACGGTCTATGTTATGAGCCTTTCCAGTGAGACGAGTTTTAGATTCAGATGCTTCACCTCCGGTTTACTGTATTCCTTGGACCTTCTTATTGACGATGAAACACAGAAATTGCTTCGGAAATAAATACAAATGGCAAAATAGCGACTTGAGGACAAGAAGACAGACTCTTCTAACTGTCTACGTTTGAACCTTTCCTGTGAGACCAGTTTTAGATTACGATGCTTCACTTCAGGTTTACTGTATCCCTTGGACCTTCTTATTGACGATTAAACACAGAAATGGCATCGGAATTGAATACAAATGGCACAATGCCGACATAAGTACAAGAAGACTGACCCTTCTTACTGTCAATGTTTTGAACCTTTCCTGTGAGACCAGTTTTAGTATCCTTTGCTTCACTTCAGGCTTACTGTATCCCTTGGACCTTCTTATTAACGATAAAACACAGAAATTGCATCGGAATTAAATACATAAGGCACAATGCCAACTTAAGTACAATTAGACTTACCCTTCTTACTGTCTATGTTTTGAACCCCTCCTGTGAGACCAGTTTTACAGTCTGATGCTTCACTTCAGGTTTTCTGTATCCCTTGGAGCTTCTTATTGACGGTGAAACACAGAATTTGCATCGGAATTAAATACAAAACGCACAATGCCGTCTTATGTAGAAGAAGACTGACTCTTCTTACTGTCTATGTTTTGAACCTTTCCTGTGAGACCAGTTTTAGATTCCGATGCTTCACTTCAGGTTTACTGTATCCCTTGGACCATCTTACTGACGATGAAGTACAGAAATTGCATCGGAATTAAATAAAAAAGGCACAATGCCGACTTAAGTACACGATGACTGACCCTTCTTACTGTCTATGTTTGAACCTTACCCGTGAGACCAATTTTAGATACCGATGCTTCACGTCAAGATTAATGTATCCCATGGACCTTCTTGTTGTCTATGAACCACAGAAATTGCATCGGAATCAAAGACAAAAGGCACCATGCCGACTCAAGTACAAGAGGAATGTCTCTTCTTACTGTCTATGATTTGAACCTTTCCTGTGAGACCGGTTATAGATTCCGATACTACACTTTTGGTTTACTGTATCCCTTGGACCTTCTTATTGACGATGAAACACAGAAATTGCATCGCAATTAAACACAAAAGGCACAATGCCGACTTAAGTACAAGAGGGTTGTCCTTGTTTACTGTCTAAGCTTTGAACCTTTCCTGTGAGCCCAGTTTTAGATTCCGATGGTTCACTTCAGGTTTACTGTATCCCGTGGACATTCTTATTGACGATGTAACACAGAAATTGCGTCGGAATTAGATACAAAAGGCACAGTGCCGACATAATTATAAGAAGATTGACTCTTCTTACTGCCTATAATTTTATCCTTTCCTGTGAGACCAGTTTTAGAGACGGATGCTTCACATTAGGTTTACCGTATCCCTTGAACCTTCATTTTGACGATGAAACACAGGAATTGCATCGGAAATAAATACAAAAGTCACAATGCCGAGTAAGGTACAAGAAGACTTACCCTTCTTACTGTCTATATTTTGAACCTCTCCTGTGAGACCAGTTTCAGAGTCCGATGCTTCACTTCAGGTTTACTGTATCCCTTGGACTTTCTTATTGGCAATGAAACACAGAAATTGCTGCGCAATTAAATACAAAACGCACAATGCCGACTTAAGTACTAGAAGACTGACTCTTCTTACTATCTATGTTTTCAACCTTTCCTGTGAGACCAGTTTAGATTCCGATGCTTCACTTCTTGTTTACTGTATCCCTTGGACCTTCTTATTGACGATGAAACACAGAAATTGCTTCGTAATTAAATAAAAATGGCAAAATGGCGACTTAAGGACAAGAAGACAGAGTCTTCTTACTGTCTGTGTTTGAACCTTTCCTGTGAGACCAGTTTTGGATTCCGACGCTTCACTTCAGGTTTACTGTATCCCTTGGACCCTCTTATTGACGGTGAAACGCAGAAATTGCATCGGAATTAAATACAAAAGGCACAATGGCAACTTAAGTACAATTAGACTTACCCTTTTTACTGTCTATGTTTTGAACCCCTCCTGTGAGACCAGTTTTACAGCCCGATGCTTCACTTCAGGTTTACTGTATCCCTTTTTAACTTCTTATTGACGGTGAAACACAGAATTTGCATCGGAATTAAATACGAAACGCACAATGCCGTCTTATGTACAAGAAGACTGACTCTTCTTATTGTCTATGTTTTGAACCTTTCCTGAGAGACCAGTTTTAGATTCCGATGCTTCACTTCAGGTTTACTGTATCCCTTGGACCATCTTATTGACGATGAAGTACAGAAATTGCATCGGAATTAAATAAAAAAGCACAATGCCGACTTAAGTACAAGATGACTGACCCTTCTCACTGTCTATGTTTGAACCTTACCTGTGAGACCAGTTTTAGGTTCCGATGCTTCTCTTCAGGTTTACTGTATCCCTTGGACCTTCTTATTAACGATGAAGTACAGAAATTGCATTGGAGTTAAAAAAAAAAGGCACAATGCAGACTTAAGTACAAGAAGACAGTCTCTTCTTACACTCTATGATTTGAACCTTTGCCGTGAGACCAATTTTAGATTCCGATGCTTCACGTCAAGTTTAATGTATCCCATGGACCTTCTTATTGTCTATGAAACACAGAAATTGCATCGGAATCAAAGACAAAAGGCACCATGCCGACTCAAGTACAAGAGGAATGTCTCTTCTTACTGTCTATGATTTGAACCTTTCCTGTGAGACCGGTTATAGATTCCGATACTTCACTTTAGGTTTACTGTATCCCTTGGACCTTCGTATTGACGATGAAACACTGGAATTGCATCGGAATTAAATACAAAAGTCACAATGCCGACTTAAGTACAAGAAGACTTACCCTTCTTACTGTCTATATTTTAAACCTCTCCTGTGAGACCAGTTTCAGAGTCCGATGCATCACTTCAGGTTCACTGTATCCCTTGGACCTTCTTATTGACGGTGAAACACAGAAATTGCATTGGAATTAATTACAAAACGCACAATGCCGACTTATGTACAAGAAGACTGACTCTTTTTATTGTCTATGATTTGAACCTTTCCTGTGAGACCAGTTTTAGATTCCGATGCTTCACCTCAGGTTTACTGTATCCCTTGGACCTTCTTATTGACGATGAAACACAGAATTTGCATCGGAATTAAATGCGAAAGGCACAATGCCGAGTTAAGTATAAAAAGAGTAACTCTTCTTACATTCTATGATTTCAGCCTTTCCTGCGATACCAGTTTAAGATTTCGAAACTTCACTTCCGGTTTACTGTATCCCTTGGACCTTCTTATTGGCGATGAAACACAGAAATTGCTACGCAATTAAATACAAAACGCACAATGCCGACTTAAGTACAAGAAGACTGACTCTTCTTACTGTCGATGTTTGAATCTTACCTGTGAGACCAGTATTAGATGCCGATGCTTTACTTCAGGTTTACTGTATCCCTTATACCTTCTTATTGACGATGAAACAGAGAAATTGCATCGGAATTAAATACAAAAGGCACAATGCTGGCTTAAAAACAAGAGGACTGTCTCTTCTGACACTCTATGATTTGAACCTTTCCCGTGAGACCAATTTTAGATTCCAATGCTTCACGTGAGGTTTAGTGTATCCCTTTGACCTTCTGATTGACGATGAAACACAGAAATTGCATTGGAATTAAAGACAAAAGGCACAATGCCGACTCAAGTACAAGAGGAATGTCCCTTCTTACTGTCTATGATTTGAACCTTTAATGTGAGACCGGTTATAGTTTCCGATACTTCACTTTAGGTTTACTGTATCCCTTGGACCTTCTTATTGACGATGAAACACAGAAAATGCATCGAAATTAAATACAAAAGGCACAATGCCGACTTTACTACAAGAAGAATGACCCTTCTTACGGTCTATGTTTTGAGCCTTTCCAGTGAGACGAGTTTTAGATTCCGTTGCTTCACCTCCGGTTTACTGTATTCCTTGGACATTCTTATTGACGATGAGACACAGAAATTGCTTCGGAAATAAATGCAAATGGCAAAATGGCGACTTAAGGACAAGAAGACAGACTCTTCTAACTGTCTACGTTTTAACCTTTCCTGTGAGACCAGTTTTAGATTACGATGCTTCACTTCAGGTTTACTGCATCCCTTGGACCTTCTTATTGACGATTAAACACAGAAATGGCATCGGAATTGAATACAAATGGCACATGGCCGACATAAGTACAAGAAGACTGACCCTTCTTACTGTCAATGTTTTGAACCTTTCCTGTGAGACCAGTTTTAGAATCCTTTGCTTCACTTCAGACTTACTGTATCCCTTGGACCTTCTTATTGACGATAAAACACAGAAATTGCATCGGAATTAAATACATAAGGCACAATGCCGACTTAAGTACAAGAAGACTGACTGTTCTTACTGTCTGTGTTTTGAACCTTTCCTGTGAGACCAGTTTTAGATTCCGATGCTTTACTTCGAGTTTACTGCTCCATTGGCTATTCTTATTGACGATGAAACACAGACATTGCAACGGAATTAAATACAGAAGGCACAATGCCGACGTAAGAACTAGAAGACTGACTCTTCGTACTGTCTCTGCTTTGAACCTTTCCTGTGAGACCAGTTTTAGATTCCGATGCTTCACTTCAGGTTTACTGTATCCCTTGGACCTTCTTATTGACGATGAAACACAGAAATTGCTTCGTAATTCAATAAAAATGGCAAAATGGCGACTTAAGGACAAGAAGACAGACTCTTCTTACTGTCTGTGTTTGAAACTTTCCTGTGAGACCTGTTTTCGATTCCGATGCTTCACTTCAGGTTTACTGTATCCCTTGGACCCTCTTATTGACGACGAAACACAGAAATTGCATCGGAATTAAATACAAAAGGCACAATGCCAACTTAAGTACAATTAGACTTACCCTTCTTACTGTCTATGTTTTGAACCCCTGCTGTGAGACCAGTTTTACAGTCTGATGCTTCACTTCAGGTTTTCTGTATCCCTTGGAACTTCTAATTGACGGTGAAACACAGAATTTGCATCGGAATTAAATACAAAACGCACAATGCCGTCTTATGTAGAAGAAGACTGACTCTTCTTACTGTCTATGATTTGAACCTTTCCTGTGAGACCAGTTTTAGATTCCGATGCTTCACTTCAGGTTTACTGTATCCCTTGGACCATCTTACTGACGATGAAGTACAGAAATTGCATCGGAATTAAATAAAAAAGGCACAATGCCGACTTAAGTACACGATGACTGACCCTTCTTACTGTCTATGTTTGAACCTCACCCGTGAGACCAACTTTAGATTCCGATGCTTCACGTCAAGTTTAATGTATCCCATGGACCTTCTTGTTGTCTATGAAACACAGAAATTGCATCGGAATCAAAGACAAAAGGCACCATGCCGACTCAAGTACAAGAGGAATGTCTCTTCTTACTGTCTATGATTTGAACCTTTCCTGTGAGACCGGTTATAGATTCCGATACTACACTTTAGGTTTACTGTATCCCTTGGACCTTCTTATTGACGATGAAACACAGGAATTGCATCGCAATTAAACACAAAAGGCACAATGCCGACTTAAGTACAAGAGGGTTGTCCTTGTTTACTGTCTAAGCTTTGAACCTTTCCTGTGAGCCCAGTTTTAGATTCCGATGGTTCACTTCAGGTTTACTGTATCCCGTGGACATTCTTATTGACGATGTAACACAGAAATTGCATCGGAATTAGATACAAAAGGCACAGTGCCGACATAATTATAAGAAGATTGACTCTTCTTACTGCCTATAATTTTATCCTTTCCTGTGAGACCAGTTTTAGAGACGGATACTTCACATTAGGTTTACTGTATCCCTTGGACCTTCATTTTGACGATGAAACACAGGAATTGCATCGGAAATAAATACAAAAGTCACAATGCCGAGTTAAGTACAACAAGACTTACCCTTCTTACTGTCTATATTTTGAACCTCTCCTGTGAGACCAGTTTCAGAGTCCGATGCTTCACTTCAGGTTTACTGTATCCCTTGGACCTTCTTATTGACGATGAAATACAAAAATGGCATCGGAATTAGATACAAATGTCACAATGCCGACTAAAGTACAAGAAGACTGCCTCTCCTTACTGTCCATGTTTTCAACCTTTCCTGTGAGACCAGTTTTCGATTCCGATGCTTCACTTCAGGTTTACTGTATCCCTTGTACCCTCTTAATGACGATGAAACATAGAAATTGCATCGGAATTAAATACAAAAGGCACAATGCCAACTTAAGTACAATTTAACTTACCCTTCTTACTGTCTATGTTTTGAACCCCTCCTGTGAGACCAGTTTTACAGTCCGATGCTTCACTTCAGGTTTACTTTATCCCTTGGAACTTCTTATTGACGGTGAAACACAGAATTTGCATCGGAATTAAATACAAAACGCACAATGCCGTCTTATGAAGAAGAAGACTGACTCTTCTTATTGTCTATGTTTTGAACCTTTCCTGTGAGACCAGTTTTAGATTCCGATGCTCCACTTCAGGTTTACTGTATCCCTTGGACCTACTTATTGACGATGAAACACAGAAACTGCATCGGAATTAAACACCAAATGCACAATGCCGACTTAAGTACAAGAAGATTGACCCTTCTTACGGTCTATGTTTTGAGCCTTTCCTGTGAGACGAGTTTTAGATTCCGATGCTTCACCGCCGGTTTACTGTATTCCTTGGACCTACTTATTGACGATGAAACACAGAAATTGCTTCGGAAATAAATACAAATGGCAAAATGACGACTTAAGGACAAGAAGACTGACCCTTCTTACTGTCAATAATTTGAACCTTTCCTGTGAGACCAGTTTTAGAATCCTTTGCTTCACTTCAGGCTTACTGTATCCCTTGGACCTTCTTATTGACAATAAAACACAGAAATTGCATCGGAATTAAATACATAAGGCACAATGCCGACTTAAGTACAAGAAGTCTGACTGCTCTTACTGTCTGTGTTTTGAACCTTTCTTGTGAGACCAGTTTTAGATTCCGATCCTTTACTTCGAGTTTACTGCTCCATTGGCTATTCTTATTGACGATGAAACACAGACATTGCAACGGAATTAAATACAGAAAGCACAATGCCGACGTAAGAACTAGAAGACTGACTCTTCGTACTGTGTCTGCCTTGAACCTTTCCTTTGAGACCAGTTTTTGATTCCGATGCTTCACTTCAGTTTTACTGTATCCCTTGGACCTTCTTATTGACGATGAAATACAGAAAAGGCATCGGAATTAGATACAAATGTCACAATGCCGACTTAAGTACAAGAAGACTGCCTCTTCTTACTGTCTATGTTTTCAACCTTTCCTGTGAGACCAGTTTAGATTCCGATGCTTCACTTCTTGTTTACGGTATCCATTGGACCTTCTTAATGACGATGAAACACAGAAATTGCTTCGTAATTAAATAAAAAAGGCAAAATGGCGACTTAAGGACAAGAAGACAGACTCTTCTTACTGTCTGTGTTTGAACCTTTCCTGTGAGACTAGTTTTCGATTCCGATGCTTCACCTCCGGTTTACTGTATTCCTTGGACCTTCTTATTGATGTTGAAACACAGAAATTGCTTCGGAAATAAATACAAATGGCAAAATGGCGACTTAAGGACAAGAAGACAGACTCTTCTAACTGTCTACGTTTGAACCTTTCCTGTGAGACCAGTTTTAGATTACGATGCTTCACTTCAGGTTTACTGTATCCCTTGGACCTTCTTATTGGCGATTAAACACAGAAATGGCATCGGAATTAAATACAAATGGCACAATTCCGACATAAGTACAAGAAGACTGACCCTTCTTACTGTCAATAATTTGAACCTTTCCTGTGAGACCAGTTTTAGAATTCTTTGCTTCACTTCAGGCTTACTGTATTCCTTGGACATTCTTATTGACAATAAAACACAGAAATTGCATCGGAATTAAATACATAAGCACAATGCCGACTTAAGTACAAGAAGTCTGACTGTTCTTACTGTCTGTGTTTTGAACCTTTCCTGTGAGACCAGTTTTAGATTCCGATGCTTTACTTCGAGTTTACTGCTCCATTGGCTAATCTTATTGACGATGAAACACAGACATTGCAACGGAATTAAATACAGAAGGCACAATGCCGACGTAAGAACTAGAACACTGACTCTTCGTACTGTCTCTGCTTTGAACGTTTCCTGTGAGACCAGTTTTAGATTCCGATGCATCACTTCAGGTTTTCTGTATCCCTTGCACCTTCTTATTGATGATAAAACACAGAAATTGCATCGTAATTAAATACAAAAGGCGCAATGCCGACTTAAGTACAAGAAGACTGACTCTTCTTACCATCTATGTTTGAAACATTCCTGTAAGAGCAGTTTTAGATTCCGATGCTACACATCAGGGTTACTGTATCCCTTCGGCCTTCTTATTGACGATGAAACACAGAAATTGCGTCGGAATTAAATACAAAAGGCACAATTCCGACATAAGTACAAGAAGACTGACTCTTCTTAGTGTCTATGTTTTGAGCTTTTCCTGTGAGCCCAGTTTTAGATTCCGATGCTTAACTTCAGGTTAACTGTATCCACTGGATCTTCTTATTGACGATGACACGCAGAAATTGCATCGGAATTAAATAAAAAAGGAACACTTCCGACGTAGTACAAGAAGGCTGACTCTTCTAACTGTCTACGTTTTGAACCTTACCTGTGAGACAGGTTTTAGACTCAGATGCTTCCCTTCCGGTTTACTGTATACCTTATACCTTCTTATTGACGATGAAACAGAGAAATTGCATCGGAATTAAATGCAAAAGGCACAATGCCGGCTGAAGTACAAGAGGACTGTCTCTTGTTACACTCTATGATTTGAACCTTCCCTGTGAGACCAGTTTTAGATTTCGATGCTTCACGTTAGGTTTACTGTATCACTTGGACCTTCTTGTTGACGATGAAACACAGAAATTGCATCGGAATTAAAGACAAAAGGCACAATGCCGACTTAAGTACAAGAGGAATGTCTCCTCTTACTGTCTATGCTTTGAACCTTTCCTGTGAGACCAGTTTTAAATTCCGATGCCTCACTTCAGGTTTACTGTATCCCTTGGACCTTGTTATTGACGATGAAACAGAGATAATGTATCGGAATTAAATAAAAAAGGCACAATGCCGACTTTAGTACAAGAAGGTTGACCCTTCTTACGATCTATGATTTGAGCCTTTCCTGTGAGACCAGTTTTAGATTCCGATGCTTCACCACAGGTTTACTGTATCACTTGCACCTTCTTATTGACGATGAACCTCAGATATTGCTTCGGAATTAAATACAAATGGCAAAATCACGACTTAAGGACAAGAAGACAGACTCTTCTTACTGTCTATGTTTGAACCTTTCCTGTGAGACCTGTTTTAGATTACGGTGCTTCACTTCAGGTTTACTGTATCCCTTGGACCTTCTTATTAACGATTAAACACAGAAATGGCGTCGGAATTAAATACAAATGGCACAATGCCGACTTAAGCACAAGAAGACTGACCCTTCTTACTGTCAATGTTTTGAACCTTTCCTGTGTGACCAGTTTAAGATTCCGATGCTTCACTTCAGGTTTACTGTATCCCTTGGACCTTCTTATTGACGATGAAAAACAGAAATTGCATCACAATTAAATACAAAAGGCAGAATGCTTACTTTAGTACAAGAAGACTGACTCTTCTTACTGTCTATGCTTTGAACCTTTCCTGTGATACCAGTTTTAGATTCCGATGCCTCACTTCAGGTTTACTGTATCCCTTGGACCTTGTTATTGACGATGAAACAGAGATAATGTATCGGAATTAAATAAAAAAGGCACAATGCCGACTTTAGTACAAGAAGGTTGACCCGTCTTACGATCTATGATTTGAGCCTTTCCTGTGAGACCAGTTTTAGATTCCGATGCTTCACCTCAGGTTCACTGTATCACTTGCACCTTCTAATTGACGATGAACCTCAGATATTGCTTCGGAATTAAATACAAATGGCAAAATCACGACTTAAGGACAAGAAGACAGACTCTTCTTACTGTCTATGTTTGAACCTTTCCTGTGAGACCAGTTTTAGATTACGATGCTTCACTTTAGGTTTACTGTATCCCTTGGACCTTCTTATTGACTATTCAACACAGAAATGGCATCGGAATTAAATACAAATATCACAATGCCGACGTAAGTGCAAGAAGACTGACCCTTCTTACGGTCTATGATTTGAGCCTCTCCTGTGAGACCAGTTTGGATTCCGATGCTTCACCTCAGGTTTACTGTATCCCTTGGACCTTCGTATTGACGATGAAACACAGAAATTGCTTCGGAATTAAATACAAATGGCAAAATGGCGACTTAAGGACAAGAAGACAGGCTCTTCTTACTGTCTATGTTTAAACCTTTCCTGTGAGATCTGTTTTAGGTTACGATGCTTCACTTCCGGTTTACTGTATCCCTTGGACCATCTTATTGACGATGACACACAGAAATTGCATCGGAATTAAATACAATGTCAAAATGGCGACTCAAGTACAAGTATACAGACTCTTCCTGCTGTCTATGCTTTGAACCTTTCCTGTGAGACCAGTTTTAGATTCCGATCCTTGACGTCAGGTTTACTGTATCCCTTGGACCTTCTTATTGACGATGAAACACAGAAATTGCATCGGAATTAAATACAAAAGGCACAATCCCGACTTAAGTACAAGAAGACTGACTCTTCGTACATTCTATGATTTGAGCCTTTCCTGCGATACCAGTTTAAGATATCGATGCTTCACTTCATGTTTACTGTATCCCTTGGACCTTCTTATTGACGATGAAACAAGGAAATAGCAACGGATTTAAATATAAAACGCACGATGCCGACTTAAGTACAAGAGGACTTACTCTTGTTACATTCTATGATTTGAGCCTCTACGGTGATACCAGTTTTAGATATCGATGCTTCACTTCTGGATTACTGTATCCCTTGGACCTTCTTATTGACGATATAACATAGAAATTGCATCGGAATTAAATACAAAAGTCTCAATGCCGTCTTAAGCACAAGAAGACTGACTCTTGTTACTGCCTATGTTTGAACATTTCCTGTGAGACCACTTTTAGATTCCGATGCCTCACTTCAGGTTTGCTGTATCCCTTGGACCCACTTATTGACGACGAAACACAGAATTGCATCGGAATTAAATACAAAAGGCACAATGCCGACTTAAGTACAAAACGACTGACTCTTCTTACTGTCTATGATTTGAACCATTCCTGTAAGAGCAGTTTTAGATGCCGATGCTTCACTTCAGGTTTACTGTATCTCTAGGACCTTCTTATTGACAATGAAACTCAGAAATTGCATCCGAATTAAATACAAAAGGCACAATCCCGACTTAAATACAAGCAGACTAACTCTTCTTACTGTATATGATTTGAACCATTCCTGTAAGACCAGTTTTAAATTCCGATGCTTCACTTTAGGTTTACTGTATCCCTTGGACCTTCTTATTGACGATGAAACACAGATAATGTATCGGAATTAAATAAAAAACGCACAATGCCGACTTTAGTACAAGAAGGTTGACCCTTCTTACATTCTATGATTTGAGCCTTTCCTGTGAGACCAGTGTTAGATTCCGATGCTTCACCTCAGGTTTACTCTATCACTTGGACCTTCTTACTGACGATGAACCACAGAAATTGCTTCGGAATTAAATACAAATGGCAAAATCGCGACTTAATGACAAGAAGACAGACTCTTCTTACTGTCTATGCTTGAACCTTTCCTGTGAGACCAGTTTTAGATTACGATGCTTCACTTCAGGTTTACTGTATCCCTTGGACCATCTTATTGACGATTAAACACAGAAATGGCATCGGAATTAAATACAAATGGCACAATGCCGAGTTAAGTTTAAGAAGGCTGACCCTTCTTACTGTCTATGATTTGAACATTTCCTGTGAGACCAGTTTTTGATTCCGATGCTTCACTTCAGGATTACTGTATCCCTTGGACCTTCTTATTGACAATGAAACACAGAAATTGCATCGCAATTAAATACAAAAGGCACAATGCCGACTTAAGTATAAGAAGACTGACATTTCTTACTGTCTATGTTTGAACCTTCCCTGTGAGACCAGTTTTAGATTACGATGCTTCACTTCAGGTTTACTGCGTCCCTAGGACCTTCTTATTGACGATGAAACACAAAAATTGCATCGGAATTAAATACAAAAGGCACAATCCCGACTTAAGTACAAGAAGACTGACTCTTCTTACATTCTGTGATTTGAACCATTCCTGTGAGACCAGCTTTAGATTTCGATGCTGCACGTTAGGTTTACTGTATCCCTTGGACCTTCTTATTGACGAAGAAACCCAGAAATAGCAACGGAATTAAATACAAAACGCACAATACCGACTAAAGTACAAGAAGACTGACTCTTCTTACTGTCTATGCTGTGGACTTTTCATGTGAGCCCAGTTTTAGATCCCGATGCTTAACTTCGGGTTTACTGTATCCCTTGGGCGTTTTTATTGACGATGAAACACAGAAATTGCATCGGAATTAAATAAAAAAGGTACAATGCCGACTTAAGTACAAGAAGACTGACTCCTCTTACTGTCTATGTTTTGAATCTTACCTATGAGACCAGTTTAGATTCCGATGCATCACTTCAGGTTTACTATATCCCTAGGACCTTCTTATTGACGATGAAACACAGATAATGTATCGGAATTAAATAAAAAACGCACAATGCCGACTTTAGTACAAGAAGGTTGACCCTTCTTACATTCTATGATTTGAGCCTTTCCTGTGAGACCAGTGTTAGATTCCGATGCTTCACCTCAGGTTTACTCTATCACTTGGACCTTCTTACTGACGATGAACCACAGAAATTGCTTCGGAATTAAATACAAATGGCAAAATCGCGACTTAATGACAAGAAGACAGACTCTTCTTACTGTATAAGATTTGAACCATTCCTGTAAGACCAGTTTTAAATTCCGACGTTTCACTTTGGGTTTACTGTATCACTTGGACCTTCTTATTGACGATGAAACACAGATAATGTATCGGAATTAAATAAAAAAGGCACAATGCCGTCTTTAGTACAAGAAGGTTGACTCTTCTTACGGTCTATGATTTGAGCCTTTCCTGTGAGACCAGTTTTAGAGTCCGATGCTATACCTCAGGTTTACTGTATAATTTGGACCTTCTTATTGACGATGAACCACAGAAATTGCTTCGGAATTGGATACAAATGGCAAAATCGCGACTGAAGGACAAGAAGACAGACTCTTCTTATTGTCTTTGTTTGAACCTTTCCTGTGAGACCAGTTTTAGATTACGATGCTTCACTTCAGGTTTACTGTATCCCTTGGACCTTCTTATTGACGATGAAACACAGAAATTGCATCGGAATTAAATACAAAAGGCACAATCCCGACTTAAGAACAAGATGACTGACTCTTCTTACTGTCTATGCTTTGAACTTTTCCTGTGAGACCAGTTTTAGATCCCGATGCTTAACTTCAGGTTTACTGTATCCCTTGGTCGTTCTTATTGACGATGAAACACAGAAATTGCATCGGAATTAAATAAAAAAGGTACAATGCCGACTTAAGTACAAGAAGACTGACTCTTCTTACTGTCTATGTTTTGAAACTTACCTATGAGACCAGTTTTAGATTCCGATGCATCACTTCAGGTTTTCTGTATCCATAGGACCTTCTTATTGACGATGAAACTCAGAAATTGCATCCGAATTAAATACAAAAGGCACAATGCCGACTTAAGTACAAGCAGACTGACTCTTCTTACTGTATATGATTTGAACCATTCCTGTAAGACCAGTTTTAAATTCCGACGCTTCACTTTAGGTTTACTGTATCCCTTGGACTTTCTTATTGACGATGAAACACAGATAATGTATCGGAATTAAATAAAAAAGGCACAATGCCGACTTTAGTACAAGAAGGTTGACCCTTCTTACGGTCTATGATTTGAGCCTTTCCTGTGAGACCAGTTTTAGATTCCGATGCTTCACCTCAGGTTTACTGTATCATTTGGACCTTTTTATTGACGATGAACCACAGAAATTGCTTCGGAATTAAATACAAATGGCAAAATCGCGACTTAAGGACAAGAAGACAGACTCTTCTTACTGTCTATGTTTGAACCTTTCCTGTGAGACCAGTTTTAGATTCCGATGCTTAACTTCAGGGTTACTGTATTCCTTCGGCCTTCTTATTGACGATGAAATACAGAACTTGCGTCGGAATTAAATACAAAAGGCACAATACCGACTTAAGTACAAGAAGACTGACTTTTCTTGCTGTCTATGTTTTGAACCTTTAGTGTGAGACCAGTTTTAGATTCCGATGCTTAACTTCAGGTTTACTGTATCCCGTCGGCCTTATTATTGACGATGAAACACAGAAATTGCGTCGGAATTAAATACAAAAGGCACAATGCTGGCTTAAGTACAAGAGGACTGTCTCTTCTTACACACTATGAATTGAACCTTTCCTGTGAGACCAGTTTTAGATTTCGATGCTTCACGTTAGGCTTACAGTATCCCTTGGACCTTCTTATTGACGATGAAACACAAAAATTGCATCGGAATTAAATACAAAAGGCACAATTCCGGTTTAAGTACAAGAAGACTGACTCTTCTTACACTCTATGATTTGAGCCCCTACGGTGATACCAGTTTTAAATATCGATGCTTCACTTCATTATTACTGTATCCCTTAGACCTTCTAATTGACAATGAAACATAGAAATCGCATCGGAATTAAATACAAAAGTCTCAATGCCGTCTTAAGTACAAGAAGTCTGACTCTTCTTACTGCCTATGATTTTACCCATTCCTGTTAGAGCAGTTTTAGATTCCGATGCTTCACCTCAGGTTTACTGTATCCCTTCGGCCTTCTTATTGACGATGAAACACAGAAATTGCGTCGGAATTAAATACAAAAGGCACAATACCGACTTAAATACAAGAAGACTGACTCTTCTTACTGTCTATGTTATGTACCTTACCTGTGAGACCAGTTTTAGATTCCGATGCTTCACTTTAGTTTTACTGTATCCCTAAGACCTTCTTATTGACGATGAAACACAGAAATTGCATCCGAATTAAATACAAAAGGCACAATGCCGACTTAAGTACAAGCAGACTGACTCATCTTACTGTATATGTTTTGAACCATTCCTGTAAGACCAGTTTTAGATTCAGATGCTTCACTTTAGGTTTACTGTATCCCTTGGACCTTCTTATTGACGATGAAACACAGATAATATATCGGAATCAAATAAAAAAGGCACAATGCCGACTTTAGTACAAGAAGGTTGACCCTTCTTACGGTCTATGATTTGAGCCTTTCCTGTGAGACCAGTTTTAGATTCCGATGCTTCACCTCAGGTTTACTGTATCACTTGGGCCTTCTTATTGACGATGAACCACAGAAATTGCTTCGGAATTAAATACAAATGGCAAAATCGCGACTTAAGGACAAGAAGACAGACTCTTCTTACTGTCTATGTTTGAACCTTTCCTGTGAGACCAGTATTAGATTACGATGCTTCACTTCATGTTTACTGTATCCCTTGGACCTTCTTATAGACGATTAAACACAGAAATGGCATCGGAATTAAATACAAATGGCACAATGCCGACGTAAGTACAAGAAGACTGACCCATCTTACTGTCTATGATTTGAACCTTTCCTGTGAGACCAGTTTTTGATTCTGGTGCTTCACTTCAGGTTTACTGTATCCCTTGGACCTTCTTATTGACGATGAAACACAGAAATGGGATCGGAATAAAATACAGAAGGCACGATGCCGATCTAAGTACAAGAAGACTGACTCTTCTTACTGTCTACGATTTGAACCTTTCCTGTGAGACCTGTTTTAGATTCTGATGCTTCACTTCAGGTTTACTGTATCCCTTGCACCTTCTTACTGACGATGAAACACAGAAATGGCATCGGAATTAAATACAAAACGCACAATGCCGACTTATGTACAAGAAGACTGACTCCTCTTACTGTCTATCTTTTGAACCTTACCTGTAAGACCAATTTTAGATTGCGATGCTTCACTTCAGGTTTACTGTATCCCTTGGACCATCTTATTGACGAAGAAACACAGAAATTGCATTGGAATTAAATACAAAAGGCACAATAACGACATAAGTACAAGAAGACTGACTCTTCCTACCGTCTATGTATTGAAACATTCCTGTGAGACCAGTTTTAGATTCCGATGCTTCACATCAGATTTACTATATCCCTTGGACCTTCTTATTGACGATGAAAGACAGAAATTGCATCGAAATTAAATACAAAAGGCACAATGCCGACTTAAGTAGAAGAAGACTGACTCTTCTTCCTGTCTACGTTTTGAACTTTTCCTGTGAGACCAGTTTCAGATTCCGATGTTTCACTTTGGGTTTTCTGTAACCCTTGGACCAACTTATTGACGATGAAACACAGAAATTGCATCTGACTGAAATACAAAAGGCACAATGCCGACATAAGTACAAGAAGACTGACACTTCTTACTATCTATGTTTGAACCTCTCCTGTGAGACCAGTTTTAGATTCCGATTCTTCACTTCAGGTTTACTGTATCGCTTGGTCCTTCTTATTGACGATGTAACACAGAAATTACATCGGAATTAAATCCAAAAGGCACCATGTCGACTTAAGTACAAGAAGACTGACTCTTCTTACTGTCTATGCTTTGAACCCTTCCTGTGAGACCAGTTTTAGATTCCGTTGCTTCACCTCAGGTTTACTGCATCCCTTGGACCTTCTTATTGACGATGAAACACAGAAATCGCATCGGAATTAAATACAAAAGGCACAATGATGAGTTAATTACAAGAAGACTGACTCTTCTTACTATCAGTGCTTTGATCCTTTGCTGTGGGACCAGTTTCAGATTCCGATGCTTCACCTTAGGTTTACAGTATCCCTTGGACCTTCTTATTGACGATGAAACACAGAAATTGCAACGGAAGTAAAAACAAAAGGCTCAATCCCGACTGAAGTACAAGGTGACTGACTTCTCTTACATTCTATGATTTGAGCTTGCCCTGTAATACCCGTTTTTGATATCGATTGTTCACTTCAGGTTTACTGTATCACTTGGACCTTCTTATTGACGATCAAACACAGAAATTGCATCGGAATTAAAGAAAAAAAGCACATTGCCGACTGATGTACAAGAGGACAGACTCTTCTCTAACTCTATGATTTGGGCCTTTCCTGTGAGACCAGTCTTAGAGTCCGATGCTTCACTTCAGGTTTACTGTATCCCTTTGACCTTATTATTGGCGATGAAACACAGAAATTGCATCGGAATTAAATACTAAAGGCTAAATGCCGACTTAAGTACAAGAGGACTGAATCTTCTTACATTCTATGATTTGAACCTTTCCAGTGAGCCCAGTTTTAGATTCCGATGCTTCAATTTCGGTTTACTGTATCCCTTGGACCTTCGTATTGACGATGAAACACAGAAATTGCAACGGAATTAATTATAAAAGGCACAATGCCGATTTAAGTAGAAGAACACTGACTCTTCGTCCTGTCTACGTTTTGATCCTTTCCTGTGAGATCAGTTTTAGATTCCGATGCTTCACTTCCGGTTTACTGCATCCCTTGGACCTTCTTATTGACGATGAAACACAGAAATTGGATCGGAAATAAATACAAAAGGCACGATGCAGTCTTAAGTACAAGAAGACTGACTCTTCTTACTATCTATGATTTGAACCTTTCCTGTGAGAGCAGTTTTAGATTCCGATGCTTCACTTCAGGTTTACTGTATCCCTTGGACCTTCTTATAGACGATGAAACATAGAAATTGCATCGGAATTAAATACAAAAGGCACAATGTCGACTTAAGTACAAGAAGACTGACTCTTCTTACTGCCTATGATTTGGGCATTTGATGTGAGACCAGTCTTATATTCCGATGCTTCACTTCAGGTTTACTGTATCCCTTTGACCTTCATGTTGACGATGAAACATAGAAATTGCATCGGAATTAAATACAAAAGGCACAGTGCCCCCTTAAGTACAAGAAGACTGGCTCTTCTTACTGTCTATGCTTTGAACATTTCCAGAGAGACCAGTTTTAGATTCCGATGCTTCACTTCAGGTTTACTGTATCCCATGGACCTTCTTATTGACGATGAATCACAGAACTCGCATCGGAATTAAATACAAAAGGCACAATGTCGACTTATGTACAAGAAGACTGACTCTTCTTACTGCCTATGCTTTGAACCCTTCCAGAGAGACCAGTTTTAGATTCCGATGCTTCACTTCAGGTTTACTGTATCCCATGGACCTTCTTATTGACGATGAAACACAGAACTCGCATCGGAATGAAATACAAAAGGCACAATGACGACTTAAGTACAAGAAGACTGACACTTCTTACTGTCTATGATTTGAACCTTTCCTAAGAGACCAGATTCAGATTCCGATGCTTCACTTCAGGATTACTGTATCCCTTGGACCTTCTTATTGACGATGAAAGACAGAAATTGCATCGGAATTAAATACAAAAGGCACAATGCCGACCTAAGTACAAGAGGTCTGACTCTTCTCACATTCTATGTTTGAACCTTTCCTGTGAGACCAGTTTTAGATTCCGATGCCTCACTTCTGGTTTACTGTATCCCTTGCACCTTCTTATTGACGATGAAACACAGAAATTGCATCGGAATTAAATACATAAGGCACAATGCCAACTTAAGTACAAGTGGACTGACTCATCTTCCTGTCCACGTTTTGAACCATTCCTGTGAGACCAGTTTTAGATTCCGATGCTTCACTTCAGGTTTACTGTATACCTTTGACCTTGTCATTGACGATGAAACACAGAAATTGCATCGGAATTAAATACAAAAGGCACGATGCTGACTTAAGTACAAGATGACAGACTCTTCTTACTGTCTGTGATTTGAACCCTTCCAGTGAGACCAGTGTCAGATTCCGATGCTTTACTTCAAGTTTTCTGTATCCCTTGGACCTTCTTATTGACGATGAAACACAGAAATTGCATCGGAATTAAACAGAAAAGGCACAATGTCGACTTAAGTAAAAGAAGACCGACTCTTCTTACTGCCTATGATTTGAGCCTTTGCAGTGAGACCAGTCTTAGAGTCCGATGCTTCACTTCAGGTTTACTGTATCCCTTGGACCTTCTTGTTGGCGATGAAACACAGAAATTGCATCGGAATTAAATACTAAAGGCTAAATGCCGACTTAAGTACAAGAGGACTGAATCTTCTTACATTCTATGATTTGAACCTTTCCAGTGAGACCAGTTTTAGATTCCGATGCTTCAATTTCGGTTTACTGTATCCCTTGGACCTTCGTATTGACGATGAAACACAGAAATTGCATCGGAATTAATTATAAAAGCCACAATGCCGATTTAAGTAGAAGAACACTGACTCTTCTTCCTGTCTACGTTTTGAACCTTTCCTGTGAGAGCAGTTTTAGATTCCGATGCTTCACTTCCGGTTAACTGCATCCCTTGGACCTTCTTATTGACGATGAAACATAGAAATTGCATCGGAATTAAATACAAAAGGCACGATTCCGACTTAAGTACAAGAAGACTGACTCTTCTTACTGTCTATGGTTTGAACCTTTCCTGTGAGACCAGTTTGAGATTACGATGCTTCACTTCAGGTTTACTATATCCCTTCGTCCTTCTTATTGACGATGTAACACAGAAATTGCATCGGATTTAAATACAAAGGCACAATGTCGACTTAAGTACAAGAAGACTGACTCTTCTTACTGCCTATGATTTGGGCATTTGATGTGAGACCAGTCTTACATTCCGATGCTTCACTTCAGGTTTACTGTATCCCTTTGACCTTCATGTTGACGATGAAACACAGAAATTGCATCGGAATTAAATACAAAAGGCACAATGCCGACTTAAGTACAAGAAGACTGACTCTTCTTACTGTCTAAGCTTTGAACCCTTCCAGAGAGACCAGTTTTAGATTCCGATGCTTCACTTCAGGTTTACTGAATCCCTTGGATCTTCATTTTGACGATGGAACACAGAAATTGCATCGGAGATCAATACATAAGGCACAATGCGGACTTAAGTACTAGAAGACGGGATTTTCATATTGCCTATGATTTCAGCCTTTCCTGTGAGACCAGTTTTACATTCCGATGTTTCTCTTCAGGTTTACTGTATCCCTTGGTCCTTCTCAATGACGATGTAACACAGAAATTGCATCGGAATTAAATACAAAAGGCACAATGTCGACTTAAGTACAAGAAGACTGGCTCTTCTTACTGTCTATGCTTTGAACCCTTCCAGAGAGACCAGTTTTAGATTCCGTTGCTTCACCTCAGGTTTACTGCATCCCTTGGACCTTCTTATTGACGATGAAACACAGTACTCGCATCGGAATTAAATACAAAAGGCACATTGCCGACTGATGTACAAGAGAACTGACTCTTCTCTTATTCTATGATTTGGGCCTTTCCTGTGAGACCAGTTTCAGATTCCGATGCTTTACTTCCGGTTTACTGTATCCCTTGGACCTTCTTATTGGCGATGAAACACAGAAATTGCATCGGAATTAAATACTAAAGGCTAAATGCCGACTTAAGTACAAGAGGACTGAATCTTCTTACATTCTATGATTTGAACCTTTCCAGTGAGACCAGTTTTAGATTCCGATGCTTCAATTTCGGTTTACTGTATCCCTTGGACCTTCGTATTGACGATGAAACACAGAAATTGCAACGGAATTAATTATAAAAGGCACAATGCCGATTTAAGTAGAAGAACACTGACTCTTCGTCCTGTCTACGTTTTGATCCTTTCCTGTGAGATCAGTTTTAGATTCCGATGCTTCACTTCCGGTTTACTGCATCCCTTGGACCTTCTTATTGACGATGAAACACAGAAATTGGATCGGAAATAAATACAAAAGGCACGATGCAGTCTTAAGTACAAGAAGACTGACTCTTCTTACTATCTATGATTTGAACCTTTCCTGTGAGAGCAGTTTTAGATTCCGATGCTTCACTTCAGGTTTACTGTATCCCTTGGACCCTCTTATAGACGATGAAAAATAGAAATTGCATCGGAATTAAATACAAAAGGCACGATGCCGACTTAAGTACAAGAAGACTGACTCTTCTTACTGTCTATGGTTTGAACCTTTCCTGTGAGACCAGGTTCGGATTCCGATGCTTCACTTCAGGTTTACTATATCCCTTCGTCCTTCTTATTGACGATGTAACACAGAAATTGCATCGGAATTAAATACAAAAGGCACAATGTCGACTTATGTACAAGAAGACTGACCCTTCTTACTGCCTATGCTTTGAACCCTTCCAGAGAGACCAGTTTTAGATTCCGATGCTTCACTTCAGGTTTACTGTATCCCATGGACCTTCTTATTGACGATGAAACACAGAACTCGGATCGGAATTAAATACAAAAGGCACAATGTCGACTTATGTACAAGAAGACTGACCCTTCTTACTGCCTATGCTTTGAACCCTTCCAGAGAGACCAGTTTTAGATTCCGATGCTTCACTTCAGGTTTACTGTATCCCATGGACCTTCTTATTGACGATGAATCACAGAACTCGCATCGGAATTAAATACAAAAGGCACAATGTCGACTTATGTACAAGAAGACTGACCCTTCTTACTGCCTATGCTTTGAACCCTTCCAGAGAGACCAGTTTTAGATTCCGATGCTTCACTTCAGGTTTACTGTATCCCATGGACCTTCTTATTGACGATGAAACACAGAACTCGCATCGAAATGAAATACAAAAGGCACAATGACGACTTAAGTACAAGAAGACTGACACTTCTTACTGTCTATGATTTGAACCTTTCCTAAGAGACCAGATTCAGATTCCGATGCTTCACTTCAGGATTACTGTATCCCTTGGACCTTCTTATTGACGATGAAAGACAGAAATTGCATCGGAATTAAATACAAAAGGCACAATGCCGACCTAAGTACAAGAGGTCTGACTCTTCTCACATTCTATGTTTGAACCTTTCCTGTGAGACCAGTTTTAGATTCCGATGCCTCACTTCTGGTTTACTGTATCCCTTGCACCTTCTTATTGACGATGAAACACAGAAATTGCATCGGAATTAAATACATAAGGCACAATGCCAACTTAAGTACAAGTGGACTGACTCATCTTCCTGTCCACGTTTTGAACCTTTCCTGTGAGACCAGTTTTAGATTCCGATGCTTCACTTCAGGTTTACTGTATCCCTTGGACCTTGTCATTGACGATGAAACACAGAAATTGCATCGGAATTAAATACAAAAGGCACGATGCTGACTTAAGTACAAGATGACAGACTCTTCTTACTGTCTGTGATTTGAACCCTTCCAGTGAGACCAGTTTCAGATTCCGATGCTTTACTTCAAGTTTTCTGTATCCCTTGGACCTTCTTATTGACGATGAAACACAGAAATTGCATCGGAATTAAACAGAAAAGGCACAATGTCGACTTAAGTAAAAGAAGACCGACTCTTCTTACTGCCTATGATTTGAG
The DNA here is from genome assembly GCF_021461385.2 of Schistocerca piceifrons. NCBI lineage: Eukaryota > Metazoa > Arthropoda > Insecta > Orthoptera > Acrididae > Schistocerca > Schistocerca piceifrons. Next base: position 1,108,328,860 of record NC_060139.1, read on the forward strand.
CCTTTGCAGTGAGACCAGTCTTAGAGTCCGATGCTTCACTTCAGGTTTACTGTATCCCTTGGACCTTCTTGTTGGCGATGAAACACAGAAATTGCATCGGAATTAAATACTAAAGGCTAAATGCCGACTTAAGTACAAGAGGTCTGAATCTTCTTACATTCTATGATTTGAACCTTTCCAGTGAGACCAGTTTTAGATTCCGATGCTTCAATTTCGGTTTACTGTATCCCCTGGACCTTCGTATTGACGATGAAACACAGAAATTGCATCGGAATTAATTATAAAAGGCACAATGCCGATTTAAGTAGAAGAGCACTGACTCTTCTTCCTGTCTACGTTTTGAACCTTTCCTGTGAGAGCAGTTTCAGATTCCGATGCTTCACTTCCGGTTTACTGCATCCCTTGGACCTTCTTATTGACGATGAAACACAGAAATTGGATCGGAAATAAATACAAAAGGCACGATGCCGTCTTAAGTACAAGAAGACTGACTCTTCTTACTATCTATGATTTGAACCTTTCCTGTGAGTCCAGTTTTAGATTCCGATGCTTCACTTCAGGTTTACTGTATCCCTTGGACCCTCTTATAGATGATGAAACATAGAAATTGCATCGGAATTAAATACAAAAGGCACGATTCCGACTTAAGTACAAGAAGACTGACTCTTCTTACTGTCTATGGTTTGAACCTTTCCTGTGAGACCAGTTTGAGATTACGATGCTTCACTTCAGGTTTACTATATCCCTTCGTCCTTCTTATTGACGATGTAACACAGAAATTGCATCGGAATTAAATACAAAGGCACAATGTCGACTTAAGTACAAGAAGACTGACTCTTCTTACTGCCTATGATTTGGGCATTTGATGTGAGACCAGTCTTACATTCCGATGCTTCACTTCTGGTTTACTGTATCCCTTTGACCTTCATGTTGACGATGAAACACAGAAATTGCATCGGAATTAAATACAAAAGGCACAATGCCGACTTAAGTACAAGAAGACTGACTCTTCTTACTGTCTATGCTTTGAACCCTTCCAGAGAGACCAGTTTTAGATTCCGATGCTTCACTTCAGGTTTACTGAATCCCTTGGATCTTCTTTTTGACGATGGAACACAGAAATTGCATCGGAGATCAATACATAAGGCACAATGCGGACTTAAGTACTAGAAGACGGGATTTTCATATTGCCTATGTTTTGAGCCTTTCCTGTGAGACCAGTTTTAGATTCCGATGCTTCACTTCAGATTTAGTGTATGCCTTGGACTTTGTTATTGACGATGGAACGCAGGGATTGCTTGGGAGTTAAATACAAAAAGCACAATGCCGGCTTAAGTACAAGAGGACTGACTTCTCTTACATTCTATGTTTTGAACCTTTCCTGTTAGACCAGTTTTAAATTCCGATGCTTCACTTCAGGTTTACTGTATCTATTGGACATTCTTAATGATGATGAAACACAGAAATTGCATTGGAATTAAATACAAAAGGCACACTGCCGACTTAAGTACTAGAAGACTGACCCTTCTTACTATCTATGATTTGAACCTTTCCTGATAGACTAGTTTTAGATTGCGATGCCCCACTTCCGGTTTACTGTATCCCTTGGACCTTTTTAATAACGATGAAACACAGAAATTGCATCGGAATTAAATACAAAAGGTACAATCCAGACTTCAGTAGAAGAAGACTGACTCTTCTTACTGTCTATGATATGAACCATTCGTGGGAGACCAGTTCTACATTCCGATGCTTCACTTCAGGATTTACTGTATCCCTTGGACATTCGTAATGACGATGAAACACAGAAATGGCATCGGAGTTAATTACAAAAGGCAAAATGCGGACTTAAGTACCAGAAAACTGACTCTTCTTACTGTCTATGTTTTGAACCTTTCCTTTGAGACCAGTTTTCGATTCCGATGTTTCACTTCAGGTATACTGTATCCCTTGGACCTTTTTATTGACGATGAAATACAGAAATTGCATCGGAATGAAATTCGAAAGGCACAATGCCGACTTAAGTGCAAGAGTACTAACTCTTCTTACATTCTATGTTTTGAACCTTTCCTGTGAGACCAGTTTTAGATTCCGTTGCTTCACTTTAGGTTTACTGTATACCTTGGACCTCCTTATTGACCATGAAACACAAAAATTGCATCGGTATTAAATACAAAAGGCACAATGCCGACTTAAGTACAAGAAGACGGGCCTTTCTTACTGCCTATGTTTTGAGCCTTTCCAGTGAGACCGCTTTAGACTCCGATGCTTCACTTGAGGTTTACTGTATCCCTTGGACCTTCTTATTGATGATGAAACACAGATATTGCATCGGAAATAAATGCAAAAGGCACAATGCGGGCTTAAGCACAAGAAGACTGACTCTTCGTACTGTCTATGTTTTGAACCTTTACTCTTAGACCAGTCTTAGATTGCGATGCTTCACTTCAGGTTTACTGTATCCCTTGGATCTTCTTATAGACGATGAATCACATAAATTGCATCGGAATTAAATTCAAAGGAAGAATGCCGACATAGGTACAAGAGGACTGACACCTCTTACATTCTATAATTTGAACCTTTCCTGTGAGAGCAGTTTTAGATTCCGATGCTTCACTTCAGGTTGACTGTATCACTTGGACCATCATATTGACGATGAAACACAGAAATTGCATGGGAATTAAATACATAAAGCACAATGCCGACATAAGTGAAGGAGGACCGACTATTCTTACATTCTATGATTTGAACCTTTACTGTGAGACCAGTTTTAGAATCCGATGCTTCACTTCTGATTTACTGAATCCCTTGGACCATCTTATTGACGATGAAACACAGAAACTGCATCGGAATTAATACAAAAGGCACAATGCCGACTTAAGTAAAAGATGACGGGCTTTTCTTACTGCCTATGCTTTGAGCTTTTCCTGTGAGACCAGTTATAGATTCCGATGCTTCACTTCAGGTTTACTGTATCCCTTGGACCTTCTTAATGACGATGAAACACAAAAAATTACATCGGAATTAAATACATAAGGCACAATGCCGACTTAAGTACAAGAAGACTGACTCTTCTTACTGTCTATGTTTTGAACCTCTCCTGTTAGAGCAGTTTTAGATTCCGATGCTTCACTTCATCTTTACTGTATCCCTTGGACTTTCTTATTGACGATGAGACACAGAAATTGTATCGGAAATAGATACAAAAAGCACAATGCCGACTAAAGAACAGGAAGACTGTCTCTTCTTACTGTCTATGCTTTGAACCTCTCCTGTGAGAGCAGTTTTAGATTCCGATGCTTCACTTCTGGTTTACTGTATCCCTTGGACCTTCTTATTGACCATGAAACACAGAAATTGCATCGGAATTAAATACAAATGGCACAATGCCGACTTAAGTACAAGATGACGGGCTTTTCTTACTGCCTATGTTCTCAGCCTTTCCAGTGACACCAGTTTTAGATTCCGATGCTTCACTTCAAGATTACTGTATCCCTTGGACCTTCTTATAGACGATGAAACACAGAAATTGCATCGGAAGTAAATACAAAAGGCACAATGCCGACTTAAGTACAAGAAGACTGACTCCTCTTACATTCTATAATTTGAACCTTTGCTGGTAGAGCAGTTCTAGATTCCGATCCTTCACTTCAGGTTTACTGTATCCCTTGGACATTCGTAATGGCAATGAAACACAGAAATGGCATTGGAGTTAAATACAAAAGCCACAATGCCGACTTTAGTACAAGAAGACTAACACTTCTTAGTGTCTATGCTTTGAAAATTTCCTGTGAGACCAGTTTTCAATTCCGATGCTTCACTTCAGGGTTACTGTATCCCTTGGACCTTTCTATTCGCGATGAAACACAGAAAGCGCATCGGAATGAAATTCAAAACGCACAATGTCGACCAAAGTACAAGAAGACTGACTCTTCTTACTGTCTATGTTTTGAACCTTTCCTGTGAGACCAGTTTTAGATTCCGATGCTTCACTTCAGGTTTACTGTATCCCTTGGACCTTCTTATTGACCATGAAACACAGAAATTGCATCGGAATTAAATACAAATGGCACAATGCCGACTTAAGTACAAGATGACGGGCTTTTCTTACTGCCTATGTTCTCAGCCTTTCCAGTGACACCAGTTTTAGATTCCGATGCTTCACTTCAAGATTACTGTATCCCTTGGACCTTCTTATAGACGATGAAACACAGAAATTGCATCGGAATTAAATACAAAAGGCACAATGCCGACTTAAGTACAAGAAGACTGACTCCTCTTACATTCTATAATTTGAACCTTTGCTGGTAGAGCAGTTTTAGATTCCGATGCTTCACTTCAGGTTGACTGTATCCCTTGGACCGTCATATTGACGACGAAACACAGAAATTGCATGGGATATAAATACAAAAAGCACAATGCCGTCTTAAGTGAAAGAGGAACGACAATTCTTACATTCTATGATTTGAACCTTTCCTGTGAGACGAGTTTCAGTTTCCGATGCTTCACTTCAGGTTTGCTGAATCCCTTGGACCATCTTATTGACGATGAAACACAGAAATGGCATCGGAATTAATCCAAAAGGCACAATGCCGACTCAAGTACAAGAAGACGGTCTTTTAATACCGCCTATGTCTTGAGCCTTTCTTGTGCGACCAGTTTTAGGTTCCGATGCTTCACTTCAGGTTGACTGTATCCCTTGGAACCTCATATTGACGATGAAACACAGAAATTGCATGGGAATTAAATACAAAAAGCACAATGCCGACTTAAGTGAAAGACGACCGACTATTCTTACATCGTATGATTTGAACCTTTCCTGTGAGGCAAGTTTTAGATTCCGATGCTTCACTTCAGGTTTACTGAATCCCTTGGGCCAAGTTATTGACGATGAAACACAGAAATTGAATCGGAATTCATACAAAAGGCACAGAGCCGACTTAAGTACAAGAAGACTGACTCTTCTTACTGTCTACGTTTTGAACCTTTCCTGTTAGACCAGTTTTAGATTCCGATGCTTCACTTCAGGTTTACTGCATACCTTGGACCTTCGTGTTGACGATTTAACACAGATATTGCATCGGAATTAAATACAAAAGGCACAATGCTGACTTAAGTACAAGAAGACTGACTCTTCTTACTGTCTAAGATTTGAACCTTTCGTGTGAGACCAGTTCTAGACTCCGATGCTTAACTTCAGGTTTATTGTATCCCTTGAACATTCTTAATGACGATGAAACACAGAAATTGCATCGGAATTAAGTACAAAGGCACAATGCCGACTTAAGTACAGGAAGACTGACTCTATATACCTTCTATGTTTTGAACCTTTCGTGTAAGACCAGTTTTAGATTCCGATGCTTGACTTCTGGTTTACTGTATCTCTTGGACCTTCTTATTGACGATGAAACACAGAGATTGCATCGGAATTAAATACAAAAGGCACAATGCCGACTTCGGTACAAGATGACTGACTCTTCTAACTGTCTATGCTTTGAATCTTTCCTGTTAGACCAGTTTTAGATTCCGATACTTCACTTCAGGTTTACTGTATCCCTTGGACCTTCTTAATGACGATGAAACACAAAAAATTGCATCGGAATAAATACATAAGGCACAATGCCGACTTAAGTACAAGAAGACTGACTCTTCTTACTGTCTACGTTTTGAACCTTTCCTGTTAGACCAGTTTTAGATTCCGATGCTTCACTTCATCTTTACTGTATCCCTTGGACCTTCTTATTGACGATGAGACAAAGAAATTATATCGGAAATAGGTACAAGAAGCACAATGCCGACTAAAGTACAAGAAGACTGTCTCTTCTTACTGTCTATGTTTTGAACCTCTCCTGTGAGAGCAGTTTTAGATTCCGATGCTTCACTTCTGGTTTACTGTATCCCTTGGACCTTCTTATTGACGATGAGACACAGAAATTGCATCGGAATTAAATTCAAAAGGCACAATGCAGACTTAAGTACAAGGAAACTGACTCTTCCTACTGTCTATACTTTGAACCCATCCTGTGAGACCAGTTCTGGATTCCGATCCTTCACTTCAGGTTTACTATATCCCTTAGACCTTCTTATTGACGATGGAACACAGAAATTGCATCGGAATTAAATAGATAAGGCACAATGCCGACTTAAGTACAAGAAGACTGACTCTTATAACTGACTATGATATGAACCTTTCCTGTGAGACCAGATTTACATTCCGATGCTTCACCTCAGGCTTACTGTATCCCTTGGACCTTCATATTGACGGTGAAACACAGAAATTGCATCGGAAATAAATACAAAAGGCACAATGCCTACTTTAGTACAAGAAGACTGACTCTTCGTACTGTCTATGTTAAGAACCTTTCCTGTTAGACCAGTTTTAGGTTGCGATGCTTCACTTCAGGTTAACTGTATCCCTTGGACCTTCTTATAGACGATGAAACACAGAAATTGCATCGGAATTAATCCAAAAGGCACAATGCCAACTCAAGTACAAGAAGACGGTCTTTTAATACCGCCTATGCCTTGAGTCTTTCCTGTGCGATTAGTTTTAGATTCCGACGCTTCACTTCAGGTTGACTGTATCCCTTGGACCCTCATATTGACGATGAAACACAGAGATTGCATCGGAATTAAATTCAAAAGGCACAATGCCGACTTAAGTACAAGAAGACTGACTCCTCTTACATTCTATAATTTGAACCTTTGCTGGTAGAGCAGTTTTAGATTCCGATGCTTCACTTCAGGTTGACTGTATCCCTTGGACCGTCATATTGACGACGAAACACAGAAATTGCATGGGATATAAATACAAAAAGCACAATGCCGTCTTAAGTGAAAGAGGAACGACAATTCTTACATTCTATGATTTGAACCTTTCCTGTGAGACGAGTTTCAGTTTCCGATGCTTCACTTCAGGTTTGCTGAATCCCTTGGACCATCTTATTGACGATGAAACACAGAAATTGCATCGGAATTAATCCAAAAGGCACAATGCCGACTCAAGTACAAGAAGACGGTCTTTTAATACCGCCTATGTCTTGAGCCTTTCTTGTGCAACCAGTTTCAGATTCCGATGCTTCACTTCAGGTTGACTGTATCCCTTGGAATCTCATATTGACGATGAAACACAGAAATTGCATGGGAATTAAATACAAAAAGCACAATGCCGACTTAAGTGAAAGACGACCGACTATTCTTACATCGTATGATTTGAACCTTTCCTGTGAGGCAAGTTTTAGATTCCGATGCTTCACTTCAGGTTTACTGAATCCCTTGGACCAAGTTATTGACGATGAAACACAGAAATTGAATCGGAATTCATACAAAAGGCACAGAGCCGACTTAAGTAAAAAAGACGGGATTTACTTACTGCCTATGTTTTGAACCTTTCCTGATACACCGGTTTTAGATTCCGATGCTTCACTTCAGGTTTACTGCATACCTTGGACCTTCGTGTTGACGATTTAACACAGATATTGCATCGGAATTAAATACAAAAGGCACAATGCTGACTTAAGTACAAGAAGACTGACTCTTCTTACTGTCTAAGATTTGAACCTTTCGTGTGAGACCAGTTTTAGATTCCGATGCTTCACTTCAGGTTTACTGTATCCCTTGGACCCTCTTATAGATGATGAAACATAGAAATGGCATCGGAATTAAATACAAAAGGCACGATTCCGACTTAAGTACAAGAAGACTGACTCTTCTTACTGTCTATGGTTTGAACCTTTCCTGTGAGACCAGTTTGAGATTACGATGCTTCACTTCAGGTTTACTATATCCCTTCGTCCTTCTTATTGACGATGTAACACAGAAATTGCATCGGAATTAAATACAAAGGCACAATGTCGACTTAAGTACAAGAAGACTGACTCTTCTTACTGCCTATGATTTGGGCATTTGATGTGAGACCAGTCTTACATTCCGATGCTTCACTTCTGGTTTACTGTATCCCTTTGACCTTCATGTTGACGATGAAACACAGAAATTGCATCGGAATTAAATACAAAAGGCACAATGCCGACTTAAGTACAAGAAGACTGACTCTTCTTACTGTCTATGCTTTGAACCCTTCCAGAGAGACCAGTTTTAGATTCCGATGCTTCACTTCAGGTTTACTGAATCCCTTGGATCTTCTTTTTGACGATGGAACACAGAAATTGCATCGGAGATCAATACATAAGGCACAATGCGGACTTAAGTACTAGAAGACGGGATTTTCATATTGCCTATGTTTTGAGCCTTTCCTGTGAGACCAGTTTTAGATTCCGATGCTTCACTTCAGATTTAGTGTATGCCTTGGACTTTGTTATTGACGATGGAACGCAGGGATTGCTTGGGAGTTAAATACAAAAAGCACAATGCCGGCTTAAGTACAAGAGGACTGACTTCTCTTACATTCTATGTTTTGAACCTTTCCTGTTAGACCAGTTTTAAATTCCGATGCTTCACTTCAGGTTTACTGTATCTATTGGACATTCTTAATGATGATGAAACACAGAAATTGCATTGGAATTAAATACAAAAGGCACACTGCCGACTTAAGTACAAGAAGACTGACCCTTCTTACTATCTATGATTTGAACCTTTCCTGATAGACTAGTTTTAGATTGCGATGCCCCACTTCCGGTTTACTGTATCCCTTGGACCTTTTTAATAACGATGAAACACAGAAATTGCATCGGAATTAAATACAAAAGGTACAATCCAGACTTCAGTAGAAGAAGACTGACTCTTCTTACTGTCTATGATATGAACCATTCGTGGGAGACCAGTTCTACATTCCGATGCTTCACTTCAGGATTTACTGTATCCCTTGGACATTCGTAATGACGATGAAACACAGAAATGGCATCGGAGTTAATTACAAAAGGCAAAATGCGGACTTAAGTACCAGAAAACTGACTCTTCCTACTGTCTATGTTTTGAACCTTTCCTTTGAGACCAGTTTTCGATTCCGATGTTTCACTTCAGGTATACTGTATCCCTTGGACCTTTTTATTGACGATGAAATACAGAAATTGCATCGGAATGAAATTCGAAAGGCACAATGCCGACTTAAGTGCAAGAGTACTAACTCTTCTTACATTCTATGTTTTGAACCTTTCCTGTGAGACCAGTTTTAGATTCCGTTGCTTCACTTTAGGTTTACTGTATACCTTGGACCTCCTTATTGACCATGAAACACAAAAATTGCATCGGTATTAAATACAAAAGGCACAATGCCGACTTAAGTACAAGAAGACGGGCCTTTCTTACTGCCTATGTTTTGAGCCTTTCCAGTGAGACCGCTTTAGACTCCGATGCTTCACTTGAGGTTTACTGTATCCCTTGGACCTTCTTATTGATGATGAAACACAGATATTGCATCGGAAATAAATACAAAAGGCACAATGCGGGCTTAAGCACAAGAAGACTGACTCTTCGTACTGTCTATGTTTTGAACCTTTACTCTTAGACCAGTCTTAGATTGCGATGCTTCACTTCAGGTTTACTGTATCCCTTGGATCTTCTTATAGACGATGAATCACATAAATTGCATCGGAATTAAATTCAAAGGAAGAATGCCGACATAGGTACAAGAGGACTGACACCTCTTACATTCTATAATTTGAACCTTTCCTGTGAGAGCAGTTTTAGATTCCGATGCTTCACTTCAGGTTGACTGTATCACTTGGACCATCATATTGACGATGAAACACAGAAATTGCATGGGAATTAAATACATAAAGCACAATGCCGACATAAGTGAAGGAGGACCGACTATTCTTACATTCTATGATTTGAACCTTTACTGTGAGACCAGTTTTAGAATCCGATGCTTCACTTCTGATTTACTGAATCCCTTGGACCATCTTATTGACGATGAAACACAGAAACTGCATCGGAATTAATACAAAAGGCACAATGCCGACTTAAGTAAAAGATGACGGGCTTTTCTTACTGCCTATGCTTTGAGCTTTTCCTGTGAGACCAGTTATAGATTCCGATGCTTCACTTCAGGTTTACTGTATCCCTTGGACCTTCTTAATGACGATGAAACACAAAAAATTACATCGGAATTAAATACATAAGGCACAATGCCGACTTAAGTACAAGAAGACTGACTCTTCTTACTGTCTATGTTTTGAACCTCTCCTGTTAGAGCAGTTTTAGATTCCGATGCTTCACTTCATCTTTACTGTATCCCTTGGACTTTCTTATTGACGATGAGACACAGAAATTGTATCGGAAATAGATACAAAAAGCACAATGCCGACTAAAGAACAGGAAGACTGTCTCTTCTTACTGTCTATGCTTTGAACCTCTCCTGTGAGAGCAGTTTTAGATTCCGATGCTTCACTTCTGGTTTACTGTATCCCTTGGACCTTCTTATTGACCATGAAACACAGAAATTGCATCGGAATTAAATACAAATGGCACAATGCCGACTTAAGTACAAGATGACGGGCTTTTCTTACTGCCTATGTTCTCAGCCTTTCCAGTGACACCAGTTTTAGATTCCGATGCTTCACTTCAAGATTACTGTATCCCTTGGACCTTCTTATAGACGATGAAACACAGAAATTGCATCGGAAGTAAATACAAAAGGCACAATGCCGACTTAAGTACAAGAAGACTGACTCCTCTTACATTCTATAATTTGAACCTTTGCTGGTAGAGCAGTTCTAGATTCCGATCCTTCACTTCAGGTTTACTGTATCCCTTGGACATTCGTAATGGCAATGAAACACAGAAATGGCATTGGAGTTAAATACAAAAGTCACAATGCCGACTTTAGTACAAGAAGACTAACACTTCTTAGTGTCTATGCTTTGAAAATTTCCTGTGAGACCAGTTTTCAATTCCGATGCTTCACTTCAGGGTTACTGTATCCCTTGGACCTTTCTATTCGCGATGAAACACAGAAAGCGCATCGGAATGAAATTCAAAACGCACAATGTCGACCAAAGTACAAGAAGACTGACTCTTCTTACTGTCTATGTTTTGAACCTTTCCTGTGAGACCAGTTTTAGATTCCGATGCTTCACTTCAGGTTTACTGTATCCCTTGGACCTTCTTATTGACCATGAAACACAGAAATTGCATCGGAATTAAATACAAATGGCACAATGCCGACTTAAGTACAAGATGACGGGCTTTTCTTACTGCCTATGTTCTCAGCCTTTCCAGTGACACCAGTTTTAGATTCCGATGCTTCACTTCAAGATTACTGTATCCCTTGGACCTTCTTATAGACGATGAAACACAGAAATTGCATCGGAATTAAATACAAAAGGCACAATGCCGACTTAAGTACAAGAAGACTGACTCCTCTTACATTCTATAATTTGAACCTTTGCTGGTAGAGCAGTTTTAGATTCCGATGCTTCACTTCAGGTTGACTGTATCCCTTGGACCGTCATATTGACGACGAAACACAGAAATTGCATGGGATATAGATACAAAAAGCACAATGCCGTCTTAAGTGAAAGAGGAACGACAATTCTTACATTCTATGATTTGAACCTTTCCTGTGAGACGAGTTTCAGTTTCCGATGCTTCACTTCAGGTTTGCTGAATCCCTTGGACCATCTTATTGACGATGAAACACAGAAATGGCATCGGAATTAATCCAAAAGGCACAATGCCGACTCAAGTACAAGAAGACGGTCTTTTAATACCGCCTATGTCTTGAGCCTTTCTTGTGCGACCAGTTTTAGATTCCGATGCTTCACTTCAGGTTGACTGTATCCCTTGGAACCTCATATTGACGATGAAACACAGAAATTGCATGGGAATTAAATACAAAAAGCACAATGCCGACTTAAGTGAAACACGACCGGCTATTCTTACATCGTATGATTTGAACCTTTCCTGTGAGGTAAGTTTTAGATTCCGATGCTTCACTTCAGGTTTACTGAATCCCTTGGGCCAAGTTATTGACGATGAAACACAGAAATTGAATCGGAATTCATACAAAAGGCACAGAGCCGACTTAAGTACAAGAAGACTGACTCTTCTTACTGTCTACGTTTTGAACCTTTCCTGTTAGACCAGTTTTAGATTCCGATGCTTCACTTCAGGTTTACTGCATACCTTGGACCTTCGTGTTGACGATTTAACACAGATATTGCATCGGAATTAAATACAAAAGGCACAATGCTGACTTAAGTACAAGAAGACTGACTCTTCTTACTGTCTAAGATTTGAACCTTTCGTGTGAGACCAGTTCTAGACTCCGATGCTTAACTTCAGGTTTATTGTATCCCTTGAACATTCTTAATGACGATGAAACACAGAAATTGCATCGGAATTAAGTACAAAGGCACAATGCCGACTTAAGTACAGGAAGACTGACTCTATATACCTTCCATGTTTTGAACCTTTCGTGTAAGACCAGTTTTAGATTCCGATGCTTGACTTCTGGTTTACTGTATCTCTTGGACCTTCTTATTGACGATGAAACACAGAGATTGCATCGGAATTAAATACAAAAGGCACAATGCCGACTTCGGTACAAGATGACTGACTCTTCTAACTGTCTATGCTTTGAATCTTTCCTGTTAGACCAGTTTTAGATTCCGATACTTCACTTCAGGTTTACTGTATCCCTTGGACCTTCTTAATGACGATGAAACACAAAAAATTGCATCGGAATAAATACATAAGGCACAATGCCGACTTAAGTACAAGAAGGCTGACTCTTCTTACTGTCTACGTTTTGAACCTTTCCTGTTAGACCAGTTTTAGATTCCGATGCTTCACTTCATCTTTACTGTATCCCTTGGACCTTCTTATTGACGATGAGACAAAGAAATTATATCGGAAATAGGTACAAGAAGCACAATGCCGACTAAAGTACAAGAAGACTGTCTCTTCTTACTGTCTATGTTTTGAACCTCTCCTGTGAGAGCAGTTTTAGATTCCGATGCTTCACTTCTGGTTTACTGTATCCCTTGGACCTTCTTATTGACGATGAAACACAGAAATTGCATCGGAATTAAATTCAAAAGGCACAATGCAGACTTAAGTACAAGGAAACTGACTCTTCCTACTGTCTATACTTTGAACCCATCCTGTGAGACCAGTTCTGGATTCCGATCCTTCACTTCAGGTTTACTATATCCCTTAGACCTTCTTATTGACGATGGAACACAGAAATTGCATCGGAATTAAATAGATAAGGCACAATGCCGACTTAAGTACAAGAAGACTGACTCTTATAACTGACTATGATATGAACCTTTCCTGTGAGACCAGATTTACATTCCGATGCTTCACCTCAGGCTTACTGTATCCCTTGGACCTTCATATTGACGGTGAAACACAGAAATTGCATCGGAAATAAATACAAAAGGCACAATGCCTACTTTAGTACAAGAAGACTGACTCTTCGTACTGTCTATGTTAAGAACCTTTCCTGTTAGACCAGTTTTAGGTTGCGATGCTTCACTTCAGGTTAACTGTATCCCTTGGACCTTCTTATAGACGATGAAACACAGAAATTGCATCGGAATTAATCCAAAAGGCACAATGCCAACTCAAGTACAAGAAGACGGTCTTTTAATACCGCCTATGCCTTGAGTCTTTCCTGTGCGATTAGTTTTAGATTCCGACGCTTCACTTCAGGTTGACTGTATCCCTTGGACCCTCATATTGACGATGAAACACAGAGATTGCATCGGAATTAAATTCAAAAGGCACAATGCCGACTTAAGTACAAGAAGACTGACTCCTCTTACATTCTATAATTTGAACCTTTGCTGGTAGAGCAGTTTTAGATTCCGATGCTTCACTTCAGGTTGACTGTATCCCTTGGACCGTCATATTGACGACGAAACACAGAAATTGCATGGGATATAAATACAAAAAGCACAATGCCGTCTTAAGTGAAAGAGGAACGACAATTCTTACATTCTATGATTTGAACCTTTCCTGTGAGACGAGTTTCAGTTTCCGATGCTTCACTTCAGGTTTGCTGAATCCCTTGGACCATCTTATTGACGATGAAACACAGAAATTGCATCGGAATTAATCCAAAAGGCACAATGCCGACTCAAGTACAAGAAGACGGTCTTTTAATACCGCCTATGTCTTGAGCCTTTCTTGTGCAACCAGTTTCAGATTCCGATGCTTCACTTCAGGTTGACTGTATCCCTTGGAATCTCATATTGACGATGAAACACAGAAATTGCATGGGAATTAAATACAAAAAGCACAATGCCGACTTAAGTGAAAGACGACCGACTATTCTTACATCGTATGATTTGAACCTTTCCTGTGAGGCAAGTTTTAGATTCCGATGCTTCACTTCAGGTTTACTGAATCCCTTGGACCAAGTTATTGACGATGAAACACAGAAATTGAATCGGAATTCATACAAAAGGCACAGAGCCGACTTAAGTAAAAAAGACGGGATTTACTTACTGCCTATGTTTTGAACCTTTCCTGATACACCGGTTTTAGATTCCGATGCTTCACTTCAGGTTTACTGCATACCTTGGACCTTCGTGTTGACGATTTAACACAGATATTGCATCGGAATTAAATACAAAAGGCACAATGCTGACTTAAGTACAAGAAGACTGACTCTTCTTACTGTCTAAGATTTGAACCTTTCGTGTGAGACCAGTTCTAGACTCCGATGCTTAACTTCAGGTTTATTGTATCCCTTGAACATTCTTAATGACGATGAAACACAGAAATTGCATCGGAATTAAGTACAAAGGCACAATGCCGACTTAAGTACAGGATGACTGACTCTATATACCTTCTATGTTTTGAACCTTTCGTGTAAGACCAGTTTTAGATTCCGATGCTTGACTTCTGGTTTACTGTATCTCTTGGACCTTCTTATTGACGATGAAACACAGAGATTGCATCGGAATTAAATACAAAAGGCACAATGCCGACTTCGGTACAAGATGACTGACTCTTCTAACTGTCTATGCTTTGAATCTTTCCTGTTAGACCAGTTTTAGATTCCGATGCTTCACTTCAGGTTTACTGTATCCCTTGGACCTTCTTAATGACGATGAAACACAAAAAATTGCATCGGAATAAATACATAAGGCACAATGCCGACTTAAGTACAAGAAGACTGACTCTTCTTACTGTCTACGTTTTGAACCTTTCCTGTTAGACCAGTTTAAGATTCCGATGCTTCACTTCATCTTTACTGTATCCCTTGGACATTCTTATTGACGATGAGACAAAGAAATTATATCGGAAATAGGTACAAGAAGCACAATGCCGACTAAAGTACAAGAAGACTGTCTCTTCTTACTGTCTATGTTTTGAACCTCTCCTGTGAGAGCAGTTTTAGATTCCGATGCTTCACTTCTGGTTTACTGTATCCCTTGGACCTTCTTATTGACGATGAAACACAGAAATTGCATCGGAATTAAATTCAAAAGGCACAATGCAGACTTAAGTACAAGGAAACTGACTCTTCCTACTGTCTATACTTTGAACCCATCCTGTGAGACCAGTTCTGGATTCCGATCCTTCACTTCAGGTTTACTATATCCGTTAGACCTTCTTATTGACGATGGAACACAGAAATTGCATCGGAATTAAATAGATAAGGCACAATGCCGACTTAAGTACAAGAAGACTGACTCTTATAACTGACTATGATATGAACCTTTCCTGTGAGACCAGATTTACATTCCGATGCTTCACCTCAGGCTTACTGTATCCCTTGGACCTTCTTATAGACGATGAAACACAGAAATTGCATCGGAATTAAATACAAAAGGCACAATGCCGACTTAAATACAAGAGGACTGACTCCTCTTACATTCTATAATTTGAACCTTTGCTGTGAGAGCAGTTTTAAATTCCGATGCTTCACTTCAGGTTGACTGTATCCCTTGGACCCTCATATTGACGACGAAACACAGAAATTGCATGGGAATTAAATACAAAAAGCACAATGCCGTCTTAAGTGAAAGAGGAACGACTATTCTTACATTCTATGATTTGAACCTTTCCTGTGAGACGAGTTTTAGTTTCCGATGCTTCACTTCTGGTTTGCTGAATCCCTTGGACCATCTTATTGACGATGAAACACAGAAATTGCATCGGTATTAATCCAAAAGGCACAATGCCAACTCAAGTACAAGAAGATGGTATTTTAATACCGCCTATGCCTTGAGCCTTTCCTGTGCGATTACTTTTAGATTCCGATGCTTCACTTCAGGTTGACTGTATCCCTTGGACCCTCATATTGACGATGAAACACAGAGATTGCATCGGAATTAAATACAAAAGGCACAATGCCGACTTCGGTACAAGAAGACTGACTCTTCTAACTGTCTATGCTTTGAATCTTTCCTGTTAGACCAGTTATAGATTCCGATGCTTCACTTCAGGTTTACTGTATCACTGGGACCTTCGTTTTGACGATGAAACACAGAAATTGCATCGGCATTTAATACAAAAGGCACAATGCCGACTTTAGTACAAGAAGACTGACTCTTCTTACCGTCTATGTTTTGAACTTTCCTGTGAGACCAGTTTTTGATTGCAATGAATCACGTCACGTTTACTGTATCCCTTAGACCTTCTTATTGACGATGAAACACTGAATTTGCATTGGAATTAATTACATAAGGCACAATGCCGTCTTAAGTACAAGAAGACTGACTCTTCTTACTGCATATGATTTGAACCTTTCCTGTGAGACCAGTTTTTGATTCCGATGCTTCACTTTAGGTTTACTGTATCCCTTAGACCTTCTTATTGACGATGAAACACAGAAATTGCATCGGAATTAAATAGATAAGGCACAATGCCGACTTAAGTACAAGAGGACTGACTCCTCTTACATTCTATAATTTGAACCTTTGCTGTGAGAGCAGTTTTAAATTCCGATGCTTCACTTCAGGTTGACTGTATCCCTTGGACCCTCATATTGACGACGAAACACAGAAATTGCATGGGAATTAAATACAAAAAGCACAATGGCGTCTTAAGTGAAAGAGGAACGACTATTCTTACATTCTATGATTTGAACCTTTCCTGTGAGACGAGTTTTAGTTTCCGATGCTTCACTTCTGGTTTGCTGAATCCCTTGGACCATCTTATTGACGATGAAACACAGAAATTGCATCGGAATTAATCCAAAAGGCACAATGCCAGCTCAAGTACAAGAAGACGGTCTTTTAATACCGCCTATGCCTTGAGCCTTTCCTGTGCGATTAGTTTTAGATTCCGATGCTTCACTTCAGGTTGACTGTATCCCTTGGACCCTCATATTGACGATGAAACACAGAGATTGCATCGGAATTAAATACAAAAGGCACAATGCCGACTTCGGTACAAGAAGACTGACTCTTCTAACTGTCTATGCTTTGAATCTTTCCTGTTAGACCAGTTATAGATTCCGATGCTTCACTTCAGGTTTACTGTATCACTGGGACCTTCGTTTTGACGATGAAACACAGAAATTGCATCGGCATTTAATACAAAAGGCACAATGCCGACTTTAGTACAAGAAGACTGACTCTTCTTACCGTCTATGTTTTGAACTTTCCTGTGAGACCAGTTTTTGATTGCAATGAATCACGTCAGGTTTACTGTATCCCTTAGACCTTCTTATTGACGATGAAACACTGAATTTGCATTGGAATTAATTACATAAGGCACAATGCCGTCTTAAGTACAAGAAGACTGACTCTTCTTACTGCATATGATTTGAACCTTTCCTGTGAGACCAGTTTTTGATTCCGATGCTTCACTTTAGGTTTACTGTATCCCTTAGACCTTCTTATTGACGATGAAACACAGAAATTGCATCGGAATTAAATAGATAAGGCACAATGCCGACTTAAGTACAAGAAGACTGACCCTTCTTACTGCATATGATTTGAACGTTTCCTGTGAGACCAGTTTTAGATTCCGATGCTTCACTTCAGATTTACTGAATCCCTTGGACCATCTTATTGACGATGAAACACAGAAACTGCATCGGAATTAATACAAAAGGCACAATGCCGACTTAAGTAAAAGATGACGGGCTTTTCTTAATGTCTATGCTTTGAGCCTTTACTGTGAGACCAGTTATAGATTCCGATGCTTCACTTCAGGTTTACTGTATCCCTTGGACCTTCTTAATGACGATGAAACACAAAAAATTGCATCGGAATTAAATACATAAAGCACAATGCCGACTTAAGTACAAGAAGGCTGACTCTTCTTACTATCTACGTTTTGAACCTTTCTTGTTAGACCAGTTTTAGATTCCGATGCTTCACTTCATCTTTACTATATCCCTTGGACCTTCTTATTGACGATGAGACACAGAAATTATATCGGAAATAGGTACAAAAAGCACAATGCCGACTAAAGTACAACAAGACTGTCACCTCTTACTGTCTATGTTTTGAACCTCTGTTGTGTGAGCAGTTTTAGATTCCGATGCTTCACTTCTGGTATACTGTATCCCTTGGACCTTCTTATTGACGATGAAACACAGAAATTGCATCGGAATTAAATTCAAAAGGCACAATGCAGACTTAAGTACAAGGAAACTGACTCTTCCTACTGCCTATACTTTGAACCCATCCTGTGAGACCAGTTCTAGATTCCGATCCTTCACTTCAGGTTTACTGTATCCCTTAGACCTTCTTATTGACGATGAAACACAGAAATTACATCGGAATTAAATAGATAAGGCACAATACCGACTTAAGTACAAGAAGACTGACTCTTATAACTGACTATGATATGAACCTTTCCAGTGAGACAAGATTTACATTCCGATGCTTCACCTCAGGCTTACTGTATCGCTTGGACCTTCTTATTCACGTTGAAACAAAGAAATTGCATGGGAATTAAATACAAAAAGCACAATGCCGACTTAAAAGAAAGAGGACCGACTATTCTTACATTCTATGATTTGAACCTTTAATGTGAGACCAGTTTTAGATTCCGATGCTTCACTTCAGGTTTACTGTATCCCTTGGACCCTCTTATAGACGATGCAACACAGAAATTGCATCGGAATTAAATACAAAAAGCACAATGCCGACTTAAGTACAAGAGGACTGACTCCTCTTACATTCTATGATTTGGACCTTTCCTGTGAGACCAGTTTTAGATTCCGATGCTTCACTTCAGGTTCACTGTATCCCTTGGACCTTCTTATTGACCATGAAACTCAGAAATAGCATCTTAATTGAATTCAAAAGGCACAATGCCGACTTAAGTTCAAGAAGACTGACTATTCTGACATTCTATGATTTGAACCTTTCCTGTGAGACCAGTTTTAGATTCCTATGCTTCACTTCAGGTTTACTGAATCCCTTGGACCATCTTATTGACGATGAAACACAGAAATTGCATCGGAATTAATACAAAAGGCACAATGCCGACTTAAGTACAAGGAGACGGGATTTACATACTGCCTATACTTTGATCCTTTCCTGTGAGATCAGTATTACAATACGATGCTTCACTTCAGGTTTACTGTATTCCTTGGACATTCTTATTGATGATGAAACACAAAATTGCATCGGAATTAAATTCAAAAGGCACAATGCCGTCTTAAGTGCAAGAAGACTGACTCCTCTTACTGTCAATGTTTGGAATCTGTCCTGTTAGACCACTGTTAGATTGCGATGCTTCACTTCAGGTTTACTGTATCCCTTGGACCTTCTTATTGACGATGAGCCACAGAAATTATATCGGAAATAGATACAAAAGGCACAATGCCGACTAAAGTACAAGAAGACTGACTCTTCTTAATGTCTATGTTTTGAACCTTCCCTGTGAGATTAGTTTTAGATTCCGATGCTTCACTTTAGGTTGACTGAACACTTGGACCTTCATATCGACGATGAAACACAGAAATTGCATGGGAATTAAATACAAAAGACACAATGCCAACTTAAGTGAAAGGGGACTGACTCTTCTTACATTCTCTGATTTGAACCTTTCCTGTGAGACCAGTTTTAGTTTCCGATGCTTCACTTCAGGTTTACTGTACCCTTGGACATTCGGAATGACGATGAAGCACAGAAATTGCATGGGAATTTAATACAAAAGGCACAATGCCGACTTAAGTCAAAGAGGACTGCCTCTCTTTACATTCTATGATTTGAACCATTTCTGTGAGACCAGTTTTAGATTCCGATGCTTGGCTTCACGTTTACTGTATCTCTTGGACCTTCTTATTGACGATGAAACACAGTAATTGCATTGGAATTAATTACAAAAAGCACAATGTCGACTTAACTACAAGAAGACTGACTCTTCTCACATTCTATGTTTTGAACCTTTACTGTGAGACCAGTTTTACATTCCAATGCTTGGCTTCAGGTTTACTGTATCTCTTGGACCATCTTACTGACGATGAAACACAGAAATTGCATCGGAATTAAATACAAAAGGCACAATGCAGACGTAAGTACAAGAAGACTGACTCTTCTTACTGTCTATGATTTGAACATTTCCTGTGAGACCAGGTTTTGATTGCGATGCATCACGTCAGGTACACTGTATCCCTCAGACCCTCTTATTGACGATGAAACACAGAAATTGCATTGGCATTAATTACATAAGGCACAATCCCGACTTAAGTACAAGAAGACTGACTCTTCTTACTGTCTATGTTTTGAACCTTACGTGTGAGACCAGTTATAGCATCCGATGCTTCGACTCAGGTTTACAGTGTCCCTTTGACCTTCTTATTGACGATTAAACACAGAAATTGCATCGGAATTAAATACAAATTGAACAATGCCGACATAAGTACAAGAAGACTGACTCTTCTTACTGTATACGTTTGGAACCGTTCCTGTGTGACCAGTTTTGATTCCGATGCTTCACTTCAGGTTTACTGTATCCCTTAGACCTTCTTATTGATGATGAAACACAGTAACTGCATCGGAATTAAATAGCTAAGGCACAATGCCGACTTAAGTACAAGAAGACTGACTCTTCTTACTGTCTATGATTTGAACCTTTCCTGTGAGACCAGATTTACATTCCGATGCTGCACTTAATGTGTACTGTATCCCTTGGACCTTCTTATTGACGATGAGACACAGAAATTGTATCGGAAATAGATACATAAGGCACAATGCCGACTTAAGTACAAGAAGACTAACTCTTCTTACTGACTATGTTTTGAACTTTTCCTGTGAGACCAGTTTTATATTCCGATGCTTCACTTCCGGTATACTGCATCCCTTTGGTCTTCTTATTGACGATGAATCACGGAAATTGCATCGGAATTAAATACAAAAATCACAATGCCGACTTAAGTACAAGAAGACGGGCTTTACTTACTGCCCATACTTTGAGCCGTTCCTGTGAGACCAGTTTTACATTCCGATGCTTCACTTCAGGCTTACTGTATCCCTTGGACCTTCTTAATGACGATGAAACACAAAAAATTGCATCAGAATTAAATACATAAGGCACAATGCCGACTTAAGTACAAGAAGACTGACTCTTCTTACTGTCTATGCTTTGAACCTTTCCTGTGAGAGCAGTTTTAGATTCCGATGCTTCACTTCAGGTTAACTGTATCCCTTGGACATTCTTAATTGCTATGAAGCACAGAAATGGCATTGGAGTTAAATACAAAAGGCACAATGCCGACTTAAGTTCA
Source organism: Schistocerca piceifrons (assembly GCF_021461385.2). Lineage (NCBI taxonomy): Eukaryota > Metazoa > Arthropoda > Insecta > Orthoptera > Acrididae > Schistocerca > Schistocerca piceifrons. Next base: position 1,108,350,470 of record NC_060139.1, read on the forward strand.
AGAAGACAGACTCTGCTTACTGTCCATGTTTGAGCCTTTGCTGTGAGACCAGTTTTCGATTCCGATTCTTCACTTCAGGTTTACTGTATCCCTTGGACCTTTTCATTGACGATGAAGCACAGAAATTGCATCGGAATGAAATTCAAAAGGCACAATGCTGACTTAAGTACAAGAGGACTAACCTCTCTTACACTCTATGCATTGAAGTATTTCCTATGAGACCAGTTTTAGATTCCGATGCTTCACTTCAGGTTTAACGTATCCCTTGGACCTTTTCATTGTCGATGTAACAGAGAAATTGCATGGGAATTAAATACAAAAGGCACAATGCCGACTTAAGTGAAAAAGGACTGACTCTTCTTACATTCTCTGATTTGAACCGTTCCTGTGAGACCAGTTTTAGATTCCGATGCTTCACTTCAGGTTTACTGTATAATTTGGACATTCGTAATGACGATGAGGAAAAGAAATTGCATTAGAATTAGATACAAAAGGCACAATGCCGACTTAAGTCAAAGAGGACTGACTCCCTTTACATTCTATGATTCCTGTGAGACCAGTTTTAGATTCCGATGCTTCGTTTCAGGTTTACTGCATCCTTTGGACCTTCCTATTGACGATGAAACACAGATATTGCATCGGAATTAAATACAAATGGCACAATGCAGACTTAAGTACAAAAAGGCTGACTCTTCTTACCGTCTAAGGTTTGAACTTTTCGTGTGAGACCAGTTTTAGATTCCGATGCTTCACTTGAGGTTCACTGTATCCCTTGGAACTTCTTATGGACCATGAAACTCAGAAATTGCATCGGAATTGAATTCAAAAGGCAGAATGCCGACTTACGTTCAAGAAGACTGACTCTTCATACTGTCAATGGTTTGAATCTGTCCTGTTAGACCAGTTTTAGATTCCGATGCTTCACTTCAGGTATACTGTAACCCTGGGACCTTCGTATTGACGATGAAACAGAGAAATTGCTTCGGAAATAAGTACAAAAATCACAATGCCAACGTAGGTACAAGAAGACTGACTCTTCTTACTGTCTATGTTTTGATCCTTATCTGTGAGACCAGTTTTAGATTCCGATGCTTCACTTCAGGTTCACTGTATCCCTTTGACCTTCTTATTGACCATGTAACTCAGAAATAGCATCTGAATTGAATTCAAAAGGCACAATGCCGACTTAAGTTCAAGAAGACTGACTCTTCTTACTGTCCATGTTTTGAATCTTTCCTGTTACACCAGTTTTAGATTCCGGTGCTTCACTTCAGGTTTACTGTAACCCTGGGACCTTCGTATTGACGATGAAACACAGAAATTGCATCGGAATTAAATACAAAAATCACAATGCCGACTTAAGTACAAGAAGACTGACTCTTCTTACTGTCTATGTTTTGAAGCTTTCCTGTGAGACCTGTTCTTAATTCCGATGCTTCACATCGGGTTTACTATATCCCTTGGACCATCTTATTGACGATGAAACACAGAAATTGCATTGGAATTCAATACGGAAGGCACAATGCCGACTTATGTACAAGAAGATTGACTCTTCTTACTGTCTATGTTTTGAACCTTTCCTGTGAGACATGTTATAGATTCCAATTCTTCACTTCAGATTTGCTGTATCCGTTGGACCCACTTATAGACGATGAAACACAGAAATTGCATTGGATTTAAATACAAAATGCACAATGCTGACTTAAATACAAGAAGACTGACTCTTCTTACTGTCTATTTTTTAAACCCCTCCTGTGAGACCTGTTTTAGACTCCAATTCTTCACTTCAGATTTGCTGTATCCCTTGGACCCTCTTATAGACGATGCAACACAGAAATTGCACCGGAATTAAATACAAAAGGCACAATGCCGACTTAAGTACAAGAGGACTGACTCCTCTTACATTCTATGATTTGGACCTTTCCTGTGAGAACAGTTTTAGATTCCGATGCTTCACTTCAGGTTCACTGTATCCCTTGGACCTTCTTATTGACCATGAAACTCAGAAATAGCATCTTAATTGAATTCAAAAGGCACAATGCCGACTTAAGTTCAAGAAGACTGACTATTCTGACATTCTATGATTTGAACCTTTCCTGTGAGACCAGTTTTAGATTCCGATGCTTCACTTCCGGTATACTGCATCCCTTGGAACTTCTTATTGACGATGAAACACGGAAATTGCAACGGAATTGTATACAAAAGGCACAATACCGACTTAAGTACAAGAGGACTGGCTCTTCTTACATTCTATGATTTTATCCCTTCCTGTGAGGCATGTTTTAGATTCCGGTGCATCACTTTAGGTTTACTGTATCCCTTGGACCTTCTTATTGACGACGAAACACAGAAATTGCAACGGAATTAATTACAAAAGGCACAATGCCAACTTAAGTGTAGGAAGACTGGCTCTACTTACTGGATATGTATTGAACCTTTCCTGTGAGACCAGTTTTAGCTTCCGATTCTTCACTTCACGTTTTCTGTATTCCTTGGACCTTCTTAATGACGAAGAAACACAGAAATTGAATCGGATTTAAATACAAAAGGCACAATGCTGACTTAAGTACAAGAGGACTGACTCTTATTACATTCTAAGATTTGAGCTATTCCTATGAGACCAGTTTTAGATTCCGATGCTTCACTTCAGGTTTACTGTATCCCTTGGTCCTTCTTATTGACGATGAAACACAGAAAATGCATCGGAATGAAACTCAAAAGGCACAATGCCGACTGAAGTACGAGTAGATTGACTCTTATTACAGTCTACATTTTGAACCTCTCCTGTGAGGCCAGTTTTACATCCGATTCTTCACTTCAGGTTTACTGTATCCCTTGGACCATCTTATTGACAATGAAACACAGAAATTGCATCGGAATTAAATACAAAAGGCTCAATGCCGACTTAAGTACAAGAAGACTGACGGGCTATGCTTTGAACCTTTCCTGTGAGACCAGTTGTAGATATCGATGCTTCTCTTCAGGTTTACTGTATCCCTTGGACCTTCTTATTGACGATGAAACACAGAAATTGCATAGGACTAATATACAAAATTCACACTGCCGACTTAAGTGCAAGAGGAATGCCTATTCTTATTGTCTGTGCTTTGAATTTTTCCTATGAGACCAGTTTTGGATTCCAATGCTTCATTTCAGGTTTACTGTATCCCTTGCACCGTCTTATTGAAAATGAAACACACAAATTGGATCGGAATTAACTACAAATGGCACAATGCCAACTTAAGTGCATGAAGTCCGACTCTTCTTACTGTCAATGATTAGAGCCTTTCCTGTGAGACCAGTTTTAGATTCCGATGATTCACTTGTGGTTTACAGTATCCCTTGGACCTTCGTATTGACGATGAAACACAGAAATGGCATCGGAATTTTATACAAAATGCGCAATGACCTTCTAATTACAAGATGACTGACTCTTCTTACTGTCTATGTTTTGAAACTTTCCTGTGAGACCAGTTTTCGATTCCGATGCTTCACTTCGTGTTTACTGTAACCCTTGGACCTTCTTATTGACGATGAAACATAGAAATTGCATAGGAATTAAATACAAAAGGCACAATGCCGACTTAAGTACTTGAAGACTGACACTTCTTACCTTCCATGATTAGAGCCTTTCCTGTGAGACCAGTTTTAGAATCCGATGCTTCACTTCAGGTTTACTGTATCCCCTGGACCTTCTTATTGACGATGAAACACAGAAATTGCAGCGGAATTAAATACAAAAGGCACAATGCCGACTTAAGTACAACAAGTCTGACTCGTGTTACTGTCTATGTTTTTTACTTTCCTGTGAGACCAGCTTTAGAATCCGATGCTTCACTTCAGGTTTACTGTATCCCCTGGACCTTCTTATTGACGATGAAACACAGAAATTGCAGCGGAATTAAATACAAAATGTACAATGCCGACTTAAATACAAGAAGACTGACACTTCTTACTGTGTATGTTTTGAACCTTTCCTGTGAGACCAGTTTTAGATTCCGATGCTCCTTTTCAGGTTCACTCTATCCCTTGGACCATCTTATTGGTGATGAAACACAGAAATTGCATAGGAATTAAATACAAAAGGCACATTGCCGACTTAAGTACAACAAGTGTAACTCGTGTTACTGTCTATGTTTTAAACTTTCCTGTGAGGCCAGTTTTAGAATCCGATGCTTCACTTCAGGTTTACTGTATCCCCTGGACCTTCTTATTGACGATGAAACACAGAAATTGCAGCGGAATTAAATACAAAAGGCACAATCCCGACTTAAATACAAGAAGACTGACACTTCTTACTGTCTATGTTTTGAACTTTTCCTGTGAGACCAGTTCTAGATTTCGATGCTTCACTTCAGGTTTACTGTATCCCTTGGAAATTCTTAATGACGATGAAACACAGAAATTGCATCGGAATTAAATACAAAAAGCACAATGCCGACTTAAGTACAAGAAGACAGACTCTTCTTACTGTCTATGTTGTGAACCATTCCTGTGAGCCCAATTTTATAGTCCGATGCTTCACTTCATGTGTACTGCATTCCTTGGACCTCCTTATTGACGATAAAACACAGAAATTGCATAGGAATTAAATACAAAAGCTGAATGCCGACTTAAGAACAAGGAGACTGACTCTTCTTACTGTCTATGTTTTAACGTTTCCTGTGAGACCAGTTTTATTTTCCGATGCTTCACTTCAGGTTTACTGTATCCCTTAGACATTCTTATTGACGATGAAATAGAGAAATTGCATCGGATTGAAACACAAAAGGCACAATGATGACATAAGTACAAGTAGACTAACTCTTATTACTGTCTATGTTTTGAACCTTCCTGTGAGACCAGTTTTAGATTCCGATGCTCCACTTCAGGTTTACTCTATGCCTTGGACCTTCTTATTGACGATGAAACACAGAAATAGCATCAGAATTAAATACAAAAAGCACAATGCCAACTTGAGTACAAGGAGACTGTTCCTTCTTATGTCTATGTTTTGAACCTTTCCTGTAAGACAAGTTTTAGATCCCGATGCTTCACTTCCGGTTTACTGCATCCCTTCGACCTCCTTATTGACGACGAAACAAAGAAATTGCAGAGGAATTAAATACAAGAGGCAGAATGCCGACTTAAGAACAAGAAGACTGACTCTTCTTACTGTCTATGCTTTGAACGTTTCCTGTGAGACCAGTTTTATGTTCCGATGCTTCACTACAGTTTTACTGTATCCCTTGTACCTTCTTATTGACGATGAAACACAGAAATTGCAGCGGAATTAAATACAAAAGGCACAATGCCGACTTAAGTACAACAAGTCTGACTCGTGTTACTGTCTATGTTTTAAACTTTCCTATGAGACCAGTTTTAGAATCCGATGCTTCACTTCAGGTTTACTGTATCCCCTGGACCTTCTAATTGACGATGAAACACAGAAATTGCAGCGGAATTAAATACAAAAGGCACAATGCCGACTTAAATACAAGAAGACTGACACTTCTTACTGTCTATGTTTTGAACTTTTCCTGTGAGACCAGTTCTAGATTTCGATGCTTCACTTCAGGCTTACTGTATCCCTTGGAATTTCTTAATGACGATGAAACACAGAAATTGCATCGGAATTAAATACAAAAAGCACAATGCCGACTTAAGTACAAGAAGACAGACTCTTCTTACTGTCTATGTTGTGAACCATTTCTGTGAGCCCAATTTTAGAGTCCGATGCTTCACTTCATGTGTACTGCATCCCTTGGTCCTTCTTATTGACGATAAAACACAGAAATTGCATAGGAATTAAATACAAAAGCTGAATGCCGACTTAAGAACAAGAAGACTGACTCTTCTTACTGTCTATGTTTTGAACCATTCCAGTGAGCCCAATTTTAGAGTCCGATGCTTCACTTCAGGTTTACTGCATCCCTTGGTCCTTCTTATTGACGATAAAACACAGAAATTGCATAGGAATTAAATACAAAAGGCTGAATGCCGACTTAAGTACAAGAAGACTGACTCTTCTTACTGTCTATGTTTTAACGTATCCTGTGAGACCAGTTTTATATTCCGATGCTTCACTTCAGGTTTACTGTATCCCTTGTACATTCTTATTGACGATGAAACACAGAAATTGCATAGGAATTAAACACAAAAGGCACAATGCCGACGTAAGTACATGGAGACTGACTCTTCTTACTGTCTATGATTTGAGCCTTTCCAGTGAGACCTGTTTTAGATTCCGATCCTTCTACTCAGGATTACAGTATCCCTTGGACCTTCTTGTTGACGTTGAAACTCAGAAATTGCAACGGAAATAAATACAAAAGGCACATTGCCGACTTAAGTACAACACGACTGAATCGTCTTACTGTCTATAGTATAAACCCTTCCTTTGGGGCCGGTTTTAGATTCCGATGCTTCACTTCCAGTTTACTGCATGCCTTCGACCTTCTTATTGACGATGAAACACAGAAATTGCATCGGAAATAAGTACAAAAGGCAAAATGTCGACTTATGTACAAGAAGAGCGAATCTTTTTACTGTCTATGATTTGAACCTTTCCTGTGAGACCTATTTTAGATTCCGATGCTTCACTACAGGTTTACTGTATCCCTTGGACATGCGTAATGTCGATGAAACACAGAAATTGTTTCGGAATTAAATACAAAATGCACAATGCCGATTTAAGTACTAGAAGACTGACTCTTCTTACCGTCTATGTTTTGAACCATTCCTGTGAGCCCAATTTTAGATTCTGATGCTTCACTTCAGGTTTACTGTATCCCTTGGACCTTCTTATTGACGACGAAACACAGTAATTGCACCGGAATAACATACAAAAAGCACAATGCCGCCTTAAGTACATGAAGACTGACTCTTCTTACATTCCATGATTTGAGCCTTTCCAGTGAGACCAGTTTTAGATTCCGATGCTTCACTTCCGGTATACTGCACCCCTTGGATCTTCTTATTGACGAAGAAATACAGAAATTGCATCGGAATTAAATAAAAAAGACACAATGCCGACTTAGGTACAAGAGGACCGACTCTTCTTACATTCTATGATTTTATCCTTTCCTGTGAGACCAGTTTTAGATTCCGGCGGTTCACTTTAGGTTTACTGTATCTCTTGGACCTTCATATTGACGATGAAACACAAAAATTGCAACGGAATTAAATACAAAATGCACAATGCCGACTTAAGTTCAAGAAGACTGACTCTTCTTCCTGTCAATGCTTTGAACCCATCCTGTGAGACCAGTTTTAGATTCCGATGCTTCACTTCAGGTTTACTGCATCCCTTGGACCTTATTATTGGTGATGAATCAAAGAAATTGCATAGGAATTAAATACAAAAAGCACAATGCCGATTTAAGTACTAGAAGACTGACTCTTCTTACAGTCTATGTTTTGAACCATTCCAGTGAGCCCAATTTTAGAGTCCGATGCTTCACTTCAGGTTTACTGCATCCCTTGGACATGCGTAATGTCGATGAAACACAGAAATTGTTTCGGAATTAAATACAAAATGCACAATGCCGATTTAAGTACTAGAAGACTGACTCTTCTTACAGTCTATGTTTTGAACCATTCCAGTGAGCCCAATTTTAGAGTCCGATGCTTCACTTCAGGTTTACTGCATCCCTTGGTCCTTCTTATTGACGATAAAACACAGAAATTGAATAGGAATTAAGTACAAAAGGCTGAATGCCGACTTAAGAACAAGAAGACTGACTCTTCTTACTGTCTATGTTTTAACGTTTCCTGTGAGACCAGTTTTATATTCCTATGCTTCACTTCAGGTTTACTGTATCCCTTGGACCTTCTTATTGACGATGAAACACAGAAATTGCATCGGAATGAAACACGGCACAATGATGGCATAAGTACAAGTAGACTGACACTTATTACTGTCTATGTTTTGAACCTTTCCTGTGAGCCCAATTTTAGATTCCGATACTCCACTTCAGGTTTACTGTATCCCTTGGACCTTCTTATTGACGTTGAAACACAGAAATAGCATCAGAGTTAAATACAAAAAGCACAATGCCGACTTAAGTACAAGAAGACTGACTCTTCTTACTGTCTATATTTTGAACCTTTCCTGTGATACCAGATTTAGATACGATGCTTCACTTCGGGTTGACTGTATCCCTTGGATCTTCTTATTGACAATGAAACACAGAAATTGCATCGGAATGAAATACAAAAGGCACAATGCCAACTTAAGTACAAGGAGACTGTTCCTTCTTACTGTCTATGTTTTGAACCTTTCCTGTGAGACAAGTTTTAGATTCCGATGCTTCACTTCCGGTTTACTGCATCCCTTGGAGTTGATTATTGACGATGAAACACAGAAATTGCATCGGAATTAAGTACAAAAGGCACAATGCCGACCTATGTACAAGAAGAGTGATTCTTTTTACAGTCTTATTTGAACCATTCCCGTGAGACCAACTTTATATTCCGATGCTTCACTTCAGGTTTACTGTATCCCTTGGACTTTCTTATTGGTGATGAAACACTGAAATTGCAACGGAAATAAATACAAAAGGCACAATGCCAACTTAAGTACAACAAGTCTGACTCGTCTTACTGTCTGTGCTTTAAACATTTCCTGTGAGACCAGTTTTAGAATCCGTTGCTTCACTTCAGGTTTACTGTATCCCTTGGACCTTCTTATTGACGATGAAACACAGAAATTGCAACGGAAATAAATACAAGAGGCACATTGCCGACTTAAGTACAACACGACTGAATCGTCTTACTGTTTATAGTTTAAACCCTTCCTGTGAGGCCAGTTTTCGATTCCGATGCTTCACTTCCGGTTTACTGCATCCCTTGGACGTTCTTATTGACGATGAAACACAGAAATTGCATCGGAAATAAGTACAAAAGGCAAAATGCCGACTTATGTACAAGAAGAGCGAATCTTTTTACTGTCTATGTTTTGAACCTTTCCTGTGAGACCTATTTTAGATTCCGATGCTTCACTTCAGGTTTACTGTATCCCTTGGACCTTCTTATTGACGACGAAACAAAGAAATTGCAGAGGAATTAAATACAAGAGGCAGAATGCCGACTTAAGAACAAGAAGACTGACTCTTCTTACTGTCTATGCTTTGAACGTTTCCTGTGAGACCAGTTATATATTCCGATGCTTCACTACAGGTTTACTGTATCCCTTGGACCTTCTTATTGCGATGAAATACAGAAATTTCACCGGAATTCTTACTGTCAATGTTTTGAACCCATCCTGTGAGACCAGTTTATATTCTGATGCTTCGCTTTAGGGTGACTGCATCCCTTGGATCTTCTTATTGGTGATGAAACACAGAAATTGCATAGCAATTCAATACAAAAAGCTCAATGCCGACTTAAGTACAAGAAGACAGACACTTCCTACTGTCTATGTTTGAACCTATCATGTGAGACCAGTATTAGATTCCGATGCTACTCTTCAGGATTACTGTATCCCTTGGACCTTCTTATTGACGATTAAACACAGAAATTTCATCGGATTTAAATCCAAAAGGCACAATGCCTACTTAAGTACAAGAGGACTGACATATCTTTCATTCTATGATTTGAGCCTTTCCTGTGAGACCAGTTTTAGCTTCCGATGCTTCACTTCTGGATTACTGTATCCCTTGGACTTTCTTAATGACGATGAAAAACAGAAATTGCATCGGAATTAAATACAAAAGGCACAATGCCGACTTAAGTGCATGAAGATTAACTCTTCTTACTTTCTATGATTTGAACCTTTCCTGTGAGACCAGTTCTAGACTTCGATGTTTCACTTCAGGTTTAGTGTATCCCTTGGACCTTCTTATTGACGACGAAACACAAAATTGCATAGGAATTAAATACAAAAGGCACAATGCCGACATTAGAACAAGAAGACTGACTCTTCTTACTGTCAATGTTTTGATCCCATCCTGTGAGACCAGTTTTAGATTCCGATGCTTCACTTCAGGTTTCCTGCATCCCTTGGACCATCTTACTGGTGATGAAACTCAGAAATTGCATCGGAATTAAATACAAAAGGCACATTGCCGACATAAGTACAACAAGTCTGACTCGTCTTACTGTCTGTGCTTTAAACATTTCCTGTGAGACCAGCTTTATAATCCGTTGCTTCACTTCAGGTTTACTGTATCCCTTGGATCTTCTTATTGACGATGAAACACAGAAATTGCACCGGAATTAAATACAAAAAGCAAAAAGGCCGACTTAAGGACAAGAAGACTGACTCTTCTTACTGTCTATGTTTTAGCGTTTCGTGTGAGACCAGTTTTATACTCGGATGCTTCACTACAGGTCTACTGTATCCCTTGGTCCTTCTTATTGACGATGAAACACAGAAATTGCATCGGAATGAAACACAAAAGGCACAATGATGACATAAGTACAAGTGGACTGACTCTTGTTACTATGTTTTAAACTCTCCTGTGAGACCAGTTTTAGATTCCAGTGCTTCACTTTAGGTTTACTGTATGCCTTGGACCTTCTTATTGACGATGAAACACAGAAATTGCATCGGAATGAAACACAAAAGGCACAATGAGGACATAAGTACAGGTAGACTGACTCTTATTACTGTCTATGTTTTGAACCTTTTTGTGAGACCAGTTTTAGATCCGATGCTTCACTACAGGTTGACTGTATCCCTTGGACCGTCTTATTGACAATGAAACACAGAAATTGCATCGGAATGATATACAAAAGGCACAATGCTAACTTAAGCACAAGGAAACTGATCCTTCTTACTGTCTATGTTTTGAACGTTTCCTGTGAGACAAGTGTTAGATTCCGATGCTTCACTTCCGGTTTACTGCATCCCTTTGATCTGCTTATTGACGATGAAACACAGAAATTGCATCGGAATTAAGTACAAAAGGCAAAATGCCGACATATGTACAAGAAGAGTGATTCTTTTTACAGTCTGTTTTGAACCTTTCCTGTGAGATCTATTTTAGATTCCGATGCTTCACTTCAGGTTTACTGTATCCCTTGGATCTTCTTATCGGCGATGAAAAGGTAAAATTGCATCGGAATTAAATACAAAAGTCACAATGCCGACATAAGTACAACATGACTGACACTTCTTACTCTCTATGATTTGAACCTTTCCTGTGAGACCAGTTCTAGATTCCGATGCTTCACTACAGGTTTACTGTATCCCTTGGACATTCGTAATGACGATGAAATACAGAAATTGCATCGGAATTAAATACCAAAGTCACAATGCCGACTTAAGTACAAGAAGACTGACTCTTCTTACTGTCTGTTTGAACCATTCCTGTGAGACCAATTTTAGATTCCGATGCCGTACTTCAGGTTTTCTGTATCCCTTGGACCTTCTTATTGACGATGAAACACAGAAATTGCATAGGAATTAAATACAAAGGGCACAATGCCGACTTAAGAACAAGAAGACAGACTCTTCTTACCGACCATGTTTGAACCCATCCTGAGAGATCAGTTTTAGATTCCGATGCTTCACTTCAGGTTTACGGCATCCCTTGGACCTTCTTATTGGTGATGAAACACAGAAATTGCATCGGAATTAAATACAAAAGGCCCAATGCCGACTTAAGTACATGAAGACTGACTCTTCTTACTTTCTATGACTTTAGCCTTTCCAGTGAGACCAGTTTTAGATTCCGATACTTCAACTCAGGATAACAGTATCCCTTGGACCTTCTTATTGACGATGAAATACAGAAATTGCAACGGAAATAAATACAAAAGTCACATTGCCGACTTAAGTACAACACGACTGAATCGTCTAACTGTCTATGGTTTAAACCCTTCCTGTGAGGCCAGTTTTAGATTCCGATGCTTCACTTCTGGTTTACTGCATCCCTTGGACCTTCTTATGGACGATGAAACACAAAAACTGCGTCGGAGTTAAGTACAAAAGGCAAAATGCCGGCTTATGTACAAGAAGAGTGAATCTTTACACTGTCTATGTTTTGAACCTTTCCTGTGAGACCTATTTTTGATTCCGATGCTTCACTATAGGTTTACTGTATCCCTTGGACATTCGTAATGTCGATGAAACACAGAAATTGCATCGGAATTAAATACAAAAGGGACAATGCCGACTTAAGTACAAGAAGACCGACTCTTCCTACCGTCTATGTTTTGAACCATTCCTGTGAGCCCGATTTAAGTTTCCGATGCTTCACTTCAAGTTTACTGTATCCCTTGGACATTCTTATTGACGACGAAACACAGAAATTGCAGAGGAATTAAATACAAAAGGCAGAATGCCGACTTAAGAACAAGAAGACTGACTCTTCTTACTGTCTATGCTTTGAACGTTTCCTGTGAGACCAGTTTTATATTCCGATTCATCACTACAGTTTTACTGTATGCCTTGGACCTTCTTATTGACGATGAATCACAGAAATTGCATAGGAATTAAATACAAAAGGCACAATGCCGACTTAAGAACAAGAAGACTGACTCGTCTTACTCTCCATGTTTTGAACCCATCCTGTGAGACCAGTTTTAGATTCCGATGCATCACTTCTGGTTTACTGCATCCCTTGGACCTTCTTATTGGTGATGAAACACAGAGATTGCATCAGAATTAAATAGAAAAGGCACATTGCCGACTTAAGTACAACAAGTCTGACGCGTCCTACCGTCTATGATTTAAACCTTTCCTGTGAGGCCAGTTTTAGAATCTGTTGCTTCAGTTCAGGTTTACTGTATCCCTTGGACCTTCTTATTGAAAATGAAACACATAAAATGCTACGGAATTAAATACAAATGGCACATTGCCGACTGAAGTACAACGAGACTGACTCGTCATACTGTCTATGATTTAAACCTTTCCTGTCAGACCAGTCTTAGATTCCGATGTTTCACATCAGGTTCACTGTATCCCTTGGACCTTCTTTTGACGATGAAACACAGAAATTGCACCGGAATTAAATACAAAAGGCACAATGAGGACTTAAGTACAAGAAGACTGACTCTTCTTACTGTCTATGTTTTGAACCTTTCCTGTGAGATCAGTTTTATATTCCGATGCTTCACTTTAGGTTTACTGTATCCCTTGGCCCTTCTTATTGACGGGGAAACACAGAAATTGCATCGGAATTAAAAACAAAAGGCACAATGCCGACATAAGTACAACAAGACTGACTCGCCTTACATTCTATGGTTTGAGCCTTTCCCGTGAGACCAGTATTAGATTCCGATGCTTCTCTTCAGGTTTACAGTATCCCTTTGACCTTCTTATTACCGATGAAGCACAGAAATTGCAGCGGAATTAAAAAAAAAGGCACAATGTCGACTTAATTACAAGAGGAACGTCTCTTCTTACTGTCTATGATTTGAACCATACCTGTGAGACCACAGATATTGCATCGGAATTAAATACAAAAGGCACAATGAGGACTTAAGTACAAGAAGACTGACTCTTCTTACTGTCTATGATTTGAACCGTTCCCGTGAGACCAGTAATAGATTCTGATGCTTCACTTCAGGTTTACTGTATCCCTTGGACCTTCTTATTGACGATAAAACGCAGAAATTGCATCGGAATTAAAAACAAAAGGCACAATGCCGACCTAAGTACAAGAAGACTGACTCTTCTTACTGTCTATGTTTTGAACCTCTCCTGTGAGACCAGTTTTAGATTTCGATGCTTCGCTTCAGGATAACTGTTTCCCGTAGACCTTATTGTTGACGATGAAGCACTGAAATAGCATCGGAAATAAATACATAAGGCACAATGCCGACTTATGTAGAAGAAGACTGACTCTTCCTACTGTCTATGTTTTGAACCTTTCCTGTGGGACCAATTTTAGATTCCGATGCTTCACTTCAGGTTTACTGTATCCCTTGGACCTTCTTATTGACGATGAAACACAGAAATTGTAACGGAATTAAATACGAAAGGCACAATGCCTACTTAAGTACAAGAAGAATTATTCTTTTTACTGTATATGTTTTGAAACTTTCCTGTGAGACCAGTTTCAGATTCCGATGCTTCACTTCAGGTTTACTGTATCCCTTGGACTTTCTTATTGACGATGAAACACAGAAATTGCATAGGAATTAACTACACAAGGCACAATGCCGACCTAAGTACAAGAAGACTGACTCTTCTTACTGTCTATGTTTTGAACCTTTCCTGTTAGACCAGTTTTAGATTCCGATGCTTCACTTGAGGTTTACTGTATCCCTTGGACCTTCTTATTGACGATGAAACACAGAAATTGAATCGGAATTAAATACAAGAGGCACAATGCCGATTTAGGCACAAGAGGACTGACTCATCTGACATTCTATGATTTGAGCCTTTCCACTGAGACCAGTTTTAGATATCGATTGTTCACTTCAGGTTTACTGTATCCCTTGGACAGCCTTATTGAAAATGAAACACAGAAATTGCAACGGAATTAAATACAAATGGCACATTGCTGACTTAAATACAAGAAGACTGACTCGTCTTACTTTCTATGATTTAAACCTTTCCTGTGAGACCAGTTGTAGATTCCGATGCTTCACTTTAGGTTTACTGTATCCCTTGGACCTTCTTACTGACGATGAAGCACAGAAATTGCATCGGAATTAAATACAAAAGGCACAAAGCCGGCTTCAGTACAAGAGGACTGACTCTTCTTACATTCTATGATTTTAGCCTTTCCTGACAGACCAGTTTTAGATTCCGATGTTTCACTTCAGGTTTACCGTATCCCTTGGACCTTCATATTGACGATGAAACACAGAAATTGCACTAGAATTAAATACAAAAGGCGCAATGCTGACATAGGTACAAGAAGACAGACTCTTCTAACTGTCTATGTTTTGAACCTTTCCTGTGAGACCAGTATTAGACTCCGATGCTTCACTTCAGGTTTACTGTATCAATTGGACCATTTTATTGACGATGAAACACAGAAATTGCATCGGAATTAAATACAAAATTCACAACGCCGCCTTAAGTACAAGAGGACTGACTCTTCTTACATTCTATGATTTGAGCCTTTCCTGTGAGACCAGTTTTAGATTCCGATGCTCCACTTCAGGTTTATTGTATCCCTTGGACCTATTTACTGACGATGAAACACACTTAATTGCATCGCAATTAAATACAAAACGCGCAATGCCGACTTAAGTACAAGAAGACTTACTCTTCTCACATTCTATGTTTTGAGCCTTTCGTGTGAGACCGGTTTCACATTCCGATGCTTCACTTTATGTTCACATTATCCCTTGGACTTTCTTATGGACGATGAAACACAGAAATTGCATCGGAGTTAAATGCAAAAGGTACAATGCCGACTTAAGCACAAAAGGACTGACTCATCTTACATTCAATGATTTGAGCCTTTCCACTGACACCAGTTTTAGATATCGATGCTTGACTACAGGTTTACGGTATCTCTTGGACCTTCTTATTGAGAATGAAACACAGAAATTGCATATGAATTAAATACAATTGGCACAATGCCATCTTAAGTACAAGAAGACTGACACTTCTTACATTCCATGAATTGGGCCTTTCCTGTGAGACCAGTTTCAGATTACGATGCCTCACTTCAGGATTACTGTATCCCTTGGACCTTCTTATTGATGATGAAACACTGAAATTGCAACAGAATTAAATACAAATGGCACTTTGCCGTCTTAAGTACAACAAGACTGACTCATCTTACTGTGTATGATTTAAACCTTTCCTGTGAGACCTGTTGTTAATTCCGATGCTTCACTTCAGGTTTACTGTATCCCCTGCACCTTCTTATTGACGATGAAATACAGAAATTGCACCGGGATTACATTCAAAAGGAACAATGCCGACTTAAGTACAAGAAAACTGACTCTTCTTAGTGTCAATGCTTTGAACCTTTCCTGTAAGACCGGTATTAGATTCCGATGCTTCACTTCAGGTTTACTGTATCCCTTGTACCTCCGTATTGACGATGAAACACAGAAATTGCACCGGAATTAAATACAAAAGGCACAATGCCGACTTAAGTACAAGAAGACTGACTCTTCTTACTATGTTTTGAACCTTTCCTGTGAGACCAGTTTTCGATTCAGAAGCTTCACTTCAGGTTTACTGTATCCCTTGTACCTACTTATTGACGATGA
This sequence comes from Schistocerca piceifrons, assembly GCF_021461385.2. NCBI lineage: Eukaryota > Metazoa > Arthropoda > Insecta > Orthoptera > Acrididae > Schistocerca > Schistocerca piceifrons. Next base: position 1,108,366,580 of record NC_060139.1, read on the forward strand.
AACACAGAAATTGCATCTTAATTAAATACAAAAGGCACATTGCCGACTTAAGTACTACAAGTCTGACTCTTCTGACTGTCTATGTTTTAAACCTTTCCTGTGAGACCAGTTTTAAAATCCGATGCTTCACTTCAGGTTCACTGTATCCCTTGGACCTTCTTATTGACGATGAAACACAGAAATTGCACCGGAATTAAATACAAAAAGCACAATGCCGACTGAAGTAGAAGAAGACTGACTCTTCTTACTGCCTATGATTTGAACTTTTCCTGTGAGACCAGTATTAGTTTCCGATGCTTCTCTTCAGGAATACTGTATCCCTTGGACCTTTTTATTGACGTTTAAACACAGAAATTGCATCGGATTTATATCCAAAAGTCACAATGCCGATTTAAGTACAAGAGAACAGACTTATCTTTCACTCAATGGTTTGAGCAGTTTCCCGTGAGCCTAGTATTAGGTTCCGATGCTTCTCTTCAGGTTTACAGTATCCCTTTGACCTTCTTATTACCGATGAAGCACAGAAATTGCATCGGAATTAAAAAAAAAGGCATAATGCCGAATTCTGTACAAGAAGACTGACTCATCTTACTAGCTACGATTTGAGCCTTTCCTGTAAGATCAGTTTTCGATTCCGATGCTTCAAATCAGGTTTACTGTTTCCCTTGGACCTTCTTATTGCCGATGAAACACGGAAAATGCATCAGAATTATATACAAAAGTCACATTGACGACTTAAGTACAAAAAGACTGACTCTTCTTACTGTCTATGTTTTGAACCTCTCCTGTGAGTTTAGGTTTAGATTCCGATGCTTTACTTCAGGTTTACTGTATCCCTAGTACTTTCTTATTGATGATGAAAGACAGAAATTGCATCGGAATTAAATACAAAAGGCACAAAGCCGGCTTCAGTACAAGAGGACTGACTCTTCTTACATTCTATGATTTGAGCCTTTCCTGACAGACCAGTTTTAGATTCCGATGTTTCACTTCAGGTGTACCGTATCCCTTGGACCTTCATATTGACGATGAAACACAGAAATTGCACTGGAATTTAATACAAAAGGCGCAATGCGGACTTAGGTACAAGAAGACTGACTCTTCATACTGTCTATGTTTTGAACCTTTCCCGTTAGACCAGTTTTAGATTCCGATGCTTCACTTCAGGTTTTTTCTGTATCCCTTGGACCTTCTTATTGACGATGAAACACAGAAATTGAAACGGAATTAAATACGAAAGGCACAATGCCTACTTAAGTACAAGAAGACTTATTCTTTTTACTGTCTATGTTTTGAAACTTTCCTGTGAGACCAGTTTCAGATTCCGATGCTTCACTTCAGGTTTACTGTATTCCTTGGACCTTCTTATTGACGATTAAACACAGAAATTGCATAGGAATTAATTACAAAAGGCACAATGCCGACCTAAGTACAAGAAGACTGAGTCTTCTTACTGTCTATGTTTTGAACCTCTCCTGTGAGACCAGTTTTAGATTTCGATGCTTCGCTTCAGGATAACTGTTTCCGGTAGACCTTATTGTTGACGATGAAGCACTGAAATTGCATCGGAAAAAAATACATAAGGCACAATGCCGACTTATGTAGAAGAAGACTGACTCTTCTACTGTCTATGTTTTGAACCTTTCCTGTGGGACCAATTTTAGATTCCGATGCTTCACTACATGTTTACTGTATCCCTTGGACCTTCTTATTGACGATGAAACACAGAAAGTACAAGAAGAATGACTCTTCTTACTAGCTATGATTTGAGCCTTTCCTGTGAGATCAGATTTCGATTCCGATGCTTCACTTCAGGTTTACTGTTTACCTTGGACCTTCTATTTGACGATGAAACACGGAAAATGCATCGGAATTTAATACAAAAGGCACAATGACGACTTAAGTACAAAAAGACTGACTCTTCTTACTGTGTATGTTTTGAACCATTCCTGTGAGATCAGTTTTAGATTCGAATGCTTCACTTCATGTTTACTGTATCCCTTTGACCTTCTTATTGATTACGAAACACAGATATTGCATCGGAATTAAATAAAAAAGGCACAATGCCGACTTAATCAGAAGAGGGCTGACTCTTCTTACATTCAATGATTTGAGCCTTTCCTCTGAGACCAGTTTTGGATATCGACGCTTCACATCAGGTTTACTGTATCCCTCGGACCTTCTTATTGACGATGAAACACAGAAATTGCAACGGAATTAAATACAAAAGTCACATTGCCGACTTAAGTACAAGACAGACTCGTCTTACTGTCTATGCTTTAAACCATTCCTGTGAGAACAGTTTTCGATTCCGAGGCTTCACTTCAGGTTTACTGTATCTCTTGGACTTTCTTACTGACGATGAAACACAGAAATTGCACCGGAATTAAATACAAAAGCACAATGCCGACTTAAGTACAAGAAGACTGACTCTTCTTACTGTCTAGGCTTTGAGTCTTTCCTGTTAGACGAGTATTAGATTCCGATGCTTCACTTCAGGTTTACTGTATCCCTTGGACCTTCGTAGTGACGATGAAACACAGAAATTGCATCAGAATTAAATACAAAAGGCACAATGCCGACTTAAGCACAGGAAAGCTGACTATTCTTAATTTCTATGTTTTGAACCTTTCCTGTGAGACCAGTATTAGATTACAATGCTTCACTTCGGGTTTACTGTATCCCTTGGACCTTCTTTTTGACGATGAAACACATAAATTGCATCGGAATTAAATATAAAAGGCACAATGCCGATTAAGTACAACAGGACTGACACGTCTTACATTCTGTGATTTGAGCCTTTCCAATGAGACCAGTTTTAGATTCCGATGCTTCACTTCAGGTTTACTGTATCGCTTGGACCTACTTTTTGACGATGTAACACAGAAATTGCATTGGAATTAAATACAAAAGGCACAATGCCGACTTAAATACAAGAAGACTGACTCTTCCCACACTCAATGATTTGAGCCTTTCCTGTGAGACCAGTTTCAAATTCCGATGCTTCACTTCAGGTTTACTGTATCCCTTGGAAATTCTTATTGACGATGAAACACAGAAATTGCATCGGAATTAAATACAAAAGGCACAATGCCGACTTAAGTAAAGGAAGACTGACTCTTCTTGCTGTCTGTGATTTGAACCTTTCCAGTTAGACCAGTTTTAAATTCCGATGTTTCACTTCAGGTTTACTGTATCCCTTGGACGTTCTAATTGACGATGAAACACAGAAATTGCATCGGATTTAAATACACAAGGTACTGTGCCGACTTAAGTACAAGAAGACTGACTCTTCTAACATTCAATGATTTGAGCTTTTCCTGTGACACCAGGTTTAGATTCCGATGTTTCACTTCAGGTTTACTGTATCCATTGGACCTTCTTATTGATGATGAAACACAGAATTTGCATCGGAATTAAACACAAAATGCACAATGCCGACTTAAGTACAAGGAGACTGACTCTTCTTACTGTCTATGATTTGAGCCTTTCCTGTGAGACCAGTTTTAGATTCCGATGCTTCTCGTCAGGTTTGCTGTATCCCTTGGACCATCGTATTGACGATGAAACCCAGAAATTGCATCGGAATTAAAAACAAAAGGCACAATGCCGACTGAAGTACAAGAAGACTGACTCTTCTTACATTCTTTGATATGAGCCTTTCCTGCGAGACCAGTTTTAGATTCCGATGCTTCATTTTAGGTTTACTGTATCCCTTGGACCTTCTTATTGACGATAAAAGACAGAAAATGCAGCGGAAATAAATACAAAAGGCACAATGCCGACTTAAGTACAAGAAGGCTGCCTCTTCTTTCTGTGTATGATTTGAACCGTTCCAATGAGACCAGTTTTAGATTCCGATGCCTCACTTCAGTTTAACTCTATCCCTTGGTCCATCTAATTGACGATGAAACACAGAAATTCCTACGGAATTAAATACAAAGGCACAATGCCGACTTAAGTACAAGAAGTATGCTCTTCATACTGTCGATGTTTTTACCTTTACTGTGAGACCAGTTTTAGATTCCGATGCTTCACTTCAGGTTCACTGTATCCCTTGAACCTTCTTATTGTCGATGAAACACAGAAATTGCACCGGAAATATATACAATAGACACAATGCCGACTTAAGTACAAGAAGACTGATTCTTCTTACATTCTATGGTTTGAGCCTTTCCTGTGAGACCAGTTTTAGGTTCCGATGCTTCACTTCAGGTTTACTGTATCCCTTGGACCCTCTTATTGACAATGAAACACAGAAATGGCATCGGAATTAAATACAAAAGTCACAATGCCGACTCAAGTACAAGAGGAGTGGCTCTTCTTAAATTCTATGATTTGAGCCTTCCCTGTAAGACCAGTTTTAGATTCCGATGCTTCACTTCAGGTTTACTGTATTTCTTGGACCTTCTTATTGACGATGAAAAACAGAGATTGCACCGGAGTTAAACACAAAATCCACAATGCCGACTTACGTACAAGAAGACTGTCTCTTCTTACTGTCTATGCTTTTAACCTTTCCTGTGAGACCAGTTTTAGATTCCGATGGTTCACTTCTGGTTTACTGTATCCGTTTGATCTTCGTATTGACGATGAAACACAGAATTTGCATCGGAATTAAATACAAAAGGCACAATGTCGACGTAAGGAAAAGAGGACAGACTCTTCTTACATTCTATGATTTGACCCCTCCTGTGAGACCACTTTCAGATTCCGATGCTTGACTTCAGGATTTACTGTATCCCTTGGACCTTCTTATTGACGATGAATCAAAGAAAGTGCATCGGAATTAAATACAAAAGGCACAATGCCGACTTAAGTTCAAGAAAATTGACTCTTCTTACTGTCTCTGCTTTGAACCTTTCCTGTGAGACCAGTTTTGGATTCCGAAGCCTCACTTCTGGTTTACTGTATCCCTTGGACAGTCTTATAGACGATGAAACACAGAAATTGCATCGGAATTAAATACAAAAGTCACAATGCCGACTTAAGTACAAGAGGTCTGACTCTTCTTACATTCTGTGAATTGAGCCTTTCCTGTGAGACCAGTTTTAGATTCCGATGCTTCACTTCAGGTTTACTGTAACCATGGACCTTCTTATTGACGATGAAACACAGAAATTGCATCGGAATTAAACACAAAATTTACCATGCCGACTTAAGTACAAGAAGACCGATACTTCTTACTGTCAATGAATTGAGACTTTCCTGTGGGACCAGTTTTAGATTCCGATGCTTCACTTCAGGTTTATTGTATCACTTTGACCTTCTTATTGACGATGAAACACAGAAATTGCAACCGAATTATATACAAAAGGTACAATGCCGACTTAAGTACAAGAGGACTGACTCTTCTTACATTCTATGATTTGAGCCTATCCTGTGAGACCAGTTTTAGATTCCGATGCTTCACTTCAAGTTTACTGTATCCCCTGGACCGTCTTATTGACGATGAAACACAGAAATTGCATCGGAGTTAAACACAAAACGCACAATGCCGACTTAAGTGCAAGAAAACGGGCTTATCTCACTGCCTATTTCTTTATGCTTTTCCTGTGAGACAAGTTTAATATTCCGTTGCTACACTTCTGGTTTATTGTATCCCTTGGACCTTCTTAGTGACGATGATACACATAAATTGCAAAGGAATTAAATACAAAAGGCACAATGCCGACTTAAACAGAAGAAGACGGGCTCTCCTTACTGTCTAAGTTTCGAACCTACCCTGTATAGCCAGTTTTAGATTCCGATGCTTCAGATCTGGTTTACTGTACCCCTTGGACCTTCTTATTGACGATGAAGCACAGATATTGCATCAGAAATACATACAAAAGGCTCAATGCCAACTTAAGTACAAGAAGACTGACACTTCTTACTGTCTATGTTTTGAACCTTTCCTGTGAGACCAGTTTTAGATTGCGATGTTTTACTTCAGGCTTACGGTATCCCTTGGACTTTATTATTGTCGATGAACTACAGAAATGCATCGGAAATAAATAAGAAAGGCACAATGCTAACACAAGTAGAAGAAGAATGACTCTTCTTACAGTCTATGTTTTGATCCTTTCTTGTCAGACCAATTTCAGATTCCGATTCTACACTTCAGATTTACTGTATCCCTTATACCTTGTTATTGACGATGAAACACAGAAATTGCATCGGAAATACATACAAAAGACACAATGCCGAGTAATGCACAGGGAGTCTGACTCTTCTTACATTCTATAATTTGAACCCTGCCTGTGAGACCAGTTTTAGATTCCGATGCTTCACTTTAGGTTTACTGTATCCCTTGGACCTTCTTATTGACGACGAAACACAGAAATTGGATCGAAATTAAAAACAAAAGTCACAATGCCCACTTAAGTAGAAGAGGACTGACTCTTCTTCCTTTCCATGATATAAGCCATTCCTGTGACACCTGTTTAAGATTCCGATGCTTCACTTCAGGTCTGCTATATCCCTTGGACCTTCTTACTGTCGATGAAACACATAAAGTGCATCGGACTTCAACACAAAATGCGCAATGCCGACTTAGGTACAAGAAGACTGACTCTTCTTACAGTCTATGTTTTGAACCTTTCCTGTTAGACCAATTTCAGATTCCGATGCTACACTTCAGGTTTACTGTATCCCCTATACCTTGTTATTGACGATGAAACACAGAAATTGCATCGGAATTAAATACAAAAGGCACAATGCCGACTTATGTACAAGGAGTCTGAGTCTTCTTACATTCTATGATGTGAGCCTTTCCTGTGAGACCTGTTTTAGATTCCGATGCTTCACTTCAGGTTTACTGTACACCTTGGACCTACTTATTGTCGATGAAACACAGATATTGCATCGGAATTAAATACAAAAGGCACAATGCCGACTTAAGTACAAGAAGACTGACACCTCTTACATACTATGATTTGAGATTTTTCTGTGAGACCAGTTTTATATTCCGATGCTTCGCTTCAGGTTTATTGTACTCCTTGGACTTTCTTATTGACGATGAAACACATAAATTGCATTGGAATAAAATACAAAAGGCACATTGCTGACTTAAGTACAAAAAGACGGGCTCTTCTTACTGTCTATGCTTTGATCCTTTCATGTGAGACCAGTTTTAGATTCCGATGCTTCACTTCAGGTTTACTGTATCCCTTGGACCTTCTTATTGACGATGAAACACAGAAATTGCTTCGGAATTAAATACAAGAGGCACTATGCCGACTTAAGTACAAGGAGACTGACTCTTCTTACATTCTATGATTTCAGCCTTTCCTGTGAGACCAGTTTTAGATTCCGATGCTTCGCTTGAGGTTTACTGTATCCCTTGGACCTTCTTATTCACGATGAAACACAGAAATTGTATCCGAATCAAATACAAAAGTCACAATGCCGACTTAAGTACAAGAGGACTGTCTCTTCTAACAGTCTATGTTTTGAACCTTTCCTTTGAGACCAGTTTTAGATGCCGATGTTTCACTTCAGGTTTACTGTATCCCTTGGACCTTCTTATTGACGATGAAACACAGAAATTGCATCGGAATTAAATACAAAAGTCACAATGTCGACTTAAGTAAAAGAGGACTGACTCTTCTTGCATTCTACGATATGAGCCTCTCGTGTGAGACCAGTTTTACATTTCGATGCTTCACTTCAGGTTTACTGTATTTCTTGGACCTTCTTATTGACGAAGAAACACAGAGATTGCTCCGGAATTAAAGAACAAATCCACAATGCCCACTTACGTACAAGAAGACTGACTCCAATTACTGCCTATGCTTTTAACCATTCCTGTGAGACCAGTTTTAGATTCCGATGCTTCACTTCTGGTTTACTGTATCCCTTGGACCTTCTTATTGACGATGAATCACGGAAAGTGCATCTGAATTATATACAAACGGCACAATGGCGACTTAAGTACAAAGAACTGACTCTTCTTACTGTCTATGCTTTGAACCTTTCCTGTGAGACCAGTTTTGGATGCCGAAGCCTCACTTCAGGTTTACTGTATCCCTTGGACCGTCTTATAGACGATGAAACACAGAAATTGCATCGGAATTAAATACAAAAGTCACAATGTCGACTTAAGTAAAAGAGGACTGACTCTTCTTACATTCTACGATATGAGCCTCTCGTGTGAGACCAGTTTTACATTTCGATGCTTCACTTCAGGTTTACTGTATTTCTTGGACCTTCTTATTGACGATGAAACACAGAAATTGCATCGGAGTTAAACACAAAAGGCACAATGCCGACTTAAGTGCAAGAAAACGGGCTTATCTTACTGCCTATTTCTTTATGCTTTTCCTGTGAGACAAGTTTAATATTCCGTTGCTACACTTCTGGTTTATTGTATCCCTTGGACCTTCTTAGTGACGATGATACACATAAATTGCAAAGGAATTAAATACAAAAGGCACAATGCCGACTTAAACAGAAGAAGACGGGCTCTCCTTACTGTCTAAGTTTCGAACCTACCCTGTATAGCCAGTTTTAGATTCCGATGCTTCAGATCTGGTTTACTGTACCCCTTGGACCTTCTTATTGACGATGAAGCACAGATATTGCATCAGAAATACATACAAAAGGCTCAATGCCAACTTAAGTACAAGAAGACTGACACTTCTTACTGTCTATGTTTTGAACCTTTCCTGTGAGACCAGTTTTAGATTGCGATGTTTTACTTCAGGCTTACGGTATCCCTTGGACTTTATTATTGACGATGAACTACAGAAATGCATCGGAAATAAATAAGAAAGGCACAATTTTGACATAAGTAGAAGAAGAATGACTCTTCTTACAGTCTATGTTTTGATCCTTTGTTGTCAGACCAATTTCAGATTCCGATTCTACACCTCAGATTTACTGTATCCCTTATACCTTGTTATTGACGATGAAACACAGAAATTGCATCGGAAATACATACAAAAGGCACAATGCCGAGTAATGTACAGGGAGTCTGACTCTTCTTACATTCTATAATTTGAACCCTGCCTGTGAGACCAGTTTTAGATTCCGATGCTTCACTTTAGGTTTAATGTATCCTTTGGACCTTCTTATTGACGACGAAACACAGAAATTGAATCGAAATTAAAAACAAAAGTCACAATGCCCACTTAAGTAGAAGAGGACTGACTCTTCTTCCTTTCCATGATATAAGCCATTCCTGTGACACCTGTTTAAGATTCCGATGCTTCACTTCAGGTCTGCTATATCCCTTGGACCTTCTTACTGTCGATGAAACACATAAAGTGCATCGGACTTCAACACAAAATGCACAATGCCGACTTAGGTACAAGAAGACTGACTCTTCTTACAGTCTATGTTTTGAACCATTCCTGTTAGACCAATTTCAGATTCCGATGCTACACTTCAGGTTTACTGTATCCCCTATACCTTGTTATTGACGATGAAACACAGAAATTGCATCGGAATTGAATACAAAAGGCACAATGCCGACTTATGTACAAGGAGTCTGAGTCTTCTTACATTCTATGATGTGAGCCTTTCCTGTGAGACCTGTTTTAGATTCCGATGCTTCACTTCAGGTTTACTGTACACCTTGGACCTACTTATTGTCGATGAAACACAGATATTGCATCGGAATTAAATACAAAAGGCACAATGCCGACTTAAGTACAAGAAGACTGACTCCTCTTACATACTATGATTTGAGATTTTTCTGTGAGACCAGTTTTATATTCCGATGCTTCGCTTCAGGTTTATTGTATTCCTTGGACTTTCTTATTGACGATGAAACACATAAATTGCACTGGAATAAAATACAAAAGGCACAATGCTGACTTAAGTACAAAAAGACGGGCTCTTCTTACTGTCTATGCTTTGATCCTTTCATGTGAGACCAGTTTTAGATTCCGATGCTTCACTTCAGGTTTACTGTATCCCTTGGACTTTCTTATTGACGACGAAACACAGAAATTGAATCGAAATTAAAAACAAATGTCTCAATGCCCAGTTAAGTACAAGTGGACGAACTCTTCCTACATTCTATGATATGAGCCATTCCTGTGACACGTGTTTTAGATTCCGATGCTTCACTTAAGGTCTGCTGTATCCCTAGGACCATGTTACTGACGATGAAACACAGAAAGTTCACCTGACTTCAACACAAAATGCACAATGCCGACTTAGGTACAAGAAGTCTGACACTTCTTACTGTCTATGTTTTGAACCTTTCCTGTTAGACCTATTTCAGATTCCGATGCTACACTTCAAGTTTGCTGTATCCCCTATACCTTGTTATTGACGATGAAACGCAGAAATAGCATCGGAATTAAATACAAAAGGCACAATGCCGACTTAAGTACAAGAAGACTGACTCTTCTTACATACTATGATTTGAGATTTTTCTGTGAGACCAGTTTTATATTCCGATGTTTCGCTTCAGGTTTATTGTATTCCTTGGACTTTCTTATTGACGATGAAACACATAAATTGCATTGGAATAAAACACAAAAGGCTCAATGCTGACTTAAGTACAAAAAGACGGGCTCTTCTTACTGTCTATGCTTTGATCCTTTCATGTGAGACCAGTTTTAGATTCCGATGCTTCACTTCAGGTTTACTGTATCACTTTGACTTTCTTACTGACTATGAAACACAGAAATTGCAACCGAATTAAATACAAAAGTCACAATGCCGACTTATGTACAGAAGGACTGACTCTTCTTACATTCAAAGATTTGAGCCTTTTCTGTGAGACCAGTTTTATATTCCGATGCTTCACTTCAGGTTTATGAATCACTTGGACCTTCTTATTGACGATGAAACACAGAAATTGCATCGGAATTAAATACAAAAGTCACAATGCCGACTTAAGTACAAGAAGACTGACTCTCCTTACTGTCAATGCCTTGAACCTCTACTGTTCGACCAGTTTTAGATTCCGATGCTTCACTTCAGGTTTATTGTATCCCTTGGACCATCTTATTGACGATGAAACACGGAAATTGCATCGGAATTAAATACAAAAGGCACAATGCCGACTTATGTACAAGAAGACTGACTCCTCTTACTGTCTATTATTTTAACCTTTCCTGTGAGACCAGTTTTAGATTCCGATTCTTCACTTCAAGTTTACTGTATCCCTTGGACCTTCTTATTGTCGATGAAACACCGAAATTGCATCGGAAATAAACACAAAATGCACAATGCCGACTTAAATACAAGATGACTGACTCTTCTTACAGTCTATGCTTTGAACCTTTCCTGTGAGACCAGTATTTGATTCCGATGCTTCACTTCAGGTTTACTGTATGCCTTAGAACTTCTTATTGACGATGAAACACAAAAATTGCATCGGAATTAAATGCGCAAGGCACAATGTCAACTCAAGTACAAGAAGACGGGCTTTGCTTACTGACTATGTTTAGAGCCTTTCTTGTGAGACCAGTTATATGTTCCGATGCTTCACGTCAGGTTAACTGTATCCCTTGGACATTATTAATGACGATAAAACACAGAAATTGCATCGGAATTAAATACAAAAGCACAATGCCGACTCAAGTACAAGAAGACTGCTTCGTCTTACAGCATATGTTTTGAAACTTTCCTGTGAGACCAGGTTTTGATTCCGGTGCTTAACTTCAGGTTTACTGTATCCCTTCGACCAACTTATTGACGATGAAACACAGTAATTGCATCGGAATTAAATACAAAACGCACAAAGCCGACCTATGTACAAGAAGACTGACTCTTCTTACATTCTATGATTTGAGCCTTTCCTGGGAGACCAGTTTTCGATTCCGATGATTCACTTCAGGTTTACTGTGTCCCTTGGACCTTCTTATTGGCGATGAAACACAGAAATTGTATCGGAATGAAATACAAAAGTCACAATGCCGACTTAAGTACAAGAGGACTGACTCTTCGTACATTCTATGATTTCAGCCTTTCCTGTGAGACCAGTTTTAGATTCAGATGCTTCACTACAGGTTTACTGTATAACTTGGACATTCTTAATGACGATGAAACACAGAAATTGAAACAGAATTAAAATCAAAAGTCACAATGCCCACTTAAGTACAAGAGGACTGACTCTTCTTACATTCTATGATATGAGCCTTTCCTGTGACACCAGTTTCAGATTCCGATGCTTCACTTCAGGTCTGCTGTATCCCTTGGACCTTCTTATTGACGACGAAACACAGAAAGTGCATCGGAATTTAACACAAAATGCACAATGCCGACTAAGGTACAATAAGACTGACTCTTCTTACTGTCTGCGCTTTGAAACTTTCCTGTTAGACCAGTTTCAGATTCCGATGCTACACTTCAGGTTTACTGTATCCCTAGGACCTTGTTATTGACGATGAAACACAGAAATTGCATCGGAATTAAATACAAAAGGCACAATGCCGACTAATGTACAAGGAATCTGACTCTTGTTACATTCTATGATTTGAGCCTTTCCTGTGAGACCTGTTTTGGATTCCGATGCTTCACTTCAGGTTTACTGTATCCCTTGGACCTTCTAATTGACGATGAACACAGAAATTGCATCGGAATTATATACAAAAGGCACATTGCCGACTTATGTACAAGGAGTCTGACTCTTCTTACATTTTATGATTTGAGCCTTTCCTGTGAGACCTGTTTTAGATTCCGATGCCTCACATCAGGTTAACTGTATACCTTGGACCTTCTTATTGTCGATGAACCACAGATATTGCATCGGAATTAAATACAAAAAGCACAATGCCGACGTATGTACAAGAAGACTGCCACTTCTTACTGTCTGTGTATTGAAACTTTCCTGTGAGACCAGTTTTTAATTCCGATGCTTAACTTCAGGATTACTGTATCCCTTGGACCATCTCATTGACGATGAAACACAGTAATTGCATCTGAATTAAATACAAAAAGCACAATGCCGACTTAAGTACACGAACAGTGCTCTTCATACTGTCTATGTTTTAACCTTTCCTGTGAGACCAGTTTTAGATTCCGTTGCTTCACGTCAGGCTTACTGTATCCCTTGGACCTTCTTATTGACGATGAAACACAGATATTTCATCAGAAATAAATAAAAAGGGCAAAAAGCCGACTTCAGTAGATGAAGACTGACACCTTTTACTCACTATGCTTTGAACCTTTCCTGTTAGACCAGTTTTAGGTACCGATGCTTCACTTCAGGTTTAATATCCCTTGGAACCTCTTATTGACGATGAAACACAGACATTGCATCGTAATTAAATACAAAAGGCACAATGTCGACTTATGTACAAGGAATCTGACTCTTCTTACATACTATGATTTGAGCCTTTCCTGTGAGACCTGCTTTAGATTCCGATGGTTCACTTTAGGTTTACTGTATCCCTTGGACCTTGTTATTGACGATGAAACACAGAAATTGCATCGGAATAAAATGCAAAAGGTACAATGCTGACTTAAGTACAAGAAGACGGGCTCTTCTTACTGTCTATGCTTTGAAACTTTCATGTGAGACCAGTTTTAGATTCCGATGCTTCACTTCACGTTTACTGTATCCCTTGGACCATCTTATTGACGATGAAACACAGAAATTGAATCTGAAATAAACACAAAATGCACAATGCCGACTTAAGTACAAGAAGACTGACTCTTCTTACAGTCTTTAGTTTGTACGTTTCCTGTTAGACCAGTATTTGATTGCGATGCTTCACTTCAGGTTTACTGTATACCTTAGACCTTCTTATTGACGATGAAACACGGAAATTGCAACAGAATTAAATACAAAATTCACAATGCCGACTTATGTACAAGAAGACTGACTATTCTTACTGTCTATGCTTTGAACCTTTCCTGTTAGACCAGTTACAGATTCCGATGCCACTCTTCAGGTTTACGGTATCCCTTGGACCTTCTTATTGACGATGAAACACAGAAATTGCATCAGAATTAAGTACAAAAGGCACAATGCCGACTTATGTACAAGGAGTCTGACTCTTCTTACGTTCTATGATTTTAGCCTTTCCTGTGAGACCTGTTTTAGATTCCGATGCTTCACATCAGGTTAACTGTATACCTTGGACCTTCTTATTGTCGATGAAACACAGATATTGCATCGAAATTAAATAAAAAAGGCACAATGCCGACTTAAGTACAAGAAGACTGACTCTTCTTACATTCTATGATTTGAGCCTTTCCTGTGACACCAGTTTTATTTTCCGAAGCTTCGTTTCAGGTTAACTGTATCCCTTGGACATTATTAATGACGATGAAACACAGAAATTGCATCGGAATTAAATACAAAAGGCACAATGCCGACTTAAGTACACGAACACTGCTCCTCATACTGTCTATGTTTTAACATTTCCTGTGAGACCAGTTTTTGATTCCAATGCTTCACTTCAGGTTTACTGTATCCGTTGGACCTTCTTATTGACGATGAACCACAGAAATTGTATCTGAATTAAATACAAATGGCACAATGCCGACTTATGTACAAGGAATTTTACTCTTCTTACATTCTATGATTTGAGACTTTCCTGTGAGACCTGTTTTAGATTCCGATGCTTCACTTCAGGCTTACTGTATCCCTTGGACCAACTTATTGACGATGAAACACAGTAATTGCATCGGAATTAATTACAAAAGGCACAAAGCCGACTCGAGTACAAGAAGGCTGACTATTCTTACATTCTATGATTTGAGCCATTCCTGTGAGACCAGTTTTCAGTTCCGATGCTTCACTTCAGGTTTACTGTATCCGTTGGACCTTCTTATTGACGATGAAGCACAGAAATTGTATCTGAATTATATACAAAAGTCACAATGCCGACTTAAGTACAAGAGGACTGACGCTTCTTACATTCTATGATATGAGCCTTTCCTGTGACACCTGTTTTAGATTCCGATGCTACACTTCAGGTCTGCTGTATCCCTTGGACCTTCTTATTGACGACGAAACACCGAAAGTGGATCGGAATTAAACACAAAATGCACAATGGCGACTTAGGAACAAGAAGACTGACTCTTCTTAGTGTCTGCGCTTTGAAACTTTCCTGTTAGACCAGTTTCAGATACCGATGTTACACCTCAGGTTTACTGTATCCCTTGGACATTGTTATTAACGATAAAACACAGAAATTGCATCGGAATTAAATACAAATGGCACAATGCCGACTTATGTACATGGAATTTGACTCTTCTTACATTCTATGATTTGAGCCTTTCCTGTGAGACCTGTTTTAGATTCCGATGGTTCACTTCAGGTTTACTGTATCCCTTGGACTATCTTATTGACGACGAAACACGGAAATAGCATCGGAATTAAATACAAAAGGCACAATGCCGACTTAAGTACAAGAAGACTGACTCTTCTTACATTCTATGATTTGAGCCTTTCCTGCGAGATCAGTTTTAGATTCCGATGCTTCACTTCAGGTTTACTGTATCCCTTGGACTATCTTATTGACGATGAAACACGGAAATAGCATCGGAATTTAATACAAAAGGCACCATGCCGACTTAATTACAAGAAGACTGACTCTTTCTAGTGTCTATGTTTTGAACCTTACCTGTGAGACCAGTTTTAGATTCCGATGCTGTACTTCAGGTTTACTGAATCCCTTGGAGCTTCTTAATGACGATGAAACACTGAAATTGCATCGGAAAGGAATAAAAAAATTCACAATGCCGACTTAAGTCGAATAAGACTGACTCTTCATACTGTCCATGCTTTGAACCTTTCCTGTTAGACCAGTTGTAAATTCCGATGCTTCACTTCAGGTTTACTGCATCACTTTCACCTTCTTACTGACGATGAAACACAGATATTGCAACCGAATTAAATACAAAAGTCACAATGCCGACTTATGTACAGGAGGACAGACTCTTCTTACATTCAATGATTTGAGCCTTTTCTGTGAAACCAGTTTTATATTCCGATGCTTCACTTCAGGTTTATGAATCACTTGGACCTTCTTATTGTCGATGAAACACAGAAATTGCATCGGAATTAAATACAAGTGTCACAATGCCGACATAAGTACAAGGAGACTGTCTATCCTTACTGTCTATGCTTTGAACCTCTACTGTTCGACCAGTTTTAGATTCCGATGCTTCACTTCAGGTTTACTGTACCCCTTGGACCATCGTATTGACGATGAAACACGGAAATTGCATCGGAATTAAATACAAAAGGCACAATGCCGACTTATGTACAAGAAGACTGATTCCTCTTACTGTCTATTATTTTAACCTTTCCTGTGGGACCAGTTTTAGATTCCGATGCTTCACTTCAAGTTTACTGTATCCCTTGGACCTTCTTATTGTCGATGAAACACAGATATTGCATCGGAATTAAATACAAAGGGCACTATGCCGACTTAAGTACAAGAAGATTGACTCTTCTTCCATTCTATGATTTGAGCCATTCCTGTGAGACCAGTTTTTGATTCCGATGCTTAACTTCAGGTTTACTGTATCCCTTGGACCAACTTCTAGACGACGAAACACAGTAATTGCATCGGAATTAAATACAAAAGGCACAAAGCCGACTTAAGTACAAGAAGACTGACTCTTCTTACATTCAATGATTTGAGCCTTTCCAGTGTGACCAGTTTTCGATTCCGATGCTTCTCTTCAGGTTTACTGTATCCCTTGGAGCATCTTATTGACGATGAACCACAGAAATTGTATCGGAATTAAATACAAAATTCAGAATGCCGACTTAAGTACAAGAGGACTGACTCTTCTTACATCTACGATATGAGCCTCTCCTGTGACACCTGTTTTAGATTCCGATGCTACACTTGAGGTCTGCTGTATCCCGTGGACCTTCTCATTGACGACGAAACACAGAAAGTGCATCGGAATTTAACACAAAATGCACAATGCCGACTTAGGTACAAGAAGACTGACTCTTCTTACTGTCTGCACTTTGAAACTTTCCTGTTGGACCAGTTTCGGATTCCGATGCCACACGTCAGGTTTACTGTATCCCTTGGATCTTGTTATTGACGATGAAAAACACAAATTGCATCGGAATTAAATACAAAAGGCACAATGCCGACTTATGTACAAGGAATCTGACTCTTCTTACATTCTATGATTTGAGCTTTTCCTGTGAGACCTGCTTTAGATTCCGATGCTTCACTTCAGGTTTACTGTATCCCTTGGACCTTGTTATTGACGATGAAACAGAGAAATTGCATCGGAATAAAATGCAAAAGGTACAATGCTGACTTAAGTACAAGAAGACGGGCTCTTCCTACTGCCTATGCTTTGAAACTTTCATGTGAGACCAGTTTTAGATTCCGAAGCTTCACTTCAGGTTTACTGTATACCTTAGACCTTCTTATTGACGATGAAGCACGGAAATTGAGACAGAATTAAATACAAAAGGCACAATGCCGACTTATGTACAAGAAGACTGACTATTCTTACTGTCTATAATTTTAACCTTTCCTGTGAGACCTGTTTTAGATTCCGATGCTTCACATCTGGTTAACTGTATACCTTGGACCTTCTTATTGTCGATGAAACACAGATATTGCATCGGAATTAAATACAAAAGGCACAATGCCGACTTAAGTACAAGAAGACTGACTCTTCTTATATTCTATGATTTGAGCCTTTCCTGTGACACCAGTTTTATTTTCCGATGCTTCGTTTCAGGTTAACTGTATCCCTTGGACATTATTAATGGCAATGAAACACAGAAATTGCATCGGAATTAAATACAAAGCACAATGCCGACTTAAGTACAAGAAGACTGCATCCTCTTACTGTCTATGTTTTGAAACTTTCCTGTGAGACCCGTTTTTGATTCCGATGCTTAACTTCTGGTTTACTGTATCCCTTGGACCTTCTTATTGACGATGAAACACAGTAATTGCATCGGCATCAAATACAAAAGGCACAATGCCGACTTAAGTACACGAACACTGCTCTTCATACTTTCTATGTTTTAACATTTCCTGTGAGACCAGTTTTTGATTCCGATGCTTCACTTCAGGTTTACTGTATCCCTTGGACCAACTTATTGACGATGAAACACAGTAATTGCATCCGAATTAATTACAAAAGGCAAAAAACCGACTTAAGTACAAGAAGACTGACTCTTCTTACATTCTATGATTTGAGCCTTTTTTGTGAGACCAGTTTTCGATTTGGATGCTTCACTTCAGGTTTACTGTATCCGTTGGACCATCTTATTGACGATGAACCACAGCAATTGTATCTGAATTAAATACAAAATTCACAATGCCGACTTTAGTACAAGAGGACTGACTCTTCTTACATTCTATGATATGAGCCTTTCCTGTGACACCTGTTTTAGATTCCGATGCTACACTTCAGGTCTGCTGTATCCCTTGGACCTTCTTATTGACGACGAAACACCGAAAGTGGATCGAAATTAAACACAAAAGGCACAATGGCGTCTTAGGTACAAGAAGACTGACTCTTCTTAGTGTCTGCGCTTTGAAACTTTCCTGTTAGACCAGTTTCAGATACCGATGTTACACTTCAGGTTTACTGTATCCCTTGGACCTTGTTATTGACGATGAAACACAGAAATTGCATCGGAATTAAATACTAATGGCACAATGCCGACTTATGTACAAGGAATTTGACTCTTCTTACATTCTATGATTTGACCTTTTCCTGTGAGACCTGTTTTAGGTTCCGATGCTTCACTTCAGGTTTACTGTGTCCCTTGGACTATCTTATTGACGATGAAACACGGAAATTGCATCGGAATTAAATACAAAAGGCACAATGCCGACTTAAGTACAAGAAAACTGACTCTTCTTACATTCTATGATTTGAGCCTCTCCTGCGAGATCACTTTTAGATTCCGATGCTTCACTTCAGGTTTACTCTATCCCTTGGACCTTCTTATTGACGATGAAACACAGAAATTGCATCGGAATTTAAATCAAAAGGCACAATGCCGACTTAATTACAAGAAGACTGACTCTTCCCAGTGTCTATGTTTTGAACCTTTCCTGTGAGACCAGTTTTAGATTCCGATGCTGTACTTCAGGTTTACTGTATCCCTTGGACCTTCTTAATGACGATGAAACACAGAAATTGCATCGGAAATGAATAAAAAAATTCACATTGCCGACTTAAGTCGAATAAGACTGACTCTTCATACTGTCCGTGCTTTGAACCTTTCCTGTTAGACCAGTTGTAAATTCCGATGCTTCACTTCAGGTTTACTGTATCCCTTGGACCTTCTCAGTGACGACGAAACACAGAAATAGCATAGGAATTAAATACAAAAGCACAATGCCAACTCAAGTACAAGAAGACTGACTCTTCTTGCATTCTATGATTTGAGCCTTTCCTGTGAGAACAGTTTTAGATTACGATGCTTCACTTCAGATTTACTGTATCCGTTGGAACTTCTTATTGACGATGAAACACAGAAATTGCATCGGAATTAAATACAAAAGTCACAATGCCGACTTAAGTACAAGAGGACTGACTCTTCTTACATTCTATTATTTGAGCCTTTCCTGTGAGACCAGTATTAGATTCCGATGCTTCACTTCAGGTTAACTGTATCTCTTGGACCTTCTTCTTGACGAGGACACACAGAAATTGCATCGGAATTGAACACAAATTGCACAATGCCAGCTTAACTACAAGAAGACTGACTCTTCTTACTGCCTATGATTTGAGCCTTTCCTAGGAGACCAGTTTTAGATTCTGATGCTTCACTTCAGGTTTACTGTATCTCTTGGACCTTCTCATTTATGATGAAACACAGAAACTGCTTCGGAATTAAAAACAAAAGCCACAATGCCGACTTAAGTACAAGGGGACTGACTCTTTTTACATTCTATGATTTGAACGTCGGAATTTAATACAAAAGGCACAATGCCGACTTAAATACAGGAAGACTTACCCTTCTTAGTGTCTATGTTTTGAACCTTTCCTGTGAGAACAGTTTTTGATTCCAAAGCTTCACCTCAGGTTTACTGTATCCCTTGGACCTCCTTGTTGACGATGAAACACAGAAAATGCACCGGAATTAAATACAAAAGGCACAATGCCGACTTAAGTATAAAGGACTGACTCTTCTCACATTCTATGATTTGAGCCTTTCCTGTGAGACCCATTTTAGATTCCGATGCTTGACTTCACGTTTACTGTATCACTTGGACTTTGTTATTGATGATGAACCACAGAAATTGCATCGGAATTAAATACAAAAGGCACAATGCCGACTTACGTACAAGAAGACTCGCTCTTCTTACTGTCTATGATTTGAGCCTTTCCAGTGAGAACAGTACAAGATAAATGCCTCCTCTTACTGTCTATGATTTGAATCTTTACTGTGAGACCAGTTTTAGATTCCGATGCTTCACGTCAGGTTTACTGAATCCCTTCTACGTTCTTATTGATGATGAAACACAGATATTGCATCGGAATTAAATACAAAAGGCACAATGCCGACTGAAGTTCAAGAAGACTGACTCTTCTTATATTCTATGATCTGAACCTTACCTGAGAGATCAGTTTTTGATTCCAATGTTTCACTTCAGGTTTACTGTATCCCTTGGACCTTCTTATTGACGACGAAACACAGAAATTGCATCGGAATTGAATACAAAAGTCACAATGCCGACTTAAGTACAAGAAGACTGACTCTTCAAACTGTCTATGTTATTAACCTTTCCCGTGAGACCAGTTCTAGATTCCGAAGCCTCACTTCAGGTTTACTGTATCCCTTGGACCTTCTTATTTAAGATGAGACGCAGAATTTGCTTCGGAATTAAATACAAAAGTCGCAATCCCGACTTAAGTACAAGAGGACTGACTCTTCTTACATTCCATGATTTGAGCCTTTCCTGTGAGACCAGTTTTAGATTCCGATGCTTCACCTCAGATTTACTGTATCCCTTGGAACTTCTTATTGACAATGAAACACAGAAATTGCATCGGAATTAAATACAAAAGTCACAATGCCGACTTAAGTACAAGAGGACTGACTCTTCTTACATTCTATTATTTGAGCCTTTCCTGTGAGACCAGTATTAGATTCCGATGCTTCACTTCAGGTTAACTGTATCCCTTGGACCTTCTTCTTGACGAAGACACACAGAAATTGCATCGGAATTGAACACAAATTGCACAATGCCAGCTTAAGTACAAGAAGACTGACTCTTCTTACTGCCTATGATTTGAGCCTTTCCTAGGAGACCAGTTTTAGATTCTGATGCTTCACTTCAGGTTTACTGTATCTCTTGGACCTTCTCATTTAAGATGAAACACAGAAACTGCTTCGGAATTAAAAACAAAAGCCACAATGCCGACTTAAGTACAAGGTGACTGACTCTTTTTACATTCTATGATTTGAACCTTTCCTATGAGACCAGTTTTAGATTCCGATGCTTCACTTCATTTTTACTGTATACTTTGGACCTTCTTATTAACAATAAAACACAGAAATTGCATCGGAATGAAACACAAAATGCACAATGCCGACATAAGTACAAGAAGACTGACTCTGTCTATGTTTTCAACCATTCCTGTGAGACCAGTTCTTGATTCCGTTGTTTCAGTTCAAGTTTAGTGTATCCCTTAGACCTTCATATTGACGATGAAACACAGAAATTGCATCGGAATTAAATACATAAGGCACAATGCCAACTTAAGTACAAGAAGACGAGCTTTACTTACTGCCTATGATTTGAGCCTTTTAGTGCGAGACCAGTTTTAAATTTCGATGCTTCACTTTAGGTTTATTGTATCCCTTGGACCTTCTTATTGACGATGTAACACAGAAATTGCATCGGAAATAAATACGAAAGGCACATTGCTGACTTAAGTACAAGACGAAAGACTCTTCTTACTGTCTATGTTTTAAACCTTTCCTGTGAGACTAGTTATAGTTTCCGATGCCTCACTTCAGGATTACTGTATCCCTTGGACCTTCTTATTGACGATGACACACAGAAATCGCATCGGAATGAAATACAAAAGGCACAATGCCGACTTAAGTACAAGAGGACTGACTCTTCTTACATTCCATGATTTGAACCTTTCCTGTGAGACCAGTTTTTGATTCCGATGCTTCATTTCACGTTTACCGTATCCCTTGGACCTTCTTATTGACGATGAAACATAGATATTACGTCGGAATTTAATACAAAAGGCACAATGCCGACTTAAATACAGGAAGACTGACCCTTCTTAGTGTCTATGTTTTGAACCTTTCCTGTGAGAACAGTTTTTGATTCCAAAGCTTCACCTCAGGTTTACTGTATCCCTTGGACCTCCTTGTTGACGATGAAACACAGAAAATGCACCGGAATTAAATGCAAAAGGCACAATGCCGACTTAAGTATAAAGGACTGACTCTTCTCACATTCTATGATTTGAGCCTTTCCTGTGAGACCCATTTTAGATTCCGATGCTTGACTTCACGTTTACTGTATCACTTGGACTTTGTTATTGATGATGAACCACAGAAATTGCATCGGAATTAAATACAAAAGGCACAATGCCGACTTACGTACAAGAAGACTCGCTCTTCTTACTGTCTATGATTTGAGCCTTTCCAGTGAGAACAGTTTTGATTCCGATGCTTTACTTCAGGTTTACTGTATTCGTTGCACCTTCTTATTGACGATGAAACACAGAAATTGCATCGGAATAAAATACAAAACGCACAATGTCGGCTTCAGTACAAGATAAATGCCTCCTCTTACTGTCTATGATTTGAATCTTTACTGTGAGACCAGTTTTAGATTCCGATGCTTCACGTCAGGATTACTGTATCCCTTCCACGTTCTTATTGATGATGAAACACAGATATTGCATCGGAATTAAATACAAAAGGCACAATGCCGACTGAAGTTCAAGAAGACAGACTCTTCTTATTGTCTATGTTTTGAACCTTTCTTGTGAGACCAGTTCTAGATTCCGATGATTCACTTCAGGTTTGCTGTATCCCTTGGACATTATTAATGACGATGAAACAGAGAAATTGCATCGGAATTAAATACAAAAGTCACAATGCCGACTTCAGTAGAAGAGGACTGACTCTTCTTATATTCTATGATCTGAACCTTACCTGAGAGACCAGTTTTTGATTCCAATGTTTCACTTCAGGTTTACTGTATCCCTTGGACCTTCTTATTGACGACGAAACACAGAAATTGCATCGGAATTGAATACAAAAGTCACAATGCCAACTTAAGTACAGGAGGACTGACTCTTCTTAGCTTCTATGATTTGAGCCGTTCCTGAGAGACCAGTTTTAAATTCCCATGCTTCACTTCAGGTTTACTGTATCCCTTGGACCTTCTTATTGACGATGAAACACAGAAATAGCATAGGAATTAAATACAAAAGCACAATGCCGACTCAAGTACAAGAAGACTGACTCTTCTTGCATTCTATGATTTGAGCCTTTCCTGTGAGAACAGTTTTAGATTACGATGCTTCACTTCAGGTTTACTGTATCCCTTGGACCATCTTATTGACTATGCAACACAGAAATTGCATCGGAATTAAATACAAATGGCACAATGACGACATAAGTACAAGAGGACTGACTCTTCTTACATTCTATGATTTGAACCTTTCCTGTGAGACCAGTTTTAGATTCCGATTCTTCACTTCAGGTTTACTGTGTCCCTTGGACCTTCTTATTGACGATGAATCACAGAAGATGCATCGGAATTATATACAAAAGGCACAATGCCGACTTATGTACAAGAAGACTGTCTCTTCTTACTCTCTATATTTTGAACCTTCCCCGAAAGAAGAGTTTAAGATTCCGATGCTTTAGTTCAGGTTTACTGTATCCCTTGGACCTTCTTATTGACGATGAAACACAGTAATTGCATCGGAAATAAACAAAAAAGGCACAATGCCAACTTAAGTAGAAGAAGACTGATACTTCTTACTGTCTATGTTTTAACCTTTCCTGTGAGACCAGTTTTAGATTCCGATGATACAGTTCAGGATACTGTATCCCTTGGACCTTCTTATTGACGATGAAACACAGAAATTGCGTAGGAATTAAATACAAAAGCACAATGCCAACTTAAGTACAAGAGGACTGACTCTTCTTGCTGTCTATGTTTTGAACCTTTCCCGTGAGACCAGTTTTTGATTCCGATGCTTCACTTCAGGTTCACTGTATCCCATGGACCGTCTTATTAACGATGGAACACAGAAATTGCATCGGAATTAAATACAAAAGGCACAATGCCGACCTAAGTACAAGGAGACTGACTCTTCTCACTGTCTATGTATTGAACCGTTCCTGTGATAACAGTTTTCACTCCGATGCTACACTTCAGGTTGACTGTATCCCTTGGACCTTGGTATTGACGATGAAAGACAGAAAATGCATCGGAATTAAATACAAATTCACAATGCCGACTTAAGTACAAGAAGACTGACTCTTCTTACTGTCTATCTGTTGAGCCTTTCCTGTGAGACCAGTTTTAGATTCCGATGCTTCACTCCAGGTTTACTGTATCCCTTGGACATTATTATTGACGATGAAACAGAGAAATAGCATCGGAATTAAATACAAAAGCACAATGCCAACTTAAGTACATGAAGACTGACTCTTCTTACATTCTATGATTTGAGCCTTTCCTGTGAGACCAGTTTTAGTTTCCGATGCTTCACTTCAGGTTTACTGTGTCCCTTGGACATTATTAATGACGACGAAACACAGATATAGCATCGGAATTAAATACAAAAGCACAATGCCAGCTTAAGTACAAGAAGACTGACTCTTCTTGCCGTCTATGTTTTGAACCTTTCCCGTGAGACCAGTTTTTGATTCTGATGCTTCATTTCACGTTCACTGTATCCCGTGGACCATCTTAATGACGATGAAACACAGAAATTGCATCGGAATTTAATTCAAAAAGCACAATGCCGACTGAAGTACAAGAAGACTGACACTTCGTTCAGTCTATATTTTGAACCGTTTCTGTGAGACCAGTTTTAGATTACGATGCTTAACATCGGGTTTACTGTATCCCTTGGACCTTCTTATTGACGATGAAACACAGAAATTTCGTCGGAATTAAATACAAAAGTCACAATGCCGACTTAGGTACAAGATTACTGACTCTTCTTGTATTCTATGATTTGAACCTTTCCTGAGAGACCAGTTTTTGATTCCGATGCTTCACCTCAGGTTTACTGTATCCCTTGGACCTTCTAATTGACGATGAAACACAGAAAATGCGTCGGAATGAAATACAAAAGGCACAATGCCGACTTAAGTACAAGAAGACTGACTCTTCTTACTGTCTATGTTTTTAACCTTTCCTGTGAGACCGGTTTTAGATTCGGATGCTTCACTTCAGGTTTACTGTATCCCTTGGACCTTCTTGTTGACGATGAATCACAGAAAATGCATCGGAAATAAATACAAAAGCACAAGCCGACTTATGTACTAGAAGACTGACTCTTCTTACTGTCTATGCTTTGAACCTTTCCTGTGAGACCGGTTATAGATTCCGATGCTTCACTTCAGGTTTACTGTATCCCTTGGAACTTCTTGTTGACGATGAATCACAGAAAATGCATCGCAATTAAATACAAAAGGCACAATGTCGACTTATGTACAAGAAGACTGACTCTTCTTACTGTCTATGTTTTGAACCTTTCCTGTGTGACCAGTTTTAGATTCCGATGCTTTACTTCAGGTTTAATGTATCCCTTGGACCTTCTTATTGACGATGAAACACAGAAATAGCATCGGAATTAAATTCAAAATGCACAACGCCGACTGAAGTAGATGAAGACTGACTCTTCTTACTGTCTATGATTTTAACCTTTCCTGTGAGACCAGTTTTAGATTCCGATGCTTCACTTACGGTTTACTGTATCACTTGGACCTTCTTATTGACGATGAAACACAGATTTTGCATAGGAATTAAATACAAAAGCACAATGCCGACTCAAGTACAAGAAGACCGACTCTTCTTACAATCTATTATTTGAGCCTTTCCTGTGAGAACAGTTTTGGATTCCGATGCTTCACTTCAGGTTTACTGTATCCCTCGGACCTTCTTATTAACGACGAAACACAGAAATTGCATCGGAATTGAATACAAAAGTCACAATGCCGATTTTAGTACTAGAGGACTGACTCTTGTTACATTCTATGATGTGAGCCTTTCCTGTGAGACCATTTTTAGATTCCGATGCTTCACATCAGGTATACTGTATCCCTTGGACCTTCTTATTTACTATGCAACACAGAAATTGCATCGGAATTAAATGCAGAGGCACAATGCAGACCTAAGTACAAGAAGACAGACTCTTCTTACTGTCTATGCTTTGAACCTTTCCTGTGAGACCAGTTCTAGATTCCGATGCTTCACTTCAAATTTACTGTATCCGTTGGACTTTATTAATGACGATGAAACACAGGAATCGCATCGGAATTAAATACAAAATCACAATGCTGATTTAGGTACAAGAAGACTGACTCTTCCCACTGTCTATGTTTTGAACCGTTCCTGTGAGACCAGTTTTTGATTCCGATGCTTCACTTCCGGTTTACTGTATCCCTTGGACCTTCTTATTGACGGTGAAACACAGAATTTCCATCCGAATGAAATACGAAAGGCACAATGCCGACATAAGTACAATAAGACTGATTCTTCTTCTTGTCTATGTTTTGAACCTTTCCGGTGACACCAGTTTTAGATTCCGATGCTTCACTTCAGGTTTACTGTATCCCTTGGACCGTCGTATTGACTATGCAACACAGAAATTGCATCGGAATTAAATACAAAGCACATGCAGACTTAAGTACAAGAAGACAAACCCTTCTTACTGTCTATGCTTTGAACCTTGCCTGTGAGACGAGTACTATATTCCGCTGCTTCACGTCAGGTTTACTGTATCCCTTCGACATTATTAATGACTATGAAACACAGAAATTGCTTCGGAATTAAATACATCAAACAATGCCGACTTAAGTACAAGAAGACTGACTCTTCCTAATCTCTATGTTTTGAACCATTCCTGTGAGACCAGTTTTTGATTCCGATGCTTAGATTCAGGTTTACTGTATCCCTTGGACCTTATAATTGACGATGAAACACAGAACTTGCATTGGAATCAAATACAATTGACACAATGCCAACTTAAGTACAAGGAGACTGACTCTTCTTACTGTCTATGATTAGAACCATTCCTGTGAGACCTGTTTTAGATACCAATGCCTCACTTCAGGTTTACAGTATCCCTTCGACCTTCTTATTGACGATGAAACACAGAAATTGCGTCTGAATTAGATACAAAATGCACAATGACGACTTAAGTACAAGGGGACTGAGTCTTCTTACATTCTGTGATTTGAAACTTTATTGTGAGACCAGTTTTTGATTCCGATGCTTCACGTCAGGTTTACTGTATCCCTTGGACCTTCTTATTGACGATGAAACACAGAAATTGCATCGGAATTAAATACAAAAGGCACAATGTCGACTTATGTACAAGAAGACTGACTCTTCATACTGTCTATGTTTTGAACCTTTCCTGTGAGACCAGTTTTAGATTCCGATGCTTTACTTCAGGTTTAATGTATCCCTTGGACCTTCTTATTGACGATGAAACACAGAAATAGCCTCGGAATTAAATTCAAAATGCACAATGCCGACTTAAGTACATGAAGACTGACTCTTCTTACTGTCTATGATTTTAACCTTTCCTGTGAGACCAGTTTTAGATTCCGATGATTCATTTCAGGTTTACTGTAGCCCTTGGACTATCTTATTGACGATGAAACACAGATATTGCATCGGAATTAAATACAAAAGTCACAATGCCGACTTAAGTGCAAGAGGACTGACTCTTTTTATATTGTATCATTTGAGCCTTTCCTGGGAAACCATTTTTAGATTCCGATGCTTTACATCAGGTATACTGTATCCCTTGGACCTTCTTAGTTACTATGCAACACAGAAATTGCATCGGAATTAAATACAGAGTCACAATGCAGACTTAAGTACAAGAAGACAGACTCTTCTTAATGTCTATGTTTTGAACCTTTGTTGTGAGACCAGTTTTAAATTCCGATGCTTCACTTCAGGTTTACTGTATCCCTTGGACCTTCTTATTGACGATGAATCACAGAATATGCATCGGAATTAGATACAAAAAGCACAATGCCGACTTAAGTACAAGAAGTCTGACTCTTCTTACTGGCTATGATATGATGCATTCCTGTGAGACCAGTTTTAGATTCCGATGTTTACGTCAGGTTTACTGTATCCAATGGACCTTCTTATTGACGATGATACACAGAAACTGCATCGGAAATAAATAAAAAAGGCACAAATCCGACTTAAGTAGAAGAAGACAGACTCTTCTACTGTCCATGATTTGAACCTTTCCCGTTAGACGAGTTTTAGATTCTGATGCTTCACTTCATGTTTACTGTATCCGTTGGACCTTCCTATTGGTGATGAAACTCAGAAATTGCATCGGAATTAAATACAAAAGGCACAATGCCGACTTAAGTACAAGAGGACTGACTCTTCTTACATTCTATGATTTGAGCCTTTCCTCTGAGACCGGTTTTAGATATCGATGCTTCACTTTAGGTTTACTGTATCCCTGGGACCATGTTATTGACGATGAAATACAGAAATGGCATCGGAATTAAATACAAGTGGAACAATGCCGACGTAAGTACAAGAAGACTGACTCTGCTTACTGTCTAAGTTTTGAACCTCTCCTGTGAGGCCAGTTTTAGTTACCGATGCTTCACTTCAGGTTTACTGTATCTCTTGGTCCTTCTTATTAACGATGAAACACAGAGATTGCATCGGAATTAAATACAAAAGGCACAAAGCAGTCTTAAGTACAGAAAGACTGACTCTTCTTATTGTCTACGTTTTGAACCTTCCCTGTGATACCGGTTTTAGATTCCGATGCTTCAATTCAGGTTTACTGTATCCCTTGGACCTCCTAATGGACGATGAAACACAGAAATTGCATCGGAATTAAATACAAAAAGCACAATGCCGACTTAAGTACAAGATGACCGGATCCTTTTACGGTCTATGCTTTGATCCGTTCCTGTGAGACCAGTTTTAGATTCCGATGCTTCACTTCAGGTTTAGTGTATCCCTTGGACCTTCTGATTGACGATGAAACACAGAAATTGCATCGGAATTAAATACCAAAGGCACAATGCCGACTTAAGTACAAGAGGACTGTTCTTCTTACATTCTATGATTTGAACCTTTCCTCTGAGACCAGTTTTAAATTCCGATGCTTCACTTCAAGTTTACTGTATCCCTTGGACCTTCTTATAGGCGGAGAAACACAGAAATTGCATAGTAATTAAATACAAAAGGCACAATGCCGACTTAAGTACAGAAAGACTGACTCTTCTTACTGGGTACGTTTTGAACATTTCTTGTGATACCGGTTTTAGATTCCGATGCTTCATTTCAGGATTACTGTATCCCTTGGACCTTCTAATGCACGATGAAACACAGAAATTGCATCGGAATTAACTACAAAAAGCACAATGCCAAATTAAGTACAAGATGACAGACTCTACTTGCTGTCTATGCTTTGAACCGTTCCTGTGAGATAGTTTTAGATTCCGATGCCTCACTCCAGGTTTACTGTTGCCCTTGGAAAATCTTATTGACGATGATACTCAGAAATTGCATCGGAATTCAATACAAAAGGCACAATGCCGACTTAAGTACAAGAAGACTGACTCTTCTTACTGTCTAAGATTTGAACCTTTCCTGTAACAAAAGTTTTGGCTTCCGATTCTTAGTTTCAGGTTCACTGTATCACTTGGACTTTCGTATTGACGATGAAACACAGAAATTGCAACGGAATTAAATACAAAAGGTACAATGCCTACTTATGTACAAGAAGACGGAATCTTCTTACTGTCTATGTTATGATCCGTCCCTGTGAGACCAGTCTTAGATTCCGATGCCACACTTCAGGTTTACTGTATCCCTTGGAATTTCTTATTGACGATGATACTCAGAAATTGCATCGGAATTAAATGCAAAAGGCACAACGCAGAATTGACTTCAGGTCTACTGCATCCCCTAGACCTTCTTATTGACGATGAAACACAGAAATTGCATCGGAATTTAATACAAAAGACACAATGCAGACTTAAGTAAAGAATTCAGACTCTTCCTACTGTCTATGTTTTGAACTTTTCCTGTGAGACGAGTTCTAGATTCCGATGCCTCACTTCATGTTTACTTTATCCTGTGGACCATCTTATTGACGGTGAAACACAATAATTTGCATCGGAATTAAATACAAAAGGCACAGTGGCGACTTAATTACAAGAAGACTGTCTCTTCTTTAAGTCTATGTTTGAACCTTTCCTGTGAGACCAGTTTTTGATTCCTATGCTTATCTCCAGGTTAACTGTCTCCCTTGGACCTTCTTATTGACGATGAAACACAGAAATTGCATTGTAATTAAATACGAATGGCACAACACAGAATTCACTTCAGGTCTACTGTATCCCCTGGACCTTATTATTGACGATGAAACACAGAAATTGCATCGGAATTAAATACAAAAGACACAATGCTGCCTTATGTACAAGAGGACTGACTCTTCTTACATACTATGATTTGAGCGTTTCCTCTGAGATCAGTTTTAGATATCGATGCATCATTTCAGGTTTACTGTATCCCTGGGACCATCTTATTGACGATGAAACACAGAAATTGCATCGGAATAAAATACAAAAGGCGGAATGCTGACTTAAGTACAAGAAGACTGACTCTTCTTACTGTCTATGTTTTGAACCTTTCCTTTGAGACCAGTTTTAGATTCCGATTCCTCACTTCAGGTTTACTGTATCCCTTGGACGTTCTAATTGACTATGAAACACAGAAATTGCACCGGAATTAAATACAAAAGCACAATGCCGACTTAAGTACAAGAGGACTGACTCTTCTTACTTTCTATGATTTGAGACTTTCCTCTGAGACCAGTTTTAGATATCGATGCTTCACTTGAGGCTTACTGTATCCCTGGGACATTCTTATTGACGAAGAAACACAGAAATTGCATCGGAATTACATACAAAAGGCACAATGCCGACTTAAGTACTAGAAGACTGACTCTTCTTTCTGTCTATGTTTTGAACCTTTCCTGTGAGACCAGTCTTAGATTCCGATGACTCACTTCAGGTTTACTGTGTCCCTTGTAAGTTGTTATTGACGATGAAACACAGAAGTTGCATCGGAATTAAATACAAAAGGCACAATGCCGACTTAAGTACAAGAGGACTGACTCATCTTACATTCAATGATTTGAACCTTTCCTGTGAGGCCAGTTTTTGATTCCGATGCTTCGCTTCAGGTTTACTGTATACCTTGGACCTTCTTATTGACGATGAAACAAAGAAAATGTGTCGGAATTAAATACAAAAGGCACAACACAGATTTCACTTCAGGTCTACTGTATCTCTTGGACCTTATTATTGACGATGAAACACAGAAATTGCATCGGAATCAAATACAAAAAGCACAATGCAGACTAAAGTAAAGAATTCAGACACTTCTTACAGTCTATGATTTGAATTTTTCCTATGAGACGAGTGCTAAATTCCGATGCTTCACTTCATGTTTACTGTATTCCTTGGACCTTCTGATTGGCGGTGAAACACAGAAATTGCATCGGAATTAAATACAAAAGGCACAATGCCGACTCAAGTACAAGAAGACTGACTCTTCTCACTGTCTACGTTTTGAAACTTTCCTGTGAGACCAGTTTTAGATTCCGATGCTTCACTTCAGGTTTACTGTATCCCTTGGACTTTCCTATTGACGATGAAACACAGAAATTGCATCGGAGTTAATTACAACAGGCACAATGCCGACTTAAGTACAAGAGGACTGACTCTTCTTACATTCTATGATTTGAACCAGTCCTGTGAGACCAGTTTTAGATTCCGATGCTCCACTTCAGGTTTACTGTTTCCCCTCTACTTTCTTATTGACGATTAAACACAGATATTGCATCGGAATTCAATACAAAATGCAAAATGCCGACTTAAGTATAAGAAGACTGATTCTTGTTACTGTCTATGATTTAAATCTTTCCTGTTAGACCAATTTGAGATTCCGATGCTTAACTTCAGGTTTACTGTATCCATTGGACCTTCTTATTGACGATGAAACACAGAAATTGTATCGGAAATAAATAAAAAATGCACAAATCAACTTAAGCAGAAGAAGTCTGATTCTTCTACTGTCTATGCTTTGAACCTTTCCTGTTACACCAGTTTTAGATTCTGATGCTTCACTTCAGGGTTTCTGTATCCCTTGGACCTTCATATTGACGATGAGACACAGAAATTACATCGGAATTAAGTACAAAAGACACAATGCCGACTTACGTACAAGAAGACAGACTCTTCTTACTGTCTATGTTTTGATCCTTTCCTGTTAGACCAGTTTCAGATTCTGATGCTTCACTTCAGGTTTTCTGTATCCCTTCTACTGTCTTATTGACGATTAAGCACAGAAATTGCATCGGAATTCAATACAGAAGGCAATATGCGACTTAATCTACAAGAAGACTAATTCTTCTTACTGTCTATGATTTTAACCTTTCCTGTGAGACCAGTTTTAGATTCCGATGCTTCATTTTAGATTTACTGTCTCCCTTGGACGTTCTTATTGACGTGGTAGCACAGAAATTGCATCGGAATTAAATACAGAAGGCTAATGCCCTCTTAAGTACAAGAATACTGATTCTTGTTACTGTCTAAGATTTAAACCTTTCCCGTGAGACCAGTTTTAGATTCCGATGCTTCACTTCAGGTTTACTGTATGCCTTGGACCTTCTTATTGACGGAGAAACACAGAAATTACATCGGAATTAAATACAAAAGACACAATGCCGACTTACGTACAAGAAGACAGACTCTTCCTAGTGACTATGTAATGAACCTTCCGTGTGAGACAAGTTCTAGATTCTGATGCTACACTTCAGATTTACTGCATCCCTTGGACATTATTAATGACAATGAAACACAGAAATTGCATCGGAATTAAATACAAAAGGCACAATGCCGACTTAAGTGCAAGAAGACTGACTCTTCTTACCGTCTACGTTTTGAACCCCTCTGTGAGGCCAGTTTTAGATTTCGATCCTTCACGTCAGGTTTACTGTATGCCATGGACCTTCTTATTGACGATGAAACACAGAAATTGCATCGGAATTAAATACAAAAGGCACAATGCCGACTTAAGTACAAGAACACTGACCCTTCTTACTGTCTATGATTTGAACCTTTCTTGAGAGACCAGTTTTAGCTACCAATGCTTCACCTCAGATTTACTGTATCCCTTGGACCCTCTTATTGACGATGAAACACAAAAATTGCATCGGAATTAAATACAAATGGCACAATACCGACTTTAGTACAAGAAGATTGACTCTTCTACTGTCTATGCTTTGAACCTTTCCTGTTACACCAGTTTTAGATTCTGATGCTTCACTTCAGGGTTTCTGTATCCCTTGGACCTTCATATTGACGATGAGACACAGAAATTACATCGGAATTAAGTACAAAAGACACAATGCCGACTTACGTACAAGAAGACAGACTCTTCTTACTGTCTATGTTTTGATCCTTTCCTGTTAGACCAGTTTCAGATTCTGATGCTTCACTTCAGGTTTTCTGTATCCCTTCTACTGTCTTATTGACGATTAAGCACAGAAATTGCATCGGAATTCAATACAGAAGGCAATATGCGACTTAAGTACAAGAAGACTAATTCTTCTTACTGTCTATGTTTTGAACCTTTCCTGTGAGACCAGTTTTAGATTCCGATGCTTCATTTTAGATTTACTGTCTCCCTTGGACGTTCTTATTGACGTGGTAGCACAGAAATTGCATCGGAATTAAATACAGAAGGCTAATGCCCTCTTTAGTACAAGAATACTGATTCTTGTTACTGTCTAAGATTTAAACCTTTCCCGTGAGACCAGTTTTAGATTCCGATGCTTCACTTCAGGTTTACTGTATGCCTTGGACCTTCTTATTGACGGAGAAACACAGAAATTACATCGGAATTAAATACAAAAGACACAATGCCGACTTACGTACAAGAAGACAGACTCTTCCTAGTGACTATGTAATGAACCTTCCGTGTGAGACAAGTTCTAGATTCTGATGCTACACTTCAGATTTACTGCATCCCTTGGACATTATTAATGACAATGAAACACAGAAATTGCATCGGAATTAAATACAAAAGGCACAATGCCGACTTAAGTGCAAGAAGACTGACTCTTCTTACCGTCTACGTTTTGAACCCCTCTGTGAGGCCAGTTTTAGATTTCGATCCTTCACGTCAGGTTTACTGTATGCCATGGACCTTCTTATTGACGATGAAACACAGAAATTGCATCGGAATTAAATACAAAAGGTACAATACCGACTTAGTACAAGAAGGCTCACTCTTCTTACTGTCTATGTTTTGAGCCTTTCCTGTGAGACCAGATTCAGATTCCGTTTCTTCACTTCAGGTTGACTGTATTCCTTGGACCTTCTTATTGACGATGAAACACAGAAATGGCATTGGAGATAAATACATAAGGCATAATGTCGACTTATGTACAAGAGAAATGCCTCTTCTTACTGCCTATGATTTGAACCTTTCCTGTGAGACCAGTTTTAGAATCCGATGCTTCACTTCAGGTTTACTGTATCCCTTGGACCTTCTTATTGACGATGGAACAAAGAAAATGCAACGGAATTCAATACAAAAGCACAATGCCGAGTTAAGTACAAGAAGACTGACTCTTCTTACTGTCTATGTTTTGAACCTTTCCTTTGTGACTAGTTTTTGATTGCGATGCTTAACTTCAGGTTTACTGTACCCCTTGGATCTTCTTATAAGACGATGAATCACAGAAAATGCATCGGAATTAGATACAAAAGGCACAATGCCGGCTTAAGTACAAGGAGACTGACTCTTCTTACTGTCTATGTTTTGATCCTTTCCTGTGAGATCAGTTTTAGATTCCGATGCTTTACTTCAAGTTTACTGTATCCATTGGACCTTCTTATTGACGATGAAACACAGAAATTGTATCGAAATAAATAAAAAAGGCACAAAGCCGACTTAAGCAGAAGAAGTCTGACTCTTCTACTGTCTATGCTTTGAACTTTTCCTGTTAGACCAGTTTTAGATTCTGATGCTTCACTTCAGGTTTACTGTATCCCTTGGACCTACCTATTGATGATGTAACTCAGAAATTGCATCGGAATTTAAGACAAAAGGCACAATGCCGAGTTAAGTACAAGAAGACTGACTCTTCCTACTTTCTATGATTTGAGCCTTTCCTGTGAGACCAGTTTTAGATTCCGATGCTACACTTCAGGTTTACTGTATCCCTTGGACCTTCTTATTGACGATGAAACACAGAATTTGCATCGGAATTCAATACAAAAGTAAAATGCCGACTTAAGTACAAGAAGTCTGATTCTTCTTACTGTCTATGTTTTGAACCTTTCCTGTGAGACCAGTTTTAGATTCTGATGCTTCACTTTGGATTTACTGTCTCCATTGGACCTTCTTATTGACGATGTAGCACAGAAATCGCATCGGAATTAAATACAGAAGGCTAATGCCGTCTTAAGTACAGGAAGACTGATTCTTCTTACTGTCTAAGATTTAAACATTTCCTGTGAGACCAGTTGTAAATTCCGATGCTTCACTTCAGGCTTACTGTATGCCTTGGACCTTCTTATTGACGGTGAAACTCAGAATTGGCATTGGAATTAAATACAAAAGGCACAATGCCGACTTAAGTACAAGAAAACTGACCCTTCTTACTGCCTATGTTTTGAACCTTTCTTGTGACACCAGTTTTAGCTTCCAATGTTTCACCTCAGATTTACTGCATCCCTTGGACCTTCTTATTGACAATGAAACACAGAAATTGCATCGAAATTAAATACAAAAAGCACAATGCCGATTTATGTACAAGAAGACTGACTCTTCTTACTGTCTAAGATTTAAACATTTCCTGTGAGACCAGTTTTAGATTCCGATGCTTCACTGCAGGTTTACTGTATTCCTTGGAACTTCTTATTGACGATGAAACACAGAAATTGCAATGGAGTTGAATACATAAGGCACAATGTCGACTTAAGTACAGGAGAAATGCCTCTTCTTACTGTCTATGGTTTGAACCTTGCCTGTGAGACCAGTTTTAGATTCCGATGCTTCACTTCATATTTACTGTATCTCTTGCGCCTTCTTATTGACGATGAAACACAGAAATTACATCGGAATTAAATACAAAAGACACAATGCCGACATTCGTACAAGTAGACAGACTCTTCTTACTGTCTATGTATTGAACCTTTCGTGTGAGACCAGTTCTAGATTCTGATGCTACACTTCAGGTTTACTGCATCCCTTGGACATTATTAATGACGATGAAACACAGAAATTGCAACGGAATTAAATACAAAAGGCACAATGCCGAGTTAAGTACAATAGGACTGACTCTTCTTACATTCTATGATATAAACCTTTCCTGTGAGACCCGTTTTTGATCCCGATGCTTCACTTCAGGTTTACTGTCTCCCTTGGACCTTCTTAATGACGATGAAACACAGAAATTGCATTGGAATTAATTACAAAAGTCACAATGCCGACTTTTGTACAACAAGACTGACTCGTCTTACCGTTTTTGGTTGAAACCATTCCTGTAAGACCAGTTTTAGATTCCGATGCTTCACTTCAGGTTTACTGTATCCCTTGGACCCTCTTACTGACGATGAGACACAGAAATTGCATCGAAATTAAATTCAAAAGGCACAATGACGACCCAAGTACAAGAAGACTGACTATTCTCACTGCCTACGCTTTGAACCTTTCCTGTGAGACCAGTTTTAGATTCCGATGCTTCACTTCAGGTTTACTGTATCCTTTGGACATTCTTATTGACGATGAAACACAGAAATTGCATCGGAATTAAATACAAAAGGCACAATACCGACTTAAGTACAAGAGGACTGACTCTTCTTACATTCTATGATGTTAAACTTTCCAGTGAGGCCAGTTTTAGATTCCGATGCTTCACTATAGGTTTACTGTCTCCCTTGGACCTTTTTATTGACGATGAAACACAGAAATTGCATCGGAATTAAATACAAAAGGCACAATTCCGACATAAGTACTAGAAGACTGACTCTTCTTACTGTAAATGATTTGAACCTTTCCTGTGAGACCAGTTTGGGATTCCGATGCTTTACTTGAGGTTTACTGTATCCCTTGGACCTTCTTATTGACGATGAAACACAGAAATTGCATCGGAATTAAATACAAATGGCACAATGCATACTTAAGCTCAAGAATAGTGACTCTTCTTACTGTCTATGTTTTGAAGCTTTCCTGTGAGACCAGTTCAAAATTCCGATGCTTCACATCATGTTTACTGTATCCATTGGACCTACTAATTGACGGTGAAACACAGAAATTGCATCGAAATTAAGAACAAAAGGCACAATGCCGACTTAAGTACAGGAAGAATGACTCTTCTTATTGTCTATGTTTGAATCTTTCCTGTGAGACCAGTTTTTGTTTTCGATGCTTATCTTTAGGTTTACTGGTTCCCTTGGACCTTCTTATTGACGATGAAACACAGAAATTGCATCTGAATTAAACACAAAAGGCACAATGCCGACTTAAGTGCAAGAAGACTGACTCTTCTTACTGTCAACGTTTTGAACTTTTCTGTGAGACCAATTTTAGATTCCCATGCTTCACATTAGGTTTACTGTATCCCTTGGACCTTCTTA
This sequence comes from Schistocerca piceifrons, assembly GCF_021461385.2. Taxonomy (NCBI): domain Eukaryota; kingdom Metazoa; phylum Arthropoda; class Insecta; order Orthoptera; family Acrididae; genus Schistocerca; species Schistocerca piceifrons. The sequence goes on from NC_060139.1 coordinate 1,108,404,369, forward strand.
TTGACGATGAAACACAGAAAATGCATCGGAATTAAATACAAAAGGCACAATGCCGACATAAGTGCAAGAAGACTGACTCTTCTTACTGTCTACGTTTTGAACTTTTCAGTGAGACCAGTTTTAGATTCCGATGCTTCACTTCAGGTTTACTGTATCCCTTGGACCTTCTTATTGACGATGAAACACAGAAATTGCATCGGAAAAAAATAAAAAAGGCACAAAGCCGACTTAAGTAGAAGAAGACTGACCCTTCTTACTGTCTATGCTTTGAACCTTTCCTCTTACACTAGTTTTAGATTCCGATGCTTCACTTCTGGTTTACTGTATCCCTTGGACCTTCTTATGATGATGAAAATCAGAAATTGCTTCGGAAATAAATGCAAAACGCACAATGCCGACTTAAGTACAAGAGGACTGACTCTTCTTACATTCTATGAATTGAGCCTTTCCTCTGAGACCAGTTTTAGATAACGATGCTTCACTTCAGGTTTACTGTATCCCTGGGACCTTCTTATTGACGATGAAACACAGAAATTGGATCGGAAATAAATAAAAAAGTCACAATGCCGACTTTGGTACAACAAGACTGACACGTCTTACTGTTTTTGGTTTAAACCTGTCATGAAAGACCAGTTTTAGATGCCGATGCTTCACCTCAGGTTTACTGTATTCCTTGGACTTTCTTATTGACGATGAAATACTGAAATTGCATCAGAAATAAATACAAAAGGCTCAATGTCGACTAAAGTACGAGAGGAATGCCGCTTCTTACTGTCTATGATTTGAATCTTTCCTCTGAGACCAGTTTTACATAACGATGCTTCACTTCAGGTTTACTGTATCCCTGGGACCTCCTAACTGACGACGAAACACAGAAATTGCATTAGAATTAAATACAAAAGCCACAATGCCGACGTAATTACAAGAAGACTGACTCTTCTTATTTTCTATTATTCGAGCCTTTCCTGTGAGACCAATATTTGATCCCGATGCTTCACTTCAGGTTTACTGTATACCTTGGACCTTCTTATTGTCGATGAAACACAGAAATTGCATCGGAATTAATTACAAAAGCACAATGCCGACTTAAGTACAAGAAGACTGATTCTTCTTACTGTCTATGTTTTGAACCTTTCCCGTGAGACCAGTTTTAGATTCCGATGCTTCACTTCAGTACTACTGCATCCCTTGCACTTTCTTATTGACGATGATACACAGAACTTGCAGCGCAATTACATACAAAAGGCACAATGCCGACTTAAGTACAAGAGGACTGACTCTTCTTACATTCTATGATATAAACCTTTCCTGTGAGACCAGTTTTAGATTCCGATGCCTCACTTTAGGACTACTGTCTCCCTTGGACCTTCTTATTGACGATTAAACACAGAAATTGCATCGGAATTAAATCCATAAGGCACAAGGCCGACTTAAGTACAAGATGACGGGCTTTTCTTATTGCCTATGTTTCTAGCACTTCCTGTGAGACCAGGTTTATATTCCGATGCTTCACTTCAGATTTATTGTATGCCTTGGACCTTCTTATTGACGATGAAACACAGAAATTGCATCGGAATTAAATACAAAAGGCACAATTCTGACTTAAGTACAAGAAGACTGACTCTTCTTACTGTCTATGATTTGAACCTTTCCTGTGAGACCAGTTTTAGATTCCGATGCTTCACTTCAGGACTACTATATCCTCTGTACCTTCTTATTGTCGATGATACACAGAAATTGCATCGGAATTAAATACAAAAGCACAATGCCGACTTATGTACAAGAGGACTGACTCTTCTTACATCCTATTATTTGAACCACTCCTGTGAGACCAGTTTTTGACTCCGATGCTTCACTTCAGGTTTACTGTCACCCTTGGACCTTCTGATTGACGATGAAACACAGAAATTGCATCGGAATTAAATACAAATGGCACAATGCCGACTTAAGTGCAAGAAGGCTGACTCTTCTTACTGTCTACGTTTTGAACTTTTCTGTGAGACCAGTTTTAGATTCCGATGCTTCACTTTAGGTTCTCTGTATCCCTTGCACCTTCTTATTGACGATGAATCACAGAAAATGCAACGGAATTAGATACAAAAGGCACAATGCCGACTTACGTACAAGAAGACTGACTCTTCTTACTGTCTATGTTTCGAACCTCTCCTGTGAGACCAGTTTTAAATTCCGATGCTTTTCTTCAGGTTTATTCTATCCCTTGGACCTTCTTATTGACGATGAAACACAGAAATTGCATCGGAAAAAAATAAAAAAGGCACAATGCCGACTTAAGTAGAAGAAGACTGGCCCTCCTTACTGTCTATGCTTTGAACCTCTCCTGTTAGACCAGTTTTAGATTCCGATGCTTCACTTCAGGTTTACTGTATCCCTTGGACCTTCTTATTGATGATGAAAATCAGAAATTGCTTCGGACATAAATGAAAACGCACAATGCCGACTTAAGTACAAGAGGACTGACTCTTCTTACATTCTATGAATTGAGCCTTTCCTCTGAGACCAATTTTAAATAACGATACTTTACTTCAGGTTTACTGTATCCCTGGGACCTTCTTATTGACGATGAAACACAGAAATTGCATCGCAATTAAATACAAAAGTCATAATGCCGACATTAGTACAACAAGACTGACTCGAATGACTGTTTTTGGTTTAAACCTTTCCTGAAAGACCAGTTTTAGATTCCGATGCTTCACTTCAGGTTTACTGTATTCCTTGGACTTTCTTATTAACGATGAAACACTGAAATTGCATCGGAATTAAATACAAAAGGCTCAATGTCAACTTAAGTACAAGAGGAATGCCCCTTCGTACTGTCTATTATTTGAACCTTTCCTCTGAGACTAGTTTTACATAACGATGTTTCACTTCAGGTTTACTGTATCCCTGGGACCTTCTAATTGACGACGAAACACAGAAATTGCATCAGAATTAAATAAAAAAGGCACAATGCCGGCTTAAGTACAACAAGACTGCCTCATCTTACTGTTTTTGCTTTAAATCTTTTTTCTGTAAGACCAGTTTTAGATTCCGATGCTTCACTTCAGATTTACTGTGTCCCTTGGTCCTTTTTATTGACGATGAAGCACACAAGTTGCATCAGAATTAAATTCAAAAGGCACAGTGCGACATAAGTACAAGATGACTTATTCTTCTTACTGTCTATGTTTTGAACCTTTCCTGTGAGACCAGTTTTAGATTCCGATGCTTCACTTCAGGACTACTGTATCCCTTGCACCTTCTTATTGTCGATGATACACAGAAATTGCAGCGGAATTAAATACAAAAGGGACAATGCCGACTTAAGTACTAAAAGACTGACTCTTCTTACTGTCTATGATTTGAACCTTTCCTGTGAGATCAGTTTTGGATTCCGATGCTTCACTTGAGGTTTACTGTATCCCTTGGACCTTCTTATTGACGATGAATTACAGAATATGCAAGGAATTAGATACAAAAGGCACAATGCCGACTTACGTACAAGAAGACTGACTCTTCTTACTGGCTATGTTTCGAACCTCTCCTGTGAGACCAGTTTTAAATTCCGATGCTTTTCTTCAGGTTTACTGTATCCCTTGGACCTTCTTATTGACGATGAAACACAGAAATTGCATCGGAAAAAATTAAAAACGGCACAATGCCGACTTAAGTAGAAGAAGACTGACCCTTCTTACTGTCTATGCCTTGAACCTTTCCTGTTAGACCAGTTTTAGATTCCGATGCTTCACTTCAGGTTTACTGTATCCCTTGGACCTCCTTATTGATGATGAAAATCAGAAATTGCATCGGAAATAAATGCTAAACGCACAATGCTGACTTAAGTACAAGAGGACTGACTCTTCTTACATTCTATGATATGAACCTTTCCTGTGAGACCAGTTTTAGATTCCGATGCTTCACTTTAGGTTGACTGTCTCCCTTGGACCTTCTTATTGACGATTAAACACAGAAATTGCATCGGAATTAAATACATAAGGCACAATACCGACTTAAGTACAAGAAGACGGGCTTTTCTTACTGCCTATGTTTTGAGCTGTTCCTGTGAGACCAGTTATATATTCCTATGCTTCACTTCATGTTTATTGTATCCCTTGGACCTTCTTATTGACGATGAAACACAGAAATTGCATCGGAATTAAATACAAAAGCACAATACTCACTTAAATACAAGAAGACGGTCACATCTTACTGTCTACGTTTTGAGCCTTTCCTGTGAGACCAGTATTAAATTCCAATGCTTCATTTCATTTTTACTGTATCCGTTGGACCTTCTTTTTGACGATGAAACACAGAAATTGGATCGGAATTAAATAAAAAAAGGCATTATGCCGACTTAAGTAGATGAAGACTGACTCCTTTTACTGTCTATGTATTGAACCTTTCCTGTTAGACCAGTTTTAGATTCCGATTCTTCTCTTCAGGTTTACTGTAACCCTTGGACCTTCTTATTGACGATGAACCACAGAGCTTGCATCGGACTTTAATACAAAATGGCACAATGCAGACTTAAATACAAGAAGACAGGCTGTTCTTACTGTCTATGGTTTCAACCTTTCCTGTGAGGCCAGTTCTAGATTCCGATGCGTCACTTCATGTCTACTGTATCACTTGGACAATCTTAATGACGACGAAACACAGAAATTGCATCGTAAACAAATACAAATGGCACAATGGCGACTTAACTACAAGAAGACTGACTCTCCTTACTGTCTATGATTTGAACCGATCCTGTGGGACCATTTCTTGATTCCGATGGTTAACGTCAGGTTTACTGTATCCCTTGGACCTTCTTATTGACGATGAAACACAGAAATTGCATCGGAATTAAATACAAATTCACAATGCCGACTTAAGTACAAGAGGACTGACTCTTCTTACATTCTATGATTTGAACCTTTCCTGTGAGTCCAGTTTTAGATTCCGATGCATCACTTCAGGTTTACCATATACCTTGGACCTTCTTATTGACGATGAAACACATAAATAGAATCGGAATGAAATACAAAAGTTACAATCGCGACTTAAGTACAACAAGACTGACTCGTCTTACTGTTTTTGACTTAAACCTTTCCTGTAAGACCGGTTTTAGATTCCCATGCTTCACTTCAGGTCTACTGTATCCCTTGCGCCTTCTTATTGACGATGAAACACAGAAACTGCATCGGAATTAAATACAAAAGGCACAATGCCGCCTTAAGTAGAAGAGAACTGACTCGTCGTACTGTCTATGATTTGAACCCTTCCTCTGAGACCAGTTTTAGTAAACGATGCTTCACTTCAGGTTTACTGTATCCCTGGGACCTTCTTATTGACGATGAAACACAGAAATTGCATCGGAATTCAATACAAAAGGCAAAATGCTGACTTAAGTACAAGAAGACTGATTCTTGTTACTGTCTATGTTTTGAACCTTTCCTGTGAGACCAGTTTTAGATTCAGTTGCTTCACTTCAGGATTACTGTATCCCTTGGACCTTCTTATTGACGATGATACACAGAAATTGCAGCGGCATTAAATAAAAAAGGCACAATGCCGACTTAAGTACAAGAGGACTGACTCTTCTTACATTGTATGATATGAACCATTACTGTGAGACCAGTTTTAGATTCCGATGCTTCACTTTAGGTTTACTGTCTCCGTTGGACCTTCTTATTGACGATTAAACACAGAAATTGCATCGGAATTAAATACATAAAGCACAATGCCGACTTGAGTACAAGAAGACGGGCTTTTCTTACAGACTACGCTTTGAGCCCTTCCTGTGAGACCAGTTTTATATTCCGTTGCTTCACTTCAGGTTTATTGTATCCCTTGGACCTTCTTATTGACGATGAAACACAGAAATTTCATCGGAATTAAATACAAAAAGCACAATTCACACTTAAGTACAAGAAGGCGGGCACAACTTACTGTCTACGCTTTGAGCCTTTCCTGTGAGACCAGTATTAAAATCCGATGCTTCATTTCAGTTTTACTGTATCCCTTGGACCTTCTTACTAGCTAAGATTTGAGCCTTTCCTATGAGATCAGTTTTAGATTCCGATGCTTCACTTCAGGTTCACTGTATCACTTGGAACTTCTTATTGACGATGAAACACAGAAATTGCATCGGAATTCAATACAAAAGGCAAAATGCTGACTTAAGTACAAGAAGACTGATTCTTCTTATTGTCTATGTTTTGAACCTTTCCTGTGAGACCAGTTTTAGATTCCGATGCTTCACTTCAGGTTTACTGTATCCCTTGGACAATCTTCTTGACGATGAAACACAAAAATTGCATCGGAATTAAACAGAAAATACACAATGCCGATTAAGTACAAAAAGACTGATTCTTCTTATTGTCCATGTTTTGAACCTTTCCTGTGAGACCAGTTTTATTTCCCGATGCTTCACTTCAGGATTACTGTATGCCTTGGAACTTCTTACTGACGGGGAAACCTAGAAATTGCATCTTAAATTAACAAAAAAGGCACAATGCCGAATTAAGTAGAAGAAGACTGACTCCTCGTATTGTCTATGTTTTGAACCTTTCCTGTTAGACCAGTATTAGTTTCCGATGCTTCACTTCAGGTTTACAGTATCCCCTGGACCTTCTAATTGACGATGAAACACAGAAATTGCATCGGAATTAAATACAAAATGCACAATGCCGACTTAAGTACAAGAAGACTGACTCTTCTTACTGGGTATGATTTGAACCTTTCCTGTGAGACCAGTTTTAGATTCCGATGCTTCACTTCAGGTTTACTGTATCCCTTGGACCTTCTTATTGACGATGAAACACAGAAATTGCATCGGAATTAAATACAAAAGGCACAATGCCGACTCAAGTACGAAAAGACTGACTCTCCGTACTGTCTATGTTTTGAACCTTTCCTGTGAGACCAGTTTTAGATTCCGATGCTTCTCTTCTGGTTTACTGCATCACTTGGACCTTCTTATTGACGATGAAACGCAGATATTGCGTGAGAATTAAATACAAAAGGCACAATGCCGACTTAAGCACAAGAAGACTGACTCTTCTTGCTGTCTATGTGTTCAACATTTCCTGCGAGACCAGTTATAGTTTCCGATGCTTCACTTCAGGTTTACCGTATCCCTTGCACCTTCTTATTGACGATGAAGCACAGAAATTGCATCGGAATTAAATACAAAAGGCACAATGTCGACTTAAGTACAAGAGGAATGCCTGATCTTATTGTCTATGATTTGAACCTTTCCCGTGAGACAAGTTTCAGATTCCGATGCTTCACTTCAGTTTTACTGTATCACTTGGACATTCGTATTGACGATGGAACACAGAAATTGCGTGAGAATTAAATACAAAAGGCACAATGCCAACTTAAGTACAAGAAGACTGACTCTTCTTACTGGTTACGATTTGAACCTTTCCTGTGAGACCAGCTGTAGCTTCCGATGCTTCACTTCAGGTTTACTATATCCCTTGGACCATCTTATTGACGATGAAACACAGAAATTGTATCGGAATTGAATACAAAAGGCACAATGCCGACTTAAGTACAAGAAGACTGATTCTTCTTACTGTCTATGATTTTAAACCTATACTGTGAGACCAGTTATAGATTCCGATGCTTGACATCAGGTTTGCTGTATCCCTTGGACCTTCTTATTGACAATGAAACACAGATATTGCATCGGAATTAAACACAAAATGCACAATGCCGACTTAAGTACAAGAAGACTGACTCTACATACTCTCTATGTTTTAACCTTTCCTATGAGACCAGTTTTTGATTCCGATGCTTCACTTCATGTTTACTCTATCCCTTAGACCTTCTTATTGACGATGAAGCACAGAAATAGCATCGGAATTAAATACATAAGGCACAATGCCGACTTAAGTACAAGAAGACGGGCTTTTCTTGCTGCCTATGTTTTGAGACTTTCCTGTGAGACCAGTATTAAATTCCGATGCCTCATTTCAGTTTTACTATATCCCTTGTACCTTCTATTTGACTATGAAAGACAGAAATTGCAACGGAATTAAATACAAACGGCACAATGCAGAATGAAGTACAAGAAGACAGACTGTTCTTACTGTCTATGATTTGGGCGTTTCCTGTGAGATCAGTTTTACATTCTGATGCTTCCCTTCAGGTTCACTGTACCACCTGGACCTTCTTATTGACGATGAAACACAGAAATTGCATCGGAATTATATACAAATGGCAAAATGCCGACGTAAGTACAAGAAGACAGACTTTTCTTACTGTCTATGTTTTGAGCCGATCCTGTGGGACCAGATTTTGTTTCCGATGCTTAACCTCAGGTTTACTGTATCCCTTGGATCTTCTTATTGACGATGAAACACAGAAACTGCATCGGAATTAAATACAAATGGCACAATGTCGACTTAAGTACAAGAGGAATGCCTCATCTTACTGTCTATGATTTGCACCAATCCCATGGACCTTCTTATTGACGATGAAACACAGAAATTGAATCGGAATTAAATACATAAAGCACAATGCCGACTTAAGTACAAGAAGACCGACTCTTCTTACTGTCTTTGATTTGAACCTTTCCTGGGATACCAGTTTTAGATTCCGATGCTTCACTTCAGGTTTACTGTATCCCTTGGACCATCATATTGACGATGAAACATAGTAATTGCATCGGAATCAAATACAAAACGCACAATGCCGACTTAAGTACAAGAAGACCGAGTCTTCTTACTGTCTTTGATTTGAACCTTTCCTGGGATACCAGTTTTAGATTCCGATGCCTCAGTCCAGGTTTACTGTATCCCTTGGACCTTCTTATTGACGATGAAACACAGAAATTGTATCGGAATTTAATACAAAATGCACAATGCCGACTTAAGTACATGAAGAGTGACTCTTCTTACTGGTTATGATTGGAACCTTTCCTGTGAGACCAGCTTTAGCTTCCGATGCTTCACTTCAGGTTTACTATATCCGTTGGACCATCTTATTTACGATGAAACACAGAAATTGCATCGGAATTGAATACAAAAGGCACAATGCCGACTTAAGTACAAGAAGACTGATTCATCTTATTGTCTATGTTTTGCACCTTTCCTGTGGGACCAGTTTTATTTTCCGATGCTTCACTTCGGGTTTACAGTATCCCTTGGAACTTCTTATTGACGGGCAAACCCAGAAATTGCATCTTAAATTAATAAAAAAGGCACAATGCCGAATTAGGTAGAAGAAGACTGACTCCTCGTTTTGTCTATGTTTTGAGTCTTTCCTGTTAGACCAGTTTTAGATTCCGATGCTTCACTTCAGGTTTACAGTATCCCCTGGACCTTCTTATTGACGATGAAACACAGAAATTGCGTCGGAATTATATACAAAAGGCACAATGCCGACTTAAGTACAAGAAGACTGACTTTTCTTACTGTCTATTGTTTGAACCGTTCCTTTGAAACCAGTGTTAGATTCCGATGCTTCACTTCACGTTTCCTGTATCCCTTGGACCATCGTATTGACGATGAAGGACAGAAGATGCATCGGAATGAAATACAAAACACACAATACCGACATAAGTACAAGATGACTGATTCTTCTTACTGTCTATGATTTTAAACCTATACTGTGAGACCAGTTTCAGATTCCGATGCTTGACATCAGGTTTGCTGTATCCCTTGGACCTTCTTATTGACGTTGAAACACAGATATTGCATCGGAATTAAACACAAAATGCACAATGCCGACTTAAGTACAAGAAGACTGACTCTACATACTGTCTATGTTTTACCCTTTCCTGTGAGACCAGTTTTTGATTCCGATGCTTCACTTCATGTTTACTCTATCCCTTAGACCTTCTTATTGACGATGAAGCACAGAAATAGCATCGGAATTAAATACATAAGGCACAATGCTGACTTAAGTACAAGAAGACGGGCTTTTCTTACTGCCTATGTTTTGAGACCTTCCTGTGAGACCAGTTTTATATTCTGATGCTTCACTTCAGATTTATTGTATCCCTTGGACCTTCTTATTGACGATGAAACATAGAAATTGCATCGGAATTAAATACTAAAGGCACAATACTGACTGAAGTACAAGAAGACGGGCTCATCTTACTGTCTACGATTTGAGACTTTCCTGTGAGACCAGTATTAAATTCCGATGCCTCATTTCAGTTATACTATATCCCTTGTACCTTCTATTTGACGATGAAACACAGAAATTGCAACGGAATTAAATACAAACGGCACAATGCAGAATGAAGTACAAGAAGACAGACTGTTCTTACTGTCTATGATTTGGGCGTTTCCTGTGAGATCAGTTTTACATTGTTATGCTTCCCTTCAGGTTCACTGTACCACCTGGACCTTCTTATTGACGATGAAACACAGAAATTGCATCGGAATTATATACAAATGGCACAATGCCGACTTAAGTACAAGAAGACAGACATTTCTTACTGACTATGTTTTGAGCCGATCGTGTGGGACCAGTTTTTGTTTCCGATGCTTAACCTCAGGTTTACTGTATCCCCTGGATCTTCTTATTGACGATGAAACACAGAAAATGCATCGGAATTAAATACAAATGGCACAATGTCGACTTAAGTACAAGAGGAATGCCTTATCTTACTGTCTATGATTTGCACCAATCCCGTGGACCTTCTTATTGACGATGAAACACAGAAATTGCATCGGAATTAAATACAACACGCACTATGCCGCCTTAAGTAAAAGATGACTGACTCTTCTCACTATCTATGTTTTGAACCGTTCTTGTGAGACCAGATTTAGATTCCGATGTCTCACTTCAGGTTTAGTGTATCCCTTGGGGCTTCTTATTGACGATGGATCACAGAAATTGCATCGGAATTAAATACAAAATGCACAATGCCGACTTAAGTACAACAAGACTGACTCTTCTTAGTGGTTATGATTTGAACCTTTCCTGTGAGACCAGTTTTAGATTGCGATGCTTCACTTCAGGTTTACTGTATCCCTTGGACTTCTTATTGACTATGAAACACAGAAATTGTATCGGAATTAAATACAATATGCACAATGCCGACTTAAGTACATCAACGCTGACTCGTCTTACAGTCTATGATTTAAACCTTTCTTGTTAGGCCAGTTTTAGATTCCGATGCTTAACTTCAGGTTTACTGTATCCCTTGGACATTCTTAAAGACGATAAAACACAGAAATTGCATCGGGAATAAATGCAAAAGGCACAATGCCGACTTAAGTACAAGAAGACTGACTCTTCTTACTGTCTATGTTTTGAACCTTTCCTGTGAGACCAGTTTGTGATTCCGATGCTTTACTTCAGGTTTACCGTATCCCTTGCACCTTCTTATTGACGATGAAACACAGAAACTGAATTGGAATTAAATACAAAATGCACAATGCCGACTTAAGTACAACAAGACTGACTCTTCTTAGTGGTTATGATTTGAGCCTTTCCTGTGAGACCACTTTTAGATTCCAATGCTTCACTTCATGGTTCCTGTATTACTGGGAACTTCTTATTGACGATGAAACACAGAAATAGCATCGGAATTAAATACAAAAGGCACAATGCCGATTTAAGTACAATAAGACTGACTCGCCTTACTGCCTTTGTTTTGAACCTTTCCTGGGATACCAGTTTTAGATTTCGATGCTTCACTTCCGGTTTACTGTATCCCTTGGACCTTCTTATTGACGAAGAAATACAGAAATTGTATCGGAATTAAATACAAAATGCACAATGCTGACTTAAGTACAAGAAGACTGACTCTTCTTACTGGTTATGACTTGAACCTTTCCTGATAGACTAGTTTTAGATTCCGATGCTTCACTTCAGGTTTACTGTATCCCTTGGACCTTCTTATTGACGATGAAACACAGAAATAGCATCGGAATTAGATACAAAAGGCACAATGCCGATTTAAGTACAATAAGACTGACTCGCCTTACTGTTTATGTTTGAACCTTTCCTGTGAGACCAGTTTTAGATTCCGATGCTTCTCTTCAGGTTTACTGTATCCCTTGGACCTTCTTATTGACGATGAAACACAGAAATTGCGTGAGAATTAAATACAAAAGGCACAATGCCGACTTAAGTACAACAAGACTGACCCTTCTTGCTGTCTATGTTTTCACCATTTCCTGCGAGACCAGTTTTAGATTCCGATGCTTCACTTCAGGTATACCGTATCCCTTGCACCATCTTATTGACGATGAAACACAGAGACTGAATTGGAAATAAATACAAAAGGCAGAATGTCGACTTAAATACAAGAAGACTGAGTCTTCTTACATTCTACGATTTGAGCCTTTCCTGTGAGACCAGTTTTAGATTCCGATGCTTGACTTCAGGTTTACTGTATTCCTTGGACCTTTTTATTGACGATGAAACACAGAAATTGCATCGGAATTAACTACAAATGGCTCAATACCGATTTAAGTACAGTAAGACAGATTCGCCTTACTGTCTATGCTTTGAACCTTTCCTGTGAGACCAGTTTTAGATTCCGATGCTGCTCTTCAGGTTTACTGTATCCCTTGGACCTTCTTATTGACGATGAAACACAGATATTGCGTGAGAATAAAATACAAAAGGCACAATGCCGACTTAAGTACAAGAAGAATGACTCTTCTTGCTGTCTATGTTTTGAACCTTTCCTGTTAGACAAGATTTAGATTCCGAAGCTTCATTTCAGGTTTACAGTATCCCCTGGACCTTCGTACTGACGATGAAACACAGAAATTGCATCGGATTAAATACAAAAGGCACAATGCTGACTTAAGTACAAGAAGACTGACTCTTCTCATCGTCTATGGTTTGAACCGTTCCTTTGAGACTAGCTTTAGATTCCGATGCTTCACTTCAGGTTTCCTGTATCCCTTGGACCATCGTATTGACGATGAAAGACAGAATATGCATCGGAATGAAATACAAAAGGCACAATACCGACTTAAGTACAAGATGACTTATTCTTCTTACTGTCTATGATTTTGAACCTTTCCTGTGAGACCAGTTTTTGATTCCGATGCTTCACTTCAGGATTACTCTATCCGTTAGACCTTCTTATTGACGATGAAGCACAGAAATGGCATCGGAATTAAATACATAAGGCACAATGCCGACTTAAGTACAAGAGGACTGGCTTTTCTTAGTGACTATGCTTTGTGCTACCTGTGAGACCAGTTTTATATTCCGATGCTTCGCTTCAGGCTTATTGTATCCCTTGGACATTCTTATTGACGATGAAACGCAGAAATTGCATCGGAATTAAATAAAAAAGGCAATATGCCAACTTAAGTAGATGATGACTGACTCCTCTTACTGTCTATGTTTGAACCTTTCCTGTTAGACCAGTTTGAGATTCCGATGCTTCACTTCAGGTTTACTGTAACCCTTGGACCTTCTTATTGACGATGAAACACAGAAATTGCATCGGAATTAAATACAATACGCACAATGCCGACTTAAGTACAGTAAGACCGACTCTTCTTACTGTCTTTGATTTGAACCTTTTCTGGGATAGCAGTTTTAGATTCCGATGCTTCACTTCAGTTTTACTGTATCCCTTGGACTTCTTATTGACGATGAAACACAGAAACTGTATCGGAATTAAATACAAAATGCACAATGCCGACTTAAGTACAACAAGACTGACTCTTCTTAGTGGTTATGATTTGAACCTTTCCTGTGAGACCAGTTTTAGATTGCGATGCTTCACTTCAGGTTTACTGTATCCCTTGGACCTTCTTATTGACGATGAAACACGGAAATTGCATCGGAGTTAAATACAAAAGGCACTATGCCGACTTAAGTACAAAGAGACCGACTCTTCTTACTGTCTATGTTTTGAACCTTTCCTGTGAGACCAGTTTTAGATTCCGATGCGACTCTTCAGGTTTACTGTATCCCTTGAACCTTCTTATTGATGATAAAACACAGAAATTGAATCGAAATGAAATACAAAAGGCATAATGCCGACTTAAGTACAAGAGGAATGTCTCTTCTTACATTCCATGACTTGAGCCTTTCCTCTGAGACCTGTTTTAGATATCGATGCTTCACATCAGGTTTACTGTACCCTTGGGACTTTCTTATTGAGGATGAATCACAGAAATTGCATCGGAATTAAATACAATATGCACAATACCGACTTAAGTACAACAAGACTGACTCGTCTTACAGTCTATGATTTAAACGTTTCTTGTTAGGCCAGTTTTAGATTCCGATGCTTCACTTCAGGTTCACTGTATCCCTTGGACCTTCTTATTGACGATGAAACACGGAAATTGCATCGGAGTTAAATACAAAAGGCACTATGCCGACTTAAGTACAAAGAGACTGACTCTCCTTACTGTCTATGTTTTGAACCTTTCCTGTGAGACTAGTTTTAGATTCCGATGCTTCTCTTCAGGTTTACTGTATCCCTTGGACCTTCTTATTGACGATGAAACACAGAAATTGCGTGAGAATTAAATACAAAAGGCACAATGCCGACTTAAGTACAAGAAGACTGACCCTTCTTGCTGTCTATGTTATCACCATTTCCTGCGAGACCAGTTTTAGATTCCGATGCTTCACTTCAGGTATACCGTATCCCTTGCACCATCTTATTGACGATGAAACACAGAAATAGCATCGAAATTAACTTCAAAAGGCAAAATACCGATTTAAGTACAATAAGACTGACTCGCCTTACTGTCTATGCTTTGAACCTTTCCTGTGAGACCAGTATTAGATTCCGATGCTGCTCTTCAGGTTTACTGTATCCCTTGGACCTTCTTATTGATGATGAAACACAGATATTGCGTGAGAATAAAATACAAAAGGCAGAATGCTGACTTCAGTACAAGAAGACTGACGCTTCTTGCTGTCTATGTTTTGAACCTTTCCTGTTAGACCAGTTTTAGATTCCGAAGCTTCATTTCAGGTTTACAGTATCCCCTGGACCTTCTTATTGACGATGAAACACAGAAATTGCATCGGAATTAAATACAAAAGGCACAATGCTGACTTAAGTACAAGAAGACTGACTCTTCTCATCGTCTATGGTTTGAACCGTTCCTTTGAGACCAGTTTTAGATTCCGATGCTTCACTTCAGGTTTCCTGTATCCCTTGGACCATCGTACTGACGATGAAAGACAGAAGATGCATCGGATGAAATACAAAAGGCACAATACCGACTTAAGTACAAGATGACTTATTTTTCTTACTGTCTATGATTTTGAACCTTTCCTGTGAGACCAGTTTTTGATTCCGATGCTTCACTTCAGGTTTACTCTATCCCTTAGACCTTCTTATTGACGATAAAGCACAGAAATGGGATCGCAATTAAATACATAAGGCACAATGCCGACTTAAGTACAAGAGGACGGGCTTTTCTTACTGACTATGCTTTGAGCCCTTCCTGTGAGACCAGTTTTGTATTCCGATGCTTCGCTTCAGGCTTATTGTATCCCTTGGACATTCTTATTGACGATGAAACGCAGAAATTGCATCGGAATTAAATAAAAAATGCAATATGCCAACTTAAGTAGATGATGACTGACTCCTCTTACTGTCTATGTTTGAACCTTTCCTGTTAGACCAGTTTTAGATTCCGATGCTTCACTTCAGGTTTACTGTAACCCTTGGACCTTCTTATTGAAGATGAAACACAGAAATTGCAACGGAATTAAATACAAAAGGCACAGTGCAGACTTAAGTACAAGAAGACAGACTCTTCTTACTCTCTATGTTTTGAACCTTTCCTGTGAGACCAGTTCTAGATTCCGATGCGTCACTTCATGTCTACTGTATCACATGGACATTCTTAATGACGAAGAAACACAGAAATTGCATCGGAATTAAATACAAATGGCACAATGCCGACTTAAGTACAAGAAGACTGACTCTTCTTACTGTCTACGTTTTCAGCCGATCCTGTGGGACCAGTTTTTGATTCCGATGCTTAACTTCAGGTTTACTGTATCCCTTGCGCCTTCTTATTGACGATGAAACACAGAAATGGCATCGGTTTTAAATACAAAAGGCACAATGCCGACTTGAGTACAAGAAGACTGACTCTTCTTACTGTCTATGTGTTGAACCGTTCCTGTGAGACCAGATTCCGATGCTTCACCTCAGATTCATTGTATCCCTTGGACCTTCTTATTGATGTTGAAACACAGATAATGCATCGGAATTAAATACAAAAGGCACAATGCCGACTGAAGTACAAGAAGACTGACTCTTCTTACTGTCTATGTTTGAGCCTTTCCTGTGAGACCAGTTTCAGATTCCGATACTTCACTTCAGGTTTACTGTATTCCTTGGACCTTCATACTGACGATGAAACACTGAAATAGCATCGGAATTAAATACAAAAGGCACAATGCCGACTTAAGTACAAGAAGACTGACTGTTCTTACTGTCTATGTTTTTAACCGTTCCTGTGAGACCAGATTTAGATTCAGATGCCTCTCTTCAGGTATACCGTATCCCTTGGACCTTCTTATTGACGATGAAACACTGAAATTTCATCGGAATTAAGTACAAAAGGCACAATGCCGACTTCAGTAACAGATAACTCGCTCTTCTTACATTCTATGATTTGAACCTTTCCTGTGAGACCAGTTTTAGATTCAGATGCTTCACTTCAGTTTTACTGTATCCCTAGAACCCTGTTATTGACGATGAAACACGGAAAATGCATCGGAATTAAATACAAAAGCACAATGCCGACTGAAGTACAAGAAGACTGACTTTTCTTACTAGCAATGATTTGAGCGTTTCCTGTGAGATCCGTTTTGTATTCCGATTCTTCAATTCGTGTTCAGTGTATCACTTGGACCTTCTTAATGACGATGAAACACGGAAAATGCATCGGACTTAAATTCAAGAGGCACAATGCTGACTTAAGTACAAGAAGACTGAGTCTTCTTATTGTCTATGTTTTGAACCTTTGCTTTGAGACCAGTCTCAGATTCCGATGCTTCACTTCAGGTTTACTGTATTCCTTGGACCTTCTTATTGACGATGAAACACTGAAATAGCATCGGAATTAAATACAAAAGGCACAATGTCGACTTAAGGACAAGAGGAATCCCTCTTCTTACTGTCTATGATTTGAACCTTTCCTGTGAGACCAGCTTTAGATTCCGATGCTTCACTTCAGGTTTACTGTATCCCTTGGACATTCTTAATGACGATAAAACACAGAAATTGCGTCGGAAATAAATACAAAAGGCACAATGCCGACTTGAGTTTAAGAAGACTGACTGTTCTTACTCTCTATGTTTTTAACCTTTCCTGTGAGACCTGTTTTTGATTCCGATGCTTTACTTGAGGTTCTCGTATCCCTTGCACCTTCTTATTGACGATGAAACACAGAAACTGAATTGGAATTAAATACAAAAGGCAGACTGCCGACATAAGGACAAGGAGACTGAGTCTTCTTACATTCTACGATTTGAGCCTTTCCTGTGAGACCAGTTTTAGATTCCAATGCTTCACTTCAGGTTTACTGTATTCCTTGGAACTTCTTATTGACGATGAAACACAGAAATAGCATCGGAATTAAATACAAAAGGCACAATGCCGATTTAAGTACAATAAGACTGACTCGCCTTACTGTCTATGTTTTGAACCTTTCCTGTGAGACCAGTTTTAGATTCCGATGCTTCTCTTCAGGTTTACTGTATCTCTTGGACCTTCTTATTGACGATGAAACACAGAAATTGCGTGAGAATTAAATACAAAAGGCACAATGCCGACTTAAGTACAAGAAGACTGACACTTCTTGCTGTCTATGTTTTCACCATTTTCTGCGAGACCAGTTTTAGATTCCGATGCTTCACTTCAGGTTTACTGTATCCCTTGGACCTTCTTATTGACGGTGAAACACAATAATTGCATCGGAATTAAATACAAGAGGCACAATGCCGATTTAAGTACAATAAGACTGACTTGCCTTACTGTCTATGTTTTGAACCTTTCCTGTGAGACCAGTTTTAGGTTCCGATGCTTCACTTCAGGTTAACAGTAACCCCTGGACCTTGTTATTGACGATGAAACACAGAAATTGCATCGGAATTAAATACAAAAGGCACAATGCCGACTTAAGTACAAGAAGACTGACTCTTCTTACTGTCTATGGTTTGAACCGTTCCTTTGAGACCAGTTTTAGATTCCGATGCTTCACTTCCGGTTTCCTGTATCCCTTGTGTGGTGTGACCGCCAGACACCACACTTGCTAGGTGGTAGATTAAATCTGCCGCGGTCCATTTAATACATGTCGGACCCGCGTGTCGCCACTGTGTGATCGCAGACCTAGCGCCACCACAAGGCAGGTGTCGTGATACGAACAAGCACTCGCCCCAGTTGTACGGACGACCTAGCTAGCGGCTAGATGTACGAAGCCTTTCTCTCTCATTAGCCGAGAGACAGAATAGCCTTCAGCTAAGTTAATGGCTACGAACTAGCAAGGCGCCATTAGCCTTACAGTGATTGTAATTAAAGTCTCCTGTGTATAGTCAAGAGCGATGTACCACAATGATTGATTAAAGATAAGTATTAATCCAGCTACGTACTTTTCTTCATAGCATTAATTACGTAGCCTGTTCCAGTACTTCACGCCCGTCTGCGTTAGTCTAGCGCGCATTTTCAGCCATCTCGATCTACAAGGTGTTGGCCCAGCTGCCGACACATCACATGGCGCCGAGTCTACAAAGGATCTTGTGTTTTACTTTGCCCTAATTTATTTGTGTCATGGCTTCGCCACATTCTCCAGATGTACTGTCCGAATTTTATCGCTTGCAGAATCAGCAGACGCAGGCGTTATTGGATGCCCTTGGACAGCTCGTCCAGGGTCAACGTGCCATTCAAACCGATGCGGCCGCCGCCGCTTCACCGGTACCGCAGCCACAACCTGCCATTGCACCACCATTTCGAAGTTTTGATGAAAACCACGAGACTTGGCGGGAATGGTCCCGCCAGTTCGCCTTCCATCCCGCCGCCTACAGAATTCAAGGTAATGAGCGGCAGCCGTTTTTGCTTTCTTGTGTTGGTGTGTCCACCTACCGTGTGATAGTGAAATTGTTTCCCCGACGCGACGTAGCAACTCTGTCCTACGAGGAAATTTTGTCTGCTTTAGATGCCTATTTCAAAGAAACAGTTAATGTGGTTGCAGAACGGTATACTTATTTTCGTACAAAACGTACGGCCGGTCAAACTAATAGGGAGTGGGTAGCAACATTGCAAGGACTTACTAGGGACTGTGCCTTTGACTGTGACTGTGGTCTTTCTTATTCAGATACAATGGTGCGTGATGCAATTGCACAGAACGTTTCTGATGTTCGCATACGGGAGCAAATTTTGAAACTCGTTAATCCCTCCCTTCAACAAGTGATAGACATATTGGATACACAAGACACACTTGACTGTGCTCAGGAATCTTTTGAAACTTCGCCAGCAGTGTGTAATATTATCCGGTCCGCCGGGCGGTCTGCGTGGCCCGGTCAACTGCCATCGCCCAAACAAACGCAGCTATCGCCGCGCTCTAAGCCACGTGTGCCGCGCCAGCCCACAAATGCAGTGAAATCATGCCCGCGGTGTGCTACTAGACATTCGCGTGAACATTGCCCGTCACGCCAAGCTATTTGCTTTTACTGTAATAGGAAAGGACATGTTCAAAGTGTTTGCCAGAAAAGGCTCAGATCAGACAATCACAATCATTCCAGGCCCTTTGCTTCGCGCCGGAATCGAACCAAGGACACTCAGGATCGTGGACCTTCGCCCATGGACATTCATGTAGTTAATTCCGATCCGTCCAGTGCTACTTTCTCTAACAGTGACTGTGTTCGTCCCACAAAAACTGTGCGTCGACGTCGCCGGAACTCACGTCAATTAGCAAGTGATTCTGAACCAGTGTCTGTTCAAATTGCACAAAACAGTCGCTCTTGTCGTCAGCAGGACAATAAACTTTTTGTGGACTTAGACTTTGCAGGCAAAGTGATACCATTCCAACTCGATACCGGAGCTGCAGTTTCTTTGCTCAATCACAACACGTACAAACAACTGGGCGCACCTCCGTTGCGTGCCGCAAATGTTCAGTTAAAAAGTTATTCAGGACAGAAAATTCCTGTGTTAGGACAGTGCACTCTTCTTGCAACATATAAAGGACAAACAAAACTTGTGTCGTTTTACGTTCTTCGTTCTTCTACTGCAGTGAACTTGTTTGGCTTAGATTTATTTCAGTTGTTTAACATGTCTATTGTAAATCAGGTGCTATCAGTGAATCAAACTGTGCCTACGGACAGTGTTTCTCACTTATGTGACGAATTTGCAGACATTTTTGCACCGGGCTTAGGTTGCGCTAAAAACTATGCAGCACATTTGGAACTGAAGGTCAACGCGCAACCGAAATTTTTCAGAGCGCGCAATGTTCCCCACGCATTGCGTCATGAGGTCGCAAGAACATTAAACGATCTAGAATCGCAGGGTGTAATTGAACGTGTGCAAGCTTCTCTCTGGGCCTCACCCTTAGTAATCTTGCCAAAACCTTCCGGAAAATTGAGACTTTGCGTGGACTTCAAGGCCACAGTGAATCCACAACTAGTGACTGCTACTTTTCCTTTGCCCCGCCCGGAAGATCTTTTTGCTAAACTGTGCCCGGGAAAATATTTTTCGAAGTTGGATCTACCCGATGCGTACTTGCAAATACCGGTGGACGACGAATCCCAGCGTGTATTGGTGGTTAACACGCATCTTGGATTGTACAGGTTCAAAAGACTGCCGTTCGGGTGTGCATCCGCCCCTGCATTGTTTCAGCAATATTTACAAACTATTTGTGCGTCGGTCCCTACTGCAGCAAACTATCTGGACGATATAGTGATCTCTGGACAAACAGAAGAAGATCATCTTGCGAACCTACGAACGTTATTTCAGGTCTTGCGACAAAATGGTCTTCGCTTGAGGAAGGACAAATGTGTGTTTTTTGCTCGTGACTTACCATACCTGGGCCATGTCATCAATGCCCAAGGCTTACGTCCGAGTCCAGAGCACCTCCGTGCCATACAAGATTTACCTTCCCCTCGCAATGTGAAACAGCTACAGAGTGTGTTGGGTAAAATTAACTGTTATCACAAATATATGCCCAATGCCTCTTCCATTTCAGCTCCGCTTCATCGCTTACGCCGTAAAGGTGTTCCGTTCGTCTGGACGACGGAATGCGAACGCGCCTTTCGCCAGTTGAAATCGGCGTTGCTTTCTAATACTTGCCTCACGCCATTCGATCCACAGAAACCCCTTTTGTTGAAGGTGGATGCATCGGATTTCGGGATCGGTGCTGTGCTTGCGCACAAGGTTGGCACCCATGATCGCCCTATTGCCTTTGCGTCCAAATTGCTCTCGTCTGCGCAACGCAATTATTCCCAGATAGAGAAAGAAGCTTTGGCTCTCGTGTTTGGTGTTACTAAGTTCCATGATTTCTTGTATGGTCGTCATTTTACCATCATCACAGACCACAAACCTTTGACATCGCTTTTTCATCCGATCAAGCCTGTACCTCCACGTACAGCGCCGAAATTCATTCGCTGGTCTATTTTCCTCTCGCAGTACCGCTACGATATCTTGTATCGGTCCACTGCTAAGCACGGAAACGCTGATGCGTTGTCCCGTTTGCCTGTTGCTGAGGATAAAGCATTCGATTCTTCCGAACTTGCTTGCATGTTCATTGATTCGGAAACGGATGAAGTGGTCGAATCGTTTCCGATTGATTTTCGTCGTGTAGCTACAGCCACAGCTGCTGACCCTGTCCTTGCTACTGTTTTGCGTTTTGTTGCTACGCAATGGCCTTTCTCAAAGTCTCGCATCGAGGATCCGTTGGTTCGCCGATTTTTTGCTCACAGGGAGAGACTTTTAGTTCGACGTGGTGTTTTGTTGTTGCGTTCTGATAATGATCAGTCCAGAGTCGTGGTCCCACGTTCGTTGCAGTCCTCTGTTTTACGGCTTCTTCACCAAGGACATTGGGGTATAGTGCGAACGAAACAACTTGCTCGTCAGCACTGTACTTGGTTCGGAATCGATGCTGCGATTACGAATTTGTGTTCTTCTTGCATGGTGTGTGCCGAACAACAATCCGCACCGCCGCGGAAAGTCTTTGCATGGCCGAAAGCCACTTCCCCTTGGCAACGCTTGCACATTGATTTTGCTGGTCCATTCTGGAATGCTCGATGGTTGGTTCTGGTCGACGCCTTCAGTAATTTTCCTTTTGTTGTCCGGATGTCTTCCACGACGTCCTCCGCCACCATCCAAGCGTTGTCCGCTATCTTTTGCATTGAAGGTCTTCCGCAGACTATTGTTTCCGACAATGGCCCACAATTCATGTCCGCAGAATTTCAGTCATTCTGCCAGGCCAATGGTATTAAATATCTGACATCCGCGCCGTTTTCGCCTCAGTCAAACGGTGCCGCTGAACGATTGGTCCGGACTTTCAAGTCACAGATGTTGAAGTTGAAAGAATCGCATTCTCGAGAGGACGCATTGTTGCTCTTTTTGTCCTCGTATCGCTCTCAGCCCCGCGATAGTCGCTCGCCGGCTGAGTTGCTCCATGGTCGTCCTCATCGCACCTTGATGTCTTTGCTGCATCCGCCGCATCAGGTTACTGTGCAACGGCAGACTCCTGCTTTTGCTCCAGGCGACGTTGTATTTTATCGCACCTATCGAGGTTCACGGCGTTGGCTCGCAGGGCGCATTCTTCGCTGCCTCGGCCGCGCGATGTATTTGGTTTTGGGGGCCTCTGGTGAGGTGCGTCGGCATCTCAATCAGCTGCGCCTCTGTCGTCGCACGGGTTCTGCCGCTCCCCGTCTGCTTTCAGCGACGGTGCTTCACTTCAGGTTTACTGTGTCCCTTGGAATTCTTATTGACGATGAAACACAGAAATTGCATCGGAAATAAATACAAAAGGCACAATGCCGACTTAAGTACAAGAAGACTGACTGTTCTTACTGTCTATGCTTTGAACCATTCCTGTGAGACCAGATTTAGATTCCGATGCCTCACTTCAGGTTTACTGTATCCCTTGGACCTTCTTATTGACGATGAAACACAGACAATGCATCGGAATTAAATACAAAAGGCACAATGCCGACTTCAGTAGAAGAGGACTGACTCTTCTTACGTTCTACGATTTGAACCTTTCGTGTGAGACCAGTTTTAGATTCCGATGCTTTTAACTGTATCCCCTAGACCTTCTTATTGACTATGAAACACAGAAATTGCATTGGAATTGAACACAAAATGCACAATGCCGACTTAAGTACGAGAAGACTGACTCTTCTTACTGTCTATGTTTTAATCTTTCCTGTGAGACCAGTTTTTGATTCCGATGCTTCACTTCAGGTTTACTTAATCCCTTAGACCTTCTTAATGACTATGAAACACAGAAATTGCATCGGAATGAAATACATAAGGCACAATGCCGACTTAAGTACAAGAAGACGGGCTTTTCTTACTGCCTATGTTTTTGAGCTCTTCCTGTGAGACCAGATTTATATTACGAAGCTTCACATCAGGTTTATTGTATCCCTTGGACCCTCTTATTGACGATGAACCACAGAAATTGCATCGGAATTAAATACAAACCGCACAATACTGACTTAAGTACAAGAAGACGGGCTCATTTTACTGTCTACGCTTTGAGCCTTTCCTGTGAGACCAGTATTAAATTCCGATGCTTCATTTTAGTTTTACTGTATCCCTTGGACCTCCTTTTTGACGATGAAACACAAAAATTGCATCGGAATTAAATAAAAAAGGCAATATGCCGACTTAAGTAGATGATGACTGACTCCTCTTACTGGCTATGTTTTGAACCTATCCTGTTAGACCAGTTTTAGATTCTGATGCTTCACTTCAGGTTTACGGTAAGCCTTGGACCTTCTTATTGACGATGAAACACAGAAATTGCATAGGAAGTAAATACAAAAGTCACAATGCAGACTTAAGTACAAGAAGAAAGACTCATCTTACTGTCTATGTTTTGAACCTTTCCTGTGGGACCAGATTTAGATTCCGATGCTTCACTTCAGGTTCACCGTATCCCTTGCACATTCTTATTGACGATGAAATACTGAAACTGAATCGGAATTAAATACAAAAGGCAGAATGCAGACTTAAGGACAAGAAGACTGACTCTTCTTACATTCTATGTTTTAACCTTTCCTGTGAGACCAGTTTTTGATTCCGATGCTTCACTTCAGGTTTACTGTATCCCTTAGACCATCTTATTAACGATGAAAGACGAAAATTGCATAGGAATTAAATACATAAGGCACAATGCCGACTTTAGTACAAGAGGACGGGCTTTTGTTACTGCCTATGATCTGAGCCCTTCCTGTGAGACCAGTTTTAAATTCCGATGCTTCACTTCAGGTTTATTGTTTTCCTTGGAC
The DNA here is from genome assembly GCF_021461385.2 of Schistocerca piceifrons. Lineage (NCBI taxonomy): Eukaryota > Metazoa > Arthropoda > Insecta > Orthoptera > Acrididae > Schistocerca > Schistocerca piceifrons. The sequence goes on from NC_060139.1 coordinate 1,108,428,783, forward strand.
CTTCTTATTGACGAAGAAACACAGAAATTGCATCGGAATTAAACAGAAAATACACAATGCCGACTTAAGTACAAGAAGACTGACTCTTCATACTGTCTATGTTTTAACCTTTCCCGTGAGACCAGTTTTTGATTCCGATGCTTCATTTCAGGTTTACTGTAACCCTTGGACCTTCTTGTTGACTATGAAACACAGTAATTGCATCGGAATTAAATACAAATGGCACAATGCAGACTTAAGTACAAGAAGACAGACTCTTCTCACTGTCTATGTTTTGAACCTTTCCTGTGAGACCAGTTCTAGATTCCGATGCGTCACTTCATGTCTACTGTATCACTTGGACATTCTTAATGACGCTGAGACACAGAAATTGCACCGGAATTAAATACAAATGGCACAATGCCGACATAAGTACAAGAAGACTGACTCTTCTTACTGTCTATGATTTGGAACCTATCCTGTGAGACCAGTTTTAGATTCCGATGCTTCACTTCAGGTTTACTGAATCCCTTGGACCTTCTTATTAACGATGCAACACAGAAATTGCATCGGAATTAAAAACAAAAGCACAATGCCGACTTAAGTACAAGAAGACCGACTCTTCATACTGTCTTTGATTTCAAGCTTTCCTGGGATACCAGTTTTAGATTCCGATGCTTCACTTCAGGTTTACTGTATCCCTTGGACCTTCTTGTTGCCGATGAAACACAGAAAATGCATCGGAATTAAATACAAAAGCACAATGCCGACTGAAGTACAAGAAGACTGACTCTTCTTACTAGATATGATTTGTGCGTTTCTTGTGAGATCAGTTCTAGATTCCGATGCTTCACTTCGGGTTCAGTGTATCACTAGGACCTTCTTAAAGACGATGAAACACGGAAAATGCATCGGAATTAAATTCAAAAGGCACAATGCCGACTTAAGTACAAGAAGACTGAGTCTTCTTATTGTCTATGCTTTGAACCTTTCCTGTGAGACCAGTTTCAGATTCCGATGCTTCACTTCAGGTTAACTGTATCCCTTGGACCTTCTTATTGAGGATGAAACACAGAAATTGCTTCAGAATTAAATACTAAATGCACATAGCCGACTTAAGTGCAAGAAGACTGACTCTTCTTACTAACTAAGATTTGAGCCTTTCCTGTGAGATCAGTTTTAGACTCCGATGCTTCACTTCAGGTTTACTGTATTGCTTTTACCTTCTTATAGACGATGAAACACAGAAATTGCTTCAGAATTAAATACAAAAGGCACAATGTCGACTTAAGTACAAGAGGAATGCCTCATCTTAATGTCTATGATTTGAACCTTTCCTGTGAGACAAGATTAAAATCCGATGCTTCACTTCAGGTTTACTATATCCCCTGGAACTTCTTATTGACGATGAAACACAGAAACTGCATCGGAATTAAATACAAAAGGCACAATGCCGACTTAAGTGCAAGAAGACTGACTCTTCTTACTAGTTAAGATTTGAGCCTTTCCTGTGAGATCAGTATTACATTCCGATGCTTCACTTCAAGTTCACTGTATCACTTGGAACTCCTTATTGACGATGAAACACAGAAACTGCATCGGAATTCAATACAAAGGTCAAAATGCCGACTTAAGTACAAGAAGACTGATTCTTCTTACTGTCTATTTTATGAACCTTTCCTGTGAGACCGGTTTTAGATTCCGATGCTTCACTTCTGGTTTCACTGTGTCCCTTGGACGATCTTATTGACGATGAAACACAGATATTGCATCGGAATTAAACAGAAAATACACAATGCCGACTTAAGTACAAGAAGACTGACTTTTGTTACTGTCTATGTTTGAACCTTTCCTCTGAGACCAGTTTTTGATTCCGATGCTTCACTTCAGGTCTCCTCTATTCCTTGGACCTTCTTATTGACGGTGAAACACAGAAATTGCATCGGAATTAAATACATAAGGCACAATGCCGACTTAAGTACAAGAAGACCGGCATTTCTTACTGCCTCTGTTTTGAGCCTTTCCTGTTAGACCAGTTTCATATTCCGATGCTTCACTTCAGGTTTATTGTATCCCTTGGACCTTCTTATTGACAATGAAACACAGAAATTGCATCGGAATTAAATACAAAAGGCACAATGCTGACTTGAGTGCAAGAAGACGTGCTCTTCTTACTTTCTATTTTTTGAGCCTTTCCTGTGAGACCAGTTTTGGATTCCGATGCTTCACTTCAGGTTTACTGTATCCCTTGGACCTTCTTATTGACGATGAAACACAGAAACTGCATCGGAAATAAATACAAAAGGCACAATGCCGATTAAGTACAAGAAGACTGACTCTTCTTACTGTATATGTTTGAAACTTTTGTGTGAGACCAATTTTATACTCCGATGCTTCACTTCAGGTTTACTGTATCCCTTGGACCATCTTATTGACGGGGAAACCCAGAAATTGCATCTTAAATTAATAAAAAAGGCACAATGCCGAATTAAGTAGAAGCAGACTGATTCCTCGTGCACAATGCCGAATAAAGTAGAAGAAGACTGATTCCTCGTGCTGTCTATGTTTTGAACCTATCCTGTGAGACCAGTTTTAGATTCCGATGCTACACTTCAGGTTTACTGTATCCGTTGGACCTTCTTATTGACAATGAAACACAGAAATTGCATCGGAATTAGATACAAAAGGCACAATGTCGACATAAGTACAAGAGGAATGCCTCATCTTAATGTCTATGATCTGAACCTTTCCTGTGAGACAAGTTAAAAATCCAATGCTTCACTTCAGGTTTACTGTATCCCTTGGACCTTCTTATTGACGATGAAACACAGAAACTGCATCGGAATTAAATACAAAGGGCACAATGCCAACTTAAGTACAAGAAGACGGGCTTTTCTTGCTGCCTATGTTTTGAGGCTTTCCTGTTAGACCAGTTTTACATTCCGATGCTTCACTTCAGGTTTACTGTATCCCTTGGACCTTCTTATTGACGGGGAAACCCAGAAATTGCATCTTAAATTAATAAAAAAGGCACAATGCCGAGTTAAGTAGAAGAAGACTGTCTCCTCTTTTTGTCTAAGTTTTGAACCTTTCCTGTTAGACCAGTTTTAAATTTCGATGCTTCACTTTAGGATTATTGTATCCCTTGGACGTTCTTATTGACAATGAAACACAGAAATTGCATCGGAATTAAATACAAAAGACACAATGCTGACTTAAGTGCAAGAAGACGAGATCTACTTACTGTCTATGTTTTTAGCCTTTCCTGTGAGACCGGTTTTACATTCCATTGCTTTACTTCAGGTTTACGGTTTCCCTTGGACCTTCTTATTGACGATGTATCACAGAAACTGCATCGGAAATAAATACAAAAGGCACAATGCCGATTAAGTACAAGAAGACTGATTCTTCTTATTGTCTAAGTTTTGAACCTTTCCTGTGAGACCAGTTTTATATTCCGATGCTTCACTTCAGTTTTACTGTATCCCTTGGACGTTTTATATTGACGATGAAACACGGAAAATGCATCGGAATCAAATACTAAAGGCACAATGTCGACTTAAGTACAGGAAGACTGACTCTTCTTACTAGCTGAGATTTGAGCCTTTCCTGTGAGATCAGTTTTGGATCCGATGCTTCACTTCAGGGTTACTGTATATCTTGGACCTACTTATAGACGATGCAACACTGAAATTACATCGGAATTAAATACAAAAGGCACTATGCCGATTTAAGTACAGGAAGACTGACTCTTCTTACTAGCTAAAATTTGAGCCTTTCCTGTGAGATCAGTTTTAGATTGCTATGCTTCACTTCAGGTTCACTGTATCAATTGGAACTTCTTATTGACGATGAAACACAGAAATTGCATCGGAATTCAACACATAGTGCAAAATGCCGACTTAAGGACAAGAAGACTGATTCTTCTTACTGGCAATGTTTTGAAACTTTCCTGGGGGACCAGGTTAAGATTCCGATGTTTCAATTCAGGTTTACTATACACCTGGGACCATCTTGTTGACAATGAAACATAGAAATTGCATAGGAGATAAATAAAAAAGGCGGAATGCCGAATTAAGTAGAAGTAGACTGACTCCTCGTACTGTCTATGCGTTGAAACTTTCCTGTTAGACCACTTTTAGATTCCGATGCTTCACTTCAGGTTTACTGTATCCCTTGGACCTTCTTATAGACGATGAAACACAGAAATCGCATCGGACGTATATACAAAAGGCACAATGTCGACTTACGTACAAGAGGAATGCCTCATCTTAGTGTCTATGATTTGAACCATTCCTGTGAGACAAGTTTTAGATTCCGATGCTTCACTTCAGGTTTATTGTATCCCTTGGACCCTCTTATTGACAATGAAACACAGAAATTGCATCGGAATTAAATACAAAAGGCGCAATGCCGATTTAAGTAAAAGAATACTGACTCTCCTTACTCTCTATGATTTGAACGTTTCCTGTGAGACGAGTTTTGGATCCCGATGCTTCACCTCATGATTACTGTATCCCTTGGACCTTCTAATTGACGATGAAACACAGAAATAGCATCGGAATTAAATACAAACGGCACAATGCCGACTTAAGTACAAGAATACTGTCTCTCCTTACTGTCTATGTTTTCAACATTTCCTACGAGGCCAGTTTTAGATTCCGATGCTTCACTTCAGGTTTACCGTATCCCTTGCACCTTCTTATTGACGATGAAACACAGAAACTGAATCGGAATTAAATACAAAAGGCACAATACCGACTGAAGAACAAGAGGACTGACTCTTCTTACATTCTACGATCTGAGCCGTTCCTGTGAGACCAGTTTTAGATTCCGATGCTTCACTTCAGGTTTACTGTATTCCTTGGACATTCTTATAGGCGATGAATCACAGCAGTTGCATCGGAATTAAATTTAAAAGGCACAATGTCGACAGAAGTACAAGAGGAATGCCTCATCTTAATGTCTATGATTTGAACCCTTCCTGTGAGACAAGTTTTAGATTCCAATGCTTCACTTCAGGTTTACTGTATCCCACGAACGCCCTTATTGACGATGAAACACAAAAATTGGATCGGAATTAAATACGAAATGCACAACGCTGACTTAAGTGCAAGAACACTGACTCTTCTTACTAGCTAAGATTTGAGCCTTTCCTGTGAGATCAGTTTTGGATCCGATGCTTCACTTCAGGTTTACTGTATTTTTTGGACCTACTTATAGACGACGCAACACGGAAATTGCATCGGAATTAAATACAAAAGGCACAATGTAGACCTAAGTACAAGAGGAATGCCTCATCTTAATGTCTACGATTTGAACCATTCCTGTGAGGCAAGATTTAGATTCCGATGCTTCACTTCAGGTTTACTGTATCCCTTGGACGTTCTAATTGACGATGAAACACAGAAATTGTATCGGTATTAAATACAAAAGGCACAATGCCGAGTTAAGTACAGGAAGACAGACTTTTCTTACTAGCTAAGATTTGAGCCTTTCCTGTGAGATCAGTTTTAGATTCCTATGCTTCACTTAAGGTTCACTGTATCGCCTGGACCATCTTATTGACGATGAAACACAGAAATTGCATCGGAATTAAACAGAAAATGCACAATGCCGACTTAAGTACAAGAAGACTGACTCTTCTTACTGTCTATGCTTTGAACCTTTCCTGTGAAAATTGTTTTGGATTCCGATGCTTCACTTAAGGTTTACTCTATCCTTCAGACCCTCTTATTGACGATGAAACACAGAAATTGCATCGGAATTAAATACATAAGGCACAATGCCGACTAAAGTACAAGAAGACGGGCTTTTCTTACTGCCTGTGTTTTGAGCCTTTCCTGTTAGATCAGTCTTGTATTCCGATGCTTCACTTCAGGTTTATTGTATCCCTTGGACCTTCTTATTGACAATAAAACACAGAAATTGCATCGGAATTAAATACAAAACGCACAAAGCCGATTTAAGTACAAGAAGACTGACTCTTCTTACTAGCTATGGTTTAAGCGTTTCCTATGAGATCAGTTTTAGATTCCGATGCTTCACTTCGGGTTCACCGTATCACTTGGACTTTCTTATTGACGATGAAACACGGAAAATGCATCGGAATTAACTACAAACGGCACAATGCCGACTTCAGTACAAGAAGACTGACTCTTCTTACAGTTTTTGATTGGAACCTTTCCTGTGAGTCCAGTTTTAGATTCCGATGCTTCACTTCAGGTTTACTGTATCCCTTGGACCTTCTTATTGACGATGAAACAAAGAAATTGCATCGGAATTAAATACAAAAGCGCAATGCCGACTTAAGTACAAGAATACTGACTCTCCTTACTGTCTATGTTGTGAACCTTTCCTGTGAGACGAATTTTAGATTCCAATACTTCACCTCAGGTTTACTGTATCCCTTGGACCTTCTAATTGACGATGAAACACAGAAAGTGCATCGGAATGAAACACAAAATGCACAACGCCGACTTAAGTACAAGAAGACTGACTCTTCTTACTGTCTAAGCTTTGAACCTTTCCTGAGGGACCAGTTTTTGATTCCGATGCTTCACTTCAGGTTTACTCTATCCCTTATGCCTCCTTTTGACGATGAAACGCAGTAATTGCATCGGAATTAAATACATAAGGCACAATGCCGACATAAGTACAAGAAGACGGGCTTTTCTTACTGCCTGTGTTTTGAGCTTTTCCTGTTAGACCAGTTTTGTAATCCGATGCTTCACCTCAGGTTTATTGTATCACTTGGACCTTCATATTGACAATGAAACACAGCAACTGCATCGGAAATAAATACAAAAGGCACAATGCCGATTAAGTACAAGAAGACTGACTCTTCTTACTGTCTATGTTTTGAACCTTTCCTGTGAGATCAGTTTTATATTCCGATGCTTCACTTTAGGTTTACTGTATCCGTTGGCCCTTCTTATTGACGGGGAAACACAGCAATTGCATCGGAATTAAACACAAAATGTACAATGCCGACTTAAGTAAAGGAAGTCGGGCTTTTCTTACTGCATATGTTTTGAACCATTCCTGTGAGACCAGTTTTTGATTCCGATGCTTCACTTCAGGATTACTCCATCCCTTAGGCGTTCTTATTGACGATGAAACACGGAAATTGCATCGGAATTAAATACAAAAGGCACAATGCTGTCTTAAGTGCAAGAAGACATGCTCTCCTTACTGTCTACGCTTTGAGCCTTTCATGTGAGACCAGTTTTAGATTCCGATGCTTCACGTCAGGTTAACTGTATCCCTTGGACCTTCTTATAGACGATGTAACACAGAAACTGCATCGGAAATAAATACAAAAGGCACAATGCCGATTAAGTACAAGAAGACTGACTCTTCTTACTGTCTACTTTTTGAACCTTTCCTGTGAGACCAGTTTTATATTCCGATGCTTCACTTCAGGTTTACTGTATCCCTTGGACCTTTATATGGACGATGAAACACAGAAATTGCATCGGAATTAAATACAGAAAGCTCAATGCCGACTTAAGTACAAGAAGACTGACTCTTCTTACTGTCTATGGTTTGAACCGTTCCTTTGAGACCAGTTTTAGATTCCGATGGTTCACTTCAGGTTTACTGTATCCCTTGGACCTTCTTATTGACGATGAAACACAGAAATAGCATCGGAATTAAATACAAAAGGCACAATACCGACTTAATTACAAGTGGACTGACTCTTCTTACGTTCTATGATTTGAACCTTTCCTGTGAGACCAGTTATTGATTCCGATGCTTCACATCAGGTTTACTGTATCCCTTGGACCTTCTTATTGACGATGAAACACAAAAATTGCATCGGAATTAAATACAAAAGACACAATGCCGACTTCAGTACAAGAAGTCTGACTCTTCTTACTAGCTATGATTTGAGCCTTTCCTGTGAGATCAGTTTTAGATTCCGATGCTTCACCTCAGGTTCACCGTATAACTTGGACTTTCTTATTTACGATGAAAGACGTAAAATGCATCGGAATTAAATACAAAGGGCACAATGCCGACTTAAGTACAAGAAGACTGACTCTTCTTACTGTCTATGTTTTGAACCTTTCCTGTGAGACCAGTTTTAGATTCCGATGCTTCACTTCAGGTTTACTGTGTATCTTGGACCTTCTTATTGACGATGAAACACAGATATTGCATCGAACTTAAAAACAAAGGTCACAATGCCGAGTTCAGTACAAGAAGACCGACTCTTCTTACTGTCTATCATTTGAACCTTTCTTGGGATACCAGTTTTAGATTCCGATGCTTCACTTCAGGTTTACTGTATATTTTGGACTTTGTTATTGACGATGAAACACAGAAATTGCATCGGACTTAAAAACAAAAGGCACAATGCCGACTTAAGTACAAGAAGACCGACTATTCTTACTGACTATGATTTGAACCTTTCCTGGGATACCGGTTTTAGATTCCGATGCTTCACTTGAGGTTTACTGTATTCCTTGGACCTTCTTACTAGCGATGAAACACACAAATTGTATCGGAATGAAATACAAAATGCACAATGCCGACTTGAGTACAAGAGGACTGACTCTTCTTACATTCTATGATTTGAGCCTTTCCTGTGAGACCAGTTTTAGATTCCGATGCTTCACTTCAGGTTTACTGTATTCCTTGGACCTACTTATAGACGATGCAACACAGAAATTGCATCGGAATTCAGTCCAAAAGGCAAAATGCCGACTTAAGTACAAGAAGACGGGCTTTTCTATTTGCCTATGTTTCGAACCTTTCCTGTGAGACCAGTTTTAGATTCCGATGGTTCACTTCAGGTTGACTGTATCCCTTGGACCTTCTTATTGACGATGAAACACTGAAATTTCATCGGAATTAAATACAAAAGGCACAATGCTGTCTTAAGTGCAAGAAGACGCGCTCTTCTTACTGTCTCTGCTTTGAGCCATTTGTGTGAGGCCAGTTTTAGATTCCGATGCTTCACTTCAGATTTACTGTATCCCTTGGACCTTCTTATTGACGATTTAACAGAGAAACTGCATCGGAAATAAATACAAAAGGCACAATGCCGTTTAAGTACAAGAAGACTGACTCTTCTTACTGTCTATGATTTGAACCTTTCCTGTGAGACCAGCTTTATATTCCGATGCTTCACTTCAGGTTTACTGTATCCCTTGGACCTTCTTAGTGACGGGAAAACACAGAAATTGCATCGGAAATAAATAAAAAAATGCACAATGCCGAATTAAGTAGAAGTAGACTGACTCCTCGTACTGTCTATGTGTTGAAACTTTCCTGTTAGACCAGTTTTAGATTCCGATGCATCAATTCAGATTTACTGTATCCCTTGGAACATCTTATTGACGATGAAACACAGAAATTGCATCGGAATTAAATACAGAAGGCACAATGCCGACTTGAGTACAAGAAGACTGACTCTCCTTACTGTCTATGGTTTGAACCGTTCCTTTGAGCCCAGTTTGAGATTCCGATGCTTCACTTCAGGTTTACTGTATCCCTTGGACCTCCTTATTGACGATGAGACACAGGAATAGCAACGGAATTAAATACAAAAGGCACAATGCCGACTTAAGTACAAGAATATTGACTCACCATACTGTCTATGTTTTGAACTTTTCCTGTGAGACCAGTTTTAGATTACGATGCTTCACCTCAGGTCTACTGTATCCCTTGGATCTTCTAATTGACGATGAAACACAGAAACTGCATAGGAATCATCTTCAAAAGGCACAATGCCGATTTAAGTACAAGAAGACTGGCTCTTCTTGGTGTCTATGTTTAGAACCTCTCCTGTGAGACCAGTTTTAGATTCCGATGGTTCACTTCAGGTTTACTGTATCCCCTGGACCTTCATATTGACGCATAAACACAGAAATTGCGGCTGAATTAAATGCAAAAGGCACAATGCCGACTGAAGTACCAGAAGACTTACTCTTCTTCCTGTCTATGTTTTGAACATTTCCTGCGAGACCAGTTTTAGATTCCGATGCTTCACTTCAGGTTTACTGTATTCCTTGGACCTACCTATAGACGATGCAACACAGAAATTGCATCGGAATTCAGTCCAAAAGGCAAAATGCCGACTTAAGTACAAGAAGACTGATTCTTCTTACTGTCTATGATTTGAACCTTTCCTGTGAGACCAGTTTTTGATTCCGATGCTTCACTCTATCCCTTAGACCTTCTTATTGACGATGACACACAGGAATTGCATCGGAACTAAATACAAAAGGCACAATGCTGTCTTAAGTACAACAAGACTGACTCTTCTTACTGTCTATGATTTGAACCTTTCCTGTGAGACCAGTTTTATATTCCGATGCTTCACTTCAGGTTTACTGTATCCCTTGGACCTTCTTATTGACGGGGAAACACAGAAATTGCATCGGAAATTAATAAGAAATGCACAATGCCGAATTAAGTAGAAGAAGACTGGCTCCTCATACTGTCTATGTGTTGAAACTTTCCTGTTAAAGCAGTTTTAGATTAAAATGCTTCAATTCAGGTTTACTGTATCCCTTGGAGCATCTTATTGACGATGAAACACAGAAATTTCATCGGAATGAAATACAAAAGGCACAATGCCGACTTAAGTACAAGATGACTGACTCTTCTTACTGTCTATGGTTTGAACCGTTCCTTTGAGCCCAGTTGTAGATTCCGATGCTTCACTTCAGGTTTACTGTATCCCTTGGACCCCCTTATTGACGATGAAACACAGAAATAGCAACGGAATTAAATACAAAAGGCACAATGCCGACTTAAGTACAAGAATATTGACTCACCATACTGTCTATGTTTTGAACCTTTCCTATGCGACCAGTTTTAGATTCCGATGCTTCACCTAAGGTTTACTGTATCCCTTGGACCTTCTAATTGACGATGAACCACAGAAATTGCATCGGAATTAAATACAAAAGGCATAATGCAGACTTAAGTACAAGAAGACTGACTCTTCTTACTAGCTAAGATTTGAGCCTTTCCGTGAGATCAGTTTTAGATTCCGATGCTTCACTTCACGTTCACTGTATCACTTGGAAAATCTTATTAACGATGAAATACAGAAATTGCATCGGAATTCAATACAAAAGTCAAAATGCAGAGTTATGTACAAGAAGACTGATTCTTCTTACTGTCTATATTTTGAACATTTCCTGTGAGACCAGTTTTATATTCCGATGCTTCACTTCAGGATTACTGTATCCCTTGGACCATCTTATTGACGATGAAACACAGAAATTGCATCGGAATTAAACACAAAATGTACAATGCCGACTTAAGTACAAGAAGTCTGACTCTTCTTACTAGCTATGATTTGAGCCTTTCCTGTGAGATCAGTTTTAGATTCCGATGCTTCACTTCAGGTTCACCGTATAACTTGGACTTTCTTATTTACGATGAAACACGGAAAATGCATCGGAATTAATTACAAAAGGCACAATGCCAACTTAAGTACAAGAGGACTGACTCATCTTACATTCTATGGTTTTAGCCTTTCCTGTGAGACCTGTTTTAGATTCCGATGTTTCACTTCAGGTTTGCTGTATTCCTTGGACCTTCTTATAGCCGATGAAACACAGAAATTGCATCGGACTTAAATAGAACAAGCACAATGTCGACTTAAGTACAAGAGGAATGCCTCATCTTACTGTCTATGATTTGAACCATTCCTGTGAGACAAGTTTTAGATTCCGATGCTTCACTTCAGGTTTTCTGTATCCCTTGGACCTTCTAAATGACGATGAAACACAGAAATTGCATCGGAATTAAATACAAAAGGCACAATGCCGACTTAAGTACAAGAAAACTGACTCTTCTTACTAGCTAAGATTTGAGCCTTTCCTGTGAGATCAGTTTCAGATTCCGATGCTTCACTTCAGGTTCACTGTATCACTTGGAAATTTTTATTAACGATGAAACATAGAAATTGCTTCGGAACTCAATACAAAAGACAAATGCCGACTTATGTACAAGAAGACTGATTCATCTTACTGTCTATGTTTTGAACACTTCCTGTGAGACCAGTTTTAGATTTCGATGCTTCACATCAGGTTTACTGTATCACCTGGACCATCTTATTGACGATGAAACACAGAAATTGCATCGGAATTAAACAGAAAATGCACAATGCCGACTTAAGTACAAGAAGACTGACTCTTCTTACTGTCTATGTTTTGAACCTTTCCTGTGGGTCCAGTTTTTGATTCCGATGCTTCACTTCAGGTTTACTCTATCCCTTAGACCTTCTTATTGACGATGAAACACAGAAATTGCATCGGAATGAAATACGTTATTCACAATGCCGACTTAAGTACAAGAAGACGGGCTTTTCCTACTGCCTATGATTTGAGGCTTTCCTGTTAGACCAGTCTTGTATTCCGATGCTTCACTTCAGGTTTATTGTATCCCTTGGACCTTCTTATTGACAATAAAACACAGAAATTGCATCGGAATTAAATACAAAAGGCACAATGCCGAATTACGTAGAGGTAGACTGACTCCTCGTACTGCCTATGTTTGGAACCTTTCCTGTTAGACCAGTTTTAGATTCCGATGCTTCACTTCAGGTTTACTGAATCCCTTTGACTTTCCTATTGACGATGAAACACAGAAATTGCATCGCAATTAAATACATAAGGCACAAAGCCGACTTAAGTGCAAGAAGACTGACTCTTCTTACTGGATATGGTTTGAGCCTTTCTTGTGAGATCAGTTTTAGATTCCGATCCTTCACTTCTGGTTCACCGTATCACTTGGACTCTCTTATTGACAATGAAACACGGAAAATGCATCGGAATTATCTACAAAAAGCACAATGCCGATTTAGGTACGAGAAGACTGACTCTTCTTAGAGTCTATGTTTAGGACCTTTCCTGTGAGACCAGTTTTAGATTCCGATGGTTCACTTCAGGTTGACTGTATCCCTTCGACCTTCTTATTGACGCTGAAACACAGAAATTGCGGCGGAATTAAATGCAAAAGGCACAATGCCGACTTAAGTACCAGAGGACTGACTCTTCTTACTGTCTATGATTTGAACATTTCCTGCGAGACCAGTTTTAGATTCCGATGCATCACTTCAGGTTTACCATATCCCATGGACCTTCATAATGACGATGAAACACAGAAACTGAATTGGAATTAAATACAAAAGGCAAAATGCCGACTTAAGTAGGAGAAGACTGATTCTTCTTACTGTCAATGCTTTCAACCTTTCCTGTGAGACCAGTCTTAGATTCCGATGCTTCACTTCAGGTTTACTGTATCCCTTGGACAATCTTATTGACGATGAAACACAGAAATTGCATCGGAATTAAACACAAAATGCACAATAACGACTTAAGTACAAGAAGACGGGCTTTTTTAACTGGCTATGTTTCGAACCTTTCCTGTGAGACCAGTTTTTGATTCCGATGCTTCACTCCATCCCTTAGACGATGAAACACTGAAATTCCATCGGAAATAAATACAAAAGGCACAATGCCGTTTAAGTACAAGAAGACTGACTCTTCTTACTGTCTATGATTTGAACCTTTTCTGTGAGACCAGTTTTATATTCCGATGCTTCACTTCAGGTTTACTGTATCCCTTGGACCTTCTTAGTGACGGGGAAACACAGAAATTGCATCGGAAATAAATAAAAAAATGCACAATGCCGAATTAAGTAGAAGTAGACTGACTCCTCGTACTGTCTATGTGTTGAAACTTTCCTGTTAGACCAGTTTTAGATTCCGATGCATCAATTCAGGTTTACTGTATCCCTTGGAACGTCTTATTGACGATGAAACACAGAAATTGCATCGGAATTAAATACAAAAGGCACAATGCCGACTTGAGTACAAGAAGACTGACTCTCCTTTCTGTCTATGGTTTGAACCGTTCCTTTGAGCCCAGTTTTAGATTCCGATGCTTCACTTCAGGTTTACTGTATTCCTTGGACCTACCTATAGACGATGCAACACAGAAATTGCATCGGAATTCAGTCCAAAAGGCAAAATGCCGACGTAAGTACAAGAAGACTGATTCTTCTTATTGTCAATGCTTTGGACCTTTCCTGTGAGACCAGTCTTATATTCCGATGCTTCACTTCAGGTTTACTGTATCCCTTGTACCATCTTATTGACGATGAAACACAGAAATTGCATCGGCATTAAACACAAAATGCACAATGCCGAATTAAGTACAAGAAGGCGGGCTTTTCCAACGGCCTATGTTTGGAACCTTTCCTGTGAGACCAGTTTTTGATTCCGATGCTTTACTCTATCCCTTACACCTTCTTATTGACGATGACACACAGGAATTGCATCGGAACTAAATACAAAAGGCACAATGCTGTCTTAAGTACAACAAGACTGACTCTTCTTACTGTCTATGATTTGAACCATTCCTGTGAGACCAGTTTTATATTCCGATGCTTCACTTCAGGTTTACTGTATCCCTTGGACCTTCGTATTGACGGGAAACACAGAAATTGCATCGGAAATTAATAAAAAATGCACAATGCCGAATTAAGTAGAAGATGACTGACTCCTCAAACTGTCTACGAGTTGAAACTTTCCTGTTAAAGCAGTTTTAGATTCCAATGCTTCAATTCAGGTTTACTGTATCCCTTGGAGCATCTTATTGACGATGAAACACAGAAATTGCATTGGAATGAAATAAAAAAGGCACAATGCCGATTTAAGTACAAGATGACTGACTCTTCTTACGGTCTATGGTTTGAACCGTTCCTTTGAGCCCAGTTTTAGATTCCGATGATTCACTTCAGGTTTACTGTATCCCTTGGACCTCCTTATTGACGATGAAACACAGAAATAGCAACGGAATTAAATACAAAAGGCACAATGCCGACTTAAGTGCAAGAATATTGACTCACCATACTGTCTATGTTTTGAACCTTTCCTGTGCGACCAGTTTTAGATTCCGATGCTTCACCTCAGGTTTACTGTATCCCTTGGACCTTCTAATTGACGATGAAACACAGAAATTGCATCGGAATTAAATACAAAAGGCACAATGCCGACTTGAGTAGAAGAGGACTGACTCTTCTTCCTGTCTATGTTTTGAACATTTCCTGCTAGACCAGTTTTAGATTCCGATGCTTCACTTCAGGTTTACCGTATCCCATGGACCTTCATAATGACGATGAAACACAGAAACTGAATCGGAATTAAATACAAAAGGCACAATGCAGACTTGAGTACAAGAGGACTGACTCTTCTTACATTCTATGATTTGAGCCTTTCCTGTGAGACCAGTTTTAGATTCCGATGCTTCACTTCAGGTTTACTGTATCCCTTGGACAATTTTATTGACGATGAAACACAGAAATTGCATCGGAATTAAACACAAAATGCACAATGCCGACTTAAGTACAAGAAGACGGGCTTTTCTAACTGCCTATGTTTCGAACCTTTCCTGTGAGACCAGTTTTTCATTCCGATGCTTCACTCTATCCCTTAGACATTCTTATTGACGATGAAACACAGAAATTGCGACGGAATTAAATACAAAAGGCACAATGCTGTCTTAAGTGCAAGAAGACGCGCTCTTCTTACTGTCTCTGTTTTGAGCCTTTCATGTGAGACCAGTTTTAGATTTCGATGCTTCACTTCAGATTTACTGTATCCCTTGGACCTTCTTATTGACGATGTAACAGAGAAACTGCATCGGAAATAAATACAAAAGTCACGATGCCGTTTAAGTACAAGAAGACTGACTCTTCTTACTGTCTATGATTTGAACCTTTCCTGTGAGACCAGTTTTATATTCGGATGCTTCACTTCAGGTTTACTGTATCCCTTGGACTTTCTTAGTGACAGGGAAACACAGAAATTGCATCGGAAATAAATAAAAAAATGCACAATGCCGAATCAAGTAGAAGTAGACTGACTCCTCGTACTGTCTATGTGTTGAAACTTTCCTGTTAGACCAGTTTTAGATTCCGATGCATCAATTCAGGTTTACCGTATCCCTCGGAACATCTTATTGACGATGGAACACAGAAATAGCATCGGTATTAAATACAAATGGCACAATGCTGACTTGAGTACAAGAAGACTGACTCTCCTTACTGTCTATGGTTTGAACCGTTCCTTTGAGCCCAGTTTTAGATTCCGATGCTTCACTTCAGGTTTACTGTATCCCCTGGTCCTCCTTATTGACGATGAAACACAGAAATAGCAAAGGAATTAAATACAAAAGGCACAATGCGGACTTAAGTACAAGAATATTGACTCACCATACTGTCTATGTTTTGAACCTTTCCTGTGAGACCAGTTTTAGATTACGATGCTTCACCTCAGGTTTGCTGTATCCCTTGGACCTTCTAATTGACGATGAACCACAGAAACTGCATAGGAATTATCTACAAAAGGCACAATGCCGATTTAAGTACCAGAAGACTGACTCTTCTTACTGTCTATGCTTCAAACATTTCCTGCGAGACCTGTTTTAGATTCCGATGCTTCACTTCAGGTTTACCGTATCCCATGGACCTTCTTAATGACGATGAAACACAGAAACTGTATCGGAATTAAATACAAAAGGCACAATGCCGACTTGAGTAGAAGAGGACTGACTCTTCTGACATTCTATGATTTGAGCCTTTCCTGTGAGACCAGTTTAAGATTGCGATGCTTCACTTAAGGTTTACTGTATTCCTTGGACCTACCTCTTGACGATGCAACACAGAAATTGCATCGGAACTCAGTCCAAAAGGCAAAATGCCGACTTAAGTACAAGAAGACTGATTCTTCTTACCGTCAATGCTTTGGACCTTTCCTGTGAGACCTGTCTTAGATTCCGATGCTTCACTTCAGGTTTACTGTATCCCTTGGACCATCTTATTGACGATGAAACACAGAAATTGCATCGGCATTAAACACAAAATGCACAATGCCGAATTAAGTACAAGAAGACGGGCTTTTCTAACTGCCTATGTTTTGAACCTTTCCTGTGAGAAGAGTTTTTGATTCCGATGCTTCACTCTATCCCTTTGATCTTCTGATTGACAATGAAACACAGAAATTGCAAGGGAATTAAAAACAAAAGGCACAATGCCGACTTAAGTACAAGAAGACCGTCTCTTCTTACTGCCTTTGATTTGAACCTTTCCTGGGATACCAGTTTTAGATTTCGATGCTTCACTTCAGGTTTACTGTATCCTTGGACCTTCTTATTGACAATGAGACACAGAAATTGTATCGGAATTATATGCAAAATGCACTATGCCGACTTAAGTACAAGAAGACTGACTCTTCTTACCGTCTATGTTTTGAATGATTCCTGTGAGACTAGTTTTAGATTCCTATGCATCACTTCAGGTTCACTGTACCACTTGGACCTTCTTATTGACAATGAAAACGGAAATTCAATCGGAACTAAATACAAAAGGCACAATGCCTACATAATTCCAGGAACATTGACTCTTCTTACTATGTTATGAACCTTTCCTGTGAGACCAGTTTTACAATCCGTTGCTTCACTTCAGGATTACTGTATCCTTTGGACCTTCTTATTGACGATGAAACACAGAAATTGCTTCGGAATTAAATACAAATGGCACAATGCCTTTTAAGTACAAGAACTGACTCCTTTTACTGTCTTTGTTTTTAACAATTCCTGTGGGACAAGTTTTACATTCCTTTAGGTTTTTTGTATCCCTTGGACCTCCTTATTGACGATGAAACACAGAAATTGCATCGAAATTAAATACTAAAGGCACAATGCCGACTTGAGTACATAAAGACTGACTCTTCTTACTGTCTATGATTTGCATATTTCTTGTGAGACCAGTTCCAGAATCCGAGGCTTCACTTCAGGTTTACTGCATCCCTTGGACCTTCTTATTGTCGATGAATCACAGAAATTGGATCGGAATTGAGTGCAAAAGGCACAATGCCGACATAAGTACAAGAAGACTGACTCTTCTTTCTGTCTACGTTTTGAAACTGTCCTGTGAGACCAGTTTTAGATTCCGATGCTTCATTTCAGGTTTGCTGTATCCATTTGACATTCATATTGATGATGAAACACAGAAACTGCATCGGAATTAAATACAAAAGGCACAATCCTGACTTAAGTACAAGAAGACTGACTCTCCTTACTGTTTATGATATGAACCTTTCCTGTGGGACCAGTTTTAGATTCCGATGCTTCACTTCAGGTTTTCTGTATCCCTTTCACTTTCTTATTGACGATGAAACACAGAAATTGCATCGGAATTAATTACTAAAGGCCCAATGCCGTCTTAAGTACAGGAAAACTATCTCTTCTTACTGTCTATGATTTGAACCTTTCCTGTGAGACCAGTTTTATATTCCGATGCTTCACTTCAGGTTTACTGTATCCCTTGGACCTTCTTAGTGACAGGGAAACACAGAAATTGCATCGGAAATAAATAAAAAAATGCACAATGCCGAATCAAGTAGAAGTAGACTGACTCCTCGTACTGTCTATGTGTTGAAACTTTCCTGTTAGACCAGTTTTAGATTCCGATGCATCAATTCAGATTTACTGTATCCCTTGGAACATCTTATTGACGATGAAACACAGAAATTGCATCGGAATTAAATACAGAAGGCACAATGCCGACTTGAGTACAAGAAGACTGACTCTCCTTACTGTCTATGGTTTGAACCGTTCCTTTGAGCCCAGTTTGAGATTCCGATGCTTCACTTCAGGTTTACTGTATCCCTTGGACCTACTTATTGACGATGAGACACAGGAATAGCAACGGAATTAAATACAAAAGGCACAATGCCGACTTAAGTACAAGAATATTGACTCACCATACTGTCTATGTTTTGAACTTTTCCTGTGAGACCAGTTTTAGATTACGATGCTTCACCTCAGGTTTACTGTATCCCTTGGACCTTCTAATTGACGATGAAACACAGAAACTGCATAGGAATCATCTACAAAAGGCACAATGCCGATTTAAGTACAAGAAGACTGGCTCTTCTTGGTGTCTATGTTTAGAACCTCTCCTGTGAGGCCAGTTTTAGATTCCGATGGTTCACTTCAGGTTTACTGTATCCCCTGGACCTTCATATTGACGCATAAACACAGAAATTGCGGCTGAATTAAATGCAAAAGGCACAATGCCGACTGAAGTACCAGAAGACTGACTCTTCTTCCTGTCTATGTTTTGAACATTTCCTGCGAGACCAGTTTTAGATTCCGATGCTTCACTTCAGGTTTACTGTATTCCTTGGACCTACCAATAGACGATGCAACACAGAAATTGCATCGGAATTCAGTCCAAAAGGCAAAATGCCGACTTAAGTACAAGAAGACTGATTCTTCTTACTGTCTATGATTTGAACCTTTCCTGTGAGACCAGTTTTTGATTCCGATGCTTCACTCTATCCCTTAGACCTTCTTATTGACGATGACACACAGGAATTGCATCGGAACTAAATACAAAAGGCACAATGCTGTCTTAAGTACAACAAGACTGACTCTTCTTACTGTCTATGATTTGAACCTTTCCTGTGAGACCAGTTTTATATTCCGATGCTTTACTTCAGGTTTACTGTATCCCTTGGACCTTCTTATTGACGGGGAAACACAGAAATTGCATCGGAAATTAATAAAAAATGCACAATGCCGAATTAAGTAGAAGAAGACTGGCTCCTCATACTGTCTATGTGTTGAAACTTTCCTGTTAAAGAAGTTTTAGATTAAAATGCTTCAATTCAGGTTTACTGTATCCCTTGGAGCATCTTATTGACGATGAAACACAGAAATTGCATCGGAATGAAATACAAAAGTCAAAATGCAGAGTTATGTACAAGAAGACTGATTCTTCTTACTGTCTATATTTTGAACATTTCCTGTGAGACCAGTTTTATATTCCGATGCTTCACTTCAGGTTTACTGTATCCCTTGGACCTCCTTATTGACGATGAAACACAGAAACAGCAACGGAATTAAACACAAAACGCACAATGCCGACTTAAGTACAAGAATATTGACTCACCATACTGTCTATGTTTTGAACCTTTCCTATGCGACCAGTTTTAGATTCCGATGCTTCACCTAAGGTTTACTGTATCCCTTGGACCTTCTAATTGACGATGAACCACAGAAATTGCATCGGAATTAAATACAAAAGGCATAATGCAGACTTAAGTACAAGAAGACTGACTCTTCTTACTAGCTAAGATTTGAGCCTTTCCTGTGAGATCAGTTTTAGATTCCGATGCTTCACTTCACGTTCACTGTATCACTTGGAAAATCTTATTAACGATGAAATACAGAAATTGCATCGGAATTCAATACAAAAGTCAAAATGCAGAGTTATGTACAAGAAGACTGATTCTTCTTACTGTCTATATTTTGAACATTTCCTGTGAGACCAGTTTTATATTCCGATGCTTCACTTCAGGTTTACTGTATCCCTTGGACCATCTTATTGACGATGAAACACAGAAATTGCATCGGAATTAAACACAAAATGTACAATGCCGACTTAAGTACAAGAAGTCTGACTCTTCTTACTAGCTATGATTTGAGCCTTTCCTGTGAGATCAGTTTTAGATTCCGATGCTTCACTTCAGGTTCACCGTATAACTTGGACTTTCTTATTTACGATGAAACACGGAAAATGCATCGGAATTAATTACAAAAGGCACAATGCCAACTTAAGTACAAGAGGACTGACTCATCTTACATTCTATGGTTTTAGCCTTTCCTGTGAGACCTGTTTTAGATTCCGATGTTTCACTTCAGGTTTACTGTATTCCTTGGACCTTCTTATAGACGATGAAACACAGAAATTGCATCGGACTTAAATAGAACAAGCACAATGTCGACTTAAGTACAAGAGGAATGCCTCATCTTACTGTCTATGATTTGAACCATTCCTGTGAGACTAGATTTAGATTCCGATGCTTCACTTGAGGTTTTCTGTATCCCTTGGTTCTTCTAAATGACGATGAAACACAGAAATTGCATCGGAATTAAATACAAAAGGCACAATGCCGACTTAAGTAGAAGAAAACTGACTCTTCTTACTAGCTATGATTTGTGCCTTTCCTGTGAGATCAGTTTCAGATTCCGATGCTTCACTTCAGGTTCACTGTATCACTTGGAAATTTTTATTAACGATGAAACACAGAAATTGCTTCGGAACTCAATACAAATGACAAATGCCGACTTATGTACAAGAAGACTGATTCATCTTACTGTCTATGTTTTGAAGACTTCCTGTGACACCAGTTTTAGATTTCGATGCTTCACATCAGGTTTACTGTATCCCCTGGACCATCTTATTGACGATGAAACACAGAAGTTGCATCGGAATTAAACAGAAAATGCACAATGCCGACTTAAGTACAAGAAGACTGACTCTTCTTACTGTCTATATTTTGAACCTTTCCTGTGGGTCCAGTTTTTGATTCCGATGCTTCACTTCAGGTTTACTCTATCCGTTAGACCTTCTTATTGACGATGAAACACAGAAATTGCATCGGAATGAAATACATTATTCACAATGCCGACTTAAGTACAAGAAGACGGGCTTTTCTTACTGCCTATGATTTGAGCGTTTCCTGTTAGACCAGTCTTGTATTCCGATGCTTCACTTCAGGTTTATTGTATCCCTTGGACCTTCTTATTGACAATAAAACACAGAAATTGCATCGGAATTAAATACAAAAGGCACAATGCCGAATTAAGTAGAGGTAGACTGACTCCTCGTACTGCCTATGTTTGGAACCTTTCCTGTTAGACCAGTTTTAGATTCCGATGCTTCACTTCAGGTTTACTGTATCCCTTTGACTTTCCTATTGACGATGAAACACAGAAATTGCATCGCAATTAAATACATAAGGCACAAAGCCGACTTAAGTGCAAGAAGACTGACTCTTCTTACTGGATATGGTTTGAGCCTTTCCTGTGAGATCAGTTTTAGATTCCGATCCTTCACTTCAGGTTCACCGTATCACTTGGACTCTCTTATTGACAATGAAACACGGAAAATGCATCGGAATTATCTACAAAAGGCACAATGCCGATTTAGGTACAAGAAGACTGACTCTTCTTAGAGTCTATGTTTAGGACCTTTCCTGTGAGACCAGTTTTAGATTCCGATGGTTCACTTCAGGTTGACTGTATCCCTTGGACCTTCTTATTGACGCTGAAACATAGAAATTGCGGCGGAATTAAATGCAAAAGGCACAATAACGACTTAAGTACAAGAAGACGGGCTTTTTTAACTGGCTATGTTTCGAACCTTTCCTGTGAGACCAGTTTTTGAATCCGATGCTTCACTCCATCCCTTAGACGATGAAACACTGAAATTCCATCGGAATTAAATACAAAAGGCACAATGCTGTCTTAAGTGTGAAAAGACGCGCTCTTCTTACTGTCTCTGTTTTGAGCCTTTCATGTGAGACCAGTTTTTGATTCCGATGCTTCACTTTAGATTTACTGTATCTCTTGGACCTTCTTATTGACGATTTAACAGAGAAACTGCATCGGAAATAAATACAAAAGGCACAATGCCGTTTAAGTACAAGAAGACTGACTCTTCTTACTGTCTATGATTTGAACCTTTTCTGTGAGACCAGTTTTATATTCCGATGCTTCACTTCAGGTTTACTGTATCCCTTGGACCTTCTTAGTGACGGGGAAACACAGAAATTGCATCGGAAATAAATAAAAAAATCCACAATGCCGAATTAAGTAGAAGTAGACTGACTCCTCGTACTGTCTATGTGTTGACACTTTCCTGTTAGACCAGTTTTAGATTCCGATGCATCAATTCAGGTTTACTGTATCCCTTGGAACATCTTATTGACGATGAAACACAGAAATTGCATCGGAATTAAATACAAAAGGCACAATGCCGACTTGAGTACAAGAAGACTGACTCTCCTTACTGTCTATGGTTTGAACCGTTCCTTTGAGCCCAGTTTTAGATTCCGATGCTTCACTTCAGGTTTACTGTATCCCTTGGACCTCCTTATTGACGATGAAACACAGGAATAGCAACGGAATTAAATACAAAAGGCACAATGCCGACTTAAGTACAAGAATATTGACTCACCATACTGTCTATGTTTTGAACCTTTCCTGTGATACCAGTTTTAGATTACGATGCTTCACCTCAGGTTTACTGTATCTCTTGGACCTTCTAATTGACGATGAAACACAGAAACTGCATAGGAATCATCTACAAAAGGCACAATGCCGAATTAAGTACAAGAAGACTGACTCGTCTTGGTGTCTATGTTTAGAACCTTTCCTGTGAGACCAGTTTTAGATTCCGATAGTTCACTTCAGGTTTATTGTATCCCTTGGACCATCATATTGACGCTGAAACACAGAAATTGCGGCTGAATTAGATGCAAAAGCACAATGCCGACTTAAGTACCAGAAGACTGACTCTTGTTCCTGTCTATGTTTTGAACATTTCCTGCGAGACCAGTTTTAGATTCCGATGCTTCACTTCAGGTTTACCGTATCCCATGGACCTTCTTAATGACGATGAAACACAGAAACTGAATCGGAATTAAATACAAAAGGCACAATGCCGACTTGAGTAGAAGAGGACTGACTCTTCTTCCTGTCTATGTTTTGAACATTTCCTGTGAGACCAGTTTTAGATTCCGATGCTTCACTTCAGGTTTACTGTATTCCTTGGACCTACCTATAGGCGATGCAACACAGAAATTGCATCGGAATTCAGTCCAAAAGGCAAAATGCCGACTTAAGTACAAGAAGACTGATTCTTCTTATTGTCAATGCTTTGGACCTTTCCTGTGAGACCAGTCTTATATTCCGATGCTTCACTTCAGGTTTACTGTATCCCTTGTACCATCTTATTGACGATGAAACACAGAAATTGCATCGGCATTAAACACAAAATGCACAATGCCGAATTAAGTACAAGAAGACGGGCTTTTCTAACGGCCTATGTTTGGAACCTTTCCTGTGAGACCAGTTTTTGATTCCGATGCTTCACTCTATCCCTTACACCTTCTTATTGACGATGACACACAGGAATTGCATCGGAACTAAATACAAAAGGCACAATGCTGTCTTAAGTACAACAAGACTGACTCTTCTTACTGTCTATGATTTGAACCATTCCTGTGAGACCAGTTTTATATTCCGATGCTTCACTTCAGGTTTACTGTATCCCTTGGACCTTCGTATTGACGGGAAACACAGAAATTGCATCGGAAATTAATAAAAAATGCACAATGCCGAATTAAGTAGAAGATGACTGACTCCTCAAACTGTCTACGAGTTGAAACTTTCCTGTTAAAGCAGTTTTAGATTCCAATGGTTCAATTCAGGTTTACTGTATCCCTTGGAGCATCTTATTGACGATGAAACACAGAAATTGCATCGGAATGAAATACAAAAGGCACAATGCCGATTTAAGTACAAGATGACTGACTCTTCTTACTGTCTATGGTTTGAACCGTTCCTTTGTGCCCAGTTTTAGATTCCGATGATTCACTTCAGGTTTACTGTATCCCTTGGACCTCCTTATTGACGATGAAACACAGAAATAGCAACGGAATTAAATACAAAAGGCACAATGCCGACTTAAGTACAAGAATATTGACTCACCATACTGTCTATGTTTTGAACCTTTCCTGTGCGACCAGTTTTAGATTCCGATGCTTCACCTCAGGTTTACTGTATCCCTTGGACCTTCTAATTGACGATGAAACACAGAAACTGAATCGGAATTAAATACAAAAGGCACAATGCCGACTTGAGTACAAGAGGACTGACTCTTCTTACATGCTATGATTTGAGCCTTTCCTGTGAGACCAGTTTTAGATTCCGATGCTTCACTTCGGGTTTACTGTATCCCTTGGACAATCTTATTGACGATGAAACACAGAAATTGCATCGGAATTAAACACAAAATGCACAATGCCGACTTAAGTACAAGAAGACGGGCTTGTCTAACTGCCTATGTTTCGAACCTTTCCTGTGAGACAAGTTTTTCATTCCGATGCTTCACTCTATCCCTTAGACGTTCTTATTGACGATGAAACACAGAAATTGCGACGGAATTAAATACAAAAGGCACAATGCTGTCTTAAGTGCAAGAAGACGCGCTCTTCTTACTGTCTCTGTTTTGAGCCTTTCATGTGAGACCAGTTTTAGATTTCGATGCTTCACTTCAGATTTACTGTATCCCTTGGACCTTCTTATTGACGAGGTAACAGAGAAACTGCATCGGAAATAAATACAAAAGTCACAATGCCGTTTAAGTACAAGAAGACTGACTCTTCTTACTGTCTATGATTTGAACCTTTCCTGTGAGACCAGTTTTATATTCCGATGCTTCACTTCAGGTTTACTGTATCCCTTGGACCTTCTTAGTGACAGGGAAACACAGAAATTGCATCGGAAATAAATAAAAAAATGCACAATGCCGAATCAAGTAGAAGTAGACTGACTCCTCGTACTGTCTATGTGTTGAAACTTTCCTGTTAGACCAGATTTAGATTCCGATGCATCAATTCAGGTCTACTGTATCCCTCGGAACATCTTATTGACGATGGAACACAGAAATAGCATCGGTAGTAAATACAAATGGCACAATGCTGACTTGAGTACAAGAAGACTGACTCTCCTTACTGTCTATGGTTTGAACCGTTCCTTTGAGCCCAGTTTTAGATTCCGATGCTTCACTTCAGGTTTACTGTATCCCCTGGACCTCCTTATTGACGATGAAACACAGAAATAGCAAAGGAATTAAATACAAAAGGCACAATGCGGACTTAAGTACAAGAATATTGACTCACCATACTGTCTATGGTTTGAACCTTTCCTGTGAGACCAGTTTTAGATTAAGATGCTTCACCTCAGGTATGCTGTATCCCTTGGACCTTCTAATTGACGATGAAACACAGAAACTGCATAGGAATTATCTACAAAAGGCACAATGCCGATTTAAGTACAAGAAGACTGACTCTTCTTACTGTCTATGCTTTAAACATTTCCTGCGAGACCTGTTTTAGATTCCGATGCTTCACTTCAGGTTTACCGTATCCCATGGACCTTCTTAATGACGATGAAACACAGAAACTGTATCGGAATTAAATACAAAAGGCACAATGCCGTCTTGAGTAGAAGAGGACTGACTCTTCTGACATTCTATGATTTGAGCCTTTCCTGTGAGACCAGTTTAAGATTGCGATGCTTCACTTAAGGTTTACTGTATTCCTTGGACCTACCTCTTGACCATGCAACACAGAAATTGCATCGGAACTCAGTCAAAAGGCAAAATGCCGACTTAAGTACAAGAAGACTGATTCTTCTTACTGTCAATGCCTTGGACCTTTCCTGTGAGTCCTGTCTTAGATTCCGATGCTTCACTTCAGGTTTACTGTATCCCTTGGACCATCTTATTGACGATGAAACACAGAAATTGCATCGGCATTAAACACAAAATGCACAATGCCGAATTAAGTACAAGAAGACGGGCTTTTCTAACTGCCTATGTTTTGAACCTTTCCTGTGAGAAGAGTTTTTGATTCCGATGCTTCACTCTATCCCTTTGACCTTCTGATTGACAATGAAACACAGAAATTGCAAGGGAATTAAAAACAAAAGGCACAATGCCGACTTAAGTACAAGAAGACCGTCTCTTCTTACTGCCTATGATTTGAACCTTTCCTGGGATACCAGTTTTAGATTTCGATGCTTCACTTCAGGTTTACTGTATCCTTGGACCTTCTTATTGACAATGAGACACAGAAATTGTATCGGAATTATATGCAAAATGCACAATGCCGACTTAAGTACAAGAAGACTGACTCTTCTTACCGTCTATGTTTTGAATGATTCCTGTGAGACTAGTTTTAGATTCCTATGCATCACTTCAGGTTTACTGTACCACTTGGACCTTCTTATTGACAATGAAAACGGAAATTCAATCGGAACTAAATACAAAAGGCACAATGCCTACATAATTCCATGAACATTGACTCTTCTTACTATGTTATGAACCTTTCCTGTGAGACCAGTTTTAGAATCCGTTGCTTCACTTCAGGATTACTGTATCCTTTGCACCTTCTTATTGACGATGAAACACAGAAATTGCTTCGGAATTAAATACAAATGGCACAATGCCTTTTAAGTACAAGAACTGACTCCTTTTACTGTCTTTGTTTTTAACAATTCCTGTGGGACAAGTTTTACATTCCTTTAGGTTTTTTGTATCCCTTGGACCTCCTTATTGACGATGAAACACAGAAATTGCATAGAAATTAAATACAAAAGGCACAATGCCGACTTGAGTACATAAAGACTGACTCTTCTTACTGTCTATGATTTGTATATTTCTTGTGAGACCAGTTCCAGAATCCGAAGCTTCACTTCAGGTTTACTGCATCCCTTGGACCTTCTTATTGTCGATGAATCACAGAAATTGGATCGGAATTGAGTACAAAAGGCACAATGCCGACATAAGTACAAGAAGACTGACTCTTCTTTCTGTCTACGTTTTGAAACTGTCCTGTGAGACCAGTTTTAGATTCCGATGCTTCATTTCAGGTTTGCTGTATCCCTTTGACATTCATATTGATGATGAAACACAGAAACTGCATCGGAATTAAATACAAAAGGCACAATCCTGACTTAAGTACAAGAAGACTGACTCTCCTTACTGTTTATGATATGAACCTTTCCTGTGGGACCAGTTTTAGATTCCGATGCTTCACTTCAGGTTTTCTGTATCCCTTTCACTTTCTTATTGACGATGAAACACAGAAATTGCATCGGAATTAATTACTAAAGGCCCAATGCCGTCTTAAGTACAGGAAAACTGTCTCTTCTTACTGTCTATGATTTGAACCTTTCCTGTGGGACCACTTTTACATTCCGATGCTTCACTTCAGGTTTTCTGTTTCCCTTGGACTTTCTTATTGACGATGAAACACAGAAATTGAATCGGAATTAATTACTAAAAGCACAATGCCGACTTAAGTAGAAGAAGACTGACTCTTCATACTGTCAATGTTTTGAACATTTGCTGCGAGACCAGTTTTATATTCCGATTCTTCACTTC
Source organism: Schistocerca piceifrons (assembly GCF_021461385.2). Taxonomy (NCBI): domain Eukaryota; kingdom Metazoa; phylum Arthropoda; class Insecta; order Orthoptera; family Acrididae; genus Schistocerca; species Schistocerca piceifrons. The sequence goes on from NC_060139.1 coordinate 1,108,456,819, forward strand.
AGGTTTACTGCATCCCTTGGACTTTCTTATTGTCGATGAAACACAGAAATTGGATCGGAATTGAGTACAAAAGGCAGAATGCCGACATAAGTACAAGAAGACTGACTCTTCTTTCTGTCTTTGTTTTGAAACTGTCCTGTGAGACCAGTTTAAGATTCCGATGCTTCACTTCAGGTTTGCTGTATCCCTTTGACATTCATATTGATGATGAAACACAGTAACTGCATCGGAATTAAATACAAAAGGCACAATGCCGACTTAAGTACAAGAAATCTGACTCTTCTTACTGTCTATGATTTGAACTTTTCCTGTGGGACCTGTTTTAGATTCCGATGCTTCACTTCAGGTTTTCTGTATCCCTTGGACTTTCTTATTGACGATGAAACACAGAAATTGCATCGGAATTAATTACTAAAGGCACAATGCCGACTTAAGTAAAAGATGACTGACTCTTCTTAGTGTCTATGTTTTGAACATTTGCTGCGAGACCAGTTTTAGATTCCGATGCTTCACTTCAGGTTTACTGTATCCCTTAGACCTTCTTATTGACGATGAAACACAGAAATTGCATTGGAATTAAATACAATAGGCACAATGCCGACTTAAAAACAAGAAGACTGACTCTTCTTACATTCTCTGATTTGAGCTTTTCCTGTGAGATCAGGTTTAGATTCCGATGCTTCACTTCAAGTTTACTGTATCCCTTGGACCTTCTTATTGACGATGAAACACAGAAATTGCATCGGAATTAAATACAAAAAGCACAATGCCCACTTAAGTACAACAAGACTGACTCTTCTGACTGTCTATGATTTGAACCGTTCCTGTGGTACCAGTTTTAGATTCCGATGCTTCACTTCAGGTTTTCTGTATCCCTTGGACTTTCTTATTGACGATGAAACACAGAAATTGCATCGGAATTAAATACAAAAGCACAATATCCACTTAAGTATACGAAAATTGACTCTTCTTACTGTCTATGTTTGAACCTTTTCTGTGACACCAGTTTTAGATTCCGATGCTTCACTTCAGGTTTACTGTTTCCCTTGGACCATCTTATTGACGATGAAACGCAGAAATTGCATCGGGATTAAATACAAAAGGCACAATGCCGACTTAGGTAGAAGAGTACTGACTCATCTTACATTCTGTGATTTGAACCTTTCCTGTGAGACCAGAATTAGATTCGGATGCTTCACTTCACTTTAACTGTATCCCTTCGACCGGCATATTGAGGAAGAAACACAGAAATTGCATCTGAATGAAATAAAAAATGCACAATGCCGACTTAAGTACAAGAGGACTGACTCTTCTCACATTCTATGATTTGAACCTTACCTGTGAGACCTGTTTTAGATTCCGATGCTTCACTTGAGGTTTGCTGTATCCCTTGGACCTTCATATTGACGATGAAACACAGAAATTGCATCGGAATTAAATACATAATGCATAATGACGGCTTAAGTATAAGAAAACTGACTCTTTTTACCGTCTATGTTTTGAATGTTTTCTGTGAGACCAGTTTTAGATTCCGATGCTCCACTTCGGGTTTACTGTATCGCTTGGACATTCTTATTGACAATGAAACACAGAAATTGCATCGTAATTAAATACAAAAGGCACAATGCCGACTTGAGTACATGAAGACTGACTCTTCTTACTGTCTATGATTTGTATATTTCCTGTGAGACCCGTTCCAGAATCCGAAGCTTCACTTCAGGTTTACTGCCTCCCTTGGACTTTCTTATTGTCGATGAAACACAGAAATTGGATCGGAATTGAGTACAAAAGGCACAATGCCGACATAAGTACAAGAAGACTGACTCTTCTTTCTGTCTATGTTTTGAAACTGTCCTGTGAGACGAGTTTTAGATTCCGATGCTTCACTTGAGGTTTGCTGTATCCCTTTGACATTCATATTGATGATGAAACACAGTAACTGCATCGGTATTAAATACAAAAGGCACAATGCCGTCTTAAGTACAAGAAATCTGACTCTTCTTACTGTCTATGATTTGAACTTTTCCTGTGGGACCTGTTTTGGATTCCGATGCTTCCCTTCAGGTTTTCTGTATCCCTTGGACTTTCTTATTGACGATGAAACACAGAAATTGCATCGGAAGTAATTAGTAAAGGCACAATGCCGACTTAAGTAAAAGAAGACTGACTCTTCTTACTGTCTATGTTTTGAACATTTGCTGCGAGACCAGTTTTATATTCCGATGCTGCACTTCATGTTTACTGTATCCCTTAGACCTTCTTATTGACGATGAAACACAGAAATTGCATCTGAATTGAATACATATGGCACAATGCCGACTTAAGTACAAGAAGACTGACCCTCCTTACAGTCTATGATCTGTACCTTTCCTGTGAGACCAGTTTCAGAATCCGAAGCTTCACTTCAGGTTTACTGCTTCCCTTGGACCTTCTTATTGACGATGAAACACAGAAATTGCATCGGAATTGAGTACAAAAGGCACAATGCCGACCTAAGTACAAGAAGACTGATTCTTCTTACTGTCTATGTTTTGAAACTTTAGTGTGAGACAAGTTTTAGGTTCCGATGCTTCACTTCAAGTTCACTGTATCCCTTGGACCTTCTTATTGACGATGAAACACAGAATTTGCATCGGAATTAAATACAAAAGGCACAATGCCGACATAAGTACTAGAAGGCTGACTTCTCAGACTGTCTATGATTTGTACCTTTCCTGTGGGACTAGTTTTAGATTCCGATGCTTCACTTCCGGTTTTCTGTATCCGTTGGACTTTCTTATTGACAATGAAACACAGAAATAGAATCGGAATTGAATACAAAAGGCACAACGTCGACATAAGTACAAGAGGACAGATTCATCCTACTGTCTATGTTTTGAACCTTTCCTGTGAGGCCAGTTTTAGAATCCAATGCTTTACTTCAGGTTTAATGTATCCCTTGGGCCTTCTTAGTGACAATGAAACACAGAAATTGCAATCGGAATTAAATACAAAAGGCACAATGCCGACTTAAGTACAAGAGGACTGGCTCTTCTTTCTTTCTATGTTTGAATCTTTCCTCTGTGACCAGATTTAGATTCCGATGCTTCACTTCAGGTTACTGTATCCCTTGGACAATTCTTATTGACGATGAAACACAGAAATTGCATTGGAATTAAATACAATAGGCACAATGCCGACTTAAAAACAAGAAGACTGACTACTCTTACATTCTCTGATTTGAGCTTTTCCTGTGAGATCAGGTTTAGATTCCGATGCTTCACTTCAAGTTTACTGTATCCCTTGGACCTTCTTATTGACGATGAAACACAGAAATTGCATCGGAATTAAATACAAAAAGCACAATGCCCACTTAAGTACAAGAAGACTGACTCTTCTGGCTGTCTATGATTTGAACCGTTCCTGTGGTACCAGTTTTAGATTCCGATGCTTCACTTCAGGTTTTCTGTATCCCTTGGACTTTCTTATTGACGATGAAACACAGAAATTGCATCGGAATTAATTACTAAAGGCACAATGCCGACTTAAGTACAAGAAGACTGTCTCTTCTTACTGTCTATGATTTGAACCTTTCCTGTGATACCAGTTTTACATTCCGATGGATCACTTCAGGTTTACTGTATCCCTGGGACCTTCTTATTCCTGAAGAAACACAGACATCGCATCGGAATTAAATACGAAAGTCACAATGACGACTTTAGTACAAAAAGACAGCCGCTTCTTACTGTCTATGATTTGAGCCTTTCCTGTGAGACCGATTTTAGATTCCGATGCTTCACATTAGGTTTACTGTATCCCTTGGACCTTCTTATTGACGATGAAACTCAGAAACTGCATTGGAATTAAATAAAAAATGCACAATGCGGGGTTTAGTACAAGAAGACTGACTCTTCTTACTGTCTATGTTTTGAACCTTTCCTGTGAGACCTGTTTTAGATTCAGATGCTTCACTTCTGGTTTACTGTATCCCTTGGACCTTCTTATTGACGATGAAACACAGAAATTGCATCTGAATGAAATACAAAATGCACAATGCCGACTTAACTACTAGAAGACTGACTTTTCTTTCTGTCTATGTTTAGAACCTTTACTGTGAGACCAGTTTTAGATTCCGATGTTTCACTTCAGGTTTACTGTATCCCTTGGACTTTCTTATTGACGATGACAAACAGAAATCGCATCAGAGTTTGATACAAAAGGCACAATGCCGACTTAAGGACAAGAAGACAGACTCATCTTACTGACTTTGTTTTGAAACATTCGTGTGAGAACAATTTTAGATTCCGATGCTTCACTTCGTGTTTGCTGTATTCCTTGGACCTTCTTATTGACGATGAAACACAGATATTGCATCGGAATTAAATACAAAAGTCACAATGACGACTTAAGTACAATAAGACAGCCGCTTCTTACTATCTATGATTTGAGCCTTTCCTGTGAGACCGATTTTAGATTCCGATGCTTCACTTTAGGTTTACTGTATCCCTTGGACCTTCTTATTGGCGATGAAACACAGAAATTGCATCGGAATTAAATACAAAAGTTACAATGCCGACTTAAGCACAAGAAGGCTGACGCTTCTTACTGTCTATGGCTTGAACCTTTCCTGTGAGACCAGTATTGGACTCCGATGCTTCACTTCAGGTTTAAAGTATCCCTTGGACCATCTTTTTGTCGATGAAACACAGTAATACCATCGGAATTTAATACAAAAGGCACAATAACGACTAAAGTACAAGAGGTCTGACTCATCTTACATGCTATGATTCAAGCCTTTCCAGTGAGACCAATTTTAGATATCGATGCTTCACTACAGGCTTATTATATTCCTTTTACATTATGGCCGAGGATGAAACACAGAAATTTAATTGTTATTAAATACAAGCGTCACAATGCCGACTTAAGTACAAGAAGAGTGACTCTTCTTACTGTCTATGTTTAGAACCTCCCCTGTGAGACCAGATTTAGATTCCGATGCTTCACTTCAGGTTTACTGTATCCCTTGGACTTTCTTGTTGACGATGACAAACAGAAATTGTATCGGATTTAAATACAACAGGCACACTGCCGACATAAGTACAAGAAGACTGACCCTTCTTACTATCTATGTTTTCAACCTTCCCTGTCAGACCAGTTTTAGATCTCGATGCTTCACTTCTGGTTTACTGTATCCCTTGGACCTTCTTTTTTACCTTGACACACAGAAATTGCATCGGAATTAAATACAAAAGGCACAATGCCGACTTGTGTACAGGAAGACTGACTTTTCTTACTGCCTATGTTTTGAACCTTTCCAGTGAGACCAGTTTTAGATTCCGATGCTTCACTTTAGGTTCACTGTATCCCTTGGACCTTCTTATAGACGATAAAACACAGAAATTGCGTCGGAATTAAATACAAAAGGCACAATGCCAGCTTAAGTACAAGAAGACTGACTCTTCTTACTGTCTATGTTTTGAACCTTTCCTGTGAGACCAGTTTTAGATTCCGATGCTTCACTTCAGGTTTACAGTATCCCTTAGCCGCTCTTATTGCCGCTGAAACACAGAAATTGCATCTGATTTAAAAACAAAAGGCACAATGCCGACTTAAGTACAGGAAGACTGACTCTTCTTACATTCTTAGTTTTGAACCTTTCCTGTGAGACCGATTTTAGATTCTGAAGCTTCACTTCAGGTTTACTGTATCCCTTGCACCTTCTTATTGACGATGAAACACAGAAATTTCATCGGAATGAAATACAAAGGGCACAATACCGACTGAAGTACAAGAAGACTGACTGTTCTTACAGTTTATGTTTTGACCCTTTCCTGTGGGACCAGTTTTAGATTCCGATGCTTCACTTCAGGTTTACTGTATATGTTGGAGCTTCGTGTTGACGATGAAACACAGAAATTGCATCGGAGTTAAATACAAAAGGCACAATGCCGACTTAAGTACAATAGGATTGTCTCTTCTTACTCTCTATGTTTGAACCTTTCCTGTGAGACCAGTTTTAGATTCCGATGCTTCACTTTTGGTTTACTGTATTCTTTGGACCTTCTTATTGACGATGAAGCACAGTAATTGCATCGGAATTAATTACAAAACGCACAATGCCGACTTAAGTACAAGAAGACTGACTCTTCTTACTGTATATGTTTTAACCCTGTCCTGTGAGACCAGTTTTAGATTCCGATGCTTCACTTCAGGCTTACTGTATCGCTTGGACCTTCTTATTGACGATGGAACACAGAAATTGCATCAGAGTTCAATACAAAACGCACAATGCTGACTGAAGTACAACAAGATAGACTCATCTTATTGTCTTTGTTTTGAAACTTTCCTGTGAGACCAGTTGTAGATTCCGATGCTTCATTTCGCGTTTACTGTATACCTTGGACCTTCGTATTGACGATGGAACACAGAAATTGCATCAGAGTTCAATACAAAAGGCACAATGCCGACTGAAGTACAAAAAGACAGACTCATCTTACTGTCTTTGTTTGAAACTTTCCTGTGTGACCAGTTTTAGATTCCGATGCTTCACTTCTGGTTTACTGTATCCCTTGGGCCATCTTATTGACGATGTACCTTAGAAATTGCATCGGAATTACATACAAAAGGCACAATGCCGACATAAATACAAGAAGACTGACTCTTCTTTCTGTCTATGTTTAGAACCTTTACTGTGAGGCCAGTTTTAGATTCCGATGCTTCACTTCAGGTTTAGTGTATCCCTTGGTCTTTCTTATTGACGATGACAAACAGAAATTGCATCAGAGTTTAATACAAAAGGCACAATGGCGACTTAAGTACAAGAAGGCAGACTCTTCTTACTGTCTTTGTTTTGAAACTGTCGTGTGAGACCAGTTTTAGATTCCGATGCTTCACTTCGTGTTTACTGTATCCCTTGGACTTCTTATTGACGATGAAACACAGAAATTGCAGCGGAATTAAATACAAAAGTCACAATGACGACTTAAGTACAAAAAGACAGCCGCCTGTTACTGTCTATGATTTGAACCTCTCCTGTGAGACCGATTTTAGATTCCGAAGCTTCACTTTAGGTTTACTGTATCCCTTGCACCTTCTTATTGACGATGAAACTCAGAAATTGCATCGGAATTAAGTTAAAATGCACAATGCGGGGTTAAGTACAAGAAGTCTGACTCTTCTTACTGTCTATGTTTTGAACCTTTCCTGTGAGACCGGTTTTAGATTCAGATGCTTCACCTCTGGTTTACTGTGTCCCTTGGACCTTCTTATCGACGATGAAACACCGAAATTGCATCCGAATTAAACACAAAAGGCACAATGCCGACTTAATCTCCAGAAGGCTGACGCTTCTTACTGTCTATGTTTTGAACATTTCCTGTGAGACCAGTATTGGACTCCGATGCTTCACTTCAGGTTTAATGTATCCCTTGGACTATCTTATTGACGATGAAACACGTTATTTCATCGGAATTTTATACAAAGGGCACAATGCCGACTAAAGAACAAGAGGACTGTCTCTTCTTATATTCTATGATGTAAGCCTTTCCAGTGAGACCAATTTTAGATATCGATGCTTCACTACAGGCTTATGATATTCCTTGGACCTTTTGGCTGAGGATGAAACACAGAAATTGCATAGTAATTAAATACAAGAGGCACAATGCCGACTTAAGTACAACAAGACTGACTCTTCTTACTGTCTATGTTTAGAACCTCTCCTGTGAGACCAGTTTTAGATTCCGATGCTTCACTTCTGTTTTACTGTGTCCCTTGGCCTTTCTTATTGACGATTACAAACAGAAATTGCATCGGATTTAAATACAAAAGACACAATGCCGACATAAGTACAAGAAGACTGACTCTTCTTACTGTCAATGTTTTGAACCTTTCCTGTGAGACCAGTTTTAGATTCCGATGCTTCACTTCAGGTTTACTGTATCCCTTGTACTTTTTTATTGACGATGACCAACAGAAATCGCATCAGAGTTTAATAGAAAAGGCACAATGCCGACGTAAGTACAAGAAGACCGACTCATCTTACTGTCTTTGTTTTGAAACTTTCGTGTGAGAACAGTTTTAGATTCCAATGCTTCACTTTGTGTTTGCTGTATCCCTTGGACCGTGTTATTGACGATGAAACACAGAAATTGCATCGGAATTAAATACAAAAGTCATAATGACGACTTAAGTACAATAAGACAGCCGCTTCTTACTGTCTATGATTTGAGCCTTTCCTGTGAGACCGATTTTAGATTCCGATGCTTCACTTTAGGTTTACTGTATACCTTGGACCTTCTTATTGACGATAAAACACAGAAATTGCATCGGAATTAAATACAAAAGTTACAATGCCGACTTAAGCACAAGAAGGCTGACGCTTCTTACTGTCTGTGGCTTGAACCTTTCCTGTGAGACCAGTATTAGACTCCGATGCTTCACTTCAGGTTTAAAGTATCCCTTGGACCATCTTTTTGTCGATGAAACACAGTAATACCATCGGAATTAAATACAAAAGGCACAATGCCGACTTGTGTACAGGAAGACTGACTTTTCTTACTGCCTATGTTTTGAACCTTTCCAGTGAGACCAGTTTTAGACTCCGATGCTTCACTTTAGGTTTACTGTATCCCTTGGACCTTCTTATTGACGATGAAACACAGAAATTGCGTCGGAATTAAATACAAAAGGCACAATGCCGACTTAGGTACAAGAAGACTGACTCTTCTTACTGTCTATGTATTGAACCATTCCTGTGAGACTAGTTTTAGATTCCGATGCTTCACTTCAGGTTTACTGTATCCCTTAGCCGTTCCTATTGCCGCTGAAACACAGAAATTGCATCTGATTTAAATACAAAAGGCACAATGCCGACTTAAGTACAGGAAGACTGACTCTTCTTACATTCTTAGTTTTGAACCTTTCCTGTGTGACCGGTTTTAGATTCTGAAGCTTCACTTCAGGTTTACTGTATCCATTGCACCTTCTTATTGACGATGAAACACAGAAATTTCATCGGAATGAAGTACAAAAGGCACAATAACGACTGAAGTACAAGAAGCCTGACTGTTCTTACAGTTTATGTTTTGACCCTTTCCTGTGGGACCAGTTTTAGATTCCGATGCTTCTCTTCAGGTTTACTGTATACGTTGGACCTTCGTATTGACGATGAAACACAGAAATTGCAACGGAATTAAATACAAAAGGCACAATGCCGAGTTAAGTACAATAGGATTGTCTCCTCTTACTCTCTATGTTTGAACCTTTCCTGTGAGACCAGTTTTAGACTCCGATGCTTCACTTCTGGTTTACTGTATTCTTTGGACCTTCTTATTGACGATGAAGCACAGTAATTGGATCGAAATTAAATACAAAACGCGCAAAGCCGCCTTAAGATCAACAAGACTAACTCGTCTTACTGTCTATGATTTGAACCTTTCCTGTCAGACCAGTATTAGATTCCGCTGCCTCATGTTAGGTTTACTGTATTCCTCGGATCTTCATATTGACGGTGAAACACAAAAATTGCATCGGAAATACAAACAAAAATCACAATTCCGACTTAAGGACAAGAAGACTGACTCTGCTTACTGTATATGTTTAAACCTGTCCTGTGAGACCAGTTTTAGATTCCGATGCTTCACTTCAGGCTTACTGTATCCCTTGGACCTTCTTATTGACGGTGGAACACAGAAATTGCATCAGAGTTCAATACAAAAGGCACAATGCAGACTGAAGTACAAGAAGACAGACTCATCTTACTGTCTTTGTTTTGAAACTTTCCTGTGAGACCAGTTTTAGATTCCGATGCTTCACATCAGGTTTATTGTATCCCTTGGCCGTTCTTATTGACGATGAAACACAGAAATTGCATCGGAATTAAATACAAAAGACACAATGCCGACTTAAGTACAGGAAGACTGACGCTTCTTACATTCTTAGTTTTGAACCTTTCCTGTGACACCAGTTTTAGATTCCGATTCTTCACTTCAGGTTTACTGTATCCCTTGCACCTTCGTATTGACGACGAAACACAGAAATTTCATCGGAATTAAATACAAAAGGCACAATAACGACTGAAGTACAAGAAGCCTGACTGTTCTTACAGTCTATGTTTTGACCCTTTCCTGTGGGACCAGTTTTAGATTCCGGTGCTTCACTTCAGGTTTACTGTATGCCTTGGTCCTTCTTATTGATGATGAAACACGGAAATTCCATCGGAATTAAATACAAAAGGATCAATGCCGACTTAACTATTAGAGGACTAACTCTTCTTACAGTCTATGTTTTGAACCTTTCCTGCGAGACCACTTTTAGTTTCCGATGCTTCACTTCATGTTTACTGTATCCCTTGGACCTTCTTATTGATGATGAAACCCAGAAATTGAATCGGAATTAAATACAAACGGCTCATTGCCGACTAAAGTGCAAGAGGACTGACTCTTCTTACATTCTATGATTTAAGCCTTTCCTGTGTAACCAGTTTTTGATATCGATGCATAACTTCAGGTTTAATGTATACCCTGGACCTTCTTATTGACGATAAAATACTGAAATTGCATCGGAATTCAACACAAAAGGCACAGTGCCGACATAAGTACAAGAAGACTGACTCTTCTTACTGTCTATGTTTGAACCTTTCCTGTGAGACCAGTTTTAGATTCCGATGCTTCTCTTCAGGTTTACTGTATCCCTTGGACCTTCTTATTGACGATGAAACAACGATATTGCATCGGAATGAAATACAAAAGGCACAAAGCCGACTTAACTACAAGAAGACAGACTCTCATTTCTGTCTATGTTTAGAACCTTTACTGTGGGGCCAGTTTTAGATTCCGATGCTTCACTTCAGCTTTACTGTATCCCTTGGACTTTCCTATTGACGAAGACAAACAGAAATTGCATCAGAGTTTAATACAAAAGGCACAATGCCGACTTAAGTACAAGAAGACAGACTCTTCTTACTGCTTTTGTTTTAAAACTTTCGTGTGAGACCAGTTTTAGATTACGATGCATCACTTCGTGTTTACTGTATCCCTTGGACCTTCTTATTGACGATGAAAAACAGAAATTGCATCGGAATGAAATACAAAAGGCACAAAGCTGACTGAAGTACAAAAAAAAAGGCTTATCACACTGTATATAATTTGAGCCTCTCCTGTGAGACCGGTTTTAGATTCCGATACTTCAGTTTAGGTTTACTGTATACCTTGGGCCTTCTTATTGACGAATAAGCTTAGAAATTGCATCGGAATTAAATAAAAAAGGCACAATGCCGACTTCACTACAAGAAGACTGACTCTTCTTAAAGTCTATGTTTTCAACCTTTCCTGCGAGACCAGTTCTAGTTTCCGATGCTTCACCTCATGTTTACTGTAACTTTTGGACCTTTTTATTGATGATGAAACACAGAAATTGCATCGGAATTAAATACAAAAGGCACAATGCCGACTTAAGTACAAGAAGACTGACACTTCTTGCTGTCTATGTTTTGAACATTTCCTGTGAGACCAGTTTTGGAATCCGATGCTACACTTCAGGCTTACTGTATCCCTTGGACCTTCTTATTGACGATGAAACACAGGCATTGCATCGAAATTAAATACAAAAGGCACAATGCCGACTTAAGTACATGAAGACTGACTCTTCTTAATGTCTATGCTTTGAACCTTCCTGTGAGACAGGTTTCTGATTCCGATGCTTCACTTCAGGTTAACTGTATCCCTTGGACCTTCTTACTAACGATGAAACACAGAAATTTTAACGGAATCAAATACAAAAGGCACCATGCCGACTTAAGTACAAGAAGTCAGACTCTTCTCACTGTCTATGTATTGAACCTTTCCTGTGCGATTAGTTTTAGATACCGATGCATCACTTCTGATTTACTGTATCCCTTGGACTTTCTTATAGACGACGAAACACAGAAATTGAGTCGGAATTAAATACAAAAGGCACAATGAGGACTTAAGTACAAGAAGACTGACTCTTCTTCTTTATGTCAATGTTTTGAACCTTTCCTGTGAGACCAGTTTTTGATTCCGATTTTTCACTTCAGGAATACTGTATCCCTTGGACCTTCTTATTGACGTTGAAACACAGAAATGGCATCGGAATTAAATACAAAATGCACAATGACGACTTAAGTACATGTAGACTGACTCTTCTTAATGTCTATGTTTTGAACCTTTCCTGTGAGACCAGTTTTAGATTCCGATGCTTCAGTTCAGGTATACTGTATCCCTTGGACCTTTTCATTGGCGATGACTCATAGAAATTACATCGGAATTAAATACAAAATGCACAATGCCGACTTAATTACAAGAGGACTGACTCTTCTTACTGTCCATGTTTTGAACCTTTCCTGTGAGACCAGTTTTAGATTCCGATGCTTCTCTTTAGGTTTTCTATATCCGTTGGACCTTCTTATTGACGATGAAACACAGAAATTGCATAGGAATTAAATACAAAAGGCACACTGCCGACTCAAGTACAAGAAGGCTGACTCTTCTTACTGTCTATGGTTTGAACCTTTCTTGTGAGACCAGTTTTAGATATCGATGCTTCACTTCAGGTTTACTGTATCCAATGGACCTCCTTACTGACGATGAAACACAGAAATTTCATCGGAATCAAATACAAAAGGCACAATGCCGACTTAAGTACAAGAAGTCTGATTCTTCTTACTGTCTATGTATTGAACCTTGCCTGTGAGATTAGTTTTAGATACCGATGCATCACTTCAGTTTTACCGTATCCCTTGGACCTTCTTATTGACGATGAAGCACAGAAATTGCATCGGAATTAAATACAAAAGGCACAATGCCGACTCAAGTATAAGAAGACTGACTCTTCTTAATGGCTATGGTTTGAACCTTTCCTGAGAGACCAGTTTTAGATTCCGATGCTTCACTTCATGTTTACTGTATCCCTTCGACCTTCTTATTGTCGATGAAACACAGTAAATTGCATCGAACGTAAATACAAAAGGCTCAATGCCGACTTAAGTACAAGAAGACTGACTCATCTTACTCTCTATGTTTGAACCTTTCCTGTGAGATAAGTTTTAGATTCCGATGCTTCACTTCAGGTTTACTGTACCCGTTGGACCATCTTATTGACGATGAAACACGGAAATTTAATCGGAAATTAAATACAAAAGGCACAATGCCGACTTAAGTACAAGAAGACAGACTCTTCTTACTGTCTATGTTTTAAGTGTATCTTGTGAGACCAGTATTAGATTACGATGCTTCACTTCAGGTTTACTGTATCCCTTGGACCTTCTTATTGACGATGAAACAGAGAAATTGCATCGCAATTATATACAAAAGGCAGAATGCCGATTTAAGTACAAGAAGACTGACTCTTCGTACGTTCTATGATTTGAACCATTCCTGTGAGACCAGTTTTTGATTCCGATGCTCACTTCAGGAATACTGTATCCCTTGGACCTACTTATTGACGTTGAAACACAGAAATGGCATCGGAATTAAATACAAAATGCACAATGACGACTTAAGTACAAGTAGACTGACTCTTCTTAATGTCTATGTTTTGAACCTTTCCTGTGAGACCAGTTTTAGATTCTGATGCTTCAGTTCGTGTATACTGTATCCCTTGGACCTTTTCATTGACGATGAAACACAGAAATTGCATCGGAATAATATACAAAAGGCAGAAAGCCGATTTAAGTACAAGAAGACTGACTCTTCGTACATTCTATGATTTGAACCATTCCTGTGAGACCACTTTTAGATTCCGATGCTTCGCTTTAGGTTTACTGTATCCCTTGGACCTTCTTATTGACGATGAAACTCAGAAATTGCATTGGAATTAAATAAAAATTGCATAATGCGGGGTTAAGTACAAGAAGACTGACTCTTCTTACTGTCTATGTTTTGAACCTTTCCTGTGAGACCTGTTTTAGATTCAGATGCTTCACTTCTGGTTTACTGTATCCCTTGGACCTGCTTATTGATGATGAAACACAGATATTGCATCTGAATTAAATACAAAATGCACAATGCTGACTTAACTACTAGAAGACTGACTTTTCTTTCTGTCTATGCTTAGAACCTTTACAGTGAGACCAGTTTTAGATTCCGATGCTTCACTTCAGGTTAACTGTATCCCTTGGACTTTCTTATTGACGATGACAAACAGAAATCGCAACAGAGTCTAATACAAAAGGCACAATGTCGACTTAAGTACAAGAAGACAGACTCATCTTACTGTCTTTGCTTTGAAACTTTCGTGTGAGAACAGTTTTAGATTCCGATGCTTCACTTCGTGTTTTTTGTATCCCTTGGACCTTCTTATTGACGATGAAACACAGAAATTGCATCAGAAGTAAATACAAAAGTCACAATGACGACTTAAGTACAATAAGACAGCCGCTTCTTACTGTCTATGATTTGAGCCTTTCCTGTGAGACCGATTTTAGATTTCGATGCTTCACTTTAGGTTTACTGTATCCCTTGGACCTTCTTATTGACGATGATACACTGAAATCGCATCGGAATTAAATACAAAAGTTACAATGCCGACTTAAGCACAAGAAGGCTGACGCTTCTTACTGTCTATGGGTTGAACCTTTCCTGTGAGACCAGTATTAGACTCCGATGCTTCACTTCAGGTTTAAAGTATACCTTGGACCATCTTTTTGTCGATGAAACACAGTAATACCATCGGAATTTAATACAAAAGGCACAATGCCGACTAAAGAACAAGAGGACAGACTCATGTTACATGCAATGATTTAAGCATTTCCCGTGAGACAAATTTTAGATATCGATGCTTCACTACAGGCTTATTATATTCCTTGGACCTTATGGCCGAGTATGAAACACAGAAATTGCATTGTAATTATATACAAGAGGCACAATGCCGACTTAAGTACAACGAGACTGACTCTTCTTACTGTCTATGTTTAGAACCTCTCCTGTGAGACCAGTTTTAGATTCCGATGCATCACTTCAGTTTTACTGTATCCCTTGGACTTTCTTATTGACGATGACAAACAGAAATTGCATCGCATTTAAATACAAAAGACACAATGCCGACATAAGTACAAGAAGACTGACCCTTCTTACTAACTATGTTTTCAACCTTTCCTGTGAGACCAGTTTTAGATATCGATGCTTCACTTCAGGTTTACTGTATCCCTTGTACCTTCTTATTTACCTTGACACACAGAAATTGCATCGGAATTAAATACAAAAGGCACAATGCCGACT
Source organism: Schistocerca piceifrons (assembly GCF_021461385.2). NCBI lineage: Eukaryota > Metazoa > Arthropoda > Insecta > Orthoptera > Acrididae > Schistocerca > Schistocerca piceifrons. The sequence continues at coordinate 1,108,472,034 of NC_060139.1, forward strand.
TAAGTACAAGAAGACTGACTCTTCTTACCGACTATGTTTTGAACCTTTCCTGTGAGACCAGCTTTAGATTCCGATGCTTCACTTCAGGTTTACGGTATCCCTTGGCCGTTCTTATTGACGATGACAAACAGAAATTGCATTGGATTTAAATACAAAAGGCACAATGCCGACATATGTACAAGAAGACTGACCCTTCTTACTATCTATGTTTTCAACCTTTCCTGTGAGACCAGTTTTAGATATCGATGCTTCACTTCAGGTTTAGTGTATCCCTTGGACCTTCTTATTTACCTTGACACACAGAAATTGCATCGGAATTAAATACCAAAGGCACAATGCCGACTTGTGTACAGGAAGACTGACTTTTCTTACTGCCTATGTTTTTACCTTTCCAGTGAGACCAGTTTTAGATTCCGAAGTTTCACCTTAGGTTTACTGTATCTCTGGACATTCTTATTGACTATGAAACACAGAAATTGCAGCGGAATTAAATACAAAATGCACAATGACGACTTAAGTACAATAAGTCTGACTCTTCTTACTGTCTATGTATTGAAACTTGCCTGTGAGATTAGTTTTAGATACGATGCATCACTTCAGTTTTACCGTATCCCTTGGACCTTCTTATTGACGATGAAGCACAGAAATTGCATCGGAATTAAATACAAAAGGCACAATGCCGACTTAAGTATAAGAAGACTGACTCTTCTTAATGGCTATGGTTTGAACCTTTCCTGAGAGACCAGTTTTAGATTCCGATGCTTCACTTCATGTTTACTGTATCCCTTGGACCTTCTTATTGTCGATGAAACACAGTAAATTGCATCGAACGTAAATACAAAAGGCTCAATGCCGGCTTAAGTACAAGAAGACAGACTCTTCTTACTGTCTATGTTTTAAGTGTATCCTGTGAGACCAGTATTAGATTACGATGCTTCACTTCAGGTTTACTGTATCCCTTGGACCTTCTTATTGACGATGAAACACAGAAATTGCATCGGAAGTAAATACAAGAGGCACAATGCCGACATTAGTACAAGAAGACTGACTCTTCTTACTGTCTATGTTTTGAACCTTTCCTGTGGGTCCAGTTTTCGAATCCGATTCTTTACTTCAGGTTTACTGTATCCGCTGGGCCGTCTTATTGACGATGAAACACAGAAATTGCAGCGGAAATAAATACAATTGGCACAATTCCGACTTAAGTAGAGGAAGACTGACTCCTCTTACTGTCTATGTTTTGATCCTTTCCTGTGCGACCAGTTTTCGATATCGATGCATCACTTCAGGTTAACTGTATCCCTGGGACCTTCTAATAGACGATGAAACACAGAAATTTAATTGGTATTAATTACAAATGCACAATGCCGACTTAAGTACAAGAAGACAGACTCATCCTACTCCCTATGTTTTGAGCCTATCCTGTGAGACCAGCTTTGGATTCCGATGCTTCACTTCAGGTTAACTGTATCCCTTAGACCTTCTTATAGACGACGAAACACAGAAATTGAATCGGAATTAAATACAAAAGGCACAATAAGGATTTAAGTACAAGAAGACTGACTCTTCTTCTTTATGTCTATGTTTTGAACCTTTCCTGTGAGACCAGTTTTTGATTCCGATGCTTCACTTCAGGAATACTGTATCCCTTGGACCTACTTATTGACGTTGAAACACAGAAATGGCATCGGAATTAAATACAAAATGCACAATGACGACTTAAGTACAAGTAGACTGACTCTTCTTAATGTCTATGTTTTCAACCTTTCCTGTGAGACCAGTTTTAGATTCTGATGCTTCAGTTCGTGTATACTCTATCCCTTGGATCTTTTCATTGACGATGAAACACAGAAATTGCATCGGAAAAATATACAAAAGGCAGAAAGCCGATTTAAGTACAAGAAGACTGACTCTTCGTACATTCTATGATTTGAACCATTCCTGTGAAACCACTTTTAGATTCCGATGCTTCGCTTTATTTTTACTGTATCCCTAGGACCCACTTATTAACTATGAAACACAGAAATTGCATCGGAATTAAAAACAAAAGGCACAATGCCCACATAAGTACAAGAGGAAAGTCTCTTCTTACTTGCAATACTTTGAATCTTTTCTGTGAGACCAGTTTTAGATTCCAATGCTTCACTTCAGGTTACCTGTATCCCTTGGACCTTCTTATTGACGATGAAACACAGAAATTGCATCGGAATTATATACAAGAGGCACAATGCCGATGCAAGTACAAGAAGACTGACTCTTCTTACTGTGTATGTTTTGATCCTATCCTGTGAGACCATTTTTAGATTCCGATGCTTCACTTCAGGTGTAATGTATCCGTAGAACCTTTTTATTGACGATGAAACACAAAAGTTGCATCGGAATTAAATACAAAGGCACATTGCCAACTTAAGTACAAGAAGATTGACACTTCTTACTGTCTATGATTTGAAACTTGCCTGTGAGATTAGTTTTAGATTCCGATGCTTCACTTCTGGTTTCTGTATCCCTTGAACCTTCGTATTGACGATGAAACACAGAAACTGCATCGGAAATAAATAAAAAAGGCACATTGCCGACATAAGTACAAGAAGACTGACTCATCTTACTGTATAGGTTTTAAACCTGTCCTGTGAGACCAGTTTCAGATTCCGATGCTTCACTTCAGGCTTACTGTATCCCTTGGACCTTCTTATTGACGATGAAACACAGAAATTGCATCAGAGTTCAATACAAAAGGCACAATGCCAACTGGAGTACAAGAAGACAGACTCTTCTTACTGTCTTTGCTTTGAAACTTTCCGGTGACACAAGCTTTAGATTCCGATGCTTCACTTCGGGGTTACTGTATCCCTTGGACCTTCTTATTGACGATGAAACACAGAAATTGCATCGGAATTAAATACAAAAACACAAAGTTGACATAAGTTCAAAATGACAGACCCTATGATTTGAGCCTTTCCTGTGAGACCGGTTTTAGATACCGATGCTTCACTTTACGTTTACTGTATCCCTTGGACTTTTTTATTGACGATGAAACACAGAAATTGCATCGGAATTAAATACAAAAGTCACAATGACGACTTAAGTACAAAAAGACAGCCGCTTCTTACTGTCTATGATTTGAGCCATTCCTGTGAGACCGATTTTAGATTCCGATGCTTCACTTTAGGTTTACTGTATCCCTTGGACCTTCTTATTGACGATGAAACTCAGAAATTGCATTGGAATGAAACAAAAATTGCATAATGCGGGGTTAAGTACAAGAAGACGGACTCTTCTTACTGTCTATGTTTTGAACCTTTCCTGTGAGACCTGTTTTAGATTCAGATGCTTCACTTCTGGTTTACTGTATCCCTTGGACCTGCTTATTGACGATGAAACACAGATATTGCATCTGAATTAAATACAAAATGCACAATGCCGACTTAACTACTAGAAGACTGACTTTTCTTTCTGTCTATGTTTAGAACCTTTACTGTGAGACCAGTTTTAGATTCCGATGCTTCACTTCAGTTTAACTGTAACCCTTGGACTTTCTTATTGACGATGACAAACAGAAATCGCAACAGAGTTTAATACAAAAGGCACAGTGCCGACTTAAGTACAAGAAGACAGACTCATCTTACTGTCTTTGCTTTGAAACTTTAGTGTGAGAACTGTTTTAGATTCCGATGCTTCACTTCGTGTTTTTTTTATCCCTTGGACCTTCTTATTGACGATGAAACACAGAAATTGCATCGGAAGTAAATACAAAGGTCACAATGACGACTTAAGTACAATAAGACTGCCGCTTCTTACTGTCTATGTTTTGAGCCTTTCCTGTGAGACCGATTTTAGATTCCGATGCTTCACTTTAGGTTTAAAGTATACCTTGGACCATCTTTTTGTCGATGAAACACAGTAATACCATCGGAATTTAATACAAAAGGCACAATGCCGACGAAAGAACAAGAGGACTGACTAATCTAACATGCTATGATTTAAGCCTTTCCCGTGAGACAAATTTTAGATATCGATGCTTCACTACAGGCTTATTATATTCATTGGACATTAAGGCCGAGGATGAAACACAGAAATTGCATTGTAATTAAATACAAGAGGCACAATGCCGACTTAAGTACAAGAAGACTGACTCTTCTTACTGTCTATGTTTAGAACCTCTCCTGTGAGACCAGTTTTAGATTCCGATGCTTCACTTCAGTTTTACTGTATCCCTTGGACTTTCTTATTGACGATGACAAACAGAAATTGCATCGCATTTAAATACAAAAGACACAATGCCGACATAAGTACAAGAAGACTGACCCTTCTTACTAACTATGTTTTCAACCTTTCCTGTGAGACCAGTTTTAGATATCGATGCTTCACTTCAGGTTTACTGTATCCCTTGTACCTTCTTATTTACCTTGAAACACAGAAATTGCGTCGGAATTAAATACAAAAGGCACAGTGCCGACATAAGTACAAGAAGACTGACTCTTCTTACTGTCTATGTTTAGAACCTCTCCTGGGGGGACCAGTTTTAGATTCCGATGCTTCACTTCAGGTTTACTGTATCCCTTGGACTTTCTTATTGACGATGACAAACAGAAATTGCATCGGATTTAAATACAAAAGGCACAATGCCGACATAAGTACAAGAAGACTGACCCTTCTTACTATCTATGTTTTCAACCTTTCCTGTCAGACCAGTTTTAGATCTCGATGCTTCACTTCAGGTTTACTGTATCCCTTGGACCTTCTTATTTACCTTGACACATAGAAATTGCATCGGAATTAAATACAAAAGGCACAATGCCGACTTGTGTACAGGAAGACTGACTTTTCTTACTGCCTGTGTCTTGAACCTTTCCAGTGAGACCAGTTTTAGATTCGGATGTTTCACTTTAGATTTATTGTGTCTCTTGGACCTTCTTATTGACGATGAAACACAGAAATTGCGTCGGAATTAAATACAAAAGGCACAATGCCGAGTTAAGTAAAAGAAGACTGCCGCTTCTTACTGTCTATGTTTTGAGCCTTTCCTGTGAGACCGATTTTAGATTCCGATGCTTCACTTTAGGTTTAAAGTATACCTTGGACCATCTTTTTGTCGATGAAACACAGTAATACCATCGGAATTTAATACAAAAGGCACAATGCCGACGAAAGAACAAGAGGACTGACTAATCTAACATGCTATGATTTAAGCCTTTCCCGTGAGACAAATTTTAGATATCGATGCTTCACTACAGGCTTATTATATTCATTGGACATTAAGGTCGAGGATGAAACACAGAAATTGCATTGTAATTAAATACAAGAGGCACAATGCCGACTTAAGTACAAGAAGACTGACTCTTCTTACTGTCTATGTTTAGAACCTCTCCTGGGGGACCAGTTTTAGATTCCGATGCTTCACTCCGGGGTTACTGTATCCCTTGGACCTTCTTATTGACGATGAAACACAGAAATTGCATCGGAATTAAATACAAAAACACAATGTTGACATAAGTTCAAAATGACAGACCCTATGATTTGAGCCTTTCCTGTGAGACCGGTTTTAGATACCGATGCTTCACTTTACGTTTACTGTATCCCTTGGACTTTTTTATTGACGATGAAACACAGAAATTGCATCGGAATTAAATACAAAAGTCACAATGACGACTTAAGTACAAAAAGACAGCCGCTTCTTACTGTCTATGATTTGAGCCATTCCTGTGAGACCGATTTTAGATTCCGATGCTTCACTTTAGGTTTACTGTATCCCTTGGACCTTCTTATTGACGATGAAACTCAGAAATTGCATTGGAATGAAACAAAAATTGCATAATGCGGGGTTAAGTACAAGAAGACGGACTCTTCTTACTGTCTATGTTTTGAACCTTTCCTGTGAGACCTGTTTTAGATTCAGATGCTTCACTTCTGGTTTACTGTATCCCTTGGACCTGCTTATTGACGATGAAACACAGATATTGCATCTGAATTAAATACAAAATGCACAATGCCGACTTAACTACTAGAAGACTGACTTTTCTTACTGTCTATGTTTAGAACCTCTCCTGTGAGACCAGTTTTAGATTCCGATGCTTCACTTCAGTTTTACTGTATCCCTTGGACTTTCTTATTGACGATGACAAACAGAAATTGCATCGCATTTAAATACAAAAGACACAATGCCGACATAAGTACAAGAAGACTGACCCTTCTTACTATGTTTTCAACCTTTCCTGTGAGACCAGTTTTAGATATCGATGCTTCACTTCAGGTTTACTGTATCCCTTGTACCTTCTTATTTACCTTGAAACACAGAAATTGCGTCGGAATTAAATACAAAAGGCACAGTGCCGACATAAGTACAAGAAGACTGACTCTTCTTTCAGTCTATGTTTAGTACCTTTACTGTGAGGCCAGTTTTAGATTCCGATGCTTCACTTCAGGTTTACTGTATCCCTTGGACCTTCTTATTGACGATGAAACACAGAAATTGCAAAGGAATTAAATACAATAGTCACAATGATGACTTAAGTACAAACAGACAGCCGCTTCTTACTGTCTACGACTTTAGCCTCTCCTGTGAGACAGATTTTAGATTCCGATGCTTCACTTTAGGTTTACTGTATCCCTTGCATCTTCTTATTGATGATGAAACTCAGAAATTGCATCGGAATTAAATAAAAATGCACAATGCGGGGTTAAGTAAAAGAAGACTGACTCTTCTTACTGTCTATGTTTTGAACCTTTCCTGTGAGACCAGTTTTAGATTCAGATGCTTCACTTCTGGTTTACTGTATCCCTTGGACCTTCTTATTGACGATGAAACACCGAAATTAAATCGGAATTAAATGCAAAGGGCACAATGCCGACTTAAGCTCAAGAAGGCTGATGCTTCTTACTGTCTATGCTTTGAACATTTCCTGTGAGATCAGTATTGTACTCCGATGCTTCACTTCAGGTTTAACGTATCCCTTGGACTATCTTATTGACGATGAAACACTTTATTCCATCGGAATTTAATACAAAAGGCACAATGCCGACTAAAAAACAAGAGGACTGACTCTTCTTACATTCTATGATTTAAGCCTTTCCAGTGAGACCAATTTTAGATATCGATGCTTCACTACAGGCTTATTATATTCCTTGGACCTTATGGCGGAGGATGAAACACAGAAATAGCATTGTAATTAAATACAAGAGGCACAATGCTGACTTAAGTACAACAAGACTGAATCTTCTTAATGTCTATGTTTAGAACCTCTCCTGTGAGACCAGTTTTAGATTCCGATGCTTCACTTCAGTTTTACTCTATCCCTTGGACTTTCTTATTGACGATGACAAACAGAAATTGCATCGGATTTACCTACAAAAGACACAATGCCGACGTAAGTACAAGAGGACTGACTCTTCTTACATTCTATGATTTAAGCCTTTCCTGAGAGACCACTTTTTGATATCGATGCTTAACTTCAGGTTTACTGTATCCCTTGGACTTTCTTATTGACGTTGAAACACAGAAATTGCATCGGAATTAAATACAAGAGGCACAAAGCCAACTTCAGTACATGAAAACTGACTCTTCTTACTGTCTATGTTTTGAGACTTTCCTGTTAGACCAGTCTTACATTCCAATGCGTCACTTCAGGTTTACTATATCCCTTGGACCTTCTTATTGACGATGAAACACTGAAATTGCATCAGAATTAAACACAAAAGCACAGTGCCGACATAAGTACAAGAAGACGGACTCTTCTTACTGTCTATGATTTGAACCTTTCCTGTGAGAAGAGTTTTAGATTCCAATGCTTCTCTTCAGGTTTACTGTATCCCTTGGACCTTCTTATTGACGATGAAACACAGAAATTGCATCGGAATGAAATACAAAAGTCACAATGCAGACTTAAGTACAAAAAGAAAGCCTCATCTTACTGTATATAATTTTAGCCTCTCCTGTGAGACCGGGTTTAGATTCCGATACTTCAGTTTAGGTTTACTGTATACCTTGGGCCTTCTTATTGACGAATAACCTTAGAATTTAAAAAAGGCACAAAGCCGGGTTAAGTACAAGTAGACTGGCTCTTCTTACTGTCTTTGCTGTGAACCTTTCCTGTGAGACCAGTTTTAGATTCAGATGCTTCACTTCTGGTTTACTGTATCCCTTGGACCTTCTTATTGACGATGAAACACAGAAATTCCATCGGAGTTGAACACAAAAGGCACAATGCCGACTTCACTACAAGAAGACTGACTCTTCTTACAGTCTATGTTTTCAACCTTTCCTGCGAGACCAGTTCTTGTTTCCGATGCTCCACCTCATGTTTACTGTATTCATTGGACCTTCTTATTGATGATGAAACACAGAAATTGCATCGGAATTAAACACAAAAGCACAGTGCCGACATAACTACAAGAAGACTGACTCTTCTTTGTGTCTATGTTTAGAACCTTTACTGTGGGGCCAGTTTTAGATTCCGATGCTTCACTTCAGGTTTACTGTATCCCTTGGACTTTCTTATTGACGAAGACAAACAGAAATTGCATCAGAGTTTAATACAAAAGGCACTATGCCGACTGAAGTACAAAAAGACGGACTCATCTTACTGTCTTTGTTCTGAAACTTTCCTGTGACACTAGTTTTACATTCTGATGCTTCACTTCGGGTTTACTGCATCCCTTGGACCTTCTGATTGACGATGAAACACAGAAATTGCATCGGAATTAAATACAAAAGTCACAATGCCGATATAAGTACAAAAAGACAGATTCTTCTTAGTGTCTATGATTTGAGCCTTTCCTGTGAGGCCGGTTTTAGATTCTGATGCGTCACTTTAGGTTTACTGTATCCCTTGGACCTTCTTATTGACGATGAAACTCAGAAATTGCATCGGAATTAAATACAATACGCACAATGCCGACATAAGTACAAGAAGACAGACGCTTCTTACAGTCTCTGCTTTGGACCTATCCTGTCAGACCAGCTTTAGACTCCGATGCTTCACTTCAGTTTTACTGTATCCCTTGGACCTTCTTATTGACGATGAAACACAGAAATTCCATCGGAATTATATACAAAAGGCACAATGCCGACATAAGTACAAGAAGACTGACTCTTCTTACAGTCTACATTTTCAACCTTTCCTGCGAGACCAGTTTTAGTTTCCGATGCTTCACTTCAAGTTTACTGTATCCCTTGGACCTTCTTATTGATTATGTAACACAGAAATTGCATCGGAATTAAATACAAAAAGCACAATGCCGACTAAAGTACAAGAGGACTGACTCTTCTTACATTCTATGATTTAAGCCTTTCCTGTGAGACCAGTTTTAGATATCGATGCTTAACTTCAGGTTAACTGTATCCCTTGGACTTTCTTATTGACGATGAAACACAGAAATTGCATCGGAATAAAATACAAGAGGCACAAAGCCAACTTAAGTACAAGAAGACTGACTCTCCTTACTGTCTATGTTTAGAGCCTTTCCTGTGAGACCAGTTTTAGATTCCGATGCTTCACTTCAGGTTTCCTGTATCCCTTGCACGTTCTTATTGACGATAGAACACGGAAATTGCATAGGAATTAAATACAAAAGTCACAATGCAGACTTAAGTACAAAAAGAAAGCCTCATCTTACTGTATATAATTTGAGCCTCTCCTGTGAGACCGGTTTTAGATTCCGACACTTCAGTTTAGGTTTGCTGTTTACCTTGGGCCTTCCGAGTGACGAATATCCTTAGAAATTGCAACGGAATTAAATAAAAAAGGCACAATGCCGGGTTAAGTACAAGTAGACAGGCTCTTCTTACTGTCTTTGCTGTGAACCTTTCCTGTGAGATCAGTTTTAGATTCAGATGCTTCACTTCTTGTTTACTGTATCCCTAGGACCTTCTTATCGACGATGAAACACAGAAATTGCATCGGAATTAAATATAAAAGTCACAATGCCGACTTAAGTACAAAAAGACAGACTCTTCTTACTGTCTATGATTTGAGCCTTACCTGTGAGACCGGTTTTAGATTCCGATGCTTTGCTTTAGGTTTACTGTATCCCTTGGACCTTCTTATTGACGATGAACCTCAGACATTGCATCGGAATTGAATAAGAAAGGCACAATGCCGACTTAAGTAAAAGAAGACTGACGCTTCTTACTGTCTATGCTTTGGACCTTTCCTGTGAGACCAGTTTTAGACTCCGATGCTTCACTTCAGGATTACTGTATACCTTGGACCTTCTTGCAGACGATGAAACACAGAAATTGCATCGGAATTGAATACAAGAGGCACAATGCCGAGTCAAGTACAAGAAGACTGACTCTTCTCTCTGTCTATGTATTGAAACTTTCCTGTGAGACCAGTCTTACATTCCGATGGGTCACTTCAGGTATACTGTATCCCTTGGACCTTCTTATTAACGATGAAACACTGAAATTGCATCGGAATTAAACACAAAAGGCACAGTGCCGACATAAGTACAAGAAGACTTACTCTTCTTACTGTCTATGTATTGAACCTTTCCTGTGAGACCAGTTTTAGATTCCGATGCTTCTCCTCAGGTTTACTGTATCCCTTGGACCTTCTTATTGACGATGAAACACAGAAATTGCATCGGAATGAAGTACAAAAGGCACAAAGCCGACTTAAGTACAAGAAGACTGACTCTTATTTCTGTCTATGTTTAGAACCTTTCCTGTGAGACCAGTTTTAGATTCCGATGCTTCACTTCAGGTTTACTGTATCCCATGGACCTGTATTATTGACGATGACAAGCAGAAATTGTAACAGAGTTTAATACAAAAGGCACAAAGCCGTATTAAGTACAAGAAGACTGACTCTTCTTACTGTGTATGTTTAGAACCTTTCCTGTGAGACCAGTTTTAGATTCCGATGCTCACTTCAGGTTTACTGTATCCCTTAGACTTTCTTATTGACGCTGACAAACAGAAATTACATCGGATTTCAATACAAAAGGCACAAAGCCGACATAAGTACAAGATGACTGACTATTCTTACTGTCCATGCTTTGAACCTGTCCAGTGAGACCAGATTTAGATTCAGACACTTCACTTTAGGTTTACTGTATCCCTTGAACCTTCTTATTGACGATGAAACACCGAAATTGCATCGGAATTAAATACAAAAGGCACAATGCCTACTTGAGTACAAGAAGACTGACTCTTCTTACTGTCTATGTTTTGAACTTTTCCTGTGAGACCAGTTTTAGACTCCGATGCTTCACTTCAGGTTTACTGTATCCCTTGGACGTTCTAATTGACGCTCACAAACAGAAATTGCATCGGATTTTAATACAAAAGGCACAATGCCGACATAAGTACAAGAAGACTGACTCTTTTTACATTCCCTGTTTTGAACCTTTCCTGTGAGACCGATTTTAGATTCCGATGCATCACTTCACGTTTACTGTATCCCTTGCACCTTCTTATTGACGATGAATCACAGAAATTGGATCGGCATTAAATACAAAAGGCACAATGCCGACTTAAGTACAAGAAAACTGACTCTTCTTACAGTTTATGTTTTGAACCTTTCCTGTGGGACCAGTTTTTAGATTCCGATGCTTCACTTCAGGTTTACTGTATACCTTGGACCTTCTTATTGACGATAAAACACAGAAATTTCATCGGAATTAAATCCAAAATGCACAATGCATTCTTAAGAACAATAAGACTGACTTTTCTTACTGTCTGTGTTATGAACCTTTCCTTTGATGACAGTTTTATATTCCGATGCTTCAAATAATTTTACTGTAACCCTTGGACCTCCTTATTGACGATGAAACAGAGAATTGCATCTGAATTAAATACAAAACGCACAATGCCGACTTAAGCACAGGAGGACTGACTCCTCCTACATTCTCTGTTTTTAACCTTTCCTGTTGGACCGGTTTTAGATTCCGATGGTTCACTTCAGGTTTACTGTGTACCTTGGACCTTCGTACTGACGATGAAGCACAGAAATTGCATCGGAATTAAATAAAAAAGGCACAATGCAGTCTTAAGTTTAAAATGACGGACTCTTGTCACTGTCTATGTTTTGAACCTTTCCTGTGAGACCAGTTTGAGATTACGATGCTTCACTTCTGGTTTACTGTATCCCTTGGACCTTCTTATTGACGATGAAACACAGAGATTGCATCGCAATTAAATGCAAAATTCACAATGCCGAAGTACGTACAAGAAGATGGACTCTTCTTACTGTCCGTGTTTTGAACCTTTCCTGTTAGATTAATTTTAGATTCCGATGCTTCACTTCAGGTTTACTGTATCCCTTGTGAAATCTTATTGACGATGAAACACAGTAAATACATCTGAAGTGAATACAAAATGCACAATGCCGACTTAAGTACAAGAGGATTGTCTCTTCTTACTGTCTATGTTTTGAACCTTTCCTTTGAGACCAGTTTTAGATTTCAATGCATCCCTTCAGGTTTACTGTATCTCCTGGATCTTCCTATTGACGATGAAACACAGATATTGAATCGGAATTAAATACAAAAGCACAATGCCGACTTAAGTACAAGAGGATTGTCTCTTCTTACTGTCTATGATTTGAGCCTTTCCTGTGAGACCTGTTTTAGATTCCGATGCTTCAATTCAAGTTTACTGTACCTATGACCTTCTTTTTGACGCTGAAACACAGTAATTACATCGGAATTAAATACAAAAACAAAATGCCCACTTACGTACAAGAGGATTGTCTCTTCTTACTGTCTATGATTTAAACCTTTCCTGTGAGACCAGTTCTAGTTTCCAATGCTTCCCTTTAGGTTTACTGTATCTCCTGGACCTTCCTATTGACGATGAAACACATAAATTGCATCGGAATTAAATACAAAATGCACAATGCCGACTTAAGTACAAGAGCAATGTCTCTTCTTACTGTCTATGTTGTGAACCTCTCCTGTGAGACCAGTTTTAAATTCCGATGCTTCGCTTCACGTGTACTGTATCCCTTGGACCTTGTTATTGACGATGAATTAGAGAAATGGCATTGGAATTAAATACAAAATTAACAATGCCGACTTAAGTTCAAGAAGACTGACTCATCTTACTGTATAAGATTTGAGCCTTTCCTGTGAGACCAGATTTAGATTCCGGTGCTTCACTTCAGGTTTACTGCATCCCTTGGACCTTCTTATTGACGTTGAAGCACAGAAATTGCATCGGAAATTAATACAAAAGGCACTACGCCGACATAAGGAAAACAGGATTGTCTCTTCTTACTGTCTATGTTTTGAACATATCCTGTGAGACCGGTTTTTTCCAATGCTTCCCTTTAGGTTTACTGTATCTCCTGGATCTTCCTATTGACGATGAAACACAGACATTGCTCCGGAATTAAATACAAAAGGCACAATGCCGACTTAAGAAAATGAGGAATGTCTCTTCTTACTGTCTATGTTTTGAACCTTTCCTGTAAGATCAGTTTTAGATTCCGATGCATCACTTCAGGTTTACTGTATCCCTTGGACCTTCATATTGACGATGAAACACAGATTGCATCGGAGTTAAATACAAATAGCACAATGCCCACTTAAGTACAAGAGCAATGTCTCTTTTTACAGTCTGGTTTAGAACCTTTACTGTGAGACCAGTTTTATATTCCGATGCTTCGCTTCACGTGTACTGTATCCCTTGGACTTTCTTGTTGACGATGAATTAGAGAAATTGCATTGGAATTAAATAGAAAATTCACAATGCCGACTTAAGGACAAGAAGACTAACTCTTCTTTCTGTATAAGATTTGAGCCTTTCCTGTGAGACCAGATTTAGATTCCGATGCTTCACTTCAGGTTTACTGTATCGCTTAGACATTCTTATTGACGATTAAACACAGAAAATGCATCGGAATTAAATACATAGGGCACAATGCCGACTTATGTACAAGACAACAGACTCTTTTTACTGTCTATGTTTTGCACCTTTCCTGTGACACTAGTTTTAGATTCCGATGCTTCACTTCATGTTTACTGTATCCCTTGCACCTCCTTATTGTCGATGAAACACAGAAATTGCATCGGAATTAAATACAAAAAGCACAATGCCGACATAAGTATAAGAAGACTGACACTTCTTGCTGTCTACGCTTTGAACATTTCCTGTGAGACCAGTGTTAGATTCCGATACTTCACTTCAGTTTTACTGTATCCCTAGGACCTTCTTATTGACGATGACACTCAGAAATTGCATCTGAATTAAATACAGTATGCAGAATGTCGACTGAAGTGTAAGAAGGTTGACTCTTCTTACTGCCTGTGCTTTGAACCTGTCCTGTCAGACCAGGTTTAGATTGAGATGCTTCACTTCAGTTTTACTGTATATCATGGACCTTCTTATAGACGACGAAACACAGAAATTGAATCGGAATTAAATACAAAAGGCACAATGAGGATTTGAGTACAAGAAGACTGACTTTACTTCTTTATGTCTATGTTTTGTACCTTTCCTGTGAGACCAGTTTTTGATTCCGATGCTTCACTTCAGGAATACTGTATCCCTTGGACCTTCTTATTGACGTTGAAACACAGAAATGGCATCGGAATTAAATACAAAATGCACAATGACGACTTAAGTACAAGTAGACGGACTCTCCTTAATGTCTATGTTTTGAACCTTTCCTGTGAGACCAGTTTTAGATTCCGATGCTTCAGTTCAGGTATACTGTATCCCTCGGGCCTTTTCATTGACGATGACTCACAGAAATTACATCGGAATTAAATACAAAATGCACAATGCCGACTTAAGTACAAGAGGACTGACTCTTCTTACTGTCTATGTTTTGAACCTTTCCTGTGAGCCCTGTTTTAGATTCCGATGCTTCACTTCAGGTTTTCTATATCCGTTTGACATTCTTATTGACGATGAAACACAGAAATTGCATAGGAATTATATACATAAGGCACAATGCTGACTTAAGTAAAAGAGGACTGACTCGTCTTATATTCTACGATTTGGACCTGTCATGTGAGACCAGTTTTCGATTTCGATGTTTCACTTCAGGTTTACTGTATCCCTTGATCCTTCTTATTGACGTTGAAACACAGATATTGCATCGGAATTAATTCCAAAACACACAATGCCGACTTCAATACAAGAAGACTGACTCTTCTTACTGTCTATGTTTTGAACCTTTCCTGTGAGACTAGTTTTAGTTTTCGATGCTTCACTTCAGGTTTGCTGTATCCCTTGGACGTTCTTATTGACGATGAAACACAGAAATTGCATCGAACGTAATTACAAAAGGCACACTGCCAACTTAAGTGCAAGAAAGCTGACTCTTCTTACTGTCTATGCTTTGAAGCTTTCCTGTGAGACCAGTTTTAGATATCGATGCTTCACTTCAGGTTTACTGTATCCCTTGGACCTTCTTATTGACGATGAAACACAGAAATTGCATCGGGATTAAATACAAAAGGCACAATGCCGACTTAAGTACAAGAAGACTGAATCTTCTTACTGTCTATGTTTTTAACCTTTCCTGTGAGACCGTATTTAGATTCCGATGTTTCACTTCAGGTTAACTGTATCCCTTGGACCTTCTTGTTGACGATGAAACACAGAAATAGCATCGGAATTAAATACAAGAGCCAAAATGCCGACTTAAGTACAAAAAGACAGCCTCTTCTTACTGCCTATGTTTTGAGCCTATCCTGTGAAATCAGTTTTAGATTCTGATGCTTCATATCAAGTTTACTGTATCCCTTGGACATTCTTATTGACTGTGAGACACAGTAATTGCATCAGAATAAAATACAAATGCACAATGCCGAGTTAAGTACAAGATGACTGACTCTTCTTACTGTCAATGTGTTGAACCTTTCCTGTGGGACAATTTTAAGATATCGATGCTTCACTTCAGGTTTACTACATCCCTGAGATCTTCTCATAGTCGATGAAACACAGATATTGCATCGGAATTAAATACAAAAGGCACAATGAGGATTTAAGTACAAGAAGACTGACTCTTCTTCTTTATGTCTATGTTTTGAACCTTTCCTGTGAGACCAGTTTTTGATTCCGATGCTTCACTTCAGGAATACTGTACCCCTTGGACCTTCTTATTGACGTTGAAACACAGAAATGGCATTGGAATTAAATAGAAAATGCACAATGACGACTTAAGTACAAGTAGACTGACTCTTCTTAATGTCTATGTTTTGAACCTTTCCTGTGAGACCAGTTTTAGATTCCGATGCTTCAGTTCAGGTATACTGTATACCTTGGACCTTTTCATTGACGATGACTCACAGAAATTACATCGGAATTAAATACAAAATGCACAATGCCGACTTAAGTACAAGAGGACTGACTCTTCTTACTGTCTATGTTTTGAACCTTTCCTGTGAGACCAGTTTTAGATTCCGATGCTTCACTTCAGGTTTTCTATATCCGTTTGACCTTCTTATTGACGATGAAACACAGAAATGGCATAGGAATTAAATACAAAAGGCACAATGCAGACTTAAGTAAAAGAGGACTGACTCTTCTTACATTCTACGATTTGGACCTGTCATGTGAGACCAGTTTTAGATATCGATGTTTCACTTCAGGTTTACTGTATCCCTTGGTAATTCTTATTGACGTTGAAACACAGAAATTGCATCGGAATTAATTACAAAACACACAATGCCGACTTCAATACAAGAAGACTGACTCTTCATACTGTCTATGTTTTGAACCTTTCCTGTGAGACCAGTTTTATATTCCGCTGCTTCAGTTCAAGTATTCTGTATCCCTTGGATCTTCTCATTGACGATGACTCACAGAAATAGCATCGGAATAAAATTCAAAATGCACAATGCCGACTTAAGTACAAGTAGACTGACTCTTCTTACTGACTATGTTTTGAACCTTTCCTGTGAGACCAGTTTTAGATTCCGATGCTTCACTTCAGGTTTACTGTATCCCTTGGACCTTCTTATTGACGATGAAACACAGAAATTGCATCGGAATTAAATACAAAAGGCACAATGCCGAGTTAAGTACATGAAGACTGAATCTTCTTACTGTGTATGTTTTTAACCTTTCCTGTGATAACGGATTTAGATTCCGATGCTTCACTTCAGGTTAACTGTATCCTTTGGACCTTCTTGTTGACGATGAAACACAGAAATAACATCGGAATTAAATACAAGAGACACAATGCCGACTTAAGTACAAAAAGACAGCCTCTTCTTACTGCCTATGATTTGAGCCTATCCTGTGAGATCAGTTTTAGATTCCGATGCTTCATATCAAGTTTACTGTATCCCTTGGACATTCTTATTGACTGTGAGACACAGCAATTGCATCAGAATTAAATACAAATGCACAATGCCGAGTTAAGTACAAGAAGACAGACTCATCTTACTCTCTATGTTTTGGGCCTATCCTGTGAGACCAGCTTTTGATTCCAATGCATCTCTTCAGGTTTACTGTATCCAATGGACCTCCTTACTGACGATGAAACACAGAAATTTCATCGGAATCAAATACAAAAGGCACAATTCCGACTTAAGTCCAAGAAGACTGACTCTTCTTTATGTCTATGTTTTGAACCTTTCCTGTGAGACCAGTTTTAGATTCCGACGCTTCTCTTCAGGATTACTGTATCCCTTGGACCTTCTTATTTACAATGAAACACAGAAATTGCATCGGAATTAAGTACAAAAGGCACAATGACGACTTAAGTACAAGAAGACTGACTCTGCTTAATGTCTATGTTTTGAACCTTTCCTGTGAGACCAGTTTAAGATTCTGATGCTTCAGTTCAGGTATACTGTATCCCTTGGACATTCTCATTGACGATGTCTCATAGAAATTACATCGGAATTAAATACAAAATGCACAATGCCGACTTAAGTACAAGAAGAGTCTCTCTTCTTACTGTCTATGCTTTGAACCTTTCCTGTGAGACCAGTTTCAAATTCCGATGCTTCACTTCAGGTTTACTGTATCCCTTGGACCATCATATTGACGATGAAACATAGGGATTGCATCCAAATTAAATACAAGAGGCACAATGGCGACATGAGTACAAGAAGACTGACTCTTCTTACTGTCTATGTTTTGAACCATTCCTGTGGGTCCAGTTTTAGAATCCGATTCTTCACTTCAGGTTTGCTGTATTCCTTGGAAATTTTTATTGACGATGAAACACAGAAATTGCATCGGAATTTAATACTGGAGCCACAATGCCGACTTAAGTACAAAAAGAAAGCCTCTTCTTACTGTCTATGTTTTGAGCCTATCCTGTGAGATCAGTTTTAGATTCCGATGCTTCATATCAAGTTTACTGTATCCCTTGGAAAATCATATTGACGATGAAACATAGAGATTGCATCGGAATTAAATACAAGAGGCACAATGGCGACATGAGTACAAGAAGTCTGACTCTTCTTACTGTCTATGTATTGAACCTTGCCTGTGAGATTAGTTTTAGATACCGATGCATCACTTCAGTTTTACCGTATCCCTTGTACCTTCTTATTGACGATGAAGCACAGAAATTGCAACGGAATTAAATACAAAAGGCACAATGCCGACTTAGGTTTAAGAAGACTGACTCTTCTTAATGGATATGGTTTGAACCTTTCCTGTGAGACCAGTTTTAGATTCCGATGCTTCACTTCATGTTTACTGTATCCCTTGCACCTTCTTATTGTCGATGAAACACAGTAAATTGCATCGAACGTAAATACAAAAGGCTCAATGCCGACTTAAGTACAAAAAGACTGACTCATCTTACTCTCTATGTTTTGAACCTTTCCTGTGAGACAAGTTTTAGATTCCGATGCTTCACTTCAGGTTTACTGTATCCCTTGGACCATCTTATTGTCGATGAAACCCGGAAATTTAATCGGAAATAAATACAAAAGGCACAATGCCGACTTAAGTACAAGAAGACAGGCTCTTCTTACTGTCTATGCTTTAAGTGATTCCTGTGAGACCAGTATTAGATTACGATGCTTCACTTCAGGTTTACTGTATCCCTTGGACCATCTTATTGTCGATGA
The DNA here is from genome assembly GCF_021461385.2 of Schistocerca piceifrons. Lineage (NCBI taxonomy): Eukaryota > Metazoa > Arthropoda > Insecta > Orthoptera > Acrididae > Schistocerca > Schistocerca piceifrons. The sequence continues at coordinate 1,108,491,024 of NC_060139.1, forward strand.
AACCCGGAAATTTAGTCGGAAATAAATACAAAAGGCACAATGCCGACTTAAGTACAAGAAGACAGGCTCTTCTTACTGTCTATGCTTTAAGTGATTCCTGTGAGACCAGTATTAGATTACGATGCTTCACTTCAGGTTTACTGTATCCCTTGGACCTTCTTATTGACTATGAAACACAGAACTAGCATCGGAATTAAATACAAAAGGCACAATGCCGACTTAAGTACAAAAAGACTGACTCATCTTACTCTCTATGTTTTGAACCTTTCCTGTGAGACAAGTTTTAGATTCCGATGCTTCACTTCAGGTTTACTGTATCCCTTGGCCCATCATATTGACGATGAAACACACAACTTGCATCAGAATTAAATACAAAAGGCACAATGCCGACTTATGTACAAGAAGACCGACTCTTCTTACTGTCAATGATTTGAGCCTTTCCTGTGAGGCCTGATTTATATTCCGATTATTCACTTCAGGTTTACTGTATCCCTTGGACCTTCTTATTGAGGATGAAACACAGACATTGCATCGGAATTAAATACAAATGCACAATGCCGAGTTATGTACAAGAAGACAGACTCATCTTACTCTCTATGTTTTGGGCCAATCCTGTGAGACCAGCTTTTGATTCCAATGCATCTCTTCAGGTTTACTGTATCCCATGGACCTCCTTACTGACGATGAAACACAGAAATTTCATCGGAATCTAATACAAAATGCACAATGCCCACTTAAGTACAAGAAGACTGGCTCTTCTAACTGTCTATGATTTGAACCATTCCTGTGAGACCAGTTTTAGATACCGATGCATCACTTCAGTTGTACCGTATCCTTTGGACCTTCTAATAGACGATGAAACACAGAAATTGCATCGGAATTAAATAAAAAGGCACAACGCCGACTTAAGTACAAGAAGACTGACTCTTCTAAATGTCTATGTTTTGAACCTTTCCTGTGAGACCAGTTTTAGATTCCGATGCTTGACTTCAGGTTTACTGTATCCCTTGGATATTCTTATTGACGATGAAACACAGATACTGCAACCGAAATAATTACAAAAGGCACAATGCCGACTTAAGTACAAGAAGACTGACTCTTCTTACTGTCTATGTTTTGAACCTATCCTGTGAGACCAGTTCTAGATTCCGATGCTTCTTTTCAGGTTTGCTGTATCCCTTGGACCATCTTATTGACGATGAATCACACAAATAGCATCGGAATTAACTACAAAACTCACAATGCCGACTTAAGTACATGAAGACCGACTCTTCTTACTGTCAATGATTTGAGCCTTTCCTGTGAGACCGATTTTAGATTCCGATGATTCACTTGTGGTTTACTGTATCCCTTGGACCATTTTATTGACGATGAAACACAGAAATTGCAACCGAAATAAATACAAAAGGCACAATGCTGACTTAATTACAAGAAGACTGACTCTTCTGATGGGCTATGATTTGAACCTTTCCTGTGAGACCAGTTTTAGATTCCGATGCTTGACTTCAGGTTTACTTTATCCCTTGGAAATTCTTATTTACGATGATACACAGAAATTGCAACCGAAATAAATACAAAAGGCACAATGCCGACTTAATTACAAGAAGACTGACTCTTCTTACTGTCTATGTTTTGATCCTATCCTGTGAGACCAGTTTTAGATTCCGATGCTTCACTTCATGTTTACTGTATCCCTCGGACCTTATTATTGGCGATGAAACACAGTAAATTGCATCGAACGTAAATACAAAAGGCTTAACGCCGACTTAAGTACAAGAAGACTGACACTACTGACGGGCTATGTTTTGAACCTTTCCTGTGAGACCAGTTTTAGATATCAATGCTTCTCTTCAGGTTTACTGTATCCCTTGGACCTTCTTATTGACGATGAAACACAGAACTAGCATGGGAATAATATACAAAATTCACACTGCCGACTTAAGTGCAAGAGGAATGCCTCTTCTTACTGTCTATGCTTTGAACGTTTCCTATGAAACCAGTTTTAGATTCCGATGCTTCATTTCAGGTTTACTGTATCCCTTGGACCATCTTATTGAAGATGAAACACACAAATTGGATCGGAATTAACTACAAAAGGCACAATGACGACTTAAGTGCATGAAGTGCGACTCTTCTTACTGTCAATGATTTGAGCCCTTCCTGTGAGACCAGTTTTAGATTCCGATGATTCACTTGTGGTTTACTGTATCCCTTGGACCTTCTTATTGATGATGAAACACAGAAATGGCATCGGTATTTTATACAAAATGCGCAATGCCCTTCTAAGTACAAGAAGACTGACTCTTCTTACTGTCTATGTTTTGAACCTTTCCTGTGAGATCAATTCTAGATTCCGAAGCTTCACTTCAAGTTTACTGTATTCCTTGGACCGTCTTACTGACGATGAAACACAGAAATTTCATCGGAATCAATTACAAAAGGCACAATGCCGACTTCAGTACGAGAAGTCTGACTCATCTTACTGTCTGTGTACACAACCTTTCCTGAGAGATTAGTTTTAGATACCGATGCATCACTTCAGGATTACTGTATCCCTTGGACCTTCTTATTGACGATGAAACACAGAAATTGCACCGGAATTAAATACAAAAGGCACAATGCCGACTTAAGTACGAGAAGACTGACTCATCTTACTCTCTATGTTTTGAACCTTTCCTGTGAGACAAGTTTTGGATTCCGATGCTACACTTCAGGTTTACTGTATCCCTTGGACCATCTTATTAACGATGAAACACGGAAATTTAATCGGAAATAAGTACAAAAGGCACAATGCCGACTTAAGTACAAGAAGACTGACTCTTCGTACTTTCTATGATTTGAACCTGTCCTGTGAGACCAGTTTTAGATTCCGATGCTTCGCTTTAGGTTTACTGTATACCTAGGACTCACTTATTAACGATGAAACACAGAAATTGCATCGGAATTAAAAACAAAAGGCACAATGCCCACATAAGTACAAGAGGAATGTCTCTTCTTACTTGCTATGCTTTGAATCTTTCCTGTGAGACCAGTTTTAGATTCCGATGCTTCACTTCAGGTTTACTGTATCCCTTGGACCTTGTTATAGACGATGAAACACCGAAATTGCATCGGAATTAAATACAAAAGTCTCTATACCGACTTGAGTACAAGAAGACTGACACTTCTTACTGTCTATGTTTGAACCATTCCTGTGAGACCTGTTTTAGTTTCCGATGCCTTACTTCAGATTTACTGTATCCGTTGGACCTTCTTAATGACGATGAAACACAGAAATTGCATCGGAAGTATATACAAAAGGCACAATTCCGACTTAAGTGCAAGAAGACTTACCCTTCTTATTGTCTATGATTTGGACCTTTCCTGTGAGACCAGTTTAAGATTCCGATGCTTCACTCCAGCTTTGCTGTATCACTTGGACCTTCTTATTGACGATGAAACACAGAAATGGCATCGGAATTTTATACAACAGGGACAATGCCGTTTTAAGTACAAGAAGACTGACTCTTCTTACTGTCTATGCTTTGAAACTTTCCTGTGAGACCAGTTTTCGAATCCGATGCTTTACGACAGGTTTACTGTATCCCTTGGACCTTCTTATTGGCTATGAAACACAGAAACAGCATCATAATTAAACACAAAAGGCACAATGTCGACTGAAGTACAAGAAAACTGACTCTTTTTACTCAGTATGATTTGAACCTTTCCTGTGAGACCAGTTTTAGATTCCGATGCTTCACTTCAGTCTTACTGTATCCCTTGGACCATCTTATTGACGATGAAACACAGAAATCGCATCCGAAAATAAAAACAAGAGGCACAATGCCGACTTAATTACAAGAAGACTGACTCTTCTTACTGTCTATGTTTTGAAACTTTCCTGTGAGACCAGTTTTCGAATCCGATGCTTTACGACAGGTTTACTGTATCCCTTGGACCTTCTTATTGGCGATGAGACACAGTAAATTGCATCGAACGTAAATACAAAAGGCTCAATGCCGGCTTAAGTACAAGAAGACTGACACTACTTACGGGCTATGCTTTGAACCTTTCCTGTGAGACCAGTTGTAGCTATCGATGCTTCTCTTCAGGTTTACTGTATCCCTTGGACTTTCCTATTGACAATGTAACACAGAAATGGCATCGGAATTTTATACAAAATGCGCAAAGCCCTTCTAAGTACAAGAAGACTGACTCTTCTTACTGTCTATGTTTTGAACCTATCCTGTGAGACCAGTTTTAGATTCCGATGCTTCACTTCATGTTTACTGTATCCCTTGGACCTTCTTATTGGCGATGAAACTCAGTAAATTGCATCGGACGTAAATACAAAAGGCTCAATGCCGACTTAAGTACAAGAAGACTGACACTACTGACGGGCTATGCTTTGAACCTTTCCTGTGAGACCAGTTGTAGATATCGATGCTTCTCTTCAGGTTTACTGTATCCCTTGGACCTTCTTATAGACGATGAAACACAGAAATTGCATGGGACTAATATACAAAATTCACACTGCCGACTTAAGTGCAAGAGGAATGCCTATTCTTACTGTCTGTGCTTTGAATTTTTCCTATGAGACCAGTTTTGGATTCCAATGCTTCATTTCAGGTTTACTGTATCCCTTGGACCGTCTTATTGACGATGAAATATAGAAATTGCATCGGAATTAAATACAAAATGCACAATGCCGACTTAAGTACAAGAAGACTGACTCTTCCTACTGTCTATGCTTTGAAAAATTCCCGTGAGACCGGTTTTAGATATCGATGCTTGACTTCAGGTTTCCTGTATCCATTGGACCTTCTTATTGACTTTGAATCACATATATTGCATCGGATTTAAATACAAAAGGCCCAATTCCGACTTACGTACAAGAAAACTGACTTTTCTTACATTGTATGATTTGAACTTGTCCTGTGAGACCAGTTGCAGATTCCGATGCTTCACTTCATGTTTACTGTATCCCTTGGACCTTCTCATTGGCGACGAAACACAGTAAATTGCATCGAACGTAAATACAAAAGGCTCAATGCTGACTTAAGTACAAGAAGACTGACACTACTGATGGGCTATGTTTTGAACCTTTCCTGTGAGACCAGTTTTAGATATCGATGCTTCTCTTCATGTTTACTGTCTTCTTTGGACCTTCTTATTGACGATGAAACACAGAAATTGAATCGGAATAATATACAAAATTCACAATGCCGACTTAAGTGCAAGAGGAATGGCTCTTCTTACTGTCTATGCTTTGAACTTTTCCTATGAGACCAGTTTTAGATTCCGATGCTTCATTTCAGGTTTGCTGTATCCCTTGGACCATCTTATTAACGATGAATCACTCTAATTGCATCGGAATTAACTACAAAAGGCACAATGCCGACTTAAGGACATGAAGATCGACTCTTCTGACTGTCAATGATTTGAGCCTTTCCTGTGAAACCAATTTTAGATTCCGATGATTCACTTGTGGTTTACTGTATCCCTTGGACCATCTTATTGACGATGAAACACGGAAATTGCAACCGAAATAAATACAACACGCACAATGCCGACTTAATTACAAGAAGACTGACTCTTCTGAGGGGCTTTGTTTTGAACCTTTCCTGTGAGACCAGATTTAGATTCCGATGCTTGACTTCAGGTTTACTGTATCCCTAGGACATTCTTATTGACGATGACACACAGAAATTGCAACCGAAATAAATACAAAAGGCACAATGCCGACTTAACTACAAGAAGACTGACCCTTCTTACTTTCTATGTTTTGAACCTATCCTGTGAGACCAGTTTTAGATTCCGATGCTTCACTTCATGTTTACTGTATCCCTTGGACCTTCTCATTGGCGACGAAACACAGTAAATTGCATCGAACGTAAATACAAAAGGCCCAATGCTGACTTAAATACAAGAAGACTGACACTACTGACGGGCTATGTTTTGAACCTTTCCTGTGAGACCAGTTTTAGATATAGATGCTTCTCATCAGGTTTACTGTATCCCTTGGACCTTCTTATTGACGATGAAACACAGAAATTGCATGGGAATAATATACAAAATTCACACTGCCGACTTAAGTGCAAGAGGAATGCCTCTTCTTACTGTCTATGCTTTGAACTTTTCCTATGAGACCAGTTTTAGATTCCGATGCTTCACTTCAGGTTTACTGTATCCCTTGGACCTTCTTATTGACAATGAAACACAGAAATTGCATCGGAATTATATGCAAAAGGCACAATGCCGATTTAAGTACAAGAAGACTGACTCTTCTTACTGTCTATGTTTTGAAACTTTCCTGTGAGACCAGTTTTCGAATCTGATGCTTCACGTCAGGTTTACTGTATCCCTTGGACCTTCTTATTGGCGATGAGACACAGTAAATTGCATCGAACGTAAATACAAAAGGCTCAATGCTGACTTAAGTACAAGAAGACTGACACTACTGATGGGCTATGTTTTGAACCTTTCCTGTGAGACCAGTTTTAGATATCGATGCTTCTCTTCATGTTTACTGTCTTCTTTGGACCTTCTTATTGACGATGAAACACAGAAATTGAATCGGAATAATATACAAAATTCACAATGCCGACTTAAGTGCAAGAGGAATGGCTCTTCTTACTGTCTATGCTTTGAACTTTTCCTATGAGACCAGTTTTAGATTCCGATGCTTCATTTCAGGTTTGCTGTATCCCTTGGACCATCTTATTAACGATGAATCACTCTAATTGCATCGGAATTAACTACAAAAGGCACAATGCCGACTTAAGGACATGAAGATCGACTCTTCTGACTGTCAATGATTTGAGCCTTTCCTGTGAAACCAATTTTAGATTCCGATGATTCACTTGTGGTTTACTGTATCCCTTGGACCATCTTATTGACGATGAAACACGGAAATTGCAACCGAAATAAATACAACACGCACAATGCCGACTTAATTACAAGAAGACTGACTCTTCTGAGGGGCTTTGTTTTGAACCTTTCCTGTGAGACCAGATTTAGATTCCGATGCTTGACTTCAGGTTTACTGTATCCCTAGGACATTCTTATTGACGATGACACACAGAAATTGCAACCGAAATAAATACAAAAGGCACAATGCCGACTTAACTACAAGAAGACTGACCCTTCTTACTTTCTATGTTTTGAACCTATCCTGTGAGACCAGTTTTAGATTCCGATGCTTCACTTCATGTTTACTGTATCCCTTGGACCTTCTCATTGGCGACGAAACACAGTAAATTGCATCGAACGTAAATACAAAAGGCCCAATGCTGACTTAAATACAAGAAGACTGACACTACTGACGGGCTATGTTTTGAACCTTTCCTGTGAGACCAGTTTTAGATATAGATGCTTCTCATCAGGTTTACTGTATCCCTTGGACCTTCTTATTGACGATGAAACACAGAAATTGCATGGGAATAATATACAAAATTCACACTGCCGACTTAAGTGCAAGAGGAATGCCTCTTCTTACTGTCTATGCTTTGAACTTTTCCTATGAGACCAGTTTTAGATTCCGATGCTTCACTTCAGGTTTACTGTATCCCTTGGACCTTCTTATTGACAATGAAACACAGAAATTGCATCGGAATTATATGCAAAAGGCACAATGCCGATTTAAGTACAAGAAGACTGACTCTTCTTACTGTCTATGTTTTGAAACTTTCCTGTGAGACCAGTTTTCGAATCTGATGCTTCACGTCAGGTTTACTGTATCCCTTGGACCTTCTTATTGACTATGAAACACAGAAACAGCATCGGAATTAAATACAAAAGGCACAATGTCGACTGTAGTACAAGAAGACTGACTCTTCTTACTCAGTATGTTTTGAACCTTTCCTGTGAGACCAGTTTTAGATTCCGATGCTTCACTTCAGGCTTACTGTATACATTGGACCTTCTTATTGACGATGAAACACAGAAATTGCATGGGAATAATATACAAAATTCACACTGCCGACTTAAGTGCAAGAGGAATGTCTCTTCTTACTGTCTATGCTTTGAACTTTTCCTATGAGACCAGTTTTAGATTCCAATGCTTCATTTCAGGTTTCCTGTATCTCTTGGACCATCATCTTATTGAAGATGAAACACACAAATTGGATCGGAATTAACTACAAAAGGCACAATGCCGACTTAAGTGCATGAAGTCCGACTCTTCGTACTGTCAATGATTTCAGCATTTCCTGTGAGACCAGTTTTAGATTCCGATGATTCACTTGTGGTTTACTGTATCCCTTGGACCTTCTTATTGATGATGAAACACAGAAATGGCATCGGTATTTTATACAAAATGCGCAATGCCCTTCTAAGTACAAGAAGACTGACTCTTCTTACTGTCTATGTTTTGAACCTTTCCTGTGAGATCAATTCTAGATTCCGAAGCTTCACTTCAAGTTTACTGTATTCCTTGGACCGTCTTACTGACGATGAAACACAGAAATTTCATCGGAATCAATTACAAAAGGCACAATGCCGACTTCAGTACGAGAAGTCTGACTCATCTTACTGTCTGTGTACACAACCTTTCCTGAGAGATTAGTTTTAGATACCGATGCATCACTTCAGGATTACTGTATCCCTTGGACCATCTTATTAACGATGAAACACGGAAATTTAATCGGAAATAAGTACAAAATGCACAATGCCGACTTAAGTACAAGAAGACTGACTCTTCGTACTTTCTATGATTTGAACCTGTCCTGTGAGACCAGTTTTAGATTCCGATGCTTCGCTTTAGGTTTACTGTATACCTAGGACTCACTTATTAACGATGAAACACAGAAATTGCATCGGAATTAAAAACAAAAGGCACAATGCCCACATAAGTACAAGAGGAATGTCTCTTCTTACTTGCTATGCTTTGAATCTTTCCTGTGAGACCAGTTTTAGATTCCGATGCTTCACTTCAGGTTTACTGTATCCCTTGGACCTTGTTATAGACGATGAAACACCGAAATTGCATCGGAATTAAATACAAAAGTCTCTATACCGACTTGAGTACAAGAAGACTGACACTTCTTACTGTCTATGTTTGAACCATTCCTGTGAGACCTGTTTTAGTTTCCGATGCCTTACTTCAGATTTACTGTATCCGTTGGACCTTCTTAATGACGATGAAACACAGAAATTGCATCGGAAGTATATACAAAAGGCACAATTCCGACTTAAGTGCAAGAAGACTTACCCTTCTTATTGTCTATGATTTGGACCTTTCCTGTGAGACCAGTTTAAGATTCCGATGCTTCACTCCAGCTTTGCTGTATCACTTGGACCTTCTTATTGACGATGAAACACAGAAATGGCATCGGAATTTTATACAACAGGGACAATGCCGTTTTAAGTACAAGAAGACTGACTCTTCTTACTGTCTATGTTTTGAAACTTTCCTGTGAGACCAGTTTTCGAATCCGATGCTTTACGACAGGTTTACTGTATCCCTTGGACCTTATTATTGGCTATGAAACACAGAAACAGCATCATAATTAAACACAAAAGGCACAATGTCGACTGAAGTACAAGAAAACTGACTCTTTTTACTCAGTATGATTTGAACCTTTCCTGTGAGACCAGTTTTAGATTCCGATGCTTCACTTCAGTCTTACTGTATCCCTTGGACCATCTTATTGACGATGAAACACAGAAATCGCATCCGAAAATAAAAACAAGAGGCACAATGCCGACTTAATTAAAAGAAGACTGACTCTTCTTACTGTCTATGTTTTGAAACTTTCCTGTGAGACCAGTTTTCGAATCCGATGCTTTACGACAGGTTTACTGTATCCCTTGGACCTTCTTATTGGCGATGAGACACAGTAAATTGCATCGAACGTAAATACAAAAGGCTCAATGCCGGCTTAAGTACAAGAAGACTGACACTACTTACGGGCTATGCTTTGAACCTTTCCTGTGAGACCAGTTGTAGCTATCGATGCTTCTCTTCAGGTTTACTGTATCCCGTGGACTTTCCTATTGACAATGTAACACAGAAATGGCATCGGAATTTTATACAAAATGCGCAAAGCCCTTCTAAGTACAAGAAGACTGACTCTTCTTACTGTCTATGTTTTGAACCTATCCTGTGAGACCAGTTTTAGATTCCGATGCTTCACTTCATGTTTACTGTATCCCTTGGACCTTCTTATTGGCGATGAAACTCAGTAAATTGCATCGGACGTAAATACAAAAGGCTCAATGCCGACTTAAGTACAAGAAGACTGACACTACTGACGGGCTATGCTTTGAACCTTTCCTGTGAGACCAGTTGTAGATATCGATGCTTCTCTTCAGGTTTACTGTATCCCTTGGACCTTCTTATAGACGATGAAACACAGAAATTGCATGGGACTAATATACAAAATTCACACTGCCGACTTAAGTGCAAGAGGAATGCCTATTCTTACTGTCTGTGCTTTGAATTTTTCCTATGAGACCAGTTTTGGATTCCAATGCTTCATTTCAGGTTTACTGTATCCCTTGGACCGTCTTATTGACGATGAAATATAGAAATTGCATCGGAATTAAATACAAAATGCACAATGCCGACTTAAGTACAAGAAGACTGACTCTTCCTACTGTCTATGCTTTGAAAAATTCCCGTGAGACCGGTTTTAGATATCGATGCTTGACTTCAGGTTTCCTGTATCCATTGGACCTTCTTATTGACTTTGAATCACATATATTGCATCGGATTTAAATACAAAAGGCCCAATTCCGACTTACGTACAAGAAAACTGACTTTTCTTACATTGTATGATTTGAACTTGTCCTGTGAGACCAGTTGCAGATTCCGATGCTTCACTTCATGTTTACTGTATCCCTTGGACCTTCTCATTGGCGACGAAACACAGTAAATTGCATCGAACGTAAATACAAAAGGCTCAATGCTGACTTAAGTACAAGAAGACTGACACTACTGATGGGCTATGTTTTGAACCTTTCCTGTGAGACCAGTTTTAGATATCGATGCTTCTCTTCATGTTTACTGTCTTCTTTGGACCTTCTTATTGACGATGAAACACAGAAATTGAATCGGAATAATATACAAAATTCACAATGCCGACTTAAGTGCAAGAGGAATGGCTCTTCTTACTGTCTATGCTTTGAACTTTTCCTATGAGACCAGTTTTAGATTCCGATGCTTCATTTCAGGTTTGCTGTATCCCTTGGACCATCTTATTAACGATGAATCACACTAATTGCATCGGAATTAACTACAAAAGGCACAATGCCGACTTAAGGACATGAAGATCGACTCTTCTGACTGTCAATGATTTGAGCCTTTCCTGTGAAACCAATTTTAGATTCCGATGATTCACTTGTGGTTTACTGTATCCCTTGGACCATCTTATTGACGATGAAACACGGAAATTGCAACCGAAATAAATACAACACGCACAATGCCGACTTAATTACAAGAAGACTGACTCTTCTGAGGGGCTTTGTTTTGAACCTTTCCTGTGAGACCAGATTTAGATTCCGATGCTTGACTTCAGGTTTACTGTATCCCTAGGACATTCTTATTGACGATGACACACAGAAATTGCAACCGAAATAAATACAAAAGGCACAATGCCGACTTAACTACAAGAAGACTGACCCTTCTTACTTTCTATGTTTTGAACCTATCCTGTGAGACCAGTTTTAGATTCCGATGCTTCACTTCATGTTTACTGTATCCCTTGGACCTTCTCATTGGCGACGAAACACAGTAAATTGCATCGAACGTAAATACAAAAGGCCCAATGCTGACTTAAATACAAGAAGACTGACACTACTGACGGGCTATGTTTTGAACCTTTCCTGTGAGACCAGTTTTAGATATAGATGCTTCTCATCAGGTTTACTGTATCCCTTGGACCTTCTTATTGACGATGAAACACAGAAATTGCATGGGAATAATATACAAAATTCACACTGCCGACTTAAGTGCAAGAGGAATGTCTCTTCTTACTGTCTATGCTTTGAACTTTTCCTATGAGACCAGTTTTAGATTCCAATGCTTCATTTCAGGTTTCCTGTATCTCTTGGACCATCATCTTATTGAAGATGAAACACACAAATTGGATCGGAATTAACTACAAAAGGCACAATGCCGACTTAAGTGCATGAAGTCCGACTCTTCGTACTGTCAATGATTCCAGCATTTCCTGTGAGACCAGTTTTAGATTCCGATGATTCACTTGTGGTTTACTGTATCCCTTGGACCTTCTTATTGACGATGAAACACAGAAATGGCATCGGAATTTTATACAAAATGCGCAATGCCCTTCTAAATACACGAAGACTGACTCTTCTTACTGTCCATGTTTTGAAACTTTCCTGTGAGACCAGTTTTCGATTCCGATGCTTCACTTCGGGTTTACTGCATCCCTTGGGCCTTCTTATTAACGATAAAACACAGAAATTGCAACCGAAAAAAAAACAAAAGGCACAATGCCGACTTAATTACAAGAAGACTGACTCTTCCGACGGGCTATGTTTTGAACCTTTCCTGTGAGACCAGTTTTAGATTCCGAAGCTTGACCTCAGGTTTACTGTATCCCTTGGACATTCTTATTGACGATGATACACAGAAATTGCAACCGAAATAAATACAAAAGGCACAATGCCGACTTAATTACAAGAAGACTGACTCTTTTTACTGTCTATGTTTTGAACCTATCCTGTGAGACCAGTTTTAGATTCCGATGCTTCACTTCATGTTTACTGTATCCCTTGGACCTTCTTATTGGCGATGAAACACAGTAAATTGCATCGGACGTAAATACAAAAGGCTCAATGCCGACTTAAGTACAAGAAGACTGACACTACTGACGGGCTATGCTTTGAACCTTTCCTGTGAGACCAGTTGTAGATATCGATGCTTCTCTTCAGGTTTACTGTATCCCTTGGACCTTCTTATTGACGATGAAACACAGAAATTGCATAGGACTAATATACAAAATTCACACTGCCGACTTAAGTGCAAGAGGAATGCCTATTCTTATTGTCTGTGCTTTGAATTTTTCCTATGAGACCAGTTTTGGATTCCAATGCTTCATTTCAGGTTTACTGTATCCCTTGGACCGTCTTATTGAAAATGAAACACACAAATTGGATCGGAATTAACTACAAATGGCACAATGCCAACTTAAGTGCATGAAGTCCGACTCTTCTTACTGTCAATGATTAGAGCCTTTCCTGTGAGACCAGTTTTAGATTCCGATGATTCACTTGTGGTTTACAGTATCCCTTGGACCTTCGTATTGACGATGAAACACAGAAATGGCATCGGAATTTTATACAAAATGCGCAATGACCTTCTAATTACAAGATGACTGACTCTTCTTACTGTCTATGTTTTGAAACTTTCCAGTGAGACCAGTTTTCGATTCCGATGCTTCACTTCGTGTTTACTGTAACCCTTGGACCTTCTTATTGACGATGAAACATAGAAATTGCATAGGAATTAAATACAAAAGGCACAATGCCGACTTAAGTACGAGAAGACCGACTAGTCTGACTGTCTACGTTTTGAACCTTTCCTGTGGGACAAGTTTTAGATTCCGAAGCTTCACTTCAGGTTTACTGTATCCCTTGGACCATCTTATTGACGATGAAACACGGATATTTAATCGGAAATAAATACAAAAGCCACAATGCCGACTTAAGTACAAGAAGACAGACTCTTCGTACTTTCTATGATTTGAACCTGTCCTGTGAGACCAGTTTTAGATTCTGATGCTTCGCTTTAGGTTTACTGTATCCCTAGGACCAACTTATTAACGATGATACACAGAAATTACATCGGAATTAAAAAGAAAAGGCACAATGCCGACATATGTACAAGAGGAGTGTCTCTTCTTACTTGCTATGCTTTGAATATTTCCTGTGAGACCAGTTTTAGATTCCGATGCTTCTCTTCAGGTTTACTGTATCCCTTGGACCTTCTTATAGACGATGAAACACAGAAATTGCATCGGAATTAAATACAAAAAGCGCAATGCCGACTTAAGTACAAGAAGACTGACTCTTCTTAATGTCTATGGGTTGAACGTTTACTGTGAGACCAGTTTTAGATTCCCCTGCTTCAGTTCAAGTATTCTGTATCCCTTGGATCTTCTCATTGACGATGAGTCACAGAAATAGCATCGGAATAAAATTCAAAATGCACAATGCCGACTTAAGTACAAGTAGACTGACTCTTCTTACTGTCTATGTTTTGAACCTTTCCTGTGAGACCAGTTTTAGATTCCGATGCTTCACGTCAGGTTTACTGTATCCCTTGGACCTTCTTATTGACTATGAAACACAGAAATAGCATCGGAATTAAATACGAAGGCACAATGCCGACTGAAGTACAAGAAGACTGACTCTATTTACTCAGTATGTTTTGAAACTTTCCTGTGACACCAGGAATGTCTTTCCTGTATACTGTATCCCTTGGCCCATCATATTGATGATGAAACACACAACTTGCATCGGAATTAAATACAAAAGGCAAAATGCCGACTTATGTACAAGAAGACCGTCTCTTCTTACTCTCAATGATTTGAGCCTTTCCTGTGAGACCAGTTTTAGATTCCGATTATTCACTTCAGGTTTACTGTAGCCATTGGACCTTCTTATTGAGGATGAAACACAGATGTTGCATCGGAATTTTATACAAAATTCACAATGCCGACTTACGTGCAAGAGGAATGTCTCTTCTTACAGTCTATGTTTTGAACCTTTCCTATGACACCAGTTTTAGATTCCGATGTTTATTTTTAGGTTTACTGTATCCCTTGGACCATCATACTGACGATGAACTACACACATTGCATCGGAATTAAATAAAAAAGGCACAATGTCGACTAAAGTACAAGAAGACCCACGCTCCTTTATGTCTATGTTTTGAACATTTCCTGTGAGACCAGCTTTTGATTCCGATGCTTCACTTCAGAATTACTGTATCCCTCTGACCTTCTTATTGACGATGAAACACAGTAATTGCATCGGTATTCAATACAAAAGGCACAATGCCAACTTAAGTACGAGAAGACTGACTCTTCTTAATGTCTATGGGTTGAACCTTTACTGTGAGACCAGTTTTAGATTCTGCTGCTTCAGTTCGAGTATAATGTATCCCTTGGATCTTCTCATTGACGATGACTCACAGATATTGCATCGGAATTAAATACAAAATGCACAATGCCGACGTAAGTGCAAGAAGGCTGACTCTTCTTACTGTCTAAGTTTTGAATCTTTCCTGTGAGACCAGCTTTAGATTCCGATGCTTCACTTCAGGTTTACTGTATCGCTTTGACCTTCGTATTGACGATGAATCACAGAAATTGCATCGGAATAAAATACAAAATGCACAATGCCGACTTAAGTACAAGAAGACTGACTCTTCTTACTGTCTATGTTTCGAACATTTCCTGTGAGACCTGTTTTAGATTCCGATGCTTCACTTCAGGTTTACTGTATCATTTGGAATTTCTTACTCACGATGAAAGACAGAAATTGCATCGGAATTAAAACAAAAGGCACAATGCCGAATTAAGTACAAGAGAAATGTCTCTTCTTACTGTCTATGATTTGAACCTTTCCTGTGAGACCAGTTTTAGATTCCGATGCTTCACTTCAGGTTTGCTGTATCCCTTGGACCTTTTTTTTGACGATGATACTCAGAAACTACATCGAACGTAATTACAAAATTCACAATGCCGACTTAAGTACAACAAAACTGACTCTTCTTACTGTCTATGCATTGAACCATTCCCGTGAGACCAGTTTTGGATATCGATGCTTCACTTCAGGTTTACTGTATCCATTCAAATTTCTTATTGACTTTGAATCCCAGATATTGCATCGTATTTAAATACAATAGGCGCAATTCCGACTTACGTACAAGAAAACTGACTTTTCTTACATTCTATGATTTGAACCTGTCCTGTGAGTCCAGTTGCAGATTCCGATGCATCACTTTCGGTTTACTGTATCACTTGGACCATCTTATTGACGAAGAAACACAGAAATCGCATCGGAATTAAGAACATAAGGCACAATGCCGCTTTTAAGTACCAGTTCAATGTCTCTTCTTACTGTCTATGCTTTTGAACCTTTCCAGTGAGACCAGTTTTAGATTCCGATGCTTCACTTCAGGTTTACTGTTTCCCTTGGACCTTCGTATTGAAGATGAAACAAAGAAATTGCATCGGAATTAAATACAAAAGGCACAATTGCGACTTCAGTACAGGAAGACAAACTCTTCTTACTGTCTATGTATTGAACCTTTTCTGTGACACCACTTTTAGATTCCAATGCTTCACTTTAGGATTACTGTATCCCTTGGACCCTCTTATTGACGATGACTCACAGAAATTAAATCGGAATTAAATACAACATGCACAATGCCGACATAAGTACAAGAAGTCTGACTCTTCTTAATGTCTATGTTTTGAACCTTTCCTGTGAAACCAGTTTTAGATTCCGATGCTTCAGTTCAGGTATACTGTATCCCTTGGACCTTCCCATTGACGATGACTCACAGAAATTACATCGGAATTAAATACTAAACGCACAATGCCGACTTCAATACAAGAAGACAGACTCTTCTTACTGTCTATGTTTTGAACCTTTCCTGTGAGACCAGTTTTAGTTTCCGATGCTTCACTTCCGGTTTGCTGCGTCCCTTGGAACTTCTTTTTGACGATGTATCACATAAATTGCATCGAAATTAATTACAAAAGGCTCAATGCCGACTTAAGTACAAGAAAACTGACTCTCCTTACTGTCTGTGCTTTGAACCTTTCCGCTGAGACCAGTTTTAGATATCGATGCTTCACTTCTGGTTTACTGTATCCCTTGAACCTTCTTATTGACGATGAAACACAGAAATTGCATCGGAATTAAAAACAAACTGCACAATGCCAACCTAAGTACAAGAAGACAGACTCTTTTTATTGTCAATGTTTTGAACCTTTCCTGTGAGACCAGATTTAGATTCCGATGCTTCACTTCAGGTTTACTGTACCCCTTGGACCTTCTTATTGACGATGAAACACAGGAATTGCATCGAACTTAAATACAAAAGGCACAGTGCTGACTTAAGTACAAGAAGACGGACTCTTATTAACGTCTATGCTTTGAACCTTTCCTGTGAGACCAGTTTTAGATTCCGATGATTCACTTGTGGTTTACCGTATCCCTTGGTCCATCTTATTGACGATGAAACACAGAAATTGCAACCGAGAAAAAAACAAGAGGCACAATGCCGACTTAATTACAAGAAGACTGACTCTTCTGACGGATTATGTTTTGAACCTTTCCTGTGAGACCAGTTTTAGATTCCGAAGCTTGACCTCAGGTTTACTGTATCCCTTGGACATTCCTATTGACGATGATACACAGAAATTGCAACCGAAATAAATACAAAAGGCACAATGCCCACTTAATTACAAGAAGACTGACTCTTCTTACTGTCTATGTTTTGAACCTATCCTGTGAGACCAGTTTTAGATTCCGATGCTTCACTTCATGTTTACTGTATCCCTTGGACCTCCTTAATGGCGATGAAACACAGTAAATTGCATCTAACGTAAATACAAAAGGCTCAATGCCGGCTTAAGTACAAGAAGACTGACACTACTGACGGGCTATGCTTTGAACCTTTCCTGTGAGACCAGTTGTAGATATCGTTGCTTCTCTTCAGGTTGGACCTTCTTATTGACGTTGAAACACAGAAATTGCATGGGAATAGTATACAAAAATCACTCTGCCGACTTAAGCGCAAGAGGAATGCCTATTTTTACTGTCTGTGCTTTGAATTTTTCTTATGAGACCAGTTTTAGATTCCGATGCTTCATTTCAGGTTTACTGTATCCCTTGGACCATCTTATTGAAGATGAGACACACAAATTGGATCGGAATTAACTACAAATGGCACAATGCCAACTTAAGTGCATGAAGTCCGACTCTTCTTACTGTCAATGATTAGAGCCTTTCCTGTGAGACCAGTTTTAGATTCCGATGATTCACTTGTGTTTTACTGTATCCCTTGGACCTTCTTTTTGACGATGAAACACAGAAATGGCATCGGAATTTTATACAAAATGCGCAATGACCTTCTAAGTACAAGATGACTGACTCCTCTTACTGTCTATGTTTTGACACTTTCCTGTGAGACCAGTTTTCGATTCCGATGCTTCACTTCGGGTTTACTGTATCCCTTGGACCTTCTTATTGACGATGAAACAAGGAAATTGCATAGGAATTAAATACAAAAGGCCCAATGCCGACTTAAGTACGAGAAGACCGACTCATCTTACTCTCTATGTTTTGAACCTTTCCTGTGGGACCAGTTTTAGATTCTGATGCTTCGCTTTAGGTTTACTGTATCCGTAGGACCCACTTATTAGCGATCATACACAGAAATTACATCGGAATTGAAAAGAAAAGGCACAATGGCCACATATGTACAAGAGGAATGTCTCTTCTTACTTGCTATGCTTTGAATATTTCCTGTGAGACCAGTTTTAGATTCCGATCCTTCTCTTCAGGTTTACTGTATCCCTTGGACCTTGTTATAGACGATGAAACACCCAAATTGCATCGGAATTTAATACAAAAGTCACAATACCGACTTAAGTACAAGAAGACTGACACTACTGACGGGCTATGCTTTGAACCTTTCCTGTGAGACCAGTTGTGGATATCGATGCTTCTCGTCAGGTTTACTGTATCCCTTGGACCTTCTTATTGACGATGAAACACAGAAATTGCATCGGAAGTATATACAAAAGGCACAATTCCGACTTAAGTGCAAGAAGAATTACCCTTCTTACTGTCTATGTTTTGGACCTTTCCTGTGAGACCAGTTTAAGATTCCGATGCTTCACTCCAGCTTTACTGTATCCCTTGGACCTTCTAATTGACGATGAAACACAGAAATGGCATCGGAATCTTTTAAGTACAAGAGGACTGATTCTTCCTACTGTCTATGTTTGAAACTTTCCTGTGAGGCCAGTTTTCGATTCCGATGCTTCACGTCAGGTTTACTGTTTCCCTTGGACCTTCTTATTGACTATGAAACACAGAAATAGCATCGGAATTAAATACAAAAGGCACAATGCCGACTGAAGTACAGGAAGACTGACTCTTCTTACTGTCTAGGTTTTGAACCTTTCCTATGACACCAGTTTTTGATTCCGATGTTTCATTTTAGGTTTACTGTACCCCTTGGACCATCTTATTGACGATGAAACACACAAATTGCATCGGAATTAAATACAAAACGCACAATGCCGACTTAGGTACAAGATGACAGACTCTTCTTACTGTAAATGATTTGGTCTTTCTACTGAGACCAGTTTTAGATTCCGATGATTCACTTCAGGTTTATTGTATTCCTCGGAACTTGTTATTGACAAAGAAACACCGAAATGTTATCGTAATTTTATACAAAAGGCACAATGCCGTTTTATGTACAAGATGACTGAATCTTCTTACTGTTCATGATTTGAAACGTTCCTGTGAGACCAGTTTTCGATATCGATGCTTCACTTCGGGTTTACTGTATCCCATGGACCTTGTTACTGACGATGAAACACAGAAGTTTCATCGGAATCAATTACGAAAGGCACAATGCCGACTTCAGTACGAGAAATCTGACTCATCTGACTGTCTATGTACAGAACCTTTCCTGAGAGATTAGTTTTAGATACCGATGCATCACTTCAGGTTTACTGTATCCCTTGGAACTTCTAATAGACGATGAAACACAGAAATTGCATCGGAATTAAATGCAAAAGTCTCAATGCCGACTTAGGTACAAGTAGACTGACTCTTCTTACTGTCTATGTTTTGAACCTTTCCTGTGAGACCAGTTTTACATTCCGATGCTACACTTCAGGTTTACTGTATCCGTTGGACCTTCTTATTGACGATGAAACACAAAATTCCATCGGAATTAAATACAAAAGGCACAATGCGGACTTAGGTAATAGAGGAATGTCTCTTCTTACTGTCTATGATTTGAACCTTTCCAGTGATACCAGTTTTCGATTCCGATGCTTCACTTCAGGTTAACTATATTCCTTGGACCTTCTTATTGCCGAAGAAACACAGAAATTGCATCGACCTTAAATAGAAAGGGCACAATGCCGACGTAAGTGCAAGAAGACTGACTCTTCTTACTGTCTAAGTTTTGAATCTTTCCTGTGAGACCAGTTTTAGATTCCGATGCTTCACTTCAGGTTTACTGTATCGCTTGGACTTTCTTATTGACGATGAAACACAGAAACTGCATCGGAATTAAATAAAAGATGCACAATGCCGACTTAAGTACAAGAAGACTGACTCTTCTTACTGTCTATGTTTTGAACATTTCCTGTGAGACCAGTTTTAGATTCCGATGCTTCACTTCAGGTTTACTGTATCATTTGGACATTCTTACTCACGATGAAAGACAGAAATTGCATCGGAATTAAAACAAAAGGGACAATGACGATTTAAGTACAAGAGAAATGTCTCTTCTTACTGTCTATGATTTGAACGTTTCCTGTGAGACCAGTTTTAGATTCCGATGCTTACATCAGGTTTGCTGTATCCCTTGGACCTTCTTATTGACGATGATACACAGAAATTGCATCGAACGTAATTACAAAAGGCACAATGCCGACTTAAGTACAAGAAAACTGACTCTTCTTACTGTCTATGCTTTGAAAAACTCCCGTGAGACGAGTTTTAGATATCGATGCTTCACTTCAGGTTTACTGTATCCATTGGACCTTCTTATTGACTTTGAATCACAGATATTGCATCGGATTTAAATACAAAAGGCCCAATTCCGACTTACGTACAACAAAAGTGACTCTTCTTACATTGTAAGATTTGAACTTGTCCTGTGAGACCAGTTGCAGATTCCGATGCTTCACTTCCGGTTTACAGTATCCCTTGGACCATCTTATTGACGAAGAAACACAGAAATTGCATCGGAATTAAGAACAAAAGGCACAATGCCGCTTTTAAGTACCAGTGGAATGCCTCTTCTTACTGTCTATGCTTTTCAACCTTTCCTGTGAGGCCAGTTTTAGATTCTGATGCTTGACTTCAGGTTTACTGTATCACTTGGACAATCTTATTGACGATGAAACACAGAAATTTAATCTGAAATACATACAACAGGCACAGAGCATACTTAAGTACAAGAAGACTGACTCTTCTTACTGTCTATGTTTTGAACCTTTCCTGTGAGACCAGTTTTAGATTCCGATGCTTGACTTCAGGTTTACTGTATCTCTTGCACATTGTTATTGACGATGAAAAACCGAAATTGCAACCGAAATAAATACAAAAGGCACAATGCCGACTTAAGTACAAGAAGACTGACATTTCTGACTGGCTATGTTTTGAACCTTTCCTGTGAGACCAGATTTAGATATCGATGCTTCTCTTCATGTTTACTGTCTTCCTTGGACCTTCTTAATGACGATGAAACACAGAAATTGCATCGGAATAATATACAAAATTCACAATGGCGACTTAAGTGCAAGAGGAATGTCTCTTCTTACTGTCCTATGAGACCAGTTTTAGATTCCGATGCTTCATTTCAGGTTTGCTGTATCCCTTGGACCATCTTATTAACGATGAATCACACAAATTGCATCGGAATTAACTACAAAAGGCACAATGCCGACTTAAGTACATGAAGATCGACTCTTCTTACTGTCAATGATTTGAGCCTTTCCTGTGAGACCAATTTTAGATTCCGATGATACACTTGTGGTTTACTGTATGCCTTGGACCATCTTATTGACGATGAAACACGGAAATTGCAACCGAAATAAATACAAAAGGCACAATGCCGACTTAATTCAAGAAGACTGACTCTTCTGACGGGCTATGTTTTGAACCTTTCCTGTGAGACCAGATTTAGATTCCGATGCTTGACTTCAGGTTTACTGTATCCCTTGGACATTCTTATTGACGATGATACACAGAAATTGCAACCGAAATAAAAACAAAAGACACAATGCCGACTTAACTACAAGAAGACTGACCCTTCTTACTCTCTATGTTTTGAACCTATCCTGTGAGACCAGTTTTAGATTCCGATGCTTCACTTCATGTTCACTGTATCCCTTGGACCTTCTTATTGGCGACGAAACACAGTAAATTGCATCGAACGTAAATACAAAAGCTCAATGCTGACTTAAGTACAAGAAGACTGACATTACTGACGGGCTATGATTTGAAACTTTCCTGTGAGACCAGTTTTAGGTATCGATGCTTCTCATCAGGTTTACTGTATCCCTTGGACCTTCTTATTGACAATGAAACATAGAAATTGCATGGGAATAATATACAAAATTCACACTGCCGACTTAAGTGCAAGAGGAATGCCTCTTGTTACTGTCTATGCTTTGAACTTTTCCTATGAGACTAGTTTTAGATTCTGATGCTTCATTTCAGGTTTACTGTATCCCTTGGACCATCTTATTGAAGATGAAACACACAAATTGGATCGGAATTAACTACGAAAGGCACAATGCCGACTTAAGTGCATAAAGTCCGACTCTTCTTACTGTCAATGATTTGGGCCTTTCCTGTGAGACCAGATTTAGATTCCGATGATTCACTTGTGGTTTACTGTATCCCTTGGACCCTCTTATTGACGATGAAACACAGAAATGGCATCGGAATTTTATACAAAAGGGACAATGCTGTTTTAAGTACAAGAAGACTGACTCTTCTTACAGTCTATGTTTTGAAACTTTCCTGTGAGACCAGTTTTCGATTCCGATGCTTCACGTCAGGTTTACTGTATACCTTGGACCTTCTTATTGACTATGAAACACAGAAATAGCATCGGAATTAAATACGATGGCACAATGCCGACTGAAGTACAAGAAGACTGACTCTTCTTACTCTCAATGCTTTGAGCCTTTCCTGTGAGACCAGTTTTAGATTCCGATTTTTCACTTCAGGTTTACTGTATCCCTTGGACCTTCTTATTGAGGATGAAACACAGATGTTGCATCGGAATTCTATACAAAATTCACAATGCCGACTTACGTGCAAGAGGAATGTCTCTTCTTACAGTCTATGTTTTGAACCTTTCCTATGACACCAGTTTTAGATTCCGATGTTTCTTTTTAGGTTTACTGTACCCCTTGGACCATCATATTGACGATGAACTACACAAATTGCATCGGAATTAAATAAAAAAGGCACAATGCCGACTTAAGTACAATAAGACCCACCCTCCTTTATGTCTATGTTTTGAACATTTCCTGTGAGACCAGCTTTTGATTCCGATGCTTCACTTCAGAATTACTGTATCCCTCTGACCTTCTTATTGACGATGAAACACAGTAATTGCATCGGTATTAAATACAAAAGGCACAATGCAAACTTAATTACAAGAAGACTGAATCTTCTTACTGTCTATGTTTTTAACCTTTCCTGTGAGACAAGTTTTAGATTCCGATGCCTCACTTCAGGATTACTGTATCCCTTGGACCTTCTTTCTGTCGATGAAAGACAGAAATTGCATCGGAATTGAAAACAAAAGGCACAATGCCGAATTAAGTACAAGAGTAATGTCTCTTCTTACCGTCTATGATTTGAACGTTTCCTGTGAGACCAGTTTTAGTTTCCGATGCTTCACTTCCGGTTTGCTGCGACCCTTGGAACTTCTTTTTGACGATGTAACACATAAATTGCATCGAACTTAATTACAAAAGGCTCAATGCCGACTTAAGTACAAGAAAACTGACTCTTCTTACCGTCTGTGCTTTGAATCTTTCCGCTGAGACCAGTTTTAGATATCGATGCTTCACTTCAGGCTTACTGTATCCATTGAACCTTCTTATTGACTTTGAATCACAGATATTGCATCGGATTTAAATACAATAGGCGCAATTCCGACTTAAGTACAAGAAAACTGACTCTTCTTACATTCTATGATTTGAACCTGTCCTGTGAGAAAAGTTGCACATTCCGATGCTTCACTTTCGGTTTAGTGGATCCCTTGGACCATCTTATTGACGAAGAAACACAGAAATTGCATCGGAATTAAGAACAAAAGGCACAATGCCGCTTTTAAGTACCAGTGGAATGTCTCTTCTTACTGTCTATGCTTTTGAACCTTTCCTGTGAGACCAGTTTTAGATTCCGATGCTTCACTTCAGATTTACTGTTTCCCTTGGACCTTCGTATTGAAGATGAAACAAAGAAATTGCATCGGAATTAAATACAAAAGGCACAATTGCGACTTCAGTACAGGAAGACAAACTCTTCTTACTGTCTATGTATTGAACCTTTTCTGTGAGACCACTTTTAGATTCCGATGCTTCACTTCAGGATTACTGTATCCCTTGGACCTTCTTATTGACGACGACTCACAGAAATTACATCGGAATTAAATACAAGATGCACAATGCCGACATAACTACAAGAAGTCTGACTCTTCTTAATGTCTATGTTTTGAACCTTTCCTGTGAAACCAGTTTTAGATTCCGATGCTTCACTTCAGGTATACTGTATCCCTTGGACCTTCTCATTGGCGATGACTCACAGAAATTACATCGGAATTAAATACAAGATGCACAATGCCGACTTAAGTACAAGAAGACTTACTCTTCTTACTGTCTATGTTTTGAACCTTTCCTGTGACACCAGTTTTAGTTTCCGATGCTTCACATCAGGTTTACTGTATCCCTTGGAACCTCCTATTGACGATGAAACACAGAAATTGCATAGGAATTAAATACAAAAGGCACAATGCTGACTATAGTAAATGAGTACTGACCCTTCTTACATTCTACGATTTGGACCTGAGAAGTGAGACCAGTTTTAGATTTCGATGGTTCACTTCAGGTTTACTGTATCCGTTGGTCCTTGTTATTGAACATGAAACACAGAAATTCCATCGGAATTAAATACTAAACGCACAATGCCGACTTCAATACAAGAAGACTGACTCTTCTTACTGTCTATGTTTTGAACCTTTCCTGTGAGACCAGTTTTAGATTCCGACGCGTCACCTCAGGTTTGCTGTATGCCTTGGAACTTCTTGTGTACAATGAAACACAGAAATTGCATCGGAATTAAATACAAAATTTATAATGCCGACTTAAGTACATGTGGACTGACACTTCTTGCATTCTATGAATTGAACCTGTCCTGTGAGACCAGTTTTAGAATCCGATGCTTTACATAGTGTTTACGGTATCGCTTGGACCTTCTTATTGACGATGAAACACAGAAAAAGCATCGGAAATAAATACAAAAGGCACCATTCCGACTTAAAGAGATGAAGACTGACTCCTCTTACTGTCTATGTTTTAAACCTTTCCTGAGGGACCAGGTTTCGATAACGCTTCTTCACTTCAGGTTTACTGTATCCCTGGGACCTTCTTATAGACGATGAATCACAGAAATTGCATCGGAATTAAATACAAAATGAATAATGCCGACTTAAGTACAAGAAGGCAGACTCATCTAACACTCTATGCTTTGAGCCTATCCTGTGAGACCAGCTTTGGATTCCGATGCTTCACTTCAGGTTTACTGAATCCCTTGGACCTTCTTACTGACGATGAAACATAGAAATTTCATCAGAATCAAATAAAAAATGCCAATGCCGACTTAAGTTCAAGAAGTCTGACTCTTCTTACTGTGTATGTATTGAACCTTTCCTGTGCGATTAGTTTTAGATACTGATGCATCACTTCAGGTTTACTGTATCCCTTGGACACTCTTATTGACGATGAAACACAGATATTGCATCGAACTTAAATACAAAAGGTACAATGCGGACTTAAGGATAAGAAGACTGACTCTTCCTACTGTCTATGATTCTAACCTTTCCTGTGAGACCAGTTTAAGATATCGATGCTTCACTTCAGGTTTACTGTATCCAAGGGTTCTCCTTATTTACGATGAAACACAGATATTGCATCGGAATTAAATACAAAACGCGTAATGCCGACTTAAGTACAAGAAGACTGACTCTTCTTACTGTCTATGTTTTCAACCTTTCCTGTGAGACCAGTTTTAGATTCCGATGCTTCACTTCAGGTTTACTGTATCTCTTGGACCTTCTTACTGACAATGAAAGACAGAAATTGCATCGGAATTGAAAACAAAAGGCACAATGACGAATTAAGTACAAGAGGAATGTCTCTTCTTACTGTCTATTATTTGAACCTTTCCTGTGAGACCAGTTTTAGTTTCCGATGCTTCACGTCTGGTTTGCTGTGTCCCTTGGACCTTCTTATTGACGATGTAACACATAAATTGCATCGAACTTAAATACAAAAGGCTCAATGCCGACTTAAGAACCAGAAAACTGACTCTTCTTACTGTCTATGGTTTGAACCTTTCCTGTGAGACCAGTTTTAGATATCGATGCTTCACTTCAGGTTTACTGTATCCCTTGGAGCTTGTTATTGACGATGTAACACAGAAATAGCATCGGAATGAAAAACAAAATGCACAATGCCGACTGAAGTGCAAGGAGACTTACTCTTCTTACTGTCTATGTTTTGAAACGTTCCTGTGGAACCAGTTTTAGATTCCGATGCTTCACTTCAGGTTTACTGTATCCATTGGACCGTCTTATTGACGATGAAACACAGAATTTGCATCGGCTGTAAATACAAAAGGCACAATGCCGACAGAAGTACGAGAGGACTGACTCTTCTTATATTCTATGATTTGGACCTGTCCTGTGAGACCAGTTTTACATTCCGATTCTTCACTTCAGGTTTACTTTATCCCTTGAACCTTCTTATTGACGATGAAACACAGAAATTGCATCGAAATTATAAACAAAATGCACAATGCCAACCGAAGTACAAGAAGACTGACTCATCTTTCTGTGTATGTTTTGAAACTTTCCTGTGAGACCAGTTTATATATCGATGCTTCACTTCACGTTCACTGTATCCCTTGGACCTTCTTATTGTCGATGAAACACAGACATTGAGTCGGAATTAAATACAAAAGGCACAATGCCAACTGAAGTACAAGATTACTGACTCTTCTTACTGTCTATGATTTCAACCTTTCCCGTGAAACCAGTTTTAGATTCCAATGCTTCAATTCAGGTTTACTGCATTCCTTGGACTTTCTTATTGACGATGAAACACAGAAATTGCATCGGAATCATATGCAAAAGGCACAATGCCGACTTAAGTACAAGAGGAATTTCTCTTCTTACTGTCTATGTTTTGTCCTTTCCTGTGAGACAGGATTTAGATTCCGATGCTTCACTTCAGGATAAGTGTATCCCTGGGACCTTGTTGATGACGATGAAACACGGAAATAGCATCGGAATTAAATACTAAAGGCACAATGCCGACTTAAGTACAAAAAGACAAACTCTTCTTACGGTCTATGTTTGTGCCTATCCTGTGAGACCAGTTTTAGATTCCGATGCTTCATATCAAGTTTACTGTATCCCTTGGACCTTCTTTTTGACGATGAAACACAGAAATTGCTTCGGAAATAAATACAGAAGGCACAACGCCGACTTAAGTACAAGGAAACTGACTCTTCTTACTGTCTATGTTTTGCACCTTTCCTGTGAGACCACTTTTTGATTCCGATGCTTCACCTCAGGTTAACTGTATCCCTTGGACCTTCTCATTGACGATGAAACACAGAAATTGCATCGGAATTAAATACGAAAGGCACAATGCCGACTTATGTACAAGAAGACTGACTCTTCTTACTGTCTATGATTTGAGCCTTTCCTATGAGACCAGTTTTAGATTCCGATGCGTCACTTCAGGTTTACTGTATCACTTGGACCTTCTCATTGACGTATAAACACAGAAACAGCATTGGAATTATATACAAAAGGCACAATGCCGACATAAGTGCAAGAAGACTGCCTTTTCTCACTGTCTATGTTTTGAACCTTTCCTGTGAGACCAGTTTTAGATTCTGATGCTTCACCTCAAGTTTACTGTATCCCTTAGACCTTCTTATTGGCGATGAAACACTGAAATTGCATCCGAATTAAATACGAAGGGCACAATGCCGACCTAAGTACAGGAAGTCTGACTCTTCTTACTGTCTATGTTTTAACCTTTCCTGTGAGACCAGTTTTAAATTCCGATGCTACACTTCAGGTTTACTGTATCCCTTGGACCTTCTTGTTGGCGATGAAACACAAGGATTGCATCGGAATTAAGTACAAAAGGCACAATGCCGACTTAAGTAAAAGAAGACTGACTCTTCTTATTGTCTATGCTTTGAACTTTTCTTGTCTGACCGGTTTTAGATTCCGATGCTTCACTTAAGGTTTATTGTATCTCTTGGACCTTCTTATTGACGATGAACCACAAAAATTGCATAGGAGTCAAATACAGAGGGCACAATGCCGACCTAAGTACAGGAAAGCTGACTCTTCTTACTGCCTATGTTTGAACATTTCCTGTGCGACCAGTTTTAGATTCCGATGTTACACTTCAGGTTTACTGTATCCCTTGGACCTTCTTATTGACGATGAAACACAGATATTGCCGTGGAATTAAATACAAGAGGCACAATGCCGACTTAAGTACAAGCAGACTGACTCTTCTTACTGTCTATGTTTTGAACTATTCCTGTGAGACCAGTTTTCGATTCCGATGTTTCGCTTTAAGTTTACTGTATACCTTGATCCTTCTTAATGACGATGAAACACAGAAATTGCATCATAATTAAATACAAATGCACAATGCAGACTTAAGCACAAGAAGACCGATTCTTCTTACTGTCTATGTTTGGACCTTTCCTGTGGGACCAGTTTAAGATATCGATGCTACACTTCAGGGTTACTGTATCACTTGGATCTTATCGTTGCCGATGAAACAAAAAAAAATTTCATCGGTATCAAATACAAAAGGTACAATGCCGTTTTAAGTACAAGAGAAATGTCTCTTATTACTGTCTATGCTTTGAACCTTTCCTGCGTGACCAGTTTTAATATCCGATGCTTCACTTCAGGTTTACTGAATACATTGGACCTTCTTATTGAAGATGAAACACAGAAATTGCATCGGAATTAAATACAAAAGGCACAGTGCCGACTGATGTACAAGAAGACTGACTTTTCTCACTGTCTATGTTTTCAACTTTTCCTGAGAGACCAGTTTTAGATTCCGATGCTTCACTTCAGGTGTACTGTATCCCTTGGACCATCTTATTGACGATGAAGCACAGAAAATGCAACGGAAATAAATACAAAAGGCACAATGTCGTCTTAAGTACAAGAAGACTGACCCTTCTTACTGTCTATATTTTGTAACATTCCTGTGAGACCAGTTATAGATATCGATGCTTCACTTCAGGTTTACTGTATCCCTAGTACCTTCTTATTGACGATGAAACACAGAAATTGCATCGGAATTAAACACAAAAGGCACATTGTCAACTTAAGTACAGGAAGACTGACTCTTCTTACTGTCTATGTTTGAACCTTTCCTGTGAGACCAGTTTTAGATTCCGATGATTCACTTTAGGTTTACTGTATACCTTGGACCTCCTTATTGACGATGAAACACAGAAATTGCATCGGAATTAAATACAATAGGCACAATGCAGTCTTAAGTACAATAAGACTGGCTCTTCCTACTGTCTATGATTTGAACCTTTCCTGTGAAACCAGATGTAGATTCCGATGCTCCACCTTAGGTTTATTGTAACCTTTGGACCTTCTTATTGACGAAGAAACACAGAAATATCATTTGGAATTAAATACAAAGGCATAATGCCGATTTAAGTACAAGAGGACTGACTCTTCTTACTGTCGATGGTTTGAACCTTTCCTGTGAGACCAGTTTTAGATTCCGGTGCATCTGTTCAGGTTTAATGTATCCCTTGGACCTTCTGATTGACGATGAAACACAGAGATTGCATCGGAAGTATACACAAAGGCACAATGCCGACTTACATACAAGAATGACTCTTCTTACTGTCTATGTTTGAACCTTAACTGTGAGACCGGTTTGAGTTTCCGATGCTTCACTTCACGTTTACTGTATCCCTTGGACCTTCTTTTTGACGATGAAACACAGAAATTGCTTCGGAAATAAATACAAAAGGCACAACGCCTACTTAAGTACAAGGAGACTGACTCTTCTTACTGTCTATGTTTTGCACCTTTCCTGTGAGACCAGTTTTTGATTCCGATGCTTCACCTCAGGTTAAATGTATCCCTTGGACCTTCTCATTGACGAAGAAACACAGAAATTACATCGGAATTAAATACGAAAGGCACAATGCCGACTTATGTACAAGAAGACTGACTCTTCTTACTGTCTATGATTTGAGCCTTTCCTATGAGACCAGTTTTAGATTCCAATGCGTCACTTCAGGTTTACTGTATCACTTGGACCTTCTTATTGACGTTTAAACACAGAAACAGCATTGGAATTATATACAAAAGGCACAATGCCGACATAAGTGCAAGAAGACTGCCTTTTCTTACTGTCTATGTTTTGAACCTTTCCTGTGAGACCAGTTTTAGATTCTGATGCTTCACCTCAAGGTTACTGTATCCCTTAGACCTTCTTATTGGCGATGAAACACAGAAATTGCATCCGAATTAAATACAAAGGGCACATTGCCGACCTAAGTACAGGAAGTCTGACTCTTCTTACTGTCTATGTTTGAACCGTTCCTGTGAGACCAGTTTTAGATTCCGATGCTACACTTCAGGTTTACTGTATCCCTTGGACCTTCTTGTTGGCGATGAAACACAAGGATTGCATCGGAATTAAGTACAAAAGGCACAATGCCGACTTAAGTAATAGAAGACTGACTCTTCTTATTGTCTATGCTTTGAACTTTTCCTGTCTGACCGGTTTTAGATTCCGATGTTACACTTCAGGTTTACTGTATCCCTTGGACCTTCTTATTGACGATGAAGCACAGAAAATGCATCGGAATTAAATACAAAAGGCACAATGCCGACTTAAGTACAAGAAGACTGACTCTTCTTACTGTCTATGCTTTGTACCTTTCCTGTGAGTCCAGTTTTGGATTCCGATGCTTCACTTGAGGTTTACTGTATCTCTTGTACCCTCTTATTGACGATGAAACACAGATATTGCATGGGAATTAAACAGAAAACGCACAATGCCCACATAAGTACAAGAAGACTGACTCTTCTTACTGTCTATGCTTTGAACCTTTCCTGTGAGACCAGTTTTGGATTCCGATGCTTCACTTTATGTTTACTGTATCTCTTGTACCATCTTATTGACGATGCATCACAGAAATTGCATCGGAAGTAAGTACGAGAAGCACAATGCCGACTTAAGTATAAGTAAACTGACTCTTCTTATGTCTATGTTTTGAACCTTTCCTGTGAGACCAGTTTTAGATTCCGATGCTTCACTTCAGGTTTACTGTATGCCTTGGACCATCTTATTGACGATGAAGCACAGAAAATGCAACGGAATTAAATACAAAAGGCACAATGACGACTTAAGTACAGGAAGACTGACTCTTCTTACTGTCTATGTTAGAACCTTTCCTGTGAGACCAAATTTAGATTCCGATGCTTCACTTTAGGTATACTGTATACCTTGGACCTTCTTATTGACGATGAAGCACAGAAAATGCAACGGAATTAAATACAAAATGCACAATGCCGACTTAAGTACCAGAAGACTGACTCTTATTACCGTCGATGGTTTGAACCTTTCCTATGAGACCAGTTTTAGATTCCGATGCTTCACTTCAGGTTTACTGTATCTCTTGGACCTTTATAATTACGTTTAAACACAGAAATTGCATCGGAATTATGTACAAAAGGCACAATGTCAACTTAAGTACAAGAAAACTGACACTTCTTACTGTCTAAGTTTTACCCTTTCCTGTGAGAACAGTTTTAGATATCGATGTTTCACTTCAGGTTTACTGTATACCTTGGACCTTCTTAATGACGATGAAACACAGAAATATCATCGGATTTAAGTACAAAAGGCACAATGCCGACTGAAGTACAAGAAGACTGAATCTTCTTTCTGTCTATGTTTTGAATTTTTCCTGTGAGACCATTAGTTTCCGATGCATCACTTTAGATTAACTGTATCTCAAAGACCTTCTTATTGACGAATAAACACAGAAATTGCATCGGTATTAAATACAAAAGGCAGAATGCCGACTTAAGTACAATAGGGCAGACTCTTCTTACTGTCTATGATTTGAATCTTTCCTGTGAGACCTGTTTTAGATTCTGATGCTTCACCTCAAGTTTACTGTATCCCTTGGACCTTCTTATTTGCGATGAAACACAGAAATTGCATAGGAATTAAATACAAAGTGCACAATGCCTACCTAAGTACAGGAAGTCTGACTCTTCTTACAGTCTATGTTTGAACCTTTCCTGTGAGACTTGTTTTAGATTCCGATGCTACACTTCAGGTTTACTGTATCCCTTGGACCTTCTTATTGACGATGAAAAACAGAAATTGCATCGGAATTAAATACAAAAGGCACAATGCCGACTGAAGTACAAGAAGACTGACTTCTCTTACTGTCTATGTTTTGAGCCTTTCCTGTGAGACCAGTTTTAGATTCCGATGCTTCGCTTTAGGTTTACTGTTTACCTTGGACCTTCTTATTGACGATGAAACATGGAAATTGCATCGGAATTAAGTACAAATGCATAATGCCGACATAAGCGCAAGAAGACCGACTCTTCTTACTGTCTTTGTTTTCAATCTTTCCCGTGAGACCGGTTTAAGATATCAATGCTACTCTTCATGTTTACTGTATCGCTTGGACCTTATTGTTGACGATGAAGCAAAAAAAATTGCATCGGTATTATATACAAAAGGCACAATGCCGATTGAAGTACATGAGGAATGTCTCTTCTTACTGTCTATGCTTTGAACTTTTCCTGTGTGACCGGTTTTAGATTCTGATGCTTCACTTCAGGTTTACTGTATCTCTTGTATCTTCCTATTGACCATGAATCACAGAAATTGCATCGGAATTAAATACAAATGGCACAATGCCGACGTAAGTACAAGAAGACTGCCCCTTCTTACTGTCTATCTTTTGTACCTTTCCTGTGGGACCAGGTCTAGATATCGATGCATCACTTTAGGTTTACTGTATACCTTGGACCTTCTTATTGACGATGAAACACAAAAATTGCATTATAATTAAATACAAAGGCACAATGCTGACCTAAGTACAAGAAGACTGACTCTTCACACTGTCTATGTCTTTTGAACCTTTCCAGTGAGACCAGTTTGAGATACCGATGCTAGACTTGAGGTTCACTGTATCCCTTGGACCTTCTTATTGACGATGAATCTCAGAAATTGCATCAGAGTTAAACAGAAAACACACAATGCCGACTCAAGTACAAGAATACTGACTGTTCTCACTGTGTATCTTTGAACCAATAATGTGAGACTAGTTTTACATTCTGTTGCTTCACTTCAGGATTCCTGTATCCCTTGGACCTTCTTATTGACGATGAAACACAGATATTGCATTGGAATTAAATACAAAGGCACAATGCAAACTTAAGTACAAGTGGACTGACTGTTCTTACTGTCTATGTTTTGAACCTTTCCTGTGAGACCAGTTTTAGATTCATATGCTTCACTTCAGCAGTACTGTATCCCTTGGACCTACGTATTGACGACGAATCAAAGAAATTGCATCGGAATTAAATACAAAAGCACAATGCCGACATAAGTACAATAGACTGACTCTTCTTACTGTCTATGATTTGAAACTTTCCTGTGAGACCAGTTTTAGATGCCGATGCTTCACCTCAGGTTTACTTTATCCCTTGGACCTTCTTATTGACGATGAAACACAGAAATTGCAACGGAATTAAATACAAAAGGCACAATGCCGACTGAAGTACAAGAAGACAGACTCTTCTTACTGTCTATGATTTGAACCTTTCCATTGAGACCAGTTTTAGATTCCGATGCTTCGCCTTAGGTTTACTGTATACCATGGACCTTCTTATTGACGATGAAACACAGAAATTGCATCGGAATTAAATACAAAAGGCACAATGCCGACTTAAGTACAAGAAGACTGACTCTTCTTACTGTATATGCTTTGAACCTTTCCTGTGAGACCAGTTTCAGATATCGATGCTACACTTTAGGTTTACTGTATACATTGGGCCTACTTATTGAAGATGAAACACAGAAATTGCATCGGAATTAAATACATAGGGCACAATGCCGTCTTAAGTACTAGAGGACTGTCTCTTCTTACTGTCTATGTTTTGAACGCTTCCTGTGAGACCAGTTTTAGATTCCGATGCTTCACTTTAGGTCTACTGTATCCCTTGGACCTTCTTACTGACGATGAAACACAGAAATTGCATCGCAATTATATACAAAAGCGCAATGCCGACGTAAGTACAAGAAGACTGACTCTTCTTACTGTCTATGTTTTGAACCTTTCCTGTGAGACCAGTATTAGAATCCGATGCTTCACTTCAGGATAACTGTATCCCTTCGACCTTCTCATTGACGATGAAACACAAATATTGCATCGGAATTAAATACAAAACGCACAATACCGACTTAAGTACAAGAAGACTGCCCTTCTTACTGTCTATGGTTTGAACGTTTCCTGTGAGACGTGTTTGAGATTCCCATGCCTCACCTCAGGTTTACTGTATCCCTTGGACCTTCTTATTGACGATGAAACACAGATATTGCATCGGAAGTATATTCAAAAGGCACAATGCTGTCTTAAGTACAAGAAGACTGACTCTTCTTACTGTCTATGATTTGAACCAATAATGTCAGACCAGTTTTACATTCCGATGCTTCACTTCAGGTTTACTGTATCCCTTGGACCTTGTTATTGACGATGAAACACAGAAATAGCATCGGAATTAGATACAAAAGGCACAATGCCGACTAAAGTAAAAGAAGACTGACTCTTCTTACATTCTATGATATAAGCCTTTCCTGTGAGACCAGTTTTAGATATCGAAGCTTCACTTCAGATTTACTCTATCCTTTGGACCTTTTTGTTGTCGAAGAAACACAGAAATTGCATCGGAATAATATACAAAGGCTACAATGCTGACATAAGTACAAGAAGACAAACTCTTCTTACTGTCTATGTATTGAACCAATCCCGTGAGACCAGTTTTAGATTCCGATGCTTCACTTCAGGTTTACTGTATCTCTTGGAGTTTCTTATTGACGACGAAACACAGAAATTGCTTCGGAATAAAATACAAATGGCACAATGCCGACTTAAGTACAAGAAGACTGACTCTTCTTACTTTCTATGATTTAAACCTTTCGTGTGAGACCAGGTTTAGATATTGAAGCTTCAATTTAGGTATACTGTTTCGCTTCGACATTCCTATTGACGATGAAACACAGAAATTGCTTCGGAATAAAATACAAAAGGTACAATGAAGACTTATGTACAAGAAGACTGACTCTTCTTACTTTCTATGCTTTAAACCTTTCCTGTGAGATCAGTTTTAGATTCCGATGCTTGACTTCAGGTTTACTGTATCCCTTGGAACTTCTTATTGACGATGAAACACAGGAATTGCATCCGACTTACGTACAAAAGGCACAATGCCGCTTTAAGTACAGGCAGAATGACCCTTCTTACCGTCTATGATTTGAACCATTTAGGTGAGACCAGTTTTAGATTCCGACGCTACACTTCAGGTTTACTGTATCTCTTGGACCTTGTTTTTGAGGATGAAACACAGATATTGCATCGGAATTAAATATAAAAGGCACATTGCTGATAGAAGTACAAGTAGACAGACTCTTCTTACTGTCTATGTTTTGAACCTTTCCTGTGAAACTAGTTTTAGAATTCGATGCTTCACTTCAGGTTTACTGTAACCCTTGGACTTTCTTATTGACGAAGAAACACAGAAATTGCATTGGAATTAAATACAAAAGGCACAATGCCGACGTAAGTACAAGAAGACTGACTCTTCTTACTGTCTAAGAATTGAACCTTTGCTGTGAGACCAGTATTAGAATCCGATGCTTCACTTCAGGATAACAGCATCCCTCCGACCTTCTTATTGACGATGAAACACAGATATTGCATCGGAATTAAATACAAAACCCTCAATACCGACTTAAGTACAAGAAGACTGCTCTTCTTACTGTTTATGGTTTTAACGTTTCCCGTGGGACCAGTTTGAGATACCGATCCCTCACTTCAGGTTTACTGTATCCCTTGGACCTCCTTATTGACGATGAAACACAGATATTGCATCGGAATTATATACAAAAGGCACAATGCCGACTTAAGTACAAGAAAACTGACACTTCTTACTGTCTATGATTTGAACCAATAATGTGAGACCTGTTTTACATTCCGATGCTTTACTTCAGGTTTACTGTATCCCTTGTACCTTGTTATTAACGATGAAACACAGAAATTGCATCGGAATTAGATACAAAAAGCACAATGCCGACTAAAGTACAAGAAGACTGACTCTTCTTACATTCTATGACATAAGCCTTTCCTGTGAGACTAGTTTTAGACATCGAAGCTTCACTTCAGGTTTACTGCATCCTTTGCACCTTTTTGTTGTTGATGAAACACAGAAATTGCATTGGAATAAAATACAAAGGGCATAATGCCGACTTCAGTACAAGAAGACTAACTCTTCTTACTATCTATGTAGTGAACCAATCCCGTGAGACCAGCTTTAGATTCCGATGCTTCACTTCAGGTTTACTGTATCTCTTGGACCTGTTTATTGACGACGAAACACAGAAATTTCTTCGGAATAAAATACAAAAGGCACAATGCCGACTTCAGTACAAGTAGACTGACTCTTCTTACTTTCTATGTTTTAAACCTTTCCTGTCAGACCAGTTTTAGATTCCGATGCTTCACTTCAGGCTTACTGTAACACTTGGACCTTCTTATTGACGATGAAACGCGGTAATCGCATCGGAATTAAATACAAAAAGCACAGTGCCGACTTAAGTACAAGTAGACTGAAACTTCTTACTGTCTATGTTTTGAACCTTTCGTGCGAGACCAGGTTTAGATATTGAAGCTTCACTTCAGGGTTACTGTTTCGCTTGGACCTTCCTATTGACGATGAAATACAGAAATTGCATCGGAATTAAATAAAAAAGGCACAATGCCGACTTAAGTACAAGAAGACAGACTCTTCTAACTGTCTATGATATGAACCATTCCTGTGAGACCAGTTTTAGATTCCGATACTTCACTTCAGGTTTACTGTATCCCATGGACCTTCTTATTGACGATGAAACACAGAAATTGCACCGGAATTAAATACAAAACGCTCAATACCGACTGAAGTACAAGAAGACTGACGCTTTTTACTGTCTATGATTTGAACCTTTCCTGTGAGTCCAGCTTTAGTTTCCGATGCTTCACTTCAGGTTTACTGTATCCCTTGGACCTTCTTATGGACGATGAAACACAGGAATTGCATCCGACTTAAGTACAAAAGTCACAATGCCGACTTAAGTACAGGAAAAATGACTCTTCTTACTGTCCATGATTTGAACCTTTCCGGTGAGACCAGTTTTAGATTCCGACGCTTCACTTCAGGTTTACTGTATCTCTTGTACCTTGTTTCTGAAGATGAAACACAGAAATGGCATCGGAATTAAATACAAAAGGCACAATGCCGATTGAAGTACAAGTAGACTGACTCTTCTTACTGTCTATGTTTTGAACCTTTTCTGTGAAACCAGTTTTAGAATCCGATGCTTCACTTCAGGTTTACTGTAACCCTTGGACATTCTTATTGACGAAGAAACACAGAAATTGCATTTGAATTAAATACAAAGGCACAATGCCGACTTAAGTACAAGTAGACTGACTCTTCTTACTGTCAATGTTTTGAAACTTTCCTGTGAGACCAGTTTTTGATTCCGATGATTCACATCAGGTGTACTGTATCCCTTGGACCTTGTTATTGACGATGACACACAGAAATTGCATCGGAATTAACCACAAAATGCACAATGCCGGCTGAATTACAAGAAGACTCACTCTTCTTACCGTCTATGATTTGAACCTTTCTTGTGAAACCGGTTTTAGATTCCGATGCTTCACTTCAGGTAACTCTATACCTTGGACCTTGTTATTGACGATGAAACACAGAAATTGGATCGGAACTGAACACAAAAGGCACAATGCACACTTAAGAACAATAAGACTGACCGTTGTCACTGTCTATGTTATGAACCTTTCCTGTGAGACCAGTTTTAGATTCCGATGCTTCACTTCAGGTTTACTGTAACGCTTGGCCTTTCGTATTGACGAAGAAACACAGAAATTGCATTTGAATTAAATACAAAGGCACAATGCCGACTTAAGTAGAAGAAGACTGCCTAATCTTACTGTCAATGTTTTGAAACTTTCCTGAGAGACCAGATTTAGATTCCGATGCTTCAGTTCAGGTTTACTGTATCCCTTGGACCTCCTTATTGACGATGACACACAGAAATTGAAACGGAATGAAATACAAAAGGCACAATGTCGACTTAAGTACAAGATGACTCCCTAATCTTACTGTCAATGTTTTGAACCTTTACTGTGAGACAAGTTTTGGATTCCGATGCTTCACTTCAGGTTTACTGTATCCCTTGCACCTTCTTATTGACGACGAAACACAGAAATTGAAACGGAATGAAATACAAAAGGCGCAATGCCGACAGAAATACAAGATGACTTCCTAATCTTACTGTCTATGTTTTGAACCTTTACTGTGAGACCCGTTTTGGATTCCGATGCTTCACTTCTGGTTGACTGTATCCGTTGGACCTTCAGATTGACGATGAAACACAGAAATTGAATCGGAATTAAATACAAAAGGCACAACGCCGACTGAAGTACAAGAAGACTGACTTCTCTTACTGTCTATGGTTGAACATTAACTGTGAGACCAGTTTGAGTTTCCGTTGCTTCACTTCAGGTTTACTGTATCCTTTGGACCTTCTTATTGACGATGAAACACAGAAAATGCTTCGGAAATAAATACAAAAGGCAACATACCGATTTAAATACAAGATGACTGACACTTCTTATTGTCTATGTTTTGAAGCCTTCCTGTGAGTCCAGTTTAAGATTCCGATGCTTCACTTCAGGTTTACTGTAACCCTTGGACCTTCTTATTGACGATGAAACACAGAAATTTCCTTGGAACTAAATACAAAAGCACAATGCTGACTTAAGTACAAGAAGACTGACTCTTCTTACTGTCTATGTTTTGAACCTTTCCTGTGAGACCAGTTTTAGATTCCGATGCTTCAGTTCAGGTTTACTGTATCCCTTGGACCTTCTTATTGGCGTTTAAACATAGTTACTGCATTGCAATTAAATACTAAAGATACAATGCTGACTTAGTTACAAGAAGACTGTCTCATGTTACTGTCTATGTTTTGAACCTTTACTGTGAGACAAGTTTTAGATTCCGAAGCTTCACTTCAGGTTTACTGTATCCCTTATACCTCCTAATTGATGATGAAACGCAGAAATTTCATCGGAAATATATACAATATTCACAATGCCGACTTAAGTACAAGAAGACTGTCTCTTCTCACTTTCTATATTTTGAACATTTCCTGTGAGACAAGTTTTGTATTCCGATGCTTCACTTCAGGTTTACTGTAAGCCTTGGACTTTCTTATTGACGAAGAAACACAGAAATTGCATTTGAATTAAATACAAAGGCACAATGCCGACTTAAGTACAAGAAGACTGACTCTTCTTACTGTCAATGTTTTGAAACTTTCCTGTGAGACCAGTTTTTGATTCCGATGTTTCACTTCAGGTTAACTCTATACCTTGGACCTTGTTGTTGACGATGAATCACAGAAATTGCTTCGGAATTGAACACAAAAGGCACAATGCACACTTAAGAACAATAAGACTGACCCTTGTCTCTGTCTATGATATGAACCTTTCCGGTGAGACCACATTTAGATTCTAATTCTTCACTTCAGGTTCACTGTAACGCTTGGATTTTCTTATTGACGAAGAAACACAGAAATTGCATTTGAATTAAATACAAAGACACAATGCCAACTTAAGTACAAGAAGACTGCCTAATCTTACTGTCAATGT
Source organism: Schistocerca piceifrons (assembly GCF_021461385.2). NCBI lineage: Eukaryota > Metazoa > Arthropoda > Insecta > Orthoptera > Acrididae > Schistocerca > Schistocerca piceifrons. The sequence goes on from NC_060139.1 coordinate 1,108,531,101, forward strand.
TTTAAACTTTCCTGTGAGACCAGTTTCAGATTCCGATGCCTCACTTCAGGTTTTCTACATCCCTTGGACCTCCTTATTGACGATGAAACAAAGAAATTGAAACGGAATTAAATACAAAAGGCACAATGTCGCCTTAAGTACAAGAAGACTGACTCTTCTTACTGTCAAAGTTTTGAACCGTTCTTGTGAGACCTGTTTTAGATTGCGATGCTTCACTTCTGGAATACTGTATACCTTGGGCCTTCTTATTGACGGTGAAACGCAGAAATTGCATCGGAATTAAATACAAAAGGCACAATGCCGACTGAAGTACAAGAAGACTGACTTCTCTTACTGTCTATGATTGAACTTTAACTGTGAGTCCTGTTTGAGTTTCCGATGCTTCACTTCAGGTTTACTGTATCCTTTGGACCTTCTTATTGACGATGAAACACAGAAATTGCTTCGGAAATAAATACAAAATGCAAAATGCCGATTTAAATACAAGAAGACTGATTCTTCTTACTGTCTATGATTTGCATCTTTCCTGTGAGACCAGTTTCTGATTCCGATCCTTCACTTCGGGTTTACTGTATCCCTTGGACCTTCTTATTGGCGTTTAAACATAGAAACTGCATTGCAATTAAATACAAAAGGCACAATGCTGACTTAAGTACAAGAAGTCTGTCTCATGTTACTGTCTATGTTTTGAACCTTTCCTGTGAGACAAGTTTTAGATTCCGAAGCTTCACTTCAGGTTTACTGTATCCCGTATACCTCCTTATTGATGATGAAACACAGAAATTTCATTGGAAATATATACAATAGGCACAATGCCGACTTAAGTACAAGAAGACTGACTCTTCTTACTGTCCATGTCTTTAACCTTTCCTGTGAGACCTGTTTTAGATTCCGATGCTCCACTTCAGAATTACTGTGTCCCTTGCACCCTCTATTGACGATGAAACACAAAAATTGCATCGGAATTAAATACAGAAGGCACAAACCCGACCTAACTACACGAAGAATGTCTCTTCTTACTGTCTATGCGTTGCACCTTTGCTGCGAGACCAGTTTTAGATTCAATTGCCTCACTTCAGGTTTACTGCACCCCTTGGACCTTCTTATTGACGAAGAAACACAGAAATATTGTCGGAAATAAATGCAAAAGGCACAATGCCGACCTAACTACAAGAAGAATGTCCTCTTCTTACTGTCTATGTTTTAAACCTTTTCTATGAGTCCAGTTTTAGATTCCCACTCTTCACCTCATGTTTACTGTATCCGTTGGACCTTCTTATTGACGAAGAAACACTGAAATAGCATCGGAATTAAATACAAAAGGCACAATGCCGACTTAAGTGCAAGAAGACTGACTCTTCTTACATTTCATATTTTGAACCTTCCCTATGAGACCAGATTTAGAGTCCGATGCCTCATTTTAGGTTCACTGTATCCCTTGGACCTTCGTACTGACGATTAAGCACAGAAACTGCATCCGAATTAAGTACAATAGGCACTATGGCGACTTAAGTACAAGATGACTGACTCTTCTTACTGTCTTTGATTTGAACCTTTCCTGACAGACCAGTTTTAGATTCCGATGCTTCGCTTCAGGTTTACTGTACCCCTTGGACCTTCTTATCGACGTTGAAACACAGAAATTGCGTGGGAATTAAACAGAAAACGCACAATGCCGACTTAAGTACAAGAAGTCTGACTCTACTTACTGTCTATGCTTTTAACCTTTCCTGTGAGACCAGTTTTTGGATTCCGATGCTTTACTTCAGGTTTACTGTAACGCTTGGACCTTCTTACTGACGATGAATCACAGATATTGAATCGGAATTAAATACAAAAGGCACAATGCCGACTTAAGTACAAGAAGACTGACTTCTCTTACTTTCAATGGTTGAACCTTAACTGTGAGAACAGTTTTAGATTTCGATGCATCACTTCAGGTTTACTGTATCCCTTGGACCCTCTCATTGACGATGAAACACAGAAATTACATCGGATTTAAACACAAAACGCACAATGCCGACTTAAGTACAAGAAGGCTGAGCCTTCTTACTGGCTATGTTTTGAACCAATCCTGTGAGACCAGTTTTAGATTCCGATGCTTCAGTTCAGGTTTACTGTATCCCTTAGCCCTTCTTATTGGCGTTTAAACATAGAAACTGCATTGCAATTATATACAAAAGGCACAATGCCGACTTAAGTACAAGAAGACTGTCTCATGTTACTGTATATGTTTTGAACCTTTCCTGTGAGACAAGTTTTGGATTCCGAAGCTTCACTTCAGGTTTACTGTATCCCTTATACCTCCTTATTGATGATGAATCACAGAAATTTAATCGGAAATATATACAATGGCACAATGCCGACTTAAGTACAAGAAGACTGACTCTTCTTACAGTCCATGTTTTTAACCTTTCCTGTGAGACCAGTTTTAGATTCCGATGCTCCACTTCAGATTTACTGTGTCCCTTGCACCTTCTATTGACGATGAAACACAGAAATCGCATCGGAATGAAATACAGAAGGCACAAAGCGGACCTAACTACAAGGAGAATGTCTCTTCTTATTGTCTATGCGTTGAACCTTTCCTGCGAGACCAGTTTTAGATGCAATTGCTTCACTTCAGGTATACTGTTCCCACTTTGACCTTCTTATTGACGAAGAAACACAGAAATAGCATCGGAATTAAATAGAAAAGGCACAATGCCGACCTAACTACAAGAAGAATGTCTCTTCTTACTGTCTATGTTGAGAACCTGTCCTGTGAGACCAGTTTTAGATTCCCACTCTTCACCTCAGGTTTACTGTATCCCTTGGACCTTCTTATTGGCGAAGAAACACTGAAATAGCATCGGAAAAAAATACAAAAGTCACAATGCCGACTTAAGTATAAGTAAACTGACTCTTCCTACTGTCTATGTTTTGAATCTTTCCTGTGGGACCAGTATTAGCATCCGATGCTCACTTTGTGATTACTGTATCCCTTCGACAATCTTATTGACGATGAAACAAAGATATTGCATCGGAATTAAATACTAAACGCACAATACCGACTTAAGTATAAGAAGACTGGTCTTCTTACTGTCTATGGTTTGAACGATTCCTGCGAGACCAGTTTGAGATTCCGATGCCTCACTTCAGGTTTACTGTATCCCTTGGACCCTCTTATTGACGATGAAACACAGATATTGCATCTGAATTATATACAAAAGGCACAATGCCGACTTAAGTACAAGAAGACTGACTCTTCTTACTGTCTATGATTTGAACCAATAATGTGAGACCAGTTTTACATTCCGATGCTTCACTTCAGGTTTACTGTATCCCTTGGACCTTCTTATTGACGATGAAACACAGAAATTGCATCGTAATGAAATACAAAAGGCACAATGCCGACTGAAGTACAAGAAGTCTGACTCCTCTTACTGTCAAAGTTTTGAACCGTTCTTGTGAGACCAGTTTTAGATTGCGATGCTTCACTTCTGGATTACTGTATACATTGGGCCTTCTTATTGACGGTGAGACACAGAAATTGCATCGGAATGAAATACAAAAGGCACAATGCCGACTGAAGTACAAGAAGACTGACTTCTCTTACTGTCTATGGTTCAACCTTAACTGTGAGACCAGTTTTAGATTCCGATGCATCACTTCAGGTTTACTGTATCCGTTGGACCTTCAGATAAACGATGAAATACAGAAATTGAATCGGAATTAAATACAAAAGGCACAAAGCCGACTTAAGTACAAGAAGACTGACTCTTCTTACTGTCAAAGTTTTGAACCGTTCTTGTGAGACCAGTTTTAGATTGCGATGCTTCACTTCTGGATTACTGTATCCCTTCGGCCTTCTTATTGACGGCGAGACACAGAAATTGCATCGGAATGAAATACAAAAGGCACAATGCCGACTGAAGTACAAGAAGACTGACTTCTCTTACTGTCTATGGTTGAACCTTAACTGTGAGACCGGTTTTTGATTCCGATGCATCACTTCAGGTTTACTGTATCCCATGGACCTTCTCATTGACGATGAAACACAGCAATAGCATCGGATTTAAACACAAAACGCACAATGCCGACTGAAGTACAAGAAGGCTGACCCCTCTTACTGTCTATGTTTTGAACCATTCCTGTGAGACCAGTTTTAGATTCCGATTCTTCAGTTCAGGTTTACTGTATCCCTTGGACCTTCTTATTGGCGTTTAAACATAGAAACGGCATTGCAATTATATACAAAAGGCACAATGCCGACTTAAGTACAAAAAGACTGTCTCATGTTACTGTCTATGTTTTGAACCTTTTTTGTGAGACAAGTTTTAGATTCCGCAGCTTCACTTCAGGTTTACTGTATCCCTTATACCTTCTTGTTGATGATGAAACACAGAAATTTCATCGGAAAAATATACAATATGCACAATGCCGACTTAAGTACAAGAAGACTGACTCTTCTTACTGTCTATGTTTTTAACCTTTCCTGTGAGACCAGTTTTTGATTCCGATACTCGACTTCAGATTTACTGTGTCCCTTGCACCTTCTATTGACGATGAAACACAGAAATTACATCAGAATTAAATACAGAAGGCATGAAGCCGACCTAACTACAAGAAGAATGTCTCTTCTTATTGTCAAAGCGTTGAACCTCTCCTACGAGACCAGATTTAGATTCAATTGCTTCACGTCAGGTTTACTGTTCCCCTTGGGCCTTCTTATTGACGACGAAACACAGAAATAGCATCGGAATTAAATACAAAAGGCACAATGCCGACTTAAGTGCAAGAAGACTGATTCTTCTTACTGTTTATGTTTTTAGCCTTTCCTATGAGACCAGATTTAGATACCGATGCTTCATTTCAGGTTCACTGTATCCCTTGGACCCTCGTATTGACGATTAAGGACAGAAATTGCATCGGAATTAAGTACAAGAAACACAATGCCGACTTAAGTATAAATAAACTGCCTCTCTTTCTGTCTATGTTTTGAACCTTTCCTGTGAGACCAGTTTTAGATTCCGATGCTTCACTTTAGGTTAACTGTATACCTTGGACCTTCATTTTGACGATGAAACACAGTAATTGCATCGGAATTAAATACTTAAGCACAATGCAGACGTAAGTACAAGAGGACTGACTTCTCTTACTGGCTATTGTTGAACCTTAACTGTGAATCCAGTGTGAGTTTCCGACGTTTCACTTCAGGTTTACTATAACCATTGGACCTTCTTATTGACGATGAAACACAGAATTTGCCTTGGAACTAAATACAAAATCACAATGCCGACTTAAGTACAAGAAGACTGTCTCTTCTTACTGACTGTGTTTTGAACCATTCCTGTGAGACCAGTTTTAGATTCCGATGCTTCAGTTCAGGTTTACTGTATCCCTTGGACCTTCTTATTGGCGTTTAAACATAGAAACTGGATTGCAATTAAATACAAAAGGCACAATGCCGACTTAAGTACAAGAAGAGTGTCACATGTTACTGTCTATGTTTTGAACCTTTCCTGTGAGACAAGTTTTAGACTCCGAAGCTTCACTTCAGGTTTACTGTATCTCTTATAATTCCTTATTGATGATGAATCACAGAAATTTAATCGGAAATATATACAATGGCACAATGCCGACTTAAGTACAAGAAGACTGACTCTTCTTACAGTCCATGTTTTTAACCTTTCCTGTGAGACCAGTTTTAGATTCCGATGCTCCACTTCAGATTTACTGTGTCCCTTGCACCTTCTATTGACGATGAAACACAGAAATCGCATCGGAATGAAATACAGAAGGCACAAAGCGGACCTAACTACAAGGAGAATGTCTCTTCTTATTGTCTATGCGTTGAACCTTTCCTGCGAGACCAGTTTTAGATGCAATTGCTTCACTTCAGGTATACTGTTCCCACTTTGACCTTCTTATTGACGAAGAAACACAGAAATAGCATCGGAATTAAATAGAAAAGGCACAATGCCGACCTAACTACAAGAAGAATGTCTCTTCTTACTGTCTATGTTGAGAACCTGTCCTGTGAGACCAGTTTTAGATTCCCACTCTTCACCTCAGGTTTACTGTATCCCTTGGACCTTCTTATTGGCGAAGAAACACTGAAATAGCATCGGAAAAAAATACAAAAGTCACAATGCCGACTTAAGTATAAGTAAACTGACTCTTCCTACTGTCTATGTTTTGAATCTTTCCTGTGGGACCAGTATTAGCATCCGATGCTCACTTTGTGATTACTGTATCCCTTCGACAATCTTATTGACGATGAAACAAAGATATTGCATCGGAATTAAATACTAAACGCACAATACCGACTTAAGTATAAGAAGACTGGTCTTCTTACTGTCTATGGTTTGAACGATTCCTGCGAGACCAGTTTGAGATTCCGATGCCTCACTTCAGGTTTACTGTATCCCTTGGACCCTCTTATTGACGATGAAACACAGATATTGCATCTGAATTATATACAAAAGGCACAATGCCGACTTAAGTACAAGAAGACTGACTCTTCTTACTGTCTATGATTTGAACCAATAATGTGAGACCAGTTTTACATTCCGATGCTTCACTTCAGGTTTACTGTATCCCTTGGACCTTCTTATTGACGATGAAACACAGAAATTGCATCGTAATGAAATACAAAAGGCACAATGCCGACTGAAGTACAAGAAGTCTGACTCCTCTTACTGTCAAAGTTTTGAACCGTTCTTGTGAGACCAGTTTTAGATTGCGATGCTTCACTTCTGGATTACTGTATACATTGGGCCTTCTTATTGACGGTGAGACACAGAAATTGCATCGGAATGAAATACAAAAGGCACAATGCCGACTGAAGTACAAGAAGACTGACTTCTCTTACTGTCTATGGTTCAACCTTAACTGTGAGACCAGTTTTAGATTCCGATGCATCACTTCAGGTTTACTGTATCCGTTGGACCTTCAGATAAACGATGAAATACAGAAATTGAATCGGAATTAAATACAAAAGGCACAAAGCCGACTTAAGTACAAGAAGACTGACTCTTCTTACTGTCAAAGTTTTGAACCGTTCTTGTGAGACCAGTTTTAGATTGCGATGCTTCACTTCTGGATTACTGTATCCCTTCGGCCTTCTTATTGACGGCGAGACACAGAAATTGCATCGGAATGAAATACAAAAGGCACAATGCCGACTGAAGTACAAGAAGACTGACTTCTCTTACTGTCTATGGTTGAACCTTAACTGTGAGACCGGTTTTTGATTCCGATGCATCACTTCAGGTTTACTGTATCCCATGGACCTTCTCATTGACGATGAAACACAGCAATAGCATCGGATTTAAACACAAAACGCACAATGCCGACTGAAGTACAAGAAGGCTGACCCCTCTTACTGTCTATGTTTTGAACCATTCCTGTGAGACCAGTTTTAGATTCCGATTCTTCAGTTCAGGTTTACTGTATCCCTTGGACCTTCTTATTGGCGTTTAAACATAGAAACGGCATTGCAATTATATACAAAAGGCACAATGCCGACTTAAGTACAAAAAGACTGTCTCATGTTACTGTCTATGTTTTGAACCTTTTTTGTGAGACAAGTTTTAGATTCCGCAGCTTCACTTCAGGTTTACTGTATCCCTTATACCTTCTTGTTGATGATGAAACACAGAAATTTCATCGGAAAAGTATACAATATGCACAATGCCGACTTAAGTACAAGAAGACTGACTCTTCTTACTGTCTATGTTTTTAACCTTTCCTGTGAGACCAGTTTTTGATTCCGATACTCGACTTCAGATTTACTGTGTCCCTTGCACCTTCTATTGACGATGAAACACAGAAATTACATCAGAATTAAATACAGAAGGCATGAAGCCGACCTAACTACAAGAAGAATGTCTCTTCTTATTGTCAAAGCGTTGAACCTCTCCTACGAGACCAGATTTAGATTCAATTGCTTCACGTCAGGTTTACTGTTCCCCTTGGGCCTTCTTATTGACGACGAAACACAGAAATAGCATCGGAATTAAATACAAAAGGCACAATGCCGACTTAAGTGCAAGAAGACTGATTCTTCTTACTGTTTATGTTTTTAGCCTTTCCTATGAGACCAGATTTAGATACCGATGCTTCATTTCAGGTTCACTGTATCCCTTGGACCCTCGTATTGACGATTAAGGACAGAAATTGCATCGGAATTAAGTACAAGAAACACAATGCCGACTTAAGTATAAATAAACTGCCTCTCTTTCTGTCTATGTTTTGAACCTTTCCTGTGAGACCAGTTTTAGATTCCGATGCTTCACTTTAGGTTAACTGTATACCTTGGACCTTCATTTTGACGATGAAACACAGTAATTGCATCGGAATTAAATACTTAAGCACAATGCAGACGTAAGTACAAGAGGACTGACTTCTCTTACTGGCTATTGTTGAACCTTAACTGTGAATCCAGTGTGAGTTTCCGACGTTTCACTTCAGGTTTACTATAACCATTGGACCTTCTTATTGACGATGAAACACAGAATTTGCCTTGGAACTAAATACAAAATCACAATGCCGACTTAAGTACAAGAAGACTGTCTCTTCTTACTGACTGTGTTTTGAACCATTCCTGTGAGACCAGTTTTAGATTCCGATGCTTCAGTTCAGGTTTACTGTATCCCTTGGACCTTCTTATTGGCGTTTAAACATAGAAACTGGATTGCAATTAAATACAAAAGGCACAATGCCGACTTAAGTACAAGAAGAGTGTCACATGTTACTGTCTATGTTTTGAACCTTTCCTGTGAGACAAGTTTTAGACTCCGAAGCTTCACTTCAGGTTTACTGTATCTCTTATAATTCCTTATTGATGATGAAACACAGGAATACCATCGGAAATATATACAATAGGCACAATGCAGACTTAAGTACAAGAAGACTGACTCTTCTTACTGTCTATGTTTTTAACCTTTCCTGTGAAACCAGATTTAGATTCCGATGCTCCACTTCAGATTTACTGTGTCCCTTGCACCTTTTATTGACGATGAAACACAGAAATTGCATCGGAATTAAATACAGAAGACACGAACCCGACCTAACTACACCAAGAATGTCTCTTCTTACTGTCTATGCGTTGCACCTTTCCTGCGAGACCAGTTTTAGATTAAATTTCTTCACTTCAGGTTTACTGTACCCCTTGGAACTTCTTATTGACGAAGAAACACAGAAATAGCATCGGAATTAAATACAAAAGGCTCAATGCCGACTGAAGTAGAAGAAGACTGACTTCTCTTCCTGTCTATAGTTGAACCTTAACTGTGAGACCAGTTTTAGAATCCGATGCTTCACTTCAGGTTTACTGTATCCCTTGGACCTTCTCATTGACCATGAAACACAGAAATTGCATCGGATTTAAACACAAAACGCACAATGCCGACTTAAGTACAAGAAGCCTGACCCATCTTACCCTCTATGCCTTGAACCATTCCTGTGAGACCAGTATTAGATTCCGATGCTTCAGTTCAGGTTCACTGTATCCCTTGGACCTTCTTATTGGCGTTTAAACATGTAAACTGCATTGCAATTATAAACAAAAGGCACAATGAGGACTTAAGTACAAGAAGACTGTCTCATGTTACCGTCTATTTTTTGAACCTTTCCTGTGAGACAAGTTTTAGATTCCGAAGCTTCACTTCAGGTTTACTGTATCTCTTGTACCTTCTTATTGACGATGAACCACAGAAATTGCATCGGAATTAAGTACAAGAAGCACAATGCCGACTTAAGTATAAGTAAACTGACTCTTCTTACTGTCTATGTTTTGAACCTTTCCTGTGAGACCAGTTTTAGATTCCGATGCATCACTTTAGGTTTACTGTATTTCTTGGACCATCTTATTGACGATGAAGCACAGAAAATGCAACGGAATTAAATACAAAAGGCACAAGCCGACTTAAGTACAAGTAGACTGACTCCTCTTACTCTCTATTTTTTGTACCTTTCCTGTGAGACCAGTGTTAGATATCAATGCTTCACTTCATGTTTACTGTATCCCTTGGACCTTCTTATTGACGATGAAACACTGAAATTGCGACGGAATTAAATACACAAGGCACAATGCCGACTTAGGTACAGGAAGACTGACTCTTCTTACTGTCTATGTTTGAACCTTTCCTGTGAGACCAGTTTTAGATACCGATGCTTCACTTTAGGTTTACTGTATACCATGGACCTTCCTATTGACGATGAAACACAGAAATTGCATCGGAATTACATACAAAAGGCACAATGCAGACTTAAGTACAATAACACTGTCTCATCCTACTGTCTATGTTTTGAACCTTTCCTGTGAGACCAGTTGTGGATTCCGATGCTCCACTTCAGGTTTATTGTAACCTTTGGCCCTTCTTATTGACGATGAAACACAGAAATTTCATTGGCATTAAATACAAAGGCACAATGCCGACTTAAGTACAAGAAGACTGACTCTTCTTACTGTCGATGGTTTGAACCTTTCCTGTGAGACCAGTTTGGGATACCGATTCTTCACTTCAGGTTTAGTGTATCCCTTGGACCTTCTTATTGACGATGAAACAAAGAAATTGCATCGGAAGTATACACAAAAGGCACAATGCCGACTTAAGTACAAAGAGACTGACTCTTCTTACTGTCAATGTTTTGAACCATTCTTGTGAGACCAGTTTTAGATTCCGATGCCTCATTTCAAGATTACTGTATACCTTGGACCTTCTTGTTGACGATGAAGCATAGAAATTGCATCGGAATGAAATACAAAAGGCACAATGCCGACTTACGTACAAGACTGACTCTTCTTACTGTCTATGTGTTGCACCTTTCCTGTGAGACCAGTTTTTGATTCCGATGCTTCACCTCAGGATTACGGTATCCCTTTGACCTTCTTATTGACGATGAAACATAGGGATTGCATCGGAATTAAGTACAAAAGGCACAATGCCGACTTAAGCACAAGAAGACCGACTCTTCTTATTGTCTATGTTTTGAACCTTTCCTGTGAGTCCAGTTTTAGATTCCGATGCTTCAGTTCGGGTTTACTGTATCCCTTGGACCATCTTATTGGCGTTTAAACATAGAAACTGGATTGCAATTAAATACAAAAGGCACAATGCCGACTTAAGTACAAGAAGAGTGTCACATGTTACTGTCTATGTTCTGAACCTTTCCTGTGAGACAAGTTTTAGATTCCGAAGCTTCACTTCAGGTTTACTGTATCTCTTATAATTCCTTATTGATGATGAAACACAGGAATACCATCGGAAATATATACAGTAGGCACAATGCAGACTTAAGTACAAGAAGACTGACTCTTCTTACTGTCTATGTTTTTAACCTTTCCTGTGAAACCAGATTTAGATTCCGATGCTCCACTTCAGATTTACTGTGTCCCTTGCACCTTTTATTGACGATGAAACACAGAAATTGCATCGGAATTAAATACAGAAGACACGAACCCGACCTAGCTACACCAAGAATGTCTCTTCTTACTGTCTATGCGTTGCACCTTTCCTGCGAGAGCAGTTTTAGATTAAATTTCTTCACTTCAGGTTTACTGTACCCCTTGGAACTTCTTATTGACGAAGAAACACAGAAATAGCATCGGAATTAAATACAAAAGGCTCAATGCCGACTGAAGTAGAAGAAGACTGACTTCTCTTCCTGTCTATAGTTGAACCTTAACTGTGAGACCAGTTTTAGAATCCGATGCTTCACTTCAGGTTTACTGTATCCCTTGGACCTTCTCATTGACCATGAAACACAGAAATTGCATCGGATTTAAACACAAAACGCACAATGCCGACTTAAGTACAAGAAGCCTGACCCATCTTACCCTCTATGCCTTGAACCATTCCTGTGAGACCAGTATTAGATTCCGATGCTTCAGTTCAGGTTCACTGTATCCCTTGGACCTTCTTATTGGCGTTTAAACATGTAAACTGCATTGCAATTATAAACAAAAGGCACAATGAGGACTTAAGTACAAGAAGACTGTCTCATGTTACCGTCTATTTTTTGAACCTTTCCTGTGAGACAAGTTTTAGATTCCGAAGCTTCACTTCAGGTTTACTGTATCTCTTGTACCTTCTTATTGACGATGAACCACAGAAATTGCATCGGAATTAAGTACAAGAAGCACAATGCCGACTTAAGTATAAGTAAACTGACTCTTCTTACTGTCTATGTTTTGAACCTTTCCTGTGAGACCAGTTTTAGATTCCGATGCATCACTTTAGGTTTACTGTATTTCTTGGACCATCTTATTGACGATGAAGCACAGAAAATGCAACGGAATTAAATACAAAAGGCACAAGCCGACTTAAGTACAAGTAGACTGACTCCTCTTACTCTCTATTTTTTGTACCTTTCCTGTGAGACCAGTGTTAGATATCAATGCTTCACTTCATGTTTACTGTATCCCTTGGACCTTCTTATTGACGATGAAACACTGAAATTGCCACGGAATTAAATACAAAAGGCACAATGCCGACTTAGGTACAGGAAGACTGACTCTTCTTACTGTCTATGTTTGAACCTTTCCTGTGAGACCAGTTTTAGATACCGATGCTTCACTTTAGGTTTACTGTATACCATGGACCTTCCTATTGACGATGAAACACAGAAATTGCATCGGAATTAAATACAAAAGGCACAATGCAGACTTAAGTACAATAACACTGACTCATCCTACTGTCTATGTTTTGAACCTTTCCTGTGAGACCAGTTGTGGATTCCGATGCTCCACTTCAGGTTTATTGTAACCTTTGGCCCTTCTTATTGACGATGAAACACAGAAATTTCATTGGCATTAAATACAAAGGCACAATGACGACTTAAGTACAAGAAGACTGACTCTTCTTACTGTCGATGGTTTGAACCTTTCCTGTGAGACCAGTTTGGGATACCGATTCTTCACTTCAGGTTTAATGTATCCCTTGGACCTTCTTATTGACGATGAAACATAGGGATTGCATCGGAATTAAGTACAAAAGGCACAATGCCGACTTAAGCACAAGAAGACCGACTCTTCTTATTGTCTATGTTTTGAACCTTTCCTGTGAGTCCAGTTTTAGATTCCGATGCTTCACTTCAGGTTTACTGTAACCCTTGGACACTCTAATTGACGAAGAAGCACAGAATTTGCCTTGGAATTAAATTCGAAAGCACAATGCCGACTTAAGTACAAGAAGACTTACTCTTCTTCGTGTCTGTGTTTTGAACCTTTCCTGTGAGACCAGTTTTAGTTTCCGATGCTTCATTTCAGGTTTACTGTACCCCAAAAAACTTCTTATTGACGATGAAACAAAGAAATTGCATCGAATTAATTACAAAAGGCACAATGCCGACTTAAGTACAAGAAAACTGACTCTTCCTACTGTCTATGTTTTGACCCTTTTCTGTGAGACCAGTTTTAGATTCCGGTGCTTCTGTTCAGGGTTACTGTATCCCTTGGACCTTCTGATTGACGATGAAACACAGAAATTGCATCGGAAGTATACACAAAAGGCACAATGCCGACTTAAGTACAAAAAGAGTGACTCTTCTTACTGTCAAAGTTCTGAACCAGTCTTGTGAGACCAATTTTAGATTCCGATGCCTCACTTCAGGATTACTGTATACCTTGGACCATATTGTTGACGATGAAGCACAGAAATTGAATAGGAATTAAATACAAAAGGCACAATGCCGACTTACGAACAAGACTGACTCTTCTTACTGTCTATGTTTGAACCTTAACTGTGAGACCAGTTTGAGTTTCCGATGCTTCATTTCACTTTTACTGTATCCCTTGGACCTTCTCTTTGGCGATGAAACACTGAAATTGCATCGGAATTATATACAAAAGGCACAATGCCGACTGAAGTACAAGAAGACTGACTCTTCTTACTGTCTATGTTTTGAACCATTCCTGTGAGACCAGTTTTAGATTCCGATGCTTCGCTTTACGTTTACTGTTTATCTTGGACCTTCTTATTGACGATGAAACACAGAAATTGCATCGGATTTAAATACAAATGCACAATGCCGACATAAGCACAGGAAGACAGACTCTTCTTACTGTCTATGTTATGAATATTTCCCGTGAGACCAGTTTTAGATATCGACGCCGCACTTCAGGTTTACTGTATCGCTTGGACCTTATTGTTGACGTTGAAACGAAGAAAACCACATCGGTATTATATACAAAAGGACAATGCCGATTTAAATACAAGAGGAAGGTCTCTTCTTACTGTCTATGCTTTGAACTTTTCCTGTGTGACCGGGTTTAGATTCCGATGCTTCACTTCAGGTTTACTGTATCTCTTGTACCTTCTTATTGACGATGAATCACAGAAATTGCATCGGAATTAAATACAAAAGGCACAATGACGACCTAAGTACAACACGACTGACTCTTCTTACTGTCTATCTTTTGTACCTTTCCTCCGAGACCAGTTTCGGATTCCGAAGCTTCACTTCAGGTTTACTGTATCTCTTGTACCTTCTTATTGACGATGAAATTGAGAAATTGCATGGGAATTAAACAGAAAACGCACAATGTCGACTTAAGTCCAAGAAGACTGACACTTCTTACTGTCTATGTTTTGAACCTTTCCGGTGAGACCAGTTTTCAGATTCCGATGCTTCACTTCAGGTATACTGTATCTCTTGGACCTTGTTTCGGAAGATGAAACACAGAAATTGCATCGGAATTAAATACAAAATGCACAATGCCGATTGAAGTACAAGAAGACAGACTCTTCTTACTGTCTAAGTCTTAAACGTTTCCTGTCAGACCAGTTTTAGATTCCGATGCATCACTTCAGGTCTACTGTATACCTTGGACCCTCTGATTGACGATGAAACACAGAATTTACATCGGAATTAAATACTAAAGGGACAATGCAGACATAAGAACAATAGTACTGACTCTTCTCACTGTCTATATTTTGAACATTTCCTGTGAGACCAGTTTTAGATTCCGATGCTTCACTTCAGGTTTACTGTAACCCTTGGACTTTCTTACTAACGAAGAAACACAGAAATTGCATTGGAATTAAATACAAAGGCACAATGCTGACTTAAGTACAAGAACACTGACTCTTCTTACAATCAATGTTTTGAACCTTGCCTGTGAGACCAGATTTTGATTCCGATGTTTCACTTCAGGTTCACTGTATCCCTTGGACCCTCTTATTGACGATGAAACACTGAAATTGCATCGGAGTTATATACAAAAGGCAAAATGCCGAATTAAGTGCGAGAAGACTGACTCCTCTTACTGTCTATGTTTTGAACCAATAATGTAAGACTAGTTTTACATTCAGATTCTTCACTTCAGGTTTACTGTATCCCTTGTACCTTCTAATTGACGATAAAACACAGAAATTGCATCGGAATTCGATACGAAAGGCACAATGCAGACATAAGTACAAGAAGACTGACTCTTCTTACTGTCTATGATTTGAACAAATAATGTGACACCAGTTTTACATTCCGATGCTTCACTTCAGGTTTACTGTAACCCTTGTACCTTGTTATTGACGATGAAACACAGAAATTGAATCGGAATTAGATGCAAAAGGCACAATGCCGACTTAAGTACTAGAATACTGCCACTTCTTACTGTCCATGTTTTGAACCTTTATAGTGAGCCCTGATTTAGTTTCCGATGCTCCACTTCAGGTTTACCGCGTCCCTTGACCCATCTTGTTGACGATGAATCACAGAAATTGCATCGGAATTCAATACAAAAGGCACAATGACGACTTAACTACAAGACGAATGTCTCTTCTTACTGTTTATGTTTTGAACCTTTCCTGTAAGACCAGTTCCGGATTCCGATGCTTCACTTCAGGTTTACTGTATCACTTGGACCTTCTTATTGACGACGAAACACAGAAATTGCTTCGGAATTAAATACAAAAGGCACAATGCCGACTTAAGTACAAGAAGACTGACCCATCTTACTTTCTATGTTTTAAACCTTTCCTGTCAGACCAGTTTTAGATTCCGATGCTTCACTTCAGGTTTACTGTGACGCTTGGACCTTCTTATTAACGATGAAATGCAGTAATCGCATCGGAATTAAATACAAAGGCACAATGCCGACTTAAGTACAAGGAGACTGACTCTTCTTACTGTCTATGTATTGAACGTTTCCTGTGAGACCAGTTTTAGATTCCGGTGCTTCACTTCAGGGATACCGTATCCCTTGGACCTTCTTATTGACGATGAAAAACAGGAATTGCATCCGACTTAAGTACAAAATGCACAATGCCGAATTAAGTACAGGAAGACTGACACTTCTTACTGTCTATGTTTTGAACCTTTCCGGTGAGACCAGTTTTCAGATTCCGATGCTTCACTTCAGGTATACTGTATCTCTTGGACCTTGTTTCGGAAGATGAAACACAGAAATTGCATCGGAATTAAATACAAAATGCACAATGCCGATTGAAGTACAAGAAGACAGACTCTTCTTACTGTCTATGTCTTAAACGTTTCCTGTCAGACCAGTTTTAGATTCCGATGCATCACTTCAGGTTTACTGTATACCTTGGACCCTCTGATTGACGATGAAACACAGAAATTACATCGGAATTAAATACTAAAGGGACAATGCAGACATAAGAACAATAGGACTGACTCTTCTCACTGTCTATATTTTGAACCTTTCCTGTGAGACCAGTTTTAGATTCCGATGCTTCACTTCAGGTTTATTGTAACCCTTGGACTTTCTTACTGACGAAGAAACACAGAAATTGCATTGGAATTAAATACAAAGGGCACTATGCTGACCTGAGTATAGGAAGACTGACTCTTCTTAATGTCTATGTTTAACCTTTCCTGTGAGACCAGTTTTAGATTCCGATGCTACACTTCAGGTTTACTGTATCCCTTGGACCTTCTTACAGACGATGAAACACAGAAATTGCATCGGAATTAAATACAAAAGGCACAATGCCGACTGAAGTACAAGAAGACTGACTCTTCTTACTGTCTATGTTTTGAACCATTCCTGTGAGACCAGTTTTAGATTCCGATGCTTCGCTTTACGTTTACTGTTTATCTTGGACCTTCTTATTGACGATGAAACACAGAAATTGCATCGGATTTAAATACAAATGCACAATGCCGACATAAGCACAGGAAGACAGACTCTTCTTACTGTCTATGTTATGAATATTTCCCGTGAGACCAGTTTTAGATATCGACGCCGCACTTCAGGTTTACTGTATCGCTTGGACCTTATTGTTGACGTTGAAACGAAGAAAACCACATCGGTATTATATACAAAAGGACAATGCCGATTTAAATACAAGAGGAAGGTCTCTTCTTACTGTCTATGCTTTGAACTTTTCCTGTGTGACCGGGTTTAGATTCCGATGCTTCACTTCAGGTTTACTGTATCTCTTGTACCTTCTTATTGACGATGAATCACAGAAATTGCATCGGAATTAAATACAAAAGGCACAATGACGACCTAAGTACAACATGACTGACTCTTCTTACTGTCTATCCTTTGTACCTTTCCTCCGAGACCAGTTTCGGATTCCGAAGCTTCACTTCAGGTTTACTGTATCTCTTGTACCTTCTTATTGACGATGAAATTGAGAAATTGCATGGGAATTAAACAGAAAACGCACAATGTCGACTTAAGTCCAAGAAGACTGACACTTCTTACTGTCTATGTTTTGAACCTTTCCGGTGAGACCAGTTTTCAGATTCCGATGCTTCACTTCAGGTATACTGTATCTCTTGGACCTTGTTTCGGAAGATGAAACACAGAAATTGCATCGGAATTAAATACAAAATGCACAATGCCGATTGAAGTACAAGAAGACAGACTCTTCTTACTGTCTAAGTCTTAAACGTTTCCTGTCAGACCAGTTTTAGATTCCGATGCATCACTTCAGGTCTACAGTATACCTTGGACCCTCTGATTGACGATGAAACACAGAATTTACATCGGAATTAAATACTAAAGGGACAATGCAGACATAAGAACAATAGTACTGACTCTTCTCACTGTCTATATTTTGAACCTTTCCTGTGAGACCAGTTTTAGTTTCCGATGCTTCATTTCAGGTTTACTGTACCCCAAAAAACTTCTTATTGACGATGAAACAAAGAAATTGCATCGAATTAATTACAAAAGGCACAATGCCGACTTAAGTACAAGAAAACTGACTCTTCCAACTGTCTATGTTTTGACCCTTTTCTGTGAGACCAGTTTTAGATTCCGGTGCTTCTGTTCAGGGTTACTGTATCCCTTGGACCTTCTGATTGACGATGAAACACAGAAATTGCATCGGAAGTATACACAAAAGGCACAATGCCGACTTAAGTACAAAAAGAGTGACTCTTCTTACTGTCAAAGTTCTGAACCAGTCTTGTGAGACCAGTTTTAGATTCCGATGCATCACTTCAGGTCTACTGTATACCTTGGACCCTCTGATTGACGATGAAACACAGAATTTACATCGGAATTAAATACTAAAGGGACAATGCAGACATAAGAACAATAGTACTGACTCTTCTCACTGTCTATATTTTGAACCTTTCCTGTGAGACCAGTTTTAGATTCCGATGCTTCACTTCAGGTTTACTGTAACCCTTGGACTTTCTTACTGACGAAGAAACACAGAAATTGCATTGGAATTAAATACAAAGGCACAATGCTGACTTAAGTACAAGAACACTGACTCTTCTTACAATCAATGTTTTG
Source organism: Schistocerca piceifrons (assembly GCF_021461385.2). Lineage (NCBI taxonomy): Eukaryota > Metazoa > Arthropoda > Insecta > Orthoptera > Acrididae > Schistocerca > Schistocerca piceifrons. Next base: position 1,108,549,807 of record NC_060139.1, read on the forward strand.
AACCTTGCCTGTGAGACCAGTTTTTGATTCCGATGTTTCACTTCAGGTTTACTGTATCCCTTGGACTTTCTTACAGACGATGAAACACAGAAATTGCATCGGAATTAAATACAAAAGGCACAATGACGACCTAAGTACATAATGACTGACTCTTCTTACTGTCTATCTTTTGTACCTTTCCTCCGAGACCAGTTTCGGATTCCGAAGCTTCACTTCAGGTTTACTGTATCTCTTGTACCTTCTTATTGACGATGAAATTGAGAAATTGCATGGGAATTAAACAGAAAACGCACAATGTCGTCTTAAGTCCAAGAAGACTGACACTTCTTACTGTCTATGTTTTGAACCTTTCCGGTGAGACCAGTTTTCAGATTCCGATGCTTCACTTCAGGTATACTGTATCTCTTGGACCTTGTTTCGGAAGATGAAACACAGAAATTGCATCGGAATTAAATACAAAATGCACAATGCCGATTGAAGTACAAGAAGACAGACTCTTCTTACTGTCTAAGTCTTAAACGTTTCCTGTCAGACCAGTTTTAGATTCCGATGCATCACTTCAGGTCTACTGTATACCTTGGACCCTCTGATTGGCGATGAAACACAGAATTTACATCGGAATTAAATACTAAAGGGACAATGCAGACATAAGAACAATAGGACTGACTCTTCTCACTGTCTATATTTTGAACATTTCCTGTGAGACCAGTTTTAGATTCCGATGCTTCACTTCAGGTTTACTGTAACCCTTGGACTTTCTTACTAACGAAGAAACACAGAAATTGCATTGGAATTAAATACAAAGGCACAATGCTGACTTAAGTACAAGAACACTGACTCTTCTTACAATCAATGTTTTGAACCTTGCCTGTGAGACCAGTTTTTGATTCCGATGTTTCACTTCAGGTTCACTGTATCCCTTGGACCCTCTTATTGACGATGAAACACTGAAATTGCATCGGAGTTATATACAAAAGGCAAAATGCCGAATTAAGTGCGAGAAGACTGACTCCTCTTACTGTCTATGTTTTGAACCAATAATGTGAGACTAGTTTTACATTCAGATTCTTCACTTCAGGTTTACTGTATCCCTTGTACCTTCTAATTGACGATAAAACACAGAAATTGCATCGGAATTCGATACGAAAGGCACAATGCAGACATAAGTACAAGAAGACTGACTCTTCTTACTGTCTATGATTTGAACAAATAATGTGACACCAGTTTTACATTCCGATGCTTCACTTCAGGTTTACTGTAACCCTTGTACCTTGTTATTGACGATGAAACACAGAAATTGAATCGGAATTAGATGCAAAAGGCACAATGCCGACTTAAGTACTAGAATAATGCCACTTCTTACTGTCCATGTTTTGAACCTTTATAGTGAGCCCTGATTTAGATTCCGATGCTCCACTTCAGGTTTACCGCGTCCCTTGACCCATCTTGTTGACGATGAATCACAGAAATTGCATCGGAATTCAATACAAAAGGCACAATGACGACTTAACTACAAGACGAATGTCTCTTCTTACTGTTTATGTTTTGAACCTTTCCTGTGAGACCAGTTCCGGATTCCGATGCTTCACTTCAGGTTTACTGTATCACTTGGACCTTCTTATTGACGACGAAACACAGAAATTGCTTCGGAATTAATTACAAAAGGCACAATGCCGACTTAAGTACAAGAAGACTGACCCATCTTACTTTCTATGTTTTAAAACCTTTCCTGTCAGACCAGTTTTAGATTCCGATGCTTCACTTCAGGTTTACTGTGACGCTTGGACCTTCTTATTAACGATGAAACGCAGTAATCGCATCGGAATTAAATACAAAGGCACAATGCCGACTTAAGTACAAGGAGACTGACTCTTCTTACTGTCTATGTATTGAACGTTTCCTGTGAGACCAGTTTTAGATTCCGGTGCTTCACTTCAGGGATACCGTATCCCTTGGACCTTCTTATTGACGATGAAAAACAGGAATTGCATCCGACTTAAGTACAAAATGCACAATGCCGACTTAAGTACAGGAAGACTGACACTTCTTACTGTCTATGTTTTGAACCTTTCCGGTGAGACCAGTTTTCAGATTCCGATGCTTCACTTCAGGTATACTGTATCTCTTGGACCTTGTTTCGGAAGATGAAACACAGAAATTGCATCGGAATTAAATACAAAATGCACAATGCCGATTGAAGTACAAGAAGACAGACTCTTCTTACTGTCTATGTCTTAAACGTTTCCTGTCAGACCAGTTTTAGATTCCGATGCATCACTTCAGGTTTACTGTATACCTTGGACCCTCTGATTGACGATGAAACACAGAAATTACATCGGAATTAAATACTAAAGGGACAATGCAGACATAAGAACAATAGGACTGACTCTTCTCACTGTCTATATTTTGAACCTTTCCTGTGAGACCAGTTTTAGATTCCGATGCTTCACTTCAGGTTTACTGTAACCCTTGGACTTTCTTACTGACGAAGAAACACAGAAATTGCATTGGAATTAAATACAAAGGCACAATGCTGACTTAAGTACAAGAACACTGACTCTTCTTACAATCAATGTTTTGAACCTTGCCTGTGAGACCAGTTTTTGATTCCGATGTTTCACTTCAGGTTTACTGTATCCCTTGGTCCTTGTTATTGAAGATGAAACACAGAAATTTCATCGGAATTAACCACAAAATGCACAATGCCGACTGAAATACAAGAAGACTGACTCTTCTTACTGACTATGTTTTGAACCATTCCTGTGAAACCAGTTTTAGATTCCGAAGCTTCACTTAAGGTTAACTCTATACCTTGTACCTTGTTATTGACGATGAAACACAGAAATTGCATCGGAATTGAACACAAAAGGCGCAACGCAGACTTAAGAACAATAAGACTGACCCTTCTCACTGTCTATGTTTTGAACCTTTCCCCTGAGACCAGTCTTAGATTCCGATGCTTCACTTCAGGTTTACTGTAACCCTTGGACCTGCTTACTGACGATGAAACACAGATATTGCATTGGAATTATATACAAAGGCACATTGCCGACTTAAGTACAAGAAGATTGACTGATCTTGCCGGCTATATTTTGAAACTTTCCTGTGAGACCAGTTTTAGATTCCGATGCCTCACTTCAGGTTTACTGTATCCCTTGGACCTTCTTATAAACGATGTAACACAGATATTGCATCGGAATTAAACACAAAACGCACAATGCCGACGTTTACAAGAAAACTGACTCTTCTTACTGTCTATGTTTTGAACCTTTCCTGTGAGACCAATTTTAGATTCCCATGCTTCACCTCAGGTTTACTGTATCCCTTGGACCTTCTTATTGACGAAGATACACAGAAATAGCGTCGGAATTAAATACAAAAGGCACAATGCCGACTTAAGTGCAAGAAGACTGACTCTTCTTACGGTCTATGCTTTGAACCATTCCTGTGAGAACAGTTTTAGATTCCGATTCTTCATTTCCGGTTCACTGTATCCCTTGGACCTTCTTATTGACGATGAAACACAGAAATTGCATCGGAATTAAATACAAAAGGCACTATGCCGACTTAAGTACAAGAGGACTGACTCTTCTTACATTCTAAGAATTGAACCTTTCCTGTGGGATCAGTTGGATATTCCGATGCTTGGCTTCAGGTTTACTGTTTCCCTTGGACCTTCTTATTGACGATGAAACACAGAAATTGCATCGGAATTAAATACAAAAGGCACAATACCGACTTAAGTACAAGAAGACTGACTCTTCTTACTGTCTATGGTTTGAACGTTTCCTATGAGACCAGTTTGAGATTCCGATGCCTCACTTCAGGTTTACTGTATCCCTTGGACCTTCGTATTGACGATGAAACACAGATATTGCAACGGAATTATATACGAAAGGCACAATGCCAACTTAAATATAAGAAGACTGACTCTTCTTACTGTCTATGGTTTGAACCAATAATGTGACACCAGTTTAACATTCCGATGCTTCACATCAGGTTTAATGTATCCCTTGGACCTTGTTATTGACAATGAAACACAGAAATTGCATCGGAATTAGATGCAAAAAGCCCAAGGCCGACTTAAGTACAAGATGACTGAGTCTTATTACTGTCTATGTTTTGAACCTTTCCTGTGAGCCCAGATTTAGATTCTGATGCTCCACTTCAGGTTTACTGCGTCCCTTGCACCATCTTGTTGACGATGAAACACAGAAATTGCATCGGAATTCAATATAAAAGGCACAATGCCGACATAACAACAAGAAGAATGTTTCTTCTTACTGTCTATGTTTTGAACCTTTCCTGTGAGACCAGTTTCGGGTTCCGATGCTTCACTTCATGTTTACTGTATCACTCGGACCTTCTTATTGACGAAAAAACACAGAAATTGCATCGAAATTAAATACAAAAGGCACAATGCCGACGTAAGTACAAGAAGACTGATTCTTCTTACTGTCTATGTTTGAACCTTTCCTGTGAAACCAGTTTTAGATTCCGATGCTTCACTTCAGGTTTACTGTATACCTTGGACCATCTTATTGACGATGAAACACAGAAATTACATCGGAATTAAATACTAAAGGCACAATGCAGACTTAAGAGCATTAGGACTGACTCTTCTCATTGTCTATTCTTTGAACCTTTCCTGTGAGACCAGTTTTGGATTCCGATGCTTCACTTCAGGTTTACTGTAAACCTTGGACTTTCTTATTGACGAAGAAACACGGAAATTGCATTGGAATTAAATACAAAGGCACAATGCCGACTTAAGTACAAGAAGACTGATTCTTCTTGCTGTCAATGTTTTGAACCTTTCCTGTGAGACCTGTTTTTGATTCCAATGTTTCTCTTCAGGTTTACTGTATCACTTGGACCTTGTTATTGACGATGAAACACAAAATCGCATCGGAATTAACCACAAAATGCACAATGCCGACTGAATTTCAATCAGACTGACCCTTCTCACTGTCTATGTTATAAACCTTTCCTGTGAGACCAGTTTTAGATTCCGATGCTTCCGTTCAGGTTTACTATAACCCTTGGACCTTCTTACTGACGATGAAACACAGATATTGCATTGGAACTAAATACAAAGGCACAATGCCGACTTAAGTACAAGAAGACTGACTGATCTTACTGGCTATAGTTTGAACCTTTCCTGTTAGACCAGTTTTAGATTCCGATGCCTCACTTCAGGTTTACTGTATCCCTTGGACCTTCTTATAAACGATGTAACACAGATATGGCATCGGAATTAAACACAAACCGCACAATGCCGACGTAAGTACAAGAAGACTGACTCTTCTTACTGTCTATGTTTTGAACCTTTCCTGTGAGACCAATTTTAGATTCCCATGCTTCACCTCAGGTTTACTGTATCTCTTGGACCTTCTTATTGACGAAGATACACAGAAATAGCATCGGAATTAAATACAAAAGCACAATGCCGACTTAAGTGCAAGAAGACTGACTCTTCTTACGGTCTATGCTTCGAACCATTCCTATGAGACCAGTTTTAGATTCCGATGCTTCATTTCAGGTTCACTGTATCCCTCGGACCTTCCTATTGACGATGAAACGCAGAAATTGCATCGGAATTAAATACAAAAGGCACTATGCCGACTTAAGTACAAGAGGACTGACTCTTCTTACATTCTAAGAATTGAACCTTTCCTGTGGGATCAGTTTGATATTCCGATGCTTCACTTCAGGTTTACTGTTTCCCTTGGACCTTCTTATTGACGATGAAACACAGAAATTGCATCGGAATTAAATACAAAAGGCACAATACTGACTTAGGTACAAGAAGACTGACTCTTCTTACTGTCTATAATTTGAACGTTTCCTGTGCGACCAGTTTGAGATTCCGATGCCTCACTTCAGGTTTACTGTATCCCTTGGACCTTCTTATTGACGATGAAACACAGATATTGCATCGGAATTATATACGAAAGGCACAATGCCGACTTAAGTACAAGAAGTCTGACACTTCTTACTGTCTATGTTTGAACCTTTCCTGTGAGACCAGATTTAGATTCCGTTGCATCACTTTAGATTAACTGTATCCCAAAGACGTTCTTATTAACGATGAAACGCAGTAATCGCATCGGAATTAAATACAAAAGGTACAATGCCGACTTAAGTACAAGAAGACTGACTCTTCTTACTGTCTATGTTTTGAACCTTTCCGGTCAGACCAGTTTTAGATTCCGGTGCTTCACTTCAGGTTTACTGTATCTCTTGGAACTTGTTCCGAAGATGAAACTCAGAAATTGCATCGGAATTAAATACAAAATGCACAATGCCGATTGGAGTACAAGAAAACTGACTCTTCTTACTGTCTATGTTTTAAACCTTTCCTGTCAGACCAGTTTTAGATTCCGATGCTTTACTTCAGGTTTACTGTATACCTTGTGCCCTCTTATTGACGATGAAACACAGAAATTACATCGGAATTAAATACTAAAGGGACAAAGCAGACTTAAGAACAATAGGACTGACTCTTCTCACTGTCTATATTTTGAACCTTTCCTATGAGACCAGTTTTAGATTCCGATGCTTCATTTCAGGTTCACTGTATCCCTCGGACCTTCCTATTGACGATGAAACGCAGAAATTGCATCGGAATTAAATACAAAAGGCACAATGCCGACTTAAGTACAAGAAGACTGTCTCTTCTTACTGTCAAAGTTTTGAACCTTTCCTGTGAGACCAGTTTTTGATTCCGATGTTTCACTTCAGGTTTACCGTATCCCGTGGTCCTTGTTTTTGAAGATGAAACACAGAAATTGCATCGGAATTAACCACAAAATGCACAATGCCGACTGAAATACAAGAAGACTGACTCTTCTTACCGTCTATGCTTTGAACCAATCCTGTGAAACCAGTTTTAGATTCCGATGCTTCACCTCAGGTTTACTGTATCCCTTGGACCTTCTTATTGACGAAGAAACACAGAAATAGGATCGGAATTAAATACAAAAAGCGCAATGCCGACTTAAGTGCAAGAAGACTGACTCTTCTTACAGTCTATGCTTTGAACCATTCATATGAGACCAGTTTTAGATTCCGATGCTTCATTTCAGGTTCACTGTATCCCTTGGACCCTCGTATTGAAGATTAAGTACAGAAACTGCATCGGAATTAAGTACAAAAGGCACTATGCCGACTTAAGTACAAGATGACTGACTCTTCTTACTGTCTTTTATTTGAACCTTTCCTGAGAGACCAGTTTTAGATTCCAATGCGTAGCTTCAGGTTTACTGTACCCCATGGACCATCTTATTGACGATGAAACACAGAAATTGCATAGGAATTAAATATATAAGGCACAATGCCGACTTAAGTAAAAGAACACAGACTCCTCATACTGTCTATGTTTTGAGCTTTTACTGTGAGACCAGTTTTAGATTCGGATGCTTCACTTTAGGTTTACTGTATCCCTTGGACCTTCGTATTGACGATGAAACACAGATATTGCTTCGGATTTAAATACAAAAGGCACAATGCTGACTTAAGTGCAAGAAGACTGACTCTTCTTACTGTCTATGTTTTGAACCACTCCTATGAGACCAGTTGTATATTCCGATGCTTCATATCAGGTTCACTTTGTCCCTTGGACCTTCGTATTGACGATTAAGCACAGAAAGTGCATCGGAATTACGTGCAAAAGGCACTATGCCGACTAAAGTACAAGATGACTGACTTTTCTTAGTGTCTTTGATTTGAACGTTTCCTGAGAGACCAGTTTTAGAATCCGATGCTTTGCTTCAGGTTTACTGCACCCCTTGGACATTCTTATTGACGATGAAACACAGAAATTACATCGGAATTAAATATATAAGGCACAATGCCGACTTAAGTACAAGAACACTGTCTCCATACTGGCTATGTTTTGAACCTTTCCTGTGAGATCAGTTTCAGATATCGATGCTTCACTTCAGGTTTACTGTATCCCTTGGACCTTCTTTATGTCGATGAATCAAAGAAATTGCATCGGAACTAAATACAAAGGTCACAATGCCGACTTCAGTACTAGAAGACTGACACCTCTTACTGTATATGTATTGAACCTTTCGTGTGAGGGTTGTTTTAGATACCGATGCTACACTTCAGGTTTACTGTATCACTGGGACCCTCCTATTGACGATGAAAACAGAAATTGCTTCGGAATTAAATACAAAAGGCACAATGCCGACTTAAGTACGAGAAGACTGACTCATGTTACAGTCTGTGTTTTGAACCTTTCCTGCGTGACCAGGTTTTGATTCCGATGCTTCACTTCAGGTTTACTGCATCCCTTGGACCTTCTTATTGACGATGTAACGCAGAAATCGCATCGGAATTAAATACAAATGGCACAATGCCGACTTATGTACAAGAGGACTGACTCTTCTTACTGTCTGTGATTTTAACCTTTCCAGTGAGACCAGTTTTAGATATTGATGCTTCACTTCAGGTTTAATGTATCCCTTGGACCTTCATATTGACGATGAAACACAGAAATTGCATCGGAATTAAATACAAAAGGCACAATGCCGACTTAAGTGCAAGAAGACTGACTCTTCTTACTGTCTATGTTTTGAACCACTCCTATGAGACCATATGTATATTCCGATGCTTCATATCAGGTTCACTTTATCCCTTGGACCTTCGTATTGACGATTAAGCACAGAAACTGCATCGGAATTACGTGCAAAAGGCACTATGCCGACTAAAGTACAAGATGACTGACTTTTCTTAGTGTCTTTGATTTGAACGTTTCCTGAGAGACCAGTTTTAGAATCCGATGCTTTGCTTCAGGTTTACTGCACCCCTTGGACATTCTTATTGACGATGAAACACAGAAATTGCATCGGAATTAAATATATAAGGCACAATGCCGACTTAAGTAGAAGAACACTGTCTCCATACTGGCTATGTTTTGAACCTTTCCTGTGAGATCAGTTTCAGATATCGATGCTTCACTTCAGGTTTACTGTATCCCTTGGACCTTCTTTATGTCGATGAATCAAAGAAATTGCATCGGAATTAAATACAAAGGTCACAATGCCGACATCAGTACTAGAAGACTGACACCTCTTACTGTATATGTATTGAACCTTTCGTGTGAGGGTTGTTTTAGATTCCGATGCTACACTTCAGGTTTACTGTATCACTGGGACCCTCCTATTGACGATGAAAACAGAAATTGCTTCGGAATTAAATACAAAAGGCACAATGCCGACTTAAGTACGAGAAGACTGACTCATGTTACAGTCTGTGTTTTGAACCTTTCCTGCGTGACCAGGCTTTGATTCCGATGCTTCACTTCAGGTTTACTGCATCCCTTGGACCTTCTTATTGACGATGTAACGCAGAAATCGCATCGGAATTAAATACAAATGGCACAATGCCGACTTAAGTACAAGAGGACTGACTCTTCTTACTGTCTGTGATTTTAACCTTTCCAGTGAGACCAGTTTTAGATATTGATGCTTCACTTCAGGTTTAATGTATCCCTTGGACCTTCATATTGACGATGAAACACAGAAATTGCATCGGAATTAAATACAAAAGGCACAATGACGAATTAAGTACAAGAAGACTGACTCTTCTTACTGTCTATGATTTGAATCTTTCCTGTGAGACCAGTTTTAGATTCCGATGCTTCACTTCAGATTTACTGTATCCCTTGTACCTTCTTATTGACGATGAAACACAGAAATTGCATCGGAATTAAATATAAAAGGCACAATGCCGACTTAAGTACAAGAAGACTGACTCATCTTACTGTCTATGATTTGAACCTTTCCTGTGAGACAAGTTTTAGATTCCGATGCTTCAATTCAGGTTTACTACATCCCTTGGACCATCTTATTGACGATTAAGCACAGAAACTGCATCGGAATTAAGAATAAAAGGCACAATGCCGACTTAATTACAAGGGGACTGACTATTGTTGCTGTCTATGCTTTTAACCTTTCCTGTGAGACCAGTTTTAAATTCCGATGCTTGACTTCAGGTTTACTGTACACCTTGCACCTACTTATTGACGATGAAACACAGAAATTGCATCGGCATTAAATACATAAGGCACAATGCCGACTTAAGTACAAGAACACCGACTCTTCTTACTGTCTATGTTTTGAACCTTTCCTGTGAGACCAGTTTTAGATTCCGAAGCTCCACTTAAGGTTTACTGTGTCCCTGGCACCATCCTATTGACGACGAAACGCAGAAAATAGGTCGGAATTAAATACAAAAGGCACTATGCCGACTTAACTATAAGAAGAATGTCTTCTCTTACTGTCAATACTTTCAACCTTTCCTGTGAGACCAGTTTTAGATTCCGATACTTCACATGAGGATTACTGTATACCTTGGACCTTCTGATTGACGAAGAAACACAGAAATAGCATCGGAATTAAATACATAAGGCACAATGCCGACCTAATTACAAGAAGAACGTCTCTTCTTACTGTCTGTGTTTTGAACCCTTCCTGTGAGACCAGTTTTAGATTCCCATGCTTCACCTCAGGCTTACTGTATCCCCTGGACCATCTTATAAACGAAGAAACACAGAAATTGCATCGGAATTAAATATAAAAGACACAATGCTGACTTAAGTACAAGAACACTGACTCCTCATACTGTCTATGTTTTGAGCCTTTACTGTGAGAACAGTTTTAGATTCCGATGCTTCACTTTAGGTTTACTGTATCCCTTGGACCTTCTTATTGACGATGAAACACAGAAATTGTTTCGGATTTATATACAAAAGGCACAATTCCGACTTAAGCATAAGAAAACTGACTCTTAATACTGTCTTTGTTTTTAACCTTCCTGTGAGACCAGTTTTATATTCCGATGCTCCACTTCAGGTTTACTGTGTCCCTTGCACCTTCTTAGTGACGACGAAACACAGAAATTGCATCGGAATTAAATACAAAAGGCACAATGCCGACTTAACAACAAGAAGAATGTCTCTTCTTACAGTCTACGCTTTGAAACTTTCCTGTGAGACCAGGTTTAGATTCCGATGCTTCACTTCAGGTTTGGTGAATCGCTTGGACCTTCTTATTGACGAAGAAACACAGAAATAGCATCGGATTTAAATACAAAAGGCACAATGCCGACCTAACTACAAGAATAATGTCTCTTCTTACTGGCTGTGTTTTGAACCTTTCCTGTGAGACCAGTTTTAGATTCCCATTCTTAACCTCAGGTTTACTGTATCCCTTGGATCTTCTTATTGACGAAGAAACACAGAAATGGCATCGGAATTAAATACAAAAGGCACAGGGCCGACTTAAGTGCAAGAAGACTGACTCTTCTTACTGTCTATGTTTTGAACCTTTCCAATGAGACCAGTGTTAGATTCCGATGCTTCATTTCAGGTTCACTGTATCCCTTGGACCTTCGTATTGACGATTAAGCACAGAAACTGCATCAGAATTAAGTATAAAAGGCACTATGCCGACTTAAGTACAAGATGACTGACTCTTCTTACTGTCTTTGATTTGAACCTTTCCTGAGAGACCAGTTTTAGAATCCTATGCTTCGCTTCGGGTTTACTGTACCCCTTGGACCTTCTTATTGACGATGAAACACAGAAATTGCATCGGAATTTAATATTTAAGGCACAACGCCGACTTAAGTACAAGATCACTGACTTCTCATACTGTCTATGTTTTGGGCCTTTACTGTGAGACCAGTTTTAGATTCCTTTCCTTCACTTTAGGTTTACTGTATCCCTTGGACCTTCTTATTGACGATGAAACGCAGAAATTGCATCGAAATTAAATACAAAAGACACAATGCCGACTAAAGTACAAGAGGACTGACTCTTCTTACTGTCTGTGATTTGAACCTTTCCTGTGAGACCAGTTTTAGATATTGATGCTTCACTTCAGGTTTACTGTATCCCTTGGACCTTCCTATTGACGATGAAACACAGTAATTGCATAGGAATTAAATACAAAGGGCACAATGACGAATTAAGTACAAGAAGACTGACTCTTCTTACTATGATTTGAATCTTTCCTGTGAGACTAGTTTTAGATTCCGATGCTTGACTTCAGATTTACTGTATCCCTTGTACCTTCTTATTGACGATGAAACACAGAAATTGCATCGGAATTAAATATAAAAGGCACAATGCCGACTTAAGTACAAGAGGACTGACTGTTCTTGCTGTCTATGCTTTTAACCTTTCCTGTGAGACAAATTTTAGATTCCGATGCTACACTTCAGGTTTACTGTATCACTAGGACCTTCCTATTGACAATGAAACACACTAATTGCTTCGGAATTAAGTACAAAAATTTCAATGCCGACTTAAGTACGAGAAGACTGACTCGTCTTACTGTCTGTGTTGTGAACCTTTCCTGTGAGACCAGGTTTTGATTCTGAAGCTTCACTTCAGGTTTACTGTATCCCTTGGACCTTCGTAACGACGATGAAACGCAGAAATTGCATCGGAATTAAATACAAAAGGGACAATGCCGACTTAAGTACAAGAAGACTGACTCTTGTTACTGTCTGTGATTTGAACCTTTCCTGTGAGACCAGTTTTAGATATTGATGTTTCACTTCAGGTTTACTGTAACCCTTGGACCTTCATATTGACGATGTAACAAAGAAATTGCATCGGAAGTAAATACAAAAGGCACAATGCCGAATTAAGTACAAGAAGACTGAGCCTTCTTACTGTCTATGATTTGAACCTCTCCTGTGAGACCAGTTTTAGATTCCGATGCTTCACTTCAGCTTTACTGTATCCCTTGGACCTTCTTATTGACGATGAAACACAGTAATTGCATAGGAATTAAATACAAAGGGCACAATGACGAATTAAGTACAAGAAGACTGACTCTTCTTACTATGATTTGAATCTTTCCTGTGAGACTAGTTTTAGATTCCGATGCTTGACTTCAGCTTTACTGTATCCCTTGGGCCTTCTTATTGACGTCGAAACACAGAAATTGCATCGGAATTAATTACAAAAGGCACAATGCCGACTTAAGTACAAGAAGACTGACTCTTCTTACTGTCTATACTCTGAACCTTTCCTGTGAGACCAGTTTCTGATTCCGATGCATCACTTCAGGGTTACTGTATGCCTTGGACCTTCTTATTGACGATGAAACACAGAAATTGCATTGGAATTAAATACAAAAAGAACAACGCAGACTTAAGAAAAGTAAGACTGACTCTTCTCACTGTCTATGTTTTGAACCTTTCCTGTGAGAACAGTTTTAGATTCCGATGCTTCACTTCAGGTTTACTGTATCGCCTGGACGATCTTATTGACGTCGAAACGCCTAAATTGCATTGGAATTAATTACAAAAGGCACAATGCCGACTTAAGTACAAGAAGACTGACTCTTCTTACTGTCTATACTGTGAACCTTTCCTGTGAGACTAGTTTCATATTCTGATGCTTCACTTCAGGTTTACTGTATCCCTTGGACCTTCTTATTGACGATGAAACACAGAAATTGCATAGGAATTAAATACAAAACGCACAATGCCGCGTTAAGTACAAGAACACTGACTCTTCTTACTGTCTATGTTTGAGCCTTTACTGTGAGACTAGTTTAGATTCCGATGCTTCGCTTTAGGTTTACTGTATCCCTTTATCCTTCTCATTGATGATGAAACACTGAAATTGCATCGGATTTGAATACAAAATGCAGTATTCCGACTTAATTACAAGAAAACTGACTCTTCTTACTGTCTATGATTTGAACCTTTCCTGTGAGACCAGTTTTAGATATTGATGCTTCACTTCAGGTTTACTGTATCCCTTGGACCTTCTTATTGACGACGAAACACCGAAATTGCATCGGAATTAATTACAAAAGGCACAATGCTGACTTAAGTACAAGATGACTGACTCTTCTTACAGTCTATATTGTGAACCTTTCCTGTGAGACCAGTTTCTGATTCCAATGCTTCACTTCAGGTTTACTGAATGCCTTGGACCTTCTTATTGACGATGAAACACAGAACTTGCATCGGAATTAAATACAAAAAGAACAACGCAGACTTAAGAAAAGTAAGACTGACTCTTCTCACTGTCTATGATTTGAACCTTTCCTGTGTGACCAGTTGTAGATTCCGATGCTTCACTTCAGGTTCACTGTATCCCCTGGACGATCTTATTGACGTCGAAACGCAGAAATTGCATTGGAATTAATTACAAAAGGCACAATGCCGACTTAAGTACAAGAAGACTGACTCTTCTTACTGTCTATATTGTGAACCTTTCCTGTGTGACCAGTTTCAGATTCCGATGCTTGACTTCAGGTTTAGTATATCCCTTGGACCTTCTTATTGACGATGAAACACAGAAATTGCATAGGAATTAAATACAAAACGCACAATGCCGCGTTAAGTGCAAGAACACTGACTCTTCCTACTGTCTATGTTTCGAACCGTTCCTGTGAGACCAGTTTTAGATTCCGATGCTTCATTTCAGGTTTATTACATCCATTGGACCATCTTATTGACGATTAAGCACAGAAACTGCATCGGAATTAAGAATAAAACGCACAATGCCGACTTAAGTACAAGAGGACTGACTATTCTTGCTGTCTATGCTTTTAACCTTTCCTGTGAGACCTGTTTTTGATTCCGATGCTTCACTACAGGTTTACTGTATCCCTTGGACCTTCTTATTGACGATGAAACACAGAAATTGCATCGGCATTAAATACATAAGGCACAATGCCGACTTAAGTACAAGAACACTGACTCTTCTTACTGTCTATGTTTGAGCCATTACTGTGAGACTACTTTAGATTCCGATGCTTCACTTTAGGTTTACTGTATCCCTTGGACGTTCTCATTGACGATGAAACACAGAAATTGCATCGGATTTAAATACAAAAGGCACTATTCTGACTTAATTACAAGAAGACTGACTCTTCTTACTGTATATGTATTGAACCTTTCCTGTGAGACCAGTTTTAGATATTGATGCTTCACTTCAGATTTACTGTATGCCTAGGACCTTCTCATTGACGATGAAACACAGAAATTACATCATAATTAAGTACAAAAGGCACAATGCAGACTTAAGGAAAATAAGACTGACTCTTCTAACAGTCAATGTTTTGAACCTTGCCTGTGAGCCCAGTTTTAGATTCCGATGCTCCACTTCAGGTTTACTGTGTCCCTTGCACCTTAGTATTGACGATGAAACAAGAAAATTCCATCGGAAGTAAATACAAAAGGCACAATGCCGACTTGACTACAAGAAGAATGTCTCTTCTTACTGTCTATGTTTGAACCTTTCCTGTAAGACCAGTTTTGGATTCCGATGATGCACTTCAGGTTTACTGTATACCTTGGACCTTCTTATTGACGAAGAAACACAGAAATTGCATCGGAATTAAATACAAAAGTCACAATGCCGACGTAAGTACAAGATGACTGACTCTTCTTACTGTATATGTTTTGAGCCTTTCCTGTGAGACCAGTTTGAGATTCCGAAGCTTCACTTTAGGTTTACTGTATCCCTTGGACCTTCTTATTGTCGATGAAACACAGAATTTACATCGGAATTAGATTCAAATGGCACAATGCCGACTAAAGTACATGTAGACTGACCCTTCTTACATTCAATGATATAAGCCTTTCCTGTGAGACCAGTTTTAGATATCGATGCTTCACATCAGGTTTACTGCATCCCTTGGACCTTCTTGCTGTCGGTGAAACAATAAATTGCTTCGGAATTAAATACAAAGGGCACAATGCTGACTTAAGTACAAGAAGACTGACTCTTCTTACTGTATATGTATTGAACCTTTCCTGTGAGACCAGTTTTAGATATTGATGCTTCACTTCAGGTTTACTGTATCCCTTGGACCTTCTTATTGACGTCGAAACACAGAAATAGCATCGGAATTAATTACAAAAGGTACAGTGCCGATTTAAGTACAAGAAGACTGACTCTTCTTACTGTCTATATTGTGAACCTTTCCTGTGAGACCAGTTTCTGATTCCGATGCTTCACTTCAGATTTACTGTATGCCTAGGACCTTCTCATTGACGATGAAACACAGAAATTACATCGGAATTAAGTACAAAAGGCACAATGCAGACTTAAGAAAAATAAGACTGACTCTTCTTACTGTCTATGTTTTGAACCTTTCCTGTGAGACCAGATTTAGATTCCGATGCTTCACTTCAGGTTTACTGGATCCCTTGGACCTTCGTATTGACGTCAAAACGCAGAAATTGCATCGGAATTAATTACAAAAGGCACAATGCCAACTTAAGTACACGAAGACTGACTCATCTTACTGTCGATATTGTGAACCTTTCCTGTGAGACCAGTTTCAGATTCCGATGCTTCATTTCTTGTTTACTGCATCCCTTGGACCTTCTTATTGACGATGAAACACAGAAATTGCATAGGCATTAAATACAAAACGCACAATGCCGCGTTAGGTACAAGCACACTGACTCTTCTGACTGTCTATGTTTTGAACCTATTCTGTGAGACCAGTTTTAGCTTATGATGCTTCATTTCAGGTTTACTACATCCCTTGGACCCTCTAATTGACGATTAAGCACAGAAACTGCATCGGAGTTAAGAATAAAAGGCACAATGCCGATTTAAGTACAAGAGGACTGACTATTCTAGCTGTCAATGCTTTTAACCTCTTTTGTGAGACCTGTTTTTGATTCCGATGCTTCACTACAGGTTTACTGTATCCCTTGGACCTTCTTATTGACGAAGAAACGTAGAAATTGCATCGGAATTAAATTAAAAAGGCACAATGCCGACGTAAGTAGAGGTGACTGACTCTTCTTACTGTCTATGATATGAGCCTTTCCTGTGGGACCAGTTTTAGATTCCGAAGCTTCACTTTAGGTTTACTGTATCGCTTGGACCTTCTTATTGAGGATGAAACACAGATATTGCATCGGAATTAGATTCAAATGGCACAATGCCGACTAACGTACAAGTAGACTGACCCTTCTTACATTCTATGATGTAAGCCTTTCCTGTGAGACCAGTATTAGATGTCGATGCTTCACATCAGGTTTACTGTATCCCTTGGCCCTTCTTGTTGTCGATGAATCACAAAATTGTATCAGAATTAAATACCAAGGGCACAATTCCGACTTAAGTACAAGAAGACTGACTCTTCTTACTGTATATGTATTGAACCTTTCCCATGAGACCAGTTTTAGATTCCGATGCTTCAGTTCAGGTTTACTGTATTACTTGGACCTTCTTATATACGATGAAACACAGAAATTGCATCGGAATTAAATACAATAGGCACATTGCCGACTTAAGTACAAGAAGACTGACTCTTCTTACTGACTGTGTTTTGAACCTTTCCTGTGAGACGAGTTTTAGATTCTTATGCTTCACTTCAGGTTTACTGTATGCCTTGGAACTTCTTATTGACGATGAAACGCGGATATTGCATCGGAACTAAATACAAAAGGCACATTCCGACTTAAGTACAAGAAGACTGACTCCTCTTACCGTCTATGTTTTGAACCTCTCCTGTGAGAGCAGTTTTAGATATTGATGCTACACTTAAGGTTTACTGTATCGCTTGGATCTTCCTATTGACGATTAAACACAGAAATTGCCTCGGAATTAAATACAAAAGGCACAATGCCGACTTAAGTACAAGGAGACTGAATTTTCTTACTGTCTATGTTTTGAACCTTTCCTGTGAGGCCAGGTTTAGATTCCGATGCTTTAATTCAGGTTTACTGTACCCCTTGGATCTTGTTATTGACGAAAAAAACACAGAAATTGCATCGTAATTAAATACAAAATGCACAATGCCGATGGAAGTACAAGAAGACTGACTATTCTTACTGTCTATGGTTTGAACCTTTCCTGTGAAACCAGTTTTAGATTCCGATGCTTCACTTCAAGTTTACTGTATACCTTGGACCTTCTTATTGACGATGAAACTCATAAATTGCATCGGAATCAAATACTAAACGCACATTGCAGACTTAGGGACAATAAGACTGACTCTTCTCACTGTCAATGTTTTGAACCTTTCCTGTGAGAACAGTTTTGGATTCCGATGCTTCACTTCAGGTTAACTGCATACCTTGGACCTTGGTATTGACGAAGAGACTCAGATATTGCATCGGAATTGAAGACAAAAGGCACAATGCAGACTTACGACAATAAGATTGACTCTTCTCTCTGTCTATGTATTGAACCTTTCCTGTGACACCAGTTTGAGAATCCGATGCTTGACTTCAGGTTACTGTAACCCTTGGACCATCTTATTGACGATGAAACAAAGAAAATGCATTGTAATTTGATACAAGGGCGCAATGCCGACTTAAGTACAAGAAGACGGACTCTTCTTACTGTCTTTGTTTTGAACCTCTCCTGTGAGACCAGTTTTCGATTCCGATGACTCACTTCAGCTTTACTGTATCCCATGGACCTTCTTGTTGACGGTGAAACACAGAAATTGTATCGGAATTAAACACAAAACGCACAATGCCGACGTAAGTACAAGAAGACTGACTCTTCTTACTGTCTTTGTTTTGTACCTTTCCTGTGAAACCAGTTTTAGAATCCGATGCTTAACTTAAAGATTACTGTATACCTTGGACCTTCTTATTGACGATGAAACTCATAAATTGCATCGGAATTAAATACTAAACGCACATTGCAGACTTAGGAACAATAAGACTGATTCTTCTCAGTGTCTATGTATTGAACCTTTCCTGTGAGAACAGTTTTGGATTCCGATGCTTACTTCAGGTTTACGGTAAACCTTGGAGCTTCTTATTGACGATGAAACACAGAAATTGCATTGGAATTAAATACAAAGGCACAATGCCGACTTAAGTACAAGAAGATTGACCCTTCTTACTCTCAATGTTTTGAACCTTTCCTGTGAGACCAGTTTTAGATTCCGAAGCTTCACTTCAGGTTAACTGTATACCTTGGACCTTGGTATTGACGAAGAGACTCAGATATTCCATCGGAATTAAATACAAAAGGCTCAATGCCAGCTTAAGTACAAGGAGACTGCCTAATCTTACTGTCTATGCTTTGAACTTTTACTGTGAGACCAGTTTTGAATTCCGATGCTACGCTTCAGGTTTACTGTATCCGTTGGACCTTTTGATTAACGATGAATCACAGAAATTGCATCGGAAGTATACACAAAGTGCACAATGCCGACATAAGTACAAAAAGACTGACACGCGTTACTGTCAAAATTTTGAACCTTTCCTGTGAGACCAGTTTTAATTCCGATGCTTCACTACAGGTTTACTGTATCCCATGGACCTTCTTATTGACGATGAAACACATAAATCGCATCGGAATTATATACAAAAGGCACAATGCCGACTTAAGTACAAGAATGCTGACACTTCTTACTGGCTATGTTTTATCCTTTCCTGTGAGAGCAGTTTTAGATATCGATGCTTCACTCCAGGTTTACTGTATCCATTGGACCTTCTTATTGAGGATGAAACACAGAAATTGCATCGGAATTAAATTCAAAAGGCACAATGCAGACTTAAGTACAATAAGACTGACTCTTCCTACTGTCTATGTTTTGAACCTTTCCTGTGAGACCATTTGTATATTCCGATGCTCCACATCAGGTTTATTGTAACCCGTGGACCTTCTTATTGACGATGAAACACAGAAATTGCATTGGAATTAAATACAAAAGCACAATGACGACTTAAGTGCAATAAGACTGATACTTCATACTGTCTATGGTTTGAACCTTTCGTGTGGGACCAGTTTGAGATTCCGAAGCCTTACTTCAGGTTTACTGTATCCCTTGGACATTCATATTGACGATGAAACACAGATATTGCATCGGAATTATATACAGAGTGCACAATGCCGACCTAAGTACAGGAAGACTGTATCTTCTCTCTCTCTATGTTTGAACCTTTCCTGTGAGACCAGTTTTAGATTCCGATGCTACACTTCAGGATTACAGTATCACTTGAACCTTCTTATTGACGATGAAACACAGAAATTGCATCGGAATTAAATACAAAAGGCACAATGCCGACTGAAGTACAAAAAGACTGACTCTTCTTACTGGCTATTTTTGAACCTTTCTGTGAGACCAGTTTTAGATTCCGAAGCTTCGCTTTAGGTTTACTGTATGCCTTGGACCTTCTTATTGTCGATGAAACACAGAAATTGCATCGGAAGTAAATACATATGCACAATGCCGACCTAAGCACAAGAAGACCGACTCTTCTTACTGCCTATGCTTTGAACATTTCCTGTGAGACCAGTTTAAGATATCGATGATATACTTCAGGTTTACTGTATCCCTTGGTCCTTCTTGTTGACGATGAAACAAAAAAATTGCATCGGAATTATGTACAACAGGCACAATGCCGACTGAAGTACAAGAAGACTGACTCTTCTTACTGTCTATGTTTTGAACCTCTCCTGTCAGACCAGTTTCACATTCCGATGCTTCTCTGCAGGTTTACTGTACTAAATTTACCTACTTATAGACGAAGAAACACAGAAATTGGATTGGAATTAAATACAAAGGCACAATGCAGACTTAAGTACAATAAGACTGACTCTTCTTACTGTCTATGTTTTGAACCTTTATTGTGAGACCTGTTTTAGATTCCAATGCTTTACTTCAGGTTTACTGTATTCCTTGGACGTTCTTATTGACGATGCAACACAGAAATTGCATCGGAATTAAATACAAAAGGCACAAAGCCGACATAAGTGTAGGAAGACTGACCCTTCTTACTGTTTATGTTTTGACCCCTTCCTGTGAGACCAGTTTTATATATCGATGCTTCACTTCAAGATTGCTGTATCCCTTGGACCTTCTTTTTGACGATGAAACACAGAAATTGCATCGGAAATAGATACAAAAGAGCAATACCGACTTAAGTACATGAAGCTGACTCTTTTTACTGTCTCTGTTTTGAACCTTTCCTATGAGACCAGTTTTTGATTCCGATGCTTCACTCCATGTTTACTGTATCCCTCGGACCTTCTTATTGACGATGAAACACAGAAATTGCGTCGGAATTAAATAGAAAAGGCACAATGCTGACTTAACTACTAGAAGACAGACTCTTCTCACTGCCTATATTTTGAACCTTTCCTGTGAGACCAATTTTAGATTCCGATGCTTAACTTCAGGTTTACTGTATCCCTTGGACCTTCTTATTGACGATGAAACACAGAAATTGCATCGGAATTAAATGCAAAAGGCACAATGCCGACATAAGTACAAGAAGACCGACACTCCTTACTGACTATGATTTGAATCTTTCCTGTGAGCCCAGTTTTAGATTCCGATTCTTCACTTCAGGTTTATTGTATCCCTTGGACACAGAAATAGCATCGGAGTTAAATACAAAGACACAATGCCGACTTAAGTTCAAGGAAAATGACACTTCTTATTGTCTGTGCTTTGAACCGTTCCTGTGAGACTAGTTATAGATTCCCATGCTTCACTTTAGGTTTTCTGTATCCCTAGGACCTTCTAATTGACGGTGAAACACAGAAATTGCATCGGAATTAAATACAAAAGGCACAGTGCCGAATTAAGTACAAGAAAACTGACTCTTCTTACATTCTATGATTTGAACCTTTCCTGTGAGACCAGGTTTAGATTCCGATGCTCCACTTCAGGTTTACTGTATCCCTTGGACCTTATTGACGATGAAACACAGAACTTGCATCAGAATTAAATACAAGGGGCACAATGCCACTGAAGTACAAGAGGACTGTCTCTTCTTACATTCTAAGATTTGAACCTTTCCTGTGAGACCAGATTTAGATTCCGATGCTTCACTTCAGGTTTACTGTATCTCTTGGACCATCTTATTGACGATTAAACACAGAAATTGCATCGGAATTAAATGTAAAGGGCACAATCCCATCTTAAGTACAAGAAGTCTGATTCATCTTACTGTCTATGCTTTGAACCTTTCCTGTGAGACCAGTTTTAGGTATCGATTCGTCACTTCAAGTTTGCTGTATCCCCTGGACCTTCTTATTGACGATGAAACACAGAAATTGCATCGGAATTAACTACAAAAGGAACAATGCCGACTCAAGTACAAGAAGACTGACTCTTCTTACTTTCTATGTTTTGATCCTTTCCTGTGAGACCAGTTTCTGATTCCGATGCTTCACTTCAGGGTAACTGTATCCCTTGGACCTTCTTATTTACGATGAAACACAGAAATCGCATCTGAATTAAATACAAATGGCACAATGCCGAATTAAGTACAATTAGACTGACTCTTCTTACTGTCTTGTTTTAAATCTTTCCTGTAAGACCAGTTTTAGATCCCAATGCTTAACTGCAGGTTTACTGTATCCATTTGACCTTTTAATTCACGATGAAAAACTAACTGAAATTGCATCGGAATTAAATACAATAGGCACAATAGCGACTTCAGTACAAGAAGACAGACTCTTCTTACTGTCTATGATATGAGGCTTTCCTGTTAGATTAGTTTTAGATTCCGATGCTTCACTTCAGGTTTACTGTATCCCTTGGACCATCTTATTGACGATGAAACACAGAAATTGCATCGGAATTAAATGCAAAAGGCAAAATGCCGGCATAAGTACAAGAAGATCGACTCTTCTTACTGACTATCTTTAGAACCTTTCCTGTGAGCCCAGTTTTAGATTCCGATGCTTCACTTCAGGTTTATTGTATCCCTTGGACACAGAAATTGCATCGGAATTAAATACAAAGGCACAATGTCGACTTATGTACAAGGAAAATGACAGTTCTTACTGTCTATGCTTTGATCCTTTCCTGTGAGACTAGATTTAGATTCTGATGCTTCACTTGAGGTTTTCTGTATCCCTAGGACCTTCGTATTGACGGTGAAACACAGAAATTGCATCGGAATTAAATACAAAAGGCACAGTGCCGACTTAAGTACAAGAAAACTGACTCGTCTTACTTTCTATGATTTGAACCTTTCCTGTGAGACCAGGTTTTGATTCCGATGCTTCACTTCAGGTTTATTGTATCCCTTGGACACAGAAATTGCATCGGAATTAAATACAAAAGGCACAATGCCGACTGAAGTACAAGAAGACTGACTCTTCTTACTGGCTATTTTTGAACCTTTCTGTGAGACCAGTTTTAGATTCCGATGCTTCACTTCAGGTTTACTGTATCTCTTGGACCCTCTTATTGACGATTAAACACAGAAATTGCATCGGAATTAAATATAAAGGGCACAATCCCATCTTAAGTACAAGAAGACTGACTCATCTTACTGTCTATGCTTTGAACCTTTGCTGTGAGACCAGTTTTAGATATCGATTCGTCACTTCAAGTTTGCTGTATCCCCTGGACCTTCTTATTGACGATGAAACACAGAAATTGCATCGGAATTAACTACAAAAGGAACAATGCCGGCTCAAGTACTAGAAGACTGACTCTTCTTACTTTCTATGTTTTGATCCTTTCCTGTGAGACCAGTTTCTGATTCCGATGCTTCACTTCAGGGTAACTGTATCCCTTGGACCTTCTTATTTAGGATGCAACACAGAAATCGCATCTGAATTAAATACAAAAGGCACAATGCCGAATTAAGCACAAAAAGACCGACTCTTCTTACTGCCTATGCTTTGAACATTTCCTGTGAGACCAGTTTAAGATATCGATGATATATTTCAGGTTTACTGTATAACTTGGTCCTTCTTGTTGACGATGAAACAAAAATATTGCATCGGAATCATGTACAACAGGCACAATGCCGATTTAAGTACAAGTGGAATGTCTCTTCCTACTGTCTATGCATTGAACCTTTCCTGTGTGACCAGTTTTAGATTCCGATGCTTCACATCTGGTTTACTGTATACATTGGGCCTTCTTATTGAAGATGAAACACAGAAATTGCTTTGGAATTAAATACAAAAGCCACAATGCCGACTGAGGTATAAGAAGACTGCCTCTTCTTATTGTCTATGTTTTCAACCAATCCTGTGAAACCAGTTTTAGATTACGATGCTTCACTTCAGGTTTACTGTATCTCTTGGACCTTCTTAATGACGATGAAACACAGAAATTGCATCGGAATTAAATACAAAAGGCTCAATGCAGACTTAAGTACAATAAGACTAACTCTTCTTAATGTCTATGATTTGAACCTTTCCTGTGAGTCCAATTTTAGATTCCGGTGCTTCACTGCAGGTTTACTGTATCCTTTGGACCTTCTTATTGACGATCAAACACAGAAATTGCATGGGTATTGAACACAAAACGTACAATGCCGACTTAGGTAATAGAAGTCTGACTCTTCTTACTGACTATGTTTGAACCATACCTGAGAGACCAGTCTAAGAGTCCGATGCTTCCCTTCAAGTTTAATGTATCCCATGGACCATCTTATTGACGATTAAACACAGAAATTGCATCGGAATTTAATACAAAAGGCACAATGCCGACTTAAGTACTAGAAGACTGCCTCTTCAACTGTCTATGTTTTGAACGTTTCCTGTGAGACCAGTTTTAGATTCCGATGCTTCTCTTTCGGTTTACTGTATCCCTTGGACCTTCTTATTGACAATGAAACACAGAAATTGCATCAGAATTATATACAAAGGCGCAATGCCGACGTAAGTACAAGAAGACTGACTCTTCTTACTGTCTATGTTTTGAATCTTTCCTGTGAGACCAGTATTAGACTCCGATGCTTCATTTCAGGATTACTGTATCCCTTGGACCTTCTTATTGACGATGAAACACAGATATTGCATTGGAATTATAACGAAAATGCAGAATGCCGGCTTAGGTACAAGAAGACTGACTCTTCTTACTATCTATGTTTTGAACCAATAATGTAAGACCAGTTTTAAATTCCGATGCTTCACTTCAGGTTTACTGTAACACTTGGACCTTCTTATTGACGATGAATCAAAGAAATTGCATCAGAATTAAGTACAAAAGGCAATATGCCGACGTAAGTACAAGAAGACTGACTCTTCTTACTGTCTATGTTATGAACCCTTCCTGTGAGACCAGCTTTAGATTCCGATGCCTCACTTCAGGTTTACTGTATCCCTTGGCCCTTCTTATTGACGATGAAACACAGAAATTGCATCGGAATTGAACACGAAACTCACGATGCCGACTGAAGTCCAAGAAGACTGACTCTTCTTACTGTCTATGTTTGAACCCTTCCTGTGAGACCAGTTTCAGATTCCGATGCTTCTCTTCAAGTTTACTGTACTCCTTTTACCTTCTTATTGACGATGAAACACAGAAATGGCATCGGAATTAAATACAAAAGGCACAATGCACACATAATTACAAAAAGACTGACTCTTCTTCTGTCTATGTTATGAACCTTCCCTGTGAAACCAGTTTTAGATTCCGATGCTTCACTTCAGGTTCACTGTAACCCTTGGCCCTTCTTATTGACGATGATACACAGAAATGGCATCGGAATTAAACACGAAACTCACAATGCCGACTGAAGTACAAGAAGACTGCCTCTTCTTACTGTCTATGTTTTGAAACTCTCCTGTCAGACCAATTTCATATTCCGATGCTTCTCTTCAGGTTTACTGTACTCCATTTACCTACTTATAGACGAAGAAACACAGAAATTGGATTGGAATTAAATACAAAGGCACAATGCAGACTTAAGTAGAATAAGACTGACTCTTCTTACAGTCTATGTTTTGGACCTTTATTGTGAGACCTGTTTTAGATTCCGATGCTTTACTTCAGGTTTACTGTATTCCTTGGACGTTCTTATTGACGATGCAACACAGAAATTGCATCGGAATTAAATACAAAAGGCACAAAGCCGACATAAGTGTAGGAAGACTGACCCTTCTTACTGTTTATGTTTTGACCCCTTCCTGTGAGACCAGTTTTAGATATCGATGCTTCACTTCAAGATTGCTGTATCCCTTGGACCTTCTTTTTGACGATGAAACACAGAAATTGTATCGGAAATAAATACAAAAGAGCAATGCCGACTTAAGTACATGAAGCTGACTCTTTTTACTGTCTCTGTTTTGAACCTTTCCTATGAGACCAGTTTTTGATTCCGATGCTTCACTCCATGTTTACTGTATCCCTCGGACCTTCTTATTGACGATTAAACACAGAAATTGCATCGGAATTAAATAGAAAAGGCACAATGCCGACTTAACTACTAGAAGACTGACTCTTCTCACTGAATATATTTTGAACCTTTCCTGTGAGACCAGTTTTAGATTCCGATGCTTAACTTCAGGTTTACTGTATCCCTTGGACCTTCTTATTGACGATGAAACACAGAAATTGCATTGGAATTAAATGCAAAAGGCACAATTCCGACATAAGTACAAGAAGACCGACACTCCTTACTGACTATGTTTTGAAACTTTCCTGTGAGCCCAGTTTTAGATTCCGATTCTTCACTTCAGGTTTATTGTATCCCTTGGACACAGAAACAGCATCGGTGTTAAATACAAAGACACAATGCCGACTTAAGTTCAAGGAAAATGACACTTCTTATTGTCTATGCTTTGAACCGTTCCTGTGAGAGTAGTTATAGATTCCGATGCTTCACTTTAGGTTTTCTGTATCCCTAGGACCTTCTAATTGACGGTGAAATACAGAAATTGCATCGGAATTAAATACAAAAGGCACAGTGCCGACTTAAGTACAAGAAAAAACTGACTCTTCTTACATTCTATGATTTGAACCTTTCCTGTGAGACCAGGTTTAGTTTCCGATGCTCCACTTCAGGTTTACTGTATCCCTTGGATCTTATTGACGATGAAACACAGAACTTGCATCAGAATGAAATACAAGGGGCCAATGCCACTGAAGTACAAGAGGACTGACTCTTCTTACATTCTAAGATTTGAACCTTTCCTGTGAGACCAGTTTTAGATCCCTATGCTTCACTTCAGGTTTACTGTATCCATTTAACCTTTTAATTCACGATGAAAAACTAACTGAAATTGCATCGGAATTAAATACAATAGGCACAATGGCGACTTCAGTACAAGAAGACAGACTCTTCTTACTGTCTATGATATGAGGCTTTCCTGTTAGATTAGTTTTAGATTCCGATGCTTCACTTCAGGTTTACTGTATCCCTTGGACCATCTTATTGACGATGAAACACAGAAATTGCATCGGAATTAAATGCAAAAGGCACAATGCCGGCATAAGTACAAGAAGACCGACTCTTCTTACTGACTATCTTTAGAACCCTTCCTGTGAGCCCAGTTTTAGATTCCGATGCTTCACTTCAGGTTTATTGTATCCCTTGGACACAGAAATTGCATCGGAATTAAATACAAAGGCACAATGTCGACTTATGTACAAGGAAAATGACAGTTCTTGCTGTCTATGCTTTGAACCTTTCCTGTGAGACTAGATTTATATTCTGATGCTTTACTTGAGGTTTTCTGTATCCCTAGGACCTTCTTATTGACGGTGAAACACAGAAATTGCATCGGTATTAAATACAAAAGGCACAGTGCCGACTTAAGTACAAGAAAACTGACTCTTCTTACTTTCTATGATTTGAACCTTTCCTGCGAGACCAGGTTTTGATTCCGATGCTTCACTTCAGGTTTACTGTATCCCTTGGACCTTATTGACGATGAAACACAGCAGTTGCATCAGAATCAAATACAAGGGGCACAATGCCGAATGAAGTACAAGAGGACTGACTCTTCTTACATTCTAAGATTTGAACCTTTCCTGTGAGAACAGTTCTCGATTCCGATTCTTCACTTCAGGTTTACTGTATCTCTTGGACCCCCTTATTGACGATTATACACAGAAATTGCATCGGAATTAAATACAAAAGGAACAATCCTATCTTAGGTACAAAAAGACTGACTCTTCTTACTGTCTATGCTTTGAACCTTTCCTGTGAGACCAGTTATAGTTATCGATTCTTCACTTCAAGTTTGCTGTATCCAGTGGACCTTCTTATTGACGATGAAACACAGAAATTGCATCGGAAACAACTATAAAAGGCACAATGCCGACTCAAGTACTAGAAGACTAAGTCTTCTTACTTTCTACTTTTTGATCCTTTTCTGTAAGACCAGTTTTAGATTCCGATGTTTCGCTTCAGGTTAACTGTATCCCTTGGACCTTCTTATTTACGATGAAACACTAAAATTGCATCTGAATTAAATACAAATGCACAATGCCGACTTATGTACAATAAGACTGACTCTTCTTACTGTCTATGTTCTGAACCTTTTGTGTGAGACCAGTGTTAGATTCCGATGCTTCACTTCAGGTTTCCTGTAACACTTGGACTTTCTTATTGACGATGAAACAAAGAAATTGCATTGGAATTACATACGAAGGCACAATGCCGAATTAAGTACAATTAGACTGACTCTTCTTACTGTCTTGTTTTAAATCTTTCCTGTAAGACCAGTTTTAGATCCCGATGCTTCACTTCAGGTTTACTGTATCCATTTGATCTTTTAATTGACGATGAAAAACTGAAATTGCATCGGAATTAAATACAAAGGCACAATGTCGACTTATGTACAAGGAAAATGACAGTTCTTACTGTCTATGCGTTGAACCTTTCCTGTGAGACTAGATTTAGATTCTGATGCTTCACTTGAGGTTTTCTGTATCCCTAGGACCTTCTTATTGACGGTGAAATACAGAAATTGCATCGGAATTAAATACAAAAGGCACAGTGCCGACTTAAGTACAAGAAAACTGACTCTTCTTACTTTCTATGATTTGAACCTTTTCTGTGAGACCAGGTTTAGATTCCGATGCTTCACTTCAGGTTTACTGTATCTCTTGGACTTTCTTATTGACGATGAAACACAGAAATTGCATTGGAATTACATACGAAGGCACAATTCCAACTTAAGTACAAGTGGACTGACTCTTCTTTTTCTCTATGTTTTGAACCTTTCCTGTGAGATCAGTTTTAGATTCCGATGCCTCACTTCAGGTTTACTGTAACCCTTGGCCCTTCTGATTGACGATGAAACACAGAAATGGCATCGGAATTAAACACGAAACTCACAATGCAGACTGAAGTACAAGAAGACGGACTCTTCTTACCGTCTATGTTTTGAACCTCTCCTGTCAGACCAGTTTCAGATTCCGATGCTTCTCTTCAGGTTTACTGTACGCCATTTACCTTCTTATAGACGAAGAAACACAGAAATTGGATTGGAATTATATACAAAGGTACAATGCAGACTTAAGTACAATAAGAATGACTCTTCTTACTGTCTATGTTTGAACCTTTATTGTGAGACCTGTTTTAGATTCCAATGCTTCACTTCAGGCTTATTGTGTCCCTTGGACCTTCTTATTGACGATGAAACACAGAAATTGCATCGGAATTATATACAAAAGGCACAATGCCGACATAAGTGCAGGAAGACTGACCCTTCTTACTGTTTATGTTTTGACCCCTTCCTGTGAGACCAGTTTTAGATATCGATGCTTCACATCAAGATTGCTGTATCCCTTGGACCTTCGTATTGACGATGAAACACAGAAATTGCATCGGAAATAAATACAAAAGGGCAATGCCGACTGAAGTACAAGAAGACTGACTCTTCTTACTGTCTATGTTTTGAACCTTTATTGTGAGCCCTGTTTAAGATTCCAATGCTTTACTTCAGGTTTACTGTATTCCTTGGACGTTCTTATTGACGATGCAACACAGAAATTGCATCGGAATAAATACAAAAGGCACAAAGCCGACATAAGTGCAGGAAGACTGACGCTTCTTACTGTTTATGTTTTGACCCCTTCCTGTGAGACCAGTTTTAGATATCGATGCTTCACTTCAAGATTGCTGTATCCCTTGACCTTCTTTTTGACGATGAAACACTGAAATTGCATCGGAAATAAATACAAAAGAGCAATGCCGACTTAAGTACAAGAAGACCGACTCTCCTTACTGACTACGTTATGAAACTTTCCTGTGAGCCCAGTTTTAGATTCCGATGCTTCACTTCAGGTGTATTGTATCCCTTGGACACAGAGATAGCATCGGAGTTAAACACAAAGACACAATGCCGACTTATGTTCAAGGAAAATGACACTTCTTATTGTCTATGCTTTGAACCGTTCCTGTGAGACTAGTTATAGATCCCGATGCTTCACTTTAGGTATTCTGTATCCCTAGGACCTTCTAATTGACGGTGAAACACAGAAATTGCATCGGAATTACATACAAAAGGCACAGTGCCGACTTAAGTGCAAGAATACTGACTCTTCTTACATTCTATGATTTGAACCTTTCCTGTGAGACCAGGTTTAGATTCCGATGCTCCACTTCAGGTTTACTGTATCCCTTGGACCTTATTGACGGTGAAACACAGAACTTGCATCTGAATCAAATACAAGGGGCACAATGCCGACTGAAGTACAAGAGGACTGACTCTTTTTACTTTCTAAGATTTGAACCTTTCCTGTGAGACCAGTTTTAGATTCCGATGCTTCACTTCAGGTTTGCTGTATCTCTTGGACCCTCTTATTGACGATTAAACACAGAAATTGCATCGGAATTAAATATAAAGGGCACAATCCCATCTTAAGTACAAGAAGACTGACTCTTCTTACTGTCTATGCTTTGAACCTTTCCTGTGAGACCAGTTTTAGATATCGGTTCGTCACTTCAAGTTTGCTGTATCCCCTGGACCTTCTTATTGACGATGAAACACAGAAATTGCATCGGAATTAACAACAAAAGGAACAATGCCGACTCAAGTACTAGAAGACTGACTCTTCTTACTCTCAATGTTTTGATCCTTTCCTGTGAGACCAGTTTCTGATTCCGATGCTTCACTTCAGGTTAACTGTATCCCTTGGACCTTCTTATTTACGATGAAACACAGAAATCGCATCTGAATTAAATACAAAAGGCACAATGCCGAATTAAGTACAATTATACTGACTCTTCTTACTGTCTTGTTTTAAATCTTTCCTGTAAGACCAGTTTTAGATCCCGATGCTTCACTTCAGGTTTACTGTATCCATTTGATCTTTTAATTGACGATGAAAAACTGAAATTGCATCGGAATTAAATACAAAGGCACAATGTCGACTTATGTACAAGGAAAATGACAGTTCTTACTGTCTATGCTTTGAACCTTTCCTGTGAGACTAGATTTAGATTCTGATGCTTCACTTGAGGTTTTCTGTATCCCTAGGACCTTCTTATTGACGGTGAAATACAGAAATTGCATCGGAATTAAATACAAAAGGCACAGTGCCGACTTAAGTACAAGAAAACTGACTCTTCTTACTTTCTATGATTTGAACCTTTCCTGTGAGACCAGGTTTAGATTCCGATGCTTCACTTCAGGTTTACTGTATCTCTTGGACTTTCTTATTGACGATGAAACACAGAAATTGCATTGGAATTACATACGAAGGCACAATTCCAACTTAAGTACAAGTGGACTGACTCTTCTTTTTCTCTATGTTTTGAACCTTTCCTGTGAGATCAGTTTTAGATTCCGATGCCTCACTTCAGGTTTACTGTAACCCTTGGCCCTTCTGATTGACGATGAAACACAGAAATGGCATCGGAATTAAACACGAAACTCACAATGCAGACTGAAGTACAAGAAGACGGACTCTTCTTACCGTCTATGTTTTGAACCTCTCCTGTCAGACCAGTTTCAGATTCCGATGCTTCTCTTCAGGTTTACTGTACGCCATTTACCTTCTTATAGACGAAGAAACACAGAAATTGGATTGGAATTATATACAAAGGTACAATGCAGACTTAAGTACAATAAGAATGACTCTTCTTACTGTCTATGTTTGAACCTTTATTGTGAGACCTGTTTTAGATTCCAATGCTTCACTTCAGGCTTATTGTGTCCCTTGGACCTTCTTATTGACGATGAAACACAGAAATTGCATCGGAATTATATACAAAAGGCACAATGCCGACATAAGTGCAGGAAGACTGACCCTTCTTACTGTTTATGTTTTGACCCCTTCCTGTGAGACCAGTTTTAGATATCGATGCTTCACTTCAAGATTGCTGTATCCCTTGGACCTTCTTATTGACGATGAAACACAGAAATTGCATCGGAAATAAATACAAAAGGGCAATGCCGACTGAAGTACAAGAAGACTGACTCTTCTTACTGTCTATGTTTTGAACCTTTATTGTGAGCCCTGTTTATGATTCCAATGCTTTACTTCAGGTTTACTGTATTCCTTGGACGTTCTTATTGACGATGCAACACAGAAATTGCATCGGAATAAATACAAAAGGCACAAAGCCGACATAAGTGCAGGAAGACTGACGCTTCTTACTGTTTATGTTTTGACCCCTTCCTGTGAGACCAGTTTTAGATATCGATGCTTCACTTCAAGATTGCTGTATCCCTTGACCTTCTTTTTGACGATGAAACACTGAAATTGCATCGGAAATAAATACAAAAGAGCAATGCCGACTTAAGTACAAGAAGACCGACTCTCCTTACTGACTACGTTATGAAACTTTCCTGTGAGCCCAGTTTTAGATTCCGATGCTTCACTTCAGGTTTATTGTATCCCTTGGACACAGAGATAGCATCGGCGTTAAACACAAAGACACAATGCCGACTTATGTTCAAGGAAAATGACACTTCTTATTGTCTATGCTTTGAACCGTTCCTGTGAGACTAGTTATAGATTCCGATGCTTCACTTTAGGTTTTCTGTATCCCTAGGACCTTCTAATTGACGGTGAAACACAGAAATTGCATCGGAATTACATACAAAAGGCACAGTGCCGACTTAAGTGCAAGAATACTGACTCTTCTTACATTCTATGATTTGAACCTTTCCTGTGAGACCAGGTTTAGATTCCGATGCTCCACTTCAGGTTTACTGTATCCCTTGGACCTTATTGACGGTGAAACACAGAACTTGCATCTGAATCAAATACAAGGGGCACAATGCCGACTGAAGTACAAGAGGACTGACTCTTTTTACTTTCTAAGATTTGAACCTTTCCTGTGAGACCAGTTTTAGATTCCGATGCTTCACTTCAGGTTTGCTGTATCTCTTGGACCCTCTTATTGACGATTAAACACAGAAATTGCATCGGAATTAAATATAAAGGGCACAATCCCATCTTAAGTACAAGAAGACTGACTCTTCTTACTGTCTATGCTTTGAACCTTTCCTGTGAGACCAGTTTTAGATATCGATTCGTCACTTCAAGTTTGCTGTATCCCCTGGACCTTCTTATTGACGATGAAACACAGAAATTGCATCGGAATTAACAACGAAAGGAACAATGCCGACTCAAGTACTAGAAGACTGACTCTTCTTACTCTCAATGCTTTGATCCTTTCCTGTGAGACCAGTTTCTGATTCCGATGCTTCACTTCAGGTTAACTGTATCCCTTGGACCTTCTTATTTACGATGAAACACAGAAATCGCATCTGAATTAAATACAAAAGGCACAATGCCGAATTAAGTACAATTATACTGACTCTTCTTACTGTCTTGTTTTAAATCTTTCCTGTAAGACCAGTTTTAGATCCCGATGCTTCACTTCAGGTTTACTGTATCCATTTGACCTTTTAATTGACGATGAAAAACTGAAATTGCATCGGAATTAAATACAATAGGCGCAATGGCGACTTCAGTACAAGAAGACAGACTTTTCTTACTGTCTATGATATGAGGCTTTCCTGTTAGTTTAGTTTTAGATTTCGATGCTTCACTTCAGGTTTACTGTATCCCTTGGACCTTATTGACGATGAAACAAAGCACTTGCATCAGAATCAAATATAAGGGGCACAATGCCGAATGATGTACAAGAGGACTGACTCTTCTTACATTCTAAGATCAGAACCTTTCCTGTGAGAACAGTTCTCGATTCCGATGCTTCACTTCAGGTTTACTGTATCTCTTGGACCCTCTTATTGACGATTAAACGCAGAAATTGCATCGGAATTAAATACAAAAGGCACAATCCTATCTTAGGTACAAGAAGACTGACTCTTCTTACTGTCAATGTTTTGAACCTTTATTGTGAGACCTGTTTTAGATTCCAATGCTTTACTTCAGGTTTACTAAATTCCTTGGACCTTCTTATTGACGATGAAACACAGAAATTGCATCGGAAATAAATACAAAAGAGCAATGCCGACTTAAGAACATGAAGCTGACTCTTTTTACTGTCTCTGTTTTGAACCTTTCCTATGAGACCAGTTTTTGATTCCGATGCTTCACTCCATGTTTACTGTATCCCTCAGACCTTCTTATTGACGATGAATCACAGAAATTGCATCGGAATTAAATAGAAAAGGCACAATGCCGACTTAACTACTAGAAGACTGACTCTTGTCACTGCCTATATTATGAAAATTTCCTGTGAGACCAGTTTTAAATTCCGATGCTTAACTTCATGTTTACTGTATCCCTTGGACCTTCTTATTGAGGATGAAACTCAGAAATTGCATCGGAAATAAATACAAAAGGGCAATGCCGACTGAAGTACAAGAAGACTGACTCTTCTTACTGTCTATGTTTTGAACCTTTATTGTGAGCCCTGTTTAAGATTCCAATGCTTTACTTCAGGTTTACTGTATTCCTTGGACGTTCTTATTGACGATGCAACACAGAAATTGCATCGGAATAAATACAAAAGGCACAAAGCCGACATAAGTGCAGGAAGACTGACGCTTCTTACTGTTTATGTTTTGACCCCTTCCTGTGAGACCAGTTTTAGATATCGATGCTTCACTTCAAGATTGCTGTATCCCTTGACCTTCTTTTTGACGATGAAACACTGAAGTTGCATCGGAAATAAATACAAAAGAGCAATGCCGACTTAAGTACAAGAAGACCGACTCTCCTTACTGACTACGTTATGAAACTTTCCTGTGAGCCCAGTTTTAGATTCCGATGCTTCACTTCAGGTTTATTGTATCCCTTGGACACAGAGATAGCATCGGAGTTAAACACAAAGACACAATGCCGACTTATGTTCAAGGAAAATGACACTTCTTATTGTCTATGCTTTGAACCGTTCCTGTGAGACTAGTTATAGATCCCGATGCTTCACTTTAGGTTTTCTGTATCCCTAGGACCTTCTAATTGACGGTGAAACACAGAAATTGCATCGGAATTACATACAAAAGGCACAGTGCCGACTTAAGTGCAAGAATACTGACTCTTCTTACATTCTATGATTTGAACCTTTCCTGTGAGACCAGGTTTAGATTCCGATGCTCCACTTCAGGTTTACTGTATCCCTTGGACCTTATTGACGGTGAAACACAGAACTTGCATCTGAATCTAATACAAGGGGCACAATGCCGACTGAAGTACAAGAGGACTGACTCTTTTTACTTTCTAAGATTTGAACCTTTCCTGTGAGACCAGTTTTAGATTCCGATGCTTCACTTCAGGTTTGCTGTATCTCTTGGACCCTCTTATCGACGATTAAACACAGAAATTGCATCGGAATTAAATATAAAGGGCACAATCCCATCTTAAGTACAAGAAGACTGACTCTTCTTACTGTCTATGCTTTGAACCTTTCCTGTGAGACCAGTTTTAGATATCGATTCGTCACTTCAAGTTTGCTGTATCCCCTGGACCTTCTTATTGACGATGAAACACAGAAATTGCATCGGAATTAACAACAAAAGGAACAATGCCGACTCAAGTACTAGAAGACTGACTCTTCTTACTCTCAATGTTTTGATCCTTTCCTGTGAGACCAGTTTCTGATTCCGATGCTTCACTTCAGGTTAACTGTATCCCTTGGACCTTCTTATTTACGATGAAACACAGAAATCGCATCTGAATTAAATACAAAAGGCACAATGCCGAATTAAGTACAATTATACTGACTCTTCTTACTGTCTTGTTTTAAATCTTTCCTGTAAGACCAGTTTTAGATCCCGATGCTTCACTTCAGGTTTACTGTATCCATTTGATCTTTTAATTGACGATGAAAAACTGAAATTGCATCGGAATTAAATACAAAGGCACAATGTCGACTTATGTACAAGGAAAATGACAGTTCTTACTGTCTATGCTTTGAACCTTTCCTGTGAGACTAGATTTAGATTCTGATGCTTCACTTGAGGTTTTCTGTATCCCTAGGACCTTCTTATTGACGGTGAAATACAGAAATTGCATCGGAATTAAATACAAAAGGCACAGTGCCGACTTAAGTACAAGAAAACTGACTCTTCTTACTTTCTATGATTTGAACCTTTCCTGTGAGACCAGGTTTAGATTCCGATGCTTCACTTCAGGTTTACTGTATCTCTTGGACTTTCTTATTGACGATGAAACACAGAAATTGCATTGGAATTACATACGAAGGCACAATTCCAACTTAAGTACAAGTGGACTGACTCTTCTTTTTCTCTATGTTTTGAACCTTTCCTGTGAGATCAGTTTTAGATTCCGATGCCTCACTTCAGGTTTACTGTAACCCTTGGCCCTTCTGATTGACGATGAAACACAGAAATGGCATCGGAATTAAACACGAAACTCACAATGCAGACTGAAGTACAAGAAGATGGACTCTTCTTACCGTCTATGTTTTGAACCTCTCCTGTCAGACCAGTTTCAGATTCCGATGCTTCTCTTCAGGTTTACTGTACGCCATTTACCTTCTTATAGACGAAGAAACACAGAAATTGGATTGGATTTATATACAAAGGTACAATGCAGACTTAAGTACAATAAGAATGACTCTTCTTACTGTCTATGTTTGAACCTTTATTGTGAGACCTGTTTTAGATTCCAATGCTTCACTTCAGGCTTATCGTGTCCCTTGGACCTTCTTATTGACGATGAAACACAGAAATTGCATCGGAATTATATACAAAAGGCACAATGCCGACATAAGTGCAGGAAGACTGACCCTTCTTACTGTTTATGTTTTGACCCCTTCCTGTGAGACCAGTTTTAGATATCGATGCTTCACTTCAAGATTGCTGTATCCCTTGGACCTTCTTATTGACGATGAAACACAGAAATTGCATCGGAAATAAATACAAAAGGGCAATGCCGACTGAAGTACAAGAAGACTGACTCTTCTTACTGTCTATGTTTTGAACCTTTATTGTGAGCCCTGTTTATGATTCCAATGCTTTACTTCAGGTTTACTGTATTCCTTGGACGTTCTTATTGACGATGCAACACAGAAATTGCATCGGAATAAATACAAAAGGCACAAAGCCGACATAAGTGCAGGAAGACTGACGCTTCTTACTGTTTATGTTTTGACCCCTTCCTGTGAGACCAGTTTTAGATATCGATGCTTCACTTCAAGATTGCTGTATCCCTTGACCTTCTTTTTGACGATGAAACACTGAAATTGCATCGGAAATAAATACAAAAGAGCAATGCCGACTTAAGTACAAGAAGACCGACTCTCCTTACTGACTACGTTATGAAACTTTCCTGTGAGCCCAGTTTTAGATTCCGATGCTTCACTTCAGGTTTATTGTATCCCTTGGACACAGAGATAGCATCGGCGTTAAACACAAAGACACAATGCCGACTTATGTTCAAGGAAAATGACACTTCTTATTGTCTATGCTTTGAACCGTTCCTGTGAGACTAGTTATAGATTCCGATGCTTCACTTTAGGTTTTCTGTATCCCTAGGACCTTCTAATTGACGGTGAAACACAGAAATTGCATCGGAATTACATACAAAAGGCACAGTGCCGACTTAAGTGCAAGAATACTGACTCTTCTTACATTCTATGATTTGAACCTTTCCTGTGAGACCAGGTTTAGATTCCGATGCTCCACTTCAGGTTTACTGTATCCCTTGGACCTTATTGACGGTGAAACACAGAACTTGCATCTGAATCAAATACAAGGGGCACAATGCCGACTGAAGTACAAGAGGACTGACTCTTTTTACTTTCTAAGATTTGAACCTTTCCTGTGAGACCAGTTTTAGATTCCGATGCTTCACTTCAGGTTTGCTGTATCTCTTGGACCCTCTTATTGACGATTAAACACAGAAATTGCATCGGAATTAAATATAAAGGGCACAATCCCATCTTAAGTACAAGAAGACTGACTCTTCTTACTGTCTATGCTTTGAACCTTTCCTGTGAGACCAGTTTTAGATATCGATTCGTCACTTCAAGTTTGCTGTATCCCCTGGACCTTCTTATTGACGATGAAACACAGAAATTGCATCGGAATTAACAACAAAAGGAACAATGCCGACTCAAGTACTAGAAGACTGACTCTTCTTACTCTCAATGCTTTGATCCTTTCCTGTGAGACCAGTTTCTGATTCCGATGCTTCACTTCAGGTTAACTGTATCCCTTGGACCTTCTTATTTACGATGAAACACAGAAATCGCATCTGAATTAAATACAAAAGGCACAATGCCGAATTAAGTACAATTATACTGACTCTTCTTACTGTCTTGTTTTAAATCTTTCCTGTAAGACCAGTTTTAGATCCCGATGCTTCAC
Organism: Schistocerca piceifrons; assembly: GCF_021461385.2. Classification (NCBI taxonomy): domain Eukaryota; kingdom Metazoa; phylum Arthropoda; class Insecta; order Orthoptera; family Acrididae; genus Schistocerca; species Schistocerca piceifrons. The sequence goes on from NC_060139.1 coordinate 1,108,588,247, forward strand.
TTCAGGTTTACTGTATCCATTTGACCTTTTAATTGACGATGAAAAACTGAAATTGCATCGGAATTAAATACAATAGGCGCAATGGCGACTTCAGTACAAGAAGACAGACTTTTCTTACTGTCTATGATATGAGGCTTTCCTGTTAGTTTAGTTTTAGATTTCGATGCTTCACTTCAGGTTTACTGTATCCCTTGGACCTTATTGACGTTTAAACACAGAAATTGCATCGGAATTAAATACAAAAGGCACAATCCTATCTTAGGTACAAGAAGACTGACTCTTCTTACTGTCAATGTTTTGAACCTTTATTGTGAGACCTGTTTTAGATTCCAATGCTTTACTTCAGGTTTACTGTATTCCTTGGACCTTCTTATTGACGATGAAACACAGAAATTGCATCGGAAATAAATACAAAAGAGCAATGCCGACTTAAGAACATGAAGCTGACTCTTTTTACTGTCTCTGTTTTGAACCTTTCCTATGAGACCAGTTTTTGATTCCGATGCTTCACTCCATGTTTACTGTATCCCTCAGACCTTCTTATTGACGATGAATCACAGAAATTGCATCGGAATTAAATAGAAAAGGCACAATGCCGACTTAACTACTAGAAGACTGACTCTTGTCACTGTCTATATTATGAACCTTTCCTGTGAGACCAGTTTTAAATTCCGATGCTTAACTTCATGTTTACTGTATCCCTTGGACCTTCTTATTGAGGATGAAACTCAGAAATTGCATCGGAATTAACTACAAAAGGAACAATGCCGACTCAAGTACTAGAAGACTGACTCTTCTTACTTTCTATGTTTTGATCCTTTCCTGTGAGACCAGTTTCTGATTCCGATGCTTCACTTCAGGTTAACTGTATCCCTTGGACCTTCTTATTTACGATGAAACACAGAAATCGCGTCTGAATTAAATACAAAAGGCACAATGCCGAATTATGTACAATTAGACTGACTCTTCTTACTGTCTTGCTTTAAATCTTTCCTGTAAGACCAGTTGTAGATCCCGATGCTTCACTTCAGGTTACTGTATCCGTTTGACCTTTTAATTGACGATGAAAAACTGAAATTGCATCGGAATTAAATACAATAGGCACAATGGCGACTTCAGTACAAGAAGACAGACTCTTCTTACTGTCTATGAGATGAGGCTCTCCGGTTAGATTAGTTTTAGATTCCGATGCATCACTTCAGGTTTACTGTATCCCTTGGACCATCTTATTGACGATGAAACACTAAAATTGCATCTGAATTAAATACAAAAGCACAATGCCGACTTAAGTACAATAAGACTGACTCTTCTTACTGTCTATGTTCTGAACCTTTCGTGTGAGACCAGTGTTAGATTCCGATGCTTCACTTCAGGTTTCCTGTAACACTTGGACTTTCTTATTGACGATGAAACACAGAAATTGCATTGGAATTACATACGAAGGCACAATGCCGACTTCAGTACAAGTGGACTGACTGTTCTTTTTGTCTATGTTTTGAACCTTTCCTGTGAGACCAGTTTTAGATTCCGATGCCTCACTTCAGGTTTACTGTAACCTTTGGCCCTTCTTATTGACGATGAAACACAGAAATGGCATCGGAATTAAACACGAAACTCACAATGCAGACTGAAGTACAAGAAGACTGACTCTTCTTACTGTCTATGTTCTGAACCTTTCGTGTGAGACCAGTGTTAGATCCCGATGCTTCACCTCAGGTTTACTGTAACACTTGGACTTTCTTATTGACGATGAAACACAAAAATTGCATTGGAATTACATACGAAGGCACAATGTCGACTTAAGTACAAGTGGAATGACTGTTCTTTTTGTCTATGATTTGAACCTTTCCTGTGAGACCAGTTTTAGATTCCGACGCTTCACTTCAGGTTTACCGTATCCTTTGGACCTTCTTATTGACGATGAATCAAAGAAATTGCATCGGAATTAAGTACAAAAGGCACAATGCCGACTTAAGTACAAGAAGACTGACTCTTCGTACTGTCTATGTTTTCAACCTTTCCTGTGAGACCAGTTTTAGATTCCGATGCCTCACTTCAGGTTTACTGTTTCCCTTGGCCCTTCTTATTGACGATGAAACACAGAAATGGCATCGGAATTAAACACGAAACTCACAATGCCGACTGAAGTACAAGAAGACTGACTCTTCTTACTGTCTATGCTTTGAACCTTTATTGTGAGATCTGTTTTAGATTCCAATGCTTTACTTTAGGTTTACTGTATTCCTTGGACGTTCTTATTGACGATGCCACACAGAAATTGCATCGGAATTAAGTACAAAAGGCACAAAGCCGACCTAAGTACAAGAAGACTGACACTTCTTACTGTCTTTGTTTGAACCTTTCCTGTGAGACCAGTTTGATATTCCGATGCTTCACTTCAGGTTTATTGTATCCCTTGGACGTTCTTATTGACGATGAGACACAGAAATTGCATCGGAATTATATACAAAAGGCACAATGCCGACATAAATGCAGGAAGACTGACCCTTCATACTGTTTATGTTTTGACCCCTTCCTGTGAGACCAGTTTCAGATATCGATGCTTCACTTCAAGATTGCTGTATCCCTTGGACCTTCTTATTGACGATGAAACACAGAAATTGCATCGGAAATAAATACAAAATAGCAATGCCAACTTACGTACATGAAGCTGACTCTTATTACTGTCTCTGTTTTGAACCTTTCCTATGAGACCAGTTTTTGATTCCGATGCTTCACTCCACGTTTACTGTATCCCTCGGACCTTCTTATTGACGATGAAACACAGAAATTGCATCGGAATTAAATGCAAAAGGCACAATGCCGACATACGTACAAGAAGACCGAGTCTTCTTACTGACTATGATTTGAACCTTTCCTGTGAGACCAGTTTTAGTTTCCGATGCTTCACTTCAGGTTTACTGTATCTCTTGGACCCTCTTATTGACGATTAAGCACAGAAATTGCATCGGAATTAAATATAAAGGGCACAATCCCATCTTAAGTACAAGAAGACTGACTCTTCTTACTGTCTATGCTTTGAACCTTTCCTGTGAGACCAGTTCTAGATATCGATTCGTCACTTCAAGTTTGCTGTATCCCCTGGACCTTCTTATTGACGATGAAACACAGAAATTGCATCGGAATTAACTACAAAAGGAACAATGCCGACTCAAGTACTAGATGACTGACTCTTCTTACTTTCTATGTTTTGATCCTTTCCTGTGAGACCAGTTTCTGAATCCGATGCTTCACTTCAGCTTAACTGTATCCCTTATACCCTCTTATTTACGATGAAACACCGAAATCGCATCTGAATTAAATACAAAAGGCACAATGCCGAATTAAGTACAATTAGACTGACTCTTCTTACTGTCTTGTTTTAAATCTTTCCTGTAAGACCAGTTTTAGATCCCGATGCTTCACTTCAGGTTTACTGTATCCACTTGACCTTCTAATTGACGATGAAAAACTGAAATTGCATGGGAATTAAATATAATAGGCACAATAGCGACTTCAGTGCAAGAAGACAGACTCTTCTTATTCTCTATGATATGAGGCTTTACTGTTAGATTAGTTTTAGATTCCGATGCATCACTTCAGCTTTACTGTATCCCTTGGACCATCTTATTGACGATGAAACACAGAAATTGCATCGGAATTAAATGCAAAAGGCACAATGCCGACATAAGTACAAGAAGACCGACTCTTCTTCCTGACTATTTTTAGAACCTTTCCTGTGAGCCCAGTTTTAGATTCCGATGCTTCACTTCAGGTTTATTGTATCCCTTGGACACAGAAATTGCATCGGAATTAAATACAAAGGCACAATGCCGACTTATGTACAAGGAAAATGACTGTTCTTACTGTGTATGCTTTGAACCTTTCCTGTGAGACTAGATTTTTGATTCCGATGCTTCACTTGAGGTTTTCTGTATTCCTAGGACCTTCTTATTGACGGTGAAACACAGAAATTGCATCGGAATTAAATACAAAACGCACAGTGCCGACTTAAGTACATGAAAACTGACTCTTCTTCCTTTCTATGATTTGAACCTTTCCTGTGAGACCAGGTTTACATTCCGATGCTTCACTTCAGGTTTACTGTAACCCTTGGACCTTATTGACGATGAAACACAGCACTTGCATCAGAATCAAATACAAGGGGCACAATGCCGAATGAAGTACAAGAGGACTGACTCTTCTTACATTCTAAGATTTGAACCTTTCCTGTGAGAACAGTTCTCGATTCCGATGTTTCACTTCAGGTTTACTGTATCTCTTGGACCCTCTTATTGACGATTATACACAGAAATTGCATCGGAATTAAATACAAAAGGCACAATCCTATCTTAGGTGCAAGAAGACTGACTCTTCTTATTGTCTATGCTTTGAACCTTTCCTGTGAGACCAGTTTTAGTTATGGATTCTTCACTTCAAGTTTGCTGAATCCCCTGGACCTTCCTATTGACGATGAAACACAGAAATTGCATCGGAATCAACTACAAAAGGCACAATGCCGACTCAAGTACTAGAAGAATGCCTCTTCTCACTTTCTACTTTTAGATCCTTTTCTGTAAGACCAGTTTTTGATTCCGATGTTTCGCTTCAGGTTAACTGTAACCCTTGGACCTTCTTATTTACGATGAAACACTGAAATTGCATCTGAATTAAATACAAAAGCACAATGCCGACTTAAGTACAATAAGACTGACTCTTCTTACTGTCTATGTTCTGAACCTTTCGTGTGAGACCAGTGTTAGATTCCGACGCTTCACTTCAGGTTTACCGTATCCCTTGGACCTTCTTATTGACGATGAATCAAAGAAATTGCATCGGAATTAAGTACAAAAGGCACAATGCCGACTTAAGTACAAGTGGAATGACTGTTCTTTTTGTCTATGTTTTGAACCTTTCCTGTGAGACCAGTTTTAGATTCCGACGCTTCACTTCAGGTTTACCGTATCCTTTGGACCTTCTTGTTGATGATGAATCAAAGAAATTGCATCGGAATTAAGTACAAAAGGCACAATGCCGACTTAAGGACAAGAAGACTGACTCTTCTTACTGTCTATGTTTTCAAACTTTCCTGTGAGACCGGTTTTAGATTCCGATGCCACACTTCAGGTTTACTGTATCCCTTGGCCCTTCTTATTGACGATGAAACACGGAAATGGCATCGGAATTAAACACGAAACTCACAATGCCGACTGAAGTACAAGAAGACTGACTCTTCTTACTGTCTATGTTTTGAACCTTTATTGTGAGACCTGTTTTAGATTGCAATGCTTTACTTTAGGTTTACTGTATTCCTTGGACGTTCTTATTGACGATGCAACACAGAAATTGCATCGGAATTAAATACAAAAGGCACAAAGCCGACCTAAGTACAAGAGGACTGACTCTTCTTACTGTCTTAGATTGAACCTTTCCTGTGAGACCAGTTTAATATTCCGATGTTTCACTTCAGGTTTATTGAATCCCTTGGACCTTCTTATTTACGATGAAACACAGAAATCGCATCTGAATTAAATACAAAAGGCACAATGCCGAATTAAGTACAATTAGACTGACTCTTCTTACTGTCTTGTTTTAAATCTTTCCTGTAAGACCAGTTTTAGATCCCGATGCTTCACTTCAGGTTTACTGTATCCACTTGACCTTCTTATTGACGATGAAAAACTGAAATTGCATCGGAATTAAATACAATAGGCACAATGGTGACTTCAGTACAAGAAGACAGACTCTTCTTACTCTCTAAGATATGAGGCTTTCCTGTTAGATTAGTTTTAGATTCCGATGCTTCACTTCAGGTTTACTGTATCCCTTGGACCATCTTATTGACGATGAAACACAGAAATTGCATCGGAATTAAATGCAAAAGGCACAATGCCGACATAAGTACAAGAAGACCGACTGTTCTTACTGACTATCTTTAGAACCTTTCCTGTGCGCCCAGTTTTAGATTCCGATGCTTCACTTCAGGTTTATTGTATCCCTTGGACACAGAAATTGCATCGGAATTAAATACAAAGGCACAATGCCGACTTATGTACAAGGAAAATGACTGTTCTTACTGTCTATGCTTTGAACCTTTCCTGTGAGACTAGATTTAGATTCCGATGCTTCACTTGAGGTTTTCTGTATCCCTAGGACCTTCTTATTGACGGTGAAACACAGAAATTGCATCGGAACTAAATACAAAACGCACAGTGCCGACTTAAGTACAATCAAACTGACTCTTCTTCCTTTCTATGATTTGAACCTTTCCTGTGAGACCAGGTTTACATTCCGATGCTTCACTTCAGGTTTACTGTAACCCTTGGACCTTATTGACGATGAAACACAGCACTTGCATGAGAATCAAGTACAAGGGGCACAATGCCGAATGAAGTACAAGAGGACTGACTCTTCTTACATTCTAAGATTTGAACTTTTCCTGTGAGAACAGTTCTCGATTCCGATGCTTCACTTCAGGTTTACTGTATCTCTTGGACCCACTTATTGACGATTATACACACAAATTGCATCGGAATTAAATACAAAAGGCACAATCCTATCTTAGGTGCAAGAAGACTAACTCTTCTTACTGTCTATGCTTTGAACCTTTCCTGTGAGACCAGTTTTAGTTATCGATTCTTCACTTCAAGTTTGCTGTATCCCCTGGACCTTCCTATTGACGATGAAACACAAAAATGGCATCGGAATTAAACACGAAACTCACAATGCCGACTGAAGTACAAAAAGACTGACTCTTCTTACTGTCTATGTTCTGAACCTTTCGTGTGAGACCAGTGTTAGATCCCGATGCTTCACCTCAGGTTTACTGTAACACTTGGACTTTCTTATTGACGATGAAACACCGAAATCGCATCTGAATTAAATACAAAAGGCACAATGCCGAATTAAGTACAATTAGACTGACTCTTCTTACTGTCTTGTTTTAAATCTTTCCTGTAAGACCAGTTTTAGATCCCGATGCTTCACTTCAGGTTTACTGTATCCACTTGACCTTCTAATTGACGATGAAAAACTGAAATTGCATGGGAATTGAATATAATAGGCACAATAGCGACTTCAGTGCAAGAAGACAGACTCTTCTTATTCTCTATGATATGAGGCTTTACTGTTAGATTAGTTTTAGATTCCGATGCATCACTTCAGGTTTACTGTATCCCTTGGACCATCTTATTGACGATGAAACACAGAAATTGCATCGGAATTAAATACAAAACGTACGGTGCCGACTTAAGTACATGAAAACTGACTCTTCTTCCTTTCTATGATTTGAACCTTTCCTGTGAGACCAGGTTTACATTCCGATGCTTCACTTCAGGTTTACTGTAACCCTTGGACCTTATTGACGATGAAACACAGCACTTGCATCAGAATCAAATACAAGGGGCACAATGCCGAATGAAGTACAAGAGGACTGACTCTTCTTACATTCTAAGATTTGAACCTTTCCTGTGAGAACAGTTCTCGATTCCGATGTTTCACTTCAGGTTTACTGTATCTCTTGGACCCTCTTATTGACGATTATACACAGAAATTGCATCGGAATTAAATACAAAAGGCACAATCCTATCTTAGGTGCAAGAAGACTGACTCTTCTTATTGTCTATGCTTTGAACCTTTCCTGTGAGACCAGTTTTAGTTATGGATTCTTCACTTCAAGTTTGCTGAATCCCCTGGACCTTCCTATTGACGATGAAACACAGAAATTGCATCGGAATCAACTACAAAAGGCACAATGCCGACTCAAGTACTAGAAGAATGCCTCTTCTCCCTTTCTACTTTTTGATCCTTTTCTGTAAGACCAGTTTTTGATTCCGATGTTTCGCTTCAGGTTAACTGTAACCCTTGGACCTTCGTATTTACGATGAAACACTGAAATTGCATCTGAATTAAATACAAAAGCACAATGCCGACTTAAGTACAATAAAACTGACTCTTCTTACTGTCTATGTTCTGAACCTTTCGTGTGAGACCAGTGTTAGATTCCGACGCTTCACTTCAGGTTTACCGTATCCCTTGGACCTTCTTATTGACGATGAATCAAAGAAATTGCATCGGAATTAAGTACAAAAGGCACAATGCCGACTTAAGTACAAGAAGACTGACTCTTCTTACTGTCTATGTTTTGAACCTTTCATGTGAGACCAGTTTTAGATTCCGATGCCTCACTTCAGGTTTACTGTATCCCTTGGCCCTTCTTATTGACGATGAAACACAAAAATGGCATCGGAATTAAACACGAAACTCACAATGCCGACTGAAGTACAAGAAGACTGACTCTTCTTACTGTCTATGTTTTGAACCTTTCGTGTGAGACCAGTGTTAGATCCCGATGCTTCACTTCAGGTTTACTGTAACACTTGGAATTTCTTATTGACGATGAAACACAGAAATTGCATTGGAATTACATACGAAGGCACAATGCCGACTTAAGTACAAGTGGAATGACTGTTCTTTTTGTCTATGTTTTGAACCTTTCCTGTGAGACCAGTTTTAGATTCCGACGCTTCACTTCAGGTTTACCGTATCCTTTGGACCTTCTTGTTGATGATGAATCAAAGAAATTGCATCGGAATTAAGTACAAAAGGCACAATGCCGACTTAAGGACAAGAAGACTGACTCTTCTTACTGTCTATGTTTTCAAACTTTCCTGTGAGACCAGTTTTAGATTCCAATGCCACACTTCAGGTTTACTGTATCCCTTGGCCCTTCTTATTGACGATGAAACACGGAAATGCCATCGGAATTAAACACGAAACTCACAATGCCGACTGAAGTACAAGAAGACTGACTCTTCTTACTGTCTATGTTTTAACCTTTATTGTGAGACCTGTTTTAGATTGCAATGCTTTACTTTAGGTTTACTGTATTCCTTGGACGTTCTTATTGACGATGCAACACAGAAATTGCATCGGAATTAAATACAAAAGGCACAAAGCCGACCTAAGTACAAGAGGACTGGCTCTTCTTACTGTCTTAGTTTGAACCTTTCCTGTGAGACCAGTTTAATATTCCGATGTTTCACTTCAGGTTTATTGAATCCCTTGGACCTTCTTATTTACGATGAAACACAGAAATCGCATCTGAATTAAATACAAAAGCACAATGCCGAATTAAGTACAATTAGACTGACTCTTCTTACTGTCTTGTTTTAAATCTTTCCTGTAAGACCAGTTTTAGATCCCGATGCTTCACTTCAGGTTTACTGTATCCACTTGACCTTCTTATTGACGATGAAAAACTGAAATTGCATCGGAATTAAATACAATAGGCACAATGGTGACTTCAGTACAAGAAGACAGACTCTTCTTACTCTCTAAGATATGAGGCTTTCCTGTTAGATTAGTTTTAGATTCCGATGCTTCACTTCAGGTTTACTGTATCCCTTGGACCATCTTATTGACGATGAAACACAGAAATTGCATCGGAATTAAACGCAAAAGGCACAATGCCGACATAAGTACAAGAAGACCGACTGTTCTTACTGACTATCTTTAGAACCTTTCCTGTGCGCCCAGTTTTAGATTCCGATGCTTCACTTCAGGTTTATTATATCCCTTGGACACAGAAATTGCATCGGAATTAAATACAAAGGCACAATGCCGACTTATGTACAAGGAAAATGACTGTTCTTACTGTCTATGCTTTGAACCTTTCCTGTGAGACTAGATTTAGATTCCGATGCTTCACTTGAGGTTTTCTGTATCCCTAGGACCTTCTTATTGACGGTGAAACACAGAAATTGCATCGGAACTAAATACAAAACGCACAGTGCCGACTTAAGTACAATCAAACTGACTCTTCTTCCTTTCTATGATTTGAACCTTTCCTGTGAGACCAGGTTTACATTGCGATGCTTCACTTCAGGTTTACTGTAACCCTTGGACCTTATTGACGATGAAACACAGCACTTGCATGAGAATCAAGTACAAGGGGCACAATGCCGAATGAAGTACAAGAGGACTGAATCTTCTTACATTCTAAGATTTGAACTTTTCCTGTGAGAACAGTTCTCGATTCCGATGCTTCACTTCAGGTTTACTGTATCTCTTGGACCCTCTTATTGACGATTATACACACAAATTGCATCGGAATTAAATACAAAAGGCACAATCCTATCTTAGGTGCAAGAAGACTAACTCTTCTTACTGTCTATGCTTTGAACCTTTCCTGTGAGACCAGTTTTAGTTATCGATTCTTCACTTCAAGTTTGCTGTATCCCCTGGACCTTCCTATTGACGATGAAACACAGAAATTGCATCGGAATCAACTACAAAAGGCACAATGCCGACTCAAGTACTAGAAGAATGTCTCTTCTTACTTTCTACTTTTTGATTCTTTTCTGTAAGACCAGTTTTTCATTCCGATGTTTCGCTTCAGGTTAACTGTATCCCTTGGACCTTCTTATTTACGATGAAACACTGAAATTGCATCTGAATTAAATACAAAAGCACAATGCCGACTTAAGTACAATAAGACTGATTCTTCTTACTGTCTACGTTCTCAACCTTTCGTGTGAGACCAGTGTTAGATTCCGATGTTTCACTTCTGGTTTACTGTAACACTTGGACTTTGTTATTGACGATGAAACACAGAAATTGCATTGGAATTACATACGAAGGCACAATGCCGACTTAAGTTCAAGTGAAATGACTGTTCTTTTTGTCTATGTTTTGAACCTTTCCTGTGAGACCAGTTTTAGATTCCGACGCTTCACTTCAGGTCTACCGTATCCCTTGGACCTTCTTACTGACGATGAATCAAAGAAATTGCATCGGAATTAAGTACAAAAGGCACAATGCCGACTTAAGTACAAGAAGACTGACTCTTCTTAATGTCTATGTTTTGAACCTTTCCTGTGAGACCAGTTTTAGATTCCGATGCCTCAGTTCAGGTTTACTGTATCCCTTGGCCCTTCTTATTGACGATGAAACACAAAAATGGCATCGGAATTAAACACGAAACTCACAATGCCGACTGAAGTACAAGAAGACTGACTCTTCTTACTGTCTATGTTTTGAACCTCTCCTGTCAGACCAGATTCAGATTCCGATGCTTCTCTTCAGGTTTACTGTACTTCATTTACCTTCTTATAGACGAAGAAACACAGAAATTGGATTGGAATTAAATACAAAGGCACAATGCAGACTTATGTACAATAAGACTGACTCTTCTTACTCTCTATGTTTTGAACCTTTATCGTGAGACCTGTTTTAGATTCCAATGCTTTACTTTAGGTTTACTGTATTCCTTGGACGTTCTTATTGACGATGCAATAGAGAAATTGCATCGGAACTAAATACAAAAGGCACAAAACCGACCTAAGTACAAGAAGACTGACTCTTCTTACTGTCTTTGTTTGAACCATTCCTGTGAGACCAGTTTAAGATTCCGATGCTTCACTTCACGTTTATTGTATCCCTTGGACCTTCTTATTGACGATGAAACACAGAAATTGAATCGGAATTATATACAAAAGGCACAATGCCGACATAAGTGCAGGAAGTCTGACCCTTCTTACTGTTTATGTCTTGACCCCTTCTTGTGAGACCAGTTTTAGATATTGATGCTTCACTTCAAGATTGCTGTATCCCTTGGACCTTCTCATTGACGATGAAACACAGAAATTGCATCGGAAATAAATACAAAAGAGCAATGCCGACTTAAGTACATGAAGCTGACTCTTTTTACTGTCTCTGTTTTGAACCTTTCCTATGAGACCAGTTTTTGATTCCGATGCTTCACTCCATGTTTACTGTATCCCTCGGACCTTCTTATTGACGATGAAACACAGAACTTGCATCGGAGATAAATAGAAAAGGCACAATGCCGACTTAACTACTAGAAGACTGAGTCTTCTCAATGCCCATATTTTGAACCTTTCCTGTGAGACCAGTTTTAGATTCCGATGCATAACTTCAGGTTTACTGTATCCCTTGGACCTTCTTATTGACGATGAAACGCAGAAATTGCATCGGAATTAAATGCAAAAGGCACAATGCCGACATTAGTACAAGAAGACCGACTCTTCTTACTGACTATGTTTTGAAACTTTCCTGTGAGCCCAGTTTTAGATTCCGATGCTTCACTTCAGGTTTATTGTATCCCTTGGACACAGAAAAAGCATCGGGGTTAAATACAAAGACACAATGCCGACTTAAGTACGAGGAAAATGACACTTCTTATTGTCTATGCTCTGAACCGTTCCCGTGAGACTAGTTATAGATTCCGATGCTTCACTTTAGGTTTTCTGTATCCCTAGGACCTTCTAATTGACGGTGAATCACAGAAATTGCATCGGAATTAAATACAAAATGCACAGTGCCGACTTAAGTACAAGAAAACTGACTCTTCTTATATTCTATGATTTGAACCTTTCCTGTGAGACCAGGTTTAGATTCCGAAGCTTCACTTCAGGTTTACTGTATCCCTTGTACCTTATTGACGATGAAACACAGAACTTGCATCAGAATCAAATACAAGGGGCACAATGCCGACTGAAGTACAAGAGGACTGACTCTTCTTACATTCTAAGATTTGAACCTTTTCTTTGAGACCAGTTTTAGATTCCGATGCTTCACTTCAGGTTTACTGTATCTCTTGGACCCTCTTATTGACGATGAAACACAGAAATTGCATCAGAATTAAATACAAAAGAAACAATGCCGACTTAAGTACTAGAAGACTGACTGTTCTTAATTTCTATGTTTTAATTCTTTCCTGTGAGACCAGGTTTTGACTCCGATGCTTCACTTCAGGTTAACTGTATCCCTTGGACCTTCTTATTGACGATTAAACACAGAAATTGCATCGGAATTAATTACAAAAGGCACAATGCCGCATTAAGTACAAGAAGACTCACTCTTCTACTCTCCATGATGTGAACCTTTCCTGTGAGACCAGTTTTAGATTGCGATGCGTCACTTCAGGTTTACTGTATCCCTTGGACCTTCTTATAGACGAAGAAACACAGATATTGCATCGGAATTAAATACAAAATGCACAATGCCGACATAAGTACAAGAAGACTGACTCTTCTTACTGACTATCTTTAGAACCTTTCCTGTGAGACCAGTTTTAGATTCCGATGTTTCACTTCAGGTTTACTGTATCCCTTGGACCTACTTATTGACGATGAAACTCAGAAATTGCATGGGAATTAACACCAAAAACCACAATGCCGACTTAAGGTCAAAAAGACTGACTCTTCTAACTGTCTATGAATTGAACCTTTCTTGTGACACCACTTTTAGATTCCGATGCTTCACTTGAGGTTTACTGTATCCCTAGGATCTTCTTATTGACTATGAAACACAGAAATTGCATCGGGATTAAATACAAAAGTCACAATGTCGACTAAAGTACAAGTGGTCTGTCTCTTCTTACATTCAATTATTTAAGCCTTTCCTGTGACACCAGATTTAGATATCGATGCTTCACTTCAGTTTTACTATATGCCTTTGACCTTCTTATTGACGATGTAACACAGAAATTGCATCGGAATTAAACACAAAAGGCAAAATACCGACTTAAGTACAAGAAGACTGACTCTTCTTATTGTCTATTATTTGAACCGTTCCTATGAGACCAGTTTTAGTTTGCGATGCTTCACTTCAGGTTTTCTGTATCCCTTGGATCAACTTATTGACGATGAAACACAGAAATTGCATCGGAATTCAATACAAAACGCACAATGCCGACTTAACTACAAGTAGACTGCCTCTTCTTACTCTCTATGTATTGAACTTTTCCGGTGACCAGTTTCAGATTCCGATGCTTCACTTCAGGTTTGCTGTATCCCGTAGACCTTCTTATTGACGATGAGACACAGATATTGCATCGGAATTAAATCCAAATGGCACAATGCCGACTTAAGTACATGAGGAATGACACTTCTTACTTTCTATGTTTGTACCATTCCTGTGAGACTAGTTTTAGATTCCGATGCTTCACTTCATGTTTGCTGTATCCCTTGGTCCTTCCTATTGACGATGAAGCACAGAAATCTCTTCGGAATTAAATACAAAATGCACATTGCCGACTTAAGTACAAGAAGACTGACTCTTCTTACTGTCTATGATTTGAGCCATTCCTGTGATTCCAGTTTTAGATTCCGGTGCTCCACTTCAGGTTTACTGTATACCTTGGACCTTCTTATTGACGATGAAACACAGAAATTCCATCGGAATTAAATACAAAATGCACAATGCCGACTTAAGTACAAGAAGACTGACTCTTCTTACTGCCTATGCTTTGAACCTTTCCTGTGAGACCATTTTTAGATTCCGATGCTTCACTTCAGGTTTACTGTATCCCTTGGACATTATTATTGACGATGAAACACAGAAATTGCATCGGAAGTAAATACAAAAGGCACAATGCCCACTTAAGTACCAGAAGACTGATTCTTCTTACTGCCTATGTTTTGAACCTTTCCTGTGAGACCAGTTTTAGATTCCGATGCTTCATTTCAGGTTTACTGTATCCTTTGGACCCTCTTATTAACGATGAAACACAGAAATTGGATCGCAAATAAATACAAAACGCACAATGCTGACTGAGGTACAGGAAGACTGACTCTTCTTACTCTCTATGTTTTGCACCTTTCCTGTGAGACCAGTTGTAGATTCCGATGCTTCACTTCAGGTTTACTTTATCCCTTGGACCATCGAACTGACGATGAAACACGGAAATTGCATCGGAATTAAATACAAAAGGCACAATGCCGACTTAAGTACAAAAGACTGACTCTTCTTACTGTCTATATTTTGAACCTTTTATGTGAGACCAGTTTTAGATTCCGATGCTTCACTTCAGGCTTACTGTATCATTTGCACCTTCTTATTGACGATAAAAAACAGAAATTCCATCGGAATTATTTACAAAAGACACAATGCCTACTTAAGTACCAGAAGACTATCTCTTCTTACTGTCTTAGCTTTGAACCTTTCCTGTGGGACCACCTTAATTTTCCCATGCTTCACTTCACGTTTACTGTATCCCTTGGACCTTGTTAATGACGATGAAACACGGAAATTGCATCGGAATTAAATACAAAATTCACAATGTCGACTGAAGTACAAGTGGTCTGACTCTGCGTACTTTCAATGATTTAAGCCTTTCCTGTGAGACCAGATTTAGATATCGATGCTTCACTTCAGTTTTACTGTATCCCTAGGACCTTCTTTTGACGATGTAACACAGAAATTGCATCGGAATTAAATACAAAAAGCAAAATGCCGACTTAAGTACAAGAAGACTGACTCTTCTTACTGTCTATGTATTGAACCTTGCCTGTGAGACCAGTTTTGGATTCCGATGCTTCACTTCAGGTTTACTCTATCCCTCAGACCTTCTTATTGACGGTGAAACACAGAAAATGCATCGGAATTAAATGCAAAAGGCTAAATGGCGACTAAAGTACAAGAAGCCTGACTCTTCTCACTGTGTATGCTTTGAACCTTTCCTGTGAGACCAGTTTTAGATTCCGATGCTTCACTTCAGGTTTACTATATCCCTTGGACCTTCTTATTGACGATGAAACACAGAAATTGCATGTGAATTAAAGACAAAAGGCACAATGCCGTCTTAATTACAAGAAGACTGACTCTTATTACTGTCAATGTTTTGAACTTATCCTGTGAGACCAGGTTTAGATATCGATGCTACACTTTAGGTTCACTGTATCCCTCAGACTTTCTTATTGACGATGAAACACAGAAATTGCATCGGAAGTAAATACAAAAGGCACAATGCCGACTTAAGTAGCAGGAGACTGATACTTCTTACTGTCTATGTTTTGAACCTTTCCTCTGAGACCAGTTTTAGATACCGATGCTTTATTTCAGGATTACTGTATCCCTTGGACCTTCTTATTGACGATGAAACACAGAAATTGCATCGAAAAACAAATACAAAAGGCACAATGCTGACTGAGGTACAAGAACACTGACTCCTCTTACTGGCTATGCTTTGAACCTTTCCTGTGAGACCAGATTAAGATTCCGATGCTTCACTTCAGGTTCACTGTATCCCTTGGACATTCTTTTTGACGATAAAACACAGAAATTTCATCGGAAGTAAATACAAACGTCACAATGCCGACTTAAGTACCAGAAGACTGTCTCCTCTTACTGTCTAAGCTTTGAACGTTTCCTGTGAGACTAGCGTAAGTTTCCGATGCTTCACTTCAGGTTTACAGTATCCCTTGGACCTTCTTATTGACGATGAAACACAGAAATTGCATCGGAATTAAATACAAAATTCACAATGTCGACTGAAGTACAAGTGGCCTGACTCTTCTTACATTCAATGATTTAAGCCTTTCCTGTGAGACCAGATTTAGATATCGATGCTTCACTTCAGTTTTACTGTGTCCCTTGGACCTTCTTATTGACGGTGAAACACAGAAAATGCATTGGAATTAAATACAAAAGGCACAATGCCGACTTAAGTACGAGAAGACTGACTCTTCTTAGTGCCTATGCCTTGAACCTCTCCTGTGAGACCATATTTAGATTCCGTTGCTTCACTTCAGGTTTACTGTATCCCTTGGCCGTTATTATTGACGATGAAACACAGAAATTGCATCGGAAGTATATACAAACGGCACAATGCCGACTTAAGTACCAGAAGACTGCCTCTTCTTACTGTCTAAGCTTTGAACCTTTCCTGTGAGATCAGCTAAAGTTTCCGATGCTTCACTTCAGGTTTACTGTATCCTTTGGACCATCTTATTGACGATGAAACACAGAATTTTCATCGCAATTAAATACAAAACTCACAATGTCGAGTGAAGTACAAGTGGTCTGACTTTTCTAACATTCAATGATTTAAGCCTTTCCTGTGAGACCAGATTTAGATATCGATGCTTCACTTCAGTTTTACTGTATCCCTTGGACCTTCTATTGACGACGTAACACAGAACTTGCATCGGAATTAAATACAAAAGGCAAAATGCCGACCTATGTACAAGAAGACTGACTCTTCTTACTGTCTACGTATTGAATCTTGCCTTCTAATTGACGATGAAAAACATAAATTGCATCGGAATTAAATACAAAATGCACAATGCCGACTTAAGGACAAATGACTGACTCTTCTTACTGCCTATGATATGAACCTTCCCTGTGAGACAAATTTTAGTTCCCGATGCTTCACGTCAGGTTTACTATGTCCCTTGGACCTTCTTATTGACGATGAAACACAAAAATTCCAACGGAATAAAATACAAAAGGCACAATGCCGTCTTAAGTAGAAGAAGACTGACTGTTCTTACTGTCTATGTTTTGAACCTATGCAGTGAGACAAGTTTTAGATTCCGATGCCTCACAGCTGGTTTACTGTATCCCTTGGACCTTCTTATTGACGATGAAACACAGAAATCGCATCAGAATGAAATACAAAATACACATTGCCGACTTAAGTGCAAGAAGACTGACTCTTCTAACTGTCAATGATTTGAACCTTTCCTGTGAGACCAGTTTAAGATTCCGATGCTTCACTTCAGGTTTAGTGTTGCCCTTCGATCTTCTTATAGGTGATGAAACACGGAAATTGAATCGGAATCAAAAACTAAAGGCACAATGCCAACTTAAGTACCAGAAGACTGTCTCTTGTTACAGTCTATGTTTGAACTTTTACTGTGAGACCAGTTTTAGATTCCGATGCTTGACTTCAGGTTTTCTGTATCCCTTGTATCATCTTATTGACGATTAAACACAGAAATTGCATCGGAATTAAGTACAAAAGGCACAATGTCGACTTAAGTACAAGAAGACTGACTCTTCTTACTGTCTATTATTTGAGCCATCCCTATGAGACCAGTTTTAGGTTCCGATGCTTCACTTCAGGTTTACTGTATCCCTTGGACCTTCTTATTGACGATGAAACACAGAAATTGCATCAGAATTAAATACAAAAGAGACAATGCTGAATTAAGTACAAGGGGACTGACTCTTCTTACTGTCGATGATTTGAGCCAGTCCTGTGAGACCAGTTTTAGATTCCGATGCTACACTTCAGGTTTACTGTATGCCTTTTGCCTTCTTAGTGACGATCAAAACCTGAATTTGCATCGGAATTAAATACAAAAGAGACAATGCTGAATTAAGTACAAGAGGACTGACTCTTCTAACTGTCAATGATTTGAACCTTTCCTGTGAGACCAGTTTAAGCTTCCGATGCTTCACTTCAGGTTTAATGTTGCCCTTCGATCTTCTTATAGGTGATGAAACACAGAAATTGAATCGGAATCAAACACTAAAGGCACAATGCCAACTTAAGTACCAGAAGACTGACTCTTGTTACAGTCTATGTTTGAACTTTTACAGTGGGACCAGTTTTAGATTCCGATGCTTCACGTCAGGTTTACTGTATCATTTGGACCTTCTTATTGACGACGAAACACAGAAATCCCAACGGAATTAAATACATAATGCACAATGCCGTCTTAAGTACAAGAAGACTGACTCTTCTTACCGTCTATGTTTTGAACCTTTCCAGTGAGACCAGTTTTAGATTCCGATGCCTCACTTCAGGTTTACTGTATCCCTATTAACTTCTTATTGACGATGAAAAACAGGAATTGCATCGGAATTAAATTCAAAATGCATAATGCCGACTTAAGTACAAAAGACTGACTCTTCTTACTGCCTATGATTTGAACCATCCCTGTGAGACCAGTTTTAGATTCCGATGCTTCACGACAGGTTTACTGTATCCCTTGGACCTTCTTATGGACGATGAAACACTGAAATTCCAACGGAATTAAATACATAATGCACAATGCCGTCTTAAGTACAAGAAGACTGACTCTTCTTACTGTCTATGTTTTGAACTTTTCCTGTGAGACCAGTTTTAGAATCCGATGCCTCACTTCAGGTTTACTCTATCCCTTGGAACTACTTATTGACGATGAAACACAGAAATCACATCGGAATTAAATACCAAAGGCACATTGCCGACTTAAGTGCAAGACGACTGACTCTTCTTACTGTCAATGATGTCAGGTTTACTGTATCCCTAGGACCTTCTTATTGACGATGAAACACAGAAATTGCATCGGAAGTAAAAAGAAAAGGCAAAAAGCCGAATGAAGTAGAAGAAGACTGACTCTTCTTAATGTCTATGTTTAGAACCATTCGTGTGAGACGAGTTTTAGATTCCGATGTTTCACTTCAGGATTACTGTATCTCTTGGACTTTCTTATTGACGATGAAACACAGATATTGCATCGGACTTGAACACAAAAGGCACAATGCCGACTTAAGTACAAGAAGACTGACTCTTGTTACTGTCTATGATTGATATTTTCCTGTGATACCAGTTTTAGATTCCGATGCTTCACTCAGGTTTCCTGTATCCCTTGGACCTTTTTATTGACGAATAAATACAGAAATTGCATCGGAATTATATACAAAAGGCACAATGTCGACTTAAGTACAAGAGGACTGACTCTTCTTACAGTCTATGTTTAGAACCGTTCCTGTGAGACCAGTTTTACATTCCGATGTTTTACTTCAGGATTACTGTATCCCTTGGACCTTCTTACTGACGATGACACACAGAAATTGCATCGGAATGAAATATAAATTACACAATGCCGAGTTCAGCACAAGAAGACTGACTCTTCTTACTGTCTATGTTTGAACCTTACCTGTAGAAAAGTTTTAGAATCCGATACTTCACTTCAGGTTTACTGTAGCCTTTGGACCTTCCTATTGACAATGAAACTCAGAAATTGCAACGGAATTGAATACAAAGGGCACATTGCCGACTTACGTACAAGAAGACTGACTCTTCTTACTGTCTTTGTTTTGAACTTTTGCTGTGAGACCAGTTTCGGATTCCGATGCTTCACTTCAGGTTTACTGTATAGCTTGGGCCTTCTTCTTGACGATGAAACACAGAAATTGCAACGTAATTAAATACAAAAGGCACATTGCCGACTTAAGTACAAGAAGACCGACGCTTCTTACTGTCTATGATTTGAGCCTTTCCTTTGAGACCAGTTTTAGATTCCGATATTTGCCATCAGGTTTACTGTATCCCTAGGACCTTCTTATTGACGATGAAACACAGAAATTGCAGCGGAATGAATTACAAAAGGCAGAATTCCGGCTTAAGTACATGAAGACTGACTCTTCTTACTGTCTATGTTTTGAACTTTTGCTGTGAGACCTGTTTCGGATTCCGATGCCTCACTTCAGGTTTACTGTATCCCTTGGAACTTCTTATTGACGATGAGACACAGAAATTCCATCGGAATTAAATACAAAAGGCACAATGCCAACTTAAATACAAGAAGACTGACTCATATTACTGTCTATGTTTTGAACCTTTCCTGTGAGACCAGTTTTAGATTCCAATATCCCACTCCAGTTATACTGTATCCCATGGACCTTCTTATTGACGATGAAACACAGATATCTCATCGGAGTTAAAAACAAAAGGCACATTGCCGACTTAAGTGCAAGAAGACTGACTCTTCTTACTGTCTATGTTTTGAACCTTTCTGTGAAACCAGTTTTGGATTCCGGTGCCTCACTTCAGGTTAACTGTATCCCTTGGACCTTGTTATTGACGATGAAACACAGAAATTGCATCGGAATGAAATACAAATTACACAATTCCGAGTTAAGCACAAGAAGACTGATTCTTCTTACTGTCTACGTTTGATTCTTACCCGTAGACCAGTTTTGGAATCCGATGCTTCACTTCAGGTTTACTGTAGTCCTTGGACCTCCCTATTGACAATGAAACTCAGAAATTGCAACGGAATTAAATACAAAGGGCACATTGCCGACTTAAGTACAAGAAGACTGACTCTTCTTACTGTCTATGTTTTAAACTTTTGCTGTGAGACCAGTTTCGGATTCCGATGCTTCACTTCAGGTTTACTGTATCCCTTGGACCTTCTAATTGACGATGAAACACAGAAATTACAACGGAAATTAATACAAAGGGCACATTGCCGACTTAAGTACAAGAATACCGACTCTTCTTACTGTCTATGATTTGAGCCTTTCCTTTGAAACCAGTTTTCGATTCCGATGCTTCCCTTCAAGTTTACTGTATCCCTAGGACCTTCTTATTGACGATGAAACACAGAAATTGCATCGGAATGAAATACAAAAGGCAGACTGCCGACTTAAGTACAAGAAGACGGGCTCATATTACTGTCTATGTTTAGAACCTTCCCTGTGAGACCAGTTTTGGATTCCAATGTCTCATTCCAGGTATACTGTATCCCATGGACCTTCTAATTGACGATGAAACACAGAAATCGCATCGGAATTAAAAACAAAAGACACATTGCCGACTTAAGTGCAAGAAGACTGACTCTTTTACTGTCAATGTTTTGAACCTTTCCTGTGAGACCAGTTTAAGATTCCGATGCTTCACTTGAGGTTTAGTGTATCCCTTGAACCTTCTTATTGACGATGAAACACAGAAATTCCATCCGAATTAAACCCAAAAGGCACAATGCCGTCTGAGGTACAAGACTGTTCTTCTTACTGTCTATGTTTGAACGTTTACTGTGAGACCACTTTCAGATTCCGATGCTTCACTGCACGTTTCCTGTATCCCTTGGAACTTCTTATTGACGATGAAACACAGAAATTGCATCGGAATGAAATACAAAAGGCAGAATGCCGACTTAAGTACAAGAAGACTGACTCATATTACTGTCTATGTTTAGAACCTTTCCCGTGAGACCGTTTTTAGATTCCAGTGCCTCACTCCAGGTATAATGTTTCCCATGGACCTTCTTATTGACGATGAAACACAGACTTCTTATCGGAATTGAAAACAAAAGGCACTTACCGACTTAAGAGCAAGAAGACTAACTCTTCTTATTGTCAATGATTTGAAACTTTCCTGTGAGTCCAGTTTAAGATTCCGATGCTTCACTTCAGGTCTAGTGTATCCCTTGAGCCTTCTTATTGACGATGAAACACAGAAATTCCATCGGAATTAAACACAAAAGATACAATGCCGACTGAGGTGCAAGACTGTTTCTTCCTACTGTCTATGTTTGAACGTTTACTGTGAGACAAGTATTAGATTCCGATGTGTCACTTCAGGTTTAGTGTTTCCCTTGGACCCTTTTATTAGTGATGAAACACAGAAAGTGCATCGGAATTTAATACAGAAGGCACAATGCCGACTTAAATACAAGGAGACTGACTCTTCTTACTGTCTATGATTTGAGCAAGTCCTGTGCGACCAGTTTTAGATTCCGATCCTACACTTCAAGTTTTCTGTATACCTTTTGCCTTCTTATTGACGATGAAAAACAGAAATTGCATCGGAATTAAATACAAAAGGCACATTGCCGACTTAAGTGCAAGAAGACTGACTCTTCTTACTGTCAATGTTGTGAACCTTTCCTCTGAGACCAGTTTAAGATTCCGTTGCTTCACTTCAGGTTTAGTGTATCCCTTGGACCTTCTTATTGACCAAGAAACACAGATATTGCATCGGAATTGAACACAAAAGGCACAATGCCGACCTAAGTACAAGAAGACTGACTCTTGTTACTGTCTATGTTTGAAATTTTCCTGTGATACCAGTTTTAGAATCCGATGCTTCACTTCAGGTTTCCTGTATCCCTTGGTCCTTCTTGTTGACGATTAAACACAGAAATTGCATCGGAATTAAATACAAAAGGCACAATGTCGACTTAAGTACAAGGAGACTGACTCTTCTTACAGTCTATGTTTAGAACCGTTCCTGTGAGAACAGTTTTAGATTCCGATATTTCACTTCAGGGTAACTGATTCCCTTGGACCTTCTTATTGACGATGAAACACAGAAATTGCATCGGAATGAAATACAAATTACACAATGACGAGTTAAGCACAAGAAGACTGACTCTTCTTACTGTCTATGTTTGAACCTTACCTGTAGACCAGTTTTAGAATCCGATGCTTCACTTCAGGTTTACTGTAGCCCTTGGACCTTCCTATTGACAATGAAACTCAGAAATGGCAACGGAATTAAACACTAAGGGCACATTGCCGACTTAAGTACAAGAAGACTGACTCTTCTTACTGTCTATGTTTTGAAACTTTCCTGTGAGACCAGTTTTAGATTCCGATGCCTCTCTTCAGGTTTACTGTATCCCCTAAAACTACTTATTGCCGATGAAACACAGAAATCGCATCGGAATTAGATACAAAAGGCACATTGCCGACTGAAGTGCAAGAAGACTGACCTTTCTTACTGTCAATGTTGTGAACCTTTCCTGTGAGACCAGCTTACAATTCCGATGCTTCACTTCAGGTTTAGTGTATCCCTTGGACCTTCTTATTGACGATGAAACACAAATTTCATCGGAATTGAACACAAAAGGCACAATGCCGTCTTAATTACAAAAAGACTGACTCTTATTACTGTCAATGTTTTGAACCTTTCCTGTGAGACCAGTTTAAGATTCCGATGCTTCACTTCAGGTTTAGTGTATCCCTTGAATCTTCTTATTGACGATGAAACACAGAAATTCTATCGGAATTGAACACAAAAGGCACAATGCCGACTTAAGTACAAGAAGACTGATTCTTCTTACTGTCTACGATTTGAGCCAGTCCTGTGAGACCTGTTTTAGTTTCCGATGCTACACTTCAGGTTTACTGTATACCTTTTGCCTTCTTCTTGACGATGAAAAACAGAAATTGCATCGGAATTAAATACAAAAGGCACAATGCCGACTTAAGTACAGAAGACTGACTCGTCTTACTGCCTATGATTTGAACCTTCCCTGTGAGACCAGTTTTAGATTCCGATGCTTCACGTCAGGTTTACTGTATCCCTTGGGCCTTCGTATTGTCGATGAAACACAGAAATTCCAACGGAATTAAATACATAATGCACAATGCCGTCTTAAGTACACGAAGACTGAGTCTTCTTACTGTCTATGATTTGAAACTTTCCTGTGAGACCAGTTTTAGATTCCGATGCCTCTCTTCAGGTTTACTGTATCCCCTAAAACTTCTTATTGCCGATAAAACACAGAAATCGGATCAGAAATAGATACAAAAGGCACATTGCCGACTTAAGTGCAAGAAGACTGACCTTTCTTACTGTCAATGTTGTGAACCTTTCCTGTGAGACCAGTTTAAAATTCCGATGCTTCACTTCAGGTTTAGTGTATACCTTGGACCTTCTTATTGACGATGAAACACAAATTTCATCGGAATTGAACACAAAAGGAACAATGCCGACTTAAGTACAAGAAGACTGACTCTTGTAACTGTCTATGTTTGAAATTTTCCTGTGATGCCAGTTTTAGTTTCCGATGCTTCACTTCAGGTTTCCTGTATCCCTTGGACTTTCGTATTGACGATTAAACACAGAAATTGCATCGGAATTAAGTACAAAAGGCACAATGTCGACTTAAGTACAAGAAGACTGACTCTTCTTACAGTGTATGTTTAGAACCATTCCTGTGAGACCAGATTTAGATTCCGATGTTTCACTTCAGGACTACTGTATCCCTTGGACCTTCATATTGAGGATGAAACACAGAAATTGCATCGGAATGAAATACAAATTACACAATGCGAATTAAGCACAAGAAGAATGACTAATCTTACTGTCTATGTATGAACCTTACCTGTAGACCAGTTTTAGAATTCGATGCTTCACTTCAGGTTTACTGTAGCCCTTCGACTTTCCTATTGACAATGAAATTCAGAAATTGCAACGGAATTAAATACAAAGGGCACATTGCCGACTTAATTAGAAGAGGAATGACTCTTCTTACTGTCTATGTTTTGAACCTTTGCTGTGAGACCAGTTTCGGATTCCGATGCTTCCCTTCAGGTTTACTGTATCCCTTGGCCCTTCTTATTACGATGAAACATAGAAATTGCAACGGAATTAAATACAAAAGGCACATTGCCGACTTAAGTACCAGAAGACTAACTCTTCTTACTGTGTATGATATGAGCCTTTCCTTTGAAACCAGTTTTAGAGTCCGATGCTTCCCTTCAGGTTTAATGTATCCCTAGGATCTTCTTATTGTCGATGAAACACAGAAATTGCATCGGAATGAAATACAAAAAGCAGACTGCCGACTTAAGTACTAGAAGACTGACTCTTCTTAATGTCTATGCTGTGAATCCTTCCTGTGAGATCATTTTTACATTCCGATGCTTCACTTCAGGTTTACTGTATCCCTTGGACCTTCATATAGACGATGAAACACTGAAATTGCATCGGAATTAAATACAAATGGCACAATTCCGACGTAAGTACAAGAAGACTGACTCTTCTTACTGTCTATGATTTGGACTTTTGCTGTGAGACCAGTTTCGGTTTCCGATGCCTCAATTCAGGTTTACTATATCCCTTGGACCTTCTTATTGACGATCAGACACAGAAATGCCATTGGAATTAAATACAAAAGGCACAATGTCGACTTAAGTACTAGAAGACTGACTCTTGTTACAGCCTAAGCTTAGAACCGTTCCTGTGAGACTAGTTTTAGATTCCGATATTTCACTTCAGGATTACTGTATCCTTTGGACCTTCTTATTGACGATGAAACACAGAAATTGCAACGGAATTAAATACAAAGGGCACAATGCCGGCTTAAGTACAAGAAGACTATCTCTTCTTACTATCTATGTTTTGAACCTGTCCTGTAGACCAGTTTCAGATTCCGATGCTTCACTTCAGGTTTACTGTAGCCCCTGGAGCATCCTATTGACAATGAAACTCAGAAATTGCGACGGAATTAAATACAAAAGGGCATATTGCCGACTTTAGTACAAGAAGACTGACTCTTCTTACTGTCTATGATTTGAACTTCTGCTGTGAGTCCAGTTTCGTAGTCCGATGCTTCACTACAAGTTTACTGTATCCCTTGGACCTTCTTATTGAAGATGAAACACAAAAATAGCATTGGAATTAAATACTAAAGGCAGAATGCAGACTTAAGTACAAGAAGACTGACTCTTCTTTCTGTCTATGATTTGAACCTTTCCTGTGAGACCAGTTTTAGATTCCCATGCTTCACTTAAGGTTTACTGTATCCCTTGGACCTTCTTATTGACGATAAAACACAGATAGTGCATCGGAATTAAATACAAAACGCACAATTCCGACGTAAGTACAAAAAGACTGACTCTTCTTACTGTCTATGTTTTGAACCTTTCCTGTAGACCAGTTTTAGATTCCGATGCTTCACTTCAGGTTTACTGTAGCCCTTGGACCTTCCAATTGACAATGAAACTCAGAAATTGCTACTGAAGTAAATACAAAGGACACATTGCCGACTTAGGTACACGAAGACTGTCTCTTCTTACTCTCAGTGCTTTGAACTTTTGCTGTGAGACCAGTTTCGGATTCCGACGCTTCACTTCAGGTTTACTGTATCCCTAGGAGCTTCTTATTGACGATGAAACACAGAAATTGCATCGGAAATAAATACAAAAGGCAAAATGCGGACTTAAATACAGGAAGACTGACTCTCCTTACTGGCTATGATTTGAGCCTTTCCTGTGAGACCAGTTTTAGGTTCCGATGCTTCACATCAGACTTACTGTATCCCTTGGACCTTCTTATTGACGATGAAACACAGAAATTGCATTGTAATTAAATACAAAAGGCACAATTCCGCCTTAAGTACAAGAAGACTGACTCTTCCCTCTGTCTATGATTTGAGCCTTTCCTGTGAGACGTGTTTTAGATTCCGATGCTACACTTCAGGTTTACTGTACATATTGGACCTTCTTATTGGCGATGAAACACAGAAATTGCATCGGAATTAAATACAAAAGGCACAATGCCAACTTAAGTACAAGAGGACTGACTCTTCTTACTGTCTATGTTTAGAACCGTTCCTGTGAGACCAGTTATAGATTGCGATGCTTCACTTCAGGATAACTGTATCCCTTGGACCTTCTTATTGACGATGAAACACAGTAATTGCATCGGAATTTAATACAAAATGCACTATGCCGACTTAAGTACAAGAAGACTGACTCTTCTTACTGGCTATGATTTGAACCTTTCCTGTGAGACAAGTTTGAGATTCCGATGCTTCACCTCTAGTTTACTGTATCCCTTGGAACTTCTTATTGAAGATGAAACACAGTAATTGCATCGGAATTAAATACAAAAGGCACAATGCCGACTTAAGTACAGGAAGACTGACTCTTCTTACTGTCTATGACTTGAACCTTTCCTTTGAGACCACTTTTAGATTCGGATGCTTCACTTTAGGTTTACCTGAGCCCTTGGACCTTCCTATTGACGATGAAACTCAAAAATTGCATGGGAATTATGTACAAAAGGTACAATGCGACTTAAGTACAAGAAGACTGACACTTCTTACTCTCTATGTTTGAACCGTTCCTGTGAGACTAGTTTTAGATTTCGATGCTACACTTCGGGTTTGGTGTATCCCTTGGTACTTCCTGTTGACGATGAAACTCTGATATTGCAGCAGAAGTAAATACAAAAAGCACAATGCCGACTTAAGTACAAGTAGACTGACTCTTCTTAGTGACTATGCTTTGAACCTCTCCTGTGAGACAAGTTTTAGATTCCGATGCTTCACTTCAGGTTTACTGTATACCTTGGACCTTCTTATTGACAATGTGTTACAGAGATTGCATCAGAATGAAATACAAAAGTCTCACTGCCGACTTAGGTAAAAGAAGAGTGACTCTTCTTACTGTCAATGATTTGAACCTTTCCTATGAGACCTGTTTTAGATTGCGGTGCGTCACTCAGGTTTACTGTATTCCTTGGACCTTCTTATTGACGATGAAACACAGAAATTGCATCGGAATTAAATACAAAAGGCACAATGCCGACTTAAGTACAAGAAGACTGACTCTTCTTACTGTCTATGTTTTGAACCTTTCCTTTGATTCCAGTTTTAGATTCCGATGCTTCACTTCAGGTTTACTGTATCCGTTGGACCTTCTTATTGACGATTAAACACAGAAATTGCATCGGAATTAAATACAAAAGGCACAATGCCGACTTAAGTACAAGAAGACTGACTCTTCTCAGTGTCTATGCTTTGAACCTTTCCTGTGAGACCTGTTCGAGGTTCCGATGCTTCACTTCAGGTTTACTGTATCCCTTGGACCTTCTTATTGACGATGAAACTCAGAAATTGCATCGGAATTAAATTCAAAAGCACAATGATGACTTAAGAACAAGAAGACTGGCTCTACTTACTGTCTATGATTTGAGCCTTTCCAGTGAGACCAGTTTTAGATTCCGATGCTTCACCTCAGGTTTACCGTATCCCTCGGACATTCTTATTGACGATGTAACACAGAGATTGCATCGGAATTAAATTCAAAAGTCTCACTGCCGACTTAGGTACAACAAGAGTGACTCTTCTTACTGTCAATGATTTGAACCTTTCCTATGAGACCTGTTTTAGATTGCGGTGCTTCACTCAGGTTTACTGTTTTCCTTGGACCTTCTTATTGACGATGAAACACAGATATTGCGTCGGAATTAAATACAAAACGCACAATTCCGACTTAAGTTCAAGAAGACTGACTCTTCGTACTGTCTATGTTTCGAACCTTTCCTGTGAGACCAGTTTTAGATCCCGATGCTTCACTTCAGGTTTACTGTACCCTTGGCCCTTCTTATTGACGATGAAACACAGAAATAGCAACGGAATTAAACACAAAAGCCACAATGCCGACTGAAGTACAAGACAGTCTCTTCTTACTGTCTATGTTTGAACGTTTAATGTGCGACCAGTTTTAGATTCCGATGCTTCACTTCAGGTTTCCTGTATTCCTTGGACCTTCTTATTGACGAACAAACACAGAAATTGCATCGGAATTAAATACGAAAGGCACAATGTCGACTTAAGTACAAGAAGACTGATTCTTCTTACAGCCTATATTTAGAACCGTTCCTGTGAGACCAGTTTTAGATTCCGATATTTCACTTCAGGATTACTGTACCCCTTGGACCTTCTTATTGACGATGAAACACAGAAATTGCATCGGAATTAAATAAAAAAGGCACAATGCCGACTTAAGTACAAGAAGACTGACTCTTCCCTCTGTCTATGATTTGAGCCTCTCCTGTGAGACATGTTTTAGATTCCGATGCTCCACTTCAGGTTTACTGTATACCTTGGACCTTCTTATGGACGATGAAACACAGAAATTGCATCGGAGTTAAATACAAAAGGCACAATGCCGACTTAAGTACAAGAAGACTGACTCTTCTTACTGTCTATGTTTGAACCTTTCCTGTGATACCAGATTTAGATTCCGATGCTTCAATTCAGGTTTACTGTATCCCTTGGACCTTCTTATTGACGATTAAACACAGAAGTTGCATCGGAATTTAATACAAAAGGCACAATGCCGACTTAAGTACAAGAGGACTTACTCCTCATACTGTGTATGTTTAGAACCGTTCCTGTGATACCAGTTTTAGATTCCGTTGCTTCACTTCAGGATAACTGTATCCCTTGGACCCTCTTATTGACGATGAAACACAGTAATTGCATCGGAATTTAATACAAAATGCACAATGCCGACTTAAGTACACGAAGACTGACTCGTCTTACTGGCTATGTTTTGAACCTTTCCTGTGAGACAAGTGTGAGATTCCGATGGTTCACCTCTAGCTTACTGTTTCCGTTGGACCTTCTTATTGACGATGAAACACAGTAATTGCATCGGAATTAGATATAAAAGGCACAATGCCGACTGAAGTACAAGAAGACTGAATCTTCTTACTGTCTATGTTTCGAACCTTTCCTGTGAGACCAGTTTAACATCCCGATGCTTCACTTCAGGTTTACTGTATCCCTTGGCCCTTCTTATTGACGATGAAACACAGAAATTGCATCGGAATTAAGTCCAAAAGGCACAATGCCGACATAAGTAGATGAAGACTGTCTCTCCTTACTGTCTATGATTTGAACCTTTCCTGTGACACTAGTTTTAGATATGGATGCTTCACTTTATTTTTACTTTATCCCTTGGACATTCTTATTGAAGTTGAAACACAGAAATTGCTTCGGAAATAAATACAAAAGGCACAATGCCGACTGAAGTATAAGAAGACTGTCTCTTCTTACTGTCTATGATTTTAACCTTTCCTGTGAGATCAGTCTTAGATTAGGATGCTTCAGTTCAGGTTTACTGTATCCATGGACCTTCTTATTGACGATGAAACACAGAAATAGCAACGGAATTAAATACAAAAGTCACAATGCCGACTTAAGTACAAGATGACTGACCCTTCTTACTGTCTATGTTTTGAACCTTTAATGTAAGACCAGTTTGAGATTCCGATGCTTCACTTCAGGTTTACTGAGTCCCTTGGACCTTCTTATTGACGATGAAACACTGAAATTGCATCGTAATTAAATACAAAACGCACAATGCGGACTTAAGTACAAGAAGACTGACTCCACTTACTGTCAATGTTTGAGCCTTTCCTGTAGGACCAGTTTAAGATTCCGATGCTTTACTTCCGGTTTAGTGTACCCTTGGACCTTGTTATTGACGATGAAACACAGAAATTGCATCGGAATTAAATACAAACGGCACAATATTGACTTAAGTACAAGAAGACTGACACTTCTTACAGTCTATGTTTTGAACCGTTCCTGTGAGACTAGAAAAAGGTTCCTATGCTTCACTTCAGCATTAGTGTATCCCTTGGACCGTCTTATTGACGATGAATCTCCGAAATTGCATCGGAATGAAATAGAAAAGGCACAATGCCGTCATAAGTACATGAAGACTGACTCTTCTTACAGGCTAGGATTTGAGCCTTTCCTTTGAGACTAGTTTTAGATTCCGATGCTTCACTTCAGGTTTACTGTATCCCTTGTACCTTCTTTTTGACGATGAAACACAGAAATTGCATAAGAATTAAATACAAAAGGCACAGTGCCGACTTAAGTACAAAAGACTGACTCTTCTTGCTGCCTATATTTTGAATCTATCCTGTGAGACCAATTTTAGATTCCAATGTTTCAATTCAGGTTTACTGTATCCCTTGGACTTTCTTATTGACGATTAAACTCAGAAATTGCATCGGAATTAAAACCAAATAGGCACAATGCCGACTTAAGTGCGGGAGGACTGACTCCTCTCACTGTCTATGTTTGAACCTTTCCTATGAGACCAGTCTTAGATTCCGATGCTTCACTTCTGGCTTACTATATCCCTTATACCATCTTACTGACGATTAAACTCAGATATTGCATCGGAATTAAATACAAAAGGCACAATGCCGACTCTAGTACAAGAAGACCCCCTCTTCCTACTGTCTATGATTTGAAACATTCTTGCGTGCCAAGTTTTAGATTCCGATACTTCACATCAGGTTTAATGTATCCCATGGACCTTGTTATTGACGATAAAACACAGAAATGCCATCGGAATTATATACAAAAAGCACAATGCCGACTTCTGTACAAAAGACAAACTCTTCTTACTGCCTATGCTTTGTACCTTCCCTGTGAGACCAGTTTTAGATTCCGATGCTTCACTTCAAGTTTACTGTATCCCTTGGACCTTCTTATTGACGATGAAGTACAGATATTGCATCGGAATTAAATACTAGAGGCACAATGCCGACTTAAGTACAAGAAGACTGACTCTTCTTACTGTCTATGTTTTGAATCTTTTCTGTGAGACCAGTTTTAGATTCCGATGGTCTGTGAGACCAGTTTTAGATTCCGATGCTTCACTTCAGGTGTACTGTGTATCTTGGACCTTCTTATTGACGATGAAACACAGAAATTGCTTCGGAACTAAATACAAAAGGCACATTGCTGACTTATTGCAAGATGACTGACTCTTCGTACTGCCTATGATTAGAACCGTTCCTGTGTGACCAGTTTTAGATTCCGATGCTTCACTTCTGGATGACTGTGTCCCTTGGACACTCTTATTGACGATGAATCACAGAAATTGCGTCGCAATGAAATACAAAAGGCACAATGTCGACTTAAGTGCAAGAGGACTGACTCCTCTTACTGTCTAAGTTTTGAACCTTTCCAGTGAGACCAGTTTTAGATTCCGATGCTTCACTTCAGGTATACTGTTTCCCTTGGACCTTCTTATTGACGATGTAACACAGAGATTGCATCGGAATTAAATACAAAAGTCTCACTTCCGACTTAAGTACAAGAAGAGTGACTCTTCTTACTGTATATGATTTGAACCTTTCCTATGAGACCAGTTTTAGATTGCGGTGCTTCACTCAGGTTTACTGTATTCCTTGGACCTTCTTATTGACGATGAAACACAGAAATTGCATTGGAATTAAATACAAAACGCACAGTGCCGACTTAAGTACAAGAAGACTGACTGTTCTTACTGTCTATGTTTCGAACCTTTCCTGTGAGACCAGTTTTAGATCCCGATGCTTCATTTCAGGTTTACTGTATCCCTTCGCCCTTCTTATTGACGATGAAACACAGAAATTGCTTCGGAATTAAATACAAAACGCACAATGCGGACTTAAGTACAAGAAGACTGACTCAACTTACTGTCAATGTTTGAACATTTCCTGTAGGGCCAGTTTAAGATTCCGATGCTTTACTTCCTGTTTAATGTACCCTTGGACCTTGTTATTGACGATGAAACACAGAAATTGCATCGGAATTACATACAAAAGGCACAATATTGACTTAAGTACAAGAAGACTGACACTTCTTACAGTCTATGTTTTGAACCGTTCCTGTGAGACCAGAATAAGGTTCCTATGCTTCACTTCAGGATTACTGTATCCCTTGGACCTTCTAATTGACGATGAAACGCTGAAATTGCATCGGAATGCAATACATAAGGCACAATGCCGACTTAAGTACATGAAGACTGACTCTTCTTACTGCCTTTACTTTGAATCTTTCCTGTGAGACCAATTGTAGATTCCAATGTTTCCAATCAGGGTAACTGTATCCCTTGGACTTTCGTATTGACGATTAAACACAGAAATTGCATCGGAATTAAATACAAATAGGCACAATGCCGACTTAAGTGCGGGAGGATTGACTCCTCTTACTGTCTATGTTTGAACCTTTCCTATGAGACCAGTTTTAGATTTCGCTGCTTCACTTCTGGTTTACTAAATCTCTTATACCATCTTACTGACGATTTAACGCAGATATTGCATCGGAATTAAATACAAAAGGCACAAGGCTGACTTTAGTACAAGAAGACCCCCTCTTCCTACTGTCTATGATTTGAAACATTCTTGTGAGACCAGTTTTAGATTCCGATACTTCACATCAGGTTTAATGTATCCCATGGACCTTCTTATTGACGATAAATCACAATAATGCCATCGGAATTAAATACAAAAAGCACAATGCCGACTTAAGTACAAATGACAGACTCTTCTTACTGCCTATGTTTTGTACCTTTCCTGTGAGACCAGTTTTAGATTCCGAAGCTTCACTTCAAGTTTCCTGTATCCCTTCGACCTTATTATTGACGATGAAATACAGAAATTGCAACGGAATGAAATACAAAAGGCACAATGCCGACTTAAGTACTAGAAGACTGACTCCTCTTACTGTCTATGCTTTGAAGCTTACCTGTGAGACCAGTTTTAGATTGCGATGCTTCACTTCAGGTGTAGTGTATACCTTGGACCCTCTTATTGACGATGAAACTGAAATTGCATCGGAATTAAATACAAAAGGCACAATGCCGACATAAGTACAAGAAGACTGACTCTTCTTACTGTCTATATTTGAGCCCATCCTGTGAGACCAGTTTTAGATTCCGATGCTTCACTACAGGTTTACTGATCCATTGGACCTTCTTATTGACGATTAAACACAGAAATTGCATCGGAATTAAATAAAAAAGGCACAATGCCGACTTCAGTACAAGAAGACTGACTTTTCTTACTGTCTATGATTTGAGCCTTTCCTGTGAGACCAGTTTTGGTTTCCGATGCTTCACTTCAAGTTTAGTGCACCCTTGGACCTTCATATTGACGAAGAAACACAGAAATTCCATCGGAATTAAATACAAAAGGCACAATGCCGACTTAAGTACAAGAAGACTGTCTTTTCTTACTGTCTTTCTTTTGAATCTTTCCCGTGAGACCAGTTTTAGATTCCGATGCTTCACTTCAGGTTTACTGTATCCCTTGGACACTCTTATTGACGATGAAAAACAGAAATTGCATCGGAATTAAATACAAACGGGACAATGCAAACGTAAGGACAGGAAGACTGACACTTTTTACCATCTATGATTTGAACCTTTCCTGTGAGACCAGTTTTAGATTCCGTAGCTTAACTTCTGGTTAAGTGTATCCCTTGGACCTTCTTATTGACGATGAAACACAGAAATTGCATCGGAATTAAATACAAAAGGCACAATGCCGACTTAAGTACAAGAAGACTGACTTTTCTTACTGTCTATGCTTTGAGCCTTTCCTGTGAGACCAGTTTTAGATTCCGATGCTTCACTTCAGGTTTAGTGCACCCTTGGACCTTCTTATTGACGATGAAGCAAAGATATTGCATCGGAATTAAATACAAAAGGCACAATGCCGATTTAAGTACAAGAAGACAGACTCTTGTTACTGTTTATGTTTGAACCGTCCCTGTGAGACCAGTTTGAGATTCCGATGCGTTACTACAGGTTTTCTGTATACCTTGGACCTTCTTATTGATGATGAAACACAGAAATTGCATCTCCATTAAATACAAAATGCACTAGCCTCCTTAAGTACATGAAGACCGACTTTTCTTACTGTCTATTCTTTGAATCTTTCCTGTGAGACCAGTTTTAGTTTCCGATGCTTCACTTCAGGTTTACTGTATCCCATGGATTTTCTTATGGACGATGAAACACAGAAACTGCATCGGAATAATATACAAAAGGGACAATGCTGACTTAAGTACAAGAAGACTGTCTCTTCTTACCGTCTATGCTTTGAACCTTTCCTGTGAGACCAGTTTAAATTCCGATGCTTCACTTCAGATATACTGTATCCCTTGGACCTTCCCATTGACGATGAAGCTCAGAAACTGCAACGGTATTAAATACAAAAGGCACAATGCCGACATAAGTACAAGAAGACTGACTCTTCTTACTGTCTATGTTTTGAACCTTTCCTGTGAGACCAGTTTCAGATTCCGATGCTTCACTTCAGGTTTACTGTATCTCTTGGACCTTCTTGCTGACGATGAAACACAGAAATTGCATCGGAATGAAATACAAAAGACACAATGCCGTCATAAGTACAAGAAGACGGACTCTTCTTACAGTCTATGATTTTAGCCTTTCCTTTGAGAGTAGTTTTAGATTCCGATGCTTCACTTAGTTTTACTGTATCCCTCGTACCTTCTTATTGACGATGAAACACAGAAATTGCATCGGAAATAAATACAAAAGGCACAATGCCGACTTAAGTACAATAAGACTGACTCCTCTTACTGTCTATGAATTGTGCCTTTCCTGTGAGACCAGTTTTAGATTCCGATGCTTCACTTCAGGTTAACTGTATGACTTGGATCTTCTTATTGACGATGAAACACAGAAATTGCATCGGAATTAAATACAAAAGGCACAATGCCCACTTAAGTACAAGAAGACTGACATTTCTTGCTGTCTATGATTTGAACCATTCCTGTGACACCAGTTTCAGTTTCCGATGCTTCACTTCAGGTTTAGTGTACCCTTGGACATTCTTATTGACGATTACACACAGAAATTGCATCGGAATTAAATACAAAAGGAACAATGCCGACTTAAGTGCAAGTAGACTAACTCTTCTTACTATCTATGTTTTGAAACTTTCTTGTGAGACCAGTTGTAGTTTCCGATGCTTCCCTTTAGGTTTACTGTATCCCGTGGATTTTCTTATTGACGATGAAACACAGAAACTGCATCCGAATAGTATACAAAAGGCACAATGCCGACTTAAGTACAAGAAGACTGTCTCTTCTTACTGTCTATGTTTTGAACCATCCTGTGAGACCAGTTTAAATACCGATGCAGCACTTCAAATATACTGTATCCTTTGGACCTTCCTAATGACGTTGTAACTCAGAAATTGCAATGGAATTAAATACAAAATGCACAATGCCGACTTAAGTACAACAAGACTAACACTTCTTACTGTCTATGTTTGAACCTTTCCTGTGAGACCAGTTTCTGATTCCGATACTTCACTTCTGATTTACTGTATCCCTTGGACCTTCTTATTGACGATGAAACACAGAAATTGCAACGGAATTAAATACAAAAGGCAAATTGCCGACTTAAGTACAAGAAGACTGACGCTTCTTACTGTCAATGTTTTGAACCTTTCCTGTGAGACCAGTTTTAGATTGCGATGCTTCTCTTCAGGTTTAGTGTATCCCTTGGACCGTCTAATTGACGATGAAACACAGATATTGCATTGGAATTAAATACAAAAGGCACAATATCGACTTAAGTACAAGAAGACTGTCTCTTCTTACTGTCTATGATTTGAGCCTTTCCTGTGAGACCAGTTTTAGATTCCGAAGCTTCACTTCAGCTTCACTGTATCCCTTCGACCTTCTTATTGACGATGAAACACAGATGTTGCATCGGAATTAAATACAAAAGGCACAATGCTGACTTAAGTATAATAAGACTGACTCTTCTTACTGTCTATGGTTTGAGCCTTTCATGTGTGACCAGTTTTAGATACCGATGCTTCACTTCAGGTTTAATTTATCCCATGGACCTTCTAATTGACGATAAAACAAAGAAATGCCATCGGAATTATATGCAAAAGCACAATGCCGACTTAAGTATAAGAAGACTGACTCTTCTTACTGTCTATGTTTTGAACCTTTCCTCTGAGACCAGTTTCAGATTCCGATGGTTCACTTCTGCATAACTGTATCCCTTGGCATTTCTTATTGACGCTGAAATACAGAAATTGCATCGGAATTAAATATAAAAGGCACAATGCAGACTTAAGTACAAGAGGACTGACTCTTCTTACTGTCTATGTTTGAACCTTTCCTGTGAGACCTGTTTGATATTCCGATGCATCACTTCGCGTATACTGTATCCCTTGGACCTTCCTATAGACGATGAAACTCAGAAATTGCAACGGAATTAAATACAAAAGGCAAATTGCCGAATGAGTACAAGAAAACTGACGCTTCTTACTGTCTATGTTTTGAACCTTTCCTGTGAGACCAGTTTAAATACCGATGCATCACTTCAGATATACTGTATCCCTTTGACCTTCCTAATGACGTTGTAACTCAGAAATTGCAACGGAATTAAATACAAAAGGCACAATGCCGACTTAAGTACAAGAAGACTGACACTTCTTACTGTCTATGTTTGAAGCTTTCCTGTGAGACCAGTTTTAGATTCCGATGCTTCACTTCAGGTTTACTGTATATCTTGGACCTTCTTACTGACGATGAAACACAGAAATTGCTTCGGAACTAAATACAAAAGGCACAATGCCGACTTCTTGCAAGAAGACTGACTCTTGTTACTGTCTATGTTTAGAACCGTTCCTGTGGGACCAGTTTTAGATTCCGATGCTTCACTTCAGGATGACTGTATCCCTTGGACATTCTTATTGACGATGAATTACAGAAATTGCATCGGTATTAAATACAAAAGGCACAATGCCGACTTAAGTACAAGACGACTGACCCTTCTCACTATATATGTTTTGAACCTCTGCTGTGAGACTAGTTTTACATTCCAATGCTTCAGTTCAGGTGTACTGCGTCCCTTGGACCTTCCTATTGACGATGAAACTCAAAAATTGCAACGGAATAAAATACAAAAGGCAAATTGCCGACTTAAGTACTAGAAGACTGACGCTTTATACTGTCTGTGTTTTGAACCTTTCCTGTGAGACCAGTTTTAGATTGCGATGCTTCTCTTCTGGTTTAGTGTATCCCTTGGACCGTCTAATTGGCGATGAAACACAGAAATTGCATTGGAATTAAATACAAAAGGCTCAACATCGACTTAAGTACAAGAAGACTGACTCCTCTTACTGTCTATGATTTGAGCCTTTCCCGTGAGACCAGTTTTAGATTCCGAAACTTCACTTCAGCTTCACTGTATCCCTTGGACCTTCTTATTGACGATGAGACACAGATATTGCATCGGAATTAAATACAAAAGGCACAATGCCGACTAAAGTACAATAAGACTGACTCTTCTTACTGTCTATGATTTGAGCCTTTCATGTGTGACCAGTTTTAGATTCTGATGCTTCACTTCAGGTTTTGTGTATCCCTTGGATATTCTTTTGACGATGAGACACAGAAATTCCATCGGAATTAAATACAAAAGGCCCAATGCCGACTTAAGTACAAGAAGACTGTCTCTTCTTACTGTCTATGTTTGAATCTTTCCTGTGCGACCAGATTTAGATTCCGATGCTTCACTTCAGGTTTACTGTATCACTTGGACATTCTTATTGACGATGAAACACAGAAATTGCATCGGAATTAAATACAAGAGGCACAATGCCGACTTAAGTACAAGAAGACTGTCTCCTCTTACTCTCTATGTTTTGCACATTTCCTGTGAGACCAGTTTAAATTCCGATGCTTCACATCAGATATACTGTATCTCTTGGACCTTCCTAATGACGTTGAAGCTCAGAAATTGCAACGGAATTAAATACAAAAGGCACAATGCCGACTTAAGTACAAGAAGACTGACACTTCTTACTGTCTATGTTTGAACCTTTCCTGTGAGACCAGATTCAGATTCCAATACATCACTTCAGATTTCCTGTATCCTTAGGACGTTCTTGTTGACGATGAAACACAGAAATTGCATCGGAATTAAATACAAAAGGCACAATGCCGACTTAAGAACAAGAAGACTGACTCATCATACTGTCTATGTTTGAACCTTCCCTGTGAGACCAGTTTGAGATTCCGATGCGTTACTTCAGGTTTACTGTATCCCTTGGACCTTCTTAATGACGATGAAACCCAGAAATTGCATCGGAATTAATTACAAGAGGCACAATGCCGACTTAACTACAAGAAGACTGACTCTTCTTACTGTCTATGCATTGAACCATTCCTGTGAGACCAGTTTTAGATACCGTTGCTTCACTTCAGGTTTACTGTATCCCTTGGACCATCTTATTGACGATGAATCACAGATATTCCATCGGTAATACATACAAAAGGCCCAATGCCGACTTAAGTACAAGAAGACTGACTCTTCTTAATGTCTATGTTTTGAACCTTTGCTGTGAGACTAGTTTTAGATTCCAATGCTGCACTTCAGGTGTACTGTGTCCCTTGGACCTTTCTATTGACGATGAAACTCAGAAATTGCAACGGAATTAAATACAAAAGGCAAATTGCCCACTTAAGAACTAGAAGACTGTCGCTTCTTACTGTCTATGTTTTGAACCTTTCCTGTGAGACCAATTTTAGATTCCGATGTTTCAATTCAGGTTTACTGTATCCCTTGGACTGTCTTGTTGACGATTAAACACAGAAATATCATCGGAATTAAATACAAAAGGCACAATGCCGAATTAAGTACAAGAGGACTGACTCTTCTTACTGTCTATGTTTGAACCTTTCCTATGAAACCAGTTTTAGATTCCGATGTTTCACTTCTGGCTTACTGTATCCCTTGGACCATCTTACTGACGATTAAGCTCAGAAATTGCATCGGAATTAAATACAAAAGGGACAATGCCGACTTAAGTACAAGAAGACCGCCTCTTCTTGCGGTCTATGTTCTGAAACTATCTGGCCAGACCAGTTTTAGTTTCCGATGTTTCACTTCAGGTTTAATGTATCCCATAGACCTTCTTATTAAGGATAAAACACAGAATTGCCATCGGAATTATATACAAAAGCACAATGCCGAATTAAGTACAAGAAGACTGACTCTTCTTACTGTCTATGTTTTTATCCTTTCCTGTGAGACCAGTTTCAGATTCCGATGTTTCACTTAAGGATAACTGTATCCCTAGTAACTTCTTATTGACGATGAAACACACAAATTGCATTGGAGTAAATACAAAAGGCACAATTCCGTCTTAAGTACAAAAGACTGACTCTTCTTACTGCCTATGATTTGAACTTTTCCTGTGAGACCAGTTTTAGATTGCGATGCTTCTCTTCACGTTTAGTGTATCCCTTGGACCGTCTAATTGACAATGAAACACAGAAATTGCATTGGAATTAAATACAAAAGGCACAATGCCGACTTAAGTACAAGCAGACTGTCTCTTCTTACTGTCTATGTTTGAATCTCTCCTGTGAGACCAGTTTTAGATTCCGATGCTTCACTTCAGGTTTACTGTATCCCTTGGACATTCTTGTTGACGATTAAACAGAGATATAGCATCGGAATTAAATCCAAAAGGCTCAATGACGACTTATGTATTTGAAGACTGACTCTTCTTAATGTCTATGTTTGATCCTTTAATTTGAGACCAGTTTTAGATTTCGATGCTTCACTTCAGGTTTACTGTATCCCTTGGATTTTCGTATTGACAATGAAACACAGAAATTGCATCGGAATTAAATACAAAAGGCACAATGCCGACCTAAGTACAAGAAGACTGACTCTTCTCACTGTCTATGTTTTGAACCTTTCTTGTGAGACCAGTTTTAGATTCCGATGCTTCACTTCAAGTTTACTGTATACCTTGGACCTTCTTATTGATGATGAAAAACAGAAATTGCATCTGAATTGAATACAAAAGGACCCATGCTGACTTAAGTACAATAAGACTGACACTTCTTACTGTCTATGTTTGAACCATTCCTGTGAGACCAGTTTTAGATTCCGATACTTCACTTCAGGTAAACTCTAACCCTTGGACCTTCTTATTGACGATGAAACACATAAATTGCATTGGAATTAAATACAAGGGCACAATACCGACTTAAATACAAGAAGACTGACTCTTCTTATTGTCTATGTTTTGAACCTTTCCTGTGAGACCAGTTTTAGATTCCGATGCTTCACTTGAAATTTACTGTATCGCTTGGACCTTCTTATTGACGATGAAACACAGAAATGCCATCGGAATTATATACAAAAGGACAATGCCGACTTAAGAACAAGAAGACTGACTCTTCATACTGTCTATGTTATGAACCTTTCCTGTGAGACCAGTTTCCGATTCCGATGCTTCACTTCAGGATAACTGTATACCTTGGAACTTCTTATTGACGATGAAATACAGAAATTGCATCGGAAATAAGTACAAAAGGCACAATGCCGACTTAAGTACAAGAAGACTGACTCTTCTTACTGTCTAATCTTTGAACCTTTCCTGTGAGACCAGTTTTAGATTCCGATGCTTCACTTCAAGTTTACTGTATCCCTTGGACCTTCTTATTGACGATGAAACACAGAAATTGCATCGGAATTAAATACAAAAATCACAATGCCGACTTAAGTACAAGAAGACTGACTCATCATACTGTCTATGATTTGAACTTTCCCTGTGAGACCAGTTTGAGATTCCGATGCATAACTTCAGGTTTACTGTATCCCTTGGACCTTGTTATTGACGATGAAACACAGATATTGCATCGGAATTAAATACAAGAGGCACAACTCCGACTCAAGTACAAGAAGACTGACTCTTCTTACTGTCTATGTTTTGAACCTTTGCTGTGAGACTAGTTTTTAGATTCCAATGCTTCACTTCAGGAGTACTGTGTCCCTTGGACCTTCATATTGACGATTAAACTCAAAAATTGCAACGGAATTAAATACAAAAGGCAAATTGCCGACTTAAGTACTAGAAGACTGACACTTCTTACTGTCTATGAGTTGAACCATTCCTGTGAGACCAGTTTTAGTTTGCGATTCTTCTCTTCAGGTTCAGTGTATTCCTTGGACCGTCTAATTGACGATGAAACACAGAAATTGTATCGGAATTAAATACAAAAGGCACAATGCCGACTTAAGTACAAGAAGACTGACTCTTCTCACTGTCTATGATTTGAGCCATTCCTGTGAGACCAGTTTTAGATTACGATGCTTCACTTCAGGTTTACTGTGTGCCTTGGACCTTCTTATTGACGATGAAACACAGAGATTGCATCGGAATTAAATACAAAAGGCACAATGCCGGCCTAAGTACAATAAGACTGACTCTTCTTACTGTCTATGATTTGAGCCTTTCCTATGAGACCAGTTTTAGATTCCGATGCTTCACTTCAGGTTTACTGTATCCCTTGGACATTCTTATTCACGATGAAACTCAGAAATTGCATCGGAATGAAATACGAAAGGCACAATGCCGACTTAAGTACAAGAGGACTGACACTTCTTACTGTCTATGACTTGAGCCTTTCCTGTGAGACCAGTTTCAGATACCGATGCTTCACTTCAGCATAACTGTATCCCTTGGCATTTCTTATTGACGCTGAAATACAAAAATTGCATCGGAATGAAATATAAAAGGGACAATGCAGACTTAAGTACAAGAGGACTGACTCTTCTTACTGTCTATGATATGAACCCTTCCTGTGAGACCTGTTTGAAATTCCGATGCTTCACTTCGGGTATACTGTATCCCTTGGACCTTCCTATAGACGATGAAACTCAGAAATTGCAACGGAATTAAATACAAAAGGCAATTTGTCGATTAAGTACTAGAAGACTAAAGTTTCTTACTGTCTATGTTTGAACCTTTCCTGTGAGACCAGTTTTAGATAGCGATACTTCTCTTCAGGTTTAGTGTATCCCTTGGAACTTCTTATAGACGATGAAACACAGAAATTGCATCGGAATTAAATACAATAGGCACAATGCCCACTTAAGTACAAGAAGACTGACTTTTCTTGCTGTCTATGATTTGAACCCTTCCTGTGACACCAGTTTCTGTTTCCGATGCTTCACTTAAGGTTTAGTGTATCCTTGGACATTCTTATTGACGATTACACACAGAAATTACAACGGAAATAAATGCAAAAGGCACAATGCCGATTTAAGTGCAAGTAGACTAACTCTTCTTACTATCTATGTTTTGAAACTTTCTTGTGAGACCAGTTTTAGTTTCCGATGCTTCCCTTTTGGTTTACTGTATCCCGTGGAATTTCTTATTGACGATGAAACACAGAAACTGCATCGGAATAGTATACAAAAGGCACAATGCCGACTTAAGTACAAGAAGACTGTCTCCTTTTACTGTCTATGTTTTGAACCTTTCCTGTGAGACCAGTTTAAATACCGATGCATCGCTTCAGATATGCTGTATCCCTTGGACTTTCCTAATGACGTTGTAACTCAGAAATTGCAACGGAATTAAATACAAAAGGCATAATGCCGACTTAAGTACAAGGAGACTGACACTTCTTACTGTCTATGTTTGAACCATTCCTGTGAGACCAATTTCAGATTCCGATACTTCACTTCTGATTTACTGTATCCCTTGGACCTTCTTATTGACGATGAAACACGGATATTGCATCGGAATTAAATACAAGAGGCACAATGCCGACTTAAGTACAAGAAGACTGACTCATCATACTGTCTATGACTTGAACCTTCCCTGTGAGACCAGTTTGAGATTCCGATGCATTACTTCAGGTTTACTGTATCCCGTGGACCTTCTTATTGACGATGAAACACGGATATTGCATCGGAATTAAATACAAGAGGCACAATGCCGACTTAAGCGCAAGAAGACTGACTCTTCTTACTGTCTATGCATTGAAACTTTCCTGTGAGAATAGTTTTAGATTCCGATGCTTCACTTCAGGTTTACTGTATCCCTTGTACCTTCTTATTGACGATGAAACACAGAAATTGCATCGGAATTAAATACAAAAGGCACAATGCCTACTTCAGTACAAGAAGACCGCCTCTTTTTACTGTCTATGCTTTGAAACAATCTTGCGAGACCAATTTTAGTTTCCGATGTTTCACTTCAGGTTCAATGTATCCCATGGACCTTCTTATTGAGGATAACACACAGAAATGCCATCGGAATTATATACAAAAGCACAGTGCCGAATTAAGTACAAGAAGACTGACTCTTCTTACTGTCTATGTTTTGAACCTTTCCTGTGAGACCAGTTACAGGATAACCGTATCCCTAGGAACTTTTTATTGACGATGAAACACACAAATTGCATCGGAATTACATACAAAAGGCACAATGCCGTCTTAAGTACAAAAGACTGACTCTTCTTACTGCCTATGATTTGAACTTTTCCTGTGAGACCAGTTTTAGATTCCCATGCTTCACTTCAGGTTTACAGTATCCCTTGGACCTTCTTATTGACGATGAAGTACAGATATTGCATCGGAAATAAATACAAGAGGCACAATGCCGACTTAAGTACAAGAAGACTGACTCTTCTTACTGTCTATGATTTGAGCCTTTCATGTGTGACCAGTTTTAGATTGCGATGCTTCTCTTCTGGTTTAGTGTATCCCTTGGACCGTCTAATAGACGATGAAACACAGAAATTGCATTGGAATTAAATACAAAAGGCACAACATCGACTTAAGTACAAGAAGACTGACTCCTCTTACTGTCTATGATTTGAGCCTTTCCCGTGAGACCAGTTTTAGATTCCGAAGCTTCACTTCAGCTTCACTGTATACCTTGGACCTTCTTATTGACGATGAAACACAGAAATTGCATCGGAATTAAATACAAAAGGGACAATGCCGACTTAAGTACAAGAAGACCGCCTCTTCTTGCGGTCTATGTTCTGAAACTATCTTGCGAGACCAGTTTTAGTTTCCGATGTTTCACTTCAGGTTTAATGTATCCCATAAACCTTCTTATTAAGGATAAAACACAGAATTGCCATCGGAATTATATACAAAAGCACAATGCCGAATTAAGTACAAGAAGACTGACTCTTCTTACTGTCTATGTTTTAAACCTTTCCTGTGAGACCAGTTTCAGATTCCGATGCTTCACTTCAGGATAACTGTATCCCTAGTAACTTCTTATTGACGATGAAACACACAAATTGCATCGGAGTAAATACAAAAGGCACAATTCCG
Source organism: Schistocerca piceifrons (assembly GCF_021461385.2). NCBI lineage: Eukaryota > Metazoa > Arthropoda > Insecta > Orthoptera > Acrididae > Schistocerca > Schistocerca piceifrons. The sequence goes on from NC_060139.1 coordinate 1,108,633,244, forward strand.
TCTTAAGTACAAAAGACTGACTCTTCTTATTGCCTATGGTTTGAACTTTTCCTGTGAGACCAGTATTAGATTGCGATGCTTCTCTTCACGTTTAGTGTATCCCATAGACCGTCTAATTGACAATGAAACACAGAAATTGCATTGGAATTAAATACAAAAGGCACAATGCCGACTTAAGTACAAGCAGACTGTCTCTTCTTACTGTCTATGTTTGAATCTCTCCTGTGAGACCAGTTTTAGATTCCGATGCTTCACTTCAGGTTTACTGTATCCCTTGGACATTCTTGTTGATGATGAAACACAGAAATTGCATCGGAATTAAATACAAAAGACACAATGCAAACGTAAGGACAGGAAGACTGACTCTTATTACCTTCTATGTTTTGATCTTTTCCTTTGAGACCAGTTTTAGATTCCGATCCTTCACTTCAGGTTAACTGTATGACTTGGACCTTATTACTGACGATGAAACACAAAAATTGCATCGGAGTTCAATACAAAAGGCACAATGCCCACTTAAGTACAAGAAGACCACCTCTTCTTACTGTCTATGTTTTGAAACTATCTTGCGAGACCAGTTTTAGTTTCCGATGCTTCACTTCAGGTTTAATGTATCCCATGGACCTTCTTATTGAGGATAAAACACAGAAATGCCATCTGAATTATATACAAAAGAACAAAGCCGACTGAAGTACAAGCAGACTGACTCTTCTTACTCTCTATGTTTTCAACCTTAGCTGTGATACCAGTTTTGGATTCCGATGCTTCACTTCAGGATTACTGTATCCCATGGACTTTCTTATTGACGATTAAACAGAGATATAGCATCGGAATTAAATCCAAAAGGCTCAATGCCGACTTATGTATTTCAAGACTGACTCTTCTTAATGTCTATGTTTGATCCTTTAATTTGAGACCAGTTTTAGATTTCGATGCTTCACTTCAGGTTTACTGTATCCCTTGGATTTTCGTATTGACAATGAAACACAGAAATTGCATCGGAATTAAATACAAAAGGCACAATGCCGACCTAAGTACAAGAAGACTGACTCTTCTTACTGTCTATGTTTTGAACCTTTCCTGTGAGACCAGTTTTAGATTCCGATGCTTTACTTCAAGTTTACTGTATACCTTGGACCTTCTTATTGATGATGAAAAACAGAAATTGCATCTGAATTGAATACAAAAGGCACCATGCTGACTTAAGTACAATAAGACTGACACTTCTTATTGTCTATGTTTGAACCATTCTTGTGAGACCAGTTTTAGATTCCGATACTTCACTTCAGGTAAACTCTAACCCTTGGACCTTCTTATTGACGATGAAACACATAAATTGCATTGGAATTAAATACAAGGGCACAATGCCGACTTAAATACAAGAAGACTGACTCTTCTTACTGTCTATGTTTTGAACCTTTCCTGTGAGACCAGTTTTAGATTCCGATGCTTCACAACTGGTTTATTGTATCCCTTGGACCTTCTTATTGACGATGAAACACAGAAATGCCATCGGAATTATATACAAAAGCACAATGCCGACTTAAGAACAAGAAGACTGACTCTTCATACTGTCTATGTTATGAACCTTTCCTGTGAGACCAGTTTCCGATTCCGATGCTTCACTTCAGGATAACTGTATACCTTGGAACTTCTTATTGACGATGAAATAAAGAAATTGCATCGGAAATAAGTACAAAAGGCACAATGCCGACTTAAGTACAAGAAGACTGACTCTTCTTACTGTCTAATCTTTGAACCTTTCCTGTGAGACCAGTTTTAGATTCCGATGCTTCACATCTGGTTTACTGTATCCCTTGGACTTTCTTATTGACGATGGGACACAGAAAATGCATTGGATTTAAATACAAACGCAAAATGCCGACTTAAATACAGAAAGACTGACTCTTCTTATTGTCTATGTTATGAACCTTACCTGTGAGACCAGTTTTAGATTCCGATGCTTCACATCTGGTATACAGTATCCCTTGGACCTTCTAATTGACGATGAAACACAGAAATTGCATTGGAACTTAACACAAAACGCACAATGCCGACTTGAGTACAAGAAGACTCACTCTTCTTACTGTCTATACTTTGATCCTTTCCTGTGAGACTAATTTTTGATTCCGATGCTACACTTCTGGCTTACTGTATACCTTGGACCATCTTTCAGACGATTAAACTCAGAAATTGCATCGGAATTAATTACAAAAGCACAATGCCGACTTAAGTACAAGAAGACTGACTCATCATACTGTCTATGTTTTGAACCTTCCCTGTGAGACCAGTTTGAGATTCCGATGCGTTACTTCAGGTTTTTGATTCCGATGCTTCACTTCAAGTTTACTGTATCCCTTGGACTTTCTTATTGACGATTAAACACAGAAATTGCATCGGTATTAAATACAAAAGGCACAATGCCGAATTAAGTACAAGAAGACCGCCTCTTCTTACAGTCTATGTTTTGAACCTTTCCTGTGAGACATGTTTGAAATTCCGATGCTCACTTCGGGTTTACAGTATCCCTTGGACCTTCTTATTGACGATGAAACACAGAAATTGCATCGGAATGAAATACAAAAGGCACAATGCCGACTTAAGTACAAAAGACTGACTCTTCTTACTGCCTATATTTTGAATCTTTCCTGTGAGACCAATGGTAGATTCCGATGTTTCAATTCAGGTTTACTGTATTCCTTGGACATTCTTTTTCACGATTAAACACAGAAATTGCATCCGAATAAATTACAAAAGGCACAATGCCGGCATAAGTGTAAGAGGACAGACTCTTCTTACTGTCTATGTTTGAACCTTTCCTATGAGACCAGTTTTACATTCCGATGCTTCACTTCAGTTTTACTGTAGTTCTTGGACCTTCTTATTGACGATGAAACACAGAAATTGCTCGGAACTAAATACAAAAGGCACATTGCCGAATTATTGCAAGAGGACTGACTCTTCTTACTGTCTATGTTTAGAACCGTTCCTGTGAGACCAGGTCTAGATTCCGATGTTTCACTTCAGGATTACTGTATCCCTTGGACATTCTTATTACGATGAATAACAGAAATTGCATTGGTGTTAAATACAAAGGCACAATTTCGACTTAAGTACAAGAAGACTGACTCTTCTTACTGTCTATGATTTGAGCCATTCCTGTGAGACCAGTTTTAGATTCCGATGCTTCACTTCAGGTTTACTGTATCCCATGGACTTTCTTATTGACGATTAAACACAGATATTGAATCGGAATTAAATCCAAAAGGCTCAATGCCGACTTAAGTACAAGAAGACTGACTCTTCTTTCTGTCTAAGTTTTTACCCTTTACTGTGAGACCAGTTTTGGATATCGATGCTTCACTTCAGGTTTACTGTATCCCTTGGACCATCGTATCGACGATGAAACACAGAAATTCCATCGGAGTTAAATACAAAAGGCACAATGCCGACTTGTGTACAAGATGACTGACTCCTCTTACTGACTGTGATTTGAACCTTTCATGTGAGACCAGTTTTAGATTCCGATGCTTCACTTCAGGTTTACTGTATCCCTTGGACCTTCTTGTTGTCAATGAAACACAGAAATTGCATCGGTATTAAATACTAAAGGCACAATGCCGACATAAGTACAAGAGGACTGACTCTTCTTACTGTGTATGCTTTGAACCTTTCCTGTGAGACCACTTTTAGATTCCGACTCTTCACATCTGGTTTACTGTATCACTTGGACCTTCTTATTGACGATGAGACACAAAAAATTCATTGGATTTAAATACAGTGGCACAATGCCGACTTAAATACAAGAAGACTGACTCTTCTTATTGTCTATGTTTTGAACCTTTCCAGTGAGACCAGTTTTAGATTCCAATGCTTCACATCTGGTTTACTGTATCCCTTCGACCTTCTTATTGACGATGAAGCACAGAAATGCCATCGGAATTATATACAAAAGCACAATGCCGACTTAAGAACAAGAAGACTGACTCTTCATACAGTCTATGTTATGAACCTATCCTGTGAGACCAGTTTCTGATTCCGATGCTTCACTTCAGGATAACTGTATTCCTTGGAACTTCTTATTGACGATGAAATACAGAAATTGCATCGGAAATAAGTACAAAAGGCACAATGCCGACTTAAGTACAAGAAGATTGACTCTTCTTACGGCCTATATTTTGAATCTTTCCTGTGGGACCAATGGTAGATTCCGATGTTTCAATTCAGATTTACTGTATCCCTTGGACATTCTTATTGACGATTAAACACAAAAATTGCATCCGAATAATTTACAAAAGGCACAATGCCGGCTTATGTGTAAGAGGACAGACTCTTCTAACTGTCTATGTTTGAACCTTTCCTATGAGACCAGTTTTACATTCCGATGCTTCCCTTCAGGTTTACTGTAGTTCTTGGACATTCTTACTGATGATGAAACACAGAAATTGCTTCGGAACTAAATCCAAAAGGCACATTGCCGAATTAATGCAAGACGACTGACTCTTCTTACTGTCTATGTTTAGAACCGTTCCTGTGAGACCAGTTCTAGATTCTGATGTTTCTCTTCACGATTGCTGTATCCCTTGGACCTTCGTATTGCCGATTAAACACAGATATTGCATCGGAATTAAATCCAAAAGGCTCAATGCCGATTTAAGTACAAGAAGACTGACTCATCTTACTGTCTATGTTTTGACCCTTTAATGTGAGACCAGTTTGGGATATCAATGCTTCACTTCAAGTTTACTGTATCCCTTGGACCATCTTATCGACGATGAAACACAGAAATTCCAAAGGAGTAAAATACAAAGGGCACAATGCAGACTTTTGTACAAGATGACTGACTCCTCTTACTGACTGTGATTTGAGCCTTTCCTGTGAGACTAGTTTTAGATTGTAATGCTTCACTTCAGGTGTACTGTATCCCTTAGTCCCTCCTATTGACGATGAAACTCAGAAATTGCAATGGAATTAAATAAAAAAGGCACAATGCCGACTTAAGTACAATAAGACTGACTCTTCTTACTGTCTATGTTTGGTACCCTTCCTATGAGACTAGTTTTAGATTGCGATGCTTCACTTCAGGTTTAGTGTATCCCTTGGACCTTCTTATTGACGATGAAATACAGAAATTGTATCGGAATTAAATACAAAAGGCACAATGCCGACTTAAGTACAAGAAGACTGACTCTTCTTACTGTCTATGATTTGAGCCATTCCTGTGAGACCAGTTTTAGATTCCGATGCTTCACTTCAGGTTTACTGTATGCCCTGGACCTTCTTATTGACGATGAAACACAGAGATTGCATCGGAATTAAATACAAAAGGCACAATGCCGACCTAAGTACAATAAGACTGACTCTTCTTACTGTCTATGATTTGAGCCTTTCCTATGAGACCAGTTTTAGATTCCGATGCTTCACTTCAGGTTTACTGTATCCCTTGGACATTCTTATTGACGATGAAACTCAGAAATTGCATCGGAATGAAATACAAAAGGCACAACGCCGACTTAAGTACAAGAGGACTGACACTTCTTACTGTCTATGTTTGAACCTTTCCTGTGCGACTAGTTTCAGATTCCAACGCTTCACTTCAGGAGTACTGTATCCCTTAGTCCTTCCTATTGACGATGAAACTCAGAAATTGCTACGGAATTAATTACAAAACGCACAATGCCGCCTTAAGTACTAGGAGACCGACTCTTTATACTGTCTATGTTTTGAACCTTTCCTGTGAGACCAGGTTTACATTCCGATGCTTCACTTCAGGTTTAGTGTATCCCTTGGACCTTCTTATTGAGAATGAAAAACAGAGATTGCATCGGAATTAAATACAAAAGGCACAATGCCGACTTAAGGACAGGAAGACAGACTTATCTTACTGCCTATGATTTGAGCCTTTCCCGTGAGACCAGTTTTAGATTCCGATGCTTCACTTCAGGTTTATTGTATCCCTTGGACCTTCTTATTGACGATGAAACACAGAAATTGCATCGGAATTAAATACAGAAGGCACAATGCCGACTTAAGTACAATAAGACTGACTCCTATTACTGACTATGAATTGAACCTTTCCTGTGAGACCAGTTTTAGTTTCAGATGCTTCACTTCAGGTTTTCTGTGTCCCTTTGACGTTCTTATTGACGATGAAACACAGAAATTGCATCGGAATTAAATACAAAATGCACAATGCCGACTTAAGTTTAATAACACTGACTCTTCTTAATGTCTATTATTTGAGCCTCTGCTGTGAGACCAGTTTTAGATTCCGATGCTTCACTTCAGGTTTACTGTATCCCTTGGACCTTCTTATTGACGATGAAACACCAAAATTGCATTGGAATTAAACACAAAACGCATAATACGGACTTGAGTACAAGTAGACTGACTCTTCTTACTGTCTATGCTTTGATCCTTTCCAGTGAGACCAGTTTTAGATTCCAATGCTTCGCTTCTGGCTTACTGTTTCCCTTGGACAATCTTACTGACGATTAAACTCAGAAATTGCATCGGAATTAAATACAAACGGCACAATGCCGACTATGAGTACAAGAAGACCGCCTCATCTTACTGTTTATGATTTGAAACTTTCTTGCGAGACCAGTTTTATATTCCGAAGCTTCACTTCAGGTTTAGTGTATCCCATGGACCTTCTTATTGACGCCAAAACACAGAAATGCCATCGGAATTATAAACAAGAGCACAATGCTGACTTAAGCACAAGAAGACTGACACTTCTTACTGTCTATGTTTTAAACCTTTCCTGTGAGACCAGTTTCAGATTCCGATGCTTCACTTCAGGATAACTGTATCCCTAGGAACTTCATATTGACGATGAAACACAGAAATTGCATCGGAATTAAATACAAAAGGCACTATGCCAACTTAAGTACAAGAAGACTGACTCTTCTTACTGTCTATGATTTGAACCTGTCCTGTGAGACCTGTTTGAAATTCCGATGCTTCACTTTGGGTTTACTGTATCCCTTGGACGTTCTTATTGACGATGAAACACAGAAATTCCATCGGAATTAAATACAAAGGGCACAATGCCGACTTAAGTACTAGAAGACTGACTCATTTTACTGTCTATGTATTGAACATTTCCTGTGTGACCAGTTTTAGATTCCGATGCTTCACTTCAGGTTTAGTGTATCCCTTGCACCTTCTTATTGACGATGAAGCACAGAAATTCCATCGGAATTAAATACAAAAGCACAATGCCGACTTAAGTACAAGAAGACCGCATCTTCTTACTGTCGATGACTTGAAACTTTCTTGCGAGACCAGATTTAGATTCCGATGCTTCACATCAGCTTTAATGTAGCCCATGGACTTTCTTATTGACGATCAAACACAGAAATGGCTTCGGAATTAAATACAGAAGGCACAATGCCCACTTAAGTACAATAAGACTGACTCCTCTTACTGTCTATTATTTGAGCCTTTCCTGTGAGACCAGTTTTAGATTCCGATGCTTCACTTCAGGTTTACTGTATCCCTTGGACCTTCTTATTGACGATGAAACACAGAAATTGCATCGGAAATAAATAAAAAAGGCACAATGCCGACTTAAGTACAATAACACTGACTTTTCTTACTGTCTAAGCTTTGAACCTTTCCTGTGAGACCAGTTTTAGATTCCGATGCTTCACTTCAGGTTTACTGTATCCCTTGGACCTTCTTATGGACAATGAAACACAGAAATTGCATCGGTATTAAATACAAAAGGCACAATGCCGGCTTAGGTACAAGAACACTGATTCTTCTTACTGCCTAAGATTAGAACCTTTCCTGTGAGATCAGTTTTAGATTCCGATGCTTCACTTGAGGTACACTGTATACCTTGAACCATCTTATTGACAATGAAAAACAGAAATTGCATCGGAGTTAAATACAAAAAGGCACCATGCAGGCTTAAATACAATTAGACTGACAATACTCACTGTCTGTGCTTTGAACCATTCCTGTGAGACCAGTTTTAGATTCCGATGCTTCACCTCAGGATAACTGTAACCCTTGGACCTTCTAATTGACGATGAAACACAGAAAATGCTTTTTGATTTAAATGCAAAGGCACAGTGATGACTTAAATACAAGAAGACTGACTCTTCTTATTGTCTATGTTATGAACCTTTCCTGTGAGACCAGTTTTGGATTTCGATGCTTCACATCTGGTTTACTGTATCCGTTTTACCTTCTTATTGACGATGAAACACAGAAATTGCATTGGAATTAAACACAAACCCATAATGCCGACTTGAGGACAAGAAGACTGACTCTTCTTACTGTCTATGCTTTGATCCTTTCCTGTGAGACAAGTTTTAGATTCCGATTCTTCACTTCTGGCTTACTGTATCCCTTGGACCATCTTACTGACGATTAAACTCAGAAATTGCATCGGAATTAAATACAAAAGGCACAATGACGACATAAGTACAAGAAGAGCGCCTCTTCTTACTGTTTATGTTTTGAAACTTTGTTGCGAGACCACTTTTAGATTCCGATGCCTCACTTCAGGTTTAATGTATCCCATGGTCCTTCTTATTGACGATAAAACACAGAAATGCCATCGGAATTATATTCAAAAGCACAATGCCGACTTAAGCACAAGAAGACTGACACTTCTTACTGTCTATGTTTGAACCTTTCCTGTGAGACTAGTTTTAGATTCCAATGCTTCACTTCAGGTGTACTGTATCCCTTAGTCCTTTCTATTGTCGATGAAACTCAGAAACTGCAACGGGACTAAATCCAAAAGGCTCAATGCTGCCTTAAGTTCTAGAAGACTCACTCTCCTTACTGTCTACGTTTTAAACCTTTCCTGTGAGACCAGTTTAAGATTCCGTTGCTTCAGTTCACGTTTAGTGTATCCCTTGGACCTTCCTATCGACGATGAAGCATAGAAATTGCACCGGAATTAAATACAGAAGGCACAATGCTGACTTAAGTACAAGAAGACTGACTTCTCTTACTGTCTAGCATTTGAACCTTTCCTGTGAGAAGAGTTTTAGATTCCGATGCCTCTCTTCAGGTGTACTATATGCCTTGCACCACCTTATTTACGATGAAACACAGAAATTGCATCGGAATGAAATACAAAAGACACAGTGCCGATTTAAGTACAAGAAGACTGACTCTTCTTACTGTCCATCATTGGAGCCTTTCCTGTTAGACCAGTTATTGATTCTGATGCTTCACTTCAGGTTTACTGTATCCGTTGGACCTTCTTATTGGAGATGAAACACAGAAATTGCATCGGAATTAAATACAAAAACACAAAGCCGCCTTAAGTACAAAAGTTTGACTGTTCTTACAGACTACGATTTGAATCTTTCCTGTGAGACCAGTTTTAGATTCCGATGCTTCACTTCAGGTTCACTGTATCCCTTGGACCTTCTTATTGACGATGAAACACAGAAATTGCATCGGAATTGAATATATAATTCACGATGCCGACTTAAGTACAAGCAGACTGACTCTTCTTACTGTCTATGATTTGAAACATTCCTGTGAGACCACTTTAAGATTCCGATGCTTGACTTCAGGTTTAATGTATCCTCTGGACCGTGTAAATGACGATGAAACACAGAAATTGCATCGGAATTAAATACCAAATGCACAATGCCGACATAAGTACCAGAAGACTTACACTTCTTACTGTCTATGTTTTGAACCTTTCCTGTGAGACCAGTTTTAGATTCCGATGCTTCAATTCAGGTTTACTGTATCCCTTGGACCTTCTTATTGACGATGGAACACACAAATTGCATTGGAGTTAAATACAAAAGGCACAATGCCGACTTAAGTACCAGAAGACTGACACTTCATACTGTCTATGTTTTGAACCTTTCCTGTGAGACCAGTTTTAGATTCCGATGCTTCATTCAGGTTTACTGTATCCCTTGGACCTTCTTGTTGACGATGGAACACAGAAATTACATCGGAATTAAATACAAAAGGCACAATACCGACATCAGTACAAGAAGACTGACCCTTCTTACTGTCTATGTTTTGAACCTTCCCTGTGAGACCAGTTTGAGATTCCGATGCTTCACTTCAGATATAATGTATCCCTTTGACATTCTTATTGACGATGAAACACAGAAATTGCATCGGAATTAATTACAAAAGGCACAATGCCGACTTAAGTACAAGCAGGCTGACTCTTTTTACTGTCTATGTTTTGAACCATTCCTGTGAGACCACTTTTAGCTTCCGATGCTTCACTTCAGGTTTACTGTATCCCTTGGACCATCTTATAGACGATGAAACACAGAAATTGCATCGGAATTAATTACAAAAAGCACAATGCCTACTTAAGCACAAGAAGACTGACTCTTCTTACTGTCTGTGATTTGAGCCTTTCCTTTGAGACCAGTTTTAGATTCCGATGCTTCACTTCAGGTTTACTGTTTCCCTTGGACATTCTTATTGACGATGAAAGACAGAAATTGCATCGGAATGAAATACAAAAGGCACAATGCCGACATCAGTACAAGAAGAATGAATCTCCTTTCTGCCTATGATTTGAGCCGTTCACGTGAGACCAGTTTTAGATTTCGATGCTTCACTTCAGGTTTACTGTATCTCTTGGACCTTCTCCTTGTCGACGAAACACAGAAATTGCATCGGATTTAAATACAAAAGGCATAATGCCGACTTAAGTACAAGAAGACTGACTCTTCTTACTGTCTATGGTTGAAACTTTCCTGTGAGACCAGTTTTAGATTCCAATGCTTCGCTTCTGGCTTACTGTTTCCCTTGGACAATCTTACTAACGATTAAACTCAGAAATTGCATCGGAATTAAATACATACGGCACAATGCCGACTATGAGTACAAGAAGACCGCCTCATCTTACTGTTTATGATTTGAAACTTTCTTGCGAGACCAGTTTTATATTCCGAAGCTTCACTTCAGGTTTAGTGTATCCCATGGACCTTCTTATTGACGCCAAAACACAGAAATGCCATCGGAATTATAAACAAGAGCACAATGCTGACTTAAGCACAAGAAGACTGACACTTCTTACTGTCTATGTTTTAAACCTTTCCTGTGAGACCAGTTTCAGATTCCGATGCTTCACTTCAGGATAACTGTATCCCTAGGAACTTCTTATTGACGATGAAACACAGAAATTGCATCGGAATTAAATACAAAAGGCACTATGCCAACTTAAGTACAAGAAGACTGACTCTTCTTACTGTCCATGATTTGAACCTGTCCTGTGAGCCCTGTTTGAAATTCCGATGCTTCACTTTGGGTTTACTGTATCCCTTGGACGTTCTTTTTGACGATGAAACACAGAAATTCCATCGGAATTAAATACAAAGGGCACAATGCCGACTTAAGTACTAGAAGACTGACTCATTTTACTGTCTATGTATTGAACATTTCCTGTGTGACCCGTTTTAGATTCCGATGCTTCACTTCAGGTTTAGTGTATCCCTTGCACCTTCTTATTGACGATGAAGCACAGAAATTCCATCGGAATTAAATACAAAAGCACAATGCCGACTTAAGTACAAGAAGACCGCATCTTCTTACTGTCGATGACTTGAAACTTTCTTGCGAGACCAGATTTAGATTCCGATGCTTCACATCAGCTTTAATGTAGCCCATGGACTTTCTTATTGACGATCAAACACAGAAATGGCTTCGGAATTAAATACAGAAGGCACAATGCCCACTTAAGTACAATAAGACTGACTCCTCTTACTGTCTATTATTTGAGTCTTTTCTGTGAGACCAGTTTTAGATTCCGATGCTTCACTTCAGGTTTACTGTATCCCTTGGACTTTCTTATTGACGATGAAACACAGAAATTGCATCGGAAATAAATACAAAAGGCACAATGCCGACTTAAGTACAATAAGACTGACTCATCTTACTGTCTAAGCTTTGAACCTTTCCTGTGAGACCAGTTTTAGTTTCCGATGCTTCACTTCAGGTTCGCTGTATCCCTTGGACCTTCTTATTGACAATGGAACACAGAAATTGCATCGGTACTAAATATAAAAGGCACAATGCCGACTTAAGTACAAAAAGACTGACTCTTCTTACTGTCTATGTATAGAACCTTTCCTGAGAGACCAGTTTTAGATTCCAATGCTTCACTTCAGGTTTACTGTATCCCTTTGACCTTCTTATTGACGATGAAACACAGAAATTGCAACGGAATTAAATACAAAATGCACAATGCCGACTTAACTTTAATAAGGCTGACTCTTCTTACTGTCTATTATTTGAGCCTTTCCTGTGAGACCAGTTTTAGATTCCGATGCTTTACTTCAGGTTTACTGTATCCCTTGGACCTTCTTATTGACGATGAAACACCAAAATTGCATTGGAATTAAACACAAACCCATAATGCCGACTTGAGGACAAGAAGACTGACTCTTCTTACTGTCTATGCTTTGATCCTTTCCTGTGAGACAAGTTTTAGATTCCGATTCTTCACTTCTGGCTTACTGTATCCCTTGGACCATCTTACTGACGATTAAACTCAGAAATTGCATCGGAATTAAATACAAAAGGCACAATGACGTCATAAGTACAAGAAGAGCGCCTCTTCTTACTGTTTATGTTTTGTAACTTTGTTGCGAGACCACTTTTAGATTCCGATGCTTCACTTCAGGTTTAATGTATCCCATGGTCCTTCTTATTGAGATGAAACACAGAAATGCCATCGGAATTATATTCAAAAGCACAATGCCGACTTAAGCACAAGAAGACTGACTCTTCTTACTGTCTATGTTTTAAACCTTTCCTGTGACACCGGTTTCAGATTCCGATGCTTCACTTCAGGATAACTGTATCCCTAGGAACCTCTTATTGACGATGAAAGACAGAAATTGTATCGTAATTAAATACAAATGGCACAATGCCGTCTTAAGTACAAGAGGACTGACTCTTCCTACTGTCTATGATCTGAACCTTTCCTGTGAGACCTGTTTGAAATTCCGATGCTTCACTTCGGGTTTACTGTATCCCTTGGACCTACTTATTGACGATGAAACAAAGAAATTGCATCGGAATGAAATACAAAAGGCACAATGCCGACATAAGTACAAGAGGACTGACACTTCTTACTGTCTATGTTTGAACCTTTCCTGTGAGACTAGTTTTAGATTCCAATGCTTCACTTCAGGTGTACTGTATCCCTTAGTCCTTTCTATTGTCGATGAAACTCAGAAATTGCAACGGAACTAAATCCAAAAGGCTCAATGCTGCCTTAAGTTCTAGAAGACTGACTCTTCTTACTGTCTATGATTTGAACCTTTCCTGTGAGACCAGTTTTACATTCCGATGCTTCACTTCAGGTTTAGTGTATCCCTTGGACCTTCTTATTGACGATGAAACACAGACATTACATCGGAATTAAATACAAAAGGAACAATGCCGACTAAGTACAAGAAGACTCACTCTCCTTACTGTCTACGTTTTAAACCTTTCCTGTGAGACCAGTTTAAGATTCCGTTGCTTCACTTCACGTTTAGTGTATCCCTTGGACCTTCCTATCGACGATGAAACATAGAAATTGCACCGGAATTAAATACAGAAGGCACAATGCTGACTTCAGTACAACAAGACTGACTTCTCTTACTGTCTAGGATTTGAACCTTTCCTGTGAGAAGAGTTTTAGATTCCGATGCCTCTCTTCAGGTGTACTATATGCCTTGCACCACCTTATTTACGATGAAACACAGAAATTGCATCGGAATGAAATACAAAAGACACAGTGCCGACTTAAGTACAAGAAGACTGACACTTCTTACTGTCCATCATTGGAGCCTTTCCTGTTAGACCAGTTATTGATTCTGATGCTTCACTTCAGGTTTACAATATCCGTTGGACCTTCTTATTGGAGATGAAACACAGAAATTGCATCGGAATTAAATACAAAAACACAAAGCCGCCTTAAGTACAAAAGTTTGACTGTTCTTACAGACTACGATTTGAATCTTTCCTGTGAGACCAGTTTTAGATTCCGATGCTTCACTTCAGATGTAATGTATCCCTTTGACATTCTTATTGACGATGAAACACAGAAATTGCATCGGAATTAATTACAAAAGGGACAATGCCGACTTAAGTACAAGCAGGCTGACTCTTTATAGTGTCTATGTTTTGAACCATTCCTGTGAGACCAGTTTTAGCTTCCGATGCTTCACTTCAGGTTTACTGTATCCCTTGGACCATCTTATAGACGATGAAACACAGAAATTGCATCGGAATTAATTACAAAAAGCACAATGCCTACTTAAGTACAAGAAGACTGACTCTTCTTACTGTCTATGATTTGAAACTTTCCTGTGAGACCACTTTAAGATTCCGATGCTTGACTTCAGGTTTAATGTATCCTCTGGACCTTGTAAATGACGATGAAACACAGAAATTGCATCGGAATTAAATACCAAATGCACAATGCCGACATAAGTACCAGAAGACTTACACTTCTTACTGTCTATGTTTTGAACCTTTCCTGTGAGACCAGTTTTAGATTCCGATGCTTCAATTCAGGTTTACTGTATCCCTTGGACCTTCTTATTGACGATGGAACACACAAATTGCATTGGAATTAAATACAAAATGCACAATGCCGACTTAAGTACCAGAAGACTGACACTTCATACTGTCTATGTTTTGAACCTTTCCTGTGAGACCAGTTTTAGATTCCGATGCCTCATTCAGGTTTACTGTATCCCTTGGACCTTCTTGTTGACGATGGAACACAGAAATTACATCGGAATTAAATACAAAAGGCACAATACCGACTTCAGTACAAGAAGACTGACTCTTCTTACTCTCTATGTTTTGAACCTTCCCTGTGACACCAGTTTGAGATTCCGATGCTTCACTTCAGATGTAATGTATCCCTTTGACATTCTTATTGACGATGAAACACAGAAATTGCATCGGAATTAATTACAAAAGGGACAATGCCGACTTAAGTACAAGCAGGCTGACTCTTTATAGTGTCTATGTTTTGAACCATTCCTGTGAGACCAGTTTTAGCTTCCGATGCTTCACTTCAGGTTTACTGTATCCCTTGGACCATCTTATAGACGATGAAACACAGAAATTGCATCGGAATTAATTACAAAAAGCACAATGCCTACTTAAGTACAAGAAGACTGACTCTTCTTACTGTCTGTGATTTGAGCCTTTCCTTTGAGACCAGTTTTAGATTCCGATGCTTCACTTCAGGTTTACTGTTTCCCTTGGACCTTCTTATTGACGATGTAAGACAGAAATTGCATCGGAATGAAATACAAAAGGCACAATGCCGACATCAGTACAAGAAGAATGAATCTCCTTTCTGCCTATGATTTGTGCCGTTCACGTGAGACCAGTTTTAGATTTCGATGCTTCACTTCAGGTTTACTGTATCTCTTGGACCTTCTCCTTGTCGACGAAACACAGAAATTGCGTCGGAATTAAATTCAGAAGGCATAATGCCGACTTAAGTACAAGAAGACTGACTCTTCTTACTGTCTATGCTTTGAACCTTTCCAGTGAGACCAGTTTTAGGTTCTGATGGATGCTTCACTTCAGGTTTACTGTATCCCTTGGACCTTCTTATTGACGATGAAACACAGAACGTGCATCGGAATTAAATACAAAAGGCACAATGCCGACATAAGTACAAGATGACTGACTCTTCTTACTGTCTATGGTTTGAAACTTTGCTGTGGGACCAGTTATAGATTCTGATGCTTCTCTTCGGGTTTACTGTATCCCTTGGACCTTCTTATTGATGGTGAAACACAGAAATTGCATCGGATTTAATTACAAAAGGCACAATGCCGACTTAAGAACAAGAAGACTGACTCTTCTTACTGTCTATGGTTGAAACTTTCCTGTGAGACCAGTTTTATATTCAGATGCTCCACTTCAGGTTTATTGTATCCCTTTGACCTTCTTATAGACGATAAAACACAAAAATTGCATCGGAATTAAATACAAAGTGCACAATGCCGACTGAAGTCAAGTGGACTGACTCTTCTTACATTCTAAGAATTGTATAACTCCTGTGAGAACAGTTTTAGATTCCGATGTCTCACTTCATGTTTACTGTATCCCTTGGACCTTCTTATTGACGATGAAACACAGAACGTGCATCGGAATTAAATACAAAAGGCACAATGCCGACATATGTACAAGATGACTGACTCTTCTTACTGTCTATGGTTTGAAACTTTGCTGTGGGACCAGTTATAGATTCTGATGCTTCTCTTCGGGTTTACTGTATCCCTTGGACCTTCTTATTGACGGTGAAACACAGAAATTGCATCGGATTTAAATACTAAAGGCACATTGCCGACTTAAGTACTAGAGGACTGACTCTTCTTACTGTCCATGATTTGATATTCCCTGTGGGATCAGTTTTGGATTCCGATGCTTCACTTGAGGTTTACTGTATCCCTTGGACCTTCTTATTGACGATGAAACACAGATATTGCATCGGAATTAAATACAAAAAGCACAATGCCGACCTAAGGACAAAAGACTGACTCTTCTTACTGCCTACGTTCTAAATATTTCCTGTGAGACCAGTTTTAGATTCCGATTCTTCACTTCAAGTTCACTGTATCCCTTGGACCTTCTTATTGACGATGAAACACAGAAATTGCATCGGAATTAAATATATAAGGCACGATGTCGACTTAAGTAGAAGAAGACTGACTCCTCATATTGTCTATGACTTGAACCTTTCCAGTGAGACCAGTTTTAGATTCCGATGCTTCACTTCAGGTTTACTGTATCCCTTGGACCTTCTTATTGACGACGAAACACAGAAATTACATCGGAATGAAATGCAAAAGGCACATTGCCGACTTAAGTACAAGAAGACTGACTCTTCTTACTGTCTATGCATTGATTCTTTCCTCTGAGACCAGTTTTAAATTCCAATGCTTCATTTCAGGTTCACTGTATCCCTTGGACCTTCTTATTGACGAAGAAACACCGAAATAGCATCGGAATTAAATACAAAGGGCATAATGCCGACTTAAGTACAAGAAGACTGACTCTTCTTACTGTCTATATTTTGAACCTTTCCTGTGACACCAGTTTTAGGTTCTGATGCTTCACTTCAGGTTTACTGTATCCCTTGGACCTTCTTATTGATTATGAAACACAGAACGTGCATCGGAATTGAGTACAAAAGGCACAATGCCGACTTAAGTACAAGTTGACTGACTTTTCTTACACTCTATGTTTTGAAACTTTGCTGTGAGAGGAGTTATAGATTCCGATGCTTCACTTTAGGCTTACTGTATCCCTTGGACCTTCTTATTGACGTTGAGACACAGAAATTGCAAAGGAATTAATTACAAAAGGCGCAAGGCCGACATAAAGACAAGAAGACTGATTCTTGTTAGAGTCTATGTTTGAATATTTCCTGTTAGACCAGTTTTAGGTTCCGATGCTTCACTTCAGGTTTACTGTATCCCATTGACCTTCTTGTTGACGATGAAACACAAAAATTGCATCGGAATTAAATACAAAAGGCACAATGCCGACTTAAGTACAAGAGGACTGACTCTTCTTACATTCTAAGAATTGAACCTTTCCTGTGGGATCAGTTTGATATTCCGATGCTTCACTTCAGGTTTACTGTTTCCCTTGGACCTTCTTATTGACGATGAAACACAGAAATTGCGTCGGAATGAAATAAAAAAGGCACAATGCCGACTTAAGTACAAGAAGACTGACTCCTCCTACTGTTTATGACTTGAACCTTTCCTGTGAGACCAGTTTTAGATTCAGATGCCTCACCTCAGGTTCACGGTATCCCTTGGACCTTCTTATTGACGATGAAACACAGAAAATGCATCGGAATTAAATACAAAAGCCACAATGCCGACTTAAGTATGAGAAGACTGACACAACTTACTGTCTATGTTTGAACCTTTCCTGTGAGACTAGTTTTAGATTCCGATGCTTTACTTCAGGTTTACTGCATTCCTTGGACCTTCCTACTGCCGTTGAATCTCAGATATAGCAACGGAATTAAATTCAAAGGGCAGAATGCAGACTTAAGTACAAGAAGACTGACTCTTCTTAGGGTCTCTGTTTTGAACTTTCCTGTGAGATCAGTTTTAGATTCCGTAGCTTCCCTCTAGGTTTACTGAAAGCCTTGGACCCTCTTATTGACAATGAAACACAGAAATTAGATCAGAATTAAAAACAAAAGACGCAATGCCGACTTGACTACAAGCACACTGACTCTTCTTACTGTCTATGTTTTGAACCTTTCCAGTGAGACCAGTATTAGATTCAGATGCTTCACTTCTGGTTTACTGTATCCCTTGGACCTTCTTATTGACGATGGGACACAGAAATTGCATCGGTATTAAATACAAAAGGCACAAAGCCGACTTAAGTACAAGAAGACTGACTCTTCTTACTGTCTATGATTTGAACCATCCCTGTGAGACCTGTTTGAGATTCCGATCCTTCACTTCAGGTGTAATGTATCCCTAGGTCCTTCTTATTGACGATGAAACACAGAAATTGCATCGGAATTAAATACAAAAGACACAATGCCAACTTAAGGACAAGCAGTCTGACCCTTCTTACTGTCTATTTTTTGGACCTTTCCATTGACACCAGTTTTGGATTCCGAAGCTTCACTTCAGGTTTCCTGTATCCCTAGTATCTTCCTATTGACGATGATTCTCAGAAAATGCAACGGAATTAAATACAAAAGGCACAATGCCGACTTAAGTACAAGAAGACTGACTCTTCTTACTGTCTATGTTTTGAACCTTTCCTGTGAGACCAGTTTAAGATTCCGATGCTTGACTTCAGGTTTAATGTATATTTTGGACCTTGTAAATGACGATGAAACACAGAAATTGCATCGGAATTAAATACAAAAGGCACAATGCCGACTTAAGTACCAGAAGTATTACACTTCTTACTGTCTATGTTTTGAACCTTTCCTGTGAGACCAGTTTTAGATTCCGATGCTTCACTTCAGGTTTACTGTATCCCTTGGACCTTCTTATTGACGATGGAACACACAAATTGCATTGGAATTAAATACAATAGGCACAATGCCGACTTAAGTAAAAGAAGACTAACACTTCATACTGTCTATGTTTTGAACCTTTCCTGTGACACCAGTTTTAGATTCCGATGCTTCATTCAGGTGTTCTGTTTCCCTTGGACCTTCTTGTTGACGATGGAACACAGAAATTACATCGGAATTAAATACAAAAGGCACAATACGGACTTTAGTACAAGAAGACTGACTCTTCTTACTGTCTATGTTTTGAACCTTCCCTGTGAGACCAGTTTGAGATTCCGATGCTTTACTTCAGATATAATGTATCCCTTTGACATTCTTATTGACGATGAAACACAGAAATTGCATCGGAATTAAATACAAAAGGCACAATTACGACTTAAGTACAAGCAGGCTGACTCTTTTTACTGTCTATGTTTTGAACCTTTCCTGTGAGACCAGTTTTAGATTCCGATCCTTCACTTCAGGTTTACTGTATCCCTTGGACCATCTTATGGACGATGAAACACAGAAATTGCATCGGAATTAATTACAAATGGCACAATGCCTACTTAAGTACAAGAAGACTGACTCTTCTTACTGTCTGTGATTTGAGCCTTTCCTGTGAGACCAGTTTTAGATTCCGATGCTTCACTTCAGGTTTACTGTATCCCTTTGACCTTCTTATTGACGATGAAACACAGAAATTGCAACGGAATTAAATACAAAATGCACAATGCCGACTTAACTTTAATAAGGCTGACTCTTCTTACTGTCTATTATTTGAGCCTTTCCTGTGAGACCAGTTTTAGATTCCGATGCTTTACTTCAGGTTTACTGTATCCCTTGGACCTTCTTATTGACGATGAAACACCAAAATTGCATTGGAATTAAACACAAACCCATAATGCCGACTTGAGGACAAGAAGACTGACTCTTCTTACTGTCTATGCTTTGATCCTTTCCTGTGAGACAAGTTTTAGATTCCGATTCTTCACTTCTGGCTTACTGTATCCCTTGGACCATCTTACTGACGATTAAACTCAGAAATTGCATCGGAATTAAATACAAAAGGCACAATGACGACATAAGTACAAGAAGAGCGCCTCTTCTTACTGTTTATGTTTTGTAACTTTGTTGCGAGACCACTTTTAGATTCCGATGCTTCACTTCAGGTTTAATGTATCCCATGGTCCTTCTTATTGAGATGAAACACAGAAATGCCATCGGAATTATATTCAAAAGCACAATGCCGACTTAAGCACAAGAAGACTGACTCTTCTTACTGTCTATGTTTTAAACCTTTCCTGTGACACCGGTTTCAGATTCCGATGCTTCACTTCAGGATAACTGTATCCCTAGGAACTTCTTATTGACGATGAAAGACAGAAATTGTATCGTAATTAAATACAAATGGCACAATGCCGTCTTAAGTACAAGAGGACTGACTCTTCCTACTGTCTATGATCTGAACCTTTCCTGTGAGACCTGTTTGAAATTCCGATGCTTCACTTCGGGTTTACTGTATCCCTTGGACCTACTTATTGACGATGAAACAAAGAAATTGCATCGGAATGAAATACAAAAGGCACAATGCCGACATAAGTACAAGAGGACTGACACTTCTTACTGTCTATGTTTGAACCTTTCCTGTGAGACTAGTTTTAGATTCCAATGCTTCACTTCAGGTGTACTGTATCCCTTAGTCCTTTCTATTGTCGATGAAACTCAGAAATTGCAACGGAACTAAATCCAAAAGGCTCAATGCTGCCTTAAGTTCTAGAAGACTGACTCTTCTTACTGTCTATGATTTGAACCTTTCCTGTGAGACCAGTTTTACATTCCGATGCTTCACTTCAGGTTTAGTGTATCCCTTGGACCTTCTTATTGACGATGAAAAACAGACATTACATCGGAATTAAATACAAAAGGAACAATGCCGACTAAGTACAAGAAGACTCACTCTCCTTACTGTCTACGTTTTAAACCTTTCCTGTGAGACCAGTTTAAGATTCCGTTGCTTCACTTCACGTTTAGTGTATCCCTTGGACCTTCCTATCGACGATGAAACATAGAAATTGCACCGGAATTAAATACAGAAGGCACAATGCTGACTTCAGTACAAGAAGACTGACTTCTCTTACTGTCTAGGATTTGAACCTTTCCTGTGAGAAGAGTTTTAGATTCCGATGCCTCTCTTCAGGTGTACTATATGCCTTGCACCACCTTATTTACGATGAAACACAGAAATTGCATCGGAATGAAATACAAAAGACACAGTGCCGACTTAAGTACAAGAAGACTGACACTTCTTACTGTCCATCATTGGAGCCTTTCCTGTTAGACCAGTTATTGATTCTGATGCTTCACTTCAGGTTTACAATATCCGTTGGACCTTCTTATTGGAGATGAAACACAGAAATTGCATCGGAATTAAATACAAAAACACAAAGCCGCCTTAAGTACAAAAGTTTGACTGTTCTTACAGACTACGATTTGAATCTTTCCTGTGAGACCAGTTTTAGATTCCGATGCTTCCCTTCAGGTTCACTGTATCCCTTGGACCTTCTTATTGACGATGAAACACAGAAATTGCATCGGAATTGAATATATAAGGCACGATGCCGACTTAAGTACAAGAAGACTGACTCTTCTTACTGTCTATGATTTGAAACTTTCATGTGAGACCACTTTAAGATTCCGATGCTTGACTTCAGGTTTAATGTATCCTCTGGACCTTGTAAATGACGATGAAACACAGAAATTGCATCGGAATTAAATACCAAATGCACAATGCCGACATAAGTACCAGAAGACTTACACTTCTTACTGTCTATGTTTTGAACCTTTCCTGTGAGACCAGTTTTAGATTCCGATGCTTCAATTCAGGTTTACTGTATCCCTTGGACCTTCTTATTGACGATGGAACACACAAATTGCATTGGAATTAAATACAAAATGCACAATGCCGACTTAAGTACCAGAAGACTGACACTTCATTCTGTCTATGTTTTGAACCTTTCCTGTGAGACCAGTTTTAGATTCCGATGCTTCATTCAGGTTTACTGTATCCCTTGGACCTTCTTGTTGACGATGGAACACAGAAATTACATCGGAATTAAATACAAAAGGCACAATACCGACTTCAGTACAAGAAGACTGACTCTTCTTACTGTCTATGTTTTGAACCTTCCCTGTGAGACCAGTTTGAGATTCCGATGCTTCACTTCAGATGTAATGTATCCCTTTGACATTCTTATTGACGATGAAACACAGAAATTGCATCGGAATTAATTACAAAAGGGACAATGCCGACTTAAGTACAAGCAGGCTGACTCTTTATAGTGTCTATGTTTTGAACCATTCCTGTGAGACCAGTTTTAGCTTCCGATGCTTCACTTCAGGTTTACTGTATCCCTTGGACCATCTTATAGACGATGAAACACAGAAATTGCATCGGAATTAATTACAAAAAGCACAATGCCTACTTAAGTACAAGAAGACTGACTCTTCTTACTGTCTGTGATTTGAGCCTTTCCTTTGAGACCAGTTTTAGATTCCGATGCTTCACTTCAGGTTTACTGTTTCCCTTGGACCTTCTTATTGACGATGAAAGACAGAAATTGCATCGGAATGAAATACAAAAGGCACAATGCCGACATCAGTACAAGAAGAATGAATCTCCTTTCTGCCTATGATTTGTGCCGTTCACGTGAGACCAGTTTTAGATTTCGATGCTTCACTTCAGGTTTACTGTATCTCTTGGACCTTCTCCTTGTCGACGAAACACAGAAATTGCGTCGGAATTAAATTCAGAAGGCATAATGCCGACTTAAGTACAAGAAGACTGACTCTTCTTACTGTCTATGCTTTGAACCTTTCCAGTGAGACCAGTTTTAGGTTCTGATGGATGCTTCACTTCAGGTTTACTGTATCCCTTGGACCTTCTTATTGACGATGAAACACAGAACGTGCATCGGAATTAAATACAAAAGGCACAATGCCGACATAAGTGCAAGATGACTGACTCTTCTTACTCTCTATGGTTTGAAACTTTGCTGTGGGACCAGTTATAGATTCTGATGCTTCTCTTCGGGTTTACTGTATCCCTTGGACCTTCTTATTGATGGTGAAACACAGAAATTGCATCGGATTTAATTACAAAAGGCACAATGCCGACTTAAGAACAAGAAGACTGACTCTTCTTACTGTCTATGGTTGAAACTTTCCTGTGAGACCAGTTTTATATTCAGATGCTCCACTTCAGGTTTATTGTATCCCTTTGACCTTCTTATAGACGATAAAACACAAAAATTGCATCGGAATTAAATACAAAGTGCACAATGCCGACTGAAGTCAAGTGTACTGACTCTTCTTACATTCTAAGAATTGTATAACTCCTGTGAGAACAGTTTTAGATTCCGATGTCTCACTTCATGTTTACTGTATCCCTTGGACCTTCTTATTGACGATGAAACACAGAACGTGCATCGGAATTAAATACAAAAGGCACAATGCCGACATAAGTACAAGATGACTGACTCTTCTTACTGTCTATGGTTTGAAACTTTGCTGTGGGACCAGTTATAGATTCTGATGCTTCTCTTCGGGTTTACTGTATCCCTTGGACCTTCTTATTGACGGTGAAACACAGAAATTGCATCGGATTTAAATACTAAAGGCACATTGCCGACTTAAGTACTAGAGGACTGACTCTTCTTACTGTCCATGATTTGATATTCCCTGTGGGATCAGTTTTGGATTCCGATGCTTCACTTGAGGTTTACTGTATCCCTTGGACCTTCTTATTGACGATGAAACACAGATATTGCATCGGAATTAAATACAAAAAGCACAATGCCGACCTAAGGACAAAAGACTGACTCTTCTTACTGCCTACGTTCTAAATATTTCCTGTGAGACCAGTTTTAGATTCCGATTCTTCACTTCAAGTTCACTGTATCCCTTGGACCTTCTTATTGACGATGAAACACAGAAATTGCATCGGAATTAAATATATAAGGCACGATGTCGACTTAAGTAGAAGAAGACTGACTCCTCATATTGTCTATGACTTGAACCTTTCCAGTGAGACCAGTTTTAGATTCCGATGCTTCACTTCAGGTTTACTGTATCCCTTGGACCTTCTTATTGACGACGAAACACAGAAATTACATCGGAATGAAATGCAAAAGGCACATTGCCGACTTAAGTACAAGAAGACTGACTCTTCTTACTGTCTATGCATTGATTCTTTCCTCTGAGACCAGTTTTAAATTCCAATGCTTCATTTCAGGTTCACTGTATCCCTTGGACCTTCTTATTGACGAAGAAACACCGAAATAGCATCGGAATTAAATACAAAGGGCATAATGCCGACTTAAGTACAAGAAGACTGACTCTTCTTACTGTCTATATTTTGAACCTTTCCTGTGACACCAGTTTTAGGTTCTGATGCTTCACTTCAGGTTTACTGTATCCCTTGGACCTTCTTATTGATTATGAAACACAGAACGTGCATCGGAATTGAGTACAAAAGGCACAATGCCGACTTAAGTACAAGTTGACTGACTTTTCTTACACTCTATGTTTTGAAACTTTGCTGTGAGAGGAGTTATAGATTCCGATGCTTCACTTTAGGCTTACTGTATCCCTTGGACCTTCTTATTGACGTTGAGACACAGAAATTGCAAAGGAATTAATTACAAAAGGCGCAAGGCCGACATAAAGACAAGAAGACTGATTCTTGTTAGAGTCTATGTTTGAATATTTCCTGTTAGACCAGTTTTAGGTTCCGATGCTTCACTTCAGGTTTACTGTATCCCATTGACCTTCTTGTTGACGATGAAACACAAAAATTGCATCGGAATTAAATACAAAAGGCACAATGCCGACTTAAGTACAAGAGGACTGACTCTTCTTACATTCTAAGAATTGAACCTTTCCTGTGGGATCAGTTTGATATTCCGATGCTTCACTTCAGGTTTACTGTTTCCCTTGGACCTTCTTATTGACGATGAAACACAGAAATTGCGTCGGAATGAAATAAAAAAGGCACAATGCCGACTTAAGTACAAGAAGACTGACTCCTCCTACTGTTTATGACTTGAACCTTTCCTGTGAGACCAGTTTTAGATTCAGATGCCTCACCTCAGGTTCACGGTATCCCTTGGACCTTCTTATTGACGATGAAACACAGAAAATGCATCGGAATTAAATACAAAAGCCACAATGCCGACTTAAGTATGAGAAGACTGACACAACTTACTGTCTATGTTTGAACCTTTCCTGTGAGACTAGTTTTAGATTCCGATGCTTTACTTCAGGTTTACTGCATTCCTTGGACCTTCCTACTGCCGTTGAATCTCAGATATAGCAACGGAATTAAATTCAAAGGGCAGAATGCAGACTTAAGTACAAGAAGACTGACTCTTCTTAGGGTCTCTGTTTTGAACTTTCCTGTGAGATCAGTTTTAGATTCCGTAGCTTCCCTCTAGGTTTACTGAAAGCCTTGGACCCTCTTATTGACAATGAAACACAGAAATTAGATCAGAATTAAAAACAAAAGACGCAATGCCGACTTGACTACAAGCACACTGACTCTTCTTACTGTCTATGTTTTGAACCTTTCCAGTGAGACCAGTATTAGATTCAGATGCTTCACTTCTGGTTTACTGTATCCCTTGGACCTTCTTATTGACGATGGGACACAGAAATTGCATCGGTATTAAATACAAAAGGCACAAAGCCGACTTAAGTACAAGAAGACTGACTCTTCTTACTGTCTATGATTTGAACCATCCCTGTGAGACCAGTTTGAGATTCCGATCCTTCACTTCAGGTGTAATGTATCCCTAGGTCCTTCTTATTGACGATGAAACACAGAAATTGCATCGGAATTAAATACAAAAGACACAATGCCAACTTAAGGACAAGCAGTCTGACCCTTCTTACTGTCTATTTTTTGGACCTTTCCATTGACACCAGTTTTGGATTCCGAAGCTTCACTTCAGGTTTCCTGTATCCCTAGTATCTTCCTATTGACGATGATTCTCAGAAAATGCAACGGAATTAAATACAAAAGGCACAATGCCGACTTAAGTACAAGAAGACTGACTCTTCTTACTGTCTATGTTTTGAACCTTTCCTGTGAGACCAGTTTAAGATTCCGATGCTTGACTTCAGGTTTAATGTATATTTTGGACCTTGTAAATGACGATGAAACACAGAAATTGCATCGGAATTAAATACAAAAGGCACAATGCCGACTTAAGTACCAGAAGTCTTACACTTCTTACTGTCTATGTTTTGAACCTTTCCTGTGAGACCAGTTTTAGATTCCGATGCTTCACTTCAGGTTTACTGTATCCCTTGGACCTTCTTATTGACGATGGAACACACAAATTGCATTGGAATTAAATACAATAGGCACAATGCCGACTTAAGTAAAAGAAGACTAACACTTCATACTGTCTATGTTTTGAACCTTTCCTGTGACACCAGTTTTAGATTCCGATGCTTCATTCAGGTGTTCTGTTTCCCTTGGACCTTCTTGTTGACGATGGAACACAGAAATTACATCGGAATTAAATACAAAAGGCACAATACGGACTTTAGTACAAGAAGACTGACTCTTCTTACTGTCTATGTTTTGAACCTTCCCTGTGAGACCAGTTTGAGATTCCGATGCTTTACTTCAGATATAATGTATCCCTTTGACATTCTTATTGACGATGAAACACAGAAATTGCATCGGAATTAAATACAAAAGGCACAATTACGACTTAAGTACAAGCAGGCTGACTCTTTTTACTGTCTATGTTTTGAACCTTTCCTGTGAGACCAGTTTTAGATTCCGATCCTTCACTTCAGGTTTACTGTATCCCTTGGACCATCTTATGGACGATGAAACACAGAAATTGCATCGGAATTAATTACAAATGGCACAATGCCTACTTAAGTACAAGAAGACTGACTCTTCTTACTGTCTGTGATTTGAGCCTTTCCTGTGAGACCAGTTTTAGATTCCGATGCTTCACTTCAGGTTTACTGTATCCCTTGGACCTTCTTGTTGTCGACGAAACACAGAAATTGCATCGGAATTAAGTTCAGATGGCATAATGCCGACTTAAGTACAAGAAGACTGACTCTTCTTACTGTCTATGCTTTGAACCTTTCCAGTGAGACCAGTTTTAGGTTCTGATGGATGCTTCACTTCAGGTTTACTGTATCCCTTGGACCTTCCAATTGACGATGAAACACAGAACGTGCATCGGAATTAAATACAAAAGGCACCATGCCGACATAAGTACAAGATGACTGACTCTTCTTACTGTCTATGGTTTGAAACTTTGCTGTGGGACCAGTTATAGATTCCGTTGCTTCTCTTCGGGTTTACTGTATCCCTTGGACCTTCTTATTGACGGTGAAACACAGAAATTGCATCGGATTTAAATACAAAAGGCACAATGCCGACTTAAGAACAAGAAGACTGACTCTTCTTACTGTCTATGGTTGAATCTTTCCTGTGAGACCAGTTTTAGATTCTGATCCTCCACTTCAGGTTTCTTGTATCCCTTTGACATTCTTATAGACAATAAAACACAAAAATTGCATCGGAAATAAATACAAAGTGCACAATGCCGACTTAAGTCAAGTGGACTGACTCTTCTTACATTCTAAGAATTGAACCACTCCTGTGAGAACTGTTTTAGATTCCGAAGCCTCACTTCATGTTTACTGAATGCCTTGGACCTTCTTATTGTCGATGAAACACAGATATTGCATCGGAATTAAATACAAAAGCACAGAGCCGACTTAAGTACAAAAGTCTGACTCTTCTTACAGAGTATGATTTGAATCTTTCCTGTGAGACCAGTTTTAGATTCCGATGCTTCACTTCAGGTTCACTGTATCCCTTGGACCTTCTTATTGACGATGAAACACAGAAATTGCTTCGGAATTAAATATATAAGGCACGATACCGACTTAAGTACAAGAAGACTGACTCCTCATAGTGTCTATGACTTGAACCTTTCCATGGAGACCAGTTTTAGATTCCGATGCTTCACTTCAGGTTTACTGTATCCCTTGGACCTTCTTATTGACGACGAAACACAGAAATTACATCGGAATGAAATACAAAAGGCACAATGCCGACTTAAGTACAAGAAGACTGACTCTTCTTACTGTCTATGCATTGAATCTTTCCTGTGAGACCAGTTTTAAATTCCAATGCTTCACTTCAGGTTCACTGTATCCCTTGGTCCTTTTTATTGACGAAGAAACACCGAAATTGCATCGGAATTAAATACAAAGGGCATAATGCCGACTTAAGTACAAGAAGACTGACTCTTCTTACTGTCTATATTTTGAACCTTTCCTGTGCCACCAGTTTTAGGTTCTGATGCTTCACTTCAGGTTTACTGTATCCCTTGGACCTTCTTATTGACGATGAAACACAGAACGTGCATCGGAATTGAGTACAAAAGGCACAATGCCAACTTAAGTACAAGATGACTGACTTTTCTTACTGTCTATGTTTTGAAACTTTGCTGTGAGACGAGTTATAGATTCCGATTCTTCACTTTAGGCTTACTGTATCCCTTGGACTTTCTTATTGACGTTGAAACACAGAAATTGCAAAGGAATTAATTACAAAAGGCACAAGGCCGACTTAAAGACAAGAAGACTGATTCTTCTTACAATCTATTTTTGAATCTTTCCTGTTAGACCAGTTTTAGGTTCCGATGCTTCACTTCAGGTTTACTGTATCCCTTTGACCTTCTTGTTGACGATGAAACACAAAAATTGCATCGGATTTAAATACAAAAGGCCCAATTCCGACTTAAGTACAAGAGGACTGCTCTTCTTACATTCTAAGAATTGAACCTTTCCTGTGGGATCAGTTTGATATTCCGATGCTTCACTTCAGGTTTACTGTTTCCCTTGGACCTTCTTATTGACGATGAAACACAGAAATTGCGTCGGAATGAAATACAAAAGGCACAATGCCGACTTAAGTGCAAGAAGACTGACTCTTCCTACTGTTTATGACTTGAACCTTTCCTGTGAGACCAGTTTTGTAATTCAGATGCCTCACCTCAGGTTCACCGTATCCCTTGGACCTTCTTAGTGACGATGTAACACAGAAATTGCATCGGAATTAAATACAAAAGGCACAATGCCGACTTTAGTATAAGAAGACTGACACATCTTACTGTCTATGTTTGAACCTTTCCTGTGAGACTAGTTTTAGATTCCGATGCTTTACTTCAGGTTTACTGTATCCCTTGGACCTTCCTACTGCCGTTGAATCTCAGATATAGCAACGGAATTAAATTCAAAGGGCAGAATGCAGACTTAAGTACAAGACGACTGACTCTTCTTAGGGTCTATGTTTTGAACTTTCCTGTGAGATCAGTTTTAGATTCCGTAGCTTCCCTCCAGGTTAACTGTAACCCTTGGACCTTCTTATTGACAATGAAGCACAGAAATTGCATCGGAATTAAATACAAAAGACGCAATGCCGACTTGACTACAAGCACACTGACCCTTCTTACTGTCTATGTTTTGAACCTTTCCAGTGAGACCAGTTTTAGATTCAGATGCTTCATTTCAGGTTTACTGTATCCCTTGGACCTTCTTATTGACGATGGGACACAGTAATTGCATCGGAATTAAATACAAAAGGCACGAAGCCGACTTAAGTACAAGCAGTCTGACCCTTCTTACTGTCTAAGATTTGGACCATTCCATTGACACCAGTTTTGGATTCCGAAGCTTCACTTCAGGTTTGCTGTATCCCTAGTATTTTCCTATTGACGATGATTCTCAGAAAATGCAACGGAATTAAATACAAAAGGCACAATGCCGACTTAAGTACAAGAAGACTGACTCCTCCTACTGTCTTTGTTTTGAACATTTCCTGTGAGACCAGTCTTAGGTTCCGATGCTTCACTTCATCTTTACAGTATCCCTTGGACCTTCTTATAGACGATGAAACACCGAAATTGCATCGGAATTAAATACAAAAGGCACAATGCCGAATTCAGTACAAGAAGACTGACTCTTCTTACTGTCTATGATTTGAGCCTTTCCTGTGAGTCCAGTTTTTGATTGCGATGATTCACTTCTGGTTTACTGTATCCCTTGGTCCTTCATCTTGTTGACGAATCACAGAAATTGCGTCGGAATTAAATACAAAAGACTTAATGCCGACTTAAGTACAAGAAGACTGACTCTTTTTACTGTCTATGTTTTGAACCTTTCCAGTGATACCAGTTTTAGGTTCTGATGGATGCTTCACTTCAGGTTTACTGTATTCCTTGGACCTTCTTATTGACGATGAAACACAGTTATTGCATCGGAATTAAATGCAAAAGGCACAATGCCCACCTAAGTACAAAAGACTGACTCTTCTTACATCCTATGTTCTAAATCTTTCCTGTGAGACCAGTTTTAGATTCCGATGCTTCACTTCACGTTTAGTGCATCCCTTGGACCTTCTTATTGCCGATGAAACGCAGAAATTGCACAGGAATTAAATACAGAAGGCACAATGCCGACTTAAGTACAAGAAGACTGACTTTTATTACTCTCCATGCTTTGAAGCTTTCCTGTGAGAAGAGTTTTAGATTCCGATGCTTCACTTCAGGTTCACTGTATCCCTTGGACCTTCCTAGTGACGAAGAATCACAGAAATTGCATCGAAATTAAAGATATAATGCACGACGCCGAATTCAGTACAAGAAGACTGTCTCTTCTTACTGTCTATGATTTTAACCTTTCCTGTGAGACCAGTTTAAGATTCCGATGCTTCACTTTAGGTTTAATGTATCCCTTGGACCTTCCAAATCACGATGAAACACAGAAATTGCATCGGAATTAAATACAAAAGGCACAATGCCGACTTAAGTACAAGAAGACTGACACATTTACTGTCTATGTTTGAACCATTCCTGTGAGACTAGTTTTAGATTCCGATGCTTCACTTCAGGTTTACTGTATGCCTTGGACCTTCCAACTGCCGTTGAAACTCAGATATTGCAACGGAATTAAATTCAAAGGGCACAATGCAGACTTAAGTATAAGAAGACTGGCTCTTCTTTGTGTCTATGTTTTGAACCTTTCCTGTGAGACCAGTATTAGATTCCGATTCTTCCCTCCAGGTTTACTGCAACCCTTGGACCTTCCTGTTGACGATGAAACACAGAAATGGCATCGGAATTAAATACAAAAGGCACAATGCCGACTTAAGTACAAACAGACTGACTCTTCTCACAGTCCACGTTTTAAACCTTTCCTGTGAGACCAGTTTTAGATTCCGATGCTTCACTTCAGGTTTACTGTATCCCTTGGACACTCTTATAGACGATGAAACACAGAAATTGCTTCGGAATTACATACAAAAGGCACAATGCCGACTTAAGTAGAATAAGTCTGACTCTTCTTACTGTCTATGAATTGAACCTTTCCTGTGAGACCAGTTTTAGATTCCGATGCTTCACTTCATATTTACTGTATCCCTTGGACCTTCCTACTGCCGTTTAAACTCTGATATTGCAACAGAATTAAATTCAAAGGGCACAATGCAGACTTAAGTACAAGAAGACTGACTCTTCTTAGTGTCTATGATTTGAACCCTTCCTGTGAGACCAGTTTTAGGTTCCGATGCTTCCCTCCAGGTTTACTGTAACGTTTGGACCTTCTTATTGACGAGGAAACACAGAAAGTGCATCGGAATTAAATACAAAAGACGAATGCCGACTTAAGTACAAGAAGACTGACTCTCCTTACTGTCTATTATTTGAGAATATCCTGTGAGACCAGTTTTTGATTCTGATGCTTCACTGCTAGGTTACTGTATCCCTTGGACCTTCTAATGGACGATGAAACACAGAAATTGCATCGGAATTAAATACTAAAGGCACAATTCAGTCTTAAGTACAAAAGAGTGACTCTTCTTACTGTCTATGTTTTGAACCTTTCCAGTGAGACCAGTTTTAGATTTCGATGCTTCACTTCAGGTTAACTGTATCACTTGGACCCTCTTATAGACGATGAAACACAGAAATTGCATCGTAATTAAATACAAAAGGCACAATGAAGACTTAAGTCAAGTGGACTGACTCTTCTTACATTCTAAGAATTGAACAATTCCTGTGAGACCAGTTTTAGATTCCGACGTCTCACTTCAGGTTTAGTGTATCCCTTGGACCTTCCTATTGACGATGAAACTCAGAAATTGCAACGGAATTAAATACAAGAGGCACAATGCCGACTTAAGTACAAGAAGACTGACTCTTCTTACTGTCTATAATTTGAACCTTTCCTGTGAGACCAGTTTTAGATTCCGATGCATCTCTTCAGGTATACCGTATCGCTTGGACCTTCTTATTGGCGTTGAAACACAGAAATTGCATCGGATTTAAATACAAAAGACACAGTGCCGACTTGAGTACAAGGAGTCTGACTCTTCTTGCTGTCTATCATTTGACCCTTTCCTGTGAGACTAGTTTTCGATTCCGATGTTTCACTTCAGGTTCACTGTATCCCTTGGACCTTCTCATTGACGATGAAACACAGAAATCGCAGCGGAATTAAATATAAGAGGCACGATGCCGACATAAGTACAAGAAGACTGACTCTTCTTACAGTCTATGTTTTGAACCTTTCTTGTGAGACCAGTTTAAGATTCCGATGCTTCACTTCAGGTTTACTGCATTACATGGACCTTATTATTGACGATGGAACACAGAAATTGCACCGGAATTCAATACTGAAGGCACAATGCCGACTTAAGTACAAGAGGACTGACTTTTCTAACTGTCTATGTATTGAACCTTTGCCGCGTGAAGAGTTTTAGATTCCGATGCTTCTCTTAAGGTTTACTTTATAACTTGGACCTCCTTATTGACGATGAAACACAGAAATTGCATCGGAATTAAATACAAAAGGCACAATGCCGACTTAAGTACAAAAGACTGACTCTTCTTACAACCTATGATTTGAATCTTTCCTGTGAGACCAGTTTGCGATTCCGATGTTTCACTTCAGGTTCACTGTATCCCTTGGACGTTCTTATTGACGATGAAACAGAAATTGCAGCGGAATTAAATATAATAGGCACGATGCCGACTTAAGTACAAGAAGACTGACTCTTCTTACTGTCTATGTTTGAACCTTTCTTGAGAGACCAGTTTAAGATTCCGATGCTTCACTTCAGGTATACTGCATCCCGTGGACCTTATTATTGACGATGGAACACAGAAATTGCATCGGAATTAAATACAAAAGGCACAATGCCGACTTAAGTACAAGAAGACTGACTCTTCATACTGTCTTTGTTTGAACGTTCCCTGTGAGACAAGTTTGAGATTCCGATGCTTCACTTCAGGTATAATGTATCCCTTGGACCTTCCGATTGACGATGAAACACAGAAATTGCATCGGAATTAAATACAAAATGCACAATGCCGTCTAAGTACAAGCAGACTGACTCTTCTTACTGTCTATGTTTTGAACCTTTCCTGTGAGACCTGTTTTAGATTCCGATGCTTCACATCAGGTTTACTCTATCCCTTGGACCTTCTTATAGACGATGAAACACAGAAATTGCATCGGAATTAAATACAAAAGGCACAATGCCTACTTACGTACAAGATGACTGACTCTTCTTACTGTCTGTGATTTGAGCCTCTCCTGTGAGACCTGTTTTAGATTCCGATGCTTAACTTCAGGTTTACTGTATCCCTTGGACCTTCCTACTGACGATGAAACACAGAAATTGCTTCGGAATTAAATACAAAAGGCACAATGCCGACTTAAGTACAAGATGACTGACTCCTCTTACTGTCAATGCTTTGAATCTTTCCTGTGAGACCAGTTTTAAATTCCAATGCTTCACTTCAGGTTTACTGTATCCCTTGGACCTGCTTATTGACGACGAAACACAGAATTTGCATTGGAATTAAATACAAAAGGCATAATGCCGACTTAAGTACAAGAAGACTGACTCTTCTTACTGTCTATGTTTTGAACATATCCTGTGAGACCAGTTTTAGATTCCGATGCTTCTCTTCAGGTTTTTCAGTATCCCTTGGACCTTCTTATTGACGATGATACACAGAAATTGCATCGGAGTTAAATACAAAAGGCACAATGCCGACTTAAGTACAAGAGGACTGACTCTTCTTACATTCTAAGTATCGAACCTTTCCTGTGAGATCAGTTTCATATTCCGATGCTTCACTTCAGGTTTACTGTATGCCTTGGACCTTCTTATTGACGATGAAACACAGATATTGCGTCGGAATTAAATACAAAAGGCACAATGCCGGCCTAAGTACAAAAGACTGATATTTCTTACTGCCTATGCTCTAAATGTTTTCTGTTAGACCAGTTTTAGATTCCGATGCTTCATTTCAGGTTTACTGTATCCCTTGGACCTTCTTATTGACGATGAAACACAGACATTGCATCGGAATTAAATACAAAAGTCACAATGCCGACTAAGTACAAGATGACTGACTTTTCTTATTGTCAATGTTTTGAATCTTTCCCGCGTGAAGAGATTTGGATTCCGATGCTTCTCTTCAGGTTTACTTTATACCTTGGACCTCCTTATTGACGATGAAACACAGAAATTGCATCGGACTTAAATACAAAAGACACAATGCCGACTTAAGTACAAAAGACTGACTCTTCTTACAGCCTATGATTTGAATCTTTCCTGTGAGACCAGTTTGAGATTCAGATGTTCACTTCAGGTTCACTGTATCCCTTGGACCTTCTTATTTACGATGAAGCACAGAAATTGCTTCGGAATGAAATATAAAAGACCCGATGCCGAATTAAGTACAAGAAGACTGACTCTTCTTACTGTCTATGCTTTGAACATTTCCTGTGAGACCAGTTTAAGATTCCGATGCTTCACTTTAGGTATACTGTATCCCTTGGACCTTCTAATTGACGATGATCATAGAAATTGCATCGTAATTAAATACAAAAGGCACAATGCCGACTTAAGTACCAGAAGCCTGACTCTTCTTAATGTCTATGTTTTGAACTTTTCCTGGGAGACCAGTTTTAGATTCCGATGCTTCACTTCATGTTTACAGTATCCCTTGGACCTTCTTATAGACGATGAAACACCGAAATTGCATCGGAATTAAATACAAAAGGCACAAGCCGACTTCAGTACAAGAAGACTGACTCTTCTTACTGTCTATGATTTGAGCCTTTCCTGTGAGACCACTTTTTGATTGCGATGCTTCACTTCTGGTTTACTGTATCCCTTGGTAATTCATCCTGTTGACGAATCACAAAAATTGCGTCGGAATTAAATACAAAAGACTTAATGCCGACTTAAGTACAAGAAAACTGACTCTTCTTACTGTCTATGCTTTGAACCTTTCCTGTGAGACCAATTTAAGATTCCGATGCTTGACTTCAGGTTTAATGTATCCTTTGGACCTTGTAAATGACGATGAAACACAGAAATTGCATCGGAATTAAATACAAAAGGCACAATGCCGACTTAAGTACCAGAAGTCTTACACTTCTTACTGTCTATGTTTTGAACCTTTCCTGTGAGACCAGTTTTAGATTCCGATGCTTCATTCAGGTTTACTGTATCCCTTGGATCTTCTTGTTGACGATGGAACACAGAAATTACATCGGAATTAAATACAAAAGGCACAATACCGACTTCAGTACAAGAAGACTGACCCTTCTTACTGTCTATGTTTTGAACCTTCCCTGTGAGACCAGTTTGAGATTCCGATGCTTCACTTCAGATATAATGTATCCCTTTGACATTCTTATTGACGATGAAACACAGAAATTGCATCGGAATTAATTACAAAAGGCACAATGCCGACTTAAGTACAAGCAGGCTGACTCTTTTTACTGTCTATGTTTTGAACCATTCCTGTGAGACCACTTTTAGCTTCCGATGCTTCACTTCAGGTTTACTGTATCCCTTGGACCATCTTATAGACGATGAAACACAGAAATTGCATCGGAATTAATTACAAAAAGCACAATGCCTACTTAAGTACAAGAAGACTGACTCTTCTTACTGTCTGTGATTTGAGCCTTTCCTTTGAGACCAGTTTTAGATTCCGATGCTTCACTTCAGGTTTACTGTTTCCCTTGTACATTCTTATTGACGATGAAAGACAGAAATTGCATCGGAATGAAATACAAAAGGCACAATGCCGACATCAGTACAAGAAGAATGAATCTCCTTTCTGCCTATGATTTGAGCCGTTCACGTGAGACCAGTTTTAGATTTCGATGCTTCACTTCAGGTTTACTGTATCTCTTGGACCTTCTCCTTGTCGACGAAACACAGAAATTGCATCGGAATTAAATTCAGAAGGCATAATGCCGACTTAAGTACAAGAAGTCTGACTCTTCTTACTGTCTATGCTTTGAACCTTTCCAGTGAGACCAGTTTTAGGTTCAGATGGATGCTTCACTTCAGGTTTACTGTATCCCTTGGACCTTCTTATTGACGATGAAACACAGAACGTGCATCGGAATTAAATACAAAAGGCACAATGCCGACATAAGTACAAGATGACTGACTCTTCTTACCGTCTATGGTTTGAAACTTTGCTGTGGGACCAGTTATAGATTCTGATGCTTCTCTTCGGGTTTACTGTATCCCTTGGACCTTCTTATTGACGGTGAAACACAGAAATTGCATCGGATTTAAATACAAAAGGCACAATGCCGACTTAAGAACAAGAAGACTGACTCTTCTTACTGTCTATGGTTGAAACTTTCCTGTGAGACCAGTTTTAGATTCAGATGCTCCACTTCAGGTTTATTGTATCCCTTTGACCTTCTTATAGACGATAAAACACAAAAATTGCATCGGAATTAAATACAAAGTGCACAATGCCGACTTAAGTCAAGTGGACTGACTCTTCTTACATTCTAAGAATTGTACAACTCCTGTGAGAACAGTTTGAGATTCCGATGCCTCACTTCATGTTTACTGAATCACTTGGACCTTCTTATTGACGACGAAACACAGATATTGCATCGGAAATAAATACTAAAGGCACATTGCCGACTTAAGTACTAGAGGACTGACTCTTCTTACTGTCCATGATTTGATATTCCCTGTGGGATCAGTTTTGGATTCCGATGCTTCACTTGAGGTTTACTGTATCCCTTGGACCTTCTTATTGACGATGAAACACAGATATTGCATCGGAATTAAATACAAAAAGCACAATGCCAACCTAAGGACAAAAGACTGACTCTTCTTACTGCCTACGTTCTAAATCTTTCCTGTGAGACCAGTTTTAGATTCCGATGCTTCACTTCAGGTTCACTGTATCCCTTGGACCTTCTTATTGACGATGAAACACAGAAATTGCATCGGAATTAAATATATAAGGCACGATGTCGACTTAAGTAGAAGAAGACTGACTCCTCATATTGTCTATGACTTGAACCTTTCCAGTGAGACCAGTTTTAGATTCCGATGCTTCACTTCAGGTTTACTGTATCCCTTGGACCTTCTTATTGACGACGAAACACAGAAATTACATCGGAATGAAATGCAAAAGGCACATTGCCGACTTAAGCACAAGAAGACTGACTCTTCTTACTGTCTATGCATTGATTCTTTCCTCTGAGACCAGTTTTAAATTCCAATGCTTCATTTCAGGATCACTGTATCCCTTGGACCTTCTTATTGACGAAGAAACACCGAAATAGCATCGGAATTAAATACAAAGGGCATAATGCCGACTTAAGTACAAGAAGATTGACTCTTCTTATGGCCTATATTTTGAATCTTTCCTGTGGGACCAATGGTAGATTCCGATGTTTCAATTCAGGTTTACTGTATCCCTTGGACATTCTTATTGACGATTAAACACAGAAATTGCATCCGAATAATTTACAAAAGGCACAATGCCGGCTTATGTGTAAGAGGACAGACTCTTCTAACTGTCTATGTTTGAACCTTTCCTATGAGACCAGTTTTACATTCCGATGCTTCCCTTCAGGTTTACTGTAGTTCTTGGACATTCTTACTGATGATGAAACACAGAAATTGCTTCGGAACTAAATCCAAAAGGCACATTGCCGAATTAATGCAAGACGACTGACTCTTCTTACTGTCTATGTTTAGAACCGTTCCTGTGAGACCAGTTCTAGATTCTGATGTTTCTCTTCACGATTGCTGTATCCCTTGGACCTTCGTATTGCCGATTAAACACAGATATTGCATCGGAATTAAATCCAAAAGTCTCAATGCCGACTTAAGTACAAGAAGACTGACTCATCTTACTGTCTATGTTTTGACCCTTTAATGTGAGACCAGTTTGGGATATCAATGCTTCACTTCAGGTTTACTGTATCCCTAGGACCATCTTATCGACGATGAAACACAGAAATTCCAAAGGAGTTAAATACAAAGGGCACAATGCAGACTTTTGTACAAGATGACTGACTCCTCTTACTGACTGTGATTTGAGCCTTTCCTGTGAGACTAGTTTTAGATTGTAATGCTTCACTTCAGGTGTACTGTATCCCTTAGTCCCTCCTATTGACGATGAAACTCAGAAATTGCAATGGAATTAAATAAAAAAGGCACAATGCCGACTTAAGTACAATAAGACTGACTCTTCTTACTGTCTATGTTTTGTACCCTTCCTATGAGACTAGTTTTAGATTGCGATGCTTCACTTCAGGTTTAGTGTATCCCTTGGACCTTCTTATTGACGATGAAACACAGAAATTGTATCGGAATTAAATACAAAAGGCACAATGCCGACTTAAGTACAAGAAGACTGACTCTTCTTACTGTCTATGATTTGAGCCATACCTGTGAGACCAGTTTTAGATTCCGATGCTTCACTTCAGGTTTACTGTATGCCCTGGACCTTCTTATTGACGAAGAAACACAGAGATTGCATCGGAATTAAATACAAAAGGCACAATGCCGACCTAAGTACAATAAGACTGACTCTTCTTACTGTCTATGATTTGAGCCTTTCCTATGAGACCAGTTTTAGTTTCCGATGCTTCACTTCAGGTTTACTGTATCCCTTGGACATTCTTATTGACGATGAAACTCAGAAATTGCATCGGAATGAAATTCAAAAGGCACAACGCCGACTTAAGTACAAGAGGACTGACACTTCTTACTGTTTATGTTTGAACCTTTCCTGTGAGACTAGTTTCAGATTCCAACGCTTCACTTCAGGTGTACTGTATCCCTTAGTCCTTCCTATTGACGATGAAACTCAGAAATTGCTACGGAATTAAATACAAAAGGCACAATGCCGCCTTAAGTACTAGGAGACCGACTCTTCTTACTGTCTATGTTTTGAACCTTTCCTGTGAGACCAGGTTTACATTCCGATGCTTCACTTCAGGTTTAGTGTATCCCTTGGACCTTCTTATTGAGAATGAAAAACAGAGATTGCATCGGAATTAAATACAAAAGGCACAATGCCGACTTAAGGACAGGAAGACAGACTTATCTTACTGCCTATGATTTGAGCCTTTCCCGTGAGACCAGTTTTAGATTCCGATGCTTCACTTCAGGTTTATTGTATCCCTTGGACCTTCTTATTGACGATGAAACACAGAAATTGCATCGGAATTAAATACAGAAGGCACAATGCCGACTTAAGTACAATAAGACTGACTCCTTTTACTGACTATGATTTGAACCTTTCCTGTGAGACCAGTTTTAGTTTCAGATGCTTCACTTCAGGTTTTCTGTGTCCCTTTGACGTTCTTATTGACGATGAAACACAGAAATTGCATCGGAATTAAATACAAAATGCACAATGCCGACTTAAGTTTAATAAGACTGACTCTTCTTAATGTCTATTATTTGAGCCTTTGCTGTGAGACCAGTTTTAGATTCCGATGCTTCATTTCAGGTTTACTGTATCCCTTGGACCATCTTATTGACGATGAAACACCAAAATTGCATTGGAATTAAACACAAAACGCATAATACGGACCTGAGTACAAGTAGACTGACTCTTCTTACTGTCTATGCTTTGATCCTTTCCAGTGAGACCAGTTTTAGATTCCAATGCTTCGCTTCTGGCTTACTGTTTCCCTTGGACAATCTTACTGACGATTAAACTCAGAAATTGCATCGGAATTAAATACAAACGGCACAATGCCGACTATGAGTACAAGAAGACCGCCTCATCTTACTGTTTATGATTTGAAACTTTCTTGCGAGACCAGTTTTATATTCCGAAGCTTCACTTCAGGTTTAGTGTATCCCATGGATCTTCTTACTGACGCCAAAACACAGAAATGCCATCGGAATTATAAACAAGAGCACAATGCTGACTTAAGCACAAGAAGACTGACACTTCTTACTGTCTATGTTTTAAACCTTTCCTGTGAGACCAGTTTCAGATTCCGATGCTTCACTTCAGGATAACTGTATCCCTAGGAACTTCTTATTGACGATGAAACACAGAAATTGCATCGGAATTAAATACAAAAGGCACTATGCCAACTTAAGTACAAGAAGACTGACTCTTCTTACTGTCTATGATTTGAACCTGTCCTGTGAGACCTGTTTGAAATTCCGATGCTTCACTTTAGGTTTACTGTATCCCTTGGACGTTCTTTTTGACGATGAAACACAGAAATTCCATCGGAATTAAATACAAAGGGCACAATGCCGACTTAAGTACTAGAAGACTGACTCATTTTACTGTCTATGTATTGAACATTTCCTGTGTGACCAGTTTTAGATTCCGATGCTTCACTTCAGGTTTAGTGTATCCCTTGCACCTTCTTATTGACGATGAAGCACAGAAATTCCATCGGAATTAAATACAAAAGCACAATGCCGACTTAAGTACAAGAAGACCGCATCTTCTTACTGTCGATGACTTGAAACTTTCTTGCGAGACCAGATTTAGATTCCGATGCTTCACATCAGCTTTAATGTAGCCCATGGACTTTCTTATTGACGATCAAACACAGAAATGGCTTCGGAATTAAATACAGAAGGCACAATGCCCACTTAAGTACAATAAGACTGACTCCTCTTACTGTCTATTATTTGAGTCTTTTCTGTGAGACCAGTTTTAGATTCCGATGCTTCACTTCAGGTTTACTGTATCCCTTGGACCTTCTTATTGACGATGAAACACAGAAATTGCATCGGAAATAAATACAAAAGGCACAATGCCGACTTAAGTACAATAAGACTGACTCATCTTACTGTCTAAGCTTTGAACCTTTCCTGTGAGACCAGTTTTAGTTTCCGATGCTTCACTTCAGGTTCGCTGTATCCCTTGGACCTTCTTATTGACAATGGAACACAGAAATTGCATCGGTACTAAATATAAAATGCACAATGCCGACTTAAGTACAAAAAGACTGACTCTTCTTACTGTCTATGTATAGAACCTTTCCAGAGAGACCAGTTTTAGATTCCAATGCTTCACTTCAGGTTTACTGTATCCCTTTGACCTTCTTATTGACGATGAAACACAGAAATTGCAACGGAATTAAATACAAAATGCACAATGCCGACTTAACTTTAATAAGGCTGACTCTTCTTACTGTCTATTATTTGAGCCTTTCCTGTGAGACCAGTTTTAGATTCCGATGCTTCACTTCAGGTTTACTGTATCCCTTGGACCTTCTTATTGACAATGAAACACAGAAATTGCATCGGAAATAAATGAAAAAGGCACAATGCCGACTTAAGTACAATAAGACTGTCTCTTCTTACTGTCTAAGCTTTGAACCTTTCCTGTGAGACCAGTTTTAGATTCCGATGCTTCACTTCAGGTTTACTGTATCCCTTGGACCTTCTTAAGGACAATGAAACACAGAAATTGCATCGGTATTAAATACAAAACGCACAATGCCGGCTTAAGTACAAGAACACTGACTCTTCTTACTGTCTATGATTAGAACCTTTCCTGTGAGATCAGTTTTAGATTCCGATGCTTCACTTGAGGTACACTGTATACCTTGAACCATCTTATTGACAATGAAAAACAGAAATTGCATCGGAGTTAAATACAAAAAGGCACCATGCAGGCTTAAATACAATTAGACTGACAATACTCACTGTCTGTGCTTTGAACCATTCCTGTGAGACCAGTTTTAGATTCCGATGCTTCACCTCAGGATAACTGTAACCCTTGGACCTTCTTATTGACGATGAAACACAGAAAATGCGTTTTGATTTAAATGCAAAGGCACAGTGATGACTTAAATACAAGAAGACTGACTCTTCTTATTGTCTATGTTGTGAACCTTTCCTGTGAGACCAGTTTTGGATTTCGATGCTTCACATCTGGTTTACTGTATCCGTTTTACCTTCTTATTGACGATGAAACACAGAAATTGCATTGGAATTAAACACAAACCCATAATGCCGACTTGAGGACAAGAAGACTGACTCTTCTTACTGTCTATGTTTTGAACCTTCCCTGTGAGACCAGTTTGAGATTCCGATGCTTCACTTCAGATATAATGTATCCCTTTGACATTCTTATTGACGATGAAACACAGAAATTGCATCGGAATTAATTACAAAAGGGACAATGCCGACTTAAGTACAAGCAGGCTGACTCTTTTTACTGTCTATGTTTTGAACCATTCCTGTGAGACCAGTTTTAGCTTCCGATGCTTCACTTCAGGTTTACTGTATCCCTTGGACCATCTTATAGACGATGAAACACAGAAATTGCATCGGAATTAATTACAAAAAGCACAATGCCTACTTAAGTACAAGAAGACTGACTCTTCTTACTGTCTGTGATTTGAGCCTTTCCTTTGAGACCAGTTTTAGATTCCG
The DNA here is from genome assembly GCF_021461385.2 of Schistocerca piceifrons. Lineage (NCBI taxonomy): Eukaryota > Metazoa > Arthropoda > Insecta > Orthoptera > Acrididae > Schistocerca > Schistocerca piceifrons. Next base: position 1,108,676,101 of record NC_060139.1, read on the forward strand.
ATGCTTCACTTCAGGTTTACTGTTTCCCTTGGACCTTCTTATTGACGATGAAAGACAGAAATTGCATCGGAATGAAATACAAAAGGCACAATGCCGACATCAGTACAAGAAGAATGAATCTCCTTTCTGCCTATGATTTGTGCCGTTCACGTGAGACCAGTTTTAGATTTCGATGCTTCACTTCAGGTTTACTGTATCTCTTGGACCTTCTCCTTGTCGACGAAACACAGAAATTGTGTCGGAATTAAATTCAGAAGGCATAATGCCGACTTAAGTACAAGAAGACTGACTCTTCTTACTGTCTATGCTTTGAACCTTTCCAGTGAGACCAGTTTTAGGTTCTGATGGATGCTTCACTTCAGGTTTACTGTATCCCTTGGACCTTCTTATTGACTTTGAAACACAGAACGTGCATCGGAATTAAATACAAAAGGCACAATGCCGACATAAGTACAAGATGACTGACTCTTCTTACTGTCTATGGTTTGAAACTTTGCTGTGGGACCAGTTATAGATTCTGATGCTTCTCTTCGGGTTTACTGTATCCCTTGGACTTTCTTATTGACGGTGAAACACAGATATTGCATCGGATTTAAATACAAAAGGCACAATGCCGACTTAAGAACAAGAAGACTGACTCTTCTTACTGTCTATGGTTGAAACTTTCCTGTGAGACCAGTTTTATATTCAGATGCTCCACTTCAGGTTTATTGTATCCCTTTGACCTTCTTATAGACGATAAAACACAAAAATTGCATCGGAATTAAATACAAAGTGCACAATGCCGACTGAAGTCAAGTGGACTGACTCTTCTTACATTCTAAGAATTGTACAACTCCTGTGAGAACAGTTTTAGATTCCGATGCCTCACTTCATGTTTACTGAATCCCTTGGACCTTCTTATTGACGACGAAACACAGATATTGCATCGGAAATAAATACTAAAGGCACATTGCCGACTTAAGTACTAGAGGACTGACTCTTCTTACTGTCCATGATTTGATATTCCCTGTGGGATCAGTTTTGGATTCCGATGCTTCACTTGAGGTTTACTGTATCTCTTGGACCTTCTTATTGACGATGAAACACAGATATTGCATCGGAATTAAATACAAAAAGCACAATGCCGACCTAAGGACAAAAGACTGACTCTTCTTACTGCCTACGTTCTAAATATTTCCTGTGAGACCAGTTTAGATTCCGATGCTTCACTTCAAGTTCACTGTATCCCTTGGACCTTCTTATTGACGATGAAACACAGAAATTGCATCGGAATTAAATATATAAGGCACGATGTCGACTTAAGTAGAAGAAGACTGACTCCTCATATTGTCTATGACTTGAACCTTTCCAGTGAGACCAGTTTTAGATTCCGATGCTTCACTTCAGGTTTAGTGAATCCCTTGGACCTTCTTATTGACGATGAAACACAGACATTACATCGGAATTAAATACAAAAGGAACAATGCCGACTAAGTACAAGAAGACTCACTCTCCTTACTGTCTACGTTTTAAACCTTTCCTGTGAGACCAGTTTAAGATTCCGTTGCTTCACTTCACGTTTAGTGTATCCCTTGGACCTTCCTATCGACGATGAAACATAGAAATTTCACCGGAATTAAATACAGAAGGCACAATGCTGACTTAAGTACAAGAAGACTGACTTCTCTTACTGTCTAGGATTTGAACCTTTCCTGTGAGAAGAGTTTTAGATTCCGATGCCTCTCTTCAGGTGTACTATATGCCTTGCACCACCTTATTTACGATGAAACACAGAAATTGCATCGGAATGAAATACAAAAGACACAGTGCCGACTTAAGTACAAGAAGACTGACTCTTCTTACTGTCCATCATTGGAGCCTTTCCTGTTAGACCAGTTATTGATTCTGATGCTTCACTTCAGGTTTACAATATCCGTTGGACCTTCTTATTGGAGATGAAACACAGAAATTGCATCGGAATTAAATACAAAAACACAAAGCCGCCTTAAGTACAAAAGTTTGACTGTTCTTACAGACTACGATTTGAATCTTTCCTGTGAGACCAGTTTTAGATTCCGATGCTTCCCTTCAGGTTCACTGTATCACTTGGACCTTCTTATTGACGATGAAACACAGAAATTGCATCGGAATTGAATATATAAGGCACGATGCCGACTTAAGTACAAGAAGACTGACTCTTCTTACTGTCTATGATTTGAAACTTTCCTGTGAGACCACTTTAAGATTCCGATGCTTGACTTCAGGTTTAATGTATCCTCTGGACCTTTTAAATGACGATGAAACACAGAAATTGCATCGGAATTAAATACCAAATGCACAATGCCGACATAAGTACCAGAAGACTTACACTTCTTACTGTCTATGTTTTGAACCTTTCCTGTGAGACCAGTTTTAGATTCCGATGCTTCAATTCAGGTTTACTGTATCCCTTGGACCTTCTTATTGACGATGGAACACACAAATTGCATTGGAATTAAATACAAAATGCACAATGCCGACTTAAGTACCAGAAGACTGACACTTCATACTGTCTATGTTTTGAACCTTTCCTGTGAGACCAGTTTTAGATTCCGATGCTTCATTCAGGTTTACTGTATCCCTTGGACCTTCTTGTTGACGATGGAACACAGAAATTACATCGGAATTAAATACAAAAGGCACAATACCGACTTCAGTACAAGAAGACTGACTCTTCTTACTGTCTATGTTTTGAACCTTCCCTGTGAGACCAGTTTGAGATTCCGATGCTTCACTTCAGATATAATGTATCCCTTTGAGATTCTTATTGACGATGAAACACAGAAATTGCATCGGAATTAATTACAAAAAGCACAATGCCTACTTAAGTACAAGAAGACTGACTCTTCTTACTGTCTGTGATTTGAGCCTTTCCTTTGAGACCAGTTTTAGATTCCGATGCTTCACTTCACGTTTACTGTTTCCCTTGGACCTTCTTATTGACGATGAAAGACAGAAATTGCATCGGAATGAAATACAAAAGGCACAATGCCGACATCAGTACAAGAAGAATGAATCTCCTTTCTGCCTATGATTTGTGCCGTTCACGTGAGACCAGTTTTAGATTTCGATGCTTCACTTCAGGTTTACTGTATCTCTTGGACCTTCTCCTTGTCGACGAAACACAGAAATTGCGTCGGAATTAAATTCAGAAGGCATAATGCCGACTTAAGTACAAGAAGACTGACTCTTCTTACTGTCTATGCTTTGAACCTTTCCAGTGAGACCAGTTTTAGGTTCTGATGGATGCTTCACTTCAGGTTTACTGTATCCCTTGGACCTTCTTATTGACTTTGAAACACAGAACGTGCATCGGAATTAAATACAAAAGGCACAATGCCGACATAAGTACAAGATGACTGACTCTTCTTACTGTCTATGGTTTGAAACTTTGCTGTGGGACCAGTTATAGATTCTGATGCTTCTCTTCGGGTTTACTGTATCCCTTGGACCTTCTTATTGACGGTGAAACACAGAAATTGCATCGTATTTAAATACAAAAGGCACAATGCCGACTTAAGAACAAGAAGACTGACTCTTCTTACTGTCTATGGTTGAAACTTTCCTGTAAAACCAGTTTTATATTCAGATGCTCCACTTCAGGTTTATTGTATCCCTTTGACCTTCTTATAGACGATAAAACACAAAAATTGCATCGGAATTAAATACAAAGTGCACAATGCCGACTGAAGTCAAGTGGACTGACTCTTCTTACATTCTAAGAATTGTACAACTCCTGTGAGAACAGTTTTAGATTCCGATGCCTCACTTCATGTTTACTGAATCCCTTGGACCTTCTTATTGACGACGAAACACAGATATTGCATCGGAAATAAATACTAAAGGCACATTGCCGACTTAAGTACTAGAGGACTGACTCTTCTTACTGTCCATGATTTGATATTCCCTGTGGGATCAGTTTTGGATTCCGATGCTTCACTTGAGGTTTACTGTATCTCTTGGACCTTCTTATTGACGATGAAACACAGATATTGCATCGGAATTAAATACAAAAAGCACAATGCCGACCTAAGGACAAAAGACTGACTCTTCTTACTGCCTACGTTCTAAATATTTCCTGTGAGACCAGTTTAGATTCCGATGCTTCACTTCAAGTTCACTGTATCCCTTGGACCTTCTTATTGACGATGAAACACAGAAATTGCATCGGAATTAAATATATAAGGCACGATGTCGACTTAAGTAGAAGAAGACTGACTCCTCACAGATTCCGATGCTTCACTTCAGGTTTACTGTATCCCTTGGACCTTCTTATTGACGACGAAACACAGAAATTACATCGGAATGAAATGCAAAAGGCACATTGCCGACTTAAGTACAAGAAGACTGACTCTTCTTACTGTCTATGCATTGATTCTTTCCTTTGAGACCAGTTTTAAATTCCAATGCTTCATTTCAGGTTCACTGTATCCCTTGGACCTTCTTATTGACGAAGAAACACCGAAATAGCATCGGAATTAAATACAAAGGGCATAATGCCGACTTAAGTACAAGAAGACTGACTCTTCTTACTGTCTATATTTTGAACCTTTCCTGTGACACCAGTTTTAGGTTCTGATGCTTCACTTCAGGTTTACTGTATCCCTTGGACCTTCTTATTGTCTATGAAACACAGAACGTGCATCGGAATTGAGTACAAAAGGCACAATGCCAACTTAAGTACAAGATGACTGACTTTTCTTACTGTCTATGTTTTGAAACTTTGCTGTGAGACGAGTTATAGATTCCGATGCTTCACTTTAGGCTTACTGTATCCCTTGGACTTTCGTATTGACGTTGAAACACAGAAATTGCTAAGGAATTAATTACAAAAGGCACAAGGCCGACTTAAAGACAAGAAGACTGATTCTTCTTACAATCTATTTTTGAATCTTTCCTGTTAGACCAGTTTTAGGTTCCGATGCTTCACTTCAGGTTTACTGTATCCCTTTGACCTTCTTGTTGACGATGAAACACAAAAATTGCATCGGATTTAAATACAAAAGGCACAATTCCGACTTAAGTACAAGAGGACTGCTCTTCTTACATTCTAAGAATTGAACCTTTCCTGTGGGATCAGTTTGATATTCCGATGCTTCACTTCAGGTTTACTGTTTCCCTTGGACCTTCTTATTGACGATGCAACACAGAAATTGCGTCGGAATGAAATACAAAAGGCAGAATGCCGACTTAAGTGCAAGAAGACTGACTCTTCCTACTGTTTATGACTTGAACCTTTCCTGTGAGACCAGTTTTGTAATTCAGATGCCTCACCTCAGGTTCACCGTATCCCTTGGACCTTCTTAGTGACGATGTAACACAGAAATTGCATCGGAATTAAATACAAAAGGCACAATGCCGACTTAAGTATAAGAAGACTGACACATCTTACTGTCTATGTTTGAACCTTTCCTGTGAGACTAGTTTTAGATTCCGATGCTTTACTTCAGGTTTACTGTATCCCTTGGACCCTCCTACTGCCGTTGAATCTCAGATATAGCAACGGAATTAAATTCAAAGGGCAGAATGCAGACTTAAGTACAAGACGACTGACTCTTCTTAGGGTCTATGTTTTGAACTTTCCTGTGAGATCAGTTTTAGATTCCGTAGCTTCCCTCCAGGTTTACTGTAACCCTTGGACCTTCTTATTGACAATGAAACACAGAAATTGCATCGGAATTAAATACAAAAGACGCAATGCCGACTTGACTACAAGCACACTGACCCTTCTTACTGTCTATGTTTTGAACCTTTCCAGTGAGACCAGTTTTAGATTCAGATGCTTCATTTCAGGTTTACTGTATCCCTTGGACCTTCTTATTGACGATGGGACACAGTAATTGCATCGGAATTAAATACAAAAGGCACGAAGCCGACTTAAGTACAAGAAGACTGACTCTTGTTACTGTCTATGATTTGAACCATCCCTGTGAGACCAGTTTGAGATTCCGATGCTTCACTTCAGGTTTAATGTATCCCTAGGACCTTCTTATTGACGATGAAACACAGAAATTGCATCGGAATTAAATACAAAAGGCACAATGCCGACTTAAGGACAAGCAGTCTGACCCTTCTTACTGTCTATGATTTGGACCATTCCATTGACACCAGTTTTGGATTCCGAAGCTTCACTTCAGGTTTGCTGTATCCCTAGTATCTTCCTATTGACGATGATTCTCAGAAAATGCAACGGAATTAAATACAAAAGGCACAATGCCGACTTAAGTACAAGAAGACTGACTCCTCCTACTGTCTTTGTTTTGAACATTTCCTGTGAGACCAGTCTTAGGTTCCGATGCTTCACTTCATCTTTACAGTATCCCTTGGACCTTCTTATAGACGATGAAACACCGAAATTGCATCGGAATTAAATACAAAAGGCACAATGCCGAATTCAGTACAAGAAGACTGACTCTTCTTACTGTCTATGATTTGAGCCTTTCCTGTGAGTCCAGTTTTTGATTGCGATGATTCACTTCTGGTTTACTGTATCCCTTGGTCCTTCATCTTGTTGACGAATCACAGAAATTGCGTCAGAATTAAATACAAAAGACTTAATGCCGACTTAAGTACAAGAAGACTGACTCTCCTTACTGTCTATGTTTTGAACCTTTCCAGTGATACCAGTTTTAGGTTCTGATGGATGCTTCACTTCAGGTTTACTGTATTCCTTGGACCTTCTTATTGACGATGAAACACAGTTATTGCATCGGAATTAAATGCAAAAGGCACAATGCCCACCTAAGTACAAAAGACTGACTCTTCTTACATCCTATGTTCTAAATCTTTCCTGTGAGACCAGTTTTAGATTCCGATGCTTCACTTCACGTTTAGTGCATCCCTTGGACCTTCTTATTGCCGATGAAACACAGAAATTGCACAGGAATTAAATACAGAAGGCACAATGCCGACTTAAGTACAAGAAGACTGACTTTTATTACTCTCCATGCTTTGAAGCTTTCCTGTGAGAAGAGTTTTAGATTCCGATGCTTCACTTCAGGTTCACTGTATCCCTTGGACCTTCTCAGTGACGAAGAATCACAGAAATTGCATCGGAATTAAAGATATAATGCACGATGCCGAATTCAGTACAAGAAGACTGTCTCTTCTTACTGTCTATGATTTTAACCTTTCCTGTGAGACCAGTTTAAGATTCCGATGCTTCACTTCAGGTTTAATGTATCCCTTGGACCTTCTAAATCACGATGAAACACAGAAATTGCATCGGAATTAAATACAAAAGGCACAATGCCGACTTAAGTACAAGAAGACTGACACATTTACTGTCTATGTTTGAACCATTCCTGTGAGACTAGTTTTAGATTCCGATGCTTCACTTCAGGTTTACTGTATGCCTTGGACCTTCCAACTGCCGTTGAAACTCAGATATTGCAACGGAATTAAATTCAAAGGGCACAATGCAGACTTAAGTATAAGAAGACTGGCTCTTCTTACAGTCTATGTTTTGAACCTTTCTTGTGAGACCAGTTTAAGATTCCGATGCTTCACTTCAGGTTTACTGCATTACATGGACCTTATTATTGACGATGGAACACAGAAATTGCACCGGAATTCAATACTGAAGGCACAATGCCGACTTAAGTACAAGAGGACTGACTTTTCTAACTGTCTATGTATTGAACCTTTGCCGCGTGAAGAGTTTTAGATTCCGATGCTTCTCTTAAGGTTTACTATATAACTTGGACCTCCTTATTGACGATGAAACACAGAAATTGCATCGGAATTAAATACAAAAGGCACAATGCCGACTTAAGTACAAAAGACTGACTCTTCTTACAGCCTATGATTTGAATCTTTCCTGTGAGACCAGTTTGCGATTCCGATGTTTCACTTCAGGTTCACTGTATCCCTTGGACGTTCTTATTGACGATGAAACAGAAATTGCAGCGGAATTAAATATAATAGGCACGATGCCGACTTAAGTACAAGAAGACTGACTCTTCTTACTGTCTATGTTTGAACCTTTCTTGAGAGACCAGTTTAAGATTCCGATGCTTCACTTCAGGTATACTGCATCCCGTGGACCTTATTATTGACGATGGAACACAGAAATTGCATCGGAATTAAATACAAAAGGCACAATGCCGACTTAAGTACAAGAAGACTGACTCTTCATACTGTCTATGTTTGAACGTTCCCTGTGAGACAAGTTTGAGATTCCGATGCTTCACTTCAGGTATAATGTATCCCTTGGACCTTCCGATTGACGATGAAACACAGAAATTGCATCGGAATTAAATACAAAATGCACAATGCCGTCTAAGTACAAGCAGACTGACTCTTCTTACTGTCTATGTTTTGAACCTTTCCTGTGAGACCTGTTTTAGATTCCGATGCTTCACATCAGGTTTACTCTATCCCTTGGACCTTCTTATAGACGATGAACACAGAAATTGCATCGGAATTAAATACAAAAGGCACAATGCCTACTTACGTACAAGATGACTGACTCTTCTTACTGTCTGTGATTTGAGCCTCTCCTGTGAGACCTGTTTTAGATTCCGATGCTTAACTTCAGGTTTACTGTATCCCTTGGACCTTCTTACTGACGATGAAACACAGAAATTGCATCGGAGTTAAATACAAAAGGCACAATGCCGACTTAAGTACAAGAGGACTGACTCTTCTTACATTCTAAGTATCGAACCTTTCCTGTGAGATCAGTTTCATATTCCGATGCTTCACTTCAGGTTTACTGTATGCCTTGGACCTTCTTATTGACGACGGAACACAGAAATTGCATCGGAATTAAATACAAAAAGCACAATTCCGACTTAAGTACAAGAGAACTGATCCTTCTTACTGTCTATGTTTTTAACCTCTCCTGTGAGACCAGTTTGAGTTTACGATGCTTCACTTCAGGTACAATGTATCCCTTGGACCTTCTTATTGACGATGAAACACAGAAATTGCATCGCAATTAAATACAAAATGCACAATTCCGACCTAAGAACAGGAAGACTGACTCTTCTTACTGTCAATGTTTGAACCTTTCCTGATAGATCAGTTTTAGATTCCTATGCTTCACTTCAGGTTTACTGTATCCCTAGTATCTTCCTATTGACGATGATTCTCAGAAAATGCAACGGAATTAAATACAAAAGGCACAATGCCGACTTAAGTACAAGAAGACTGACTCCTCTTACTGTCTTTGTTTTGAACATTTCCTGTGAGACCAGTCTTAGGTTCCGAAGCTTCACTTCATGTTTACAGTATCCATTGGACCTTCTTATAGACGATGAAATACCGAAATTGCATCGGAATTAAATACAAAAGGCACAATGCCGACTTCAGTACAAGAAGACTGACTCTTCTTACTGTCTATGATTTGAGCCTTTCCTGTGAGACCACTTTTTGATTACGATGCTTCACTTCTGGTTTACTGTATCCCTTGGTAATTCATCCTGTTGACGAATCACAGAAATTGCGTCGGAATTAAATACAAAAGACTTAATGCCGACTTAAGTACAAGAAAACTGACTCTTCTTACTGTCTATGCTTTGAACCTTTCCTGTGAGACCAATTTAAGATTCCGATGCTTGACTTCAGGTTTAATGTATCCTTTGGACCTTGTAAATGACGATGAAACACAGAAATTGCATCGGAATTAAATACAAAAGGCACAATGCCGACTTAAGTACCAGAAGTCTTACACTTCTTACTGTCTATGTTTTGAACCTTTCCTGTGAGACCAGTTTTAGATTCCGATGCTTCACTTCAGGTTTACTGTATCCCTTGGACCTTCTTATTGACGATGGAACACACAAATTGCATTGGAATTAAATACAATAGGCACAATGCCGACATAAGTAAAAGGAGACTGACACTTCATACTGTCTATGTTTTGAACCTTTCCTGTGAGACCAGTTTTAGATTCCGATACTTCATTCAGGTTTACTGTTTCCCTTGGACCTTCTTGTTGACGATGGAACACAGAAATTACATCGGAATTAAATACAAAAGGGACAATACGGACTTCAGTACAAGAAGACTGACTCTTCTTACTGTCTATGTTTTGAACCTACCCTGTGTGACCAGTTTGAGATTCCGATGCCTTACTTCAGATATAATGTATCCCTTTGACATTCTTATTGACGATGAAACACAGAAACTGCATCGGAATTAAATACAAAGTGCACAATGCCGACTTAAGTCAAGTGGACTGACTCTTCTTACATTCTAAGAATTGAACCACTCCTGTGAGAACAGTTTTAGATTCCGAAGTCTCACTTCATGTTTACTGAACCCCTTGGACCTTCTTACTGTCGATGAAACACAGATATTGCATCGGAATTAAATACAAAAAGCACAATGCCGACCTAAGTACAAAAGACTGACTCTTCTTACTGCCTACGTTCTAAATCTTTCCTGTGAGACAAGTTATTGATTCTGATGCTTCACTTCAGGTTTACTGTATCCGTTGGACCTTCTTATTGGAGATGAAACACAGAAATTGCATCGGAATTAAATATATAAGGCACGATGCCGACATAAGTACAAGACGACTGACTCCTCATAGTGTCTATGACTTGAACCTTTCCAGTGGGACCAGTTTTAGATTCCGATGCTTCACTTCAGGTTTACTGTATCCCTTGGACCTTCTTATTCACGACGAAACACAGAAATTACATCGGAATGAAATACAAAAGGCACAATGCCGACTTAAGTACAAGAAGTCTGACTCTTCTTACTATCGATGCATTGAATCTATCGTGTGAGACCAGTTTTAAATTCAAATGCTTCACTTCAGGTTCACTGTATCCCTTGGACCTTCTTATTGACGAAGAAACACCGAAATTGCATCGGAATTAAATACAAAGGGCATAATGCCGACTTAAGTACAAGAAGTCTGACTCTTCTTACTGTCTATATTTTGAACCTTTCCTGTGACACCAGTTTTAGGTTCTGATGCTTCACTCCAGGTTTACTGTATCCCTTGGACCTTCTTATTGACGATGAAACACAGAACGTGCATCGGAATTGAGTACAAAAGGCACAATGCCGACTTAAGTACAAGATGACTGACTTTTCTTACTGTCTATGCTTTGAAACTTTGCTGTGAGACGAGTTATAGATTCCGATGCTTCACTTTAGGCTTACTGTATCCCTTGAACCTTCTTATTGACGTTGAAACACAGAAATTGCAAAGGAATTAATTACAAATGGCACAAGGCCGACTTAAAGACAAGAAGACTGATTCTTCTTACAGTCTATGTTTGAACCTTCCCTGTTAGACCAGTTTTAGGGTCCGATGCTTCACTTCAGGTTTACTGTTTCCCATTGACCTTCTTGTTGACGATGAAACACAAAAATTGCATCGGATTTAAATACAAAAGGCACAATGCCGACTTAAGTACAAGAGGACTGCTCTTCTTACATTCTAAGAATTGAACCTTTCCTGTGGGATCACTTTGATATTCCGGTGCTTCACTTCAGGTTTACTGTATACCTTGGAACTTCCTATTGACGAAAAAACACAGAAATTGCATCGGAATTAAATACCAAAGGCACAATGCTGACTTAAGTACAAGAAGACTGACTCTTCTTACTGTCTATGATTTGAACCTTTCCTGTGAGACCAGTTTTGTATTCCGAAGCTTCACTTCAGGTCTACCGTATCTCTTGGACCTTCCTATTGACGAAGAAACACAGAAATAGCATTGGAATTAAATACAAAAGGCACAATGCCGACTTAAGAACAAGAAGACTGACTCTTCTTACAGTCTATGTTTGAATCTTTCCTGTTACACCAGTTTTGGATTCCGATGCTTCACTTCAGGTTTACTGTATCCCTTGGACCTTCTAATGGACGATGATACACAGAAATTGCATCGGAATTAAATACAAAAGGCACAATGCAGTCTCAAGTACAAAACAGTGACTCTTCTTACAGCCTATCATTTGAGTCTTTCCTGTGAGGCCAGTTTTAGATTCCGATGCTTCACTTCAGGTTAACTGTATCACTTGGACCCTCTTATAGACGATGAAACACAGAAATTGCATCGGAATTAAATACAAAAGGCACAATGCCGACATAAGTACAAGATGTCTGACTCTTCTTACTGTCTATGCTTTGAAACTTTGCTGTGAGAGCAGTTATAGATTCTGATGCCTCACTTCAGGTTTACGGTATGGCTTGGACCTTCTTATTGACGGTGAACACAGAAATTGCATCGGTATTAAATACAAAAGGCACAATCCCGACTTAAGAACAAGTAGACTGACTCTTCTTACTGTCTATGTTTGAACCTTTGCTGTGAGACCAGTTTTAGATTCCGATGCTTCTCTTCAGGTTTTTCAGTATCCCTTGGACCTTCTTATTGACGATGATACACAGAAATTGCATCGGAGTTAAATACAAAAGGCACAATGCAGACTTAAGTACAAGAGGACTGACTCTTCTTACATTCTAAGAATCGAACCTTTCCTGTGAGATCAGTTTCATATTCCGATGCTTCACTTCAGGTTTACTGTATCCCTTGGACCTTCTTATTGACGATGAAACACAGATATTGCGTCGGAATTAAATACAAAAGTCACAATGCCGGCGTAAGTACAAAAGACTGATTCTTCTTACTGCCTATGCTCTAAATGTTTTCTGTTAGACCAGTTTTAGATTCCGATGCTTCATTTCAGGTTTACTGTATCCCTTGGACCTTCTTATTGACGATGAAACACAGCCATTGCATCGGAATTAAATACAAAAGTCACAATGCCGACTAAGTACAAGAAGACTGACTTTTCTTATTGTCAATGTTTTGAATGTTTCCTGTGGGACCATTTTAAGATTCCGATGCTTCACTTCACGTATAGTGTGTCCCTTGGACCTTCTTATTGACGATGAAACAAGGAAATAGCACCGGAATTAAACACAGATGGCTCAATGCCGATTTAAGTACAAGAAGACTGACCTTTCTTACTGTCTATGTTATGAACCTTTCCCGCGTGAAGAGATTTAGATTCCGATACTTCTCTTCAGGTTTACTTTATACCTTGGACCTCCTTATTGACGATGAAACACAGAAATTGCATCGGACTTAAATACAAAAGACACAGTGCCGACTTAAGTACGAGGAGACTGACTCTTCTTGCTGTCTGTCATTTGAGCCTTTCCTGCGAGACCAGTTTACGATTCTGATGCTTCACTTCAGGTTCACTGTATCCCTTGGATTTTCTTATTGACGATGAAACACAGAAATTGCTTCGGAATGAAATATATAAGACACGATGCCGAATTATGTACAAGAAGACTGACTCTTCTTACTGTCTATGCTTTGAACCTTTCCTGTGAGACCAGTTTAAGATTCCGATGCTTCACTTCAGGTATACTGTATCCCTTGGACCTTCTAATTGACGATGAAAGATAGAAATTGCATCGTAATTAAATACAAAATGCACGATGCCGACTTAAGTACCAGAAGCCTGACTCTTCTTAATGTCTATGTTTGAACTTTTCCTGGGAGACCAGTTTTAGATTCCGATGCTTCACTTCAGGTTTACTACATCCCATGGACCTTCTTATTGACGATGGAACACAGAAATTGCATCGGAATTAAATACAAAAGTCACAATTCCGACTTAAGTACAAGAGGACTGACCCTTCTTACTGTCTATGTTTTGAACCTCTCCTGTGAGACCAGTTTGAGATTACGATGCATCACTTCAGGTGTAATGTATCCCTTGGACCTTCTTATTGACGATGAAACACAGAATGTGAATCGCAATTAAATACAAAATGCACAATTCCGACCTAAGAACAGGAAGACTGACTCTTCTTACTGTCTATGTTTGAACCTTTCCTGATAGATCTGTTTTAGATTCCTATGCTTCACTTCAGGTTTACTGTATCCCTTTGACCTTCTTGTTGACGATGAAACACAAAAATTGCATCGTAATTAAATACAAAAGGCAGTATGCCGACTTAAGTACAAGTGGACTGTCTGTTCTTACATTCTAAGAATTGATGGTTTCCTGTGAGACCAGTTTTAGATTCCGATGCTTCACTTCAGGTTTACAGTATCCCTTGGACCTTCTTATTCACGATGAAACACAGAAATTGCATCGGAATTATATACAAAAGCCACAATGCCGACTTGAGTACAAGAAGACTGACACTTCTTACTGTCTATGTTTTGAACCAATCCTGTGAGACCAGTTTTAGATTCCGAAGCTTCTCTTCAGGTTTTTCAGTATCTCTTGGACCTTCTTATTGACGATGATACACAAAAATTGCATCGGAATTAAATACAAAAGGCACAATGCCGACTTAAGTACAAGAGGACTGACTCTTCTTACATTCTAAGAATCGAACCTTTCCTGTGAGATCAGTTTCATATTCCGATGCTTCACTTCAGGTTTACTGTATCCCTTGGACCTTCTTATTGACGATGAAACACAGATATTGCGTCGGAATTAAATACAAAAGGCACAATGCCGGCCTAAGTACAAAAGACTGATTCTTCTTACTGCCTATGCTCTAAATGTTTTCTGTTAGACCAGTTTTAGATTCCGATGCTTCATTTCAGGTTTACTGTATCCCTTGGACCTCCATATTGACGATGAAACACAGAAATTGCATAGGACCTAAATACAAAAGACACAGTGCCGACTTAAGTACAAGGAGACTGACTCTTCTTAATGTCTATGCTTTGAACCTTCCCTGTGAGACCTGTTTGAGATTCCGATGCTTCACTTCAGGTTTACTGTATCCCTTGGACCTTCTTATTGACGATGAAACACAGGAATTGCATCGGAATTAAATACAAAGGGCACAATGTCGACTTAAGTACAAGAAGACTGACTCTTCTATCTGCCTATGATTTGAATCTTTCCTGTGAGACCAGTTTTAAATTCCAATGCTACACTTCAGGTTTACTGTATACCTTGGACCTTCTTAATGACGACGAAACTCAGAAGTTGCATCGGAATTAAATACAAAATGCAGAACGCCGTCTTAGGTACAAGAGGACTGACTCTTCTTACATTCTAAGCATTGAACCATTCCTCTGAGATCAGTTTCATATTCCGATGCTTCACTTCAGGTTTACTGTATCCCTTGGACCTTTTTATTGGCAAAAAAACACAGAAATTGCATCGGAATTAAATACAAAAGGCACAATGCCGACGTAAGTACAAGAAGACCCACTCTTCTTACTGTCTATGATTTAAACCATTCCTGTGAGACCAGTTTTAAATTCTAATGCTTCACTTCAGGTCTACTGTATCCCTTGGACCTTCTTATTGACGACGAAACACAGAAATTGCATCGGAATTAAATACAAAATGCACAACGCCGACTTAAGTACAAGAGGACTGACTTTTCTTTCTGTCTATGTATTGAACCTTTCCCGCGTGAAGAGTTTTAGATTCCGATGCTTCTCTTCAGGCTTACTTTATACCTGGGATCTCCTTATTGACTATGAAACACAGAAATTGCATCGGAATTAAATACAAAAGACACAGTGACGACTTAAGTACAAGGAGACTGACTCTTCTTGCTGTCTATCATTTGAGCCCATCCTGTGAGACCAGTTTTCGATTCTGATGCTTCACTTCAGGTTTACTGTATCCCTTGGACCTTCTTATTGACGATGAAACACAGAAATTCAATCGGAATTAAATACAAAAGGCACAATGCCGACTTAAGTTCAAAAGACTGACTCTTCTTACTGTCTATGTTTTGAACTTTTCCTGTGAGACCAGTTTAAGATTCCGATGCTTCACTTCAGCTATACTGTATCCCTTGGACCTTCTAATTGACGATGAAACATAGAAATTGTATCAGAATTAAATACAAAAGGCCCAATTCCGACTTAAGTACAGTAAGACTGACTCTTCTTCCTGTCTATGTTTTGAACCTTTCCTGTGAGACCAGTTTTAGATTCCGATGCTCCACTTCAGGTTTACTGTATCCCTTGGACCTTCTTATAGACGATGAAACACAGAAATTACATCGGATTTAAATACAAAAGGCACAATGCCCACTTAAGTACAAGAAGACTAACTCTTCTTACTGTCTGTGATTTGAGCCTTTCCTGTGAGACCAGTTTTCGATTCTGATGCTTCACTTCAGGTTTACTGTATCCCTTGGACCTTCTTATCGACGGTGAAACACAGAAATTGCATCGTAATGAAATACAAAAGGCACAATGCCGACATAAGAACAAGAAGACTGACTCTTCTTACTGTCTATGTTTGAACCTTTCCTGTTAGACCATTTTTAGATTCCTATGCTTCACTTCAGGTTTACTGTATCCCTTTGATCTTCTTGTTGACGATGAAACACAAAAATTGCATCTGAATTAAATACAAAAGGCACAATGCCGACTTAAGTACAAGTGGACTGCCACTTCTAACATTCTAATAATTTAAGCGTTCCAGTGAGACCAGTTTTAGATTCCGATGAATCACTTCAGGTTTATTGTATCCCTTGGACCTTCATATTGACGATGAAACACAGAAATTGCATCGGAATTATATACAAAAGTCACAATGCCGACTTAAGTACAAGAAGACTGACTCTTCTTACTGTCTATGTTTTGAACCTATCCTGGGAGACCAGTTTTAGATTCCGATGCTTTTCTTCAGGTTTTTCTGTATCCCTTGGACCTTCTTATTGACGATGATACACAGAAATTGCATCGGAATTAAATACAAAATGCTCAACGCCGACTTAAGTACAAGAGGACTGACTCTTCTTACATTCTAAGAATTGAACCTTTCCTGTGAGATCAGTTTCATATTCCGATGCTTCACTTCAGGTTTACTGTATCCCTTGGACTTTCCAATTGGCGAAAAAACACAGAAATTGCATCGGAATTAAATACAAAAGGCACAATGCCGATGTAAGTACAAGAAGACTGACTCTTCTTACTGTCTATGATTTGAACCTCTCCTGTGAGACCAGTTTTAGTTTCCGATGCCTCACTTCAGTTTTACCGTATCCCTTGGACCTTCCTATTGACGATGAATCTCAGAAATGGCAACGGAATTAAATACAAAAGGCACAATGCCGACATAAGTACAAGAAGACTGACTCTTCTTACAGTCTATGTTTTGAACCTTTCCTGTGAGACCAGTTTTAGAATCCGATGCTTCACTTCAGGTTTACTGTATCCCTTGGACCTTCTTATTGACGATGAAACACAGAAATTGCATCGGAATTCAATACAAAAGGCACAATGCCGACTTAAGGACAAGAAGACTGACACATCTTACTGTCTATGTTTGAACCTTTCCTGTGAGACTAGTTTTAGATTCCGATGCTTCACTTCAGGTTTACTGTATCCCCTGGACCTTCGTACTGCCGTTGAAACTCAGATATTGCAACGCAATTAATTCCAAAAGGCACAATGCATACTTAAGTACAAGAAGACTGACTCTTCTTACTGTCTATGTTTTGAACCTTTCCTGTGAGACCAGTTTTAGATTCCGACGCTTCCCTCCAGGTTTACTGTAACCCTTGGACCTTCTTATTGACGATGAAACATAGAAATTGCATTGGAATTAATTACAAAAGACACAATGCCAACTTAAGTACAAGAAGACTGACTCTTCTTACCGTCTATCATTTGAGCCTTTCCTGTGAGACCAGTTTTTGATTCTGATGCTTCACTTCTGGGTTACGGTATCCCTTGGACCTTCTAATTGACGATGAAACACAGAAATTGCATCGGAATTAAATACAAAAGGCACAATGACGACTTAAGTACAAAAGACTGACTACTCTTACAGCCTATGGTTTGAGTCTTTCCTGTGAGACCAGTTTAAGATTCCGATGCTTTACTTCAGATTCTCTTTATCCCTTGGACCTTCTAATTGACGATGAAACACAGAAATTGCAATAACATTAAATACAAAATTCACAATGCCGACATAAGGACCAGTGGACTGACTCTTCTTGCTGTCTATGTTTTGAACCTTTCCTGTGAGACCAGTTTAAGATTCCGATGCTTCACTTCAGGTTTACTGCATCCCTTGGACCTTCTTATTGTCGATGGAACACAGACATTGCATCGGAATTAAATACAAAAGGCACAATGGCGACTTAAGTACAAGAAGACTGACTCTCCTTAATGTCTATGTTTTGAACCTTCCCTGTGAGACCAGTTTTAGATTTTGATGCTTCACTTCAGGTTTACTGTATCCCTTGGACCTTCTTATTGACGGTGAAACACAGAAATTGTATCGTAATGAAATACAAAAGGCACAATGCCGACTTAAGTACAAGATGACTGACTCTTCTTACTGCCTATGATTTGAATCTTTCCTGTGAGACCAGTTTTAAATTCCAATGCTTCACTTCAGGTTTACTGTATCCCTTGGACCTTCTTATCGACGAAACACAGAATTTGAGTCGGAATTAAATACAAAAGGCATAATGCCGACTTAAGTACAAGATGACTGACTCTTCTTACTGTCTATGCTTTGAACCTTTCCTGTGACACCAGTTTTAGGTTCCGATGCTTCACTTCATGTTTACTGAATCCCTTGGAGCTTCTTATTGACGATGAAGCACAGAACGTGCACCGGAATTGAATACAATAGGCACAGTGCCGACTTAAGTACAAGATGACTGACTCTTCTTACTGTCCATGATTTGTAACTTCCCTGTAAGACCAGTTATAGATTCCGATGATTCACTTCCGGCTTACTGTATCCCTTGGACATTCTTTATGACGATAAAACACAGAAATTGCATCGCAATTAAATACAAAAGGCACAATGCCGACTTGAGGACAAGAAGACTGATTCTTCTTACTGTCTATGTTTGAACCTTTCCTGTTAGACCATCTTTAGATTCCTATGCTTCACTTCAGGTTTACTGTATCCCTTTGACCTTCGTGTTGACGATGAAACACAAAAATTGCATCGGAATTAAATACAAAAGGCACAATGCCGACTTAAGTACAAGTGGACTGTCACTTCTTACATTCTAAGAATTTAAGCTTTCCTGTGAGACCAGTTTTGGATTCCGATGCTTCACTTCAGGTTTACTGTATCCCTTGGACCTTCCTATTGACGATGAAACACAGAAATTGCATCGGAATTCAATACAAAAGGCACAATGCCGACTTAAGTACAAGAAGACTGACACATCTTGCTGTCTATGTTTGAACCTTTCCTGTGAGACTAGTTTTAGATTCCGATGCTTCACTTCAGGTTTACTGTATCCCCTGGAGCTTCCTAGTGCCGTTGAAACTCAGATATTGAATCGCGATTAATTTCAAAAGGCACAATGCATACTTAAGTACAAGAAGACTGACTCTTCTTACTGTCTATGTTTTGAACCTTTCCTGTGAGATCAGTTTTATTTTCCGATGCTCCACTTCAGGTTTACTGTATCCCTTGGACCTTCTTATAGACGATGAAACACAGAAATTGAATCGGAATTAAATACAAATGACACAGTGCCGACTTGAGTACAAGGAGACTGACTCTTCTTGCTGTCTATCGTTTGAGCCTTTCCTGTGAGACCAGTTTTTGATTCTGATGCTTCACTTCAGGTTTACTGTATCCCTTGGGCCTTCTTATTGACGATGAAACACAGAAATTCAATCGGAATTATATACAAAAGGCACAATGCCGACTGAAGTTCAAAAGGCTGACTCTTCTTACAGCCTATGATTTGAATCTTTCCTGTAAGACCAGTTTGAGATTCCGCTGTTTCACTTCAGGTTCACTGTTTCCCTTGGACCTTCTTATTGACGATGAAACACAGAAATAGCATCGGAATTAAATATAAAAGGCACGATGCCGACATAGGTACAAGAAGACTGACTCTTCTTACTGTCTATGTTTTGAACCTTTCCTGTGAGACCAGTTTAAGATTCCGATGCTTCACTTCAGGTATACTGTATCCTTTGGACCTTCTAATTGACGATGAAACATAGAAATTGCATCATAATTAAATACAAAAGGCACAATGCCGACTTAAGTACCAGAAGACTGACACTTCTTACTGTCTCTGCTTTGAACCTTTCCTGTGAGACCAATTTTAGATTCCGATGCTTCACTTCAGGTTTACTACATCCCGTGGACCTTCTCATTGACGATGGAACACAGAAATTGCATCAGAATTAAATACAAAAAGCACAATTCCGACTTAAGTACAGTAAGACTGACTCTTCTTACTGTCTATGCTTTGAACCTTTCCTGTGAGACCAGTTTTAGATTCCGATGCTCCACTTCAGGTTTACTGTATCCCTTGCAACTTCTTATAGACGATGAAACACAGAAATTACATCGGAATTAAATACAAAAGGCACAATGCCCACTTAAGTACAAGAAGACTAACTCTTCTTATTGTCTGTGATTTGAGCATTTCCTGTGACACCAGTTTTCGATTCTGATGCTTCACTTCAGGTTTACTGTATATCTTGGACCTTTTTATTGACGATGAAACACAGAAATTGCATCGCAATTGAATACTAAAGGCACAATGCCGACTTAAGGACAAGAAGACTGACTCTTCTTACTGTCTATGTTTGAACCTTTCCTGTTAGACCATTTTTAGATTCCAATGGTTCACTTAAGGTTTACTGTATCCCTTGGACCTTCTTACTGACGATGAAACACAGAAATTGCTTCGGAATTAAATACAAAAGGCACAATGCCGACATAAGTACAAGATGACTGACTCTTCTTACTGTCTATGATTTGAATCTAACCTGTGAGACCAGTATTAAATTCAAATGCTTCACTTCATATTTACTGTATCCCTTGGACCTTCTTATTGACGACGAAACACAGAATTTGCATCGGAATTAAGTACATAAGGCATAATGCCGACTTAAGTACAGGAGGACTGACTCTACTTACTGTCTATGTTTGAACCTTTCCTGTGACACCAGTTTTAGGTTCCGATGCATCACTTACGGTTTACTGTATCCCTTGGAGCTTCGTATTGACGATGAAACACAGAACGTGCATCGGAATTGAATACAAAAGGCACAATGCCGACTTAAGCAAAAGATGACTGACTCTTCTTACTGTCTATGAATTGAACCCTTCCTGTGTGACCAGTTTTAGATTCCGATGCTTCACTTCATATTTACTGTATCCCTTGGACCTTCCTACTGCCGTTTAAACTCTGAAATTGCAACAGAATTAAATTCAAAGGGCACAATGCAGACTTAAGTACAAGAAGACTGACTCTTCTTAGTGTCTATGATTTGAACCCTTCCTGTGAGACCAGTTTTAGGTTCCGATGCTTCCCTCCAGGTTTACTGTAATCCTTGGACCTTCTTATTGACGAGGAAACACAGAAATTGCATCGGAATTAAATACAAAAGACGCAATGCCGACTTAAGTACAAGAAGACTGACTCTTCTTACTGTCTATTATTTGAGAATATCCTGTGAGACCAGTTTTTGATTCAGATCCTTCACTGCTAGGTTACTGTATCCCTTGGACCTTCTAATGGACGATGAAACACAGAAATTGCATCGGAATTAAATACAAAAGGCACAATGCAGTCTTAAGTACAAAAGAGTGACTATTCTTACAGCCTATCATTTGAGTCTTTCCTGTGAGGCCAGTTTTAGATTCCGATGCTTCACTTCAGGTTTACTGTATCCCTTTGATCTTCCTATTGACGATGAAACACAGAAATTGCATCGGAATTAAATACAAAAGGCACAATGCCGACTTAAGTACAACCAGACTAACTCTTCTCACATTCTATGATTTAAATCTTTCCTGTGAGACCAGTTTTAGATTCCGATGCTTCACTTCAGGTTTGCCATATCCCTTGGTCCTTCCTATTGATGATGAATCTCAGAAATTGCAACGGAATTAAATACAAAATGCACAATGCCGACTTAAGTACAAGAAGACTGACTCTTCTTACTGCCTATGCTTTGAAACTTTGCTGTGAGAGCAGTTATAGATTCTGATGCTTCACTTCAGGTTTACGGTATGACTTGGACCTTCTTATTGACGGTGAACACAGAAATTGCATCGGTATTAAATATAAAAGGCACAAGCCCGACTTAAGAACAGGTAGACTGACTCTTCTTACTGTCTATGTTTGTACCTTTGCTGTGAGACCAGTTTTAGATTCCGATGCTCCACTTCAGGTTTACTGTATCCCTTTGACCTTCTTATTGACGAAGAAACACAAAAGTTGCATCGTAATTAAATACAAAAGGCACAATGCCGACTTAAGTCAAGTGGACTGACTCTTCTTACATTCTAAGAATTGAACCTTTCCTGTGAGACCAGTTTTAGATTACGACGTCTCACTTCAGGTTTAGTGTATCCCTTGGACCTTCCTATTGACGATGAAACTCAGAAATTGCAACGGAATTAAATACAAGAGAAACAATGCCGACTTAAGTACAAGAAGACTGACTCTTCTTACTGTCTATAATTTGAACCTTTCCTGTGAGACCAGTTTTAGATTCCGATGCATCTCTTCAGGTATACCGTATCGCTTGGACCTTCTTATTGGCGTTGAAACACAGAAATTGCAACGGATTTAAATACAAAAGACACAGTGCCGACTTGAGTACAAGGAGTCTGACTCTTCTTGCTGTCTATTAATTGAGCCTTTCCTGTGAGACCAGTTTTCGATTCCGATGTTTCACTTCAGGTTCACTGTATCCCTTGGACCTTCTTATTGACGATGAAACACAGAAATTGCAGCGGAATTAAATATAAGAGGCACGATGCCGACTTAAGTACAAGAAGACTGACTCTTCTTACAGTCTATGATTTGAACCTTTTTTGTGAGACCAGTTAAAATTTCCGATGCTTCACTTCAGGTTTACTGCATCCCGTGGACCTTATTATTGACGATGGAACACAGAAATTGCACCGGAATTAAATACTGAGGGCACAATGCCGACTTAAGTACAAGAGGACTGACTTTTCTAACTGTCTATGTATTGAACCTTTCCCGCGTGAAGAGTTTTTGATTCCGATGCTTCTCTTCAGGTTTTCTTTATACCATGGACCTCCTTATTGACGATGAAACACAGAAATTGCATCAAAATTAAATACAAAAACACAGTGCCGACTTAAGTACAAGGAGTGTGACTCTTCTTGCTGTCAATCATTTGAGCCTTTGCTGTGAGACCAGTTTTCGATTCTGATGCTTCACTTCAGGTTTACTGTATCCCTTGGACATTCTTATTGACGATGAAACACAGAAATTGAATCGGAATTAAATACAAAAGGCACAATGCCGATTTAAGTACAAAAGACTGACTCTTCTTACAGCCTATGATTTGAATCTTTCCTGTGAGACCACTTTGAGATTCCGATGTTTCGCTTCAGGTTCACTGTATCCCTTGGACCTTCTTATTGACGATGAAACACAGATATTGCAGCGGAATTAAATATAATAGGCACGATGCCGACTTAAGTACAATAAGACTGACTCTTCTTACTGTCTATGATTTGAACCTTTCTTGAGAGACCAGTTTAAGATTCCGATGCTTCACTTCAGGTTTACTGCATCCCGTGGACCTTATTATTGACGATGGAACACAGAAATTGCATCGGAATTAAATACAAAAGGCACAATGCCGGCTTAAGTACAAGAAGACTGACTCTTCATACTGTCTATGTTTGAACCTTCCCTGTGAGACAAGTTTGAGATTCCGATGCTTCACTTCAGGTATAATGTATCCCTTGGACCTTACGATTGACGATGAAACACAGAAATTGCATCGGAATTAAATACAAATGCACAATGCCGTCTAAGTACAAGCAGACTGACTCTTCTTACTGTCTATGTTTTGAACCTTTCCTGTGAGACCTGTTTTAGACTCCGATGCTTCACATCAGGTTTACTCTATCCCTTGGACCTTCTTCTAGACGATGAAACACAGAAATAGCATCGGAATTAAATACAAAAGGCATAATGCCGACTTAAGTACAAGAAGACCGACTCTTCTTACTGTCTATGTTTTGAACAAATCCTGTGAGACCAGTTTTAGATTCCGATGCTTCTCTTCAGGTTTTTCAGTATCCCTTGGACCTTCTTATTGACGATGATACACAGAAATTGCATCGGACTTAAATACAAAAGACACAGTGCCGACTTAAGTACAAGGAGACTGACTCTTCTTGCTGTCTATCATTTGAGCCTTTCCTGCGAGACCAGTTTACGATTCTGATGCTTCACTTCAGGTTTACTGTATCCCTTGGACCTTCTTATTGACGATGAAACACAGAAATTTAATCGGAATTAAATACAAAATGCGCAATACCGACTTAAGTACAAAAGTCTGACTCTTCTTACAGCCTATGATTTGAATGTTTCCTGTGAGACCAGTTTGAGATTCAGATGTTTCACTTCAGGTTCACTGTATCCCTTGGACCTTCTTATTGACGATGAATCACAGAAATTGCTTCGGAATGAAATATAAAAGACACGATGCCGAAATAAGTGCAAGAAGACTGACTCTTCTTACTGTCTATGCTATGAACCTTTCCTGTGAGACCAGTTTAAGATTCCGATGCTTCACTTCAGGTATACTGTATTCCTTGGACCTTCTAATTGACGATGAAACATAGAAATTGCATCGTAATTTAATACAAAAGGCACAATGCCGACTTAAGTACCAGAAGCCTGACTCTTCTTAATGTCTATGTTTTGAACTTTTCCTGGGAGACCAGTTTTAGATACCGATGCTTCACTTCAGGTTTACTACATCCCATGGACCTTCTTATTGACGATGGAACACAGAAATTGCATCGGAATTAAATACAAAAGGCACAATTCCGACTTAAGTACAAGAGGACTGACCCTTCTTACTGTCTATGTTTTGATCCTCTCCTGTGAGACCAGTTTGACATTACGATGCTTCACTTCAGGTATAATGTATCCCTTGGACCTTCTTATTGACGATGAAACACAGAAATTGCATCGCAATTAAATACAAAAGCACAATGCCGACATAAGAAGAAGAAGACTGACTCTTCTTACTGTCTATGTTTGAACCTTTCCTGTTAGACCATTTTTAGATTCCTATGCTTCACTTCAGGTTTACTGTATCCCTTTGACCTTTTTGTTGACGATGAAACACAAAAATTGCATCTGAATTAAATACAAAAGGCACAATGCCGACTTAAGTACGAGTGGACTGCCACTTCTTACATTCTAAGAATTGAAACTTTCCTGTGAGATCAGTTTCATATTCCGATGCTTCACTTCAGGTTTACTGTATCCCTTGGACCTTCTTATTGACGGTGAAACACAGAAATTGCATAGTAATGAAATACAAAAGGCACAATGCCGACTTAAGTACAAGAAGACTGACACATCTTACTGTCTATGTATGAACCTTTCCTGTGAGACTAGTTTTAGATTCCGATGCTTCACATCAGGGTTACTGTATCCCTTGGACCTTCCTACTGCTGTTGAAACTCAGATTTTGCAACCGAATTAATTTCAAAAGGCACAATGCAGAGTTAAGTACAAGAAGACTGACTCTTCTTACTGTCTATGAATTGAACCTTTCCTGTGACACCAGTTTTAGGTTCCCGATGCTTCACTTCATGTTTACTGAATCCCTTGGAGCATCTTATTGACGATGAAGCACAGAACGTGCACCGGAATTGAATACAATAGGCACAGTGCCGACTTAAGTACAAGATGACTGACTCTTCTTACTGTCCATGATTTGTAACTTTGCTGTAAGACCAGTTATAGATTCCGATGCTTCACTTCAGGGTTACTGTATCCCTTGGACATTCTTTATGACGATAAAACACAGAAATTGCATCGCAATTAAATACAAAAGGCACAATGCCGACTTGAGGACAAGAAGACTGACTCTTCTTACTGTCTATGTTTGAACCTTTCCTGTTAGACCATTTTTAGATTCCTATGGTTCACTTCAGGTTTACTGTATCCCTTTGACCTTCTTGTTGACGATGAAATACAAAAATTGCATCGGAATTATATACAAAAGGCACAATGCCGACTTAAGTACAAGAATACTGACTCTTCTTACTGTCTATGTTTTGAACCTTTCCTGTGAGACCAGTTTTAGATTCCGATGCTTCACTTCAGGTTTACTGAATCCCGTGGACCTTCTTATTATCGATGGAACACAGAAATTGCATCAGAATTAAATACAAAAGGCACAATTCCGACTTAAGTACAGTAAGACTGACTCTTCTTACTGCCTATGTTTTGAACCATTCCTGTGAGACCAGTTTTAGATTCCGATGCTCCACTTGCGGTTTACTGTATCCCTTGGACCTTCTTATAGACGATGAAACACAGAAATTACATCGGAATTAAATACAAAAGGCACAATGCCCACTTAAGTACAAGAAGACTAACTCTTCATACTGTCTGTGATTTGAGCCTTTCCTGTGAGACCAGTTTTCGATTCTGATGCTTCACTTCAGGTTTACTGTATCCCTTGGACCTTCTTATTGACGATGAAACACAGAAATTGCATCGCAATTAAATACAAATGGCACAATGCCGACATAAGGACAAGAAGACTGACTCTTTCTACTGTCTATGTTTGAACCTTTCCTGTTATACCATTTTTAGATTCCTATGCTTCACTTCAGGGTTACTGTATCCCTTTGACCTTCTTGTTGACGATGAAACACAAAAATTGCATCAGAATTAAATACAAAAGGCACAATGCCGACTTAAGTACAAGTGGACTGCCACTTCTTACATTCTACAAATTTAAGCGTTCCAGTGAGACCAGTTTTAGATTCTGATGATTCACTTCAGGTTTATTGTATCCCTTGGACCTTCCTATTGACGATGAAACACAGAAATTGCATCGGAATTATATACAAAAGGCACAATGCCGACTTAAGTACATGAAGACTGAGTCTTCTTACTGTCTATGATTTGAACCTCTCCTGTGAGACCAGTTTTAGATTCCGATGCTTCACTTCAGGTTTTCCGTATCCCTTGGACCTTCCTTTTGACGATGAATCTCAGAAATGGCAACGGAATTAAGTACAAAAGGCACAATGCCGACATAAGTACAAGAAGATTGACTCTTCTTAGAGTCTATGTTTTGAACCTTTCCTGTGAGACCTGTTTTAGATTCCGATGCTTCACTTCAGGTTTACTGTATCCCTTGGACCTTCATATTGACGATGAAACACAGAAATCGCACCGGAATTCAATACAAAAGGCACAATGCCGACTTAAGAACAAGAAGACTGACACATCTTACTGTCTATGTTTGAACCTTTCCTGTGAGACTAGTTTTAGATTCCGATGCTTCACTTCAGGTTTGCTGTATCCCCTGGACCTTCCTACTGCCGTTGAAACTCAGATATTGCAACGGAATTAATTCCAAAAGGCACAATGCATACTTAAGTACAAGAAGACTGACTCTTCTTACTGTCTATGTTTGAACCTTTCCTGTGAGACCAGTTTCAGATTCCGACGCTTCCCTCCAGGTTTACTGTAACCCTTGGACCTTCTTATTGACGATGAAACATAGAAATTGCATTGGAATTAATTACAAAAGGCACAATGCCAACTTAAGTACAAGAAGACTGACTCTTCTTACCGTCTATCATTTGGGCCTTTCCTGTGAGACCAGTTTTTGATTGTGATGCTTCACTTCTGGGATACGGTATCCCTTGGACCTTCTAATTGACGATGAAACACAGAAATTGCATCGGAATTAAATACAAAATGCACAATGCCGACTTAAGTACAAAAGACTGACTCTTCTTACAGCCTATGGTTTGAGTCTTTCCTGTGAGACCAGTTTCAGATTCCGATGCTTCACTTCAGTTTCTCTTTATCCCTTGGACCTTCTAATTGACGATGAAACACAGAAATTGCATCAACATGAAATACAAAAGGCACAATGCCGACATAAGTACCAGTGGACTGACTCTTCTTACTGTCTATGTTTTGAACCTTTCCTGTGGGACCAGTTTAAGATTCCGATGCTTCACTTCAGGTTTACTGCATCCCTTGGACCTTCTTATTGTCGATGGAACACAGACATTGCATCGGAATTAAATACAAAAGGCACTATGCCGACTTAAGTACAAGAAGACTGACACCTCTTACTGTCTATGTTTGAACCTTTCCTGTGAGACTAGTTTTAGATTCCGATGCTTCACTTCAGGTTTACTGTATCCCCTGGAGCTTCCTACTGCCGTTGAAACTCAGATATTGCATCGCGATTAATTTCAAAAGGCACAATGCATACTTAAGTACCAGAAAACTGACTCCTCTTACTGTCTATGTTTTGAACCTTTCCTGTGACACCAGTTTTAGATTCCGATGCTTCACTTCAGGTTTACTGCATCCCGTGGACCTTCTTATTATCGATGGAACACAGAAATTGCATCAGAATTAAATACAAAAGGCACAATTCCGACTTAAGTACAGTAAGACCGACTCTTCTTACTGTCTATGTTTTGAACCTTTCCTGTGAGACCAGTTTTATTTTCCGATGCTCCACTTCAGGTTTACTGTATCCCTTGGACCTTCTTATAGACGATGAAACACAGAAATTACATCGGAATTAAATACAAAAGGCACAATGCCCACTTAAGTACAAGAAGACTAACTCTTCTTACTGTCTGTGATTTGAGCCTTTCCTGTGAGACCAGTTTTCGATTCTGATGCTTCACTTCAGGTTTACTATATCCCTTGGACCTTCTTATTGACGATGAAACACAGAAATTGCATCGCAATTAAATACTAAAGGCTCAATGCCGACTTAAAGACAAGAAGACTGACAGAATGCCGACTTAAGTTCAAAAGACTGACTCTTCTTACAGCCTATGATATGAATCTTTCCTGTAAGACCAGTTTGAGATTCCGATGTTTCACTTCAGGTTCACTGTTTCCCTTGGACCTTCTTAATGACGATGAAACACAGAAATAGCATCGGAATTAAATATAAAAGGCACGATGCCGACATAGGTACAAGAGGACTGA
Organism: Schistocerca piceifrons; assembly: GCF_021461385.2. Lineage (NCBI taxonomy): Eukaryota > Metazoa > Arthropoda > Insecta > Orthoptera > Acrididae > Schistocerca > Schistocerca piceifrons. The sequence continues at coordinate 1,108,705,049 of NC_060139.1, forward strand.
CTCTTCTTACTGTCTATGTTTTGAACCTTTCCTGTGACACCAGTTTAAGATTCCGATGCTTCACATCAGGTATACTGTATCCTTTGGACCACCTAATTGACGATGAGACATAGAAATTGCATCGTAATTAAATACAAAAGGCACAATGCCGACTTAAGTACCAGAAGACTGACTCTTCTTACTGTCTATGCTTTGAACCTTTCCTGTGAGACCAGTTTTAGATTCCGATGCTTCACTTCAGGTTTACTGCATCCCGTGGACCTTCTTATTGACGATGGAACACAGAAATTGCATCAGAATTAAATACAAAAGGAACAATTCCGACTTAAGTACAGTAAGACCGACTCTTCTTACTGTCTATGTTTTGAACCTTTCCTGTGAGACCAGTTTTATTTTCCGATGCTCCACTTCAGGTTTACTGTATCCCTTGGACCTTCTTATAGACGATGAAACACAGAAATTACATCGGAATTAAATACAAAAGGCACAATGCCCACTTAAGTACAAGAAGACTAACTCTTCTTACTGTCTGTGATTTGAGCCTTTCCTGTGAGACCAGTTTTCGATTCTGATGCTTCACTTCAGGTTTACTATATCCCTTGGGCCTTCTTATTGACGATGAAACACAGAAATTGCATCGCAATTAAATACTAAAGGCTCAATGCCGACTTAAAGACAAGAAGACTGACACACCTTACTGTCTATGTTTGAACCTTTCCTGTTAGACCATTTTTGAATTCCTATGGTTCACTTCAGGTTTACTGTATCCCTTGGACCTTCCTATTGACGATGAAACACGGAAATTGCATCGGAATTATATACAAAAGGCACAATGCCGACTTAAGTACAAGAAGACTGACTCTTCTTACTGTCTATGTTTTGAACCTATCCTGGGAGACCAGTTTTAGATTCCGATGCTTTTCTTCAGGTTTTTCTGTATCCCTTGGACCTTCTTATTGACGATGATACACAGAAATTGCATCGGAATTAAATGCAAAATGCTCAACGCCGACATAAGTACCAGTAGACTGACTCTTCTTACTGTCTATGTTTTGAACCTTTCCTGTGGGACCAGTTTAAGATTCCGATGCTTCACTTCAGGTTTACTGCATCCCTTGGACCTTCTTATTGTCGATGGAACACAGACATTGCATCGGAATTAAATACAAAAGGCACAATGCCGACTTAAGTACAAGAAGACTGACACATCTTGCTGTCTATGTTTGAACCTTTCCTGTGAGACTAGTTTTAGATTCCGATGCTTCACTTCAGGTTTACTGTATCCCCTGGAGCTTCCTACTGCCGTTGAAACTCAGATATTGCATCGCGATTAATTTCAAAAGGCACAATGCATACTTAAGTACAAGAAGACTGACTCTTCTTACTGTCTATGTTTTGAACCTTTTCTGTGAGACCAGTTTTAGATTCCGATGCTCCACTTCAGGTTTACTGTATCCCTCGGACCTTCTTATAGACGATGAAACACAGAAATTGAATCGGAATTAAATACAAAAGACACAGTGCCGACTTAAGTACAAGGAGACTGACTCTTCTTACAGCCTATGATATGAATCTTTCCTGTAAGACCAGTTTGAGATTCCGATGTTTCACTTCAGGTTCACTGTTTCCCTTGGACCTTCTTAATGACGATGAAACACAGAAATAGCATCGGAATTAAATATAAAAGGCACGATGCCGACATAGGTACAAGAGGACTGACTCTTCTTACTGTCTATGTTTTGAACCTTTCCTGTGAGACCAGTTTAAGATTCCGATGCTTCACATCAGGTATACTGTATCCTTTGGACCACCTAATTGACGATGAGACATAGAAATTGCATCGTAATTAAATACAAAAGGCACAATGCCGACTTAAGTACCAGAAGACTGACTCTTCTTACTGTCTATGCTTTGAACCTTTCCTGTGAGACCAGTTTTAGATTCCGATGCTTCACTTCAGGTTTACTGCATCCCGTGGACCTTCTTATTGACGATGGAACACAGAAATTGCATCAGAATTAAATACAAAAGGAACAATTCCGACTTAAGTACAGTAAGACCGACTCTTCTTACTGTCTATGTTTTGAACCTTTCCTGTGAGACCAGTTTTATTTTCCGATGCTCCACTTCAGGTTTACTGTACCCCTTGGACCTTCTTATAGACGATGAAACACAGAAATTACATCGGAATTAAATACAAAAGGCACAATGCCCACTTAAGTACAAGAAGACTAACTCTTCTTACTGTCTGTGATTTGAGCCTTTCCTGTGAGACCAGTTTTCGATTCTGATGCTTCACTTCAGGTTTACTATATCCCTTGGACCTTCTTATTGACGATGAAACACAGAAATTGCATCGCAATTAAATACTAAAGGCTCAATGCCGACTTAAAGACAAGAAGACTGACACACCTTACTGTCTATGTTTGAACCTTTCCTGTTAGACCATTTTTAGATTCCTATGGTTCACTTCAGGTTTACTATATCCCTTTGACCTTCTTGTTGACGATGAAACACAAAAATTGCATCGGAATTAAATACAAAAGGCACAATGCCGACTTGAGTACAAGTGGACTGTCACTTCTTACATTCTAAGAGTTTAAGCTTTCCAGTGAGACCAGTTTTAGATTCCGATGAATCACTTCAGGTTTATTGTATCCCTTGGACCTTCCTATTGACGATGAGACACAGAAATTGCATCGGAATTATATACAAAAGGCACAATGCCGACTTAAGTACAAGAAGACTGACTCTTCTTACTGTCTATGTTTTGAACCTATCGTGGGAGACCAGTTTTAGATTCCGATGCTTTTCTTCAGGTTTTTCTGTATCCCTTGGACCATCTTATTGACGATGATACACAGAAATTGCAACGGAATTAAATACAAAATGCTCAACGCCGACTTAAGTACAAGAGGACTGACTCTTCTTACAGTCTATGTTTTGAACCTTTCCTGTGAGACCAGTTTTAGATTCCGATGCTTCACTTCAGGTTTACTGTATCCCTTGGACCTTCTTATTGACGATGAAACACAGAAATTGCATCGTAATTCAATACAAAAGGCACAATGCCGACATAAGTACAAGAAGACTGACACACCTTACTGTCTATGTTTGAACCTTTCCTGTGAGACTAGTTTTAGATTCCGATGCTTCACTTTAGGTATACTGTATCCCTTGGACCATCTAATTGACGATGAAACATAGAAATTGCATCGTAATTAAATAAAAAATGCACAATGCCGACTTAAGTACCAGAAAACTGACTCTTCTTACTGTCTATGTTTTGAACCTTTCCTGTGAGACCAGTTTTAGATTCCGATGCTTCACTTCAGGTTTACTGCATCCCGTGGACCTTCTTATTATCGATGGAACACAGAAATTGCATCAGAATTAAATACAAAAGGCACAATTCCGACTTAAGTACAGTAAGACTGACTCTTCTTACTGTCTATGTTTTGAACCTTTCCTGTGAGACCAGTTTTAGATTCCGATGCTCCACTTGAGGTTTACTGTATCCCTTGGACCTTCGTATAGACGGTGAAACACAGAAATTACATCGGAATTAAATACAAAAGGCACAATGCACACTTAAGTACAAGAAGACTAACTCTTCTTACTGTCTGTGATTTGAGCCTTTCCTGTGAGACCAGTTATCGATTCTGATGCTTCACTTCAGGTTTACTGTATCCCTTGGACCCTCTTATTGACGATGAAACACAGAAATTGCATCGCAATTAAATACAAAAAGCACAATGCCAACATAAGGACAAGAAGACTGACTCTTCTTACTGTCTATGTTTGAACCTTTCCTGTTATACCATTTTTAGATTCCTATGCTTCACTTCATGTTTACTGTATCCCTTTGACCTTCTTGTTGACGATGAAACACAAAAATTGCATCGGAATTAAATACAAAAGGCACAATGCCGACTTAAGTACAAGTGGACTGCCACTTCTTACATTCTAAAAATTTAAGCGTTCCAGTGAGACCAGTTTCAGATTCCGATGATTCACTTCAGGTTTATTGTACCCCTTGGACCTTCTTATTGACGATGAAACACAGAAATTGCATCGGAATTATATACAAAAGGCACAATGCCGACTTAAGTACAAGAAGACTGACTCTTTTTACTGTCGATGATTTGAACCTGTCCTGTGAGACCAGTTTCAGATTCCGATGCTTCACTTCAGGTTTACGGTATCCCTTGGACCTTCCTATTGACGATGAATCTCAGAAATGGCAACGGAATTAAATACAAAAGGCACAAGAAGACTGACTCTTCTTACAGTCTATGTTTTGAACCTTTCCTGTGAGACCTGTTTTAGATTCCGATGCTTCACTTCAGGTTTACTGTATCCCTTGGACCTTCTTATTGACGATGAAACACAGAAATTGCATTGGAATTCAATACAAAAGGCACAATGCCGACTTAAGTACAAGAAGACTGACACATCTTACTGTCTATCATTTAAGCGTTTCCTGTGAGACCAGTTTTTGATTCTGATGCTTCACTTTTGGGTTACGGTATCCCTTGGACCTTCTAATTGACGATGAAACACGGAAATTGCATCGGAATTAAATACAAAAGGCACAATGCCGACTTAAGTACAAAAGACTGACTCTTCTTACAGCCTATGGTTTGAGTCTTTCCTGTGAGACCAGTTTCAGATTCCGATGCTTCACTTCAGGTTCTCTTTACCCCTTGGACCTTGTAATTGACGATGAAACACAGAAATTGCATCAACATGAAATACAAAAGGCACAATGCCGACATAAGTACCAGTGGACTGACTCTTCTTATTGTCTATGATTTGAACCTTTCCTGTGAGACCAGTTTAAGATTCCGATGCTTCACTTCAGGTTTACTGCATCCCTTGGACCTTCTTATTGTCGATGGAACACAGACATTGCATCGGAATTAAATACAAAAGGCACAATGGCGACTTAAGTACAAGAAGACTGACTCTCCTTAATGTCTATGTTTTGAACCTTCCCTGTGAGACCTGTTTGAGATTTCGATGCTTCTCTTCAGTTTTACTGTATCCCTTGGACCTTCTTATAGACGATGAAACACAGAAATTGAATCGGAATTAAATACAAAAGACACACTGCCGACTTAAGTACAAGGAGGATGACTCTTCTTGCTGTCTATCGTTTGAGCCTTTCCTGTGAGACCAGTTTTCGATTCTGATGCTTCACTTCAGGATTACTGCATCCCTTGGACCTTCTTATTGACGATGAAACACAGAAATTCAATCGGAATTAAATGCAAAAGGCACAATGCCGACTTAAGTTCAAAAGACTGACTCTTCTTACAGCCTATGATTTGAATCTTTCCTGTAAGACCAGTTTGAGATTCCGATGTTTCACTTCAGTTTCACTGTTGCCCTTGGACCTTCTTATTGACGATGAAAGACAGAAATAGCATCGGAATTAAATATAAAAGACACGATGCCGACATAGGTACAAGAAGACTGACTCTTCTTACTGTCTATGTTTTGAACCTTTCCTGTGAGACCAGTTTAAGATTCCGACGCTTCACTTCAGGTATACTGTATCCTTTGGACCTTCTAATTGACGATGAAACATAGAAATTGCATCTTAATTAAATACAAAAGGCACAATGCCGACTTAAGTACCAGAAGACTGACTCTTCTTACTGTCTATGTTTTGAACCTTTCCTGTGAGACCAGTTTTAGATTCCGATGCTTCACTTCAGGTTTACTGCATCCCGTGGACCTTCTTATTGACGATGGAACACAGAAATTGCATCAGAATTAAATACAAAAGGCACAATTCCGACTTAAGTACAGTAAGACTGACTCTTCTTACTGTCTATGTATTGAACCTTTCCTGTGAGACCAGTTTTAGATTCCGATGCTCCACTTCAGGTTTACTGTATCCCTTGGACATTCTTATAGACGATGAAACACAGAAATTACATCGGAATTAAATACAAAAGGCACAATGCCCACTTAAGTACAAGAAGACTAACTCTTCTTACTGTCTGTGATTTGAGCCTTTCCTGTGAGACCAGTTTTCGATTATGATGCTTCACTTCAGGTTTACTATATCCCTTGGACCTTCTTATTGAGGATGAAATACAGAAATTACATCGCAGTTAAATACAAAAGGCTCAATGCCGACGTTAGTACAGGGAGACTGACTCTTCTTACTGTCTATGATGTGAACCTCTCCTGTGAGACCAGTTTTAGATTCCGATGCTTCACTTCAGGTTTACTGTATCCCTTGGACCTTCCTATTGTCGATGAATCTCAGAAATGGCAACGGACTTAAATACAAAAGGCACAATGCCGACTTAAGTACAAGGAGACTGACTGTTCTTACAGTCTATGTTTTGAACCTTTCCTGTGAGACCAGTTTTAGATTCCGATGCTTCACTTCAGGTTTACTGTATCCCCTGGAGCTTCCTACTGCCGTTGAAACTCAGATATTGCATCGCGATTAATTTCAAAAGGCACAATGCATATTTAAGTACAAGAAGACTGACTCTTCTTACTGTCTATGTTTTGAACCTTTCCTGTGAGACCAGTTTTAGATTCCGATGCTCCACTTCAGGTTTACTGTATCCCTTGGACCTTCTTATAGACGATGAAACACAGAAATTGAATCGGAATTAAATACAAAAGACACAGTGCCGACTTAAGTACAAGGAGACTGACTCTTCTTGCTGTCTATCGTTTGAGCCTTTCCTGTGAGACCAGTTTTCGATTCTGATGCTTCACTTCAGGTTTACTGTATCCCTTGGACCTTCTTATTGACCATAAAACACACAAATTCAATCGGAATTAAATACAAAAGGCACAATGCCGACTTAAGGACAAGAAGACTGACTCTTCTACTGTCTATGTTTGAACCTTTCCTGTTAGACCATTTTTAGATTCCTATGCTTCACTTCAGGTTTACTGTATCCCTTTGACCTTCTTTTTGACGATGAAACACAAAAATTGCATCGGAATTAAATACAAAAGGCACAATGCCAACTTAAGTACAAGTGGACTGTCACTTCTTACATTCTAAGAATTTAATCTTTCCTGTGAGACCAGTTTTGGATTCCAATGCTTCACTTCAGGTTTACTGTATCCCTTGGACCTTCCTATTGACGATGAAACACAGAAATTGCATCGGAATTAAATACAAAAGGCACAATGCCGACTTAAGTACCAGAAGACTGACTCTTCTTACTGTCTATGTTTTGAACCTTTCATGAGAGACCAGTTTTAGATTCCGATGCTTCACTTCAGGTTTACTGCATCCCGTGGACCTTCCTATTGACGATGAAACACAGAAATTGCTTCGGAATTATATACAAAAGGCACAATGCCGACTTAAGTACAAGAAGACTGACTCTTTTTACTGTCTATGTTTTGAACCTATCCTGGGAGACCAGTTTTAGATTCCGATGCTTTTCTTCAGGTTTTTCTGTATCCCTTGGCCCTTCTTATTGACGATGATACACCGAAATTGCATCGGAATTAAATACAAAATGCTCAACGTCGACTTAAGTACAAGAGGACTGACTCTTCTTACATTCTAAGAATTGAACCTTTCCTGTGAGATCAGTTTCATATTCCGATGCTTCACTTCAGGTTTACTGTATCCCTTGGACTTTCCTATTGGCGAAAAAACACAGAAATTGCATCGGAATTAAATACAAAAGGCACAATGCCGATGTAAGTACAAGAAGACTGACTCTTCTTACTGTCTATGATTTGAACCTCTCCTGTGAGACCAGTTTTAGATTCCGATGCTTCACTTCAGGTTTACCGTATCCCTTGGACCTTCCTATTGACGATGAAACACAGAAATTGCGTCGGTATTAAATACAAAATGCAAATGCCGACTTAAGTAAAAAAGACTGACTCTTCTTACAGCCTATGTTTTGAGTTTTCCTGTGAGACTAGTTTTAGATTCCGATGCTTCACTTCAGGTTCTCTTTATCCCTTGGACCTTCTAATTGACGATGAAACACAGAAATTGCATCAACATGAAATACAAAAGGCACAACGCCGACATAAGTACCAGTGGACTGACTCTTCTTACTGTCTATGTTTTGAACCTTTCCTGTGAGACCAGTTTAAGATTCCGATGCTTCACTTCAGGTTTACTGCATCCCTTGGACCTTCTTATTGTCGATGGAACACAGACATTGCATCGGAATTAAATACAAAAGGCACAATGGCGACTTAAGTACAAGAAGACTGACTCTCCTTAATGTCTATGTTTTGAACCTTCCCTGTGAGACCAGTTTGAGATTTTGATGCTTCTCTTCAGTTTTACTGTATCCCTTGGACCTTCTTATTGACGATGAAACACAGATTTTGCATTGGAATTAATTACAAAAGACACAATGCCGACTTAAGTACACGAAGACTGAATCTTCTTACTGTCTATCATTTGAGCCTTTCCTGTGAGAACAGTTTTCAAATCTGATGCTTCACTACAGGTTTACTGCATCCCGTGGACCTTCTTATTGACGATGGAACACAGAAATTGCATCGGAATGAAATACAAAAGGCACAATGCCGACTTAAGTACAAGATGACTGAGTCATCTTACTGCCTATGATTTGAATCTTTCCTGTGAGACCAGTTTTAAATTCCAATGCGTCACTTCAGGCTTACTGTATCCCTTGGACGTTCTTTATGACGATAAAACACAGAAATTGCATCGCAATTAAATACATAAGGCACAATGCCAACTTGAGGACAAGGAGACTGATTCTTCTTACTGTCTATGTTTGAACCTTTCCTGTTAGACCATTTTTAGATTCCTATGCTTCACTTCAGGTTTACTGTATTCCTTTGACCTTCTTGTTGACGATGAAACACAAAAATTGCATCGGAATTAAATACAAAAGGCACAATGCCGACGTAAGTACAAGAAGACTGACTTTTCTTACTGTCTATGATTTGAACCTCTCCTGTGAGACCAGTTTTAGTTTCCGATGCTTCACTTCAGGTTTACTGTTTCCCTTGGACCTTCTTATTGACGATGAAACACAGAAATTGCAGTGGAATTCAATGCAAAAGGCACAATGCCGACTTAAGTACAAGAAGACTGCCACATCTTGCCGTCTATGTTTGAACCTTTCCTGTGAGACTAGTTTTAGATTCCGATGCTTCACTTCAGGTTTACTGTATCCCCTGGAGATTCCTACTGCCGTTGAAACTCAGATATTGCATCGCGATTAATTTCAAAAGGCACAATGCATACTTAAGTACAAGAAGACTGACTCTTCTTACTGTCTATCTTTTGAACCTTTCCTGTGAGACCAGTTTTAGATTCCGATGCTCCACTTCAGGTTTACTGTATCCCTTGGACCTTCTTATAGACGATGAAACACAGAAATTTGAATCGGACTTAAATACAAAAGACACAGTGCCGACTTAAGTACAAGGAGGCTGACTCTTCTTGCTGTCTATCGTTTGAGCCTTTCCTGTGAGACCAGTTTTCGATTCTGATACTTCACTTCAGGTTTACTATATCGCTTGGACCTTCTTATTGACGATGAAACACAGAAATTCAATCGGAATTAAATAGAAAAGGCACAATGCCGACTTAAGTTCAGAAGACTGACTCTTCTTACAGCCTATGATTTGAATCTTTCCTGTAAGACCAGTTTGAGATCCGATGTTTCACTTCAGGTTTACTGTTTCCCTTTTAACTTCTTATTGACGATGAAACACAGAAATAGCATCGAAATTAAATATAAAAGGCACGATGCCGACATAGGTACAAGAAGACTGACTCTTCTTACTGTCTATGTTTTGAACCTTTCCTGTGAGACCAGTTTTAGATTCCGATGCTTCACTTCAGGTTTACTGCATCCCGTGGACCTTCTTATTGACGATGGAACACAGAAATTGCATCAGAATTAAATACAAAAGGCACAATTCCGACTTAAGTACAGTAAGACTGACTCTTCTCACTGTCTATGTATTGAACCTTTCCTGTGAGACCAGTTTTAGATTCCGATGCTCCACTTCAGGTTTACTGTATCCCTTGGACCTTCTTATAGACGATGAAACACAGAAATTACATCGGAATTAAATACAAAAGGCACAATGCCCACTTGAGTACAAGAAGACTAACTCTTCTTACTGTCTGTGATTTGAGCCTTTCCTGTGAGACCAGTTTTCGATTCTGATGCTTCACTTCAGGTTTACTATATCCCTTGGACCTTCTTATTGACGATGAAACACAGAAATTGCATCGCAATTAAATACAAAAGGCACAATGCCGACGTAAGTATAGGGAGACTGACTCTTCTTACTGTCTATGATTTGAACCTCTCCTGTGAGACCAGTTTTAGATTCCGATGCTTCACTTCAGGTTTACTGTATCCCTTGGACCTTCCTATTGTCGATGAATCCCAGAAATGGCAACGGACGTAAATACAAAAGGCACAATGCCGACTTAAGTACAAAAAGACTGACTCTTCTTAATGTCTATGTTTTGAACCTTCCCTGTGGGACCTGTTTGAGATTTCGATGCTTCACTTCAGGTTTACTTTATCGCTTGGACCTTCTTATTGAGGATGAAACACAGAAATTGAATCGTAATTAAATACAAAAGGCACAATACCGACTTAAGTACAAAAAGACTGACACATCTTACTGTCTATGTTTGAATCTTTCCCGTGAGACTAGTTTTAGATTCCGATGCTTCACTTCAGGTTTACTGTATCCCTTGGACCTTCTTACTGCCGTTGAAACTCAGATATTGCAACGGAATTAATTTCAAAAGGCACAATGCAGACTTAAGTTCAAGACGACTGACTCTATTACTGTCTATGATTAGAACCTTTCCTGTGAGACCAGTTTTAGATTCCGACGCATCCCTCCAGGTTTACTGTAGCCCTTTGACCTTCTTATTGAGGATGAAACACAAAAATTGCATTGGAAATAATTATAAAAGACACAATGCCGACTTAAGTACAAGAAGACTGGCTCTTCTTACTGTCTATTATTTGTACCTTTCCTGTGAGACCATTTTTTGATTCTGATTCTTCACTTCAGGTTTACTGTATCCCCTGGACCTTCTTATTGGCGAAAAAACACAGAAATTGCATCGGAATTAAATAAAAAAGGCACGATGCCGACGTAAGTACAAGAAGACTGACTCTTCTTAATGTCTATGTTTTGAACCTTCCCTGTGAGACCTGTTTGAGGTTCCGATGCTTCACTTCAGGTTTACTGTATCCCTTGGACCTTCTTATTGACGAGGAAACACAGAAATTGCATCGTAATTAAGTACAAAAGGCACAATACCGACTTAAGTACAAGAAGACTGACACATCTTACTGTCTATGTTTGAACTTTTCCTGTGATACTAGTCTTAGAATCCGATGCTTCACTTCAGGTTCACTTTATCCCTTGGACCTTCTAATTGACGATGAAACACAGAAATTGCATCAACTTTAAATACAAATTGCATAATGCCGACCTACGTACCAGAAGACTGACTCTTCTTACTGTCTATGTTTTGAACCTTTCCTGTGAGACCAGTATAAAATACCGATGCTTCACTTCCGGTTTACTGCATCCCTTGGACCTTCTTATTGTCGATGGAACACAGAAATTGTATCGGAATTAAATACAAAAGGCACAATGGCGACTTAAGTACAAGAAGACTGACTCTTCTTAATGTCTATGTTTTGAACCTTCCCTGTAAGACCCGTTTGAGATTCCGATGCTTCACTTCAGGTTTACTGTATCCCTTGTACCTTCTTATTGACGATGAAACACAGAAAATGCATCGTAAAAAAATACAAAAGGCACAATACCGACTTAAGTACAAGCACAATGACTCTTCTTACTGTCTATGTTTTAAACCTTTCCTGTGAGAACAGTTTTAGATTCTGATGCTTCACTTCAGGTTTACTGTATCCCTTGGACCTTCTTATTTACGATGAAACACAGAAATTGCATCGGAATTAAATAAAAAATGGACAATGTCGACATAAGGGCAAGAAGATTGACTGTTCTTACATTCTATGTTTGAACCTTTCCTGTTAGACCAGTTTTAGATTCCGATGCTTCACTTCAGGTTTACTGTATCCCTTTGAAGTTCTTGTTGACGATGAAACACAAAAATTGCATCGGAATTAAATACAAAAGGCAGAGTGCCAACTTAAGTCTAAGTGGCCTGACTCTTCTTACATTCTAAGAATTGAACCTTTCCTGTGAGATCAGTTCGATATTCCGATGCTTCACTTCAGGTTTACTGTATTCCTTGGGCCTTCTTATTGACGAAAAAACACAGAAATTGTTTCGGAATTAAATACAAAAGGCTCAATGCCGACTTAAGTACAAGAAGACTGTCTCTTCTTACTGTCTATGATTTGAACGTTTCCTGTGAGACCAGTTTTAGGTTCCGATGCTTCACTTCAGGTTTACTGTATCGCTTGGACCTTCTTATTGACGATGAAACACAGAACTTGCATCGGAATTAAATACAAAAGGCACAATGCCGACTTGAGTACAAGAAGACCGACACATCTTACTGCCTATGTTTGATCCTCTCCTATAAGACTAGTTTTAGATTCCGATGCTTCACTTCAAGTTTACTGTATATCTTGGACCTTCCTAAAGCCGTTGAAACTCAGATATTGCAACGGAATTAAATTCAAAAGGCACAATCCAGACATAAGTAAAAGAAGACTGTCTCTTCTTACTGTCTATGTTTGAACGTTTACTGTGAGACCAGTTTTAGATACCGATGCTTTCCTCCAGGTTTACCGTAACACTTGGACCTTCTTCTTGACGATGAAACACAGAAATTGCATCGGAAATAAATACAAAAGGCGCAATTCCGACTTAAGTACAAGAAGACCGACTCTTCTTACTGTCTATCATTTGAGCCTTTCCTGTGAGACCAGTTTTTGATTCTGATGCTTCGCGTCAGGTTTACTGTATCCCATGGACCTTCTAATAGACGATAAAACACAGAAATTGCATCGGAATTAAATACAAAAGCCACAATGCCGACTTAAGTACAAGCAGACTAACCATTTTTACTGTCTATGTTTTTACCTTTCCTGTGAGACCAGTTTTAGATTCCGATGCTTCACTTCAGGTTTACTGTATCCTTTGTACCTTCCTATTGACGATGAATCACAGAAATTGCAACGGAATTAAATACAAAAGGCACAATGCTGACTTAAGTACAAGAAGACTGACTCTTCTTACTGTCTATGTTTTGAACCTTTCCTGTGAGACCAGTTTTAGATTCCGATGCTTCACTTGAGGTTTACTGAATCCCTTGGACCTTCTTATTGACGATGAAACACAGAAATTGCATCGGAATTCAATACAAAAGGCACACTGCCGACTTACGTACAAGAAGACTGACACACCTTACTGTCTATGTTTGAACCTTTCCTGTGAGACTAGTTTTAGATTCCGATGCTTCACTTCAGATTTACTGTATCCCCTGGACCTTCCTACTGCCGTTGAAACTCAGATATAGCAACGGAATTAATTTCAAAAGGCACAATGCATACTTAAGTACAAGAAGACTGACTCTCCTTACTGTCTATGTTTTGAACCTTTCCTGTGAGACCAGTTTTAGATTCCGACGCTACCCTCCAGGTTTACTGTAAACCTTGGACCTTCTTATTGACGATGAAGCATAGAAATTGCATTGGAATTAATTACAAAAGACACAATGCCGACTTAAGTACAAGAAGACTGACTCTTCTCACCGTCTTTCATTTGAGCCTTTCCTTTGAGACAAGTTTTTGATTCTGATGCTTCACTTGAGGGTTACGGTATCCCTTGGACCTTCTAATTGACGATGAAACACAGAAATTGCTTCGGAATTAAATACAAAAGGCACAACGCCGACTTAAGTACAAAAGACTGACTCTTCTTACAGCCTATGGTTTGAGTCTTTCCTGTGAGACTAGTTTTAGATTCCGATGCTTCACTTCAGGTTTACTGTATCCCTTTGAAGTTCTTGTTGACGATGAAACACAAAAATTGCATCGGAATTAAATACAAAAGGCACAATACCGACTTAAGTACAAGCACAATGACTCTTCTTACTGTCTATGTTTTAAACCTTTCCTGTGAGAACAGTTTTAGATTCTGATGCTTCACTTCAGGTTTACTGTATCCCTTGGACCTTCTTATTGATGATGAAACACAGAAATTGCATCGGAATTAAATAAAAAATGGACAATGTCGACATAAGGGCAAGAAGATTGACTCTTCTTACATTCTATGTTTGAACCTTTCCTGTTAGACCAGTTTTAGATTCCGATGCTTCACTTCAGGTTTACTGTATCCCTTTGAAGTTCTTGTTGACGATGAAACACAAAAATTGCATCGGAATTAAATACAAAAGGCAGAGTGCCAACTTAAGTCTAAGTGGCCTGACTCTTCTTACATTCTAAGAATTGAACCTTTCCTGTGAGATCAGTTCGATATTCCGATGCTTCGCTTCAGGTTTACTGTATTCCTTGGGCCTTCTTATTGACGAAAAAACACAGAAATTGTTTCGGAATTAAATACAAAAGGCTCAATGCCGACTTAAGTACAAGAAGACTGACTCTTCTTACTGTCTATGATTTGAACCTTTCCTGTGAGACCAGTTTTAGGTTCCGATGCTTCACTTCAGGTTTACTGTATCGCTTGGACCTTCTTATTGACGATGAAACACAGAACTTGCATCGGAATTAAATACAAAAGGCACAATGCCGACTTGAGTACAAGAAGACCGACACATCTTACTGCCTATGTTTGATCCTCTCCTGTAAGACTAGTTTTAGATTCCGATGCTTCACTTCAAGTTTACTGTATATCTTGGACCTTCCTAAAGCCGTTGAAACTCAGATATTGCAACGGAATTAAATTCAAAAGGCACAATCCAGACATAAGTAAAAGAAGACTGTCTCTTCTTACTGTCTATGTTTGAACGTTTACTGTGAGACCAGTTTTAGACACCGATGCTTTCCTCCAGGTTTACCGTAACACTTGGACCTTCTTCTTGACGATGAAACACAGAAATTGCATCGGAAATAAATACAAAAGGCGCAATTCCGACTTAAGTACAAGAAGACCGACTCTTCTTACTGTCTATCATTTGAGCCTTTCCTGTGAGACCAGTTTTTGATTCCGATGCTTCACTTCAGCTTTACTGTATCCCTTTGACCATCTTATTGACGATGATACACAGACGTTGCATCGGAATTAAATAAAAACACACAATGGCGACTTAGGTGCAAGAAGACTGACTCTTTTTCCTGTCTATGTATTGAACCTTTCCTGTGAGACCAGTTTTAGATTCCGATGCTTCTCTTCGGGTTTACTGTATCCCTTGGACCTTCTTATTGACGATTGTACACAGAAATTGCATCGGAATTAAATCCAAAAGACACAATTCCGACTTAAGTACAAGAAGACTGACACATCTTACTTTCTATATTTGATCCCTTCCTGTGGGACTAGTTTCCGATTCCGGTGCTTCAGTTCAGGTTTACTGTATCTATTGGACCCTCCTACTGCCGTTGAAACTCACATATTGCAACGGAATTATATTCAAAAGGCACATTGCAGACTTAAGTACAAGAAGACTGACTCTTCTTACTGTCTATGTTTTGAACGTTTCCTGTAAGACCAGTTTTAGATTCCGATGCTTCCCTCTCGCTTTACTGTAAACCTTGGACGTTCTTATTGACGATGAAACACAGAAATTGCATCGGAATTAAAAACAAAAGGCACAATGCCAACTTAAGGACAAGAAGACAGACTCCTCTTACTGTCTATGTTTGAACCATTCCTGTTAGACCAGTTTTAGATTCCGATGCTTCACTTCAGGTTTACTGTATCGCCTTGACCTTCTTGTTGACGAGGAAACACAATTATTGCATCGGAATTAAAAGCAAATGGCACAATGCTGACATAAGTACAAGAAGACTGACTCTTCTTACTGTCTATGTTTGAACCTTTCCTGTGAGACTAGTGTTAGATTCCGATGCTTCACTTCAGGGTTACTGTATCCCTTGGACCTTCCTACTGCCGTTGAAATTCAGAAATTGCTACGGAATTAAATTCAAAAGGCACAATGCAGAGTTAAGTACAAGAAGACTGACTCTTCTTACTGTCTATGTTTTGAACCTTTCCTGTAAGACCAGTTTTAGATTCCGATGCTTCCCTCCAGGTTTACTGTAACCCTTGGACCTTCTTATAGAAGATGAAACACAGATATTGCATCGGAACTAAATACAAAAGGCACAAGCCGACTTAAGTACTGGAAACTGACTCTTCTTACTGTCTATGATATGAGCCATTCCTGTGAGACCAGTTTTAGATTCCGATGCGTCACTTCAGGTTTACTGTGTCCCTTGGACCTTCTTATAGACGATGAAACACAGAAATTGCATCGGAATTAAATACAAAAGGCACAATGCCGACTTAAGTACTAAAAGACTGACTCTTCTTACTGTCTATGATTTGAGCCATTCCTGTGACACCAGTTTTAGGTTCCGATGCTTCACTTCAGGTTCACTGCATCCCTTGGACCATCTTATTGACGATGAAACACAGAAATTGCATCGGAATTAAATACAAAAGGCACAATGGCTACTTAAGTACAAGAAGACTGACTCTTCTTACAGTCTATGTTTGAACCTTCCATGTGAGACCAGTTTGACATTCCGATGCTTC
Organism: Schistocerca piceifrons; assembly: GCF_021461385.2. Taxonomy (NCBI): domain Eukaryota; kingdom Metazoa; phylum Arthropoda; class Insecta; order Orthoptera; family Acrididae; genus Schistocerca; species Schistocerca piceifrons. Next base: position 1,108,721,747 of record NC_060139.1, read on the forward strand.
ACTTCACGGTTACTGTATCCCTTGGACCTTCTTATTCACGATGAAACACAGAAATTGCATCGGAATTAAATACAGAAGGCACAATGCCGACTTAAGTACAGGCAGACTAACTCTTCTTACTGTCTATGTTTTAAACCTTTCCTGTGAGACCAGTTTTAGATTCCGATGCTTCACTTCAGGTTTACTGTATCCCTTGGACCTTCCTATTAACGATGAATCTCAGATTTTTGCAACGGAATTAAATACAAAATGCACTATGCCGACTTAAGTACAAGAAGACTGACTCTTCTTACTGTCTACGTTTTGAACCTTTCCTGTGAGACCAGTTTTAGATTCCGATGCTTCACTTCAGGTTTACTGCATCCCTTGGACCTTCTTATTGTCGATGGAACACAGACATTGCATCGGAATTAAATACAAAAGGCACAATGGCGACTTAAGTACAAGAAGACTGACTCTTCTTGCAGTCTATGTTTGAACCTTCCATGTGAGACCAGTTTGAGATTCCGATGCTTCACTTCATGGTTACTGTATCCCTTGGGCCTTCTTATTCACGATGAAACACAGAAATTGCATCGGAATTAAATACAAAATGCACTATGCCGACTTAAGTACAAGAAGACTGACTCTTCCTACTGTCTATGTTTTGAACCTTTCCTGTGAGACCAGTTTTAAATTCCGATGCTTCACTTCAGGTTTACTGTATCCCTTGGACCTTCTTATAGACGATGAAACACAGAAATCGCATCGGAATTAAATACAAAAGTCACGATGACGACATAAGTACAAGAAGACTGACTCATCTTACTGTCTATGCTTTGAATCTTTCCTGTGAGACCAGTTTTAGATTCCGATGCTTCACTTCAGTATTACTGTATCCCTTGGCCTTCGTATTGACGATGAATCTCAGAAATTGCAACGGAATTAAAAACAAAAGGCACAATGCATCTTTAAGTACAAGATGACTGACTCTTCATAATGTCTATGTTTTGAACCTTTCCTGTAAGACCAGTTTTGGATTCCGATACTTCACTTCAGGTTCACTGTATCCCTTGGACCCTCTAATTGACGATGAAACACAGAAATTGCATCGGCACTAAATACAACAGTTACAATGAGGACGTAAGTACCAGGAGACTGACTCTTCTTACTGTCTATGTTTTGGACCCTTCCTGTGAGACCAGTTTAAGATTCCGATGCTTCACTTCAGGTTTACTCCATCCCTTGGACCTTCTTATTGTCGATGGAACACAGACATTGCATCGGAATTAAATACAAAAGGCACAATGCCGACTTAAGTACAAGAGGATTGGCTCTTCATTCATTCTAAGAATTGAACCTCTCCTGTGAGACCGTTTGTAGATTCCGATGCTTCACTTTAGGTTTACTGTATCCCTTGGACCTTCTTATTGACGATGAAACACAGAAATTTCATCGGAATTAAATACAAAAGGTCAATGCCGACTTAAGTACAAGAAGACTGACACATCTTACTGTCTATGTTTGAACCTATCCTGTGACACTAGTGTTAGATTCCGATGCTTCACTTCAGGGTTACTGTATCCCATGGACCTTCCTACTGCCGTTGAAACTCAGAAATTGCTACGGAATTAAATTCAAAAGGCACAATGCGGAGTTAAGTACAAGAAGACTGACTCTTCTTACTGTCTATGTTTTGAACCTTTCCCGTAAGACCAGTTTTAGATTCCGATGCTTCCCTCCAGGTTTACTGTAACCCTTGGACCTTCCTATTGACGATGAATCTCACAAATTGCAACGGAATTAAAAACAAAAGGCACAATGCCGACTTAAGTACAAGAAGACTGACTATTCTTACAGTCTATGATTGAACCTTTCCTGTGAGACCAGTTTTAGATTCCGATGCTTCACTTCAGGTTTACTGTATTCCTTGTACCTTCTTTTAGAAGATTAAACACAGATATTGCATCAGAACTAAATACAAAAGGCACAAGCTGACTTAAGTACTGGAAACTGACTGTTCTTACTGTCTATGATATGAGCCATTCCTGTGAGACCAGTTTTAGATTCCGATGCTTCACTTCAGGTTTACTGTGTCCCTTGGACCTTCTTCTTGACGATGAATCACAGAAATTGCATCGGAATTAAATACAAAAGGCACAATGACGACTTAAGTACAAGAAGACTGAGTCTCCTTACTGTCTATGAGTGAACCTTTCCTGTAAGACCAATTTTAGATTCCGGTGCTTTATTTCAGGTTTACTGTATCCCTTGGACCTTCTTATAGACGATGAAACACAGAAATTGCATCGGAATTAAATACAAAAGGCACAATGCCGACTTAAGTACTAGAAGACTGACTCTTCTTACTGTCTATGATTTGAGCCATTCCTGTGACACCAGTTTTAGGTTCCGATGCTTCACTTCAGGTTTACTGTATCCCTTGGACCATCTTATTGACGATGAAACACAGAAATTGCATCGGAATTAAATACAAAAGGCACAATGCCGACTTAAAAAGAAGAAGCCTGACTCATCTTGCTGTCTGTGTTCGAACCTTTTCTGTGAGAACAGTTTTAGATTCCGATGCTTCTTTTCAGGAATACTATATTCCTTGTACCTTCTTATTGACGATGAAACACAGATATTGCATCGGAATTAAATACAAAAGGCACAATGCCGACTTAAGAACAAGAAACTGACTCTTCTTACTGTCTATGTTTGAACCTTTCCTGTTAGACCAGTTTTAGATCCCAATTCTTCACTTTAGGTTTACTGTATCCCTTTGACCCTCTTGTTGACGATGAAACACAAAAACAGCATCGGAATTAAATACAAACGGCACAATGCCGACTTAAGTACGAGAAGACTGACTCTTCTTACTGTCTTTGTTTTGAACCTTTCATGTAAGACCAGTTTTAGACTCCGATGCTACCCTCCAGGTTTACTGTACCCCTTGGACCTTCTTATTGACGATGAAACACAGAAATTGCATCGGAATTATATACAAAAGGCACAATGCTGACTTAAGTACAAGAAGACTGCCTCTTCTTACTGTTTATGTTTTGAAACTTTCCTGTGAGACCAGTTATGGATTCCGATGCTTTATCGTTAGGTTAACTGTATCCCTTGGACCTTCATATTGACGATGATACACATAAATTGCACCGGAACAAAATACAAAAGACACAAAGCCGACTTAAGTACAAGCAGACTGACTCTTCTTACTGTCTATGCTTTAAACCTTTCCTGTGAGACCAGTTTTAGATTCCGATGCATCGCTTCAGGTTTACTGTATCCCTTGGACCTTCCTATTGACGATGAATCTCAGAAATTGCAACGGAATTAAATACAAAAGGCACAATGGCGACTTAAGTACAGGCAGACTGACTCTTCTTACTGTCTATGTTTTAAACCTTTCCTGTGAGACCAGTTTTAGATTCCGATGCTTCACTTCAGGTTTACTGTATCCCTTGGACCTTCCTATTAACGATGAATCTCAGATTTTTGCAACAGAATTAAATACAAAATGCACTATGCCGACTTAAGTACAAGAAGACTGACTCTTCTTACTGTCTATGTTTTGGACCCTTCCTGTGAGACCAGTTTAAGATTCCGATGCTTCACTTCAGGTTTACTGCATCCCTTGGACCTTCTTATTGTCGATGGAACACAGACATTGCATCGGAATTAAATACAAAAGGCACAATGCCGACTTAAGTACAAGAGGATTGGCTCTTCATATATTCTAAGAATTGATCCTTTCCTGTGAGATCAATTTCATATTCCGATGCTTCCCTACCGGTTTACTGTATCCCTTGGACCTTCTTAATGACGAAAATACACAGAAATCACATGGGAATCAAATACAAAAGGCACAATGCCGACTTAAGTGCAAGAAGACTGACTCTTCTTACAGTCTATGATTTGAACCTGTCCTGTGAGACCAGTTTTAGATTCCAAAGCTTCACTTCAGCTTTAAAGTATCCCTTCGACCTTCCTATTGACGATGAATCTCAGGAATTGCAACGGAATTAAATACAAAAGGCTCAATGCCGACTTAAGTACAAGAAGACTGACTCTTCTTACAGTCTATGCTTTGAACCTTTATTGTGAGACCAGTTTGAGATTCCGATGCTTCACTTCAGTGTTACTGTATCCCTTGGACCTTCTAATTGACGATGAAACACGGAAATTGCATCGGAATTAAATACAAATGGCACAATGCCGACTTAAGTACAAAAGACTGACTCTTCCTACAGCCTATGCTTTAAACCTTTCCTGTGAGACAAATTTTAGATTCCGATGCTTCACTTCAGGTTTACTGTATCCCTTGGACCTTCTTATAGACGATGAAACACAGAAATTGCATTGGAAATAAATACAATAGGCCAAATGCTGACTTAAGTACTAGAAGACTGACTCTCCTTACTGTCTATGAAGTGAGCCATTCCTGTGAGACCACTTTTAGATTCCGATGTATCACTTCAGTTTTACTGTATGCCTTGGACCTTCTTATTGCCGGTGAAACACAGAAATTGCATCGGAATTAAATACAAAAGGCACAATGACGACTTAAGTACAAGAAGACTGACTCATCCTACTGTGTATGCTTTGAATCTCTCCTGTGAGACCAGTTTTAGATTCCGATGCTTCCCTTCAGGATTACTGTATGCCTTGGACCTTCTTATTGAGGATGAAACACAGAAATTGCATCGGAATTAAATACAAAAGGCACAATGCCGACTTAAGAACAAGAAGACTGACTCATCTAACAGTCTATGTTTGAACCTTTCCTGTTAGACCAGTTTTAGATTCCGATGCTTCACTTCATGTTTACTGTATCCCTTTGACCTACTTGGTGACGATGAAACACAAAAATAGCATCGGAATTAAATACAAAGGGCACAATGCCGACTTAAGTACAAAAGACTGACTCTTCTTATAGCCTATGTTTGAGTCTTTCCTGTGAGACCAGTTTTAGATTCCGATGCTTCACTTCAGGTTCACTGTATCCCTTGGACCTTCCTATTGACGGTGAATCTCAGAAATTGCAACGGAATTAAATACAGAAGGAAAAACGCATCTTTAAGTACAAGAAGACTGACTCTTCTTACTGTCTATGATTTGAACCTTTCCTGTAAGACCAGTTTTGGATTCCGATACTTCACTTCAGGTTTACTCTATCCCTTGGACCCTCTTATTGACGATGAAACACAGAAATAGCATCGACACTAAATACAAAAGTTACAATGAGGACTTAAGTACCAGGAGACTGACTCTTCTTACTGTCTATGTTTTGGACCCTTCCTGTGAGACCAGTTTAAGATTCCGATGCTTCTTTTCAGGTTTACTGCATCCCTTGGACCTTCTTATTGTCGATGGAACACAGACATTGCATCGGAATTAAATACAAAAGGCACAATGCCGACTTAAGTACAAGAGGACTGGCTCTTCTTACATTCTAAGAATTGAACCATTCGTGTGAGATCAATTTGATATTCCGATGCTTCACTACAGGTTTACTGCATCCCTTGGACCTTCTTAATGACGAAAATACACAGAAATCGCTTCGGAATCAAATAAAAAAGGCACAATGCCGACTTAAGTGCAAGAAGTCTGACTTTTCTTACTGTATATGATTTGAACCTGTCCTGTGAGACCAGTTTTAGATTACAAAGCTTCAATTCAGGTTTACCGTATTTCTTCGAACTTCCTATTGACGATGAATCTCAGGAATTGCAAGGGAATTAAATACAAAAGGCACAATGCCGACTTAAGTACAAGAAGACTGACTCTTCTTACAGTCTATGTTTTGGACCTTTCCTGTGAGACAAGTTTGAGATTCCGATGCTTCACTTCATGTTTACTGTATCACTTGGACCTTCTTATTGACGATGAAACACAGAAATTGCAACGGAATTAAATTCAAAAGGCACAATGCAGACTTAAGTACATGAAGACTGACTCTACTTACTGTCTATGGTTTGGAACTTTCCTGTGAGACCAGTTTTATATTCCGATGCTTTCCTCCACGTTTACTGTAACACTTGGACCTTCTTATTGACGATGAAACACAGAAATTCCATCGGAATTAAATACAAAAGACACAATGCCGACTTAAGTACAAGAAGACTGACTCTTCTTACTGTCTATAATTTGAGCCTTACCTGTGAGACCAGTTTTTGATTCTGATGCTTCACATCAGTGTTACTGTATCCCTTGGACCTTCTAATTGACGATGAAACACAGAAATTGCATCGGAATTAAATACAAATGGCACAATGCCGACTTAAGTACAAAAGACTGTCTCTTCTTACGGCCTATGTTATAAACCTTTCGTGTGAGACCAGTTTTAGATTCCGATGCTTCACTTCAGGTTTACTGTATCCCTTGGACCTTCCTACTAACGATGAATCTCAGAAATTGCAACGGAATTAAATACAAAATGCACTAAGCCGACTTAAGTACAAGAAGAGTGACTCTTCTTACTTTCTATGCTTTGAACCTTTCCTGTGAGACCAGTTTTAGATTCCGATGCTTCACTCCAGGTTTACTGTATCCGTTTGACCTTTTTGTTGACGGTGAAACACAAACATTGCATCGGAATTAAATACAAAAGGCTCAATGAGGACTTAGGTACCAGAAGACAGACTCTTCTTAGTGTCTATGTTTAATCCTTCTCTGTGAGACCAGTTTGGGATTCCGATGCCTCACATCAGGTTTATTGTATCCCTTGGACCTTCTTATTGACGATGAAACACAGAAATAGCAACGTTATTAAATACAAAAGGCACAATGCCGTCTTAAGTACAAGTGGACTGACTCTTCTCACATTCTAAGAATTGAACCTTTCCTGTGAGACAAGTTTTAGATTCCGATGCTTCTCATCAGGTTTACTGTATCCCTTGGACGTTCTTATTGACGATGATACACAGAAATTGCATCGGAATTAAATACAAAAGGCACAATGCCGACATAAGTACAAGAGGAGTGGCTCTCCTTACATTATAAAATTTGAACCATTCCTGTGAGATCTATTTGATATTCCGATGCTTCACATCAGATTTACTGTATCCCTTAGACCTTCTTAATGACGAAAATACACAGAAATTGCATCGGACTCAAATACAAAAGGCACAATGCCGACTTAAGTACAAGAAGACCGATTCTTCTTACTGTCTATGATTTGAACCTGTCCTGTGAGACCAGTTTTAGATTCCAAAGCTTCATTTCAGGTTTACCGTATCCCTTCGACCTTCCTATTGACGATGAATCTCAGAAACTGCAACGGAATTAAATACAAAAGGCACAATGCCGACTTAAGTACAAGAAAACTGACTCTTCTTACAGTCTATGTTTTGAATCTTTCCTGTGAGACGAGTTTGAGATTCCGATGCTTCACTTCATGTTTACTGTATCCCTTGGACCTTGTTATTGACGATGAAGAACAGAAATTGCATCGGTATAAAATACAAATGGCACAATGCCGACTTAAGTACAAGAAGACCGACTCTTCTTACTGTCTATCATTTGAGCCTTTCCTGTGAGACCAGTTTTTGATTCTGATGCTTCACTTCAGGTTTACTGTATCCCTTGGACCTTCCTATTAACGATGAATGTGAGAAATTGCAACGGAATTAAATACAAAATGCACTATGCCGACTTAAGTACAAGAAGACTGACTCATCCTACTGTCTATGCTTTGAATCTTTCCTGTGAGACCAGTTTTAGATTCCGATGCTTCCTTCAGGATTACTGTATCCCTTGGACCTTCTTATTGACGATGAAACACAGAAATTGCATCGGAATTAAATACAAAAGGCACAATGCCGATTTAAGAACAAGAAGACTGACTCATCTTACAGTCTATCTTTGAACCTTTCCTGTTAGACCAGTTTCAGATTCCGATGCTTCACTTCATGTTTACTGTATCCCTTTGACCTTCTGGGTGACGATGAAACACAAAAATGGCATCGGAATTAAATACAAAAGGCACAATGCCGACTTAAGTACAAATGACTGACTCTTCTTACAGCCTATGTTTGAGTCTTTCCTGTGAGACCAGTTTTAGATTCCGATGCTTCACTTCAGGTTCACTGTATCCCTTGGACCTTCCTACTGACGGTGAATCTCAGAAATTCCATCGACACTAAATACAAAAGTTACAATGAGGACTTAAGTACCAGGAGACTGACTCTTCTTACTGTCTATGTTTTGGAACCTTCCTGTGAGACCAGTTTAAGATTCCGATGCTTCACTTCAGGTTTACTGCATCCCTTGGACCTTCTTATTGTCGATGGAACACAGACATTGCATCGGAATTAAATACAGAAGGCACAATGCCGACTTAAGTACAAGAGGACTGGCTCTTCTTACATTCTAAGAATTGAACCTTTCCTGTGAGATCAATTTGATATTCCGATGCTTCACTACAGGTTTGCTGTATCCCTTGGACCCTCTTAATGACGAAAATACACAGAAATCGCTTCGGAATCAAATACAAAATGCACAATGCCGACTTAAGTGCAAGAAGACTGACTCTTCTTACTGTATATGATTTGAACCTGTCCCGTGAGACCAGTTTTAAATTCCAAAGCTTCACTTCAGGTTTACCGTATCCCTTCGACCTTCCTATTGACTATGAATCTCAGGAATTGCAACGGAATTAAATACAAAAGGCACAATGCCGACTTAAGTACAAGAAGACTGACTCTTCTTACAGTCTGTGTTTTGAAACTTTCCTGTGAGACCAGTTTGAGATTCGGATGATTCACTTCATGTTTACTGTAACCCTTGGACCTACTTATTTAGGATGAAACACAGAAATTGCAACGGAATTAAATTCAAAAGGCACAATGCAGACTTAAGTACATGGAGACTGACTCTACTTACTGTCTATGATTTGGAACTTTCCTGTGAGACCAGTTTTAGATTCCGATGCCTTCCTCCAGGTTTACTGTAACCCTTGGACCTTCCTAATAACGATGAATCTCAGAAATTGCAACGGAATTAAATACAAAATGCACTAAGCCGACTTAAGTACAAGAAGAGTGACTCTTCTTACTGTCTATGCTTTGAACCTTTCCTGTGAGACCAGTTTTAGATTCCGATGCTTCACTTCAGGTTTACTGTATACCTTGGAACTTCTTATAGACGATGAAAGACAGAAATTGCATCGGAAATAAATACAAAAGGCCCAATGCTGACTTAAGTACTAGAAGACTGACTCTCCTTACTGTCTATGATTTGAGCCATTCCTGTGAGACCAATTTTAGATTCCGATGTTTCACTTCAGTTTTACTGTATCCCTTGGACCACCTTATTGACGATGAAACACAGAAATTGCATCGGAATTAAATACAAAAGGCACAATGACGAATTAAGTACAAGAAGACTGACTCGTCTTACTGTCTATGCTATGAATCTTTCCTGTGAGACCAGTTATAGATTCCGATGCATCACTTCAGGATTACTGTATCCCTTGGACCTTCTTACTGACGATGAAACACAGAAATTGTATCGGAATTAAATACAAAAGGCACAATGCCGTCTTAAGAACTAGAAGGCTGACTCATCTTACAGTCTACGTTTGAACCTTTCCTGTTAGACCTGTTTTAGATTCCGATGCTTCACTTCATGTTTACTGTATCCCTTTGACCTTCTTGGTGACGATGAAACACAAAAATAGCATCGGAATTAAATACAAAAGGCACAATGCCGACTTAAGTACAAAAGACTGACTCTTCTTACTGTCTATGTTTTGATCATTTCCTGTAAGACGAGTTTTGGATTCCGATGCTTCTCTTCAGGTTTACTGTATCCTTTGGACCTTCTTATTGACGATGAAACACAGAAATTGCGTCGGAATTATATACAAAAGGCACAATGCCGACTTAAGTACATGAAGACTGACTCTTCGTACTGTCTATGTTATGAGCCTTTCCTGTGAGACCAGTTATAGATTCCGATGCTTCACTTCAGGTTTACTGTATCCCTTGGACCTTCATATTGACGATGATACACAGAAATTGCATCGGAATTAAATACAAAGACACAATGCAGACTTAAGTACAAAAAGACTGACTCTTCTTACTGTCTAACATTTGAGTCTTTCCCGTGAGACCAGCTTTTGAATCAGATGCTTCACTTCAGGTTTACTGTATCCCTTGGACTTTCTAATTGACGATGAAACATAGAAATTGCATCGGACTTAGATTCAAAAGGCTCAATGTCGACTTATGTACAAAAGACTGACTCTTCTTACAGCCTATGTTTTGAGTCTTTTCTGTGAGACCAGTTTTAGATTCCGATGCTTTACTTCAGGTTAACTGTACCCGTTTGACCTTCTTGTTGACGGTGAAACACAAAAATTGCATTGGAATTAAATACGAAAGGGTCAATGAGGACTTAGGTACCAGAAGACTGACTCTTCTTAGTGTCTATGTTTGATCCTTCTCTGTGAGACCAGCTTGGGATTATGATGCTTCACATCAGGTTTACTGTATCCGTTGGACCTTCTTATTGACGATGAAACACAGAAATTGCATCGGAATTAAATACAAAAGGCACAATGCCGACTTAAGTACAAGAGGACTGACTCCTCTTACATTCTAAGAATTGAACCTTTCCTGTGAGACAAGTTTTAGATTCCCAAACTTCTCATCAGGTTTACTGTATCACTTGGACCTTCTTATTGACGAAGATACACAGAAATTGCATCACAATTAAATACAAAAGGCACAATGCCGACTTAAGTACAAGAGGACTGGCTCTTCTTACATTCTAAGAATTGAACCTTTCCTGTGAGATCTATTTGATATTCCGAAGCTTCACATCAGGTTTACCGCATCCCTTGGACCTTCTTAATGACGAAAATACACAGAAATTGCATCGGAATCAAATACAAAAGGCACAATGCCGACTTAAGTACAACAAGACTGACTCTTCTTACTGTCTATGATTTGAACCTGTCCTGTGAGACCAGTTTTAGATTCCAAAGCTTCACTTCAGGTTTTCCGTATCCCTTTGACCTTCCTATTGACGCTGAATCTCAGAAACTGCAACGGAATTAAATACAAAAGGCACAATGCCGACTTAAGTACAAGAAAACTGACACTTCTTACTGTCTATGTTTTGAACCTTTCCTGTGAGACGAGTTTGAGATTCCGATGATTCACTTCATGGTTACTGTATCCCTTGGACCTTATTATTGACGATGAATCTCAGAAGTTGCAACGGAATTAAATACTAGAGGCACAATGCATCTATAAGTACAAGAAGACTGACTCTTCTTACTGTCTATGTTTTGAACCTTTCCTGTAAGACCAGTTTTGGATTCCGATACTTCACTTCAGGTTTACTGTATCCCTTGGACCCTCTAATTGACGATGAAACACAGAAATTGCATCGGCACTAAATTCAACAGTTACAATGAGGACTCAAGTACCAGGAGACTGACTCTTCTTACTGTCTATGATTTGAACCTTTCCTGTAAGACCAGTTTTGGATTCCGATACTTCACTTCAGGTTTACTGTATCCCTTGGACCCTCTAATTGACGATGAAACACAGAAATTGCATCGGCACTAAATTCAACAGTTACAAAGAGGACTCAAGTACCAGGAGACTGACTCTTCTTACTGTCTATGTTTTGGATCCTTCCTGTAAGACCAGTTTAAGATTCCGATGCTTCACTGCAGGTTTACTGGATCCCTTGGACCTTCGTATTGTCGATGGATCACAGGCATTGCATCGGAATTAAATACAAATGGCACAATGCCGACTTAAGTACAAGAAGACTGACTCTTCTTACAGTCTATGCTTTGAACCTTTCCTGTGAGACCAGTTTTAGATTCCAAAGCTTCACTTCAGGTTTACCGTTTCCCTTCGACCTTCCTATTGACGATGAATCTCAGGAATTGCAACGGAATTAAATACAAAAGGCACAATGCCGACTTAAGTGCAAGAAGATTGACTCTTCTTACAGTCAATGTTTTGAACCTTTCCTGTGGGACCACTTTGAGATTCCGTTGCTTCACTTCATGTTTACTGTATCCCTTGGACCTTCTTATTGACGATGAAACACAGAAATTGCACCGGAATTAAATTCAAAATGCACAATGCAGACTTAAGTACATGAAGACTGACTCTTCTTACTGTCTATTATTTGAGCCTTTCCTGTGAGACCAGGTTTTGATTCTGATGCTTCTCTTCAGTGTTACTGTATCCCTTGGACCTTCTAATTGACGATGAAACACAGAAATTGCATCGGAATAAAATACAAATGGCATAATGCCGACTTAGGTACAAAAGACTGACTCTTTTAACAGCCTATGTTTTAAACCTTTCCTGTGAGACCAGTTTTAGATTCCGATGCTTCACTTCAGGTTTACTGTATCTTTTGGACCTTCCTATTAACGATGAATCTCAGAAATTGCAACGGAATTAAATACAAAATGCACTAAGGAAACTTAAGTACAAGAAGAGTGACTCTTCTTACTGTCTATGCTTTGAACCTTTCCTGTGAGACCAGTTTTAGATTCCGATGCTTCACTTCAGGTTTACTGTATACCTTGGAACTTCTTATAGACGATGAAAGACAGAAATTGCATCGGAATTAAATACAAGAGGCACAATGACGAATTAAGTACAAGAAGTCTGACTCATCTTACTGTCTATGCTATGAATCTTTCCTGTGAGACCAGTTATAGATTCCGATGCATCACTTCAGGATTACTGTATCCCTTGGACCTTCTTACTGACGATGAAACACAGAAATTGCATCGGAATTAAATACAAAAGGCACAATGCCGTCTTAAGAACTAGAAGGCTGACTCATCTTACAGTCTACGTTTGAAACTTTCCTGTTAGACCTGTTTTAGATTCCGATGCTTCACTTCAGGTTTACTGTATCCCTTTGACCTTCTTGGTGACGATGAAACGCAAAAATAGCATCGGAATTAAATACAAAAGGCACAATGACGACTTAAGTACAAAAGACTGACTCTTCTTACTGTCTTTTCTTTGAACCTTCCCTGTGAGACCAGTTTGAGATTCCGATGTTTCGCTTCAGGTTTACTGTATCCCTTGGACCTTCTTATTGACGATGAAACAAAGAAATTGCATCGGAATTATATACAAAAGGCACAATGCCGACTTAAGTTCAAGCAGACTAACTCTTCTTACTGTCTATGCTTTGAACCTTTCCTGTGAGACCAGTTTTAGATTCCGATGCTTCACTTCAGGTTTGCTGTATCCCTTGGACCTTCCTATTGACCATAAATCCCAGAAATTGCAACGGAATTAAATGCAAAAGGCACAATGCCTCTTTAAGTACAAGAAGACTGACTCTTCTTACGGTCTATGTTTTGATCCTTTCCTGTAAGACCAGTTTTGAAATTCGATGCTTCTCTTCAGGTTTACTGTATCCTTTGGACCTTCTTATTGACGATGAAACACAGAAATTGCATCGGAATTATATACAAAAGGCACAATGCCGACTTAAGTACATGAAGACTGACTCTTCGTACTGTCTATGTTATGAGCCTTTCCTGTGAGACCAGTTATAGATTCCGATGCTTCACTTCAGGTTTACTGTATCCCTTGGACCTTCATATTGACGATGATACACAGAAATTGCATCGGAATTAAATACAAAGACACAATGCAGACTTAAGTACAAGAAGACTGACTCTTCTTACTGTCTAACATTTGAGTCTTTCCCGTGAGACCAGCTTTTGAATCAGATGCTTCACTTCAGGTTTACTGTATCCCTTGGACTTTCTAATTGACGATGAAACACAGAAATTGCATCGGACTTAAATTCAAAAGGCTCAATGTCGACTTATGTACAAAAGACTGACTCTTCTTACAGCCTATGTTTTGAGTCTTTTCTGTGAGACCAGTTTTAGATTCCGATGCTTTACTTCAGGTTAACTGTACCCGTTTGACCTTCTTGTTGACGGTGAAAGAAAAAAATTGCATCGGAATTAAATACGAAGGGCTCAATGAGGACTTAGGTACCAGAAGACTGACTCTTCTTAGTGTCTATGTTTGATCCTTCTCTGTGAGACCAGCTTGGGATTATGATGCTTCACATCAGGTTTACTGTATCCGTTGGATCTTCTTATTGACGATGAAACACAGAAATTGCATCGGAATTAAATACAAAAGGCACAATGCCGACTTAAGTACAAGAGGACTGACTCCTCTTACATTCTAAGAATTGAACCTTTCCTGTGAGACAAGTTTTAGATTCCGAAACTTCTCATCAGGTTTACTGTATCACTTGGACCTTCTTATTGACGAAGATACACAGAAATTGCATCACAATTAAATACAAAAGGCACAATGCCGACTTAAGTACAAGAGGACTGGCTCTTCTTACATTCTAAGAATTGAACCTTTCCTGTGAGATCTATTTGATATTCCGATGCTTCACATCAGGTTTACCGCATCCCTTGGACCTTCTTAATGACGAAAATACACAGAAATTGCATCGGAATCAAATACAAAAGGCACAATGCCGACTTAAGTACAACAAGACTGACTCTTCTTACTGTCTTTGATTTGAACCTGTCCTGTGAGACCAGTTTTAGATTCCAAAGCTTCACTTCAGGTTTTCCGTATCCCTTTGACCTTCCTATTGACGCTGAATCTCAGAAACTGCGATGGAATTAAATACAAAAGGCACAATGCCGACTTAAGTACAAGAAAACTGACACTTCTTACTGTCTATGTTTTGAACCTTTCCTGTGAGACGAGTTTGAGATTCCGATGCTTCACTTCATGGTTACTGTATCCCTTGGACCTTATTATTGACGATGAATCTCAGAAGTTGCAACGGAATTAAATACAAAAGGCACAATGCATCTATAAGTACAAGAAGACTGACTCTTCTTACTGTCTATGTTTTGAACCTTTCCTGTAAGACCAGTTTTGGATTCCGATACTTCACTTCAGGTTTACTGTATCCCTTGGACCCTCTAATTGACGATGAAACACAGAAATTGCATCGGCACTAAATTCAACAGTTACAATGAGGACTCAAGTACCAGGAGACTGACTCTTCTTACTGTCTATGCTTTGAACCATTCCTGTAAGACCAGTTTTGGATTCCGATACTTCACTTCAGGTTTACTGTATCCCTTGGACCCTCTAATTGACGATGAAACACAGAAATTGCATCGGCACTAAATTCAACAGTTACAATGAGGACTCAAGTACCAGGAGACTGACTCTTCTTACTGTCTATGTTTTGGACCCTTCCTGTGAGACCAGTTTAAGATTCCGATGCTTCACTGCAGGTTTACTGGATCCCTTGGACCTTCTTATTGTCGATGGATCACAGACATTGCATCGGAATTAAATACAAATGGCACAATGCCGACTTAAGTACAAGAAGACTGACTCTTCTTACAGTCTATGCTTTGAACCTTTCCTGTGAGACCAGTTTTAGATTCCAAAGCTTCACCTCAGGTTTACCGTTTCCCTTCGACCTTCCCATTGACGATGAATCTCAGGAATTGCAACGGAATTAAATACAAAAGGCACAATGCCGACTTAAGTGCAAGAAGATTGACTCTTCTTACAGTCTATGTTTTGAACCTTTCCTGTGGGACCAGTTTGAGATTCCGATGCTTCACTTCATGTTTACTGTATCCCTTGGACCTTCTTATTGACGATGAAACACAGAAATTGCACCGGAATTAAATTCAAAATGCACAATGCAGACTTAAGTACATGAAGACTGACTCTTCTTACTGTCTATTATTTGAGCCTTTCCTGTGAGACCCGTTTTTGTTTCTGATGCTTCACTTCAGTGTTACTGTATCCCTTGGACCTTCTAATTGACGATGAAACACAGAAATTGCATCGGAATAAAATACAAATGGCACAATGCCGACTTAAGTACAAAAGACTGACTCTTTTAACAGCCTATGTTTTAAACCTTTCCTGTGAGACCAGGTTTAGATTCCGATGCTTCACTTCAGGTTTACTGTATCTTTTGGACCTTCCTATTAACGATGAATCTCAGAAATTGCAACGGAATTAAATACAAAATGCACTATGGCGACTTAAGTACAAGAAGACTTACTCTTCTTACTATCTATGTTTTGAACCTTTCCTAGGAGACCAGTCTTAGATTCCGATGCTTCACTTCAGGGTTACTGTATCCCTTGGACCTTCTTATAGACGATGAAACACAGAAATTGCATCGGAAATAAATACAAAAGGCCCAATGCTGACTTAAGTACTAGAAGACTGACTCTCCTTACTGTCTTTGATTGGAGCCATTCCTGTGAGACCAATTTTAGATTCCGATGTTTCACTTCAGTTTTACTGTATCCCTTGGACCTTCTTATTGACGATGAAACACAGAAATTGCATCGGAATTATAAACAAAAGGCACAATGCCGACTTAAGTTCAAGCAGACTGACTCTTGTTACTGTCTATGCTTTGAACCTTTCCTGTGAGACCAGTTTTAGATTCCGATGCTTCACTTCAGGTTTGCTGTATCCCCTGGACCTTCCTATTGACCATAAATCTCAGAAATTGCTTCGGAATTAAATACAAAAGGCACAATGCCTCTTTAAGTACAAGAAGACTGATTCCTTTTACTTTTCATGTTTGAACCTTTCCTGTAAGACCAGTTTTGGATTGCGATGCTTCTCTTCAGGTTTACTGTATCCCTTGGACCATCATATTAACGATGATACACAGAAATTGCATCGTAATTAAATACAAAGTCACAATGCCGACTTAAGTACAAGAAGACTGACTCTTCTTACTGTCTATCATTTGATCCTTTCCTGTGAGACCAGCTTTTGATTCTGATGCTTCACTTCAGGTTTACTGTATCCCTTGGACCTTCTAATTGACGAAAATACACAGAAATTGCATCGGAATCAAATACAAAAGGCACAATGCCGACTTAAGTACAAGAAGACTGTCTCTTCATACTGTCTATGATTTGAACCTGTCCTGTGAGACCAGTTTTAGATTCCAAAGCTTCACTTCAGGTTTACCGTATCCCTTCGACCTTCCTATTGACGATGAATCTCAGAAATTGCAACGGAATTAAATACAAAATGAACAATGCCGACTTAAGTACTAGAAGACTGACTCTTCTTACAGTCAATGTTTTGAACCTTTCCTGTGAGACCTCTTTGTGATTCCGATGCTTCACTTCATGTTTACTGTATCCCTTGGACCTTCTTATTGACGATGAAACACTGAAATTGCAAATTAATTAAATTCAAAAGGCACAATGGAGACTTAAGTACATGAAGACTTACTCTTCTTAATGTCTATGCTTTGAAACTTTCCTGTGAGACCAGTTTTAGTTTCTAATGCTTCCCTCCAGGTTTACTGTAACCTTTGGAACTTCTTATTGACGATGAAACACAGAAATTGCATCGGAATTAAACACAAAAGACACAATGACGACTTAAGTACAAGAAGACTGACTCTTCTTACTGTCTATCATTTGAGCCTTTCCTGTGAGACCAGTTTTTGATTTTGATGCTTCACTTCAGGGTTACTGTATCCCTTGGACTTTCTAATTGACGATGAAACACAGAAAGTGCATCGGAATTAAATACAGAAGGCACAATGCCGACTTAAGTTCAAAAGAATGACACTTCTTACAGCCTATGTTTTGAGTATTTCCTGTGAGACAAGTTTACGATTCCGATGCTTCACTTCAGGTTTACTGCATTCCTTGGACCTGCTTACTGTCGAAGGAACACAGACATTGCATCGGAATTAAATACAAAAGGCACAATGGCGACTTAAGTACAAGCGGACTGACTCTTCTTACAGTCTATGTTTGAACCTTCCCTGTGAGACCAGTTTGAGATTCCGATGCTTCACTTCATATTTACTGTATCACTTGGACCATCTTATTGAAGATGAAACACAGAAATTGCATCACAATAAAATACAAAAGGCACAATGCCGACTTAAGAACAAGAAGACTGACTCATCTTACAGTCTATGTTTGAACCTTTCCTGTTAGAACAGTTTTAGATTCCGATGCTTCACTTCATGTTTTCTGTATCCCTTTGACCTTCTTGGTGACGATGAAACACAATAATAGCATCGGAATAAATACAAAAGGCACAATGCCGACTTAAGTACAAAAGACTGACTCTTCTTACAGCCGATGTTTGAGTCTTTCCTATGAGGCAAGTTTTAGATACCGATGCTTCTCATCAGGTTTACTGTATCCCTTGGACCTTCTTCTTGACGATGATACACAGAAATAGCATCGCAATTAAATCCAAAAGGTACAATGCCGACTTAAGTACAAGAGGACTGGCTCTTCTCACATTCTATGAATTGTACCTTTCCTGTGAGATCTATTTGATTTTCCGATGCTTCACCTCAGGTTTACTGTATCCCTGGGACCTTCTAAATGACGAAGATACACAGGAATTGCATCGGAATCAAATACAAATGCACAATGCCGACTTAAGTACAAGAAGACTGACTCTTCTTACTGTCTATGATTTGAACCTTTCCTGTAAGACCAGTTTTGGATTCCGATACTTCACTTCAGGTTTACTGTATCCCTTGGACTCTCTAATTGACGATGATACACAGAAATTGCATCGGCACTAAATACAAAAGTCACAATGAGGACTTTAGTACCAGAGGACTGACTCTTCTTACAGCCAATGTTTTGAGTCTTTCCTGTGAGACCAATTTCAGATTCCGATGTTTCACTTCGGTTTTACTGTATCCCTTGGACCTTCTTATTCACGATGAAAAACAAAAATTGCATCGGAATTAAATACAAAAGGCACAATGACGACTTAAGTACAAGAAGACTGACTCATCTTACTGTCTATGCTTTGAACCTTTCCTGTGAGACCAGTTTTAGATTTCGATGCTTCACTTCAGGTTTGCTGTATCCCTTGGACCTTCCTATTGACCATGAATCTCAGAAATTGCAACGGAATTAAATACAAAAGGCACAATGACTCTTTACGTACAAGAAGACTGACTCTTCTTACTGTCTATGTTTTGAACCTTTCCTGTAAGACCAGTTTTGGATTCCGATGCTTCACTTCAGGTTTACTGTATCCCTTGGACCTTCTTATTGACGATGATACACAAATTGCATCGGAATTAAATACAAAGGCACAATGCCAACTTAAGTACCAGAAGACTGACTCTTCTTATTGTCTATGTTTTGGATCCTTCCTGTGAGACTAGTTTAAGATTCCGATGCTTCACTTCCGGTTTACTGCATCCCTTGAACCTTCTTATTGTCGATGGAACACAGACATTGCATCGAATTAAATACAAAAGGCACAATGCCGACTTAAGAACAAGAAGACTGACTCATCTTACAGTCTATGTTTGAACCTTTCCTGTTAGACCAGTTTAAGATTCCGATGCTTCACTTCAGGTTTACTGTATCCCTTCGACCCTCTTAATGACGAAAATACACAGAAATTGCATCGGAATCAAATACAAAAGGCACAATGCCGACTTAAGTACAAGAAGACTGACTCTTATTACTGTCTATGATTTAAACCTGTCCTGTGAGACCGGTTTCAGATTTTAAAGCTTCACTTCAGGTTTACCGTATCCCTTCGAACATCCTATTGACGATGAATCTCAGGAATTGCAACGGAATTAAGTACAAAATGCACAATGCCGACTTAAGTACAAGAAGACTGACTCTACTTACAGTCTATGTTTTGAACCTTTCCAGTAAGACCAGTTTGAGATTCCGATGCTTCACTTCATGTTTACTGTATCAATTGGACCTTCTTATTGACGATGAAGCACAGAAATTGCAACGGAATTAAATTCAAATGGCTCAATGCAGACGTAAGTACATGAAGACTGACTCTACTTACTGTCTATGTTTTGAAACTTTCCTGTGAGACCAGTTTTAGATTCCGATGCTTCCCTCCAGGTTTGCTGTAAACCTTGGACCTTCTAATTGACGATGAAACACAGAAATTGCATCGGAATTAAATACAAAAGACACAATGCCGACTTAAGTACAAGAAGACTGACTCTTTTTACTGTCTATCATTTGAGCCTTTCCTGTGAGACCAGTTTTTGATTCTGATCCTTCACTTCAGGGTTACTGTATCCCTTGGACCTTCTAATTGACAATGAAACACAGAAATTGCATCGGAATTAAATACAGAAGGCACAATGCCGACTTAAGTACAAAAGACTGACACTTCTTACAGCCTATGTTTTGAGTATTTCCTGTGAGACAAGTTTACGATTCCGATTCTTCACTTCAGGTTTACTGCATCCCTTGGACCTGCTTACTGTCGAAGGAACACAGACATTGCATCGGAATTAAATACAAAAGGCACAATGGCGACTTAAGTACAAGCGGACTGACTCTTCTTACAGTCTATGTTTGAACCTTCCCTGTGAGACCAGTTTGAGATTCCGATGCTTAACTTCATATTTACTGTATCACTTGGACCATCTTATTGATTATGAAACACAGAAATTGCATCACAATAAAATACAAAAGGCACAATGCCGACTTAAGTACAGGCAGACTGACTCTTCTTACTGTCTATGTTTTAAACCTTTCCTGTGAGACCAGTTTTAGATTCCGATGCTTCACTTCAGGTTTACTGTATCCCTTGGACCTTCCTATTAACGATGACTCTCAGAAATTGCAACGGAATTAAATACAAAATGCACTATCCCGACTTAAGTACTAGAAGACTGACTCTTCTCACAGTCAATGCTTTGAATCTTTCCTGTGAGACCAGTTTTAGATTCCGATGCTTCACTTCAGGATTACTGTATCCCTCGGACCTTCTTATTGACCATGAAACACAGAAATTGCATCGGAATTAAATACAAAAGGCACAATGCCGATTTAAGAACAAGAAGACTGACTCATCTTACAGTCTATATTTGAACCTTTCCTGTTAGAACAGTTTTAGATTCCGATGCTTCACTTCAGGTTTACTGTATCCGTTTCACCTTCTTCTTTACGGTGAAACACAAAAATTGCATCGGAATTTAAATACAAAAGGCACAATGAGGACTTAAGTACCAGAAGACTGACCCTTCTTACTGTCTATGTTTTGAACCTTTCCTGTGAGACCAGTTTAAGATTCCGATGCTTCACTTCAGGTTTACTGCATCACTTGGACCTTCTTATTTTCGATGGAACACAGACATTGCATCGGAATTAAATACTAAAGGCACAATGGCGACCTAAGTACAAGCAGACTGACTCTTCTTACTCTCTATGCTTTAAACATTTCCTGTGAGACCAGTTTTAGATTCCGATGCTTCACATCAGGTTTACTGTATCCCTTGGACCTTCCTATTGACGATGAATCTCAGAAATTGCAACGGAATTAAATACAAAAGGCACAATGCAGCCTTAACTACAAGAAGACTGACTCTTCTTACTGTCTATGATTTGAAACCTTCCTGTAAGACCAGTTTTAGATTCCGATGCTTCACTTCAGGTTTACTGTATCCCTTGGACCTTCTTATAGACGATGAAACACAGAAATTGCATCGGAATTAAATACAAAAGGCACAATGCCGACTTAAGTACAACAAGACTGACTCTTCTTACTGTCTATGTTTTGAACCTCTCCTGTGAGACCAGTTTTAGATTCCGATGCTTCTCATCAGGTTTACTGTATCCCTTGGACCTTCTTATTGACGAAAATACACAGAAATTGCATTGGAAACAAATACAAAAAGCACAATGCCGACTTAAGTACATGAAGACTGACTCTTCTTACTGTCTATGTTTTGAACCTTTCCTGTGAGACCAGTTTAAGAATCCGATGCTTCACTTCAGGTTTACTGCATCCCTTGGACCTTCTTATTGTCGATGGAACACAATCATTGCATCGGAAATAAATACAAAAGGCACAATGGCGACTTAAGTACAAGAAGACTGACTCTTCTTACAGTCTATGTTTGAACCTTCCCTGTGAGACCAGTTTGAGATTCCGATGCTTTACTTCAGGTTTACTGTATCCCTTGGACCTTCTTAAAGACGATGAAACACAGAAATTGCATCGGAATTAACTACAAAAGACACAATGCTGACTTAAGTACTAGAAGACTGACCCTCCTTACGGTCTATGATTTGAGCCATTCCTGTGAGACCAATTTTAGATTCCGATGTTTCACTTCAGTTTTACTGTATCCCTTGGACATTCTTATTGACGATGAAGCACAGAAATTGCAACGGAATTAAATTCAAATGGCTCAATGCAGACTTAAGTACATGAAGACTGACTCTACTTACTGTCTATGTTTTGAAACTTTCCTGTGAGACCAGTTTTAGATTCCGATGCTTCCCTCCAGGTTTGCTGTAAACCTTGGACCTTCTAATTGACGATGAAACACAGAAATTGCATCGGAATTAAATACAAAAGACACAATGCCGACTTAAGTACAAGAAGACTGACTCTTTTTACTGTCTATCATTTGAGCCTTTCCTGTGAGACCAGTTTTTGATTCTGATACTTCACTTCAGGGTTACTGTATCCCTTGGACCTTCTAATTGACAATGAAACACAGAAATTGCATCGGAATTAAATACAGAAGGCACAATGCCGACTTAAGTACAAAAGACTGACACTTCTTACAGCCTATGTTTTGAGTATTTCCTGTGAGACAAGTTTACGATTCCGATGCTTCACTTCAGGTTTACTGCATCCCTTGGACCTGCTTACTGTCGAAGGAACACAGACATTGCATCGGAATTAAATACAAAAGGCACAATGTCGACTTAAGTACAAGCGGACTGACTCTTCTTACAGTCTATGTTTGAACCTTCCCTGTGAGACCAGTTTGAGATTCCGATGCTTCACTTCATATTTACTGTATCACTTGGACCATCATATTGAATATGAAACACAGAAATTGCATCACAATAAAATACAAAAGGCACAATGCCGACTTAAGTACAGGCGACTGACTCTTCTTACTGTCTATGTTTTAAACCTTTCCTGTGAGACCAGTTTTAGATTCCGATGCTTCACTTCAGGTTTACTGTATCCCTTGGACCTTCCTATTAACGATGACTCTCAGAAATTGCAACGGAATTAAATACAAAATGCACTATCCCGACTTAAGTACTAGAAGACTGATTCTTCTCACAGTCAATGCTTTGAATCTTTCCTGTGAGACCAGTTTTAGATTCCGATGCTTCACTTCAGGATTACTGTATCCCTCGGACCTTCTTATTGACGATGAAACACAGAAATTGCATCGGAATTAAATACAAAAGGCACAATGCCGACTTAAGAACAAGAAGACTGACCCATCTTACAGTCTATATTTGAACCTTTCCTGTTAGAACAGTTTTAGATTCCGATGCTTCACTTCATGTTTTCTGTATCCCTTTGACCATCTTGGTGACGATGAAACACAATAATAGCATCGGAATTAAATACAAAAGGCACAATGCCGACTTAAGTACAAAAGACTGCCTCCTCTTACAGCCTATGTTTGAGTCTTTCCTATGAGACCAGTTTTAGATTCGGATGCTTCTCATCAGGTTTACTGTATCCCTTGGACCTTCTTCTTGACGATGATACACAGAAATAGCATCGCAATTAAATCCAAAAGGTACAATGCCGACTTAAGTACAAGAGGACTGGCTTTTCTCACATTCTAAGAATTGAACCTTTCCTGTGAGATCTATTTGATATTCCGATGCTTCACCTCAGGTTTACTGTATCCCTTGGACCCTCTAATTGACGATGAAACACAGAAATTGCATCGGCACTAAATACAACAGTCACAATGAGGACTTTAGTACCAGAAGACGACTCTTCTTACAGCCAATGTTTTGAGTCATTCCTGTGAGACCAATTTCAGATTCCGATGTTTCACTTCGCTTTTACTGTATCCCTTGGACCTTCTTATTCACGATGAAACACGGAAATTGCATCGGAATTAAATACAAAAGGCACAATGACGACTTAAGTACAAGAACACTGACTCATCTTACTGTCTATGCTTTGAACCTTTCCTGTGAGACCAGTTTTAGATTTCGATGCTTCACTTCAGGTTTGCTGTGTCCCTTGGACCATCCTATTGACTATGAATCTCAGAAATTGCAACGGAATTAAATACAAAAGGCACAATGACTCTTTACGTACAAGAAGACTGACTCTTCTTACTGACTATGTTTTGAACCTTTCCTGTAAGACCAGTTTTGGATTCCGATGCTTCACTTCAGGTTTACTGTATCCCTTGGACCTTCTTATTGACGATGATACACAAATTGCATCGGAATTAAATACAAAGACACAATGCCAACTTAAGTACAAGAAGACTGACTCTTCTTACTGTCTATCATTTGAGCCTTTCCTGTGAGACCAGCTTTTGATTCTGCTGCTTCACTTCAGGTTCACTGTATCCCTTGGAGCTTCCTATTGACGATGAATCTCAGAATTTGCAACGGACTTAAATACAAAAGGCACAATGCATCTTTAAGTACAAGAAGACTGACTCTTCTTACTGTCTATGCTTTGAACCTTTCCTGTAAGACACGTTTTGGATTCCGATACTTCACTTCAGGTTTACTGTATCCATTGGACCCTCTAATTGACGATGAAACACAGAAATTGCATCGGCACTAAATACAACAGTTACAATGAGGACTTAAGTACCAGAAGACTGACTCTTCTTATTGCCTTTGTTTTGGATCCTTCCTGTGAGACCACTTTAAGATTCCGATGCTTCACTTCAGGTTTACTGCATCCCTTGAACCTTCTTATTGTCGATGGAACACAGACATTGCATTGAATTAAATACAAAAGGCACAATGCCGACTTAAGAACAAGAAGACTGACTCATCTTACAGTCTATGTTTGAACCTTTCCTGTTAGACCAGTTTAAGATTCCGATGCTTCACTTCAGGTTTACTGTATCCCTTCGACATTCTTAATGACGAAAATACACAGAAATTGCATCGGAATCAAATACAAAAGGCACAATGCCGACTTAAGTACAAGAAGACTGACTCTTCTTACTGTCTATGATTTGAACCTGTCCTGTGAGACCAGTTTCAGATTTTAAAGCTTCACTTCAGGTTTTCCGTATCCCTTCGACCATCCTATTGACGATGACTCTCAGAAATTGCAACGGAATTAAATACAAAATGCACTATCCCGACTTAAGTACTAGAAGACTGACTCTTCTCACAGTCAATGCTTTGAATCTTTCCTGTGAGACCAGTTTTAGATTCCGATGCTTCACTTCAGGATTACTGTATCCCTCGGACCTTCTTATTGACGATGAAACACAGAAATTGCATCGGAATTAAATACAAAAGGCACAATGCCGATTTAAGAACAAGAAGACTGACTCATCTTACAGTCTATATTTGAACCTTTCCTGTTAGAACAGTTTTAGATTCCGATGCTTCACTTCAGGTTTACTGTATCCGTTTCACCTTCTTCTTTACGGTGAAACACAAAAATTGCATCGGAATTTAAATACAAAAGGCACAATGAGGACTTAAGTACCAGAAGACTGACCCTTTTTACTGTCTATGTTTTGAACCTTTCCTGTGAGACCAGTTTAAGATTCCGATGCTTCACTTCAGGTTTACTGCATCACTTGGACCTTCTTATTTTCGATGGAACACAGACATTGCATCGGAATTAAATACTAAAGGCACAATGGCGACCTAAGTACAAGCAGACTGACTCTTCTTACTCTCTATGCTTTAAACATTTCCTGTGAGACCAGTTTTAGATTCCGATGCTTCACATCAGGTTTACTGTATCCCTTGGACCTTCCTATTGACGATGAATCTCAGAAATTGCAACGGAATTAAATACAAAAGGCACAATGCAGCCTTAACTACAAGAAGACTGACTCTTCTTACTGTCTATGATTTGAAACCTTCCTGTAAGACCAGTTTTAGATTCCGATGCTTCACTTCAGGTTTACTGTATCCCTTGGACCTTCTTATAGACGATGAAACACAGAAATTGCATCGGAATTAAATACAAAAGGCACAATGCCGACTTAAGTACAACAAGACTGACTCTTCTTACTGTCTATGTTTTGAACCTCTCCTGTGAGACCAGTTTTAGATTCCGATGCTTCTCATCAGGTTTACTGTATCCCTTGGACCTTCTTATTGACGAAAATACACAGAAATTGCATTGGAAACAAATACAAAAAGCACAATGCCGACTTAAGTACATGAAGACTGACTCTTCTTACTGTCTATGTTTTGAACCTTTCCTGTGAGACCAGTTTAAGAATCCGATGCTTCACTTCAGGTTTACTGCATCCCTTGGACCTTCTTATTGTCGATGGAACACAATCATTGCATCGGAAATAAATACAAAAGGCACAATGGCGACTTAAGTACAAGAAGACTGACTCTTCTTACAGTCTATGTTTGAACCTTCCCTGTGAGACCAGTTTGAGATTCCGATGCTTTACTTCAGGTTTACTGTATCCCTTGGACCTTCTTAAAGACGATGAAACACAGAAATTGCATCGGAATTAACTACAAAAGACACAATGCTGACTTAAGTACTAGAAGACTGACCCTCCTTACGGTCTATGATTTGAGCCATTCCTGTGAGACCAATTTTAGATTCCGATGTTTCACTTCAGTTTTACTGTATCCCTTGGACATTCTTATTGACGATGAAGCACAGAAATTGCAACGGAATTAAATTCAAATGGCTCAATGCAGACTTAAGTACATGAAGACTGACTCTACTTACTGTCTATGTTTTGAAACTTTCCTGTGAGGCCAGTTTTAGATTCCGATGCTTCCCTCCAGGTTTGCTGTAAACCTTGGACCTTCTAATTGACGATGAAACACAGAAATTGCATCGGAATTAAATACAAAAGACACAATGCCGACTTAAGTACAAGAAGACTGACTCTTTTTACTGTCTATCATTTGAGCCTTTCCTGTGAGACCAGTTTTTGATTCTGATACTTCACTTCAGGGTTACTGTATCCCTTGGACCTTCTAATTGACAATGAAACACAGAAATTGCATCGGAATTAAATACAGAAGGCACAATGCCGACTTAAGTACAAAAGACTGACACTTCTTACAGCCTATGTTTTGAGTATTTCCTGTGAGACAAGTTTACGATTCCGATGCTTCACTTCAGGTTTACTGCATCCCTTGGACCTGCTTACTGTCGAAGGAACACAGACATTGCATCGGAATTAAATACAAAAGGCACAATGTCGACTTAAGTACAAGCGGACTGACTCTTCTTACAGTCTATGTTTGAACCTTCCCTGTGAGACCAGTTTGAGATTCCGATGCTTCACTTCATATTTACTGTATCACTTGGACCATCATATTGAATATGAAACACAGAAATTGCATCACAATAAAATACAAAAGGCACAATGCCGACTTAAGTACAGGCAGACTGACTCTTCTTACTGTCTATGTTTTAAACCTTTCCTGTGAGACCAGTTTTAGATTCCGATGCTTCACTTCAGGTTTACTGTATCCCTTGGACCTTCCTATTAACGATGACTCTCAGAAATTGCAACGGAATTAAATACAAAATGCACTATCCCGACTTAAGTACTAGAAGACTGATTCTTCTCACAGTCAATGCTTTGAATCTTTCCTGTGAGACCAGTTTTAGATTCCGATGCTTCACTTCAGGATTACTGTATCCCTCGGACCTTCTTATTGACGATGAAACACAGAAATTGCATCGGAATTAAATACAAAAGGCACAATGCCGACTTAAGAACAAGAAGACTGACCCATCTTACAGTCTATATTTGAACCTTTCCTGTTAGAACAGTTTTAGATTCCGATGCTTCACTTCATGTTTTCTGTATCCCTTTGACCATCTTGGTGACGATGAAACACAATAATAGCATCGGAATTAAATACAAAAGGCACAATGCCGACTTAAGTACAAAAGACTGCCTCCTCTTACAGCCTATGTTTGAGTCTTTCCTATGAGACCAGTTTTAGATTCGGATGCTTCTCATCAGGTTTACTGTATCCCTTGGACCTTCTTCTTGACGATGATACACAGAAATAGCATCGCAATTAAATCCAAAAGGTACAATGCCGACTTAAGTACAAGAGGACTGGCTTTTCTCACATTCTAAGAATTGAACCTTTCCTGTGAGATCTATTTGATATTCCGATGCTTCACCTCAGGTTTACTGTATCCCTTGGACCCTCTAATTGACGATGAAACACAGAAATTGCATCGGCACTAAATACAACAGTCACAATGAGGACTTTAGTACCAGAAGACGACTCTTCTTACTGCCAATGTTTTGAGTCATTCCTGTGAGACCAATTTCAGATTCCGATGTTTCACTTCGCTTTTACTGTATCCCTTGGACCTTCTTATTCACGATGAAACACGGAAATTGCATCGGAATTAAATACAAAAGGCACAATGACGACTTAAGTACAAGAACACTGACTCATCTTACTGTCTATGCTTTGAACCTTTCCTGTGAGACCAGTTTTAGATTTCGATGCTTCACTTCAGGTTTGCTGTGTCCCTTGGACCATCCTATTGACTATGAATCTCAGAAATTGCAACGGAATTAAATACAAAAGGCACAATGACTCTTTACGTACAAGAAGACTGACTCTTCTTACTGACTATGTTTTGAACCTTTCCTGTAAGACCAGTTTTGGATTCCGATGCTTCACTTCAGGTTTACTGTATCCCTTGGACCTTCTTATTGACGATGATACACAAATTGCATCGGAATTAAATACAAAGACACAATGCCAACTTAAGTACAAGAAGACTGACTCTTCTTACTGTCTATCATTTGAGCCTTTCCTGTGAGACCAGCTTTTGATTCTGCTGCTTCACTTCAGGTTCACTGTATCCCTTGGAGCTTCCTATTGACGATGAATCTCAGAATTTGCAACGGACTTAAATACAAAAGGCACAATGCATCTTTAAGTACAAGAAGACTGACTCTTCTTACTGTCTATGCTTTGAACCTTTCCTGTAAGACACGTTTTGGATTCCGATACTTCACTTCAGGTTTACTGTATCCATTGGACCCTCTAATTGACGATGAAACACAGAAATTGCATCGGCACTAAATACAACAGTTACAATGAGGACTTAAGTACCAGAAGACTGACTCTTCTTATTGCCTTTGTTTTGGATCCTTCCTGTGAGACCACTTTAAGATTCCGATGCTTCACTTCAGGTTTACTGCATCCCTTGAACCTTCTTATTGTCGATGGAACACAGACATTGCATTGAATTAAATACAAAAGGCACAATGCCGACTTAAGAACAAGAAGACTGACTCATCTTACAGTCTATGTTTGAACCTTTCCTGTTAGACCAGTTTAAGATTCCGATGCTTCACTTCAGGTTTACTGTATCCCTTCGACATTCTTAATGACGAAAATACACAGAAATTGCATCGGAATCAAATACAAAAGGCACAATGCCGACTTAAGTACAAGAAGACTGACTCTTCTTACTGTCTATGATTTGAACCTGTCCTGTGAGACCAGTTTCAGATTTTAAAGCTTCACTTCAGGTTTTCCGTATCCCTTCGACCATCCTATTGACGATGCATCTCAGGAATTGCAACGGAATTAAATACAAAATGCACTATCCCGACTTAAGTACTAGAAGACTGACTCTACTTACAGTCTATGTTTTGAACCTTTCCAGTAAGACCAGTTTGAGATTCCGATGCTTTACTTCATGTTTACTGTATCCCTTGGACCTTCTTATTGACGATGAAACACAGAAATTGCAACGGAATTAAATTCAAATGGCTCAATGCAGACTTAAGTACATGAAGACTGACTCTACTTACTGTCTATGTTTTGAAACTTTCCTGTGAGACCAGTTTTAGATTCCGATGCTTCCCTCCAGGTTTACTGTAACCCTCGGACATTCTAATTGACGATGAAACACAGAAACTGCATCGGAATTAAATACAAGAGACACAATGCCGACTTAAGTACAAGAAGACGGACTCTTTTTACTGTCTATCATTTGAGCCTTTCCTGTGAGACCAGTTTTTGGATCTGATGCTTCACTTCAGTGTTACTGTATCCCTTGGACCCTCTAATTGACGATGAAACACAGAAATTGAATCGGAACTAAATACAAAAGGCAAAATGCCGACATAAGTACAAAAGACTGACTCTTGTTACAGTCTATGTTTGAACCTTCCCTGTGAGACCAGTTTGAGATTCCGATGCTTCACTTTATTTTTAATGTATCCCTTGGCCCTTCTTATTGACGATGAAACACAGAAATTGCATCGGAATTAAATACAAAAGGCACAATGCCGACTAAAGTACAGGCAGACTGACTCTTCTTACTGTCTATATTTTAAACCATTCCTGTGAGACCAATTTTAGATTCCGATGTTTCACTTCAGTTTTACTGTATCCTTGGACCTTCTTATTGACGATAAAACACATAATTGCATCCGAATTAAATACAAAAGGCACAGTGTCGACTTAAGAACAAGAAGACTGACTCATCATACAGTCTATGTTTGAACCTTTCCTGTTAGACCAGTTTTAGATTCCGATGCTTCACTTCATGTTTACTGTATCGATTTGACCTTCTTGGTGACGATGAAACAAAAAAATAACATCGGAATTAAATACAAAAGGCACAATGCCGACTTAAGTACAAGAGACAGACTTTTCTTACTGTCTTTTTTTTTAACCTTCCCTGTGAGACCAGTTTTAGATTCCGATATTTCGCTTAAGGTTTACTGTATCCCTTGGACCTTCTTACTGACGATGAGACACAGAGATTGCATTGTAATTAAATACAAAAGGCACAATGCCGTCTTAAATTCAAGCAGACTGACTCTTCTTACTGTCTATGTTTTGAACCTTTCCTGTAAGACCAGTTATAGATTCCGATGCTTCTCTTCAGGTTTACTGTATCCCTTGGACCTTCTTATTGACGATGAATCTCAGAAATTGCATCGGAATTAAATACAAAAGGCACAATGACGACTTAAGTACAAGAAGACTGACTCATCTTACTGTCTATGCTTTGAGTCTTTCCTGTGAGACCAGTTTTAGATTCCGATGCTTCACTTCAGGTTTACTGTATCCGTTTCACCTTCTTCTTTACGGTGAAACACAAAAATTGCATCGGAATTTAAATACAAAAGGCACAATGAGGACTTAAGTACCAGAAGACTGACCCTTCTTACTGTCTATGTTTTGAACCTTTCCTGTGAGACCAGTTTAAGATTCCGATGCTTCACTTCAGGTTTACTGCATCACTTGGACCTTCTTATTTTCGATGGAACACAGACATTGCATCGGAATTAAATACAAAAGGCACAATGGCGACCTAAGTACAAGCAGACTGACTCTTCTTACTCTCTATGCTTTAAACATTTCCTGTGAGACCAGTTTTAGATTCCGATGCTTCACATCAGGTTTACTGTGTCCCTTGGACCTTCCTATTGACGATGAATCTCAGAAATTGCAACGGAATTAAATACAAAAGGCACAATGCCGCCTTAACTACAAGAAGACTGACTCTTCTTACTGTCTATGATTTGAAACCTTCCTGTAAGACCAGTTTTAGATTCCGATGCTTCACTTCAGGTTTACTGTATCCCTTGGACCTTCTTATAGACGATGAAACACAGAAATTGCATCGGAATTAAATACAAAAGGCACAATGCCGACTTAAGTACAACAAGACTGACTCTTCTTACTGTCTATGTTTTGAACCTCTCCTGTGAGACCAGTTTTAGATTCCGATGCTTCTCATCAGGTTTACTGTATCCCTTGGACCTTCTTATTGACGAAAATACACAGAAATTGCATTGGAATCAAATACAAAAAGCACAATGCCGACTTAAGTACATGAAGACTGACTCTTCTTACTGTCTATGTTTTGAACCTTTCCTGTGAGACCAGTTTAAGAATCCGATGCTTCACTTCAGGTTTACTGTATCCCTTGGACCTTCTTATTGACGATGAAACACAGAAATTGCATCGGAATTAAATACAAAATGCACAATGACGACTTACGTACAAGAAGACTGACTCATCTTACTGTCTATGCTTTGAATCTTTCCTGTGAGACCAGTTTTGAATTCCGAGGCTTCACTTCAGGTTTACTGTATCCCTTATACCTTCTCTTTGACAACGAAACACAGAAATTGCATGGGAATTAAATACAAAAGGCATAATGCCGACTTAAGTATCAGAAGACTGACTCTTCTTACTGTCTATGTTTTGAACCTTTCCTATGAGTCAACTTTTAGGTTTCGATGCTTCACTGCAGGTTTACTGTATGCCTTGAACGTTCTTATTAACGATGAAACACAGAAATTGCATCGGAATTCCATACTAAGAGCACAATACCGACTTAAGTACAAGTAGACTGGCTTTTCTTGCTGTGTATGTTTGAACCTTTCCTGTGAGACCGGTTTTAGATTCCGATGCTTCACTTCAGGATTACTGTATCCCCTGCACTTTCTTATTGACGATGAAACACAAAAATTGCATCGGAATTAAATACAAAGGGCACAATGCCGACTTAAGTACAAGTGGACTGACTGTTCTTACATTCTAGAAATTGAACCTTTCCTGTGAGACCAGTTTTAGATTCCGATGCTTCACTTCAGGTTTGCTGTATCCCTTGGGCCTTCCTATTGACCATGAATCTCAGAAATTGCAACGGAATTAAATACAAAAGGCACAATGGCTCTTAAAGTACAAGAAGACTGACTCTTCTTGCTGTCTATGTTTTGAACTTTTCCTGTAAGACCAGTTATAGATTCCGATGCTTCTCTTGAGGTTTACTGTATCCCTTGGACCTTCTTATTGACGATGAATCTCAGAAATTGCATCGGAATTAAATACAAAAGGCACAATGACGACTTAAGTACAAGAAGACTGACTCATCTTACTGTCTATGCTTTGAGTCTTTCCTGTGAGACCAGTTTTAGATTCCGATGCTTCACTTCAGGTTTACTGTATCCGTTTGACCTTCTTCTTTATGGTGAAACACAAAAATTGCATCGGAATTTAAATACAAAAGGCACAATGAGGACTTAAGTACCAGAAGACTGACCTATCTTACTGTCTATGTTTTGAACCTTTCCTGTGAGTCCAGTTTAAGATTCCGAGGCTTCACTTCAGGTTTACTGCATCACTTGGACCTTCTTATTTTCGTTGGAACACAGACATTGCATCGGAATTAAATACTAAAGGCACAATGGCGACCTAAGTAGAAGCAGACTGACTCTTCTTACTGTCTATGCTTTAAACCTTTCCTGTGAGACCAGTTTTAGATTCCGATGCTTCACATCAGGTTTACTGTATCCCTTGGACCTTACTATTGACGATGAATCTCAGAAATTGCAACGGAATTAAATACAAAAGGCTCAATGCCGCCTTAACTACAAGAAGACTGACTCTTCTTACTGTCTATGGTTTGAAACCTTCCTGTAAGACCAGTTTTAGATTCCGATGCTTCACTTCAGGTTTACTGTATCCCTTGGACCTTCTTATAGACGATGAAACACAGAAATTGCATCGGAATTAAATACAAAAGGCACAATGCCGACTTAAGTACAAGAAGACTGACTCATCTTACTGTCTATGCTTTGAACCTCTCCTGTGAGACCAGTTTTAGATTCCGATGCTTCTCATCAGGTTTACTGTATCCCTTGGACCTTCTTATTGACGAAAATACACAGAAATTGAATTGGAATCAAATACAAAAAGGACAATGCCGACTTCAGTACAAGAAGACTGAGTCTTCTTACTGTCTGTGATTTGAACCTTTCCTGTGAGATTAGTTTTAGAATTCGAAGCTTCACTTCAGGTTTACCGTATCCCTTGGACCTTCCTATTGACGATGAATCTCAGAAATTGCAACGGAATTAAATACAAAAGGCCCAATGCCGACTTAGGTACATGAAGACTGACTCTTCTTACTGTCTATGTTTTGAACCTTTCCTGTGAGTCCAGTTTAAAATTCCGATGCTTTACTTCAGGTTTACTGCATCCCTTGGACCTTCTTATTGTCGATGGAACACAATCATTGCATCGGAAATAAATACAAAAGGCACAATGGCGACTTAAGTAAGAGAAGACCGACTCTTCTTACAGTCTATGTTTGAACCTTCCCTGTGAGACCAGTTTGAGATTCCGATGCTTCACTTCAGGTTTACTGCATCCCTTGGAAATTTTATTTATTTTTATTTTATTTATTGATTTGTTTAACCTGGCAAGATTAGGGCCATCAGGCCCTCTCTTACATCTAACCAGGCATTCTACTTATTTTACATTCATATGTTTTAGTAGGCATGTTAAACTAAATCTAGTACAAAAAGTGAAATAAACAATTTGAAAGGTACACCTGGAAAAATACATACATATAGAGTTTATATTCTTAGGTCACAAGTACTGTTATAATTAGACATTATTGAAGAGACAGATTTTAGATAGGAGTGCCGGCAGCATGGAGTATGAGGGAGACTCATGGTGAAGGGAGGAGAAGAATAGAGACATGATGAAACATAATTAAGGAAATATAAAGGAAAAGAAGATTGCGTGGCTAATAGAGAAAGATGAAGAGGAAGGCATCTCAGGAGCAAGATAGGAGACGCTAGCTTTGCTATTTGACAGATGAGGGGATTGTCCTTGTACATTAAATTTGTGGAGAACTTTGTGAGGATGATAGTAGGAAATGCTTCAACTTCTTCTTAAAAGCAGCAGGAGATCGAATTTTGCGCAAGGTAAGGGGCAGTTTGTTCCATAGGCGGACAGCGGCAACTGAGAAGGAGTTTGCAAAAGTTTTTGTTTTGTGAGTGGGCACAGTTAGGATACCAAATAAGAGTGACCTCGTGTTTCGATTATGATGACATGACAGGTTTTTAATCTCTGAAGCAAGGTACTGGGGTGCTTGCGCGATGAGGAGTCGGTGGAGTAGACATAGAGTGTGGTAGTCACGCAATTTGTCCGGCCGCAGCCACCCTAGCTCGGAGTATGAAGCACTAACATGATCATATCGGCGAATGTTGCAGGTGTAACGCACACAGGCATTCATGGTTAGCTCTAGCCGTCTTTTGTTTTCACTACTCATGCCTTGTTGAATCACATCACAATAGTGGAGGTTCGGTAGAACGAGTGCTTGCACGAGCTGGCGTTTCAAGTCCTGTGGAAATATGTTCCGAAACTTTTTGAGAGCATAGAGACAAGCAGACGTCTTTCGGCACACTGCGACTGTATTCTCCGCCCAGTTGAGATGCTCATCCAAAGTTACACCCAAGTTCTTCACTGTTTTCTGATATGGTATTGGAGTACCGTCGAGCAGAATAGGAGGTAGCCGTTCGCGAAAATCTGAACTTATTAATTTCTGATGGGCTATTAAGATTACTTGCGTCTTTTTTGCATTTAGTTTAAGCCCCAGGTTTTTCGCCCATCTCACTACTGAAGACAGATCATCATTCATCTGAGCGATTGCAGTGTTTACATCTTCAGGTCTGACGCTTAGGTAGAGCTGGAGGTCGTCGGCATAGAAATGATATTTACAGGAGGACAGAACCGACGAAATATCGTTGACATATAAAGAAAACAAAAGTGGTCCTAAGACTGATCCTTGTGGCACTCCCGAGGAAACATGTTTCCAGGAAGATTTTTCATTTACGCAGACAACACATTGCTGTCTGTCTTTTAAGTAGCTTTCAAACCATCTCATTGCACTATCAGAGAAATTAAGCTGTTGCATTTTTCTGAGCAATATGTCAAAGTTAACAGTGTCAAAAGCTTTGCTGAAGTCCAGTAGCGTCAATATTGTTGCCTTTCGATTGTCGATGGCATATTTCAGGTCATCAGTTACTTTAATTAGAGCAGTGTTTGTGCTGTGATGTTTACGGAAACCGGATTGAAATTTGTCATATAGGCTGAATTCATGCAAGTGTTCAGTGATTTGGTCATGAACAATATATTCAAGTGCTTTGGAAACAGCAGGCAGTATGCTAATTGGTCGGTAATCACTAGGCAGTTGCGGGTTTTCGATCTTAGGGATGGGTCGAATTAGGCTTCTTTTCCATGCAGTAGGATATATTCCGTTCACGAGGGAAAAATTAAATATGTCAGTTAAGACAGGTACTAAGATATCGGCAACATTCTTAATCATGGTTATACCGATACTGTCGTTGCCTATTGCATCAGAAGAGATTCTCATTATTGCTTTTCTTGCCGTATTTGTTGTTACATGTTTTAGATGGAAGGTATCGTTGTTAGTTATCCTGTTTGGGGATTCTTGTGGACGGTAATTATCAGCTGTGCTGGTATTCAGAGGTGCAGAGAAGAATTCATTTAATTCGTTAGCAGACACATGAAAAGTAGTTTCCGATTTTGCCTTTCCGACCCCCAAGCTACGGAGATTCTTCCATAGAGTCGTGGGCGTCAGATCGCTGCATACAAGGGAGCGAGCGTGCCTGATTTTAGCATTGCGAATGCTTTGTTTCACTCTGTTCCGTAGCTTTCTGTATTCTTCGAAACGCTCGGGTTTCGGATCTGCCTTGAAACGCCTGTGGGCAGCATCCCTATTAGTCATCATTTGACGTAATTCAGCTGTGAGCCATGGAGCAGGAGATTTTCTTACACGGATTGTGCGCACAGGTGCATGTTTGTCATAGAGGGCAGTGAGTTTATCACCAAGGTCATTAATTTTGCCGTCGATTGTGGGTTTTCTGATTATTTGATGCCATAGGATTTCTGAGCAATCGGCTGTTAGAGCGTCAAGGTCAATACGTTTCATGTTCCTACAAGTTATGTAACGCGATTTGATCCTTGGGGACTGCACAGAGTAGGCCAGGAATATTACATCATGTGCTGAGAGGCCAGGGGCCGATGTTTGACCAACATCTCTTACTTTGTCAGTCTGTTTCGTTGCGATTACGTCTATAAGAGTATGACTGTGCGCTGTATGGTGTGTAGGTTGTAATGGAAGAATGTTCATGCTATTGCAACTAAACAGTCTTCTTAGGTTTATTGCGGAGGGAGTGTCTCTTAGCAGGTCTATGTTCAAGTCACCCATTACGATGACATGTTCGTATTGACACTGAAGTGAATGTAATTCCGACTGGAAAGAACTCATTGAGCTTATTTTTGGCGGCTTGTACACGACGCCAGTCAAGAATTTCCGACTTTGTATATTTATTTCAATGAACATGAATTCAGCCTCTTTTTCTTCAGCAGGATTTGACGTACATAAGACTTTCGCTTTGAGATCTGTTCGTATATACGCGCCGACCCCGCCACCTCGCTTTTTTGATCTGTCTGCCCTAAGAAATGTGTACCCTGGGAGATGAAAAGATGCAGAGGATATGTGTGGTTTCAACCACGTTTCGGATAAGAGGATTACGTGGTAGTTTAGTTGGTTGAAGAGGAGGCTAAGTTCTTCGTAATGCGCAGGTAAAGACTGGACGTTGCAGTGAGCTGCTAAAAGCTCTGACGAGTTCAGCCGAGCTGCCTGGAGTAGGGTGGCAGACTGGTTTGTCCCTTTGTTAGGCACTACCTGCCGCGAGGGGCACTGGCCGCTGCTTCCGCCAAGTGACATACCACAGGGGTGTCCAAGATTTTGCACGCCCTGTTTGTGACACCGCGAGTGCCGAAAGAAAGGCGCCTGCTAAAGAACCTTTCCTGTGAGACCGGTTTTAGATTCCGATGCTTCACTTCAGGATTACTGTATCCCCTGCACTTTCTTATTGACGATGAAACACAAAAATTGCATCGGAATTAAATACAACAGGCACAATGCCGACTTAAGTACGAGAAGACTGACTCTTCTTACTGTCTATGTTTGAACCTTTCCTGTGAGACCACTTTGAGATTCCGATGCTTCACTTTAGGTTTTCTGTATCCCATGGACCTTCTTATTGACGATGAAACACAGAAATTGCAACGGAATTAAATTCATAAGGGACAATGCCGACTTAAGAACAAGAAGACTGACTCTTCTTGCTGTCTAAGTTAGAACCTTTCCTGTGAGACCAGTTTTAATTAACGAAACTTTACCTCAGGATTACTGTATCCCTTGGACCTTCTTATTGACGACGAAACACAGAAATGGCATCGGAATTAAATACAAAAGGCATAATGCCGACTTAAGTACAAGAAGACTGTTTCCTCTTACTGTCTTTGTTTTGAACCTTCCCTATGAGTCGAGTTTTAGGTTCCGATGCTTCACTTCAGGCTCACAGTATCACTTGGACCTTCCTATTGACGGTGAATCTCAGAAATTGCAACGGAATTAAATACAAAAGGCACAATGCCTCTTTAAGTACAAGAAGACTGACGCTTCTTACTGTCTATGTTTTGAACCTTTCCTGTAAGACCAGTTTTGGATTCCGATGCTTCACTTCATTTTTACTGTATCCCTTGGACCCTCTAATTGACGATGAAACACAGAAATTGCATCGGCACTAAATACAACAGTTACAATGAGGACTTAAGTACCAGAAGACTGACTGTTCTTACTGTCTATGTTTTGGACCCTTCCTGTGAGACCAGTTTAATATTCCGATGCTTCACTTCAGGTTTACTGCATTACTTGGACCTTCTTATTGTCGATGGAACACAGACATTGCATCGGAATTAAATACAAAAGGCAAAATGGCGACTTAAGTACCAAAAGACTGACTCTCCTAACTGTCTATCTTTTTAACCTTTCCTGTGAGACCATTTTAAGATTCTGATGCTTCACTTCAGGTTTACTGCATCCTTTGGACCTTCTTATTGTCGATGGATCACAGACATTGCATCGGAATGAAATACAAAATGCACAATGGCGACTTAAGTACAAGAAGACTGACTCTTCTTACTGTCTTTTCTTTTAACCTTCCCTGTGAGACCGGTTTGAGATTCCGATGTTTCACTTTAGGTTTACTGTATTCCTTGGACCTTCCTATTGACCATGAATCTACGAAAATGTAACGGAATTAAATACAAAAGGCACAATGCCCCTATAAGTAAAATAAAACTGACTCTTCTTACTGTCTATGTTTTGAACCTTGCCTGTAAGACCAGTTTTGGATTCCGATGCTTCACTTCAGGTTTACTGTATCCCTTGGGCCTTCTTATTGACGATGAAACACAGAAATTGCATCGGAATTATATACAAAAGGCACAATGCCGACTTATGTGCATGAAGACTGACTCTTATTACTGTCTATGTTATGAACATTTCCTGCGAGACCAGTTATAGATTCCGATGCTTCTCTTCAGGTTTACTGTATCCCTTGGACCTTCCTATTAACGATGAATCTCAGAAATTGCAACGGAATTAAGTACAAAAAGCACAATGCCGGCTTATGCACAAGAAGACTGACTCTTCTTACTGTCTATGTTTTGAACCTTTCCTGTGAGACCAGTTTTAGATTCCGATGCTTTACTTCAGGTGTACTGTATCCCTTGGACCTTCTTATAGACGATGAAACACAGAAATTGCATCGGAATTAAATACAAAAGGCACAATGCTGACTTAAGTACTAGAAGACTGACTCTCCTTACGGTCTATGATTTGAGCCATTCCTGTGAGACCAATTTTAGATTCCGATGTTTCACTTCAGTTTTACTGTATCCCTTGGACCTTCTTATTGACGATGAAACACAGAAATTGCATCGGAATTAAATACAAAAGGCACAATGACGACTTACGTACAAGAAGACTGACTCATCTTACTGTCTATGCTTTGTATCTTTCCTGTGAGACCAGT
The DNA here is from genome assembly GCF_021461385.2 of Schistocerca piceifrons. Classification (NCBI taxonomy): domain Eukaryota; kingdom Metazoa; phylum Arthropoda; class Insecta; order Orthoptera; family Acrididae; genus Schistocerca; species Schistocerca piceifrons. The sequence continues at coordinate 1,108,761,467 of NC_060139.1, forward strand.
TTTAAATTCCGAGGCTTCACTTCAGGTTTACTGTATCCCTTGGACCTTCTCATTGACGACGAAACATAGAAATTGCATGGGGATTAAATACAAAAGGCATAATGCCGACTTAAGTAAAAGAAGACTGACTATTCGTACTGTCTATGTTGTGAACCTTTCCTATGAGTCAAGTTTTAGGTTCCGATGCTTCACTTCAGGTTTACTGTATGCCTTGGACCATCTCATTGACGATGAAACACAGAAATTGCAACGGAATTAAATTCAAAAGGGACAATGCCGACTTAAGAACAAGAAGACTGACTCTTCTTGCTGTCTAAGTTAGAACCTTTCCTGTGAGACCGGTTTTAGATTCCGATGCTTCACTTCAGGATTACTGTATCCCCTGGACTTCCTTATTGGCGATGAAACACAAAAATTGCATCGGAATTAAATACAAAAAGCACAATGCCGACTTAAGTAAAAGTATACTGACAGTTCTTACATTCTATGAATTGAACCTTTCCTGTGAGACCAGTTATACATTCCGATGCTTCACTTCAGGTTCACTGTATCCCTTGGACCTTCCTATTGACGATGAAACACAGAAATTGCATCGGAATTAAATACAACAGGCACAATGCCGACTTAAGTACCAGAAGACTGACTCTTCTTACTGTCTATGTTTGAACCTTTCCTGTGAGACCACTTTGAGATTCCGATGCTTCACTTTAGGTTTCCTGTATCCCTTGGACCTTCTTATTGACGATGAAACACAGAAATTGCAACGGAATTAAATTCAAAAGGGACAATGCCGACTTAAGAACAAGAAGACTGACCCTTCTTGCTGTCTAAGTTAGAACCTTTCCTGTGAGACCAGTTTTAATTAACGATCCTTTACCTCAGGATTACTGTATCCCTTGGACCTTCTTATTGACGACGAAACACAGAAATGGCATCGGAATTAAATACAAAAGGCATAATGCCGACTTAAGTACAAGAAGACTGCTTCTTCTTACTGTCTTTGTTTTGAACCTTCCCTATGAGTCGAGTTTTAGGTTCCGATGCTTCACTTCAGGCTCACAGTATCACTTGGACCTTCCTATTGACGGTGAATCTCAGAAATTGCAACGGAATTAAATGCAAAAGGCACAATGCCTCTTTAAGTACAAGAAGACTGACTCTTCTTACTGTCTATGTTTTGAACCTTTCCTGTAAGACCAGTTTTGGATTCCGATGCTTCACTTCATTTTTACTGTATCCCTTGGACCCTCTAATTGACGATGAAACACAGAAATTGCATCGGCACTAAATACAACAGTTACAATGAGGACTTAAGTACCAGAAGACTGACTGTTCTTACTGTCTACGTTTTTGACCCTACCTGTGAGACTAGTTTAATATTCCGATGCTTCACTTCAGGGTTACTGCATTACTTGGACCTTCTTATTGTCGATGGAACACAGACATTGCATCGGAATTAAATACAAAAGGCAAAATGGCGACTTAAGTACCAAAAGACTGACTCTTCTTACTGTCTATGTTTTGAACCTTTCCTGTGAGACCATTTTAAGATTCCGAACTTCACTTCAGGTTTACTGTATCCCTTGGGGCTTCTTATTGACGATGAAACACAGAAATTGCATCGGAATTATATACAAAAGGCACAATGCCGACTTATGTGCATGAAGACTGACTCTTATTACTCTCTATGTTATGAACATTTCCTGCGAGACCAGTTATAGATTCCGATGCTTCTCTTCAGGTTTACTGTATCCCTTGGACCTTCATACTGACGATGATATACAGAAATTGAACCGGAATTAAATACAAAGACACAATGCCGACTTAAGTACAAGAAGACTGACTCTTCTTACTGTCTATCATTTGAGCCTTTCCTGTGGGACCAGCTTTTGATCCTGATGCTTCACTTCAGGTTTACTGTATCCCTTGGACCTTCTAATTGATGATGAAACACAGAAATTGCATCGGAATTAAATACAAAAGGCACAAAAGGAACAGTACAAAAGACTGACTCTTCTTACAGCCTATGTTTTGAGTCTTTCCTGTGACACCAGTTTTAAATTCCGATGCTTCACTTCAGGTTTACTGTATCCGTTTGACCTTCTTGTTGACGGTCAAACACAAAAATTCCATCGGAATTAAATACAAAAGGCACAATGAGGACTTAAGTACCAGAAGACTGACTCTTCTTACTGTCTATTTTTTGAACCTTTCCTGAGAGACCAGTTTAAGATTCCGATGCTTCACTTCAGGTTTACTGCATCCCTTGGACCTTCTTATTGTCGATGGAACACAGACATTGCATCGGAATTAAATACAAAATGCACAATGGCGACTTAAGTACAAGAAGACTGACTCTTCTTACTGTCTATGTTTGAACCTTCTCTGTGAGACCAGTTTGGGATTCCGATGCTTCACTTCACGTTTACTGTATCCCTTGGACCTTCTTATTGACGATGAAACACAGAAATTGCATCAGAATTAAATACAAAAGTCACAATACCGACTTAAGTACAAGCAGACTGATTCTTCTAACTGTCTATGCTTTAAACCTTTCCTGTGAGACCAGTTTTAGATTCCGATGCTTCACTTCAGGTTTACTGTATCCCTTGGACCTTTCCATTGACGATGAATCTCAGAAATTGCAACGGAATTAAATATAAAAGGCACAATGCCGACTTAACTACAAGAACACTGACTCTTCTTACTATCTATGATTTGAACCTTTCCTGTAAGACCAGTTTTAGATTCCGATGCTTCACTTCAGGTTTACTGTATCCCTTGGACCTTCTTATAGACGATGAAACCCAGAAATTGCATCGGAATTAAATACAAAAGGCACAATGCCTCTTTAAGTACAAGATGACTGACTCTTCTTACTGTCTATGTTTTGAACCTTTCCTGTAAGACCAGTTTTGGATTCCGATGCTTCACTTCATTTTTACTGTATCCCTTGGACCCTCTAATTGACGATGAAGCACAGAAATAGCATCGACACTAAATACAACAGTTACAATGAGGACTTAAGTACCAGAAGACTGACTCTTCTTACTGTCTATGTTTTGGTCCCTTCCTGTGAGACCAGTTCAATATTCGGATGCTTCACTTCAGGTTTAGTGCATTACTAGGACCTTCTTATTGTCGATGGAACACAGACTTTCCATCGGAAATAAATACAAAAGGCAAAATGGCGACCTAAGTACCAAAAGACTGACTCTTCTTACTACCAATGTTTTGAACCTTTCCTGTGAGACCATTTTAAGATTCCGATGCTTCACTTCAGGTTTACTGCATCCCTTGGACCTTTTTATTGTCGATGGATCACAGACATTGCATCGGAATTAAATACAAAATGCACAATGGCGACTTAAGTACAAGAAGACTGACTCTTCTTACTGTCTTTTTTTTAACCTTCCCTGTGAGAAGGGTTTGAGATTCCGATGTTTCACTTTAGGTTTAGTGTATTCCTTGGACCTTCCTATTGACCATGAATCTCAGAAATTGTAACGGAATTAAATACAAAAGGCACAATGCCTCTTTAAGTAAAAGAAGACTGACTCTTCTTACTGTCTATGTTTTGAACCTTTCCTGTAAGACCAGTTTTGGATTCCGATGCTTCACTTCAGGTTTACTGTATCCCTTGGGCCTTCTTATTGACGATGAAACACAGAAATTGCATCGGAATTATATACAAAAGGCACAATGCCGACTTATGTGCATGAAGACTGACTCTTATTACTGTCTATGTTATGAACATTTCCTGCGAGACCAGTTATAGATTCCGATGCTTCACTTCAGGTTTACTGTATCCCTTGGACCTTCTAATTGTCGATGAAACACAGAAATTTCATCGGAATTAAATACAAAAGGCACAAATGGCACAGTACAAAAGACTGACTCTTCTTACAGCCTATGCTTTGAGTCTTTCCTGTGAGACCAGTTTTAAATTCCGATGCTTCACTTCAGGTTTACTGTATCCGTTTGACCTTCTTGTTGACGGTGAAACACAAAAATTGCATCGGAATTAAATACAAAAGACACAATGAGGACTTAAGTACCAGAAGACTGACTCTTCTTACTGTCTACTTTTGAACCTTTCCTGTGAGACCAGTTTAAGATTCCGATGCTTCACTTCAGGTTTACTGCATCCCTTGGATCTTCTTATTGTCGATGGAACACAGACATTGCATCGGAATTCAGTACAAAAGTCACAATTGCGACTTAAGTACAAGAAGACTGACTCTTCTTACAGCCTATGTTTGAACCTTCTCTGTGAGACCAGTTTGGGATTCCGATGCTTCACTTCAGGTTTACTGTATCCCTTGGACCTTCTTATAGACGATGAAACACAGAAATTGCATCGGAATTAAATACAAAAGGCACAATGCTGACTTAAGTACTAGAAGACTGATTCTCCTTACGGTCTATGATTTGAGCCATTCCTGTGAGACCAATTTTAGATTCCGATGTTTCACTTCAGTTTTACTGTATCCCTTGGACCTTCTTATTGACGATGAAACACAGAAATTGCATCGGAATTAAATACAAAAGGCACAATGACGACTTACGTACAAGAAGACTGACTCATCTTACTGTCTATGCTTTGTATCTTTCCTGTGAGACCAGTTTTAAATTCCGAGGCTTCACTTCAGGTTTACTGTATCCCTTGGACCTTCTCATTGACGACGAAACATAGAAATTGCATGGGGATTAAATACAAAAGGCATAATGCCGACTTAAGTAAAAGAAGACTGACTATTCGTACTGTCTATGTTGTGAACCTTTCCTATGAGTCAAGTTTTAGGTTCCGATGCTTCACTTCAGGTTTACTGTATGGCTTGGACCATCTCATTGACGATGAAACACAGAAATTGCAACGGAATTAAATTCAAAAGGCACAATGCCGACTTAAGAACAAGAAGACTGACTCTTCTTGCTGTCTAAGTTAGAACCTTTCCTGTGAGACCGGTTTTAGATTCCGATGCTTCACTTCAGGATTACTGTATCCCCTGGACTTCCTTATTGGCGATGAAACACAAAAATTGCATCGGAATTAAATACAAAAAGCACAATGCCGACTTAAGTACAAGTATACTGACATTTCTTACATTCTATGAATTGAACCTTTCCTGTGAGACCAGTTATACATTCCGATGCTTCACTTCAGGTTCACTGTATCCCTTGGACCTTCCTATTGACGATGAAACACAGAAATTGCATCGGAATTAAATACAACAGGCACAATGCCGACTTAAGTACCAGAAGACTGACTCTTCTTACTGTCTATGTTTGAACCTTTCCTGTGAGACCACTTTGAGATTCCGATGCTTCACTTTAGGTTTCCTGTATCCCTTGGACCTTCTTATTGACGATGAAACACAGAAATTGCAACGGAATTAAATTCAAAAGGGACAATGCCGACTTAAGAACAAGAAGACTGACCCTTCTTGCTGTCTAAGTTAGAACCTTTCCTGTGAGACCAGTTTTAATTAACGATCCTTTACCTCAGGATTACTGTATCCCTTGGACCTTCTTATTGACGACGAAACACAGAAATGGCATCGGAATTAAATACAAAAGGCATAATGCCGACTTAAGTACAAGAAGACTGCTTCTTCTTACTGTCTTTGTTTTGAACCTTCCCTATGAGTCGAGTTTTAGGTTCCGATGCTTCACTTCAGGCTCACAGTATCACTTGGACCTTCCTATTGACGGTGAATCTCAGAAATTGCAACGGAATTAAATGCAAAAGGCACAATGCCTCTTTAAGTACAAGAAGACTGACTCTTCTTACTGTCTATGTTTTGAACCTTTCCTGTAAGACCAGTTTTGGATTCCGATGCTTCACTTCATTTTTACTGTATCCCTTGGACCCTCTAATTGACGATGAAACACAGAAATTGCATCGGCACTAAATACAACAGTTACAATGAGGACTTAAGTACCAGAAGACTGACTGTTCTTACTGTCTACGTTTTTGACCCTACCTGTGAGACTAGTTTAATATTCCGATGCTTCACTTCAGGGTTACTGCATTACTTGGACCTTCTTATTGTCGATGGAACACAGACATTGCATCGGAATTAAATACAAAAGGCAAAATGGCGACTTAAGTACCAAAAGACTGACTCTTCTTACTGTCTATGTTTTGAACCTTTCCTGTGAGACCATTTTAAGATTCCGAACTTCACTTCAGGTTTACTGTATCCCTTGGGGCTTCTTATTGACGATGAAACACAGAAATTGCATCGGAATTATATACAAAAGGCACAATGCCGACTTATGTGCATGAAGACTGACTCTTATTACTCTCTATGTTATGAACATTTCCTGCGAGACCAGTTATAGATTCCGATGCTTCTCTTCAGGTTTACTGTATCCCTTGGACCTTCATACTGACGATGATACACAGAAATTGAACCGGAATTAAATACAAAGACACAATGCCGACTTAAGTACAAGAAGACTGACTCTTCTTACTGTCTATCATTTGAGCCTTTCCTGTGGGACCAGCTTTTGATCCTGATGCTTCACTTCAGGTTTACTGTATCCCTTGGACATTCTAATTGATGATGAAACACAGAAATTGCATCGGAATTAAATACAAAAGGCACAAAAGGAACAGTACAAAAGACTGACTCTTCTTACAGCCTATGTTTTGAGTCTTTCCTGTGACACCAGTTTTAAATTCCGATGCTTCACTTCAGGTTTACTGTATCCGTTTGACCTTCTTGTTGACGGTCAAACACAAAAATTCCATCGGAATTAAATACAAAAGGCACAATGAGGACTTAAGTACCAGAGGACTGACTCTTCTTACTGTCTATTTTTTGAACCTTTCCTGAGAGACCAGTTTAAGATTCCGATGCTTCACTTCAGGTTTACTGCATCCCTTGGACCTTCTTATTGTCGATGGAACACAGACATTGCATCGGAATTAAATACAAAATGCACAATGGCGACTTAAGTACAAGAAGACTGACTCTTCTTACTGTCTATGTTTGAACCTTCTCTGTGAGACCAGTTTGGGATTCCGATGCTTCACTTCACGTTTACTGTATCCCTTGGACCTTCTTATTGACGATGAAACACAGAAATTGCATCAGAATTAAATACAAAAGTCACAATACCGACTTAAGTACAAGCAGACTGACTCTTCTAACTGTCTATGCTTTAAACCTTTCCTGTGAGACCAGTTTTAGATTCCGATGCTTCACTTCAGGTTTACTGTATCCCTTGGACCTTTCCATTGACGATGAATCTCAGAAATTGCAACGGAATTAAATATAAAAGGCACAATGCCGACTTAACTACAAGAACACTGACTCTTCTTACTATCTATGATTTGAACCTTTCCTGTAAGACCAGTTTTAGATTCCGATGCTTCACTTCAGGTTTACTGTATCCCTTGGACCTTCTTATAGACGATGAAACCCAGAAATTGCATCGGAATTAAATACAAAAGGCACAATGCCTCTTTAAGTACAAGAAGACTGACTCTTCTTACTGTCTATGTTTTGAACCTTTCCTGTAAGACCAGTTTTGGATTCCGATGCTTCACTCCATTTTTACTGTATCCCTTGGACCCTCTAATTGACGATGAAGCACAGAAATAGCATCGACACTAAATGCAACAGTTACAATGAGGACTTAAGTACCAGAAGACTGACTCTTCTTACTGTCTATGTTTTGGTCCCTTCCTGTGAGACCAGTTCAATATTCGGATGCTTCACTTCAGGTTTAGTGCATTACTAGGACCTTCTTATTGTCGATGGAACACAGACATTGCATCGGAAATAAATACAAAAGGCAAAATGGCGACCTAAGTACCAAAAGACTGACTCTTCTTACTACCAATGTTTTGAACCTTTCCTGTGAGACCGTTTTAAGATTCCGATGCTTCACTTCAGGTTTACTGCATCCCTTGGACCTTTTTATTGTCGATGGATCACAGACATTGCATCGGAATTAAATACAAAAGTCACAATGCCGATTTAAGTACAAGCAGACTGACTCTTCTAACTGTCTATGCTGTAAACCTTTCCTGTGAGACCAGCTTTAGATTCCGATGCTTCACTTCAGGTTTACTGTATCCCTTGGACCTTCTTATAGACGATGAAACCCAGAAATTGCATCGGAATTAAATACAAAAGGCACAATGCCGACTTAAGTACTAGAAGCCTGACTCTTCTTACTGTCTTTGATTTGAGCCATTCCTGTGTGACCAGTTTTAGGTTCCGATGCTTCACTTCAGTTTTACTGTATCCCTTGGACCTTCTAATTGACGATGAAACACAGAAATTGCATCGGAATTAAATACAAAAAGCACAATGCCGACATAAGTACAAAAGACTGACTCTTGTTACAGTCTATGTTTGAACCTTCCCTGTGAGACCAGTTTGAGATTCCGATGCTTCACTTTATGTTTACTGTATCCCTTGGCCCTTCTTATTGACGATGAAACACAGAAATTGCATCGGAATTAAATACAAAAGGCACAATGCCGACTTAAGAACAAGAAGACAGACTCATCTTACAGCCTATGTTTGAACCTTTCCTGTTAGACCAGTTTTAGATTCCGATGCTTCACTTCATGTTTTCTGAATCCCTTTGACCTTCTTGGTGATGATGAAACACAAAAATAGCATCGGAATTAAATACAAATGGCACAATGACGACTTAAGTACAAAAGACTGACTCTTCTTACAGCCTATGTTTGAGTCTTTCCTATGAGACAAGTTTTAGATTCCGATGCATCTCATCAGGTTTACTGTATCCCTTGGACCTTCTTATTGACGATGATACACAGAAATAGCATCGCAATTAAATACAAAAGGTACAATGCCGACTTAAGTACAAGAGGACTGGTTCTTCTCACATTCTAAGAATTGAACTTTTCCTGTGAGATCTATTTGATATTCCGATGCTTCACCTCAGGTTTACTGTATCCGTTGGACCTTCTTAATGACAATAATACACAGAAATTGCATCGGAATCAAATACAAATGCACAATGCCGACTTAAGTACAAGAAGACTGACTCTTCTTACTGTCTATGATTTGAACCTGTCCTGTGAGACCAGTTTTAGATTCCAAAGCTTCACTTCAGGTTTACCGTATCCCTTCGACCTTCCTATTGACGATGAATCTCAGAAATTGCAACTGAATTAAATACAAAAGGAACAATGCCGACTTAAGTACAAGAAGAATGACTCTTCTTACAGTCTATGTTTTGATCCTTTCCTGTGAGACCAGTTTGAGATTCCGATGCTTACCTTCATGTTTAGTGTATCGCTTGGACCTTCTTATTGACAATGAAACACAGAAATTGCAACGGAATTAAATTCAAAAAGCACAATGGAGACTTAAGTACATGAAGACTGACTCTTCATAATGTCTATGTTTTGAAACTTTCCAGTGAGACCAGTTTGAGATTCCGATGCATCACTTTATGTTTACTGTATTCCTTGGACCTTCTTACTGACGATGAAACACAGTAATTGAATCGGAATTAAATACAAAAGGCACAATGCCGACTTAAGTACAGACAGACTGACTCTTCTTACTGTCTATGCTTTAAACCTTTCCTGTGAGACCAGTTTTAGATTCCGATGCTTCACTTCAGCTTTACTGTATCCCTTTGACCTTCTTGGTGACGATGAAACACAAAAATAGCATCGGAATTAAATACAAAAGGCACAATGCCGACTTAAGTACAAAAGACTGACTCTTCTTAATATCTTTTTTTTGGACCTTCCCTGTGAGACCAGTTTCAGATTCCGATGTTTCGCTTCAGGTTTACTGTATCCCTTGGACCTTCTTATTGACGATGAAACACAGAAATTGCATCGGAATTATATACAAAAGGCACAATGCCGGCTTAAGTTCAAGCAGACTGACTCTTCTTACTGTCTATGCTTTGAGTCTTTCCTGTGAGACCAGTTTTAGATTCCGATGCTTCACTTCAGGTTTACTGTATCCGATTGACCTTCTTGTTGACGGTGAAACACAAAAATTGCATCGGAATTAAATACAAAAGGCTCAATGAGGACGTAGGTACCAGGAGACTGACTCTTCTTAGTGTCTATGTTTGAACCTTCTCTGTGAGACCAGTTTGGGATTCCGATGGTTCACATCAAGTTTACTGTATCCGATTGACCTTCTTGTTGACGATGAAACACAAAAATTGCATCGGAATAGTATACAAAAGGCACAATGCCGACTTAAGTACAAGTGGACTGACTCTTCTTACATTCTAAGAATTGAAGCTTTCCTGTGAGACAAGTTTTAGATTCCGATGCTTCTCATCAGGTTTACTGTATCCCTTGGACCTTCTTATTGACGGTGATACACAGAAATTGCATCGCAATTAAATACAAAAGGCACAATGCCGACTTAAGTACAAGAGGACTAGCTCTTCTCACATTCTAAGAATTGAACCTTTCCTGTGAGATCTATATGATATTCCGATGCTTCACTTCAGGTTTACTGTATCCCTTGGACCTTCTTATTGACTAAAATACACAGAAATTGCATCGGAATCAAATACAAAAGGCACAATGCCGACTTAAGTACCAGAAGACTGACTCTTCATACTGTCTATGATTTGAACCTGTCCTGTGAGACCAGTTTTAGATTCCAAAGCTTCGCTTCAGGTTTACCGTATCCCTTCGACCTTCCTATTGGCGATGAATCTCAGAAATTGCAACGGAATTAAATACAAAATGAACAATGCCGACTTAAGTACTAGAAGACTGACTCTTCTTACAGTCAATGTTTTGAACCTTTCCTGTGAGACCAGTTTGAGATTCCGATGCTTCACTTCGTGTTTACTGTATCCCTTAGACCTTCTTATTGACGATGAAACACAGAAATTGCAACGGAATTAAATTCAAAAGGCACAATGGAGACTTAAGTACATGAAGACTGACTCTTCTTAATGTCTATGTTTTGAAACTTTCCTGTGAGACCAGTTTTAGATTCCGATGCTTCCCTCCAGGTTTACTGTAACCCTTGGACCTTCTTATTGACGATGAAACACAGAAATTGCTTCGGAATTAAATACAAAAACACAATGATGACTTAAGTACAAGAAGACTGACTCTTCTTACTGTCTATCATTTGAGCCTTTCCTGTGAGACCAGTTTTTGATTCTGATGCTTCACTTCAGGGTTACTGTATCCCGTGAACCTTCTAATTAACGATGAAACACAGAAATTGCATCGGAATTAAATACAGAAGGCACAATGCCGACTTAAGTACAAAAGACTGACACTTCTTACAGCCTATGTTTGAGTATTTCCTTTGAGACCAGTTTACGATGCCGATGCTTCACTTCAGGTTTACTGCAGCCCTTGGACCTGCTTACTGTCGGAGGAACACAGACATTGCATCGGAATTAAATACAAAAGGCACAATGGCGACTTAAGTACAAGCGGACTGACTCTTCTTACATTCTATGTTTGAACCTTCCCTGTGAGACCAGTTTGAGATTCCGATGCTTCACTTCATGTTTACTGTATCCCTTGGACCATCTTATTGACGATGAAACACAGAAATTGCATCAGAATAAAATACAAAAGCACAATGCCGACTTAAGTACAGGCAGACTGACTCTTCTTACTGTCTATGATTTAAACCTTTCCTGTGAGACCAGTTTTAGATTCCGATGCTTCACTTCAGGTTCACTGTACCCCTTGGACTATCTTATTGACTATGAAACACAGAAATTGCATCGGAATTAAATACAAAAGTCACAATGCCGACTTAAGGACAAGAAGACTGACTCGTCTTGCAGTCTTTGTTTTAACCTTTCCTGTTAGACCAGTTTTAGATTCTGATGCTTCACTTCATGTTTTCTGTATCCCTTTGACCTTCTTGGTGACGATGAAACACAATAATAGCATCGGAATTAAATACAAAAGGCACAATGCCGACTTAAGTACAAAAGACTGACTCTTATTACAGCCTATGTTTGAGTCTTTCCTATGAGACAAGTTTTAGATTCCGATGCATCCCATCAGGTTTACTGTATCCCTTGGACCTTCGTATTGACGATGATACACAGAAATAGCATCGCAATTAAATACAAAAGGTACAATGCCGACTTAAGAACAAGAGGACTGGTTCTTCTCACATTCTAAGAATTGAACTTTTCCTGTGAGATCTATTTGATATTCCGATGCTTCACCTCAGGTTTACTGTATCCCTTGGACATCCTTAATGACGAAAATACATAGAAATTGCATCGGACTCAAATACAAATGCAAAATGCAGACTTAAGTAGAAGAAGACTGACTCTTCTTACTGTCTATGATTTGAACCTGTCCTGTGAGACCAGTTTTAGATTCCAAAGCTTCACTTCAGGTTTACCGTATCCCTTCGACCTTCCTATTGACGATGAATCTCAGAAATTGCAACTGAATTAAATACAAAAGGAACAATGCCGACTTAAGTACAAGAAGACTGACTCTTCTTACAGTCTATGTTTTGAACCTTTCCTGTGAGACCAGTTTGAGATTCCGATGCTTACCTTCATGTTTACTGTATCCCTTGGACCTTCTTGTTGACAATGAAACACAGAAATTGCAACGGAATTAAATTCAAAAAGCACAATTCAGACTTAAGTACATGAAGACTGACTCCTCATAATGTCTATGTTTTGAAACTTTCCAGTGAGACCAGTTTGAGATTCCGATGCATCACTTCATGTTTACTGTATCCCTTGGACCTTCTTATTGACGATGAAACACAGTAATTGTATTGGAATTAAATACAAAAGGCACAATGCCGACTTAAGTACAGGCAGACTGACTCTTCTTACTGTCTATGCTTTAAACCTTTCCTGTGAGACCAGTTTTAGATTCCGATGCTTAACTTCAGGTTTACTGTATCCCTTTGACCTACTTGGTGACGATGAAACACAAAAATAGCATCGGAATTAAATACAAAAGGCACAATGCCGACTTAAGTACAAGTGGACTGACTCTTCTTACATTCTAAGAATTGAACCTTTCCTGTGAGACAAGTTTTAGATTCCGATGCTTCTCATCAGGTTTACTGTATCCCTTGGACCTTCTTATTGACGATGATACACAGAAATTGCATCACAATTAAATACAAAAGGCACAATGCCGACTTAAGTACAAGGAGACTGACTCTTCTTACTGTCTATCATTTGAACCTTTCCTGTGAGACAAGTTTTAGATTCCGATGCTTCTCATCAGGTTTACTGTATTCCTTGGACCTTCTAATTGACGATGAAACACAGAAATTGCATCGGAATTAAATACAAAAGGCACAATGTCGACTTAAGTACAAAGGACTGACTCTTCTTACATTCTAAGAATTGAACCTTTCCGGTGAGACAAGTTTTAGATTCCGATGCTTCTCATCAGGTTTACTGTATCCCTTGGACCTTCTTATTGACGATGATACACAGAAATTGCATCACAATTAAATACAAAAGGCACAATGCCGACGTAAGTACAAGAGGACTAGCTCTTCTCACATTCTAAGAATTGAACCTTTCCTGAGAGATCTATTTGATATTCCGATGCTTCACTTCAGGTTAACTGTATCCCTTGGACCTTCTTATTGACGAAAATACACAGAAATTGCATCGGAATCAAATACAAAAGGCACAATGCCGACTTAAGTACAAGAAGACTGACTCTACATACTGTCTATGATTTGAACCTGTCCTGTGAGACCAGTTTTAGATTCCAAAGCTTCACTTCAGGTTTACCGTATCCCTTCGACCTTCCTATAGACGATGAATCTCAGAAATTGCAACGGAAATAAATACAAAATGCATAATGCCGACTTAAGTACTAGAAGACTGACTCTTCTTACAGTCAATGTTTTGAACCTTTCCTGTGAGAGCAGTTTGAGATTCCGATGCTTAACTTCGTGTTAACTGTATCCCTTGGACCTTCTTATTGACGATGAAACACAGAAATTGCAACGGAATTAAATTCAAATGGCACAATGGAGACTTAAGTACATGAAGACTGACTCTTCTTAATGTGTATGTTTTGAAACTTTCCTGTGAGACCAGTTTTAGATTCAGATGCTTCCCTCCAGGTTTACTGTAACCCTTGGACCTTCTTATTGACGATGAAACAAAGAAATTGCATCGGAATTAAATACAAAAGACACAATGATGACTTAAGTACAAGAAGACTGACTCTTCTTACTGTCTATCATTTGAGCCTTTCCTGTGAGACCAGTTTTAGATTCCGATGCTTCACTTCAGGTTTACTGTATCCCTTGGACCTTCTTATCGACGATGAAACACAGAAATTGCATCGGAATTATGTACAAAAGACACAATGCCGACTTATGTACATGAAGACTGACTCTTCTTACTGTCTATGTTATGAACCTTTCCTGTGAGACCAGTTATAGATTCCGATGCTTCTCTTCAGGTTTACTGTATCTCTTGGACCTTCATATTGGCGATGATACACAAATTGCATCGGAATTAAATACAAAGACACAATGCCAACTTAAGTACAAGAAGACTGACTCTTCTTACTGTCTATCATTTGAGCCTTTCCTGTGAGACCAGCTTTTGATTCTGCTGCTTCACTTCAGGTTTACTGTATCCCTTGGACCCTCTAATTGACGATGAAACACAGAAATTGCATAGGCACTAAATACAACAGTTACAATGAGGACTTAAGTACCAGAAGACTGACTCTTCTTACTGTCTATGTTTTGGACCCTTCCTGTGAGACCAGTTTAAGTTTCCAATGCTTCACTTCAGGTTTACTGCATCCCTTGAACCTTCTTATTGTCGATGGAACACAGACATTGCATCGAATTAAATACATAAGACACAATGCCGACTTAAGAACAAGAAGACTGACTCATCTTACAGTCTATGTTTGAACCTTTCCTGTTAGACCAGTTAAAGGTTCCGATGCTTCACTTCAGGTTTACTGTATCCCTTGGACCTTCTTAATGACGAAAATACACAGAAATTGCATCGGAATCAAATACAAAAGGCACAATGCCGACTTAAGTACAAGAAGACTGACTCTTCTTACTGTCTATGATTTGAACCTGTCCTGTGAGACCAGTTTTAGATTCCAAAGCTTCACCTCAGGTTTACCGTATCCCTTCGACCTTCCTATTGACGATGAGTCTCAGGAATTGCAACGGAATTAAGTACAAAATGCACAATGCCGACTTAAGTACAAGAAGACAGACTCTACTTACAGTCTATGTTTTTAACCTATCCAGTAAGACCAATTTGAGATTCCGATGCTTCACTGCATGTCTACTGTATTCCTTGGACCTTCTTATTGACGATGAAACACAGAAATTGCATCGGAATTAAATACAAAAGACACAATGTCGACTTAAGTACAAGAAGACTGACTCTTCTTACTGGCTATCATTTGAGCCTTTACTGTGAGACCAGTTTTTGGATCTGATGCTTCACTTCAGTGTTACTGTATCCCTTGGACCTTCTAATTGACGATGAAACACAGAAATTGCATCAGAATTAAATACAAAAGGCACAATGCGGACTTAAGTACAAAAGACTGACTCTTGTTACAGCCAATGTTTGAGACTTTCCTGTGAGACCAGTTTACGATTCTGATGCTTCACTCCAGGTTTACTGCAACCCTTGGACCTTCTTATTGTCGATGGAACACAGACATTGCATCGGAATTAAATACAAAAGGCACAATGGCGACTTAAGTTCAAGATGACTGACTCTTCTTACAGTCTATGTTTGAACCTTCCCTGTGAGACCACTTTGAGATTTCGATGCTTCACTTCATGTTTACTGTATCCCTTGGACCTTCTTATTGACGATGAAACACAGAAATTGCATCGGAATTAAATACAAAAGTCACAATGCCGACTTAAGTACAAGCAGACTGACTCTTCTAACTGTCTATGCTTTAAACCTTTCCTGTGAGACCAGTTTTAGATTCCGATGCTTCACTTCAGGTTTACTGTATCCCTTGGACCTTCCTATTGATGATGAATCTCAGAAATTGCAACGGAATTAAATACAAAAGGCACAATGCCGACTTAACTACAAGAAGACTGACTCTTCTTACTGTCTATGTTTTGAACCTTTCCTGAAAGACCAGTTTTAGATTCCGATGCTTCACTTCAGGTTTACTGTATCCCTTGGACCTTCTTATAGACGATGAAACCCAGAAATTGGATCGGAATTAAATACAAAAGGCACAATGCCGACTTAAGTACTAGAAGAGTGACTCTTCTTACTGTCTTTGATTTAAGCCATTCCTGTGTGACCAGTTTTAGGTTCCGATGGTTCACTTCAGGTTTACTGTATCCGTTTGACCTTCTTGTTGACGATGAAACACAGAAATTGCATCGGAATTAAATACAAAAGTCACAATGCCGACTTAAGTTCAAGCAGACTGACTCTTCTAACTGTCTATGCTTTAAACCTTTCCTGTGAGACCAGTTTTAGATTCCGATGCTTCACTTCAGGTTTACTGTATCCCTTGGACCTTCCTATTGACGATGAATCTCAGAAATTGCAACGGAACTAAATACAAAAGGCACAATGCCGACTTAAGTACAGGCAGACTGACTCTTCATACTGTCTATGTTAAACCTTTCCTGTGAGACCAGTTTTAGATTCCGAAGCTTCACTTCAGGTTTACTGTATCCCCTGGACCTTCCTATTAACGATGAATCTCATAAATTGCAACGGAATTAAATACAAACGGCACAATGACGACTTAAGTACAAGAAGACTGACTCGTCATACTGTCTATGATTTGAATCTTTCCTGTGAGACCAGTTTTAAGTTCCGAGGCTTCACGTCAGGGTTACTGTATCCCTTGACCTTCTCATTGACGACGAAACACAGAAATGGCATGGGAATTAAATACAAAAGCCATAATGCCGACTTAAGTACCAGAAGACTGCCTCTTCTTACTGTCTATGTTTTGAACCTTTCCTATGAGTCAAGTTTTAGGTTCCGATGCTTCACTTCAGGTTTACTGTATGCCCTTGTACCTTCTTACTGACGATGAAACACAGAAATTACATCGGAATTAAATACAAAGAGCACAATGCCGACTTAAGAACAAGAAGACTGACTCTTCTTGCTGGCTATGTTTGAACATTTCCTGTAAGACCGGTATTAGATTCCGATGCTTCACTTCAGGATTACTGTATCCCCTGCTGACCTTCTTATTGACGATGAAACACAGAAATTGCATCGGAATTAAATACAAAAGGCACAATGCCGAATTAAGTACAAGATGACTGAGTCTTCTTACTGTCTATGTTTGAACCTTTGCTGTGAGACCTGTTTAAGATTCCGATGCTTCACTTCAGGTTTACTGTATCCCTTGGACCTTCCTAATGAGATGAAACACAGAAATTGCATCGGAATCAAATACAAAAGGCACAATGCTGACTGAAGTACAAAAAGACTGACTCTTCTTACTGTCTATGCTTGAATCTTTCCAGTGGGACCTGTTTTAAATTCCGATGCTTCACTTCGGGTTTACTGTATCCCTCTTACATTCTTATTGATGACGAAACACAGAAATTCCATCGGAATTAAATACAAAAGGCACAATGCCGACCTACGTACAAGAGGACTGACTCTTCATACATACTAAGAATTGAACCTATCCTGAGAGTCCAGCTTTAGATTCCGATGCTTCACTTCAGGTTTACTGTTACCCTTGTACCTTCTTATTGACGATGAAACACACAAATGGCATCGGAATTATATACAAAGGCACAACGCCGACTCAAGTACAAGAAGACTGACTGGTGTTACTGTCTATGATTTGGGCCTTTCCTGTGAGACCAGTTTTAGATTCCGATGCTTCACTTCAGGTATACTCTATCCCTTGGACCTTCTTATTCACGATGAAACACAGATATTGCATCGGAATTAAATACAAAAGGCACAATGCCGACAAAAGTACAAAATGACAGACTCTTTCTTACTGTCTACGTTTTGATTCTTTCCTGTGAGACCGGATTTTAATTCCGATGCTTCACTTCAGGTTTACTGTATACCTTTTACTATCTTATTGACGACGAAACACAGAAGTTGCATCGGAATTAAATACAAAAGGCGCAATGCAGAATTACGTACAAGATGACTGAGTCTTCTTGCTGTCTATGTTTTGAACCTTTGCTGTGATACCGGTTTTAGTTTTCGATGCTTCACTTCAGATTTACTGTATCCCTTGGAAAATCCTATTGACGACGAAACACAGAAATTGCATCGGAATTAAATACAAAAGGCACAGCGCCGACTTAAGTACAAGCGGACTGCCTCTTCTTACATTGTAAGAATTGAACCATTCCTGTGAGACCAGTTTTAGATTCCGATGCTTCACTTCAGGTTTACTGTATCCCTTTTACCTTCTTATTGACGATGAAACACAGAAATTGAATCGGAATTAAACACAATAGGCACAATGCCGACTTAAGCACAAGATGACTGACTCTTCTTACTGTCTATGTTTAGAACATTTGCAGTGAGACCAGTTTTAGATTTCGATGCTTCGCTTCAGGTTTACTGTGTCCCTTGAACCGTCTTATTGACGATTAACACAGAAATTGCATCGGATTTAAATACAAAAAGCGCAATGCCGACTTAAGTACAAGAAGACTGACCCTTCTTACTGTCTATGATTTGAACCTTTCTTATGAGACCAGTTTTAGATTCCGATGCTTCCCTTCAGGTTTACTGTATCCCTTGTACATTCTTATTGACGATGAAACACAAAAATTGCATTGCAATTAAATACAAAAGGCACAATGCCGACTTAAGTACAAGAGGAATGACTCTTCTTACTGTCTATGTTTTGAAACTTTCCTGTTAGACCAGTTTCAGATACCGACGCTTCACGTCACGTCTACTTTATCCCTTGGACATTCCTGTTGACGATGAAACACAGAAATTTCATCGGAATTAAATACAAAAACCACAATGAGGACTTAAGTACAAGAAGAGTGACTCTTTTCACTGTCTATGATTTGAGCTTTTCCGGTGAGACCAGTTTTAGATCCGAAGCTTCAGTTCAATTTTAATGTATCTCTTGGACCTTCTTATTGACGATTAAACACAGATATTGCATCGGAATTAAATCACAAAAGACACAATGCCGACTTAAGTACAAAAGACTGACTCTTCTTACTGCCTATGTTTTGAATCTTTCCTGTGTGACCAGTTTCAGATTCCGATGCTTCACTTCAGGTTAACTGTTTCCCTTGGACCTTCCTATTGACGATGACACTCAGAAATTGCAACGGGATTAAATACAAAAAAGCACAATGCCGACTTAGTACAAGAAGACTGACTTCTTCTTACAGTCGGTGTTTTGAACCTTTCCTGTAAGTCCAGTTTTTGATTTAGATGCTTCACTTCAGGTTTACTGTATCCCTTGGACCTTCCTATTGACGATGATACTCATAAATTCCATCGGAATTAAATACAAAAGGCACAATGCCGACTTAAGTACCTGAAGACTGACACTTCCTACAGTCTATGATTTGAGCCTTTCCTGAGAGACCAGTTTTAGATTCCGATGCTTCACTTCAGGTTTACTGTATCCCTTGGCCTTCTTATTGACGATGAAACACAGAAAATGCATCGGAATTTAATACTAAAAGCACAATGCCGACATAAGTGCAAGAAGACAGACTCTTCTTACTCACTATGCTTTGAGCCTTTCCTGTGACACCAGTTTTAAATACCGACGCTTTACTTCAGGTTTATTGTATCCCTTGGACCTTCTTATTGTCGATGGAACACAGATATTGCATCGGAATTAAATACAAAATGCCCAATGCCGATTTAAGTACAAAAGTAATGCCTCTTCCTACTGTCTATGTTTTGAACCTTTAATGTGAGACCAGTTTTAGCATCCAATGCCTCACTTCTGGTTTACTGTATCCCTTGGCCCTTCTTATTGACAATGAAGCACAGAAAC
Organism: Schistocerca piceifrons; assembly: GCF_021461385.2. Taxonomy (NCBI): domain Eukaryota; kingdom Metazoa; phylum Arthropoda; class Insecta; order Orthoptera; family Acrididae; genus Schistocerca; species Schistocerca piceifrons. The sequence continues at coordinate 1,108,781,433 of NC_060139.1, forward strand.
TGCATCGGAATTAAATACAAAAGGCACAATGCCGACTTGTGTACAAGAAGACTGACTCTTCTTACTGTCTATGATTTGAGCCTTTCCTGTGTGACCAGTTATAGATTCCGATGCTTCACTTCAGTATTACTGTATGCCTTGGACCTTCTTATTGACGATGAAACGCCGACATTGCATCGGAATTAATTACAAAAGACAAAGTGCCGACTTAAGTACTAGAGGAAAGTCTCTTCTTACAGTCTATGATTTGAACCTTTCCTATGAGACCAGTTTTAGATTCCGATGCTTCCCTTCAGGTTTACTGTATCCCTTGTACATTCTTATTGACGATGAAACACAAAAATTTTATTGGAATTAAATACAAAAGGCACAATGCCGACTTAAGTACAAGAGGAGTGACTCTTCTTACTGTCTATGTTTGAAACTTTCCTGTGAGACCAGTTTGAGATACCGACGCTTCACGTCACGTCTGCTGAATCCCTTGGACCTTCCTATTGACGATGAAACTCAGAAATTGCAACGGATTTATATACAAAAGGCACAGTGCCGTCTTAAGTACAAGAAGACTGTCTCTTCTTACTGTCTATGTTTGAACCTTCCCTGTGAGACCAGTTTATGATTCCGAAGCTTCACTTCAGGTTTACTGTATCCCTTGGACCTTCTTGTAGAGGATGAAACACAGAAATTGCATCGGAATTAAACACAAAAATAACAATGCCGACTTAAGTACAAGTAGACTGACTCATTTTACTGTCTATGATTTGAGCCTTTCCTGTGAGACCAGTTTTAGATCCGAAGCTTCACTTCAATTTTAATGTATCTCTTGGACCTTCTTATTGACGATGAAACACAGATATTGCATCGGAATTAAATCATAAAAGGCACAATGCCGACTTAAGTACAAAAGACTGATTCTTCTTACTGCCTATGTTTGAATCTTTCCTGTGTCACCAGTTTCAGATTCCGATGCTTCACTTCAGGTATACTGTATCACTTGGACCTTCCTATTGACGATGAAACTCAGAAATTGCAACGGGGTTAAATACAAAAAGCACAATGCCGACTTAAGTACAAGAAGACTGACTCTTCTTACAGTCTGTGTTTTGAACCTTTCCTGTAAGTCCAGTTTCAGATTTAGATGCTTCACTTCAGGTTTACTGTATCCCTTCCACCTTCCTATTGACGATGATACACAGAAATTACATCGGAATTAAATACAAAATGCACAATGCCGACTTAAGTACATGAAGACTGACACTTCTTACTGTCTATGATTTGAGCCTTTCCTAAGAGACCAGTTTTAGATTCCGATGCTTCACTTCAGATTTACTGTATCCCTTGGGCCTTCTTATTGACGATGAAACACAGAAAATGCATCGGAATTTAATACTAAAAGCACAATGCCGACATAAGTGCAAGAAGACTGACTCTTCTTACTCACTATGCTTTGAGCCTTTCCTGTGACACCAGTTTAAATACCGATGCTTTACTTCAGGTTTATTGTATCCCTTGGACCTTCTTATTGTCGATGGAACACAGATATTGCATCGGAATTAAATACATAACGCCCAATGCCGGTTTAAGTACAAAAGGAATGCCTTTTCCTACTGTCTATGATTTGAACCTTTAATGTGAGACCAGTTTTAGCATCCGATGTCTCACTTCTGGTTTACTGTATCCCTTGGACCTTCTTATTGACAATGAAGCACAGAAAGTGCATCGGAATTAAATACAAAAGGCACAATGCCGACTTGTATACAATAAGACAGACTCTTCTTACTGTCTATGATTTGAGCCTTTCCTGTGTGACTAGTTATAGATTCCGATGATTCACTTCAGGATTACTGTATCCCTTGGACCTTCTTATTGACGATGAAACGCAGAAATTGCATCGGAATTAATTACAAAAGACACAGTGCCGACTTAAGTACAAGAGGAAAAACTCTTCTTACAGTCTATGATTTGAACCTTTCCCGTGAGACCAGTTTTAGATTCCGATGCTTCACTTCAGGTTTACTGTATCCCTTGTACATTCTTATTGACGATGAAACACAAAAATTGCATTAGAATTAAATACAAAAGGCACAATGCCGACTTAAGTACAAGAGGAGTGACTCTTCTTACTGTCTATGTTTGAAACTTTCCTGTGAGACCAGTTTGAGATACCGACGCTTCACGTCACGTCTGCTGTATCCCTTGGACCTTCCTATTGACGATGAAACTCAGAAATTGCAACGGATTTATATACAAAAGGCACAGTGCCGACTTAAGTACAAGAAGACTGACCCTTCTTACTGTCTATGATTTGAACCTTTCTTATGAGACCAGTTTTAGATTCCGATGCTTCCCTTCAGGTTTACTGTATCCCTTGTACATTCATATTGACGATGAAACACAAAAATTGCATTGCAATTAAATACAAAAGGCACAATGCCGACTTAAGTACAAGAGGAATGACTCTTCTTACTGTCTATGTTTTGAAACTTTCCTGTGAGACCAGTTTCAGATACCGACGCTTCACGTCACGTCTACTTTATCCCTTGGACATTCCTGTTGACGATGAAACACAGAAATTTCATCGGAATTAAATACAAAAACCACAATGAGGACTTAAGTACAAGAAGACTGACTCTTTTCACTGTCTATGATTTGAGCTTTTCCGGTGAGACCAGTTTTAGATCCGAAGCTTCTGTTCAATTTTAATGTATCTCTTGGACCTTCTTATTGACGATTAAACACAGATATTGCATCGGAATTAAATCACAAAAGGCACAATGCCGACTTAAGTACAAAAGACTGATTCTTCTTACTGCCTATGTTTTGAATCTTTCCTCTGTGACCAGTTACAGATTCCGATGCTTCACTTCAGGTATACTGTATCCCTTGGACCTTCCTATTGACGATGAAACTCAGAAATTGCAACGGGGTTAAATACAAAAAGCACAATGCCGACTTAAGTACAAGAAGACTGACTCTTCTTACAGTCTGTGTTTTGAACCTTTCCTGTAAGTCCAGTTGCAGATTTAGATGCTTCACTTCAGGTTTACTGTATCCCTTGCACCTTCCTATTGACGATGATACTCATAAATTCCATCGGAATTAAATACAAAAGGCACAATGCCGACTTAAGTACCTGAAGACTGACACTTCTTACAGTCTATGATTTGAGCCTTTCCTGAGAGACCAGTTTTAGATTCCGATGCTTCACTTCAGGTTTACTGTATCCCTTGGCCTTCTTATTGACGATGAAACACAGAAAATGCATCGGAATTTAATACTAAAAGCACAATGCCGACATAAATGCAAGAAGACTGACTCTTCTTACTCACTATGCTTTGAGCCTTTCCTGTGACACCAGTTTTAAATACCGATGCTTTACTTCAGGTTTATTGTATCCCTTGGACCTTCTTATTGTCGATGGAACACAGATATTGCATCGGAATTAAATACAAAATGCCCAATGCCGATTTAAGTACAAAAGTAATGCCTCTTCCTACTGTCTATGTTTTGAACCTTTAATGTGGGATCAGTTTTAGCATCCAATGCCTCACTTCTGGTTTACTGTATCTCTTGGACCTTCTTATTGACAATGAAGCACAGAAACTGCATCGGAATTAAATACAAAAGGCACAATGCCGACTTGTGTACAAGAAGACTGACTCTTCTTACTGTGTATGATTTGAGCCTTTCCTGTGTGACCAGTTATAGAATCCGATGCTTCACTTCAGTATTACTGTATGCCTTGGACCTTCTTATTGACGATGAAACGCCGACATTGCATCGGAATTAATTACAAAAGACAAAGTGCCGACTTAAGTACTAGAGGAAAGTCTCTTCCTACAGTCTATGATTTGAACCTTTCCTATGAGACCAGTTTTAGATTCCGATGCTTCCCTTCAGGTTTACTGTATCCCTTGTACATTCTTATTGACGATGAAGCACAAAAATTTTATTGGAATTAAATACAAAAGGCACAATGCCGACTTAAGTACAAGAGGAGTGACTCTTCTTACTGTCTATGTTTGAAACTTTCCTGTGAGACCAGTTTGAGATACCGACGCTTCACGTCACGTCTGCTGTATCCCTCGGACCTTCCTATTGACGATGAAACTCAGAAATTGCAACGGATTTATATACAAAAGGCACAGTGCCGACTTAAGTACAAGAAGACTGTCTCTTCTTACTGTCTATGTTTGAACCTTCCCTGTGAGACCAGTTTATGATTCCGAAGCTTCACTTCAGGTTTACTGTATCCCTTGGACCTTCTTGTAGAGGATGAAACACAGAAATTGCATCGGAATTAAACACAAAAATAACAATGCCGACTTAAGTACAAGTAGACTGACTCTTTTTACTGTCTATGATTTGAGCCTTTCCTGTGAGACCAGTTTTAGATCCGAAGCTTCACTTCAATTTTAATGTATCTCTTGGACCTTCTTATTGACGATGAAACACAGATATTGCATCGGAATTAAATCACAAAAGGCACAATGCCGACTTAAGTACAAAAGACTGATTCTTCTTACTGCCTATATTTTGAATCTTTCCTGTGTGACCAGTTACAGATTCCGATGCTTCACTTCAGGTATACTGTATCCCTTGGACCTTCCTATTGACGATGAAACTCAGAAATTGCAACGGGGTTAAATACAAAAAGCACAATGCCGACTTAAGTACAAGAAGACTGACTCTTCTTACAGTCTGTGTTTTGAACCTTTCCTGTAAGTCCAGTTTCAGATTTAGATGCTTCACATCAGGTTTACTGTATCCCTTCCACCTTCCTATTGACGATGATACACAGAAATTACATCGGAATTAAATACAAAATGCACAATGCCGACTTAAGTACATGAAGACTGACACTTCTTACTGTCTATGATTTGAGCCTTTCCCAAGAGACCAGTTTTAGATTCCGATGCTTCACTTCAGATTTACTGTATCCCTTGGGCCTTCTTATTGACGATGAAACACAGAAAATGCATCGGAATTTAATACTAAATGCACAATGCCGACATAAGTGCAAGAAGACTGACTCTTCTTACTCACTATGCTTTGAGCCTTTCCTGTGACACCAGTTTAAATACCGATGCTTTACTTCAGGTATATTGTATCCCTTGGACCTTCTTATTGTCGATGGAACACAGATATTGCATCGGAATTAAATACAAAAGGCCCAATGCCGATTTAAGTACAAAAGGAATGCCTCTTCCAACTGTCTATGATTTGAACCTTTAATGTGAGACCAGTTTTAGCATCCGATGCCTCACTTCTGGTTTACTGTATCCCTTGGACCTTCTTATTGACAATGAAGCACAGAAAGTGCATCGGAATTAATTACAAAAGGCACAATGCCGACTTGTATACAATAAGACTGACTCTTTTTACTGTCTATGATTTGAGCCTTTCCTGTGTGACCAGCTATAGATTCCGATGCTACACTTCAGGATTACTGTATCCCTTGGACCTTCTTATTGACGATGAAACGCAGAAATTGCATCGGAATTAATTACAAAAGACACAGTGCCGACTTAAGTACAAGAGGAAAGACTCTTCTTACACTCTATGATTTGAACCTTTCCCGTGAGACCAGTTTTAGATTCCGATGCTTCACTTCAAGTTTACTGTATCCCTTGGAGCTTATTAATGCGTGGAAACACTGAAATTGCATCGGAATTAAATACAAAATGCACAATGCCGACTTAAGTACAAGAAGACTAACCCTTCTTACTGTCTATGATTTGAACCTTTCCTATGAGACCAGTTTTAGATTCCGATGCTTCCCTTCAGGTCTACTGTATCCCTTGTACATTCTTATTGACGATGAAACACAAAAATTGCATCGGAATTAATTACAAAGGACTTAGTGCCGACTTAAGTACAAGAGGAATGACTCTTCTTACTGTCTATGATTTGAGCCTTTCCTGTGAGACCAATTTTAGTTTCCGAATCTTCACTTCAATTTTAATGTATTCCTTGGACCTTCTCATTGACGATGAAACACAGAAATTGCATCGGAATTAAATACAAAAGGCACAATCCCGACTTAAGTACAAGAAGACTGACACATCTTACTGTCTATGTTTGAACCTTTCCTGTGAGACTAGTTTTAGATTCCGATGCTTCACTTCAGGGATACTGTATCCCTTGGACCTTCCTATTGACGATGGAACTCAGAAATTGCAACGGGATTAAATACAAAAAGCACAATGCCGACTTAAGTACAAGGAGACTGACTCTTCTTACAGTCTGTGGTTTGAATCTTTCCTGTGTGTCCAGTTTTAGATTTCGATGCTTCACTTCAGGTTTACTGTATCCCTTGGGTCTTCTTATTGTCGATGGAACACAGAAATTGCATCGGAATTAAATACAAAGGCCCAATGCCGATTTAAGTAAAAAAGGAATCAGTCTTCCAACTGTCTATGATCTGAACCTTTCATGTGAGACCAGTTTTAGCATCCGATGCCTCACTTCTGGTTTTCTGTATCCGTTGGACCATCTTATTGACGATGAAACACAGAAATTGCATCGGAATTAAATACAAAAGCCACTATGCCGACTTAAGTACAAGAAGACTGACTCTTCTTACTGTATATCATTTGAGCCTTTCCTGTGTGACCAGTTTTAGATTCCGATGCTTCACCTCAGGTTTACTGTATCCCTTGCACCTTCGTATAGGCGATGAAACACAGAAATTGCATCGGTTTTAAATACAAAAGGCACAATGCCGACTTAATTGCAAGAGGAATGTCTCTTCTTACAGTCTATGATTTGAACCTTTCCCGTGAGACGAGTTTTAGTTTCCGATGCTTCACTTTAGGTTTACTGTATCCCTTGGACTTTATTAATGCGATGAAACACTGAAATTGCACCGGAATTAAATACAAAATGCACAATGCTGACTTAAGTACAAGAGGACTAACCCTTCTAACTGTCTATGATTTGAACCTTTCCTATGAGACCAGTTTTAGATTCCGAAGCTTCACTTCAGGTTTACTGTATCCCTTGGACCTTCTTATTGACGATGAAACACAGAAATTGCATCGGAATTAAATACAAATGGCACAATGCCGACTTAAGTACAAGAAGACTGACACATCTTTCTGTCTATGTTTTAACCTTTCCTGTGAGAGTAGTTTTAGATTCCGATGGTTCACTTCAGGCTTACTGCATCCATTGGAACTTCCTATTGACGACGAAACACAGAAATTGCATCGGATTTAAATACAAAAGGCACAATGCCGACTTAAGTACAAGAAGACTGGCACATCTTACTGTCTATGTTTAGAACCTTTGCAGTGAGACCAGTTTTAGTTTTCGATGCTTCGATTCAGGTTTACTGTATCCTTGAACCGTCTTATTGACGATTAAACACAGAAATTGCATCGGATTTAAATACAAAAAGCTCAATGCCGACTTAAGTACAAGAAGACTGACCCTTCTTACTGTCTATGATTTGAACCTTTCCTATGAGACCATTTTTAGATTCCGATGCTTCCCTTCAGGTTTACTGTATCCCTTGTACATTCTTATTGACGATGAAACACAGAAATTGCATCGGAATTAAATACAAAAACCACAATGCCGACTTAAGTACAAGAAGACTGACTCTTTTTACTGTCTATGATTTGAGCCTTTCCTGTGAGAGCAGTTTTAGCTCCGAAGCTTCACTTCAATTTTAATGTATCTCTTGGACCTTCTTATTGACGATGAAACACAGATATTACATCGGAATTAAATCACACAAGGCACAATGCCGACTTAAGTACAAAAGACTAATTCTTCTTACTGCCTATGTTTTGAATCTTTCCTGTGTGACCAGTTTCAAATTCCGATGCTTCACTTCAGGTTTACTGTATCCCTTGGACTTTATTAATGCGATGAAACACTGAAATTGCATCGGAATTAAATACAAAATGCACAATGCCGACTTAAGTACAAGAGGACTAACCCTTCTAACTGTCTATGATTTGAACCTTTCCTGTGAGACCAGTTTTAGATTCCGATGCTTCCCTTCAGGTCTACTCTATCCCTAGTACATTCTTATTGACGATGAAACACAAAAATTGCATTGGAATTAAATTCAAAAGGCACAATGCCGACTTAAGTACAAGAGGAATGACTCTTCTTACTGTCTATGTTTTGAAACTTTCCTGTGAGACCAGTTTGAGAAACCGACGCTTCACGTCACGTCTGCTGTATCCCTTGGACCTTCCTATTGACGATGAAACTCAGAAATTGCAACGGATTTATATACAAAAGGCACAGTGCCGACTTAAGTACAAGAAGACTGTCTCTTCTTACTGTCTATGTTTGAACCTTCCCTGTGACACCAGTTTATGATTCCGAAGCTTCACTTCAGGTTTACTGTATCCCTTGGACCTTCTTATAGAGGATGAAACACAGAAATTGCATCGGAGTTAAATACAAAAATAACAATGCCGACTTAAGTACAAGTAGACTGACTCTTTTTACTGTCTATGGTTTGAGCCTTTCCTGTGAGACCAATTTTAGTTTCCGAATCTTCACTTCAATTTTAATGTATTCCTTGGACCTTCTCATTGACGATGAAACACAGAAATTGCATGGGAATTAAATACAAAAGGCACAATCCCGACTTAAGTACAAGAAGACTGACACATCTTACTGTCTATGTTTGGACCTTTCCTGTGAGACTAGTTTTAGATTCCGATGCTTCACTTCAGGGATACTGTATCCCTTGGACCTTCCTATTGACGATGAAACACAGAAATTGCATCGGAATTAAATACAAAAACCACAATGCCGACTTAAGTACAAGAAGACTGACTCTTCTTACAGTCTGTGGTTTGAATCTTTCCTGTGAGTCCAGTTTTAGATTTCGATGCTTCACTTCAGGTTTACTGTATCCCTTGGGTCTTCTTATTGACGATGAAACACAGAAAATGCATCGGAATTTAATACTAAAGGCACAATGCCGACATAAGTACATGAAGACTGACTCTTCTTACTCACTATGATTTGAGCCTTTCCTGTGACACCAGTTTTAAATACCGATGCTTTTCTTCAGGTATATTGTATCCCTTGGACCATCTTATTGTCGATGGATCACAGAAATTGCATCGGAATTAAATACAAAGGTCCAATGCCGATTTAAGTAAAAAAGGAATCAGTCTTCCAACTGTCTATGATCTGAACCTTTCATGTGAGACCAGTTTTAGCATCCGATGCCTCACTTCTGGTTTACTGTATCCGTTGGACCATCTTATTGACGATGAAACACAGAAATTGCATCGGATTTAAATACAAAAGCCACTATGCCGACTTAAGTACAAGAAGACTGACTCTTCTTACTGAATATCATTTGAGCCTTTCCTGTGTGACCAGATTTAGATTCCGATGCTTCACCTCAGGTTTACTGTATCCCATGCACCTTCGTATAGGCGATGAAACACAGAAATTGCATCGGTTTTAAATACAAAAGGCACAATGCCGACTTAATTGCAAGAGGAATGTCTCTTCTTACAGTCTATGATTTGAACCTTTCCCGTGAGACCAGTTTTAGATTCCGATGCTTCACTTTAGGTTTACTGTATCCCTTGGACTTTATTAATGCGATGAAACACTGAAATTGCACCGGAATTAAATACAAAATGCACAATGCCGACTTAAGTACAAGAGGACTAACCCTTCTAACTGTCTATGATTTGAACCTTTCCTATGAGACCAGTTTTAGATTCCGATGCTTCCCTTCAGGTTTAATGTATCCCTTGTACATTCTTATTGACGATGAAACACAAAAATTGCATTGGAAATTAATACAAAAGGCACAATGCCGACTTAAGTACAAGAGGAATGACTCTGCTTACATTCTATGTTTTGAAACTTTCCTGTGAGACCAGTTTGAGATACCGACGCTTCATGTCACGTCTACTGTATCCCTTGGACCTTCGTATTGACGATGAAACTCAGAAATTGTAACGGATTTATATACAAAAGGCACAGTGCCGACTTAAGTACAAGAAGACTGCCTCTTCTTACTGTCTATGCTTTGAACCTTTCCTGTGAGACCAGTTTATGATTCCGAAGCTTCACTTCAGGTTTACTGTATCCCTTGGACCCTCTTATAGAGGATGAATCTCAGAAATTGAAAGGGATTAATTACAAAAAGCACAATGCCGACTTAAGTACAAGAAGACTGACTCTTCTTACAGTCTGTGGTTTGAATATTTCCTGTGAGTCCAGTTTTAGATTTCGATGCTTCACTTCAGGTTTACTGTATCCCTTGGGTCTTCTTATTGACGATGAAACACAGAAAATGCATCGGAATTTAATACTAAAGGCACAATGCCGACATAAGTACATGAAGACTGACTCTTCTTACTCACTATGATTTGAGCCTTTCCTGTGACACCAGTTTTAAATACCGATGCTTTACTTCAGGTATATTGTATCCCTTGGACCATCTTATTGTCGATGGATCACAGAAATTGCATCGGAATTAAATACAAAGGCCCAATGCCGATTTAAGTAAAAAAGGAATCAGTCTTACAACTGTCTATGATCTGAACCTTTCATGTGAGACCAGTTTTAGCATCCGATGCCTCACTTCTGGTTTACTGTATCCGTTGGACCATCTTATTGACGATGAAACACAGAAATTGCATCGGATTTAAATACAAAAGCCACTATGCCGACTTAAGTACAAGAAGACTGACTCTTCTTACTGTATATCATTTAAGCCTTTCCTGTGTGACCAGATTTAGATTCCGATGCTTCACCTCAGGTTTACTGTATCCCATGCACCTTCGTATAGGCGATGAAACACAGAAATTGCATCGGTTTTAAATACAAAAGGCAAAATGCCGACTTAATTGCAAGAGGAATGTCTCTTCTTACAGTCTATGATTTGAACCTTTCCCGTGAGACCAGTTTTAGATTCCGATGCTTCACTTTAGGTTTACTGTATCCCTTGGACTTTATTAATGCGATGAAACACTGAAATTGCACCGGAATTAAATACAAAATGCACAATGCCGACTTAAGTACAAGAGGACTAACCCTTCTAACTGTCTATGATTTGAACCTTTCCTATGAGACCAGTTTTAGATTCCGATGCTTCCCTTCAGGTTTAATGTATCCCTTGTACATTCTTATTGACGATGAAACACAAAAATTGCATTGGAAATTAATACAAAAGGCACAATGCCGACTTAAGTACAAGAGGAATGACCCTTCTTACTGTCTATGTTTTGAAACTTTCCTGTGAGACCAGTTTGAGATACCGACGCTTCACGTCACGTCTACTGTATCCCTTGGACCTTCGTATTGACGATGAAACTCAGAAATTGTAACGGATTTAAATACAAAAGGCACAGTGCCGACTTCAGTACAAGAAGACTGCCTCTTCTTACTGTCTATGCTTTGAACCTTTCCTGTGAGACCAGTTTATGATTCCGAAGCTTCACTTCAGGTTTACTGTATCCCTTGGACCTTCTTATAGAGGATGAATCTCAGAAATTGAAAGGGATTAATTACAAAAAGCACAATGCCGACTTAAGTACAAGAAGACTGACTCTTCTTACAGTCTGTGGTTTGAACCTTTCCTGTGAGTCCAGTTTTAGATTTCGATGCTTCACTTCAGGTTTACTGTATCCCTTGGACCTTCCTATTGACGATGATACACAGAAATTGCTTCGGAATTAAATACAAAAGGCACAATGCCGACTTTAGTACCAGAAGTCTGACACTTCTTACTGTCTATGTTTTGAGCCTTTCCTGAGAGACCAGTTTTAGATTCCGATGCTTCCCTTCAGGTTTACTGTATCCCTTGGGTCTTCTTATTGACGATGAAGCACAGAAAATGCATCGGAATTTAATACTAAAGGCACAATGCCGACATGAGTACAAGAAGACTGACTCTTCTTGCGCTCTATGATTTGAGCCTTCCCTGTGAGACCAGTTTTAAATACCGATGCTTCACTTCAGGCTTACTGTATCCCTTGGACCTTCTTACTGACGATTAAACACAGAATTTCCATGGGAATTATATACAAAAGGCACATTGGCGACGTAAGTACAAGATGGCTGCCTCTTATTACTGTCTATGTTTTGAACCTTTCCTGTGAGACCAGTTTTACACTTCGATGCTCTACTTCTGGTTTACTGTATCCCTTGGACCCTCATATTGACGATGAAACTCAGAAAATTGCAATGGAATTATATACAAAGGGCTCAATGCCGACTGAAGTACAAGAAGACTGACCCTTCTTACTGTCTATGTTTTGAACTCTTCCTGTGAGACCAGTTTTAGATTCCGATGCATCACTTCAGGTTTACTGTATCCCTTGGAACTTCTTATTGACGATGAAAACAGAAATTGCATCGGACTTAAATACAAAAGGCACAATGCCGACTTAAGTACAATTAGACTGACCCTTCTTCCTGTCTATGATTTGAGACTTCCCTATGAGACCAGTTTTAGATTCCGATGCTTGACTTCAGGTTTACTGTATCCCTTGGACCCACATATTGACGATGAAACACAGATAATTGCATCGGAATTATATACAAAAGACACAATGCCGACTTAAGTACAAGAAGACTAACCCTTCTTACTGCCTATCATTTGAGCCTTTCCTATGAGACAAGATTTTGATTCCGATGCTTCACTTTAGGTTTACTGTCTCTCTTGGACGTCTTATTGACGATGAAACACAGGAATTGCATCGGAATTAAATACAAAGGGCGCAATGCCGACTAATGTACCAGAAGACTGACTCTTCTTACAGCCTATGTTTGAATCTTTACTGTGAGACCAGTTTTAGGTTCCGATGCTTCACTTCAGGTTCACCGTATCCCTTGTACCTTCTAATTGACGATGAAGAACAGAAATTGCATCGATTTTAAATACAAAAGGCACAATGCCGACATAAGTATAAGAAGAGTGACTCACCTTACTGTCTATGTTTGAACATTTCCTGTGAAACCAGTGTTAGATTCCGATGTTCACTTCAGGTTTACTGTATCCCATGGACCTTCCTATTGACGATGAATCTCAGAAGTTGCAACGGAATTAAATACGAAAGGCACAATGCCTACTTAAGTACAAGAAGACTGACTCTTCTTACTGCCTATGTTTTGAACCTTTCCTTTGAGACCAGTTTTTGATTCCGATGCTTCACTTCAGAATTACTGTATCCCTTGTACCTTCCTATAGACGACGAATCACAGTAATTGCATCGGAATTAAATACAAAAGGCACAATGCCGACTTAAGTACAAGAGCACTGACTCTTCTTACTGTCTGTGTTTTGCGCCTTTCCTGTGAGACCAGTTTTAGATTCCAATGCTTCACTTCAGGTTAACTGTATCCCTTGGACCTTCTTATTGACGATGAAACACAGAAATTGCATCGGAATTAAATACAAAAGGCACAATGCCGACTCAAGTACAAGAAGACTGACTCCTCTTACTGTCTATGTTTAGAACCTTTGCAGTGAGACCAGTTTTAGTTTTCGATGCTTCGATTCAGGTTTACTGTATCCCCTGAACCGTCTTATTGACGATTAAACGCAGAAATTGCATCGGATTTAAATACAAAAAGCTCAATTCCGACTTAAGTACAAGAAGACTGACCCTTCTTAGTGTCTATGATTTGAACCTTTCCTATGAGACCAGTTTTAGATTCCGATGCTTCCCTTCAGGTTTACTGTATTCCTTGTACTTTCTTATTGACGATGAAACACAAAAATTGCATTGGAATGAAATACAAAAGGCACAATGCCGACTTAAGTACATGGGGAATGACTCTTCTTACTGTCTATGTTTTGAAACTTTCGTGTGAGACCAGTTTGAGATACCGACGCTCTACGTCACGTCTACTGTATCCCTTGGACCTTCCTATTGACGATGAAACTCAGAAATTGCAACGCATTTATATACAAAAGGCACAGTGGCGACTTAAGTACAAGAAGACTAACTCTTCTTACTGTCTATGCTTTGAATCTTTCCTGTGAGACCAGTTTATGATTCCGAAGCTTCACTTCAGGTTTACTGTATCCCTTGGACCTTCGTATAGGCGATGAAACACAGAAATTGCATCGGTTTTAAATACAAAAGGCACAATGCCGACTTAAGTGCAAGAAGGAAGTCTCATCTTACGGTCTATGATTTGAACCATTCCCGTGAGACCAGTTTTTGATTCCGATGCTTCACTTTAGGTTTATTGTATCCCTTGGACCTTATTAATGCGATGAAACACTGAAATTGCATCGGAATTAAATACAAAATGCACAATGCCGACATAAGTACAAGAGGACTAACCCTTCTTACTGACTATGATTTGAACCTTTCCTATGAGACCAGTTTTAGATTCCGATGCTTCACTTCAGGTTTACTGTATCTTTTGGACCTTCTTATAGAGGATGAATCTCAGAAATTGAAAGGGATTAAATACAAAAAGCACAATGCTGACTTAGGTACAAGGAGACTGACTCTTCTTACAGTCTGTGGTTTGAACCTTTCCTGTGAGTCCAGTTTTAGATTTCGATGCTTCACTTCAGGTTTACTGTATCCCTTGGACCTTCCTATTGACGATGATACACAGAAATTGCTTCGGAATTAAATACAAAAGGCACAATGCCAACTTAAGTACCAGAAGACTGACACTTCTTACTGTCTATGTTTTGAGCCTTTCCTGAGAGACCAGTTTTAGATTCCGATGCTTCCCTTCAGGTTTACTGTATCCCTTGGGTCTTCTTATTGACGATGAAGCACAGAAAATGCATCGGAATTTAATACTAAAGGCACAATGCCGACATGAGTACAAGAAGACTGACTCTTCTTGCGCTCTATGATTTGAGCCTTCCCTGTGAGACCAGTTTTAAATACCGATGCTTCACTTCAGGTTTACTGTATCCCTTGGACCTTCTTATTGACGATTAAACACAGAATTTCCATCGGAATTATATACAAAAGTCACATTGGCGACGTAAGCACAAGATGGCTGCCTCTTATTACTGTCTATGTTTTGAACCTTTCCTGTGAGACCAGTTTTAGATTTCGATGCTCTACTTCTGGTTTGCTGTATCCCTTGGACCCTCATATTGACGATGAAACTCAGAAAATTGCAATGGAATTATATACAAAGGGCTCAATGCCGACTGAAGTACAAGAAGACTGACCCTTCTTACTGTCTATGTTTTGAACTCTTCCTGTGGGACCAGTTTTAGATTCCGATGCTTCACTTGAGGTTTGCTGTATCCCATGGACCTTCTTATTGACGATGAAACACAGAAATTGCATCGGAATTAAATACAAAAGGCATAATGCGGACTTAAGTACAAGAAGACTGACTCTTCTTACTGTCTTCGATTTGAACCTTTCCTATGAGACCAGTTTTTGATTCCGATGCTTCACTTCAGGTTTATTGTATCCCTTGTACCTTCCTATAGACGACGAATCACAGTAATTGCATCGGAATTAAATACAAAAGGCACAATGCCGATTTAAGTACAAGAGGACTGACTCTTCTTACTGTCTGTGTTTTGCGCCTTTCCTCTGAGACCAGTTTTAGATTCCAATGCTTCACTTCAGGTTAACTGTACCCCTTGGACCTCCTTATTGACGATGAAACCAGAAATTGCATCGGAATTAAATACAAAAGGCACAATGCCGACTTAAGAACAAGAAGACTGACTCTTCTTACTTTCTATGTTTTGAACCTTTCCTGTGAGACTAGTTTTTGATTCCAAGCTTCACTTCAGCTTTACTGTATTCCTTAGACCTTCTTATAGACGATGAAACACAGAAATTGTATGTGAATTAAATACAAAAGGCACAATGGCGACTGAAGTACATGAAGACTGACTCTTCCAACTGTCTATGATTTGCGCCTTTTCTGAGAGACCAGTTTTAGATTCAGATGCTTCACTTCAGGTATACTGTATCCCTTGGACATTCTTATTGACGATGAAACACAGAAATTGCATCGGAATTAAATACAAAAGGCACAATGCCGACAAAAGTACAAGAAGACAGACTCTTCTTACTGTCTATGTTTTGAATCTTTCCTGTGAGACCAGATTTAAATTCCGATGCTTCACTTCAGGTTTACTGTATCCCTCTTACCTTCTTATTGATGACGAAACACAGAAATTCCATCGGAATTAAATACAATAAGCACAATGCCGACTTAAGAACAAGAAGACTGACTCTTCTTACTTTCTATGTTTTGAACCTTTCCTGTGAGACTAGTTTTTGATTCCAAGCTTCACTTCAGCTTTACTGTATCCCTTAGACCTTCTTATAGACGATGAAACACAGAAATTGTATGTGAATTAAATACAAAAGGCACAATGGCGACTGAAGTACATGAAGACTGACTCTTCCAACTGTCTATGATTTGCGCCTTTTCTGAGAGACCAGTTTTAGATTCCGATGCTTCACTTCAGTTTACCTGTATACCTTGGACCTTCTTATTGACGATGAAACACAGGAATTGCATCGGAATTATATACAAAAGACAATATGCCGACTTAAGTACAAGAAGACTGAATCTTCTTACTGTCTATCATTTTAGCCTTTCCTATGAGACCAGTTATTGATTCCGATGCTTCACTTCAGGTTTACTGTATCCCTTGGATGTCTTATTGACGATGAAACACATAAATTGCATCAGAATTAAATACAAAAGGCACAATGCCGACTTATGTACCAGAAGACTGACTCTTCTTACAGCCTATGTATGAATCTTTCCTGTGAGACCAGTTTTAGACTCTGATGCTTCACTTCAGGTTCACTGTATCCCTTGGACCTTCTAATTGGCGATGAAGCACAGAAATTGCATCGCAATTAAATACAAAAGGCACAATGCCGATTTAGTATAAGAAGACTGACTCATCTAACTGTCTATGTTTGAACCATTCCTGTGAGACCACTTTTAGATTCCGATGCTTCACTTCAGGTTTAGAGTACCCCTTTGACCTTCCTATTGACGGTGAATCTCAGAAATTGCAACGGAATTAAATCTAAAAGGCACAATGCCGACTTAAATACAAGAAGACTGACTCTTCTTATTGCCTATGTTTTGAACCTTTCCTGTGAGACTAGTTTTAGATTCCGATGCTTCACTTCAGGTATACTGTATCCCTTGGACCTTCTTATAGACGATGAATTACAGAAATTGCATCGGAATTAAATACAGATGGCACAATGCCGACTTACGTACAAGAAGACTGACTCTTCTTATATCCTAAGAATTGAACCATTCCTGTGAGACCAGTTTTAGATTCCGATGTTTCACTTCAGGTTTACTGTATCCCTTGTACCTTCTTATTGACGATGAAACACAGAAATTGCATCGGAATTACATACAAAGGCACAATGCCGACTTAAGTACAAGAAGAGTGACCCTTCTTACTGTCTATATATTAAACCTTTCCTGAGAGACCAATTTCAGATACCGATGCTTCACTTCAGGTTTACTGTAACACTTCGACCTTCTTATTGACGATGATACACAGATATTTCATCGGAATTAAATAAAAAAGGCACAATGCCGACATATGTACAAGAAAACCGACACTTCCTACTGTCTATGCTTTGAACCTTTCCTGTGAGACCAGTTTTAGACTCCGATGCTTAACCTCAGGTTTACTGTATATCTTGGACCTTCCTATTGACGATGAATCTCAGAAATTGCATCGGAATTAAATACAAGAGGCACAATGCCGACAAAAGACCAGTTTTAGATTGCGATGCTTCACTTCAGGTATACTGTATCCCTTGGACCTTCTTATTGACGATGAAACACAGAAATAGCATCGGAATTAAATACAAATGGCACAATGCCGACAAAAGTACAAGAAGACAGACTCTTCTTACTGTCTATGTTTTGAATCTTTCCTGTGAGACCAGATTTAAATTCCGATGCTTCACTTCTGGTTTACTGTATACCTTTTACCTTATTCTTGACGACGAAACACAGAAATTGCATCGGAATTAAATACAAAAGGCACAATGCCGAATTAAGCACAAAATGACTGAGTCTTCTTACTGTCTATGTTTTTGAACCTTTGCTGTGAGACCAGTTTTTGATTTAGATGTTTCACTTCAGGTTTTCTGTATACCTTGGACCTTCCTATTGACGATGAAACACAGAAATTGCATCAGAATTAAATACAAAATTCACAATGCCGACTTAAGAACAAGAAGACTGACTCTTCTTGCTGTCTATGTTTGAACCTTTCCTGTGAGACCAGTTTTAGATTCCGATGCTTCACTTCAGGTTTACTGTATATATTGGATCTTCTTATTGACGATGAAACAGAGAAATTGCAACGGAATTATATACAAGAGGCACAATGCCGACTTAAGTACAAGAAGACTGATTCTTATTACTGTCTATGTTTTGAAAGTTTCCTGTGAGACCAGTTTAAGATTGCGATGATTGACTTTAGGTTTACTGTATCCCTTGGACCTTCTTATTGACGGTGAAACACTGAAATTGCATCGGAATTAAATACAAAAGGCACAATGCCGACTTAAGAACAAGAAGACTGACTCTTCTTACTTTCTATGTTTTGAACCTTTCCTGTGAGACTAGTTTTTGATTCCAAGCTTCACTTCAGCTTTACTGTATCCCTTAGACCTTCTTATAGACGATGAAACACAGAAATTGTATGTGAATTAAATACAAAAGGCACAATGGCGACTGAAGTACATGAAGACTGACTCTTCCAACTGTCTATGATTTGCGCCTTTTCTGAGAGACCAGTTTTAGATTCAGATGCTTCACTTCAGGTATACTGTATCCCTTGGACATTCTTATTGACGATGAAACACAGAAATTGCATCGGAATTAAATACAAAAGGCACAATGCCGACAAAAGTACAAGAAGACAGACTCTTCTTACTGTCTATGTTTTGAATCTTTCCTGTGAGACCAGATTTAAATTCCGATGCTTCACTTCAGGTTTACTGTATCCCTCTTACCTTCTTATTGATGACGAAACACAGAAATTCCATCGGAATTAAATACAATAAGCACAATGCCGACCTACGTACAAGAGGACTGACTCTTCATATATACTAAGAATTGAACCTATCCTGTGAGTCCAGTTTTAGATTCCGATGCTTCACTTCAGGTTTACTGTTACCCTTGTACCTTCTTATTGACGATGATACACACAAATTGCATCGGAATTATATACAAAGGCACAATGCCGACTCAAGTACAAGAAGACTGACCCTTATTACTGTCTACGTACTGAAACTTTCCTGCGAGACCAATTTCAGATTCTGATGCTTCACTTCAGGTTTACTGTATCCCTTGGACCTTCTTATTGACGATGAAACACAGATATTGCATCGGAATTAAATACAAAAGGCCCAATGGCGGCTTAAAAGCAAGAGGACTGACTCTTCTTACATTCTAGGAATTGAACCATTCCTGTGAGACCAGTCTGATATTCCGTTGCTTCACTTCAGGTTTACTGTATCCCTTGCAAAATCTTAATGACGACGAAACACAGAAATTGCATCGGAATTAAATACAAAAGGCTCAGCGCCGACTTAAGTACAAGCGGACTGACTCTTCTTACATTGTAAGAATTGAACCATTCCTGTGAGACCAGTTTTAGATTCCGATGCTTCACTTCAGGTTTACTGTATCCCTTTTACCTTCATATTGACGATGAAACACAGAAATTGAATCGGAATTAAACACAATAGGCACAATGCCGCCTTAAGCACAAGATGACTGACTCTTCTTACTGTCTATGTTTAGAACCTTTGCAGTGAGACCAGTTTTAGATTTCGATGCTTCGCTTCAGGTTTACTGTATCCCTTGAACCGTTTTATTGACGATTAAACACAGAAATTGCATCGCATTTAAATACAAAAAACGCAATGCCGACTTAAGTTCAAGAAGACTGACCCTTCTTACTGTCTATGATTTGAACCTTTCCTATGAGACCAGTTATAGATTCTGATGCTTCCTTTCAGGTTTACTGTATCCCTTGTACATTCTTATTGATGATGAAACACAAAAATTGCATTGGAATTAAATACAAAAAGCACAATGCCGACATAAGTACAAGAGGAATGACTCTTCTTACTGTCTATGTTTTGAAACTTTCCTGTGAGACCAGTTTTAGATCCGAAGCTTCACTTCAATTTTAGTGTATCTCTTGGACCTTCTTATTGACGATGAAACACAGATATTGCATCGGAATTAAATACAAAAGGCCCAATGCCGATTTAAGTACAAAAGGAATGCCTCTTCCTACTGTCTATGATTTGAAACTTTAATGTGAGACCAGTATTAGCATCCGATGCCTCACTTCTGGTTTACTGTATCCCTTGGATCTTCTTATTGACAATGAAGCACAGAAAGTGCATCGGAATTAAATACAAAAGGCACAATGCTGACTTGTGTACAAGAAGACTGACTCTTCTTACTGTCTATGATTTGAGCATTTCCTGTGTGACCAGTTATACATTCCGATGCTTCACTTCAGGATTACTGCATCCCTTGGACCTTCTTATTGAGGATGAAACGCAGAAATTGCATCGGAATTAATTACAAAAAACACAGTGCCGACTTAATTACAAGAGGAAAGTCTCTTCTTACAGTCTATTATTTGAACCTTTCCCGTGAGACCAGTTTTAGATTCCGATCCTTCACTTCAGGTTTACTGTATCCCTTGGACCTTATTAATGCGATGAAACACTGAAATTGCATCGGAATTAAATACAAAATGCACAATGCGGAATTAAGTACAAGAAGACTAACCCTTATTACTGTCTATGATTTGAACCTTTCCTATGAGACCAGTTTTAGATTCCGATGCTTCACTTCAGGATTACTGTATCCCTTGGACCTTCTTATTGACGATGAAACACAGAAATTGCATCGTAATTAAATACAAATGGCACAATGCCGACTTAAGTACAAGAAGACTGACACATCTTACTGTCTATGTTTTAACCTTTCCTGTGAGACTAGTTTTAGATTCCGATGTTTCACTTCAGGTTTACTGCATCCCTTGGACCTTCCTATTGACGATGAAACACAGAAATTGCATGGGATTTAAATACAAAAGGCACAATGCCGACTTAAGTACAAGAAGACTGACACATCTTACTGTCTATGTTTAGAACCATTGCAGTGACACCAGTTTTAGTTTTCGATACTTCGATTCAGGTTTACTGTATTCCTTGAACTGTCTTATTGACGATTAAACACAGAAATTGCATCGGATTTAAATACAAAAAGCACAATGCCGACTTAAGTACAAGAAGACTGACCCTTCTTACTGTCTATGATTTGAACCTTTCCTATGAAACCCGTTTTAGATTCCGATGCTACACTTCAGGTTTACTGCATCCCTTGGACCTTCCTATTGACGATGAAACTCAGAAATAGCAATGGATTTATATACAAAAGACACAGTGCCGACTTAAGTACAAGAAGACTGTCTCTTCTTACTGTCTATGCTTTGAACCTTTCCTGTGAGACCAGTTTCTGATTCCGAAGCTTCACTTCAGGTTTACTGTATCCCTTGGACCTACTTATAGAGGATGTATCTCAGAAATTGAAGGGGATTAAATACAAAAAGCACAATGCCGACTTAAGTACAAGAAGTCTGACTCTTCTTACAGTCTGTGGTTTGAACCTTTCCTGTGAGTCCAGTTTTAGATTTCGATGCTTCACTTCAGGTTTACTGTATCCCTTGGACCTTCCTATTGACGATGATACACAGAAATTGAATCGGAATGAAATACAAAAGGCACAATGCCGACTTGAGTACCAGAAGACTGACACTTCTTACTGTCTATGTTTTGAGCCTTTCCTGAGAGACCAGTTTTAGATTCCGATGCTTCCCTTCAGGTTTACTGTATCCCATGGGTCTTCTTATTGACGATGAAACACAGAAAATGCATCGGAATTTAATACTAAAGGCACAATGCCGACATAAGTACAAGAAGACTGACTCTTCTTACTCACTATGATTTGAGCCTTTCCTGTGACACCAGTTTTAAATACCGATGCTTTACTTCAGGTTTATTGTATCCCTTGGACCTTCTTATTGTCGATGGAACACAGAAATTGCATCGGAATTAAATACAAAAGGCCCAATGCCGCTTTGGGTAAAAAAGGAATGCCTCTTCCTACTGTCTATGATTTGAACCTTTCATGTGAGACCAGTTTTAGCATCCGATGCCTCACTTCTGATTTACTGTATCCGTTGGATCATCTTATTGACGATGAAACACAGAAATTGCATCGGAATTAAATACAAAAGCCACTATGTCGACTTAAGTACAAGAAGACTGACTCTTCTTACTGTATATCATTTGAGCCTTTCCTGTGAGACCAGTTATAGAAACCGATGCTTCACATTAGGTTTACTTATCCCTTGGACCTTCTTGTTGACGATGAAACACAAACATTGCATCGGAATTAAATACAAAAGGCACAATGCCGACTTAAGTACAAGAAGACTGACTCTTCTTGCGCTCTATGACTTGAGCCTTTCCTGTGAGACCAGTTTTAAATACCGATGCTTCACTTCAGGTTTACTGTATCTCTTGGACCTTCTTATTGACGATTAAACACAGAATTTCCATCGGAATAATATTCAAAAGGCACATTGGCGACGTAAGTACAAGATGATGGCCTCTTATTACTGTCTATGTTTTGAACCTTTCCTGTGAGACCAGTTTTAGATTTCGATGCTCTACTTCTGGTTTACTGTATCCCTTGGACCCTCATATAGACGATGGATTACAGAAAGTTACATGGGAATTATATACAAAAGGCACAATGCCGACTTAAGTATAAAAAGACTGACTCTTCTTACTGTCTATGTTTGAGATTTTCCTGTGGGACCAGTTTTAGATTCCGATGCTTCACTTCGGTTTACTGTATCCCTTGGACCTTCCTATTGACGATGAAACACAGAAATTACATCGGAATTAAATACAAAAGGCATAATGCGGACTTAAGTACAAGAAGACTGACTCTTCTTACTGTCTTCGATTTGAACCTTTCCTATGAGACCAGTTTTAGATTCCGATGCTTCACTTCAGGTTTACTGTATCCCTTGGACCTTCTTATTGACGATGAGACACAGAAATTGCATCGGAATTTAACACTAAGGTCACAATGCCGACTTAGGTACAAGAAGACTGACTCTTCTTGCGCACTGTGATTTGAAACTTTCCTGTGAGACCAGTTTTAAATACCGATGCTTGACTTCAGGTTTACTGTATCCCTTGGTCCTTCTTATTGACGATGACAGAAAGAATTTGCATCGGAATTATATACAAAAAGCACAATGCCGACATAAGTACAAGAAGACTGACTCTTCTTAAAGTCTGTGGTTTGAACCTTTCCTGTGAGTCCAGTTTTAGATTTCGATGCTTCACTTCAGGATTACTGTATCCCTTGGGTCTACTTACTGACGATGAAACACAGAAAATGGATCGGAATTTAATACTAACGGCACAATGCCGACATAAGTACAAGAAGACTGACTCTTCTTACTCACTATGATTTGAGCCTTTCCTGTGACACCAGTTTTAAATACCGACGCTTTACTTCAGGTTTATTGTATCCCTTGGACCCTCTTATTGTCGATGGAACACAGAAATTGCATCGGAATTAAATACAAAGGCCCAATGCCGATTTAAGTAAAAAAGGAATGCCTCTTCCAACTGTCTACGATTTGAACCTTTCATGTGAGACCAGTTTTAGCATCCGATGCCTCACTTCTGGTTTACTGTATCCGTTGGCCCATCTTATTGACGATGAAACACAGAAATTGCATCGGAATTAAATACAAAAGCCACTATGCCGACTTAAGTACAAGAAGACTGACTCTTCTTACTGTATATGATTTGAGCCTTTCCTGTGTGACCAGTTTTAGATTCCAATGCTTCACTTCAGGTTTACTGTATCCCTTGGACCTTCGTATAGGCGATGAAACACAGAAATTGCATCGGTTTTAAATACAAAAGGCACAATGCCGACTTAAGTACAAGAGGAAAGTCTCTTCTTACAGTCTATGTTTTGAACCTTTCCCGTGAGACCAGTTTTAGATTCCGATGCTTCACTTTAGGTTTACTGTATCCCTTCGACCTTATTAATGCTATGAAATACTGAAATTGCATCGGAATTAAATACAAAATGCACAATGCCGACTTAAGTACATGGGGACTAACCCTTCTTACTGACTATGATTTGAACCTTTCCTATGAGACCAGTTTTAGATTCCGACGCTTCACTTCAGGTTTACTGTATCCCTTGGACCTTCTTATTGACGATGAAACACAGAAATTGCATCGGAATTAAATACAAATGGCACAATGCCGACTTAAGTACAAGAAGACTGACACATCTTACTGTCTATGTTTTAACCCTTCCTGTGAGACTAGTTTTAGATTCCGATGTTTCACTTCAGGTTTACTGCATCCCTTGGACCTTCCTATTCACGATGAAACACAGAAATTGCATGGGATTTAAATACAAAAAGCACAACGCCGACTTAAGTACAAGAAGACTGACCCTTCTTACTGTCTATGATTTGAACCTTTCCTATGAAACCCGTTTTAGATTCCGATGCTTCACTTCAGGTTTACTGCATCCCTTGGACCTTCCTATTGACGATGAAACTCAGAAATAGCAATGGATTTATATACAAAAGGCACAGTGCCGACTTAAGTACATGGGGAATAACCCTTCTTACTGACTATGATTTGAACCTTTCCTGTGAGACCAGTTTGTGATTCCGAAGCTTCACTTCAGGTTTAGTGTATCCCTTGGACCTTCTTTTAGAGGATGTATCTCAGAAATTGAAGGGGATTAAATACAAAAAGCACAATGCCGACTTAAGTACAAGAAGTCTGACTCTTCTTACAGTCTGTGGTTTGAACCTTTCCTGTGAGTCCAGTTTTAGATTTCGATGCTTCACTTCAGGTTTACTGTATCCCTTGGACCTTCCTATTGACGATGATACACAGAAATTGAATCGGAATTAAATACAAAAGGCACAATGCCGACTTAAGTACCAGAAGACTGACACTTCTTACTGTCTATGTTTTGAGCCTTTCCTGAGAGACCAGTTTTAGATTCCGATGCTTCCCTTCAGGTTTACTGTATCCCATGGGTCTTCTTATTGACGATGAAACACAGAAAATGCTTCGGAATTTAATTCTAAAGGCACAATGCCGACATAAGTACAAGAAGACTGACTCTTCTTACTCACTATGATTTGAGCCTTTCCTGTGACACCAGTTTTAAATACCGATGCTTTACTTCAGGTTTATTGTATCAATTGGACCTTCTTATTGTCGATGGAACACAGAAATTGCATCGGAATTAAATACAAAAGGCCCAATGCCGCTTTGGGTAAAAAAGGAATGCCTCTTCCTACTGTCTATGATTTGAACCTTTCATGTGAGACCAGTTTTAGCATCCGATGCCTCACTTCTGATTTACTGTATCCGTTGGATCATCTTATTGACGATGAAACACAGAAATTGCATCGGAATTAAATACAAAAGCCACTATGTCGACTTAAGTACAAGAAGACTGACTCTTCTTACTGTATATCATTTGAGCCTTTCCTGTGAGACCAGTTATAGAAACCGATGCTTCACATCAGGTTTACTTATCCCTTGGACCTTCTTGTTGACGATGAAACACAAACATTGCATCGGAATTAAATACAAAAGGCACAATGCCGACTTAAGTACAAGAAGACTGACTCTTCTTGCGCTCTATGACTTGAGCCTTTCCAGTGAGACCAGTTTTAAATACCGATGCTTCACTTCAGGTTTACTGTATCCCTTGGACCTTCTTATTGACGATTAAACACAGAATTTCCATCGGAATTATATACAAAAGGCACATTGGCGACGTAAGTACAAGATGATGGCCTCTTATTACTGTCTATGTTTTGAACCTTTCCTGTGAGACCAGTTTTAGATTTCGATGCTCTACTTCTGGTTTACTGTATCCCATGGACCCTCATATTGACGATGAAACTCAGAAAATTGCAATGGAATTATATACAAAGGGCTCAACGCCGACTGAAGTACAAGAAGACTGACCCTTCTTACTGTCTACATTTTGAACTCTTCCTGTGAGACCAGTTTTAGATTCCTATGCATCACTTCAGGTTTACTTCATCCCTTGGACCTTCTTATTGACGATGAAAACAGAAATTGCATCGGACTTAAATACAAAAGGCACAATGCCGACTTAAGTACAATAAAACTGACCCTTCTTACTGTCTATGATTTAAGTTTTTCCTGTGGGACCAGTTTTAGATTCCGATCCTTCACTTGAGGTTTACTGTATCCCATGGACCTTCTTATTGTCGATGAAACACAGAAATTACATCGGAATTAAATACAAAAGTCATAATGCGGACTTAAGTACAAGAAGACTGACTCTTCTTACTGTCTTCGATTTGAACCTTTCCTATGAGACCAGTTTTAGATTCCGATGCTTCACTTCAGGTTTACTGTATTCCTTGGACCCAGATATTGACGATGAAACACAGATAATTGCATCGGAATTATATACAAAAGGCACAATGCCGACTTAAGTACCAGAAGACTGACTCTTCTTACTGTCTATGATTTGAGTCTTTGCTGTGAGACCTGTTTTAGATACCGATGCTTCACTTCAGGTTTACTGTATCCCTTGGACCTTCTTATAGACGATGAAATACAGAATCTGCATCGAAATTATGTACAAAAGGCACAATGCCTACGTAAGTACAAGAAGACTGACTCTTCTTACTGTCTATGTTTTTAACCTTTCCTGTGGGACCAGTTTTAGATTTCGATGCTCTCCTTTAGGTTTACTGTATCCCTTGGACCCTCATATAGACGATGGATTACAGAAAGTTACAATGGAATTATATACAAAAGGCACAATGCCGACTTAAGTATAAAAAGACTGACTCTCCTTACTGTCTATGTTTGAGATTTTCCTGTGGGACCAGTTTTAGATTCCGATGCTTCACTTCGGTTTACTGTATCCCTTGGACCTTCCTATTGACGATGAAACACAGAAATTACATCGGAATTAAATACAAAAGGCATAATGCGGACTTAAGTACAAGAAGACTGACTCTTCTTACTGTCTTCGATTTGAACCTTTCCTATGAGACCAGTTTTAGATTCCGATGCTTCACTTCAGGTTTACTGTATCCCTTGGACCTTCTTATTGACGATGAGACACAGAAATTGCATCGGAATTTAACACTAAGGTCACAATGTCGACTTAAGTACAAGAAGACTGACTCTTCTTGCGCACTGTGATTTGAAACTTTCCTGTGAGACCAGTTTTAAATACCGATGCTTGACTTCAGGTTTACTGTATCCCTTGGTCCTTCTTATTGACGACGACAGAAAGGATTTGCATCGGAATTATATACAAAAAGCACAATGCAGACTTAAGTACAAGAAGAATGACTCTTCTTACTGTCTATGTTTTTAACCTTTCCTGTGAGACCAGTTTTAGATTTCGATGCTCTATTTCAGGTTTACTGTATCCGTTCTACCCTCATATTGACGATGAAACTCAGAAAATTGCATCGGAATTATATAGAAAAGGCACAATGCCGACTTAGGTACAAGAAGTCTGGCCCCTCTTACTGTCTATGATTTGAAGTTTTCCTGTGAGACCGGTTTTAGATTCCGATGCTTCACTTCAGGTTTACTGTATCCCTTGGACCTTCTTATTGACGATGAAACACAGAAATTGCATCGGAATTAAATACAAAAGACACAATGCTGACTTAGGTACAAGAAGACTGATTCCTCTTTCTGTCTATCATTTGGGCCTTTACTGTGTGACCAGATTTAGATTCCGATGCTTCACTTCAGGTTTACTGTATTCCTTGGACCTTCTTATTGACGATGAAACACAGATATTGCATCGGAATTAAATAAAAAAGGCACAATGCCGACTTAAGTACAAGAGGAATGACTCTTCTTACTGTCTATGTTTTGAAACTTTCCTGTGAGACCAGTTTGAGATACCGACGCTTCACGTCACGTCTACTGTATCCCTTGGACCTTCCTATTGACGATGAAAATAAGAAATTGCAACGGGATTAAATTCAAAAAGCACAATGCCGACATAAGTACAAGAAGACTGACTCTTCTTAAAGTCTGTGGTTTGAACCTTTCCTGTGAGTCCAGTTTTAGATTTCGATGCTTCACTTCAGGATTACTGTATCCCTTGGGTCTACTTACTGACGATGAAACACAGAAAATGGATCGGAATTTAATACTAACGGCACAATGCCGACATAAGTACAAGAAGACTGACTCTTCTTACTCACTATGATTTGAGCCTTTCCTGTGACACCAGTTTTAAATACCGATGCTTCACTTCAGGTTTATTGTATCCCTTGGACCCTCTTATTGTCGATGGAACACAGAAATTGCATCGGAATTAAATACAAAGGCCCAATGCCGATTTAAGTAAAAAAGGAATGCCTCTTCCAACTGTCTACGATTTGAACCTTTCATGTGAGACCAGTTTTAGATTCCGATGCTTCACTTCAGGTTTACTGTATCCCTTGGACCTTCGTATAGGCGATGAAACACAGAAATTGCATCGGTTTTAAATACAAAAGGCACAATGCCGACTTAAGTACAAGAGGAAAGTCTCTTCTTACAGACTATGATTTGAACCTTTCCCGTGAGACCAGTTTTAGATTCCGATGCTTAACTTTAGGTTTACTGTATCCCTTCGACCTTATTAATGCGATGAAACACTGAAATTGCATCGGAATTAAATACAAATTGCACAATGCCGACTTAAGTACATGGGGACTAACGCTTCTTACTAACTATGATTTGAACCTTTCCTATGAGACCAGTTTTAGATTCCGACGATTCACTTCAGGTTTACTGTATCCCTTGGACCTTCTTATTGACGATGAGACACAGAAATTGCATCGGAATTTAACGCTAAGGTCACAATGCCGACTTAAGTACAAGAAGACTGACTCTTCTTGCGCACTGTGATTTGAAACTTTCCTGTGAGACCAGTTTTAAATACCGATGCTTGACTTCAGGTTTACTGTATCTCTTGGTCCTTCTTATTGACGATGACACAAAGAATTTCCATCGGAATTATACACAAAAAGCACAATGCAGACTTAAGTACAAGAAGAATGCATCTTCTAACTGTCATTGTTTTTAACCTTTCCTGTGAGACCAGTTTTAGATTTCGATGCTCTATTTCAGGTTTACTGTATCCCTTCTACCCTCATATTGACGATGAAACACAAAAAATTGCATCGGAATTATATAGAAAAGGCACAATGCCGACTTAAGTTCAAGAAGTCTGGCCCCTCTTACTGTCTATGATTTGAACTTTTCCTGTGAGACCGGTTTTAGATTCCGATGCTTCACTTCAGGTTTACTGTATCCCTTGGACCTTCTTATTGACGATGAAACACTGAAATTGCGTCGGAATTAAATACAAAAGACACAATGCTGACTTAGGTACAAGAAGACTGATTCTTCTTACTGTCTATCATTTGGGCCTTTCCTGTGTGACCAGATTTAGATTCCGATGCTTCACTTCAGGTTTGCTGTATCCCTTGGACCTTCTTATTGACGATGAAACACAGATATTGGATCGAAATTAAATAAAAAAGGCACAATGCCGACTTAAGTACAAGAGGAATGACTCTTCTTACTGTCTATGTTTTGAAACTTTCCTGTGAGACCAGTTTGAGATACCGACGCTTCACGTCACGTCTACTGTATCCCTTGGACCTTCCTATTGACGATGAAACTAAGAAATTGCAACGGGATTAAATGCAAAAAGCACAATGCCGACTTAAGTACAAGAAGACTGACTCTTCTTAAAGTCTGTGGTTTGAACCTTTCCTGTGAGTCCAGTTTTAGATTTCGATGCTTCACTTCAGGATTACTGTATCCCTTGGGTCTACTTACTGACGATGTAACACAGAAAATGGATCGGAATTTAATACTAACGGCACAATGCCGACATAAGTACAAGAAGACTGACTCTTCTTACTCACTATGATTTGAGCCGTTCTTGTGACACCAGTTTTAAATACCGATGCTTTACTTCAGGTTTATTGTATCCCTTGGACCCTCTTATTGTCGATGGAACACAGAAATTGCATCGGAATTAAATACAAAGGCCCAATGCCGATTTAAGTAAAAAAGGATTGCCTCTTCCAACTGTCTACGATTTCAACCTTTCATGTGAGACCAGTTTTAGCATCCGATGCCTCACTTCTCGTTTACTGTATCCGTTGGCCCATCTTATTGACGATGAAACACAGAAATTGCATCGGAATTAAATACAAAAGCCACTATGCCGACTTAAGTACAAGAAGACTGACTCTTCTTACTGTATATGATTTGAGCCTTTCCTGTGTGAGCAGTTTTAGATTCCGATGCTTCACTTCAGGTTTACTGTATCCCTTGGACCTTCGTATAGGCGATGAAACACAGAAATTGCATCGGTTTTAAATACAAAAGGCACAATGCCGACTTAAGTACAAGAGGAAAGTCTCTTCTTACAGTCTATGATTTGAACCTTTCCCGTGAGACCAGTTTTAGATTCCGATGCTTCACTTTAGGTTTACTGTATCCCTTCGACCTTATTAATGCTATGAAGCACTGAAATTGCATCGGAATTAAATACAAAATGCACAATGCCGACTTAAGTACATGGGGACTAACCCTTCTTACTGACTATGATTTGAACCTTTCCTATGAGACCAGTTTTAGATTCCGACGCTTCACTTCAGGTTTACTGTATCCCTTGGACCTTCTTATTGACGATGAAACACAGAAATTGCATCGGAATTAAATACAAATGGCACAATGCCGACTTAAGTACAAGAAGACTGACACATCTTACTGTCTATGTTTTAACCTTTCCTGTGAGACTAGTTTTAGATTCCGATGTTTGACTTCATGTTTACTGCATCCCTTGGACCTTCCTATTCACGATGAAACACTGAAATTGCATGGGCTTTAAATACAAAAGGCACAATGCCGACTTAAGTACAAGAAGACTGACCCTTCTTACTGTCTATGATTTGAACCTTTCCTATGACACCCGTTTTAGATTCCGATGCTTCACTTCAGGTTTACTGCATCCCTTGGACCTTCCTATTGACGATGAAACTCAGAAATAGCAATGGATTTATATACAAAAGGCACAGTGCCGACTTAAGTACAAGAAGACTGTCTCTTCTTACTGTCATTGCTTTGAACCTTTCCTGTGAGACCAGTTTGTGATTCCGAAGCTTCATTTCAGGTTTACTGTATCCCTTGGACCTTCTTATAGAGGATGTATCTCAGAAATTGAAGGGGATTAAATACAAAAAGCACAATGCCGACTTAAGTACAAGAAGTCTGACTCTTCTTACAGTCTGTGGTTTGAACCTTTCCTGTGAGTCCAGTTTTAGATTTCGATGCTTCACTTCAGGTTTACTGTATCCCTTGGACCTTCCTATTGACGATGATACACAGAAATTGAATCGGAATTAAATACAAAAGGCACAAAGCCGACTTAAGTACCAGAAGACTGACACTTCTTACTGTCTATGTTTTGAGCCTTTCCTGAGAGACCAGTTTTAGATTCCGATGCTTCCCTTCAGGTTTACTGTATCCCATGGGTCTTCTTATTGACGATGAAACACAGAAAATGCATCGGAATTTAATTCTAAAGGCACAATGCCGACATAAGTACAAGAAGACTGACTCTTCTTACTCACTATGATTTGAGCCTTTCCTGTGACGCCAGTTTTAAATACCGATGCTTTACTTCAGGTTTATTGTATCCCTTGGACCTTCTTATTGTCGATGGAACACAGAAATTGCATCGGAATTAAATACAAAAGGCCCAATGCCGCTTTGGGTAAAAAAGGAATGCCTCTTCCTACTGTCTATGATTTGAACCTTTCATGTGAGACCAGTTTTAGCATCCGATGCCTCACTTCTGATTTACTGTATCCGTTGGATCATCTTATTGACGATGAAACACAGAAATTGCATCGGAATTAAATACAAAAGCCACTATGTCGACTTAAGTACAAGAAGACTGACTCTTCTTACTGTATATCATTTGAGCCTTTCCTGTGAGACCAGTTATAGAAACCGATGCTTCACATCAGGTTTACTTATCCCTTGGACCTTCTTGTTGACGATGAAACACAAACATTGCATCGGAATTAAATACAAAAGGCACAATGCCGACTTAAGTACAAGAAGACTGACTCTTCTTGCGCTCTATGACTTGAGCCTTTCCTGTGAGACCAGTTTT
This sequence comes from Schistocerca piceifrons, assembly GCF_021461385.2. Lineage (NCBI taxonomy): Eukaryota > Metazoa > Arthropoda > Insecta > Orthoptera > Acrididae > Schistocerca > Schistocerca piceifrons. Next base: position 1,108,813,761 of record NC_060139.1, read on the forward strand.
AAATACCGATGCTTCACTTCAGGTTTACTGTATCCCTTGGACCTTCTTATTGACGATTAAACACAGAATTTCCATCGGAATTATATACAAAAGGCACATTGGCGACGTAAGTACAAGATGATGGCCTCTTATTACTGTCTATGTTTTGAACCTTTCCTGTGAGACCAGTTTTAGATTTCGATGCTCTACTTCTGGTTTACTGTATCCCTTGGACCCTCATATTGACGATGAAACTCAGAAAATTGCAATGGAATTATATACAAAGGTCTCAACGCCGACTGAAGTACAAGAAGACTGACCCTTCTTACTGTCTACATTTTGAACTCTTCCTGTGAGACCAGTTTTAGATTCCTATGCTTCACTTCAGGTTCACTTTATACCTTGGACCTTCTTATTGACGATGAAAACAGAAATTGCATCGGACTTAAATACAAAAGGCACAATGCCGACTTAAGTACAATAAAACTGACCCTTCTTACTGTCTATGATTTAAGACTTTCCTGTGGGACCAGTTTTAGATTCCGAACCTTCACTTGAGGTTTACTGTATCCCATGGACCTTCTTATTGTCGATGAAACACAGAAATTACATCGGAATTAAATACAAAAGTCATAATGCGGACTTAAGTACAAGAAGACTGACTCTTCTTACTGTCTTCGATTTGAACCTTTCCTATGAGACCAGTTTTAGATTCCGATGCTTCACTTCAGGTTTACTGTATCCCTTGGACCCAGATATTGACGATGAAACACAGATAATTGCATCGGAATTATATACAAAAGGCACAATGCCGACTTAAGTACCAGAAGACTGACTCTTCTTACTGTCTATGATTTGAGTCTTTGCTGTGAGACCTGTTTTAGATACCGATGCTTCACTTCAGGTTTACTGTATCCCTTGGACCTTCTTATAGACGATGAAATACAGAATCTGCATCGAAATTATATACAAAAGGCACAATGCCTACATAAGTACAAGAAGACTGACTCTTCTTACTGTCTATGTTTTTAACCTTTCCTGTGGGACCAGATTTAGATTTCGATGCTCTCCTTTAGGTTTACTGTATCCCTTGGACCCTCATATAGACGATGGATTACAGAAAGTGACATGGGAATTATATACAAAAGGCACAATGCCGACTTAAGTATAAAAAGACTGACTCTTCTTACTGTCTATGTTTGAGATTTTCCTGTGGGACCAGTTTTAGATTCCGATGCTTCACTTCGGTTTACTGTATCCCTTGGACCTTCCTATTGACGATGAAACACAGAAATTACATCGGAATTAAATACAAAAGGCATAATGCGGACTTAAGTACAAGAAGACTGGCTCTTCTTACTGACTTCGATTTGAACCTTTCCTATGAGACCAGTTTTAGATTCCGATGCTTCACTTCAGGTTTACTGTATCCCTTGGACCTTCTTATTGACGATGAGACACAGAAATTGCATCGGAATTTAACACTAAGGTCACAATGCAGACTTAAGTACAAGAAGAATGACTCTTCTTACTGTCTATGTTTTTAACCTTTCCTGTGAGACCAGTTTTAGATTTCGATGCTCTATTTCAGGTTTACTGTATCCGTTCTACCCTCATATTGACGATGAAACTCAGAAAATTGGATTGGAATTATATAGAAAAGGCACAATGCCGACTTAAGTACAAGAAGTCTGGCCCCTCTTACTGTCTATGATTTGAACTTTTCCTGTGAGACCGGTTTTAGATTCCGATGCTTCACTTCAGGTTTACTGTATCCCTTGGACCTTCTTATTGACGATGAAACACAGAAATTGCATCGGAATTAAATACAAAAGACACAATGCTGACTTAGGTACAAGAAGACTGATTCCTCTTACTGTCTATCATTTGGGCCTTTCCTGTGTGACCAGATTTAGATTCCGATGCTTCACTTCAGGTTTACTGTATCCCTTGGACCTTCTTATTGACGATGAAACACAGATATTGCATCGGAATTAAATAAAAAAGGCACAATGCCGACTTAAGTACAAGAGGAATGACTCTTCTTACTGTCTATGTTTTGAAACTTTCTTGTGAGACCAGTTTGAGATACCGACGCTTCACGTCACGTCTACTGTATCCCTTGGACCTTCCTATTGACGATGAAAATAAGAAATTGCAACGGGATTAAATTCAAAAAGCACAATGCCGACATAAGTACAAGAAGACTGACTCTTCTTAAAGTCTGTGGTTTGAACCTTTCCTGTGAGTCCAGTTTTAGATTTCGATGCTTCACTTCAGGATTACTGTATCCCTTGGGTCTACTTACTGACGATGAAACACAGAAAATGGATCGGAATTTAATACTAACGGCACAATGCCGACATAAGTACAAGAAGACTGACTCTTCTTACTCACTATGATTTGAGCCTTTCCTGTGACACCAGTTTTAAATACCGATGCTTTATTTCAGGTTTATTGTATCCCTTGGACCCTCTTATTGTCGATGGAACACAGAAATTGAATCGGAATTAAATACAAAGGCCCAATGCCGATTTAAGTAAAAAAGGAATGCCTCTTCCAACTGTCTACGATTTGAACCTTTCATGTGAGACCAGTTTTAGCATCCGATGCCTCACTTCTGGTTTACTGTATCCGTTGGCCCATCTTATTGACGATGAAACACAGAAATTGCATCGGAATTAAATACAAAAGCCACTATGCCGACTTAAGTACAAGAAGACTGACTCTTCTTACTGTATATGATTTGAGCCTTTCCTGTGTGACCAGTTTTAGATTCCGATGCTTCACTTCAGGTTTACTGTATCCCTAGGACCTTCGTATAGGCGATGAAACACAGAAATTGCATCGGTTTTAAATACAAAAGGCACAATGCCGACTTAAGTACAAGAGGAAAGTCTCTTCTTACAGTCTATGATTTGAACCTTTCCCGTGGGACCAGTTTTAGATTCCGATGCTTCACTTTAGGTTTACTGTATCCCTTCGACCTTATTAATGCGATGAAACACTGAAATTGCATCGGAATTAAATACAAAATGCACAATGCCGACTTAAGTTCATGGGGACTAACCCTTCTTACTGACTATGATTTGAACCTTTCCTATGAGACCAGTTTTAGATTCCGACGATTCACTTCAGGTTTACTGTATCCCTTGGACCTTCTTATTGACGATGAGACACAGAAATTGCATCGGAATTTAACACTAAGGTCACAATGCCGACTTAAGTACAAGAAGACTGACTCTTCTTGTGCACTGTGATTTGAAACTTTCCTGTGAGACCAGTTTTAAATACCGATGCTTGACTTCAGGTTTACTGTATCTCTTGGTCCTTCTTATTGACGATGACACAAAGAATTTCCATCGGAATTATACACAAAAAGCACAATGCAGACTTAAGTACAAGAAGAATGCATCTTCTTACTGTCTATGTTTTTAACCTTTCCTGTGAGACCAGTTTTAGATTTCGATGCTCTATTTCAGGTTTACTGTATCCCTTCTACCCTCATATTGACGATGAAACACAGAAAATTGCATCGGAATTATATAGAAAAGGCACAATGCCGACTTAAGTACAAGAAGTCTGGCCCCTCTTACTGTCTATGATTTGAACTTTTCCTGTGAGACCGGTTTTAGATTCCGATGCTTCACTTCAGGTTTACTGTATCCCTTGGACCTTCTTATTGACGATGAAACACAGAAATTGCGTCGGAATTAAATACAAAAGACACAATGCTGACTTAGGTACAAGAAGACTGATTCTTCTTACTGTCTATCATTTGGGCCTTTTCTGTGTGACCAGATTTAGATTCCGATGCTTCACTTCAGGTTTACTGTATCCCTTGGACCTTCTTATTGACGATGAAACACAGATATTGCATCGAAATTAAATAAAAAAGGCACAATGCCGACTTAAGTACAAGAGGAATGACTCTTCTTACTGTCTATGTTTTGAAACTTTCCTGTGAGACCAGTTTGAGATACCGACGCTTCACGTCACGTCTACTGTATCCCTTGGACCTTCCTATTGACGATGAAACTAAGAAATTGCAACGGGATTAAATGCAAAAAGCACAATGCCGACTTAAGTACAAGAAGACTGACTCTTCTTAAAGTCTGTGGTTTGAACCTTTCCTGTGAGTCCAGTTTTAGATTTCGATGCTTCACTTCAGGATTACTGTATTCCTTGGGTCTACTTACTGACGATGAAACACAGAAAATGGATCGGAATTTAATACTAACGGCACAATGCCGACATAAGTACAAGAAGACTGACTCTTCTTACTCACTATGATTTGAGCCTTTCCTGTGACACCAGTTTTAAATTCCGATGCTTTACTTCAGGTTTATTGTATCCCTTGGACCCTCATATTGTCGATGGAACACAGAAATTGCATCGGAATTAAATACAAAGGCCCAATGCCGATTTAAGTAAAAAAAGAATGCCTCTTCCAACTGTCTACGATTTGAACCTTTCATGTGAGACCAGTTTTAGCATCCGATGCCTCACTTCTCGTTTACTGTATCCGTTGGCCCATCTTATTGACGATGAAACACAGAAATTGCATCGGAATTAAATACAAAAGCCACTATGCCGACTTAAGTACAAGAAGACTGACTCTTCTTACTGTATATGATTTGAGCCTTTCCTGTGTGACCAGTTTTAGATTCCGATGCTTCACTTCAGGTTTACTGTATCCCTTGGACCTTCGTATAGGCGATGAAACACAGAAATTGCATCGGTTTTAAATACAAAAGGCACAATGCCGACTTAAGTACAAGAGGAAAGTCTCTTCTTACAGTCTATGATTTGAACCTTTCCCGTGAGACCAGTTTTAGATTCCGATGCTTCACTTTAGGTTTACTGTATCCCTTCGACCTTATTAATGCGATGAAACACTGAAATTGCATTGGAATTAAATACAAAATGCACAATGCCGACTTAAGTACATGGGGACTAACCCGTCTTACTGACTATGATTTGAACCTTTCCTATGAGACCAGTTTTAGATTCCGACGCTTCACTTCAGGTTTACTGTATCCCTTGGACCTTCTTATTGACGATGAAACACAGAAATTGCATCGGAATTAAATACAAATGGCACAATGCCGACTTAAGTACAAGAAGACTGACACATCTTACTGTCTATGTTTTAACCTTTCCTGTGAGACTAGTTTTAGATTCCGATGCTTCACGTCAGGTTTACTGCATCCCTTGGGTCTTCCTATTGACGATGAAACACAGAAATTACATCGGATTTAAATACAAAAGGCACAATGCCGACTTAAGTACAAGAAGACTGACCCATCTTACTGTCTATGTTTAGAAACTTTGCAGTGAGACCAGTTTTAGTTTTCGATGCTTCGATTCAGTTTTACTGTATCCCTTGAACCGTCTTATTGACGATTAAACACAGAAATTGCATCGGATTTAAATACAAAAAGCACAATGCCGACCTAAGTACAAGAGGAATGACTCTTCTTACTGTCTATGTACTCAAACTTTCTTGTGAGACCAGTTTATGATTCCGAAGCTTAACTTCAGGTTTACTGTATCCCTTGGACCTTCTTATAGAGGATGAAACTCAGAAATTGAAAGGGATTAAATACAAAAAGCACAATGCCGACTTAAGTACAAGAAGACTGACTCTTCTTACAGTCTGTATTTTGAACCTCTCCTGTGAGACCAGTTTTAGATTCCGATGCTTCCCTTCAGGTTTACTGTATCCCTTGGGTCTTCTTATTAACGATGAAACACAGAAAATGCATCGGAATTTAATGCCAAAGGCACAATGCTGACATAAGTACAAGAAGACAGACTCTTCTTACTCACTATGATTTGAGCCTTTCCTGTGACACCAGTTTTAAATAGCGATGCTTTACTTCAGGTTTATAGTATCCCTTGGTCCTTCTTATTGTCGATGGAACACAGAAATTGCATCGAAATTAAATACAAAAGGCCCAATGCCGATTTAAGTAAAAAAGGAATGCCTCTTCCTACTGTCTATGATTTGAACCTTTCATGTGAGACCAGTTTTAGCATCCGATGCCTCACTTCTGGTTTACTGTATCGGTTGGACCATCTTATTGACGATGAAACACAGAAATTGCATCGGAATTAAATACAAAAGCCACTATGCCGACTTAAGTACAAGAAGACTGACTCTTCTTACTGTATATAATTTGAGCCTTTCCTGTGTGACCAGTTTTAGATTCCGATGCTTCACTTCAGGTTTACTGTATCCCTTGGACCTTCTTTTTGACGATGAGACACGGAAATTGCATCGGAATTTAACACTAGGGGCACAATGCCGACTTAAGTACAAGAAGACTGACTCTTCTTGCGCACTGTGATTCGAAACATTCCTGTGAGACCAGTTTTAAATACCGATGCTCTACTTCAGGTTTACTGTATCCCTTGGACTCACATATTGACGATGAAACACATAATTGCATTGGAAGTATATACAAAAGGCACAATGCCGACTTAAGTACAAGAAGAATGACTCTTCTTACTGTCTATTTTTAACCTTTCCTGTGAGACCAGTTTTAGATTTCGATGCTCTACTTCAGGTTTACTGTATCCCTTCTACCCTCATATTGACGATGAAACACAGAAAATTGCATCGGAATTATATAGAAAAGGCACAATGCCGACTTAAGTACAAGAAGTCTGGCCCTCTTACTGTCTATGATTTGAACTTTTCCTGTGAGACCGGTTTTAGATTCCGATGCTTCACTTCAGGTTTACTGTATCCCTTGGACCTTCTTATTGACGATGAAACACAGAAATTGCGTCGGAATTAAATACAAAAGACACAATGCTGACTTAGGTACAAGAAGACTGATTCTTCTTACTGTCTATCATTTGGGCCTTTCCTGTGTGACCAGATTTAGATTCCGATGCTTCACTTCAGGTTTACTGTATCCTTGGACCTTCTTATTGACGATGAAACACAGATATTGCATCGGAATTAAATAAAAAAGGCACAATGCCGACTTAAGTACAAGAGGAATGACTCTTCTTACTGTCTATGTTTTGAAACTTTCCTGTGAGACCAGTTTGAGATACCGACGCTTCACGTCACGTCTACTGTATCCCTTGGACCTTCCTATTGACGATGAAACTAAGAAATTGCAACGGGATTAAATGCAAAAAGCACAATGCCGACTTAAGTACAAGAAGACCGACTCTTCTTAAAGTCTGTGATTTGAACCTTTCCTGTGAGTCCAGTTTTAGATTTCGATGCATCACTTCAGGATTACTGTATCCCTTGGGTCTACTTACTGACGATGAAACACAGAAAATGGATAGGAATTTAATACTAACGGCACAATGCCGACATAAGTACAAGACGACTGACTCTTCTTACTCACTATGATTTGAGCCTTTCCTGAGACACCAGTTTTAAATACCGATGCTTTACTTCAGGTTTATTGTATCCCTTGGACCCTCTTATTGTCGATGGAACACAGAAATTGCATCGGAATTAAATACAAAGGCCCAATGCTGATTTAAGTAAAAAAGGAATGCCTCTTCCAACTGTCTACGATTTGAACATTTCATGTGAGACCAGTTTTAGCATCCGATGCCTCACTTCTGGTTTACTGTATCCGTTGGCCAATCTTATTGACGATGAAACACAGAAATTGCATCGGAATTAAATACAAAAGCCACTATGCCGACTTAAGTACAAGAAGACTGACTCTTCTTACTGTATATGATTTGAGATTTTCCTGTGTGACCAGTTTTAGATTCCGATGCTTCACTTCAGGTTTACTGTATCCCTTGGACCTTCGTATAGGCGATGAAACACAGAAATTGCATCGGTTTTAAATACAAAAGGCACAATGCCGACTTAAGTACAAGAGGAAAGTCTCTTCTTACAGTCTATGATTTGAACCTTTCCCGTGAGACCAGTTTTAGATTCCGATGCTTCACTTCAGGTTTACTGTATCCCTTGGACCTTCGTATAGGCGATGAAACACAGAAATTGCATCGGTTTTAAATACAAAAGGCACAATGCCGACTTAAGTACAAGAGGAAAGTCTCTTCTTACAGTCTATGATTTGAACCTTTCCCGTGAGACCAGTTTTAGTTTCCGATGCTTCACTTTAGGTTTACTCTATCACTTGGACCCTATTAATGCGATGAAAGACTGAAATTGCATCGGAATTCAATACAAAATGCACAATGCTGACTTAAGTACATGGGGACTAACCCTTCTTACTGACTATGATTTGAACCTTTCCTATGAGACCAGTTTTAGATTCCGACGCTTCACTTCAGGTTTACTGTATCCCTTGGACCTTCTTATTGACGATGAAACACAGAAATTGCATCGGAATTAAATACAAATGGCACAATGCCGACTTAAGTACAAGAAGACTGACACATCTTACTGTCTATGTTTTAACCTTTCCTGTGAGACTAGTTTTAGATTCCGATGCTTCACGTCAGGTTTACTGCATCCCTTGGGTCTTCCTATTGACGATGAAACACAGAAATTGCATCGGATTTAAATGCAAAAGGCACAATGCCGACTTAAGTACAAGAAGACTGACACATCTTACTGTCTATGTTTAGAACCTTTGCAGTGAGACCAGTTTTAGTTTTCGATGCTTCGATTCAGGTTTACTGTATCCCTTGAACCGTCTTATTGACGATTAAACACAGAAATTGCATCGGATTTAAATATAAAAAGCACAATGCCGACTTAAGTACAAGAAGACTGACCCATCTTACTCTCTATGATTTGAACCTTTCCTATGAGAGCAGTTTTAGATTCCGATGCTTCCCTTCAGGTTTGCTGTATCCCTTGTACATTCTTCTTGACGATGAAACAAAAAATTGCATTGGAATTAAATACAAAATGCACAATGCCGACTTAAGTACAAGAGGAATGACTCTTCTTACTGTCTATGTATTGAAACTTTCCTGTGAGACCAGTTTATGATTCCGAAGCTTCACTTCAGGTATACTGTATCCCTTGCACATTGTTATAGAGGATGAAACTCAGAAATTGAAAGGGATTAAATACAAAAAGCACAATGCCGACTTAAGTACAAGAAGACTGACTCTTCTTACAGTCTGTGGTTTGAACCTCTCCTGTGAGACCAGTTTTAGATTCCGATGCTTCCCTTCAGGTTTACTGTATCCCTTGGGTCTTCTTATTAACGATGAAACACAGAAAATGCATCGGAATTTAATACCAAAGGCACAATGCCGATATAAGTACAAGAAGACTGACTCTTCTTACTCACTATGATTTGAGCCTCTCCTGTGACACCAGTTTTAAATACCGATGCTTTACTTCAGGTTTATTGTATCCCTTGGTCCTTCTTATTGTCGATGGAACACAGAAATTGCATCGAAATTAAATACAAAAGGCCCAATGCCGATTTAAGTAAAAAAGGAATGCCTCTTCCTACTGTCTATGATTTGAACCTTTCATGTGAGACCAGTTTTAGCATCCGATGCCTCACTTCTGGTTTACTGTATCCGTTGGACCATCTTATTGACGATGAAACACAGAAATTGCATCGGAATTAAATACAAAAGCCACTATGCCGACTTAAGTACAAGAAGACTGACTCTTCTTACTGTATATAATTTGAGCCTTTCCTGTGAGACCAGTTTTAGATACCGATGCCTCAATTCAGGTTTACTGTATCCCTTGGACCTTCTTACTGACGATGAAACATAGATATTGCATCGGAATTAAATACAAAAGGCACAATGCCGCCTTAAATACAAAAACTCTGACTCTTCATATTGTCCACGTTTTTATCTTTCCTGTGAGACCAGTTATAGATTCCGATGCTTCACATCAGGTTTACTGTATCCCTTGGACCTTCTTATTGACGATGAAACACAAACATAGCATCGGAATGAAATACAAAAGGCATAATGCGGACTTATGTACAAGAAGACTGACTCTTCTTACTGTCTTCGATTTGAATCTTTCCTATGAGTCCAGTTTTAGATTCCGATGCTTCACTTCTGGTTTACTGTATCCCTTGAACCCACATATTGACGATGACACGCAGACAATTGCATCGGAATTATATACAAAATGCACAATGACTACGTAAGTACAATAAGACTGACTCTTCTTACTGTCTATGATTTAACCTTTCCTGAGGGACCCGTTTTAGATTTCGATGCTCTCCTTTAGGTTTACTGTATCCCTTGGACCCTCATATAGACGATGAATTACAGAAAGTTGCATGGGAATTATATACAAAAAGCACAATGCCGACCTAAGGACATGAAGACTAACCCTTCTTACTGTCTATGATTTGCGCCATTCCTGTGAGACCAGTTTTAGATTCCGATGCTTCAGTTCAGGTTTACTGTATCCCTTGGACCTTCTTTTTGACGATGAGACACAGAAATTGCATCGGAATTTAACACTAGGGGCACAATGCCGACTTAAGTACAAGAAGACTGACTCTTCTTGCGCACTGTGATTTGAAACATTCCTGTGAGACCAGTTTTAAATACCGATGCTCTACTTCAGGTTTACTGTATCCCTTGGACTCACATATTGACGATGAAACACATAATTGCATCGGAAGTATATACAAAAGGCACAATGCCGACTTAAGTACAAGAAGAATGACTCTTCTTACTGTCTATGTTTTTAACCTTTCCTGTGAGACCAGTTCTAGATTTCGATGCTCTACTTCAGGTTTACTGTATCCCTTCTACCCTCATATTGACAATGAAACACAGAAAATTGCATCGGAATTATATACAAAAGGCACAATTCCGACTTAAGTACAAGAAGACTGACCCCTCTTACTGTCTATGATTTGAACTTTTCTTGCGTGACCGGTTTTTGAGTCCAATGCTTCACTTCAGGTTTACTGTATCCCTTGGACCTTCTTATTGACGATGAAACACAGAAATTGTAATGGAATTAAATACAAAAGGCACAATGCCGACTTAAGTACAAAAAGACTGATTCTTCTTACTGTCTATGATTTGAACCTTTCCTGTGAGACCAGTTTTAGATTCCGATGCTTCACTTCAGGTTTACTGTATCCCTTGGACCTTCTTATTGACGATGAAACGCAGAAATTGCATCGGAATTAAATAAAAAAGGCACAATGCCGACTTATGTACAAGAAGACCGACTCTTCTTACTGTCTATGATTTGAGTCTTTCCTCTGAGACCAGTTTTAGATACCGATGCTTTACTTCTGGTTTACTGTATCCAATGGACCGTCTTATTGACGACGAAACACAGATATTGCAACGGAATTAAATACAAAAGGCACAATGCCGATTTAGGTACAAGAAGTCTGACTCTTCTTACTGTCAACGTTTTGAACCTTTCCTGTGAGACCAGTTTTAGATTCCGATGCTTCACTTCAAATTAATTGTATCTCCTGGACCTTCATATTGACGATGAAACACAGAAATTGCAATGGAATAAAATCCAAAAGGCACAATGCCGACTTAAGCACTAGAGGAATGTCTCTCCTTACTGTCTATGTTTTGAACCTTTCCAGTGAGACCAGTATGAGATTCCGATACTTCAGTTCTGGTTTACTGTATCCCTTGGACCTTCTTAATGACGATGAAAACAGAAATTGCATCGGACTTAAATACAAAAGTCACAATGCCGACTTAAGTACAAGAGGACTGACTCTTCTTACTGTCTATGATTTGAGCCTTTCTGTTGAGACCAGTTATAAATTCCGATGCTTCACTTCATTTTTACTGCATCCCATGGACCGTCTTATTGACGATGAAACAGAGAGATTGCATCCGAATTAAATACAAAAGGCACAATGCCGTCTTAAGTACAAAATAATTGCATCCTCTTACTGTCTATGTTTTGAACCTTTCCTGTGAGACCAGTTCTGGATTCCGATGCTTCACTTCAGGTTTACTGTACCCCTTGAACCGTCTTATTGACGATTAAACACAGAAATTGCATCGGAATTAAATACAAAAGGCACAATTCCGACTTAAGTACAAGTAGACTGACTCTTCTTACTGTCTATGTTTTGAACCTTTCCTGTGAGGCCAGTTCTGGATTACGATGCCTCACTACAGGTTTACTGTATCCTTTGGACTTTCTTATTCACGAAGAAACACAGAAATCGCATCGGAATTAAATACAAAGAAACACAATACCGACTTAAGTACAAGGAGTCTGACTCTTCATACTGTCTATGTTTTGAACCTTTCCAGTGAGACCAGTTTTAGATTCCGATGCATCACTTCAGGTTTTCTGTATCCCTTGGACCTTTTTATTGACGATGAAACATAGATATTCCATCGGAATTAAATACAAAAGGCACAATGCCGACGTAAATACAAGAAATCTGACTCTTCATATTGTCCATGTTTTGAATCTTTCCTGTGAGACCAGTTATAGATTCCGATGCTTCACATCAGGTTTACTGTATCCCTTGGACCTTCTTATTGACGATGAAACACAAACATTGCATCGGAATTAAAAACAAAAGGCACAATGCCGACTTAAGTCCAAGAAGACTGACTCTTCTTGCGCTCTATGATTTGAGCCTTTCCTGTGACACCAGTTTTAAATACTGATGCTTCACTTCAGGTTTACTGTATCCCTTGGACCTTCTTATTGACGATGAAACTCAGAATTTGCATGGGAATTATATACAAAAGGCACATTGCCGACGTAGGTACAAGGTGACTGCCTCTTATTACTGTCTATGTTATGAAACTTTCCTGTGAGACCGGATTTGGATTTCGATGCTGTACTTTAGGTTTACTGTATCCCTTGGACCCTCATATTGACGATGAAACTCAGAAAATTGCAATGGAATTATATACAAAGGGCACAATGCCGACTTATGTACAAGAAGACTGACCCTTCTTACTGTCTATGTTTTGAACTCTTCCTGTGAGACCAGTTTTAGATTCCGATGCATCACTTTAGGTTTACAGTATCCCTTGGACCTTCTTATTGACGATGAAACACAGAAATTGCATCGGAATTGAATACAAAAGACACAATGCCGACTTAGGTACAAGAAGACTGATTCTTCTTACTGACTATCATTTGGGCCTTTCCTGTGTGACCAGATTTAGATTCCGATGCTTCACTTCAGCTTTTTTGTATACCTTGGACCTTCTTATTGACGATGAAACGCAGAAATTGCATCAGAATTAAATAAAAAAGTCACAATACCGACTTATGTTCAAGAAGACTGACTCTTCTTACTGTCTATGACTTGAGTCTTTCCTCTGAGACCAGTTTTAGATACCGATGCTTCACTTCAGGTTTACTGTATCCCTTGGACCTTCTTATTGACGATGAAACACAGAATTTGCATCGGAATTATATACAAAGGCACAATGCCGACATAAGTACAAGAGGAATGACTCTTCTTACTGTCTATGTTTTTAACCTTTCCTGTGAGACCAGTTTTAGATTTCGATGCTCTACTTTAGGTTTACTGTATCCCTTCCACCCTCATATTGACGATGAACCACAGAAAATTGCATCGGAATTATATACAAAAGGCAAAATGACGAATTAAGTACAAAAAGACTGACTCCTCTTACTGTCTATGTTTTGAGACTTTCCTGTGAGACCAGTTTTAGATTCCGATGCTTCACATCAGGTTTACTGTATCCCTTGGACCTTCTTATTGACGATGAAACACAAACATTGCATCGGAATTAAAAACAAAAGGCACAATGCCGACTTAAGTCCAAGAAGACTGACTCTTCTTGCGCTCTATGATTTGAGCCTTTCCTGTGACACCAGTTTTAAATACTGATGCTTCACTTCAGGTTTACTGTATCCCTTGGACCTTCTTATTGACGATGAAACTCAGAATTTGCATGGGAATTATATACAAAAGGCACATTGCCGACGTAGGTACAAGGTGACTGATTCTTATTACTGTCTATGTTATGAAACTTTCCTGTGAGACCGGATTTGGATTTCGATGCTGTACTTCAGGTTTACTGTATCCCTTGGACCCTCATATTGACGATGAAACGCAGAAATTGCATCAGAATTAAATAAAAAAGTCACAATGCCGACTTATGTTCAAGAAGACTGACTCTTCTTACTGTCTATGACTTGAGTCTTTCCTCTGAGACCAGTTTTAGATACCGATGCTTCACTTCAGGTTTACTGTATCCCTTGGACCTTCTTATTGACGATGAAACACAGAATTTGCATCGGAATTATATACAAAAGGCACATTGCCGAAGTAAGTACAAGATGACTGCCTCTTATTACTGTCTATGTTTTGAACTCTTCCTGTGAGACCAGTTTTAGATTCCGATGCATCACTTTAGGTTTACAGTATCCCTTGGACCTTCTTATTGACGATGAAACACAGAAATTGCGTCGGAATTGAATACAAAAGACACAATGCCGACTTAGGTACAAGAAGGCTGATTCTTCTTGCTGACTATCATTTGGGCCTTTCCTGTGTGACCAGATTTAGATTCCGATGCTTCACTTCAGCTTTACTGTATCCCTTGGACCTTCTTATTGACGATGAAACGCAGAAATTGCATCAGAATTAAATAAAAAAGTCACAATGCCGACTTATGTTCAAGAAGACTGACTCTTCTTACTGTCTATGACTTGAGTCTTTCCTCTGAGACCAGTTTTAGATACCGATGCTTCACTTCAGGTTTACTGTATCCCTTGGACCTTCTTATTGACGATGAAACACAGAATTTGCATCGGAATTATATACAAAAGGCACATTGCCGAAGTAAGTACAAGATGACTGCCTCTTATTACTGTCTATGATTTGAACCTTTCCTGTGTGAGCAGTTTTAGATTTCGATGCTCTACTTCAGGTTTACTGTATCCCTTGGACCCTCATATTCACGATGAAACACAGATATTGCATCGGAATTTCATACTAAAGGCACAATGCCGACTTAAGTACAAGAAGACTGACTACTGTTACTGTCTACGTTCTGAACCTTTCCTGTGAGACCTGTTATAGATTTCGATGCTTCACTTCAGGTTAACTGTATCCCTTGGACCTTCTTATTGACGGTGAAAGACAGAAATTGCATCGGAATTAAATACAAAAGACACAATGAGGACTTAAGTACAAGATGACTGACTCTTCTTACTGTATATAATTGAGCCTTTCCTGTGTGACCAGTTTTAGATTGCGATTCTTGACATCAGGTTTACTGTATCCCTTGGACCTTCTTATAGGAGATGTAACACAGTAACTGCATCGGAAATAAATACAAAAGGCACAATGCCGACTTAAGTGCCAGAGGACTGACTCTTGTTGCTGTCTATGTTTTGAGTCTTTCCTGTGAGACCAGTTTTAGATACCGATGCTTCACTTCAGGTTTACTGTATCCCTTGGACCTTCTTATTGACGACGAGACATAGAAATTGCACCGGAATTAGTTGCAAAACGCACAATGCCGACTTAAGTACAAGAAGACTGACTCTTCTTACTGCCCATGTTTTGAATCTTTCCTGTAAGACTTGTTTTAAATACCCGATGCTTCACTTCAGGTTTACTGTACCACTTGGACCTTCTTATTGACGACGAAACACAGAAATTGCATCGGAATTAAATACAAAAGGCATAATGCCGACTTAAGTACAAGAAGACTGACTCTTCTTACTGTCTTCGATTTGAACCTTTCCTATGAGACCAGTTTTAGATGTCGATGCTCTACTTCAGGTTTACTGTATCACTTGGACCCACATATTGACGATGAAACACACATAATTGCATCGGAATTATATACAAAAGGCACAATGCCGACATAAGTACAAGAGGAATGACTCTTCTTACTGTCTATGTTTTGAGACTTTCCTGTGAGACCAGTTTTAGATTCCGATGCTTCACTTCTGGTTTACTGTACAACTTGGACCTTCTTACTGACGATGAAAACAGAATTTGCATCGGACTTAAATACAAAATGCACAATGCCGACATAAGTACAAGAAGACTGACACATGTTACTGTCTACGTTTGAACCTTTCCTATGAGACTAGTTTTAGATTTCTAGGCTTCACTTCAGGTTTAATGTATCCCTTGGACCTTCCTATTGACGATGAATCTCAGAAATTGCAACGGATTTAAATACAAAAAGCACAAAGCCGACTTAAGTACAAGAAGACTGACTCTTCTTACTGTCTATGATTTGAACCTTTCCTGTGAGACCAGTTTTAGATTCCGATGCTTCACTTCTAGTTTACTGTATCCCTTGGACCTTCTTATCGACGATGAAACGCAGAAATTGCATCGGAATTAAATAAAAAAGGCACAATGCCGACTTATGTACAAGAAGACTGACTCTTCTTACTGTCTATGATTTGAGTCTTTCCTCTGAGACCAGTTATGGATACCGATGCTTCACTTCAGGTTTACTGTATCCAATGGACCTTCTTATTGACGATGAAACATAGATATTGCATCGTAATTAAATACAAAACGCACATTGCCGACTTAAGTACAAGAAGACGGAGTCTTCTTACTGTCTTTGTTTTGAATCTTTCCTGTGGGACCAGTTTTAAATTCCGATGGTTTACTTCAGGTTAATGTACCGCTTGGACGTTCTTATTGACGACGAAACACCGATATTGCAACGGAATTAAATACAAAAGGCACAATGCCGACCTAAGTACATGAAGACTGACTCTTCTTACTGTCTATGATGTGCGCCATTCCTGTGAGACCAGTTTTAGATTCCGATGCTTCACATCAGGTTTACTGTATCTCTTGGACCTTCTTATCGACGATGAAACATAGAAATTGCATCCGAATGAAATACAAAAGGCACAATGCCGACTAAAGTACAAGAAGTCTGCCTCTTCTAACTGTCAACGATTTGAACCTCTCCTGTGAGACCAGTTTTAGATTCCGATGCTTCACTTCAAATTTACTGTATCTCCTGTACCTTCTTATTGACGATGAAACACAGAAATTGCAATGGAATAAAATAAAAAAGGCACAATGCCGACTTAAGCACAAGAGGAATGTCTCTCCTTACTGTCTATGTTTTGAACCTTTCCTGTGAGACCAGTATTAGATACCGATACTTCAGTTCTGGTTTACTGTATCCCTTGGACCTTCTTAATGACGATGAAAACAGAAATTGCATCGGACTTAAATACAAAAGTCACAATGCCGACTTAAGTACAAGCGGACTGACTCTTCTTACTGTCTATGATTTGAGCCTTTCGGTTGAGACCAGTTATAAATTCCGATGCTTCACTTCAGGTTTACTGCATCCCATGGACCGTCTTATTGACGATGAAACACAGAGATTGCATCCGAATTAAATACAAAAGGCACAATGCCGTCTTAAGTACAAAAGGATTGCATCCTCATACTGTCTATGTTTTGAAACTTTCCTCTGAGACCAGTTCTGGATTCCGATGCTTCACTTCAGGTTTACTGTATCCCTTGAACCGTCTTATTGACGATTAAAAACAGAAATTGCATCGGAATTAAATACAAAATGCACAATTCCGACATAAGTACAAGTAGACTGACTCTTCTTACTGTCTATGTTTTGAACCTTTCCTGTGATGCCAGTTCTGGATTACGATGCCTCACTACAGGTTTACTGTATCCTTTGGACTTTCTTATTCACGAAGAAACACAGAAATCGCATCGGAATTAAATACAAAAAATCACAATGCCGACTTAAGTACAAGGAGTCTGACTCTTCATACTGTCTATGTTTTGAAGCTTTCCAGTGAGACCAGTTTTAGATTCCGATGCATCACTTCAGGTTTTCTGTATCCCTTGGACCTTCTTATTGACGATGAAACATAGATATTGCATCGGAATTAAATACAAAAGGCACAATGCCGACTTAAATACAAGAACTCTGACTCTTCATATTGTCCATGTTTTGAATCTTTCTTGTGAGACCAGTTATAGATTCCGATGCTTCACATCAGGTTTACTGTATCCCTTGGACCTTCTTATTGACGATGAAACACAAACATTGCATCGGAATTAAAAACAAAAGGCACAATGCCGACTTAAGTCCAAGAAGACTGACTCTTCTTGCGCTCTATGATTTGATCCTTTCCTGTGAGACCAGTTTTAAATACCGATGCTTCACTTCAGGTTTACTGTATCCCTTGGACCTTCTTATTGACGATGAAACACAGAATTTGCATGGGAATTATATACAAAAGGCACATTGCCGACGTAGGTACAAGGTGACTGCCTCTTATTATTGTCTATGTTATGAACCTTTCCTGTGAGACCGGATTTGGATTTCGATGCTCTACTTCAGTTTACTGTATCCCTTGGAACCTCATATTGGCGATGAAACTCAGAAAATTGCAATGGAATTATATACAAAGGGCACAATGCCGACTTAAGTACAAGAAGACTGACCCTTCTTACTGTCTATGTTTTGAACTCTTCCTGTGAGACCAGTTTTAGATTCCGATGCATCACTTCAGGTTTACTGTATCCCTTGGACCTTCTTATTGACGATGAAACACAGAAATTGCATCGGAATTGAATACAAAAGACACAATGCCGACTTAGGTACAAGAAGACTGATTCTTCTTACTGACTATTATTTGGGCCTTTCCTGTGTGACCAGATTTAGATTCCGATGCTTCACTTCAGCTTTACTGTATCCCTTGGACCTTCTTATTGACGATGAAACGCAGAAATTGCATCAGAATTAAATAAAAAAGGCACAATGCCGACTTATGTTCAAGAAGACTGACTCTTCTTACTGTCTATGATTTGAGTCTTTCCTCTGAGACCAGTTTTAGATACCGATGCTTCACTTCTGGTTTACTGTATCCAATGGACCTTCTTATTGACGATGAAACATAGATATTGCATCGGAATTAAATACAAAACGCACATTGCCGACTTAAGTACAAGAAGACAGAGTCTTCTTACTGTCTTTGTTTTGAACCTTTTTTGTGGGACCAGTTTTAAATTCCGATGGTTCACTTCAGGTTTACTGTACCCCTTGGACGTTCTTGTTGACGACGAAACACCCATACTGCAACGGAATTAAATACAAAAGGCACAATGCCAACTTAGGTACAAGAAGACTGACTCCTCTAACTGTCTATGTTATGAACCTTTCCTATGAGACCAGTTTTAGATTCCGATGCCTCACTTCAGGTGTACTGTATCCCTTGGACCTTCTTATTGACGATGAAACACAGAAATTGCAACGGAATTTAATACAAAAGGCACAACGCCGACTTAAGTACAAGATGACTGACTCTTTTCACATTCTAAAATCTGAACCTTTCCTGTGAGACCAGTTTTAGATTCCAATGCTTCACTTCAGGTTTACTGTATCCCTTGGACCTTCTTAGTGACGATGAATCAAAGAATTTGCATCCGAATGAAATACAAAAGGCACAATGGCGACTTAAGTACAATAAGACTGACCCTTCTTACTGTCTATGATTTGAGATTTTCCTGTGAGACCAGTTTTAGATTCCGATGCATCACTTCGGGTTTACTGTATCCCTTGGACTTTCCTATGGACGATGATACTCAGAAATTGCATTGGAATTAAATACAAAAGGCACAATGCCGACCTAAGTACATGAAGACTGACTCTTCTTACTGTCAACGTATTGAACCTCTCCTGTGAGACCAGTTTTAGATTCCGATGCTTCACTTCAAATTTACTGTATCTCCTGTACCTTCTTGTTGACGATGAAATACAGAAATTGCAATGGAATTAAAAAGGCACAATGCCGACTTAAGCACAAGAGGAATGTCTCTCCTTACTGTCTATGTTTTGAACCTTTCCTGTGAGACCAGTTTTAGATTCCAATACTTCACTTCTGGTTTACTGTATCCCTTGGACGTTCTTAATGACGATGAAAACAGAAATTGCATCGGACTTAAATACAAAAGTCACAATGCCGACTTAAGTACAAGAAGACTGACTCTTCTTACTGTCTATGATTTGAGTCTTTCCTCTGAGACCAGTTATAGATACCGATGCTTCACTTCAGGTTTACTGTATCCAATGACCCTCTTATTGACGATGAAACATAGATATTGCATCGTAATTAAATACAAAACGCACATTGCCGACTTAAGTACAAGAAGACGGAGTCTTCTTACTGTCTTTGTTATGAATCTTTCCTGTGGGACCAGTTTTAAATTCCGATGGTTTACTTCAGGTTAATGTACCGCTTGGACGTTCTTATTGACGACGAAACACCGATATTGCAACGGAATTAAATACAAAAGTCACAATGCCGACCTAAGTACATGAAGACTGACTCTTCTTACTGTCTATGATACGCGCCATTCCTGTGAGACCAGTTTTAGATTCCGATGCTTCACATCAGGTTTACTGTATCCCTTGGACCTTCTTATCGACGATGAAACATAGACATTGCATCCGAATGAAATACAAAAGGCACAATGCCGACTAAAGTCAACGATTTGAACCTCTCCTGTGAGACCAGTTTTGGATTCCGATGCTTCACATCAAATTTACTGTATCTCCTGTACCTTCTTATTGACGATGAAACACAGAAATTGCAATGGAATAAAATAAAAAAGGCACAATGCCGACTTAAGCACTAGAGGAATGTCTCTCCTTACTGCCTATGTTTTGAACCTTTCCTGTGAGACCAGTATTAGATACCGATACTTCAGTTCTGGTTTACTGTATCCCTTGGACCTTCTTAATGACGATGAAAACAGAAATTGCATCGGACTTAAATACAAAAGTCACAATGCCGACTTAAGTACAAGCGGACTGACTCTTCTTACTGTCTATGATTTGAGCCTTTCGGTTGAGACCAGTTATAAATTCCGATGCTTCACTTCAGGTTTACTGCATCCCATGGACCGTCTTATTGACGATGAAACACAGAGATTGCATCCGAATTAAATACAAAAGGCACAATGCCGTCTTAAGTACAAAAGGATTGCATCCTCTTACTGTCTATGTTTTGAAACTTTCCTGTGAGACCAGTTCTGGATTCCGATGCTTCACTTCAGGTTTACTGTATCCCTTGAACCATCTTATTCACGATTGAACACAGAAATTGCATCGGAATTAAATACAAAAGGCACAATTCCGACATAAGTACAAGTAGACTGACTCTTCTTACTGTCTATGTTTTGAACCTTTCCTGTGAGGCCAGTTCTGGATTACGATGCCTCACTACAGGTTTACTGTATCCTTTGGACTTTCTTATTCACGAAGAACACAGAAATCGCATCGGAATTAAATACAAAAAAACACAATGCCGACTTATGTTCAAGGAGTCTGACTCTTCATACTGTCTATGTTTTGAAGCTTTCCAGTGAGACCAGTTTTAGATTCCGATGCATCACTTCAGGTTTTCTGTATCCCTTGGACCTTCTTATTGACGATGAAACATAGATGTTGCATCGGAATTAAATACAAAAGGCACAATGCCGACTTAAATACAAGAACTCTGACTCTTCATATTGTCCATGTTTTGAATCTTTCTTGTGAGACCAGTTATAGATTCCGATGCTTCACATCAGGTTTACTGTATCCCTTGGACCTTCTTATTGACGATGAAACACAAACATTGCATCGGAATTTAAAACAAAAGGC
The DNA here is from genome assembly GCF_021461385.2 of Schistocerca piceifrons. Classification (NCBI taxonomy): domain Eukaryota; kingdom Metazoa; phylum Arthropoda; class Insecta; order Orthoptera; family Acrididae; genus Schistocerca; species Schistocerca piceifrons. The sequence goes on from NC_060139.1 coordinate 1,108,835,307, forward strand.
ACAATGCCGACTTAAGTCCAAGAAGACTGTCTCTTCTTGCGCTCTATGATTTGAGCCTTTCCTGTGAGACCAGTTTTAAATACCGATGCTTCACTTCAGGTTTACTGTATCACTTGGACCTTCTTATTGACGATGAAACACAGGATTTGCATGGGAATTATATACAAAAGGCACATTACCGACGTAGGTACAATGTGACTGCCTCTTATTATTGTCTATGTTATGAACCTTTCCTGTGAGACCGGATTTGGATTTCGATGCTCTACTTCAGGTTTACTGTATACCTTGGACCCTCATATTGACGTAGAAACTCAGAAAATTGCAATGGAATTATATACAAAGGGCACAATGCCGACTTAAGTACAAGAAGACTGACCCTTCTTACTGTCTATGTTTTGAACTCCTCCTGTGAGACCAGTTTTAGATTCCGATGCATCACTTCAGGTTTACTGTATCCCTTGGACCTTCTTATTGACGATGAAACACAGAAATTGCATCGGAATTGAATACAAAAGACACAATGCCGACTTAGGTACAAGAAGACTCATTCTTCTTACTGACTATCATTTGGGCCTTTCCTGTGTGACCAGATTTAGATTCCGATGCTTCACTTCAGCTTTACTGTAATCCTTGGACCTACTTATTGACGATGAAACGCAGAAATTGCATCAGAATTAAATAAAAAAGGCACAACGCCGACTTATGTTCAAGAAGACTGACTCTTCTTACTGTCTATGATTTGAGTCTTTCCTCTGAGACCAGTTTTAGATACCGATGCTTCACTTCAGGTTTACTGTATCCAATGGACCTTCTTATTGACGATGAAACATAGATATTGCATCGGAATTAAATACAAAACGCACATTGCCGACTTAAGTACAAGAAGACAGAGTCTTCTTATTGTCTTTGTTTTGAACCTTTTTTGTGGGACCAGTTTTAAATTCCGATGGTTCACTTAAGGTTTACTGTACCCCTTGGACGTTCTTGTTGACGACGAAACACCCATATTGCAACGGAATTAAATACAAAAGGCACAATGCCAAGTTAGGTACAAGAAGACTGACTCCTCTAACTGTCTATGTTATGAACCTTTCCTATGAGACCAGTTTTAGATTCCGATGCCTCACTTCAGGTGTACTGTATCCCTTGGACCTTCTTATTGACGATGAAACACAGAAATTGCAACGGAATTTAATACAAAAGGCACAACGCCGACTTAAGTACAAGATGACTGACTCTTTTCACATTCTAAAATCTGAACCTTTCCTGTGGGACCAGTTTTAGATTCCGATGCTTCACTTCAGGTTTTCTGTATCCCTTGGACCTTCTTAGTGACGATGAATCAAAGAATTTGCATCCGAATGAAATACAAAAGGCACAATGGCGACTTAAGTACAAGAAGACTGACCCTTCTTACTGTCTATGATTTGAGATTTTCCTGTGAGACCAGTTTTAGATTCCGATGCTTCACTTCGGGTTTACTGTATCCCTTGGACATTCCTATGGACGATGATACTCAGAAATTGCATTGGAATTAAATACAAAAGGCACAATGCCTACCTAAGTACAAGTAGACTGACTCTTCATACTGTCTATGTTATGAACCTTTCCAGTGAGACCAGTTTTAGATTCCGATGCATCACTTCAGGTTTTCTGTATCCCTTGGACCTTCATATTGACGATGAAACATAGAAATTGCATCCGAATGAAATACAAAAGGCACAATGCCGACTAAAGTACAAGAAGTCTGACTCTTCTTACAGTCAACGTTTTGAACCTTTCCTGTGAGACCAGTTTTAGATTCCGATGCTTCACTTCAAATTTACTGTATCTCCTGGACCTTCTTATTGGCGATGAAACACAGATATTGCAATGGAATTAAATGCAAAAGGCACAATGCCGCCTTAAGCACAAGAGGAATGTCTCTCCTTACTGTCTATGGTTTGAACCTTTCCTGTGAGACCAGTTTTAGATTCCGATACTTCACTTCTGGTTTTCTGTATCCCTTGGACCTTCTTATTGACGATGAAACATAGATATGGCATCGGAATTAAATACAAAAGGAACAATGCCGAATTAAATAGAAGAACTCTGACTCTTCATATTGTCCATGTTTTGAATCTTTCCTGTGAGACCAGTTATAGGTTCCGATGCTTCACATCAGGTTTACTGTATCCCTTGGACCTTTGTATAGACGATGAAACACAAACATTGCATCGGAATTAACAACAAAAGGCACAATGCCGACTTAAGTCCGAGAAGACTGACTCTTCTTGCGCTCTATGATTTGAGCCTTTCGTGTGAGACCAGTTTTAAATACCGATGCTTTACTTCAGGTTTACTGTATCCCTTGGACTTTCTTATTGACGATGAAACACAGAATTTGCAATGGAATTATATACAAAAGGCACATTGCTGACGTAAGTACAAGATGACTGCCTCTTATTACTGTCTATGTTTTAAACCTTTCCTGTGAGACCAGTTTTGGATTTCGATGCTCTACTTCAGGTTTAATGTATCCCTTGGACCCTCATTTTGACGATGAAACTCAGAAAATTGCAATGGAATTATATACAAAGGGCACAATGCCGACGTAAGTACAAGAAGACTGACCCTTCTTACTGTCTAAGATTTGAACTCTTCCTGTGAGACCAGTTTTAGATTCCGATGCATCACTTCAGGTTTACTGTATCCCTTGGACCTTCTTATTGACGATGAAAAAAGAAATTGCATCGGAATTAAATACAAAAGGCACAATGCCGACTTAAGTACCATAAGACTGACTCTTCTTACTGTCTATGATTTGAGACTTTCCTGTGAGACCAGTTTTAGATTCCGATGCTTCACTTCAGGTTTACTGTATCCCATGGACCTTCTTATTGACGATGAAACACAGAAATTGCATCGGAATTTAGTACTAAAGGCACAATGGCGACTTATGTACAAGAAGACTGACTCTTGTTACTGTCTACGTTTTGAACCTTTCCTGTGAGACGAGTTACAGATTTCGATGCTTCACTTCAGGTTAACTGTATCCCTTGGACCTTCTTATTGACGATGAAAACAGAAATTGCATCGGACTTAAATACAAAAGGCACAATGCCGACTTAAGTACAATAAGACTGACTCTTCTTACCGTCTATGATTTGATACTTTCCTGTGAGACCAGTTTTAGATTCCGATGCTTCACTTCAGGATTACTGTATCCTATGGACCTTCTTATTCACGATGAAACACAGAAATTGCATCGGAATTTAGTACTAAAGGCACAATGGCGACTTAAGTACAAGAAGACTGACTCTTGTTACTGTCTACGCTTTGAACCTTTCCTGTGAGACCAGTTATAGATTTCGATGCTTCACCTCAGGTTAACTGTAGCCCTTGGACCTTCTTATTGACGATGAAACACAGAAATTGCATCGGAATTAAATACAAAAGACACAATGAGGACTTAAGTACGATATGACTGGCTCTTCTTACTGTATATAATTGAGCCTTTCCTGTGTGACCAGTTTTAGATACTGATGCTTCACTTCAGGTTTACTGTATCCCTTGGACCTTATTATTGAAGATGAAACACAGAATCTGCATCGGAATTATATACAAATGGCACAATGCCGACATAAGTACAAGAAGACTGACTCTTCTTACTGTCTATGTTTTGAGATTTTCCTGTGAGACCTCTTTTAGATTCCGATGCTTCACTTCGGGTTTACTGTATCCCTTGGACCTTCCTATTGACGATGATACTCAGAAATTGCATCGGAATTATATACAAAAGTCACAATGCTGACTTAAGTACATGAAGACTGACCCCTCTTACTGTCTATGATTTGAACTTTTCCTGTGAGTCCGGTTTTAGATTCCGATACTTCACTTCAGGTTTACTGTATACCTTGGACCTTCTTATTGACGATGAAACATAGATATTGAATCGGAATTTAATACAAAAGGCACAACGCCGACTTAAGTACAAGATGACTGACTCTTCTTACATTCTAAGATCGGCACCCGTCCTATGAGACCAGTTTTAGATTCCGATGCTTCACTTTAGGCTTACTGTATACCTTGGACCTTCTTATTGACGATGAAACACAGAGATTGCCACGGTTTTAAATTCAAAAGGCACAATCCTGACCTAAGTCAAGAGGACTGACTCTTCTTACTGTCTATGCTTTGAACCTTTCCGGTGAGAACAGTTTTAGATTCCGATGCTTCTCATCAGGTTTACTGTATCCCTTGGACCTTCTTATTGACGATGAAACATAGAAATTGCATCCGAATGAAATACAAAAGGCACAATGCCGACTAAAGTACAAGCAGTCTGACTCTTCTTACTGTCAACGTTTTGAACTTTTCCTGTGAGACCAGTTTTAGATTCCGATGCTTCACTTCAAATTTACTGTATCTCCTGGACCTTCTGATTGACGATGAAACACAGAAATTGCAATGGAATTAAATACAAAAGGCACAATGCCCACTTAAGCACAAGAGGAATGTCTCTCCTTACTGTCTATGTTTTGAACCTTTCCTGTGAGACCAGTTTTAGGTTCCGATCCTTCACTTCCGGTTAACTGTATACCTTCTACCTTCTTATTGACGACGAAACACAGAAATTGCATCGGAATTAAATACAGATGGCACAATGCCGACTTACGTACAAGAAGACTGACTCTTCTTATATCCTAAGAATTGAACCATTCCTGCGACACCAGTTTTAGATTTTGATGCTTCACTTCAGGTTCACTGTATCCCTTGGAACATCTTGTTGACGATGAAACACAGAAATTGCATCGGAATTATATACAAAGGCACAATGCCGACGTAAGTACAAGAAGACATACTGTTCTAACTCTCTATGCTTTGAACCTTTCCTGTGGACCAATTTTAGATTCGGATGTTTCACTTCAGGTTTACTGTATCCCTTGGACCTTCTTATTGACGATGATACACAGATACTGCATCGGAATTAATTACAAAAGGCACAATGCCGACTTAAGTACTAGATGACTGACCCTCCTCACTGTCTATGTTCTGAACCATTGCTGTGAGACCAGTTTTAGATTTGGATGCTTCACTTTAGGATCACTGTATCCCTTGGAGATTCCTATTGACGATGAAACACAGATATTGCATCGGAATTAAATACAAAAGACACAATGACGACTTAAGCACAAGATGACTGACTTTTCTTACTGTATATAACTGATCCTTTCCTGTGTGACCAGTTTTAGATTCCGATGCTTAACTTCTGGTTTACTGTATCACTTGGACCTTCTTATTGACGACGAAACACAGAAATTGCATCGGAATTAAAAACAAAAGGCATAATGCCGACTTAAGTACAAGAACACTGCCTCTTCTTACTGTCTTCGATTTGAACCTTTGCTGTGAGACCAGTTTTAGATGTCGATGCTCTACTTCAGGTTTACTGTATCCCTTGGACCCACATATTGACGATGAAACACAGATAATTGCATCGGAAATATATACAAAAGGCACAATGCCGTCATAATTACAAGAAGACTGACGCTTCTTACTGTCTATGATTTGAGTCTTTCCTGTGAGTCCAGTTTTAGATACCGATGGTTCACTTCAGGTTTACTGTATCCCTTGGACCTTCTTATTCACGATGAAACACAGGAAGTGCATCGGAATTAAATGCAAAAGGCACAATGCGCACATAAGTACAAGATGACTGACTCTTCTTACTGTCTATGTTTTGGAACTTTGCTGTGAGACCAGTTTTAGATTCCGATGCTTCACTTGAGGTTTACTGTATCACTTGGACCTTTTTATTGACGATGAAACACAGAAATTGCATCGGAATTTAATACTAAAGGCTCAATGCCGACTAAAGGACAAGAAGACCGACTCTTGTTACTGTCTACGTTTTGAACCTTTCCTGTGAGACCAGTTATATATTTCGATGCTTCACTTCAGGTTTACTGTAACCCTTGGACCTTTTAATTGACGATGAAACACAGAAATAGCATCGGAATTAATTACAAAAGACACAATGACGACGTAAGTAAAAGATGACTGACTCTTCTTACTGTATATAACTGAGCCTTTCCTGTGTGACCAGTTTCAGATTCCGATTCCTCACATCAGGTTTACTGTATCCCTTGGACCTTCTTATAGGCGATAAAACACAGAAATTGCATCAGAATTAAATACAAAATGCACAATGACGACATCAGTACCAGAAGACTGACTCTTCTTATTGTCTATGTTTTGAGTCTTTCCTGTGAGACCAGTTTTAGATACCGATGCTTTACTTCAGGTTTACTGTATCCCTTGTACCTTCTTATTGACGATGAAACATATAAATTGCATTGGAATTAGATACAAAAGGCACAATGCCGACTTAAGTACAAGAAGACTTACTCTTCTTACTGCCCATGCTTTTAATGTTTCCTGTAAGACGAGTTTTAAATTCCGATGCTTCACTTCAGCTTTACTGTACCACTTGGACCTTCTTATTGACGACGAAACACAGATATTGCATCGGAATTAAATACAAAAGGCATAATGCCGACTTAAGTACAAGAACACTGACTCTTCTTACTGTCTTTGAATTGAACCTTTCCTGTAGGACCAGTTTTAGATATCGATGCTTCACTTCAGGTTTACTGTATCCCTTGAACCTTCTTATAGGCGACGAAACACAGAAATTGCATCGGAATTAAATACAAAAGGCGCAATGCCGACTTAAGTACCAGAAGACTGACTCTACTTACTGTCTATGATTTGAGTCTTTGCTGTGAGACCAGTTTTGGATACCGATGCTTCACTTCAGGTTTACTGTATTCCTTAGACCTTCTTATTGAGGATGAAACACAGAATCTGCATCGGAATTATATACAAAAGGCACAATGCCAACATAAGTACAAGAAGACAGACTCTTCTTACTGTCTATGTTTTAACCTTTCCTGTGAGACCAGTTTTAGATTTCGATGCTCTCCTTTAGGTTTACTGTATCCCTTGGACCCTCATATTGACGATGAATTACAGAAAATTGCATCGGAATTATATACAAAAAGCACAATGCCGACTTAGATACAAAAAGACCGACTCTTCTTACTGTCTATGTTTTGAGATTTCCCTGTGAGACCAGTTTTAGATTTCGATGCTTCACTACAGGATTACTGTATTTCTTGGGCCTTCTTATTGACGATGAAACACAGAAATTGCATGGGAATTTAAGACTAAAGGCACTATGCCGACTTAAGTACAAGAAGACTCACTCTTCTTGCGCTCTATGATTTGAACCTTTCCTGTGAGACCAGTTTTAAATACCGATGCTTCACTTCAGGTTTACTGTATCTCTTGGACCTTCTTATTGACGATGACACATAGAATTTGCGTCGGAATTATATACAAAAGGCACAATGCCGTCTTAAGTCCAAGAAGACTGACTCTTCTTACTGTCTATGTTTTTAACCTTTCCTGTGAGACCAGTTTCAGATTTCGATGCTGTATTTCAGGTTTACTGTATCCCTTGGTACCTCATATTGTCGATGAAACACAGAAAATTGCATCGGAATTATATACAAAAGCCACAATGCCGACTTAAGTACAAGAAGACTGACCTCTCTTACTGTCTATGATTTGAACTTTTTATGTGAGACCGGTTTCAGATGCCGATGCTTCACTTCAGGTTTACTGTATCCCTTGGACATACTTAGTGATGACGAAAACAGAAATAGCATCAGACTTAAATACAAAATTCACAATGCCGACATAAGTACAAGAAGACTGACACATCTTACTGTCTATGTTTGAACCTCTCCTGTGAGACTAGTTTTAGATTTCTATGCTTCACTTCAGGTTTACTGTATCCCTTGGACCTTCCTATTGACGATGAAACTCAGAAATTGCATCAGAATTAAATACAAAATACACAATGCCGACTTAAGTACAAGAAGACTGGTTCTTCTTACTGTCTATCATTTAGGCCTTACCTGTGTGACCAGATGTAGATTCCGATGCTTCACTTCAGGTTTACTGTATCCCTTGGACCTTCTTATTGACGATGAAACACTGAAATTGCGTCACAGTTATGTAAAAAATGCACTATGTCGAATTATGTACAAGAAGACTGACTCTTCTTACTGTCTATGATTTGGGTCTTTCCTCTGAGACCAGTTTTAGATACCGATGTTCACTTCAGGTTTACTGTACCCCTCGGACGCTCTCATTGACGACGAAACGCAGAAATTGCAACGGAATTAAAAACGAAAGGCACAATGCCGACTTAGGTACAAGAAGACAGACTCCTCTTACTGTCTATGTTATGAACCTCTCCTGTGAGACCAGTTTTAGGTTCCGATGCTTTACTTCAGGTGTACTGTATCCCTTGGACCTTCTTATTGACGATGAAACACAGATATTGCATCGGAATTAAATACAAAAGGCACAACGCCGACTTAAGTACAAGATGACTGACTCTTCTTTCATTCTAAGATCTGAACCTTTCCTATGAGACCAGTTTTAGATTCCGATGCTTCCCTTTAATCTTACTGTATCCCTTGGCCCTTCTTATTGACGATGAAACACAGAGTTGCCACGGTTTTAAATACAAAAGGCACAATCCTGACTTAAGTCAAGAGGACTGACTCTTCTTACTGTCTATGCTTTGAACCTTTCCTGTGAGACCAGTTTTAGATTCCGATGCTTCACTTCAGGTTTACTGTATCCCTTGGACCTTCTTATTGACGATGAAACATAGAAATTGCATCCGAATGAAATACAAATGGCACAATGCCGACTAAAGTACAAGAAGACTGACTCTTCTTACTGTCAACGTTTTGAACCTTTCCTGTGAGACCAGTTTTAGATTCCGATGCTTCACTTCAAAATTACTGTTTCCCCTGGACCTTCTTATTGACGATCAAACAAAGAAATTGCTATGGAATTAAGGGGATACGGAATCACCTATCCCCGCAATGTTAATATATGCCTACTATAGGGAACATTTTCTCACAAACTACTGGAGACAGAGAGGTAAAAATTTTACTGTATGTGCATTCATATGTTACAACAATACTGAAACAACAGTTTATTGTCAAAGTATTTTCTTACAGAGATATTGTACATTTATTTTTAAGTAAATTTTTTCCATCGCTTTTTACTAGACTATCACCCCTAAGTCTTTTGTAAATCAAGTAATTAAAAAATCGTTGTTTCAGTATGTAATAGGGACCTATGTCACTACGTCATAAAAATTTCAGACTTCTAGGTTGACCAGTACCTGAGATAATGTTCCTAGATGAAGTAAAAAGTAAACTTACGGGAAACGGAGAAAGAAGATTAAAACATTCCTGATCCGTAGCTAATACCCCCTTCACAGTCTTCATAATCATCTTCAAGTCTTCTTTTGGCACCCCTCTGCACCTGTCTTGCTTTTTTCACTAATGTCTTGATTATATTATCAGCATGCCTTAGTCTGTGCTGATCTAAAAAGAACATAGCACGTACCGTACGGGAACCAACACACATACCCAACTTTTGAAGGACCTGGCATTTAGTTATATTTCCAAGATTGAAGGTTGCCACAGCATCATACACACCAAAATGTAGTGTATTAATTCCGACAAACACTGTTTTTGGGAGACGATGCCATATCACACTATTCAAGCACTCGTTGGGGTTCTGCGTTTTTCCGTGAAGACATTTCATCAGAAGACTTCTGTCAGCCAGATCTCTGAAAATGGGCTTTATTTCTGCCATGATGGCTGATGGTAGACTGTGGTGGTGAATGTATTTCTCTCCTGTTGTTAGTCCCCTATTGTATTTACACCAGCTGTTTTCACCTTTGGGGCACAAACCATGTTGTGGATGCTCATCCGTGGATGCGGTGTGGAAATATAAAGCCCATATAGCTCTCCTCATTTCTTCAAGATTGCCTGTATTTTGCCTGATTGCAAGGCCATAGCAGTTCTGAATGTGGTCTATTATGGAATCAGTCAATCTTCCTCTGCCATCCAAGGTTTTCCCATCATCTAGTTTTTTCCCTTTCATAACTGATTTTAACCTTCTCAGCCTGGCACCCATTCTCTTCTGCACATGTCCTATACATTCAAGTTTGCTTATATTTACACTGTTCCCATATGGTTTGCTTTCCAAAACTTCTTTGAATGCTTTAGAGTCACCATCTCCCAGATATTTGACATAGCGAACATTATACCACTGTGAAGAGCGATGAAAAATTTTCTTCACCCCAGCAACCTCCATGCCACCACTACTACCATAATAATTAGCAATACAGTCATCACTGTGTTCATTTTTCAGCCTGCCTGTGCACCTACAGTATTTAGACATTATTGCAACATCAATAACCTTGCCAGTATCAACACTAGTTGCTGTTACAACACCATTGTTGGAGGTGTGGCCCCTTTTCTGCCACGTGCCATCAAACGCCACTGTGAGGTCACGACTGCCGTCATTTTCTTCCACTGCTTCTTCCACAGCAACCTGCATTGACTTCTGTGCTACATCTTCAACTGCAGATCCTAGTACATAATTGTAAGCTTCAAACTTTGAAGGTGCACTTGGAAGATTTAGAACACCACATAGCATATCACCAGCTGCTTTGCCCTTACCAATTGCTCGCAATCCATAAACTAACCTAATATTTACACTATAAAGTTCAGTTTTCTTGTATCCATTATTTACAGTTACTGAAACCGAACTTGGAAACTTACAGCTGTATTTACAAACACTGCATATTAAATTAAACTGGGCAGCCAGGCCAACATGGGATTCTACTTTCAGAGAAACGTTTCCATGACATTTTTTGCAGCACAAACTGTTTTCAAGAGCTTCACACAATATATTCGTATCAATGAGTTCAAAAACTTCATTCCCTCTATCAAGTAAATTATATTTCTCTTCCAAATCTCTTAGTTTTTTATGAGAAGCACTGTTTTCATTTGGTGTAAGTTCGTTCGGCAAATCAGTAATAAGTGGATTCACATTTTCCAACAGTGATGATGATGAACTGCTTTGCTTTGCTAATGAATCATTATTTCTTTTCTTTTGCCAGTTCACACGCTTTTTAAATACTTTTGCTTTAGCTCTAGGCATTTTCACTGCGAAAAATGAAGCACTAAATACGAAATAACTCAACAACAACTACTTTCTTATATCACACTGTTTACAAAACAGTCCCGCCACAAAGTCAAAGAGTAACTTGAGGAAACCAGAGAGAAACATTTTCGGGCAACTAGTGTATAAATAGTCGCTGGAAACCGGGATATTTGAATTCATGTCACTTTAAAGGTACTGCCAAAAAGTTCATGGTCAGCCACGAGAGACGTGTATAACTAAAGCGCAATACCCGATCTCACAAATATATAAAAATAAAATAGTTATAATTGTAGTAGAGCTATGTATGATACGTCATTTTAAAGAGGAAACATGGCAGAATATAATACGCCAATAAAAAAAAATTCGATTTTTTAACCCAAAATCCGATTCCGTATCCCCTTAAATACGAAACGCACAATGCCGACTTAAGCACAAGAGGAATGTCCCTCCTTACTGTCTATGTTTTGAACCTTTCCTGTGAGACCAGTTTTAGATTGCGATACTTCACTTCTGGTTTACTGTATCCCTTGGACCTTCTTACTGACGATGAAAACAGAAATTGCATCGGACTTAAATACAAAAGGCACAATGCCGACTTAAGTACAAGAAGACTGACCCTTCTTACTGTCTATGATTTGAGTCTTTCCTGTGAGACCAGTTTTAGATACCGATGCTTTACTTCAGGTTTACTGTATCCCTCGGACGTTCTTATTGACGACGAGACACAGAAATTGCAACGGAATTTAAAACAAAAGGCACAATGCCGACTTAGGTACAAGAAGACAGACTCCTCTTAGTGTCTATGTTATGAAACTCTCCAGTGAGACTAGTTTTAGATTCCGATGCTTCACTTCAGCTTTACTGCATCCCATGGGCCGTCTTATTGACGATGAAACACAGGGATTGCATCCGAATTAAATACAAAAGGCACAATGCCGTCTTAAGTACAAAAGGATTGTATCCTCTTACTGTCTATGTTTTGAACCTTTCCTGTGAGACCAGTTCTGGATTCCGATGCTTCACTTCAGGTTTACTGTTTCCTTTGGACCTTCTTATTGACGAAGAAACATAGAAATTGCATCGGAATTAAATACAAAAATACACAATGCCGACTTAGGTACAAGGAGACTGACCCTTCATACTGTCTATGTTTTGAACCTTTCCTGTGAGACCAGTTTTACATTCCGATGCATCACTTAATGTTTTCTATATCCCTTGGACCTTCTTATTGACGGTGAATCACAGCAAATGCATCGGAATTATATACAAAGGCACAATGCGGACGTAAGTACAAGAAGACTGACTCTTCTAACTGTCTATGTTTTGAACCTTTCCTGAGGACCAATTTTAGATTCCGATTTTTCACTTCAGGTTTACTGTATCCCTTGAACCTTCTTATAGACGATGGTACACAGATATTGCCTCGGAATTAATTACAAAAGGCACAATGCCGACTTAAGAACAAGAAGACTGACTCTTCTTGCGGTCTATGTTTCAACGTTTCCTGTGAGACTAGTTTTAGATTCCGATGCTTCACTTCGGGATTACTGTATCCCTTGGACCTTCTTATTGACGATGAAAAATACAAAAATTGCATCGGAATTAAACACAAAGGGCACAATGCTGACTTAAGTACAAGCAGACTGTCTCTTCTTACTGTCTATGTTTTCAACCTTTCCTGTGAGACCAGTTTTAGATTCCGATGCTTCACTCAGATGTACTGTATGCCTTGTACCTTCTTATTGACGATGAATCACAGCAAATGCAATGGAATTAAATACAAAAGGCACAATGCCGACTTAAGTACAAGAGGTCTGACTTTTCTTATATCCTAAGAATTCAACCATTCCTGTGAGACCAGTTTTAGATTCCAATGCTTCACTTCAGGTTTACTGTATTCCTTGAACCTTCTTATTGACGATGGTACGACGATATAGCATCGGAATTAATTACAAAAGGCACAATGCCGACTTAAGTACATGATGACTGACTTTTCTTACTGCCTATGACCTGAACATTTGCTGTGAGATCAGTTTTAGATTTCGAGGCTTCACATCAGGTTTGCTGTATCCCTTGGACCCTCCTATTGACCATGAAACACAGAAATAGCATCGGAATTATATACAAAAGGCACAATGCCGACTTAAGAACAAGAAGACTGACCCTTCTTGCGGTCTATGTTTCAACGTTTCCTGTGAGACTAGTTTTAGATTCCGATGCTTCACTTCGGGATTGCTGTATCCCTTGGACCTTCTTATTGACGTTGAAACACAAAAATTTCATCGGAATTAAACACAAAGGGCACAATGCTGACTTAATTACAAGCAGACTGACTCTTCTTACTGTCTATGTTTTGAACCTTTCCTGTGAGACCAGTTTTACATTCCGATGCATCACTTAAGGTTTTCTATATCCCTTGGGCCTTCTTATTGACGATGAATCACAGCAAATGCATCGGAATTATATACAAAGGCACAATGCGGACGTAAGTACAAGAAGACTGACTCTTCTAACTGTCTATGTTTTGAACCTTTCCTGAGGACCAATTTTAGATTCCGATTTTTCACTTCAGGTTTACTGTATCCCTTGAACCTTCTTATTGACGATGGTACACAGATATTGCCTCGGAATTAATTACAAAAGGCACAATGCTGACTTAAGTACAAGATGACTGACTTTTCTTACTGTCACTGTCATGAACATTTGCTGTGAAATCAGTTTTAGATTTCGATGCTTCACTTCAGGCTTGATGTATCCCTTGGACCTTCCTATTGACGATGAAACACAGAAATTGCATCGGAATTAAATACAAAAGGCACAATGCCGACTTAAGAACAAGAAGACTGACTCTTCTTGCGGTCTATGTTTCAACGTTTCCTGTGAGACTAGTTTTAGATTTCGATGCTTCACTTCGGGATTACTGTATCCCTTGGACCTTCTTATTGACGATGAAAAATACAAAAATTGCATCGGAATTAAACACAAAGGGCACAATGCTGACTTAAGTACAAGCAGACTGACTCTTCTTACTGTCTATGTTTTCAACCTTTCCTGTGAGACCAGTTTTAGATTCCGATGCTTCACTCAGATGTACTGTATGCCTTGGACCCTCCTATTGACGATGAATCTCAGATATTGCAACGGAATTAAATACAAAAGGCACAATGCCGACTTAAGTACAAGAAGACTGAATCTTCTTACTGTCTATGATTTGAACCTTTCCTGCGAGACCAGTTTTAGATTCCGATGCTTCCCATCAGGTTTACTGTATACCTTGGACCTTCTTGTTGACGATGAAACACAGAAATTGCATCGGAATTAAATACAAAAGTTACAATGCCGACTTAAGTACAAGAAGACTGATTCTTCTTACTGTCTATCATTTGGGCCTTACCTGTGTGACCAGATGTAGATTCCGATGCTTCACTTCAGGTTTACTGTATCCCTTGGACCTTCTTATTGACGATGAAACACAGAAATTGCACCGCAATTAAATAAAAAATGCACAATGTCGACTTATGTACAGGAAGACTGACTCTTCTTACTGTCTATGATTTGAGTCTTTCCTCTGAGACCAGTTTCAAATTCCGATGCTTCACTTCAGGTTTACTGCATCCCATGGACCGTCTTATTGACGATGAAACACAGAGATTGCATCCGAATTAAATACAAAAGGCACAATGCCGTCTTAAGTACAAAAGGGTTGTATCCTCTTACTGTCTATGTTTTGAACCTTTCCTGTGAGGCCAGTTCTGGATTCCGATGCCTCACTTCAGGTTTACTGTTTCCTTTGGACTTTCTTATTGACGAAGAAACACAGAAATTGCATCGGAATTAAATACAAAAAAACACAATGCCGGCTTAGGTAGAAGGAGACTGACTCTTCATACTGTCTATGTTTTAAACCTTTCCTGTCAGACCAGTTTTACATTCCGATGCATCACTTCAGGTTTCCTATATCCCTTGGACCTTCTTATTGACGATGAATCACAGCAAATGCAACGGAATTAAATACAAAAGGCACAATGCCGACTTAAGTACAAGAGGTCTGACTTTTCTTATATCCTAAGAATTCAACCATTCCTGTGAGACCAGTTTTAGATTCCGATGCTTCACTTCAGGTTTACTGTATTCTTTGAACCTTCTTATTGACGATGGTACGCAGATATAGCATCGGAATTAATTACAAAAGGCACAATGCCGACTTAAGTACATGATGACTGACTTTTCTTACTGTCTATGACCTGAACATTTGCTGTGAGATCAGTTTTAGATTTCGAGGCTTCACTTCAGGTTTGCTGTATCCCTTGGACCCTCCTATTGACGATGAAACACAGAAATTGCATCGGAATTAAATACAAAAGGCACAATGCCGACTTAAGAACAAGAAGACTGACTCTTCTTGCGGTCTATGTTTCAACGTTTCCTGTGAGACTAGTTTTAGATTCCGATGCTTCACTTCGGGATTGCTGTATCCCTTGGACCTTCTTATTGACGTTGAAACACAAAAATTTCATCGGAATTAAACACAAAGGGCACAATGCTGACTTAATTACAAGCAGACTGACTCTTCTTACTGTCTATGTTTTGAACCTTTCCTGTGAGACCAGTTTTAGATTCCGATGCTTCACTCAGATGTACTGTATGCCTTGGACCTTCCTGTTGATGATGAATCTCAGATATTGCAACGGAATGAAATACAAATGGCACAATGCCGACTTAAGTACAAGAAGACTGACTCTTCTTACTGTCTATGTTTGAACATTTCCTGTGAGACCAGTTTTAGATTCCGATGCTTCACTTCTGGTTTACTGTTTCCCTTGGACCTTCTTATAGACGATGAAACACAGAAATTGCATCGTAATTAAATACAAAGGGCACAATGCCGACTTAAGTATTAGAAGACTGACTCATCTTACTGTCTATGATTTGAGCCTTTCCTGTTTGATCAGTTTTAGAATCCGATTCTTCACTTCAGGTTTACTGTATGTTTTGGACCTTCTTATTGACGATGAAACACAGAAATTGCATCTGAATTAATTACAAAAGGCACAATGGCGACTTAAGTACAAGAAGACTGACTCTTCTTACTGACAATGCTTTGAATCTTTCCTGTGAGACCAGTTTTAAATTCCTATGCTACACTTCAGGTTTACCGTATCCCTTGGACCTTCTTAATGACGACGAAACACAGAAATTGCATAGGAATTTAATACAAAAGGCATAATGCCGACTTAAGTACAAGAAGACTGACTCTTCTAACTGTCTATGTTTTGAACCTTTCGTATGAGACAATTTTTAGGTTCCGATGATTCACTTCAGTTTTACTGTATCCCTTGGACCTTCTAATTGACGATGAAACACAGTAAATCTATCGGAATTAAATACAAAAGGCACAATGCCGACTTACGTACAAGAAGACTGACTCTTCTTACTGTCTATGTTTTGAACCTTTCCTGTGAGACAAGTTTTAGATTCCGATGCTTCACTTCAGGGTTACTGTATCCCTTGGACCTTCGTATTGACGATGAAACACAGATATTGCATCATAATTAAATACAATGGACATATGCCGACTTAAGAACAAGAAGACCGACTGTTCTTGCTATCTATGTTTCAACCTTTCCTGTGAGACCAGTTTTAGATTCCGATGCTTCACTTCAGGATTACTGTATCCCTTGGACCTTCTTATTGACGATGAAACACAAAAATTGCATCGGAATTAATTACAATGGGCACAATGACGACTTAAGTACAAGCAGACTGACTCTTCTTACTGTCTATGTTTTGAACCTTTCCTGTGAGACCAGTTTTAGATTCCGATGCTTCTCTCAGATGTACTGTCTCCCTTGGACCTTCCTATTGACGATGAATCTCAGATATACCAACGGAATTAAATACAAAAGGCACAATGCTGACTTAAGTACAAGATGACTGACTCTTCTAACTGTCTATGTTTTGAACCTTTCCTATGACACAATTTTGTAGGTTCCGATGCTTCACTTCAGGTTTACTGTCCCCCTTGGACCTTCTTATTGACGATGAAACACAGGAAGTGGATCGGAATTAAATACAAAAGGCAGAATGTGCACATAAGTACAAGATGACTGACTCTTCTTACTGTCTATGTTTTGAAACTTTGCTGTGAGACCAGTTTTAGATTCCGATGCTTCACTTCAGGTTTACTGTATCCCTTGGACCTTCTTATTGACGATGAAACACAGATATTGCATCGGAATTAAATACAATGGGCACAATGCCGATTTAAGAACAAGAAGACCGACTCTTCGTGCTGTCTATGTTTCAACCTTTCCTGTGAGACCAGTTTTAGATTCCGATGCTTCACTTCAGGATTACTGTATCCCTTGGACCATCTTATTGACGATGAAACACAAAAATGCATCGGAATTGAATACAAAAGGCACAATGCCGACTTAAGTACAAGAAGACTAACTCTTCTTACTGTCTATGCTTTGAACCTTTCCTGTGAGACAAGATTTAGATTCCGATGCTTCACTTCAGGTTTACTGTCTCCCTTGGAACTTCTTATTGACGATGAAACACAGGAAGTGGATCGGAATTAAATACAAAAGGCACAATGTGCACATAAGTACAAGATGACTGACTCTTCTTACTGTCTATGTTTTGAAACTTTGCTGTGAGACCAGTTTTAGATTCCGATGCTTCACTTCAGGTTTTCTGTATCCCTTGGACCCTCTTATTGACGATGAAACACAGATATTGCATCGGAATTAAATACAATGGGCACAATGCCGACTTAAGGACAAGAAGACCGACTCTTCTTGCTGTCTATGTTTCAACTTTTCCTGTGAGACCAGTTTTAGATTCCGATGCTTCACTTCAGGATTACTGTATCCCTTGGACCTTCTTATTGACGATGAAACACAAAAATTACATCGGAATTGAATACAAAAGGCACAATGCCGACTTAAGTACAAGAAGACTGACTCTTCTTACTGTCTATGTTTTGAACCTTTCCTGTGAAACCAGCTTTAGATTCCGATGCTTCAATTCAGATTTACTGTATCCCTTGTGTTGAGTGTTACTTAAGTAAATAAATTAGTGAAATCAAAGTGAACTAGAAATTAGAATATAAATGGAAAACTTGGTTTAGTTTAGAGAGTTACATACTGGCATTCAGCGTGCAGAACAGCAGAACAGAAGAGTCAATGACCGTGATGTCAGCAGTTCCACATAAGCGGGCGCTGTCGATTCAGCCGTCAGGGCATCGTCCGACCGGCTTACGTGTTTCTCAGTTGTTGCATGTGAGCAATGGCCCTCGCCTACATTCCAAGAGCCAATGACCGACGTTAAGAAGATTCTTCGAGAAGCGTTTCAACGTGACGGAAGAGGCAATGACCGGCTCACGTGTTTCTCAGTCGTCACATGCGATCAGAGGCCCCCGCCTACATTCCAAGAGCCAATGACCCAGGTCAAGAAGATTCTTCGAGAAGCTTTTCAACGTGACAGAAGAGGCAATGGCCGTGAAGTGGTTCACCTCCAGTAACTGAAGTGAATAAATACGCGAGACGCGGTGGCCCCGAGAGAGGAAGACAGTTGAAGACAGATGAAGTCAGAGGAAGACAGATGAAGACAGAGGAAAACAGAGGAAGACGGATGAGGACAGAGGAAGACAGATGAAGACGGGGACGAAGACGAAGAAAGAGACGGGAACGGAGACGAAGACGAGAGACGAAGGAAGAAAAGAAGAGTAGCAGTAGTTTTCAGTCAGTTTCGGTGCTGAAGACCGTCATGCAAGAAGAGACTGCATCATGCACAGACGCACCAAGTCCGCCGCTGTAATGGAATAGCAAGCAGCAGCCGCGGCGCCGGAAGACAGAAGTTAAAAGGTATTGGAAGTCTGGTTTTTACATACCCGTGTGACTCGTGAGGACGGGAAGGAGATGGCCTCACATCAGTAGTTACCTGTGAGCTGGGATGAAGACCTGACAGCCGCAGACTGGCAAGCGGGAGTCCGTGGTTCGAGTTCGGGACACTGGCCTTCCCCCGCCGCGCCGCTCCGCTGGCCGACGCAGAACACACGCGGCCGCTTAGACAAGAGAAACACTGGGACGCCGCACCCAAGGTATCATCCGATGCACGATTTCGCTCGCAATAGTTAAACCGGCCACCTCGCGCTGCGCGTCTCCCATCAGCTGGGCGAGACGGCGACACGAGATACACACCGCTACGCGTAATCAGACGCCGCCGCCGCCGCCGCCGCTGTCGCAGCAGAAGGCTACGCAAACGACACGGCCGCCGCTCTCCGAACCAGAACGTCCCAGTAAGATACAGTTGTACGAAACTTTCGATAAAAGTTATCTTATGTAAAAACGATGTTTCATTCGACCTCATACCCGAGCCAAGGGAGAACCCACCCTGCCCACATGTTGTAAGAGAGAAAAGTTAATTTATTTAATATTTTCACCCTGACAGAATGCTTTAGAATGCTCATCCTGACAACTGATAGCATCCAAAGAGAAACCTAGTTACATTGAGTGACAGAAGTGTCACATTTAGTAACACAACTGTTACATTTGATGTCAGAAGCCGTTTCAGTTGTTACATTTGAGTCAGAGAAAAAACCCTTGGCTCAATATGAGGTGTGAATGACAGTCACTAAAGGTCCACAGTTAGTTTTTTTTAATGTGTGAAGGGATAGAGGTTTGCATAGCAGTCGTAATATTTTGTTTATTTAGAAGTGTATTTTCTCTCATGATTTTAAGAGTTTGTCGGAAATATTTAAACATCTTTTTTATTCAGTGTGGTAAGATTGTGTAACTAACAGTTTGTAAAATGATGACACGAAATCGTACAAAGTCAGAGTCAGCACCACAAGCGGTTTCTACTGAGGAAGCTATTCAGAGCTTAGTTAATCAAATAGCACAGCTTCAAAAACGATAACAATGCATTATTTAAACAGTTGAGTGAGGTTAGGCAAACCAGTTCAATCCCTCCCACCCTAGATTCCTCAGCAGCAGCCTTAGTAACTCCTTTTTCAGGTAAACCTGGCGAGGACATAACAGCCTCTTTTGATGATTTAGTAGCAGCTGCAAAGTTAGGATCATGGTCAGATGAACAGCTCTTACAAATGACAAAGTTAAGATTGACAGGAGAGGCTAAAGCACACGTCTTATACCATAAAGAATTACGGAATGCTCCAACATTTGAGGAATTGAAGAAAGTATTGCTTAAACGTTTTCAAAAACAGAACAGCTGTAGATTTTATAGGGAACAGTTAAACACTATCACTCAGAGGCAAAACGAGTCGTTAGATAGCTTTGTAGATAGGATTAGAAAAGTTAATATTAACACCTATCAGTTGACAACTAGTGATGAAGCAAATAAGGTTATTTTACAAAAGGCAGAAGATAGAGCTCTGGATACATTTTTACGTGGGTTACCTCCTGAAACGTCCCGTCGTGTCAGGGCAGAGTTTCCTAAAATTTTAGCAGAAGCTGTATCTGTGGCGACAGCTTTTGAAGAAATTGACATTGCCACCAGATACAAGTATAAGCGAAATATATTTTCAGCAGGAGTACGATGTTTTCGGTGCGATCGACAGGGACATATAGCAAAAAACTGCAGACAACCTCAATGCACTAATTGTCAAAGAATAGGTCACACATTCAAGGAATGCAGGTCTAAGAAAGTTTTTGGAAATAGAAATCAGTTAAACTTAAACGGGAATGTCGGACCCGCCGCCAGGCGTTCCCAATAAAATTTCATGCCGTTAAGGCGAATGTGAAGGCGGAATGCTGGTTATCTGCTACCATACAGGATAAAGAGGCAAGGATACTGGTGGATACAGGCGCAAACGTATCAATAGTAAGTTATGAATGTATTGGAGAAAAGAAATATGACCCTCCAAGGTATAGATTGAGTGGAGTAGGAGGAGGTACAGTTAAGTCATTAGGATGTACATCATTGATTTTCTATATTCACGGTGTACAATTTCAGGAAGATGTAGAAGTGGTAACAAAGGTAACTGACGGGTACGACGCGATCCTAGGGTTGGATTTCCTGAATAAACATCACGCTAAAATCGACCTCAGACAGCAAACTGTAGAACTTAGCGGAATAGTGTTTCAGCTAGGTGACACCGCTGCAAAGGGCCCTCTGCCGCAAGATTTCCCTAACCGGAAGGCGAAATCAACTATACTGCGTGCAACGTCCTTGAAGGTTGATTCGCGGGATCAGATACCATCTGGCTCAGGAAAACTTCTCTGGATGATCGTTGACCACGAAGTACCTACAGATACAGTGTGTCTAATAGAGCCTTTAGAGGAAAATGAGGAATTAGATGTATCACATTGTTCTGTACGTAGGAGTGTTGTACGGGTTCAAGACGTTGAGGGAGAAAGAAAAGTACCGGTACATATTGATAATTTCGGAGTGGAGGACAAAGAGTTGCATAAGGGAATATTAGTAGCTACAGTCAGTACTTTTGAAGAAGAAGATTTCATTTGGTCAGATATTAACGATGGTCAGAAACCAGACGCCTATAAAACCGCATTGCGCCAGAAGATTGAGCATTTGAAAGGAAAGGATAGAGACACGATAGAAGCAGTTTTAGTTGAGTTCCAAGATTTATTTAATGCAGAAGGTCCATTGCCAGCAACAGACATCACACAGCATAGGATCCCAACAGGAAATAGCCCCCAGTTTATAGGAAGCCTTATAGAGTTCCGCATCACTTACAGCCAGTACTGGATGAATTTTTGGAACAGCATCTAAAAGATGGAATTATAGAATATTCTGATTCGCCTTACAATTCAAATATTGTAATTATTCCAAAGAAGTCTCCCGACGGTACGAAACGATATAGATTTTGTTGTGACTACAGACACCTTAACAAACAAACTATCTCAGATGTTTATCCTCTTCCAAACATTACAGATATCATTGACAGTTTGGGAAACAGTAAATACTTTTCAACAATCGATCTACGTAGTGGATATCATCAATTGGATGTTGCTCCTGAAGATAGGCATAAAACAGCATTTTCTACCCCTGGAGGCCACTGGCAATTTAAAAGAATGCCTTTCGGTTTGAAAAATGCACCAGCAACTTTTCAAAGACTACTCGATGGAGTATTGCGAGGACTCAAAACTCAGCAATGTTGTGTATATCTAGACGATATTATTGTATTCTCCAGAGACATTAATGAACATGCTGTGCGTCTGTGTAATGTTTTTCAGAGACTTAGAAAAGCTACTTGTGTGGTAGGAAATTCAAGGTCATTACAGACCACGCAGCTTTAAAATGGTTGCTTGGATTAAAGGATCCATCTAGTCAGCTTACCCGTTGGGCCCTATGTCTTTCCGCAATGGATTTCGAAGTTATCCATAAACCAGGCAAAAAACACACGAATGCAGATTGCCTAAGTCGGAAAATAGCACTTTTGGAAGCAACAGGCCGAGATACTGAGGACTGGAGGAAGGCACAAGATGAGGATACAGAATGTAAAAAATACGCAACTCAAAAACAATTTTGCTTTGAAGATGGTGTATTATGCCGTAAAACAAAACTTGGACCGCGAATTGTTGTTCCCCAACACCTTAGACAAGAAATAATGGCAGAGGCCCACGATCATATCCTTGCAGGACACGGTGGACAGCGGACAACCGAAAGACGAGTAGCAGAGCGATTTTGGTGGCAAACCAGAAAGCAGGATGTTGCGCAGTACGTTCGTAATTGCATTGCGTGCGCACAACGAGCTGAACTTTCTCGTTCAAAAATACCCTTACAGAGGCTCCCCGAGGCTTCATGTCCATTTCAAATCTGCGGAGTAGATCTCTACGGGCCATTTCATAAAACACCTGCTGGTAATAAGTATGTCCTTACAATTATCGATCACTTTTCACGCTATCTAGCTATGGTGAGTCTCCCAGATCAGCAAGCAAATACAGTTGTCCAAGCTTTAGTTAACAACTGGATACTTAAATTTGGAGTACCTGAAGCTATTATCACAGATCAGGGATCTAATTTTATGTCTGAATTAATGAAACAGCTATGCCACTTATTAAAAATACGCAAATTACGCACAACTCCATTACACCCTCAGTGCAACGGGCGCACAGAAAGAGTTCATCGGACAATTGGCAAGATGCTTAGTTATTATATTAACGAACAACATTCTAATTGGGATACGTATTTACCAATAATCGTGTCGGTATACAACGCCAAAACGCATGAAACAACTGGCATGTCACCTTATGAAGTGGTCTATGGGAAAAAAATGCCGTCCCCTTTTGATGTAATCAGGCAGAAAAACGGAAAAGTCGGAGAAACAGTAAGAGATTTCAGTCGAATGATGAAGGATGTCTGGAAACAGGTTCAAAAATCTAATACAAAGGCTTTGGAACGACAGGAAAGATTAGGTAATACCCAAGCTAAATATCCAAATTACAAAATCGGTCAGTAGTTATGCTTTCAACTCCTTACATAGCGAAAGGAAAAACGAAGAAATTTGTAACAAACTACAGAGGTCCTTATCAAATTATTGAGATCACATCACCAGTCAACGTTAAATTGCAACTGCCCACCCGAACTACCATTGTATATGCAAGTCGTTTAAAACCTTTTAAGGGCGCTCCAGATGCCTTCAACAATAGTGTCTGCTTTTCCGAAGGGTGGAGGAAGTTCCCGTAAAGGAAAAAGAGTGGCCACGCCAGCACAACATACAGACATGGCACCATACAATCTTCGTTCAAGGGTGCGAATGTCCTAGTTGAATCTTAGTAGACTATGGACAGTATACAAATGTAAATAATTAATAAATTATAATGGTTTATTTTTTAAGAAAGAAAAGTTGAACGTAGAAACATGTAGATCTTGTAGTTAACAATGTATTTCCTCTTTTCTTTATTTTTGTTTTAACTAGGTTGGTAGGTTCATAACCATGTTGTTTGCTTTTTTCAGAATACGCCATGCAAGCATTTCCTACACAAAACCTATCCTACCTCAATGACTGTCCGCCCCGGTAGCTGAGTGGTCAGCGTGACAGACTGTCAATCCCAAGGGCCCGGGTTCGAGTCCCGGCTGGGTCGGAAATTTTCTCCACTCAGGGACTGGGTGTTGTGTTGTCCTAATCATCATCATTTCATCCCCATCGACGCGCAGGTCGCCGAAGTGGCGTCAAATCGAAAGACCTGCACCAGGCAAACGGTCTACCCGACGGGAGGCCCTAGCCACACGACATTTCCATTTTTTACCTCAATGACTCCCTTGACAGTTCCCTTCTGATGTCATAAACTCACAGCAAGGCAAACCTGATGCCAATGTTATGATGCAACATGTCTTAAAATTAAAATGTGAACACAAAACTAAATTTTAATGCTAGGAACGGGTATATCTGGAACCTTTGTGTTGGTGTTTCTGCTTTGTATAGTTTTCTTTTATTTAAGACGAAAAAATAAGCCAAATAATAATATACCACTTCATCAAATCCCTGTTAACTGGATTCCACACTCGTAACTGGTGTACTTCAGCAGTTACTTTTGAGCATTAGTGTATTAATTTTGTTTATTGTACTTCATTCTTTATTAAACAGTCTCTTGCTAAAATAAACAATACTGTAGAATAGATGTTCTTGCATTAGTATAGGATAGATTAAACAGCTGTTGCTCTGTAATTTTCTAAGTGCAAAATCTATTTTTAGTGTATTCATTGTCATCAAGATTTGTTACACTTATTACAACCATTTATGTAAGAACTATGTGATTCATGACCGTACAGTGCTTTTGTAAAGTGATTAAGTATTTTAAACATACTTAATGTGAAGCGAGTGTAATCTTCTAAGTCGAGAGTTTTCAGTGTTTGTGCTTTTGCCGTGTGAAGAGTGGAGGAATGTTGAGTGGTAAATTCGAGGGCGAATTTCTCCGAAGGGTGGAGGAATGTTGAGTGTTACTTAAGTAAATAAATTAGTGAAATCAAAGTGAACTAGAAATTAGAATATAAATGGAAAACTTGGTTTAGTTTAGAGAGTTACATACTGGCATTCAGCGTGCAGAACAGCAGAACAGAAGAGACAATGACCGTGAAGTCAGCAGCTCCACATAAGCGGGCGCTGTCGATTCAGCCGTCAGGGCATCGTCCGACCGGCTCACGTGTTTCTCAGTTGTCGCATGTGAGCAAAGGCCCTCGCCTACATTCCAAGAGCCAATGACCGACGTTGAGAAGATTCTTCGAGAAGCTTTTCAATGTGACGGAAGAGGCAATGACCGGCTCACGTGTTTCTCAGTCGTCACATGCGATCAGAGGCCCCCGCCTACATTCCAAGAGCCAATGACCCAGGTCAAGAAGATTCTTCGAGAAGCTTTTCAACGTGACAGAAGAGGCAATGGCCGTGAAGTGGTTCACCTCCAGTGACGCGGTGGCCCCGAGAGAGGAAGACAGTTGAAGACAGATGAAGACAGAGGAAGACAGATGAAGACAGAGGAAGACAGAGGAAGACGGATGAGGACAGAGGAAGACAGATGAAGACGGGGACGAAGACGAAGACGGAGACGGGAACGGAGACGAAGACGAGAGACGAAGGAAGAAAAGAAGAGTAGCAGTAGTTTTCAGTCAGTTTCGGTGCTGAAGACCGTCATGCAAGAAGAGACTGCATCATGCACAGACGCACCAAGTCCGCCGCTGTAATGGAATAGCAAGCAGCAGCCGCGGCGCCGGAAGACAGAAGTTAAAAGGTATTGGAAGTCTGGTTTTTACATACCCGGGTGACTCGTGAGGACGGGAAGGAGACGGCCTCACATCAGTAGTTACCTGTGAGCTGGGATGAAGACCTGACAGCCGAAGACTGGCAAGCGGGAGTCCGTGGTTCGAGTTCGGGACACTGGCCTTCCCCCGCCGCGCCGCTCCGCTGGCCGACGCAGAACACACGCGGCCGCTTAGACAAGAGAAACACTGGGACGCCGCACCCAAGGTATCATCCGATGCACGATTTCGCTCGCAATAGTTAAACCGGCCACCTCGCGCTGCGCGTCTCCCATCAGCTGGGCGAGACGGCGACACGAGATACACACCGCTACGCGTAATCAGACGCCGCCGCCGCCGCCGCCGCTGTCGCAGCAGAAGGCTACGCAAACGACACGGCCGCCGCTCTCCGAACCAGAACGTCCCAGTAAGATACAGTTGTACGAAACTTTCGATAAAAGTTATCTTATGTAAAAACGATGTTTCATTCGACCTCATACCCGAGCCAAGGGAGAACCCACCCTGCCCACATGTTGTAAGAGAGAAAAGTTAATTTATTTAATATTTTCACCCTGACAGAATGCTTTAGAATGCTCATCCTGACAACTGATAGCATCCAAAGAGAAACCTAGTTACATTGAGTGACAGAAGTGTCACATTTAGTAACACAACTGTTACATTTGATGTCAGAAGCCGTTTCAGTTGTTACATTTGAGTCAGAGAAAAAACCCTTGGCTCAATATGAGGTGTGAATGACAGTCACTAAAGGTCCACAGTTAGTTTTTTTTAATGTGTGAAGGGATAGAGGTTTGCATAGCAGTCGTAATATTTTGTTTATTTAGAAGTGTATTTTCTCTCATGATTTTAAGAGTTTGTCGGAAATATTTAAACATCTTTTTTATTCAGTGTGGTAAGATTGTGTAACTAACAGTTTGTAAAATGATGACACGAAATCGTACAAAGTCAGAGTCAGCACCACAAGCGGTTTCTACTGAGGAAGCTATTCAGAGCTTAGTTAATCAAATAGCACAGCTTCAAAAACGATAACAATGCATTATTTAAACAGTTGAGTGAGGTTAGGCAAACCAGTTCAATCCCTCCCACCCTAGATTCCTCAGCAGCAGCCTTAGTAACTCCTTTTTCAGGTAAACCTGGCGAGGACATAACAGCCTCTTTTGATGATTTAGTAGCAGCTGCAAAGTTAGGATCATGGTCAGATGAACAGCTCTTACAAATGACAAAGTTAAGATTGACAGGAGAGGCTAAAGCACACGTCTTATACCATAAAGAATTACGGAATGCTCCAACATTTGAGGAATTGAAGAAAGTATTGCTTAAACGTTTTCAAAAACAGAACAGCTGTAGATTTTATAGGGAACAGTTAAACACTATCACTCAGAGGCAAAACGAGTCGTTAGATAGCTTTGTAGATAGGATTAGAAAAGTTAATATTAACACCTATCAGTTGACAACTAGTGATGAAGCAAATAAGGTTATTTTACAAAAGGCAGAAGATAGAGCTCTGGATACATTTTTACGTGGGTTACCTCCTGAAACGTCCCGTCGTGTCAGGGCAGAGTTTCCTAAAATTTTAGCAGAAGCTGTATCTGTGGCGACAGCTTTTGAAGAAATTGACATTGCCACCAGATACAAGTATAAGCGAAATATATTTTCAGCAGGAGTACGATGTTTTCGGTGCGATCGACAGGGACATATAGCAAAAAACTGCAGACAACCTCAATGCACTAATTGTCAAAGAATAGGTCACACATTCAAGGAATGCAGGTCTAAGAAAGTTTTTGGAAATAGAAATCAGTTAAACTTAAACGGGAATGTCGGACCCGCCGCCAGGCGTTCCCAATAAAATTTCATGCCGTTAAGGCGAATGTGAAGGCGGAATGCTGGTTATCTGCTACCATACAGGATAAAGAGGCAAGGATACTGGTGGATACAGGCGCAAACGTATCAATAGTAAGTTATGAATGTATTGGAGAAAAGAAATATGACCCTCCAAGGTATAGATTGAGTGGAGTAGGAGGAGGTACAGTTAAGTCATTAGGATGTACATCATTGATTTTCTATATTCACGGTGTACAATTTCAGGAAGATGTAGAAGTGGTAACAAAGGTAACTGACGGGTACGACGCGATCCTAGGGTTGGATTTCCTGAATAAACATCACGCTAAAATCGACCTCAGACAGCAAACTGTAGAACTTAGCGGAATAGTGTTTCAGCTAGGTGACACCGCTGCAAAGGGCCCTCTGCCGCAAGATTTCCCTAACCGGAAGGCGAAATCAACTATACTGCGTGCAACGTCCTTGAAGGTTGATTCGCGGGATCAGATACCATCTGGCTCAGGAAAACTTCTCTGGATGATCGTTGACCACGAAGTACCTACAGATACAGTGTGTCTAATAGAGCCTTTAGAGGAAAATGAGGAATTAGATGTATCACATTGTTCTGTACGTAGGAGTGTTGTACGGGTTCAAGACGTTGAGGGAGAAAGAAAAGTACCGGTACATATTGATAATTTCGGAGTGGAGGACAAAGAGTTGCATAAGGGAATATTAGTAGCTACAGTCAGTACTTTTGAAGAAGAAGATTTCATTTGGTCAGATATTAACGATGGTCAGAAACCAGACGCCTATAAAACCGCATTGCGCCAGAAGATTGAGCATTTGAAAGGAAAGGATAGAGACACGATAGAAGCAGTTTTAGTTGAGTTCCAAGATTTATTTAATGCAGAAGGTCCATTGCCAGCAACAGACATCACACAGCATAGGATCCCAACAGGAAATAGCCCCCAGTTTATAGGAAGCCTTATAGAGTTCCGCATCACTTACAGCCAGTACTGGATGAATTTTTGGAACAGCATCTAAAAGATGGAATTATAGAATATTCTGATTCGCCTTACAATTCAAATATTGTAATTATTCCAAAGAAGTCTCCCGACGGTACGAAACGATATAGATTTTGTTGTGACTACAGACACCTTAACAAACAAACTATCTCAGATGTTTATCCTCTTCCAAACATTACAGATATCATTGACAGTTTGGGAAACAGTAAATACTTTTCAACAATCGATCTACGTAGTGGATATCATCAATTGGATGTTGCTCCTGAAGATAGGCATAAAACAGCATTTTCTACCCCTGGAGGCCACTGGCAATTTAAAAGAATGCCTTTCGGTTTGAAAAATGCACCAGCAACTTTTCAAAGACTACTCGATGGAGTATTGCGAGGACTCAAAACTCAGCAATGTTGTGTATATCTAGACGATATTATTGTATTCTCCAGAGACATTAATGAACATGCTGTGCGTCTGTGTAATGTTTTTCAGAGACTTAGAAAAGCTACTTGTGTGGTAGGAAATTCAAGGTCATTACAGACCACGCAGCTTTAAAATGGTTGCTTGGATTAAAGGATCCATCTAGTCAGCTTACCCGTTGGGCCCTATGTCTTTCCGCAATGGATTTCGAAGTTATCCATAAACCAGGCAAAAAACACACGAATGCAGATTGCCTAAGTCGGAAAATAGCACTTTTGGAAGCAACAGGCCGAGATACTGAGGACTGGAGGAAGGCACAAGATGAGGATACAGAATGTAAAAAATACGCAACTCAAAAACAATTTTGCTTTGAAGATGGTGTATTATGCCGTAAAACAAAACTTGGACCGCGAATTGTTGTTCCCCAACACCTTAGACAAGAAATAATGGCAGAGGCCCACGATCATATCCTTGCAGGACACGGTGGACAGCGGACAACCGAAAGACGAGTAGCAGAGCGATTTTGGTGGCAAACCAGAAAGCAGGATGTTGCGCAGTACGTTCGTAATTGCATTGCGTGCGCACAACGAGCTGAACTTTCTCGTTCAAAAATACCCTTACAGAGGCTCCCCGAGGCTTCATGTCCATTTCAAATCTGCGGAGTAGATCTCTACGGGCCATTTCATAAAACACCTGCTGGTAATAAGTATGTCCTTACAATTATCGATCACTTTTCACGCTATCTAGCTATGGTGAGTCTCCCAGATCAGCAAGCAAATACAGTTGTCCAAGCTTTAGTTAACAACTGGATACTTAAATTTGGAGTACCTGAAGCTATTATCACAGATCAGGGATCTAATTTTATGTCTGAATTAATGAAACAGCTATGCCACTTATTAAAAATACGCAAATTACGCACAACTCCATTACACCCTCAGTGCAACAGGCGCACAGAAAGAGTTCATCGGACAATTGGCAAGATGCTTAGTTATTATATTAACGAACAACATTCTAATTGGGATACGTATTTACCAATAATCGTGTCGGTATACAACGCCAAAACGCATGAAACAACTGGCATGTCACCTTACGAAGTGGTCTATGGGAAAAAAATGCCGTCCCCTTTTGATGTAATCAGGCAGAAAAACGGAAAAGTCGGAGAAACAGTAAGAGATTTCAGTCGAATGATGAAGGATGTCTGGAAACAGGTTCAAAAATCTAATACAAAGGCTTTGGAACGACAGGAAAGATTAGGTAATACCCAAGCTAAATATCCAAATTACAAAATCGGTCAGTAGTTATGCTTTCAACTCCTTACATAGCGAAAGGAAAAACGAAGAAATTTGTAACAAACTACAGAGGTCCTTATCAAATTATTGAGATCACATCACCAGTCAACGTTAAATTGCAACTGCCCACCCGAACTACCATTGTATATGCAAGTCGTTTAAAACCTTTTAAGGGCGCTCCAGATGCCTTCAACAATAGTGTCTGCTTTTCCGAAGGGTGGAGGAAGTTCCCGTAAAGGAAAAAGAGTGGCCACGCCAGCACAACATACAGACATGGCACCATACAATCTTCGTTCAAGGGTGCGAATGTCCTAGTTGAATCTTAGTAGACTATGGACAGTATACAAATGTAAATAATTAATAAATTATAATGGTTTATTTTTTAAGAAAGAAAAGTTGAACGTAGAAACATGTAGATCTTGTAGTTAACAATGTATTTCCTCTTTTCTTTATTTTTGTTTTAACTAGGTTGGTAGGTTCATAACCATGTTGTTTGCTTTTTTCAGAATACGCCATGCAAGCATTTCCTACACAAAACCTATCCTACCTCAATGACTGTCCGCCCCGGTAGCTGAGTGGTCAGCGTGACAGACTGTCAATCCCAAGGGCCCGGGTTCGAGTCCCAGCTGGGTCGGAAATTTTCTCCACTCAGGGACTGGGTGTTGTGTTGTCCTAATCATCATCATTTCATCCCCATCGACGCGCAGGTCGCCGAAGTGGCGTCAAATCGAAAGACCTGCACCAGGCAAACGGTCTACCCGACGGGAGGCCCTAGCCACACGACATTTCCATTTTTTACCTCAATGACTCCCTTGACAGTTCCCTTCTGATGTCATAAACTCACAGCAAGGCAAACCTGATGCCAATGTTATGATGCAACATGTCTTAAAATTAAAATGTGAACACAAAACTAAATTTTAATGCTAGGAACGGGTATATCTGGAACCTTTGTGTTGGTGTTTCTGCTTTGTATAGTTTTCTTTTATTTAAGACGAAAAAATAAGCCAAATAATAATATACCACTTCATCAAATCCCTGTTAACTGGATTCCACACTCGTAACTGGTGTACTTCAGCAGTTACTTTTGAGCATTAGTGTATTAATTTTGTTTATTGTACTTCATTCTTTATTAAACAGTCTCTTGCTAAAATAAACAATACTGTAGAATAGATGTTCTTGCATTAGTATAGGATAGATTAAACAGCTGTTGCTCTGTAATTTTCTAAGTGCAAAATCTATTTTTAGTGTATTCATTGTCATCAAGATTTGTTACACTTATTACAACCATTTATGTAAGAACTATGTGATTCATGACCGTACAGTGCTTTTGTAAAGTGATTAAGTATTTTAAACATACTTAATGTGAAGCGAGTGTAATCTTCTAAGTCGAGAGTTTTCAGTGTTTGTGCTTTTGCCGTGTGAAGAGTGGAGGAATGTTGAGTGGTAAATTCGAGGGCGAATTTCTCCGAAGGGTGGAGGAATGTTGAGTGTTACTTAAGTAAATAAATTAGTGAAATCAAAGTGAACTAGAAATTAGAATATAAATGGAAAACTTGGTTTAGTTTAGAGAGTTACATACTGGCATTCAGCGTGCAGAACAGCAGAACAGAAGAGACAATGACCGTGAAGTCAGCAGCTCCACATAAGCGGGCGCTGTCGATTCAGCCGTCAGGGCATCGTCCGACCGGCTCACGTGTTTCTCAGTTGTCGCATGTGAGCAAAGGCCCTCGCCTACATTCCAAGAGCCAATGACCGACGTTGAGAAGATTCTTCGAGAAGCTTTTCAATGTGACGGAAGAGGCAATGACCGGCTCACGTGTTTCTCAGTCGTCACATGCGATCAGAGGCCCCCGCCTACATTCCAAGAGCCAATGACCCAGGTCAAGAAGATTCTTCGAGAAGCTTTTCAACGTGACAGAAGAGGCAATGGCCGTGAAGTGGTTCACCTCCAGTGACGCGGTGGCCCCGAGAGAGGAAGACAGTTGAAGACAGATGAAGACAGAGGAAGACAGATGAAGACAGAGGAAGACAGAGGAAGACGGATGAGGACAGAGGAAGACAGATGAAGACGGGGACGAAGACGAAGACGGAGACGGGAACGGAGACGAAGACGAGAGACGAAGGAAGAAAAGAAGAGTAGCAGTAGTTTTCAGTCAGTTTCGGTGCTGAAGACCGTCATGCAAGAAGAGACTGCATCATGCACAGACGCACCAAGTCCGCCGCTGTAATGGAATAGCAAGCAGCAGCCGCGGCGCCGGAAGACAGAAGTTAAATGGTATTGGAAGTCTGGTTTTTACATACCCGGGTGACTCGTGAGGACGGGAAGGAGACGGCCTCACATCAGTAGTTACCTGTGAGCTGGGATGAAGACCTGACAGCCGAAGACTGGCAAGCGGGAGTCCGTGGTTCGAGTTCGGGACACTGGCCTTCCCCCGCCGCGCCGCTCCGCTGGCCGACGCAGAACACACGCGGCCGCTTAGACAAGAGAAACACTGGGACGCCGCACCCAAGGTATCATCCGATGCACGATTTCGCTCGCAATAGTTAAACCGGCCACCTCGCGCTGCGCGTCTCCCGTCAGCTGGGCGAGACGGCGACACGAGATACACACCGCTACGCGTAATCAGACGCCGCCGCCGCCGCCGCTGTCGCAGCAGAAGGCTACGCAAACGACACGGCCGCCGCTCTCCGAACCAGAACGTCCCAGTAAGATACAGTTGTACGAAACTTTCAATAAAAGTTATCTTATGTAAAAATGATGTTTCATTCGACCTCATTCCCGAGCCAAGGGAGAACCCACCCTGCCCACATGTTGTAAGAGAGAAAAGTTAATTTATTTAATATTTTCACCCTGACAGAATGCTTTAGAATGCTCATCCTGACAACTAATAGCATCCAAAGAGAAACCTAGTTACATTGAGTGACAGAAGTGTCACATTTAGTAACACAACTGTTACATTTGATGTCAGAAGCCGTTTCAGTTGTTACATTTGAGTCAGAGAAAAAACCCTTGGCTCAATATGAGGTGTGAATGACAGTCACTAAAGGTCCACAGTTAGTTTTTTTTAATGTGTGAAGGGATAGAGGTTTGCATAGCAGTCGTAATATTTTGTTTATTTAGAAGTGTATTTTCTCTCATGATTTTAAGAGTTTGTCGGAAATATTTAAACATCATTTTTATTCAGTGTGGTAAGATTGTGTAACTAACAGTTTGTAAAATGATGACATGAAATCGTACAAAGTCAGAGTCAGGACCACAAGCGGTTTCTACTGAGGAAGCTATTCAGAGCTTAGTTAATCAAATAGCACAGCTTAAAAACGATAACAATGCATTATTTAAACAGTTGAGTGAGGTTAGGCAAACCAGTTCAATCCCTCCCACCCTAGATTCCTCAGCAGCAGCCTTAGTAACTCCTTCTTCAGGTAAACCTGGCGAGGACATAACAGCCTCTTTTGATGATTTAGTAGCAGCTGCAAAGTTAGGATCATGGTCAGATGAACAGCTCTTACAAATGACAAAGTTAAGATTGACAGGAGAGGCTAAAGCACACGTCTTATACCATAAAGAATTACGGAATGCTCCAACATTTGAGGAATTGAAGAAAGTATTGCTTAAACGTTTTCAAAAACAGAACAGCTGTAGATTTTATAGGGAACAGTTAAACACTATCACTCAGAGGCAAAACGAGTCGTTAGAAAGCTTTGTAGATAGGATTAGAAAAGTTAATATTAACACCTATCAGTTGACAACTAGTGATGAAGCAAATAAGGTTATTTTACAAGAGGCAGAATATAGAGCTCTGGATACACTTTTACGTGGGTTACCTCCTGAAACGTCCCGTCATGTCAGGGCAGAGTTTCCTAAAAATTTAGCAGAAGCTGTATCTGTGGCGACAGCTTTTGAAGAAATTGACATTGCCACCAGATACAAGGAGAAGCGAAATATATTTTCAGCAGGAGTACGATGTTTTCGGTGCGATCGACAGGGACATATAGCAAAAAACTGCAGACAACCTCAATGCACTAATTGTCAAAGAATAGGTCACACATTCAAGGAATGCAGGTCTAAGAAAGTTTCTGGAAATAGAAATCAGTTAAACTTAAACGGGAATGTCGGACCCGCCGCCAGGCGTTCCCAATAAAATTTCATGCCGTTAAGGCGAATGTGAAGGCGGAATGCTGGTTATCTGCTACCATACAGGATAAAGAGGCAAGGATACTGGTGGATACAGGCGCAAACGTATCAATAGTAAGTTATGAATGTATTGGAGAAAAGAAATATGACCCTCCAAGGTATAGATTGAGTGGAGTAGGAGGAGGTACAGTTAAGTCATTAGGATGTACATCATTGATTTTCTATATTCACGGTGTACAATTTCAGGAAGATGTAGAAGTGGTAACAAAGGTAACTGACGGGTACGACGCGATCCTAGGGTTGGATTTCCTGAATAAACATCACGCTAAAATCGACCTCAGACAGCAAACTGTAGAACTTAGCGGAATAGTGTTTCAGCTAGGTGACACCGCTGCAAAGGGCCCTCTGCCGCAAGATTTCCCTAACCGGAAGGCGAAATCAACTATACTGCGTGCAACGTCCTTGAAGGTTGATTCGCGGGATCAGATACCATCTGGCTCAGGAAAACTTCTCTGGATGACCGTTGACCACGAAGTACCTACAGATACAGTGTGTCTAATAGAGCCTTTAGAGGAAAATGAGGAATTAGATGTATCACATTGTTTTGTACGTAGGAGTGTTGTACGGGTTCAAGACGTTGAGGGAGAAAGAAAAGTACCGGTACATATTGATAATTTCGGAGTGGAGGACAAAGAGTTGCATAAGGGAATATTAATAGCTACAGTCAGTACTTTTGAAGAAGAAGATTTCATTTGGTCAGATATTAACGATGGTCAGAAACCAGACGCCTATAAAACCGCATTGCGCCAGAAGATTGAGCATTTGAAAGGAAAGGATAGAGACACGATAGAAGCAGTTTTAGTTGAGTTCCAAGATTTATTTAATGCAGAAGGTCCATTGCCAGCAACAGACATCACACAGCATAGGATCCCAACAGGAAATAGCCCCCAGTTTATAGGAAGCCTTATAGAGTTCCGCATCACTTACAGCCAGTACTGGATGAATTTTTGGAACAGCATCTAAAAGATGGAATTATAGAATATTCTGATTCGCCTTATAATTCAAATATTGTAATTATTCCAAAGAAGTCTCCCGACGGTACGAAACGATATAGATTTTGTTGTGACTACAGACACCTTAACAAACAAACTATCTCAGATGTTTATCCTCGTCCAAACATTACAGATATCATTGACAGTTTGGGAAACAGTAAATACTTTTCAACAATCGATCTACGTAGTGGATATCATCAATTGGAAGTTGCTCCTGAAGATAGGCATAAAACAGCATTTTCTACCCCTGGAGGCCATTGGCAATTTAAAAGAATGCCTTTCGGTTTGAAAAATGCACCAGCAACTTTTCAAAGACTACTCGATGGAGTATTGCGAGGACTCAAAACTCAGCAATGTTGTATATATCTAGACGATATTATTGTATTCTCCAGAGACATTAATGAACATGCTGTGCATCTGTGTAATGTTTTTCAGAGACTTAGAAAAGCTACTTGTATGGTAGGAAATTCAAGGTCATTACAGACCACGCAGCTTTAAAATGGTTGTTTGGATTAAAGGATCCATCTAGTCATCTTACCCGTTGGGCCCTATGTCTTTCCGAAATGGATTTCGAAGTTATCCATAAACCAGGCAAAAAACACACGAATGCAGATTGCCTAAGTCGGAAAATAGCACTTTTGGAAGCAACAGGCCGAGATACTGAGGACTGGAGAAAGGCACAAGATGAGGATACAGAATGTAAAAAATACGCAACTCAAAAACAATTTTGCTTTGAAGATGGTGTATTATGCCGTAAAACAAAACTTGGACCGCGAATTGTTGTTCCCCAACACCTTAGACAAGAAATAATGGCAGAGGCCCACGATCATATCCTTGCAGGACACGGTGGACAGCGGACAACCGAAAGACGAGTAGCAGAGCGATTTTGGTGGCAAACCAGAAAGCAGGATGTTGCGCAGTACGTTCGTAATTGCATTGCGTGCGCACAACGAGCTGAACTTTCTCGTTCAAAAATACCCTTACAGAGGCTCCCCGAGGCTTCATGTCCATTTCAAATCTGCGGAGTAGATCTCTACGGGCCATTTCATAAAACACCTGCTGGTAATAAGTATGTCCTTACAATTATCGATCACTTTTCACGCTATCTAGCTATGGTGAGTCTCCCAGATCAGCAAGCAAATACAGTTGTCCAAGCTTTAGTTAACAACTGGATACTTAAATTTGGAGTACCTGAAGCTATTATCACAGATCAGGGATCTAATTTTATGTCTGAATTAATGAAACAGCTATGCCACTTATTAAAAATACGCAAATTACGCACAACTCCATTACACCCTCAGTGCAACGGGCGCACAGAAAGAGTTCATCGGACAATTGGCAAGATGCTTAGTTATTATATTAACGAACAACATTCTAATTGGGATACGTATTTACCAATAATCGTGTCGGTATACAACGCCAAAACGCATGAAACAACTGGCATGTCACCTTATGAAGTGGTCTATGGGAAAAAAATGCCGTCCCCTTTTGATGTAATCAGGCAGAAAAACGGAAAAGTCGGAGAAACAGTAAGAGATTTCAGTCGAATGATGAAGGATGTCTGGAAACAGGTTCAAAAATCTAATACAAAGGCTTTGGAACGACAGGAAAGATTAGGTAATACCCAAGCTAAATATCCAAATTACAAAATCGGTCAGTAGTTATGCTTTCAACTCCTTACATCGCGAAAGAAAAAACGAAGAAATTTGTAACAAACTACAGAGGTCCTTATCAAATTATTGAGATCACATCACCAGTCAACGTTAAATTGCAACTGCCCACCCGAACTACCATTGTCCATGCAAGTCGTTTAAAAACTTTTAAGGGCGCTCCAGATGTAATTCCTTCAACAATAGTGTCTGCTTTTCCGAAGGGTGGAGGAAGTTCCCGTAAAGGAAAAAGAGTGGCCACGCCAGCACGACATACAGACATGGCACCATACAATCTTCGTTCAAGGGTGCGAATGTCCTAGTTGAATCTTAGTAGACTATGGACAGTATACAAATGTAAATAATTAATAAATTATAATGGTTTATTTTTTAAGAAAGAAAAGTTGAACGTAGAAACATGTAGATCTTGTAGTTAACAATGTATTTCCTCTTTTCTTTATTTTTGTTTTAACTAGGTTGGTAGGTTCATAACCATGTTGTTTGCTTTTTTCAGAATACGCCATGCAAGCATTTCCTACACAAAACCTATCCTACCTCAATGACTCCCTTGACAGTTCCCTTCTGATGTCATAAACTCACAGCAAGGCAAACCTGATGCCAATGTTATGATGCAACATGTCTTAAAATTAAAATGTGAACACAAAACTAAATTTTAATGCTAGGAACGGGTATATCTGGAAGCTTTGTGTTGGTGTTTCTGCTTTGTATAGTTTTCTTTTATTTAAGACGAAAAAATAAGCCAAATAATAATATACCACTTCATCAAATCCCTGTTAACTGGATTCCACACTCTTAACTGGTGTACTTCAGCAGTTACTTTTGAGCATTAGTGTATTAATTTTGTTTATTGTACTTCATTCTTTATTAAACAGTCTCTTGTTAAAATAAACAATACTGTAGAATAGATGTTCTTGCATTAGTATAGGATAGATTAAACAGCTGTTGCTCTGTAATTTTCTAAGTGCAAAATCTATTTTTAGAGTATTCATTGTTATCAAGATTTGTTACACTTATTACAACCATTTATGAAAGAACTATGTGATTCATGACCGTACAGTGCTTTTGTAAAGTGATAAAGTATTTTAAACAGACTTAATGTGAAGCGAGTGTAATCTTCTAAGTCGAGAGTTTTCAGTGTTTGTGCTTTTGCCGTGTGAAGAGTGGAGGAATGTTGAGTGGTAAATTCGAGGGCGAATTTCTCCGAAGGGTGGAGGAATGTTGAGTGTTACTTAAGTAAATAAATTAGTGAAATCAAAGTGAACTAGAAATTAGAATATAAATGGAAAACTTGGTTTAGTTTAGAGAGTTACATACTGGCATTCAGCGTGCAGAACAGCAGAACAGAAGAGACAATGACCGTGAAGTCAGCAGCTCCACATAAGCGGGCGCTGTCGATTCAGCCGTCAGGGCATCGTCCGACCGGCTCACGTGTTTCTCAGTTGTCGCATGTGAGCAAAGGCCCTCGCCTACATTCCAAGAGCCAATGACCGACGTTGAGAAGATTCTTCGAGAAGCTTTTCAACGTGACAGAATAGGCAATGGCCGTGAAGTCGTTCACCTCCAGTGAACTGAAGTGAATAAATACGCGAGACGCGGTGGCCCCGAAAGAGGAAGACAGTTGAAGACAGATGAAGACAGAGGAAGACAGATGAAGACAGAGGAAGACAGAGGAAGACGGATGAGGACAGAGGAAGACAGATGAAGACGGGGACGAAGACGAAGATGGAGACGGGAACGGAGACGAAGACGAGAGACGAAGGAAGAAAAGAAGAGTAGCAGTAGTTTTCAGTCAGTTTCGGTGCTGAAGACCGTCATGCAAGAAGAGACTGCATCATGCACAGACGCACCAAGTCCGCCGCTGTAATGGAATAGCAAGCAGCAGCCGCGGCGCCGGAAGACAGAAGTTAAAAGGTATTGGAAGTCTGGTTTTTACATACCCGGGTGACTCGTGAGGACGGGAAGGAGACGGCCTCACATCAGTAGTTACCTGTGAGCTGGGATGAAGACCTGACAGCCGCAGACTGGCAAGCGGGAGTCCGTGGTTCGAGTTCGGGACACTGGCCTTCCCCCGCCGCGCCGCTCCGCTGGCCGACGCAGAACACACGCGGCCGCTTAGACAAGAGAAACACTGGGACGCCGCACCCAAGGTATCATCCGATGCACGATTTCGCTCACAATAGTTAAACTGGCCACCTCGCACTGCGCGTCTCCCGTCAGCTGGGCGAGACGGCGACACGAGATGCACACCGCTACGCGTAATCAGACGCCGCCGCCGCCGCCGCTGTCGCAGCAGAAGGCTACGCAAACGACACGGCCGCCGCTCTCCGAACCAGAACGTCCCAGTAAGATACAGTTGTACGAAACTTTCAATAAAAGTTATCTTATGTAAAAATGATGTTTCATTCGACCTCATACCCGAGCCAAGGGAGAACCCACCCTGCCCACATGTTGTAAGAGAGAAAAGTTAATTTATTTAATATTTTCACCCTGACAGAATGCTTTAGAATGCTCATCCTGACAACTAATAGCATCCAAAGAGAAACCTAGTTACATTGAGTGACAGAAGTGTCACATTTAGTAACACAACTGTTACATTTGATGTCAGAAGCCGTTTCAGTTGTTACATTTGAGTCAGAGAAAAAACCCTTGGCTCAATATGAGGTGTGAATGACAGTCACTAAAGGTCTACAGTTAGTTTTTTTTTAATGTGTGAAGGGATAGAGGTTTGCATAGCAGTCGTAATATTTTGTCTATTTAGAAGTGTATTTTCTCTCATGATTTTAAGAGTTTGTCGGAAATATTTAAACATCTTTTTTATTCAGTGTGGTAAGATTGTGTAACTAACAGTTTGTAAAATGATGACATGAAATCGTACAAAGTCAGAGTCAGGACCACAAGCGGTTTCTACTGAGGAGGCTATTCAGAGCTTAGTTAATCAAATAGCACAGCTTAAAAACGATAACAATGCATTATTTAAACAGTTGAGTGAGGTTAGGCAAACCAGTTCAATCCCTCCCACCCTAGATTCCTCAGCAGCAGCCTTAGTAACTCCATTTTCAGGTAAACCTGGCGAGGACATAACAGCCTCTTTTGATGATTTAGTAGCAGCTGCAAAGTTAGGATCATGGTCAGATGAACAGCTCTTGCAAATGACAAAGTTAAGATTGACAGGAGAGGCTAAAGTACAGGTCTTATACCATAAAGAATTACGGAATGCTCCAACATTTGAGGAATTGAAGAAAGTATTGCTTAAACGTTTTCAAAAACAGAACAGCTGTAGATTTTATAGGGAACAGTTAAACACTATCACTCAGAGGCAGAACGAGTCGTTAGAAAGCTTTGTAGATAGGATTAGAAAAGTTAATATTAACACCTATCAGTTGACAACTAGTGATGAAGCAAATAAGGTTATTTTACAAAAGGCAGAAGATAGAGCTCTGGATACATTTTTACGTGGGTTACCTCCTGAAACGTCCCGTCATGTCAGGGCAGAGTTTCCTAAAAATTTAGCAGAAGCTGTATCTGTGGCGACAGCTTTTGAAGAAATTGACATTGCCACCAGATACAAGGAGAAACGAAATATATTTTCAGCAGGAGTACGATGTTTTCGGTGCGATCGACAGGGACATATAGCAAAAAACTGCAGACAACCTCAATGCACTAATTGTCAAAGAATAGGTCACACATTCAAGGAATGCAGGTCTAAGAAAGTTTCTGGAAATAGAAATCAGTTAAACTTAAACGGGAATGTCGGACCCGCCGCCAGGCGTTCCCAATAAAATTTCATGCCATTAAGGCGAATGTGAAGGCGGAATGCTGGTTATCTGCTACCATACAGGATAAAGAGGCAAGGATACTGGTGGATACAGGCGCAAACGTATCAATAGTAAGTAATGAATGTATTGGAGAAAAGAATTATGACCCTCCAAGGTATAGATTGAGTGGAGTAGGAGGAGGTACAGTTAAGTCATTAGGATGTACATCATTGATTTACTGTATTCACGGTGTACAATTTCAGGAAGATGTAGAAGTGGTAACAAAGGTAACTGACGGGTACGACGCGATCCTAGGGTTGGATTTCCTGAATAAACATCACGCTAAAATCGACCTCAGACAGCAAACTGTAGAACTTAGCGGAATAGTGTTTCAG
The DNA here is from genome assembly GCF_021461385.2 of Schistocerca piceifrons. NCBI lineage: Eukaryota > Metazoa > Arthropoda > Insecta > Orthoptera > Acrididae > Schistocerca > Schistocerca piceifrons. The sequence goes on from NC_060139.1 coordinate 1,108,876,690, forward strand.
CTAGGTGACACCGCTGCAAAGGGCCCTCTGCCGCAAGATTTCCCTAACCGGAAGGCGAAATCAACTATACTGCGTGCAACGTCCTTGAAGGTTGATTCGCGGGATCAGATACCATCTGGCTCAGGAAAACTTCTCTGGATGACCGTTGACCACGAAGTACCTACAGATACAGTGTGTCTAATAGAGCCTTTAGAGGAAAATGAGGAATTAGATGTATCACATTGTTTTGTACGTAGGAGTGTTGTACGGGTTCAAGACGTTGAGGGAGAAAGAAAAGTACCGGTACTTATTGATAATTTCGGAGTGGAGGACAAAGAGTTGCATAAGGGAATATTAATAGCTACAGTCAGTACTTTTGAAGAAGAAGATTTCATTTGGTCAGATATTAACGATGGTCAGAAACCAGACGCCTATAAAACCGCATTGCGCCAGAAGATTGAGCATTTGAAAGGAAAGGATAGAGACACGATAGAAGCAGTTTTAGTTGAGTTCCAAGATTTATTTAATGCAGAAGGTCCATTGCCAGCAACAGACATCACACAGCATAGGATCCCAACAGGAAATAGCCCCCAGTTTATAGGAAGCCTTATAGAGTTCCGCATCACTTACAGCCAGTACTGGATGAATTTTTGGAACAGCTTCTAAAAGATGGAATTATAGAATATTCTGATTCGCCTTATAATTCAAATATTGTAATTATTCCAAAGAAGTCTCCCGACGGTACGAAACGATATAGATTTTGTTGTGACTACAGACACCTTAACAAACAAACTATCTCAGATGTTTATCCTCTTCCAAACATTACAGATATCATTGACAGTTTGGGAAACAGTAAATACTTTTCAGCAATCGATCTACGTAGTGGATATCATCAATTGGAAGTTGCTCCTGAAGATAGGCATAAAACAGCATTTTCTACCCCTGGAGGCCATTGGCAATTTAAAAGAATGCCTTTCGGTTTAAAAAATGCACCAGCAACTTTTCAAAGACTACTCGATGGAGTATTGCGAGGACTCAAAACTCAGCAATGTTGTGTATATCTAGACGATATTATTGTATTCTCCAGAGACATTAATGAACATGCTGTGCGTCTGTGTAATGTTTTTCAGAGACTTAGAAAAGCCACTTGAATGGTAGGAAATTCAAGGTCATTACAGACCACGCAGCTTTAAAATGGTTGTTTGGATTAAAGGATCCATCTAGTCATCTTGCCCGTTGGGCCCTATGTCTTTCCGAAATGGATTTCGAAGTTATCCATAAACCAGGCCAAAAACAGACGAATGCAGATTGCCTAAGTCGGAAAATAGCACTTTTGGAAGCAACAGGCCGAGATACTGAGGACTGGAGAAAGGCACAAGATGAGGATACAGAATGTAAAAAATACGCAACTCAAAAACAATTTTGCTTTGAAGATGGTGTATTATGCCGTAAAACAAAACTTGGACCGCGAATTGTTGTTCCCCAACACCTTAGACAAGAAATAATGGCAGAGGCCCACGATCATATCCTTGCAGGACACGGTGGACAGCGGACAACCGAAAGACGAGTAGCAGAGCGATTTTGGTGGCAAACCAGAAAGCAGGATGTTGCGCAGTACGTTCGTAATTGCATTGCGTGCGCACAACGAGCTGAACTTTCTCGTTCAAAAATACCCTTACAGAGGCTCCCCGAGGCTTCATGTCCATTTCAAATCTGCGGAGTAGATCTCTACGGGCCATTTCATAAAACACCTGCTGGTAATAAGTATGTCCTTACAATTATCGATCACTTTTCACGCTATCTAGCTATGGTGAGTCTCCCAGATCAGCAAGCAAATACAGTTGTCCAAGCTTTAGTTAACAACTGGATACTTAAATTTGGAGTACCTGAAGCTATTATCACAGATCAGGGATCTAATTTTATGTCTGAATTAATGAAACAGCTATGCCACTTATTAAAAATACACAAATTACGCACAACTCCATTACACCCTCAGTGCAACGGGCGCACAGAAAGAGTTCATCGGACAATTGGCAAGATGCTTAGTTATTATATTAACGAACAACATTCTAATTGGGATACGTATTTACCAATAATCGTGTCGGTATACAACGCCAAAACGCATGAAACAACTGGCATGTCACCTTATGAAGTGGTCTATGGGAAAAAAATGCCGTCCCCTTTTGATGTAATCAGGCAGAAAAACGGAAAAGTCGGAGAAACAGTAAGAGATTTCAGTCGAATGATGAAGGATGTCTGGAAACAGGTTCAAAAATCTAATACAAAGGCTTTGGAACGACAGGAAAGATTAGGTAATACCCAAGCTAAATATCCAAATTACAAAATCGGTCAGTGGGTTATGCTTTCAACTCCTTACATAGCGAAAGGAAAAACGAAGAAATTTGTAACAAACTACAGAGGTCCTTATCAAATTATTGAGATCACATCACCAGTCAACGTTAAATTGCAACTGCCCACCCGAACTACCATTGTCCATGCAAGTCGTTTAAAACCTTTTAAGGGCGCTCCAGATGTAATTCCTTCAACAATAGTGTCTGCTTTTCCGAAGGGTGGAGGAAGTTCCCGTAAAGGAAAAAGAGTGGCCACGCCAGCACAACATACAGCCATGGCACCATACAATCTTCGTTCAAGGGTGCGAATGTCCTAGTTGAATCTTAGTAGACTATGGACAGTATACAAATGTAAATAATTAATAAATTATAATGGTTTATTTTTTAAGAAAGAAAAGTTGAACGTAGAAACATGTAGATCTTGTAGTTAACAATGTATTTCCTCTTTTCTTTATTTTTGTTTTAACTAGGTTGGTAAGTTCATAACCATGTTGTTTGCTTTTTTCAGAAAACGCCATGCAAGCATTTCCTACACAAAACGTATCCTACCTCAATGACTCCCTTGACAGTTCCCTTCTGATGTCATAAACTCACAGCAAGGCAAAACTGATGCCAATGTTATGATGCAACATGTCTTAAAATTAAAATGTGAACACAAAACTAAATTTTAATGCTAGGAACGGGTATATCTGGAACCTTTGTGTTGGTGTTTCTGCTTTGTACAGTTTTCTTATTTAAGACGAGAAAATAAGCCAAATAATAATATACCACTTCATCAAATCCCTGTTAACTGGATTCCACACTCTTAACTGGTGTACTTCAGCAGTTACTTTTGAGCATTAGTGTATTAATTTTGTTTATTGTACTTCATTCTTTATTAAACAGTCTCTTGTTAAAATAAACAATACTGTAGAATAGATGTTCTTGCATTAGTATAGGATAGATTAAACAGCTGTTGCTCTGTAATTTTCTAAGTGCAAAATCTATTTTTGGTTTAGTTTAGAGAGTTACATACTGGCATTCAGCGTGCAGAACTGCAGAACAGAAGAGACAATGACCGTGAAGTCAGCAGTTCCACATAAGCGGGCGCTGTCGATTCAGCCGTCAGGGCATCGTCCGACTGGCTCACGTGTTTCTCAGTTGTCGCATGTGAGCAAAGGCCCTCGCCTACATTCCAAGAGCCAATGACCGACGTTAAGAAGATTCTTCGAGAATCTTTTCAACGTGACGGAAGAGGCAATGACCGGCTCACGTGTTCCTCAGTCGTCACATGCGATCAGAGGCCCCCGCCTACATTCCAAGAGCCAATGACCCAGGTCAAGAAGATTCTTCGAGAAGCTTTTCAACGTGACAGAAGAGGCAATGGCCGTGAAGTCGTTCACCTCCAGTGAACTGAAGTGAATAAATACGCGAGCCGCGGTGGCCCCGAGAGAGGAAGACAGTTGAAGACAGATGAAGACAGAGGAAGACAGATGAAGACAGAGGAAGACAGAGGAAGACGGATGAAGACAGAGGAAGACAGATGAAGACGGGGACGAAGACGAAGACGGAGACGAAGACGAGAGACGAAGGAAGAAAAGAAGAGTAGCAGTAGTTTTCAGTCAGTTTCGGTGCTGAAGACCGTCATGCAAGAAGAGACTGCATCATGCACAGACGCACCAAGTCCGCCGCTGTAATGGAATAGCAAGCAGCAGCCGCGGCGCCGGAAGACAGAAGTTAAAAGGTATTGGAAGTCTGGTTTTTACATACCCGGGTGACTCGTGAGGACGGGAAGGAGACGGCCTCACATCAGTAGTTACCTGTGAGCTGGGATGAAGACCTGACAGCCGCAGACTGGCAAGCGGGAGTCCGTGGTTCGAGTTCGGGACACTGGCCTTCCCCCGCCGCGCCGCTCCGCTGGCCGACGCAGAACACACGCGGCCGCTTAGACAAGAGAAACACTGGGACGCCGCACCCAAGGTATCATCCGATGCACGATTTCGCTCGCAATAGTTAAACCGGCCACCTCGCGCTGCGCGTCTCCCATCAGCTGGGCGAGACGGCGACACGAGATACACACCGCTACGCGTAATCAGACGCCGCCGCCGCCGCCGCTGTCGCAGCAGAAGGCTACGCAAACGACACGGCCGCCGCTCTCCGAACCAGAACGTCCCAGTAAGATACAGTTGTACGAAACTTTCAATAAAAGTTATCTTATGTAAAAATGATGTTTCATTCGACCTCATACCCGAGCCAAGGGAGAACCCACCCTGCCCACATGTTGTAAGAGAGAAAAGTTAATTTATTTAATATTTTCACCGTGACAGAATGCTTTAGAATGCTCATCCTGACAATTGACAGCATCCAAAGGGAAACCCAGTTACATTGAGTGACAGAAGTGTCACATTTAGTAACACAACTGTTACATTTGATGTCAGAAGCCGTTTCAGTTGTTACACTTGGAACATCTTATAGACGATGAAACACAGAAATTGCATCGGAATTAAATACAAAAGGCCCAGTGCTGACTTAAGTACAAGAAGACTGACTCTTCTCACTGTCTATGATTTGAACCTTTCCTGTGAGACCAGTTTAAGATTCCGATGCTTCACTTCAGTTTTACTGTTTCCCTTGGACCCTCTTATTGACGATGAAACACAGAAATTGCATCGGAAGTAAATACAACAGGCACAATGCCACTAAAGTACAAGAAGACTGACTATTCTTACTGTCTATGGTTTGAACCCTTCCTGTGAGCCCAGTTTTATTTTCTGATGCCTCACTTCAGGTTTACTGTATCACATGGACCCTCTTAATGACGACGAAACACAGAAATTGCATCGGAATTAAATACAAATTGCACAATGACGACTTATGTACAAGAAGACTCATACATCTTACTGTCTATGTTTGAACCTTTCCTCTGAGACTAGTTTTAGATTCCGATGCTTCACTTCAGGTTTACTGTACCCCTTGGACCTTCCTATTGACGATGAAACTCAGATATTGCAACGGAATTAGATACAAAAGGCACAATGCCGACTTAAGTACAAGAAGACTGACTCATCTTACTGTCTATGTTATGAACCTTTCCTGTGTCACCAGTTTTAGATTCCGATGCTTCACTTCAGGTTTACTGTATCCCTTGGACCTTCTTATTGACGATGAAACACAGAAATTGGATTGGAATTAAATACAATAGGCACAATGCCGACTCAAGTAAAAAAGCCTGACTCTGATCACAGCCTATGTTATGAATCTTTCCTGTGAGACCAGGTTTCGATTCCGATGCTTCACTTCAGGTTCACTGTATCTCTTGGACCTTCATATTGACGATGGAACACAGAAATTGCATCGGAATTAAATACAAAAGGCACAATGCCGACTTAAGTACAAGAAGACAGACTCTTCCTACTGTCTATGATTTGAAAGTTTCCTGTGAGACCAGTTAGAGATTCCGATGCTTCACTTCAGGTTTACTGTATCCCTTGGACCTTCTAATTGACGGAGAAACACTGAAATTGCATCGGAATTAAATTCAAAAGGCACAATGCCGACTTAAGAAGAAGAAGACTGACTCTTCTTACTGTCTATGTTTTCAACATTTCCTGTGAGACCAGTTTTAGATTCCGATACTTCACTTCAGGTTTACTGTATCCCTTGGACCTTCCTATTGACGCTGAATCTCAGAAATTGCAACGGAAGTAAATACAAAAGGCTCAATGCCGACTTAAGTACAAGAAGACTGACACATCTTACTGTCTATGTTTTGAACCTTTCCTGTGAGACCAATTTTAGATTCCGATGCTTCACTTCAGGTTTACTGTATCCCTTGGTCCTTCTTATAGACGATGAAACACAGAAATTGCATCGGAATTAAATACAAAAGGCACACTGCCGACTTAAGTACAAGAAGACTGACTCATCTTAGTATCTGTGATTTGAGCCTATCCTGTGAGACCTGTTTTAGATTCCGATGCTTCACTTCAGGTTTACTGTTTCCCTTGGACCTTCTTATTGAAGATGAAACACAGAAATCGCATCGGAATTAAATACAAAAGGCACAATGCCGACTTAAGTACAAAAAGACTGACTCTTCTTACTGTCTATGTTTTGAATCTTTCCTGTGGGACCTGTTTTAAAGTCCGATGCTTCACTTCAGGTTTACTGTATCCCTTTTACCTTCTTATTGACGACGAAACACAGAAATTGCATCGGAATTAAATACAAAAGGCACAATGCCGACTTACGTACAAGAGGACTGACTCTCCTTATATTCTAAGAATTGAACCTTTCCTACATCTACATCTACATCTACATTGATACTCCGCAAGCCACGTAACGGTGTGTGGCGGAGGGCACTTTACGTGCCACTGTCATTGCCTCCCTTTCCTGTTCCAGTCGCGTATGGTTCGCGGGAAAAACGACTGCCTGAAAGCCTCCGTGCGTGCTCTAATCTCTCTAATTTTACATTCGTGATCTCCTCAGGAGGTATAAGTAGGGGGAAGGAATATATTCCATACCTCATCCAGAAACGCACCCTTTCGAAACCTGGCGAGCAAGCTACACCGCGATGCAGAGCGCCTCTCTTGCAGAGTCTGATACTTCAGTTTATTAAACATCTCCGTAACGCTATCACGGTTACCAAATAACCCTGTGACGAAACGCGCCGCTCTTCTTTGGATCTTCTCTATCTCCTCCGTCAGACCAATCTGGTACGGATCCCACACTGATGAGCAATACTCAAGTATAGGTCGAACGAGCGTTTTGTAAGCCACCTCCTTCGTTGATGGACTACATTTTCTAAGCACTCTCCCAATGAATCTCAACCTGGTACCCGCCTTACAAACAATTAATTTTATGTGATCATTCCACTTCAAATCGTTCCGCACGCATACTCCCAGATATTTTACAGAAGTAACTGCTACCGGTGTTTGTTCCGCTATCATATAATTATACAATAAAGGATCCTTCTTTCTATGTATTCGCAATACATTACATTTGTCTATGTAAAGGGTCAGTTGCCACTCCCTGCACCAAGTGCCTATCCGCTGCAGATCTACCTGCATTTCGCTACAATTTTCTAATGCTGCAACTTCTCTGTATACTACAGCATCATCCGCGAAAAGCCGCATGGTACTTCCGACACTAACTACTAAGTCATTTACATATATTGTGAAAAGCAATAGTCCCATAACACTCCCCTGCGGCACGCCAGAGGTTACCTTAACGTCTGTAGACGTCTCTCCATTGATAACAACATGCTGTGTTCTGTTTGCCACCAGTTTTAGATTCCGATGCTTCACTTCAGGTTAACTGTATCCCTTGGACCTTCTTATTGACGATGAAACACAGAAATTGCATCGGAAATATATACAAAGGCACAATGCCGTCTTAAGTACAAGAAGACTGACCCCTCTTACTGTCTATGTATTGAACCTTTCTTGTGAGACCAGTTTTAGATTGAGATGCTTCAGTTCAGGTTTACTGTATCCCTTGGACCTTCTTATAGACGACGATACACAGAAATAGCATCGGAATTAAATACAAAAGGCACAATGCCGACTTAAGTACAAGAAGACTGACTCGTCTTACCGTCTATGATTTGAGCCTTGCCTGTGAGACCAGTTTTAGATTCCGATGCTTCACTTCAGGTTTACTGTATCCCTTGGACCTTCTTATAGACGATGAAACACAGAAATTGCATCGGAATTAAATACAATAGGCACAATGCCGACTTAAGTAAAAATGCCTAACTCTTATCACAGCCTGTGTTATGAATCTTTCCTGTCAGATCAGTTTTCGATTCCGATGCTTCACTTCAGGTTCACTGTATCTCTTGGACCTTCTTATTGACGATGAAACACAGAAATTGCATCGGAATTAAATACAAAAGGCACAATGCCGACTTCAGTACAAGAAGACAGACTCTTCCTACTGTCTATGATTTGAAAGTTTCCTGTGAGACCAGTTAGAGATTCCGATGCTTCACTTCAGGTTTACTGTATCCCTTGGACCTTCTAATTGACGGAGAAACACTGAAATTGCATTGGAATTAAATTCAAAAGGCACATTGAAGACTTAAGAAGAAGAAGGCTGACTCTTCTTACTGTCTATGTTTTCAACATTTCCTGTGAGACCAGTTTTAGATTCCGATACTTCACTTCAGGTTAACTGTATCCCTTGGACCTTCCTATTGACGATGAATCTCAGAAATTGCAATGGAAGTAAATACAAAAGGCACAATGCCGACTTAAGTACAAGAAGACTGACACATCTTACTGTCTATGTTTTGAACCTTTCCTGTGAGACCAGTTTTAGATTCCGATGCTTCACTTCAGGTTTACTGTATCCCTTGGTCCTTCTTATAGACGATGAAACACAGAAATTGCATCGGAATTAAATACAAAAGGCACACTGCCGACTTAAGTACAAGAACACTGACTGATCTTACTATCTGTAATTTGAGCCTATCCTGTGAGACCTGTTTTAGATTCCGATGCTTCACTTCATGTTTACTGTTTCCCTTGGACCTTCTTATTGAAGATGAAACACAGAAATTGCATCGGAATTAAATACAAAAGGCACAATGCCGACTTAAGTACAAAAAGACTGACTCTTCTTACTGTCTATGTTTTGAATCTTTCCTGTGGGACCTGTTTTAAATTCCGATGCTTCACTTCAGATTTACTGTATCCCTTTTACCTTCTTATTGACGACGAAACACAGAATAGCTTCGGAATTAAATAAGAAAGGCACAATGCCGACTTACGTACAAGAGGACTGACTCTCCTTATATTCTAGGAATTGAACCTTTCCTGTGTCACCAGTTTTAGATTCCGATGCCCCACTTCAAGTTTACTGTATCCCTTGAACCTTCTTATTGACGATGATACACAGATATTGCATCGGAATTAATTACAAAAGGCACAATGCTGGCTTAAGTACAAGAGAACTGACTCTTCTTACATTCTACGAATTTAGGTATTGAACCTTTCCTGTGAGACCAGTCTGATATTCCGTTGCTTCATTTCAGGTTTATTGTATCCCTTGGACCTTCTAATTGACGATGAAACACCGAAATTGCATCGGAATTAAATACAGAAGGCACAATGCTGACTTAAATACAAGAAGACTGCCTCTTCTTACTGTCTATGTTTTGAAAGTCTCCTGAGAGACCAGTTTGAGATTCCGATGCTTGACTTCAGGTTTACTGTATCCCATGGATCTTCATATTGACGGTGAATCACTGAAATTGCATCGGAATTAAATACAAAAGGCACAATGCCGACTTAAGTACAAGAAGACTGACTCTTGTTACTGTCTATGTTTTGTACCTTTCCTGTGAGACCAGTTTTAGATTCCGATGCTTCACTTCAGGTTTACTGTATCCCTTGGGGCTTCGTATTGACAATGATACGCACATATTGCATCGGAAGTATTTACAAAAGTCACAATGCCGACTTAAGTACAAGAGAAGTGACTCTTTTTACATTCTAAGAACTGACCCCTTCCTGTGAGACCAGTTTGATGTTCCGATGCTTCACTTCAGGTTTACTGTATCCCTTCGACCTTCTTATTGCCGATGAAACATAGAAATTGCATCGGAATTAAAAAGAAAAGGCACAATGCCGACTTAAGTACAAGAGGACCGACCCTACTTACTGTCTATGTTTTGAACTTTTCCTGTGAGACCAGTTTCAGATATCGATGCTTCACTTTACTTTTACTGTTTCCCTTGAACCTTCCGATTGACGATGAATCTCAGAAATTGCAACGTAATTAAATACGAGAGGCACAATGCCGACTTAAGTACAAGAAGACTGACTGTTATTACTGTCTATGTTTTGAACCTTTCCTGTGACACCAGTTTTAGATTGCGATGCTTCACTTCAGGTTTACTGAATCTCTTTCACCTTCTTACTGACGATGAAACACGGAAATTGCATCGGAATTAAGTACAATAGGCACAATCCCGACTTAAGTACAAGAAGACTGACTCCTCTTACTTTCTATGTTTTGAACCTGTCCTATGAGACCAGTTTTAGATTCCGATGCTTCTCTTTGCTTTTACTGTATCCCTTGTACCTTCTTATTGACAATGAAACACAAAAATTGCATTGGAATTAAATACAAAAGGCACAATGCCGACATAAGTACAAGAAGAATGACTCTCCTTACTGTCTATGTTTTGAAACTTTAGTGTGAGACCACTTTGTGATACCGACGCTTCAAGTCACGTCTACTGTATCCCTTGGACCTTCCCATTGACGATGAAACTCAGAAATAGCAACGGAATTATATACAAAAGGCACAATGCCGACTTAAGTAAAAGAAGAGTGACTCTTCGTACTGTCTATGCCTTGAACCTTCCCTGTGAGACCAGTTTATGATTCCGATGCTTCACTTCAGGTTTACTGTATCCCTTATGCCTTCTTATTGACGATGAAGCACAGAAATTGCATCGGAATTAGATACAAAAGGCACAATGCCGACATAAGTACAAGAAGACTGACTCTTCTTGCTGTCTATGCTTTGAACCTTTCCTCTGAGACCAGTTTTAGATTCCGAAGCTTCACTTCAGGTTTACAGTATCCCTTTGACCATCTTTTGACGATGAAGCACAAAAATTGCAAGGAATTAGATACAAAAGGCACAATGCCGACATAAGTACAAGAAGACTGACTCTTCTTACTGTCTATGCTTTGAATCTTTCCTGTGAGACCAGTTTTAGATTCCGATGCTTCAATTTAGGTTTACTGTATCCCTTGGACCTTCTCATTGACGATGAAACACAGAAATTGCATCGGAATTAAATACAAAAGGCACAATGCCGACTTAAGTACCAAAATACTGACACTTCTTACTGTCTATGTTTGAACCTTTCCTGTGAGACTAGTTTCAGATAACGATTCTTCACTTCAGGTTTACTGTATCCCTTGGACCTTCCTATTGACGATGAAACTCAGAAATTGCAACGGGATTAAATACAAAAAGCACAAAGCCAACTTAAGTACAAGAAGACTGACTCTTCTTACAGTCTGTGTTTTGAATATTTCCTGTGGGTCCAGTTTTAGATTTCGATGCTTCACTTCAGGTTTACTGAATCCCTTGGACCTTCCTATTGACGATGATACACAGAAAATGCATCGGAATTTAATACTAAAGGCACAATGCCGACATAATAGAAAGAAGACCGACTCTTCTTACCCACTATGATTTGAGCCTCTCCTGTGACACCTGTTTTAAATACCGATGCTTTACTTCAGGTTTATTGTATCCCTTGGACCTACTTATTGTCGATGGAACACAGAAATTGCATCGGAATTAAATACAAAAGGCACAATCCCGATTTAAGTACAAAAGGAATGCCTATTCCTACTGTCTATGATTTGAACCTTTCATGTGAGACCAGTTATAGCATCCTATGCCTCACTTCAGGTTTACTGAATCCCTTATACCTTCTTATTGACAATGAAACACAGAAAGTGCATCGGAAGTAAATACAAAAGGCACAATGCCGACTTGTGTACAAGAAGACTGACTCTTCTTACTGTCTATGATTTGAGCCTTTCCTGTGTGTCCAGTTATAGATTCCGATGCTTCACTTCTGGTTTACTGTATCCCTTGAACCTTCATATTGACGATGCAACGCAGAAATTGCATTGGAATTAATTACAAAAGACACAGTGCCGACTTAAGTACAAGAGGAAAGTCTCTTCTTTCAGTCTATGATTTGAACCTTTCCCGTGAGACCAGTCTTAGATTCCGATGCTTCACTTCAGGTTTACTGTATCCCCTGGACCTTCTTATTGACGATAAAACAAAGTAATTGCTTCGGAATTAAATACAAAGGCCACAATGCCGACTTAAGTACAAGAAGACTGACTCTTCTTACTGTCTATGATTTGAGTCTTCGTGTGAGACCAGTTTTAGATACCGATGCTTGACTTCAGGTTTACTGTACCCCTTGGACCTTCTTATTGACGATGAAACATAGATATTGCATCGGAATTAAATACAAAAGGCACATTGCGGACTTAAATACAAGAAGACTGACTCTTCATACTGTCCATGTTTTGAATCTTTCCTGTGAGACCAGTTTTTAATTCCGATGCTTCACTTCAGGATTACTGTACCCCTTGGTCCTTCTTAATGTCGACGATACACAGAACTTGCATCGGAATTAAATACAAAATGCATAATGCCGACTTAAGTTCAAGAAGACTGACTCTTCCAACTGTCTATGATTAAATACAAAAGCCACAGTGACGACTTAAGTACAGGAGGACTGAATCTTCTTACTGTCTATGTTTGAACCTTTCCTGTGAGACCAGTTTTAGGTTCCGATGCTTCACTTCAGGTTAACTGTATCCCGTGGACCATCTTATAGACGATGAAACACAGAAATTGCATCGGAATTAAATACAAAAGGCACATAGCCGACATAAGTAAATGATGACTGACTCTTCTTACTGTCTATGATATGAACTATTGCTGTGAGACCAGTTTTAGAGTCCGATGCTTCACTTCAGGTTTACTGTATCCCTTCGACCTAGTTATTGACGATGAAACACAGTAATTGCATCGGAATTAAATACAAAAGCCACAGTGACGACTTAAGTACAGGAGGACTGACTCTTCTTACTGTCTATGTTTGAACCTTTCCTGTGAGACCAGTTATATATTCGGATGCTTCACTTCAGGTTTACTGTATCCCTTGGACCTAAATATTGACGATAAAACACAGATTTTGCATCGGAATTATATACAAAAGGCACATTGGCGACGTAAGTACAAGATGACTGCCTCTTCTTACTGTCTATGATTTGAACCTTTCTTGTGAGACCAGTTTTAGATTTCGATGTTCTACTTCAAGTTTACTGTATCCATTGGACCCTCATATTGACGATGAAACACAGAAAATTGCATCGGAATTATATACAAAGCTCACAATGCCGACTTAAGTACAAGAAGACTGACACTTCTTACTATCTATGTTTTGTACTCTTCCTGTGAGACCAGTTTTAGATATCGATGCTTCACTTGAGGTTTACTGTATCCCTTGGACCTTCTTATTGAGGATGAAACACAGAAATTGCAATGGAATTATATACAAAAGACACAATGCCGACTTAAGTACAAGAAGACTGACTCTTCTTACTGTATATCATTTGAGCCTCTCCTTTGTGACCAGTTTTAGATTCCGAATCTTCACATCAGGTTTACTGTACCCCTTGGACCTTCTTATAGGCGATGAAACTCAGAAATTGCATCGGAATTAAATACAAAAGGCACAATGCCGACTTAAGTACCAGAAGACTGACTCTTCTTACTGTCTATGTTTGAGTCTTTCCTGTGAGACCAGTTTTAGATACCGATGCTTCACTTCTGGTTTACTGTATGCCTTGGAGCTTCGTATTGACGATGAAACATAGATATTTCATTGGAATTAAATACAAAAGGCACAATGCCGACTTAAGTGCAAGAAGACTGACTCTTCTTACTGTCTACGGTTTGAACCTTTCCCGTGAGACCTGTTTTAGATTCCGATGCTTCAATTCATTTTTACTGTATCCCCTGGACCTTCTTATTCACGATGAAACACAGAAATTACATCGGAATTAAATTCAAATTGCACAATGCATACTTAAGTACAAGAAGCCTGACACTTCTACTGTCTATGTTTAAACCTTTCCTGTGAGACTAGTTTTAGATTCCGATGCTTCACTTCAGGTTTACTGTATCCCTTGGACCTTCTTATTGACGATGAAACACAGAAATTGCATCGGAATTAAATACAAAAGCCACAATGCCGACTTAAGTACAAGAAGACTGACTCTTCTTACTGTATGTCATTTGAGCCTTTCCTGTGTGACCAGTTTTAGATTCCGATGCTTCACTTCAGGCTTACTGTATACCTTGGACATTCTTATAGGCGATGAAACACAGAAATTGAATCTGATTTAATTACAAAAGGCACAATGCCGACTTAAGTACTAGAAGACTGACCCTTCTTACTGTCTATGATTTGAGTCTTCGTGTGAGACCAGATTTAGATACCGATGCTTCACTTCAGGTTTACTGTGCCCCTTGGACCTTTTTATTGACGATGAAACATAGATATTGCATCGGAATTAAATACAAAAGGCACAATGCCGACTTAAATACAAGAACACTGACCCTTCATACTGTCCATGTTTTGAATCTTTCCTGTGAGACCAGTTTTAAATTCCGATGCTTCACTTCAGGTTTACTGTACCCCTTGGACCTTCTTATTGACGACGAGACACAGAAATTGCATCGGAAATAAATACAAAAAGCATAATGCCGACTTAAGTACAAGGAGACTGACTCTTCTTACTGTCTATGATCTGAACCTTTCCTGTGAGACCAGTTTTAGGTTCCGATGCTTCACTTCAGGTTTACTGTATCCCTTCGACCTAGTTATTGACGATGAAACACAGAAATTGCATCGGAATTAAAAACAAAAGCCACAATGCCGACTTAAGTACAAGAGGATTGACTCTTCTAACTGTCTATGTTTGAACCTTTCCTGTGACACCAGTTATAGATTCCGATGCTTCACTTCAGGTTTACTGTATCCCTTCGACCTAGTTATTGACGATGAAACACAGAAATTGCATCGGATTTAATTACAAAAGCCACAATGCCGACTTAAGTACAAGAGGACTGACTCCTCTTACTAACAATGTTTGAACCTTTCCTGTGAGACCAGTTTTAGATTCGGGTGCTTCACTTCAGGTTTACTGTATCACTTGACCGTTCTTATTGACGATGAAAAACAGAATTTGTATCGGAATTATATACAAAAGGCACATTGGCGACGTAAGTACAAGTTGACTGCCTCTTCTTACTGTCTATGTTTTGAACCTTTCCTGTGAGACCAGTTTTAGATTTCGTTGCTCTACTTCAGGTTTACTTTATCCCTTGGACCCTCATATTGACGACGAAACACAGAAAATAGCATCGGAATTATATACAATGGGCACAATGCCGACTTAAGTACAAGAAGACTGACCCTTCTTACTGTCTATGTTTTGAACACTGAGACCAGTTTTAGACTCCGATGCATCACCTCAGGTTTACTGTATCCCTTGGACCTTCTTATAGACGATGAAACACAGAAATCGTAATGGAATTAAATACAAAAGGCACAATGCCGACTTGAGTACAATAACACTGACTCTTCTTACTGTCTATGTATTGAGACATTAATGTGAGACCAGTTTTAGATTCCGATGCTTCACTTCACGTTTACTGTATCCCTTGGACCTTCTTATTGACGATGAAACACAGAAATTCCATCGGAATTTAATACTAAAGGCACAATGCCGACTTAAGTACAAGAAGACAGACCCTTGTTACTGTCTACGTTTACAACTTTTCCTGTGAAACCAGTTTTAGATTTCGATGCTTCACTTGAGGTTTACTGTATCCCTTGGACCTTCTTATTGACGATGAAACACATAAATTGCATCGGAATTAAATACAAAACACACAATGCCGACTTAAGTACAAGAAGACTGACTCTTCTTACTGTCTATGATTTGAACCTTACCTGTGAGACCAGTTTTAGATTTCGATGCTTCACTTCAGGTTTACTGTATCCCTTGGACCTTCTTGTAGGCGATGAAACACAGAAATTGAATCGGAATTAAATAAAAAAGTCACAATGCCGACTTATGTACCAGAAGACTGACTCTTCTTACTGTCTATGTTTGAGTCTTTCCTGTGAGACCAGTTTTAGATACCGATGCTTCAATTCAGGTTTACTGTATCCCCTGGACCTTCTTATTGACGATGAAACACAGCAATTGCATCGGAATAAAATACAAATTGCACAATGCATACTTAAGTACAAGAAGACTGACACATCTTACTGTCTATGTTTGAATCTTTCCTGTGAGACTAGTTTTAGATTCCGATGCTGCACTTCAGGTTTACTGCATCCCTTGGACCTTCCTATTGACGATGAAACTGAGAAATTGCAACGGAATAAAATACAAAAAGGACAATGCCGACTTAAGTACAAGAAGACTGATTCTTCTTACTGTCTATGATTTGAACCTTTCCTGTGAGACCAGTTTTAGATTTCGATGCTTCACTTCAGGTTTACTGTATCCCTTGGACCTTCTTATTGACGATGAAACACAGAAAATTGCATCGGAATTATATACAAAAGGCACATTGCCGACTTAAGTACAAGAAGACTGACCCTTCTAACTGTCTATGGTTTGAACTTCTCCTGTGAGACCAGTTTTATATTCCGATGCTTCACTTGAAATTTACTGTATCGCCTGGACCTTCTTATTGACGATGAAACACAGAAATTGCATCGGACTTAAATATAAAAGTCACAATGCCGACTTAAGTACAAGAAGACTGACTCTACTTAGTGTGTATGTTTTGAACCTTTCCTGTGAGAACAGTTCTGGTTTCCAATGCTTCACTTCAGGTTTACTGTATCCTTTGGACTTTCTCATTGACGAAGAAACACAGAAATTCCATCGGAATTAATTACAAAAAAACACAATGCCGACTTAAGTACAAGGAGAATGACTCACCATACTGTCTATGTTTTGAACCTTTCCTGTGAGACCAGTTTATATTCCGATGCATCACTTCAGGTTTTCTGTATCCCTTGGACCTTCCTATTGACGATGATACACAGAAAATGCATCGGAATTTAATACTAAAGGCACAATGCCGACATAATAGAAAGAAGACCGACTCTTCTTACCCACTATGATTTGAGCCTCTCCTGTGACACCTGTTTTAAATACCGATGCTTTACTTCAGGTTTATTGTATCCCTTGGACCTACTTATTGTCGATGGAACACAGAAATTGCATCGGAATTAAATACAAAAGGCACAATCCCGATTTAAGTACAAAAGGAATGCCTATTCCTACTGTCTATGATTTGAACCTTTCATGTGAGACCAGTTATAGCATCCTATGCCTCACTTCAGGTTTACTGAATCCCTTATACCTTCTTATTGACAATGAAACACAGAAAGTGCATCGGAAGTAAATACAAAAGGCACAATGCCGACTTGTGTACAAGAAGACTGACTCTTCTTACTGTCTATGATTTGAGCCTTTCCTGTGTGTCCAGTTATAGATTCCGATGCTTCACTTCTGGTTTACTGTATCCCTTGAACCTTCATATTGACGATGCAACGCAGAAATTGCATTGGAATTAATTACAAAAGACACAGTGCCGACTTAAGTACAAGAGGAAAGTCTCTTCTTTCAGTCTATGATTTGAACCTTTCCCGTGAGACCAGTCTTAGATTCCGATGCTTCACTTCAGGTTTACTGTATCCCCTGGACCTTCTTATTGACGATAAAACAAAGTAATTGCTTCGGAATTAAATACAAAGGCCACAATGCCGACTTAAGTACAAGAAGACTGACTCTTCTTACTGTCTATGATTTGAGTCTTCGTGTGAGACCAGTTTTAGATACCGATGCTTGACTTCAGGTTTACTGTACCCCTTGGACCTTCTTATTGACGATGAAACATAGATATTGCATCGGAATTAAATACAAAAGGCACATTGCGGACTTAAATACAAGAAGACTGACTCTTCATACTGTCCATGTTTTGAATCTTTCCTGTGAGACCAGTTTTTAATTCCGATGCTTCACTTCAGGATTACTGTACCCCTTGGTCCTTCTTAATGTCGACGATACACAGAACTTGCATCGGAATTAAATACAAAATGCATAATGCCGACTTAAGTTCAAGAAGACTGACTCTTCCAACTGTCTATGATTAAATACAAAAGCCACAGTGACGACTTAAGTACAGGAGGACTGAATCTTCTTACTGTCTATGTTTGAACCTTTCCTGTGAGACCAGTTTTAGGTTCCGATGCTTCACTTCAGGTTAACTGTATCCCGTGGACCATCTTATAGACGATGAAACACAGAAATTGCATCGGAATTAAATACAAAAGGCACATAGCCGACATAAGTAAATGATGACTGACTCTTCTTACTGTCTATGATATGAACTATTGCTGTGAGACCAGTTTTAGAGTCCGATGCTTCACTTCAGGTTTACTGTATCCCTTCGACCTAGTTATTGACGATGAAACACAGTAATTGCATCGGAATTAAATACAAAAGCCACAGTGACGACTTAAGTACAGGAGGACTGACTCTTCTTACTGTCTATGTTTGAACCTTTCCTGTGAGACCAGTTATATATTCGGATGCTTCACTTCAGGTTTACTGTATCCCTTGGACCTAAATATTGACGATAAAACACAGATTTTGCATCGGAATTATATACAAAAGGCACATTGGCGACGTAAGTACAAGATGACTGCCTCTTCTTACTGTCTATGATTTGAACCTTTCTTGTGAGACCAGTTTTAGATTTCGATGTTCTACTTCAAGTTTACTGTATCCATTGGACCCTCATATTGACGATGAAACACAGAAAATTGCATCGGAATTATATACAAAGCTCACAATGCCGACTTAAGTACAAGAAGACTGACACTTCTTACTATCTATGTTTTGTACTCTTCCTGTGAGACCAGTTTTAGATATCGATGCTTCACTTGAGGTTTACTGTATCCCTTGGACCTTCTTATTGAGGATGAAACACAGAAATTGCAATGGAATTATATACAAAAGACACAATGCCGACTTAAGTACAAGAAGACTGACTCTTCTTACTGTATATCATTTGAGCCTCTCCTTTGTGACCAGTTTTAGATTCCGAATCTTCACATCAGGTTTACTGTACCCCTTGGACCTTCTTATAGGCGATGAAACTCAGAAATTGCATCGGAATTAAATACAAAAGGCACAATGCCGACTTAAGTACCAGAAGACTGACTCTTCTTACTGTCTATGTTTGAGTCTTTCCTGTGAGACCAGTTTTAGATACCGATGCTTCACTTCTGGTTTACTGTATGCCTTGGAGCTTCGTATTGACGATGAAACATAGATATTTCATTGGAATTAAATACAAAAGGCACAATGCCGACTTAAGTGCAAGAAGACTGACTCTTCTTACTGTCTACGGTTTGAACCTTTCCCGTGAGACCTGTTTTAGATTCCGATGCTTCAATTCATTTTTACTGTATCCCCTGGACCTTCTTATTCACGATGAAACACAGAAATTACATCGGAATTAAATTCAAATTGCACAATGCATACTTAAGTACAAGAAGCCTGACACTTCTACTGTCTATGTTTAAACCTTTCCTGTGAGACTAGTTTTAGATTCCGATGCTTCACTTCAGGTTTACTGTATCCCTTGGACCTTCTTATTGACGATGAAACACAGAAATTGCATCGGAATTAAATACAAAAGCCACAATGCCGACTTAAGTACAAGAAGACTGACTCTTCTTACTGTATGTCATTTGAGCCTTTCCTGTGTGACCAGTTTTAGATTCCGATGCTTCACTTCAGGCTTACTGTATACCTTGGACATTCTTATAGGCGATGAAACACAGAAATTGAATCTGATTTAATTACAAAAGGCACAATGCCGACTTAAGTACTAGAAGACTGACCCTTCTTACTGTCTATGATTTGAGTCTTCGTGTGAGACCAGATTTAGATACCGATGCTTCACTTCAGGTTTACTGTGCCCCTTGGACCTTTTTATTGACGATGAAACATAGATATTGCATCGGAATTAAATACAAAAGGCACAATGCCGACTTAAATACAAGAACACTGACCCTTCATACTGTCCATGTTTTGAATCTTTCCTGTGAGACCAGTTTTAAATTCCGATGCTTCACTTCAGGTTTACTGTACCCCTTGGACCTTCTTATTGACGACGAGACACAGAAATTGCATCGGAAATAAATACAAAAAGCATAATGCCGACTTAAGTACAAGGAGACTGACTCTTCTTACTGTCTATGATCTGAACCTTTCCTGTGAGACCAGTTTTAGGTTCCGATGCTTCACTTCAGGTTTACTGTATCCCTTCGACCTAGTTATTGACGATGAAACACAGAAATTGCATCGGAATTAAAAACAAAAGCCACAATGCCGACTTAAGTACAAGAGGATTGACTCTTCTAACTGTCTATGTTTGAACCTTTCCTGTGACACCAGTTATAGATTCCGATGCTTCACTTCAGGTTTACTGTATCCCTTCGACCTAGTTATTGACGATGAAACACAGAAATTGCATCGGATTTAATTACAAAAGCCACAATGCCGACTTAAGTACAAGAGGACTGACTCCTCTTACTAACAATGTTTGAACCTTTCCTGTGAGACCAGTTTTAGATTCGGGTGCTTCACTTCAGGTTTACTGTATCACTTGACCGTTCTTATTGACGATGAAAAACAGAATTTGTATCGGAATTATATACAAAAGGCACATTGGCGACGTAAGTACAAGTTGACTGCCTCTTCTTACTGTCTATGTTTTGAACCTTTCCTGTGAGACCAGTTTTAGATTTCGTTGCTCTACTTCAGGTTTACTTTATCCCTTGGACCCTCATATTGACGACGAAACACAGAAAATAGCATCGGAATTATATACAATGGGCACAATGCCGACTTAAGTACAAGAAGACTGACCCTTCTTACTGTCTATGTTTTGAACACTGAGACCAGTTTTAGACTCCGATGCATCACCTCAGGTTTACTGTATCCCTTGGACCTTCTTATAGACGATGAAACACAGAAATCGTAATGGAATTAAATACAAAAGGCACAATGCCGACTTGAGTACAATAACACTGACTCTTCTTACTGTCTATGTATTGAGACATTAATGTGAGACCAGTTTTAGATTCCGATGCTTCACTTCACGTTTACTGTATCCCTTGGACCTTCTTATTGACGATGAAACACAGAAATTCCATCGGAATTTAATACTAAAGGCACAATGCCGACTTAAGTACAAGAAGACAGACCCTTGTTACTGTCTACGTTTACAACTTTTCCTGTGAAACCAGTTTTAGATTTCGATGCTTCACTTGAGGTTTACTGTATCCCTTGGACCTTCTTATTGACGATGAAACACATAAATTGCATCGGAATTAAATACAAAACACACAATGCCGACTTAAGTACAAGAAGACTGACTCTTCTTACTGTCTATGATTTGAACCTTACCTGTGAGACCAGTTTTAGATTTCGATGCTTCACTTCAGGTTTACTGTATCCCTTGGACCTTCTTGTAGGCGATGAAACACAGAAATTGAATCGGAATTAAATAAAAAAGTCACAATGCCGACTTATGTACCAGAAGACTGACTCTTCTTACTGTCTATGTTTGAGTCTTTCCTGTGAGACCAGTTTTAGATACCGATGCTTCAATTCAGGTTTACTGTATCCCCTGGACCTTCTTATTGACGATGAAACACAGCAATTGCATCGGAATAAAATACAAATTGCACAATGCATACTTAAGTACAAGAAGACTGACACATCTTACTGTCTATGTTTGAATCTTTCCTGTGAGACTAGTTTTAGATTCCGATGCTGCACTTCAGGTTTACTGCATCCCTTGGACCTTCCTATTGACGATGAAACTGAGAAATTGCAACGGAATAAAATACAAAAAGGACAATGCCGACTTAAGTACAAGAAGACTGATTCTTCTTACTGTCTATGATTTGAACCTTTCCTGTGAGACCAGTTTTAGATTTCGATGCTTCACTTCAGGTTTACTGTATCCCTTGGACCTTCTTATTGACGATGAAACACAGAAAATTGCATCGGAATTATATACAAAAGGCACATTGCCGACTTAAGTACAAGAAGACTGACCCTTCTAACTGTCTATGGTTTGAACTTCTCCTGTGAGACCAGTTTTATATTCCGATGCTTCACTTGAAATTTACTGTATCGCCTGGACCTTCTTATTGACGATGAAACACAGAAATTGCATCGGACTTAAATATAAAAGTCACAATGCCGACTTAAGTACAAGAAGACTGACTCTACTTAGTGTGTATGTTTTGAACCTTTCCTGTGAGAACAGTTCTGGTTTCCAATGCTTCACTTCAGGTTTACTGTATCCTTTGGACTTTCTCATTGACGAAGAAACACAGAAATTCCATCGGAATTAATTACAAAAAAACACAATGCCGACTTAAGTACAAGGAGAATGACTCACCATACTGTCTATGTTTTGAACCTTTCCTGTGAGACCAGTTTATATTCCGATGCATCACTTCAGGTTTTCTGTATCCCTTGGACCTTCTTATTGACGATGAATCATAACAAATGCATCGGAATTAAATACAAAAGGCACAATGCCGACTTAAGTACAAGAAGACTGACTCTTGTTACTATCTATGTCTTGAACCTTTCCTGTGAGACCAGTTTTAAATTCCGATGCTTCACTTTAGGTTTACTATTTCCCTTGGACCTTCTTATTGACGATGAAACACAGAAATTGCATCGGAATTAAATGCAAAAAGCACAATGCTGACTTAAGTACAAGAAGACTGACGCTTCTTACTGTCTATGATTTGAACATTTCCTGTGATACCAGGTTTAGATTCCGATGCTTCACTTCAGGTTAACTGCATACCTTGGACCTTCTTATTGACGATGAAACACAGAAATTGCAATGGAATTAAATACAAAAGGCACAATGCCGACTTCAGTACTAAAAGACAGACTCTTCTTACTGCCTATGTGTAGAGCTTTTCCTGTGAGACCAGTTTTAGGTTCCGATCCTTCTCTTCCGGTTAACTGTATCACTTGGACCTTCTTATTGGCGGTGAAACACAGAAATTGCATCGCAATTAAATACAAAAGGCACAATATCGACTGATGTACAAGAACACTGACTCATCTTACTGTCTATGATTTGGGCCATTCCTGTGAGACCAGTTTTAAATTACGATGCTTCATTTCATATTTACAGTATCCCATGGACATGCTTTTTCACTATGAGACACAGTAATAGCATCGGAATTAGATACAAAAGGCACAATGCCCACTTAAGTACAAAAGGATTGTCACTTCTTACTATCTATGATTTGAACCTTTCCTATGAGACCAGTTGTAGATTCCGATGCTTCACTTCAGGATTACTCTATCCCGTTTACCTTCTTATTGACGATGAAACACAGAAATTGAATCGGAAATAAATACAAAAGGCACATTGCCGACATAAGTAGAAGATGACTAACCCTTCTTACTGTCTATGTTTTGAACCTTTGCTGTGAGACCAGTTTTAGATTCCGATGCTTCACTTCATGTTTACTGTATCCCTTGAACCTCCTTATCGACGATGAAACACAATCATTGCATCGGAATTAGATACAAAATGCACAATGAGGACTTAAGTACAAGAGTACTGACTCTTATTACATTCTAAGAATTGAACCTTTAGTGTCAGACCAGGTTTAGATTCGAATGCGTCACTTCAGGTTTACTGAATCTCTTGGACCTTCTTCTTGACGATGAAACACAGAAATTGCATTGAAATTATATACAAAAGGCAAAGAGCCGACTTAATTACAAGAAGACTGATTCTTCTTACTGTCTATGTTTTTAACCTTTCCTGTGGGACCAGTTTTAGATTCCGATGCTACACTTCAGGTTTACTGTATCCCTTGGACCTTCTTATCGACGATGAAACACAGAAATTGCATCGGAATTTAATACTGAAGGCACAATGCCGACTTAAGTGCATGAAGACTGACTCTTCTTGCGCTCTATGAATTGAACCTGACCTGTGAGACCAGTTTTAAATACCGATGCATCACTTCAGGTTTACTGTATCCTTTGGACCTTCTTATTGACGATGAAACACAGAATTTGCATCGGAATTATATACAAAAGGCACAATGCCGACTTATGTACAGGAAGACTGACTCATCTTACTTTCTATGATATGAGTCTTTCCTCTGAGACCAGTTTTAGATACCAATGCTTCACTTCAGGTTTACTGTATCCATTGGACCTTCTTATTGACGATGAAACATAGATATTGCATCGGAATTAAATACAAATCGCACAATGCTGACTTAAGTACAAGAAGACTGACTCTTCTTACTGTCAGTGATTTGAACCTATCTTGTGAGACCAGTTTTAGATTCCGATGCATCACTTCAGGTTTTCTGTATCCCTTGGACCTTCTTATTGACGATGAAACACAGAAATTGCATTGGAATTATATACAAAAGGCACAGAGCCGACTTAGTTACAAGAATACTGACTCTTCTTACTGTCTATGTTTTTAACCTTTCCTAAGAGACCAGTTTTAGATTCCGGTGCTTCACTTCACGTTTACTGTATCCCTTGGACCTTCTTATTGACGATAAAACACAGAAATTGCATCGGAATTTAATACTGAAGGCACAATGGCGACTTAAGTGCAAGAAGACTGACTCTTGTTACTGTCAATGATTTGAACCTTTCCTGTGAGACCGGTTTTGGATCCCGATGCTTCACTTTAGGTTTACTGTATCCCTTGGACCGGTTTATTGACGATGAAACACAGAAATTTCTTGGGAATTAAATACAAAGTCGCAATGCCTACTTAAGTACAAGGAGACTGACTCTTAATACAGTCTATGTTTGAACCTTTCCTGTGAGACCAGTTTTAGATTCCGATGGATCACCTGAGGTTTTCTGTATCCCTTGGACCTTCTTATTGACGAGGAACCACAGAAATTCCATCGGAATTAAATGCAAAAGGTACATTGCTGACTTAAGTACAAGAAGACTGACTCTTCTTACTGTCAGTGATTTGAACATTTCCTGTGATACCAGTTTTAGATTCCAATGCTTCACCTCAGGTTTACTGCATACCTTATACCTTTTTATTGACGATGAAACACAGAAATTGCAATGGAATTAAATACAAAAGGCACAATGCCGACTTAAGTACAAAAAGACTGACTCTTCTTACTGTCTATGTTTTGAGCTTTTCCTGTGAGACCAGTTTTAGGTTCCGATCCATCACTTCCGGTTAACTGTATCACTTGGACCTTCTTATTGGCGGTGAAACACAGAAATTGCAACCCAATTAAATACAAAAGGCACAATAACGACTGATGTACAAGAACACTGACTCTTCTTACTGTCTATGATTTGGGCCATTCCTGTGAGACCAGTTTTAAATTCCGATGCTTCACTTCACATTTACAGTATCCCATGGTCCTGCTTATTCACGATGAAACACAGTAATTGCATCGTAAATAGATACAAAAGGCACAATGCCCACTTAAGTACAAAAGTATTGTCTCTTCTTACTATCTATGATTTGAACCTTCCCTATGAGACCAGTTGTAGATTCCGATGCTTCACTTCAGGTTTACTGTATCCCGTGGACCTTCTTACTGACGATGAAACACAGAAATTGCATAGGAAATAAATACAAAAGGCACATTGCCGACATAAGTAGAAGATGACTGACCCTTCTTACTGTCTATGTTTTGAACCTTTGCTGTGAGACCAGTTTTAGATTCCGATGCTTCACTTCAGGTTTACTGTATCCCTTGGACCTTCTTATTGATGATGAAACACAGAAATTGCATCGGAATTTAATACTGAAGGCACAATGCCGAATTAAGTGCAAGAAGACTGACTCTTCTTGCGCTCTATGATTTGAACCTTTCCTGTGAGACCAGTTTTAAATACCGATGCATCACTTCAGGTTTACTGTATCCCGTGGACCTTCTTATTGACGATGAAGCACAGAATTTGCATGGGAATAAAATACAAAAGGCATGATGCCGATGTAAGTACAAGAAGTCTGGCTCTTCTTACTGTCTATGTTTTGAACCTTTCCTGTGAGGCCAGTATTACATTTCGATGCTCTACTTCAGGTTTACTGTATCCCTTGGATCCTCATATTGACGATGAAACACAGAAAATTGCATTGGAATTATATACAAAAGGCACAATGAGGACTTAAGTACAAGAGGACTGACTCGTATTAAGCCCTAAGAATTGAACCTTTAGTGTGAGACCAGTTTTAGATTCGAATGCTTCACTTCAGGTTTACTGTTTCCCTTGGACCTTCTTATTGACGAAGAAACATAGAAATTGCATCTGATTGAAATACAAAAGGCACAATGCCGACTAAAGTACAAGAAGACTGACTCTTCTTACTGTCAACGTTTTGAACCTTTCCTGTGAGACCAGTTTTGGATCCTGATGCTTCACTTCAGGTTTACTGTATCCCATGGACCTTCTTATTGACGATGAAACACAGAAATTGCATCGGAATTAAATACAAACCGCACAATGCCGATTTAAGTACAAGAAGACTGACTCCACTTACTGTCTATGTTTTCAACCTTTCCTGTGAGACCACTTTTAGATTTCGATGCTCTACTTCAGGTTTACTGTATCCCTTGGAGCTTCTTATTAACGATGAAACACAGAAATTGCAATGGAATTAAATACGAAAGGCACAATGCCGACTTAAGTACAAAAAGACTGACCCTTCTTACTGTCTATATTTTGAGACTTTCCTGTGAGACCAGTTTTAGAATCCGATGCTTCACTTCTGGTTTAGTATATCCCTTGGACCTTCTTACTGACGATGAAAACAGAAATTGCATCGGACTTAAATACAAAAGTCACAATGCTGACTTAAGTACAAGAAGACTTACTCTTCATACTGTCTATGATTTGTGCCGTTCGGTTGAGACCAGTTTCAAATTCCGATGCTTCACTTCAGGTTTACTGTATCCCATGGACCGTCTTATTGACGATGAAACACAGAAATTGCATCCGAATTGAATAAAAATGGCACAATGCCGTCATAAGTACAAAAGGAATGTGTCTTCTTACTGTCTATGTATTGAACCTTTCCTGTAGACAAGTTTTAGATTCCGATGCTTCACTTCAGGTTTACTGTATTCCTTGAACCTTATTTCTGACGATGTAACTCAGAAATTGCATCGGAATTAAATACAAAAGGAACAATGCCGACTTAAGTACAAGAAGACTGACTCTTCTTACTGGCTATGTTTTCAACCTTTCCTGTGACGCCAGTTCCGGATTCCGATGCTTCGCTTCAGGTTTACTGTATCCCTTGGACCTTCTTATTGACGATGAAACAAAGAAATTGCATCGGAATTAAATACAGAAGCTCAAAGCCGACTTAAGTACAAGAAGACTGACTCTTGTTACTGTCAATGATTTGAACCTTTCCTGTGAGACCGGTTTTGGATCCCGATGCTTCACTTTAGGTTTACTGTATCCCTTGGACCGGTTTATTGACGATGAAACACAGAAATTTCTTGGGAATTAAATACAAAGTCGCAATGCCTACTTAAGTACAAGGAGACTGACTCTTAATACAGTCTATGTTTGAACCTTTCCTGTGAGACCCGTTTTAGATTCCGATGCATCACTTCAGGTTTTCTGTATCCCTTGGACCTTCTTATTGACGAGGAACCACAGATATTCCATCGGAATTAAATGCAAAAGGTACATTGCTGACTTAAGTACAAAAAGACTGACTCTTCTTACTGTCAGTGATTTGAAACTATCTTGTGAGACCAGTTTTAGATTCCAATGCATCATTTCAGGTTTTCTGTATCCCTTGGACCTTCTTATTGACGATGAAACACAGAATTTGAATGGGAATTAAATGCAAAAGGCACAATGCTGACTTAAGCACAAGAAGACTGACGCTTCTTACTGTCAATGATTTGAACATTTCCTGTGATACCATTTTTAGATTCCAATGCTTCACCTCAGGTTTACTGCATACCTTTTACCTACTTATTGACGATGAAACACAGAAATTGCAATGGAATTAAATACAAAATTCACAATGCCGACTTAAGTACAAAAAGACTGACTCTTCTTACTATCTATGTTTTGAGCTTTTCCTGTGAGACCAGTTTTAGGTTCCGATCTATCACTTCCGGTTAACTGTATCACTTGGACCTTCTTATTGGCGGTGAAACACAGAAATTGCAACCCAATCAAATACAAAAGGCACAATAACGACTGATGTACAAGAACACTGACTCTTCTTACTGTCTAAGATTTGGGCCAATCCTGTGAGACCAGTTTTAAATACCGATGCTTCACTTCACATTTACAGTATCCCATGGACCTGCTTATTCACGATGAAACACAGTAATTGCATCGTAATTAGATACAAAAGGCACAATGCCCACTTAAGTACAAAAGGATTGTCACTTCTTACTATCTATGATTTGAACCTTTCCTATGAGACCAGTTGTAGATTCCGATGCTTCACTTCGGGTTTACTGTATCCCGTGGACCTTCTTACTGACCATGAAACACAGAAATTGCATTGGAAATAAATACAAAAGGCACATTGCCGACATAAGTAGATGATGACTGACCCTTCTTACTGTCTATGTTTTGAACCTTTGCCGTGAGACCAGTTTTAGATTCCGATGCTTCACTTCATGTTTACTGTATCCCTTGAACCTCCTTATTGACGATGAAACACAATGATTGCATCGGAATTAGATACAAAATGCACAATGAGGACTTAAGTACAAGAGGACTGACTCTTATTACATTCTAAGAATTGAACCTTTAGTGTGAGACCAGTTTTAGATTCGAATGCTTCACTTCAGGTTTACTGTATCCCTTGGACCTTCTTATTGACGAAGAAACATAGAAATTGCATCTGATTGAAATACAAAAGGCACAATGCCGACTAAAGTACAAGAAGACTGACTCTTCTTACTGTCAACGTTTTGAACCTTTCCTGTGAGACCAGTGTTGGAACCTGATGCTTTACTTCAGGTTTACTGTATCCCATGGACCTTCTTATAGACGATGAAACACAGAAATTGCAATCGAATTAAATACGAAAGGCACAATGCCGACTTAAATACAAAAAGACTTACTCTTCTTACTGTCTATAATTTGAGACTTTCCTGTGAGACCAGATTTAGAATCCGATGCTTCACTTCTGGTTTAGTGTATCCCTTGGACCTTCTTACTGACGATGAAAACAGAAATTGCATCGGACTTAAATACAAAAGTCACAATGCTGACTTAAGTACAAGAAGACTGACTCTTCATACTGTCTATGATTTGTGCCTTTCGGTTGTGACCAGTTTCAAATTCCGATGCTTCACTTCAGGTTTACTGTATCCCATGGACCGTCTTATTGACGATGAAACACAGAAATTGCATCCGAATTGAATAAAAATGGCACAATGCCGTCTTAAGTACAAAAGGATTGTGTCCTCTAACTGTCTATGTATTGAACCTTTCCTGTAGACAAGTTTTAGATTCCGATGCTTCACTTTAGGTTTACTGTATTCCTTGAACCTTATTTCTGACGATGAAACTCAGAAATTGCATCGGAATTAAATACAAATGACACAATGCCGACTTAAGTATAAGAGGACTGACTCTTCTTACTGACTATGTCTTAACCTTTGCTGTGAGACCAGTATTTGATTCCGATGCCTCACTTCAGGTGTACTGTATCCCTTGGACCTTCTTATTGACGATGAAACACAGAAATTGCATCGGAATTAAATACAAAAGGCACAATGCCGACTTAAGTACAAGAGGACTGACTCTTCTTGCATTCTAAGATCTGAACCTTGCCTCTGAGACCACTTTTAGATTCCTATGCTTCACTTTTGGTTTACTGTATCCCTTGGACCTTCTTATTGACGATGAAACACAGAAATTGCGACGGTTTAAAATACAAAAGGCACAATGCCGACTTAAGTCAAGAAGACTGACTCCTCTTACTGTCTATGCTTTGAACCTTTCCCGTGAGACCAGTTTTAGATTCCGATGCTTCATGTAAGGTTTACTGATTGCCTTGGACCTTCTTATTGACGTTGAAACATAGAAATTGCATCTGAATGAAATCCAAAAGGCACAATGCCGACTAAAGTACAAGAAGACTGACTCTTCTTACTGTGTACGCTTTGAACCTTTCCTGTGAGGCCAGTTCTGGATTCCGATCCTTCACTTCAGGTTTACTGTATCCCTTGGACCTTCTTATTGACGATGAAACACAGAAATTGCATCAGAATTAAATACAAAATACACAATGCCGACTTAAGTACAAGGAGACTGACCCTTCATACTGTCTATGTTTTGAACCTTTCCTGTGAGACCAGTTTTAGATTCCGATGCATCACTTCAGGTTTTCTGTATCCCTTGGAACTTCTTATTGACGATGAAAAACAGTAAATGCGTCGGAATTAAATACAAAAGGCACAATGCTGACTTAAGTGCAGGAAGACTGACTCTTCTTGCGCTCTATGATTTGAACCTTTCCTGTGAGACCAGTTTTAAATACCGATGCATCACTTCAGGTTTACTATATCCCGTGTACCTTGTTATTGACGATGAAGCACCGAATTTGCATGGGATATAAATACAAAAGACTCAATGCCGATGTAAGTACAAGGAGATTGGCTCTTCTTACTGTCTATGTTTTGAACCTCCCTGTGAGACCAGTATTACATTTCGATGCTCAACTTCAGGTTTACTGTATCCCTTGAATCCTCATATTGACGATGAAACACAGAAAATTGCATTGGAATTATATACAAAAGGCACAACGAGGACTTAAGTACAAGAGGACTGACTCTTATTACATTCTAAGAATTGAACCTTTAGTGTGAGACCAGTTTTAGATTCGAATGCTTCACTTCAGGTTTACTGTATACCTTGGACCTTCTTATTGACGAAGAATCATAGAAATTGCATCTGATTGAAATACAAAAGGCACAATGCCGACTAAAGTACAGAAGACTGACTCTTCTTACTGTCAACGTCTTGAACCTTTCCTGTGAGACCAGTTTTGGATCCTGATGCTTCACTTCAGGTTTACTGTATCCCATGGACCTTCTTATTGACGATGAAACACAGAAATTGCATCGGAATTAAATACAAAAGCACAATGCCTTCTTAAGTACAAGAAGACTGATTCTTCTTGCTGTCTACGATTTGAACATTTCCTGTGAGACCAGTTTTGGATTCCGATGCTCCACTTCAGGATCACTGTATCCCTTGGACCTTCTTATTGACGATAAAACACAGAAATTGCATCGGAATAATCAACAAAAAACACAATGCTGACTTAAGTACATGAGGACTGACTCTTGTTACTGTCTATGATTTGAACCTTTCCTGTGAGACCAGTATTAGATTCCGATGCTTCTCTTCAGGTTTACTGTATCCCTTGGACATTCTTATTGACGATGAAACTCAGAAATTGCAATGGAATTAAATGCAAAAGGTACAATGCCGACTTAAGTACAAGAAGACTGACTCTTCTTACTGTCTATGATGTAACCTTTCCTGAGAGACCAGTTTTAGATTCCGATGCTTCACTTCAGTTTTACTGTATCTCTTTTACCTTCTTATTGACGATGAAACACAGAAATTGCATCGGATTTAATTACAAAGGGCACAATGCCGACTTAAGTATTAGAACACTGACTCTTCTTACTGTCTATGATATGAGCCTTTCCTGTAAGACCAATTACAGATTACGATGCTTCACTCTGGGTTTACTGTATCCCTTGGACCATCTTGTTGACGATGAAACACAAACATTACATTGGAATTTTATACAAAAGGCAACTTAAGTACAAGAAGACTGACTCTTCTCGCTGTCTAAGTTTTGAACCTTTCCTCAGAGACCAGTTTCAATTCCGCTGCTTCACTTCAGGTATTGTGTATCCCTTGGACCTTCATATTGATGATGAAACACAGAAATTGCAACGGATTTAAATACAAAAGGCACAATGCCGATTTAAGTACAAGAAGACTGACTCTTCATACTGTCTATGATTTCAACCTTTCCTGTGAGACCAGTTTTAGATTCCGATGCTTCTCTTCAGGTTTACTGTATCCGTTGGACCTTCCTATTGACGATGAAACACAGAAACTGCATCGGAATTAAATACAATACGCACAATACCGACTTAAGTATGAGGAGACTGACTCTTCTTACTCTCTATGTTTTAACCTTTCCTGAGAGACCAGTTTTAGTATCCGATGCTTCACTTCAGGTTTACTGAATCCCTTGGACCTTCATATTGTCGATGAAACACAGAGATTGCATCGGAATTAAATACAATGGCACAATACCGACTTAAGTACAAGAAAACTGACTCTTCTTACAATCTGTGTTTTTAACCCAACCAGTGGGACCAGTTTTAATTTCCGATGCTTCACTTCAGGTTTACTGTATCCCAAGGACCCTCTTATTGACGATGAAATACAGATATTGAATTGGAGTTAAATACAAAAGGCACAATGCCGACTTAAGTACAAGAAGACTGACTCTTCTTACTGTCTATGTTTTGAACCTTTCCTGAGAGACCAGTTTAGATTCCGATGCTTCACTTCAGGTTTACTGTATCCTTGGACCTTCTTATTGACGATGAATTACAGTAATTGCATAGTAATTAAATAGAAAAAGACACAATGCCAACTTAAGTACAAGAGGACTGACTCTTCTAACATTGTAAGATGTGAACCTTTCGTCTGAGACCAGGTTTAGATTCCGATGCTTCACTTCAGGTTTACTGTATCCCTTGGACCTTCTTATTGACAATGAAACACAGAAATTGCAACGGAATTAAATACAAAACGCACAATGCCGGCTTCAGTACAAGAAGAGGGACAGTTCATACTGTCAATGATATGAGCCTTTCCTGTAAGACCAGATTTAAATTTCGATGCTTCACTTCAATTTTACTGTATCGCATGGACCTTCCTATTGACGATGAAACACAGAAATTGCAGCGGAATTAAATACAAAAGGCACATTGCCGACTTAAGTACAAGACGACTGACTCTTCTTACTGTCTATGATTTGAACCTTTCATGTGTGACCAGTTTTGGATTCCGATGCTCCACTTCAGGTTCTCTGTATCCCTTGGACCTTCTTATTGACGATTAAACACAGAAGTTGCATCGGTATAATATACAAAAGGCACAATGCCGACATAAGTACAAGAAGACTCACTCTTCTTACTGTCTATGTTTGCACCTATCCTGTGAGACCAGTTTTAGATTCCGATGCCTCTCTTCAGGTTTAGTGTATCCCATGGACCTCCTTATTGACGATGAAACACAGAAATTGCATTGGAATTATATACAAAAGGCACAATAACGACTTAAGTACAAAAGGACTGTCTCTTAATGCTGTCTATGATTTGAACCCCTCCTGTATGACCAGTTTTAGATACCGCTGCTTCACTTCAGGTTTACTGTATTCCTTGGACCTTCTTATTGACGATGAAACACAGAAATTGCATCGGAATTAAATTCAAAACGCACAGTGCCGACACAAGTACAAGAACACTGACTATTCTTACTTTCTAAGATTTGAACCTTTCCTGTGAGGCCAGTTTTAGATTCCGATGCTTCTCTTCAGGTTTACTGTATTCCTTGGACCTTCGTATTGACAATGAAACACAGAGATTGCATCGGAAGTAAATACAAAGGCACAATGCCGACTTAAGTACAAGAAAACTGAATCTTCTAACAGTCTGTGTTTTTTACTAAACCAGTGAGACCAGTTTGAGATTCCGATGCCTCACTTTAGGTTTACTGTATTCCAAGGACCTTCTTATTGACGATGAAACACGGAAATTGCATCGGAATTGAATACAAAAGGCACAAACCTGACTTAAGTACAAACGGATATTCTCTTATTACTGTCTATGATTTGAACCCTCCCTGTGAGACCAGTTTTAGATTCCGATGCTTCACTTCAGGTTTACTGTATTAGTTGGACTTTCTTATTGACGATGTAACACAGAGATTGCATCCGAATGATATACAAAAAGCGCAATGCCAACTTAGCACAAGAAGAGTGCCTCTTCTTATTGTCTGTGTTTTGAACCTTTCCTGTGAAACCAGTTTTAGATTCCGATGCTTCACTTCAGGTTTACTGAATCCCTTGGACCTTCTTATTGACTATGAAACACAGAAATTGCATCTCATTTAAATACAAAAGGCACAAACCCGAGTTAAGTACAAACGGATATTCTCTTATTACTGTCTATGTTTTGAGCCCTCCCTGCGAGACCAGTTTTAGATTCCGATGCTTCACTTCAGGTTTACTGTATTACTTGGACCTTCTTGTTGACGATGAAACACAGAAATTGCATCGGAATTAAATACAAAACGCACAATACCGACTTAAGTACAAGAAGACTGACTCTTCTTACTGTCTATGATTTGAGCCTTTCCTGTGAGACCAGTTTTAGTATCCGATGCTTCAATTAAGGTTTACTGTATCACTTGGACCAGCTTATTGGCGATGTAACACAGAGATTGCATCCGAATTATATACAAAAGGCACAATGCCAACTTAGTACAAGAAGAGTGCCTCTTCTTATTGTCTATGTTTTGAACCTTTCCTGTGAAACCAGTTTTAGATTCCGATGCTTCACTTCAGGTTTACTGAATCCCTTGGACCTTCTTATTGACGATGAAACACAGAAATTGCATCTGATTTAAATACAAAAGGCACAAACCCGAGTTAAGTACAAACGGATATTCTCTTATTACTTTCTATGTTTTGAGCCCTCCCTGCGAGACCAGTTTTAGATTCCGATGCTTCACTTCAGGTTTACTGAATCCCTTGGACCTTCTTATTGACGATGAAACACAGAAATTGCATCTGATTTAAATACAAAAGGCACAAACCCGAGTTAAGTACAAACGGATATTCTCTTATTACTGTCTATGTTTTGAGCCCTCCCTGCGAGACCAGTTTTAGATTCCGATGCTTCACTTCAGGTTTACTGTATTACTTGGACCTTCTCATTGACGATGAAACACAGAGATTGCATCGGAATTAAATACAATGGCACAATACCGACTTAAGTACAAGAAAACTGACTCTTCTTACAATCTGTGTTTTTAACCTAACCAGTGGGACCAGTTTTAGATTCCGATGCTTCACTTCAGGTTTACTGTATCCCAAGGACCTTCTTATTGACGATGAATTACAGAAATTGCATCGGAATTAAATAAAAAAAGACACAATGCCAACTTAAGTACAAGAGGACTGACTCTTCTAACATTCTAAGATCTGAACCTTTCCTCTGAGACCAGGTTTAGATTCCGATGCTTCACTACAGGTTTACTGTATCTCTTGTACCTTCCTATTGACGATAAAACTCAGAAATTGCATCGAAATTAAATACAAAAGCACAGTGCCGACTTCAGTACAAGAAGACTGAGTCTTCTTACTGGCTATGTTTTGAACCTTTCCTGAGAGACCAGTATGAATTCCGATGCTTCACATCAGGTTTTGTGTATCCCTTGGACCTTCTTGTTGACGATGAAACACAGAGATTGCATCGGAATTATATACAAAAGGCACAATACCGACTTAAGTACAAGAAGACTGACTCATCTTACTCTCTATGTTTTGAACCTTTCCTGCGAGACCAGTTTTAGATTCCGATGCTTCACTTCAGGTTTAATGTATCCCTTGGACCTTGTTATTGACGATTAAACACAGAAATTGCATCGGAATTAAATACAAAAGGCACATTGTCGACTTAAGTACAAGAAGACTGACTCCTCTTACTGGCTACGATTTAACCTTTCCTGAGAGACCAGTTTTAGATTGCGATGCTTCACCTCAGTTTTACTGTATCCCTTTGACCTTCGTATTGACGATTAAACACAGAAATTGCATCGGAATTAAATACAAAACGCACAATGCCTACTTAGGTACTAGAAGACTGACTCTTCTTGCTGTCTATGATTTGAACCTTTCCTCTGAGACCAGTTCAGATTAAGATGCTTCACGTCAGGTTTACTGTATCCCTTGGACCGTCTTATGGTCGGTGAAACACAGAAATTGCATCGGAATAGAATACAGAATGCACAATGCCGACTTAAGTACAGCGAGACTGACTCTTCTTACTGTCTATGTTTGAGCCTATCCTCTGAGACCAGTTTTAGGTTGCGATGCTTTACTTCTGGCTTACTGAATCACTTGGACTTTCTTATTGACGATGTAACACAGAAATTGCATCGGAATTAAATACAAAAGGCACAAAGCTGATTTAAGTTAAAAATAAATGTCTCTTCATACTGTCTATGTGTTGAACCTTTCCTGTGAGACCAATTTTAGACTCCGATGCATCTCTTGAGGTTTACTGTATTCCTTGGACCTTCTTATTGACGATGAGATACAGATATTGCATCGTAATTAAACACAAAACGCACAATGCCGATATAGGTACAAAAGGACTGACTCTCCGTACTCTGTATGATTTGAACCTTTCCTGTGAGACCAGTTTTAGATTCCGATGCTTCACTTCAGGTTTTCTGTATCCCTTAGACCTTCTTATTGATGATGAAACACAGAAATTGCATCGGAATTAAATACAAAACGCACAATGCCTACTTAAGTACTAGAAGACTGACTCTTCTTGCTGTCTATGAATTGAACCTTTCCTGTGAGACCAGTTTAGATTAAGATGCTTCACGTCAGGTTTACTGTATCCCTTGGTCCGTCTTATGGTCGGTGAAACACAGAAATTGCAGCGGAATAGAATACAAAATGCACAATGCCTACTTAAGTACAGCGAGACTGACTCTTCTTAGTGTCTATGTTTTGAGCCTATCCTCTGAGACCAGTTTTAGGTTGCGATGCTTCACTTCCGGTTTTTCTGAATCCCTTGGACTTTCTTATTGACGATGTAACACAGAAATTGCATCGGAATTAAATACAAAAGGCACAAAGCTGATTTAAGTTAAAAATAAATGTATCTTCATTCTGTCTATTTGTTGAACCTTTCCTGTGAGACCAATTTTAGACTCCGATGCATCTCTTGAGGTTTACTGTATTCCTTGGACCTATTTATTGACGATGAAACACAGATATTGCATCGTAATTAAACACAAAACGCACAATGCCGATATAGGTACAAAAGGACTGACTCTCCGTACTCTCTATGATTTGAACCTTTCCTGTGAGACCAGTTTTAGATTCCGATGCTTCACTTCAGGTTTTCTGTATCCCTTAGACCTTCTTATTGATGATGAAACACAGAAATTGCATCGGAATTAAATACAAAACACTCAATGCCGACTTAAGTACAAGAAGACTGACTCTTCTTACTCTCTATGATTTGAACCGGTCCTGTGCGACCAGTTTGAGATTCCGATGCTTCACGTCAGGTTTACTGTATCCCTTGGACCTTCTTATTGACGGTGAAACACAGAAATTGGAACGGAATTAAATACAAAAGTTACAATGGCCACTAAAGTACAAGAAGACTGAATCTTCCAACATTCTATGCTTTGAACCTCTCCTGTGACACCAGTTTGAGATTCCGATGTTTCACTTCAGGTTTACTGAATCCCTTGTACCTTCTCATTGGCGATGAAACACAGAAATTGCATCGGAATTAATTACAGAAGGCACAATGCCGACTTCAGTACAAGAAGACCGACTCTTGTTACTGTCTATGATTTGAGCCTTTCCTGTAAGACCAGTTACAGATTAAGATGCTTCACTTCAGGTTTACTGTATCCCTTGGACCTTCATGTTGACGATAAAACTCAGAAAATGCATATGAATTAAATACAAAAGGCACAATGCCGACTTACGTACAAGTAGACTGAATCTTCTTACTGTCAATGATTTGAACATTTCCTGTGAGACCAGTTTTAGATTCCGATGCTTCACTTCTGGTTTTCTCTATCCCTTTCACCTTCTTATTGACGATGAAACACAGAAATTGCATCGGAATTAAATTCAAAATCCATTACGCCGTCATAAGTACAAGGAGACTGACTCTTCTTACTGTCTATGTTTTAAACCTTTCCTGTGAGACCGGTTTTAGTTTCCGATGCTTCACTTCCGATTTACTGTATCCAAAGTACCTCCTTATTGACGATTAAATACAGAAATTGAATCGGAATTAAATACAAAAGGCACAATGCCGACGTAAGTACAAGAAGACTGACTCTTCTTAGATTCTATGATTGGAATCTTTCCTGTGAGACCAGTTTTAGTTTCCGATGCTTCACTTCAGGTTTACCGTATCCCTTGGACCTTCTTATTGACGATGAATTACAGAAATTGCATCGGAATTAAATAGATAAAAGACACAATGCCGACTTAAGTAAAAGAGGACTGACCCTTCTAACATTCTAAGATCTGAACCTTTCCTCTGAGACCAGTTTTAGATTCCGACTCTTCACTTCACGTTTACTGTATCCCTTGGACTTTCTTATTGACGATGAAACACAGACATTGCATCGGAATTAAATACAAAAGGCACAATGCCGACATAAGTACAAGGAGACTGACTCTTCTTACTGTCTATGTTTTGAACCTTTCCTGAGAGACCAGTTTCAATTCCGATTCTTCACTTCAGGTTTTGTGTATCTCTTGGACCTTCTTATTGACGATGAAACACAGAGATTGCATCGTAATTAAATACAAAGACACAATGCAGACTTCAGTACAAGAAAACTGACTCTTCTTACAATCTGTGTTTTTAACCTAACTAGTGAGACCAGTTTTAGATTCCGATGTTTCACTTCAGGTTTACTGTATCCCAAGTACCTTCTTATTTACAATGAAACACAGAAATTGCATCGGAATTAAATACAAAAGGCATAATGCCGACTTAAGTACAAGAAGCCTGACTCTTTTTACTGTCTATGTTTTTTATCCTTCCCTGTGAGGCCAGTTTTAGATACCGATGCTTCACTTCGGGTTTACTGTATCCCTTGGACCTCCTTATTGACGATGAAACACAGATATTGCATCGGAATTAAATGCTAAAAGCACAATGCCGACTTAAGTATAAGAAGACTGAATCTTCTTGCTGTCTATGATTTTAGCCTTTCCTATGAGACCAGTTTTAGATTCCGATGCTTCACTTCAGGTTTACTGAATCCCTTGGACCTTCTTATTTACGATGAAGCACGGAAATTGCATCGGAATTAAATACAAAATGCACAATGCCGACATAAGTACAAAAGGTATGGCTCTTCTTACTGTCTATGTCATGAACCTTTCCTGTGAGACCAGTTTTAGATTCTGATGCTTCACCTCAGTTTTACTGTATCCCTTGGACCTTCGTATTGACGATTAAACACAGAAATTGCATCGGAATTAAATACAAAACGCACAATGCCTACTTAGGTACTAGAAGACTGACTCTTCTTGCTGTCTATGATTTGAACGTTTCCTGTGAGACCAGTTTAGATTAAGATGCTTCACGTCAGGTTTACTGTATCCCTTGGACCGTCTTATGGTCGGTGAAACACAGAAATTGCATCGGAATAGAATACAAAATGCACAATGCCGACTTAAGTACAGCGAGACTGACTCTTCTTACTGTCTATGTTTTGAGCCTATCCTCTGAGACCAGTTTTAGGTTGCGATGCTTCACTTCCGGTTTACTGAATCACTTGGCCTTTCTTATTGACGATGTAACACAGAAATTGCATCGGAATTAAATACAAAAGGCACAAAGCTGATTTAAGTTAAAAATAAATGTCTCTTCATACTGTCTATGTGTTGAACCTTTCCTGTGAGACCAATTTTAGACTCCGATGCATCTCTTGAGGTTTACTGTATTCCTTGGACCTTCTTATTGACGATGAAACACAGATATTGCATCGTAATTAAACACAAAACGCACAATGCCGATATAGGTACAAAAGGACTGACTCTCCGTACTCTCTATGATTTGAACCTTTCCTGTGAGACCAGTTTGAGATTCCGATGCTTCACCTCAGGTTTACTGTATCCCTTGGACCTTCTTATTGACAATGAAACACAGAAATTGCATCGGAATTAAATACAAAAGTCAAAATGCCGACTTAAGTAGAAGAAGACTGACTCTTCTAACTGTCCATGTTTTGAACCTTTCGTATGAGACAATTTTTAGGTTCCGATGATTCACTTCAGTTTTACTGTATCCCTTGGACCTTCTAATTAACGATGAAAGACAGTAAATCCATCGGAATTAATTACAGAAGGCACAGTGCCGACTTAAGTACAAGAAGACTGAATCTTCTTACTGTCAATGATTTGAACATTTCCTGTGAGACCATTTTTAGATTCCGATGCTTCACTTCTGGTTATCTCTATCCCTTGGACCTTCTTATTGACGATGAAACACAGAAATTGCATCGGAATTAAATACAAAAGGCCTAATGCCGACATAAGTACAAGGAGACTGACTCTTCTTACTGTCTATGTTTTGAACCTCTCCTGTGAGACCACTTTTAGATTCCGATGCATCACTTCTGGTTTACTGTATCCCTTGGAAATACTTTTTGACGATGAAACTCAGGAATTGCATCGGAATTAAATACAAAATGCACAATGCCGATTTAAGTACAAGAAGATTAACTCTTCTTACTGTCTATATTTTGAACCTTTCCTGTGAGACCAGTTTTTGATTCCGATGCTTCACTTCAGGTTTACTGTACCCTTGGACATTCTTATTGACGATGAAACACAGAAATTGCATCGGATTTAAATATAAGAGGCCCAATGCCGACTTAAGTACAAGAAGCCTGACTCTTCTTACTGTCTATATTTTAGCCATTCCTGTGAGACCAGTTTTACATTCGGATGCTTCACCTCAGGTTTACTGTATCCCTTGGACCTTCTTACTGACGACGAAACACAGAAATGTCATCAGAATAAAAGACAAAAGGCACAATGCCAACTTAAGTACAAGAAGACTGACTCTTCTTACTGTCTATGTTTTGAACCTTTCCTCTGAGACCAGTTTTAGATATAGATGCTTCACTTCAGGTTTACGGTATCAGTTTGACCTTCTTATTGTCGATGAAACACAGAAATTGCATCAGAATTTAATGCAAAAGGCACAATGCCGACTAAAGTACACGAAGACGGACTCTTCTTACTGTCTATGTTTGAGCCTTACCTGTGAGACCAGTTCTAGATTCCGATGCTTCACTTCAGGTTTACTGTATCCCTTGGACCTTCTTATTGACGATGAAACACAAAAATTGCATCGGAATTGAATACGAAAGGCACAAACCCGACTTAAGTACAAACGGATTGTCTTTTATTACTGACTTTGATTTGAACCTTCCCTGTGAGACCAGTTTTAGATTCCGGTGCTTCACTTCAGGTTACTGTATTCCTTGGACCTTCTTACTGACGATGAAACACAGAAATTGCATCGGAATTAAATACAAAACGCACAATGCTGACATAAGTACAAGAAGACTGACTCATCTTACTGTCTATGATTTGAACCTTTCCTGTGAGACCAGTTTTAGATTGCGATGCTACACTTCAGTTTTACTGTATACCTTGGAACTGGTTATTGACGATTAAACACAGAAATTGCATTGGAATTAAATACAAGAGGCACATTGCCGACTTAAGTACAAGAAGACTGACTCTCCTTACTGTCTATGTTTGAACCTTTCCTGTGAGACCAGTTTTAGTATCCGATGCTTCACTTCACGTTTACTGTATCCCTTGGACCTGCTTATTGACAAAGAAACACAGAGATTGCATCCGAATTATATACAAAAGGCACAGTGCCGACTTAAGTACAAGAAGAGTGCCTCTTCTTACTGTCTATTTTTTGAACCTTTCCTGTGAAACCAGTTTTAGATTCCGATGTTTCACTTCAGGTATACTGTATCCCTTGGACCTTCTTATTGACGATGAAACACAGAAATTGGAACGGAATTAAATACAAAAGTTACAATGCCGACTAAAGTACAAGAAGACTGACTCTTCCTTTCTTTCTATGCTTTGAACCTTTCCTGTGAGACCAGTTTGAGATTCCGATGCTTCACTTCACGTTTACTGAATCTCTGGGACCTTCTTATTAGCGATAAAACACAGAAATTGCATCGGAATTAAATACAAAAGTCACAATGCCGACTTAAGTACAAGAAGACTTAATCTTCATACTGTCAATGATTTGAACATTTCCTGTGAGACCATTTTCAGATTCCGATGCTTCACTTCAGGTTAACTGTGTCCCTTGGAACTTCCTATTGACGATTATGCTCAGAAATTGCATCGGAATTAAATACAAAACACACAATGCCGACTTAAGTATAAGAAGACTGACTCTTCTTACTGTTTATGATTTAACCTTTCCTGAGTGTCCAGTTTTAGATTGCGATGCTTCACTTCAGGTTTACTGTATCCCTTGTACGCTCTTATTGACGATGAAACACAGAAATTGCATCGGAATTAATAACAGAAGGCACAATGCCGACTTCAGTACAAGAAGACCGACTCTTCTCACTGTCTATGATTTTAGCCCTTCCTGTAAGACCAGTTACAGATTAAGATGCTCCACTTTAGGTTTACTGTATCCCTTGGACCTTCTTGTTGACGATAAATCTCAGAAATTGCATCGGAATTAAATACAAAAGGCACAGTGCCGACTTAAGTACAAGAAGACTGAATCTTCTTACTGTCAATGATTTGAACATTTCCTGTGAGACCATTTTTAGATTCCGATGCTTCACTTCTGGTTATCTCTATCCCTTGGACCTTCGTATTGACGATGAAACACAGAAATTGCATCGGAATTAAATACAAAATGCATAATGCCGACATAAGTAAAAGGAGACTGACTCTTCTTACTGTCTGTGTTTAGAACCTTTCCTGTGAGACCGGTTTTAGATTCCGATGCTTCACTTCCGATTTACTGTATCCCAAGTACCTCCTTATTGACAATGAAACACAGAAATTGCATCGGAATTATATACAAAAGGCACAATGCCGACTTAAGAACAAGAGGATTGACTCTTCTTACATTCTATTAATTGAACCTTTCCTGTGAGACCAGTTTTTGATTCCGATGCCTCACTTCAGGTTTACTGTATCCCTCGGACCTTCTTATTGACGATGAATTACAGAAATTGCATCGGAAATAATACAAAAGGCACAATGCCGACTTACGTACAAGAGGACTGACTCATCTTACATTCTTAGATCTGAACCTTCCATCTGAGACCAGTTTTATATTCCGATGCTTCACTTCAGGTTTACTATATCCCTTGGACCATGTTATTGACGATGAAATACAGAAATTTCATCGGAGTTAAATACAGAATGCACAATGCCGAACTAAGTTCACTAGGAATGTCTGTTCTTACTGTCTATGTTTTGAAACTTTCCTGTGAGACCAGTTTAAGATCTGATGCTTCACCTCAGATATACTGTATCCCTTGGACCTTCTTATTCACGATGAAACAAAGAAATTGTATCGGAATTGAATACAAAAGGCACAATGCCGACATAAGTACAAAAAAAAGCGGACTCTTCTTACTGTCTATGTTTTCAGCCTTTCCTGTGAGACCAGTTTTAGATACCGAAGCTCCACTTCCGGTTTACTGTATCCCTTGGTCTGTCGTATTGACGATGAAACACAGAAATTGCATCGGAGTTAAATACAGAAGGCACAATGCCGACTTAAGTAAAAGAAGACGAACTATTCTTACTGTCAATGATATGAGCCTTGCTTGTGAGACCAGTTTCAAATTCCGATGCTTCACTTCAATTTTACTGTATCGCTTGGACCTTCTTATTGACGATGAAACACAGAAATTGCAGCGGAATTAAGTACAAAAGGCACATTGCCGACTTAAGTACAAGAAGAGTGACTCTTCTTACTGTCTATGAATCGAACCTTTACTCTGAGACCAGTTTTGGATTCCGATGCTCCACTTCAGGTTCTGTGTATCCCTTGGACCTTCTTATTGACGATTAAACACAGAAATTGCATCGGAATTATATACAAAAGGCACAATGCCGATTTAAGTACAAGAAGACTGACCCTTCTCACTGTCTATGTTTTGAACCTTTCCTGTGATATCAGTTTTAGATTCCGATGCTTCTCTTTAGGTTTACTGTGTCCCATGGTCCTTCTTATTGACGATGAAACACAGAAATTGCATCGGAGTTATATACAAAAGGCACAATGCCGATTTAAGTACAAGAAGACTTAATCTTCTTACTGTCTCTGATTTGAGCTTTCCCTTGAGACCAGTTTTAAATTCCGATGCTTCACTTCTGGTTTACTTTATTCCTTGGACCTTCATATTGACGATGAAACACAGAAATTGCATCGGAATTAAATACAAAACGCACAATGCCGAAAGAAGTACAAGAAGACTGACTCTTCATACCGTCTATGTTTAGAACCATTCCCGTGAGAGCAGTTTTTGATTCCGACGCTTCACTTCAGGTTTACTGTATCCCTTGGACCTGCTTATT
Organism: Schistocerca piceifrons; assembly: GCF_021461385.2. Classification (NCBI taxonomy): domain Eukaryota; kingdom Metazoa; phylum Arthropoda; class Insecta; order Orthoptera; family Acrididae; genus Schistocerca; species Schistocerca piceifrons. Next base: position 1,108,921,209 of record NC_060139.1, read on the forward strand.
GACGATGAAACACAGAAATTGCATCGGATTTATATACAAAAGGCACCATGCCGACTTAAGTACAAGAAGACTGACCCTTCTCACTGTCCAAGTTTTGAACCTTTCCTTTGAGACCAGTTTTAGATTTCGATGCTTCAATTCAGGTTTACTGTATCACTAGGACGTTCTTATTGACGATGAAACACAGAAATTGGAACGGAATAAAATACAAAAGGCACAATGCCAACTTAAGTACAAGAAGACTGACTCTTCCTACTTTCTATGCTTTGAACCTTTCCTTTCCTGCGAGACCAGTTTGAGATTCCGATGCTTCACTTCAGGTTTCTGAATCCGTTGGACGTTCGTATTGACGATGAAACACAGATATTACATCGGAATTAAATACAAAAGGCACAATGCCGACTTAAGTACAAGAAGACTGACTCTTCTTACTGTCTATGTTTTGTACCTTTCCTGTGAGACCAGTTTTAGATTCCGATGCTTCACTTCAGGTTTACTGTATCCCTTGGACCATCTTACTGACGATGAAACACAGAAATTGCATCGGATTTATTTACAGAAGGCACAATGCCGACTTCAGTACAAGAAGACTGACTCTTCTTACTGTGTATGATTTGAGCCTTTTCTGTAAGACCAGTTACATATTCCCATGCTTCACTTCAGGTTTACTGTATCCCTTGGACCTTCTTGTTGACGATGAAACACAGACATTACATCGGAATTAAATACAAAAGGCACAATGCCAACTTAAGTACAAGAAGACTGACTCTTCTTACTGTCTATGTTTCGAACCTTTCCTGAGAGACCAGGTTCAATTCCGATGGTTCACTTTAGGTTTTGTGTATCCCTTCGACCTTCGAATTGACGATGAAACACAGAGATTGCATCGGAATTAAATACGAAGGCACAATGCCGACATAGATACAAGAAGACTGACTCTTCTTGCAGTCAATGATTTGAGCCTTTCCTGTGAGACCAGTTTTAGATTCCGATGCTTCACTTCAGGTTTACTGTATCACTTTGACCTTCTTAATGACGATGAAACATAGAAATAGCATCGAAATTAAATCCAAAAGGCACACCGCCGACTTAAGTACAAGAGGACATACTCTTCTTACTGTCAATGCTTTGAACCTTTCCAGTGAGACCAGTTTTAGATTCTGATGCTTCACGTCAGGTTTTCTGCATCCCTTGGACCTTCTTATGGTCGATGAAACACAGGAATTGCATCGGAATAGAATACAAAATGCACAATGCCGACTTAAGTACAGCGAGTCTGACTCCTCTTACAGTCTATGTTTTGAGATTTTACTCTGAGACCTGTTTTAGATTCCGATGCTTCACATCCGGTTTACTGATTCACTTTAACGTTCTTATTGACGATGTAACACAGAAATTGAATCGGAATTAAATACAAAAGGCACAAAGCCGACTTAATTTAAAAAGGATTGTCTCATCATACTGTCTGTGTGCTGAACCTTTCCTGTGAGACCAGTTTTAGATTCCGAAGCTTCTCTTCAGGATTACTGTATCACTTGGAGCTTCCTATTGTTGATGTAACTCAGAAATTGCATCGGAATTAAATACAAAAGGCACAATGCCGACTTAAGTACGAGAAGACTGACTCTTCTTACTGTCTATGTTTTGAACCATTCCTGTGAGACCAGTTTTAGATTCCGATGCTTCACATCCGGTTTACTGATTCACTTTAACGTTCTTATTGACGATGTAACACAGAAATTGAATCGGAATTAAATACAAAAGGCACAAAGCCGACTTAATTTAAAAAGGATTGTCTCTTCATACTGTCTGTGTGCTGAACCTTTCCTGTGAGACCAGTTTTAGATTCCGAAGCTTCTCTTCAGGATTACTGTATCACTTGGAGCTTCCTATTGTTGATGAAACACAGAAATTGCATCGCAATTAAATACAAAAGGCCCAATGCCGACATAAGTACAAGTAGCTCAAAAAAAATGGTTCCAATGGCTCTGAGCACTATGGGACTCAACTGCTGAGGTCATTAGTCAGCTAGAACTTAGAACTAGTTAAACCTAACTAACCTAAGGACATCACAAACATTCATGCCCGAGGCAAGATTAGAACCTGCGACCGTAGCGGTCTTGCGGTTCCAGACTGCAGCGCCTTTAACCGCACTCCAGTTCGGCCGGGTAAGTACAAGTAGATTGACTCTTCCTACTGTCTATGTTTTAGCCTTCCCTGTGAGACCAGTCTTACATTCCGATGCTTCACTTCAGGTTTACTGTATCCCTTGGACCTTCTTATTGACGACGAAACACAGAAATTTCATCTGAATTAAAGACAACAGGCACAATGCCATTATAAGTACAAGAAGACTGACTCTTCTTACTGTCTATGTTTGAACCTTTCCTCTGAGACCAGTTTTAGATTCCGATGCTTCACTTCAGGTTTACTGTATCCCTTGAACCTTCTTAGTGACGATGAAACACAGAAATTGCATCGGAATTAAATAAAAAAGTTACAGTGCCAGCTTAAGTACAACAAGTCTGACTCTACTTTCTGTCTATGATTTGAACCTTTCCTGTGAGACTAGATTTAGATTCCGATGCTTCACTTCAGGTTTACTGTATCCCTTGGACCTTCATATTGATGATGAAACACAGAAATTGCATCGGAATTAAATACAAAAGGCACAATGCCGACTTAAGTACAAGAAGACTGACTCTTCTTACTGTCAATGCTTTGAGCCTTTCCTGTAAGACCAGATTTAGATTCCGATGCATTTCCTCAGGTTTAGTGAATCACTCAGACATTCTTATTGACGATGAAACATAGAAATTGCATCGGAATTAAATACAAATGGCACAATGCCGACTTAAGTACAAGAAGACTGACTCTTCTTACTGTCTATGCTTTGAACCTGTCCTGTGAGACCAGTTGTAGATTCCGATGCTTCACTTCAGGTATACTGTATCCCTTGGATCTTCTTATTGACGATGAAACACTGATATTGCATCGGTATTGGATACAAAAGGCACAATGCCGTCTGAAGTACAAAAAGACTGACTCTTCTTACTGTCTTTGTTTTGAGTCTTTCCTGTGAGACCAGTTTTAGATTCCAATCCTTCACTTCCAGTTTACTGTATCCCTTGGACCATCTTATTAACGATGAAACACAGAAATTGCATCGGAATTAAATACAAAAGGCACAATGCCGACTTAAGTACAAGAAGATTGACTCTTCTTACTGTCTATGATTTGAGCCTTTCCTGTGAGGCCAGTTTAAAATTCCGATGCTTCACTTCAGGTTTACTGTATCCCTTGGACCTTCTTATTGACGATGAAACTCAGAAATTGAATCGGAATTAAATACAAAAGGCACAATGCCGACTTAAGTACAAAAGGATTGTCTCTTCTTATATTCTACGCTATGAACCATTCGTGTGAGATCAGTTCGACATTCCGTTTCCTCACTTCAGGTTTACTGTATCCCTTGGACTTTCCTGTTGACGATAAAACACAGAAATTGCATCGGAATTAAATTCGAAAGGCTCAATGCCGACCTAAGTACAAGGAGACTGACTCTTCTTACAGTCTATGTATTGAACCTTTCGTGTGAGACCAGTTTGAGATTCCGAAACTTCACTTCAGGCTTACTGTATACCTTGGACCTTCTTATTGACGATGAATCACAGTAATTGCATCGGAATTGAATACAAAAGGCACAATCTAGACTTAAGTACAAACGGATTGACTTTTATTACTGTCTTTGTTTTGAACCTTCCCTGTGAGACCAGTTTTAGATTCCGATGCTTCACTTCAGGTTACTGTATTCCTCGGACCTTCTTATTGAAGATGAAACACAGAAATTGCATCGGAATTAAATACAAAACGCACAATGCCAACTTAAGTACAAGAAGACTGACTCATCTTACTGTCTATGTTTGAACCTATCCTGTGAGACCAGTTTTAGTTACCGATGCTTCACTTCAGGTTTACTGTATCCCATGGACCTTGTTATTGTCGATGGAACACAAACATTTAATCGCAATGAAATACAAAAGGCACAATGGCGACAAAAGTACAGGAAGACTGACTCTTCTTACTGTCTATGTTTTGAACTCTTCCTGAGAAACCAGGTTAAATTCCAATGCTTCATTTCCGATTTGGTGTATCCCATGGACCTTCTTATTGACGATGAAACACAGAAATTAAATCGGAATTAAATACAAAAGGCACAATGCCGACTTAGGTACAAGAGGACTGACTCTTCTTACATTCTAAGATCTGAACCTTACCTCTGAGTCCTGTTTTAGATTTCGATGCTTCACTTTAAGTTTACTGTATCCCTTGAACCTTCTTATTGACGATGAAACACATAAATTGCAACGGTATTAAATACAAAAGGCACAACGCCGACTTAAGTCAAGAAGACTGACGCTTCTTACTGTTTATGGTTTGAACTTTTCCTGTGAGACCAGTTTTGGATCGCGATGCTACACTTCAGGTTTACTGTATCCCTTGGACTTTCTTATTGACGATGAAACATAGAAATCGCATCAGAATGAAATACAAAAGGCACAATGCCGACTAAAGTACAAGAAGACTGAATCTTCTTACTGTCTATGATTTTAGCCTTTCCTGTGAGGCCAGTTTTATATTCCGATGCTTCACTTCAGGTTTACTGTATCCCTTGGACCTTCTTATTGTCGATGATACACAGAAATTGCATCGAAATAAAATATAAAGGCACATGCCGACAGAAGTACAAAATGAATGCCTCTTCTTAATGTCTATGTTTTGAACATTTCCTGTGAGACCAGTTTTAAATTCCGATGCTTTACTTCAGGTTTACTGTATCCGTTGGACCTTCTTATTGACGATGAAACACTGAAATTGCATCGGAATCAAATACAAAAGACATAATGCCGACTTAAGTACAAGGACTGACTCTTCTTACTGTCTATGCTTTGAACTTTTCCTGTGAGACCAGTTTTAGATTCCGATGCTTCACTTCAGGATTACTGCATCACTTGGACCATTTTATTGACGATGTAACACAGAAATTGCATCGGAATTAAATACAAAAGGCACAATGCCGACTTAAGTACAAGAAGACTAACCCTTCTTACTGTCTATGTTTGGAACATTACCTGTGAGACCAGTTTTAGATTCCGATACCTCACTTCAGGTTTACTGTATCCCTTTGACGTTCCTATTGACGATGAAACTATGAAATTGCATCGGTTTTAATTCAAAAGTCACAATGCCGACTTAAGTAAAGGGAGACTGACTCTTCTTACTGTCTATGATTTGAACCTTTTCTGTGAGACCAATTTTAGATTCCGATGCTTCACTTCAGGTTTACTGTACCACTTGGTCCTACGTGTTGACGATGAAACACAGAAATTGCATCGGAATTAAATACAAAAGGCACAAAGCCGACTTAAGTACAAGAGGAATGTCTCTTCTTACTGTCTATACTTTGAAACGTTCCTGTAAGACCAGTTTTAGGTTCCGATGTTTCACTTCAGGTTTACTGTATCCCTTGGACCTGCTTATTGACAATGAAACACAAAAATTGCATCGGAATTAAATACAAAAGGCACAATGCCGACTTAAGTACAAGATGATTGAATCGTCCTACTGTCTATGATTTTAGCCTTTCCTGTGAGAAAAGTTTTAGATACCGATGCTTCACTTCAGGTTTACAGTATCCCTTGGACCATCTCATTGACGATGAAACACACAAATTGCATCGGGAACAAATACAAACCGCACAATGCCGACTTAAGTACAAGAAGCCTGACTCATCTTACTGTCTATGATTTGAACCTATCCTGTGAGACCAGTATTAGATTCCGATGCTTCACATCAGGTTTACTGTATCCCTTTGATCTTCTTATTGACGAAGAAACACAGATATTGCATCGGAATTGAATACAAAAGGCACAATGCCGACTTAAGTACTAGAAGACTGACTCTTCTAACTGTCTAAGTTTTAACCTTTCCTGTGAGACCCGTTTTAGATTCCGATGCTTTTCTTAAGGTATAGTGAATCACTCGGACGATCTTATTGTCGATGAAACATTGAAATTGCATCGGAATTAAATACAAAAGGCACAATGCCGACTAAAGTACAAGAAGACTGACTCTTCTTACTGTCTATGATTTGAACCTATCCTGTGAGACCAGTATTAGATTCCGATGCTTCACATCAGGTTTACTGTATCCCTTTGATCTTCTTATTGACGAAGAAACACAGATATTGCATCGGAATTGAATACAAAAGGCACAATGCCGACTTAAGTACTAGAAGACTGACTCTTCTTACTGTCTAAGCTTTAACCTTTCCTGTGAGACCAGATTTAGATTCCGATGCTTCACTTCTGGTTTACTGTATCCCAAGGACCTTCTTTTTGACGATGAAACACAGAAATTGCATCGGAATTAAATACAAAAGGCACAATGCGGACTTAAGTACAAGAGGACTGACACTTCTTACCGTCTATGAAATGAGCCATTCCTGTGAGACCAGTTTCAATTCCGTTGCTTCACTTTGGGTTTAGTGTATCCCTTGGACCTTCTTATTGACGAAGAAACACAGAAATTGCATCGGAATTAAATACAAAGGCACAATGCCGATTTAAATACTAGAAGACTGACTCTTCTTACTGTCTATGTTTTAACCTTTCCCGTGAGACCAGATTTAGATTCCGATGCTTCACTTCTGGTTTACTGTATCCCAAGGACCTTCTTATTGACGATGAAGCACAGATATTGCATCGGAATTAAATACAAAAGGTAGAATGCCGACTTAAATACAAAAAGACTGACTCTTCTTACTGTCTATGTTTTGAACCTTTCCTCTGAGTCCAGTTTTAGATTCCGATGCTTCACTTCAGATTTACTGTATCACTTGGACCTTCTTATTGACGATGAAACACAGAAATTGCATCGGAATTAAATACAAAAGGCACAATGCCGACATAAGTACAAATGGATTGTCTCTTCTTACTGTCCATGTTTTGAACCTTCCCTGTGAGACCAGTTTTAGATTCCGATGCTTCACTTCAAGTTTATTGTATCCCTTGGACCGTCTTATTGACGATGACACACAGAAATCGCACCGAAATGAAATACAAAATGCACAATGCCGACACAAGTACAAGGAGACTGTGTCTTCCTACTGTCTATGATCTGAACCTTTCCTGTCAGACCAATTTGAGACTCAGATGCTTCACTTCAGGTTTACCGTATCCCTTGGACCTTCTTATACACGCTAAGTCACAGATATTGCATCGGAATTAAATACAAAAGGCACAATGCCGACTTAAGTACAAGAAGACAGACTCTTCTTTCTGTCTATGATTTGAATCTTTCTTGTGAGACCAGTTTAAGATTCCGATGCTTCACTTCAGGTTTACTGCATCCCTTGGACCTACTTATTGTCGATGGAACACAGACATTTAATCGCAGAGAAAAACAAATGGCACAATGGCGACAAAAGTACAAGAGGACTGACTGTTCTTACTGTCAATGTTTTGAACTGTTCCTGAGAAACCAGGTTAAATTCCAATGCTTCATTTCCGATTTGGTGTATCCCTTGGACCGTCTTATCGACGATGAAAAACAGAAATTGCATCAGAATTAAATACAAAGACCCAATGGCGATTTAACTACAAGATGACTGACTCTTCTTACTGTCTATGCTTTCAAACTTTTCTGTGAGACCAGTTTTAGATTCCGATGCTTCACATCAGGTTTACTGAATCCCAAGGACCTTCTTATTGACGATGAAACACAGAAATTGAATCGGAATTAAATACAAAAGGCACAATGCCGACTTAGGTACAAGAGGACTGACTCTTCTTACATTCCAAGATCTGAACCTTACCTCTGAGTCCTGTTTTAGATTCCGATGCTTCACTTTAGGTTTACTGTATCCCTTGAACCTTCTTATTGACGATGAAACACATAAATTGCAACGGTATTAAATACAAAAGGCACAATGCCGACTTAAGTCAAGGAGACTGACTCTTCTTACTGTTTATGTTTTGAACATTTCCTGTGAGACCAGTTTTAGATTCCGATGCTTCATTACAAGTTTACTGTATCCCTTGGACCTTCTTATTTTACGATGAGACACAGAAATCGCATCCGAATTAAATACAAAAGGCACAATGCCGACTTAAGTACAAGAAGACTGACTCTTCTTACTGTCTATGGTTTTAACCTTTCCTGTGAGACCAGTTTTAGATTCCGATGCGTTTCTTCAGGTATAGTGTATCCCTCGGACGTTCTAATTGACGATGAAACATAGAAATTGCATCGGAATTAAATACAAAAGGCACAATGCCGACTAAAGTACAAGAAGACTGACTCCTCTTACTGTCTATGATTTGAACCTTTCCTGTGAGACCAGTATTAGATTCCGATGCTTCACATCAGGTTTACTGTGTCACTTGGATCTTCTTATTGACGATTAAACACAGATATTGCATCGGAATTGAATACAAAAGGCACAATGCCGACTTAAGTCAAAAAAGAATGACTCTTCTTACTGTCTATGTTTTGAGTCTTTCCTGTGAGAACAGTTTTAGATTCCAATGCTTCACTTCTGGTTTACTGTATCCCTTGGACCTTCTTATTGACGATGAAACACAGAAATTGCATCGGAATTAAATACTAAAGGCACAATGCCGACTGAAGTACAAGAAGACTGACACTTCTTACTGTCTATGATTTGGGCCTTTCCTGTGAGACCAGTTTCAATTCCGATGCTTCACTTTGGGTTTAGTGTATCCCTTGGACCTTCTTATTGAAGAAGAAACAGAGAAATTGAATCGGAATTAAATACAAAAGCACAATGCCGATTTAAGTACTCGAAGACTGACCCTTCTTACTGTCTATGTTTTAACCTTTCCCGTGAGACCAGATTGAGATACCGATTCTTCACTTCTGGTTTCATGTATCCCAAGGACCTTCTTATTGACGATGAAGCACAGATATTGCATCGGAATTAAATACAAAAGGTACAATGCCGACTTAAATACAAAAAGACTGACTCTTCTTACTGTCTATGTTTTGAACCTTTCCTCTGAGTCCAGTTTTAGATTCCGATGCTTCACTTCAGATTTACTGTATCACATGGACCTTCTTATTGACGATGAAACACAGAAATTGCATCGGAATTAAATACAAAAGGCACAATGCCGACATAAGTACAAATGGATTGTCTCTTCTTACTGTCCATGTTTTGAACCTTCCCTGTGAGACCAGTTTTAGATTCCGATGCTTCACTTCAAGTTTATTGTATCCCTTGGACCGTCTTATTGACGATGACACACAGAAATCGCACCGAAATGAAATACAAAATGCACAATGCCGACACAAGTACAAGGAGACTGTGTCTTCCTACTGTCTATGATCTGAACCTTTCCTGTCAGACCAATTTGAGACTCAGATGCTTCACTTCAGGTTTACCGTATCCCTTGGACCTTCTTATACACGCTAAGTCACAGATATTGCATCGGAATTAAATACAAAAGGCACAATGCCGACTTAAGTACAAGAAGACAGACTCTTCTTTCTGTCTATGATTTGAATCTTTCTTGTGAGACCAGTTTAAGATTCCGATGCTTCACTTCAGGTTTACTGCATCCCTTGGACCTACTTATTGTCGTTGGAACACAGACATTTAATCGCAGAGAAAAACAAATGGCACAATGGCGACAAAAGTACAAGAGGACTGACTGTTCTTACTGTCAATGTTTTGAACTGTTCCTGAGAAACCAGGTTAAATTCCAATGCTTCATTTCCGATTTGGTGTATCCCTTGGACCGTCTTATCGACGATGAAAAACAGAAATTGCATCAGAATTAAATACAAAGACCCAATGGCGATTTAACTACAAGATGACTGACTCTTCTTACTGTCTATGCTTTCAAACTTTTCTGTGAGACCAGTTTTAGATTCCGATGCTTCACATCAGGTTTACTGAATCCCAGGGACCTTCTTATTGACGATGAAACACAGAAATTGAATCGGAATTAAATACAAAAGGCACAATGCCGACTTAGGTACAAGAGGACTGACTCTTCTTACATTCCAAGATCTGAACCTTACCTCTGAGTCCTGTTTTAGATTCCGATGCTTTACTTTAGGTTTACTGTATCCCTTGAACCTTCTTATTGACGATGAAACACATAATTTGCAACGGTATTAAATACAAAAGGCACAATGCCGACTTAAGTCAAGGAGACTGACTCTTCTTACTGTTTATGTTTTGAACATTTCCTGTGAGACCAGTTTTAGATTCCGATGCTTCATTACAAGTTTACTGTATCCCTTGGACCTTCTTATTTTACGATGAGACACAGAAATCGCATCCGAATTAAATACAAAAGGCACAATGCCGACTTAAGTACAAGAAGACTGACTCTTCTTACTGTCTATGGTTTTAACCTTTCCTGTGAGACCAGTTTTAGATTCCGATGCGTTTCTTCAGGTATAGTGTATCCCTCGGACGTTCTAATTGACGATGAAACATAGAAATTGCATCGGAATTAAATACAAGAGGCACAATGCCGACTAAAGTACAAGAAGACTGACTCCTCTTACTGTCTATGATTTGAACCTTTCCTGTGAGACCAGTATTAGATTCCGATGCTTCACATCAGGTTTACTGTGTCACTTGGATCTTCTTATTGACGATTAAACACAGATATTGCATCGGAATTGAATACAAAAGGCACAATGCCGACTTAAGTAAAAAAAGAATGACTCTTCTTACTGTCTATGTTTTGAGTCTTTCCTGTGAGAACAGTTTTAGATTCCAATGCTTCACTTCCGGTTTACTGTATCCCTTGGACCTTCTTATTGACGATGAAACACAGAAATTGCATCGGAATTAAATACTAAAGGCACAATGCCGACTTAAGTACAAGAAGACTGACACTTCTTACTGTCTATGATTTGGGCCTTTCCTGTGAGACCAGTTTCAATTCCGATGCTTCACTTTGGGTTTAGTGTATCCCTTGGACCTTCTTATTGAAGAAGAAACAGAGAAATTGAATCGGAATTAAATACAAAAGCACAATGCCGATTTAAGTACTCGAAGACTGACCCTTCTTACTGTCTATGTTTTAACCTTTCCCGTGAGACCAGATTGAGATACCGATTCTTCACTTCTGGTTTCATGTATCCCAAGGACCTTCTTATTGACGATGAAGCACAGATATTGCATCGGAATTAAATGCAAAAGGTACAATGCCGACTTAAGTACAAAAAGACTGACTCCTCTTACTGTCTATGTTTTGAACCTTTCCTCTGAGTCCAGTTTTAGATTCCAACGCTTCACTTGTGGTTTACTGTATCCCTTGGACCTTCTTGTTGACCATGAAACACAGACATTACATCAGAATTGAATAGAAAAGGCACAATGCCGACTTAAGAACAAGAACACTGACCCTTCTTACAGTCTCTGTTTTGAACCTTTCCTGAGAGACCAGTTTAAATTCCGAGGCTTCACTTTGGGTTTAGTGTATCCCTTGGACCTTCAGATTGATGATGAAACACAGAAATTGCATCGGAATTAAATACAAAGGCACAGTTCTGACATAAGTACAAAAGGAATGTCTCTTCGTACTTTGCAAGTTTTGAACCTTTCCTGTAAGACCAGTTTTAGATTCCGATGCTTCACTTCAGGTTTACTGTATCCCTTGGACCTTCTTAATGACGATGAAACTCAGAAATTCCATCGGATTTCATTACAAAAGGCACAATGCCAACATAAGTACAAAAGGAAAATCTCTTATTACTGTCTATGTTTGGAACCTTTCCTGTGAGACCAGTTTTAGATTCCCATGCTTCACTTCAGGTTTACTGTATCCCTTGGACCTACTTATAGTCGATGGAACACAGAAATTGCATCGGAATTAAATACAAAAGGCACAATGCCGATTTAAGTACAAGAGGACTGACTTTTCTCACAGTCTATGGTTTTAACCTTTTATGTGCGACCAGTATTAGACTCCGATTTTTCACTTCAGGTTTACTGTATCCCTTGGACCTTCGTATGGTCTATGAAACACAGAAATTGGATCGGATTTAAATAGAAGAGGCACAATGCCGACCTAAGTACAAGAAGACTGACTCTTCTTACTCTCTGTGCTTTGATACTTTCCTGTGAGACCAGTTTTAGATTCCGATGCCTCATTTCAGGTTTGCTTCAGATTGACGATGAAACACAGAAATTGCATCGGAATTAAATACAAAAGTCACACTGCCGACTTAAGTAAGAGGAGACTGACTCTTCATACATTCTATGATATAAACCTTTCCTGTATGACGGGTTTTAGATTCCGATGCTACACTTCAGGTTTTCTGTATCCCTTGGACCTTCTTATTGACGATGAATTACAGATATTGCATCTGAGTTAATTACAAAAGGCACAATGCTCACTTAAGTACAAGATGACTGAATCGTCCTACTGTCCATGATTTTAGCCTTTCCTGTAAGAAAAGATTTAGATACCGATGCTTCACTTCAGGTTTACAGTATCCCTTGGACCATCTCATTGACGATGAAACACAGAAATTGCATCGGAATTAAATACAAAATGCACAGTTCTGACATAAGTACAAAAGGAATGTCTCTTCTTACTTTGCAAGTTTTGAACCTTTCCTGTGAGACCAGTTTTAGATTCCGATGCTTCACTACAATTTTACTGTATCCCTTGGACCTTCTTATTTGACGATGAGACACAGAAATTGCATCCGAATGAAATACAAAAGGCACAATGCCGACTTAAGTACAAGAAGACTGACTCTTCTTACTGTCTATGGTTTTAACCTTTCCTGTGAGACCAGTTTTAGATTCCGATGCTTTTCTTCAGGGATAGTGAATCCCTCGGACTTTCTTATTGACGATGAAACATAGAAATTGCATTGGAATTAAATACAAAAGGCACAGTGCCGACTAAAGTACAAGAAGACTAACTCTTCTTACTGTCTATGTTTTAACGTTTCCCGTGAGACCGGATTATATTCCGATGCTTCACTTCTGGTTTACTGTATCCCAAATTCCTTCTTATTGACGATGAAACACAGACATTGCATCGGAATTAAATACAAAAGGTAGAATGCCGACTTAAGTACAAAAAGACTGACTCTTCTTACTGTCTATGTTTAGAACCTTTCCTCTGAGTCCAGTTTTAGATTCCGATGCTTCACTTGTGGTTTACTGTATCCCTTGGACTTTCTTGTTGACCATGAAACACAGACATTTCATCGGAATTAAATAGAAAAGGCACAATGCCGACTTAAGAACAAGAACACTGACCCTTCTTACAGTCTATGTTTTGAACCTTTCCTGGGGGACCAGTTTAAATTCCGAGGCTTCACTTTGGGTTTGGTGTATCTCTTGGACCATCAGATTGACGATGAAACAAAGAAATTGCATCGGAATCAAATACAGAGGCACAATGCCGATTTAAGTACTAGAAGACTGACTCTTCATAATGTCTATCTTTTGAGCCTTCCCTGTGAGCCAAGTTTTAGATTCCGATGCTTCACTTCAGGTTTACTGTATCCAAAGACCTTCATATTGACGAATAAATACAGAAATTACATCGGAATTAAATACAAAAAGCACAATGCCGACATAAGTACAAAAGGATTGTCTCTTCTTACTACCCATGCTTTGAACCTTTCCTGTGAGACCAGATTTAGTTTCCGATGCTTCACTTCAAGTTTATTGTATCCCTTGGACCGTCTTATTGACGATGACACACAGAAATCGCATCGGAATTAAATACAAAAGGCACAATGCCGACTTAAGTTCAAGAAGGTTGACTCTTCTTACTGTCTATGATTTGAGCCTTTCCTGTGGGACCAGTTTTAAATTCCGATGCTTCACTTCAGGTTTACTGTATCCCTTGGACCTTCTTATTGACGATGAAACACAGAAATTGCATCGGAATTAAATGCAAAAGGCACAATGCCGACTTAAGTGCAGAAGGATTGTCTCTTCTTATATTCTACGATTTGAACCTTTCGTGTGAGACCAGTTTGACATTACGATGCCTCACTTCAGGTTTACTGTATCCCTTGGACCTTCTTAATGACGATGAAGCACAGAAATTGCATCGGAATTAAATACAAGAGGCACAATCCCGACTTAAGTAGAAGAAGACTGATCCTTCTTACTGTCTATGTTTTGAAAAATTCCTGTGAGACCAGTTTTGGATTCCGATGCTTCACTACACGTTTACTCTATTCTTTTACCTTCTTATTGACGATGAAACACAGAAATTGCATCGGAATTTAATACAAAAGGCGCAATCTCGATCTAAGTACAAGGAGACTGACTCTTCTTACGGTCTATGTTTTGAACCTTTCGTGTGACACCAGTTTGAGTTTCCGATGCTTCACTTCAGGCTTACTGTATACCTTGGACCTTCTTATTGACGATGAGTCACACAAATTGCATCGGAATTGAATACAAAAGGCACAATGCCGACATAAGTACAAGAAGCCTGACTCTTCTTAATGTCTATGTTTTGAACCTTTCCTGTGAGACCAGTTTTAGATTTCGATGCTTCACTTCAGGTTTACTGTGCCCCTTGGAACTTCTTGCTGACGGTGAAACACAGGCATTACATCGGAGTTAAATACAAAAGGCACAATACCGACTTAAGAACAAGAACACTGACTCCTCTTACTGTCTATGTTTCGAGCCGTTCCTGTGAGGCCAGTTAGAGATTCCGATGCTTCACTTCAGGTTTACTGAATCCCAAGGACCTTCTTATTGACGATGAAACACAGAAATGGCATGGGAATGAAATACAAAAGCACAATGCCGACCAAAGTACAAGAAGACTGATTCTTCTCACTGTCTATGATTTGAGCCTCTCCTGCGAGCTAGTTTTGGATTCCGATGCTTCACTTCAGGTTTACTGCGTACCTTGGACCTTCTTATTGACGATGAAACACAGAAGTTGCATCGGAATAAAATACAAAAGGCACAATGCCGACTTAAGTACAAGAAGACTGAATCTTCTTGCTGTCTAAGATTTTAGCCTTTCCTGTGAGGCCGCTTTTAGATTTCGATGCTTCACTTCAGGTTTACTGTATCATTTGGACCGTCTTATTGACGATGAAACACAGAAATTGCATCGAATCAAAATATAAAGGCACAATGCTGACCTAAGTACAAAAGGAATGTCTATGCTTACTGTTTATGGTTTAAACCTTTCCTGTGAGACCAGTTTTAGATTCCGATGCTTAACTTCAGGTTTACTGTATCCCTTGGACGTTCCTATTGACGATGCTACTATGAAATTGCATCGGAATTATATACAAAAGTCACAATGCCGGCTTAAGTAAAAGAAGACTGACTTTTCTTACTGTCTATGATTAGAACGTTTCCTGTGAGACCAGTTTTAGATTCCGATGCTTCACTTCTGGTTTACTGTATTCCTTGATCCTTCTTATTGACGATGAAACACAGAAATTGCATCGGAATTAAATACAAAAGGCCCCAAGCCAGCTTAATTACTAGAGGAATGTCTCTTCTTACTGTCTATACTTTGAAACTTTCCAGTAAGACCAGTTTTAGATTCCGATGTTTCACTTCAGGTTTACTGTATCCCTTGCATCTTATTATTGACGATGAAACACTGAAATTGCATCCGAATAAAATACAAAAGGCACAATGCCCAATTAAGTACAAGAAGACTGACTCTTCTTATTGTCTATGATTTGAGCCTTTCTTGTGGGACCGGTTTTAGATTCCGATGCTTCACTTCAGGTTTACTGAATAAATAGGACCTTCTTATTGTCAATGAAACACAGAAATTGCATCGGAATTAAATACAAAAGGCACAATGCCGACATAAGTGCAAGTAGACTGACGCTTAATACTGTCTATGTTTTGAACATTACCTGTGAGACCAGTTTGAGATTCCGATGCTTCAGATGTACCGTATCCCTAGGACCTCCTTATTGACGACGAAACACAGAAATTGCATCTGAATTAAATACAAAATGCACAATGCCCACTTAACTACAAGAAGACTGACTCTTCTTACTGTCTATGTTTTGAACCTTGCCTGTGAGACCAGTTTCAGATTCCGATGCGTCACTTCAGGTTTACTTTATCACTTGGATCTTCTTATTGACAATGATACACAGAAATTGCATCGGAATTGAATGCAAAAGGCATAATGCCGACTTAAGTACAAGAGGAATGTCTCTTCTTACTGTCCATGCTTTGAACCTTTCCTGTGAGACCAGTTTTAGATTCCGATGCTTCACGTCAGGTTTACTGTATCCCTTGGACGTTATTATTGACGATGAAACTATGAAATTGCATCAGAATTAAATACAAAAGACACAATGCTGACATAAGTACAAGAAGACTGACTCTTCTTACTGTCTATGATTTGAACCTTTTCTGTGAGACCAGTTTTAGATTCCGATGCCTCACTTCAGGTTAACTGTAACCCTAGGATCTTCTTATTGACGATGAAACACAGAAATTGCATCGGATTTAATACAAAATGTACAAAGCCGACCTTAGTAAAAGAGGATTGACTCTTCTTACTGTCTATACTTTGAACCATTCCTGTAACACCAGTTTTAGATTCCGATGCGTCACTTCAAGTTTCCTGTATCATGTGGACCGTCTTATTGACAATGAAACCCTGTATCGGCATCGGAATTAAATACAAAAGGCACAATGCCGACTTAAGTACGAGAAGACTGACTCTTCCTACAGTCTATGATTATATCCTTTCCTGTGAGTGAGACCAGTCTTAGACTCCGATGCTTCACTTCAGGTTTACTGTATCCCTTGGACGTTCCTATTCACGATGAAACTATGAAATTGTATCGGAATTAAATACAAAAGGAACAATGCCAACTTAAATACAAGAAGACAGACTCTTCTTACATTCCATGATGTGAACGTTTCCAGGGAGACTACTTTTAGATTCCGATGCTTCACTTCAGGTTTACTGTATCTCTTGGACCTACTTATTGTCGATGAAACACAGAAATTGCACCGGAATTAAATACAAAAATCACAAAGCTGAAATACGTACAAGAAGCCTGACTCTTCTTACTGTCAATGTTTTGAACCTTTAGTGTGAGACCAGTTTTAGATTCCGATACTTCACTTCAGGTTTACTGTATCACTTGCGAGTTCTTATTGACGATGAAACACGGAAATTGAATCTGAATTAAATACAAAAGGCACAATGCCCACTTAAGTACAAGAATACTGACTCTTCTTACTGTCCATGTTTTGAGAATTTCCCGTGAGACCAGTTTTAAATTCCGATGCTTCACTTCAGGTGTACTGTATCTCTTTGACCTACTTATTGACGATAAAACACAGAAATTGCACCCGAATTAAATACAAAAGGCACAATGCTGTCATAAGTACAAGAAGTCTGACTCTTCCTACTGTCTATGTTTTGATGCCTTCCTGTGAGACCAGGTTTAGATTCTGATGCATCACTTCTGGTTAACTGTATCCCCCGGACATTCTTATTGACGATGAAAGCCAGAAATTGCACCGGAATTTAAAACAAAAGGCACAATGCTGACATAAGTAAAAGAAGACTGACTCTGCTTACATTCTATGATTTGAACCTTTCCTGTGAGACCACTTTTAGATTCCGATGATTCACTTCAGGTTTACTGTATCCCATGGACCTTCCTATTGCCGATGAAACTCAGAAATTGCATCAGAATTAAACAAGAAAGGAATAAGTGCCGACTTAAGGAAAAGAAGTCTGATTCTTCCTACTGTGTATGATTTGAACCTTTCCGGTGAGACCAGTTTTAGAGTCCGATGCTTCACTTCAGGTTTACTGCATCCCTTCGACATTCTTATTGACGATGAAACACAGACATTGCATAGGAATTAAATGCAAAACGCACAATGCCGACTTAAGTACAAGAAGACTGACTCTTTTTACATTCTATGATTTGAACCCTTCCTGTGAGACCACTTTTAGATTCCGATGCTTCACTTCAGGTTTAGTGTATCCCTTGGACCTTGTTATTGACAATGAAACCCTGAATCGGCATCGGAATTAAATACAAAAGGCACAATGCCGACTGAAGTACAAGAAGACTGACTCTTCTTACAGTCTATGATTATATCCTTTCCTGTGAGTGAGACCAGTCTTAGATTCCGGTGCTTCACTTCAGGTTTACTGTATCCCTTGTACCTTCTTATTGACGATGAAACACAGAAATTGAATTGGAATTAAATACAAAAGGCACAATGCCGATTTAAGTACAAGAATACTGAATCTTCTTAGTGTCTACGATTTTATCCTTTCCAGTGATGCCAGTTTTAGATATCGATGCTTCAATTCAGGTTTACTGTAGCCGTTGGAACGTCTTATTGAAGATGAAACACAGAAATTGCCTCGGAATTAAATACAAAAGGCACAAAGCCGACATAAGTACAAGAGGAATGTCTCTTTTTACGGTCTATCCTTTGAACCTTTCCTGTGAGACCAGATTTAGATTCCGATGCTTCACTGCAGTTTTACTGTATCCCTTGGTCCTTCCTATTGACGATGAAACTCAGAAATTGCATCCGAATTAAATAAGTTAGGCACAATGCCGATTTAAGTACAAGAAGTCTGATTCTTCCTACTGTCTATGATTTGAACCTTTCCAGTGAGACCAGTTTCAGGTTCTGATGCTTTACTTCAGGTTTACTGTATTCCTTGTACCTTCTTATTGACGATGGAACACAGATATTGCATCGGAATTAAATACAAAATGCACAATGCCCACTTAACTACAAGAAGACTGACTCTTCTTACTGTCTATGATTTAAACCTTTCCTGTGAGAGCAGTTTTAGATTCCGATGCTTCACTTCAGGTTTACTGTATCAAATGGACCTTCCTATTGCCGAAGAAACTCAGAAATTGCATCGGAATTAAATAAGAAAAGCACAATGCCGACTTAAGTAAAAGAAGTCTTATTATTCCTACTGTCTATGATTTGAACCTTTCCAGTGAGACCAGTTTTAGATTCCGATGCTTCACTTCAGGTTTACTGCATCCCTTGGACATTCTTATTGACGATGAAACACAGACATTGCATCGGAATTAAATGCAAAACGCACAATGCCGACTTAAGTACAAGAAGACTGACTCTTCTTACATTCTATGATTTGAACCCTTCCTGTGAGACCACTTTTAGATTCCGATGCTTCACATCAGGTTTACTGTATCCCTTGGACCTTCTTATTGACGGTGAAACACAGAAATCGCATAGGAATTAAATACAAAGGGCACTTTGCCGACTTAAGAACAAGAAGACTGACTCTCCTTACTGTCTATGGTTTTAACCTTTCCTGTTAGACCAGTTTTAGATTCTGATGCTTCACTTCAGGTTTACTGTATCCCTTGAACCTTCTTATCGACGATGAAACACAGAAATTGCATCGGAATTAAATACAAAAGGCACAATGCCGATTTAAGTACAAGAGGACTGACTTTTATCACAGTCTATGGTTTTAACCTTTTATGTGCGACCAGTTTTAGACTCCGATTTTTCACTTCAGGTTTACTGTATCCCTTGGACCTGCGTATGGTCTATGAAACACAGAAATTGAATCGGAATTAAATACAAAAGGCACATTGCTGATTTAAGTACAAGAATACTGAATCTTCTTAGTGTCTATGATTTTAGCCTTTCCAGTGATGCCAGTTTTAGATTTCTATGCTTCACTTCAGGTTTATTGTATCCCTTGGGCCTTCTTATTGACGATGTAACTCAGAAATTGCATCGGAATTAAATACAAAAGCACAATGCCGACATAGGTACAAAAGAAATGCCTCTTCTTACTGCCTATGCTTTGAACCTTTCCTGTGAGACCTGTTTTGGATTCCGTTGCTTTACTTCAGGTTTACTGAATCCCTTGTACCTTCTTATTGACGATGAAACTCAAAAATGGCTTCGGTTTTAAATACAAAGGGCACAAACCCGCCTTAAGTACAAGGGAAATGTCTCTTCTTACTGTCTATACTTTGAACATTTCCTGTAAGACCAGTTTTAGATTCCGATGCTTCACTTCAGGTTTACTGTATCCCCTGCACCTTCTTGATGACGATGAAACACAGAAATTGCATCGGAATTAAATACAAAAAGCACAATGCCCACTTAAGTACAAGAAGAAGACTCATCTTACTCTCTATGATTTGAGCCTTTCCTGTGGGACCGGTTTTAGATTCCGATGCTTCACTTCAGGTTTACTGTATCCCTTGGACCATCTTATTGGCGATGAAACACAGTAATTGCGTCGGAATTAAATACAAAAGGCTCAGTGCCGCCATAAGTACAAGTAGACTGACTCCTGTTACAGTCTATGTTTTGAACCTTTCCTGTGAGACCAGTTTGAGATTCCGATGTTTCATTTCAGGTTTACTGTATCCTTTGGACCTTCTTATTGACGATGGAACACAGAAATTACATCGGAAATAAAGACAAAAGACACAATGCCGACTTAAGTACAAGAGTAATGTCTCTTATTACTGTCTATACTTAGAACCTTTCCTGTAAGACCAGTTTTAGATTCCGAAGCTTCATTCAGGTTTAATGTTTCCCTTGGACCTTCTTATTGAGGATGAAAGACAGAAATTGCATCGGAATTAAATACAAAATGTACAAAGCTGACCTAAGTAAAAGAGGATTGACTCTTCTTACTGTCTATACTTTGAACCATTCCTGTAAGACCAGTTTTAGATTCCGATGCTTCACTTCAGGTTCCTATATCACTTGCGAGTTCTTATTGACGATGAAACACGGAAATTGAATCGGAATTAAATACAAAAGGCACAATGCCCACTTAAGTACAAGAAGACTGATTCTTCTTACTGTACATGATTTGAGCCTTTCCTGTGAGACATGTTTTAAATTCCGATGCTTCACTTCAGGTTTACTGTATCTCTTGGACCTACTTATTGACGATGAAACACAGAAATTCCATCGGAATTAAATACAAAAGGCACAATGCCGATTTAAGTACAAGAAGACTGACTCTTCTTACAGTCTATGGTTTTAACCATTTATGTGCGACCTGTTTTAGACTCCGATTCTTCACTTCAGGTTTACTGTATCCCTTGGACCTTCTTATGGACTATGAAACACAGAAATTGCGTCGGAATTAAGCACAAAAGGGACAATGCGGACTTAAGTACAAGAAGACTGACTCTTCATTCTGTCTTTAATTTGAACCTTTCCTGTGAGACCAGTTGCAGATTCCGATGCGTCACTTCAAGTTTACTGTATCCCGTGGACCGTCTTATTGACAATGAAACCCTGAATCGGCATCGGAATTAAATACAAAAGGCACAATGCCGACTTAAGTACAAGAACACTGACTCTTCTTACAGTCTATGATTATATCCTTTCCTGTGAGTGAGACCAGTCTTAGATTCCGATGCTTCACTTCAGGTTTACTGTATCCCTTGGACGTTCCTATTCACGATGAAACTATGAAATTGTATCGGAATTAAATACAAAAGGGACAATGCCAACTTAAGTACAAGAAGACAGACTCTTCTTACACTCCATGATATGAACGTTTCCTGAGAGACTACTTTTAGATTCCGATGCTTCACTTCAGGTTTACTGTATCTCTTGGACCTACTTATTGTCGATGAAACGCAGAAATTGCACCGGAATTAAATACAAAAATCACAAAGCTGACATACGTACAAGAAGACTGACTCTTCTTACTGTCTATGTTTTGATCCCTTCCTGTGAGACCAGGTATAGATTCTGATGCATCTCTTCTGGTTAACTGTATCCCTCGGACATTCTTATTGACGATGAAACACAGAAATTGCACCGGAATTTAAAACAAGTGGCACAATGCTGACATAAGTAAAGAAGACTGACTCTTCTTACATTCTATGATTTGAACCTTTCCTGTGAGACCACTTTTAGACTCCGATGATTCACTTCAGGTTTACTGTATCCCATGGACCTTCCAATTGCCGATGAAACTCAGAAATTGCATCAGAAATAAATAAGAAAGGCACAATGCCGACTTAAGTACAAGAAGTCTGATTCTTCCTACTGTGTATGATTTGAACCTTTCCAGTGAGACCAGTTTTAGAGTCCGATGCTTCACTTCAGGTTTACTGCATCCCTTGGACATTCTTATTGACGATGAAACACAGACATTGCATAGGAATTAAATGCAAAACGCACAATGCCGACTTAAGTACAAGAAGACTGACTCTTTTTACATTCTATGATTTGAACCCTTCCTGTGAGACCACTTTTAGATTCCGATGCTTCACTTCAGGTTTAGTGTATCCCTTGGACCTTCTTATTGACGATGAAACACAGAAATCGCATAGGAATTAAATACAAAGAACACTTTGCCGACTTAAGAACAAGAAGACTGACTCTTCTTACTGTCTATGGTTTTAACCTTTCTTGTGAGACCAGTTTTAGATTCTGATGCTTCACTTCAGGTTTACTGTATCCCTTGAGCCTTCTTATTGACGATGATACACAGAAATAGCATCGGAATTATATACAAAAGGCACAATGCCGATTTAAGTACAAGAAGACTCACTCTTCTTACAGTCCATGGTTTTAACCTTTCAAGTGCGACCAGTTTTAGACTCCGATTCTTCACTTCAGGTTTACTGTATCCCTTGGACCTTCTTATGGACTATGAAACACAGAAATTGCATCGGAATAAATCACAAAAGGCACAATGCGGACTTAAGTACAAGAAGACTGAATCTTCATTCTGTCTTTAATTTGAACCTTTCCTGTGAGACCAGTTTTAGATTCCGATGCATCACATCGGGTTTACTGTATCCCGTGGACCGTCTTATTGACAATGAAACACTGAATCGGCATCGGAATTAAATACAAAAGGCACAATGCCGACTGAAGTACAAGAAGACTGACTCTTCTTACAGTCTATGATTATATCCTTTCCTGTGAGTGAGACCAGTCTTAGATTCCGGTGCTTCACTTCAGGTTTACTGTATCCCTTGTACCTTCTTATTGACGATGAAACACAGAAATTGAATTGGAATTAAATACAAAAGGCACAATGCCGATTTAAGTACAAGAATACTAAACCTTCTTAGTGTCTACGATTTTATCTATTCCAGTGATGCCAGTTTTAGATATCGATGCTTCAATTCAGGTTTACTGTAGCCGTTGGAACGTCTTATTGAAGATGAAACACAGAAATTGCCTCGGAATTAAATACAAAAGGCACAAAGCCGACATAAGAACAAGAGGAATGTCTCTTCTTACGGTCTATCCTTTGAACCTTTCCTGTGAGACCAGTTTTAGATTCCGATGCTTCACTTCAGTTTTACTGTATCCCTTGGTCCTTCCTATTGACGATGAAACTCAGAAATTGCATCCGAATTAAATAAGTTAGGCACAATGCCAATTTAAGTACAAGAAGTCTGATTCTTCCTACTGTCTATGATTTGAACCTTTCCAGTGAGGCCAGTTTTAGGTTCCAATGCTTCACTTCAGGTTTACTGCATCCCTTGGACATTCTTATTGACGATGAAACACAGACATTGCATCGGAATTAAATGCAAAACGCACAATGCCGATTAAAGTACAAGAAGACTGACTCTTCTTCCATTCTGTGACTTGAACCTTTCCTGTGAGACCACTTTTAGATTCCGAAGCTTCACTTCAGGTTAACTGTATCCCTTGGAAATTCATATTGACAATGTAACATAGAAATTGCATCGGAATTAAATAAAAAAATCACAATGTCGACATAAGTAAAAGAAGACTGACCCTTCTTACTGTCTATGTTTTGAACCTTTCCTGTGAGACCAGTTTTAAATTCCGATGCTTCACTTCAGGTTTACTGTATCCCTTGGACCATCTTATTGACGATGAAACGCAGTAATTGCGTCGGAATTAAATACAAAAGGCTCAGTGCCGCCATAAGTACAAGTAGACTGACTCCTCTTACAGTCTATGTTTTGAACCTTTCCTGTGAGCCCAGTTTGAGATTCCGATGTTTCACTTCAGGTTTACTGTATCCTTTGGACCTTCTTATTGAGGATGGAACACAGAAATTACATCGGAAATAAAGACAAAAGACACAATGCCGACTTAAGTACAAGTGGAATGTCTCTTATTACTGTCTATACTTAGAACCTTTCCTGTAAGACCAGTTTTAGATTTCGATGCTTCACTTCAGATTTACAGTATCCCTTGTGCTCTATTATTGACGATGAGACACAGAAATTGCATCGGAATTAAATACAAAGGCACAATGCCGTCATAAGTACAAAAGTATTGTCTCTTCTTACTGTCTATGTTTTGAACCTTTCCTGTGAGACCAGTTTTGGATTCCGTTGCTTTACTTCAGGTTTACTCAATCCCTTGGACCTTCTTATTGACGATGATTCTCAAAAAAGGGCAGAAAGTCGCCTTATGTACTAGGGAAATGTCTCTTCTTACTGTCTATACTTTGAACATTTCCAGTAAGACCAGTTTTACATTCCGATGCTTCACTTCAGGATTACTGTATCCATTGCACCTCCTTGTTGACGACGAAACATATATATTGCATCGGAATTAAGTACAAAAGGCACAATGCCCACTTAAGTACAAGAAGAAGACTCTTCTTACTGACTATGATTTGAGCCTTTCCTGTGGGACCGGTTTTAGATTCCGATGCTTCACATCAGGTTTAGTGTATCCCTTGGACCATCTTATTGACGATGAAACACAGGAATTGCGTCGGAATTGAAAACAAAAGGCTCAGTACCGCCATAAGTACAAGTAGACTGACTCCTCTTACAGACTATGTTTTGAACCTTTCCTGTGAGACCTGTTTGAGATTCCAATGTTTCACGTCAGGTTTACTGTATCCCTTGGACATTCTTATTGACGATGGAACACAGAAATTGCATCGGAGATAAGACAAACGACACAATGCCGACTTAAGTACAAGAGGAATGTCTCTTCTTACTGTCTATACTTTGAACCTTTCCTGTAAGACCAGTTTTAGATTCCGATGCTTCACTTCAGGTTTTGTGTTTCCCTTGGACATTCTTATTGAGGATGAAACACAGAAATTGCATCGGAGTTAAATGCAAAAGCAGAATGCCGAATAAAGTACAAGAAGACTGACTCTTCTTCCATTCTGTGATTTGAACCTTTCCTGTGAGACCACTTTTCGATTCCGAAGCTTCACTTCAGGTTAACTGTATCATTGGACCTTCTTATTGACAATCAAACACAGAAATTGCGTCGGAATTAAATAAAAAATCACAATGTCGACATAAGTCAAAGAAGACTTACCCTTTTTACTGTCTATGTTTTGAACCTTTCCTGAGAGACCAGTTTTAAATTCCGATGCTTCACCTCAGGTTTACTGTATCGGTTGGACCGTCTTATTGAAGATGAAACACAGAAATTGCATCGGAATTAAATACAGAAGGCGTAAAGCCGACATAAGTACAAGATTAATGTCTCTTCTTACTGTCTATACTTTGAACCTTTCCTGTAAGACCAGTTTTAGATTCCGAGGCTTCACTTCAGGTTTACTGTATTCGTTGTACCTTCTTATTGACGATGAAACACAGAAATTGCATCGGAATTAAATACAAAAGCACAATGCCCACTTAAGTACAAGAAGACTGACTCGTGGTACTGACTGTAATTTGAACCTTTCCTGTGGGACAGGTTTTAGATTCTGATGCTTCACTTCAGGTTTGCTGTATCCCTTGGACCTTCTTATTGACGATGAAACACAGAAAATACATCGGAATTAAATACAAGAGGCACAATGCCGACTTAAGTACAAGACGACTGACTCATCTTACTGTCTATGATTTGGTCCTTTCCTGTAAGACCAGTTTTAGATTCCTATGATTCACTTCAGGTTTACTGTATCCCTCGGACCTTCCTATTGACGATGAAACACAGAAATTGCAGCATAATCAAATAAGAAAGGCACAATGCCGACTTAAGTACAAGACGTCTGATTGTTTCTACTGTCTATGATTTGAACCTTTCCAGTGAGACCAGTCTTAGATTCCGTTGCTTCACTTCAGGTTTACTGTATTTCTTGGACATTCTTATTGACAAAGAAACACAGAAATTGCATCGGAATTAAATGCAAAAGGCACAATGCAGACTTAAGTACAAGAAGACTGACATTTCTTACATTCATTGATGTGAACATTTCCTGTGTGACCACTTTTAGATTCCGATGCTTCACTTCAAGTATACTGTATCCCTTGGACCTTCTTATTAACGATGAAACACAGAAATTGCATCGGAATTAAATACAGAAATCACAATGCCGATTATGTACATGAAGACTGACTCTTCTTACTGTCTATGCTTGAACCAGTCCTGTGAGATCAGTTTTAGATTCAGATGCTTCATTTCATATTTACTGTATCCCTCGGACCTTATAATTGGTGATGAAACACCGAAATTGCATCGAAATTAAATTCAAAAGGCACTATGCCGACTTAAGTACAAGATAACTGACTCCTCTTACTTTCAATACTTTGAGCCTTGCCTGTGAGACCAGTTTTGGATTCCGATGCTTCACTTCAGGTTTACTGTGTCCCTTGGACCTACTTATTGACGATGAAACACAGAAATCGCATCGGAATTTAATCCAAAAGCCATAATGCCGACTTAATTACAACAGGAATGTCTCTTCTTACTGTCTATACTTTGAACCTTTCCTGTAAGACCGGCTCTAGATACCGAAGCTTCACTTCAAGGTTACTGTATCCCTTGGAACATCTTATTGACGATGGAACACAGTTATTGCATCGGAATTAAATACAAATGGCACATAGCCGACTTAAGTACAAGAAGACTGACTCTTCTTACTGTATATTTTTTTAAATTTTCCTGTGAGACCAGTTTTAGATTCCGATGTTTCACTTCAGGTTTACTGTATCCCGTTCACCTTCCTATTGACGATGAATCTGAGAAATTGCATCGGAATTAAATACGAAAGGCACAATGCCGACTTAAGTACAAGAAGTCTGACTCTTCTTACTGTCTTTATTTTGAACCATTCCTGTGAGACCAGTTTTGGATTCTGATGCTTCACTTCTGGATTACTGTCTCCCTTGGACATTCTAATTGACGATGAAAGACAGAAATTGCATCGGAATTAAATACGAAAGGCACATTGCTGACATAAGTACAAGAAGACTGAATCTTCTTATATTCAAAGATTTGAACCTTTCCTGTGAGACCACTTTTAGATTCCGATGCTTCACTTCAGGTTTACTGTATACTTTGGACCTTCTTATTGACGATGAAGAACAGAAATTGCATCGGAATTCAATACAAATATCACAATGCCGACATAAGTACAAGAAGACTGACTCTTCTCACTGACTATGTTTTGAACCTTTCCTGTGAGACCAGTTTTGGATTCCGATGCTTCACTTCAGGTTCACTGAATCCCTTGGACCATCTTATAGGCGATGAAACCCAGAATTTCATCGGAATTAAATACAAAAGGCACAATGCCGCATAATTACAATTGGAAAGTCTCTTCTTACGGTCTATGCTTCGAACCTTTCCTGTGAGACCAGTTTTAGATTCCGATGCTTCACTTCAGGTTTACTGTATCCCTTGGACCTGCTTATTGACGATGAATCACAGAAATCGCATAGGAATTAAGTACAAAGGGCACATTGCCGACTAAAGAACCAGAAGACTGACTCTTCTTACTGTCTATGGTTTTAACCTTACCTGTGAGACCAGTTTTAGACTCCGATGCTTCTCTTCAGGTTTACTGTATCCCTTGAACTTTATTATTGACGATGAAACACAGAAATTGCATCGGAATTAAATACAAAAAGCACAATGCCGACTTAAGTACAAGAAGACTGACACTTCTTACTGTCTATGATTTGAACCCTGCTTGTGAGACCAGTTTTAGATTCCGATGCTTCACTTCAGGTTTACTGTATCCGTTGGACCTTCTTATAGCCGAAAAAACACAGAAATTGCATTGGAATTGAATACAAAAGGCTCAGTGCCGACATAAGTACAAGTAGACTGACTCTTCTTACAGTCTATGTTTTGAACCTTTCCTGTGAGACCAGTTTGAGATTCTGATGTTTCATTTCAGGTTTACTGTATCCCTTGGACATTCTTATTGAGGATGAAACACAGAAATTGCATCGGAGTTAAATGCAAAAGGCACAATGCCGACTAAAGTACAAGAAGACTGACTCTTCTTCCATTCTGTGATTTGAACCTGTCCTGTGAGACCACTTTTAGATTCCGAAGCTTCACTTCAGGTTAACTGTATCCCTTGGAACTTCTTATTGACAATGAAACACAGAAATTGCATCGGAATTAAATAAAGAAATCACAATGTCGACATAAGTAAAAGAAGACTGACCCTTCTTACTGTCTATGATTTGAACCCTTCCTGTGAGACCAGTTTTAAATTCCGATGCTTCACTTCAGGTTTACTGTATCCGTTGGACCGTTTTATTGAAGATGAAACACAGAAATTGCATCGGAATTAAATACAAAAGGCACAAAGCCGACATAAGTACAAGAGGAATGTCTCTTCTTACTGTCTATACTTTGAACCTTTCCTGTAATACCAGTTTTAGATTCCGATGCTTCACTTCAGGTTTACTATATTCCTTGTAAATTCTTATTGGCGATGAAACACAGAAATTGCATCAGAATTAAATACAAACGCACAATGCCCAGTTAAGTACAAGAAGACTGACTCATCTTACTGTCTATAATTTGAACCTTTCCTGTGGTACAGGTTTTAGATTCTGATGCTTCACTTCAGGTTTGCTGTATCCCTTGGACCTTCTTATTGACAATGAAACACAGAAAATGCATCGGAATTAAATACAAAAGGCAAAATGCCGATTTAAGTACAAGAAGACTGACTCATCTTACTGTATATTTTTGAAATTTTCCTGTGAGACCAGTTTTAGATTCCGATGCTTCACTTCACGTTTACTGTATCCCTTGAACCTTCTTATTGACGATGAAACACAGAGATTGCATCGGAATTAAATACAAAAGGCACAATGCCAACTTATGTACAAGAAGACTGACTCTTCTTACTGTCTATGGTTTTAACCTTTCCTCTGAGTCCTGTTTTAGATTCCGTTGCTTCACTTCAGGTTTACTGTATCCCTTGAACCGTCTTATTGACGATGAAACACAGAAATTGCATCGGAATTAAATACAAAAGGCACAATGCCGACTTACGTACAAGAAGACTGACTCTTCTTACTGTCTATGTTTTGAACCTTGCCTGTGAGACCAGTGTTAGATTCCGATGCTTCACTTCAGGTTTACTGTATCCGCTTGTCCTTCTTGTAGAAGAAGAAACACAGAAATTGCATCGGAATTGAATACAAAAGGCACAATGCCGACTCAAGTGAAAGAAGACTGTCTCTTCTTATTGTCTTTGATTTTAGCCTTTCCTGTAAGACCAGTTTTAGATTCCTATGATTCACTTCAGGTTTACTGTATCCCTCGGACCTTCCTATTGACGATGAAACTCAGAAATTGCAGCATAATCAAATAAGAAAGGCACAATGCCGACTTAAGTACAAGACGTCTGATTGTTTCTACTGTCTATGATTTGAACCTTTCCAGTGAGACCAGTCTTAGATTCCGTTGCTTCACTTCAGGTTTACTGTATTTCTTGGACATTCTTATTGACAAAGAAACACAGAAATTGCATCGGAATTAAATGCAAAAGGCACAATGCAGACTTAAGTACAAGAAGACTGACATTTCTTACATTCATTGATGTGAACATTTCCTGTGTGACCACTTTTAGATTCCGATGCTTCACTTCAAGTATACTGTATCCCTTGGACCTTCTTATTAACGATGAAACACAGAAATTGCATCGGAATTAAATACAGAAATCACAATGCCGATTATGTACATGAAGACTGACTCTTCTTACTGTCTATGCTTGAACCAGTCCTGTGAGATCAGTTTTAGATTCAGATGCTTCATTTCATATTTACTGTATCCCTCGGACCTTATAATTGGTGATGAAACACCGAAATTGCATCGAAATTAAATTCAAAAGGCACTATGCCGACTTAAGTACAAGATAACTGACTCCTCTTACTTTCAATACTTTGAGCCTTGCCTGTGAGACCAGTTTTGGATTCCGATGCTTCACTTCAGGTTTACTGTGTCCCTTGGACCTACTTATTGACGATGAAACACAGAAATCGCATCGGAATTTAATCCAAAAGCCATAATGCCGACTTAATTACAACAGGAATGTCTCTTCTTACTGTCTATACTTTGAACCTTTCCTGTAAGACCGGCTCTAGATACCGAAGCTTCACTTCAAGGTTACTGTATCCCTTGGAACATCTTATTGACGATGGAACACAGTTATTGCATCGGAATTAAATACAAATGGCACATAGCCGACTTAAGTACAAGAAGACTGACTCTTCTTACTGTATATTTTTTTAAATTTTCCTGTGAGACCAGTTTTAGATTCCGATGTTTCACTTCAGGTTTACTGTATCCCGTTCACCTTCCTATTGACGATGAATCTGAGAAATTGCATCGGAATTAAATACGAAAGGCACAATGCCGACTTAAGTACAAGAAGTCTGACTCTTCTTACTGTCTTTATTTTGAACCATTCCTGTGAGACCAGTTTTGGATTCTGATGCTTCACTTCTGGATTACTGTCTCCCTTGGACATTCTAATTGACGATGAAAGACACAAATTGCATCGGAATTAAATACGAAAGGCACATTGCTGACATAAGTACAAGAAGACTGAATCTTCTTATATTCAAAGATTTGAACCTTTCCTGTGAGACCACTTTTAGATTCCGATGCTTCACTTCAGGTTTACTGTAACTTTGGACCTTCTTATTGACGATGAAGAACAGAAATTGCATCGGAATTCAATACAAATATCACAATGCCGACATAAGTACAAGAAGACTGACTCTTCTCACTGACTATGTTTTGAACCTTTCCTGTGAGACCAGTTTTGGATTCCGATGCTTCACTTCAGGTTCACTGAATCCCTTGGACCATCTTATAGGCGATGAAACCCAGAATTTCATCGGAATTAAATACAAAAGGCACAATGCCGCATAATTACAATTGGAAAGTCTCTTCTTACGGTCTATGCTTCGAACCTTTCCTGTGAGACCAGTTTTAGATTCCGATGCTTCACTTCAGGTTTACTGTATCCCTTGGACCTGCTTATTGACGATGAATCACAGAAATCGCATAGGAATTAAGTACAAAGGGCACATTGCCGACTAAAGAACCAGAAGACTGACTCTTCTTACTGTCTATGGTTTTAACCTTACCTGTGAGACCAGTTTTAGACTCCGATGCTTCTCTTCAGGTTTACTGTATCCCTTGAACTTTATTATTGACGATGAAACACAGAAATTGCATCGGAATTAAATACAAAAAGCACAATGCCGACTTAAGTACAAGAAGACTGACACTTCTTACTGTCTATGATTTGAACCCTGCTTGTGAGACCAGTTTTAGATTCCGATGCTTCACTTCAGGTTTACTGTATCCGTTGGACCTTCTTATAGCCGAAAAAACACAGAAATTGCATTGGAATTGAATACAAAAGGCTCAGTGCCGACATAAGTACAAGTAGACTGACTCTTCTTACAGTCTATGTTTTGAACCTTTCCTGTGAGACCAGTTTGAGATTCTGATGTTTCATTTCAGGTTTACTGTATCCCTTGGACATTCTTATTGAGGATGAAACACAGAAATTGCATCGGAGTTAAATGCAAAAGGCACAATGCCGACTAAAGTACAAGAAGACTGACTCTTCTTCCATTCTGTGATTTGAACCTGTCCTGTGAGACCACTTTTAGATTCCGAAGCTTCACTTCAGGTTAACTGTATCCCTTGGAACTTCTTATTGACAATGAAACACAGAAATTGCATCGGAATTAAATAAAGAAATCACAATGTCGACATAAGTAAAAGAAGACTGACCCTTCTTACTGTCTATGATTTGAACCCTTCCTGTGAGACCAGTTTTAAATTCCGATGCTTCACTTCAGGTTTACTGTATCCGTTGGACCGTTTTATTGAAGATGAAACACAGAAATTGCATCGGAATTAAATACAAAAGGCACAAAGCCGACATAAGTACAAGAGGAATGTCTCTTCTTACTGTCTATACTTTGAACCTTTCCTGTAATACCAGTTTTAGATTCCGATGCTTCACTTCAGGTTTACTATATTCCTTGTAAATTCTTATTGGCGATGAAACACAGAAATTGCATCAGAATTAAATACAAACGCACAATGCCCAGTTAAGTACAAGAAGACTGACTCATCTTACTGTCTATAATTTGAACCTTTCCTGTGGTACAGGTTTTAGATTCTGATGCTTCACTTCAGGTTTGCTGTATCCCTTGGACCTTCTTATTGACAATGAAACACAGAAAATGCATCGGAATTAAATACAAAAGGCAAAATGCCGATTTAAGTACAAGAAGACTGACTCATCTTACTGTATATTTTTGAAATTTTCCTGTGAGACCAGTTTTAGATTCCGATGCTTCACTTCACGTTTACTGTATCCCTTGAACCTTCTTATTGACGATGAAACACAGAGATTGCATCGGAATTAAATACAAAAGGCACAATGCCAACTTATGTACAAGAAGACTGACTCTTCTTACTGTCTATGGTTTTAACCTTTCCTCTGAGTCCTGTTTTAGATTCCGTTGCTTCACTTCAGGTTTACTGTATCCCTTGAACCGTCTTATTGACGATGAAACACAGAAATTGCATCGGAATTAAATACAAAAGGCACAATGCCGACTTACGTACAAGAAGACTGACTCTTCTCACTGTCTATGTTTTGAACCTTGCCTGTGAGACCAGTGTTAGATTCCGATGCTTCACTTCAGGTTTACTGTATCCGCTTGTCCTTCTTGTAGAAGAAGAAACACAGAAATTGCATCGGAATTGAATACAAAAGGCACAATGCCGACTCAAGTGAAAGAAGACTGTCTCTTCTTATTGTCTTTGATTTTAGCCTTTCCTGTGAGACCAGTTTTAGATTCCGATGCTTCACTTCAGGTTTACTGTGTCCCTTGGACCTTCTTATTGACGATGAAACACAGAAATCGCTTCGGAATTCAATCCAAAAGTCATAATGCCGACTTAAGTACAAGAGGAATGTCTGTTCTTACTGTCAATGCTTTGAACCTCTCCTGTGAGACCAGTTTTAGATACCGATGCTTCAGTTCAGGTTAACTGTATCTCTTATACGTTCCTATTGACGATGAAACTATGAAATTGCATCGGAATTAAATACAAAAGGCACAATGCCGACTTAAGTACAAGAAGACTTACTCTTCTTACTGTCTATGTTTTGAACCTCCTCTGTGAGACCAGTTTTAGATTCCGATGCTTCACTTCAGGTTTACTGTGTCCCTTGGACCTTCTTATTGACGATGAAACACAAAAATTGCATCGGAATTAAATACAAAAGTCACAAAAACGACTTAAGTACAACAGGAATGTCTCTTCTTACTGTCTATACTTAGAACCGGTTCTAGATACCGATGCTTCACTTCAGGTTTACTGTATCCCTTGGACGATCTTATTGAGGATGGAACACAGTTATTGCATCGGAATTAAATACAAAAGGCACAATGCCGACTTAAGTACAAGAAGACTGACTCTTCTTACTGTATATTTTTTGAAATTTTCCTGTGAAACCAGTTTTAGATTCCGATGCTTCACTTCACGTTTACTGTATCCTGTTCACCTTCCTATTGACGATGAAACTGAGAAATTGCATCGGATTTAAATACGAAAGGCACAATGGCGACTTAAGTACAAGAAGACTGAATCTTCTTATATTCAATGATTTGAACCGTTCCTGTGAGACCACTTTTAGATGCCGATGCTTCACTTCAGGTTTACTGTATACCTTGGACCTCCTTATTGACGATGAAGAACAGAAATTGCATTGGAATTCAATACAAATATCACAATGCCGACAGAAGTACAAGAAGACTGACTCTTCTCACTGACCATGTTTTGAAACTTTCCTGTGAGACCAGTTTTAGATTCCGATGCTTCACTTCAGGTTTACTGAATCCCTTGGACCTTCTTATTGGCGATGAAACCCAGAATTGCATCGGGATTAAATACAAAAGTCACAATGCCGACATAATTACAATTGGAAAGTCTCTTCTAACTGTCTATGATTCGAACCTTTCCTGTGAGACCAGTTTTAGGTTCCGATGCTTCACTTCAGGTTTACTGTATCCCTTGGACCTGAATATTGACGATGAATCACAGGAATCGCATAGGAATTAAATACAAAGGGCACATTGCCGACTTAAGAACCAGAAGACTGACTTTTCTTACTGTCTATGGTTTTAACCTTACCTGTGAGACCAGTTTTAGATTCCGATGCTTCTCTTCAGGTTTACTGTATTCCTTGTAAATTCTTATTGGCGATGAAACACAGAAATTGCATCGGAATTAAATACAAAAGTCACAATGCCGACGTAATTACAATTGGAAAGTCTCTTCTAACTGTCTATGATTCGAACCTTTCCTGTGAGACCAGTTTTAGGTTCCGATGCTTCACTTCAGGTTTACTGTATCCCTTGGACCTGCTTATTGACGATGAATCACAGGAATCGCATAGGAATTAAATACAAAGGCCACATTGCCGACTTAAGAACCAGAAGACTGACTTTTCTTACTGTCTATGGTTTTAACCTTACCTGTGAGACCAGTTATAGATTCCGATGCTTCTCTTCAGGTTTACTGTATTGCTTGTAAATTCTTATTGGCGATGAAACACAGAAATTGCATCGGAATTAAATACAAAAGCACAATGCCCACTTAAGTGCAAGAAGACACTCTCATCTTAGTGTCTATAATTTGAACCTTTCCTGTGGGACAGGTTTTAGATTCTGATGCTTCACTTCAGTTTTGCTGTATCCCTTGGACCTTCATATTGACGATGAAACACAGAAAATGCATCAGAATTAAATACATAAGGCACAATGCCGACTTAAGTACAAGAAGACTGACTCATCTTACTGTCTATGATTTGAACCTTTCTGTGAGACCAGTTTTAGATTCCGATGCTTCACTTCAGGTTTACTGTATTTCTTGGACATTCGTATTGACAAAGAAACACAGAAATTGCATCGGAATTAAATGCAAAGGCACAATGCCGACTTAAGTACAAGAAGACTGACTTTTCTTACATTCTATGAATTGAACCTTTCCTGTGTGACCACTTTTAGATTCCGATGCTTCACTTCAAGTATACTGTATCCCTTGGACCTTCTTATTAACGATGAAACACAGAAATTGCATCGGAATTAAATACAGAAATCACAATGCCGACATAAGTACAAGAAGACTGACTCTTCTCACTGTCTATGTTTGAACCAGTCCTCTGAGATCAGTTTTAGATTACGATGCTTCACTTCAGGTTTACTGTATCCCTAGCACCTTCTTATTGACGATGAAACACAGAAAGTGCATCGGAATTAAATACAAAAGGCACAATGCCGACTTAAGTACAAGAAGACTGACTCTTCTTACTGTATATTCTTTGAAATTTTCCTGTGAGACCAGTTTTAGATTCCGATGCTTCACTTCACGTTTACTGTATCCCGTTCACCTTCCTATTAACGATGAAACTGAGAAGTTGTATCGGAATTAAATACGAAAGGAACAATGCCGACTTAAGTACAAGAAGACTGAATCATCTTATATTTAATGATTTGAACCTTTCCTGTGAGACCACTTTTAAATTCCGATGCTTCACTTCAGGTTTACTGTATACCTTGGACCTTCTTATTGACGATGAAGAACTGAAATTGCATCGGAATTCAATACAAATATCACAATGCCGACATAAGTACAAGAAGACTGACTCTTCTCACTGACTATGTTTTGAACCTATCCTGTGAGACCAGTTTTAGATTCCGATGCTTCGTTTCAGGTTTACTGAATCCCTTGGACTTTCTTATAGGCGATGAAACCCAGAATTGCATCGGAATTAAATACAAAAGTCGCAATGCCGACATAATTACAATTGGAAAGTCTCTTCTAACTGTCTATGGTTCGAACCTTTCCTGTGAGACCAGTCTTAAATTCCGATGCTTCACTTCAGGTTTACTGTATCCCTTGGACCCTCTTGTTGACGATGAAACACAGAATTCGCATCGGAATTGAATACAAAAGGCACAACGCCGACTTACGTACAAGAGTAATGTCTCTTCTTACTGTCTATACTTTGAACCTTTCCTCTAAGTCCAGTTATAGATTTGGATGCTTCACTTCAGGTTCACTGTATCCCTTGGACCTTCCTATCGACGAAGAAATACAGAAATTGCATCGGAACTAAATAAGAAAGGCACAATGACGACTTAAGTACAAGAAGACTGACTCTACTTACATTCTATGATTTGAACCTTTCCTGTGAGACCACTTTTAGATTCCGATGCTTCACTTCAGGTTAACTGTATCCCTTGGACCTTCCTATTGACAATGAAACACAGAAATTGCATCGGAATTAAATAGAAAAATCCCAATGTCGACATAAGTAAAAGAAGGCTGACTCCTTTTACAGTCAATGTTTTGAAACTTTCCTGTAAGACCAGTTTTACATTCCGATGCTTCACTTCAGGTTTACAGTATCCCTTGGGCCTTCGTATTGACGATGAAACACAAAGATTGCGTCGGAATTAAATACAAGAGGCACAATGCCGACTTAAGTACGCGGAGACTGACTCTATTTACCGTCTATGTTTTGAACCTTTCCTGTGAGACCACTTTTAGATTCCGATGCTTCACTTCAGGTTTACTGTATTCGTTGGGCCTTCTTATTGACGATGAAACACAGACGTTGCACCGGAATTAAATAAAAAAGGCACAATGCCGACTAAAGTACAAGAAGACTGACTCATCTTACTGTCAATGTTTTGAAGCTTTTCTGTGAGACCGGATTTTAATTCCGATGCTTCACTTCAGGTTTACTGGATCCCTTGGACTTTCTTATCGACGATGAAACACAGAAATTGCATCGGAACTAAATACAAAACGCACAATGCCGACATAAGTACAAGAAGACTGAATCTTCCCACTGTCTATGATTTTAGCCTTTCCTGTCAGGCCAGTTTTAGATTTCGATTCTTCACTTCAGGTTAGCTGTATCCCTTGCACCTTCCTATTGACGCTGAAACACAGAAATTGCATCGGAATTAAATAAAAAGGCACAATGCCGACATAAGTACAATAGGAATACCTCTTATTACTGACTATGGTTTGAACCTATCGTGTGAGACCAGTTTTAGATTCCGTTGCTCTACTTCAGGCTTACTGTATCCCTTGGACTTTCTTATTGACGATGAAACACAGATATGGCGTCGGAATTAAATACAAAGCGTACAAAGCCGACTTAAGTACAGGAAAAACGTCTCTTCTTATTGTCTATACCTTGAAACTTTCCTGTGAGACCAGTTTCAGATGCCGATGCTTCACTTCAGGTTTACTGTATCCCTTGGACATTCGTATTGACGATGAAACACAGAAATTGCATCGTAATTAAATGCAAAAGGCACAATGCCGACTTAATTACAAGAAGACTGACTCTTCTTACATTCAATGATTTGAACCTTTCCTGTGAGACCACTTATAGGTTCCGATGCTTCACTTCAGGTTTACAGAATCCCTTGGAACTTCTTAATGACGATGAAACACAGAAATTGCATCGGAATTAAATACGAAAGGCACAATGCCGACTTACGTGCAAGAAGACTGAATCTTCTTACTGTCTATGATTTTAGCCTTTCCTTTGTGGCCAGTTTTGGATTCCGATGCTTCACTTCATGTTTACTGTATCCCTCGGACCTTCTTATTGCCGATGATATACTTTAATTGCATCGGAATAAAATATTAAGGCACAATGCCGACATAAGTACAATAGTAATGGCTCTTCTTATTGTCTATGTTTTGAATCTTTCCTGTGAGACCAATTTTAAATTCCGATGCCTTACTTCAGGTTTACTATATACCTTGGACCTTCGTATTTACGATTAAACACACAAATCGCATCGGAATTAAATTCAGAAGGCACAATGCATACTTAAGTACAAGAAGACTGACTCTTCTTACTGTCTATGGTTTAAGCCTTTCCTGTGAGACCAGTTTTAGATTCCGATGCTTCACTTCAGGTTTACAGTATCACTTGCGCGTTCTTATTGACGTTGAAACACAGAAATTGAATCGGAATTAAATACAAAAGCCACAAAGCCGACTTAAGTACATGAAGACTGTCTCTTCTTACTGTCTGTGATTTTAGCCTTTCCTGTGAGACCAGTTTTAGATTCCGTTGCTTCACTTCAGGTTTACTGTATCCCTTGGACCTTCTTATTGACAATGAAACACAGAAATTGCACGTGTATAAAGACAAAAAGCACAATGCCGACTTAAGTACAAGAAGACTGACTCTTCTTACTGTCTATGATATGAATCCCTTCCTCTGAGACCAGTTTTAGATCCGATGCTTCATTTCAGGTTTACTGTATCCCTTGGACCTTCCTATTGACGATGAAACTCAGAAATTGCATCGGAATTAAATAAGAAAGGCACAATGCCGACTTAAGTACAAGAAGTCTGACACTTCTTACTGTATATGATTTGAAACTTTCCTGTGAGACCAGTTTTAGATTCCGATGATTCACTTCGGGTTTACTGTATCCCTTGGACATTCTTATTGACGATGAAAAAGAGAAATTGCATTGTAATTAAATGCAAAAGGCACACTGGCGGCTTAATTAGAAGAAGACTGACCCTTCTTACATTCTATGATTTGAACCTTTCCTGTAGGACCACTTTTAGATTCCGATGCTTCACTTCAGGTTTACTGTATCCCTTGGACCTTCTTATTGACGATGGAACACACAAATTGCATCCGTATTAAAGACAAAAAGCACAATGCCGACTTAAGTACAAGAAGACTGACTCTTCTTACTGTCTATGATTTGAACCTTTCCTGTGAGACCAGTTTTCGATCCGATGCTTCATTTCAGGTTTACTGTATCCCTTGGACGTTCTTATTTACGATGAAACTCAGAAATTGCATCGGAATTAAATACCAAAGTCACAATGATGACTTAAGTACAAAAAGTCTGACTCTTCTTACTGTCTATGATTTGAATCATTACTGTGAGACTAGTTTTAGATTCCGATGCTTCACTTCGGGTTTACTGTATCCATTGGACATTCTAATTGACGATGAAACACAGAAATTGCATCGGAATTAAATACAAAAGACACAATGCCGCGTTAAGTACAAGTTGACTGACTCTACTTACTTTCTATACTTTGAGCCTTTCCTGTGAGACCTGTTTTAGATTCCGATGCTTCACTTCAGGTTCACTGTATCCCTTGGACCTTCTAATTGACGATGGAACACACAAATTGCATCCGTATTAAAGACAAAAAGCACAATGCCGACTTAAGTACAAGAAGACTGACTCTTCTTACTGTCTATGTTTTGAACCTTTCCTGTGAGACCGCTTTTAGATTCCTATGTCTCACTTGAGGCTTACTGTATCTCAAGGACATTCTTATTGACGATGATACCAGAAATTGCTTCGGAATTAAATACAAAAGGCACAATGCCGTCTTAAGTACAGGAAGGCTGACTTTGCTTACTGTCTATGATTTGTGCCTTTCCTGTGAGACCAGTTTTAGGTTCCGATGCTTCACTTCATGTTTACTGTATCCCTTGGACCATCTTACGAACGATGAAACACAGATATTGCATAGGAATTAAATACAACAGGCACAATGCAGACTAAAGTACAAGAAGACTTACTCTCCTTACTGTCGATGCTTTGAACATTTCATGTGAGACCAGTTTTAGATTCCGATGCTTCACTTCAGTTTTACTGTATCCCTTGTACGTTCCTGTTGACGATGAAACAATGAAATTGCATCGGATTTAAATACAAAACGCACAATGCTGACATAAGTACAAGAAGACTGACAATTCTTACTGTCTATGATTTGAACCTTTCCTGTGAGACCAGATTTAGATTCCGTTGCTTCAATTCAGCTTTACTGTATCCCTTTTACCTTCCTATTGACGACGAAACTAAGAAATTGCATCGGAATTAGATACGAAAGGCACAATGCCGACTTAAGTACAAGAAGTCTGACTCATCTTACTGTTTATGCTTTGAATCTTTCCTGTGAGATTCTGATGCTTCACTTCTGGTTTACTATATCCCTTAGACAATCTTATTGACGATGTAAAACAGATATTGAATCGGAATTTAATACAAAAGGCACAATGCTGACATAAGTACAAGATGCCTGACTCTTCTTACATTCTATGATTTGAACCTTTCTTATGAGACCACTTTTAAATTCCGATGCTTCACTTCAGTTTTGCTGTATAGCTTGGACCTTGTTATTGACGATGAAACACAGATATTGCATCGGAATTCAATACAAAAATTACAATGCCGACATAGGTACAAGAAGACTGACTCTTCTTACTGACTATGTTTTGAACCTGTGCTGTGAAACCAGTTTTAGTTCCGATGCTTCACTTCAGGTTTACTATATCCCTAGGACCTTCCTATTGACGATGAAACTATGAAATTGCATCGGAATTAAATACAAATGGCACAATGCCGACTTAAGTACAAGAAGACTAACTCTTCTTCCTATCTATAATTTGAACCTTTCCTGTGGGACCGGTTTCAGATTCCGTTGCTTCACTTCAGGTTTACTGTATCCCATGGAACTTCTTATTGACAATGAAACACAGAAATTGAATCGGAATTAAATACAAAAGGCACATTGCCGACATAAGGACAAGTAGGCCGTCTCTTCTTACTGTTTATGATTTGAACCTCTCCTGTGTGACCAGTTTGAGATTCCGATGCTTCACTTCAGGTTTAACGTATCACTTGGACCTTCTTGTTGACGATGGAACACACAAATTGCATCCGTATTAAAGACAAAAATCACAATGCCGACTTAAGTACAAGAAGACTGACTCTTCTTACTGTCTATGATTTGAAACTTTCCTGTGAGACCAGTATTAGATCCGATGCTTCATTTCAGGTTTACTGTATCCCTTGGACCTTCCTATTTACGATGAAACTCAGAAATTGCATCGGAATTAAATACCAAAGGCAAAATGCCGACTGAAGTACAAGAAGTCTGACCTTACTGTCTATGATTTGAACCATTCCTGTGAGACTAGTTTTAGATTCCGATGCTTCACTTCAGGTTTACTGTATGCCTTGGAACTTCTTATTGACGATGAAACACAAAAATTGCATCGGAATTAAATACAAAAGGCACAATGCCAACTTAACTACAAGGTGGCTGACTCTTCTTACTTTCTATACTTTGAGCCTTTCCTGTGAGACCTGTTTTAGATTCCGATGCTTCACTTCAGGTTTACTGTATCCCTGGGACCTTCTTATTAACGATGAAACACAGGAATCGCATAGGAATTGAATACAAAAGGCAAATTGCCGGCTTAAGAACAAGAAGACTGACTCTTCTTACTGTCTATGGTTTTAACCTTTCCTGAGAGACCAGATTTAGATTCAGTTGCTTTACTTCAGCTTTACTGTATCCCTTTTACCTTCCTTTTGACGATGAAACTCAGAAATTGCATCGTAATTAAATACGAAACGCACAATGCCCACTTAAGTACAAGAAGTCTGACTCTTCTTACGGTCTTTGTTTTGAATCTTTCCTGTGTGACCAGTTTTAGATTCTGATGCATCACTTCTGGTTTACTGTATCCCATGGACATTCTTATTGACGATGAAAGACAGAAATTGCATCAGAATGAAATTCAAAAGGCACACTGCCGACATAAGTACAAGAAGACCGACTCTTCTTACTGTCTATGTTTTGAACCTTCCCTGTGAGACCAGTTTTAGAATTCGATGCTTCACCTCCGGTTTACTGTATCCCTTTGACATTCCTATTGGCGATGAATCACAGTAATTGCATCGGAATTAAATACAAAAGGCACAATGCCGACTTAAGTACAAGAAGACCGACTCTTCTTACTGTTATATTTTAAGCCTTTCCTGTGATACCAGTTTTAGATTCCGATGCTTCACTTCAGGTTAATTGTATAACTTGGACCTTCTTATAGACGAAGAAACACGGAAATTGCATCGGAATTAAATACAAAAGGCACAATGCCGACTTAAGGACAAGAAGACTGACTCTTCTTACTGTATATATTTTGAACCTTTCCTGTGAGACCAGATTTAGATTCCGTTGCTTCACTTCAGCTTTACTGTATCCCTTTTACCTTCCTATTGACGATGAAACTCAGAAATTGCATCGGAATTAAATCCAAAAGGCACAATGCCGACTTAAGGACAAGAGGACTGACTCTTCTTACTGTATATTTCTTGAACCTTTCTTGTGAGACCAGATTTAGATTCCGTTGCTTCACTTCAGCTTTACTGTTTGCCTTTTACTTTCCAAATGACGATGAAACTCA
Source organism: Schistocerca piceifrons (assembly GCF_021461385.2). Taxonomy (NCBI): domain Eukaryota; kingdom Metazoa; phylum Arthropoda; class Insecta; order Orthoptera; family Acrididae; genus Schistocerca; species Schistocerca piceifrons. The sequence goes on from NC_060139.1 coordinate 1,108,963,799, forward strand.
GAAATTGCATCGGAGTTAAATACGAAAAGCACAATGATGACTTAAGTACAAGAAGTCTGACTCTTCTTACTGTCTATGTTTTGAATCTTTCCTGTGAGACCTGTTTTAGATGCTGATGCTTCACTTCTGGTTTACTGTATCCCTTGGACATTCTTATTGACGATGAGAGACAGAAATTGCGTCGGAATTAAATACAAAAGGCACAATGCTGACGTAAGTACAAGAAGACTGACTCTTCTTACATTCTATGATTTGAACCTTTCCAATGAGACTACTTTTAGATTCCGATGCTTCACTTCAGGTTTACTGTATAGCTTGGAACTTCTTATTGACGATGAAACATAGAAATTCATCGGAATTAAATACAAATGGCACAATGCCAACTTAAGTACAAGTAAACTGATTCTTCTTACTGTCTATGTTTTGAACCATTCCTGAGAGACCAGTTTTTGAATCCGACACTTCACTTCAATTTTGCTGTAACCCTTGGACCTTCTTATTGACGATGAAACAGAGGTATTGCATCGGAATTAAATACAACAGGCACAATGTCGACCTAAGTACAAGAGGACTGACTCTTCTTACATTCTATGATTTGAGCCTTTATGTGAGACCGGTTTTAGTAATCGATACTTCACTTCAGGTTTACTTCATCCGTTGGTCCTTCTTATTGAGGATGAAACACAGAAATTGCATCGGAATTAAATACAAAGCGCACAATGCCGACTTAAGTACAAGAGAACTGACTCTTCTTACATTCTATAATTTGAACCATTCCTGTGAGACCAGTTTACGGTTCCGATGCTTCGAATCAGGTTAACTGTATCCCTTGGACCTTCTTATTGACGATGAGGCACAGAAATTGCATCGGGCTTAAATACAAAAGGCACAGTGCCGACTTAAGTACAAGAAGACTGACTCTTCTTACTGTCTACGGTTTGAACCTTTCCAGTGAGACCAGTTTTAGATTCCGATGCATCACTTCAGGTTTACAGTATCCGTGCACTTTCGTATTGACGAAGAAACACAAATTTGCATCGGAATTAAATTCAAAAGCACAATGCCGATTTAAGTACAAGAGAACTGACTCTTCTTACAGACTATGATTTGAACCTTTCCTGTGAGACCAGTTTTAGATTCCGATGCTTCACATCTGGTTTACTGTATCTCTAGGACCCTCATATTGACGATGAAACACAGAAATTTTGTCAGAATTAAATAAAAAAGGTACAATGCCGACTGAAGTACAAGCAGTTTGACTCATCTCACTGTCTATGATTTGAACCTTTCCTGTGAGACCAGTTTTAGATTCCGATGCTTCACTCCAGGTTTACTGTATCCCTTGGACCTTCTTATTGACAATAAACACGGAAATTGCATCGGAATTAAATACAAAATGCTCAATGCCGACTTAAGTACACGGGGACTGACTCTTCTTACTGTCTATGGTTTAACCTTTCCTGTGAGACCAGTTTTAGATTCCGGTGCTTCATATCAGGTTTACTGTATCCTTGGACCTTCTTATTGACGATGAAACACAGAAATTGCATCGGAATTAAATACAAAAGGCACAATGTCGACTTAATTACAAGAAGACTGACTCTTCTTACTGTCTATGTTTCGAGCACCTCCTGTGTGACCAGTTTTATATTACGATGCTTCACTTCAGGTTTACTGTATCCCTTGGACCTTCATATTGACGATTAAACACTGAAATTGCATCGGAATTAAATACAAAACGCATTATGTCGACTTAAGTACAAGAAGACTGGCTCTTCTTACTGTCTATGTTTTGAACCTTACATGTGGTGCCAGTTTCAGATTTCGATGCTCCACTTCAGGTTTACTCTATCCCTTGGACCTACATATTGACCATGAAACAAAGAAATTGCATTGGAATTAAATACAAAAGGCACAATGCCTACTTACGTACAAGAGGACTGACTCTTCTTACTTTCTATGATTTGAGCCATCTCTTTGAGACCAGTTTTCGATTCCGATGCTTCACTTCAGGTTTACTATATCCCTCGGATCTTCTTGTTGACGTTGAAACACAGAAATTGCATCGGAATTAAATGCAAAAGGCACAATGCCCACTTAAGTACAAGAGGAATATCTCATCTTACTTTCTATGTTTTGAACCTTACCTGTGAAACCAGTTATAGATTCCGATGCTTCACTTCAGGTTTAATGTATCCCTTGGACCTTCTCATTGACGATGATACACAGAGATAGCGTCCCAATAAAATAGGAAAGGCACAAAGCCAACTTAGGTACAACAAGACAGACTTTCCTTACTGCCTATGATTTGAACCTTTCCTGTGAGACCAGTTTTCGATTCCGATGCCTCACTTCAAATTTACTGTACCGCGTGGACCCTCTTATTGACGATGAAACAAAGAAATTGCATCGAAATTAAATACAAAACCTCAATGCCGACTTAAGTACAAGAAGGCTGACTCTTTCTACTGTCTATGTTTGAACCATTCCTTGAGACCAGTTTTAGATTCCGATGCTTCACTTCAATATTAGCGTATCACTTGGACCTTCTTATTGACGATGAAACACAGAAATTGCATCGGAATTAAATACAAAAGGCACAATTCCAACTTAAGTCCAAGAAAACTAACTCTTCTTACTGTCTATGTTTTGAAGCTTTCCTGTGAGACCAGATTTACTACCGATGCTTCACTTCAGGTTTACCGTATCCCTTGAACCTTCTTATTGGCCATAAACACGGAAATTGCATCGGAATTAAATACAAAAGGCTCAATGCCGACTTAAGTACACGGGGACTGACCCTTCTTACTGTCTATCATTGAACCGCTCCTGTGAGACCAGTTTTAGATTTCGATGCTTCACTTCAGGTTTACTGTACCTGTGCACTTTCTTATTGACGAAGAAACACAAAATTGCATCGGAAGTAAATACAAAAGGCACAATGCAGACTTAAGTACAAGAACACTTACTGTAGTTGCTGTCTACGTTTTGAAGCTTTCCTGTGAGACCAGATATACTTCCGATGCTTCACTTCAGTGTTACCGTATCCCTTGAACCCTCTTATTGGCGATGAAACACAGAAATTGCATTGGAGGTAATACAAAATGCCCAATGCCGACTCAAGTACAAGAAACTGACTAATCTTACCGCTCATGTTTTGAACGTTTCCTGTCAGACCAGTTTTAGATTCCGATGCTACACTCAAGGTTTACTGTATCCCTTGGACTTTCTTGTTGACGATCAATCACAGAAATTGCATCGGAATTAAATACAAATGGCACAATGCCGGCTTAAGTACAAGAGAAGTTACTCTTCTTACAGTCTATGATTTGAACCTTTCCTGTGAGACCAGTTTTAGATTCCGATGCTTCACTTCAGGTTTACTGTATCTCTTGGACCTTCATATTGACGATGAAACAATGAAATTTTTGTCGGAATTAAATAAAAAAGGCACAATGCCAACTCAAGTACAAGAAGTTTGACTCATCTTACAGTCTATGATTTGAACCTTTCCTGTGAGACCAGTTTTAGATTCCGATACTTCACTCCAGGTTTACAGTATCCCTTGGACCTTCGTATTGACGATAAACACGGAAATTGCATCGGAAGTAAATACAAAAGGCACAATGCAGACTTAAGTACAAGAAGACTGACTCTTCTTACTGTCTATGTGTTGAACTCTTCCTGTGAGACCAGTTTTAGATTCCGTTGCTTCACTTCAGGTTTATTGTATCTTTTGGACATTCTTATTGACGATGAAACTCAGAAATTGCATCGGTGTTGAATACAAAATGCCCAATGCCGACTCAAGTACAAGAAGACTGACTATTCTTACCGTCCATGTTTTGAACGTTTCCTGTTAGACCAGTTTTAGATTCCGATGTTTCACTACAGGTTTACTGCATCACTTGGAACTTCTTATTAACGATGAAACACAGAAATTGCATCATAATTAAATACTAAAGGCACAATGCCGACTTAAGAACAAGAAGACTGACTGTTCTTACAGTCTATGTTAGAACCTTTCTTGTGAGACCAGTTTTAGATCCCGATGCTGCTCTCCAGGTTCACTGTATCCCTTGGACTTTCTTGTTGACGATGAATCACAGAAATTGCACCGGAATTAAATACAAAAGTCCCAATGCCGACTTAAGTACAAGAGAACTGACTTTTCATACAGTCTATGATTTGAACCCTTCCTGTGAGACCAGTTTTAGATTCCGATGCTTCACTTCAGGTTTACTGTATCCCCTGGACCTTCTTAGTGACGATGAAACACAGAAATTGCATCGGAATTAAATACATAATGCCCAATGCCGACTTAAGTACAAGAAGACTGTTTCTTTTTACTGTCTACGTTTTGAACCTTTCCTGTGAGACCGGTTTCAGATTCCGATGCTTCACTGTAGGTTTACTGTATCCCTTGGACCTTCTTATTGACGATGAAACACAGAAATTGCGTCGGAATTAAATACAAAAGGCACAATGCCGGCTTAAGTACAGGAAGACTGACTCTTCTTACTGTCTATGTTATGAACCTTCCATTTGAGACCAGTTTCATGTTCCGATGCTTCACTCCAGGCTTACTGTATCCCTTCGACCTTGTTATTGACGATGAAACACAGAAATTGCATCGGAATTAAATATAAAAGGCACAATGTCGACGTAAGTACAAGAAGACTGACTCTTCTTACTGTATATGCTTCGAACCTTTCCTGTGAGACGAGTTTTAGAATCCGATGCTTCACTTCAGGTTTACTGTACTCCCTGGACATTATTATTGACGAAAAATCACAGAAATGTCATCGGAATTAAATACAAAAGGCTTAATGCCGACTTAAACACATGATGACTGACTCTTCTTACTGTCTATGTTTGAACCTTTCCTGTGAGACCAGTTTTAGAATCCGATGCTTCACTTCATGTTCACTGTATCCCTTGGGCCTTCTTATTGACGATGAAACACAGAAATTGCAACAGAATTAAATACAAATATCACAATGTCGACTTAAGTACAAGAAGACTTACTCTTCTTGCTGTCTATGTTTTGAGCTACTCCTGTGAGACCAGTTTTAGATTCCGATGCTACACTTCATGTTTACTGTATCCCTTGGACCTTCTTGTTGTTGTTGTTGTGGTCTTCAGTCCTGAGACTGGTTTAATGCAGCTCTCCATGCTACTCTATCCTGTGCAAGCTTTTTCATCTCCCAGTACCTACTGCAACCTACATGCGTCTGAATCCGCTTAGTGTATCCATCTCTTGGTCTCCCCCTACGATTTTTACCCTACACGTTGCCCTCCAATACTAAATTGGTGATACCTTGATGCCTCAGAACATGTCCTACCAACCGATTCCTTCTTCTGGTCAAGTTGTGCCACAATCCTATTCAATACTTCCTCATTAGTTATGTGATCTAGACATCTAATCTTAAGCATTCTTCTGTAGCACCACATTTCGAAAGCTTCTATTCTCTTCTTGTGCAAACTATTTATCGTCCATGTGTTACTTCCATACATGGCTACACTCCATACGAATACTTTCAGAAATGACTTCCTGACACTTAAATCAATACTGGATGTTAACAAATTTCTCTTCTTCAGAAACCTTCTTATTGAGGATGAAACACAGACATTGCTTCGGAATTAAATACTAAAGGCCCAATGCCGACACAAGTACAAGAAGACTGACTATTCTTACTGTCCATTATTTGAACTTTTGCTGTGAGACTAGTTTTAGATTCAGATGCTCCACTACAGGTTTACTGTATCCCATGGGACCTTCTTATTGACGGCGAAACACAGATATTGCATCATAATCAAATACAAATGGCACAATGCCGACTTAAGTAGAAGAAGACTGTCTGTTCTTACTGTCTATGTTTGAACCTTTCCTGTGAGACCAGTTTTAGATTCCGATGCTTAACTCCTGGTTTACTGTATCCCATGGACTATCTTATTGACGATGAACCACAGAAATTGTATCGGAATTAAATATAAAAGGCACAATGCCGACATAAATACAAGAGGACTGAATCTTCTTACAGTCTATGATTTGAACCTTTCCTGTGAGACCAGTTTTAGATTCCGATGCTTCACTTCAGGTTTACTGTATCCCTTGGACCTTCTTATTGACGATGAAACACAGAAATTGAATCGGAATTAAATACACAACACTCAACGCCGACCTAAGTACAAGATGGCTGACTCTTCTTTCTGTCTATGTTTGAACCTTTCCTGTGAGACCAGTTTTAGATTACGATGATTCACTTCAGGTTTACTGTATCCCCTGGACCTTCTGATTGACGATGAAACACAGAAACTGCATCGGAATTAAATACAAACTGCACAATGCCGACTTAAGTACAAGAAGACTGACCCATCTTACTGTCTATGTTTTGAACTTTTCCTGTGAAACCAGTTTTAGATTCCGAAATTTCACTTCAGGTTTACTGTATCCCCTGGTCATTATTATTGACGAAAAAACACATAAATTGCATCGGAATTAAATAGAAAAGGCTCAATGCCGACTTAAGTACAAGAAGACTGTCTGTTCTTACTATCTTTGTTTCAACTTTTCCTGTGAGACCGGTTTTAGATTCGGATGCTTAACTCCAGGTTTACTGTACCCGTTGGACTTTCTTATTGACGATGATACACAGAAACTGCATCGGAATTAATTACAAAAGGCACAATGCCGATTTAAGTACAAGAGGACTGGCTCTTCTTACAGTCTATGATTTGAACCTTTCCTGTGAGACCACTTTTAGAGTCTGATGCTTCACTTCAGGTTGACTGTATCCCTTGGACCTTCTTGTTGACGATGAAACACAGAAATTTTGTCATATTTAAATACAAAAGGCACAATGACGACTTAAGTACATGAAGTTTTACTCCTCTTACTGTCTATGTTTTGAACTTTTCCTGTGAGACCAGTTTTAGATTCCGAAACTTCACTCCAGGTTTACTGTATCCCTTGGACCTTCCTATTGACGATAAACACGGAAATTGCATCGGAATTAAATACAAAAGGCACAATGCCGACTTAAGCACAAGGGGACTGACTCTTCTTACTGTCTATGTTTTGAACCTTTCCTGTGAGACCAGTTCTAGATTCCGGTGCTATACTTCAGGTTTACTGCATCCCTTGGACCTTCTAATTGACGATGAAACACAGAAATTGCATCGGAATTAAATACAGGAGGAACAATGACGACTTAAGTACACGAAGACAGACTCCTCTTACTGTCTATGCTTTGAGACTTTGCTGTGTGACCAGTCTCAGAATACGATGCTTCACTTCAGTTTTACTGTATCCCATAGCCCTTCATATTGACGATTAAACACAGAAATTGCATCGGAATTAAATACAAAACGCACAATGTCGACTTAAGTACAAGAAGACTGGCTCTTCTTCCTGTCTATGTTTTGAACCTTTCCTGTGAGGCCAGTTTTAGATTCCGATGCTCCACATCAGGTAGACTGTATCCATTGGACCTTCATATTGACTGTGAAACATAGAAATTTCATTGAAACTAAATACAAAAGGCACAATGAAGACTTAAGTACAAGAAGACTGCCTCATCTTACTGTCTATGCTTTGAACCTTTCCTGTGAGACAAGTTTTAGATATCGACGCTTCACTTCATGTTTACTGTATCCCATGGACCTTCTTATTGACGATGAAACACAGAAATTGCATCGGAATTAAATCCAAAGTCACAATGCCGACTTAGGTACAAGAAGACTGGAAATACTTACTGTCCATGTTTTGAAACTATCCTCTGAAACCAGTTTTAGATTCCGATGCTTCACTTTAGGTTTACTGTATCCCCTGGACATTATTAATGACGAAGAAACACAGAAATTGCATTCGAATGAAATACAAAAGGCACAATGCCGACTTAAGTACAAGAAGACTGACTCTTCTTACTGTCTATGCTTTGAAACTTTCCTGTGAGACCAGTTTTAGATTCCGATGCTTCACTTCAGGTTTACTGTATCCCTTGGACCTTCATATTGACGATGAAACACAGAAATTGCTTCGCAATTAAATACTAAAGGCCCAATGCCGACTCAAGTACAAGAAGACTGACTATTCTTACTGTCCATTATTTGAACTTTTCCTGTGAGACTAGTTTTAGATTCTGATGTTCCACTACAGGTTTACTGTATCGCATTGGACCTTCTTATTGACGGTGAAACACAGATATTGCATCATAATTAAATACAAATGGCACAATGCCGACTTAAGTACAAGAAGACTGTCTGTTCTTACTGTCTATGTTTCAACCTTTCCTGTGAGACCAGTGTTAGATTCCGATGCTTAACTCCTGGTTTACTGTATCCCATGGACTTTCTTATTGACGATGAAATACAGAAATTGTATCGGAATTAAATATAAAAGGCACAATGCCGACATAAATACAAGAGGACTGAATCTTCTTACAGTCTATGATTTGAATCTTTCCTGTGAGACCAGTTTTAGATTCCGGTGCTTCACTTCAGGTTTACTGTATCCCTTGGACCTTCTTATTGACGATGAAACACAGAAATTTTGTCGGAATTAAATACAAAAGTCTCAATGTCGACTTAAGTTCAAGAAGACTGACTCATCTTACTGTGTATGTTTTGAACCTTTCCTGTGAGACCAGTTTTAGATTCCGATTCTACACATCTGGTTTACTGTATCCCTTGGACCTTCTTATTGACGATGAAACACAGAAATTGCGTCGGAATTAAATACAAAAGGCACAATGCCGGCTTAAGTACAAGAAGACTGACTCTTCTTACTGTCTATGTTATGAACCTTCCCTTTGAGACCAGTTTTTTGTTCCGATGCTTCACTCCAGGTTTACTGTATCCCTTCGACCTTGTTATTGACGATGAAACACAGAAATTTCATCGGAATTAAATATAAAAGGCACAATGTCGACGTAAGTACAAGAAGACTGACTCTTCTTACTGTCTATGCTTTGAACCTTTCCTGTGAGACCAGTTTTAGAAACCGATGCTTCACTTCAGGTTTACTGTATTCCCTGGACATTATTATTGACGAAAAATCACAGAAATGTCATCGGAATTAAATATAAAAGGCACAATGCCGACTTAAATACAAGAAGACTGATTCTTCTTACTGTGTATGTATTGAAACTTTCCTGTGAGATCAGCTTTAGATTCCGATGCTTCACTTCAGGTTTACAGTATGCCTTTTACCGTCTTACTGACGATGAAACACAGAAATTGAATCGGAATTAAATACAAAATTCACAATCCCGACTTCAGTACAAGAAGACTGACTCTTCTTACTGTCTATGTTTGAACCCTTCCTGTGAGACCAGTTGTAGATTCCGATGCTTAATTTCATGTTCACTGTATCCCTTGGGCCTTCTTATTGACGATGAAACACAGAAATTGCAACAGAATTAAATACAAATGTCACAATGTCGACTTCAGTACAAGAAGACTGGCTCTTCTTGCGGTCTATGTTTTGAACTTCTCCTGCGAGACCAGTTTTAGATTCCGATGCTACACTTCATGTTTACTGTATCCCTTGGACCTTCTTATTGACGATGAAACACAGAAATTGCATCGGAATGAAATACAAAAGGCACAAATCCGACGTAAGTACAAGAAGACTGACTCTTCTTGCTGTCTATGTTTGAACCTTTCCTGTGAGACCAGTTTTAGATCCCGATGCTTCACTTCAGGTTTACTGTATCCCCTGGACCTTCTTAGTGACGATGAAACACAGAAATTGCATCGGAATTTAATACAAAAGGCACAATGACGACTTAAGTACAAGTAGACTGACTCTTGTTACTGTCTATGTTTGAACCTTTCCCGTGAGACCTGCTTTAGATTCTGGAGCTTCACTTCAGGTTTACTGTATCCCTTGGACCTTCTTGTTGTTTTTGTTGTGGTCTTCAGTCCTGAGACTGGTTTAATGCAGCTCTCCATGCTACTCTATCCTGTGCAAGCTTTTTCATCTCCCAGTACCTACTGCAACCTACATGCGTCTGATCCGCTTAGTGTATTCATCTCCTGGTCTCCCCCTACGATTTTTACCCTACACGTTGCCCTCCAATACTAAATTGGTGATACCTTGATGCCTCAGAACATGTCCGACCAACTGATTCCTTCTTCTGGTCAAGTTGTGCCACAATCCTATTCAATACTTCCTCATTAGTTATGTGATCTAGACATCTAATCTTCAGCATTCTTCTGTAGCACCACATTTCGAAAGCTTCTATTCTCTTCTTGTGCAAACTATTTATCGTCCATGTTTTCCGTCCATACATGGCTACACTCCATATGAATACTTTCAGAAATGACTTCCTGACACTTAAATCAATACTGGATGTTAACAAATTTCTCTTCTTCAGAAACCTTCTTATTAAGGATGAAACACAGAAATTGCTTCGGAATTAAATACTAAAGGCCCAATGCCGACACAAGTACAAGAAGATTGACTCTTCTTACCGACTATGTCTTGAATCTTTCCTGTGATACCAGTTTTAGATTCCGATGCTTCACTCCAGGTTTACTGTATCCCTTCGACCTTCTTATTGTCGATGAAACACAGAAATTGCCTCGGAATTAAATATGGAAGGCACAATGCCGGCTTAAGTACAAGAAGACTGACTCATCTTACTGTCTATGTTTTGAACCTTTCCTGTGAGACAAGTTTTAGATATCGACGCTTCACTTCATGTTTACTGTATCCCATGGATTTACGATGAAACACAGAAATTGCATCGGAGTTAAATCCAAAGTCGCAATGCCTACTTAGGTACAAGAAGACTGGAAATACTTACTGTCCATGTTTTGAAACTGTCCTGTGAGGCACGTTTTGGATTCCGATGCTTCACTTTAGGTTTACTGTATCCCCTGGACATTATTAATAACGAAGAAACACAGAAATTGCATTCGAATGAAATACAAAAGGCACAATGCCGACTTAAGTTCAAGAAGACTGACTATTCTAGCTGTCTATGCTTTGAATCTTTCCTGTGAGACCAGTTTTAGATTCCGATGCTTAACTCCTGGTTTACTGTATGCCATGGACTTTCTTATTGACGATGAAACACAGAAACTGTATCGGAATTAAATATAAAAGGCACAATGCCGACATAAATACAAGAGGACTGAATCTTCTTACAGTCTATGATTTGAACCTATCCTGTGAGACCAGTTTTAGATTCCGATGCTTCACTTCAGGTTTACTGTATCCCTTGGACCATCGTATTGACGATGAAACACAGAAATTTTGTCGGAATTAAATACAAAAGGCACAATGACGACTTAAGTTCAAGAAGACTGACTCATCTTACTGTATATGTTTTGAACCTTTCCTGTGAGATCAGTTTTAGATTCCGATGCTATACATCTGGTTTACTGTATCCCTTGGACCTTCTTATTGACGATGAAACACAGAAATTGAATCGGAATTAAATACAATTGGCACAACGCCGACCTAAGTACGAGATGACTGACTTAAGTACTAGAAGACTGACTCATCTCACTGTCTATGTTTTGAACCTTTCCTGTGGGACCAGTTTTTGATTCCGAAGCTTCACTTCAGGTTTACTGTATCCCTTGGACCTTCTTATTGACGATGAAACACTGAAATTGTACCAGAATTAAATACAAAAGGCACAATGCCGACTTCAGTAGAAGAGGACTGACTCTTATTACAGTCCATGATTTGAACCTTTCCTGTGGGACCAGTTTCATATTCCGATGCTTCACTTCAGGTTTACTGTATCCCTTGGACCATCGTATTGACGATGAAACACAGAAATTTTGTCGGAATTAAATACTAAAATCACAATGACGACTTAAGTACAAGAAGACTGACTCATCTTACTGTGTATGTTTTGAACCTTTCCTGTGAGACCAGTTTTAGATTCCGATGCAACACATTTGGCTTACTGTATCCCTTGGACATTCTTATTGACGATGAAGCACAGAAATTGAATCGGAATGAAATACAAAACACTCAACGCCGACCTAAGTACAAGATGGCTGACTTTCTATCTGTCTATGTTTGAACCTTTCCTGTGAGACCAGTTTTAGATTCCGATGCTTCACTTCAGATTTACTGTATCCCCTGGACCTTCTAATTGACGATGAAACACAGAAATTGCATAGGAATTAAATACATAATGCACAATGCCGACTTAAGTACAAGAAGATTGACTCTTCTTACCGACTATGTCTTGAATCAGTCCTGTGATACCAGTTTTAGATTCCGATGCCTCACTCCAGGTTTAGTGTATCCCTTCGACCTTCTTATTGTCGATGAAACACAGAAATTGCATCGGAATTAAATATGGAAGGCACAATGCTGACTGAAGTACAAGAAGACTGACTCATCTTACTGTCTATGTTTTGAACCTCTCCTGTGAAACCAGTTTTAGATTCCGAAATTTCACTTCAGGTTTACTGTATCCCCTCTTCATTATTATTGACTAAAAAACACATAAATTGCATCGGAATTAAATAGAAAAGGCACAATGCTGACTTAAGTAAAAGAAGTCTGTCTGTTCTTACTATCTTTGTTTCAACCTTTCCTGTGAGACCGGTTTTAGATTCCAATGCTTAATTCCAGGTTTACTGTATCCGTTGGACTTTCTTATTGACGATGATACACAGAAACTGCATCGGAATTAAATACAAAAGGCACAATGCCGATTTAAGTACAATTGGACTGGCTCTTCTTACAGTCTATGATTTGAACCTTTCCTGTGAGACCACTTTTAGATTCTGATGCTTCATTTCAGGTTGACTATATCCCTTGGACCTTCTTGTTGACGATGAAACACAGAAATTTTGTCATAATTAAATACCAAAAGTACAATGACGACTTAAGTACAAGAGGTTTTACTCCTCTTACTGTCTATGTTTTGAACTTTTCCTGTGAGACACGTTTTAGATATAGATGCTTCACTTCAGGTTTACTGTATCCCATGGACCTTCGTATTGACGATGAAACACAGAAATTGCGTCGGAATTAAATACAAAAGGCACAATGCCGACCTAACTACAAGAAGACTGACTCTTCTATTTCTCTATGCTCTGAACCTATCCTGTGAGACCCGTTTTAGATTCTGATGTTTCACTTCAGGTTTACTGTATCCCCTGGACCATCGTATTGACGATGAAACACAGAAATTGCATCGGAATTAAATACAAAATGCACAATGCCGACTTAAGTACAAGACGACTGACTAGCCTTACTGTACACGATTTGAACCTTTTCTGTGAGATCAGTTTTAGATTCCGATGCTTCACTTCAGGTTTACTGTATGCCTTGGACATTTTTACTGACGATGAGACACAGAAATTGCATCGGAATTAAATACAAAAGGCACAATGCCGACTTAAGTGCAAGAAGACTGACTCTTCTTACTGTCTATGTTTGAACCTTTCCTGTGAGACCAGTTTTAGATTCCGATGCTTAATGTCATGTTCACTGTATCCCTTGTACCTTCTTATTGACGATGAAACACAGAAATTGGAACGGAATTAAATACAAAAGGACAATGCCGACTTAAGTACAAGATGACTGACTCTTCTTACTGTCTATGAGTTGAATCTTTCCTGTGAGACCAGTTTTAGATTCCGATGCTTAATTTCACGTTCACTGTATCCCTTCGACCTTCTTATTGACGATGAAACACAGAAATTGCGTCGGATTTAAATACAAAAGGCACAGTGTCGACTTAAGTACAAGATGACTGACTCTTTGTACTGTCTATGTTTTGAAACTTTCCTGTGAGACCAGTTTTATATTCCGATGCTTCACTCCAGGTTTACTGTATCCCTTCGACCATCTTATTGACGATGAAACACAGACATTGCATCGGAATTAAATGCAAAAGGCACAATGCCGACTTAAGTACAAGAAGACTGACTCTTCTTACTGTCTATGTTTTGATCCTTTCGTGTGAGACAAGTTTTAGATATCGACGCTTCATTTCAGGTTTACTGTATTCCATGGACGTTCTTATTGACGATGAAACACAGAAATTGAATCGGAACTAAATACAAAAGTCCCAATGCGGACTTCAGTACAAGTAGACTGACTATACTTACTGTCCATGTTTTGAACCTATGCTGTGAGACCAGTTTTAAAATCCGATGCTTCACGTCAGGTATACTGTATCCCTTGGACCTTCTTGTTGACGATGAAACACAGAAATTCCGTCGGAATTAAATACAAAAGGCACAATGACGACTTAAATACAAGAAGACTGACTCTTCTATCTCTCTATGCTCTGAACCTATACTGTGAGACCAGTTTTAGATTCCGATGCTTCACTTCAGGTTTACTGTATCCCCTGGACCATCGTATTTACAATGAAACACAGAAATTGCATCGGAATTAAATACAAAATGCACAATGCCGACCTAAGTACAAGAAGACTGACTCTTTTACTGTCTATGTTTGAACCTTTCCTGTGAGACCAGTTTTAGATTCCGATGCTTCACTTCAGTTTTACTGTATCCCCAGGACCTTCTTACTGACGATGAAACACAGAAATTGCGTCGGAATTAAATACAAACGGCACAATGCCGACTTAAGTACAAGAAGACTGACTATTCTTACTGTCCATGTTTTGAACTTTTCCTGTGAGACCCGTTTCAGATTCTGATGCTTCACTAAAGGTTTTCTGTATCCCCTGGACCTTCGTATTGACGATGGAACACAGAAATTGTTTCGGAATTAAATACAAAAGGCCCAATGCAGACATAAGTACAAGAAGACTGACTATTCTTACTGTCCATGTTTTGAACTTTTCCTGTCAGACCAGTTTTAGATTCTGATGCTTCACTACAGGTATACTGTATCCCTTGCACCTTCTTAATGACGATGAAACACAGAAATTGCATTATAATTAAATACAAATGGCACAATGCCGACTTAAGTACAAGAAGACATACTGTTCTTACTATCTATGTTTGAACCTTACCTGTGAGACCAGTTTTACATTCCGATGCTTCACTGCAGGTTTACTGTATCCCCTGCACCTTCTTATTGACGATCGAACATGGAAAGTGCACCGGAATTAAATACAAATGGCACAATGCCGACTTAAGTATAAGGGGACCGACTCTTCTTACTCTCTATGCTCTGAATCTATCCTGTGAGACCAGTTTTACATTCCGATGCTTCACTTCTGGTTTACTGTATCCCTTGGACCTTCCAATTGACGATAAAACACAGAAATTGCATCGGAATTAAATACAAAAGGCCCAATGCCGACTTAAGTACAAGACGACTGACTAGTCTTACAGTCCTTGATTTGAACCTTTCCTGTGAGATCTGTTTTAGATTCCGATTCTTGACATCAGGTTTACTGTATCCCTTCGACCTTCTTATTGACGATGAAACACAGAAATTGCAACGGAATTAAATACAAAAGGCACAATGCCGACTTAAGTACAAGAAGACTGACTCTTCTTACTGTCTTGGCTTTGAACCTTTCCTGTGAGACCAGTTTTAGATTCCGATGCCTCACTTCAGGTCTACTGTATCCCCTGGACATTATTATCGACGAAAAAAACAGATATTGCATCGGAATTAAAAACAAAAGGCACAATGCCGACTTAAGTACAAGAAGACTGACTCTTCTTACTGTCTATGTTTTGAAACATTATTGTGAGACCAGTTTTTAGATTCCGATGCTTCTCTTCAGGTTTACCGTATCCCTTGGACATTCTTATTGACGATGAGACTCAGAAATCCCTTCGGAATTAAATACAAAAGTCTAAATGCCGACTTAAATACAAGAAGACTGACTCTTCTATCTCTCTATGCTCTGAACCCTTCCTGTGAGACCAGTTTTAGATTCCGATGCTTCACTTCAGGTTTACTGTATACCCTGAACCATCGTATTGACGATGAAACACAGAAATTGTATCGGAATTAAATACAAAATGCACAATGGCGACTTAAGTACAAGAACACTGACTCTTCTTACTGTCTATGTTTGAACCTTTCCTGTGGGACCAGTTTTAGATTCCGATGCTTCACTTCAGGTTTATTGTATCCCTTGGACATTCTTATTGACGAAGAAACACAGAAATTGCATCGGAATTAAATACAAAAGGCCCAATGCCGACTTAAGTACAAGAAGACTGACTCTTCTTACTGCCTATGTTTGAACCATTCCTGTGAGACCAGTTTTAGATTCCAATGCTTAATTTCATGTTTACTGTATCTCTTGCACCTCCTTATTGACGATGAAACACAGAATTGGCAACGGAATTAAATCCAAAAGGCACAATGCCGACTTAAGTACAAGATGACTGACTCTTCTTACTGTCTATTATTTGATCCTATCCTGTGAGACCAGTTTTAGATTCCGATGCTTAATTTCAAGATCACTGTATCCCTTGAACCTTCTTATTGACGTTGAAACACAGAAATTGCAACGGAATTAAATACAAAAGGACCATTGCCTACTTAAGTACAAGACGTCTGACTTGTCTTACTGTCCAAGATTTGAACCTTGTCTGTCAGATCTGTTTTAGATTCTGATGCTTCACTACAGGTTTACTGTATCCCTTGGTCCTTCTTAATGCCGATGAAACACAGAAATTGCATTATAATTAAATACAAAAGGCACAATGCCGACTTAAATACAGGAAGACTGACTCTTCTATCTCTCTATGTTCTGAACCTTTCCTGTGAGACCAGTTTTAGATTCCCATGCTTCACCTCAGGTTTACTGATTCCCTGGACCATCGTATTTACGATGAAACATAGAAATTGCATCGGAATTAAATACAAAAGGCACAATGCCGACTTTAGTACAAGAAGACTGACTCTTCTTACTGTCTATGATTTGATTCTCTCCTGTGAGGTCAGTTTTAGTTTCCGATGCTAAAATTCAGGTTTACTGTATCCCATGGACCTTCTAATTGACGATGAAACACAGATATTGCATCGGAATTATATACAATAGGCACAATGCCGACGTAAGTACAAGAAGACTGACTGTTCTTACTCTCTATGTTTGAACCATTCCTGTGAGACCAGTTATAGATTCCGATGCTTAATTTCATGTTCACTGTATCCCTTAGGCCTTCGTATTGACGATGAAACACAGAAATTGCAACGGAATGAAATACAAAAGGCTCAATGACGACTTAAGTACAAGAAGACTGACACATCTTACTGTCTATGTTTTGAACCTTTCCAGTGCGACCAAATTTAGATTCCGATCCTTACTTCTGGTTAACTGTATCCCTTGGACCTTCTAATTGACGATGAAACACAGAAGTTGCATCGGAAGTAAATACAAAAGGCACAATGCCGACTTAAGTACAAGATGACTTCTTACTGTCTATGTTTCGACCTATGCTGTGAGACCTGCTTGAGATTCCGATGCTTCATGTCAGGTTCACTGTATCCCTTGGACCTTCTAATTGTCGATGAAACACAGATATTGCAACGGAATTAAATACAAAAAGCACAATGCTGACTAAAGTACATGAAGACTTACTCTTCTTACAGTATTTGCTTTGAGGCCTTTCCTGTGAGACCAGTTTTAGATTCCGATGCTTCTATTCAGGTTTACTGTGTCCCTTGCACCTTCGTATTGAAGATGAGACACAGAAATTGCGTCGGAATTAAATACAAAGGGCACAATGCCGACTTAAGTACAAGAAGACCGACTCTTATTACTCTCTACGTTTGGACCTTTCCGGTGAGACTAGTTTTAGATTCCGATTCTTACTTACAGGTTCACTGTATCCCTTGGATCTTCTTATTGACGATGAGACACAGATATTGCATCGGAATTAAATATAAGAGGCACAATGCCGACTTAAGTACAATGGGACTGACTCTTCTTTCTGTCTATGTTTTGAACATTTACTGTGAGACCAGTTTTAGATTCCGATGCTTCACTTCAGTTTTACTGTATCCCCTGCACCTTTGTATTGACGAGAACACACAGAAATTGCTTCGGAATTAAATACAAAAGTCACAATGCAGACTTAAGTACAAGAAGACTGCCTCTTCTTACTGTCAATGATTTGAACCTTTCCTGTGAGCCCAGTCTTTAATTCCGATGCTTCACTTCAGGTTTACTGTATCCCTTTGACCTTCCTATTGATGATGAAACTCTGAAATTGCATCGGATTAAATACAAAAGGCACAGTGCCGACTCAAGTACAAAAAGACTGACTCTTCTTACTCTTTATGTTCTGAACCTTTCCTGTGAGACAAGTTTTAGATTCCGATGCTTCACTTCAGGTTTACTGTATCCCTTGGACCTTCTCATTGACGATGAAACACAGAAATTGCATCGGAATTAAATACAAAAGCCACAATGCCGACTTAGGTACAAGATGACTGACTATTCTTTCTGTCCATGATTTGAACTTTTCTTGTTAGACCAGATTTAGATTCCGGTGCTTCACTACAGGTTTACTGTATACCTTGGACCTTCTCATTGACGATGAAACACAGAAATTGCATGTTAATTTTACACATAATGCACATTGGCGACTTAATGACAACAAGACTGATTCTTCTTACTCTCTATGTTTGAACCTCTCCTGTGAGACCGGTTTTAGAATCCGATGCTTACTTGCATGTTCACTGTATCCCTTGGACCTTCTTATTGCGGATGAAACACAGAAATTGCAACGGAATTAAATACAAAAGGCACAATGCTGACTTAAGTACAAGAAGACTGACTATTCTTACTGTCCATGATTTGAACTTTTCTTGTTAGACCAGTTTTAGATTCCGATGCCTCACTTCTGGTTTACTATATCCCTTGGACCATCGTATTGACGATGAAACACAGAAATTGCATTGGAATTAAATACAAAAGGCACAAGCCGACTTAAGAACACAAAGACTGACGCTTCTTACAGTCTATGTATTGAACTTTCCTGTGAGACCTGTTTTAGATTCCGATACTTCACTTCAGGTTTACTGTATCCCTTGGACCTTAATATCGACGATGAAACACAGAAATTGCATCGGAATTAAACACAAAAGGCCCTACGCCAATTTAAGTACAAGAAGAATGACTATTCTTACTGTCCATGTTTTGAACCTCTCCTGTGAGACCAGTTTTAGATTCCGATGCCTCATTTGAGGTTTACTGTATCCCTTGGACCTTCTTATTGACAATGAAACATAGAAATTGCATCAGAATTAAATTCAAAAGGCACAATGCGGACTTGAGTACAAGAAGACTGACTCTTCTTATTGTCGATGTTTGAACCTTTCCTGCGGGAGTAGTTTTACTTTCCGATGCCTCACTTCACGTATACTTTATCCTTTGTACCTTGATATTGACGATGAAACAGAGAAATAGCATCGGAATTAAATACAAAAGGAACAATGCCGACTTAAGTACAAGAGGACTGACACTTCTCATTGTCTATGCTTTTAACCTTTTGTGTGAGACCAGTTTTAGATTCCGATGCTACACTCCAGGTTTACTGTCTCCCTTGGACATTCGTATTGACGATGAAACACAGAAATTGCATCGGAATTAAATACAAAGGATCAATGCCGACTTAAGTACGTGGGAACTGATTCTTCTTACTGTCTATGATTTCTACCTCTGCTGTGAGACCAGTTTTAGTTTCCGATGCTTCACATCGGGTTTACTGTATCCCTTGACTTTCTTATTGTCGAAGAAACACAGAAATTGCATCGGAAGTATATACAAATGGGACAATTCCGACTTAGCTACAAGATGACTGACTCTCATTACTGTCAATGATTTGAACCCTTCGTGTGAGACCAGTTTTAGATTCCGATGCTTCACTTCAGGTTTACTGTATCCCTTGAACCTTCTTATTGACGATGAAACACAGAAATTGCATCGGAATTAAATACAAAAGGGACAATGCCGACTTAACTACAAGATGACTGACACTTCTTACTGTCTATGTTTTGAACCTTTCCTGTGAGACCAGTTTTAGTTTCCGATCCTTCACTTCAGGTTTACTGTATCCCCTGGACCATCGTATTGACGATGAGACACAGAAATTGCATCGGAATTAAATACAAAAGGCCCAATGCCGACTTAAGTACAAGGAGACTGACTCTTCTTACTGCCTATGTTTGAACCATTCCTGTGAGACCAGTTTTAGATTCCAATGCTTAATTTCATGTTTACTGTATCCCTTGCACCTCCTTATTGACGATGAAACACAGAATTGGCAACGGAATTAAATCCAAAAGGCACAATGCCGACTTAAGTACAAGATGACTGACTCTTCTTACTGTCTATTATTTGATCCTATCCTGTGAGACCAGTTTTAGATTCCGATGCTTAATTTCATGATCACTGTATCCCTTGAACCTTCTTATTGACGTTGAAACACAGAAATTGCAACGGAATTAAATACAAAAGGACCATTGCCTACTTAAGTACAAGACGTCTGACTTGTCTTACTGTCCAAGATTTGAACCTTGTCTGTCAGATCTGTTTTAGATTCTGATGCTTCACTACAGGTTTACTGTATCCCTTGGTCCTTCTTAATGCCGATGAAACACAGAAATTGCATTATAATTAAATACAAAAGGCACAATGCCGACTTAAATACAGGAAGACTGACTCTTCTATCTCTCTATGCTCTGAACCTTTCCTGTGAGACCAGTTTTAGATTCCCATGCTTCACCTCAGGTTTACTGTATCCCCTGGACCATCGTATTTACGATGAAACATAGAAATTGCATCGGAATTAAATACAAAAGGCACAATGCCGACTTTAGTACAAGAAGACTGACTCTTCTTACTGTCTATGATTTGAACCTCTCCTGTGAGATCAGTTTTAGTTTCCGATGCTAAAATTCAGGTTTACTGTGTCCCATGGACCTTCTAATTGACGATGAAACACAGATATTGCATCGGAATTATATACAATAGGCACAATGCCGACGTAAGTACAAGAAGACTGACTGTTCTTACTCTCTATGTTTGAACCATTCCTGTGAGACCAGTTATAGATTCAGATGCTTAATTTCATGTTCACTGTATCCCTTAGGCCTTCGTATTGACGATGAAACACAGAAATTGCAACGGAATGAAATACAAAAGGCACAATGACGACTTAAGTACAAGAAGACTGACATATCCACTGTCTATGTTTTGAACCTTTCCAGTGCGACCAAATTTAGATTCCGATCCTCACTTCTGGTTAACTGTATCCCTTGGACCTTCTAATTGACGATGAAACACAGAAATTGCACCGGAAGTAAATACAAAAGGCACAATGCCGACTTAAGTACAAGATGACTTCTTACTGTCTATGTTTCGACTTATCCTGTGAGACCTGTTTGAGATTCCGATGCTTAATGTCAGGTTCACTATATCCCTTGGACCTTCTAATTGTCGATGAAACACAGATATTGCAACGGAATTAAATACAAAAAGCACAATGCTGACTAAAGTACATGAAGACTTACTCTTCTTACAGTATTTGCTTTGAGGCCTTTCCTGTGAGACCAGTTTTAGATTCCGATGCTTCTATTCAGGTTTACTGTGTCCCTTGCACCTTCGTATTGAAGATGAGACACAGAAATTGCGTCGGAATTAAATACAAAAGGCACAATGCCGACTTAAGTACAAGAAGACCGACTCTTATTACTCTCTACGTTTGGACCTTTCCGGTGAGACAAGTTTTAGATTCCGATGCTTCACTTCAGGTTTACTGTATCCCTTGGACCTTCTCATTGACGATGAAACACAGAAATTGCATCGGAATTAAATACAAAAGCCACAATGCCGACTTAAGTACAAGATGACTGACTATTCTTTCTGTCCATGAATTGAACTTTTCTTGTTAGACCAGATTTAGATTCCGGTGCTTCACTACAGGTTTACTGTATACCTTGGACCTTCTCATTGACGATGAAACACAGAATTTGCATGTTAATTATATACATAATGCACATTGGCGACTTAATGACAACAAGACTGATTCTTCTTACTCTCTATGTTTGAACCTCTCCTGTGAGACCGGTTTTAGAATCCGATGCTTACTTGCATGTTCACTGTATCCCTTGGACCTTCTTATTGCGGATGAAACACAGAAATTGCAACGGAATTAAATACAAAAGGCACAATGCCGACTTAAGTACAAGAAGACTGACTATTCTTACTGTCCATGATTTGAACTTTTCTTGTTAGACCAGTTTTAGATTCCGATGCCTCACTTCTGGTTTACTATATCCCTTGGACCATCGTATTGACGATGAAACACAGAAACTGCATTGGAATTAAATACAAAAGGCACAAGCCGACTTAAGAACACAAAGACTGACGCTTCTTACAGTCTATGTATTGAACTTTCCTGTGAGACCTGTTTTAGATTCCGATACTTCACTTCAGGTTTACTGTATCCCTTGGACCTTAATATTGACGATGAAACACAGAAATTGCATCGGAATTAAACACAAAAGGCCCTACGCCAATTTAAGTAGAAGAAGAATGACTATTCTCACTGTCCATGTTTTGAACCTCTCCTGTGAGACCAGTTTTAGATTCCGATGCCTCATTTGAGGTTTACTGTATCCCTTGGACCTTCTTATTGACAATGAAACATAGAAATTGCATCGGAATTAAATTCAAAAGGCACAATGCGGACTTGAGTACAAGAAGACTGACTCTTCTTATTGTCGATGTTTGAACCTTTCCTGCGGGACTAGTTTTACTTTCCGATGCCTCACTTCACGTATACTTTATCCTTTGTACCTTGATATTGACGATGAAACACAGAAATAGCATCGGAATTAAATACAAAAGGGACAATGCCGACTTAAGTACAAGAGGTCTGACACTTCCCATTGTCTATGCTTTTAACCTTTTGTGTGGGACCAGTTTTAGATTCCGATGCTACACTCCAGGTTTACTGTCTCCCTTGGACATTCGTATTGACGATGAAACACAGAAATTGCATCGGAATTAAATGCAAAGGATCAATGCCGACTTAAGTACGTGGGAACTGATTCTTCTTACTGTCTATGATTTCTACCTCTGCTGTGAGACCAGTTTTAGTTTCCGATGCTTCACATCGGGTTTACTGTATCCCTTGCCCTTCTTATTGTCGAAGAAACACAGAAATTGCATCGGAAGTATATACAAATGGGACAATGCCGACTTAGCTACAAGATGACTGACTCTCATTACTGTCAATGATTTGAACCCTTCGTGTGAGACCAGTTTTAGATTCCGATGCTTCACTTCAGGTTTACTGTATCCCTTGAACCTTCTTATTGACGATGAAACACAGAAATTGCATCGGAATTAAATACAAAAGGGACAATGCCGACTTAACTACAAGATGACTGACACTTCTTACTGTCTATGTTTTGAACCTTTCCTGTGAGACCAGTTTTAGTTTCCGAACCTTCACTTCAGGTTTACTGTATCCCCTGGACCATCGTATTGACGATGAGACACAGAAATTGCATCGAAATTAAATACAAAAGGCCCAATGCCGACTTAAGTACAAGAAGACTGACTCTTCTTACTGCCTATGTTTGAACCATTCCTGTGAGACCAGTTTTAGATTCCAATGCTTAATTTCATGTTTACTGTATCCCTTGCACTTCCTTATTGACGATGAAACACAGAATTGGCAACGGAATTAAATCCAAAAGGCACAATGCCGACTTAAGTACAAGATGACTGACTCTTCTTACTGTCTATTATTTGATCCTATCCTGTGAGACCAGTTTTAGATTCCGATGCTTAATTTCATGATCACTGTATCCCTTGAACCTTCTTATTGACGTTGAAACACAGAAATTGCAACGGAATTAAATACAAAAGGACCATTGCCTACTTAAGTACAAGACGTCTGACTTGTCTTACTGTCCAAGATTTGAACCTTGTCTGTCAGATCTGTTTTAGATTCTGATGCTTCACTACAGGTTTACTGTATCCCTTGGTCCTTCTTAATGCCGATGAAACACAGAAATTGCATTATAATTAAATACAAAAGGCACAATGCCGACTTAAATACAGGAAGACTGACTCTTCTATCTCTCTATGCTCTGAACCTTTCCTGTGAGACCAGTTTTAGATTCCCATGCTTCACCTCAGGTTTACTGTATCCCCTGGACCATCGTATTTACGATGAAACATAGAAATTGCATCGGAATTAAATACAAAAGGCACAATGCCGACTTTAGTACAAGAAGACTGACTCTTCTTACTGTCTATGATTTGAACCTCTCCTGTGAGATCAGTTTTAGTTTCCGATGCTAAAATTCAGGTTTACTGTATCCCATGGACCTTCTAATTGACGATGAAACACAGATATTGCATCGGAATTATATACAATAGGCACAATGCCGACGTAAGTACAAGAAGACTGACTGTTCTTACTCTCTATGTTTGAACCATTCCTGTGAGACCAGTTATAGATTCAGATGCTTAATTTCATGTTCACTGTATCCCTTAGGCCTTCGTATTGACGATGAAACACAGAAATTGCAACGGAATGAAATACAAAAGGCACAATGACGACTTAAGTACAAGAAGACTGACACATCTCACTGTCTATGTTTTGAACCTTTCCAGTGCGACCAAATTTAGATTCCGATCCTCACTTCTGGTTAACTGTATCCCTTGGACCTTCTAATTGACGATGAAACACAGAAATTGCACCGGAAGTAAATACAAAAGGCACAATGCCGACTTAAGTACAAGATGACTTCTTACTGTCTATGTTTCGACTTATCCTGTGAGACCTGTTTGAGATTCCGATGCTTAATGTCAGGTTCACTATATCCCTTGGACCTTCTAATTGTCGATGAAACACAGATATTGCAACGGAATTAAATACAAAAAGCACAATGCTGAGTAAAGTACATGAAGACTTACTCTTCTTACAGTATTTGCTTTGAGGCCTTTCCTGTGAGACCAGTTTTAGATTCCGATGCTTCTATTCAGGTTTACTGTGTCCCTTGCACCTTCGTATTGAAGATGAGACACAGAAATTGCGTCGGAATTAAATACAAAAGGCACAATGCCGACTTAAGTACAAGAAGACCGACTCTTATTACTCTCTACGTTTGGACCTTTCCGGTGAGACAAGTTTTAGATTCCGATGCTTCACTTCAGGTTTACTGTATCCCTTGGACCTTCTCATTGACGATGAAACACAGAAATTGCATCGGAATTAAATACAAAAGCCACAATGCCGACTTAAGTACAAGATGACTGACTATTCTTTCTGTCCATGAATTGAACTTTTCTTGTTAGACCAGATTTAGATTCCGGTGCTTCACTACAGGTTTACTGTATACCTTGGACCTTCTCATTGACGATGAAACACAGAATTTGCATGTTAATTATATACATAATGCACATTGGCGACTTAATGACAACAAGACTGATTCTTCTTACTCTCTATGTTTGAACCTCTCCTGTGAGACCGGTTTTAGAATCCGATGCTTACTTGCATGTTCACTGTATCCCTTGGACCTTCTTATTGCGGATGAAACACAGAAATTGCAACGGAATTAAATACAAAAGGCACAATGCCGACTTAAGTACAAGAAGACTGACTATTCTTACTGTCCATGATTTGAACTTTTCTTGTTAGACCAGTTTTAGATTCCGATGCCTCACTTCTGGTTTACTATATCCCTTGGACCATCGTATTGACGATGAAACACAGAAACTGCATTGGAATTAAATACAAAAGGCACAAGCCGACTTAAGAACACAAAGACTGACGCTTCTTACAGTCTATGTATTGAACTTTCCTGTGAGACCTGTTTTAGATTCCGATACTTCACTTCAGGTTTACTGTATCCCTTGGACCTTAATATTGACGATGAAACACAGAAATTGCATCGGAATTAAACACAAAAGGCCCTACGCCAATTTAAGTAGAAGAAGAATGACTATTCTCACTGTCCATGTTTTGAACCTCTCCTGTGAGACCAGTTTTAGATTCCGATGCCTCATTTGAGGTTTACTGTATCCCTTGGACCTTCTTATTGACAATGAAACATAGAAATTGCATCGGAATTAAATTCAAAAGGCACAATGCGGACTTGAGTACAAGAAGACTGACTCTTCTTATTGTCGATGTTTGAACCTTTCCTGCGGGACTAGTTTTACTTTCCGATGCCTCACTTCACGTATACTTTATCCTTTGTACCTTGATATTGACGATGAAACACAGAAATAGCATCGGAATTAAATACAAAAGGGACAATGCCGACTTAAGTACAAGAGGTCTGACACTTCCCATTGTCTATGCTTTTAACCTTTTGTGTGGGACCAGTTTTAGATTCCGATGCTACACTCCAGGTTTACTGTCTCCCTTGGACATTCGTATTGACGATGAAACACAGAAATTGCATCGGAATTAAATGCAAAGGATCAATGCCGACTTAAGTACGTGGGAACTGATTCTTCTTACTGTCTATGATTTCTACCTCTGCTGTGAGACCAGTTTTAGTTTCCGATGCTTCACATCGGGTTTACTGTATCCCTTGCCCTTCTTATTGTCGAAGAAACACAGAAATTGCATCGGAAGTATATACAAATGGGACAATGCCGACTTAGCTACAAGATGACTGACTCTCATTACTGTCAATGATTTGAACCCTTCGTGTGAGACCAGTTTTAGATTCCGATGCTTCACTTCAGGTTTACTGTATCCCTTGAACCTTCTTATTGACGATGAAACACAGAAATTGCATCGGAATTAAATACAAAAGGGACAATGCCGACTTAACTACAAGATGACTGACACTTCTTACTGTCTATGTTTTGAACCTTTCCTGTGAGACCAGTTTTAGTTTCCGAACCTTCACTTCAGGTTTACTGTATCCCCTGGACCATCGTATTGACGATGAGACACAGAAATTGCATCGAAATTAAATACAAAAGGCCCAATGCCGACTTAAGTACAAGAAGACTGACTCTTCTTACTGCCTATGTTTGAACCATTCCTGTGAGACCAGTTTTAGATTCCAATGCTTAATTTCATGTTTACTGTATCCCTTGCACTTCCTTATTGACGATGAAACACAGAATTGGCAACGGAATTAAATCCAAAAGGCACAATGCCGACTTAAGTACAAGATGACTGACTCTTCTTACTGTCTATTATTTGATCCTATCCTGTGAGACCAGTTTTAGATTCCGATGCTTAATTTCATGATCACTGTATCCCTTGAACCTTCTTATTGACGTTGAAACACAGAAATTGCAACGGAATTAAATACAAAAGGACCATTGCCTACTTAAGTACAAGACGTCTGACTTGTCTTACTGTCCAAGATTTGAACCTTGTCTGTCAGATCTGTTTTAGATTCTGATGCTTCACTACAGGTTTACTGTATCCCTTGGTCCTTCTTAATGCCGATGAAACACAGAAATTGCATTATAATTAAATACAAAAGGCACAATGCCGACTTAAATACAGGAAGACTGACTCTTCTATCTCTCTATGCTCTGAACCTTTCCTGTGAGACCAGTTTTAGATTCCCATGCTTCACCTCAGGTTTACTGTATCCCCTGGACCATCGTATTTACGATGAAACATAGAAATTGCATCGGAATTAAATACAAAAGGCACAATGCCGACTTTAGTACAAGAAGACTGACTCTTCTTACTGTCTATGATTTGAACCTCTCCTGTGAGATCAGTTTTAGTTTCCGATGCTAAAATTCAGGTTTACTGTATCCCATGGACCTTCTAATTGACGATGAAACACAGATATTGCATCGGAATTATATACAATAGGCACAATGCCGACGTAAGTACAAGAAGACTGACTGTTCTTACTCTCTATGTTTGAACCATTCCTGTGAGACCAGTTATAGATTCAGATGCTTAATTTCATGTTCACTGTATCCCTTAGGCCTTCGTATTGACGATGAAACACAGAAATTGCAACGGAATGAAATACAAAAGGCACAATGACGACTTAAGTACAAGAAGACTGACACATCTCACTGTCTATGTTTTGAACCTTTCCAGTGCGACCAAATTTAGATTCCGATCCTCACTTCTGGTTAACTGTATCCCTTGGACCTTCTAATTGACGATGAAACACAGAAATTGCACCGGAAGTAAATACAAAAGGCACAATGCCGACTTAAGTACAAGATGACTTCTTACTGTCTATGTTTCGACTTATCCTGTGAGACCTGTTTGAGATTCCGATGCTTAATGTCAGGTTCACTATATCCCTTGGACCTTCTAATTGTCGATGAAACACAGATATTGCAACGGAATTAAATACAAAAAGCACAATGCTGAGTAAAGTACATGAAGACTTACTCTTCTTACAGTATTTGCTTTGAGGCCTTTCCTGTGAGACCAGTTTTAGATTCCGATGCTTCTATTCAGGTTTACTGTGTCCCTTGCACCTTCGTATTGAAGATGAGACACAGAAATTGCGTCGGAATTAAATACAAAAGGCACAATGCCGACTTAAGTACAAGAAGACCGACTCTTATTACTCTCTACGTTTGGACCTTTCCGGTGAGACAAGTTTTAGATTCCGATGCTTCACTTCAGGTTTACTGTATCCCTTGGACCTTCTCATTGACGATGAAACACAGAAATTGCATCGGAATTAAATACAAAAGCCACAATGCCGACTTAAGTACAAGATGACTGACTATTCTTTCTGTCCATGAATTGAACTTTTCTTGTTAGACCAGATTTAGATTCCGGTGCTTCACTACAGGTTTACTGTATACCTTGGACCTTCTCATTGACGATGAAACACAGAATTTGCATGTTAATTATATACATAATGCACATTGGCGACTTAATGACAACAAGACTGATTCTTCTTACTCTCTATGTTTGAACCTCTCCTGTGAGACCGGTTTTAGAATCCGATGCTTACTTGCATGTTCACTGTATCCCTTGGACCTTCTTATTGCGGATGAAACACAGAAATTGCAACGGAATTAAATACAAAAGGCACAATGCCGACTTAAGTACAAGAAGACTGACTATTCTTACTGTCCATGATTTGAACTTTTCTTGTTAGACCAGTTTTAGATTCCGATGCCTCACTTCTGGTTTACTATATCCCTTGGACCATCGTATTGACGATGAAACACAGAAACTGCATTGGAATTAAATACAAAAGGCACAAGCCGACTTAAGAACACAAAGACTGACGCTTCTTACAGTCTATGTATTGAACTTTCCTGTGAGACCTGTTTTAGATTCCGATACTTCACTTCAGATTTACTGTATCCCTTGGACCTTAATATTGACGATGAAACACAGAAATTGCATCGGAATTAAACACAAAATGCCCTACGCCAATTTAAGTACAAGAAGAATGACTATTCTCACTGTCCATGTTTTGAACCTCTCCTGTGAGACCAGTTTTAGATTCCGATGCCTCATTTGAGGTTTACTGTATCCCTTGGACCTTCTTATTGACAATGAAACATAGAAATTGCGTCGGAATTAAATTCAAAAGGCACAATGCGGACTTGAGTACAAGAAGACTGACTCTTCTTATTGTCGATGTTTGAACCTTTCCTGCGGGACTAGTTTTACTTTCCGATGCCTCACTTCACGTATACTTTATCCTTTGTACCTTGATATTGACGATGAAACACAGAAATAGCATCGGAATTAAATACAAAAGGGACAATGCCGACTTAAGTACAAGAGGACTGACACTTCCCATTGTCTATGCTTTTAACCTTTTGTGTGGGACCAGTTTTAGATTCCGATGCTACACTCCAGGTTTACTGTCTCCCTTGGACATTCGTATTGACGATGAAACACAGAAATTGCATCGGAATTAAATACAAAGGATCAATGCCGACTTAAGTACGTGGGAACTGATTCTTCTTTCTGTCTATGATTTCTACCTCTGCTGTGAGACCAGTTTTAGTTTCCGATGCTTCACATCGGGTTTACTGTATCCCTTGACCTTCTTATTGTCGAAGAAACACAGAAATTGCATCGGAAGTATATACAAATGGGACAATGCCGACTTAGCTACAAGATGACTGACTCTCATTACTGTCAATGATTTGAACCCTTCGTGTGAGACCAGTTTTAGATTCCGATGCTTCACTTCAGGTTTACTGTATCCCTTGAACCTTCTTATTGACGATGAAACACAGAAATTGCATCGGAATTAAATACAAAAGGGACAATGCCGACTTAACTACAAGATGACTGACACTTCTTACTGTCTATGTTTTGAACCTTTCCTGTGAGACCAGTTTTAGTTTCCGATCCTTCACTTCAGGTTTACTGTATCCCCTGGACCATCGTATTGACGATGAGACACAGAAATTGCATCGGAATTAAATACAAAAGCCCAATGCCGACTTAAGTACAAGAAGACTGACTCTTCTTACTGCCTATGTTTGAACCATTCCTGTGAGACCAGTTTTAGATTCCAATGCTTAATTTCATGTTTACTGTATCCCTTGCACCTCCTTATTGACGATGAAACACAGAATTGGCAACGGAATTAAATCCAAAAGGCACAATGCCGACTTAAGTACAAGATGACTGACTCTTCTTACTGTCTATTATTTGATCCTATCCTGTGAGACCAGTTTTAGATTCCAATGCTTAATTTCATGATCACTGTATCCCTTGAACCTTCTTATTGACGTTGAATCACAGAAATTGCAACGGAATTAAATACAAAAGGACCATTGCCTACTTAAGTACAAGACGTCTGACTTGTCTTACTGTCCAAGATTTGAACCTTGTCTGTCAGATCTGTTTTAGATTCTGATGCTTCACTACAGGTTTACTGTATCCCTTGGTCCTTCTTAATGCCGATGAAACACAGAAATTGCATTATAATTAAATACAAAAGGCACAATGCCGCCTTAAATACAGGAAGACTGACTCTTCTATCTCTCTATGCTCTGAACCTTTCCTGTGAGACCAGTTTTAGATTCCCATGCTTCACCTCAGGTTTACTGTATCCCCTGGACCATCGTATTTACGATGAAACATAGAAATTGCATCGGAATTAAATACAAAAGGCACAATGCCGACTTTAGTACAAGAAGACTGACTCTTCTTACTGTCTATGATTTGAACCTCTCCTGTGAGATCAGTTTTAGTTTCCGATGCTAAAATTCAGGTTTACTGTATCCCATGGACCTTCTAATTGACGATGAAACACAGATATTGCATCCGAATTATATACAATAGGCACAATGCCGACGTAAGTACAAGAAGACTGACTGCTCTTACTCTCTATGTTTGAACCATTCCTGTGAGACCAGTTATAGATTCCGATGCTTAATTTCATGTTCACTGTATCCCTTAGGCCTTCGTATTGACGATGAAACACAGAAATTGCAACGGAATGAAATACAAAAGGCACAATGACGACTTAAGTACAAGAAGACTGACACATCTCACTGTCTATGTTTTGAACCTTTCCAGTGCGACCAAATTTAGATTCAGATCCTCACTTCTGGTTAACTGTATCCCTTGGACCTTCTAATTGACGATGAAACACAGAAATTGCATCGGAAGTAAATACAAAAGGCACAATGCCGACTTAAGTACAAGATGACTTCTTACTGTCTATGTTTCGAATTATCCTGTGAGACCTGTTTGAGATTCCGATGCTTCATGTCAGGTTCACTGTATCCCTTGGACCTTCTAATTGTCGATGAAACACAGATATTGCAACGGAATTAAATACAAAAAGCACAATGCTGACTAAAGTACATGAAGACTTACTCTTCTTACAGTATTTGCTTTGAGGCCTTTCCTGTGAGACCAGTTTTAGATTCCGATGCTTCTATTCAGGTTTACTGTGTCCCTTGCACCTTCGTATTAAAGATGAGACACAGAAATTGCGTCGGAATTAAATACAAAAGGCACAATGCCGACTTAAGTACAAGAAGACCGACTCTTATTACTCTCAACGTTTGGACCTTTCCGGTGAGACTAGTTTTAGATTCCGATTCTTACTTTCTGGTTCACTGTATCCCTTGGATCTTCTTATTGACAATGAAATACAGATATTGCAACGGAATTAAATACAAGAGGCACAATGCCGACTTAAGTACAATGGGACTGACTCTTCTTTCTGTCTATGTTTTGAACATTTACTGTGAGACCAGTTTTAGATTCCGATGCTTCACTTCAGGTTCACTGTATCCCCTGCACCTTTGTATTGACGAGAACACACAGAAATTGCTTCGGAATTAAATACAAAAGTCACAATGCAGACTTAAGTACAAGAAGACTGCTTCTTCTTACTGTCAATGATTTGAACCTTTCCTGTGAGCCCAGTCTTTAATTCCGATGCTTCACTTCAGGTTTACTGTGTCCTTTTGACCTTCCTATTGATGATGAAACTCTGAAATTGCATCGGAATTAAATACAAAAGGCACAATGCCGACTTAAGTACGAAAAGACTGACTCTTCTTACTCTTTATGTTCTGAACCTTTCCTGTGAGACAAGTTTTAGATTCCGATGCTTCACTTCAGGTTTACTGTATCCCTTGGACCTTCTCATTGACGATGAAACACAGAAATTGCATCGGAATTAAATACAAAAGCCACAATGCCGACTTAAGTACAAGATGACTGACTATTCTTTCTGTCCATGATTTGAACTTTTCTTGTTAGACCAGATTTAGATTCCGGTGCTTCACTACAGGTTTACAGTATACCTTGGACCTTCTCATTGACGATGAAACACAGAAATTGCATGTTAATTATATACATAATGCACATTGGCGACTTAATGACAACAAGACTGATTCTTCTTACTCTCTATGTTTGAACCTCTCCTGTGAGACCGGTTTTAGAATCCGATGCTTACTTGCATGTTCACTGTATCCCTTGGACCTTCTTATTGCGGATGAAACACAGAAATTGCAACGGAATTAAATACAAAAGGCACAATGCCGACTTAAGTACAAGAAGACTGACTATTCTTACTGTCCATGATTTGAACTTTTCTTGTTAGACCAGTTTTAGATTCCGATACCTCACTTCTGGTTTACTATATCCCTTGGACCATCGTATTGACGATGAAACACAGAAATTGCATTGGAATTAAATACAAAAGGCACAAGCCGACTTAAGAACACAAAGACTGACGCTTCTTACAGTCTATGTATTGAACTTTCCTGTGAGACCTGTTTTAGATTCCGATACTTCACTTCTGGTTTACTGTATCCCTTGGACCTTAATATTGACGATGAAACACAGAAATTGCATCGGAATTAAACACAAAAGGCCCTACGCCAATTTAAGTACAAGAAGAATGACTATTCTTACTGTCCATGTTTTGAACCTCTCCAGTGAGACCAGTTTTAGATTCCGATGCCTCATTTGAGGTTTACTGTATCCCTTGGACCTTCTTATTGACAATGAAACATAGAAATTGCATCGGAATTAAATTCAAAAGCCACAATGCGGACTTGAGTACAAGAAGACTGACTCTTCTTATTGTCGATGTTTGAACCTTTCCTGCGGGACTAGTTTTACTTTCCGATGCCTCACTTCACGTATACTTTATCCTTTGTACCTTGATATTGACGATGAAACACAGAAATAGCATCGGAATAAATACAAAAGGAACAATGCCGACTTAAGTACAAGAGGACTGACACTTCTCATTGTCTATGCTTTTAACCTTTTGTGTGAGACCAGTTTTAGATTCCGATGCTACACTCCAGGTTCACTGTCTCCCTTGGACATTCGTATTGACGCTGAAACACAGAAATTGCATCGGAATTAAATACAAAGGATCAATGCCGACTTAAGTACGTGGGAACTGATTCTTCTTACGGTCTATGATTTCTACCTCTGCTGTGAGACCAGTTTTAGTTTCCGATGCTTCACATCGGGTTTACTGTATCCCTTGACCTTCTTATTGTCGAAGAAACACAGAAATTGCATCGGAAGTATATACAAATGGGACAATGCCGACTTAGCTACAAGATGACTGACTCTCATTACTGTCAATGATTTGAACCCTTCGTGTGAGACCAGTTTTAGATTCCGATGCTTCACTTCAGGTTTACTGTATCCCTTGAACCTTCTTATTGACGATGAAACACAGAAATTGCATCGGAATTAAATACAAAAGGGACAATGCCGACTTAACTACAAGATGACTGACACTTCTTACTGTCTATGTTTTGAACCTTTCCTGTGAGACCAGTTTTAGTTTCCGATCCTTCACTTCAGGTTTACTGTATCCCCTGGACCATCGTATTGACGATGAGACACAGATATTGCATCGGAATTAAATACAAAAAGCACAATGCCGACTTAAGTACAAGAAGACTGACGCATCATACTGTCTATGTTTTTAACTTTCCTGTGAGACCAGTTTTAGATTCCGATGCTTCACTTCAGGTTCACTGTATCCCTTGGACCTTCTTATTGACGATGAAACACAGAAATTGCAGTGGAATTAAATACAAAAGGCCCAATGCCTACTTAAGTACAAGACCACTGACTAGTCTTACTGTCCAAGATTTGAACCTTTTGTGTGAGATCAGTTTTAAATTCCGATGCTTGACTTCAGGTTTACTGTATGCCTTGGACCTTCTTACTGACGATGAAACACAGAAATTGCATCGGAATTAAATATAAAAGCCACAATGCCAATTAAGTACAAGAAGACTGACTCTTCTTACTGTCTATGTTTGAACCTCTCCTGTGAGACGAGTTTTAGATTCCATTGCTTAATTTCATGTTCACTGTATCCCTTGGACCTTCTTATTGACGATGAAACACAGAAACTGCAACGGAATTAAATCCAAAAGGCACAATGCCGACTTAAGTACAAGAAGACTGACTCCTCTTACTGTCTATGATTTGAACCTCTCCTGTGAGACCAGTTTTAGTTTCCGATGCTAAAATTCAGGCTTACTGTATCCCATGGACCTTCTAATTGACGATGAAACACAGATATTGCATCGGAATTAAATACAATTGGCACAATGCCGACGTAAGTACAAGAAGACTGACTGTTTTACAGTCTATGTTTGAACCCTTCCTGTGAGACCAGTTTTAGATTCCGATGCTTCACCCCAGGTTCACTGTATCCCCAGGACCTTCTTATTGACGACGAAACACAGAAAATGCATCGGAATTAAATACAAACGACACAATGCCGACCTAAGTACAAGAAGACTGACTATTCTTACTGTCCATGTATTGACATTTTCCAGTGAGACCAGTTTTAGATTGTGATGCTTCACTACAGGTTTACTGTAGCCCTTGGGAATTTTAATTGACGATGAAACACAGAAATTGCATCGGAATTAAATACAAAAGTCACAATGGCAACTTAAGTACAAGAAGACAGACTGTTCTCACTGTCTATGTTTGAACCATGCCTGTGAGACCAGTTATAGATTCCGATGCTTAATTACATGTTCACTGTATCCCTTAGACCTTCGTATTGACGATGAAACACAGAAATTGCAACGGATTGAAATACAAAAGGCACAATGACGACTTAAGTACAAGAAGACTGACACATCTCACTGTCTACGTTTTGAATCTTTCCAGTGCGACCAAATTTAGATTCCGATGCCTCACTTCTGGTAAACTGTATCCCTTGGACCTTCTAATTGACGATGAAACACAGAAATTGCATCGGAAGTAAATACAAAAGGCACAAAGCCGACTTAAGTACAAGATGACTTCTTACCGTCTATGTTTCGACCTATCCTGTGAGACCTGTTTGAGATTCCGATGCTTCATGTCAGGTTCACTGTATCCCTTGGACCTTCTAATTGTCGATGAAACACAGATATTGCAACGGAATTAAATACAAAAAGTACAATGCCGACTAAAGTACAAGAAGACATACTCTTCTTACAGTATTTGCTTTGAGGCCTTTCCTGTGAGACCAGTTCTAGATTCCGATGCTTCTATTCAGGTTTACTGTGTCCCTTGCACCTTCGTATTGAAGATGAGACACAGAAATTGCGTCGGAATTAAATACAAAAGGCACAATGCCGACTTAAGTACAAGAAGACCGACTCTTATTACTCTCTACGTTTGAACCTTTCCGGTGAGACAAGTTTTAGATTCCGATTCTTACTTTCATGTTCACTGTATCCCTTGGATCTTCTTATTGACGATGAAACTCAGATATTGCAACGGAATTAAATACAAGAGGCACAATGCCGACTTAAGTACAATGGGTCTGACTCTTCTTTCTGTCTATGTTTTGAACATTTACTGTGAGACCAGTTTTAGATTCCGATGCTTCACTTCAGGTTTACTGTATCTCCTGGACCTTCGTATTGACGAGAACACACAGAAATTGCTTCGGAATTAAATACAAAAGTCACAATGCAGACTTAAGTACAAGAAGACTGCCTCTTCTTACTGTCAATGATTTGAACCCTTCCTGTGAGCCCAGTCTTTGATTCCGATGCTTCACTTCAGGTTTACTGTACCCTTGGACCTTTTTATTGATGATGAAGCTCAGAAATAGCATCGGAATAAAATACAAAAGGCACAATGCCGACTTAAGTACAAGAGGAATGACTCTTCTTACTGTCTATGTTTTGAACCTTTCCTGTGAGACCTGTTTTAGATTTCGATGCCTCACTTCAGGTTTACTGTTTACCCTGGACCATCGTATTGGCGATGAAACACAGATATTGCATCGGAATTAAATACAAAAGACCCAATGATAACTTAAGTACAAGAAGACTGACTAGTCTTACTCATAATGCTTTGAACCTTTCCTGTGAGATCAGTTTTAGATTCCGATGCTTCACTTCTGTTTTACTGTATCCATTGGACCTTCTCAATAACGATGGAACACAGAAATTGCATCGGAATTAATACAAAAGGCACAATGCCGACTTAAGTACTAGAAGACTGACTCTTCTTACTGTCTATGTTTGAACCTTTCCTGTGAGACCAGTTTTAGAGTCAGATGCTTACTTTCATGTTCACTGTATCCCTTGGACCTTCTTATTGCGGATGAAACACAGAAATTGCAACGGAATTAAATACAAAAGGCACAATGCCGACTTAAGTACAAGATGACTGACTATTCTTACTGTCCATGATTTGAACTTTTCTTGTTAGACCAGTTTAAGATTCCGAAGCTTCACTACAGGTTTACTGTATCCCTTGGACCTTCTTATTGACGATGAAACACAGAAATTGCATGATAATTATATACATAATGCACATTGGCGACTTAATGACAACAAGACTGATTCTTCTTACTCTCTATGTTTGAACCTCTCCTGTGAGACCCGTTTTAGAATCCGATGCTTACTTGCATGTTCACTGTATCCCTTGGACCTTCTTATTGCGGATGAAACACAGAAATAGCAACGGAATTAAATACAAAAGGCACAATGCCGACTTAAGTACAAGAAGACTGACTATTCTTACTGTCCATGATTTGAACTTTTCTTGTTAGACCAGTTTTAGATTCCGATGCCTCACTTCTGGTTTACTATATCCCTTGGACCATCGTATTGACGATGAAACACAGAAATTGCATTGGAATTAAATACAAAAGGCACAAGCCGACTTAAGAACAAAAAGACTGACGCTTCTTACAGTCTATGTATTGAACTTTCCTGTGAGTCCTGTTTTAGATTCCGATACTTCACTTCAGGTTTACTGTATTCCTTGGACCTTAATATTGACGATGAAACACAGAAATTGCATCGGAATTAAACACAAAAGGCCCTACGCCAATTTAAGTACAAGAAGAAAGACTATTCTTACTGTCCATGTTTTGAACTTCTCCTGTGAGACCAGTTTTGGATTCCGATACCTCATTTGAGGTTTACTGTATCCCTTGGACCTTCTTATTGACGATGAAACATAGAAATTGCATCGGAATTAAATTCAAAAGGCACAATGCGGACTTGAGTACAAGAAGACTGAGACTTCTTATAGCCGACGTTTGAATCTTTCCTGCGGGACTAGTTTTACTTTCCGATGCCACACTTCACGTATACTTTATCCTTTGTACCTTGATATTGACGATGAAACACAGAAATTGCATCGGAATTAAATACAAAAGGAACAATGCCGACTTAAGTACAAGAGGACTGACACTTCTCATTGTCTATGCTTTTAACCTTTTGTGTGAGACCAGTTTTAGATTCCGATGCTACACTCCAGGTTTACTGTATCCCTTGGACATTCTTATAGACGATGAAACACAGAAATTGCATCGGAATTAAATACAAAGGCTCAATGCCGACTTAAGTACGAGGGAACTGATTCTTCTTACTGTCTATGTTTTCTACCTCTGCTGTAAGACCAGTTTTAGTTTCCGATGCTTCACATCGGGTTTACTGTATCCCTTGGACCTTCTTATTGTCGAAGAAACACAGATATTGCATCGGAAGTATATACAAATGGGACAATGCCGACTTAGCTACTAGATGACTGACTCTTATTACTGTCAATGATTTGAACCCCTCGTGTGAGACCAGTTTTAGATTCCGATGCTTCACTTCAGAATTACTGTATCCCTTGAACCTTCTTCTTGACGATGAAACACAGAAATTGCATCGGAATTAAATACAAAAGGGACAATGCCGACTTAACTACAAGATGACTGACACTTCTTACTGTCTATGTTTTGAACCTTTCCTGTGACACCAGTTTTAGTTTCCGATCCTTCACTTCAGGTTTACTGTATCCCCTGGACCATCGTATTGACGATGAGACACAGAAATTGCATCGGAATTAAATACAAAAGGCACAATGGCGACTTAAGTACAAGAAGACTCACGCATCATACTGTCTATGTTTTTATCTTTCCTGTGAGACCAGTTTTAGATTCCGATGCTTCACTTCAGGATTACTGTATCCATTGGACCTTCATATTGACGATGAAACGCAGAAATTGCATCGAAATTAAATACAATAGGCACAATGCCGACTGTAATACAAGAAGACTGACTATTCTTACTGTTCATGTTTTGAACTTTTCCTGTGAGACCATTTTTTGATTCCGATCTTCATTTCAGGTTTACTGTGTCCCTTGGACCTTCTTATTGACGATGAAACACAGAAAAGCAACGGAATTATACACAATAGGCACAATGCCAACTGTGGTACAAGAAGACTATATTTAATTACTGTCAATGTTTTGAACCTTTTCTGTGAGCCCAGATTTAGATTCCGATGCTTCACATCAGGTTTACTGTATCCCTTGGACCTTGTAATTGACGATGAACACAGAAATTGCATCGGAATTAAATACAATAGGAACAATGCTGACTTATGTAGAAGAAGACTGACTCGTCTTACTGCCTATGTTTTGAAACTTTCCTGTGAGACCAGTTATAGATTCCGATGCTTCACTTCTGCTTTACAGCATCCCTTGGACCTTCTTATTGACGATGAAACACAGAAACTGCATCGGAATTAAATACAATAGGAACAATGCTGACGTAAGTACAAGAAGTCTGACCCTTTTTACTGCCTATGTTTTAAATCTTTCCTGTGAGACCAGTTTTAGATTCCGATGCTTCACTTCAGGTTTACTGTATTCCTTGGACCTTGTAATTGACGATGAAACACAGAAATTGCATCGGAATTAAATACAAAGGCACAATGCCGACTTAAGTACAAGAAGACTGACACTTCTTACTGTCAATGTTTGAACCTTTCCTGTGAGACCAGTTCAGATTCCGATGCTTAATGTCATGTTCACTGTATCCCTTGGACCTTCTTATAGACCATGAAAAACATAAATTGCAACGGAATTAAATACAAAAAGCACAATGCCGACTTAACTACAAGATGACTGACTCTTCTTACTGTCAATGTTTTGAACCTTTCCTGTGAGACCAGTTTTAGATTCCGATGCTTCACTACAGGTTTACTGTATCCCTTGGACCTTCTTATTGACGATGAAACAAAGAAATTGCATCGAAATTAAATACAAATGGGGCAATGCCGTCTTAACTACAAGATGACTGACCCTTCTTACTGTCTATGTTTTGAACCTTTCCTGTGAGAGCAGTTTTAGATTTCGATGCTTTCCTTCTGGTATACTGTAGCCCTTTGACCATCTTATTGACGATGAAACACAGAAATTGCATCGGAATTAAACACAATAGGCACAATGCCAACTGTAGTACAAGAAGACTGACTTTTATTACCGTCAATGTTTTGAACCTTTTCTGTGAGACCAGTTTTAGATTCCGATGCTTCACATCAGGTTTACTGTATCCCTTGGACCTTGTAATTGACGATGAAACACAGAAATTGCATCGGAATTAAATACAATAGGAACAATGCTGACTTAAGTACGAGAGGACTAACTCTGCTTACTGCCTATGTTTTGAATCTTTCCTGTGAGATTAGTTTTAGATTCCGATGCTTCACTTCTCGTGTACAGCATCCCTTGGACCTTCTTATTGACGATGAAAAACAGAAATTGCATCTGAATTAAATTTAAAGGCACAATGCGGACTTGAGTACAAGAGGACTGACTACTCTTATTGTCTATAATTGAACCTGTCCTGTGAGACAAATTTTAGATCCCGATGCTTTATTTCATGATCACTGTATCACTTGGACCTTCTTATTGACGAGGAAACACAGAAATTGCATCGCAATTAAATTCAAAAGGGACAATGCCGACTTAACTACAAGATGACTGACTCTTTTTACTGTCAACGATTTGAACCTTTCGTGTAAGACGAGTTTTGGATTCCGATGCTTCACTTCAGGTTTAATGTATCCCTTGGACCTTCTTATTGACGATGAAACACAGAAATAGCATCGGAATTAAATACAAAAGGACAATGCCGACTTATCTACAAGATGACTGACTCTTCTTACTATCTATGTTTTGAACCTTTCCTGTGAGACCAGTTTTAGATTCCGATGCTTCACTTCAGGTTTACTGTAGTCCTTAGACCTTCTTATTGACGATGAAACACAAAAATTGCGTCGGAATTAAATACAAAGTGCACAATGCCGACTTAAGTACAAGAAGAATGACTCTTCCTACTGTCTATGATTTGAACCTTGCCTGTGAGACCAGTTTTAGATTCAGATGCCGCACTTCCGGTTTACTGTATCCCCTGTACCATCGTGTTGACGATGAAAAAACGAAATAGCATTGGAATTAAATACAAAAGTCCCAATGCCGACTTACGTACAAGAAGACTGACTCTTCTTACTGTCTATGTTTTTAACCTTTCCTTTGATACAAGTTTTAGATTCCGATGCTTCACTCCAGGTTTTCTGTATCCTCTGGACCCTCATATTGACGAAAAAACACAGAAATTGCATCAGAATTAAATACAAAAGGCACCATGCCGACTTAAGTACATGAAGACTGACTCTCCTTACTGTCTATGATTTGAACCTTTCCTGTGAGACCAGTTTTAGATTCCGATGCCTCACATCCGGTTTACTGTATCCCCTGGACCATCGTATTGACGATGAAACACAGAAATAGGATCGGAATTAAACACTAAAGGCACAATGCCGACTTAAGTACAAGAAGACTGACGCTTCTTACTGTCAATGTATTGAACTTTCCTTTGAGACCAGTTCTAGAGTCCGATATTTCACTTCAGGTTTTATGTATCCCTTGGACCTTCATATTGACGATGAAACACAGAAATTGCAGCGGATTTAAATACAAAAGGCCCAACGCCGATTTAAGTACAATAAGGCAGACTATTCTTACTGTTCATGTTTTAAACCTTTCCGGTGAGACCAGTTTTTGATATCGATGCTTCATTTCAGGTTTACAGTATCCATTGGACCTTCTTATTGGCGATGAAACACAGAAATTGCATCAGAATTAAATTCAAAAGGCACAATGCGGACTTGAGTACAAGAGGACTGACTATTCTTATTGTCTATGTTTTAGATCACGATGCTTAATTTCATGTTCACCGTATCCCTTGGACCTTCTTATTGATGATGAAACACAGAGATTGCCACGGAATGAAATAAAAAAATCACAATGCCGTCTTGAGTACAAGAAGACTGACTCTTCTCACTGCCTATGTTTTGAACCTTACCTGCGAGACCAGTTTTAGATTCCGATGCCTCACTTCACGTATACTTAATCCCTTGTGATTTCTTATTGACGACGAAACACAGAAATTGCATCGGCATTAAATACAAAAGGCACAATGCCGACTTAAGTACAAGAGGACTGACACTTCTCACTGTCTATGTTTTGAACCTTTTGTGTGAGACCAGTTTTAGATTCCGATGCTTCACTTCAGGTTTACTGTATCCCTTGGACCATCTTGTTGACTAAGAAACACAGAAATTGCATCGGAATTAAATACGAAAGGGACAATGCCGACTTAATTACAAGATGACTGACTCTTATTGCTGTCAATGATTTGAACCTTCCGTGTGGGACCTGTTTTAGATTTCGATGCTTCACTTCACTTTTACTGTATCCCTTGGACCTTCTTATTGACGATGAAACGCAGAAATTGCATCGGAATTAAATACAAAAGGGACAATGCCGACTTAACTACAAGATGACTGACTCTTCTCACTGTCTATGTTTTCAACCTTTCCTGTGAGACCAGTTTTAGATTCCTATGCTTCACTTCAGGTTTACTGTAGCCCTTTGACCATCTTATTGACGATGAAACACAGAAATTGCATCGGAATTAAACACAATAAGCACAATGCCGACTGTAGTACAAGAAGACTGACTTTTATTACTCTCTATGTTTTGAACCTTTCCTGTGAGACCGGTTTTAGATTCCGATGCTTCACTTCAGGTTTACTGTACCCTTTGGACCATCTTGTTGACGATGAAACACAGAAATTGCGTCCGAATTAAAAACAAAGGCACAATGCCGACTTAAGTACAAGAAGACTGACTCATCTAACAGTCTATGATTTGAACCTTTCGTGTGAGACCAGTTTCAGATTCCGATGCTTCACTTCAGGTTTACTGTATGCCTTGGACCTTCTTATTAACGATGAAACACAGAAATTGCATCGAAATTAAATACAAAAGGGACAATGCCGACTTAACTACAAGATGACTGACTCTTCTTACTGTCTATGTTTTGAACCTTTCCTGTGACACCAGTTTTAGATTCCCATGCTTCACTTCAGGTTTACTGTATCCTTTGGACCTTCTTATTGACGATGAAACACAGAAATTGCATCGAAATTAGATACAAAAGGGACAATTTCGACTTAACTACAAGATGACTGACTCTTCTTACGGTCTATGTTTTGAACCTTTCCTGTGAGACCCGTTTTAGATTCCGATACATCACTTCTGGTTTACTGTAGCCCTTTGACCATCTTATTGACGATGAAACACAGAAAATGCATCGGAATTAAACACAATAGGCACAATGCCAACTGTGGTACAAGAAGACTGACTTTTATTACTGTCTATGTTTTGAACCTTTTCTGTGAGACCAGTATTAGTTTCCGATGCTTCACATCTTGTTTACTGTATCCCTTGGACCTTGTAATTGACGATGAAACACAGAAACTGCATCGGAATTAAATACAATAGGAACAATGCTGACGTAAGTACAAGAAGACTGACCATTCTTACTGCTTATGTTTTAAATCTTTCCTGTGAGGCCACTTTTTAGATTCCGATCCTTCACTTCAGGTTTGCTGTATCCCTTGGACCTTGTAATTGACGATGAAACAGAGAAATTGCATCGTAATTAAATACAAAGGCACAATGCCGACTTAAGTACAAGAAGACTGACACTTCTTACTGTCTATGTTTGCACCTTTTCTGTGGGACCTATTCAGATTCCGATGCTTAACGTAATGTTCACTGTATCCCTTGGACCTTCTTATTGACCATGAAACACAGAAATTGCAACGGAATTAAATACAAAAGGCACAATGCCGACTTAAGTACAAGAAGACTGACTCTTCTCTCTGTCTATGTTTTGAACCTGTCCTGTGAGACCAGTCTTAGATTCCGATGCTTCACTTCAGGGTTACTGTATCCCTTGGACTTACGTATTGACGATGAAACACAGAAATTGCAGCGGAATTAAATACAAAATGCACAATGCAGACTTAAGTACTAGAAGACTGACTCTCCTTTCTGTCTATGTTTGAACCTTTCCTGTGAGCCCAGTTATAGAATCCGATGCTTACTTTCATGTTCACTGTATCTCTTGGACCTTCTTA
Source organism: Schistocerca piceifrons (assembly GCF_021461385.2). Lineage (NCBI taxonomy): Eukaryota > Metazoa > Arthropoda > Insecta > Orthoptera > Acrididae > Schistocerca > Schistocerca piceifrons. The sequence goes on from NC_060139.1 coordinate 1,109,007,932, forward strand.
TTGACGATGAAACACAGAAATAGCAACGGAATTAAATACAAAAGGCAGAATGCAGACATAAGCACAAGAAGACTGTCTCTTCCTACTGTCTATGTTTTGAACCTATACTGTGAGACCAGTTTTAGATTCTGATGCTACACCTCAGGTTTACTGTATCACTTGGACCTTCTTATTGATGATGTAACAGAGAAACTCCACCGGAAATAAATACAAAAGGCACAATGGCGGCTTAAGTACAAGAAGACTGACTCACCTAACTGTCTATGTTTTGAACCTTTCGTCTGAGACCAGTTTTAGATTCCGATGCTTCACTTCAGGTTTACTGTATCCCTTGGACCTTCTTATTGACGGTGAAACACAGAAATTGCATCGAAATTAAATACAAAAGGGACAATGCCGACTTAACTACAAGATGACTGTCTCTTCTTACTGTCTATGATTTGAACCTTTCCTGTGAGACCAGTTTTAGATTCCGATGCTTCACTTCAGGTTTAGTGTATCCCTTGGACCTTCCTATTGACGATGAAACACAGAGATTGCCACGGAATGAAATAAAAAAATCACAATGCCGTCTTGAGGACAAGAAGACTGACTCTTCTCACTGCCTATGTTTTGAACCTTACCTGCGAGACCAGTTTTAGATTCCGATGCCTCACTTCACGTATACTTAATCCCTTGTGATTTCTTATTGACGACGAAACACAGAAATTGCATCGGCATGAAAAACAAAAGGCACAATGCCGACTTAAGTACAAGAGGACTGACACTTCTCACTGTCTATGTTTTGAACCTTTTGTGTGAGACCAGTTTTAGATTCCGATGCTTCACTTCAGGTTTACTGTATCCCTTGGACCTTCTTGTTGACTAAGAAACACAGAAATTGCATCGGAATTAAATACGAAAGGGACAATGCCGACTTAATTACAAGATGACTGATTCTTATTGCTGTCAATGATTTGAACCTTCCGTGTGGGACCTGTTTTAGATTTCGATGCTTCACTTCAGGTTTACTGTATCCCTTGGACCTTCTTATTGACGATGAAACGCAGAAATTGCATCGGAATTAAATACAAAAGGGACAATGCCGACTTAACTACAAGATGACTGACTCTTCTCACTGTCTATGTTTTCAACCTTTCCTGTGAGACCAGTTTTAGATTCCTATGCTTCACTTCAGGTTTACTGTAGCCCTTTGACCATCTTATTGACGATGAAACACAGAAATTGCATCGGAATTAAACACAATAGGCACAATGCCGACTGTAGTACAAGAAGACTGACTTTTATTACTCTCTATGTTTTGAACCTTTCCTGTGAGACCGGTTTTAGATTCCGATGCTTCACTTCAGGTTTACTGTACCCTTTGGACCATCTTGTTGACGATGAAACACAGAAATTGCGTCCGAATTAAAAACAAAGGCACAATGCCGACTTAAGTACAAGAAGACTGACTCATCTAACAGTCTATGATTTGAACCTTTCGTGTGAGACCAGTTTCAGATTCCGATGCTTCACTTCAGGTTTACTGTATGCCTTGGACCTTCTTATTAACGATGAAACACAGAAATTGCATCGAAATTAAATACAAAAGGGACAATGCCGACTTAACTACAAGATGACTGACTCTTCTTACTGTCTATGTTTTGAACCTTTCCTGTGACACCAGTTTTAGATTCCCATGCTTCACTTCAGGTTTACTGTATCCTTTGGACCTTCTTATTGACGATGAAACACAGAAATTGCATCGAAATTAGGTACAAAAGGGACAATTTCGACTTAACTACAAGATGACTGACTCTTCTTACGGTCTATGTTTTGAACCTTTCCTGTGAGACCCGTTTTAAATTCCGATGCTTCACTTCTGGTTTACTGTAGCCCTTTGACCATCTTATTGACGATGAAACACAGAAAATGCATCGGAATTAAACACAATAGGCACAATGCCAACTGTGGTACAAGAAGACTGACTTTTATTACTGTCTATGTTTTGAACCTTTTCTGTGAGACCAGTATTAGTTTCCGATGCTTCACATCTTGTTTACTGTATCCCTTGGACCTTGTAATTGACGATGAAACACAGAAACTGCATCGGAATTAAATGCCATAGGAACAATGCTGACGTAAGTACAAGAAGACTGACCATTCTTACTGCTTATGTTTTAAATCTTTCCTGTGAGACCACTTTTTAGATTCCGATCCTTCACTTCAGGTTTGCTGTATCCCTTGGACCTTGTAATTGACGATGAAACAGAGAAATTGCATCGTAATTAAATACAAAGGCACAATGCCGACTTAAGTACAAGAAGACTGACACTTCTTACTGTCTATGTTTGAACCTTTTCTGTGGGACCTATTCAGATTCCGATGCTTAACGTAATGTTCACTGTATCCCTTGGACCTTCTTATTGACCATGAAACACAGAAATTGCAACGGAATTAAATACAAAAGGCACAATGCCGACTTAAGTACAAGAAGACTGACTCTTCTCTCTGTCTATGTTTTGAACCTGTCCTGTGAGACCAGTTTTAGATTCCGATGCTTCACTTCAGGGTTACTGTATCCCTTGGACTTACGTATTGACGATGAAACACAGAAATTGCAGCGGAATTAAATACAAAATGCACAATGCAGACTTAAGTACTAGAAGACTGACTCTCCTTTCTGTCTATGTTTGAACCTTTCCTGTGAGCCCAGTTATAGAATCCGATGCTTACTTTCATGTTCACTGTATCTCTTGGACCTTCTTATTGACGATGAAACACAGAAATAGCAACGGAATTAAATACAAAAGGCAGAATGCAGACATAAGCACAAGAAGACTGTCTCTTCCTACTGTCTATGTTTTGAACCTATACTGTGAGACCAGTTTTAGATTCTGATGCTACACCTCAGGTTTACTGTATCACTTGGACCTTCTTATTGATGATGTAACAGAGAAACTCCACCGGAAATAAATACAAAAGGCACAATGCCGGCTTAAGTACAAGAAGACTGACTCACCTAACTGTCTATGTTTTGAACCTTTCGTCTGAGACCAGTTTTAGATTCCGATGCTTCACTTCAGGTTTACTGTATCCCTTGGACCTTCTTATTGACGGTGAAACACAGAAATAGCATCGAAATTAAATACAAAAGGGACAATGCCGACTTAACTACAAGATGACTGTCTCTTCTTACTGTCTATGATTTGAACCTTTCCTGTGAGACGAGTTTTAGATTCCGATGCTTCACATCAGGTTTAGTGTATCCCTTGTACCTTCTTATTGACGATGAAACACAGAAATTGCATCGAAATTAAATACAAAAAGGGCAATGCCGACTTAACTACAAGATGACTGACCCTTCTTACTGTCTATGTTTTGAACCTTTCCTGTGAGACCAGTTTTAGATTCCGATGCTTCACTTCTGGTTTACTGAAGCCCTTTGACCATCTTATTGACGATGAAACACAGAAATTGCATCGGAATTAAACACAATAGGCACAATGCCAACTGAAGTACAAGAAGACTGACTTTTATTACTGTCAATGTTTTGAACCTTTTCTGTGAGACCAGCTTTAGATTCCGATGCTTCACATCAGGTTTACTGTATCCCTTGGACCTTGTAATTGACGATGAAACACAGAAATTGCATCGGAATTAAATACAATACGAACAATGCTGACTTAACTACAAGAAGACTGACGCTTCTTACTGTCTATGTATTGAACTTTCCTTTGAAACCAGTTTTAGATTGCGATGCCTCACTTCACGTATACTTTATCCCTTGGACCTTCTTATTGACGATGAAACACAGAAATTGCATTGGAATTAAATACAAAGGCACAATGCCGACTTAAGTACAAGAAGACTGGTACTTCTTACTGTCTATGTTTGAACCTTTCCTGTGAGACCAGTTCAGATTCCGATGCTTAATGTCATGTTCACTGTATCCCTTGGACCTTCTTATTGACCATGGAACACAGAAATTGCAACGGAATTAAATACAAAAGGTACAATGCCGACTTAAGTACAAGAAGACTGACTCTTCTCACTGGCTATGTTTTCAACCTGTCCTGTGAGACCAGTTTTAGATTCCGATGCTTCACTTCAGGTTTACTGTATCCCTTGGACTTACGTATTGACGATGAAACACAGAAATTGCATCGGAATTAAATACAAAAAGCACAATGCCGACTTAAGTACTAGAAGACTGACTCTCCTTTCTGTCTATGTTTGAACCTTTCCTGTGAGCCCAGTTATAGAATCCGATGCTTACTTTCTTGTTCACTGTATGTCTTTGACCTTCTTATTGACGATGAAACACAGAAATAGCAACGGAATTAAATACAAAAGGCAGAATGCCGATTTAAGCACAAGAAGACTGACTCTTCTTACTGTCAATGTTTTGAACCTATACTGTGAGACCAGTCTTAGATTCCGATGCCACACTTCAGGTTTACTGTATCACTTGGACCTTCCCTTTGACGATGTAACACAGTAATTCCACCGGAAATCAATACAAAAGGCACAATGCCGGCTTAAGTACAAGAAGACTGACACTTTTTACTGTCTAAATTTGAACCTTTCCTGTGAGACCGGTTTTAGATTCCGACGCTTCACTTGAGGTTTACTGTACCCCTTGGACCATCTTGTTGACGATGAAACACAGAAATTGCGTCGGAATTAACTACAAAGGCACAATGCCGACTTAAGTACAAGAAGACTGACTCATCTAACAGTCTATGATTTGAACCTTTCGTGTGAGACCAGTTTTAGATTCCGATGCTTCACTTCAGGTTTACTGTACCCCTTGGACCATCTTGTTGACGATGAAACACAGAAATTGCGTCGAAATTAAATACAAAGTCACAATGCCGACTTAAATACAAGAAGACTGACACTTCTTACTGTCTATGTTTGAACCTTTCCTGTGAGACCAGTTCAGATTCCGATGCTTAATGTCATGTTCACTGTATCCCTTGGACCTTCTTATTGACCATGGAACACAGAAATTGCAACGGAATTAAATACAAAAGGTACAATGCCGACTTAAGTACAAGAAGACTGACTCTTCTCACTGTCTATGTTTTCAACCTGTCCTGTGAGACCAGTTTTAGATTCCGATGCTTCACTTCAGGTTTACTGTATCCCTTGGACTTACGTATTGACGATGAAACACAGAAATTGCATCGAAATTAAATACAAAAAGCACAATGCCGACTTAAGTACTAGAAGACTGACTCTCCTTTCTGTCTATGTTTGAACCTTTCCTGTGAGCCCAGTTATAGAATCCGATGCTTACTTTCTTGTTCACTGCATGTCTTTGACCTTCTTATTGACGATGAAACACAGAAATAGCAACGGAATTAAATACAAAAGGCAGAATGCCGATTGAAGCACAAGAAGACTGACTCTTCTTACTGTCAATGTTTTGAACCTATACTGTGAGACCAGTTTTGGATTCCGATGCCACACCTCAGGTTTACTGTATCACTTGGACCTTCCCTTTGACGATGTAACACAGTAATTCCACCGGAAATCAATACAAAAGGCACAATGCCGGCTTAAGTACAAGAAGACTGACACTTTTTACTGTCTATATTTGAACCTTTCCTGTGAGACCGGTTTTAGATTCCGATGCTTCACTTGAGGTTTACTGTACCCCTTGGACCATCTTGTTGACGATGAAACACAGAAATTGCGTCGGAATTAACTACAAAGGCACAATGCCGACTTAAGTACAAGAAGACTGACTCATCTAACAGTCTATGATTTGAACCTTTCGTGTGAGACCAGTTTTAGATTCCGATGCTTCACTTCAGGTTTACTGTACCCCTTGGACCATCTTGTTGACGATGAAACACAGAAATTGCGTCGAAATTAAATACAAAGGCACAATGCCGACTTAAATACAAGAAGACTGACACTTCTTACTGTCTATGTTTGAACCTATCCAGTGAGACCTGTTCAGATTCCGATGCTTCACTTCTGGTTTACTGTAGCCCTTTGACCATCTTATTGACGATGAAACACAGAAATTGCATCGGAATTAAACACAATTTGCACAATGCCAACTGTGGTACAAGAAGACTGACTTTTATTACTGTCTATGTTTTGAACCTTTTCTGTGAGACCAGTATTAGATTCCGATGCTTCACATCATGTTTACTGTATCCCTTGGTCCTTGTAATTGACGATGAAACACAGAAACTGCATCGGAATTAAATATAAAAGGAAAAATGCTGACGTAAGTACAAGAAGACTGACACTTCTTACTGCCTATGCTTTAAATCTTTCCTGTGAGACCAGTTTTAGATTCCGATGCTTCACTTCAGGTTTACTGTATCCTTTGGACCTTGTAATTGACGATGAAACACAGAAATTGCATCGGAATTAAATACAAAGGCACAATGCCGACTTAAGTACAAGAAGACTGACACTTCCTACTGCCTATGTTTGAACCTTTCCTGTGAGACCAGTTCAGATTCCGATGCTTAATGTCATGTTCACTGTATCCCTTGGACCTTCTTATTGACCGTGGAACAAAGAAATTGCAACGGAATTAAATACAAAAGGCACAATGCTGACTTAAGTACACTCCTGGAAATTGAAATAAGAACACCGTGAATTCATTGTCCCAGGAAGGGGAAACTTTATTGACACATTCCTGGGGTCAGATACATCACATGATCACACTGACAGAACCACAGGCACATAGACACAGGCAACAGAGCATGGACAATGTCAGCACTAGTACAGTGTATATCCACCTTTCGCAGCAATGCAGGCTGCTATTCTCCCATGGAGACGATCGTAGGGATGCTGGATGTAGTCCTGTGGAACGGCTTGCCATGCCATTTCCACCTGGCGCCTCAGTTGGACCAGCGTTCGTGCTGGACGTGCAGACCGCGTGAGACGACGCTTCATCCAGTCCCAAACATGCTCAATGGGGGACAGATCCGGAGATCTTGCTGGCCAGGGTAGTTGACTTACACCTTCTAGAGCACGTTGGGTGGCACGGGATACATGCGGACGTGCATTGTCCTGTTGGAACAGCAAGTTCCCTTGCCGGTCTAGGAATGGTAGAACGATGGGTTCGATGACGGTTTGGATGTACCGTGCACTATTCAGTGTCCCCTCGACGATCACCAGTGGTGTACGGCCAGTGTAGGAGATCCCTCCCCACACCATGATGCCGGGTGTTGGCCCTGTGTGCCTCGGTCGTATGCAGTCCTGATTGTGGCGCTCACCTGCACGGCGCCAAACACGCATACGACCATCATTGGCACCAAGGCAGAAGCGACTCTCATCGCCGAAGACGACACGTCTCCATTCGTCCCTCCATTCACGCCTGTCGCGACACCACTGGAGGCGGGCTGCACGATGTTGGGGCGTGAGCGGAAGACGGCCTAACGGTATGCGGGACCGTAGCCCAGCTTCATGGAGACGGTTGCGAATGGTCCTCGCCGATACCCCAGGAGCAACAGTGTCCCTAATTTGCTGGGAAGTGGCGGTGCGGTCCCCTACGGCACTGCGTAGGATCCTACGGTCTTGGCGTGCATCCGTGCGTCGCTGCGGTCCGGTCCCAGGTCGACGGGCACGTGCACCTTCCGCCGACCACTGGCGACAACATCGATGTACTGTGGAGACCTCACGCCCCACGTGTTGAGCAATTCGGCGGTACATCCACCCGGCCTCCCGCATGCCCACTATACGCCCTCGCTCAAAGTCCGTCAGCTGCACATACGGTTCACGTACACGTTGCCGCGGCATGCTACCAGTGTTAAAGACTGCGATGGAGCTCCGTATGCCACGGCAAACTGGCTGACACTGACGGCGGCGGTGCACAAATGCTGCGCGGCTAGCGCCATTCGACGGCCAACACCGCGGTTCCTGGTGTGTCCGCTGTGCCGTGCGTGTGATCATTGCTTGTACAGCTCTCTCGCAGTGTCCGGAGCAAGTATGGTGGGTCTGACACACCGGTGTCAATGTGTTCTTTTTTCCATTTCCAGGAGTGTACAAGATCACTGACTCTTCTCACTGTCTATGTTTTCAACCTGTCCTGTGAGACCAGTTTTAGATTCCGATGCTTCACTTCAGGTTTACTGTATCCCTTGGACTTACGTATTGACGATGAAACACAGAAATTGCATCGGAATTAAATACAAAAAGCACAATGCCGACTTAAGTACTAGAAGACTGACTCTCCTTTCTGTCTATGTGTGAACCTTTCCTGTGAACCCAGTTATAGAATCCGATGCTTACTTTCATGTTCACTGTATCTCTTGGAACTTCTTATTGACGATGAAACACAGAAATAGCAACGGAATTAAATACAAAAGGCAGAATGCCGACTTAAGCACAAGAAGACTGACTCTTCTTACTGTCAATGTTTTGAACCTATACTGTGAGACCAGATTTAGATTCCGATGCCACACCTCAGGTTTACTGTATCACTTGGACCTTCTTATTGACGATGTAACACAGAAATTCCACCGGAAATCAATACAAAAGGCACAATGCCGGCTTAAGTACAAGAAGACTGACACTTTTTACTGTCTATATTTGAACCTTTCCTGTGAGACCGGTTTTAGATTCCGATGCTTCACTTGAGGTTTACTGTACCCCTTGGACCATCTTGTTGACGATGAAACACAGAAATTGCGTCGGAGTTAACTACAAAGGCACAATGCCGACTTAAGTACAAGAAGACTGACTCATCTAACTGTCTATGTTTTGAACCCTTCGTGTGAGACCAGTTTTAGATTCCGATGCTTCACTTCAGGTTTACTGTATCCCTCGGACCTTCTTATTGACGATGAAACACAGAAATTGCATCGAAATTAAATACAAAAGGGACAATGCCGACTTAACTACAAGATGACTGACTCTTCTTACTGTCTATGTTTTGAACCTTTCCTGTGAGACCAGTTTTAGATTCCGATGCTTCACTTCTGGTTTACTGTAGCCCTTTGACCATCTTATTGACGATGAAGCACAGAAATTGCATCGGAATTAATCACAGTAGGCACAATGGCAACTGTGGTACAAGAAGACTGACTTTTATTACTGTCTATGTTTTGAACTTTTCTGTGAGACCAGTATTAGTTTCCGATGCTTCACATCATGTTTACTGCATCCCTTGGACCTTGTAATTGGCGATGAAACACAGAAATTGCATCGGAATTAAATACAAAGGCACAATGCCGACTTAAGTACAAGAAGACTGACACTTCTTACTGTCTATGTTTGAACCTTTCCTGTGAGACCTTTTCAGATTCCGATGCTTAATGTAATGTTCACTGTATCCCTTGGACCTTCTTATTGACGATGAAACATAGAAATAGCAACGGAATTAAATACAAAAGGCAGAATGCAGACATAAGCACAAGAAGACTGTCTCTTCCTACTGTCTATGTTATGAACCTATACTGTGAGACCAGTTTTAGATTCCGATGTTACACCTCAGGTTTACTGTACCACTTGGACCTTCTTATTGACGATGTAACACAGAAATTCCACCGGAAATAAATACAAAAGGCACAATGCCGGCTTAAGTACAAGAAGACTGTCTCATCTAACTGTCTATGTTTTGAACCTTTCGTGTGAGACCAGTTTTAGACTCCGATGCTTCACTTCAGGTTTACTGTATCCATTGGACCTTCTTATTGACGGTGAAACACAGAAATTGCATCGAAATTAAATACAAAAGGGACAATGCCGACTTAACTACAAGATGACTGTCTCTTCTCACTGTCTATGTTTTGAACCTTTCCTGTGAGACCAGTTTTAGATTCCGATGCTTCACTTCAGGTTTAGTGTATCCCTTGGACCTTCTTATTGACGATGAAACACAGAATTGCATCGAAATTAAATACAAAAGGGACAATGCCGATTTAAATACAAGTTGACTGACCCTTCTTACTGTCTATGTTTTGAACCTTTCCAGTGAGCCCAGTTTTAGATTCCGATGCTTCACTTCTGGTTTACTGTAGCCCTTTGACCATCTTATTGACGATTAAACACAGAAATTGCATCGGAATTAAACACAATAGGTACAATGCCAACTGTAGTACAAGAAGACTGACTTTTATTACTGTCAATGTTTTGAACCTTTTCTGTGAGACCAGTTTTAGATTCCGATGCTTCACATCAGGTTTACTGTATCCCTTGGACCTTGTAATTGACGATGAAACACAGAAATTGCATCGGAATTAAATACAATAGGGACAATGCTGACTTAAGTACAAGAAGACTGACGCTTCTTACTGTCTATGTATTGAACTTTCCTTTGAGACCAGTTTTAGATTGCGATGCCTCACTTCACGTATACTTTAGACCTTGGACCTTCTTATTGACGATGAAACACAGAAATTGCATTGGAATTAAATACAAAAGGCACAATGCCGACTTAAGTACAAGTAGACTGACTCTTCTTACTGTGTATGATTTGAACCTTTCCTGTGAGACCATTTTTAGATTCCGCTGCTTCACTCCAGGTATACTGTATCCCTTGGACCTTCTTATTAACGATGAAACCCAGAAATAGCATCGGAATTAAATACAAAAGGGACAATGCCGACTTAACTGCAAGATGACTGACTCTTCTCACTGTCTATGGTTTGAACCTTTCCTGTGAGACCAGTTTTAGATTCCGATGCTTCACTTCAGGTTTACTGTATCCCTTGGACGTTCTTGTTGACGAAGAAACACAGAAATTGCATCGGAATTAAATACGAAAAGGACAATGCCGACTTAACTACAAGATGACTGACTCTTATTGCTATCAATGATTTGAACCTTTCGTGTGAGACCTGTTTTAGATTTCGATGCTTCACTTCAGGTTTACTGTATCCCTTGGACCTTCTTATTGACGATGAAACACAGAAATTGCATCGGAATTAAATACAAAAGTGACAATGCCGACTTAACTACAAGATGACTGACTCTTCTCACAGTCTATGTTTTGTACCTTTTCTGTGAGACCAGTTTTAAATTCCGATGCTTCACTTCAGGTTTACTGTAGCCCTTTGACCATCTTATTGACGATGAAACACAGAAATTGCAATGGAATTAAACACAATAGGCACAATGCCGACTGTAGTACAAGAAGACCGACTTTTCTTACTCCCTATGCTTTGAACCTTTCCTGTGAGACCGGTTTTAGATTCCGATGCTTCACTTCAGGTTTACTGTACCCCTTGGACCATCTTGTTGACGATGAAACACAGAAATTGCGTCGGAATTAAATACAAAGGCACAATTCCGACTTAAGTACAAGAAGACTGACTCATCTAACAGTCTATGATTTGAACCTTTCGTGTGAGACCAGTTTTAGATTCCGATGCTTCACTTCAGGTTAACTCTATCCCTTGGACCTTCTTATTGACGATGAAACACAGAAATTGCATCGAAATTAAATACAAAAGGGACAATGTCGACTTAACTACAAGATGACTGACTTTTCTTACTGTCTTTGTTTTGGACCTCTAATGTGAGACCAGTTTTAGATTCCGATGCTACACTTCTGGTTTACTGTAGCCCTTTGACCATCTTATTGACGATGAAACACAGAAATTGCATCGGAATTAAACACAATGGGCACAATGCCAACTGTGGGACAAGAAGACTGACTTTTATTACTGTCTATGTTTTGAACCTTTTCTGTGAGACCAGTATTAGATTCCGATGCTTCACATCATGTTTACTGTATCCCTTGGTCCTTGTAATTGACGATGAAGCTCAGAAACTGCATCAGAATTAAATACAATAGGAACAATGCTGACGTAAGTACAAGAAGACTGACCCTTCTTACTGCCTATGCTTTAAATCTTTCCTGTGAGACCAGTTTTAGATTCCGATGCTTCACTTCAGGTTTACTGTATCCTTTGGACCTTGTAATTGACGATGAAACACAGAAATTGCATCGGAATTAAATACAAAGGCACAATGCCGACTTAAGTACAAGAAGACTGACACTTCTTACTGTCTATGTTTGAACCTTTCCTCTGAGACCAGTTCAGATTCCGATGCTTAATGTCATGTTCACTGTATCACTTGGACCTTCTTATTGAACATGAAACACAGAAATTGCAACGGAATTAAATACAAAAGGCACAATGCCGACTTAAGTACAAGAAGACTGACTCTTCTCACTGTCTATGATTTCAACCTGTCCTGTGAGACCAGTTTTAGATTCCGATGCTTCACTTCAGGTTTACTGTATCCCTTGGACTTACGTCTTGACGATGAAACACAGAAATTGCATCGGAATTAAATACAAAAAGCACAATGCCGACTTAAGTACAAGAAGACTGACTCTCCTTTCTGTCTATGTTTGAACCTTTCCTGTGAGCCCAGTTATAGAATCCGATGCTTACTTTCATGATCACTGTATCTCTTGGACCTTCTTATTGACGATGAAACACAGAAATAGCAACGGAATTAAATACAAAAGGCAGAATGCCGACTTAAGCACAAGAAGATTGACTCTTCTTACTGTCAATGTTTTGAACCTATACTGTGAGACCAGTTTTAGATTCCGATGCCACACCTCAGGTTTACTGTATCACTTGGACCTTCTTATTGACGATGTAACACAGAAATTCCACCGGAAATCAATACAAAAGGCACAATGCCGGCTTAAGTACAAGAGGACTGACACTTTTTACTGTCTATATTTGAACCTTTCCTGTGAGACCGGTTTTAGATTCCGATGCTTCACTTGAGGTTTACTGTACCCCTTGGACCATCTTGTTGACGATGAAACACAGAAATTGCGTCGGAATTAACTACAAAGGCACAATGCCGACTTAAGTACAAGAAGACTGACTCATCTAACTGTCTATGTTTTGAACCCTTCGTCTGAGACCAGTTTTAGATTCCGATGCTTCACTTCAGGTTTACTGTATCCCTTGGACCTTCTTATTGACGATGAAACACAGAAATTGCATCGAAATTAAATACAAAAGTGACAATGCCGACTTAACTACAAGATGACTGACTCTTCTTACTGTCTATGTTTTGAACGTTTCCTGTGAGACCAGTTTTAGATTCCGATGCTTCACTTCTGGTTTACTGTAGCCCTTTGACCATCTTATTGACGATGAAGCACAGAAATTGCATCGGAATTAAACACAGTAGGCACAATGCCAACTGTGGTACAAGAAGACTGACTTTTATTACTGTCTATGTTTTGAACTTTTCTGTGAGACCAGTATTAGTTTACGATGCGTCACATCATGTTTACTGTATCCTTTGGACCTTGTAATTGCCGATGAAACACAGAAACTGCATCGGAATTAAATACAATAGGAATAATGCTGACGTAAGTACAAGAAGACTGACCCTTCTTACTGCCTATGTTTTAAATCTTTCCTGTGAGACCACTTTTAGATTCCGATGCTTCACTTCAGGTTTGCTGTATCCCTTGGACCTTGTAATTGACGATGAAACACAGAAATTGCATCGGAATAAAATACAAAGGCACAATGCCGACTTAAGTACAAGAAGAGTGACACTTCTCACTGTCTATGTTTGAACCTTTCCTGTGAGACCTGTTCAGATTCCGATGCTTAATGTAATGTTCACTGTATCCCTTGGACCTTCTTATTGACCATGAAACACAGAAATTGCAACGGAATTAAATACAAAAGGCACAATGCAGCCTTAAGTACAAGAAGACTGACTCTTCTCACTGTCTATGTTTTGAACCTTTCCGGTGAGCCCAGTTATAGAATCCGATGCTTACTTTCATGTTCACTGTATCTCTTGGACCTTCTTATTGACGATGAAACACAGAAATAGCAACGGAATTAAATACAAAAGGCAGAATGCAGACATAAGCACAAGAAGACTGTCTCTTCCTACTGTCTATGTTTTGAACCTATACTGTGAGACAAAGTTTTAGATTCCGATGCTACACCTCAGGTTTACTGTACCACTTGGACCTTCTTATTGATGATGTAACACAGAAATTCCACCGGAAATAAATGCAAAAGGCACAATGCCGGCTTAAGTAACAAGAAGACTGACTCATCTAACTGTCTATGTTTTGAACCTTTCGTGTGAGACCAGTTTTAGATTCCGATGCTTCACTTCAGGTTTACTGTATCCATTGGACCTTCTTATTGACGGTGAAACACAGAAATTGCATCGAAATTAAATAGAAAAGGGACAATGCCGACTTAACTACAAGATGACTGTCTCTTCTTACTGTCTATGTTTTGAACCTTTCCTGTGAGACCAGTTTTAGATTCCGATGCTTCACTTCAGGTTTAGTGTATCCCTTGGACCTTCTTATTGACGATGAAACACAGAATTGCATCGGAATTAAATACAAAAGGGACAATGCCGACTTAACTACAAGTTGACTGACCCTTCTTACTGTTTATGTTTTGAATATTTCCTGTGAGACCAGTTTTAGATTCCGATGCTTCACTTCTGGTTTACTGTAGCCCTTTGACCATGTTATTGACGATTAAACACAGAAATTGCATCGGAATTAAACACAAAAGGCACAATGCCAACTGTAGTACAAGAAGACTGACTTTTATTACTGTCAATGTTTTGAACCTTTTCTGTGAGACCAGTTTTAGATTCCGATGCTTCACATCAGGTTTACTGTATCCCTTGGACCTTGTAATTGACGATGAAACACAGAAATTGCATCGGAATTAAATACAATAGGGACAATGCTGACTTCAGTACAAGAAGACTGACGCGTCTTACTGTCTATGTATTGAACTTTCCTTTGAGACCAGTTTTAGATTGCGATGCCTCACTTCACGTATACTTTATCCCTTGGACCTTCTTATTGACGATGAAACACAGAAATTGCATTGGAATTAAATACAAAAGGCACAATGCCGACTTAAGTACAAGTAGACTGACTCTTCTTACTGTGTATGATCTGAACCTTTCCTGTGAGACCAGTTTTAGATTCCGATGCTTCACTTCAGGTTTACTGTATCCCTTGGACGTTCTTGTTGACGAAGAAACACAGAAATTGCATCGGAATTTAATACGAAAGGGACAATGCCGACTTAACTACAAGATGACTGACTCTTATTGCTGTCAATGATTTGAACCTTTCGTGTGAGACCTGTTTTAGATTTCGATGCTTCACTTCAGGTTTACTGTATCCCTTGGACCTTCTTATTGACGATGAAACACAGAAATTGCATTGGAATTAAATACAAAAGTGACAATGCCGACTTAACTACAAGATGACTGACTCTTCTCACAGTCTATGTTTTGTATCTTTCCTGTGAGACCAGTTTTAGATTCCGATGCTTCACTTCAGGTTTACTGTAGCCCTTTGACCATCTTATTGACGTGAAACACAGAAATTGCATCGGAATTAAACACAATAGGCACAACGCCGACTGTAGTACAAGAAGACCGACTTTTCTTACTCTCTATGTTTGAACCTTTCCTGTGAGACCGGTTTTAGATTCCGATGCTTCACTTCAGGTTTGCTGTACCCCTTGGACCATCTTGTTGACGATGAAACACAGTAATTGCGTCGGAATTAAATACAAAGGCACAATTCCGACTTAAGTACAAGAAGACTGACTCATCTAACAGTCTATGTTTTGAACCTTTCGTGTGAGACCAGTTTTAGATTCCGATGCTTCACTTCAGGTTTACTCTATCCCTTGGACCTTCTTATTGACGATGAAACACAGAAATTGCATCGAAATTAATTACAAAAGGGACAATGTCGACTTAATTACAAGATGACTGACTTTTCTTACTGTCTTTGTTTTGGACCTCTAATGTGAGACCAGTTTTAGATTCCGATGCTACACTTCTGGTTTACTGTAGCCCTTTGACCATCTTATTGACGATGAAACATAGAAATTGCATCGGAATTAGACACAATGGCTACAATGCCAACTGTGGAACAAGAAGACTGACTTTTATTACTGTCTATGTTTTTAACCTTTTCTGTGAGACCAGTATTAGATTCCGATGCTTCACATCATGTTTACTGTATCCCTTGGTCCTTGTAATTGACGATGAAACTCAGAAACTGCATCGGAATTAAATACAATAGGAACAATGCTGACGTAAGTACAAGAAGACTGACCCTTCTTACTGCCTATGCTATAAATCTTTCCTGTGAGACCAGTTTTAGATTGCGATGCCTCACTTCACGTATACTTGATCCCTTGGACCTTCTTATTGACGATGAAACACAGAAATTGCATTGGAATTAAATACAAAAGGCACAATGCCGACTTAAGTACAAGTAGACTGACTCTTCTTACTGTGTATGATCTGAACCTTTCCTGTGAGACCAGTTTTAGATTCCGATGCTTCACTTCAGGTTTACTGTATCCCTTGGACGTTCTTGTTGACGAAGAAACACAGAAATTGCATCGGAATTTAATACGAAAGGGACAATGCCGACTTAACTACAAGATGACCGACTCTTATTGCTGTCAATGATTTGAACCTTTCGTGTGAGACCTGTTTTAGATTTCGATGCTTCACTTCAGGTTTACTGTATCCCTTGGACCTTCTTATTGACGATGAAACACAGAAATTGCATTGGAATTAAATACAAAAGTGACAATGCCGACTTAACTACAAGATGACTGACTCTTCTCACAGTCTATGTTTTGTACCTTTCCTGTGAGACCAGTTTTAGATTCCGATGCTTCACTTCAGGTTTACTGTACCCCTTGGACCATCTTGTTGACGATGAAACACAGTAATTGCGTCGGAATTAAATACAAAGGCACAATTCCGACTTAAGTACAAGAAGACTGACTCATCTAACAGTCTATGTTTTGAACCTTTCGTGTGAGGACAGTTTTAGATTCCGATGCTTCACTTCAGGTTTACTGTATCCTTTGGACCTTGTAATTGACGATGAAACACAGAAATTGCATCGGAATTAAATACAAAGGCACAATGCCGACTTAAGTACAAGAAAACTGACACTTCTTACTGTCTATGTTTGAACCTTTCCTGTGAGACCAGTTCAGATTCCGATGCTTAATGTCATGTTCACTGTATCCCTTGGACCTTCTTATTGCCCATGAAACACAGAAATTGCAACGGAATTAAATACAAAAGGCACAATGCCGACTTAAGTACAAGAAGACTGACACATCTTACTGTCAATGTTTTGAACCTATACTGTGAGACCAGTTTTAGATTCCGATGCCACACCTCAGGTTTACTGTATCACTTGGACCTTCTTATTGACAATGTAACACAGAAATTCCACCGGAAGTCAATACAAAAGGCACAATGCCGGCTTAAGTACAAGAAGACTGGCACTTTTTACTGTCTATATTTGAACCTTTCCTGTGAGACCGGTTTCAGATTCCGATGCTTCACTTGAGGTTTACTGTACCCCTTGGACCATCTTGTTGACGATGAAACACAGAAATTGCGTCGGAATTAACTACAAAGGCACAATGCCGACGTAAGTACAAGAAGACTGACTCATCTAACAGTCTATGTTTTGAACCTTTCGTGTGAGACCAGTTTTAGATTCCGATGCTTCACTTCAGGTTTACTCTATCCCTTGAACCTTCTTACTGACGATGAAACACAGAAATTGCATTGGAATTAAATACAAAAGGCACAATGCCGACTTAAGTACAAGAAGACTGACTCTTCTTACTGTGTATGATTTGAACCTCTCCTGTGAGACCATTTTTAGATTCCGATGCTTCACTCCAGGTATACACTATCCCTTGGACCTTCTTATTAACGATGAAACACAGGAATAGCATCGGAATTAAATACAAAAGGGACAATGCCGACTTAACTATAAGATGACTGACTCTTCTCACTGTCTATGGTTTGAACCTTTCCTGTGAGACCAGTTTTAGATTCCGATGCTTCACTTCAGGTTTACTGTATCCCTTGGACGTTCTTGTTGACGAAGAAACACAGAAATTGCATCGGAATTAAATACGAAAGGGACAATGCCGACTTAACTACAAGATGACTGACTCTTATTGCTGTCAATGATTTGAACCTTTCTTGTGAGACCTGTTTTAGATTTCGATGCTTCACTTCAGGTTTACTGTACCCCTTGGACCATCTTGTTGACGATGAAACACAGAAATTGCGTCGGAATTAAATACAAAGGCACAATGCCGACTTAAATACAAGAAGACTGACTCATCTAACAGTCTATGATTTGAACCTTTCGTGTGAGACCAGTTTTAGATTCCGATGCTTCACTTCAGGTTTACTCTATCCCTTGGACCTTCTTATTGACGATGAAACACAGAAATTGCATCGAAATTAAATACAAAAGGGACAATGCAGACTTAACAACAAGATGACTGACTTTTCTTACTGTCTTTGCTTTGAACCTTTCCTGTGAGACCAGTTTCAGATTCCGATGCTTCACTTCTGGTTTACTGTAGCCCTTTGACCATCTTATTGACGATGAAACACAGAAATTGCATCGGAATTAAACACAATGTGCACAATGCCAAATGTGGTACAAGAAGACTGACTTTTATTACTGTCTATGTTTTGAAACTTTTCTGTGAGACCAGTATTAGATTCCGATGCTTCACATCATGTTTACTGTATCCCTTGGTCCTTGTAATTGACGATGAAACACAGAAACTGCATCGGAATTAAATATAAAAGGAACAATGCTGACGTAAGTACAAGACGACTGACCCTTCTTACTGCCTATGCTTTAAATCTTTCCTGTGAGACCAGTTTTAGATTCCGATGCTTCACTTCAGGTTTACTGTATCCTTTGGACCTTGTAATTGACGATGAAACACTGAAATTGCATCGGAATTAAATACAAAGGCACAATGCCGACTTAAGTACAAGAAGACTGACACTTCCTACTGCCTATGTTTGAACCTTTCCTGTGAGACCAGTTCAGATTCCGATGCTTAATGTCATGTTCACTGTATCCCTTGAACCTTCTTATTGACCATGGAACTTAAAAATTGCAACGGAATTAAATACAAAAGGCACAATGCTGACTTAAGTACAAGAAGACTGACTCTTCTCATTGTCTATGTTTTCAACCTGTCCTGTGAGACCAGTTTTAGATTCCGATGCTTCACTTCAGGTTTACTGTATCCCTTGGACTTACGTATTGACGATGAAACACAGAAATTGCATCGGAATTAAATACAAAAAGCACAATGCCGACTTAAGTACTAGAAGACTGACTCTCCTTTCTGTCTATGTTTGAACCTTTCCTGTGAACCCAGTTATAGAATCCGATGCTTACTTTCATGTTCACTGTATCTCTTGGAACTTCTTATTGACGATGAAACACAGAAATAGCAACGGAATTAAATACAAAAGGCAGAATGCCGACTTAAGCACAAGAAGACTGACTCTTCTTACTGTCAATGTTTTGAACCTATACTGTGAGACCAGTTTTAGATTCCGATGCCACACCTCAGGTTTACTGTATCACTTGGACCTTCTTATTGACGATGTAACACAGAAATTCCACCGGAAATCAATACAAAAGGCACAATGCCGGCTTAAGTACAAGAAGACTGACACTTTTTACTGTCTATATTTGAACCTTTCCTGTGAGACCGGTTTTAGATTCCGATGCTTCACTTGAGGTTTACTGTACCCCTTGGACCATCTTGTTGACGATGAAACACAGAAATTGCGTCGGAATTAACTACAAAGGCACAATGCAGACTTAAGTACAAGAAGACTGACTCATCTAACAGTCTATGTTTTGAACCTTTCGTGTGAGACCAGTTTCAGATTCCGATGCTTCACTTCAGGTTTACTCTATCCCTTGAACCTTCTTATTGACGATGAAACACAGAAATTGCATTGGAATTAAATACAAAAGGCACAATGACGACTTAAGTACAAGAAGACTGACTCTTCTTACTGTGTATGATTTGAACCTCTCCTGTGAGACCATTTTTAAATTCCGATGCTTCACTCCAGGTATACACTATCCCTTGGACCTTCTTATTAACGATGAAACACAGGAATAGCATCGGAATTCAACACAAAAGGGACAATGCCGACTTAACTACAAGATGACTGACTCTTCTCACTGTCTATGGTTTGAACCTTTCCTGTGAGACCAGTTTTAGATTCCGATGCTTCACTTCAGGTTTACTGTATCCCTTGGACGTTCTTGTTGACGAAGAAACACAGAAATTGCATCTGAATTAAATACGAAAGGGACAATGCCGACTTAACTACAAGATGACTGACTCTTATTGCTGTCAATGATTTGAACCTTTCTTGTGAGACCTGTTTTAGATTTCGATGCTTCACTTCAGGTTTACTGTACCCCTTGGACCATCTTGTTGACGATGAAACACAGAAATTGCGTCGGAATTAAATACAAAGGCACAATGCCGACTTAAATACAAGAAGACTGACTCATCTAACAGTCTATGTTTTGAACCTTTCGTGTGAGACCAGTTTTAGATTCCGATGCTTCACTTCAGGTTTACTCTATCCCTTGGACCTTCTTATTGACGATGAAACACAGAAATTGCATCGAAATTAGATACAAAAGGGACAATGCCGACTTAACTACAAGATGACTGACTTTTCTTACTGTCTTTGCTTTGAACCTTTCCTGTGAGACCAGTTTCAGATTCCAATGCTTCACTTCTGGTTTACTGTAGCCCTTTGACCATCTTATTGACGATGAAACACAGAAATTGCATCGGAATTAAACACAATGGGCACAATGCCAACTGTGGTACAAGAAGACTGACTTTTATTACTGTCTATGTTTTGAAACATTTCTGGGAGACCAGTATTAGATTCCGATGCTTCACATCATGTTTACTGTATCCCTTGGTCCTTGTAATTGACGATGAAACACAGAAACTGCATCGGAATTAAATATAAAAGGAACAATGCTGACGTAAGTACAAGAAGACTGACCCTTCTTACTGCCTATGCTTTAAATCTTTCCTGTGAGACCAGTTTTAGATTCCGATGCTTCACTTCAGGTTTACTGTATCCTTTGGACCTTGTAATTGACGATGAAACACAGAAATTGCATCGGAATTAAATACAAAGGCACAATGCCGACTTAAGTACAAGAAGACTGACACTTCCTACTGCCTGTGTTTGAACCTTTCCTGTGAGAACAGTTCAGATTGCGATGCTTAATGTCATGTTCACTGTATCCCTTGGACCTTCTTATTGACCATGGAACTTGGAAATTGCAACGGAATTAAATACAAAAGGCACAATGCTGACTTAAGTACAAGAAGACTGACTCTTCTCACTGTCTATGTTTTCAACCTGTCCTGTGAGACCAGTTTTAGATTCCGATGCTTCACTTCAGGTTTACTGTATCCCTTGGACTTACATATTGACGATGAAACACAGAAATTGCATCGGAATTAAATACAAAAAGCACAATGCCGACTTAAGTACTAGAAGACTGACTCTCCTTTCTGTCCATGTTTGAACCTTTCCTGTGAACCCAGTTATAGAATCCGATGCTTACTTTCATGTTCATTGTATCTCTTGGAACTTCTTATTGACGATGAAACACAGAAATAGCAACGGAATTAAATACAAAAGGCAGAATGCCGACTTAAGCACAAGAAGACTGACTCTTCTTACTGTCAATGTTTTGAACCCATACTGTGAGACTAGTTTTAGATTCCGATGCCACACCTCAGGTTTACTGTATCACTTGGACCTTCTTATTGACGATGTAACACAGAAATTCCACCGGAAATCAATTCAAAACGCACAATGCCGGCTTAAGTACAAGAAGACTGACACTTTTTACTGTCTATATTTGAACCTTTCCTGTGAGACCGGTTTTAGATTCCGATGCTTCACTTGAGGTTTACTGTACCCCTTGGACCATCTTGTTGACGATGAAACACAGAAATTGCGTCGGAATTAACTACAAAGGCACAATGCCGACTTAAGTACAAGGAGACTGACTCATCTAACAGTCTATGGTTTGAACCTTTCGTGTGAGACCAGTTTTAGATTCCGATGCTTCACTTCAGGTTTACTCTATCCCTTGAACCTTCTTATTGACGATGAAACACAGAAATTGCATTGGAATTAAATACAAATGGCACAATGCCGACTTAAGTACAAGAAGACTGACTCTTCTTACTGTGTATGATTTGAACCTCTCCTGTGAGACCACTTTTAAATTCCGATGCTTCACTCGAGGTACACACTATCCCTTGGACCTTCTTATTAACGATGAAACACAGGAATAGCATCGGAATTAAATATAAAAGGGACAATGCCGACTTAACTACAAGATGACTGACTCTTCTCACTGTCTATGGTTTGAACCTTTCCTGTGAGACCAGTTTTAGATTCCGATGCTTCACTTCAGGTTTACTGTATCCCTTGGACGTTCTTGTTGACGAAGAAACACAGAAATTGCATCGGAATTAAATACGAAAGGGACAATGCCGACTTAACTACAAGATGACTGACTCTTATTGCTGTCAATGATTTGAACCTTTCTTGTGAGACCTGTTTTAGATTTCGATGCTTCACTTCAGGTTTACTGTACCCCTTGGACCATCTTGTTGACGATGAAACACAGAAATTGCGTCGGAATTAAATACAAAGGCACAATGCCGACTTATATACAAGAAGACTGACTCATCTAACAGTCTATGTTTTGAACCTTTCGTGTGAGACCAGTTTTAGATTCCGATGTTTCACTTCAGGTTTACTCTATCCCTTGGACCTTCTTATTGACGATGAAACACAGAAATTGCATCGAAATTAGATACAAAAGGGACAATGCCGACTTAACTACAAGATGACTGACTTTTCTTACTGTCTTTGCTTTGAACCTTTCCTGTGAGACCAGTTTCAGATTCCAATGCTTCACTTCTGGTTTACTGTAGCCCTTTGACCATCTTATTGACGATGAAACACAGAAATTGCATCGGAATTAAACACAATGGGCACAATGCCAACTGTGGTACAAGAAGACTGACTTTTATTACTGTCTATGTTTTGAAACTTTTCTGGGAGACCAGTATTAGATTCCGATGCTTCACATCATGTTTACTGTATCCCTTGGTCCTTGTAATTGACGATGAAACACAGAAACTGCATCGGAATTAAATATAAAAGGAACAATGCTGACGTAAGTACAAGAAGACTGACCCTTCTTACTGCCTATGCTTTAAATCTTTCCTGTGAGACCAGTTTTAGATTCCGATGCTTCACTTCAGGTTTACTGTATCCTTTGGACCTTGTAATTGACGATGAAACACAGAAATTGCATCGGAATTAAATACAAAGGCACAATGCCGACTTAAGTACAAGAAGACTGACACTTCCTACTGCCTGTGTTTGAACCTTTCCTGTGAGACCAGTTCAGATTCCGATGCTTAATGTCATGTTCACTGTATCCCTTGGACCTTCTTATTGACCATGGAACTTGGAAATTGCAACGGAATTAAATACAAAAGGCACAATGCTGACTTAAGTACAAGATGACTGACTCTTCTCACTGTCTATGTTTTCAACCTGTCCTGTGAGACCAGTTTTAGATTCCGATGCTTCACTTCAGGTTTACTGTATCCCTTGGACTTACATATTGACGATGAAACACAGAAATTGCATCGGAATTAAATACAAAAAGCACAATGCCGACTTAAGTACTAGAAGACTGACTCTCCTTTCTGTCTATGTTTGAACCTTTCCTGTGAACCCAGTTATAGAATCCGATGGTTACTTTCATGTTCACTGTATCTCTTGGAACTTCTTATTGACGATGAAACACAGAAATAGCAACGGAATTAAATACAAAAGGCAGAATGCCGACTTAAGCACAAGAAGACTGAGTCTTCTTACTGTCAATGTTTTGAACCTATACTGTGAGACCAGTTTTAGATTCCGATGCCACACCTCAGGTTTACTGTATCACTTGGACCTTCTTATTGACGATGTAACACAGAAATTCCACCGGAAATCAATTCAAAACGCACAATGCCGGCTTAAGTACAAGAAGACTGACACTTTTTACTGTCTATATTTGAACCTTTCCTGTGAGACCGGTTTTAGATTCCGATGCTTCACTTGAGGTTTACTGTACCCCTTGGACCATCTTGTTGACGATGAAACACAGAAATTGCGTCGGAATTAACTACAAAGGCACAATGCCGACTTAAGTACAAGGAGACTGACTCATCTAACAGTCTATGGTTTGAACCTTTCGTGTGAGACCAGTTTTAGATTCCGATGCTTCACTTCAGGTTTACTCTATCCCTTGAACCTTCTTATTGACGATGAAACACAGAAATTGCATTGGAATTAAATACAAAAGGCACAATGCCGACTTAAGTACAAGAAGACTGACTCTTCTTACTGTGTATGATTTGAACCTCTCCTGTGAGACCACTTTTAAATTCCGATGCTTCACTCCAGGTACACACTATCCCTTGGACCTTCTTATTAACGATGAAACACAGGAATAGGATCGGAATTAAATACAAAAGGGACAATGCCGACTTAACTACAAGATGACTGACTCTTCTCACTGTCTATGGTTTGAACCTTTCCTGTGAGACCAGTTTTAGATTCCGATGCTTCACTTCAGGTTTACTGTATCCCTTGGACGTTCTTGTTGACGAAGAAACACAGAAATTGCATCGGAATTAAATACGAAAGGGACAATGCCGACTTAACTACAAGATGACTGACTCTTATTGCTGTCAATGATTTGAACCTTTCTTGTGAGACCTGTTTTAGATTTTGATGCTTCACTTCAGGTTTACTGTACCCCTTGGACCATCTTGTTGACGATGAAACACAGAAATTGCGTCGGAATTAAATACAAAGGCACAATGCCGACTTATATACAAGAAGACTGACTCATCTAACAGTCTATGTTTTGAACCTTTCGTGTGAGACCAGTTTTAGATTCCGATGTTTCTCTTCAGGTTTACTCTATCCCTTGGACCTTCTTATTGACGATAAAACACAGAAATTGCATCGAAATTAAATACAAAAGGGACAATGCCGACTTAACTACAAGATGACTGACTTTTCTTACCGTCTTTGCTTTGAACCTTTCCTGTGAGACCAGTTTCAGATTCCGATGCTTCACTTCTGGTTTACTGTAGCCCTTTGACCATCTTATTGACGATGAAACACAGAAATTGCATCGGAATTAAACACAATGGGCACAATGCCAACTGTGGTACAAGAAGACTGACTTTTATTACTGTCTATGTTTTGAAACTTTTCTGTGAAACCAGTATTAGATTCCGATGCTTCACATCATGTTTACTGTATCCCTTGGTCCTTGTAATTGACGATGAAACACAGAAACTGCATCGGAATTAAATATAAAAGGAACAATGCTGACGTAAGTACAAGAAGACTGACCCTTCTTACTGCCTATGCTTTAAATCTTTCCTGTGAGACCAGTTTTAGATTCCGATGCTTCACTTCAGGTTTACTGTATCCTTTGGACCTTGTAATTGACGATGAAACACAGAAATTGCATCGGAATTAAATACAAAGGCACAATGCCGACTTAAGTACAAGAAGACTGACACTTCCTACTGCCTATGTTTGAACCTTTCCTGTGAGACCAGTTCAGATTCCGATGCTTAATGTCATGTTCACTGTATCCCTTGGACCTTCTTATTGACCATGGATCTTAGAAATTGCAACGGAATTAAATACAAAAGGCACAATGCTGACTTAAGTACAAGAAGACTGACTCTTCTCACTGTCTATGTTTTCAATCTGTCCTGTGAGACCAGTTTTAGATTCCGATGCTTCACTTCAGGTTTACTGTATCCCTTGGACTTACGTATTGACGATGAAACACAGAAATTGCATCGGAATTAAATACAATAAGCACAATGCCGACTTAAGTACTAGAAGACTGACTCTCCTTTCTGTCTATGTTTGAACCTTTCCTGTGAACCCAGTTATAGAATCCGATGCATACTTTCAAGTTCACTGTATCTCTTGGAACTTCTTATTGACGATGAAACACAGAAATAGCAACGGAATTAAATACAAAAGGCAGAATGCCGACTTAAGCACAAGAAGACTGACTCTTCTTACTGTCAATGTTTTGAACCTATACTGTGAGACCAGTTTTAGATTCCGATGCCACACCTCAGGTTTACTGTATCACTTGGACCTTCTTATTGACGATGTAACACAGAAATTCCACCGGAAATCAATACAAAAGGCACAATGCCGGCTTAAGTACAAGAAGACTGACACTTTTTACTGTCTATATTTGAACCTTTCCTGTGAGACCGGTTTTAGATTCCGATGCTTCACTTCAGGTTTACTGTATCCTTTGGACCTTGTAATTGACGATGAAACACAGAAATTGCATCGGAAATAAATACAAAGGCACAATGCCGACTTAAGTACAAGAAGACTGACACTTCCTACTGCCTATGTTTGAACCTTTCCTGTGAGACCAGTTCAGATTCCGATGCTTAATGTCATGTTCACTGTATCCCTTGGACCTTCTTATTGACCATGGAACTAAGAAATTGCAACGGAATTAAATACAAAGGCACAATGCCGACTTAAATACAAGAAGACTGACTCATCTAACAGTCTATGTTTTGAACCTTTCGTGTGAGACCTGTTTTAGATTCCGATGCTTCACTTCAGGTTTACTCTATCCCTTGGACCTTCTTATTGACGATGAAACACAGAAATTGCATCGAAATTAAATACAAAAGGGACAATGCCGACTTAACTACAAGATGACTGACTTTTCTTACTGTCTTTGCTTTGAACCTTTCCTGTGAGACCAGTTTCAGATTCCGATGCTTCACTTCTGGTTTACTGTAGCCCTTTGACCATCTTATTGACGATGAAACACAGAAATTGCATCGGAATTAAACACAATGGGCACAATGCCAACTGTGGTACAAGAAGACTGACTTTTATTACTGTCTATGTTTTGAAACTTTTCTGTGAGACCAGTATTAGATTCCGATGCTTCACATCATGTTTACTGTATCCCTTGGTCCTTGTAATTGACGATGAAACACAGAAACTGCATCGGAATTAAATATAAAAGAACAATGCTGACGTAAGCACAAGAAGACTGACCCTTCTTACTGCCTATGCTTTAAATCTTTCCTGTGAGACCAGTTTTAGATTCCGATGCTTCACTTCAGGTTTGCTGTATCCCTTGGACCCTGTAATTGACGATGAAACACAGAAATTGCATCGGAATTAAATACAAAGGCACAATGCCGACTTAAGTACTATGAGACTGAGTTTCCTTTCTGTCTATGTTTGAACCTTTCCTGTGAGCCCAGTTATGGAATCCGATGCTTACTTTCATGTTCTCTGTATCTCTTGGACCTTCTTATTGACGATGAAACACAGAAATAGCAACGGAATTAAATACAAAAGGCAGAATGCAGACATAAGCACAAGAAGACTGTCTCTTCCTACTGTCTATGTTTTGAACCTATACTGTGAGACCAGTTTTAGATTCCGATGCTACACCTCAGGTTTACTGTACCACTTGGACCTTCTTATTGATGATGTAACACAGAAATTCCACCGGAAATAAATACAAAAGGCACAATGCCGGCTTAAGTACAAGAAGACTGACTCATCTAACTGTCTATGTTTTTAACCTTTCGTGTGATACCAGTTTTAGATTCCGATGCTTCACTTCAGGTTTAGTGTATCCATTGGACATTCTTATTGACGGTGAAACACAGAAATTGCATCGAAATTAAATACAAAAGGACAATGCCGACTTAACTACAAGATGACTGTCTCTTCTTACTGTCTATGTTTTGAACCTTTCCTGTGAGACCAGTTTTAGATTCCGATGCTTCACTTCAGGTTTAGTGTATCCCTTGGACCTTCTTATTGACGATGAAACACAGAATTGCATCAAAATTGAATACAAAAAGGGACAATGCCGACTTAACTACAAGTTGACTGACCCTTCTTACCGTCTATGTTTTGAACCTTTCCTGTGAGACCAGTTTTAGATTCCGATGCTTCACTTCTGGTTTACTGTAGCCCTTTGACCATGTTATTGACGATTAAACACAGAAAATGCATCGGAATTAAACACAATAGGCACAATGCCAACTGTAGTACAAGAAGACTGACTTTTATTACTGTCAATGTTTTGAACCTTTTCTGTGAGACCAGTTTTAGATTCCGATGCTTCACATCAGGTTTACTGTATCCCTTGGACCTTGTAATTGACGATGAAACACAGAACTTGCATTGGAATTAAATACAAAAGGCACAATGCCGACTTAAGTACAAGTAGACTGACTCTTCTTACTGTGTATGATTTGAACCTTTCCTGTGAGACCATTTTTAGATTCCGCTGCTTCACTCCAGGTATACTGTATCCCTTGGACCTTCTTATTAACGATGAAACACAGAAATAGCATCGGAATTAAATACAAAAGGGACAATGCCGACTTAACTGCAAGATGACTGACTCTTCTCACTGTCTATGGTTTGAACCTTTCCTGTGAGACCAGTTTTAGATTCCGATGCTTCACTTCAGGTTTACTGTATCCCATGGACGTTCTTGTTGACGAAGAAACACAGAAATTGCATCGGAATTAAATACGAAAGGGACAATGCCGACTTAACTACAAGATGACTGACTCTTATTGCTGTCAATGATTTGAACCTTTCGTGTGAGACCTGTTTTAGATTTCGATGCTTCACTTCAGGTTTACTGTATCCCTTGGACCTTCTTATTGACGATGAAACACAGAAATTGCATCGGAATTAAATACAAAAGTGACAATGCCGACTTAACTACAAGATGACTGACTCTTCTCACAGTCTATGTTTTGTACCTTTCCTGTGAGACCAGTTTTAGATTCCGATGCTTCACTTCAGGTTTACTGTAGCCCTTTGACCATCTTATTGACGATGAAACACAGAAATTGCATCGGAATTAAACACAATAGGCACAATGCCGAATGTAGTACAGGAAGACCGACTTTTCGTACTCTCTATGTTTTGAACCTTTCCAGTGAGACCGGTTTTAGATTCCGATGCTTCACTTCAGGTTTAGTGTACCCCTTGGACCATCTTGTTGACGATGAAACACAGAAATTGCGTCGGAATTAAATACAAAGGCACAATTCCGACTTAAGTACAAGAAGACTGACTCATCTAACAGTCTATGTTTTAAATCTTTCCTGTAAGACCAGTTTTAGATTCCGATGCTTCACTTCAGGTTTACTGTATCCTTTGGACCTTGTAATTGACGATGAAACACAGAAATTGCATCGGAATTAAATACAAAGGCACAATGCCGACTTAACTACAAGATGACTGACTCTTCTCACAGTCTATGTTTTGAACCTTTCGTGTGAGACCAGTTTTAGATTCCGATGCTTCACTTCAGGTTTACTCAATCCCTTGGACCTTCTTATTGACGATGAAACACAGAAATTGCATCGAAATTAAATACAAAAGGGACAATGTCGACTTAACTACAAGATGACTGACTTTTCTTACTGTCTTTGTTTTGGACCTATAATGTGAGACCAGTTTTAGATTCCGATGCTACACTTCTGGTTTACTGTAGACCTTTGGCCATCTTATTGACGATGAAACACAGAAATTGCATCGGAATTAAACACAATGGGCACAATGCCAACTGTGGAACAAGAAGACTGACTTTTATTACTGACTATGTTTTGAACCTTTTCTGTGAGACCAGTATTAGATTCCGATGCTTCACATCATGTTTACTGTATCCCTTGGTCCTTGTAATTGACGATGAAACTCAGAAATTGCGTCGGAATTAAATACAAAGGCACAATTCCGACTTAAGTACAAGAAGACTGACTCATCTAACAGTCTATGCTTTAAATCTTTCCTGTAAGACCAGTTTTAGATTCCGTTGCTTCACTTCAGGTTTACTGTATCCTTTGGACCTTGTAATTGACGATGAAACACAGAAATTGCATCGGAATTAAATACAAAGGCACAATGCCGACTTAAGTACAAGAAGACTGACACTTCTTACTGTCTATGTTTGAACCTTTCCTGTGAGACCAGTTCAGATTCCGATGCTTAATGTCATGTTCACTGTATCCCTTGGACCTTCTTATTGCCCATGAAACACAGAAATTGCAACGGAATTAAATACAAAAGGCACAATGCCGACTTAAGTACAAGAAGACTGACTCTTCTCACTGTCTATGTTTTCAACCTGTCCTGTGAGACCAGTTTTAGATTCCGATGCTTCACTTCAAATTTACTGTATCCATTGGACCTTCGTATTGACGATGAAACACAGAAATTGCATCGAAATTAAATACAAAAGGGACAATGCCGACTTAACTACAAGATGACTGACTCTTCTTACTGTCTATGTTTTGAACCTTTTCTGTGAGACCAGTATTAGATTCCGATGATTCACATCATGTTTACTGTAGCCCTTGGTCCTTGTAATACACGATGAAACTCAGAAACTGCATCGGAATTAAACACAATAGGAACAATGCTGACGTAAGTACAAGAAGACTGACCCTTCTTACTGCCTATGCTTTACATCTTTCCTGTGAGATCAGTTTTGGATTCCGATGCTTCACTTCAGGTTTACTGTATCCTTTGGACCTTGTAATTGACGATGAAACACAGAAATTGCATCGGAATTAAATACAAAGGCACAATAGCGACTTAAGTACAAGAAGACTGACACTTCTTACTGTCTATGTTTGAACTTTTCCTGTGAGACCAGTTCAGATTCCGATGCTTAATGTCATGTTCACTGTATCCCTTGGACCTCCTTATTGCCCATGAAACACAGAAATTGCAACGGAATTAAATACAAAAGGCACAATGCCGACTTAAGTACAAGAAGACTGACTCTTCTCACTGTCTATGTTTTCAACCTGTCCTGTGAGACCAGTTTTAGATTCCGATGCTTCACTTGAGGTTTACTGTACCCCTTGGACCATCTTGTTGACGATGAAACACAGAAATTGCGTCGGAATTAATGACAATAGGCACAATGCCAACTGTAGTGCAAGAAGACTGACTTTTATTACTGTCAATGTTTTGAACCTTTTCTGTGAGACCAGTTTTAGATTCCGATGCCTTACATCCGGTTTACAGTATCCCCTGGACCATCGTATTGATGATGAAACACAGAAATAGCATCGGAATTAAACACAAAAGGCACAATGCCGACTTAAGTACAAGAAGACTGACGCTTCTTACTGTCTATGTATTGAACTTTCCTTTGAGACCTGTTCTAGATTTCGATACTTCACTTCAGGTTTTATGTATCCCTTGGACCTTCATATTGACGTTGAAACACAGAAATTGCATCGGATTTAAATACAAAAGCCCACCGCCGATTTAAGTTTAATAAGGCTGACTATTCTTACTGTTCATGTTTTAAACCTTTCCGGTGAGACCAGTTTTTGATATTGATGCTTGATTTCAGGTTTACAGTATCCATTGGACCTTCTTATTGACGATGAAACACAGAAATTGCATCAGAATTAAATTCAAAAGGCACAATGCGGACTTGAGTACAAGAGGACTGACTATTCTTATTGTCTATGTTTTAGATACCGATGCTTAATTTCATGATCACCGTATCCCTTGGACCTTCTTATTGACGATGAAACACAAAAATTGCCACGGAATGAAATAAAAAAATCACAATGCCGTCTTGAGTACAAGAAGACTGACTCTTCTCACTGTCTATGTTTTGAACCTTTCCTGCGAGACCAGTTTTAGATTCCGATGCCTCATTTCACGTATCCTTAATCCCTTGTGATTTCTTTTTGACGATGAAACACAGAAATTGCATCGGAATTAAATACAAAAACCACAATGCCGACTTAAGTACAAGAGGACTGACACTTCTCACTGGTTATGTATGAACCTCTTGTGTGAGACCAGTTTTAGATTCCGATGCTACACTTCAGGTTTACTCTATCCCTTGGACCTTCTTATTGACGATGAAACACAGAAATTGCATCGAAATTAAATACAAAAGGGACAATGTCGACTTAACTACAAGATGACTGACTTTTCTTACTGTCTTTGTTTTGGACCTCTAATGTGAGACCAGTTTTAGATTCCGATGCTACACTTCTGGTTTACTGTAGCCCTTTGACAATCTTATTGACGATGAAACACAGAAATTGCATCAGAATTAAACACAATGGGCACAATGCCAACTGTGGAACAAGAAGACTGACTTTTATTACTGTCTATGTTTTGAACCTTTTCTGTGAGACCAGTATTAGATTCCGATGCTTCACATCATGTTTACTGTATCCCTTGGTCCTTGTAATAGACGATGAAACTCAGAAACTGCATCGGAATTAAACACAATAGGAACAATGCTGACGTAAGTACAAGAAGACTGACGCTTCATACTGCCTATGCTTTAAATCTTTCCTGTGAGACCAGTTTTGGATTCCGATGCTTCACTTCAGGTTTACTGTATCCTTTGGACCTTGTAATTGACGATGAAACACAGAAATTGCATCGGAATTAAATACAAAGGCACAATAGCGACTTAAGTACAAGAAGACTGACACTTCTTACTGTCTATGTTTGAACCTTTCCTGTGAAACCAGTTCAGATTCCGATGCTTAATGTCATGTTCACTGTATCCCTTGGACCTTCTTATTGCCCATGAAACACAGAAATTGCAACGGAATTAAATACAAAAGGCACAATGCCGACTTAAGTACAAGAAGACTGACTCTTCTCACTGTCTATGTTTTCAACCTGTCCTGTGAGACCAGTTTTAGATTCCGATGCTTCACTTCAGGTTTACTGTATCCCTTGAACATTCTTATTGACAATGAAACAGAGAAATTGCATCGGAATTAAATACATATGGCTCAATGCCGACTTAAGTACAAGGGAACTGACTCTTCTTCCTGTCTATGCTTTCTACCTCTCGTGTGAGACCAGTTTTAGATTCCGATGCTTCACTTCAGGTTTACTGTATCTCTTGGGACTTCTTGTTGACGAAGAAACACAGAAATTGCATCGGAATTAAATACGAAAGGGACAATGCCGACTTAACTACAAGATGACTGACTCTTATTGCTGTCAATGATTTGAGCCTTTCGTGTGAGACCTGTTTTAGATTCCGATGCTTCACTTCTGATTTACAGCATCCCTTGGACCTTCGTATTGACGATTAAACACAGAAATTGCATCGGAATTAAATACAAAAGGCACAATGCCGACTTAAGTACAAGAAGACGGATTCTCCTTACTGTGTATGATTTGAACCTTTCGTGTGAGACCAGTTTCAGGTTCCGATGCTTCACTTCAGGTTTACTGTATCCCTTGGACCTTCTTATTGACGAGGAAATACAATAATTGCATCGGAATAAAATTCAAAAAGGACAATGCCGACTAAACTACAAGATAACTGACTCTTCTTACTGTCAAAGATTTGAACCTTTCGTGTAAGACGAGTTTTAGATTCCGATGCTTCACTTCAGGTTTACTGTATCCCTTGGACATTCTTATTGACGATGAAACACAGAAATAGCATCGGAATTAAATATTAAAGGGACAATGCCGACTTATCTACAAGATGACTGACTCTTCTTACTATCTATGTTTTGAACCTTTCCTAGGAGACCAGTTTTAGATTCCGATGCTGCACTTCCGGTTTACTGTAGCCCTTGGACCTTCTTATTGACGATGAAACACAGAAATTGCGTCGGAATTAAATACAATGGCACAATACCGACTTAAGTACAAGAAAACTGACTCTTCTAACTGTCTATGATTTGAACCTTGCCTGTGAGACCAGTTTTAGAATCAGATGCCTCACTTCCTGTTTACTGTATCCCCTGTACCATCGTATTGACGATGAAACAGCGAAATAGCATTGGAATGAAATACAAAAGGCACAATGCCGGATACGTACAAGAAGACTGACTCTTCTCACTGTCTATGTTTTGAACTTCTCCTGTGATACAAGTTTTAGATTCCGATGCTTCACTCCAGGTTTTCTGTATCCCCTGGACTCTCATATGGACGAAAAAACACAGAAATTGCATCAGAATTAAATACAAAAGGCACAATGCTGACTTAACTACATGAAGACTGACTCTTCTTACTCTCTACGATTTCAACCTTGCCTGTGAGACCAGTTTTAGATTCCGATGCCTCACATCCGGTTTACTGTATCCCCTGGACCATCGTATTGACGATGAAACACAGAAATAGCATCGGAATTAAATACAAAATGTACAATGCCGACTTAAGTACAGGAAGACTGACGCTTCTTACTGTTTATGTATTGAACCCGTCCTGTGAGACCAGTTTTTAGATTCTGATGCTTCACTTCAGGTTTACTCTATCCCTTGGACCATGTTATTGACGATGAAACACAGAAATTGCATCGCAATTACATACAAAAGGCACAATGCCGACTTGAGTACAGGGGAACTGACTCTTCTTACTGTCTATGTTTTCTACCTCTTCTGTGAGACCAGTTTTAGATTCCGATGCTCCACTTCAGGTTTACTGTATCCCTTGGACCTTCTTATTGACGAAGAAACACAGATATTGCATCGGAACTAAATTCAAAAGGGACAATGCCAACTTAACTACAAGATGAATGTCTCTTCTAACTGCCAACGAATTGAACCTTTCGCGTAAGACGAGTTTTAGATTCCGATGCTTCACTTCAGGTTTACAGTATCTCTTGGACCTTCTTATTGACGATGAAACACAGAAATAGCATCGGATTTAAACACAAATGGGACAATGCCGACTTAACTACAAGATGACTGACACTTCTTACTATCTATGTTTCGAACATTTCCTGTGAGACCAGTTTTAGATTCCGATGCTTCACTTCAGGTTTACTGTAGCCCTTGGACCTTCGTATTGACGATGAAACACAGAACTTGCGTCGGAATTAAATACAAAAAGCACAATGCCGACTTAAGTACAAGAAGACTGACTCTTCTTACTGTCTATGATTTGAACCTTGCCTGTGAGACCAGTTTTAGATTCCGATGCCTCTCTTCCAGTTTACTGTATCCCCTGGACCATCGTACTGGCGATGAAACACAGAAATTGCATCGGAATTAAATACAAAAGGCCCAACGCCGATTTCAGTACAATAAGACTGACTATTCTTACTGTTCATGTTTTGAACCTTTCCTGTGACACCAGTTTTAGATTCCGATGCTTCATTTCAGGTTTACTGTATCCCTTGGACCTACTTATTGACGATGAAACACAGAAATTGCATCGGAATTAAATTCAAAAGGCACAATGCGGACTTGAGTACAAGAGGACTGACTATTCTTATTGTCTATGTTTTAGATCCCGATGCTTAATTTCATGATCACTGTATCCCTTGGACCTCCTTATTCACGATGAAACACAGATATTGCCACGGAATTAAATACAATTATCAGAATGCCGACTTGAGAACAGGAAGACTGACTTTTCTAACTGCCTATGTTTCTAACCTTTCCTGTGAGACCAGTTTTAGATTCCGATGCTTCACTCCAGGTTTACTGTATCCCTTGGACCTTCTTATTGACGATGAAACACTGAAATTGCATAGGAATTAAATACAATAGGAACAATGCTGACGTAAGTACAAGAAGACTGACCCTTCTTACTGCCTATGTTTCGAATCTTTCCTGTGAGACCACTTTTAGATTCCGATGTTTCACTTCAGGTTTACTGTATCTCTTGCACCTTGTAATTGACGATGAAACACAGCAATTGCATCGGAAGTAAATACAAAAGGCACAATGCCGACTTAAGTACAAAAAGACAGACTGTTCTCACTGTCTATGTTTGAACCTTTCCTGTTAGACCAGTTTCTAGATTCCGATGCTTAATGTCTTGTTCACTGTATCCCTTGGGCCTTCTCATTGACCATGATACCCAGAATTTGCAACGGAATTAAATACAAAAGGCACAATGCCGACTTAAGTACAAGAAGACTGTCTCTTCTCACTGTCTATGTTATGAACCTGTCCTGTGAGACCAGTTTTAGATTCCGATGCTTCACTTCAGGCTTACTGTATCCCTTGGACCTTCTTATTGACGAAGAAACACAGATATTGCCACGGAATTAAATACAAAAGGCAGAATGCCGACTTAAGCAAAAGAAGACTGACTCTTCTTAATGTCTGTGTTTTGTACCTTTCCTGTGAGACCAGTTTTAGATTCCGATGCTACACTTCAGGTTTACTGTATCACTTGGACTTTCTTATTAACGATGTAACACAGAAATTCCACCGGAAATAAACACAAAAGGCATAATGCCGACTTAAGTTCAAGATGACTGACTCTTCTTACTGTCTCTGTTTTGAACCTTGCCTGTGAGACCAGTTTTAGATTCCGTTGCCTCACTTCCGATTTACTGTATCCCCTGGACCATCGTATCGACGATGAAACACAGAAATAGCATCGGAAGTAAATACAAAAGGCCCAATGCCGACTTAAGTACAAGAAGACTGACGCTTCTTACTGTCTATGTATTGAACTTTCCTGTGAGACCAGTTTTAGATTCCGATGGCTCACTTCAGGTTTACTGTAGCCCTTTGACCATCTTATTGATGATGAAACACAGAAAATGCATCCGAATTAAACACAAAAGACACAATGCCGGCTGTAGTACAAGAAGACTGACTTTTATTACTCTCTATGTTTTGAACCTTTCCCGTGAGACCAGTTTTACATTCCGATACTTCACATCACGTTTACTGAATACCTTGGACCTTCTTATTGACGATGAAACACAGAAATTGCATCGGAATTGAATACAAAAGGAACAATGCTGACTTAAGTACAGGAAGACTGACTATTCTTACTGCTTATATTTGAATCTTTCCTGCGAGACCAGTTTTAGATTCCGATGCTTCACTTTCGGTTTACAGCATCCCTTGGACCTTCTTATTGACGATGAAACACAGAAATTGCATCGGAATTAAATACAATAGGAACAATGCTGACGTAAGTACAAGAAGACTGACCATTCTTACTGCCTATGTTTTGAATCTTCCCTGTGAGACCACTTTTAGATTCCGATGTTTCACTTCAGGTTTACTGTATCTCTTGGATCTTGTAATTGACGATGAAACACAGAAATTGCATCGGACGTAAATACAAAAGACACAATGCCGACTTAAGTACAAAAAGACAGACTGTTCTCACTGTCTATGTTTGAACCTTTCCTGTGAGACCAGTTTTAAATTCCGATGCTTAATGTCATGTTCGCTGTGTCCCTTGGACCTTCTTATTGACCATGTAACCCAGAAATTGCAACGGAATTAAATACAAAAGGCACAATGCCGACTTAAGTACAAGAAGACTGACTCTTTTCACTGTCTATGTTTTTAACCTGTCCTGTGAGACCACCTTTACATTCCGATGCTTCACTTCAGGTTTACTGTATCCCTAGGACCTTCTTATTGACGATGAAACGCAGATATTGCATCGGAACTAAATTTAAAAGTTACAATGCCGACTTAACTACAAGATGACTGACCCTTCTTACTATCTAAGTTTCGAACCTTTCCTGTGAGACAAGTTTTAGATTCCGATGCTTCACTCCAGGTTTATTGTATCCCCTGGACCCTCATATTGACGAAAATACACAGAAAGTGCATTGGAATTAAATACAAAAGGCCCAACTCCGATTAAGTATAATAAGACTGACTATTCTTACTGTTCATGTTTCGAACCTTTCCTGTGAGACCAGTTTTAGATTCCGATGCTTCATTTCAGGTTTACTGTATCCCTTGGACCTACTTATTGACGATGAAACACAGAAATTGCATCGGAATTAAATTCAAAAGGCTCAATGCGGACTTGAGTACCAGAGGACTGACTATTCTTATTGTCTATGTTTTAGATCCCGATGCTTAATTTCATGATCACTGTATCCCTTGGACCTTCTTATTGACGATGAAACACAGATATTGCCACGGAATTAAATACAATAATCACAATGCCGACTTGAGTACAGGAGGACTGAATCTTCTAACTGCCTATGTTTCTAATCTTTCCTGTGAGACCGGTTTTAGATTCCGATGCTTCACTCCACGTTTACTGTATCCCTAGGACCTTCTTACTGACGATGAAACACTGAAATTGCATCGGAATTAAATACAATAGGAACAAGACTTATCTTAGAAGAAAGATTAAGGAAAGGCAAACCTACGTTTCTAGCATTTGTAGACTTAGAGAAAGCTTTTGACAATGTTGACTGGAATACTCTCTTTCAAATTCTAAAGGTGGCAGGGGTAAAATACAGGGAGCGAAAAGCTATTTACAATTTGTACAGAAACCAGATGGCAGTTATAAGAGTCGAGGGACATGAAAGGGAAGCAGTGGTTGGGAAGGGAGTAAGACAGGGTTGTAGCCTCTCCCCGATGTTGTTCAATCTGTATATTGAGCAAGCAGTAAAGGAAACAAAAGAAATATTTGGAGTAGGTATTAAAATTCATGGAGAAGAAATAAAAACTTTGAGGTTCGCCGATGACATTGTAATTCTGTCAGAGGCAGCAAAGGACTTGGAAGAGCAGTTGAATGGAATGGACAGTGTCTTGAACGGCGGATATAAGATGAACATCAAAAAAGCAAAACAAGGATAATGGAATGTAGTCTAATTAAGTCGGGTGATGCTGAGGGAATTAGATTAGGAAATGAGGCACTTAAAGTAGTAAAGGAGTTTTGCTATTTGGGGAGCAAAATAACTGATGATGGTCGAAGTAGAGAGGATATAAAATGTAGGCTGGCAATGGCAAGGAAAGCGTTTCTGAAGAAGAGAAATTTGTTAACATCCAGTATTGATTTAAGTGTCAGGAAGTCATTTATGAAAGTATTCGTATGGAGTGTAGCCATGTATGGAAGTGAAACATGGACGATAAATAGTTTGGACAAGAAGAGAATAGAAGCTTTCGAAATGTGGTGCTACAGAAGAATGCTGAAGATTAGATGGGTAGATCACATAACTAATGAGGAAGTATTGAATAGGATCGGGGAGAAGAGAAGTTTGTGGCACAACTTGACTAGAAGAAGGGGTCGGTTGGTAGGATATGTTCTGAAGCATCAAGGGATCATCAATTTAGTATTGGAGGGCAGCGTGGAGGGTAAAAATCGTAGAGGGAGACCAAGAGATGAATACACTAAGCAGATTCAGAAGGATGTAGGCTGCGGTAGGTACTGGGAGATGAAGAAGCTTGCACAGGATAGAGTAGCATGGAGAGCTGCATGAAACCAGTCTCAGGACTGAAGACCACAACCACAACAACAACAACAGGAACAATGCTGACTTAAGTACAAGAAGACTGACTATTCTTACTGCCTGTGTTTTGAATCTTTCCATTGAGACCAGTTTTAGATTCCGATCCTTCACTTCTGGTTTACAGCATCCCTTGGACCTTCTTATTGACGATGAAACACAGAAATTGCATCGGAATTAAATACAATAGGAACAATGCTGTCGTAAGTACAAGAAGACTGACCCTTCTTACTGCCTATGTTTCGAATCTTTCCTGTGAGACCACTTTTAGATTCCGATGTTTCACTTCAGGTTTACTGTATCTCTTGGACCTTGTAATTGACGATGAAACACAGAAATTGCATCGGAAGTAAACACAAATGGCACAATGCCGACTTAAGTACAAAAAGAAAGACTGTTCTCACTGTCTATGTTTGAACCTTTCCAGTGAGACCAGTTTTAGATTCCGATGCTTAATGTCATGTTCACTGTATCCCTTGGGCCTAATTATTGACCATGAAACCCAGAAATTGCAACGGAATGAAATACAAAAAGCACAATGCCGACTTAAGTACAAGAAGACTGACTCTTCTCACTGTCTATGTTTTGAACCTGTCCTGTGAGACCAGTTTTAGATTCCGATGCTTCACTTCAGATTTACTGTATCCCTTGGAGCTTCTTATTGACGATGAAACACAGAATTTGCAACGGAATTAAATACAAAAGGCACAATGCCGACTTAAGTACAAGAAGACTGACTCTTCTCACTGTCTATGTTTTGAACCAGTCCTGTGAGACCAGTTTTAGATTCCGATGCTTCACTTCAGGTTTACTGTGTCCCTTGCACCTTCTTATTGACGAAGAAAGACAGATATTGCATCGGAACTAAATTCAAAAGGGACAATGCCGACTTAACTACAAGATGAAAGACTCTTCTAACTGTCAATGACTTGAACCTTTCGTGTGAGACCTGTTTCAGATTCTGATGGTTCACTTCAGGTTTACTGTATCCCTTGGACCTTCTTATTGTCGATGAAACACAGAAATTGCATCGGGATTAAATATAAAAGGGACAATGCCGACTTAACTACAAGATGACTGACTCTTGTCACTGTCTATGTTTTGAATCTTTCCTGTGAGACCAATTTTAGTTTCCGATGCTTCATCTCAGGTTTACTGTATCCCTTGGACCTACTTATTGACGATGAAACACAGAAATTGCATCGGAATTGAATTGAAAAGACTCATTGCGGACTTGAGTACAAGAGGACTGACTATTCTTATTGTCTATGTTTTAGATCCCGATGCTTAATTTCATGATCACTGTATCCCTTGGACCTTCTTATTGACGATGAAACACAGAAATTGCCACGGAATTAAATACAAAAGGCAGAAAGCCGACTTAAGCACAAGAAGACTGACTCTTCTTAATGTCTATGTTTTGTACCTTTCCTGTGAGACCGGTTTTAGATTCCGATGCTTCACTTCAGGTTTACTGTACACCTTGGACCATCTTATTGACGATGAAACACAGAAATTGCATCAGAATTAAATACAAAAGGCACAATGCCGACTTGAGTACAAGGGAACTGACTCTTCTTACTGTCTATGTTTTCTACCTCTCCTGTGAGACCAGTTTTAGATTTCGATGCTTCACTTCAGGTTTACTGTATACCTTGGACCTTCTTATTGACGAAGACACACAGATATTGCATCGGAACTAAATTCAAAAGGGACAAAGCCGACTTAACTACAAAGATGAATGACTCTTCTAACTGTCAATGAATTAAACCATTCGTGTAAGACGAGTTTTAGATTCCGATGCTTCACTTCAGGTTTACTCTATGTGGACCTTCTTATTGACGATGAAACACAGAAACAGCATCGGAATTAAATACAAAAGGGACAATGCCGACTTAACTACAAGATGACTGACCCTTCTTACTAACTATGTTTCGAATCTTTCCTGTGAGACCAGTTTTAGATTCCGATGCCTCCCTTCAGGTTTACTGTAGACCTTGGACTTTCTTATTGACGATGAAACACAGAAATTGCGTCGGAATTAAATACAAAATGCGCAATGCCGACTTAAGTACAAGAAGACTAACTCTTCTTACTGTCTATGTTTGGAACCTTTCCTGTGAGACAAGTTTTAGATTCCGATGCTTCACTCCAAGTTTGCTGTATCCCCTGGACCCTCATATTGACGAAAATACACAGAAATTGCATCGGAATTAAATACAAAAGGCACAATGCCGACTTAAGTACTTGAAGACTGACTCTTCTTACTGTCTATCATTTGAACCTTGCCTGTGAGACCAGTTATAGATTCCGATACTTCACTTCAGCTTTACTGTCTCCCTTGGACCTTCATATTGACGATGAAACACAGAAATTGCATCGGAATTAAATTCAAAAGGCCCAACGCCGATTTAAGTACAATAAGACTGACTATTCTTGCTGTTCATATTTTGAACCGTTCCTGTGAGACCAGTTTTAGATTCCGATGCTTCATTTCAGGTCTACTGTATCCCTTGGACCTACTTATTGACGATGAAACACATAAATTGCATCGGAATTAAATACAATAGGAACAATGCTGACGTAAGTACAAGAAGACTGACCCTTCTTACTGCCTATGTTTCGAATCTTTCCTGTGAGACCACTTTTAGATTCCGATGTTTCACTTCAGGTTTACTGTATCTCTTGGACCTTGTATTTGACGATGAAACACAGACATTGAATCGGAAGTAAATACAAAAGTCACCTGCCGACTTAAGTACAAAAAGACAGACTGTTCTCACTGTCTATGTTTGAACCTTTCCTGTGAGACCAGTTTTAGATTCTGATGCTTAGTGTCATGTTCACTGTATCCCTTGGGCATTCTTATTGACCATGAAACCCAGAAATTGCAACGGAATTAAAAACAAAAGGCACAATGCCGACTTAAGTACAAAAAGACTGACTCTTCTCACTGTCTATGTTTTGAACCTGTCCTGTGAAACCAGTTTCAGATTCCGATGCTTCACTTCAGGTTTACTGTATCCCTTGGACCTTCTTGTTGCCGAAGAAACACAGATGTTGCATCGGAACTAAATTCAAAAGGGACAATGCCGACATAACTACAAGATGAATGACCCTTCTAACTGTCAATGTATTGAACCTTTCGTGTAAGACGAGTTTCAGATTCAGATGCTTCACTTCTGGTTTACTGTATCTCTTGGACCTTCTCATTGACGATGAAACACAGAAATAGCATCGGAATTAAATACAAAAGGGACAATGCCGACTTAACTACAAGATGACTGACCCTTCTTACTATCTATGTTTCGAACCTTTCCTGTGAGACAAGTTTTAAATTCCGATGCTTCACTTCAGGTATACTGTAGCCCTTGGACTTACTTATTGACGATGAAACACAGAAATTGCATCGGAATTAAATACATAAGGCCCAACACCGATTTAAGTACAATAAGACTGACTATTCTTACTGTTCATGTTTTGAACCTTTTCTGTGAGACCAGTTTTAGATTCCGATGCTTCATTTCAGGTCTACTGTATCCCTTGGACCTAGTTATTGACGATGAAACACAGAAATTGCATCGGATTGAAATACAAAAGGTACAATGCCAACGACAGTACTAGAAGACTGACTCTTCTTACTGTGTATGTTTGAACCTTCCCTGTGAGACCAGTTTTTGATTCCGATGCTTACTTTCACGTTCACTGTATCCCTTGGACCTACTAATTGACGTTGAAACAAAGAAATTGTTACGGAATTAAATACAAAAGGCACTATGCCGATTTAAGTACAAGTGGACTGACTCTTCTTACTGTCTATGCTTTGGACCTTTCCTGTGAGACCAGTTTTAGATTCCGATACAACACTTCAGGTTTACTGTATCCCTTGGACCTTCTTGTTGACGATGAAACACGGAAATTGAATCGCAATTAAATACAAAAGGCACAATGCCAATTTAAGTACAAGAGGACTGACTCTTCCTACTGTATATCTATGAACCTTTCCTGTGAGACCAGTTTTAGATTCCAATGCTTCACTTCAGGTTCACTGTATCCCTTGGTCCTTCTTATTGACGACGAAACACAGAAACTGCGTCGGAATTAAATACAAATTGAACAATGCCGACTTAAGTACAAGTAGACTGACTCTTCTTACTGTCTGTGATTTGAATCTTTCCTGTGAGACCAGTTACAGATTCCGATGCTTCACTCCAGGTTTACTGTATCCCTTGGACCTTCTTATTGCGGATGAAACGCAGAAATTGCAACGGAATTAAATACAAAAGACACAATGCCGACTTAAGTACAATGGGACAGACTCTTCATAATATCTGTGTTTTAAACCTTTCCTGTGAGACCAGTTTTAGATTCCGATGCTACACTTCAGGTTTACTGTATCACTTGGACCTTTATATTGACGATGTAACACAGAAATTCCACCGGAAATAAACACAAAAGGCACAATGCCGGCTTAAGTACAAGAAGACTGACACTTCTTACTGTCTATGTTTTGAACCTTTCCTGTGAGACCGGTTTTAGATTCCGATGCTTCACTTCAGGTTTACTGTACACTTTGGACCATTTTTTGACGATGAAACACAGAAATTGCGTCGGAATTAAATGCAATTAAATACTTAAATACAAAAAGACAGACTGTTCTCACTGTCTATGTTTGAACCTTGCCTGTGAGACCAGTTTTAGATTCCGATGCTTAATTTCATGTTCACTGTATCCCTTGGACCTTCTTATTGACCATGAAACCCAGAAATTGCAACGGAATTAAATACAAAACGCACAATGCCGACTTAAGTACAAGAAGACTGACTCTTCTCACTGTCTGTGTTTTGAACCTTTCCTGTGAGACCAGTTTTAGATTCCGATGCTTCACTTCAGGTTTACTGTATCCCTTGGACCTTCTTATTGACGATGAAACACAGAAATTGCATCGGAATGAAATTCAAAAGTCACAATGCCGACTTGAGTACAAGGGAACTGACTCTTCTTACTGTCTATGTTTTCTACCTCTCCTGTGAGACCAGTTTTAGATTCCGATGCTTCACTTCAGGTTTACTGTATCCCTTGGACCTTCTTATTGACGAAGAAACACAGATATTGCAACGGAACTAAATATAAAAGGGACAAAGCCGACTTAACTACAAGATCAATGACTCTTCTAACTATCAATGAATTGAACCTTTCGTGTAAGACGAGTTTTAGATTCCGATGCTTCACTTCAGGTTTACTATATGTCTTGGGCCTTCTTTTTGACGATGAAACACAGAAATAGCATCGGAATTAAATACAAAAGGGACAATGCCGACTTAACTACTAGATGTCTGACCCTTCTTACTATCTATGTTTCGAATCTTTCCTCGGAGACGAGTTTTAGATTCCGATGCCTCCCTTCAGGTTTACTGTAGACCTTGGACTTTCTTATTGACGATGAAACACAGAAATTGCGTCGGAATTAAATAC
Organism: Schistocerca piceifrons; assembly: GCF_021461385.2. Classification (NCBI taxonomy): domain Eukaryota; kingdom Metazoa; phylum Arthropoda; class Insecta; order Orthoptera; family Acrididae; genus Schistocerca; species Schistocerca piceifrons. The sequence continues at coordinate 1,109,052,630 of NC_060139.1, forward strand.
AAAATGCACAATGCCGACTTAAGTAGAAGAAGACTAACTCTTCTTACTGTCTATGATTTGAACCTTGCCTGTGTGAGCAGTTATAGATTCCGATACTTCACTTCAGCTTGACTGTATCCCTTGGACCTTCATATTGACGATGAAACACAGAAATTGCATCGGAATTAAATACAAAAGGCGCAACACCGATTTAAGTACACTAAGACTGACTATTCTTACAGTTCATGTTTTGAACCTTTCCTGTGAGACTAGTTTTAGATTCCAATGCTTCATATCAGGTTTACTGTATCCCTTGGATCTAGTTATTGACGATGAAACACAGAAATTGCATCAGAATGAAATACAAAAGGCACAATGCCAACGTCAGTACTAGAAGACTGACTCTTCTTACTGTATATATGTTTGAACCTTCCCTGTGAGACCAGTTTTTGATTCCGATGCTTACTTTCATGTTCACTGTATCCCTTGGACCTACTTATTTACGTTGAAACAAAGAAATTGCAACGGAATTAAATACAAAAGGCGCTATGCCGAATTAAGTACAAGTGGACTGACTCTTCTTACTGTCTATGCTTTGGACCTTTCCTGTGAGACCAGTTTCAGATTCCTATACTACACTTCAGGTTTACTGTATCCCTTGGACGTTCTTATTGACGATGAAACACGGAAATTGCATCGCAATTAAATACAAAAGGCACAATGCTGACTTAAGTACAAGTAGACTGACACTTCTTACTGTCTATGTTTTGAACCTTTCCTGTGTGACCAGTTTTAGATACCGATGCTTCACTCCAGGTTTACTGTATTCCTTGGACATTCTTGCTGACGATGATACACAGAAATTGCATCGGAATTATGTACAAAAGGCACAATGCCGACTTAAGTAGAAAAGGACTGACTCTTCCTGCTGTATATCTTTTGAACCTTTCCTGTGAGACCAGTTTTAGATTCCGATGCTTCACCTCAGGTTCACTGTATCCCTTGGTCCTTCTTATTGACGATGAAACACAGACATTGCGTCGGAATTAAATACAAATTGAACAATGCCGTCTTAAGTACAAGTAGACTGACTCTTCTTACTGTCTGTGATTTGAACCTTTCCTGTGAGACCAGTTATACATTCCGATGCTTCACTCCAGGTTTACTGTATCCCTTGGACCTTCTTATTGCGGATGAAACGCAGAAATTGCAACGGAATTAAATACAAAAGGCACAATGCCGACTTAAGTACAATGGGACTGACTCTTCATAATATCTATGCTTTAAACCTTTCCTGTGAGACCAGTTTTAGATTCCGATGCTTGACTTCAGGTTTACTGAATACCCTGCAGCTTCGTATTGAAGAAAAAATACAGAAAATGCATCGGAATTAAATACAAAAGGCACAATGCTGACTTAAGTGCAAGAAGACTGACTCTTCTTACTGTCTATGATTTGAACCTTGCTTGTGAGACCAGTTTTAGATTCCGATGCTTAATTTCATGTTCACTGTATCCCTTGGGCCTACTTATTGACGATGAACCACAGAAATTGCATCGGAATTAAATACAAAAGCACAATGCCCACTTAAGTACAAGAAGACTGACTCTTCTTACTGCCAATGTTTTAACCTTTCCTGTGAGACGAGTTTTAGATTCCGATGCTTAATATCGTATTCACTGTATCGCTCTGACCTTCTTATTGACGATGAAACACAGAAATTGCCACGGAATTAAATACAAAAGGCACAATGCCGACTTAAGTACAAGAAGACTGACTCTTCTTATTGTCTATGTTTTGAACCTTTCCTGTGCGACCAGTTTTAGATTCCGATGCTTCACTCCAGGTTTACTCTATCCCTTGGAACTTTTTATTGACGATGGAACACAGAAATTGCATCGGAAGTAAATAGAAAAGGCACAATGCCGACTTAAGTACAAAAAGACAGACTGTTCTCACTGTCTATGTTTGAACCTTTCCTGTGAGACCAGTTTTAGATTCCGATGCTTCACTTCAGGTTTACTGTATCCCTTGGACCTTCTTATTGACGATGAAACACAGAAATTGGATCGGAATTAAATACAAAAGGCACAATGCCGACTTGAGTACAAGGGAACTGACTTTTCTTACTGTCTATTATTTCTACCTCTCCTGTGAGACCACTTTTAGATTCCGATGCCTCCTTTCAGGTTTACTGTAGCCCTTGGACTTTCTTATTGACGATGAAACACAGAAATTGCGTCGGAATTAAATACAAAAGGCACAATGCCGACTTAAGTACATGAAGAGTGACTCTTCTTACTGTCTATGATTTGAACCTTGCCTGTGAGACCAGTTATAGATTCCGATACTTCACTTCAGCTTTACTGTATCCCTTGGACCTTCATATTGACGATGAAACACAGAAATTGCATCGGAATTAAATACAAAAAGTCCAACGCCGATATAAGTACAATAAAACTGACTATTCTTACTGTTCATGTATTGAACCTTTCCTGTGAGACCAGTTTTAGATTCCGATGCTTCATTTCAGGTCTACTGTATCCCTTGGACCTACTTATTGACGATGAAACACAGAAATTGCATCGGAATTAAATTCAAAAGGCACAATGCAGACTTGAGTACAAGAGGACTGGCTATTCTTATTGTCTATGTTTTAGATCCCCATGCTTAATTTCATGATCACTGTATCCCTTGTACCTTCCTATTGACGATGAAACACAGATATTGCTACGGAATAAAATACAATAATTACAATGCCGACTTGAGTAAGGCAGACTGACTCTTCTAACTGCCTATGTTTCTAACCTTTCCTGTGAGACCAGTTTAGATTCCGATGCTTCACTCCAGGTTTACTGTATCCCTTTGACCTTCTTATTGACGATGAAACACTGAAATTGCATTGGAATTAAATACAATAGGAACAATGCTGACTTCAAGAGGACAGACTATTCTTACTGCCTGTGTTTTGAATCATTCCTGTGAGTCCACTTTTAGATTCCGATGCTTCACTTCTGCTTTACAGCATCCCTAGGACCTTCTTATTGACGATGAAAGACAGAAATTGCATCGAAATTAAATACAATAGGAACAATGCTGACGTAAGTACAAGAAGACTGACACTTCTTACTGCCTATGTTTCGAATCTTACCTGTGAGACCACTTTTAGATTCCGATGTTTCACTTCAGGTCTACTGTATCACTTGGACCTTGTAATTGACGATGAAACACAGAAATTGCATCGGAACTAAATACAAAAGGCACAATGCCGACTTAAGTACTAAAAGACAGACTCTTCTCACTGTCTATGTTTTGAACCTGTCCTGTGAAACCAGTTTTAGATTCCGATGCTTCACTTCAGGTTTACTGTATCCCTTGGACCTTCTTATTGACGATGAAACACAGAAATTGCATCTGAATTAAATACAAAAGGCAGATTGCCGACTTTAGTAAAAGGGAACTGACTCTTCTCACTGTCTATGTTCTCTACCTCTCCAGTGAGACCGGTTTTAGTTTCCGATGCTTCACTTCAGGTTTACTGTATCCCTTGGACCTTCTTATTGACGAAGAAACACAGATATTGCATCGGAACTAAATTCAAAAGGGACAATGCCTACTTAACTACAAGATGAATGACCCTTCTAACTGTCATTGGATTGAACCTTTCGTGTAAGACGAGTTTCAGATTCCGATGCTTCACTTCTGGTTTACTGTATCTCTTGGACCTTCTTATTGACGATGAAACACAGAAATAGCATCGGAATTAAATACAATAGGGACAATGCCGACTTAACTACAAGATGACTGACCCTTCTTACTATCTATGTTTCGAACCTTTCCATGTGATTCAAGTTTTAAATTCCGATGCTTCACTTCATGTATACTGTAGCCCTTGGACTTTCTTATTGAAGATGAAACACAGAAATTGCGTAGGAATTAAATACAAAAGGCACAATGCCGACTTAAGTGCAAGAAGACTGACTCTTCTTACTGTCTATGATTTGAACCTTGCTTGTGAGACCAGTTTTAGATTCCGATGCTTCACTTCCGGTTCACTGTATCCCCTGGACCATCGTAGTGACGATGAAACACAGAAATTGCATCGGAATTAAATACAAAGAGCACAATACCGACTTAAGTACAAGAAGACTGACGCTTCTTACTGTCTATGTTTGGAACCTTTCCTGTGACACCAGTGTCAGATTCCGATGCTTCACGTCAGGTATACTGTACTCCTTGGACTTTCTTAAAGACGATGAAACACAGAAATTACATCGGAATTAAACACAAAAGGCCCAATGCCGATTTATGTACAAGGAGACTGACTCTTCTTACTGTCTATGTTTAACCTTTCCTGTGAGACGAGTTTTAGATTCCGATGCTTAATTTCGTATTCACTGAATCGCTTGGACCTTCTTATTGACGATGAAACACAGAAATTGCCACGGAATTAAATGCAAAAGGCACAATGCCGACTTAAGTACAAGAAGACTGACTCTTCTTACTGTCTATGTTTTGAACCTTTCCTGTGCGACCAGTTTTAGATTCCGATGCCTCACTTCACGTGTACTGTATCCCTTGGACCTTCTTATTGACGATGAAACACAGAAATTGCATCGGAATTAAATACAAATGACACAATGCCGACTTAAGTACAAGAAGACTGACTCCTCTCACTGTCTATGACTTGAACCTTTCCTGTGAGACCAGATTTAGATTCCGATGCTTCACTCCAGGTTTACTCTATCCCTTTGACCTTTTTATTGACGATGAAACACAAAATTGCATCGGAATCAAATACAAAATCACAATGCGGCCTTAAGGACTAGAAGATTGACTCTTCTTTCTCTACATGATTTGAACCTTTTGTGTGAGACCAGTTTTAGATTCCGATGCTACGCTTCAGGTTTACTGTATTCCTTGGACCTTCATATTGACGATGAAACACAGAAATTGCGTCGGAATTAAAAACAAAAGGCACAATGCCGACATAAGTACAAGGGGACTGACTGTTCTTACTGTGTATGTTTTCAACCTCTCCTGTGAGACCAGTTTTAGATTCCGATGCTTCACTTCAGGTTTACTGTATCCCTTGGACCTTCTTACTGACGATGAAACACAGAAATTGCATCGGAATTAAATACAAAAGGGACAATGCCGACTTAACTACAAGATGACCGACTCTTCTTACTTTCAATGTTTAGAACCTTTCGTGTGAGACCAGTTTTAGATTCCGATGCTTCACTTCAGGTTTACTGTATCTTTTGGACCTACTTAGTGACAATGAAACACAGAAATTGCATCGTAATTAAACACAATAGGCACAATGCCGACTTTAGTACAAGAAGACTGACTTTTCTTACTGTCTTTGGTTTGAACCATTGCTGTGAGAAAAGTTTTATATTCCGATGCTTCACTTCAGGTTTATTCTATCCCTTGGACTGTCTTCGTGACGATGAAACACAGAAATTGCATCGGAATTAAATAGAAAAGGCACATTGCCGACTTAAGTACAAGAAGACTGTCTTTTCTTACTGTCTATGATTTGAACCTTTCCTGCGAGACCAGTTTTAGATTCTGATGCTTCACTTCAGGTTTACTGTATCCCTTGGACCTTCTTATTGACGATGAAACACAGAAATTTCTTCGGAATTAAATACAAAAGGCACAATGCCGACTTAAGTACATGGAGACTGACTCTTCTTACTGTCTATCTTATGAACCTTTCCTGTGAGACCAGTTGTATATTCCGATGCTTACTTTCATGTTCACTGTATCCCTTGGACCATCGTATTGACGATGAAACACAGAAATTGCAACGGAATTAAATACAAAATGCACAATGCCGACTTAAGTACAAGAAGACTTACAATCCTGACTTTCCATGTTTTGAATCTTTCCTGTGAGACCAGTATTACATTCCGATGCTTCATTTCAGGATTACAGTATCAATTGGACCTTCTTATGACGATGAAACACAGAAATTGCATTGAAATTAAACCAAAAGGCACAATGCCATCTTAAATAAAAGAAGACTGACTCTTCTTACTGTCACTGTTTGAACCTTTCGTGTGAGACCAGTTTAGCGATTACGATGCATCACTTCAGGTATACTGTATCCCTTGGACCTTCTTATTGACGATGAAACACAGAAATTGCACGGAATTAAATACAAAAGGCACAATGCCCACTGAAGTACAAGAAGAATGGCTCTTCTTACTGTCTATGTTTTGAACCTTTCCTGTGAGACCAGTTTCAGATTCCGATGCTTCACTTCAGGTTTACTGTATCCCCTGGACCATAATATTGACGAAATAACACAGAAATTACATCGGCATTAAATACAAAAGTCACAATGCCGAGTTAAGTACAAGAAAACTGACTCTACTTACTGTCTACGATTTGAACCTTTCCTGTGAGACCAGTCTTAGATTCCGACGCTTCACCACCGGTTTACTGTATACCTTCGACCTTCTTATTTACGATGAAGCTTAGAATTTGCACCGAAATTAAATACAAAAGGCACAATGTCGACTTAAGTACAAGAAGACTGACTGTTCTTACTGTCTACGCTTTGAACCTGCCTGTGAGACCAGTTTTAGATTCCGATGCCTCACTTCAGGTTTACTGTATCCCCTGGACAAAGTATTGACGATCAAACACAGAAATTGCACCGGATATAAATACAAAAGGCACAATGCCGACTTAAGTACAAGAAGAATGACAGTCTTTACTTTCCATGTTTTGAACCTTTCCTGTGAGACCAGTTTTACTTTCCGATGCTTAATTTCAGGTTTACTGTATCCCTTGGTCCTTCTTATTGACGATGAAAAACAGAAATTGCATCGGAATTAAATACAAAAGGCACAATGCCATCTGAAGTACAAGAAGACTGACAATTCTTACTGTCTATTTTTGAACCTTTCCTGTGGGACCAGCTTTAGATTCCGATGGTTCACTTCAGGTTTACTGTATCCCTTTGGGCCTTCTAATAGACAATGAGACACTGAAAGTGCATCGGACGTAAATACAAAAGGCACAATGCCGACTTCAGTACAAGATGTCTTCTTACTGTCTATGTTTGAACCAATCCTGTAAGACCAGTTTGAGATTCCGATGCTTCATTTCAGGTTTACTGTATCTCTTGGACCTTCTTATTGACGATGAAACACAGTAATTGCATCGGAATTAAATACAAAAGATACAATGCCAACTTAAGTACAAGTAGACTGACACTTCTTACTCTCTACGATTTGAACCTTTCCTGTGAGACCGGTTTTAGATTCCGATGCTTCACTTCAGGTTTACTGTCTCCCTTCGACCTTCTTATTGACGATGAAACACAGAAATTGCGTCGGAATTAAATACAAAATGCACAATGCTGACTAAGGTAAAAGATGACTGACTCTTCTAACTGTCTATGTTTTGAACGTTTCCTGTGAGACCAGTTTTAGATTCCGATGCTTCACTCCAGGTTTACTGTATCCCTTGGACCTTCTTTTTGACGATGATACACAGAAGTTGCATCGGAATTAAGTACACAAGGCACAATACCGACTTAAGTACAAGAGGACTGACTCTTCCTACTGTATATCCTTTGAACCTTTCCCGTGAGACCAGTTTTAGATTCCGATGCTTCACTTCAGGTTCACTGTATCCCTTGGTCCGCCTTATTGACGATGAAACACAGAAATTGCGTCGGAATTAAATACAAATTGCACAATGCCGACTTAGGTACAAGAAGACTGACTCTTCTAACTGTCTATGATTTGAACCTTTCCTGTGAGACCAGTTATAGATTCCGATGCTTCACTCCAGGTTTACTGAATCCTCTGGACCTTCGTATTGAAGAAAAAACACAGAAATTGCATCGGAATTAAATACAAAATGCACAATGCAGACTTAAGTGGAAGAAGACTGACTATTCTTACTGTCTATGATTTGAACCTTGCTTGTGAGACCAGTTTTAGGTTCCGATGCCTCACTTCCGGTTTGCTCTATCCCCTGGACAATCGTAGTGACGATGAAGCACAGAAATTGCATCGGAATTAAATACAAATAGCACAATGCCGACTTAAGTACAAGAAGACTGACGCTTCTTACTGTCTATGTTTCTAACCGTTCCTGTGATACCAGTTTCAGATTCCGATGCTTCACTTCAGGTTTACTGTACTCCTTGGACATTCTTATTGACGATGAAACACAGACATTACATCGCAATTAAACATAAAAGGCCCAATGCCGATTTATGTACAAGGAGACTCACTATTTTTACTGTCCACGTTTTGAACCATTCCCGTGAGGCCAGTTTTAGATTCCGATGTTTCATTTCAGGTTTACTGTATCCCTTGGACTTTCTTATTGACGGTGAAAGACAGAAATTGCGTCGGAATTAAAAACAAAAGGCACAATGCCGACTTAAGTACAATGGGATTTACTGATCTTACTGTGTATGCTTTCAAACTCGCCTGTGAGACCAGTTTTAGATTCCGATGCTTCACTTCAGGTTTTCTGTATCCCTTGGACCTCCTTATTGTCGATGAAACACAGATATTGCATCGTAACTAAATTCAAAAGGGACAATGCCGACTTAACTACAAGATGAGTAACTCTTCTAACTGTCAATGAATTGAACCTTTCGTGTAAGACGAGTTTCAGATTCCGATGCTTCACTTATGGTTTACCGTATCTCTTGGACCTTCTTATTGACGATGAAACACAGAAATAGCTTCGGAATTAAATTCAAAAGGGACAATGCCGGCTTAACTACAAGATGACTGACCCTTCTTACTATCTATGTTTCGAACCTTTCCTGTGAGACAAGTTTTAAATTCCGATGCTTCGCTTCAGGTATACCGTAGCCCTTGGACTTTCTTATTGACGATGAAACATAGAAATTGTGAAGGAATTAAATACAAAATGCACAATGCCGACTTAAGTACAAGAAGACTGACCCTTCTTACTGTCTATGATTTTAACCTTGCCTGTGAGACCAGTTTTAGATTCCGATGCCTCTCTTCCGGTTTACTGCATCCCCTGAACCATCGTATTGACGAAGAAACACAGAAATAGCATTGGAATTAAATACAAACGGCACAATGCCGACTTAAGTACAAGAAGACTGACTCTTCTTACTGTCTATGTTTTGAACCACTCCTGTAAGACAAGTTTTAGATTCCGATGCTTCACTCCAGGTTTACTGTATCCCCTGGACCCTCATATTGACGAAAATACACAGAAATTGCATCGGAATTAAATACATAATGCACAATGCCGACTTTAGTACATGAAGACTGACTCTTCTTACTGTCTATGATTTGAACCATGCCTTTGAGACCAGTTATAGATTCCGATACTTCACTTCAGCTTTACTGTATCCCTTGGACATTCATATTGAGGATGAAACACAGAAATTGCATCGGAATTAAATACAAAAGGCCCAACACCGATTTAAGTACAATAAGACTGACTATTCTTACTGTTCATGTTTTGAACCTTTCCTGTGAGACCAGTTTTAGATTCCGATGCTTCATTTCAGGTTTACTGTATCCCTTGGACCTACTTATTGACGATGCAACACAGAAATTGCATCGGAATTAAATACAAAAAGCACAATGCCAACGTCAGTACTAGAAGACTGACTCTTCTTACTGTATATGTTTGAACCTTTCCTGTGAGACCAGTTTTTAATTCCGATGCCTACTTTCATGTTCACTGCATCCCTGGGACCTACTTATTGACGTTGAAACAAAGAAATTGCAACGGAATTAAATACAAAAGGCACTATGCCGATTTAAGTACAAGTGGACTGACTTTTCTTACTGTCTATGCTTTGGACCTTTCCTGTGAGACCAGTTTTAGATTCCGATACTACACTTCAGGTTTACTGTATCCCTTGGACCTTCTTATTGACGATGAAACACAGAAATTGCATCGCAATTACATACAAAAGGCACAATGCCGACTTAAGTACAAGTAGACTGACACTTCTTACTGTCTATGATTTGAACATTTCCTGTGGGACCGGTTTTAGATTCCGATGCTTCACATTAGGTTTACTGTCTCCCTTCCACTTTCTCATTGACGATGAAACACAGAAATTGCGTCGGAATTAAATACAAGAGGCACAATGAAGACTAAGGTACAAGAAGACTGACTCTTCTTACTGTCTATGTTTTGAACCTTTCCTGTGCGACCAGCTTTAGATTCCGATGCCTCACTTCACGTGTACTGTATCACTTGGATCTTCTTATTGACGATGAAACACAGAAATTGCATCGGAATTAAATACAAATGTCACAATACCGACTTAAGTACAAAAAGACTGACTTTTCTCACTGTCTATGTTTTAAACCTTTCCTACGAGACCAGTTTTAGATTTTGATGCTTCACTCCAAGTTTACTGTATCCCTTGGACATTTTTATTGACGATGAAACACAAAATTTCATCGGAATTAAATACAAAATCACAATGCCGCATTAAGGACAAGAGGATTGACTCTTCTTTCTCTCCATGTTTTGAAACTTTTGTGTGAGACCAGTTTTAGATTCCGATGATTCACTTCAGGTTTACTGTATCCCTTGGACCTTCTTACTGACGATGAAACTCAGAAATTGCATCAGAATTAAATACAAAAGGGACAATGCCGACTTAACTACAAGATGACCGACTCTTCTTACTTTCAATGTTTAGAACCTTTCGTGTGAGACCAGTTTTAGATTCCGATTCTTCACATCAGGTTTACTGTATCTTTTGGACCATCTTAGTGACAATGAAACACAGAAATTGCATAGTAATTAAACACAATAGGCACAATGCCGATTTTAGTACAAGAAGACTGACTTTTCTTACTGTCTATGGTTTCAACCATTCCTGTGAGAAAAGTTTTATATTCTGATGCTTCACTTCAGGTATATTCTATCCCTTGGACCGTCTTCGTGACGATGAAACACAGAAATTGTATCGGAATTAAATACAAAAGGCACATTGCCGACTTAAGTACAAGAAGACTGACTTTTCTCACCGTCTATGTTTTAAACCTTTCCTGCGAGACCAGTTTTAGATTCTGATGCTTCACTTCGGGTTTACTGTATCCCTTGGACCTTCTTATTGACGATGAAACACAGAAATTGCTTCGGAATTAAATACAAAAGGCATAATGACGACTTAAGTACATGGAGACTGACTCTTCTTACTGTCTATGTTTTGAACCTTTCCTGTGAGACCAGTTGTAGATTCCGATGCTTACTTTCATGTTCACTGTATCCCTTGGACCTTATTATTGACGATGAAACACAGAAATTGCAACGGAATTAAATACAAAAGGCACAATGCCGACTTAAGTACAAGAAGACTCACAATCCTGACTTTCGTTGTTCTGAACCTTTCCTGTGAGACCAGTTTTACATTCCGATGATTCATTTCAGGTTTACAGTATCAATTGGACCTTCTTATGACGATGAAACACAGAAATTGCAATGGAATTAATCCAAAAGGCACAATGCCATCTTCAGTAAAAGAAGTCTGACTCTTCTTACTGTCAATGTTTGAACCTTTCCTGTGAGACCAGTTTAGCGATTACGACGCATCACTTCAGGTATACTGTATCCCTTGGACCTTCTTATTGACAATGAAACACAGAAATTGCACGGAATTGAATACAAAAGGCACAATGCCGACTGAAGTACAAGAAGGGTGACTCTTCTTACTGTCTATGTTTTGAACCTTTCCTGTGAGACCAGTTTCAGATTCCGATGCTTCACTTCAGGTTTACTGTAACCCCTGGACAATAATATTGACGAAATAATACAGAAATTACATCGGCTTTAAATACGATAGCCACAATGCCGACCTAAGTACAAGAAAACTGACTCTACTTACTGTCTATGACTTGCACCTTTCCTGTGAGACCAGTCTTAGATTCCGATGCTTCACCACAGGTTTACTTTATCCCTTGGACCTTCTTATTTACGATGAAGCTTAGAAATTGCATCGAAATTAAATACAAAAGGCACAATGCCGACTTAAGTACAAAAAGACTGACTCTTCTTACTGTCTACGCTTTGAACCTGCCTGTGAGACCAGTTTTAGATTCCGATGCCTCACTTCAGGTTTACTGTATCCCCTGGACAAAGTATTGACGATGAAACACAGAAATTGCACCGGAAATAAATACAAAAGGCACAATGCCGACTTAAGTACAAGAAGACTGACAGTCTTTATTTTCCATGCTTTGAACCCTTCCTGTGAGACCAGTCTTACATTCCGATGCTTAATTTCAGGTTTACTGTATCCCATGGTCCTTCTTATTGACGATGAAAAACAGAAATTGCATCGGAATTAAATACAAAAGGCACAAAGCCATCTCAAGTTAAAGAAGACTGACAATTCTTACTGTCTATTTTTGAACCTTCTCTGTGGCACCAGCTTTAGATTCCGATGGTTCATTTCAGGTTTACTGTATCCCTTGGACCTTCTAATAGACGATGAAACACTGAAAGTGCATCGGACGTAAATACAAAAGGCACAATGCCGACTTCAGTACAAGATGACTTCTTACTGTCTACGCTTTGAACCTGCCTGTGAGACCAGTTTAGAGATTCTGATACATCACTTCAGGTATACTGTATCACCTGGACAAAGTATTGACGATGAAACACAGAAATTGCATCGGAATTAAATACAAAAGGCACAATGGCGACTTAAGTAAAAGTGGACTGAATCTTCTTACTGTGTATGCTTTGGACCTTTCCTGTGAGACCAGTTTTAGATTCCGATGCTACACTTCAGGTTTACTGTATCCCTTGAACTTTCTTATTGACGATGAAACATAGAAATTGCATCGCAATTAAATACAAAAGGCACAATGCCGACTTATGTACAAGTAGACTGACACTTCTTACTCTCTACGATTTGAACCTTTCCTGTGACACCGGTTTTAGATTCCGATGCTTCACTTCAGGTTTACTGTCTCCCTTCGACCTTCTTATTGACGATGAAACACAGAAATTGCGTCGGAATTAAATACAAAATGCACAATGCTGACTAAGGTAAAAGAAGACAGACTCTTCTAACTGTCTATGTTTTGAACCTTTCCTGTGAGACCAGTTTTAGATTCCGATGGTTCACTCCAGGTTTACTGTATCCCTTGGACCTTCTTATCGACGATGATACACAGAAATTGCATCGGAATTAAGTACACAAGGCACAATACCGACTTAAGTACAAGAGGACTGACTCTTCCTACTGTGTATCCTTTGAACCTTTCCCGTGAGACCAGTTTTAGATTCCGATGCTTCACTTCAGGTTCACTGTATCCCTTGGTCCTTCTTATTAACGATGAAACACAGAAATTGCGTCGGAAATAAATACAAATTGCACAATGCCGACTTAGGTACAAGAAGACTGACTCTTCTTACTGTCTATGATTTGAACCTTTCCTGTGAGACCAGTTATAGATTCCCATGCTTCACTCCAGGTTTGCTGAATCCCCTGGACCTTCGTATTGAAGAGAAAACAAAGGAATTGCATCGGAATTAAATACAAAAGGCACAATGCCGACTTCGGTGCAAGAAGACTGACTCTTCTTACTGCCTATGATTTGAACCCTGCTTGTGAGACCAGTTTTAGATTCCGATGCCTCACTTCCGGTTTGCTGTATCCCCTTGACCATCGTAGTGACGATGAAGGACAGAAATTGCATCCGAATTAAATACAAATAGCACAATGCCGACTTAAGTACAAGAAGACTGACGCTTCTGACTGTATATGTTTCGAACCGTTCCTGTGAGACCAGTTTCAGATCCCGATGCTTCACTTCAGGTTTACTGTACTCCTTTACCTTCTTATTGACGATGAAACACAGACATTACATCGGAATTAAACACAAAAGGCCCAATGCCGATTTATGTACACGGAGACTCACTATTTTTACTGTCCATGTTTTGAACCATTCCCGTGAGACCAGTTTTACATTCCGATGTTTCATTTCTGGTTTACTGTATCCCTTGGACCTTCTTATTGAGGATCAAAGACAGAAATTGCGTTGGAGTTAAAAACAAAAGGCACAATGCCGACCTAAGTACAAGGGGACTAACTGATCTTACTGTGTATGTTTTCAACCTCGCCTGTGAGACCAGTTTTAGATTCCGTTGCTTCACTTCAGGTTTACTGTATCCCTTGGACCTCCTTATTGACGATGAAACACAGAAATTGTATCGGAATTAAATACAAACGGGACAATGCCGACATAACTGCAAGATGACCGACCTCTCTTACTTTCAATGTTTTCGACCTTTCGTGTGAGACCAGTTTTAGATTCCGATGCCTCACTTCAGGTATACTGTAGCCCTTGGACCTTCATAGTGACAATGAAACACAGAAATTGCATCGTAATTAAACACAATAGGCACAATGCCGACTTTAGTACAAGAAGACTGACTTTTCTTACTGTCTATGGTTTGAACCATTCCTGTGAGAAAAGTTTTATATTCCGATGCTTCACTTCAGGTTTATTGTATCCCTTTTACCGTCTTCGTGACGATGAAACACAGAAATTGCATCGGAATTAAATACAAAAGGCACATTGCCGACTTAAGTACAAGAAGAGTGACTTTTCTTACTGTCTATGTATTGAACCTTTCCTGTGAGACCAGTTTAAATTCCGATGCTTCACTTCAGGTTTACTATATCCCTTGGACCTTCGTATTGATGATGAAACACGGATATTGCATCGGAATTTAATACAAAAGGCACAATGCCGACTTAAGTACAAGAAGACTGACTCTTCTTAATTTATATGTTTTGAACCTTTCCTGTGAGACCAGTTTTAGATTCCGATGCTTCACTTCAGGTTTACTGTATCCCTTGGACCTTCGTATTGACGATGAAACACAGAAATTGCATCGGAATTAAATACGAGTACAAAAGGCACAATGCCGACGTAGGTACAAGAGGACTGACTCTTCTTACTGTCTATGTTTTGAACCTCTCCTGTGAGACCAGTTTAAGGTTCCGATGCTTCACTTCAGGTTTACTGTATCCCTTGGACCTTCTCATTGACGATGAAACTCAGAAATTGCATCGGAATTAAATACAAAAGGCACAATGGCGACATAAGTACAAGAAGACGGACTTTTCTTACAGTCTGTGTTTGAACCTATCCTGTGAGACCAGTTATAGTTTCCAATGCTTCATTTCAGGTTCACTGTAACCCTTGGACCTTCTAATTGTCGATGAAACACAGAAACTGCGTCGGAATTAAATACAATAGACAAAATGAATACATAAGTACAAGAAGAATGGCTCTTCTTACAGGATATGTTTGAACCTTTCCTGTGAGACCAGTTTTAGATTCCGATGCTTCACTTCAGGTTTACTGTATACCTTAGACCTTCTGATTGACGATGAAACACAGAATGCAAAAGGCACAATACCGACTTAAGTACAAGAAGACTGACTCTTCTTACTATCTACGTTTGAACCTTTATATTGAGACCAGTTTGATTTTCCGCTGCTTTACTTCAGGTTTACTGTATCCAAGTGACCTCCTTATTCACGATGAAACGCAGAAATAGCATCGGAATAATATACAAACGGCACAATGCGGACTTAAGTACTAGAAGACTGACTCTTCTTACTGTCGATGGCCTATTCTTTGAACCTCTCCTGTGAGACCAGTTTCAGATTCCGATGTTTCACTTCAGGTTTACTGTATCCCTTGGACCGTCCTATTGACGATGAAACACAGAAATTGCATCGGAATTCAATACAAAAAGCACAATGCCGACTTAACTACAAGAGACCTGACTCTTCTTACTGACTATGGTTTGAGACTTTCCTGTGAGACCAGTTTCAGCTTCCGATGCTTCACTTCAGGTTTACTGTGTCCCTTGGACCTTCTCGTTGACGATGAAACACAGAAATTGCATCGGAATTAAATAGAAAAGGCACAATGCCGACCTAACTACAAGAAGACTGACTCTTCTTACTGTCTATGTTTTGAACCTTTCCTGTGAGACCTGTTTTAGATTCCGATGCTTCACTTCAGGTTTACTGTTTCTCTTGGACCTTCGTATAGACGATGAAACACAGATATTGCATCGGAATTTAATACAAAAGTCACAATGCCGACTTAAGTACAAGAAGACTGACTCTTCTTAATATCTATGTTTTGAACCTTTCCTGCGAGACCTGTTATGTATTCCGATGATTCACTTCAGGTTTACTGTATCCCTTGGACCTTCTTATTGACGATGAAACACAGAAATTGCATCGGAATTAAATACAAAAGGCACAATGCCGACTAAAGAACAAGAGGACTGACTCTTCTTACTGTCTATGTTTTAAACCTTTCCTGTGAGATCAGTTTTAGGTTCAGATGATCACTTCAGGTTTACTGTATCCCTTGGACCTTCTAATTGACGATGAAGCACAGAAATTGCATCGGAATTAAATACAAAAGGCACAATACCGACTTAAGTACAAGAAGACTGACTCTTCTTACAGTCTATGATTTGAACCTTTCCTTTGAGACCAGTTTTAGAATCCGGTGCTTCACTTCAGGTTTACTGTATCCCTTGGACCTTCTTATTGACGATGAATCACAGAAATTGCATCGGACTCAAATACAAAATCCACAATGCCGATTTAACTACAAGAAGACTGACTCTTCTTACTGTCTATATTTGAAACTCTCCTGTGAGACCGGTTTTAGATTCCGATACTTCACTTCAGGTTTACTGTATCCCTTGGACCTTCGTAATGACAATGAAACACAGAAATTGCATCGGAATTAAATACAAAATGCACAATGCCGACTAATGTACAAGCAGACTGACTCTTCTTGCTGTCTATGTTTTGAACCCTTCCTTTGAGACCAGTTTTAGATTCCGGCACTTCACTTCAGGTTTACTGTATCCCTTGGACCTTCGTATTGACAATGACACACAGAAATTGCATCCGAATTAAATACAAAATGCACAATGGTGACTTATGTACAAGCAGACTGACTCTTCTTACTGTCTTTGTTTTGAACTCTTCCTGTGAGACCAGTTTTAGATTCCGATGCTTCACTTCACATTTACTGTATCCCTTGGACCTTCTTATAGACGATGAAACATAGAAATGGCATCGGAATTAAATACAATACGCACAATGCCGACTTAGTACAAAAAGGCTGACTGTTCTAACTGTCTATGTTTGAACCCATCCTGTGAGACCAGTTTTAGATTCCGAAGCTTCACTTTAGGGTTTCTGGATCCCTTGGACCTTCTTATTGACGATGAAACAGGGAAAATGCATCGGAATTAAATACAAAAGGCACAATGCCGACTTAACTACAGGAAGACTGACTCTTCTTTCTGTCTATGTATGAAACTCTCCTGTGAGACCAGTTTTAGATTCCGATGCTTCACTTCAGAATTACTGTATCCCTTGGACCTTCTTATTGACAATGAAACACAGAAATTGCATCGGAATTATATACAAAAGGTACAATGCGGACTTAAGTACAGGCAGACTGACTCTTCTTACTGTCTCTGTTGTGAACTTTTGCTGTGAGACCAGTTATTGATTCCGATGCTTCACTTCTGGTTTACTGTATATCTTGGGCCTTCTCAGTGACGATGAAACACAGAAATTGCATCGGAATTAAATACAAAAGCACAATGCCGACTTAACTACAAGAAGACTAACACTTCTTACTGTCTATAATTGAACCCTTCCTGTGAAACCAGTTTTAGATTCCGATGCTTCACTTCTGGTTTACTGTATCCCTTGCACCTTCTTATTGACGATGAAACACAGAAATTGCATGGGAATTAAATACAAAAGGCACAATGTCGATTTTAGTACAAGAAGACTGACTCTTCTTATTGTCTATGTTTTGAACCTTTGCTGTGAGACAAGTGTTACATTCCGATGCTTCACTTCAGGTTTACTGTATCCCTTGGACCTTCTTTTTGACGATGAAAAACAGAAATTGCTTCGGAATTAAATACAAAAGGCACAATGCCGATTTAACCACAAGAAGACTGACTCTTCCTACTGTGTAGGTTTGAACCCTTCCTTTGAGACCAGTTTTAGATTCAGATACTTTACTTCAGGTTTACTGTATCCCTTGGACCTTCTTATTGACGATGAAACTAAGAAATTGCATCGGAATTAAATACAAAATGCACAATGCCGACTTGTGTACAAGCAGACTGACTCTTCTTACTGTCGATGTTTGAACCCTTCCTGTGAGACCAGTTTTAGAATACGATGCTTCACTTCATTTTTACTGTATACCTCGGACGTTCTCATTGACGACGAAACACAGAAATTGCATCGGAATTGAATACAAAAGCCGCAATGCCGACTTAAGTACACGAGGGCTGACTCTTCTTACTGTCTATGTTTTTAACCTTTCCTGTGAGACCAGTTTTAGACTCCCATGCTTCATTTTAGGTTCACTGTATCCCTTGGGCCGTCTTATTGACGATGAAACACTGAAATTGCATCGGAAGTAAATACAAAAGGCACAATGCCGACTTAAGTGCAAGAAGACTGATACTTCTTACCGTGCATGATTTGAACCTTTCCTGTGAGACCAGTTTTAGGTTCCGATGCTTCACTTCAGGTTTATTGGATCCCTTGGACCTCCTTATTGCCGATGATCCACAGAAGCTGATTCGGAATTAAATACAAAAGGCACAATGCCAACTTAAGTGCAAAAAGACTGACTCTTATTACCGTCTGTGCTTTGAGCCTTTCGTGTGGGACCAGTTTTATATTCGGATGCTTCACTTCAGGTTGACCATACCCCTTGGACCTTCTTATTGACGATGAAACACAGAAATTTCATTGGAATTAAATACAAAATGCACAATGCCGACTTAAGTACATGAAGACTGACACTTCTTACTGTCTAAGATTTTAACCTTTCCTGTGAGACAAATTTTAGATTCCGACGCGTCACTTCAGGTTTACTGTATACCTTGGACTTTCTCATTGACGACGAAACACAGAAATCGCATCGGAATTAAATACAAAAGGCACAATACCGACTTAAGTAGATGAAGACAGCCTCTTCTTACTGTCTATGATTGAACCTTTGGGCTGTGAGACCAGTTTTAGATTCCGATGCATCACTTCAGGATTACTGTATACCTTTCACCTTATTATTGACGATGAAACACAGAAATTGCATCGGAATTAAATATAATAGACGCAATGCCGACTTAAGTACAAGAGACCTGACTGTTCTTTCTGTCTATGGTTTGAGACTTTCCTGTGAGACCAGTTTTAGCTTCCGATGCTTCACTTGAGGTTTACTCTATCCCTTGCACCTTCTCATTGACGATGAAACACAGATATTGCATCGGAATTAAAAACAAAAGGCACAATGCCGGCCTAACTACAAGAAGACCGACTCTTCTTACTCTCTGCGTTTTGAACCTTTCCTGTGAGACCAGTTTTAGATTCCGATGCTTCACCTCAGGTTTACTGTATCCCTTGGACCTTCTTAATGACGAACAAACACAGATATTGCATCGGAATTAAATACAATAGGAACAATGCCGGCTTAAGTACAAGAAGACTGACTCTTCTTACTGTCTATGTTTGAACCTTTCCTGTGTGACCAGATTTAGATTCCGATTCTTCAATTCCGATTTACTGTATCCCTTGGACCTTGTTAAGGACGATGAAACACAGAAAATGCATCGGAGTTAAATACAAAAGCCGCAATGCCGACTTAAATACACGAGGACAGACTCTTCTTAGTGTCTATGTTTGAACATTTCCTGTGAGACCAGTTTTAGATTCCGCTGCCTCATTTTAGGTTCACTGTATCCCGTGGACCGTCTTATTGAGGATGAAACACTGAAATTGCATCGGAATTAAATACAAAAGGCACAATGCCGACTTAAGTACGTGAGACCTTACTGTTCTTTCTGTCTATGGTTTGAGACTTTCCTGTGAGACCAGATTTAGCTTCCGATGCTTCACTTCAGGTTTACTCTATCCCTTGGGCCTTCTCATTGACGATGAAACACAGAAATTGCATCGGAATTAAAAACAAAAGGCACAATGCGGGCCTAACTACAAGAAGACCGTCTCTTCATACTCAACGCTTTTAACCTTTCCTGTGAGACCAGTTTTAGATTCCGATGCTTCACTTCAGGTTCACTGTATCCCGTGGACCGTCTTATTGACGATGAAACACAGAATTTGAATCGAAATTAAATACAAAAGGCACAATGCCGACATCAATGCAAGAAGACTGACTCTTCTTACTGTCTGTGCTTTGAGTCTTTTTTGTGGGACCAGTTTTAGATTCCGATGCTTCACTTCAGTTCACCGTATCCCTTGGACCTTCTTACTGACGATGAAACACAGAAATTGCATCGGAATTAAATACAAAATGCACAATGCCGACTTAGGTACATGAAGACTGATTCTTCTTACCGTGTATGATTTTAACCTTTCCTGTGAGACCAGTTTCAGATTCCGATGCTTCACCTCAGGTTTACTGTATCCCGTAGACCTTCTTAATGACGATCAAACACAGATTTTGCATCGGAATTAAATACAATAGGCACAATGCCGACTTAAGTACAAGAAGACTGACTCTTCCTACTGTCTATGTTTGAACCTTTCCTGTGAGGCCAGTTTTAGACTCCGATGCTTCATTTTAGGTTCACTGTATCCCTTGGACCGTCTTATTGACTCATGAAACACTGAAATTGCATCAGAATTAAATACAAAAGGCACAATGCCGACTTAAGTACAAGAAGACTGACTCTTCTTACTGTCTATGATTTGAACCTTTCCTGTGAGACCAGTTTTAGACTCCGATGCTTCACTTCAGGTTTACTGTATCCCATGGACCATCTTATTGAAGATGAAACACAGTCATTGCATCGGAATTAAGTACAAAATGCACAAAGCTGACTTAAGTACAAGATAACTGACTCTTCTTATTGTCTATGTTATTAACATTTCCTGTGAGACGAGTTTCAGATTCCGATGCATCTCTTCTGGTTTACTGTATACCTTGGACCTTCTTATTGACGATGAAACACAGAAATTGTGTCGGAATTAAATACAATAGCCACAGTGCTGTCTTAAGTACTAGAAAACTGACTCTTCTTACTGTCTATGTTTGAACCTTTTCTGTGAGACCGGTTTTAGATTCCGATGCTTCATTTCAGGTTCACTGTATCCCTTGGACCGTCTTAATGACGATGAAACACTGAAATTGCATCGGAATTAAATACAAAGGGCACAATGCCGACTTAAGTACAAGAAGACTGACTCTTCTTATTGTCTATGTTTGGTACCTTTCCTGTGAGACCTGTTTTAGATTCCGATGCTTCACTTCAGGTCTACTGTATACCGTGGACCTTCGTATTGGCGGTGAAACACAGAAATTGCATCGGAATTGAGTACAAAAGGCGCAATGCCGACTTAAGTACAAGAAGACTGACTCTTCTTAATGTCTATGTTTGAACTTTAACTGTGAGACCAGTTTTAGATTCCGATGCTTCATTTCAGTTTCACTGTAACCCTTGGACCTTCTTACTGACGATGAAACACAGAAATTGCATCGGAATTAAATACAAAATGCACAATGCCGACTTAATTACAAGAAAACTGACTCTTCTTACTGTGTATGTTTTGAACCTTTCCTGTGAGATCATTTTTTGATTCCGATTCTTCACTTTCTGTTTACTGTATCACCTGAACCATCTAATTGACGATGAAACACAGTCATTGCATCGGAATTATATACAAATGGCACAATGCCGTCTTAAGTACCGGCGGACTGACTCTTATTACTGTCTATTTTTTGAACCTTTCCTGTGAAACCAGTTTTTGATTCCGATGATTCACTTCCGGTTTACTGTATCCCTTGACCTTCTTATTGACGTAGAAACACAGTAATGGCATCGGAAATAAATTCAAATGGCACAATGTTGTCTTAAGTACAAGTGGACAGACTCTTCTTACTGTCTGTATTTTGAACCTTTCCTGTGAGACCAGTTTTAGATTCCGATGCTTAACTTCAGGTTTACTGTAACCCATGGATTTCTGATTGACGATGCAACACAGAAATTGCATCGGAATGAACTACAAAAGGCACAATGCCGACTTAAGTACAAGAGACCTGACTGTTCTTTCTGTCTATGGTTTGAGACTTTCCTGTGAGACCAGCTTTAGCTTCCGATGCTTCACTTCAGGTTTACTCTATCCCTTGTACCTTCTCATTGACGATGAAACACAGATATTGCATCGGAATAAAAAACAAAAGGCACAATGCCGGCCTAACTATAAGAAGACCGACTCTTCTTACTGTTTACGTTCTGAACCTTTCCTGTGAAACCAGTTTTTGATTCCGATGATTCACTTCCGGTTTACTGTATCCCTTGACCTTCTTATTGACGTAGAAACACAGTAATGGCATCGGAAATAAATTCAAATGGCACAATGTTGTCTTAAGTACAAGTGGACAGACTCTTCTTACTGTCTGTATTTTGAACCTTTCCTGTGAGACCAGTTTTAGATTCCGATGCTTAACTTCAGGTTTACTGTAACCCATGGATTTCTGATTGACGATGCAACACAGAAATTGCATCGGAATGAACTACAAAAGGCACAATGCCGACTTAAGTACAAGAGACCTGACTGTTCTTTCTGTCTATGGTTTGAGACTTTCCTGTGAGACCAGCTTTAGCTTCCGATGCTTCACTTCAGGTTTACTCTATCCCTTGTACCTTCTCATTGACGATGAAACACAGATATTGCATCGGAATAAAAAACAAAAGGCACAATGCCGGCCTAACTACAAGAAGACCGACTCTTCTTACTCTCTACGTTTTGAACCTTTCCTGTGAGACCACGTTTAGATTCCGATGCTTCACTTCAAGTTTACTGTATCCCTTGGACCGTCTTATTGACGATGAAACACTGAATTTGAATCGGAATTAAATACAGAAGGCACAATGCCGACTTAAATGCAAGAAGGCTGACTCTTCTTACTGTCTGTGCTTTGAGCCTTTCCTGTGGGACTAGTTTTAGATTCCGATGCATCATTTTAGTTTCACTGTATCCCTTGGACCGTCTTATTGACGATGAAACACTGAAATTGCATCTGAATTAAATACAAAAGGCACAATGCCGACTTAAGTACAAGAAGACTGACTCTCCTTACTGTCTATGATTCGAACCGTTCCTGTGAGACCAGTTTTAGATTCCGATGCTTCACTTCAGGTTTACTGTATCCCATGGACCTTCTTATTGTAGATCAAACACAGTCATTGCATCGGAATTAAATACAAATGGCACAATGCCGTCTTAAGTACAGGCGGACTGACTCTTCTAACTGTCTATTTTTTGAACCTTTCCCGTGAAACCAGTTTTTGAATCCGATGTTTCACTTCAGGTTTACTGTATCCCTTGGACCTTGTCATTGACGATGAAACACAGAAATTGCACCGGAATTAAATACAAAAGGCACAATGCCGACTTGTGTACAAGAAGACTAACTCTTCTTATTGTCTATGTTTACAAACTCTACTGTGAGACCAGTTTTACATTCCGATAGTTCAATTCAGGTTTACTGTATCCCTTGGACATTCTTATTGACCATGAAGCACAGAAATTGCATCGCAATTAAATACAAAAGGCACAATGCCGATTTAAGTACAAGAAGACTGACTCTTCTTACTGTCTACGTTTTCAACCTTTCCTGTGAGACAAGTTTTAGATTCCGTTGCTTAACTTCAGATTTACTGTACCCCATGGACCTTCTGATTGACGATGAAACACAGAAATTGCATCGGAATTAAATACAAAAGGCACAATGCCGACTTAAGTACATGAGACCTTATTGTTCTTTCTGCCTATGGTTTGAGACTTTCCTGTGAGACCAGTTTTAGCTTCCGATGCTTCACTTCAGGTTTACTTTATCCCTTAGACCTTCTCATTGACGATGAAACACAGAAATTGCATCGGAATTAAAAACAAAAGGCACAATGCCGGCCTAACTATAAGAAGACCGACTGTTCTTACTGTTTACGTTCTGAACCTTTCCTGTGAGACCAGTTTTAGTTTCCGATGCTTCACTTCAGGTTTACTGTATCCCGTGGACCGTCTTATTGACGATGAAACACGGAATTAGAATCGAAATTAAATACAAATGGCACAATGCCGACTTAAGTGCAAGAAGTCTGATTCTTCTTACTGTCTATGTTTGAACCTTTACTGTGTGACCAGTTTTAGATTCCGATGCTTCACTTCAGTTTACCGTATCCCTTGGACCTGCTTATTGACGATGAAACACAGAAATTGCGTCGGAATTAAATACAAAATGCACAATGCCGACTTAGGTACATGAAGACTGATTCTTCATACCGTGTATGATTTAAACTTTCCTGTGGGACCAGTTTCAGATTCCGATGCTTCACCTCAGGTTTACTGTATCCCGTAGACCTTCTTAATGACGATCAAACACAGATTTTGCATCGGAATTAAATACAATAGGCACAATGCCGACTTAAGTACAAGAAGACTGACTCTTCTTACTGTGTATGTTCGAACCTTTCCTGTGTGACCAGTTTTAGATTCAGATGCTTCAGTTCCGACTTACTGTATCCCTTGAACCTTCTTCTTGACGATGAAACACAGAAATTGCATCGGAATTAAATACAAAAGCCGCAATGCCGACTTAAGTACACGAGGACTAACTCTTCTTACTGTCTATGCTTTTATCCTTTCCTGTGAGACCAGTTTCAGATTCCGTTGTTTCTCTTCAGGTTTACTGTATCCCTTGGACCTTCTTATTGACGATGAAACACAGAAATTGAATCGGAATTACATACAAAAGACACAATGTTGACTTAAGTACAAGAAGACTGACTCTACTTACTGCCTATGTTTAAACCTTTCCTGTGAGACCAGTTTTAGATTCCGATGCTTCATTTTAGGTTCACTGTATCCCTTGGACCGTCTTATTGACGATGAAACACAGAAATTGCATCGGAATTAAATACAAAAGGCACAATGCCGACTTAAGTACAAGATGACTGACTCTTATTACTGTCTATGATTTGAACCTTTTCTGTGAGACCAGTTTTAGATTCCGATGCTTCACGTCAGGTTTACTGTATCCCATGGACCTTCTTATTGAAGATGAAACACAGTCATTGCATCGGAATTAAATACAAAAATGCACAATGCCGACTTACGTACAAGATAACTGACTCTCCTTACTGTGTATGTTTTGAACCATTCTTGTGAGACCAGTTTTTGATTCCGATGCTTCACTTCCTGTTTACTGTATCCCATGGCCCTTCTTATTGACGATGAAACACAGTCTTTGCATTGGAATTAAATACAAATGGCACAATGCCGACTTAAGTACACGAGGACTAACTTTTCTTGCTGTCTATGCTTTTAACCTTTCCTGTGAGACCAGTTTTAGATTCCGATGCTTCTCCTCAGGTTTACTGTATCCCTTGGACCTTCTTATTGCCGATGAAGCACAGAAATTGAATCGGAATTAAATACAAAAGACACAATGTAGACTTAAGTACAAGAAGACTGCCTCTTCTTACTGTCTATGCTTGAACCTTTCCTGTGAGACCAGTTTTAGATTCCGATGCTTCATTTTAGGTTCACTGTATCCCTTGGACCTTCTTATTGACGATGAAACACAGAAATTGCATCGGAATTAAATACAAAAGGCACAATGCCGACTTGTGTACAAGAAGACTGCCTTTTCTTATTGTCTATGCTTACAACCTTTCCTGTGAGACCAGTTATACATTCCGATGCTTCAATTCACTTTTAATGTATCCCTTGGACATTCTTATTGACGATGAAGCACAGAAATTGCATCGGAATTAAATACAAAAGGCACAACGCCTACTTGTGTACAGGAAGACTGACTCTTCTTATGGTCTATGCTTACAACCTTTCCTGTGAGACCAGTTTTAGATTCCGATTCTTCACCTCAGGTTTACTGTATCCCTTGGACCATCTTAATGACGATGAAACACATATATTGTATCGGAATTAAATATAAAAGCCACAATGCTGACATAAGTACTAGAAAACTGACTCTTCTTACTTTCTATGTTTGAAATTTTCCTGTGATACTGGTTTTAGATTCCGATGCTTCACTTCAGGTCTACTGTATACCGTGGACCTTCGTATTGACGGTGAAACACAGAAATTGCATCGGAATTGAGTACAAAAGGCGCAATGCCGACTTAAGTACAAGAAGACTGACTCTTCTTAATGTCTATGTTTGAACTTTAACTGTGAGACCAGTTTTAGATTCCGATGTTTCATTTCAGTTTCACTGTATCCCTTGGACCTTCTTACTGACGATGAAACACAGAAATTGCAACGGAATTAAATACAAATGGCACAACGCCGACTTAAGTACAAGAACACTGACTGTTCTTACTGTCAATGTTTGAACCTTTGCTAAAAGACAAGTTTTACATTCCGATGCTTCACTTCAGGTTTACTGTATCCCTTGGACTTTCTTATTGACGATGAAACACAGAAATTGCATCGGAATTAAATACACAAAGCACAATGCCGACTTAAGTACAAGAAGACTGACTCTGCTTACTGTCTTTATTTGATCCTTTACTGTGCGACCAGTTTCAGATTCCGATGCTTCACTTCAGGTTTACTGGATCCCTGGACCTTCTAATTAACGATGAAACACAGAAATTGCATCGGAATTAAATACAAAAGGCACAACGCCTACTTGTGTACAGGAAGACTGACTCTCCTTATTGTCTATGCTTACAACCTTTCCTGTGAGACCAGTTTTAGATTCCGATGCTTCAATTCAGGTTTACTGTATCCCTTGGACATTCTTATTGACGATGAAACACAGAAATTGCATCGGAATTAAATACAAAAGGCACAATGCAGATTTAAGTACAAGAAGACTGACTCTTCTTACTGTTTACGCTTTGAACCTTTCCTGTGAGACCAGTTTTAGATTACGACGCTTCACTTCAGGTTTACTGTATCCGTTGGACCTTCTTATTGACGATGAAACACAGAAATTGAAGAAGAATTAAATATAAAATGCACGATGCCGACATAACAACAAAAGACTGACTCTTCTTACTGTCTATGCTTTCAAACTATCCTGTGAGACCAGTGTCAGATTCCGATGCTACACCTCAGGTTTACTGTATCGCTTGGACGTTCTTAATGACGATGAAAAGCAGATATTGCATCGGAATTAAATACAAAAGGCACTATGCCGACTTAAGTACGAGAAGACTGAATCTTCTTACTGTCTATGTTTGAACCTTTCCTGTGTGACCAGTTTTAGATTCCGATGCTTCATTTCAGTTTCACTGTGCCCCTTGGACCTTCTTACTGATGATGAAACACAGAAATTGCATCGGAATTGAATACAAAAGGCACTAAGCCGACTTAAGTACAAGAGGACAGACTCTTCATACTGTCTATGCTTTGAAACATTGCTGTGAGACCAGTTTCAGCTTCCGATGCTTCACTTCAGGTTTACTGTATCCCATCGAGCTTCTCATTGACGATGAAACACAGAAATTGCATCGAAATTAAATACTAAAGGCATAATGCCGACCTAACTCCAAGAAGACTGACTCTTCTTACTGTCTATGTTTGAACCTTTCCTGTGAGACCAGTTTTAGATTCCGATGCTTCACTTCAGGTTTACTAGATCCCTTCGACCTTCTTATTGACGATGAAACACAGACATTGCATCGGAATTAAATACAAAAGGCACAATGCCGATATAAGTACAAGAAGACTGACACTTCTTACTGTCTACGTTTCGAACCTTTCCTGTGAGGCCAGTTTTAGATTCCGATGCTTCACTTCCGGTTTACTGTATCCCATGCACCTTCTTATTGACGACGAAACACAGTCATTGCATCGGAATTAAATACAAAAGGCACAATGCCGACTAGTGTAAAAGAAGACTGACTCTTCTTATTGTCTACGCTTACAACCTTTCCTGTGAGACCAGTTTTACATTCCGATGCTTCAATTCAGGTTTACTGTATCCCTTGGACTTTCTTATTGACGATGAAACACAGAAATTGCAACGGAATTAAGTACAAAAGGCACAATGCCGATTTAAGTACAAGAAGACTGACTCTTCTTACTGTTTACGTTTTGAACCTTTCCTGTTAGACCAGTTCTAGATTCCGGTGCTTCACTTCAGGTTTACTGTATTCCTTGGACCTTCTTATTGACGAAGAAACACAGAAATTGAAGCGGAATTAAATACAAAATGCACAATGCCGACATAACTACAAAAGACTTACCCTTCTTACTGTCTATGTTTTGAACCTATCCTGTGAGACCAGTGTCAGATTCCGATGCTTAACCTCAGGTTTACTGTATCGCTTGGACGTTCTTAATGACGATGAAACACAGATATTGCATCGGAATTAAATACAAAAGGCACAATGCTGACTTAAGTACTAGAAAACTGACTGTTCTTACCGTCTATGTTTGAACCTTTCCTGTGAGACTAGTTTTAGATTCCGATGCTTCATTTCAGGTTCACTGTGTTATATTCTAGCCGGTAATGCCACCCGAGTCCGCTGCCAAATGGTTGGCAGCATCAAAGTCCGGACGCTGTCCGCATAAGCAGCGCCAGCGAGACAGGAAATCGCCGCAAGTCTGCGCGCGCCACCGCTGGCTTCTGGCTTCGCGAGCGCTAGGACAGTTCTGTATTCGCCGCTCTGTTGTATACTCGCCACCGAATTGTGTACTTGCTATTCAGTTGTGTGTTCATCGCAGCAGAGTTGTTGTTTGTCGTCAGCCTACGCTGACCTAGCCGCTCCGACTTGAACTAGACAGATCTCTGTAGACACGGAGTTCACTATTGTGTTTCTGTATCTTCGTCAAAAAAGATAAGTACCGACTTTTATTTAATCAGAGTGTTTGTGTTTTCATCTTTCTGTTCACTGTTCCAGCGGACCGGTCGGCCCGCTATTAAAAGTGTGGCGGTGACTTCGTAAGCCGTTTCTACAGCGAATTGTTTGTCGCTACGAACGCCGCCACAAAACTGGCGACGAGGACTTCCGACCTCGTGTGCAGGGCTGGTCCCACTTGTTTCTGGTTATACTAATTATAGCGATTAAATTTTGGGGGCTGGTTTAATTTGTGTTCACTATGTCTGCCGAATTACAACAGTTGATCTTGTTACAGAGTCAGCAAATACCAAGTCTGGTGGAAGCAATCGCCAAACAAGCGGCTAATCCACCAACACAAAAGGAACAGGCACAGGCAGCACCACCTTTCCGTGCTTTTGATGCATCAAGAGAAGAATGGCGAGAGTATTTCGCGCAGTTGCAAGCGCACATGACAGTCTACAAAATCACAGGTACTGAGCGGCAGCTTTATTTAATTTCCACTGCAGGCGTGGAAATCTATCGACTACTTTGTAAGTTGTTCCCGGAATCCCAGCCAGACGCTTTAGACTATGACGTTGTTGTTAACAAGCTTGCTGAGTATTTCGAGTCGCGAGTTCATGTGGCAGCAGCCAGATTCAAGTTCTTCCGATTAAAGAAACTGCCACATCAATCTAATAAACAGTGGTTAACAGATTTACGGGGCCTCACCCGTCAGTGCCGATTTAATTGTGTGTGTGGAGCTTCCTGCAGTGATGTCATGTTACGAGACGCTATTACTCAAAACATTGCAGATTCTCGTATTCCTGCTGCTATCTTAAATTTGCCTGACCCGTCATTAGAGACTGTGATGAACATCATTGAAGCCCAAGATACTTTTGACTATGCTGAGTGTGAGTTAGATCAGCCATGTATTTCTCAAATTGCCTGTGCTAAGCAAGTTATGTCACGCCCGCGGCCCCACCGGCAGAGTCAGACTGTAAACACTAGCCGGCCGCGTCATGTTAAACACATTCGTCAGCCGCGTGTGCAAAATGATAGAGTTAAGTCTTGCCCTAAGTGTGTTCTTGCTCATCCTCGTGAACGTTGCCCGTTAAGAAACGCGGTTTGTCACTTTTGTCAAAGGAAAGGACACATCCAGACTGTTTGTTTGCGTAAACGCAAGAACAATTCTAGTGCTGCCCAGCCCATGGATATTCATGTTCTTCAAAGCCAGCCCGCCCAGAAGGTCGCGTTTAAAGACTCTTCCACCGTTCGCAATAAGCCACCCACCCAGCCCTCTGCTATGCGGCCCAAGAGTAATTCAAACGCTGTAAAACGTAATGTACAGACTGCAAGTGAAGCGGGAGTTGTTGTTCCACCCGCCCAACCCACAGGTTGTCGTAAGCAGCGAACACGCGTTAAACGCGCTGATTTTGTGTCTTCCGCCTCCACTGCACCGATCCAGAGACAGTGTAATAAACTATTTATGAAGCTACGCATCCAGGATAAGACCTTCAATTTTCAATTAGACACTGGTGCGTCTGGGACTCTCATAAATAGTGCTACGTATGCGGCTATCGGCCGCCCTAAACTTTCAGCGGCAAAACATTCTTTGGCTACTTATAGTGGAGAACAAATTCCTGTGTTAGGTGTATGTAGCGTGCCAGCCACATTCCGTGGCAATACAAAAACAGTTTCCTTCACAGTGCTCCGCGCTACAGACAGTGTAAATATTTTCGGATTAGACTGTTTTGACTTGTTTGGCCTGTCTATCCAAGACAATGTGTTGCAAATTAATTCTGTTGTTGTTCCTCAAGACAGCATAACCGATTTGTGTAAACAATACAGTGACATATTTAAAGACGAACTAGGTTGTGCTGCGAACTTTGCCGCTCATATTACGTTAAAAGATAATGTTCAGCCTCGATTTTGTCGTGCTCTTCCAGTGCCTCACGCTCTCCGGGCACCTGTAGAAGATGAACTTCGTCGTTGGCAAAACAACGGTGTTATTCAACCCGTTTCAGCGAGCCAGTGGGCTTCTCCCTTAGTTATTATAAAGAAAACGTCTGGCAAGTTACGTTTGTGTGCTGATTTTAAGTCGACAGTTAATCCTCAGACTGTCATTGATTCTTTTCCTTTGCCTATACCGGACGAGCTGATGGATAAGTTAGGGGAAGCTCCTTTCTTTTCCAAAATTGATCTCCGTGAAGCATATTTGCAATTGCCCCTCGACGAGCAATCACAACAGTATTTTGTCATAAACACGTCGTTGGGGTTGTTCCGTTTTCTGCGTTTGCCATTTGGTTGTGCGTCAGCTCCAGCTGTTTTTCAGCGTTTTTTGTCACAAGTTCTGGCTAATGTGCCGTCGTGCTGCAACTATTTAGACGATATTGTTGTGTCCGGTCGGACGCCTGTTGAACATTTCCGTAATTTGGAGTGTTTGTTTAAAGTGTTGTCTCAGGCAGGCCTACGTTGCAACATCGATAAATGTTCATTTTTCCTTACGGAGCTGGAGTATCTGGGACATGTTATTAATGCTCAAGGCATTCATCCCTCCCAGTCACATTTAGCAGCTATTCGTGATTTGCCCGACCCTCGCAATCTGCATGAATTGCAAGCAGTTCTTGGCAAATTGACATATTATATTAGGTTTATACCTAATGCATCACAGATTGCTGCACCGTTGCATCGTCTCCGCCGTAAGAATGTTCCGTTTGTGTGGTCAGCTGATTGCCAATCAGCCTTTCAGCAGCTTAAAGAGGCTTTATTGAATGATCGTTGTCTGGTCCATTACGACCCTAACAAGCCTCTGGTGTTAGCTTGTGATGCGTCTTCTTTCGGCCTCGGTGCTGTGTTGTCTCACCGAGTCGGTAACACCGAACGTCCTATTGCGTTCGCATCTAAATTGCTAAACAAAGCTCAGTGTAATTATAGCCAATTGGACAAGGAAGCGTTGGCTATTGTGTTCGGTGTCACAAAATTCCATCACTACCTCTATGGTAGACCATTCTATTTAGTAACAGATCACAAGCCCCTGACGTCACTGTTTCGTCCGTCTAAACCAGTTCCTTAGCGGACAGCTCAGAGACTACAACGTTGGGCTCTTTTGTTATCACAATACCAGTATGAGATACTGTATCGCCCTACAGCTCAGCATGCAAACGCTGACGCGCTTTCTAGATTGCCGATTGCTGCGGATGATGTCTTCGATTCCTCTGACGACTCTTGCCATCAGATTGACGCCGATGAGCATTAATCCCTCCGGTATTTTCCGATTGATTATCGTCAGGTGGCACGTGAGACAGCTACGGATCCTCATCTGAGTTTACTATTACGTTTTGTTCAACGTGGTTGGCCTTCCAAGGCAAAGGACATATCGGATCCTGTGGTTCGTCGCTATTATCCGCAACGTCATCTGTTGTCTGTTTCGCACGGAGTTTTGCTGTTACGCACCGAGAATGACCAGCTTCGTGTAGTGGTTCCCCAAGTGCTCCAATCCAAGGTCCTCGACTTGTTGCATCAAGGTCATTGGGGAGTGGTCCGCACCAAGCAGCTTGCCCGCCGTCATTGTACATGGATCGGCATTGATAAGCAGGTTACACAGATGTCTACAGATTGTTCGACGTGTGCCGAACACCAAGCTGCTCCGCCTCAACGCTATTTTGAGTGGGCACGCCCTGCCGGTCCCTGGCAGCGAGTACATATTGATTTCGCTGGTCCATATTGGAATTCTCGTTGGCTCATCGTGATAGATGCATTTAGTAATTTTCCGTCTGTTGTGCCCATGCAGTCTACAACGTCTGCACAAACTATACAGGCGTTCACTTCAATTTTTTGTATTGAGGGTCTTCCAGAAGTTTTAGTGTCTGACAATGGTCCACAATTTACCTCTGCTGACTTTGAAAGTTTTTGTTCTGCCAATGGCCTTCGCCATGATTTTACTGCGCCGTTCCACCCTCAATCGAATGGTGCAGCGGAACGTTTTGTACGCACATTCAAGGATCATATGGACCGCCTTCGTGCTACGCTCTCTCGTCAGCAGGCCCTCCTCTCGTTCCTGTCGTCGTACCGGACCACGCCACGCGACGGCCCTTCGCCTGCGGAGCTTCTCCACGGCCGTCGTCATCGCACCCTACTACGGTTGTTGCACCCCCCGGATCGACCCGCCGCTTCTGAACATCGCACGCGTTTTCAGCGCAACGACGCCGTTTTTTTCAGAGTTTATCACGGTCGCCGTCGTTGGGAACGTGGTACCGTGATAAGTGTCCAGGGTCGCGGTTTTTATACTGTTCAAGGTGCTACTGGGGTGCACAGGAGGCATCAGAACCAGTTGCGCCGCGCTGGCCGCCCGGATTCTGCCGCTCGTTCCTTGTCCACAGATTTGGTCCGCGGCGGGTTCCAGCCGCGCCTTCCGACTTCGCTGCCGCCCTCAGGGCAGCAGCAGCAGCCGTCGCCGCTACCACGCCAACAGCCCGTCCCGTTGATGCCTCCCGCGCAGCTTCCTCCGGGAGCGCCCCAGGTGGTCGCTCCTGCGCCTGCGGTCCCTCTTCAGTCGCCACCGTCTTCGGAGCTGATGGACGTCGACCCCTCAGCCGGGCCGCCTTCCCAAGCGGTGGCTGTGCAGATTGTCCTGCAGCCGCTTTCCTTGGGCACCCCCAAGGAGTCTGACACCGCAGCACCTTGTCCGGCGCCCACTCAGCAGCCGTCGACGCAGCGTCAGGAGACGCTGCCTCTCTTCGTGGGTCCCGACGCCCCGTCGAGTCCAGTACCAGAAGCTGCGCCCGTGGTCACAGGTGTGCACCCTGACCTCGGTTTTCAGTCGGTGTTTCCCGAGGCCCCGCGCAGACAATGCTGAGGTGCGGACCGGGGACTGCCACCGACAACAGTCTCCGCCCCGGTCTCTTCTGCTACGCCTGCGGCCAGACCCCTCCCCCGCCGTCGACGCTCGTCACGTCATTTTCAACGACGGTGCGGCGATTTGGGGGGGAGGAGTGTTATATTCTAGCCGGTAATGCCACCCGAGCCCGCTGCCAAAAGGTTGGCAGCATCAAAGTCCGGACGCCGTCCGCATAAGTAGCGCCAGCGAGACAGGAAATCGCCGCAAGTCTGCGCGCGCCACCGCTGGCTTCTAGCTTCTTAAGCGCTGGGGTCGCGAGCGCTAGGACAGTTCTGTATTCGCCGCTCAGTTGTATACTCGCCACCGAATTGTGTACTTGCGAGTCAGTTGTGTGTTCATCGCATCACAGTTGTAGTTTGTCGTCAGCCGACGCTCACCTAGCCGCTCCGACCCGAACTAGACAGATCTCTGTTGACACGGAGTTCGCTATTGTGCTTCTGTATCTTCGTCGATAAAGATAAGAACCGACTTTTATTTAATCAGAGTGTTTGTGTTTTCATCTTTCTGTTCCAGCGGACCGGTCGGCCCGCTATTAAAAGTGTGGGGGTGACTTCGTAAGCCGTTCCTATAGCGAATTGTTTGTCGCTACCAACGCCGCCACAAAACACTGTATCCCTTGGACCGTCTTATTAACGATGAAACACTGAAATTGCATCGGAATTAAATACAGAGGGCACAATGCCGACTTGTGTACAGGAAGACTGACTCTTCTTATTGTCTATACTTAACACCTTTCCTGTGAGACCAGTTTTACATTCCGATGCTTAACTTCAGGTTTACTGTATCCCTTGGACACTCTTATTGACGATGAAACACAAAAATTGCATTGGAATTAAATACAAAAGGCTCAATGCCGATTTAAGTACATGACGACTGACTCTTCTTACTGTTTACGTTTTGAACCTTTCCTGTGAGACCAGTTTTAGTTTCCGATGCATCACTTCAGGTTTACTGTATCCCATGGAACTTCTTATTGACGACGAAACACAGAAATTGAAGCGGAATTAAATACAAAATGCACAATTGCCGACATAGCTACAAAAGACTGACTCTTCTTACTGTCTATGTTTTGAACGTTTCCTGTGAGACCAGTGTCAGATTCCGATGCTTCACCTCAGGCTTATTGTATCCCTTGGACCTTCTTAATGACGATGAAACACAGATATTGCATTGGAATTAAATACAAAAGGCACTATGCCGACTTAAGTACAAGAAGACTGACTCTTCTTACTGTCTATGTTTGAACTTTTCTTGTGTGACCAGTTTTAGATTCCGATGCTTCACTTCAGGTTTACTGTATCCCTTGGACCTTCTTATTGACGATGAAACACAGAGATTGCATCGGAATTAAATACAAAAGCCACAATGGCGACTTAAGTACACGAAGACTGACTCTTCTTACTGTCTATGTTTGGAACCTTTCCTGTGAAACCTGTTTTAGATTCCGATGCTTCACTTCAGGCATACAGTATACCGTGGCCTTCGTATTGACGGTGAAACACAGAAATTGCATCGGAATTGAGTACAAAAGGCGCAAAGCCGACTTAAGTACAAGAAGACTGCCTCTTCTTACTGTCTGTGTTTGAACGTTAACTGTGAGACCAGTTTTAGATTCCGATGCTTCATTTAAGTTTCACTGTATCCCTTGGACTTTCTAACTGACGATGAAACACAGAAATTGCAAAGGAATTAAATACAAATGGCACAACGCCGTCTTAAGTACAAGAACACTGACTGTGCTTACTGTCCATGTTTGAACCTTTGCTGAGAGACTAGTTTTACATTCCGATGCTTCACTTCAGGTTTACTGTATCCCTTGCACCTTCTGATTGACGATGAAACACAGAAATTGCATCCGATTTAAATACAAAAGGCACAATGCCGACTGAAGTACAAGAAAACTGACTCTTCTTACTGTCTATGTATGAACCTTTCCTGTGAGACCAGTTTTAGATTCCGATGCTTCACTTCGGGTTTAATGTATCCTTTGGACCTTCTTATTCAAGATGAGACACAGAAATAGCATCGGAATTAAATACACAAAGCACAATGCCGACTTAAGTACAAGAAGACTGACTCTTCTTACTGTCTATATTTGAACCTTTCCTGTGCGACCAGTTTTAGATTCCGAAGCTTCACTTCCGGTTTACTGGATCCGTGGACCTTCTTATTGACGATGAAACACAGAAATTGCATCGGAATTAAATACAAAAGGCACAATGCCATCTGAAGAACAGGAAGACTAACTCTTCTTACTGTCTATGATTTGAGCCTTTCCTGTGAGACCAGTTTTAGATT